>NC_082652.1:67551668-69951668 GCF_028023285.1 Balaenoptera ricei | reverse complement strand
GCCTCAGCTCCCAGCCCCCGCCCGCCCCAGCAGGTGAGCGGACAAGCCTCTCGGGCTGGTGAGTGCTGGTCGGCACCGATCCTCTGTGCGGGACCCTCTCCTCTTTGCCCTCTGCACCCCTGTGGCTGTGCTCTCCTCCGTGGCTCCGAAGCTTCCCCCCACCTCACCCACCCCCTGTCTCTGCCATTGAAGGGGCTTCCTAGTGTGTGGAAACTTTTCCTCCTTCACAGCTCCCTCCCCGAGGTGCAGGTCCCGTCCTTATTCTTTTGTCTCTGTTTTTTCTTTTTTCTTTTGCCCTACCCAGGTACATCAGGATTTTCTTGCCTTTTGGAAAGTCTGAGGTCTTCTGCCAGCATTCAGTAGGTGTTCTGTAGGAATTGTTCCACATGTAGATGTATTTTTGATGTATTTGTGGGGAGGAAGGTGATGCCCACGTCTTACTCCTCCGCCATCTTGAAGGTCTCTCTCCTGGAGGGTTGTTCTTTGCTGTTTTTCTGAGAAATGCAAATAATAGAAAAAGTTGGAAGAATGAAACAGGTTCCTTTTTATGAGTCATCTAGGTTAACCTAGTTCTTATAAATCTGTGGTCTCCTTCAGATTCATTCATTAATAGGGTAAATTTTACTTTTGCCTTTTTAAAGGATTTATTCTTTATTATCTGCTGGCAATCTGTACATTTATACCAGACATTAATATCTATGTTAATTTTCAAGATTTGTATTGAGTTAAGAATTACCATTCCTTGTCAAAATGTAGGTAGGATTTGTTACTTCTGCACAAATGATTGAAGTCTGTTCGTTTTTTTTTCTTCTTGTATCTTGGGAATGGATATTTTAGCATTTGCTTTGCAATTACTTTACGAGTATTTCCCTTTGAGACAATATAATGTGGAAGTTTTACTGTTAAGCGAGGGTATGTTGCTTATTAGCTTTACTATTGGTTTACTGCTTAATACATACTTTTAGGGACATACTTCTGTCACAATAAAAGGTTTCATTGTTGTCATTCATTTGTTTTTAAATAGGAAATTTGTGTTAAAGACTCTGAAGTTGTCTTGTGTGGAGGAACTGAAAGCATGAGCCAGGCTCCCTTCTATGTCAGAAATATTCGTTTTGGAACTACGTTTGGATCAGATCTCAAGGTTGGAACCATTAAAATTTTTAAAGATTATTTCTTATGTTATATATTCTTATATACTATAATTTTAATAACAGCATTTTGGGGTAGAGAAAAATTTTAAAACCAATTTTGTTAATAGGGGATTGGCAAAATATGAATGATTTGAAATTTGTAAACTATTTCATAGTTGTTAATTTTGACATTTTAACTCACATAAAATTAGACTTTATCTCGGCACATCTTTGGTAGTGGCATTAACACCTGGGGAGATAGAGGAAGGGAAGGAGTGGATTAAAAAGATGGGCAAAGGTTGAATTAATCTCTCTACTGAATAACTGGTAAACCAAATAATTAAATCTTTACCATGATTTATGGAAATTTTATTTCTGGAGCAATCTCCATTGAATAGATTTCTTCTTTATCGCAGAAAACATTCTCCTCAAATACAGTTCATAGTGTCCCAAATCAGTCAGATAAAAAACGACCCTTTGAGAACTGCCTGAGTAGTACTGAAAAAAAGTGATAGGGACTTCCCTGGTGGGACAGTGATTAAGACTCCGCGCCCCCAATGCAGAGGGCCCAGGTTCGATCCCTGGTCAGGGAACTAGATCCCACACGCATGCTGCAACTAAGAGTTCGTGTACCACAACTAAGGAGCCCACCTGCCTCAACTAAGACCTGGTGCAACCAAATAAATAAATATTAAAAGAAAAAAGAGTGATAGTATGCTGTCCTTCCCACATCAAAGGGCTGATGACATTGTATATTCTTAGGATTTCCCAGTCGTAATCATTGATTTATCCCGTTCACCCAGTTTCTCACCTTGCCTTTTTGAAAGCTGAAAGGAGTAAGACTTAGAAAATATGAGGTAATATTTGCGATACCTAATATGTTTAAGAAAACCTTTGGGAAGACAGGTCAGTGACTCAAAAGGTGACAAGGCAGTCTAGAAGAAACAGGTGGAGTACATTTATCAGAGACTAACTAATTGGATAACAAATACCAACCATTACTCAAGGAGCCTATTCCAGGCTCTTTTCAACCTTGTAGTAACAGCTGATAGAACCAGCTGTTCCTACCACAGAAGGCATGGGATGGAAAAAGAGCACAGCCGTACGCTTTTGTGAGGGGCTTGTAACTGCTTTACAAAGGTAGCTGCAGGGAAGTGTTGCATGAGGACTCTGTGAAGTTTCTTACAAAATGGAACCACAAGGGTTTAAGTTTTGATTGTGGGGTGAGTTCCTGTGTGTGTCACCCCGCACGTTTAGCACTGTTGGCTCTCTTTAGAGCCCTGCATTTAGAGAGGAGGGTGTGTGCATTTTATTATGGTGTTGGATGGTTTTTAAAAAATGTCTCAGAACCAAATATAAATCATAATACTAAATGCTTATCAGAAAATCTAATTTTACTATTTTTATTGGAACTGTTGATTATTTAAATTTAAAGAAATGATAGCATATTACTTTCAAAAGATACACTTTACAGATCATTTTATTAATTTCTTTTAATAGCTGGAAGACTCTTTGTGGACAGGATTAACAGATCAGCATATCCAAATCCCAATGGCAATTACTGCAGAGAATCTTGCTGCAAAACATAAAATAAGCAGAGAAGACAGTGACAAATATGCCCTGCAGTCACAGCAGAGGTGGAAGGCTGGTCAGTGAAATTGTTTATTATAAATATCTATAGAAAGAAAACTAGGAAAGATTTTTATCATTTTAGATTATAAAGGTCATATAATAATATTAGTTTAAAATTATACCTTTAGAAAACCACATGTTTTCATCATTCCTGTTTTTTAATGATTAAATATTCTATAATTGCAAATTAACTGAGTGTTTCTCTTTTGAAGTATGTGAATACTACTTAAAAAGTAGTATGGTTAATTGGCCCTATCTGGACACTTGAATTTTGCCCCAAACTGGTCAGCAGAAGACTCTGAGGGCTGTGATACACTCCATCAGAGATGATGGCTCACTGGGACAGCTGGGACAGAGAAGATGTCCTTCCCTGAGAGGCATATCGTATGCACAAGAAGGGGATGATATGTTTGGGAAAGACCCACTGGGTATCCTTTTATGACTCGTCTCTCCCATTCCTAATTGAGAATCCTTGCGCCTGACTCAGAGACTCAGAACTAGTCCAAGGCCCTAGATGTGGTGCCATGGTGCCCTTGTGTAACATTGCACACTGCTGGTGAGCCAGTCCAAAACGAGCAAGATGGCAGCCATTCTTTTATCAGTATGGTGAGTTGAAGAAATTTGTTAGTCCTCTGAAAAGGGTTTTGAAAACTAAACTATTATAAATGAGCAGAAACTCTTATTTAGGGGTATTAAATACTTGGAATAGTGAGGATAAAGTTCATTTTAGCATTTCAGGAGGGATAAGTCTAATGGAGCCAATCCAACTCATCCTCTGTTTTTTAGTTACACATTTAAGTGAAAGGGTATTGGTGTAGAGGTCAAGCGTTATCAGCCTATTTCTAGTTTTGCCACATACAGTTTTTCTGACTTCAGTCAAGTCATTTGTTCACCAAGTATTTATTCACTGAGCTAATAATAGAGATAAAAATATTTGCCTTCCCTTTTTTCCTAACAGAGTTGTTGTGAGAACCAAATAAGGAAAGTGTTAGCCTGCTATAAAGTGATATCAAAATTAAGGTGATATTATTCCTGGCTTACTCTATTTCTGAAACTTTATATTACTATTGTCCAGTCCAGTCAGTGGAGGTGGAAGTAGGTAAGCTGTTTTACTTAGAATTGTGTCAGTGATAGCACATATAATTTCTTCAGGTTGCCTGTCATTAAATTTCAGTGATAGATTACTTGGTGACATAGACAACTTGGTAACTTTTTTTCTTATTGTGGTAAGAACACTTAACGTGGGATCTATCCTCTTAATAAAATTTTAAGTGTACAATACATTATTGTTGACTGTAGGTACAGCTTGGTAACTTTTTAATTACTTCATGTCTCACCCAGAGAAGTTAAAAAAGGGCATTAAATCCATTCAGTGCCATTACACCTGTAGGTAACAAACACTAATAGTCTAGCAGTACCTTGTAAAAAAATCAGAAATTGTAATTTTAAAAAGGTACAGAACGCATCTGCATGGATGATAGTATATTAAATCCTCCAATAGGCAAGGTAAGTTATGTAAGTAATAAAGGCTTATATTAAAATAGGCTGAGAGGAAAGGATAGAATAGAAATTAAACTGAAATATAGGGATTTCCCTGGCAGTCCAGTGGTTAGGACTCTGCGCTTCCACTGCAAGGGGCATGGGTTCCACGCCTGGTTGGGGAACTAAGATCCTGCAAGCTGTGTGGCGCAGCCTAAATAAATAAATTGAAGGATATATTTGATTTCATTTTTCTGCTTTCTGTTCTTTTTTTTCCCCATTCTTATGAATAGTCTTTCTACTATTTCAGCTAATGATGCTGGTTACTTTAACAATGAGATGGCACCAATTGAGGTGAAGACAAAGAAAGGAAAACAGACAATGCAGGTAGATGAACATGCTCGGCCCCAAACAACGCTGGAGCAGTTAAACAAACTTCCTCCAGTGTTCAAGAAAGAAGGAACCGTTACTGCAGGGAACGCATCGGTAGGTAGCACCACGGATTATCTTGAACTCTTCCCGATGTGTTCAATGCAAAATAATCATGCAGTACCTTTTAGATACCTTTCATGCTAGTCTTTGGTTATCTAGCTTAAGCTAGTAGTGTTCATATTCTATTAATTTGGGTTTTCATAGTCCAAAATAAAATATTTTAGCCAGGAGCCCTTATATAATACTTTTCCGATTTCTTAGTCTTTTCAGAATGTTAGAAGGAAATCTACCTGGTTTATTATTTTAGTTTTTCTTCCTCATGTATACAACTCATCAGATTTCTTCTTACATCTACCCACATCTGGATATAAGCTTTTTCTTGACATTCTTTCCTATTTTCCCTTAGTGAGGTTGTATTCTGTGCCTAAAACAATCTCTTTAATCCAGCAGTGTGCCACTAATACTACTTGTATCCCAAATTATGGCACTCTTTCCTATGTATTGCCATAATCCTAATACCACTCCATTAGTTCAAACCTTGATTAACTATATTCTTTTACCCTCTAGCTAACATCTGTTTTTGTTTCCAAGGGGATTTCTGATGGTGCTGGAGCTGTTATCATAGCTAGTGAAGATGCTGTTAAAAAACATAACTTCACACCACTAGCAAGAATTGTGGGCTATTTTGTGTCTGGATGTGATCCCGCTATCATGGGTATTGGTAAGTTTGTAGTGAAACAAACTGGTTCTGTTACATTTCTGAAGATAAGGCTTCTTTGGCATTCAGATTCCTGAAACAGTAGCCAAATCAAGGGCACTTGTAGAGAAAAGGAGTTGTTAATCAATCATTTAAACAACTTATCTTTATGAAAAACTGTGCCAAGCATAATAGGAAGACCAAGACCATGTAAACTCCTTTTGGGCAGTAATCGTGTCCCATTGTCCATTTAAGATACATAAAATTAACACACGGTAAACAACATAGAAGTATTACGAGGTACTGATAAGATAGAAGAAAACGTGAGATGGAAAAATCATGGGGTGAAATAGAGAAGATACACACCCCACTGGGTGTTTTACACATGGTCCTTAATATATCTCATTTAATCTTCCCACAACTCTAGTAACTGCCTTGTAAGTCTTTTTTTTTTCTTTATTACAGCCTTAAAAGCTTACTAGCTTTCAGCTCCCCACTGTCAGCAAAATATAACTTTTGTCTTAGAAATGGAAGGTAGCTTGAAAAATTAAATATCTGTATGTTGGTATGGCATTTATCATTTTGGTATCTAGGGCAGTGGTTTCCAACCCCAAAAGATGATCAGAATCTACCCATAACCCTACCCCACCCCAAGGTTTTGTTTCAGTAGGTCCAGGGTAGAGCCTAGGAATGTGGGGTTTTTTCAGTGTACCTTGATTGTTTTGATGTTCAACCATATTTATTTGATATAGATAAGTAGTTATTTTATAGTTTTCAGTTTAACCTCATTTAAGAGGTTCTGATACATTTTGACATAGTTAGTGAGCAAGAAAATGTAGTTTTACTTCCTTCTATTTCAGGGCCTGAATGTTTGCCCTGTAGTACAATAAATGCCATTGAAATGCCTCTTCAGCCGGGGCAGCTCTTGCGTTATCTGTTATAGGGCTTCATTTGTAGAAAGGATTCCAATGCTTCAAAAGAAGTGAGTTAAAAACCAGCTCAAAGCACTTCTGGTGAGACACTTATAGCCCCCAAAGGTACCGAAGGCTACACAGCTGTTAGTGGTAGGAGCTAGCACTAGGAATAAAGTGTCCCTTTTCCCAACAAGAATACTCTACCTTCCTGAGTCCCATTAAATAGCAGAGTGGTATGGAAACAGTCCTTTAAAAATTAGCTTGTGGCCTAGCATACTGTTACAATTGAGTGTAATGATTCTAAGTTAATATGAACACATTTAGTCGTGCTGACTGTGGTTATGAAGACATTGAAGTATGTACAATGGTTTTACACCCTCAGCTTTTAGTTCTGTGTGCCTTTCACCCCTGTAGGATACTTCATCCCCTGACCATGCTGGATAACTGATGCTCTCCTATCGACTACCCATCCCATTTTCATGTTTTAGAGATACAAAGAAAATCTGGAATTAGATTCTGTATTAAATCAGTAGCCAGTATAGAACTGATGCTTTAAATCGAAAAGTGTTAATTGCATGGCCCTACCAATCAGCAGACTGTTGTCCAAGAAACTTTTTAACTAGGTGACAAAATTAATTACATTATATTTAGATTGTGTTATGCTTTCCTTATAAAGACTGATTTCCCATTTTACCTTAGGTATGTTTGTGAAACTTGATACAGAATATTTGACTACTTGAATTCAACAAAACACACCACATATTTTCCTTTTTAGACATTTATGGCAATTTTATTCTCTAAGAACAGATGGAGAAGTAGATAATCATCCCTAGCCAGATTTTTTTTTTTTGGAAAGAAATATCAATTTACTTAAAAATTATGAGCAGTATTAAACTGTCATTAGTGATCACCAGAAATCTGGGAGCTAAAGTTTATTTCAAAAGCTTTTTAAGGTGGATTTGCATTTGTTCAGTGGGGGTTATGTTTTATTTAAAATATCTGCTTACCATTGGAGTTATAAACGTCTCCTTGCTTCAGATATCTTTTCCCTAAAGTGCCTAGTAGCTTCCTATCTTACTATGCCCATATGGCGATACTACTGCTGTTTCTTGCCTTTTGTCCAGATGGGCCTGAAAATTCAGAGTGTAGCCACAGTCACTTCTATATTGGGAATACATATGATTTGTATCCCAGGAGAGCGTTCAGTCTGCCTTACCATTTGGTATTAAGAATGATCTATACATGGGAATTCCCTGGTGCTCCTGTGGTTAGGACTTGGCGCTTTCACTGCTGTGGCCCGGGTTCAGTCCCTGGTTGGGGAACTAATATCCCACAAGCTGCACAAAGCGGCCAAAAATTTTTTGAAATAAAAACTAAAATTAAAAAAATAAAATACATTTTAAAAAAAAGAGCGAAAAGACACCTATGTGTGTATGTACATAGATGTGTGTATAAATTTGTGGAACCAATGAGCTTCGATCTCTCAATATTACCATGAGGGAAATAGGAGTTCATTAATAAAGGAAGACTTTCTAGGAAAAAAAAAAAAAAAAGAATGATCTATACAAAACCCCATATGACTCCTTTGGCTGTTTGAACTCTTAAAGTCACTTATGGTAGAACTTTTCATGTTAAGTCTCTCATCTACAACTTGCATAAACAGCTTTTCACCCTGGTCCCATTTCCTGTTTCTTTATTGTCATATCATTTAGTATTGTGTGCTATCAGGGTGGCAAGAGTTTCAGCCACTGTCACTTTATTTCCTCCTTACTTACCTGTTTAGTAAAGAAGGAGAAATTTGATACTTATAAGATGAAATTGGGTTTTGTTCTTATATAGGTCCTGTCCCTGCTATCAGTGGGGCACTGAAGAAAACAGGACTAAGTCTTAAGGATATGGATTTGGTAGAAGTAAGTGTTCTACTTTTTTTACAGCACAAATAAATCACCAACTTCTATTGCATAAATGGCTTTAGTTTGATTTTTATAGCTCTTTTTGTTTTAGTACCATTAAACTTTCCAAATGATGTGAATCTAAATAAGTATTACTTTCATTACATGCCTGTGTTGGCATATAATCAGGCCATACCTGATTAAAATGCCTTATTTATATTTGAATAATTAAAAGAGCCTGATTTCTTCTACTAAAGTATAAACTCTTAGAAACTTTTTATGACATCGTAAGATTCTACTACATTTTAGACTATTAATGTTCCTGTTGAATTGAATTGAATGTTATATAAGGTGGGTGAGAAATAAGTAACTTTAACCTTATTTTATGGATTAAAGTGAAAAAATACAGGTAAAAAATTGACCCAATAGAAAAACAATAATCTGATCCCAAATCTAAAAGATTCTTGCACTTCTGCCAAGTTTACAGCCACCCCCATCCCCCAAACTTACCTTTGGCTTTTACACCATAGTGTGGCTTGATTTGGAATGCATCTATCCTAATTTTTGGCATTGGAAACTTAAATTTATTGGAAGAGTGATTTGTTTAATGTTAGTTTAAAACAAAGGCATCTTAAATATGTAGTACAATTAAAAGAAAGGATTAAGAAAATGCTTAAAGATGGATTATATACATTCTACATTTGGGGAGTATTTGAAAATTTTAGGTAATTAAGCTACTTGATATTGGGAAATAACTAATATAACAAAGGAAATCTCTCTATTTAAACTGATAGAGAAAGGGCCTTTTCACTCTAGGCACATGTGTGATGTCCTCTGTGGTAATCTCTCACCAAGTAACTGTGGTTTCAGACGAATGGTTTATCCTTAAATCTCTTCTTCCATTCTTTGGTGGTCATAGCTCAGAGCTTCAAAGGGGGCTGCTTAATTACCATATTTGTATTAGCAAATAAGTACCATTAAATTTCTGACTTTAGATTTCACACTTAAAACCCTTGAAATATGTCAGCTCTGCAGAGCTGTTCATCACCATTTGTAGATGTATAAACACTCAAGGACATAGCTCTCAACACCCTGACATGATTGTCTTCGGGTCTTCTGATGATCGTGAGGTCATTTTTCCTAGGTTCCAAAGCCTAGTTTCAAAACATATTCTAGGTTTCTTAGTACCTCCTTAAGCATGACTATATAAAATGGAAAAATAATGTTGGATGTAAGGACAAAAAAAGGACCATCTTGGGAGAGGACAAAATATAGTAGAAAAGAACACAAGGCTGGATTTTTATCCCAACCCTGGAAAAGTTACCTTTTTAAAAATCAGTTTCCTTATCTATAAAATTCCCTAGCTAAGATCATATGAAAATATAGTGCTATAAACATGAAATAAGGTAATTCTCATAGCCAGCCTTGGTAGTATAGTCATTCTCACAATGTTGATTCTGCCAATCCAAGAACATGATATATCTTTCCATCTGTTTGTATCATCTTTAATTTCTTTCATCAGTGTCTTATACTTTTCTGCATACAGGTCTTTTGTCTCCTTAGGTAGGTTTATTCCTAGGTATTTTATTCTTTTCGTTGAAATGGTAAATGGGAGTGTTTCCTTAATTTCTCTTTCAGATTTTTTGTCGTTAGTGTATAGAAATGCAAGAGATTTCTATGCATTAATTTTGTTTCCTGCTACTTTACCAAATTCATTGATTAGCTCTAGTAGTTTTCTAGTAGCATCTTTGGGATTCTCTATGTATAGTATTGTGTCATCTGCAAACAGTGATAGTTTTACTTCTTCTTTTCCGATTTGGATTCCTTTAATTTCTTTTGCTTCTCTGATTGCTGTGGCTAAAACTTCCAAAACTATGTTGAATGATAGCGGAGAGAGTGAGCAACCTTGTCTTGTTCCTGATCTTAGAGGAAATGGTTTCAGTTTTTCACCACTGAGAACGATCTTGGCTTGGCTGTGGGTTTGTCATATATGGCCTTTATTATGTTGAGGTAAGTTCCCTCTATGCCTACTTTCTGGAGGGTTTTTATCATAAATGGGTATTGAATTTTGTCTAAAGTTTTTTCTACATCTATTGAGAGGATCATATGGTTTTTCTCCTTCAATTTGTTAATATGGTGTATCACATTGATTGATTTGCGTATATTGAAGAATCCTTGCATTCCTGGGATAAACCCCACTTGATCATGGTGTATGATCCTTTTAATGTGCTGTTGGATTCTGTTTGCTAGTATTTTGTTGAGGATTTTTGCATCTGTGTTCATCAGTGATACTGGTCTGTAGTTTTCTTTTTTTGTGACATCTTTGGTTTTGGTATCAAGGTGATGGTAGCCTCGTAGAATGAGTTTGGGAGTGTTCCTCCCTCTGCAATATTTTGGAAGAGTTTGAGAAGGATAGGTGTTAGCTCTTCTCTAAATGTTTGATAGAATTCACCTATGAAGCCATCTGGTCCTGGGCTTTTGATTGTTGGGAGATTTTTAATCACAGTTTCAATTTCAGTGCTTGTGATTGGTCTGTTTATATTCTCTGTTTCTTTCTGGTTCAGTCTCGGGAGGTTGTGCTTTTCTAAGAATGTGTCCATTCCTTCCAGGTTGTCCATTTTATTGGCATATAGTTGCTTGTAGTAATCTCCATGATCCTTTGTATTTCTGCAGTGTCAGTTGTTATTTCTCCTTTTTCATTTCTAATTCTATTAATTTGAGTCTTCTCCCTTTTTTTCTTGATGAGTCTGGCTAATGGTTTATCAATTTTGTTTATCTTCTCAAAGAACCAGCTTTTAGTTTTATTGCTCTTAGCTATTGTTTCCTTCTTTTCTTTTTCATTTATTTCTGATCTGATCTTTATGATTTCTTTCCTTCTGCTATCTTTGGGGTTTTTTTGTTCTTCTTTCTCTAACTGCTTTAGGTGTAAGGTTAGGTTGTTTATTTGAGATGTTTCTTGTTTCTTGAGGTAGGGTTGTATTGCTATACTTCCCTCTTAGAACTGCTTTTGCTGCCTCCCATTGGTTTTAGGTCGTCGTGTTTTCATTGTCATTTGTTCCTAGGTATTTTTTGATTTCCTCTTTGATTTCTTCAGTGATCTCTTGGTTATTTAGTAGTGTATTGTTTAGTCTCCATGTGTTTGTATTTTTTACAGATTTTTTCCTGTAATTGATATCTAGTCTCATAGTGTTGTGGTTGGAAAAGATACTTGATACGATTTCAGTTTTCTTAAGTTTATCAAGGCTTGATTTTGTGACCCAAGATATGATCTATCCTGGAGAATGTTCCATGAGCACTTGAGAAAAACGTGTATTCTGTTGTTTTGGGATGGAGTGTCCTATAAATATCAATTAAGTCTATCTGGTCTAATGTGTCTTTTAAAGCTTTTGTTTTCTTATTTATTTTCATTTTGGATGATCTGTCCATTGGTGAAAGTGGGGTGTTAAAGTCCCCTAGTATGATTGTATTACTGTCGATTTCCCCTTTTATGGCTGTTAGCATTTGCCTTAAGTACTGAGGTGCTCCTATGTTGGGTGCATAAATATTTACAATTGTTATATCTTCTTCTTGGATTGATCCCTTGATCATTATGTAGTGTCCTTCTTTGTCTCCTGTAATAGACTTTATTTTAAAGTCTATTTTGTCTGACATGAAAATTGCTACTCCAGCTTTCTTTTGATTTGCATTTGAATGGAATATCTTTTTCCATCCCCTCACTTTCAGTCTGTATGTGTCCCTAGGTCTGAAGTGGGTCTCTTGTAGACAGCATATATACAGGTCTTGGTTTTGTATCCATTCAGCCAATCTATGTCTTTTGGTTGGAGTATTTAATCCATTTACATTTAAGGTAGTTATCGATATGTGTGTTCCTATTACCATTTTCTTAATTGCTTTGGGTTTGTTATTGTAGGTCGTTTCCTTCTCTTGTGTTTCCTGCCTAGAGACGTTCCTTAAGGATTTGTCGTAAAGCTGGTTTGGTGGTGCTGAATTCTCTTAGCTTTTGCTTGTCTGTAAAGGTTTAAATTTCTCCATCGAATCTGAATGAGATCATTGCTGGGTAGAGTAATCTTGGTTGTAGGCTTTTCCCTTTCATCGCTTTAAATATGTCCTGCCACTCTCTTGTGGCTTGCAGCGTTTCTGCTGAAAGATCAGCTTTTAATTTTATGGGTATTCCCTTGAATGTTATTTGTTGCTTTTCCCTTGCTGCTTTTAATATTTTTTCTTTGTATTTAATTTTTAATAGTTTGATTAATATATGTCTTGGCATGTTCCTCCTTGGATTTATCCTGTATGGGACTCTCTGTGCTTCCTGGACTTGATTGACTATTTCCTTTCCCATATTAGGGAAGTTTTCAACTATAATCTCTTCAAATATTTTCTCAGTCCCTTTCTTTTTCTCTCCTTCTTCTGGGACCCCTATAATTTGAATGTTGGTGCGTTTAATGTTGTCCTAGAGGTCTCTGAGACTGTCCTCAATTCTTTTCATTCTTTTTTCTCTCTTCTGCTCTGCAGTAGTTATTTCCACTATTTTATCTTCCAGGTCACTTATCCGTTCTTCTGCCTCAGTTATTCTGCTATTGATTCCTTCTAGAGAATTTTTAATTTCATTTATTGTGTTGTTCATCATTGTTTGTTTGCTCTTTAGTTCTTCTACTTCCTTGTTAAACATTTCTTGTATTTTCTCCATTCTATTTCCAAGATTTTAGATCATCTTTACTATCATTACTCTGAATTATTTTTCAGGTAGACTGCCTATTTCCTCTTCATTTGTTTGGTCTGGTGGATTTTTACCTTGCTCCTTCATCTGCTGTGTGTTTCTTTGTCTTCTCATTTTGCTTAACTTACTGTGTTTGGGGTCTCCTTTTTGTAGGCTGCAGGTTCATAGTTCCCTTTGTTTTTGGTGTCTGCCCCCAGTGGCTAAGGTTGGTTCAGTGGTTGTGTAGGCTTCCTGGTGGAGGGAACTCGTGCCTGTGTTCTGGTGGATGAGGCTGGATCTTGTCTTTCTGGTGGGCAGGACACGTCTGGTGGTGTGTTTTGGGGTCTGTGGACTTATTATGATTTTAGGCAGCCTCTCTGCTAATGGGCGTGGTTTTGTTACTGTCTTGCTAGTTGTTTGGCCTAGGGTGTCCAGCACTGTAGCTTGCTGTTCATTGAGTGGAGCTGGGTCTTAACGTTGAGATGGAGATATCTGAGAGAGCTTTCGCCGTTTGATATTACGTGGGGCCGGGAGGTCTTTGGTGGGCCAATGTCCTCAACTCGGTTCTCCCATCTCAGAGGCTCAGACCTGACACCCGTCTGGAGCACCAAGACTCTGTCAGCCACCCAGCTGAGAAGAAAATGGAGGAAAAAAAGAAAGAAAAAGTGAGAGTGAGAGCGAGAGAGAGAGAGAGAGAGTGAGACAGAGAGAGGGAGGGAGGGAGGGAAAAGAGAGAGAGAGAGAGAGGAAGGAAGGAAGGAAGAAAAAAATACAATAAAATAAAGTTATTAAAGTAAAAAAATTTTTTTAATTATTAAAAATAAAAAAATTTTAAAGTAGTTTAAAAAGAAAAAGAAACAGAGAGCAACAAAACCAAAAAACAAATCCACCAATGATAACAAGTGCTAAAAACCATACAAAACAAACAAAACAAAACGGACAGACAGAAAGAACCCTCAGACAAATGGTAGAAGCAAAGCTATACAGACAAAATCACACAAAGAAGCATATACATACATGCTAACAAAAGGAGAAAAAGGAAATATATATTTTAAAAAAAGGAAAAGAGCAACCAAATCAAGAAGCAAATCTCCCAATGATAATAAGCTCTAAATACTAAACTAAGATAAACATAAAACCAGAAACAAATTAGATGCAGAAAGCAAACCCAAAGTCTACAGTTGATCCCAAAGTACACCGCCTCAATTTTGGGATGTTTCGTTGTCTATTCAGGTATTCCACAGTTGCAGGGTACATCAGTTTAATTGTGGAGATTTAATCCACTGCTCCTGAGGCTGCTGGGATAGATTTCCCTTTCTCTTCTTTGTTTGCACAGCTCCTGGAGTTCAGCTTTGGATTTGGCCACGCCTCTGTGTGTAGGTTGCCTGAGGGCGTCTGTTCCCCCGCCCAGACAGGACAGGGTTAAAGTAGCAGCTGATTAAGGGGCTCTGGCTCACTGAGGCCAAGGGGAGGGAGGGGTACGGAATGCGGGGTGAGCCTGCGGTGGCAGAGGCCGGCGTGACGTTGTAATAGCCTGAGGCACAACATGTGTTCTCCTGGAGAAGTTGTCCCTGGATCACAGGACCCTGGGAGTGGCGGGCTGCACAGGCTCCCAGGAGGGGAGGTGTGGATAGTGACCTGTGCTTGCACACAGGCTTCTTGGTGGCTGCATCAGCAGCCTTAGCGTCTCATGCCCGTCTCTGGGGTCCACGCTGATAGCTGTGGCTTGTGCCCATGTGTGGAGCTCATTTAGGCAGTGCTCTGAATCCCCTCTCCTCACGCACCCCGAAACAATGCTCTCTTGCCTCTTAGGCAGTTCCAGACTTTTTCCCGGACTCCCTCCCAGCTAGCTGTGGTGCACTAGCCCCCTTCAGGCTGTGTTCACACAGCCAACCCCAGTCCTCTCCCTGGGATCTGACCTCCGAAGCCCGAGCCTCAGCACTCAGCCCCCACCCCCCACCCGCCCCAGCAGGTGAGCAGACAAGCCTCTCAGGCTGGTGAGAGCTGGTTGGCACCCATCCTCCGTGCGGGAATCTCTCCGCTTTGCCCTCTGCACCCCTGTTGCTATGCTCTCCTCCATGGCTCTGAAGCTTTCCCCCCGCCCATCCCCAGTCTCTGCCAGTGAAGGGTCTTCCTAGTGTGTGGAAACTTTTCCTCCTTCACAGCTCCCTCCCAGAGGTGCAGGTCCCAACCCTATTCTTTTGTCTCTGTTTTTTCTTTTTTCTTTTGCCCTACCCAGGTACGTGGGGATTTTCTTGCCTTTTGGGAAGTCTGAGGTCTTCTGCCAGCATTCAGTAGGTGTTCTGTAGGAGCTGTTCCACATGTAGATGTATTTTTGTTGTATTTGTGGGGAGGAAGGTGATGTCCATGTCTTACTCCTCCACCATCTTGAAGCTGTCCCCCCTGACGGTTTATTCTTTATTGTCTATCAGTTTCTTGGAAGTGTGGCTAGTAGTACTGAATAGTAGTAATAATAATAGCAACTATTTATTGAATACTTGCTTGTGCCGGATAACACACTAAACACTTAATACCCACGATTTCACTTAACCTTAACGATAACTCTTAAGACGATATGACAGTCATATTTTACCACTGAAGAAATTTGAGTGTCAGGAGAGTTTAAAGAACATCCATATAGCCAAGATTTGAACTGTCCATCTAGCTCCAGAACCTGTGGGCTTTCTACAGTATCCTACTGCCTCTAGTCCAGTATCCATTTATAGTATCACTGAGGATTTCTTTTCTCTAAGGGATACATTACACTTAAAGTATCACTTAGTAAATATACCCATTTTCAAACCTGTTATCTTTACAAAGAATGATTGAAGATAAATTAAAATAACCTTGCAATGTAATTTAAGTAGAAAAAAAAAACAGGATAATTAGCCATTGACAGGACTGGACAGTTCTCAGTTAGAAATAAGTTTGTGAATAAGGATTTTTATTAGTGTTTTGATTGTTTTAAGGTGAATGAAGCTTTTGCTCCCCAGTACTTGGCAGTTGAAAAGAGTTTGGATCTTGACCCAAGTAAAACCAACGTGAATGGAGGGGCCATTGCTTTGGGTCACCCATTAGGGGGATCTGGATCAAGAATTACTGCACACCTGGTTCATGAATTAAGGTATGTGCTAGAAATTGTTGCTTTTCAGATTTGCCATCTTTTGTGTAAATGCATGAATTTAGGTTTCCCCAGAACAATCCAACGTTTTTCATTCTTCTTCATACCGCCTGGCACTGCTTCTCACCAGGAACAGGTTATTTGGGTACCGCTTTTTCAGTAGCCCTTATAGATGACTCAGTTGACTTGTTGGTGCCTCTGCTCTTGGGATGCTCGCTTTTACTCACATTTGCAGTGCAGCCACTCAGCACATGTTCACTGAGGGCCTAGCGTACATCTGGCCCCATCCCTGGTGCTGGTGCAGAGCAGCGAGCCCGTGATGAGACCCTGGTTCTCATGGCACTTGCATTCTAGTGCCAGTTATAGGAGTAAGACACTATTATTTAAGAAAACAAAATACTGATCTAGGTGCTGTCATTTAAGAAACCTAAGCAAACTGACAATTTGGGTCTGAGCTAAGTTTTTCCTTCATTGTTTCCAGGGTTCCAGGAGGAGCCTTCTGTGTGTTTGATACTTTTCAGTTTTAATAGAAGAGCTCCTCCTTCTGTACAGTGTATTTTGGATCATTTTGCTCTGTTAGTAGGGAAATTGCAAACAAAACCAAATATGTCAGGGCAGAAAATCACTCTGCCTCCCTGTGAAGTTAAGGTAAATGGGACTTCTATTTCACTTAATGATTGAGATGAAATGAGTGATTGATGTGCACAAAAAATAATTCCTTGATGGTTTCTCAAGGTTATTCTATCAGGACTGAAGAATTAGAGCAGATGGTACTTTAAAGGTGTCTGATTTTTATGAAAGGGACATGAAATGTTTCTAAATTATCTGACCTTTCATATGGACAAACTTCAGTAATTATACTTATTCTAAGGTTCATAAAAATCTAAAACAAATAAATCAAAGGGGCTGAGTATTGACTCCCCCTTCTTCAACTTCCAGTTTATCCCAATTACCTCCTGTCCTCACTCCTTCTTCACAGCAGCCTAAGCTTTTATATTTGTTTCAGCCTCCCTCTTCTGTGTTACTACTTTTTTTTTTTAAATAAGAATATTCAGCTTTCCAAATTCTTTCTCCTCTTTTCTCCAATATTGAGGACTGGAGAAAAGATTGAGCTGATGAGCTGAACAAGAATGAATAATGTTGGGCTTCCCTGGTGGCGCAGTGGTTAAGAATCCGCCTGCCAATGCAGGGGACACGGGTTCGAGCCCTGGCCCGGGAAGATCCCACATGCCGTGGAGCAACTAAGCCCGTGTGCCACAACTACTGAAGCCCACGTGCCTAGAGCCCGTGCTCTGCAACAAGAGAAGCCACCGCAGTGAGAAGCCCGTGCGCCGCAACGAAGAGTAGCTCCCGCTCGCCGCAAATAGAGAAAGCCACGCACAGCAACAAAGAACCAAAGCAGCCAAAAATAAATAAATAAATAAATTTATTTAAAAAAAAAAAAAAAAAAAGAATGAATAATGCAAATGTGACCATTATAAATACTGTTTACTTAATTATCTAATTCTGTACATTCTTTATTCAAGTAGATTTCAGCCACTGCTTTCTTTCTTAGGCGTCGGGGTGGAAAATACGCTGTAGGATCGGCCTGCATTGGAGGGGGCCAAGGAATTGCGGTCATCATTGAGAACACAGCTTGAGGAGAGCAGGGAGCCTGCCCTGGTCCACACTCACATGACTTGGCCAGGCCACAGTACGCCAGGTGACCTTCAGAGAAGCTGTGAAGGTCATGCCATGCCCTGCACTGAGAGTGATTGAGTTTGGTCAAGGAATGGTGAGGCAAAGATGCATTTATCATGAACAAGAGCCCGTGCCAGAATAAATTCTCTCAAATTTGTACCAAATATGCTGCATTTCTGAACTAAAATCCAACTATAGAAGGCCTTAAACAGAATTGTATCCTTGCCTAATAACCACCGCTTATGTCTTAGATAATATGATTGCAGGGAAATTGAATAAATTCTGCCTTAACTTCAGCTAATCCTTTCCTATCATTTCTTGTATTTTTCTAAATTTTTAATTAAGGTAAAATACATATAACATAAAATTTACCATCTTAATCATTTTTAAGCCTATAGTTTAGTGGCATTAAATACATTCACATTGTTATGCAACCATCACCACAGTGCATCTCCAGAATTCTTTTCATCTTGCAGAACTGAAACTCTACACCCATTAAACAACTCCCCATTCCTCCCTCTCTGCAGCCCTTGGCACCCACCTTCTGCTTTATGTCTCTATGCAGCTGACTCCGACAGGTCCCTCATATAAGTGGAATCTACAGCATTTGTCCTTTTGTGCCTGGCTTATTGCACTTAGCATAATGTTCTCAAGTTCATCCATGTTTTATCATGTGTCAGAATTTTCTTCTTTTTTAAGGCTGAATAATATTCCATTATAGATAGATAGATAGATAGATACCACATTTTGTTTTTTCTGTCATCTGTTGATGGACATTTGGGTTTTGCTGCCGCCTCTTGGCTATTATGAGTAATGCTGCTCTAAACATGCGTGTACAGATATGTATTCATGGCCTTGCTTTCAGTTCTTTCAGGTATATACTGAGAAGTGGAATTCCTGAATCATATGATAATTCTGTTTTTAATATTTCAAGGAATTGCCGTACTGTTTTCCGTAGCACCTATACTATTTTACACTCCCACCATTATTGCACAAGGGTTTAAATTTTTCCACATCCTCACCAATACTTGCTGTTTTCTGTTTCTTTTTTATAATAGCCATATTAATTAGTACGAGGTGGGAGGATTGGTTCAAGATGGCGGAGTAGAAGGACATGCACTCACTCCCTCTTGCGAGAGCACTGGAATCACAGCTAACTGCTGAACAATCATCGACAGGAAGACACTGGAACTCACCAAAAAAATACCCCACATCCAAAGACAAAGGAGAAGCCACAATGAGATGGTAGGAGGGGTGCAATCACAATAAAATCAAATCCCATATCTGCTGGGTGGGTGACTCACAAACTGGAGAACACTTAGATGACAGAAGTCCACCCACTGGGGTGAAGGTTCTGAGCCCCACGTCGGGCTTCCCAACCTAGGGGTCCGTCAACGGGAGGAGGAATTCCTAGAGGATCAGACTTTGAAGGCTAGCGGGATTTGATTGCAGGACTTCGACAGGACTGGGGGAAACAGAGATTCCACTCTTGGAGGGCACACACAAAGTAGTGTGCACATCGGGACCCAGGGGAAGGAGCAGTGACCCCATAGGAGACTAAACCACACCTACCTGCTAGTGTTGGAGGGTCTCCTGCAGAGGCGGGGAGTGGCTGTGGCTCACTATGGGGCAAGGACACTGGCAGCAGCAGTTCTGGGAAGTACTCCTTGGCGTGAGCCCCCCCAGACTCTGTCATTAGCCCCACCAAAGAGCCCAGGTAGGCTCCAGTGTTGGGTTACCTCAGGCCAAACAACCAACAGGGAGGGAACTCAGCCCCACCCATCAGGAAGCTTGCACAAGCCTCTTAGATAGCCTCATCCACCAGAGGGCAGACAGCAGAAGCAAGAAGAACTACAATCCTGCAGCCTGTGGAACAAAAACCACTTTCACAGAAAGATAGACAAGATGAAAAGGCAGAGGGCTAGGTACCAGATGAAGGAACAAGATAAAACCCCAGAAAAACAACTACATGAAGTGGAGATAGGCAACCTTCCAGAAAAAGAATTCCAGAATAATGATAGTGAAGATGATCCAGGACCTTGGAAAAAGAATGGAGGCAAAGATCAAGAAGATGCAAGAAATGTTTAACAAAGACCTAGAAGAATTAAAGAACAAACACCTAGAAGAATAAAGAACAAACAAACAGAGATGAACAATACAGTAACTGAAATGAAAAATACACTAGAAGGAATCTATAGCAGAATAACTGAGGCAGAAGAATGCATAAGTGACCTGGAAGACAGAATGGTGGAATTCACTGCCGTGGAACAGAATAAAGAAAAAAGAATGAAAAGAAATGAAGACAGCCTAAAAGACCTCTGGGACAACATTAAACACAACAACATTCGCATTATAGGGGTCCCAGAAGGAGGAGAGAGAGAGAGAAAGGACCCGAGAAAATATTTGAAGAGATTATAGTTGAAAACTTCCCTAACGTGGGAAAGGAAATAGCCACCCAAGTCCAGAAAACGCAGTGAGTCCCAGGCAGGATAAGCCCAAGGAGAAACACTCCGAGACACATAGTAATCAAATTGGCAAAAATTAAAGGCAAAGAAACATTATTGAAAGGAACAAGGAAAAAACAACAAATAATATACAAGGGAACTCCCATAATGTTAACAGCTGATTTCTCAGCAGAAACTCTACAAGCCAGAAGGGAGTGGCATGATATATTTAAAGTGATGAAAGGGAAGAACCTACAACAAATATTACTCTACCTGGCAAGAATCTCATTCAGATTCAACGGAGAAATCAAAAGCTTTACAGACAAGCAAAAGCTAAGAGAATTCAGCACCACCAAACCAACTCTACAACAAATGCTAAAGGAACTCCTCTAAGTGGGAAACACAAGAGAAGAAAAGGACCTACAAAAACAAACCCATAACAATTAAGAAAATGGTAATAGTAACATACATATTGATAATTACCTTAACTGTGAATGGATTAAATGCTCCAACCAAAAGACACAGGCTCGCTGAATGGATACAAAAACAAGACCCATATATACACTGTCTACAAGAGATCCACTTCAGACCTAGGGACACATACAGACTGAAAGTGAGGGGATGGAAAAAGATACTCCATGCAAATGGAAATCAAAGCTGGAGTAGCAATACTAATATCAGATAAAATAGATTTTAAAATAAAGAATGTTACAACAGACAAGGAAGGACACTACCTAATGATCAAGGGATCAATCCAAAAAGAAGATATAACAATTATATATGCACCCAACATAGGAGCACCTCAATACATAAGGCAAATGCTAACAGCTATAAAAGAGGAAATTGACAGTAACAATAATAGTGGGGGACTTTAACACCTCACTTACACCAATGGACAGATCATCCAAACAAAATTAATAAGGAAACACTAGCTTTAAATGACACAATAGACCAGCTAGATTTAATTGATATTTATAGGACATTCCATCCAACAACAGCAGATTACACTTTCTTCTCAAGTGTGCACGGAACATTCTCCAGGATAGATCACATCTTGGGTCACAAATCAAGCCTCAGTAAATTTAAGAAAATTGAAATCATATCAAGCATCTTTTCTGACCACAACACTATGAGATTAGAAGTCAATTACAGGGAAAAAAACGTAAAAAACATAAACACATGGAGGCTAAACAATACATTACTAAATAAGCAAGAGATCACTGAAGAAATCAAAGAGGAAATCCAAAAATACCTAGAGACAAATTACAACAAAAACACGACGATCTAAAACCTATGGGATGCAGCAAAAGCAGTCTTAGAGGGAAGTTTATAGCAATACAAGCCTAACTCGAGAAACAAGAAAAATCTCAAATAAATAATCTAACCTTACACCTAAAGGAACTAGAGAAAGACAAACAAAACCCAAAGTTAGCAGAAGGAAAGAAATCATAAGAGCAGAAATAAATGAAATAGAAACAAAGAAAACAATAGCAAAGATCAATAAAACTAAAAGCTGGTTCTTTGAGAAGATAAACAAAATTGATAAACCATTAGCCAGACTCATCAAGAAAAAGAGGGAGAGGACTCAAATCAATAAAATTAGAAATGAAAAAGGAGAAGTAACAACTGACACTGCACAAATACAAAAGACCATGAAAGATTACTACAAGTAACTATATGCCAATAAAATGGACAACCTGGAAGAAATGGACAAATTCTTAGAAAGGTATAACCTTCCAAGACTGAACCTGGAAGAAATAGAAAATACAAACAGACCAATCACAAGCACTGAAATTGAAACTGTGATTAAAAACCTTCCAACAAACAAAAGCCCAGGACCAGATGGCTTCACAGGTGAATTCTATCAAACATTTAGAGAAGAGCTAACACCTATCCTTCTCAAACTCTTCCAAAATATTGCAGAGGGAGGAACACTCCCAAACTCATTCTACGAGGCCACCATCACCCTGATACCAAAACCAGACAAATATGTCACAAAGAAAGAAAACTACAGGCCAATATCACTGATGAACATAGATGCAAAAATCCTCAACAAAATTCTAGCAAACAGAATCCAACAGCACATTAAAAGGATCATACACCATGATCAAGTGGGGTTTATCCCAGGAATGCAAGGATTCTTCAATATACGCAAATCAATCAATGTGATACACCATATTAACAAATTGAAGGAGAAAAACCATATGATCATCTCAATAGATGCAGAGAAAGCTTTCGACAAAATTCAACACCCATTTATGATAAAAGCCCTGCAGAAAGTAGGCATAGAGGGAACTTTCCTCAACATAATAAAGGCCATATATGACAAACCCACAGCCAACATTGTCCTCAATGGTGAAAAACTGAAACCATTTCCACTAAGATCAGGAACAAGACAAGGTTGCCCACTCTCACCACTATTATTCAACATAGTTTTGGAAGTGTTAGCCACAGCAATCAGAGAAGACAAAGAAATAAAAGGAATCCAAATCGGAAAAGAAGAAGTAAAGCTGTCACTATTTGCAGATGACATGATACTATACATAGAGAATCCTAAAGATGCTACCAGAAAACTCCTAGAGCTAATCAATGAATTTGGTAAAGTAGCAGGATACAAAATTAATGCACAGAAATCTCTTGCATTTCTATACACTAATGACGAAAAATCTGAAAGTGAAATTAAGAAAACACTCCCGTTTACCATTGCAACAAAAAGAATAAAATATCTAGGAATAAACCTACCTAAGGAGACAAAAGACCTGTATGCAGAAAATTATAAGACACTGATGAAAGAAATTAAAGATGATACAAATAGATGGAGAGATATACCATGTTCCTGGATTGGAAGAATCAACATTGTGAAAATGACTCTACTACCCAAAGCAATCTACAGATTCAATGCAATCCCTATCAAACTACCACCGGCATTTTTCACAGAACTAGAACAAAAAATTTCCCAATTTGTATGGAAACACAAAAGACCCCGAATAGCCAAAGCAATCTTGAGAACGAAAAATGGAGCTGGGGGAATCAGGCTCCCTGACTATATTACAAAGCTACAGTAATCAAGACAGTTTGGTACTGGCACAAAAACAGAAATATAGATCAATGGAACAGGATAGAAAGCCCAGAGATAAACCCACACACATATGGTCACCTTATCTTTGATAAAGGAAGCAAGAATATACAGTGGAGAAAAGACAGCCTCTTCAATAAGTGGTGCTGGGAAAATTGGATAGATACATGTAAAAGTATGAAATTAGAACACTCCCTGACACCATGCACAAAAATAAACTCAAAATGGATTAAAGACCTAAATGTAAGGCCAGACACTATCAAACTCTTAGAGGAAAACATAGGCAGAACACTCTATGACATACATCACAGCAAGATTCTTTTTGACCCAGCTCCCAGAGAAATGGAAATAAGAACACAAATAAACAAATGGGACCTAATGAAACTTAAAAGCTTTTGCACAGCAAAGGAAACCATAAACAATACCAAAAGACAACCCTCAGAATGGGAGAAAATATTTGCAAATGAAGCAACTGACAAAGGATTAATCTCCAAGATTTACAAGCAGCTCATGCAGCTCAATAACAAAAAAACGAACAACCCAATCCAAAAATGGGCAGAAGACCTAAATAGACATTTCTCCAAAGAAGATATACAGATTGCCAACAGACACATGAAAGAATGCTCAACATCATTAATCATTAGAGAAATGCAAATCAAAACTACAATGAGATATCATCTCACACCGATCAGAATGGCCATCATCAAAAAATCTAGAAACAGTAAATGCTGGAGAGGGTGTGGAGGAAAGGGAACACTCTTGCACTGTTGGTGGGAATGTAAATTGATACAGCCACTATGGAGAACAGTATGGAGATTCCTTATAAAACTACAAATAGAACTACCATACGACCCAGCAATCCCACTACTGGGCATATACCCTGAGAAAACCATAGTTCAAAAAGAGTCATGGGGCTTCCCTGGTGGCGCAGTGGTTGAGAGTCTGCTTGCCAATGCAGGGCACACGGGTTCGAGCCCTGGTCTGGGAAGATCCCACATGCCACGGAGCAACTAGGCCCGTGAGCCACAATTACTGAGCCTGCGCGTCTGGAGCCTGTGCCCCGCAACGGGAGGGGCCGCGATGGTGAGAGGCCCGCGCACCGCGATGAAGAGTGGCCCCCGCTTGCCACAACTGGAGAAAGCCCTCGCAGGGAAACGAAGACCCAACACAGTCAAAAATAAATAAATAAACAAAGTAAACAATGCCTTAAAAAAAATTCTTAAAAAAAAAAAAAAAAAGAGTCATGTACCAAAATGTTCATTGCAGCTCTATTTACAATAGCCAGGACATGGAAGCAACCTAAATGTCCATCGACAGATGAATGGATAAAGAAGATGTGGCACATATATACAATGGAATATTACTCAGCCATAAAAAGAAATGAAATGGAGGTATTTGTAATGAGGTGGATGGAGTTAGAGTCTGTCATACAGAGTGAAGTAAGTCAGAAAGAGAAAAACAAATACAGTATGCTAACACATATATATGGAATCTAAGGGAAAAAAAAAAAAAGCCATGAAGAACCTAGTGGCAAGACGGGAATAAAGACACAGACCTACTAGAGAATGGACTTGAGGATATGGGGAGGGGGTGGGGTGAGATGTGACAGAGTAAGAGAGTGTCATGGACATATATACACTACCAAATGTAAAATAGATAGCTAGTGGGAAGCAGCCACATAGCACAGGGAGATCAGCTCGGTGCTTTGTGACCACCTAGAGGGGTGGGATGGGGAGGGTGGGAGGGAGGGAGATGCAAGAGGGAAGAGATATGGGAACATATTGTATGTGTATAACTGATTCACTTTGTTATAAAGCAGAAGCTAACACCATTGTAAGGCAATTATACTTCAATAAAGATGTTTAAAAAAAAAAAAATCTTCCAACAAACAAAAGTCCAGGACCAGATGGCTTCACAGGTGAATTCTATCAAACATTTAGAGAAGAGCTAGCACCCATCCTTCTCAAACTCTTCCAAAAAATTGCAGAGGAAGGAACCCTCCCAAACTCATTCTATGAGGCCACCATCACCCTGATACCAAAACCAGACAAAGATACTACAAAAAAAGAAAATTACAGACCAATATCACTGATGAATATAGATGCAAAAATCCTCAACAAAATACCAGCAAACAGAATCCAACAAAACATTAAAAGGATCATACACCATGATCAAGTGGTATTTATCCCAGGGATGCAAGTATTCTTCAGTATATGCAAATCAATCAATGTGATGCACCATATTAACAAATTGAAGGAGAACAACCATATTATCATCTCAATAGATGCAGAAAAAGCTTTTGACAAAATTCAACACCCATTTATGATAAAAAACTCTCCAGAAAGTGGGCGTAGAGGGAACCTACCTCAACATAATAAAGGCCGTATATGACAAACCCACAGCAAACATCATTCTCAATGGTGAAAAACTGAAAGCATTTCCTCTAAGATCAGGAACAAGACAAGGATCTCCACTCTCACCACTGTTATTCAACATAGTTTTGGAAGTCCTAGCCATGGCAGAGAAGAAAAAGAAAGAAAATGAATACAAATTGGAAAAGAAGTGAAACTGTCACTGTTTGCAGATGACATGATACTATACATAGAGAATCGTAAAGATGTCACCAGAAAACTACTAGAGCTAATCAATGAATTTGGTAAAGTTGCAGGTTACAAAATTAATGCACAGAAATTTCTTGTATTCCTATACACAAAAGATGAAAACTCTGAAAGAGAAATTAAGGAAACACTCCCATTTACCACTGCAACAAAAAGAATAAAATACCTAGGAATAAACCTAGGGAGACAAAAGATCTGTATGCAGAAAACTATAAGACACTGATGAAAGAAATTAAAGATGATACAAACAGATGGAGAGATATACCATGTTCTTGTATTGGAAGAATCAATATTGTGAAAATGACTATACTACCCAAAGCATTTCACAGATTCAGTGCAATCCCAATCAAATTACCATTGGCATTTTTTACAGAACTAGAACAAAAAATCTTAAAATTTGTATGGAGACACAAAAGACCCCGAATAGCCAAAGCAATCTTGAGGGAAAAAAACGGAGCTGGAGGAATCAGACTCCCTGACTTCAGACTATACTACAAAGCTACAGTAATCAAGACAATATGGTACTGGCACAAAAACAGAAATATAGATCAACGGAACAGGATAGAAAGCCCAGAGATAAACCCACACACCTATGGTCAACTAATCTATGACAAAGGAGGAAAGGATATACAATGGAGAAAAGACAGTCTCTTCAATAAGTGGTGCTGGGAAAACTGGACAGCTACATGTAAAAGAATGAAATTAGAACACTCCCTAACACCATACACAAAAATAAATTCAAAATGGATTGAAGACCTAAATGTAAGACTGGACACTATAAAACTCTTAGAGGAAAACATAGGAAGAACACTCTGACATAAATCACAGCAAGATCTTTTTTGACCAACCTCCTAGAGTAATGAAAATAAAAACAAAAGTAAACAGATGGGACCTAATGAAACTAAAAGCTTTTATAGAGCAAAGGAAACCATAAACAAGACAAAGAGACAACCCTGAGAATGGGAGGAAATATTTGCAAACGAAGCAACTGAGAAAGGATTAATCTCCTAAATATACAAGCAGCTCATGCAGCTCAATATCAAAAAACAAAACAAAACAACACAATCAAAAAATGGGCAGAAGACCTAAATAGACATTTCTCCAAAGAAGACATACAGATAGATGGCCAAGAAGCACATGAAAAGCTGCTCAACATCACTAATTATTAGAGAAATGCAAATCAAAACTACAATGAGGTATCACCTCACACCAGTTAGAATGGGCATCCTCAGAAAATCTACAAACAAATGCTGGAGAGGGTGTGGAGAAAAGGGAACCCTCTTGCACTGTTGGTGGGAATGTAAATTGATACAGCCACTATGGAGAACAGTATGGAGTTTCCTTAAACTAAAAATAGAATTACTGTATGACCCAGCAATCCCATTACTGGGCATATACTCAGAAAAAACCATAATTCAAAAAGACACATGCACCACAATATTCATTGCAGCACTATTTACAATAGCCAGGTCATGGAAGCAACCTAAATGCCCATCGACAGATGAATGGATAAAGAAGATGTGGTACATATATACAATGTAATATTACTCAGCCATAAAAAGGAATGAAATTGGGTCATTTGTAGGGACGTGGATGGATCTAGAGACTGTCATACGAGTGAAGTAAGTCAGAAAGAGAAAAACAAATATCGCATACTAACTCATATATGTGGAACCTAGAAAAATGGTACAGATGAACCGGTTTGCAGGGCAGAAATAGAGAGACAGATGTAGAGAACAAACATATGGACACCAATGGGGGAAAGTGGCGGGGGAGGGGTGGTGGTGGGATGAATTGGGAGACTGGGATGGACGTATATACACTAATATGTATAAAACAGATAACTAATAAGAACCTGTATAAAAAAATAAAATAAAATTCAAAAAAAAATTAGTACGAGGTGATATCTCACTGTGGTTTTGAATTGCTTTTCCTAATTATTAGTGATGTTGAGCATCTTTTCCTATGCTTTTTGGCCATTCATATATCTTTTTTGGAGAAATATCTAAGTCCTTTTCCCATTTTTTAAATTGAATTGTTTATTTTTTGTTGTTGTTGAGCTGTCTTGTATTTTTAAAAAATATTTTGAAACCCAGTTCAATTTGTGTGTTGAGTGACGTTCATAATTCATTCTGAGATAAATGCCCAAGGAGCAAAATTACTGAATTTAGTCTTGATATTAATAAATGATATCATATTAGATTGATTTTTCCATTGAATAAAGACAGTGCTGATTATGTATTATAACTCCTCAAATACATTTGAATTGGAGCATAGCTTCCTTAAGGAAGATTTATGTTCATTTTAAGGACCATATCTGTAAATGGAAAATGTGGAGTTGAGAAAGGCTACAAGTCAAGTCTCAGAAGAAGGCCTGTGTCACCCCTTCTCCCCCACCACCAGCACTTCCCAGCAGTCAGAAAGGAATGTTGTCATTAATGTTTATTACACTAGCCGACTAAAATGGGGAAACTGAGTAAGTACAAAGTAGCTATTATAAACCAATGGGTTTATGCTAAAATTTAGAGGAGCCACAGACTGACGAGAACAAAGTTTTGCCTGGATTTCATCCCCCTCCTTTAACTTTCCCAGTTTACCTAAATTATGTCCTGTTCTGCACACCTCTCCCTGGGGGACATTTGGCAATATCTGGAGGTGCGTTGGTCGTGACTGGGGAGGGCGTGCGACTGGCACCTGGTGGGTAGAGGCCAGGGCTGCTGCTAAACATCCTACAACACACAGGACAGCCCCTCTAGCAAAGGATTATCAGGCCCCAAAATGTCAGGAGTGCTACTGTTAAAAAATCCTCCTTTAACCCTAAATCCAACCATCCCCTTCTCATGTTACCTCCCTGTTCTGTTTGTTCATATACATACATGGGTACATGTATACACACACACACACACATCTTAATATGAGAGTATTCAGCTTTCTAAATTCTCCTGCTGAGATTGTATATAGACCAATGTTGAGGATCGGGGGAGAGGCTGGGAAGGTGAGATGAATGTAGTAATACAAATATGACTGTTACTAATTCTTCAAAGCATAAGCTCCTCATAAACACAGGATGTCTTCAGTATACCTCAAGGATAAGCCTCGTCTCTCTCTTGCCCCACAGTCTCAGGTCTGGGTGTGGGTCAGCGGCCTTGCTGCCCTCCCACGCTGCCTCCAGAGCCGTCATCCCCTCCCTTTTGCAGAGCCCTGTGCTATTTTGAGGTTCGTGTTGATTAATGATACCATCCTGCTGCTCTCTTTATTTCTGTCTACCGGCTTCATGCTCGGGTCTTTCCTCCAGTGACTGTATTATCACTGCCTCTGTCACCTTTTAAAAAATCATTAGATCATGCCTTAATTCTCGGAAACTTTAGCATCCAGTTGGCCAAGGACCTCACAGTTCCATGACCAAAATGCCGATGACTTTTTCCTCATTCTGTATCAGATACCCGCTCCCTTGGTCACGTCAACAGAGATTGTCACTGAGCAAATAGCCGAAAAGAGCCCCCTCCTAGGGAATCTCCCAGCACAGTTTTGGTAAAGGTTTATCGCTTTTCCCCATAAAAGTCTTATGTAGGATTTATTTTATGAGTTTTTTTTTTCTATTTTATTTTCTACTTGGGTATTGCTAATGAATAGCTTTGGGGTATTATGTATCTAGGCAGCTTGCCCAAACCCTTGTTTTAGTTCTAATCATGTAGACAATATCTCATTTATTTTTATCGCCCTTTTGCATTAGGCTGGGACCTCTAATGCAATGTTAGGAGGGAAAAAAAGCCAAACCTAGAAATGTTCATATTAGTTCACCATTCAGTGTGATCCTTACAATAGGTGGCAGATAGATGCACTTTATCAAAGTCAGGAAGTTTCCTTCTATTCCTAATGTTGCTAAGAAATTCATGAATAGTTGACTCATTCTTCAAACCACGCTAACCTGGCTTTGCCTCCACCACTTCACTGATCTTGCAAATGTCACCAACCACCTTCACATTGCCAAATCTAGTGAAACTTTTCTGTCCTCATCTTCTTTGACCTCTCCAAAACATGACACAGGTAACCGTCCCTTTGGTCTGTTTTTGCAGCTGTTCCTCTACTAAACCTCTGCCCGTGAGTTTTTCAGGATTGGGTGTGTGTGTGCTCTCCCTGGTGATGCCATCCCAAGTCACAGGACTCATCACGTTTACATCCCAACACTGGTCTCTCCTCTAGCTCCAGACTCCTGTACCTAACTGCCCTCTAGACATTTCTCTCACGAAACCCTCTCCTCCTTCAAGTCCTTGCTTCCTCAATTCCAGTACTTCAGGTCAGAAATCTGGGAGTTTCCTTGATTCCACCCTCTCCCTCACCCCTCATATCCAGCCCATCAGCAAGTTTTATCAATTCTTTCGGAATGTATCTCAAATCCACCCACTTCTTTTCTCCACCTCCACCACTTTGCTCCAAGCTACCAGAATCACTTGCCTGGATTACAAGAGCCCACCTCCATTCTTGCCCCTCTTCAATCATTCTCTAGAAAGCTGCCAGGGGCATCTTTTAAAAACACAAATTATATTAGGTCACCCTCATCTAAAGCCCTGAAACAGGTTTATATCACGCTTGGAATAAAATCCAGACCCGTTTCCCACCATGGCCTGCTCATGGTGACCCCCAACCCCTGAGGAGGTCTGGCCTCCACTTCCCTCTAACCTGAGCTCAGACTGTTCCTCTGGCTCCCCGTGCTTCACATATGTTGTCTTTCTTTGGGCTCCTCACATGCCATGCTTGCTCATCCTTTAGGACTGTGCCAGATCTCCCCTCTGTCTGCAATGCTGTTTCCTCTGCCTTCCCAGGACAGGACCTTCCCTACTCGTCCATCAAGTCTCAGATGCTCTCTCTTTAGGCAGGTGTTCTCTGTTCCCCCTAAGTTCCTCTCCCCAGACCGTTATGGAACTCTTCTGAGCTTGTATTCCCTTATTAGATTGTTTATCGTCTGTCTCCCTTGTTAAATTGTAAATTCCAAGAGGGCAAGGACTTCATGTGCCCAGCACAGTGCCTGGCACAAAATAGGCGCACAGTAATGTTGTGGGGATGGATAAATGGATGGGTGATGATTGAAGAAACTGAAGCATGAGAGATTTTTCTCAGAGTCACAGAGAAGTAGAGCAAGCAGCAAGTAGCTGCTCACATACAATTTACCTCTTCTATCTCCACAGATGATCATGGAAGTGGCTGTGTGCCTGGTCATACACACCTGTGTGCCCGTGTGTTTTCAAGAGAGAAGGGGTGGAAAACGGGGAGATTCTAATGGTGCTTGCTGCCTGGCACTAAGGATCAATAGAAACACTAGAGTGACCTTGGGCAGTTTACTTTGAACCTAACCAACTACATGTGGTAGAGAAGAGTTGGGAGAGAAACCCAAATGCATGAGGTTGCCCCTAGGATGACCATAGAACTTACCATCCAAGCCAGGTCATTTTCGAGAAGTGAAAGGGGACACTGTTAATAATTACCCGGCAGCAACAAGTATAAACTGGAATTATTCTGGCCAAGAATAAACAAACAGTATTTGTTCAGTTCAAGAGAGCTGAACAAATACTGTTTGAGTGTGACTGTTGGATTTGAAGATTATTAAGTCAGGGTAGACTTGTCGAGTGCTTGGGAGATGAGCAAATACTTGAAGGAGGTGACAGGTACCCGAGAAGAGTAGGAGAAACAGCCAGTGCATGGCCCTGAGAGAGAAGCGCGCCTGCTGTGCAAGGAGGCCAGCATGGTGGGAGCAGAGTGAGCGAGAGGAGAGTGGTTGAAGTCAGAGAAGCACCCTGGGTGTGTGCCATGTAGGGCCTTAGACGCCATTGCAGGGACTTCGGCTTTTATTCTGAGTAAATGGGAGCCACTGCAGCCTTCTGAGTAGAAGAGAGACTTCATCTGACACATTTGAAGGACACCTCAGTCTGTTCTATTAAAGTGAACTGTAAAGGGACGAAGTTGGGATAGGATGCTATTGCAGTAATCCAGGCATCTCGGATCTACAGTCAGCAATAGAGTGGTGAGAAGTTGTCAGAGTCTGGTTATGTTCTGAAGATAGAGCTTTATTTCCTCATGGATTGGCTGCTGCTTGGTAGAAAAAGGAGTCAAGGATGACTCCTGAGCTTTTCATCTCAGCCACTGAGATGCAGGAAGGCTGCATGTGGAGCAAGTCTGGGGGGAGGTTCAGGAGTTCAGTTCAGACATCCAAGCAGAGATGCTGAACATTCATCTGGCTTTAGGATGGAGCTAGATCAGAAAGCATTGACATATAAATGGGATATGATCAAGAACTAGGGGCCTCACCATAGGCAAAACGAAAAGACAGCCTATAGAATGGAAGAAACTATTTCCAAATGATATGACCAATAAGGGGTTAATATCCAAAATATATAAATAGCTCATATGACTCAACATCAAAAAAATAACCCAATTTAAAAATGGGCAGAAGACCTGAATAGGCATTTTTCCAAAGAAGACATACAGATGGCCAACAGGCACATGAAAAGATGCTCAACGTTGTTAATCATCAGAGAAGTACAAATTAAAACCACAATGAGATATCACCTCACACTTGTCAGAATGGCTATTATCAAAAAGAACACAACTAACAAATGTTGGCGAGTATGTGGAGAAAAGGGAGCCCTCCTACACTGTTGGTGGGAATGTAAATTGATGCAGCCACTATGGAAAACAGTTCTCAAAAAACTAAAGATAGAACTGTCAGGACGTCCCTGGTGGCGCAGTGGTTAAGAATCCGCCTGCCAATGCAGGAGACACAGGTTCGAGCCCTGGTCTGGGAAGATCCCACGAGCCGTGGAGCAACTAAGCCTGTGTGCCACAACTACTGAAGACCGCGCACCTAGAGCCCGTGCTCCGCAACAAGGTAAGCCACCACAATGAGAAGCCCGCGCACCACAACGAAGAGTAGCACCTGCTCACCACAACTAGAGAAAGCTTGCATGCAGCAATGAAGACCCAACGCAGCCAAAAATAAATAAATTAAAAAAAAAAAAAAAAAGAACTACCATATGACCCAGCAATTCCACACTTGGGTATCTATCCATAAAAACCAAAAACACTAATTTGAAAAGATACATGTACCCCAATGTTCATAGCAGCATTATTTACAACTGCCAAGATATGGAAGCAACCTAAGTGTCCATCAACAGATGAATGGATAAAGAAGTGGTATATATATATACAATGGAATATTACTCAGACAGAAAAAGAATGAAACTTTGCCATTTGCAAAAACATGGATGGACTTGGAAGGCATTATGCTAAGTGAAATGAGTCAGACAGAAAGACAAATACTATATGATATCACTTATATGTGGAATCTAAAAAATACAACAAACTAGTGAATATAACAAAAAAGAAACAGACTCACGGATACAGAGAACAAAACTAGTGGTTGCCAGTAGGGAGGGGGAAGGGGGGAGGGGCAAATGGGGTCGGGGATTAATAGGTACAAACTACTATGTATAAAATAAGTAAGCTACAAGGATATATTGTACAACACAGTGAATATATCCAATAGTTTATAATAACTATAAATGGAGACTAACCTTTAAAAAGTGAATCACTATGTTGTACACCTGAAACATATAATATTGATCGTCAACTATACCTCAATTTAAAAAGTTAAAAAAAAGAACTAGTGACCTCCATCCTAGATAGATTCAAACAAGAAAATTTTCCTTCTGTTAACACTCTGAGGTTTTCGTTTTTATGACTTAAAAATTTAAATGAGAATAAGAATAATCTATAAAACCAGGTATATCTATACTGCCCTTTTGGAGAGTGATCCAGTTCTTTTACAAGTTTTATAATTTTATGTAATAAGTGCCATCTCTTAAACCTTCAGGGAAAAAAAATGTAAATTCCTTACTAAATTGAATAACTTAAAATGAAGGATGGGAACATACATTTTTAAAGGTACCCTAACCTAAAAGGAATGCCTTTGTAATTGAGAAATAATTGAAATAATTTTTATGAAGTGAACAATGACTCTCCTTTTCCTTTCTCTCCATCTCACTTTTTATTCTTCAAGTGAATCCTGCATTTTCATAAACTGGGTTGATTTGCAGTGAGGAGTCCACTTGCACCAGCGGCGAGCCCAGGGGCACTTCTTCCCCTAGGTGGTGCCACAGGCCTGTGCTGCCTCGGTCCCTTTCTCAGCAGCGTCTCCAAGATGCTTCTCTCAGCAGAGTTGGCCGAACTCTTGGTCTTTCTCACTTCCTGGGAATTGAAAGGAGAGAAGGAGCCAGCAGTAAAGAAACCTAGGGCAGCAGCTGGGGGACCAAAAATCTGTCCCACCTGCTAGCCAATGCCCCAGGTCCCTCTGGCCAAGGACACCGCCCTTTATTTCTCCTCAGTGGAAACATGGCAGATGCAGAGGCCCAGAACCTAGGGAGCCCAGTGTTACACGGTCTCTGAGCTGCTGGTAACAGACCACAGGCCCCACTGAGGTGGTGAGCGCTGGGCCCTACCAGGTGAGGGCACGGGGAGAGAGGCCGGGACACAGTCTGGAGCAGAGAGAAGGTGGGGCAACATTCGTACTCCCTGTGCTTCGCCGTCATGAACACTTGGAACCCAGGGGCTCCTCTTTTTCCCTCTGGACCCTGTATTTATTCGAGAGTCCCCAGCTGCCCCCAGCCTTTCTCGGCTGACAGAGCAAGGGCTGCCGGGAGCTGCTTGTAGTCTCCCCTCCACACTTTTGTGGACATAAACTGACTGGGGCCATAACCAGTGAGGTCTGAGGGCTGTGGGGTGCAGCTCGGACACACAGAGCAAAGACAAGTGGGGAGCTCTGTGTCCTGTGCCCTGGCCTTACTTCCCCAGGGATGGGCACGCTGTCTTAGACTCCACATACACCCCAGCGCCTCTGCTCTGAGAGCCTCAGTAAGGAAACAAGATGGATGTAATACTTCTCAGGAACACGGCCAGAGGAAGACGAGGCCCCTTCTACCTGTGCTCGGCAGCATCCACTCTCCCCACGGTTCTGCCATGTGCCAGCAAGTGAGAGCAAAGGGAAGTAATGAGATGGGGTCCTCCAAAGCCATGCTCTGGTCCCGTCTTGGCACACTCAACATGCAGACACATCCAAGAGGCCTGAAGCTGTTGTAGAACAAGGGGTTCTGGCGGAGAAGTAAAAGCCAGACTTGTGTTTGAACATGCAGTTCCTCCGGAGCCTTTTAGAAACACAAGACAAGATAAAATCAGAAACTACATGATGAGGGAACATGCTGATACTAAGAGCAAAGAGCAAGCTATGCTGACTATTCACACACACACACACACACACACACACACACACACACACACGCACACATACACACACGCACACGTGCGCGCACACACACACACACATACACACGCACACACACACACATACACACACACACGAGTGGTTCCTCACACTGCATTTCTAGGTTGCAAAGAGAAGCCAAGTCCCCTGGAGCTGAGGCCCACAGCAGATGAAATAGGACTCAGAGCCCAGCCAGCCTTTAGATTCATGCCTGGTCTGCCATGTGCCTGGTGCTGGGAAAGAAGGGGATGTGGGAGCTGGGACCACAGTCATACCATCCTCCGGGGCTCTAAGCCTGCATCTTCAGGGAGAACCAGCAGCTTCCAGCAATTAAGCAGCATCCCAGCCTTGCCCTGGACCAACTGCATCGGTCATTACCAACCTGCTTTCTGGTCCTCATAGGCAGCTCAGAGCCTAAGTCTGTGTGGATTTGCCCAGCCCTGAGAAGAGGCAGTCTGCCAAGTGGGAGGAACTCTGTTCCGCAGGCTTCTATGTGTCCATATGAACGTGAGCTCCCAGATGTGGGCCTGGGCCCATCAGCCTGCAGAGGAAACGAGACCTCCAAGTGGAAAGACAATGGCTGAGTGAGGACAGACCAAGTTATGAAGGATACCGTGGTGTTTAGCCCCTTTGAGCTTTCTAAATGGCTGTTTTACAACAAATAGGAGGAAGTCTTTACATGGGTGCAAAGCAACTCCAGCAACTTTTCGTCAAGACACAGTACAGGGTTGAAATAGAAATATTCTTGGGCATTCCTGGTGGCGCAGTGGTTAAGAATCCACCTGCCAATGCAGGGGACACGGGTTCGAGCCCTGGACCGGGAAGATCCCACATGCCGCACAGGAACTAAGCCCGTGCGCCACAACTACTGAGCCTGCATGCCACAACTACTGAAGCCCACGTGCTTAGAGCCCACAACAAGAGAAGCCACCACAATGAGAAGCCCACACACCACAACGAAGAGTAGCCTCCGCTCACCACAACTAGAGAAAGCCCTCGCGCAGCAATGAAGACCCAATGCAGCCAAAAATAAATAAATAAAATTTAAAAAATAATAAAATAAAATAGAAATGCTCTTAAGACCAGAAATGTTAAGCATAAAGAGACAAAAAACACTGTAAGCTGTAGTACACTGCTTTAAAACTGTTCAAAAATGCACATGCAGAGGAAAGATAACTAATGTCATTAAAATGCTAATGGTATTCATATTAAGATAGTGGGATTATGAAATACATACATGGAGTACTATGCAGCAGTGAAAACAATCTACTATAGGCATATGGATGAATCTCACAGCTATCATGTTCTTGAAAAAAGACATCAAACTACATACTATATGATTCTATGTATATGATGTCCAAAAAATGGGCAAAACTAATCCATGATGACAGAGGTCAGAATGTGGTTAGCTTTGGAAGGAGTGTCTCCTGAGAGGGCCATGAGGGTGCGTACTAGGCTGCTGGGAACGTCCACATTCTTATCAGGGTGGTGGTAACACAGATGTGCACATATGTAAAGATTCACTGAGCTCTATACTTAATGGCTTGTGTACTTTACTGTATTTGTTGTATGTATTTAAAAAAATACCATCAGTGGTTGTCTATAAGTGGTGAGGTGGGTGATTTTTCTGTTTTTCTCTTATTTTACAAATGTTTAGAACATGTTTCTGTTTTTTGTATTCTTTTTTAAATGCCATATTTTAAAAGAGATATGTTCAAGAAATATATAGGAAAGTGTATATCTGATAGAATCAGAATAGGTTATTAAAGTAAACCAAGGGTATCTGAAGTATATTTGAGGAGACTGTGGGTTAACACCCGTGGCTAACCAGGCCTCTCCATGGCACATATGTCAGTATCCCTCATTTGAATAGGATTGTTTCTGGACGGATCATGGGCCTGATACGGTGGACTCATGACAGAGCCACTGTGCCATTTTTCAAGACGATGAAGATGCCCTTGGAAGTGGGAACCATGGAATTTATAGAAGTGTCGGGTCACAACTGAGGGGCCTTAAGAAATCTAAGAAAAGGAGAGTGGAACAACGATAGCGTGTTCACAGTATATACAAATATTGAATCATGTTGTACACCTGAAACTAATATAATGTTATATATCAATTACATCTCAATTTTTTTTAAAGTAAAAGGTAAATTTTTTAAAAGTCAGCGTGCTGAACTCCACATCCCTGGCTGAACTTCAGAGCTCCAAGGAAGGATGACATGCAAAACTGCCAGCGTCTTGTACTTACACCTTAGGGTGAACACATTGCCTGAGCAGTAATACTGCCCCTTCCTGAGAAAAAGTGGTTCCAGGAGGTTCCATGCTATGTATCATGTGACCCAGGCCACAGCTGATTGGCCAGAAATTGGTGCCAAAGATAAAGCAGGCATTTGTAGGCTAGCCAGTGGCCCTCAGGGTGGCAGGGGGTGGGAACCCTGCCCAGTTGGGATGCTTTGCATTTATAGTGACTAACTGACCCGGCAGTCAGCTTCTTGCTCTGAGGAGCTGGGTTGTGAGTCATTCCTGGAGGCAGGTTATGGTAGTAGAAGCCAAAAAGGAGAAGTGAAAGCAGGAGGGTCACCACTGGGCCGATGACCACATGGCTATGAGGTCGCTCCCAGGGCTTTCTCACCACCCTGGTCAAACCCCATCACCTGAGCTGAGCTACGAGTCTCTGTTGCCCGCTCCCTGAAAGAACGCAACCAATACACGAGTTCCCTTCCCACCCGTCCTGTTCACCTCATCCTGAGCCACCTCTGGGTGGGGCTGGGCTTGCAGGGATTCCAGACTCTCACCCCCAGCCTAGCTCTGGCAAGTGCCTGTGTGTCTTGTCTGGTGGGGCTCGGTCCTAACCGCCCAGCCCACACGTGCTGGGGAGACTCAGAACACCTGGGCTGCCGGGGGCTGCCCCTTGAAATCTGCAGACCCGCGTGCTTGTCCACAGAAGAATTCTCAGTGACCACAGCCATGCTGGAATTTACTAACAGAGCAGCTGTCCTGCTCCCCGGAATGGCCAGAGGATGGGGGATTCTGATTAATAGAGAAACCACATGCCATATTTTTTCAAATCAAAGTCATCAGGAACTGTAAGATGAACATTATTTCACATATCCCTGAGGAAGAAAATAAACCCACACGGAGAGTCTCTTAGAGACAGCAGAGGGCTCGGTGTACCAGGACCAAGTGATGACCCCGCCTCACGGTGGGAACAGCAAGGAGACTTCATGTTCACGCCGGTACTGAGTGGAGGGAAGGGAAGGAAGTCTCTGAAAATTTGAACTGCAGGCTCCTCCTCACACAGGCTTGCGGTCTGAATTCACACTTCCCGTGCGGTCCAAAAAACCACCCCGAAGCCAAGACTCTAAAGTGGTACTCAGGTGCCCAGCAGAAGTGACTGCAGCCCTCTCTGGAAGAGCCTGCCTTCAATTTAAGTGAGATGCATCCCAGCTTCAGAGACGCCAACAGCATGAGCATCAGAGAATCAGCGAACTGGGATGGCTCTAATTTTATGAAGCATCAGAAAGCAATAAAATGTACCGAAGACTAAAATTGCTTGAGTGTCTCTGACTATGTCTGACCGTCGGCAGCCCCTGGGGTCTTCCAGGGCTATCGGTGTCCTTACGACAAGCGGTGGACAGCAATGCAGGCAGGAAGCAGAGACAGTAGTTTTCTCCCTGAAGAGATGCAACAAAGGGAATTCCTCTGTGTGTTTAATTTCCATCCAGAGACCGGCAGAGGAGAGAAAAAGCAAATGGTACAAGGAAAATATGAGTACTGAGAACAACTGAACAGGTAGAGGAGGGTGACGTGTGGGCAGGACACGCAAGTCTGCTGCCCGGGCCCGGGGCTGAGGAGTGGGGTGCGCGGCGGTGGGGAGTGTACGTGTGGAACCATCAAACCCGCAGGCGTACCCCCCAGTTCTTCTGAAAGGGGCTCCTTTGCTTCTGATACAGGTAGAGGACATGAAGGTCCCTGGAGTGATCATATCCTATCTGGGAACCCATGGAAAACGCCCTGAAATGATTAAATGCAAGACGGTAGAGAATTATACGCTATCTGGTCTGGACTATGGGAGTCAGAGAAGAGTTTCGGTCACGCTGAGAACTAAGGAAGGGTTGCCTTTCTCCTTCTTCTTCCTCTTCCTCTTCCTCTTTTGCTTGAAGAGAGGTTTGCATAGAGCAGATGGGCTCTGAGATGGGCCTCAGAGGGTTAGAGTGGTGCCTGATGCCCGCGGTCATTAAATCTTTATCTCCTGCTTGGGGATGCTGTGCCCAACACTGCAGCTGCAGGCTTCTCAGCCGAGCCCTGCACCGCACCCTCGCTCCAGGCAAGGGCTCATTCTGAGCCTCCCCACACTGCTTCCAGGCTGCCCCACCTGCAGACGGGGTGCAGGTCCCAGCAGCACCCCCTCCCTGCTCCAGGCCAGGGGAATCTCCCATGGCTCAGGTGCCTGCCCTGGAGAGAACCAGGGAAGGCGGCAGAAGCTCGTGCACACACAGGCCAGGTGATGGAAGGCCCAGGGCCCACAGCGGGTGCCCAGAACCCTTGAGGAGCCAGCTCTGTGCCCCATCCAGGGCTCTTTCTCCAACACTGAATCCAACCCTCCGAGTCCTGAACATCTGCCAGGCCTCATTCCCCACATACTTAATGAGCATCTTCAAGAAACAATAAAAACCGGGAGAAAGGGGGCAATTATCAGCAACATTCCTATGAGTTAAGTTCATCCTAAAGGAAGAAAAAATAAACAGAGCGCACAGATGCAGAGGCTGTGACTGGCCAGGAGGGGCGTCCTTTGCTGTCCACAGGAAATTCCATCATTGGAAGCCTGGAAGGCCTAACCCCTCCTCTACCTGGAACGCTGAGACCCAGAGAGGGAAATCGTTCGCCCAAGATCATGGCTCCCATCAACAGCTGAGCTGGCAGAAAGCAGTTGCCCTGGCTTGCGGGCTGTAGGCAGGGTGGTCTCTCCAGCACTGGATGCCATTCCAGAGGTCACGCCCCTCGTAGGGTGGTATTTTATCTCTTTCTCTTGCTGTTTTGTAAATTCTCAAAGCTGATCTGCTGACCTCCCAGAATGCCTTTTATAGCTGAGCAAAATAAGCTAAAATATAGCCCCAGACGTTCCTAAAAGGAATCTACAGGGACCCCACTTCTAAAACCTCCCAAGACAAGTTCCAACCCTGCACACCTCTCTCCTAAAACATCCGGACTCCAGATTTGGTATAAGAACTTCAGCAGGGTCTGTCTAGTTCCACACAAGCCTGATCCTGGTCTTCCCAGAAGTCAGCCCGATTTCTGTCAAGCCCAGGAGAACCTCGGCTTACGTGGGTTTCTCTTTGTGGTGGCGAACTCACTCAGGGTGCGTCACCTTCCCGTCACCTGGGGGTGTCCTGAACAGCTGTGTTAAGAGCCGCTCAGCAGCAGCCCCCAGCCCCACCAGGCTGCTTGGCCCCCAGTCAGGAGAGAGCGGTTGCCTCTATCGCCAGGCCATCCCGTGCGGGGCGGAGGGGAGAGCTCAGGAGGGACAGGGACGTGGGAAATCTGCCCTCCGCGAGGACAAAACCACGACAGGAAACACGGGGTCTTAGGTTTCCTCGCTGGAGATGGGGGAGGAAGAGAGATGCGGAGAAAAGGAGATGCGCAGAAAAGGAGGTGCAGACGGGCTGGGGAGGGCGCAGGGAGGGGAGAGAGGGAAGCAGGCCGAGCCGGGCGGGGCAAGGAGAGGACCCGAGGCGCGCGCGAGGGGAGCCGAGCGGAGATTGGCCGGCGGGCCTCGGGCCACCGCTCACCCCGGGAAACCTGAGCCCGGCCTCCACCGCCACGGGAGGGGCGCCCGAGGGAGCCTGGAGCAGGGTGGGCAGGGCGGAGGCGACGCTGGGCCGCAGCCAGGGCTTCCCCGGCGCCTCCCCGCGCCCTGCCTGCCGGGGCTCTGCCTGGCCTTGCGCTTCCCTCGGACCGTGACCGCCTCCGTCACCTCCCAGTGGCAGCCTCTTCACACTCCCACCCTTGTCCCCTCCGGGCCCCCTGGTGCTTCATTGTCCGAGTGCTTCTGGCCGCAGAGAACCAGAAAACCTGAGAGTTAACCAAGTGAGTCCCCCCGAGGCCTAACCTTAGGGATGGTCTGAACTGCTGCCTCGCTTTACCCAGGAGGGGCTCCCATCTTTGACCCACAGGGTCAGTTTTTCACCCTCAAGATAATGGCACAGCGGGAACTGGAAAGCTGGCCTCCTAGCCCCTTCCCTGGCCTCTGGGTGCCCCCTGCCTGCCACCGGGGCTGTTCCACCCGGCCTTGTCCTCTTAGGCCTCCACCATCTCTGATTCTTGTGCAGTGTTCTCAGCATTTATCCACCGGTGTCCTATTGGTCCAGCCCCAGAAGCTGTAGTGATATTTTGCTGCACCTGCTGTCTGCCCCGGTGCATGTATGCACATTGAGGACCTGTTTGGAGGCCCAATGGCCTTAATCCAAAGATTCTTTCTAACGGTAGAATTCTGGGCACTTAGATGACAACGTTTTAGTTAACAGAGCCTTTGGGCCCCTTCAGATCCTCCTACCCCAGCTCAGGGCTGTCCCAGCTGCCAGAATCCACAAGAGCAGAGCCTGTCACCTCTCTTCTGGTGTCCTTGTCCATGGGTCACTGGTCAATAGGACAGTGAAGGGTCCCCCGTGATGCGAGTGGCGGGGCGTTGGAGGAAGGCTGTTTGGCCTGGGCTGAGAGCCCGCCGGCCTGTCCCGGGAAGCCTGCTCCGTCTCCTGCACCTGCATCTCAGAAAGCCTGTGAGAAGCTCTTTCAACAACAAAACACTTTCTTAGGCAGCAACACAGATGACCTGAGCTAGACCTGAAGCTTGAGGCCTCACAAGGGACAGCGGGAGTCTGAGAAGAGGGGGAATTAGCCCTCGCCTGGCACTTGCTTCCCGACCACTTCGTATCCTGGTTTCTAAAGTGGCATCTCCCTCAGCTGCCCCAAATGGACCAATGCCGGTATCCCAGTGAGGCACCCGAGGAGGAGGCTGCTTTAAAGGTGGGAGAGAAAGTAAAAAAGGATTTGCATACAAAGAATAGCTGGCATTTATTGAAGCCTTGCTCGGCAGGCCCTCAGAGCTCCCAGCACCCAGTGGGGCAGGAACTATTATTATCATCATCCCCCCTTTCAGATAAAGAACAAGAGACACAGAGAGTGGAAGGGACTTGCCCAAACTCACAGAGCTCACTGGTAGTGGAGGCAGGATTTAAACACGCGGCCAGACCTGCCACCAAGCTACCATTGCCACCAGACCCTTGCACCTGGCCCCCCTCACCCTTCAGCCCCTGTCTCTGTCCCAGACGGACTGTCTACTGCAGGAGTCCAAAACCTCCTGAGGCAGGAGATAGATGGGCCTCAGGCTCAGCAGCTGGAGTTCGTCCCCTGTGGACAGATACTCCAAAATAGCAGGAGGGAAGAGAAGCTGAGCCCTGCCCACGTAAGAGATAAAAGACCACGTATTCCACATTCTCGAAGTCAAGGAGACTTTCCCGACTACACACGTGCAGAAAGGCTCCTTGAAGGTCAAAAAGAGAGGGGGTGCCACCCCATATTAGGTGATGTCAACACACCCATAAACCTCTTCACTAGAATCCATCTTGGCTAAGAGATGCACGCACACATGGGAGGACCCTGAGACAAACCAAATACGGACTCAGAACCATGCAAAGCAAGATGACTGGCCAAAGGAAATCCGGAAGAAACGCCCCATAAAAGTGGCGCCCTACCATGAGGGCGCCACTCTCTCTCTCCGAGCCTGCCCGTGTGTCTATCCACACGTACTCTTTTTCCTCCTAATAAACACTGTACTTGTTTCACTACTTTCCACCTCTATGTGGAAGTTCATTTCTACACAGCTGAACTACACAGGGCCTTGTCAATGGCCACTGGTCCCTGGTGGTCTAGTGGCTAGGATTCAGCGCTCTCACTGCCGCGGCCTGACTTCAAACTCTGGCTGGGAAGCTAAATCCTGCTTCAAGCCGCGGCAGGCCAAGGCCACCCGAGAGCACTCCCTCCACCCCAGGAGCCTCCCTGCCCCCAGACGCAGCCCACACACTTGACGTAAAGGTCAGTTCCGTCTCTGGGTCTCAGCGAGCACGTGATGCCTCCAGCTGTAGGATCCTAAGGTCTGGAATTCCCAGACAAGCCTAATCCCAAATTAGCTGGGCTGGTGTTAAATCCTGTACACGCAGCTGGTCCCCAGTGCCTCCGCAGATGCTTCACCACCCCTGCAGCCCTCCTGGGCTGAAGCATGGGCTGGGGTTTCCTAGCGAAGTACGTTTGGGAAATACCAAGTTAAAGGTGTAGGTTTCTTAACTGTGGGACTTCTCAGAGCTTTAAAAAGATAAATGCTCACTGGTCATTTGTAAGAGGATAAGGTAGTATGGAGATTCAGAAGCTTCCCAAAGGGATGTGACCAGGGAGCAAGCCCTTTGTCACTGAGTATTTCAAAGGAGTCCACTTTGAGAAACACTTCCTAGAGCACTGTAATTAGTCCTGTTCCTACACAGAGGCTCTACGTATCATCATCCATGTATAGTAGCAGAAAGAAGTGTTGCAAGGATGGCATAAACCTCCTGAGACTTCATATCCTCGTGTCTGCAGCAAGTTCAACCCAATCCCTCGCCCTCTCCGCTCCCCACCTTGTCCCCTGGAGTTGATCTACTTGAACTTGTTTACAATTTGTGGGCAAGTTTACATTCTGGTAAACCACCCCAGATCAGCCAGTAGAAGAAAAGATAAAGTCAAGTTTCTGGACAATCAAGAAGTGAAATCATCCCTTGGGAACTTTTGAGTTGATTTTAATGGAACCAGAAGCGGGGATAGTAGTGGGGAGAAGCTGTGAAAACACTGGCTTAATGCCATCTGGCTCCTGAATAATAAGAAAATGCTGTACCTTATGAAGTTTGCAGGATGCCTTCACATCCATTGCTTTATCTGATCCTCACAATAGCTCTGTGTGGTTCTAGAAACTGAGGCCCAGAGAGAGTAAGTGATCTCTCCGAGGTCACACACCTATTTGTGGGTATACCCAGAAGCATTTTGAAGCTGGGTCCAGGGCTCATTCATTGGCCCCATTTCCAGTTTTTTTGCAGTGCTGTTTTCTTCAAGGGGGTCTGAGCAAATGTGCTCTTGTTGCGGACGGGGGCTGTGGGTAATGCTCAGAACCCCACGGAACCCCACAGTCTCGCTGTTAGCCAAACCTCCTGCTTGCACGGCTGCCAGAGAGCGCTCCGGGTCGGGGTTAGAGAGCCCGGGTCTGACCCCACTCCAGCCCTGCACGAGCCGCATCATCGCTCCCTGAATTTCCACTTCCTCCGGCCGAGCCCGGGAAGTGAGCTCGGCCTGTCTGCTTGGCAGGTGTGTGGCGGGGGTGCACCGGAGACAGACTGTCCGGAGCTGCCCAGGGCTACCGAAGTGTCCCCTTTGCTGCTGCTGCTCCCAGGGCTCTGAGCCTCAGGACAGCTCCCTCCTGGCTTCTCGGAGGGTGTAATTGCAGATTTCTCTAACCGATGTCTCACAACCAGCAATGGCAGGCCCAAGGGACTTTGAGCTGCCTTTCCCTAATACTGGATGCGGAATAAAGCCCTGGATGTGGGACTCAAGGCCAGCTGGATGGGCGGGGACTGACTCCACTCCAAGGAACGTCTTCTCTGTGCCCTCACACACCACCAGACAGGGCCCAGAGGGGCTTCCGGGGAGGAATGTGAACGCAATGCAAGAATTAGAGGCCAGCAGGAAGGGCTGCCCACTGCTGCTCAGCCCTCAGCCGCCCCACCTGGCTCACACAACCCACCTAGAGGACACCAATCCCAATGTTGCCACCTCGTCCTTCCTGGACCAACACGTGCAGGTGCTAGATGCATCCTGAATGCACGAGGCAGGGGTCCTGGCTGCTCCTGACGGGCTGTGAGCACCCTGCACCCCAATATGTCTATTTGCACAGTTTAGATGTCCTAGCAGGTGAGGGTGCCTGTTCAAGGCAGTTTAGGAGCAGAGTCAGAGATGATGCTGGCTCTCCAGCCTCCCTCACAACAAGTGAGCCTGTGACGAGATGGTGCAGACAGAAGCCAATGGAACTTTCTCCAAGCAACCCTGAGGGGCTTGAGCTGCGGGGCTGACCTGACAGATTCAGGGTGGAGAGGAACACATCTCCCCTCCCCACTCAGGACAGCAGCGTGTCTCTGTACTCGAGCCTGCGGTAGGGGGCATGGTTTGGGGGACCAGCCTGCCTCCACCCCACCTTGGGCTTGACTGTTTGGGGCAGCGATGGGTTAGTTCAGTGTTCCCGAGTATCGTCTGCGGAGCACCAGGTCCTCAGGATGCCAATACACGGTCAATAAAAGGGGTTCCATGGTAAATGGAGTCTGGGAAAGAGAAATAGGCATCCTTGCTGCAGAACTTCTCAGAGCCTTGAATATGATGATACGTGTTCATGGGCTCGACGAGGAGGGTGTAGTGTGCAGGTGTAACTGCAGAGCAACCCACAGTATCACTGTCATCTGGAAAATACTTTAGGAAAAGGTAAATTTACCAAAAGGCCACAAATAAAACTACACACACATTCCCTCCAAGTTGCCCTTTCTTACTAGTGCAGGATCCTGGATTAGTTTCTTCTCTTATGGAGCTTCCACTTAAGGGATGGCCAGCAGAGTCCTGGAGGGCAGGAGCAAGAAGGCAGATGGTCAAGGGGTGTCACAGCCCTGGCTCGGGCCAGTGCTGACTGCAGTATGGCTGGTGTGATGGTGATGTGTCTAGCTTTACTCCATGGGGTGAATCTGCAAGGCAGAGGTGCAGGGCCTCTCTGGATTCCTCTCACTCTTTACCACCCCAGCCCACCAGCTGCAAGTCCCATTGGCCGTGCCTCCATATCATATCCCAGGCCAGACCTCTTCCCTCCCCTCACTGTCACCATAGTCCAAGCCACCTGGACACACAGCAGCCTCCCAAGGAGGTCTCCTAGCTTCCGCTCCTGCGGCCCTAGAGGTCAAGTCAAACCCCTGCTCCAGACTCTTCATCACATCCAGAGAAACATCCCAAGTCCTTCCCTGGCTTAAAACGCTCTGTCTGTCCTAGCCCCTGCCCACCTGACAGCTGCATCCCTTACCCGCTCACCCCCACCCTGCTACCTGTCATGTCAGCCACACAGGTCTTTCCTTCTACTCACCAAACACATCAAGCTTGTCCCAGCCCAGACCTCCACCAGGCTGCTCCCTTGCCCTTGCTAGCAAGCTCCCCCGCTTCGTTCAGCTGTTTCTCCTCATTCAAGTCTCAGCTGGAAGGTCAAGACCATCCTCGACTCACCCTCCTGCCACCAACCACTCCACTTCACACCACGTGAATGATCTCCGTGGCATTTATCCTGATGCCAGTTTTCTTCTTATTTGCATCTGATTTTGTCTGTCCGCCTCACCAGAACGTCAGTCCTGTGGGGCAGGGGCGTCTGTCTTTACCACCACTCAACACCCTGCCCGTGCTGAGAGCAGTACCTGGCACACAGCGGACGCTCGGCAGAGGGACACTGGTCAGTGACCTCTCCCCACCTCGCCTCCTCGTCTGAAAATGGGTCCCAAGAGGACCCCCAAGTCAGTCCCCAGCTCTCCTGTTTCATTTTTGCAGCAGTTCAGGGCAGAAAGGAGATGGGATGGAGGAGAAAACGATCCCCAGAAAATGCCAAGTGGCAAAGCTCTCAGAAAGGAGGATCTTCTGATTCCAGGAACCGGTGGGGCGTTTCCTGACCTGGGCTCTCGCACTGGCTGCAACATGATTCCAAGTCAGAACTGTCAGGGCTGCTCAGTGACAGGCGGGCAGCAGGACGGGAAAAGGTGGGCCCGCCTAGCTCTTTCCACGAAGGACAGGAAGCTCATAGAAATCAGATCCTGTCCCTCTGCCAGGCCAAGGCCAAGGGTGGGACAAACTTCCTTCCCATCCAAGGCTGCCCTTGGCTGACGTCTTCCCCCTTCCAGGTGGCCTTTGATAATCCTTTTAAACAAGGTGACCATATTGTTGAAACAGGAACACTTTGAAAGTAAAAGGGGAGCTATTAACAGGCATAAATCAGGCCTGTTCCTGGCAAACTGGAGCATAGAGTTACACTATTTTTAACCCCATTTCACAAGATTAAAAACTCACAAAATAAAAGGCAGGGAAAGAGGGCCCAATATACTCCTAGAGAGGCCCACTCTCCAATCCTCGTAGATTCTGGAAATTGTTAGTAGTGGGGGAGGAGAAGGAAGATTGGGATTTCTAGTCAATCCCGTGACTCGGGTTACAGAGGACAGGCCTAGGCAAAGGTGATGCCAGGCGGGGTTACAGTGACCTTGGACACCTCCCACCTCCACCGCCTTCAGTGAGGAGGTGTGGAGGGCAGACCCCAGAGAGCAGGAGGGTCTGAGAAGGGGGAGGCGGCAGACACCCCTGCACCTCCCCCGCTGCAGTGCCTTAGTATTTGTCAGGGAGGCACAGTCCGCGAAATAAAGCCCACGGTGAGTCTGCTGAGCCCTGGAGACCCCGGAGCTGAATGCAGTTGATACAGGCACGCACGCGTGCACACACACACACACACACACACACACCAATCCAGCCCCACCCCCCCAGCCTCATGACATCAGCAGGCTGTTCTGGGAAACTCTCCTGAAATGCTTTCTTCTGGCTCAGATGACACTTGACCCAGAAGGTAAATTAAAGCCATTATATTTATGTTTGATTTGAATTTGAGTTTAATTTTAATTTAATGCTTCTTTCTCCCTCCAAAGGATGCCAGTTTCTCTCAGGGCTACCTCAGGACTGATTCACATGACTTCTTGCTTTCCCACTGGCTTACTTGATTTTACTGGTTTTTCTTTGGTTCAGCTGTCTGCACTTGACTGGTCCAAGAACTGTCCTGATAGAAATATTGGAGTTTCCTGAGTTTTTCCACCAAGGCGCCTACGTCTAGCATGGGACCACCTCCAACCCTAGCTGGGCTCTGGAGTGGAGCCTATGTGAGGGGCTGGCCACGATTCTCTCCAAAAAGATCATTCACTGGGTCCCCTGCTCTCCCTGTGTTAGAGGGTCTCCATGGGGCCCCCTGGACTGAGAACCCCCAAAGATGTGTAAGTGGAAATAAGATTCACGGGGCCAGTGATTTGGTAGTTATGGAGACTGAACTCACTCCATAGTATTCAATGACAGTGGTGATTTCACTATTATTCACCAACAACACATACTTATCGAGGTCTTGCAATGTCAGGCCCTGTTCTAGGTGTGGGGAGCAACAGTGAACAAATGCAGCTGGGTCCCTGCCCTCACGGAGCTTACATTCTATGCGGGGAGTAGACAGTCACAGGTGGGTATATACTATCGTGCCAGGCAGTGGGAAGTTTAGTAAAGAAAAGTAAAGCTGGGTGAGGAGGTGGAAAGTGGCTGGAACTCGGGGGACAGCACTGGTTCAGAGACGGGGTCAGGAGAGCCTCTTTGAGTAAAGACCAGTGAGAGTACAGGACACAGGAACTCCTGGGGGGCAGAGTCCCAGGTGGGAGGAGGAGCACGAGAGGGCGGGGAGGCGCAGACCTGCCTGACATTCCCAGCCCAGGGGAAGGCTCTGAGGCTGGAGCGTGAGCGGGTGGAAGAGGCTGGGGTCAGTGAGGCCACTGGCAGCGGCCAGTGGCCAGATTACAGGCCTTACCGGCTGTGGGCAAAGGGCTTCAAGCTCCCAGTTGAGCTAACGCGTGATCAGGCCTTGCACAATGCTGGCATGCGACAAACGAAGGGCAGAGGCAGCAAGGATGATGCGGATGCTGAAGGGCACATCTGCTTGGCAGATGCTTCCCTCTCTTCTTACTTACGTGCTTGGCTGGGAGCCGGCAGGGACGGCAGATGTGAGACAACCCACCAGGACTCTCTTCAATAGTTGTGCAAACTCAACTCCGCTCAGGGCACTTTCCCATCCATGCTTTCACCTGGTCTTTAGGGCAACCCCATGCGGTAAGTGGGCAGGGTGTTGTGATGCCATTCACGATCGTTGCTTAACCTCCACGAGCCTCAGTTTCATCATCTGTAAAATGGGGTGAATACCCACTCCCACAGAAGCACCTTGAACACTAACCAAATCTAAATTGAAATTATCTCCATTTCACAGATCATGAAACTGAAGCTTGAGCTCAAGTGCCCACAGTTGCTCCCCTTCTTGCAGCCCAGAGAATGGGGGCTAGTGAGTCAAGTGTATGTTGTGACTAGATGTCTCTACCCACAAGAGTGTTCATTCACCCGTGAACAGTCTTAATCCAGATGTCTGAGTCAGTGGCTACATGTGAATAAGCCTGATGTTAGGATGATAATACCAAATTTCTATCTTCCTCTGAGATCATGAATTAAGGGTAATGGTGTGAGTTTACCAATACTTATCACTGATTTTTCAAGTATCAGAAAGCTAGGGAAAACCTTCATGGGCCTTTGCCAAGAGAGAGAGTGTAGATCTCCACCGCAGACCCAGCATCTACACAGGCCTTCTCTGCCCCAGTCCCCAGACACTCTCAGGAGAGGATCTGAAACTCACATGAAACATCAATAATACGTATGAGCATGTGCACTGGGGGAAATGCGTGCTTCACGGAAATGAAAGGGTAGGATTAGGACTCTATAAAAATATGTATTGAACAACCACAAACAGTTAAAAACCATTTTAAAAGGATATTTGTGGATAGAAATTAGAAGAGTGATTGTCTCCAGAGCAGGGGGAAATTGACTAGAAAAGGACATGAGGGAACCTTTTGGAGTTAACAAAAAATTTTGTTAGAGGTGGTGGTTATTGCACAGCTAAGTGTAATTGTCAAAACTCATCAAACTGTACAACTGTAGTCTGTATATGTAACATATGTAACTCTACCTCAGTAAAAAAGAGTAATGGAAAAAAGGATACTTTTTCCAGTAGCAACAAAAATGTAAAGAATGAATAAATCTAACTGAAGGTGTGTGAAATTCTAATGGAGAACCGTATAAAACTTAATATTGAGAGCGAAGGAAGAAATTAAATAGAGAGATATGCCAAGCTCACGGGTAGGATGATTCAATTATTATAAAAATGTCAATTCTGCCTAAATTAATTTATGAGTTTATTTAATGTTAATCAAAGTCCTGACTTGATATATTATTGCTAAAATGTGTATGTAGAGCGAAGGGCCAAGATAAGCCAAGACAGTTTTGAAGAACAACTTGCCCTATTGCATCTCAAGAATTATTGAAAAGCTATGGTGACTGGGGCAGTGTGGCATCAACTTAGTGACAGTCATCAGGAGAGAGACGGCTCAGTAACAAACACCGGGCTGTCCATGCTGCTCTGAGGCCTGGCTGGGAGCCTAGGTATCTGAGCAAGGTTGTGTCCTTGAAATGACTCTGTCCCTCCTTGAACCCCCACCTCCACTGAATAGTCCCTGAGTGAGCAGCCTGGAGTTTCAGACCAAGCTGACATTGGTTCTTCGAAGTCAACTGATGCCTGGAAGCCAGTCCAAGGCAGAACTCCACTGTCAGTGAAGTCAGCTCTGGAGCCTTCATCTGGTCTTCCTACATCTTTGGCTCCCTGGGGGGCCAGGTGTCCAGAGACCAGGCACCCAATGAGGCCACCCACTGTTCTGGCTATGGTTTTTCCCCACCTCGGCCAAGGATCCCTCATCTGACCCTGGGCAGGTCACTTAACCTCTCTATATCTCCAGCTACCTCTCTGTATCCACCTTTGGATAACTCTGCATCACAGAGTTATCGGGGGTGGAAGGGAGGATTTGATGTGCCAGTGGGCAGAAAAGCACCTGCCTGAGTGTAAAGCCCTCTTCAACTGTAGGAGGCTGTGGCCAGGAATCAAAGCCTCGACTTAAGGATGTAGCTTTTGAAGGAGAGTTTGGAGCATCAGCTAATAGGCAGGAGAATTCTTTAGGGGCGGAGGGGACAGGAGGCTCTGGCAGGGCCTCTTGAAATTATGCCAGAGGGATCCACCATCAAAACTCTAGTCATGCTCAATGCGTGACTGCTTGGGGTTGAAACTCAACGTTGCCATCACTGGTGGGGAATTGTTTAGCAGGCTTGGACACAGTCAGATGAGACCAGCTTCTTTCTTATCATCCAAGACAAAACCTGTCATTTTCCTGTTCTCTTCACTGTCACTTGTTATTTAATGTTATTTGTTGTCATACACACACATACGCACATGCATGCCTTTGTCATTTACAAGTGTTTGATTTTTTTAATGTTGTAACCAAATTATGAGACTTCACACTTTTCTTTTTTGTCTTACTCATGTGTGTGTGCATCTTATGTAGAAGCCTTCTCTTCCCCAAGATCATCTATATATTCTACATTTTCTCCTAAAGTATTTAAAGCATTCTAAAATGATTTTGGTCTTGAATCCATCTCCCATTTATATACTTTTGTGATTGATATGAGATAGGGTTACAACTTTTTTTTTTCTTATAGGATAACCAACTATCTCGACACTGAATTGTACTTCCCTACCTACTGATTTGAAATGATATTTTTAGCAAATATTAAATTCCCATATGTGCATGAGTTTGTTTCTGGACTTTCCATTCTGTTCCATTGATCCAATTGTCTTTTCCTGGACCAATAAAACACCTTTTCTTTTTTTTATTTTTATTTTATTTTATTTATTTATTTATTTATTTTTGGCTGTGTTGGGTCTTCGTTTCTGTGCGAGGGCTTTCTCTAGTTGCGGCAAGCGGGGGCCACTCTTCATCGCGGTGCGCGGGCCTCTCACCATCGTGGCCGCTCTTGTTGCGGAGCACAGGCTCCAGACGCGCAGGCTCAGTAGTTGTGGCTCACGGGCCTAGTTGCTCCGCGGCATGTGGGATCTTCCCAAACCAGGGCTCGAACTCGTGTCCCCTGCATTGGCAGGCAGATTCTCAACCACTGCGCCACCAGGGAAGCCCTTTTCTTTTATATTTTAATGTCTTCGTGGCTCACTGTCCTGTCTGTAAATTGACTGCTATTACTAAGCATTCATCTTTTCACAAGACTCAGAATAAACTTATCATGATACTGACTTTTGAAACAAGCATCCCAAAAGGTACTACCCCAAGTGTGTGTTTTCCCCATTACAGATTACACTTTTTTTTTCTGAGAGCAGTGCTTCTTCTAAGAGCGATTTTAAAACTGCCCTTTGGGGATTGTCTTGCCAGTTGTCTTCCACAGCCTGTGAAAATGTTCCTGTCGTTACTATTCATTTTTACAAACAAAACAAAACAAAAACATGTTGCTACCCAGCTCAAGAACCAGGCACTTCTCCAAGCGGGGCCGGAAGGCCTGGAGCCTGGGGACCACTTGGCGGGGGTGGGGAAGCGCTAACCCAGGTGCTGCTGACACAGGCCCAGAGCAGGGCGGATGGGGGCACAGAAAAGGGGGAATCAAAAAGACACGTTGAAAGATGAACTCAGTTGAAAGATGAACTGGATGTCGGGAATGTACCGCTTACGCCACGTCTGCCCCTTCCTGCTCCACCACCCATCCGTCCCCCATCTTTCTAGAACGTGAGTCTAATTATATCACATGTCTGCCTGCGGGGATTCAAGCCCCTTAGCGTTCTGGCCCCAGCTCACTGTCTCAGTGCCTGAGTCTCACTGCTGAATCCCCAAAACGGCCGTGGGGTTCCTGCTCTCTGGGACTGTATTTGAACTGAGCCCTCCACCAGGTACATCCTCCTCAACTTAGTTATTAGTCTGCGCTGGCTGCCCCAGCAAAGTAGCACAGACTGGGTAGCTAAACAACAGAAAATTCTCACAGTTCTTGAGGCTGGAAATCCAAGAGCAAGGTGCCAGCAGGGTAGGTTTCTTCTGAGGCCTCTCTTCTTGATTGTAGATGACCGTTTTCTCCCTGTGTCTTCCCAAGGTCTTCCCGCTGTATGTGTCTGTGTCCTAATCTGTTCTTCCTATTAGGACACCAGTTATATTGGATAAGGGCCCACCCCAATGACCTCATTTTAGTTTAATTCCCTCTTTAAAGACCTTATCTCCAAATATAGGCAAATTCCGTGGTACTGGGGGTGAGGACTTCAATATATGAAGTTACAGTTTAGCCCATAATATGTGGCAGAATCCTACTTAAGCTTGAGGCCCTCTTCATTGCGTCTACAATTTCCAGCTCATCTCTTCATTCCAGCTGGCTCTTTCCTGGGGACAAAACGAACACCTCCCTTTTCTGTTCAGCCACAGGTTGACTCCTATCTCTCTTGCAGCATCTAGCACAACGCCCTCTAATGAGCTGTTCATGGGCCTGTGTGTTCCCTGCTACACTGTGAGCTACTTATACAAACCAGTCCTCTTCAGCTCCTGGCTTCTGTATGATAGTAAACATGTGATCTCCCCTCTTTGGGGCTCAGGTATTCCACATAAACGAGAAAAACGAGGCTCAGACTTGGCAAGGCTCTCTTCAGTGCCTGCTCTCTGCATCAGAGTGCCTGGCATACGGTGAAGACTACAGCGCTCTTTGCTATTACCTGATCTTTGTCCAAGGGTGGGGCGTGTAAGTGTGACTGTCTGCAGAGATGTGAAATCACACACAGCTGGACTGAGATTGGTGGGAAGGGAAAGCAAATGTGCTGTGTGTCAGAGAGAGCTCTTGAGATGGGCCTTATTCCAGAAGAGGTGGTGCAATCATCATTAGAATAGGAACAGCATGAAATTGGCCTCTCCACTGTGCCACTTTCACAGGTGAGACAGAGGACTGTGGACTTTGGCTGCTAAGACATCTTTTCTGTGCGTGCTGCAAAGAAGAGTGGCATAATCGGCCTAAAAATCAGCTGGCGGTGGGGCTAAGCCCAGGCTGTCCTATGATGCTGGCTCTGCTCTCTGCCCAGCCAACCAGCCCCAACATCACTGGCCACCCTGGGGTCCTGCTTCCTCTCCAAGTGGCAAGTAGATCATCAAAAAAACCTGCAATACATTCTGGAAGTAGTCATCTGGCAACATTTGGGTTCTTCGTTCTGCTTCCTTTGCTTCTTTCCCCACCTCTTGTTTTAGCTACATGAGGCAATAACTGATCTGTTTTCCTAAAATGGTCCAAAATGAGTCTCTGTTGCTTGCACTCTGCCTTGCAATCCCATCTCCCGCCACCTACCTTTCTATCCTTGCTTTTCTCCCCTTTATCTTCCACCTCTCCTTTCCCTGACCCCTTTCATGAGTCTGCTAAAGTACTAAAGTCTCCCTCTGCCTAAAAGAAACATCCCCTCTACCCTGCTAAGTCTTGAACATCTTTATCTTTCCCTCTCCTTCCATACTGTTCTGGAAAGAGCTGTCACATGTGTATCATCTGCTTATTCCTTTTCCCTTTGCACCAGGCTCCTTCCCTTCCCTTCCCGTGGAGGCCAGTCTTTCAAGACAAATGCAGTGGTCTTTTCTCAACCTTCATCCTCTTTAACCTCTGTGGAACATTTGGCTCTGTTGATTCCCTCCTCCTTGAAATCCTCTTGCCTTGGCTTCCTTATTGCTTGATATTTTTCCTACCTCCTCAACCCCCCTTCCTCTCTTTCCTTCTTTGCATTCCCTAAGTGAATAAGCTTCCTAAGATTTGGATCTTGGCTCACATTGGCATTGACATGTTCTTTCCTGTGTTAAAAATTAAATACAGAATAGAGACAGGACTTGAAAATTCCCTGAGCAGACAAAACCATTTAAGCCACATAAGCAAAATTTAATTTAGTTTATTCTGCAAGGCAAGCAAAACTTAATTTGGGCTACTTCTTATAAACGCCTGATAATCATAAAAGAAAATTAAGTCATCTTCCTTAAAATGATATGAGATAATCGCTTTTAACCCATCCCCTGCCATATGGAAATCTCCACTATAATAACTTATCATTCATTGTAAAGATTAAACAACTCTCCACTTTCCCTTTATAAGCCATCCTGTAAGGTCATGACCCTGAGCTTCATATCAGTCTTTGAATTTAAAAGCTCCCAGTCCATGAACTGCTCTTATATGCATAATAAACTCTTACTAAACACTATTTTTGACTTGGTGGGTTTAATTTTGCTATTTCTGGATTTTTGACAGTTTCTGGTGTCAGAGGTGGGATCCAAAGACGCTCCCACCCCAACCCCATCAACTCTGAGTTTGGTGAGCAAACCAGGTGCTGTATCCACAGAACCCTTTGAGCTCGCTGATTTCTCAACAACGATGGAGTTCATGGTCAGGTCTCTCCTGGATCTGAGCTCTGCTCCCTTTTTGCATTTTGAGCTCTCTGACTTAATTGTGCATACCTGTATTTTGTTTGTTGAAGCTTTTGTTTGTTAAGTCACCCTCATCTGTTCCAAAGGGGGTGGAGAGTTCACGCTATTTCCTGTGTTTTGGAACAGCTATTGAAAAAAAAGGCCCCTCATAGTTAAGTGATCTTGGGAAATCTAAAGGTAAAGATGGAGGTCTACCTGGTCTAAAACTTTTTCTCCACCCTCAAAAACTCCTGCTTCCTATATGTATACCCTCTGTAAACCAGGATCTTGTGCCTTTTTGGAAAATAGGTGAAATTTTGGATAATTTGGAATTATAGTGGCCACTTTGAGGAATCTTTAACTTAGATAAGGTAATCCACCTTAAGGGGCACCCTTGAGAAGAGAGGGTCCCAAACCTCTCAGACACAGTGGAATGCATTCTTTGATTGGTGTGAAGAAGCTTCTGATAGACAAAAATGACTCCAAAAATAGCTCATCTAAAAGATTCCTTACAGTGCACAAATTAAAAAATTTTAGTAAAATACTTCGGTCATCTGAGCAGGTAATCTTAGTCCATCTGCCAGAAATACAATTTGGATCCAGCTATTCTTCTGAATTTTGCATTATTGTATCTGATACATGGTTAAAATTTAAAAATGAAAGCTATAAGATTTCTTTTTGTATCTGTCTATATGTTTTTGTATACCTATGTATGTATGTATATTATATATATGAAATTTTTTAAAAGAATTCTGTTGAATTGGCTTAAAGCAAAATAAGAGCTTATATGAATTAACTACTGCTAAAACTCTCAGAATTGTAGAAACTAACCCAAATGTTTTTCAGGTTCACATAATCTGCAATAATATTGGATAAATAAAAGCTAGTTTAAGTTTGCTGATTTAATAAAAACAGGCATGTCTTCAGAATTGTTAGCATTAAAGGTAATGCAATCATACAACTTTTTCTACTTGTGTTTACCAGACAAATAAGCTCATGCTATCTCTGTTACAAAATTTGTCAATGAGAAAAATAACTTAAGATGATGATTAGCTGTTTAATATTTAATCCAAGCATAATTGTTAAAAACAAGTAATTTAAATAGGTGCAAATAAGATAAAAGTTTGTACTAAGTTAAGCTAAGTAATGGATGTTCATTGAATATCTAGATAACTTCCAAATAAGATAATACACTGAGACATTCATTGCTAAATATAAATTTATATACTTTTGGCTTCTTAATTTTTTACAGAGACAAAAGATATTTAGATCCATTAATAAATATGTCTTTGCCACCTTAAAAATTACACTATAAAAATCATACATCTCTAAAAAATTATAAGCTTTTATAATTGTGTTTTTCTAAATTCACTAATTTACTACAGGATACTACAGGATATGATGGACAGTTCACAAATACCTGCTTCCTAGTTTTCACTGAAAAGTAAAAGTTACTGATAGTTAAAATTTATAATCAATATATAAAAATAAAACTACTAGACACAAAGAGTGAAGGCAAACAACTCTGGGAAGAAAATGGGATGTATTTTTATATGAAGAGTATACAAGAAATATAGGATGTATTTTTGTTAAGGAAAAAAGAGAGTAATTTTATCCTAAAATAAAATGACTAGTTTTTCCAGAATAAGAAAAGAAAAGGAAGAAGACGAAGCCTAAATTGGTACAAAATATTGCAGAAAGTTTGAGGAAAAGAAATTTTATGTTGTGAGATCAAAACTGGTTAAAAGTGAATAAACTTAATTAAAAAGGTTTTTAAAATGAACTCAGTAATGTACAGATACAAAACTAGAGTTTAATTTTCTCTCTGTTAAAATCACAAAATTTCTTAGATTATTGATCTATTCTTAGTAAAAGATTATAAAAAGTTTTTTTTTTTACGTTTAATGTAATCTGCCTAAGAAACAAAGATTTGTATCCTATGAAAATATTTCCTGCACTTCACATTGTCTTTATCAAGTCTTCGATTACTTAGAAAAACTGAGTTTTTTCAAGATTAAAAAAGCTAAGGTTTTTGGGTTTTTTTTTTTTTTTACAACTGTGTAATTTTCTGCATTTGCCTTTAAAATCTTTTAATTCGTTTGGTTGAATGAATAACTAAGTATTGTTTCACAGTGACTTGTGCTCCTATTCGATCAAGTGCTTTAAATCTTTGGACATTTTTGATAAACTGTCCAAAATCAAATTCTAAATGAAGTCTTTTTTACCTCAAACTAATTTGGGGATTTTTCAGAGGGCCCCTGGAAGATCTCAAAAGAGGTGCTCTCTCTCCTCATAAAAAGAGAAATGTTAATTTATTTAGTTTTATTTGCTATGTTAAATTGCATGGGAAATATTGTCAAATAAAAAGTAATGCTTAACCTTCTTAGCTTATATTTACAAGGGTATATATTATAAGTAATTCAAAAATTACATGAAATTTCTAAAAATCTTTTTTATCCTGGTATAATGTTATCAGTCATAATTCTACCTATTATCTTAAAATATTGTATATCATAAAATTAATCAAATTTACTTGTCAATTGCATAATTTTTTAAAATAAATTCTCACCAGGTCTTTAACTATGGCTAATTTTAATCTTTTGTCATTCACAGACAGTTATTGTTTTACTCTTGATTCTTCTCTGAAAGCATTTACAATCAACTACAGGCAAAATGCTTAATCTTCAAAGAGATTCATGGAAATGACCCAGACAGGTATTTTAGAATACAGGTTTCTTGTAGCTTTTAAATCATAACACTGAATTGGGTATTTCTAAAATTCTAATGGAAAACTGACTGATTCATAAAACTGCTAACTGAAAAATCAAGCAGGAATTAATTACGTGGGAAAGAATGAACTGATGAAAATGATTATAATTTTTATGACTATTTAAAACATTGCTGGTTCTTTAATGGTTTATTTTCCAGAATTAAAGAACCCTTTTTTCTCTTCTCTTTTAATCTATCTATAACTTACTGCAATTTGGTATACTTTTGTAAACCAAAGTTGAAACATTTATCTTTTTCTCCCTGCCTGATCCCTCCAGAATTCAGAAACTCTTATCAAATATTATTATTTCTCAGGACAATATGTGTATTTACATAAGTCCAAAAAGAATCTGTTCTCTTTGTAACAGGATACAATTGGACAAGTCTTTGGCTGGCTTCTTAGCCTAAAGAGACTTTTAAAGGTCTAATATGAGATTCCTTGTTACCAATTTTAAGGAACTAAGGTTGACTTTATGGAACCAATAAAGCCCCTTGGATATTACCAAAGCTTTGACTGGAGTGTCATATTTGAGGCTATACATAGAATTACTATTCTTGCTATAACTGTATACATAATCAAGCCAAGTTTAATAAGACTAGATTTATTTTATAAACAAATTAGTTTCACTATAATTACCTTTGATAAAAATGGGGGTGACTATAAAAATTGTGTTTCAGTAGAAAGCTATAGTGTACCTGTTATTAGATTCTAGTTCTGTTGGTTGTCTTTGAGGTTTTGACATCTACCTGCAGACCTCAGAGAAACCACCACAACAGGTTATATATGGACAACCTTATGCCTGTTGCTGTGTGGGACACTCAAGAGAGTTCATCATAAAAGACAGTCCAACTGCAAACCAGGACAATCCATCAGACTGAAACTACCATCCTCTTCCCATTATTTAAAGATGAGCCTAACTCAAAACTAGAAATTTTCTCAACTGCTGCTCTCCAAATTCAGAAACTGCGTTTATAATTTGCTCCAACTATTGACCTTTGTTTTTCTTTTGTTTCCATAGAAGTGCTTCTTATAAATTACCTGCTTGCTCACTCCGAGTAGAGGCCTAATTTAGGTGGAAGCTCACCTGTAACACCGCCTCCTGAAATTAACATCCTCATGTTCATCCTGTCCCAAGTAATCATGAGGACATGTGACTGCTCACCCATCATGTGTTCCTATGTAAATAATTCAGAAAAAAAAAAGGAAACCCAATTACAAATTATAAAAAAAAAAAAGTAGATTGACTTAGAAAGATAAAATCTGAATCAGATTGTAACTTTTTGATTTATTCAGTTGGTTAAAACTTGACTCCTGGGAATCTCTGCTCTGGGGAACTTTTCAATCCTTGGCTATTATTCTCCTTATAGTCATCATATTAACCTCTCTAGTGCATTGTATTCTCTCCAGGGTTTTAAATACATTTTGGCAGCCACTTACATCCCAAATGGAATCCCTCAGGATCAGACAACTGGAAGAACTCAGTGATATGACCTCCCTGTCTATGACAGCAATGCAACAGTGACTCATGACCATCTGTCCTGAAGACTCAACTAGCAGAAACAGTGACTATGTGATTCACCCACCCAGCTCCAGCGACAGTGGTAAGTGAGAGTGATGCCATACTAGTTGTTCACACTCTTAACCTGCTGAAAGAATGACCGAAGGAGGGGATTGTTAAAATTAAATACAAAATGGAGACTGGACTTGAAAATTCCCTGAGCAGACAAAACCACTTAGGCCACATAAGTGAAACTTAATTTAGTTTATTCAGCAAAACAAGCGAAACTTAACTTGGGCCACTTCTTGTAAATGCCTGATAATCATAAAGGAAACTTAAGTCAGCTTTCCAAAAATGATACGAGATAATCACTTTTAACCAATCCCCTGCCATCTGGAAACCCTTGTTTTAATAACCAATCATTGTAAAGGTTAAATAACTTCCTCACTTTCACTTTATTAGCTAACCTATAACGTCATGACCCTGAGCTGCATTTAAGTCTTTGAATTTAAAAGGTCTTATATGCACAATAAATTCTTACCAATTACTGTTTATTGATGATGGGTTTAATTTAGCCATTTCTGGATTTTTGACACCTGTCAATCCCATTTGTCTCCTTGTTTGCACATCCCCACTATGACCCTAAATCAGTACCTCTGTCCCTGACCCCTCCCCCTCCAGCCACGATGGCCCACAGACAGCATCATCTGCATGCTCCGCCAGCACTTACATTCAATACACCACAAACAACACCTGGGTAGTCATTAAGAAAAAGATAACATTGGACCCATCCCTCATACCGTACACCAGAATAAATTCCAAATGGATTACAGATCTATATTTAAAAAGGGAACTCATATAAACATTAGAATAAAGACTAAATCTGCAAGATTGAAATCACACACCATTTACTACAAAAAATCAATAATAGTAAACCTTCAGACACATTCTGGCTAAACTATTAAACTTAGAAAATAAAAAAGTATATATTTTTCACATCCAGGACAAAAAGAAATTCGCTCGCAAAGAGAAAAATAGTGCAGGTTTCAGATGTCTTTCCAGCAGCAATCAGTGCCAGAACAAAGGAGATATGTCTACAAAGAAAAAGAATATGATCCAAGTGGATTCTACTCAGCCAAGTTGGAGCTTAAGTATCAATATAAAGGCAAGAGCTCACATTTTCAGACATGACTCGGAAAATACAGCATCTATGAGCCCTTTTGAGAAATCTACTTGATGGCGAAATCTCACTCACTAAACTATGAATTGAAATAAAGAGCCCTGTTATTCTGAAGCCATAGAAATGGGTCTGGTGGGGGACACAGAATCCACTTAGATATGGGAGCACTATTAAACATCTGAGATAATTATGGCTTCAGAATGCAGAATGAAATTGTTGCAACTCTGACAAAATTGGCAAAGTTAAAATAATATAAGCATCAAAATTGGGAGGAAGGAGAGGTCAGGATGAAGGATATATCTATTTGTTAATCCCTTATGTTTCCTAGCAAGTAATCAACCAATCCTCTCTATATGGAAACTAGCATTTTTTAAAAACCCACAATGACTCCAACTTCTTAAATTTCCTTACATTTTGTGGCATCTTTTAGGAAATTTTTTCCCTTGTAGAAAAAAAAAACAAACAATTACCTTAAGTAGTTTGATCTAAGCATTTGTTTCTATTAAATTCATTCAAAGTTAAATGCAGTATTTATTTTTAAAAATATGTCACATACGGAATGATACCATCCTTACACAATTTTTTTAAACATCTTTATTGGAGTATAATTGCTTTATAATGGTGTGTTAGTTTCTGCTTTATAACAAAATGAATCAGCTATACATATACATATATCCCCATACCTCTTCCCTCTTGCATCTCCCTCCCACCCTCCCTATCCCACCCCTCTACGTGGTCACAATGCGCAGAGCTGATCTCCCTGTGCTATGCGGCTGCTTCCCACTAGCTATCTATTTTACATTTGGTAGTATATATAAGTCCATGCCACTCTCTCACTTCATCCCAGCTTTCCCTTCGCCCTTCCCATGTCCTTAAGTTCATTCTCTACGTCTGCGTCTTTATTCCTGTCCTGCCCCTAGGTTCTTCATAACCTTTTTTTTTTTTTAGATTCCATATATATGTGTTAGCATATGGTATTTGTTTTTCTCTTTCTGACTTACTTCACTCTGTATGACAGACTCTAGATCCATCTATCTCACTACAAAAAACTCCTTTTCGTTTCTTTTTATGGCTGAATAATACACAATTGTTTTTATCTCTCTATCTTTGTCTTTATCTGGATCATTCTTTCTATATACGCATAGAGAGCTGTCTGGAATGATGTCAACCAAATGTTATCATCAGTTACTTTTAGATAGTAGAATTTTTGGTAATTTGTTTCTTCCTTATACTTTCCTGTATTTCTTATATTTTTAATAATAAGCATGGGTAGATTATATTAAAATAATGATATACTTAAAGAAAATAAAGGGATAAACAAAGAGATATCAAACAGAGACATTCAAAAAGAAAGCAGATTGATTTACTAACATCAGATAAAGTAGAATTTAAAGTCAAAAGTATTAGAGTTATGAGAAACATTATAGTATGGTAAAAGCTACAGTTTGAAGAAAACTATAAGTTTTGATATTCCCAACAGCATAGTTACAAGATACGTAAAACAAAAACTACCAAAAATACGAGGACTTAATTTAAATCACGCACACACACACTATATATACATGTTGAAATACTTTAATATACTTCTTCTGAATTTGACAGATCTAGTAAAACAGAAATAAATGACTAGAGAATCTGAATATTACAATCAACAAATTTGATCTGGTACATACACAGAATTCTGTGTCTTAACTAATGAAAAATAGACATTATTTTATTTTGCTCTTGGAATCTTTATAAAAATTGATCATATATTTGGCTCCAAAGAAAACCTATCAACGAAATATAAAAGTGGAGATTTACAAGCCAAATTTCCTGAGTGTAGGGCAATAAAATTAGAAATACATGGTAAAAGCACACCTTAAAAAGTCTTAAGTACTTTGGGACTTCCCTGGTGGTTCAGTGGGTAAGACTCCACGCTCCCAATGCAGGGCGCCCAGGTTCAATCCCTGGTTGGGTAACTAGATCCTGCATGCATGCCGCAACTAAGAGTCTGCATTCCGCAGCAAAGATCCCACGTGCCACAACTAAGACCCAGAGCAGCCAAAAATAAATAAATAAATATTAATTAATTAATTAATTAACATTTAAAAAAAACTCTTAAGTACTTAGAATTAAGAAGCCCTCTCGTAAACACCTCCTGAATCAGAGGAATTCAAAATTTAAATTGTCTAGAAAATGATGGAAAGGAGATATATGTGAATGAATGAATACTTGAAAGAACCAAGAGGGCGGGAAGGAGAGAGAGAGAGAAAAGAAGAGGGAGGGAAAGAAGAATTCACCTAACTAAATATGTCTGGTTATTTAAAAGAGCCATCAGTTGAAGGCCAGTTAATAAAATCACAGCAGGAGGAAGTAGGTCTAGACTCTGGTGTCATCCTGGCAAGTCATTTGTTCCTCTGGACCTCAGATGTCTATATCTCCAAAATGATGGATTCAACAAGATGATCCCTAGGGTCTCTCCTGCTGTTTCATTTGGTTCATAAAATATTTTTTAACTGTTCCAATCAGTTGCTCATGTTTACATGTTGGGAGATTCGACATGAAAATCCAATTTCTGCCTTTTTTTAAACACCAGAGGATTAGGTGACACTCTGGACTCTGGGTTTAGCCCACCCCTTTAGAAGGGGGGACACTCTCAGTCTACCATCTTCCCCCACATCAGCCTGGCCCCATCGCTTTGGGGTTTCCAGCCCCTGAGCAGAAGAGCTGCAGAATATCAGTTGTCACCTTCTCCAGAGAAAACCCAAGGCTCACATGTTTTTTTTTCCTTTTTTAGTCTTCCCCTTATAGTGACTATTGGGCCTGGGGAAAACAAAACCTAAAAAGGATTTTTGAAAGGAAATTTTCATTTTTGTTCTTTGTAAAAATTTCCATCCAGACACAGTTTAAATAGGTCCAACCGTTTCCAAGAAAACAGGATGAAAAGTTGGGGAAACTCTCCCCACCCCCAGATGTACAAGTCATGGTTACAGGCACCCAGCCTCTCCTTGTCAGTCTGAGTCACCAGTGTTTAGGGTGGCTGGGCTGCGAAACACTATCTGGTAGAGGACTTCATGGTTTGGCTGAGTTGCATTCTTTCACAATATAAGGGAGTGGGAGGTATAGATGAATGTTCCAGAAAAAGGTACTGAAAATTTACATAAGCAACTATATGTGGTCTTCTTAGGGCAGCCTAGTCCAGGAAGCTTCTCCCAGATTCAAAGGCGATGTTCTTCAGTATTAAAATGAATTACTTCTCTTTTCTCCTCTCGGTAGGCCAAAATTTCCTTTGCATTCCTTTAAAATTTCCTTTGCATTCCTTTAAAATTTCCTTTGCATTCCCAACTACCAGGGCCTCCTTTCTCACGGTGGCTGTGCCCTGGGCATCCGGTTTGGCCAAGTGCCTGGAAGGGGGCCAAGGACCTGGGCCTATTGTCACAGAGGTGTGTGAAGATGGGTGGGAACATGCTGGTCTCTCAGACTTGATAAGTGAGGAAAGATAACCCCAAATCCCACCATCCAGAAAGAACTGAGGCAGGAGATAGATGGGCCCCAGGCTGAGTAGCTGGAGTTTGTCCCCTGTGGACAGATACTCCAAAATAGCAGGAGTGAGAGAGGAGGCTGAGCCCCACTCAGATAAAAGATAGAGACCACATATTTCTCATTCTTGAGGTCAAGGAGACCTTCCCGACTATACATGTGCAGAAAAGCTCCTTGGAGGTCAAAAGGGGAGTGACGTCAACCTACCCATAGACCTCTTCTCTGGAATCCATCTTGGCTGAGAGATGTGCACACACACGTGGGAGGATCCTGAGATATACCAAATACAGACTCAGAACCAGGCAAATAGAAATGATTGGCCAAAGGAAACCCGGAAGAAATACCCCATATAAGTGATTCAAACTATCATGAGGGTGCGACTCTCTCTCTGAGTCAGCCCCTGTGTCTATCCACACATACTCTTTTTCCTCCTAATAAACACTTTACTTGTTTCACTACTTTCTGTCTTTGTGGGAATTCATTTCTGCAAAGCCGAAGGGCCAGGGCCTTGTCACTGGCCACTGACTCTGATCCAGCACTCTGACTGCCGCGGCCTGACTTCAATCTCTGGCTGGGAACCGAAGTCCTGCTTCAAGCCGCTGCAGGCCAAGGCCACCCGAGATCAGAACTACTATGACCGTCTTTCTTTATTTTATTTTATTTTATTTTATTTTATTTTTTAAACATCTTTATTGGAGGATAATTGCTTTACAATGGTGCGTTAGTTTCTGCTTCATAACAAAATGAATCAGCTATACATGTACATATATCCCCATACCTCTTCCCTCTTGCGTCTCCCTCCCACCCTCCCTATCTCACCCCTCTACGTGGTCACAAAGCGCAGAGCTGATCTCCTTGTGCTATGCGGCTACTTCCCACTAGCTATCTATTTTACATTTGGTAGTGTATATATGTCCATGCCACCCCCTCACTTTGTCCCAGCTTACCCTTCCCCTTCCCCGTATCCTCAAGTCCATTCTCTAGTAGGTCTGCGTATGACCGTCTTTCTAAACCCTTCTGTTAGTCTGTATATTGTACAGGTAGAACTGTACACTTTATGCAATCATCTATCTACAATATGCAGTTCAAGATGAAGGATCATTCTGTTTTCCACTCAGCAATATCTGGTGAATATCTCTCAATAAAAAGAATGTATAGATAAAGATCTGCATAAATGGTGGCACTGAACACAGGCATGATTTAAATCATTGGCTTCCTGTTTAGTTGTATCCCTTTACAATCCTAACAACAGAGTATAAAATTGCCCGACTTTCCTAGACCTTGACCACACTAGGTTTTATTGTTCTATTTAATCTTTGCCAACCTAAAACTTACAAAATAGATTCTAAAACTGAAATTGAAATTAGATTTGCCTTTCTCTGATTAACATTTAACTATCATTATCTTTTCATAGTATTAGTCAATTGTATCTCTTCTTCCATGATTCACATGATCTTGTCCTCTGTCAGTTTTTCTAATGGGATGCTGTGATATTGATTTATAATAAGAAATGTATATTTGGTCTTTGTCCGTGGTTCAAATCCTTGGAATAAATGGTGAGACAGATCAAGGTGTCTTTTGTTATGTTAATTGAGTGACGTTCGGAATGCCCTGAAATCACCTAAGAATGGGGGCTGGTTGCCAAGGGAACGAACTCTGTGATTGGAGAACTGGAACTTTCAGTACTACCCTTTGACCTCCAGGGAGGGGAGAGAGGCTAGAAGTTGAATCTATAGCCAATGGCCAATGATTTGATCATTGCCTACGTAATGAAGCCTCCATGAAATCCCAAAAGGACAGGATCCAGACAGTTTCTGGATTGGTAGACAGGTGGAAATTCCAGAAGAGGGGCACCCTCAGAGAGCATGGAAGCTCCACGCCCTTTCCCATACCTTGCCGTAAGCATCTCTTCCAGCTGGCTGTTCCTGAGTATATATCCTTTTATAATAAACGGGTAATCTAGTGAGTAAATGCTTTTCTGAGTTCTGTGAGCTGCTCTAGCAAATTAATTGAGCCCAAGGAGGGAATAGTTGGAACTTCCAATCTATATCAAGTCGGTCAGAAGGACAAGTAACAACCTGGACTTATAACTGGCCTCTGAAGTGTGTTGGGAAAGGGGGATGGAGAGCCTCTTGTACAACTGAGCCTTTAACCTATGGGATCTGACACCATCTCAGGCAGATGGTGTCAGAATTAAGTTAAATTGCAGGACACCCAGCTGGTGTTGAAGAATTGCTTGTTGGTGTGGGGACCAACCCCCAACACACGCATAGTGAAATTCGTGACCCGATCTTTAGTTGGTGTCAGAGAAGTGGAATTTGCTAGAATGGCCTTGGCTCATGGAAATATGTGGTCTGGAAAGAGAAAGGATGACAGGGCAAGGGATGAAGAATCTTTGATTGCTGGGTGGCCACGTGGTCACCACTGGTATGGAGTAGCTGCTGTGCTGCAATCAGTTTCTCTGCAATGCCTAAATGAAACGGAAAGAGAGAGCTGATTCAGACACTGATACTAGACCAAGCTCAGAATTTGGTCAGTCTGAGCTGGTCACTAGCCTCACAGCTGCCCTCCAAGGTAAAAGTTCTGCAGGGAAACAGAAAAGACCTCAAAGACCTCTGGTCTCCAAGAAGGTAGTCGGTTGCAGGGCAAGGACAAAACCAAAAAACTATTGAAACCAGGGGGTATAGGGCTGTTGATGAAAAAATTAATCAGTTGATCTAAGAAAGAAATGGAAATTTTTATTCAAGCCAAACGGAGGGTCATAACCTGGGAGCATCCTCTTGGAAAGCTCTGAGAACTGTTCCACCCATTAGAGGTCAAAGCACAGTTATATATGTTTTTGAGACAGAGGGCTGTACATTAAATGACCACGTATTATTGACCGTTTACACAATCCAGATCTACATGTACAAAGTGAGTAGTGGGGCATGGGTCATCGAAGCCCCTTGCAAGATTAAGGAGGACGTTTATCTCCTAAGGAGTTGTGACCCTTTACAAGATTAGAAAGAATGTTATCTCCTAAGGAGGTCTGGTTAATGCAGATGCACAGCACACACTAAAGGGGAGGGAGGAGGCCCAAATGGGCAAAGAAAAGTTTTATGTTTAAATTTTTCTTGTCTTGCCATAAAATGTGAATTTTGTTTCATCAGTGTGAAAGAGTCGTAACATTGATGATCGGTATTATCAGCTTCTTGAAGAACTGTTACTGAAATGGATTGTGAGGAGTAACTAATCTGAGGCTGTGTCTTCCGTTTTGAATGCTGTGGAGGGGAAGAGCATATCTGGGTTGATTCAGGACCCACAAGGCCCTGTTGAACAACCCCAGATGGTGATACATAATCCAGGTGAACATGAGGTTATTCCCAAGGGAACAGCCAGCCTGGTGGACCGGATAAAAGCCACTGTAAGGTCTATTTATCCTGAGAAGGGGGACTATCCGTTTCCCCTTATGAATGCCAAAGTAGAACACATGAAGCAGCTGATATGCTAGCCTCCTAGAACTGGCTTTAAAACGACCGACTGGGATATTCACCCCCTGATTATGCCCTTTACCCAGGTCATGATGCCGAGCGGGGCCCTGTGGGGCTTCCGGGCATGGAGGCCTTTTGTCCCCCATTTCTTGTAGGCAAGACTCCAGCCTCCATGACCTTCCCTGAGTTCCAAAGGGCAGATTCGAACAGTTGCTAATCAAGGGAGGAGCAGCCACCTGAGGCAAGATTAGAGGGACCAGAGAAGCTCATCAAGATTAGGAGACCCAACCACCTGAGACCCTGTATACACCCTAATCTTTCCAACAACCCCACCCTTGTGAAACTTTGCCGAAGAAAGAATGCAAGACTGTTACTGCCTTGATCCTTATCATATACCTCTGATCACGAGTCCTGACTGTATAACTTCTCCCTATTCCCCAGGGAGGGGGGCACAGTTCTTGAGGCGCTAGCCGACTGTGTTCCCTCTCTGCCTGGCAAAGAGATAAAGCCACTTTTTCCTTTTCCTCCATAACTCTGTCTCCAAATTTCTGTTTGGCATCGGTGCAGAGAGCCAAGATTTTGGCAACAGTCATGGTAAATACTGTGGTTAAGAAGACCCCTTTCACATGGACGCCCCATGTAACCTTATTGTTGCAAAACTGAATAACAGTCCTGGAAGCCTTATCAAATTTGTTGTCTCAATTTCCCCTCATGGGTCTTACAGATGCTAATGAAAACAGGTTAAATAAAAAGAGAATGAGAAGAAGCCAAAGTTACCTTCAAGAGATTCTTCCCCAGGAGGTGGAAATTTTTAAACAGTTATTAAGAAATAAAGTGAATTAAGCAACTTTTGATAGGAATGAAACAAAAAGGGGAGTGTCATGGGGCTCATCCCAGCAGCATGGCAATCTTTAGAGGGTTATCATGAAATGGGAAGAATGAAATGGACATTGATGGGGTTAAAACAAAGTTTTTAATACAGCACTACCAAAGAGAACCCCTTCTGGTCCCCCAACTTTAAAGGGCCCCAAACAAGTCTGCTCTATTTACAGAGAAATTTGAAAATCCGGAAGGCAGAGATTCCAGTGAAAAACCTGACCAGCGATTGCTTGAGGCAGCAGTTAGGCTGAGTAATCAAGATAAAGATTGATGAAAGGGCCAGGGTCCCTTGACTCAACCCCTCACCTGGGATCCAAAGCCTTTTGCACAAAAGTGGGTAAAGTGGTCAGCAGGTAAAAAAGAGACATTTCCAGGACTCCCTGATACCGGAGCCCCAGACACTATGGTACCAAAACCCATTGGTGAAGCCCAGGCTCAGGCTACAATTAGATTGAGAGAACATAAAAATGTAAGCGTGGATAGGATTATGAAAGTTGCAATGTTTAAGCAGGTATAATGTAAAGGAGTTATGGCTCCTTTACCTGGATGTTTGATGGGAATGGATATCATGTCTAGTCAGGGAACACGTCCCCTACCTAGTATTATAAAACCAAAACTTGTTGATAGAGTCCTAATGGAGGCTACAGGTAGAAACATAAGTGGTGATGGAATTAAGGTAAAAGGTTGTAGGAGAACTGGTATGTTTGAACAGGCTTTATGTGAAGTAGTTGTTTCCCCTACCTGATATTGTAAAACAGAAGACATGTAAATCCGCCCTTCAAGCAGTATTAATTAGACATGCTAAATGAGAATTGCCCACGCAGTGTAGGACAGAAGCTAGAGAGCTGGGAGGGACAGATCCTCTGTGCCATCGCCCTACATGGAGCGTAGACTGGGGCTTACAGTGAGGACCACTGGGACTCCGGACTAGAGAGTTTCCCTCTGAGGGGCAGTTACTACCTTGCTACTGGACATTATTAATTGAAGCTACTCCTATGACTGAAGGACAGAAAATGATCTTGAAATCTGAAATACCCACAATGTCTAGGGTGATGTTGGAGAAATGCCCTAATGGGGATGGCAGTGTCCAGAAGAGTTCCATAATAATATGTAAATGGTTAATACAAGATCATGCTGTCTAGGGAAGGCAAGGAGGAGATATTATCAGGGAGCCTCTTTTCCTCTAGGGCTGACTTTGGAGCCACCTGAGGAGCTGCTGGAACCGACTGCCACGTGGACAGAGCCCTGTGAGTGGTTATTGACTGAACAACAAATTGCTGCTTGGTTTAGGGATGGCAGTTCCAGGGTAAACAGACAACATCCGGTTTGGAAGGCCACCACTCTGATTGAAGAAGGTAAAAACAAATCAGCTCAGTGTGCTGAATTGCATGATGCTTTCCCAGCAGTGGTAAGAATTGAGTAGCGGTAAAAGCCCCAATGTTTGGGTTTTTACTGACTCATGGTCAGTGGCCAATGGCCTGGCCATACGGTCAGGCAGAAGGGCAATAGAAACCTGGCCTATTAAAGGGATATCTGTATGGCACACAGCCCTGTGGAAATCACTATAGAAATTTGAGGGGTACATTAAGGAAGGGGATGTTGGTGCCCAGGTTTGGAAGGCAATTGGAGTCAACAAGAAAATCTCCCCATGTGCTCACTTAAGGTGGCCACCTGCGCCCTTGAAAGTGGGTATTGGGCACTGCAGCAATGCAGGAACGGGCTGAATCTGGATGTAGTCCTCCCATACCCTCTAAGGCACACAGTGTCAATGAGAACCGTTCTGTCTGCCAACAAGAGACTGCAAACAAAAGAAGAGCAAAGAGAGTTTTGCAAGAGAGCAAGTCTACAAAGATTAACCCACTTCAGTCACCGACCCACAGTGCACTCTGTGATCCAGACAGAGGAAGTTAAGGACAGGATGCTCTGTGCTTTGGACACACAGGCCCCTTAGATAGTTACACGTATCTCAGGAAGAATTTTAATGAACCCAGCTTCTTGCATTTTCCCACACATAGCAAAGCACTATAATCATACACTTGAAATATCTGTTCTTTGCGACTAGCAGTCATCTCTTACCAAGATGTATGCTTGCCTGCGTGTATTCTGTAGTGACCCCCTCAAATTTTTAAAAATCATTTATAAACTAGCTTCCGCCCCACCTGCCCTGACCTCTTAGGAGCAGTTTCTCAGAGCTACTGAGAGGCTGTCTCCTGGGCTATAGTCCTCAGGAAGACCCTGACTAAAGCTTAACTCACAATTCTCACATTGTGTATCTTCTTTCAGTTGAGAAGAGACAGAGGCTGCAGATGGCTGTGTGGCCGATTTCCCTGGTGGGAAGGCTCTGAACGTAGCTGGCAAGTGAGACTGAGGCTGGTAGCCCTGGGGAGGGGGAGGGGGAGGGGTGTGGGCGCTGCAAATAGGTCCTGACAGGAATAGACACTGATGCTAGACTGAGGTTTTCTCACCCAGTGGGAGATACAAATGCTCAGGGTCTTATAAAAGAACCGGAACAGGCGATATTGCACCGAGGTGGATGGCGGAACATCCGTATCTTCAGACCAGGGAACACACTTTACGGCCCATAATATCCAACAAACACACAGACAGAGATCCTCCTCAAGAATACTAGTTTGCTAGAGAATTGGAACAGGCAATTAAAACATTGGTTGTCTAAAGCCGGGAGTTTAAAGCATGAAGGGCTGGCTCAGATGCCTTCACAAGCCTATGCTCACACTCAACGTGAACATGAGTGGGGCTAAAGGAGTGTCCCCAATGGATAGGTTTCTCTGTTTTTCTGGTGGATCTGGGGATGGAGTGAGGAAAAATGTGGGTATTCTTTCTAGCCCCCCATCACCTCAAATTTTTCTTTCTTACTTGATGCTGTGGTGACAGGACCAGGGTTACACCTACAAGGGCTGGAAGCAGGGATGATTCCTCAGCAAGAAACTGTAAGTATGTTTTTAACCTTTATGTCAGACAGAATTTATAAGGGCCTGATGGGGTGGGATGTGCCTTCACCCCACCTGGTAAAATTGGGTTGAACAGTGAATGCAGTCATATTGCCAGATGGTAAAGGTAGTCCCCTGGTTCTTGGCCTGTGTAACAGGCATGAGCGGAGGGGAAGGCACTTGCTAGAATAGTATTGCTGCCTGCAGTGTAGACCAGTGTAGTGGCCCCACTTGTTGTCCCTTCTGAAGGTGGAATGGTTTGGGTATAAATGGAGAAAAGAAAAAAGAGTAGCTGAAGGTGAGGGAATGAATAGATGGGTTATGTAATAAGGGAAATCCAACATTAACACCTTGAGAGAGGTTCAGAGAAGAGATGATATTGACTCTTAGTTCAGTCATATCCGATGTCTGAAAGTGTGCAGCTGTGTTTGAAGACAACGCTCCTGCCTTGGGAAGCTGACAAGGTAGAATGGAAGCCTGGAAACTCAAGTGGCCTTGCCCTGGGAGACACTTTCATGCGATATGATGACAGACTGGAGAGTTATTAATGACTGAATGAGATTCTAGTAATGTGCCAGTGTCTTTTGAGACCTTTATGATTGTTTTGCTATAAGGGGTGAATGTATGAAGAGCAGGGAGTGGACTGGGGTATTGTGATTTATAATAAGAAGTATATATTTGGTCTTCATCTCCATTTCTAGCACAGAGCTTCTAAAACCCTTGGAATTTTCTAAGTGGTAAGACAGATCAAAGTGTCTTTTGTTATGTTAATGAATGAATTTGGATTGGCCCTAGGTCACTTAAGGGCAGGGGAACCAACTCTGTGATTGAAGGGTTAGAACTTACAGTCCCACCCTTAGACCTCCAGGGAGGGGAGAGGGGCTAGAGGTTGAATCTGTAGTCAGTGACCAATGATTTGATCATTGCCTATGAATGAACCCTCCATAAAAACCCAGAACCCCCAGTGAGGTCAGCCAATTTCTCCGCAAGTCTATGGAACCTGGAATGAACGCTCCATATGAGGTATTTCTAAAGACTCAAAGACCAATAAGAGGTGATGAAACTCATGGAAGAACATCATGTGTTTGGAGCTGTTTCATTTTTTGAGTGTTTTATATGTAAAAGAGCTTGCTAGATTAGAACACCTTTGCTGGAGGAAAAGTACCCAAGAAAAGTAAGTGGGCCACATGGGAAAACCATTAGCCCCAGACACCGTGTACCAGAACCAACCTACAAGTTGGAGCCTTATATTGGGAGCTGGCACTTTCCCAGGTGTTTTCTATTGTGGTGTAAAAATTAGCATTTAAAATGACACTCACATGTATTACCTCACAGTATCCGTGAGTCAGAAATCAGTATAGGCATACCTCAGAGATATTTGGGGTTTGGTTCCAGACTACCACGATAATGCAAATACCTCAATAAATTGAGTCACATGAATTTCCTGGTTTCCCAGGTCATATAAAAGTTGTTTACACTGGGCTTCCCTGGGGGCACAGTGGTTAAGAATCCGCCTGCCAATGCAAGGGACACGGGTTCGAGCCCTGGTCCGGGAGGATCCCACATGCCGCGGAGCTACTAGGCCCGTGTGCCGTAACTATTGAGCCTATGCTCTAGAGCCCGCGAGCCACAACTACAGGACCCGCGTGCCGCAACTACTGAAGCCCATGCGCCTAGAGCCTGTGCTCCACAACAAGAGAAGCCATCGCAATGAGAAGTCCGCGCACCGTAACCAAGAGTAGCTCCCGCTCGCCACAACTGGAGAAAGCCCGCACAGCAACGAAGACCCAACGCAGCCAAAAATAGATAAATAAATAAATAAATAAATAAATTTATTTTTAAAAAAAGGTTGTTTACACTACACTGTAATCTATTAAGTATGCAATAGCATCATATCTAAAAACACAATGTACATACTTTAATTTTTTTAACATCTTTATTGGAGTATAATTGTTTTACAATGGTGTGTTAAGTTTCTGCTGTATAACAAAATGAATCAGCTATATGCATACATATATCCCCATATCCCCTCCCTCTTGCACCTCCCTCCCACCCTCCCTATCCCACCCCTCTAGGTGGTCACAAAGCACTGAACTGATCTCCCTGTGCCATGCAGCTGCTTCCCACTAGCTATCTATTTTACATTTGATAGTGTATATATGTGAATGCTACTCTCTCACTTCGTTCCAGCTTACCCTTCCCCCTCCTCGTGTCCTCAAGTCCATTCTCTACATCTGTGTCTTTATTCCTGTCCTGCCCCTAGGTTCATCAGAACCATTTTTTTTTTTTTAGATTCCATATATATGTGTTAGCATATGGTATTTGTTTTTCTCTTTCTGACTTACTTCACTCTGTATGACAGACTCGAGTCCCTCCACCTCACTACAAATAACTCAATTTCATTTCTTTTATGACTGAGTCATATTCCATTGTATATATGTGCCACATCTTCTTTATTCATTCATCTGTTGATGGACACATAGGTTGCTTCCATGTCCTGGCTATTGTAAATAGAGTTGCAATGAACATTGTGGTACATGACTCTTTTTGAATTATGGTTTTCTCAGGGTATATGCCCAGAAGTGGGATTGCTGGGTCGTATGGTAGTTCTATTTTTAGTTTTTTAAGGAACCTCCATACAGTTCTCCCTAGTGGCTGTACCAATTTACATTCCCACCAACAGTGCAAGAGGGTTCCCTTTTCTCCACACCCTCTTCAGCATTTATTGTTTGTAGATTTTTTGATGATGGCCATTCTGACTGGTGTGAGGTGATACCTCATTGTGGTTTTGATTTGCATTTCTCTAATGATTAGTGTACATACCTTAATTTAAATAACTTTATTGTTAAAAAATACTAATCATCATCTGATAATGCAGGGTTGCCCTGAATCTTCAATTCGTAAAAAATGCCATATCTGCAAAGCACAGTAAAATGAGGTACAGTTTTGCCTTCATAATAAACAAAACAGAGGGCCAACTTGGGATTTTCCCTTCCTCCTCCTACCTACTGTAAATACAAATGTGATAGCTGGAACTACAGCAGCCATCACATCATTGTGAGGGAAGACCAAGAAAATTGCAGTGACATCTGCTCTGGCACGACTAGTTCATTGAACCAAGGTCTCTCCAGGCTTCTTGTCTTAAAAAAAAAAAGCTCTATTAAAAAAGCAGTTGAATTTTCTGCTTTTGCAGGTGGATGTCTTCATAACTGATAACCAAGACTTCTCAGTACATTTAATATGCTTGTGTGTATTTTGAATCTCTAAGAAGGGAAGAGAATATGTAGCAATTCCAAACTTGTAAAACTGAGGTATGATTTTTTTCAAAAAGCAATTTTTGTGGGACTAGAATATGGCAAAGGTGATAGGATATCACTTTGATGATTATGTTATGATTGGATAGATAATTATGTTTATTATGAAGGCATAAACTTTCTCAGAATCCCCTAACTTCTACCCTCTTAGGCTTCCATTTATATCTCATGGGTTAGAACAGGGTCATATGCTCACCCCTATCTTCAAGGAAGACTGTGGAAGTGAATATGTAACAAATTCTAACCTTGATAGCGAGAAATGGCAAGGTAGAAGGGAGTTGAGAGAGACTTTGGGGGTAGCCAACTAACAGTGTCCGCCACATGCAGCCTGAAAGAAATGTGCTTAACTTTTCCACTTGGAGCTCTAACATCTAACCACAGAAACATGCCTCCAAAAATCCCGCTGAAGCCAAAATCTCTTGGGGTAACAGAACCAGGAAAATTAAACTCCTAAATTTTTGGCATAGACCTCTGACATTAAAGTCTTCTCTGTTTCTCCCCATTCTGAAGAACAGCTTCTGGTCTCAACCACAGGGTGAAGAGCGGGCTTCCTGGATGCTGAAACTTATCATGCATCAGCCGCCACTGCCATATTCTAAAATCTTCTTTCCAGGGAAGTGAACCGTCCTTTTCCACCAGTTCTTCAAGAGAGTCAGGTGGAATTAGGAGTTTATAACCTTCCGCCCTCTTAACTTTGAAGCACAATGACCCCAAACCCATAGCCCAGTATCTCTTCCTCCTGTACCACAGCCAAGCAAGGCCCCCCCGCCAAGAGCCACCCCTTGTTGCTGGGAATGGCACAGAGCTACTAGAAGGAAACTGGCCCCGAGTCCAACCGGCCAGTGTCTTATAATAACCTCCTTTCAAACTCCTTCTTTCCTTCATTTCCATTTCCCAGTTTCTCTTTCACTTCTTCTAACCCAAATTGGGTGCCAAGAAGTCTTGCCAGTCTCTTTCTTGGTTTTACATTTCAAATGAGACCAACGTCCCTTTATCCCCTCCAGTTATGGCCCCAGGTTTCAGTTAGCAACTGCACTGGTTTCTCTGGCGTGCACTTGGCGTATTTAAATGTCTGCAGCCCTCTAGCTATCATCAGTGTGATGGGGCAGCGTGGTCTTGTAGAAAGAGAACTGGACGGGGTATCCAGCTCTACCCTAACTAGCATGGCACCCTGGGCAAGTTAGCACAAAAAGCCTTTGCATTAAGAAGGGGCTGCGGTGGTGGCACCTGGTCCTCCAGCCTGTGCAGGATTCCAACGGGAATCATCAGACTGAAAGAGCATTTTAAGAGCTCTTGCAGCAGGTTTCACTCGGGGAAGCTTGTCATTGTAAGAAAGTTCAGTACTCTTAGAATCCACATTTTTTTCCATTTAACTTTCACTTTATATTGGAGCATAGTTGATTTACAGTGTTGCATTAGTATCAGGTATACAGCAAAGTGACTCAGTCATACATATACATATGTCCATTCTTTCTCAGATTCTTTTCCCATATAGGTTATTACAGAATATTGAGTAGAGTCCCTTGTGCTATACAGTAGGTCCTTGTTGATTATCTGTTTCATATATAGTAGTGTGTATAGGTTAATTCCAAACTCCTAATTTATCCCTTTCCCCACCTTCCCCCTTTGGTAACCATAAGTTTGTTTTCAAAGTCTGTGAGTCTGTTTCTGTTTTGTAAATATTAATAAGTTCATTTGTATCATTTTTTTAGATTCCATATTTACATGATATCATATGATATTTGTCTTTCTCTGTCTGACTTACTTCACTTAGTATGATAATCTCTAAGTCTCTCCATGTTGCTGCAAATGGCATTATTTCATTCTTTTTTATGGCTGAGTAATAGTCCATTGCATATGTGTACCACATCTTCTTTATCCATTCCTCTATCGATGGACATTTAGGTTGCTTCCACGTCTTGTAAATAGTGCTGCTATTAACATTGGGGTGTGTGTATCTTTTTGAATCAGAGTTTTCGTCTTTTCTGGATACATGCCCAGGAGTGGGACTGCTGGATCATATGGTAGTTCTATTTGTAGTTTTTTTAAGGAACCTCCATGCTGTTCTCCATAGTGGCTGTATCAATTTACATTCCCACCAACAGTGCAAGAGGGTTCCCTTTTCTCCACACCCTCTCCAGTGTTTATTGTTTGTAGACTTTTTGATGATGGCCATTCTGACCAGTGTGAGGTAATACCTCATTGTAGCTTTAATTTGCATTTCTCTAATAATTAGTGATGTTGAGCATATTTTCATGTGCTTTTTGGCCATCTGTATGTCTTCTTTGGAGAAGTGTCTTCTGAGATCTTCTGCCCATTTTTTGTAGAATCCAAAGTTTTGAGCCTGAACACAGGTGTCCACTGTCCTCATTTGTCAGGTGAGAAAGATAAGGCTTCCAAAGCCCATAGTTAGCATAATCAGAACCCAGTGGGTTTTTTTTTAAATCACAAGTCTCCAGCCATGGGAAGTGTTCATTCATTCATTCTTGCATTTATTCATCACTGACTCATTCAACATACATTTATTGAGTATCTTCTATAAGCAAGGTAGTGTGCTAGGCATTGAAGACAGAAAAATGAAAATATACAGCTGCTGTTCCAAAAAACATCCAACCCAGAGAGGAGACATCCCTGCCACCAATAACAGCACAATCTGAGGACAACTGTGCTTTTGGGGTAGCAGGTGGCTTATGGATGGTTTCAGCGGTTGGGTGGGGGTTGTCCAGCTGAGCTAGATCCTTCCAGAAGGGCCTTGAAAGCATCTCGGGGCACAGAGGATGTCATTCTAAACAGAAGTCCCAATGGGTGACAGAGCTGACAACTGTTAGCAGTGGCCCTCAATGGCGGCAGAGAAAAGGATGACCAGTCTGACTGAGCTTTGCTGGCCTGGGCCCTGCAGAGCCTCCTGTTTCCTCAACTTCACATTTTCCTGTCTTTAGGTCTCTTGCTCTCTTCCCCTCGCTCCACAGGGTGTGTATAAAGGATGTGGGACACACGTGGAAAGGAAAACATGGGTCTCCCAGGAAGGGCTGGGAAGGTTGTAGGTGAAGTGCAGAGGATGAGGAGGCCCTGTGTTGGTGAACAAGGAGGCCTTCCTGGAAGAAGAGGATGTAGAGGGATACTGGGAACACACAGTTCCCAGTGTGTCTTGGGAACAAGAAGTAGTTCAGTTTTGCTCAAGGGTCCCATGTGGCAGGTATGGGGTGGGGGAGGGGAGGAGGGGGACAGGAATGGCAGGAGGAAAGGCTAGACAGCTCAGCCAGGGTTTTATAAAGGGTCTCATAACATCTGCCCATATTGGTCCTGTCTCAGTTTTCTAAGACCTCATAAAATAAATGCAGTGCTTTCTTATTCTCCATATATCCTCAAGTATATGAACATAAACATCAAAATATACATTTGAAAATATTCATCTCTTCTCCAAACTGAAAACCCCAGAGTAGCCCATATGGCCAAATAGCCCTTAGCTCAGACCCTGAGGTACTTAATCTAAACTTCTCTCCGGAAGGCATCACACATTGGAAAGAACTAGTCTTGGAGGAGGGGTGCTAAGGAACCACAACCACTTAAAGCCAGGCCAACTAATGTTAGGAAAAAGCTGTCATCATCCAAGAGTCTCTTGCTTCCAAGCCACTCTCACTTTATCGTTCAGTATAACTGCCTCACCTCCTGACACTGAATTTCTTCCTCTTAGGTACTCTTTCTGGGTCTTGCTTTGGACTTGCAAAAGCGCACATATCACTGTGTATTGCAGTTCATTTAATAATATATTCTGAGTCTATAAATTCCTTGAAAGCAGGAACTGTGTCCTAAAAATTTTGTTTCTTTCCCAAAGCATAACACGGGGACTGGGATACAGTAGAAGTCCAGTAAATGTTTGTCAAACGGAGCTGAACTTTGAGACCGTCACAAGAGGGAACCGCAGGAGGTGGATCTGCATCCACATGAGTGATCAGAAGGACCACAACCAAAGAATGATGGTAGAAAATAACCGCAGGGAGATGGCCGATTTGTCACCCCAGGGTATGCGGCAAATGGTAGAAAATCTGACTCAAATTTGTTATGTAGGAAAGGGATGTTCCAGGTCTTTCATGACCGAAAAGCCCCGGGACAACTTCAGGTGAGGCTTGATCCAGAAGCTCAAACCATGTTGCCAGGATTCAGTCTCTATCTCCAGTCTTCATCCTCATTCTCTACGTGAGGCAAGGGATCCACGGCAGGTCTAGACCCACACTGCCCAGGTTTGTGTGTAGCTAGCGAGGACATACCCCGGCTGACATAATTCTCACCCTGAACCAGTCACTGTAGCTGGGAAATGAGATGTTCTGATTTTACAGCTGTCAGATAAAGTGAACGGCCAATCTGCAGGTACTGTTCTCATAGCACATCATGTCAGTAGCTCACTGGTACAAACTGGCCCTGTGCATGTTTAAGTAGGGTATTGTCGTTGAAAAGTAATAGATTAGGCTCCCCAGCCCTGTCAGTAATTAGTATGTGACCAGGCAAGTCACTTCACACAACTTCCCAGACTTAAACTTCCTTCTCTGTAAAATGAAGCTGCACTTGGTCCCCACGAGAGATCCCTCCAGCTTCAATGCTCACTCTTCAGTGATCTCTTTTGGGTAAATTACCTGCCAAGTTCCGACCTACGGCGACAGCACCCTGGAGCCCTGTCTGCCTTGATCCTGTCCCAGGCGCAAACCTGGTGGACTCTGGAGCCATCCCCGCCTCCAGCCATACGTGTCTGACCACAGGTTTCCTTACAAGCCTGACGCCTGGAGTGCTAGGGCTGGGTTTGGGGGTTTGCCCCTCTGGTTTCCAGGAGCTTCTGCCACCCCAAAGGCCCTGAGTGCTGAGGAGTGAAGTTCTGTGTGGAGAACTTTCAGACTTAGGAGGCTTGCTGATGTTTGTACAAACACCTAAGGTGACCCCTGGGAAAATGTCTGAGGTTTTCTGATTCAGGTCGTGGCTGAGTGAGTGTGGTAAGTTCGAGGACTTTAGGGTTGATCAAGGAAGAGACAGGACCATGAGATGCAGTCACACGCAAGCTTTATTAGGTGACACTTGGACAATAGGAGGCGAAGGCCCTTCCAGCAAGAGACCTTCTAGAGACCCTGGCAAAAGGCCACCGCTCAGAAGGGGCGTGAGGCAAGAGAACTCCGGGGCAGAGCGGGTGTGGAGGGCAGAGAGGGTGCTTACATATCTAGGTGGTGTCGCTCAGAAGCAAGGTTTGGGGGGCGTGGTCTCTGGGTCAGATCATCTGTGGTTGGCAGATGTTCTGTGCAGTTTCATAGGGTATGCAAAGTAGGTAGGCTCTAAATAGCTAAAAATGTCTCTTTGGATTATATTTAAAGCAGTTAGATGTGTAACAATTTGAGCTTGGCACTGACAGGCTCTGGACTACTGGCCCTAGCCTGCTGTGATAAATATGGGAACATTAAATAAACATGGGAACCCATCAATAAACATGGGGACATTTTAGGCCAATACACTAGGCCATATTTGGTCCCTTTTCATAACAGTGAGATCCAGCTGAAAGGTCTCCGGGATGAGCATTTACCAGCAGGCTAGGCCAGGTGTGAAAGTCACACTGGGAGGTGTTGAAATTATTCTCAATAAACTCAGCCCTCCTGGGATGGAGAAAGTTCTCACTGTGATTTTCTTTCAAGGAATTAAGTAAACAATAATCCTTTAAGTATGAGTGGAACTTTATCCTTTCATATTTGATTCTTACAACACCCTCCGAAAAAATCAGAATAGGACTGCTAGTGGCATTCCTCCCCCTGCAGGTATAGACAGACGTGGGGACAGAGGACAGTAATAGCCAGGACTGAGATTCGGTCTCCGAAACTCCTGCCCATTCTATTTGCCACACTGCTAGGGGAGCAGCTGGAGGTCAAGACTGTTCTTTCCTGCCTGGGGTTCCTGCCTTGCACAGATGCACAGACTGACAAAAGATTCACCCCATGACCTTGGACCATTTTGCTCCTTTTTTTTTTTTTTTTTTTGATGGAATGGGGCAGTTCTTGCAGAGGATGGAGAGAGAGTAGCAGGCTGGGTTTCTAGTTTGTCTCATCAAATTTCTCAGCTAGGCGGGTTCTTAAGAGTCAGGCGTTTTGCAGATGGGGGAGGACTCATCCTGCCCAGGGCCGCACAGCTCAGGGCCCACAGTGCCTTTTCCTCTGCGGCTACACTCCAGCCTTTGAGCCCTAGGGGGCGCCAGCTAGCCTCACCTTTCCCGGAATCCAGTGCTGAGAACAAAGCTTCCAGGAAGATGCTACCCACCAGAAGTCCAGTGGCAGTAAGGGGCCAGTCTCCCTCTTTTCAAGGCATTGTTCCCTTAACTCTCTGTAACCCCTCCATCCCACTGGCCCTGCCCTGTGGGAGTTTCGGATCATAGCTATTTTCCCCAGGGATGTCTTCATTGCTCCAAATTCTTTCACCTTCACTGGGCAATGACTCTCCATAGGTGGCTTCAGGCTCTGAGGCTGGAGATGCCCTAAATTCTATTCTGGGAGCAATTTCCTGCCCTGCTGAGGTCCAAGTTCAGCCCTGATAGACACTGCCTTCAGCCAGGGGTGGATCCAGGCTTTGAGGGACCCAGAAGCTTATGCAGTTTGAGGACCTTCTTTAAGAAAAATAATGCAAAACCACACATACAAAATGCCCCCAAGCCTCTAAGAGGGGGCCTGGCAATGAGGAGCCCGTACCCCTGGTCCCAGCAGGCTGGGGTTCTCTCTGCAGTTGCCTCTCTCTAGGGAGCGGGTCATTGGTACTCCCAGCGGAAGGAGCAGAGCAGCTGAGGGCACCCCAAAGGCCTAGTGAGGGGCGAGGAGTCCTTCGTGTCCTCCAATAGTTGCTGCGATTGTTTCATACTTAAGTTACCTGATTTCAAGCCTCATTCAACAGAGTAAGGTGGATTCTCTTTACTCTTGGCCAGAGAGAGAGGACCTCTGCCAATTGGCTGAGCGAATCCCTAGCCACCTCACTCTCAGCACCCTTGTGGGTGCCAACAGATCAGCGCCCCCCAAAATGCCCAGAGCTCCCTAAGGATATGCACTCTGGCCTAGACTTGCTGCCATCTTGTGTGGCCAGCCATTTCCAGGACGGTCCTAGGTTTTAGGACTGAAAGTTCCATGTCCAAGAAAACCCCTCAGTCCTGAGCAAACCAAGACATTGGTCACTTGACTGCCACCTCCTCACTCACAGTGGTCAGTCAGCTCTGGCCCAGATCTCAGCCCAGTTCTCAGAACTCAGCCTTGGGTTTGGATGATTACTCCAATCAGTAGGCCAGGTGAGGGAGTTCCCTCGTGGTCCAGTGGCTAGGATTCAGGCTTTCACTGCCGTGGCCTGGGTTCAATCCCCCGTGGGGGAAATGAGATCCCACAAGCCACGTGGCACAGCCAAGATTAAAAAACAACAACAACAAAAAACAGGGTAGGTAAGACTAAGGATCTACAAGGGCCTGTCCTGTTCCCGGCCGTGTCCCTGTCCAGTTAAGGAAACAAGGCCTGCTTATTATTTCAGCAGACGAGGAGGAACTTTGTGAGTGAAATAGGACAGCACCATTGCCAGGGTAAATAATAATATTAGTAATAGTAGTATGATTCAGTCCTAACAAGTGCCAGGGTCAACACTGGGGCTTTGTATGGCATTTACTATGGCATTTACTCTTCACTCCAAACTATGAGGTAGGGATTTCCACGCTGATTCTGCAGAGGGGAACTTGGAGTTCGGAGATGTTAATCAGCCCACTGTTACTTGTCAGTACAAGCTCTTTCAACCATGTCACCCTGGCCTAGGAGGCAGGACACCTGATTCTCATCCCAGCTCTTTTGTTAACTAATTGTGTGACCTCAAGCAAGTGCTTTAGAACCGAGAACCTCAGCCTCGCTGAACAATGAGCTCTAAGCTGGTGCTCTCGAGGTCTTTCAGGGGTCTGGGCTCAGTCAGAGCTGAGTGTGAAGGTCAGCTCTGCCGCTTACAACACATGTGGCCTTGGACAAGTTGCTGGACCGGCTTCCACCTGTAAAATTGTAATACTGTCTTAGGCAGTTTGTGGAAAGTGTTAAATGGAATAGTCCATGGAAGTTCAGCACAGAGACTTTTACATATTGACCTAAAAACAAAACAGCTGTTATTATTCCTGCTGTGGTTTCTCCAAGCCCTTTTCACGAAGCCTGTAGAACTTCGATATTATCCCAAACACATTGTATGCAAAGATGTTAGAGACGTCTTCTTTACTCTTTTTCTCAAATATGTTTCCAGAAAATGGAAAAGTTGCGTCCATGGTAACCAGAGGGAGGTGGCCAGTAGAGATGGAGGGGAGAAGAATTGGCTCAGAACTGGCCCTGAAAATGGGAGCCCGTTGTAACCACGGCCAGCCCCTTCTAGACAGCTGTCATGGGAGAACCTGTGAATCCACCTTCTAGGATTTCAGAGGACCGAGGCCACAGGTTTTCACATAGGACCCTGCCCTTGTTGGGCTGCTTTGGGACCTGCCTGCCAGGCCCAAATCTTAACATACAAACCAGGAATGAGCTGCTACTATGGAAAATGAGATTTTTACTGTGGGATCAAGAAGCCATCACACATTTTCAATCACATCAGGACCGACACCCCTGGGAGTGACCAGTCAGCTCATTTAAACGAGGTGTGGTGTAGTGGTCAGTTTTTCAGGGTCAGACCCTCACGCTCAGATTTTGCCGGCCACCCTGCGGCTGTCTTTATCATTTTTCCAACCTCTTCCAAACTCCGCAGACAGTTTTGGGAAGCCGTGCACACTGCCAGGGGCCAAGGAGAAGCTGGGAGGCCACGGTGGTGGCAATGAGCTTCAGCATCACCCGAGCCAAGGCATTGCTGGAGGCTCTGGGGCTGCTCCCTTCCAATAGGAGAAAGGCCAGTTTTCCTCCGGCATCAGGAGATCCTCTCAGCCAATGCGAGGCCAGACCCCAGTGACTCACCCCGCAGTGTGTGGTTTCTCAAGCAGATGTTCCCAGACCACATGAAAGGCTGGCAGAGTATTACTATAGGGTTTAATGTTCCTTCTTTTGTTCAAATTCCTAATATAAGGAAGTGGAGGTTGGGGATTGAAGGAAGCATTGTTGTACAGCTCTGCCCCCTCTCCCTGGCAGCTCGGCTCTTGCTGGGCCTCTCGGGTGCCGAGCTAGGGGTGCCCCACCTCCTCTTCTCCTTGCTTCTCCATCCAGGATGTTAATTTTACTGGAATTCCTTTCACTACAGTAAATGGGGCCAGAGGTTGAGAAGGAGGGGAGTAAGTCTGGGACAACTTGCTTGTACCCCTCCGGGTCCCTGGGAGGCCTCCTGGGGGCACCCAGCACTCTGTTAGGACCCGGGGTCGCAAACCAGTCTCCAACCTCCAACCTCTGGGATGGAGACTGAGCCAGGAAAGGTGAGTTAAGTCAGGGAATAGAATGAACCCTCTTTCCTCTACTTCAAGATACATTTTTAAAGTTTTCCAAATTATTTTTTATTTTCTTATTAAAATATTAAACATTAAAAAGTAGAATAGTATAGTGAATCTCCATTTACCCATCACCCAGCTTTAACAATTATCCACACGGAGCATTTCTGAAATTGGGATACATTTATAGTCAGTGGGTATATTTAATATAGTGTTTCCTTCCCCGGCCAAAGCTATTATTAAAGTAACGAGGTGTCTAACAACTGGTTAAGGAGGAACAGGTTGACACCAAATGAACAAGGAAGAAAATCAAGCAGGAAACAACTTTGCCCTTGAGCAAATTTCCTTCCATTTTTATCACCCACGATCCTTTTTGCTATTTCCTGTCAATTGGCCTTGGGTTTTGAAGGTTTTTATCTATCAAATTCCAGTTATTATTAAATAACCCCATTTTTAAAAATAATTAAAAACTAATAGCAACTTGTACACCAAAGTAATTAGCAGCATTATACACAATAGCCAAAAGGTGAAAGCAACCTAAGTGTCCACTGAGGGGTGAATGGATAAACCAAAGGCACTTTAGTATATATTCCATGCAATGGAATATCATTCAGTCTTAAAACGGAACGACATTCTGACACATGCTACAGCATAGATGAACCTTGAAGACACTGTGCCCAATGAAATAAGCCAGACGCAAAAGGACAAATGCCATATGATTTCACTTAGATGAGTTTCTTAGCGCAGTCAGCTTCATAGAGATAGAAGGTGATGTATAGGTTACCAGGGGCTGGGGGCGGGGAAGGATGGGGAGTCATTGGATGTGGGGTTTCTGTCTGGGGTGATCAAAAAGTTCTGGAAATGGATAGTGGCAATAATTATACAACATTGTGAATGTACTTAATGCTACTGAACTGTAAACTTAAATGGTGAAAACGGTAAATTTTATGTATATTTTACCACCATAACTTTTTTAAAGGTAAAATTATTAAGGATTTCAAGATGGTGACAGAGCCTTAAACCAAGATTGGTCCTTTCCGTCTCCTGCTGTAGGTCTTGATTTCCCTCCAGTGAAAGCAATGCTTTTCACCTGTCTTACCTTTCTTCCTGTTAATTTAAGAGTCAAATGAGGGACTTTCCTGGTGGTCCAGTGGTTAAGAATCCACGTTCCAATGCAGGGGATGCAGGTTCGATCCCTGGTTGGGGAACTAAGATCCCACATGCTGCAGGGCAAAGAAGCCCGTGAACCGCAACTACTGAGCCCACGGGCCACAACTAGAGAGAAGCCTGCGCTCTGCAACAAAGATCCCACGTGCCACAGCTAAGACCCGGCACAGCCAAATAAATAAATTAATTAATTTTTTAAAAAAAATTTTAAAAAAGGGACTTCCCTGGTGGCACAGTGGTTAAGAATCCGCCTGCCAATGCAGGGGACACGGTTCGAGCCCTGGTCCGGGAAGATCCCACATGCTGCAGAGCAACTAAGCCCATGCACCACAACTACTGAGCCTGTGCTCTAGAGCCTGCGTGCTGCAACTACTGAGCCCGCATGCCACAGCTACTGAAGCCCACACGCCTAGAGCCCATGCTCCGCAACAAGAGAAGCCACCGCAATGAGAAGCCCACGCACTGCAATGAAGAGTAGCCCCCGCTCGTTGCAACCAGAGAAAGCCTGCACGCAGCAACGAAGATCCAATGCAGCCAAAAATAAATAAATTAATTAATTTTTTAAAAAAATTAAAAAAAAGAAGAGTCTAATGAGAAAAAGCCATGTCCTAATTCCTGGGTGAGCATCAGGGTGATGCAAATGTGAGCCACTGAGATCAGGGGGCAAATGGCACAGGGAAGTGGCCTTGTGTGCTCCCGCCCTTTACAGGGTGCCAACTGCTCTGGACCGAGTGTCGCAGGTGGGTGAGTCAGAGCGGAAATACTGATAAGGAACAACTATCAACAGATCAACCCCTGCCTCACTCCTGGAAAAGGTCCAGGGTTTCTCCTTTGTGAGTCACTATAAGAAAGGAAGAGCCTCTCAACTTCCGGACTTTTTTTCAATCTCTCCTTATAGACGGCGATGTTAGCTCCCTCAGCTGGCATAGTGCTGCCCTCCTGCCATTCTACCTGCATTCCTCGAGACAGGAGGAACTTAGCAATGGCCGTGAGAAAGGTCAGAGTCACATTTGTGGGCTCCCGGGTTGCAGGGAGTGAAGACTCTTGGCTCCGATTTATCTTTCCTTCTTTCATTTCCCCCAGATTTCCTGTGTATTTAGACTTTCCTTGAAACCATCAGGAAAATTCACCGTGTAAATAAAAACAAAAACCCAACAAAGGTCAAGAGCAAGACCATGATAGCTCTTGTATTAAATGACTAAATGCAGAAATACACAAATTTTCAACAGAACATAGGCATTGTCGTGGGTCAAAATAAAAAGACTGATCCAGGAGTTACCTCAGTCAAATAACTTTAATCCAATCATGTGGGCTGTGAGCCCTAGTTTCTTCTCGTGTCAACGGGGATACTGTTTACTACTTCCCAGAGGTGCTGTGGAGACCAAATGGAATTGGCTTTAGAAAGTCCATAAACCCCACACAGATGAAACTCACAAGGAACTGCCCCTCACATCATGCTGGGCACAGAGAGACCCCCTGATCATTGCTCATTCCACCCCACAGGACCAAAGGCCAACGGTTGGTTGTATGCAGAGAGCCAGGAGGGCTTTTAGCAAAGCTACATTCTATTCTGCAATTACGCCTACATCTGTTGTCCTTCCAGACCTTCCAGCAAGATGTTTGTCCTGTGAGTTTGTGTACCTGGCCCCCCTGGTTTGAGAAGCACTGTCTTAAAAGTGACACCAGGATTGAGGGCCACTGTCATAGTGCCTGTGTTGGAATTTATTTATGATACTTTGGTATAAACAGTAGGATGTAGGTATGTGAAAATCAGCTTACATATTTTTATGCTTAGAATAGGTAATACACTCACATGGTTAAAAAAAAAAATCAAAGTATAAAACGTATTACAGTGAAAAGTCTTGCTTCCACTCCTACTCCTGTTGGCCCTATTTCCAATCCCCTTTCCCACCTCTACCCTCAGAAGGAACTTATTAGTTTCTTGTGTATCCTTCCAGAGACTCTTTTTGCAATTATAAGCAAAAACAAATATAAATTCTCATTCCCCTCCACCTCCACATACACAAAATAAAGCATATTCCTCCCTCCACAGCTGCACCTTGCTCATTTCACCGAATCCTGCATCCTGGAGGTCTTTCCGCACCAGTTCCCAGACCAGCTTAATGCTTTCATTTCAACAGCAGAGTGTTTCATTACACGATGGTACCACATTTTATTTAAGGAATCCCATCGGTGCACATTTTGTTATTTCCAGTTGTAAGCTAACTTTAATGCACATCCTAGGAGTGGCCAGTTAACATTTGAAGCAGCCCACATTCCAGAGGTGGTGAAAGCAAGATTCAAATGTCTTGGCAATCTAAATGGTTCAATAATTAACATATAAATTTTGGAAAACAATTTTCTATTGGGGAAGTGAATGTGGTTAGCCAGAAAAATACTACAATACCCACCACCCTTGCAAGACCAGACTTAACCCCTCTGGAGTACTGCCTAGGTCTAGAGCAACCTTTGCAAGATACACCAGCTTTAAAGGACCAAGTTCCTCCCTCTCTCTCTGTCTCTGTCTCTGTCTCTCTCTCTCTCTCTGTATTTGGAACAGTGATTTATCAAAAACTTAACAAAATCCAGTGGCAGCTTTCAGTAATTTGGATTTAACCATTATTATTCTTTTCCTCTTTTCTCTAACTTCTTTGTATACCTTTCCTATGTTTATAATGTTAAAGAATGATTAAAATAATATAACCATATTGCAGACAGTTGGAAAACAGAGAAGAGATAAGGTTGTTCACTTATAATCCCATCATTGTAGCACAACCATTCAGGTGTATTCTCTCCTAGTTTTGTTTCTCTACTTAGCTAACGTCAGAGTGAAGGTAAAATACTGTGTGCTCCGTTGTGGTTTTTTCCCTTTCACATTGTACCATTAACAGATTCTCCCTGGAACTCTGTGGTCACCATAAATCATTCTAGTGTTTGTAGAATATTAAAAGATGAATATCTTTAACACTGTTCCTTACTTTGTTTTAAACTTTTACTTTCAGGAGAGCTATTCATTAAAAAAAGAAGAAAAAGTGTTGGTTTTGTCTCCCTGTGCCCAGTTTTTTTTTTTTTTTTTTTTTTTTATTTGTTTTTATTTATTTATTTATGGCTGTGCTGGGTCTTCGTTTCTGTGCGAGGGCTCTCTCCAGCCGCGGCAAGCGGGGGCCACTCTTCATCGCGGTGCGCAGGCCTCTCACCATCGCAGCCCCTCTTGTTGCGGAGCACAGGCTCCAGACGCGCAGGCTCAGCAGCTGTGGCCCACGGGCCCAGTTGCTCCACGGCATGCGGGATCCTCCCAGACCAGGGCTCGAACCCGTGTCCCCTGCATTGGCAGGCAGACTCTCAACTACTGCGCGACCAGGGAAGCCCTCCCTGTGCCCAGTTTTGAATGTCCCGTTTAGCTGTCTTCATCTTGGCTTTTGGTATCTAGGTCTCTGGAGAGTCCCTGCTTCTTCAGGGCTCCTCCCTGTAGCTACTCCACAGGGAAGGCACAGAAGTTGTTCCTGAGCATATTTAATTTATGGGAATTTAAACCTGACCTCTAGACATCACTCCTCTTGCATCGCTTATGGTCGACAGCAATGGATGCCATCGGGTCTGGAACAGTGTGGCAAGGCCTGGGAAATGAAAGTGTGGGTCATTTACAATGGTTGCTGACCAGTGGCCAAGAAAGTGGAGCCCATCTGCAAGTGGCCAAGCAGATGGGTGATGGTTTTGCCAAGGTCCTTGAAGAAGAAATGAAATAATAAATTACCGGTCCTAGAGATGCCTTGACTAACAATGACAGGAACTGATGACAGGCTATATACACAAAACTACGTGTGGTGTAATTGTGGGGAAATTTAAGGGATTTTCAAAGGTGATTTTTAATTTCTACTTTCATCCTGACGTTAGGATAAACTATGACTCCACGATTGCTGGAATGACCTAAGCTAATTTGGTTGGTCTTCCAGGATGTTCTCTCAGTAACCTCTAAGAATGGGAAGTAGATAGAGGTCATTGGTCCCTTCCCCCAATTTCTCCCCATGGTGGCATGTTACAACACAAGCAAGTCTTAGGCCAGATTCTGCCAAGAGCAGCCTGCATAAAAGCAATCTATACAACCTGTTCTCGTAAAATCAGGGTGTTTCCACTTACAGGCACACATCTAGCACCTTGCAGGAGATGTTCATTTGGAGGTGGGTAACCTAATATTCTGGTGGTAGGATCAGCTGACTACAGTGAGTCAGGCAACAGGCTGATGGTTCTAAACGGGCAGAGCAGGGGGCAGGCAGCCAGCAGGCTTCCCATAAATAGCCGTTTCCTTGACTTGCCTTCCCCTCCACAATCTGAGCAGAGAAGGAGCTTGCACATCAGCTTCCCGGCAACCCCTTGGCAGTCTCCAGCCCTTTTCTGGCCCTGGCACCAGGGAGCTCATGTTTTCCCGGAGTCAGGAAGCCCCCAGGAAGTGCCGAGAGTGGCCCTGGTCCAGAGGATCTTGGCAGGTTGCTGTCCTGGGATCAAGTTTCTGGGAAAGTGCCTAGAACTATAGGCTGTGGTTTTTCTCAGTATATAACCCCACCCCCTCCCTCTTCTGACTATGGGGAGTGAAAGGAGCTGACTGTGGAAGCAGCATCCTATGAGGGCAGGGCACAGGGACACGGTGGATCCCAGCAATGGTGTTGCTGGTGGCCTCTTCCCAGTCTCCTGTCCTCAAAAGAAACCAGGATCGAAAAATGTGAAGCCTGGTCCAGCCTGGTTCCTATCCAATCAGAAACCATGGCATGAAGTGAAAACTCTTCACAAACAGATTTCTGAAGGTCTATTATGTGCCAGACACTTTGCAAGGTTCTAGGCTAGTGGGAGAGAGGAAAGGTCTCCACCGGAACCGACTTGGATATTCTAAGTGCTCTCAAGGCGATTGTATGAGCGGAGAGGAGGGAGTTTCTAAATGTGCAGGGGAGCCAAGAAAGGCTTTACAAAGAGATGATGCCTGAGCCAGATCTTGAAGGGCAGATTTACCAGATAGAAGATGACGGTCCCCTCAGAAGGAATGGTGGGGTGAAGGCCCTCAAAGGTGGGCTCTTCAAACTTCTTTAACTGAATTGCAATCATATCAAGATTTTGAGTAAATGACTCTGGGGTCACTTTCCTCAACTGGAAATCTCCCAGTACAGTAACATGCTCTTTCTGGGAACTTAAAGGGGATTTCGTTTATTTTTAAACTAATAAACACTACACTACCCCGGGAGGCTGAATTAGGTTTTGAAGTCAGCGAAGCTGAGTTTTCCAGCTCAACTTCCAGTTGGAACAAAATTAGTAAAGAATGTGTTATATCAAGAGAGAGTCGTTTTACTGAAATACCTTGAACTTTTGCTCACAGAGATAGCAAATCTCAGCCAAGAAGTCTTAGTGCTGACTTTGACTTTGGTTGCATCTTACATATAGCTCCTCCCTGAATCCGAAACCTGGTAACAGGGCTGACCGGAGATGGGGGTGAGTGGGCATGGAGAAAAAAGCTATTGAACCCAATCTGCAAATGGGAAGTGCAATAAAGTGAAGACAGCCAGACTGCCCACACCCTGTTAGAAAGTCTCTTTAAACTCTGTGGATTAATTAACAGCTGTTTAGGGGCATTTCTAGAAATTCTCCGGAAGCCAAGCAAGTCTGAACTCAGCCAGGACTGTGTCTTCATCACTACTTGAAAACAAGCACCTGCAAACTGCCCTTAACCTGTGCAGAGGCTGCTTTCCAGGCATGAGGCAGCTGACCAGCCCTATCTAGGTCTATTTAGACCCACCTAGAAGCAAAACAGCTGTGAATTGCTCAGGGGGGTTATAACTTCCTTATCTAATATGTTCATTGATAGGACGTTCCTTCTCTCTCACCTCTCCTCTACCTTCTCAAATCCCTGACCCCTACACCTCTGTCTGACCACCAACACGGAGAAGCAGTACAGCCTCAAAGTTGCTCTGGAGACTGACGCCTGCGCAGAAAGATCACATTTCAGAGATGGAGGCGGCAGTGTTGGTTTCACCACCATCCAGAACCACTCCATGTGGCGAAAGACAAAAATGCAAACATCATGTCTGTTGAACATTGGAAATATTAGAAGAGATAAGATATATGTATGAGATTCTCCTGATATTCCATTATATTTTTGCCTTTTCATTGCTGAAATCTTCTAAATATTTTATTACTTAAAAATTCGCAGAGCCACATAAAATGATGCTCATCATTACTGATCATTAGTGAAATGCAAATCAAAACTATAATGAGATAGCACTTCACATCCATTAGGATGGCTGTAATCCCCAAAATAAAGAGAAAATAACAAATGCTGGCGAGGAAGTGGAGAAATTGGAAATTGAATACTTGTGCATTGCTGGTGGGTAAAGTGCTGCAGCTGTGGTGGAAATAATAGGGTGGTTCCTTAAAAAATTAAACATAGATTACCATATGATCCAGCAGTTCCACTTCTGGGTACATACCCACAAGAATTGAAAGCAAGGTCTTGAAAAGATATTTGTACACCAGTGTGCATAGCAGTATTATTCACAATAGCCAAAAGGTAACAACAACCCAAAAGTCCATGGATGGATGAATGGATAAACAAAATGTGTTGTTTATACAATAGAATATTATTCCATCTTAAAAGGGAATGAAATTCTGGCCCATGGCACAACATGGATGAGCCTTGACAATATTATGCTAAGTGAAATAAGCCAGGCAAAAAAGGAGAGATATAGTATAATTCCATTTATATGAGGTACCTGGAGTAGTCAAGTCCAAAGAGACAGAAAATGGAATGGTGGTTACCAGGGCTGGGAGATGTAATTGTTTAATTTTGTACAGAATTTCTGTTTGGGATGATGAAAAACTTTGGGAGGTAGATGGTGGCCATGGTAATATAACAATGTGAACGTACTTAATGCTACTGAACTGTACACTTACAAATGGCTACGACGGTAAATTTTATGTCACATATATTTTACCACGATAAAAAAAATTGAAAAATAAATAATAAAGGAAAATTTCACAGATATCTTAGAATGAGTTAATTATAAAATATTTAAACAATATAGATAAAGCCAAAGCTCTGCTTGATTATACTATGCCCTCATCAGATACTACCCTTGTTTTCAGTTTGAGGAATTTCCCTGCAGATAGTTTATGTATATTTCCAGTAGGGTACATTTACTTACAGTATTAACGTATTTCTGGTTGGTTTTTTTTTTCAATTTTCACATAATTATTGTCACACTCAGCATTGTGTCCAATCAAATTAAATTCCACTCTATTTGTCTTACTACACTTATTTCTGCCTTTATCATTGGACTTTCTTATCATTTCTTCCTCTCCTTCATGTTTTCTAAGGCTTAGCCTTTTCCTCCCTGCCTGATGATTCTAGGCCAGAGGGTCTCCCCTTTCTTTCTTTATTTTTAAAAATATTTATTTATTTATTTATTTGGCTGCACCATGTCTTAGTTGTGGCATGTGTGGGGTCTTCGTTGCGGCATGTGGGATATAGTTCCCTGACCAGGGATCGAACCCAGGACCCCTGCATTGGGAGCACGGAGTCTTAGCCACTGGACCACCAGGGAAGTCCCTCTCTCCTTTCTTTAATTCCTAACATTTTAGAGGCATAAGTACACTTAGAATGTCTTTGGTGTGGGCTTGAAGTAGCACTGACTGCCCCGCCCCAGCACTGCACTTCATTACCCCCGTCTTGCCTCTGACTGGATCATCATCTCACTCAATCATGAGCTTCCTGTGTGTTTCCCAGCGCCCAGCACAGCACCAGGCACTAAAGTTCCTGAGAAAGAATACAAAAGCAAAAATTAAAGCAATCAAACCAACACCTTGTTGCTTGTTGAGTACTTTCCTGGTGAATCTGAGTCCTGCCGGGGACTTGGAGGCTCGTGGCAGAGAAGGAAGTGATGTCTGCCTTGCTTCTGTTTTCCACCTGGCAGCACAAGTGTGTTTTTTCCATTTCATTCCACGGTTTGGAAAATCCATGAGCCAGCACCCAGCTCCGTCTGCTGACCGCACGATGACCCCCTCTCTGGAGAAGCGGCTCCAGGTCACAGGTCCTCTGATACTGTCTTCAGCGAGCCCCAGGTGGGAACAAGTCCTTCCAAGAAGACGATTTAAACATTAATCAGAAATAAAACTCTACGAGGGTGGAGGTGAGAATCGAGTATTTTTTGAAAGGCTCATTAATGGGAGCATGACCCAGGGCTGCTGGTGAGGACCCAGCAAGTTAGACTGTGGGACTCTTGCTGGCAGTCACTTGAAAATAGAAAAGTGTGGGTTCTAATGTTATTTGCCAGCAAAGGCAAAGAGGTTTTCTCCGGTGGCCTCCTGGAAACTCTGCAGACTCTCGCCAGCTGGGTCATTGAATGCCAGCAGGACAGGGTTTGGGTTCAACATTGGTTACAAGGCTCTGGAGAGAACAAGGTCCCAGGACTAGCTTTGGTGAGAATTTTTGTGCTTTTGTAAGTTAGCTCTCCAAGATAGAACAATCTGGTGACCTTTTTTTTTTTTCTTTTACAACTTTATTGAGGTATAATTAACATACAATAAATTTAAAGTTTACAGTTTGATATGTTTTGGTATATGTATACACTTATAAACCGTCACCTTAATCAAGATGTGGAACATTTCCAACACCCTAAAAGTTTACTAGTGCCCTTTGGAATCATTGCCTTCCTTCCCAGGCAACCACTGATCTGCTTTTAGTCACTATAGGTTAGTTTGCATTTCCTCGAGTTTCACACAAATGGAGTTGTATAGCATATACTTTTGTTGGTTTGGCTTCCTTCAGCTCAGCAACATGATTTGAGATCCATTCATTTTGTTGCACATATCAATAATTCATTCACTCTTTTCATCACCTGGCAGTATTCCATTGTACAAACACATAATTTGTTTTTCCATTTTTCAGTTGATGGACATTGTGGTTGCTTCCAGTTTGAGGTTATTACCAAAAAGGCTGCAATGAACATTTGTGTACAAGTTTTTGTATGAACCTGTTTGCATTTCTCTTTGGTAAATACCCAGGAGTACAATGGCTGGGTCATATTCATGTTTTTTTTTCTTTTTAATTTTTATTATTTAAAAAAATTTTATTGGTGTATAGTTGTTTTACAATGTTGTGTTAGTTTCTACCATACAGGAAAGTGAATTAGCCATATGTATACATATATCCCCTCTTTTTTGGATTTCCTTCCCATTTAGGTCACCACATAGCAGGTTCTCATTAGTTATCTATTTTATACACATTAGTGTATATATGTCAATCCCAATCTCCCAGTTCATCCCACCCCCCCTTTTCCCCCCTTGGTGTCCATACGTTTGTTCTGTACATCTGTGTCTCTATTTCTGCCTTACAAACAGGTTCATCTGTACCATTTTTCTAGATTCCACATATATGCGTTAGTATACAATATTTGTTTTTCTCTTTTTGACTTACTTCACTCTGTATGACAGACTCTAGGTCCATCCACATCTCTACAAATGATCAGTTTTGTTCCTTTTTATGGCTGAGTAATATTCCATTGTATATATGTGCCACATCTTCTTTATCCATTCATCTGTCGATGGGCATTTGGGTTGCTTCCATGGCCTGGCTATTATATTCATGGGTTTTTAAACACAGCCCAAAGGAGCCCTGGGGTTTCTGCTTAAGCTGAGAGAGGTGTATGAGGAGCAGGGTCCCAGGGTCCCAGTTTCCATTTCAAACACAGCAGAAGTTCCAAGGGTATCCTCACATGATTGGCTTCCTCTGTCAGCTTTTCGTTGAAGAAATGGTTCCATAGCCAAGAAGAGAAAAGTTTGAGAAGCCAACTCTTTTTCTAACTACCCCACCCCATTATTTTATAGATAAGGAAAACTGAGTTTGCAAAAAGTCCATGGCCAAGGTTGGTAGACTGGATGTCTCTGCACCTTCCTAGGCCTGGGACTCTAGGTCAGTGACCTTGGCTTCTTCCCATTCATGACTTCCACCTCCCTGGGGAGTGTGGAAGCTGCTAGTAGTATCAGGTTGGCATCAGATAGAATCATATCTCAAATACGTGGACATTTCCTTTAAAAGTCTGTGAAGCCGGATATAGCAGACAATTTAGGCCAAGGGGTCAGGAAGACATTACTGCGGAGACTTTCCACAACTGCAGAGCACTCTTCCAGAAAATTATACTTAGAAGCCCTTGAGTCAGTCTGAGCCAGACAATGTCAGAGGGGAAGGGCTTATTGTTCCTGTGTGTCTTTCACCCTCCCATAAGAGAGAGGGAAGGCTTCTCTGGGGGCTCATTTTTTTTTTTTAATTTTTATTTTATATTGGAGTATAGTTGATTTACAATGTTGTGTTAGTTTCTGGTGTACAGCAAAGTGATTCTGTTATACATATACATATATCCATTCTTTTTCAGATTCTTTTCCCATATAGGTTATTACAGAATACTGAGTAGAGTTCCCTGTGCTATACAGTAGGTCCTTGTTGATTTCTTTACTTCACTCCTCTTGCAAGGAAAATGAAAGTCCTTTCCTCTAGGCCACTCCAGCCTGGCAGATCCCATAAGCACCAAGCCTGAGGACAAGAGTTGAGCCCTTTCACCTCCGTTTGCCCAGCTGTTTGAGATGATTTGCATACAGTGTGTCTTCCTCTGGTCCCTACTCTCAAGCAGTTTACAGTTGAGGTGGGAGAGAGAGGCCGGATCATGCAGAGTCTTGAAGGCAGGCTCAGACTTGGTCTCCAGTGCCAAGGGAGGCCAGAGGGGTTTCCACAGGAAAGGCCTGGTCATATTTCAACATTGCTGAGCACACCTGGGAGTTAGGGAGGACAGTGATAATCCAGCTCTCCAGGAGCTGCCTCTGGTGAAACAAGACCAAAGGAGGCCAAGTATGGAACAGAGGTACCAGCAATCTGATGTGAAAGCCAAGAGGTTAGCATGATCAGTCCCAACTGGAGGATTCACAGCAGGCTCCCTGGAAGAGGTGGCATTTAAGCAGGGCCTTGAAGGGTGTGGTGGTTTGGCTGGGCAGAGGGGTGAAAGGAAGGCTTCGAGATCTGGAAGTGGAAAGCTTGCCTCAGGACCAGGTGGTCCATCAGAGTGGCCTGCTGAGAAGCAGGTTAGGACAGAACAGCACAGTGTACTAAATAGGACGCAGAGGATCTGTGGCTTTTTGTGTAGGGAGAGGGGGCTTTCGAGCAGGGATCTGGGGCCAGGCTAGCTGCCCAGGTAACACCAGGGTGTCACTCATCTGTGGGGGGTTCTGGAAAACTGAGCCTCACTAATGTCTCATAGGCAGGTCCTGACTTTGGTTCATCTCTGAGCAGAGAAGCAAGGGCCACTCAGCTGCATGTTTTCCCCACCCCTATCCCTTTATTCAGGGAGATCAGGTTACAGGGTATAGGACCTGGAAATAATGAATATTTACTGATGAATAAATGAATGAACAAATGAGTGAATAAGCAGATAAGTATGTAATCGAAACTTTCTAGGGGAACTCACAAAAAGATGGTGTGTGTGTGTCTGTGTGTGTCTCTGTGTTAAAGGAAGGCGCTCCAAACACACACTTTGTCTTGGGGTCGTGGGGATGGGAATGCTTCTGAGCAGAAGCTTCAAGGTTGTTATCCTGCAGCTCCATCCCCATCGTGGATTTCCCATACACACTTCTCCACCCCCAGTCTCCAAGATTGTGAGGACTCCACGCTCTCTCTTGCAGGCAGCAAAAACTCAGGAGAAAGACTTCCACATTTCTCCAACCAATAGTACTCTTTCTGCCAGCATCTTCTTCCTACTGAGTCCACGTGTGAAGCCCACCAGCTAAAGCCTCAACCCACCCCAAGCCATGCCATGCTTTCTCCTTACCCTAAACACCTTTGTCATTCCCCAGCTCAGTCCTTAAACCTCACCTGAGTACACCAGCTTCCTCCTTAATATCACCCTTGCACCTCGTGATCTCAGGTGGCAGCACAGAGCAGTGGTGCCCAGGCAATCGGGCAGTACCAAATAGAATCCCAGCTCCTTCTCATGGCTTCTCCAAACCTCATCTGTAAATGGGAATAGTAATTACTTACCTCACAGGGTTATAAGAACCAAATGGCCAAATAATAAATGCCAGGAAGGGGGTGAAGAAAAGGGAATCCTCCTGCACTGTTGGTGGAAATGTAAATTGGTACAGCCACTACAGAGAACAGGATGGAGGTTCCTTAGAAAACTAAAAATAGAACTACCATATGATCTAGTGATCCCACCCTGGGCATATATTCAGAGAAAACTCTCATTCAAAAAGATACATGCACCCCAATATTCATAGCAGCACTATGTACGATAGCCAAGACATGGAAGCAACCTAAATGTCCATCAACAGAGGAATGGGTAAAGATGATATGGTATATATATATACAGTGGACTCTTACTCAGCCATAAAAAAAAATAAAATAGTGCCATTTGCAGCAACATGGATGGAGCTAGAGATGATATGCTAAGTGAAGTAAGTCAGACAAAGAAAGACAAATATCATATGATATCGCTTATACATTGAATCTAAAAAAAATGATAGGAATGAACTCATTTACAAAAAAGAAGCAGAGTCATAGACATAGAAAAGAAACTTATGGTTACCAAAGGGGAAAGGGGGTGGGACGGATAAATTAGGAATTTGGGATTAATAGATACACACTACTATATATAAAATAGATAAACAACAAGGTCCTACTGTATAGCACAGGGAACTATATTCAATATCTTGTAATAACGTATACTGGAAAAGAATCTGAAAAAGAATATATATATATATATATATATATATATATATATATATATATATATATATATAATATATAACTGAATCACTTTGCTATATGCCTGAAACATTGTAAATCAACCGTACCTCAATTTTTTAAAATGGAGAAAAAAAAAACTTAAAAAAAAAGAACAAAATGGCAGTTTACTATATGAGAAGTGATTACCATTCAGTCCACAAACATGAGTGAGCAAAATGATTTATTTTTCTTTCCCTTTAAAAAGTAACTCAACTCTGTCTCCCAATTTCTGTCCTAGATGCAGCAACCTGGAAAGCATATTATTTCCAACACTGCAAAGATTTTTTTTTTTAAAGCTGGAAAAATGGCAAGTTGACAACTTTTATTGAACCCACAAGAGAGCTGAGGACAACCAACTAGAATGAAATCCAAGAAGAAACAGGTGCCCTCAGGGAGAGACAGGGAATGAGTACTGGTTTACCTGGGGTAGACACAGCTGGACAGCAGTAAGAATTCAGCTGGAATGCGTAACAGACTAGCAGAGACAGAGTGTGGGCTGCCAAGAATATGTGAAGCCCAAGGGGGAAATTTGCTTTTCTCTCCAGACCCCAAGGTTAGGGAGAGTCCTTGAGAAAGCATCTCTTGTGATCCAGGCCTGGGGGAAGTGAACATTCGCCACCATGGAAGGGACATGAAACCCCACCCAGATGTTTCTCCCCCATCCCCGCGATGGGACAAAAGCCTTAATCTGTAGGGGAAAGGGCAGCAACACCATAGCCATAGGATGCACCATTTATAACCAATTTGAAGATGAATAAAATATTAACGTACATTTTGTTTCCCCTAAAACATTATACGTAAATTAATGCAGTGCTCTGATTACCATACTACACATGCATTTAGATTGCAAATGAGCTCAGTTTTAAGCACTTTTGTAACAGCAAGTGAGAGATGCATTACGTGGCCATATTGATATTAATGATGGTGACCTCCAGAATTGCCCCTTCCCAAGAACACACACAGACACAAGAAGTTACTACACAATAGTTTTGCCTATATCCCATTGGTCCAAACTTAGATCATGTCTGAGAGACTGGGGAATAGTCTTTATTCTGGATGCCCACACGTCCTGCCAAAAATATCAATTACTATGGCAAAGAATAGCATGCATCTTCTTTGTTTAAAAAAAGGCCTCGTTTTTTATCACTATTTTTGCTGTAATTCCACTTTGATTTTCCAATATCAATTCCATACTAATACTGTTATACTATTTTTTTCCATTTCTTTCTTTTCAACTCTTCTGAATGAATTTGTTTCAGCAAAGTGTCTTGGCTATAGCTCGTAGCTGGATTTTGTTTTCTTTTTTATTCAATATGATAAACCCATCTTTAAATAGGTGACATATCCATTATATTTATTGTGAACCATCTTATTTTTATCTTCTGTTCGTCATGCATTTTTCCTTTTTTTTTTTTTTTTTTCTTTCTTTTCCCCTCTGTCTATGCTGTATGTTGAGCTGGAGAGAGTTGTATAGATCTTTCCACCCCCTTTTATCACTCTACTGTGGGGAAGCTATTTGTTCTACTACTATTCACGTAGTAGTTTCCATTTAACTTTTAATGTCATAACAACCACCCGAGGCAGGTAAAATGTCTCATGCTCAGAGATATTCAGGCTTGGTCAGGAGCCTGATGAAACTTCCTGGGATGTGCTTACTGGTTCTGATCAGCCCTTCTGGTGTCATGTATATATGCCTAAGTCAGCCATTGCCACAGGGATGGGAGTGGTGGAGGTGGCAGTACTCTCCTTGGTCATGCCTGTGTCATGGACCAACCTGGTATTCAGGGAGAGGGATTAGACTCACCCACACAACAGAGACGAGGCACGGGAAAGGGGTGTTATTGCCGAAAAAAGGGGAATTAGGTGCCTACCCAGGAGGGTCCATCATAAATGTGTATGCACCTAACAACAGAGCTTCAAAATGCATGATAGAATTGGTAGAACAGGAGAGATAGACAAATCCAGTTAGCTGGAAAGTCCACTGCTTTGTTTTCTTTTTCTCCGCAGCATTGGAAAGCTGGAATATAATTAATTTTCTCTCACATCCTTGAAAAATTGGAAGATTAATAGCTCCTTGCCCTCAAGGGAGGGAAATTAATTTTTTCCATTGTTCATTATTCTGATTTAGAATTTAATGGGCCATAGAAATGGTGGCAAAAGAAAAAGAGGAAGGAGAAGGTGCCTTTGAGATTGAGCAACGGAGGGAGGGATTTCATGCAGAGTAAGAGAGGCCAACAATGGGAGTGGAAGTGAGTCTAAGAGCAGAACCACACCCCCGCTCAGTGGCAGAGTTCAGGGAGGGAGGGGGTAAGGCCTCACCTGTGTGGCCATGTGGAGCTCTAGGGAGGTGGATGTGCAGGCATGGAGAGCTCCAGCCTTTCCAGAATTTTTTGCACCCAGTTGAATGAGAGCTGCTGGACCTAAAGCAAGATGTAAGCTATGACGGGGGGGGGGGGGGGGGGGGTCTAGGCAGTCTTCAATGGGGATAGGCTACTAATGAGGGCAGGGCCTTCCCTGATGTCTTGGTGCAACCTAAGACCCCAGAACCTATGTAAAATCTGTTGGGAAGTGGAGGGGATGGGGATGGAGATAGAACAAAGAGTGAAACTGGATTATCATCATGGCCCAGTGGTAGATGGTAACAATATGCTGCTCCCATGACAGGAAACAGACGGTGTTTGCAAATCATAGAAGAGCCTCTATGTTGCATCAAGAAGAAAACATTTCTCCGCAGAGTACAAGTAGAGCACCCACCCCCCGTACCCCGCCACCTTCTCTTGCTCAGCCTCTCAGCTTAAAAGGCTCTTGGAAACACAACACACTCCGAGCCCTAAACAATCCTGTGTGCGGAGCTCTCCTCGCCCTCTGGGCAGGATGAGGCACAGCCCCCGGGCGAAGGCCGCTGCCCAGCACGTCCCAACCCGAGTCGTCGGCATGATCCCCTCGACCTCCACGTTGCACGTCCCGGCTTCTCTCGGGCGTCCGCGCAGAGCTGCGCCTTTCCCTTCCTCCCCAGCTAGAGTTACATGATATGACATCCCTGACTACACCCTTCAACAACCCACATGCTGACTAGCTTTGGAAGGCCAGTCTAAACCAGTTGAGTCTGTGGCTGCCTCTTTTTAAAGTTCTTTATTATGTGTAACTTGCTTTTTACTGCACTTTAGTTTAAAACTTGGCTTCATGTAAGGCCTGTTCTTAATCTTCGAGAATCAAAAATGCCTTGTTAGCGTGCTAAGGGGTGTAAAAAGCAGTGATTCCATAAACGCGACGGTTTCCTGCCCCTACGTGCTGTCTTACACCCTCATTCTCTCCATCCCTCTGGGTTACTCCCTCTGCTGTCACTGGTTAATCACTGGGTGCCAAGGACTCACTGAATAAAAGCTTGGCAAGTAGAATAAATGGGGTGGGGGAACCTTGTGAATAGTCCTCTATTTAGCCTAAGAAATGCAGGTTTAGTTCTCCTCTTCCAAAGGTAAAGGTATTTCACTGGAGCTGTGCTTAATCTATATATACTTAAAAAACAAGTACTCTTTTATAGACACCAGGAATAAAGGAATGCAGTAATCAGTTACTTAATGTTTAGATCTGCCCTATTTAATGTAACACTTGGAGACTGGAAGAAGCATCTTTAATAATCTTTTGTTAGCATTTTTCTTCTTTGCATTTTTTTTAAAAGTCAGTGCAATTCATTTTACAACTTCATGAAATCAATGACTTTAAACTTAAATAACAATTCAGCATAAAGGTTTGAATTTTGGGCCAGATATCTTTCTTTCTTTCTTTCTTTCTTTCTTCTTTCTTTCTTTCTTTCTTTCTGGCTGCGTTGGGTCTTCATTGCTGTGCGCGGGCTTTCTCTAGTTGCAGTGAGCGGGGGCTACTCTTTGTTGCGGTGCTCAGGCTTCTCATTGCAGTGGCTTCTCATGTTGGGGAGCATGGGCTCTAGGTGCACGGGCTTCAGAAGTTGTGGCTTGCAGGCTCTAGAGCACAGGCTCAGTAGTTGTGGTGCATGGGCTTAGTTGTTCTGTGGCATGTGGGATCTTCCCAGACGAGGGCTCGAACCCGTGTCCCCTGCACTGGTAGGCAGATTCTTAACCACTGCGCCACCAGGGAAGTCCCTCTTTATTTTATTTTATTATTATTTTTTTAACATCTTTATTGGAGTATAATTGCTTCACAATGGTGTGTTAGTTTCTGCTTTATAGCCAAGTGAATCAGCTATACATATACATGTATACCCATATCCTCACTATGTGTAGTTACTAAGTTATAAATTCTCTGAAATAAGTGTTCCTGTTATTTCAGGAAGAATTTTCATGTTTGACATAACATCATGGTGGAGTTTTGATCTGTCTTTTGAAACATTAGTAGCATTTTAAAGATTACTTGAGAATCAGATTTTTATAGATTAAACAACTTGTGTTTTTAATATTTTATGGGACCTATCTGTTTACCTAGAGTAATGTGTGTTATGTACATAATTGTTGCTGAAGCTGACAAACATGTCACCTACATGCATTCTCCCTGTGCCATCATAGCTGCAGTTAGATTTATGGTACCCGGCAAGCAGATCAGACCCAAAGCAGGACCGTGTAGTGTTTCCTCATAGACTATTTCTCTGTAGTCAGTTTCTATTTTGCTGCATGAGCCAAATAGCCATAATTCACTTTTTGGACACACTGGTACCATAATTAGAGAATTAGGAAGTGTAGAAAATTAAAGGTTGATGGTAGTGACAGTAAAACATAAGACTGTTTCACTTGTCTCTTACTATGAAGGTCCTTAGATACTAAAGGTGATTTTTCCTAAAGAAAGAATGTTTCTTAATTTCTATATTTCTTAAATAATAAGACTTGAAAGTCAAAATTACTCCTTGATCCAGGGGGTGCAGAATGGATGTTGTGTTAGCAGGCATGGAAACAACATAAATCTTGTTGTACATCTCCATCAGAGCTCTTGGGTGACCAGGTGCATTGTCAATGAGCAGTCATATTTTGAAAGGAATTTTTTTTTCTGAGCAGGAGGTCTCAACAGTGGGCTTATAATATTCAGTGTACCATGTTATAAACTGTCATCTAGGCTTCATTTTTCCATTTATAGAGCACAGGCAGAGTAGATTTAGCATAATTCTTAAGGGCTCTTGGATTTTCGGAACAGTAAATGAGCATTGGTTTCAACTGAGAGTCACCAGCTGCATTAGCTTCTAACAAGGGAGTCAGCCTGTCTTTGAAGCTTTGAAGCCAAGCTTTAACTTCTCTTTAGCTATGAAAGTCCTGGACAGCATCTTCTTCCAACAGAAGGCAGTTCTGTCTACATTGAAAATCTGTCCTTCAGTGTAGCTTCCTGCATTATGTATCTTAGCTAGATCTTCTGGATAACTTGCTGCAGCCTGTATATCAGCACTTGCTGCTTCACCTTGCACTTTGATGTTATGGAAATGGTTTCTTCCCTTAAACCTCATGAGCCAACCTCTGCTAGCTTCAAACTTCTGTTCTGCAGCTTCCTCACCTCTCTCAGCCTTCATAGAATTGAAGAGAGTTAGGGTCTTGTTCCGGATTAGGCTTTGGCTTAAGGGAATGTTGTGGCTGGTTTGATCTTCTATCCAGACCATGAAAACTTCCTCCATTTCAGCAATAAGGCTGTTTCGCTTTCTTATCATGTGTTCACTGAGTAACACTTTTCATTTTCTTCAAGAGCGTTCCCTTCGCATTCACAGCTTGGCTAACTGTTTGGCCAGGAGGCCTAACTTTTGGCCTGTCTTTGCTCTTGACATCCTTCCTCACTAAGCCTAGTCATTTCTGGCTTTTGATTTAAAGTGAGAGATGTGTGAAGTCCTTTCACTTGAACACTTAGAGGCCAGCGTACTTTTTTTAATCAGCTTAACTTCTTTTTTAAAAATTAATTAATTATTTATTTTTGGCTGTGTTGGGTCTCTGTTACTGTGCACAGGCTTTCTCTAGTTGCGGTGAGCAGGGGCTACTCTTTGTTGCAGTGCACAGGCTTCTCATTGCAGTGGCTTCTCTTGTTGTGGAGTATGGGCTTTAGGTGCGCGGGCTTCAGTAGTTGTGGCACGCAGGCTCAGTAGTTGTGGCTTGTGGGCTCTAGAACATAGGCTCAGTAGTTGTGGCGCACGGGCTTAGTTGCTCCACAGCATGTGGGATCTTCCCGGACCAGATAACAGACCCGTGTCCCCTGCATTGGCAGGTGGATTCTTAACCACTGTGTCACCGGGGAAGTCCCTGGCCTAATTTCAATACTGTTGTGTCTCAGGGAATAGGGAAGCCCAAAGGGAGGGAGAGAGATGGGGGCACAGCCATCAATGGAGCAGTTGGAGCACACACATTTATTGATTAAGTTCGCCATCTTATATGGGTGTGGTTCGTGGCCCCCCAAAACAGTTACAATAGTAACATCAAAGATCACGGGTCACAATCACCTTAACAAATATAATAATCATGAAAAAGCTGGAAATATTGTGAGAATTACCAAATGTGACACAGAGACACAAAGTGAATAAATGCTGTTGGAAAATGGCACCAATAGACCTGCTCGACACAAAGTTGCCGCAAACCTTCAATTTGTAAGAAACATAATATCTGCAAAACACGATAAAGGTGAAACACAATAAACTGAGATATGCCTGTATACAAGTCAGAATGAAGTTTTTTTTCCTGGCACCCTACTTGATGAGAGAATTCTAATCAGTGGCAAAATGTCCTTGAACACAAGCTTTCATTTCCTTCTACTGAGTGGTCAGAACTAATATGAAGGTTTGTTCTGCCACCTTCAAAAATTCCCTCTTCCTCTTCTCTTGCTCCCTTTCCCCCCTCATTCTCATTCTTGTGCCTGTGCAAACATTTGAGTAGCTGCTAACTGCTTTCACTTCTGCTCCGGAAATTACGACACACTTCTTTAAAAGGTAGAGAAAAGGGAAAAAACCGTAGATCTTCTGATACCATGTCATTGGACTTTGGGGGGTCAGTAATCTTTCAAGCCCAGAAGGATCATAAAATTCCCATGTGCTTGAGAGAAGCACTGGGGCATGAGTGGGGAAGAAATTAAAAGAGTGAGAAAGGGAATAGGGGAAGAAAGAAAGAAAGAGAGAAAGAAAGAAAGAGAGACAGAGAGAAAGAAGAGAGAAGAGAGAAAGAAAGAAGGAAAGAAAGGAAGAAAGAAAGAAAGAAAGAAGGAAGGAAGGAAGGAAGGAAGGAAGGAAAGAAGGAGGGAGGAGGTAAGGACAGAAAAAGAATTGTTTAGTGTGAATATTCATGCATTCATCTCTCGTACAAATCCTTGTTGAGTGTAGGAAATTGCCCGGCACCAGACCTCACATGTTGGTTTCCTCTAAGGTCTGACGTGACAGCAAATATCTGCTAATCAGTAGCTCTGAACTGAACCAGGAAATTCACCAAAATTAGGAGAGTCACGGTACTAGTCAGGGCCACTCCAAAAAAAGTTACACCCAAGAGGAAGAATCCTCTGGTCTGAATTTTTCTCCTCTTGTGAAATTCTCTGCTTCATGTCCAAAGCAAAGAACACACAAGTAGCAGCTACTTGTCCATCAAATGTTGTGCAGTTGGTTTCTTCTGGAAAAAATAACCTGCAGCATATTTAAGTTAGATTTTGTTCCTCTGTTGCCCTCAGAGCATTAGCCCACAAAAGGGTCCAGCTTCTGTGATGACTGCTACAGAAGCAGGTGCAGTCAATGTGCCATAGATATTAACCTTTTTAAAATGTCCATTATCCTTGCTATAAGTTAGTTTTTATGAGGCCAGGTCTATGTGTCTTTTATTCATCATTGGACAATCATCACCCTGCATAGTAGAAGCGTAGTAAATATTTCTTGAATATACAAATTAATACTGTTGGTAAATCCAACCTACAGCCATGTAGCAATGACAGAAGACACTAAACTAACTGGTAATTATCATTATAATGTACTGAAAGAGCTCTGTCATAAAGAAGTTAGGCAGTCCATTATGTACAATGTCTAGTGCTCAAGCTATTTGCCTTATACATTCACTGGCATCTAAAAAAGGATGTTGATTTGCATTTCTCTAATAATTAGTGATGTTGAGCATGTTTTCATGTGCCTCTTGACCATCTGTATGTCTTCTTTGGAGAAATGTCTATTTAGGTCTTCTGCCCGTTTTTTTGATTGGGTTGTTTGTTTTGTTTTGTTTTTTGATATTGAGCTGCATGAGCTGCTTGTATATTTTGGAGATTAATCCTTTGTCAGTTTCTTCGTTTGCAAATATTTTCTCCCATTCTGAGGGTTGGCTCTTTGTTTTGTTTACAGTTTCCTTTGCTCTGCAAAAGCTTTTAGTTTCATTAGGTCCCATCTGTTTATTTTTGTTTTTAATTTCATTACTCTAGGAGGTGGGTCAAAAAAGATCTTACTGTGATTTATGTCAAAGTGTGTTCTTCCTATATTTTCCTCTAAGAGTTTTATAGTGTCCAGTCTTACACTTAGGTCTTTAATCCATTTGGAGTTTACTTTTGTGTATGGTATTAGGGAGTGTTCAAGTTTCATTCTTTTACATGTAGCTGTCCAGTTTTCCCAGCACCACTTATTGAAGAGACTCTCTTTTCTCCATTGTATATTCTTGCCTCCTTTGTCAAAAACTAGTTGACCATAGTTGCGTGGGTTTATCTCTGGGCTTTCTATCCTGTTCCATTGATCTGTATTTCTGTTTTGTGCCAGTACCATATTGTCTTGATTACTGTAGCTTTGTAGTATAGTCTGAAGCCAGGAGTCTGATTCTTCCAGCTCCGTTTTTTTCCCTCAAGATTGCTTTGGCTATTCAGGGTCTTTTGTGTCTCAATGCAAATTGTAAGATTTTTTGTTCTAGTTCTGTGAAAAATGCCATTGGTGATTTGGTAGGGATTGCATTGAATCTGTAGATTGCTTTGGGTAGTATAGTCATTTTCAAAATATTGATTCTTCCAATCCAAGAACGCGGTATATCTCTCCATCTGTTTGTGTCATCTTTGATTTCTTATACTTTTCTGAGTACAGGTCTTTTACCTCCTTAGGTAGGTTTATTCCTAGGTATTGAGGTATCACCTCACAAGGGTCAGAATGGCCATAATCAAAAAAATCTACAAACAATAAATGCTGGAGAGGAGAAAAGGGAACACTCTTGCACTGTTGGTGGGAATGTAAATTGATGCAGCCACTATGGGGAACAGTATGGAGGTTCCTTAAAAAACCAAAAATAGAATTACCATATGACCCAGCAATCCCACTACTGGACATATACCCTGAGAAAACCATAATTCAGAAAGACACATGCACCCCAATGTCCATTGCAGCATTATTTACAATAGCCAGGTGATGGAAACAACCTAAATGCCCATCAACAGATGAATGGATAAAGAAGATATGGTACATATATACAATGGAATATTACTCAACCATAAAAAGGAACGAAATTGATCATTTGTAGAGACATGGATAGACCTAGAGTCTGTCATACAGAGTGAAATAAGTCAGAAAGAGAAAAACAAATATTGTATATTAACTCATATATGTGGAATCTAGAAAGATGGTACAGATGAACCTGTTTGCAAGGCAGAAATAGAGACACAGATGCAGAGAACAAACGTATGGACACCAAGGGGGGAAAGGGGGAGGGGGATGAATTGGGAGATTGGGACTGACATATATACACCGATATGTATAAAATGGATAACTAATGAGAACCTGCTGTATAGCACAGGGAACTCTACTCAATGCTCTGTGGTGACCTAAATGGGAAGGAAATCCAAAAAAGAGGGGATAAGTGTAAACATATAGCTGGTACACTTCACCCTACAGTAGAAATTAACACAACATTACAAAACAATTATACCCCAGTAAATAAAAAAATAAAAAAGGATGTTGAATAAAATGAGCAAGAGTGACATCAATAGAGGAATAACATGAATCCTCTCTAATTTTGTAAAGGAAAGTATTCAACATAATCAGTTCCTTATTATTAGTTATAACTAACTTATAATACATCTCATAATATTTTGATTGAGGACCAGCGAAGTAGGCTATACCTGCTATAATTGTAGACTAAATACAAGTTTTTTTCAAAATATTCAATGAAAATTATTTCAGACTCTTTTTAAGGATCTTGTATCTGTTTCACTTTTTCATGAACACTGTGAGCATACTTCAATGCGATTCAATATTGTACCTGATTTTTTCATTGAGATATAATTGACATATAATGTTATATTAGTTTCAGGTACATGACAGTGTATGTATTGCAAAATGATCACCACAATAAGTCTAGTTAACATCCGTCACCACACAGAGTTAACACCTTTTTTTCTTGTGATGAGAACTTTTAAGATCTACTCTCTTAGCAACTTTTAGATATAGAAAACAGTGTTATCAACTGTAGTTGCCATGCTGTACATTGTATCCCTAGGACTTATAACTGGAAGGTTGTACCTTTGGACCACCCCCAACCTCCATCTCTGGCAGCCACCCATCTGTTCTCTGTACCTATGAGTTTGGTTTTTGCTTACTTACTTACTTATTTATTTTAGATTCCACATATAAGTGAGATCATACAGTATTTGTCTTTCTCTGCTTGACTTAATTTCACTTAACATAATGCCCTCAAGGTCGATTCATGTGTCACAAACAGCAGGATTTATATATATATATCTCTCCAAGTTTTCTGTATCCATTATCCATCAATGGACACAGATTGTTTCCATTTCTTGGGCTCTGTAAATAAAGCTGCAGTGAACATGGTGGTGCAGATATCTTTTTGAGTTAGTGTTTTGTTTCCTTCATATAAATACCCAGAAGTAGAATTTCTAGATCATTTGGTAGCTCTATTTTTAATTTTTGAAGAACCTCCATACTGTTTTCCACAGTGACTGCACTGATACGTACCCACCCATAGTGCACAAGGGTTCCCTTTGCTCCACATCCTCGCCAGCACTTGTTATTTCTTGTCTTTCTGGTAATAGTCCTTCCTAGTTTCTTCCTCCTTTTTGCTGCTTAGAATGCATCTATGCTTTGGACCTAGAGATGGTGGAGGGCTAAGGGGAAAGAGTCTGAGTCCCTGAGGGCTCCAGGGGACAGAGCTCCCCCACCAGCCTGACAATGTACATCTGTGGACTTTCTATCTTTTCTTGAGGTATTTAGTTACAGCTAAACTAATCTCAGTTATATACACTGATGCTATGTTATCTTTCTATGCTCACGTATCTCTTTCTTAGTGGGATTATATGTCCCTTGAGGAGGAAAGTGGTGACTAAGAACTTCTTGGTATCCCACTTAATATCTAGCTTTGTGACTGGCTTTCACAATGGCCCAGTCTAGGACCAAGGCCTGGTGAGTATGTCTCATGTGTTGGCTTTGTAAAAATTCGAGAGACTAAGTATTTGTATTAGTCTCCAATGGTTACCATAGGACTGGAATCACTCACCTGTGTCAATCAAAGACTGCGGGTCTAAATTTAGAAAGAGCTCGCACTGTCTGGAAGCCTAATTTCTTTTGGAGACTATTACACAGCTCGGCGCTGTCAGAAACTCTTTTCACAAGTCAGCTGTTCTCCACCCTAACTCACACCTTCCCTTCCAAACCCTCTGCCTCTTGTCTGGGACCCTGGGCATCCCCAGAAACAAACAAGTTAACTTGCACTGAGGATCTGTCTGCAGTGAGCTATTGTTGTTAGCAAAGGCTGTCACTTTGGGAGGAAAGCACACTTAGTTCAAGATTAAAATGGTGCATATCTACTGGCAGTTTCACAGAATTCACACCATGGAACACAATTCCTCTTATTCCTGGCCCCTCCCTCCTTTGTTGACCCTCATTCACCAAAGTGCCCTAAGAGACGGGTCTCTGTCTGGCCCCTACATGAAGGGGTCAGTGCTCACAGAAATGATGTAATTCCTTAGGTGCTGGAGGGAAATGAGGAGGCTTGGCCACTAAAATGTTTGGTAGAACAGTCAAAGGAGAATTTGGGGAACCTTGTAAAGGAGTTTATTTTTTGAGAGGGGGGTTTATCTTTTTAGAAAGCACAGACAGAACCCAATATGCCCTAGACCAGGGCGTACAATAAACATCTTATCTTCTGCAGGCCATATGGCTTCTGTCACAACTAATCACTCTGCCATTTACGCATGAAAGTAGCCATGGACAATACACCAAAAGTTGAACACAGCGTGGCTGTATTCCACTAAAACTTTATTTACAACCCAGGCAGTGAGCCGGAAGAAGTCTGCGGGCCTTAGTTTGCCAACCCCTGCCCTGGGCCAATTCCAGAAGCTTGAGGTCTCCCCTGTAGTGGATAGACTTTTCTCCTGCCTTTGCCCAGACTGGTGCTCTGGCTCTGTCGGGCCTCTCCACAGCCCCCGCAGAGGCCTCCTGCTGGAAGATGCTGCCAGAGCCTGACCTGAACGGTCACAGCCCTGCGCCAAGTTTGTCCTTGCCAGCATCCTCCCTCCCTGTCCAGGGGTGCCCGGCTCCTTCTTGAAGCCCTCTTGCCCGCAGGCTGCCCAGGTACCCCCTTCAGTGTGCACCCGGGATGCCCATCCTGGAAAGTGCCTGTGCTCCTCTGACCTCCTTGACCTCTTTTCCCACTGAAACTGACCTATTAGGAGCGGTAACTCAGCCACCTCATAAGCCTAAAAGTATTGATCACCCATCATACATCCATTCAGCACTAATCCAATGGAACAAAGCCATAAGGCGGTATTTCATGCCTTCTGATGAACAAAATACCATGAAGCTTGTGACCTTCATGGGCAAGCTCTGAAGCTTGTGACCTTCTGAGCACCTGGGCATAAGGCTGGTGGACCTGACTTGTCTTAAGTGATGGACTTGAGGCTGGGCTGCCATGACCTGCCTGCAGGAGCAGAACAGAGGTGCCCCTCAGGTTGGAGCTCATTTAATGGTCCAGCCACTGGCATCTTTTCCCAGTGGGGCTCCTGGTCCATTTCCTAGCAGGCCCCACCCCAGACAGGACACTGACACCCTCTGTTTGTCTGGCTATAGGGCCACTAGCAAAGGTATATGTAATTCTGACCATGCTCCAGAAAAACAGGCTCATGCATTCCCTAACTTCTGTTTCCCTCAAAAAGACCCTTGGCCAGCTTGTAGCGGCCCTCCGTCCCATCCCCCACCCCATCCCCACCCCTACCATGCCTCCTTTACACAGAACTTCTGCAGAAGGCAGAAGGAACCCTGCCAGTCTCCTACGAGTAGGTCTGCAGACACTACTAGCTCTCAGCCAAGGTCCTTCTGGTCTTCTATCCCCACACATTCCTCCCCTTTGCAGGCTTTTCCCCCACTTTATCCCTCACCCTAGCTACGACCAATTCTGGTAAAGCTGCATCCTGTTTGATGTGGAAAGCAAATTCACTGGGGGGTCGGGGTCGGGGTCGGAGTGGAGTAATTATTTAGCTAGAACATCAGGAAACAGGGGTCAGTTACACAAAACGTTTTGGGAAACCAAGCTGATTCAGATGACTCAGATGGGATTCATTTCTTCTCAATCCAGTGCTTATAGTTTTCTGAGGCACTGTGGCCTTGGAATGCAGAAGCAATTTCTCTTTTTACGCTATCTCTGAAGAAGTTAAACCAATAGCCACTTTAAGTTTTGCCTCCACATTTTTTATTCTGCTTTTCTTTAGAGTCTTTTCACTGCTGGGGAATGAAAACGTTTAATGCATGATTGTATTTTAACTTCTGTCTTCTAGGATTGAGTACATAGAGGGTACAAACTGGACATATAATGAAAAAATGAATTCTGTGTAGTAGCTCAGCAAGGGTGGGCTAGGAGGAGGTTGGGAAGCCATGGGGGATTTATCTATATTTGACTTTGGATCTTTGATGCAGCAAATATGTAGGTGGTATTTTTCAAAACTTTTTTTAAAAAGTAATTTTAGGGCTTCCCTGGTGGCGCAGTGGTTGAGAATCTGCCTGCTAGTGCAGGGGACGCGGGTTCGAGCCCTGGTCTGGGAAGATCCCACATGCCACGGAGTGGCTGGGCCCGTGAGCCACAACTGCTGAGCCTGCGCGTCTGGAGCCTGTGCCCCGCAACGGGAGGGGCCGCGATAGTGAAAGGCCCGCGCACCGCGATGAAGAGCGGTCCCCGCACCGCGATGAAGAGTGGCCCCCGCTTGCCGCAACTGGAGAAAGCCCTCGCACGAACCGAAGACCCAACACAGCCAAAAATAAATAAATAAATAAATAAATAAATAAATAAATATTTAAAAAAAAAAAAAAAAAGTAATTTTAGATTATGGAAAAATTGTAAAAATAATATGTGTCCATAAACCCATCACCCAGCTTCCCCTGATGTTAAATTTTACATAACACAAGCATTCTTATTATCAAAATCAGGAAATTGACATTGATACAACAGTATTAACTGAACCACAGATCTTAGTTGAATTTCAACAGTTTTCCCACTAAAGTCCTTTTTCCTGTTCAGGATCCAATCCTGAATTCCACACTGCGTTTAGTCATCATGTCTGGTTAGTCTCCTCTGGTCTGCAGAGTTTCTCAGTTTAGAAGTTTGTCTGGTGTTGTCTCGTGATTAGATTGCGATTATGCATTTTGGCAAGAATGCCACAGAAGTGATGCCGTGCCTTTTTCCATGCATCATATCAGGAGTATATGATGTCAACATGTATTGTCACTGGTGATGTTAACCCTGACCACTTAGTTAAGGTGGTAAAGTTGCTCCACTCTAAACTTACCATTTTTTCCCTCTGTAATTAATATCATATGGGAAGATATTCTGAGACTCTGCAAACATTCTGTTTCTCATCATACTTTTGTCCACTGATTTTAGTACCCATCAGTGGTTCTTTTGTTGCTTGTAACCATTCTTAGTGTGATTTTGCCCCATGTTCAGTTTCTATTTTCTTCGTTCCCTCTACATTTACTGACTGGAATTCTGTAAGACAGAGCTATCCCTTCTCCAATATTTCTGTATTTAGTTATTTATTTATAACAGTATGAACTAATGGATATTTATTTTATTCCATCAGTTATAATATATTACTATCATTATTTATATCGTTACTAAACTTATTCTACCTTTGGCATTAGAAACTCCTTCAGGCTGGCTCCTGTGTCCTTTGACACCCTATTTTTTTTTTAAGCACTTCTTTACTTTCTGGCACCATAAGATATTTCAGGCGAATGTATTTTTTCATCCCCAGCCCTGGAATCAACCATTGATCCAATGAGCTCTGGTTCCTTTTATTTGAGAATGGTGTTTAGTAACCAAGATCTGGACACTCGATGTACCCACTGCTAATGAGGTGTCGGTTCTTCTAGGGCCCCTCAGCAGACACACACACATACATCTAGGAAACTACACACACACACACATCTATATTTCCGTATCCATCAATCTGTGTGTGGGTGTTTCATTCTAACCTTCCACCTTTCCTTATTTGTTACTTTTCTTGAACAGTAAAAAACCTGGCTTTCATTATCCACAATATTTTTGCCTATTTGTTCAGCCTTAGTATAGACATAAAGTAGTTTCAGAATTGCTAACCTATACCCCATGAAAAACAAATTTACTAACTAGAGTACAGCATTTGCATACAGATATATATGTGTGTGTGTGTTTGCCACTTTTCCCCAATTTTTTTTTAAGGTTTTTGGTTCTTTGTTCCTTTAGGAGTTCTTTGTGTATTAGGAATATTGACTTGTTGTCTGTAGTATATTGTGCAAATATTTTCTCCCCCTGTTAGCTGTCTTTAGAGTTGTTTATGGTGATTTTTTGCCATGTGGTTGGTTGGGGTTTTTAGTCATTTGTTTTGTTTTAATTTAGTCAAATTGATCAGTGTTTTCTTTTGTTGTCTCTGGGTTTTGAGTCAGAGTTAACTGACTTTTAACTGAGGTTAAGAGGGATTCAGCTGTGGTTTTTTTCCAATACTTTTTTGGTTTCCTGTTTTCCATTTATTGCTAATCCATTTGGAATTTATTCCTGTGTATGGAGTGAGGTATGGATCTAATTTTATCTTTTTCCAGTTGTTTCAGCACCATTTATTAAAAAGATCATCTTAGTTCTAGTAATTTGAGATGCTACCTCTCTCATATACTAAGTTTCCATGTGTACTTGGATCTATTCTATTCTCTTCCACTAGTCTATTTGTCTATTCCAGCACCAATACCATGATGTTTCAATTATGGCCACTTCGTGATATGTTTTAATGCCCAGTGGAGCTACTCCCCTCAGGAGTGTTTCTTTTCTTTTTTAATGTTTTCCTGTTTGCTCTTGTATGCTTGTTTTTCTACATGAATTTTACTTTATCAACCTGTCTAATTCCATAAAAAATTTGGTGTTTTTGTTGTGATTTCATTAAACTTATAAATTAACATAGGGAGAACTAACATCTTTATAATGTTAAGTCATCCTATCAACAACAACAAATGTCTTTTCCATTTGTTAAAGTCTATGTTTGTGTTTTTCAGAAGTATTTTTAGATTTTCCTTTTTTAGATTTTGCATGTTTCTAACAAGAATAAACTTAACAAAGTTTATCCTAAAGTATTTCATTTTCGCCATGCAGTTAGAAATGAAGTTTCCCAAGTTTCTAGCATTGCTGTCTGCACATACACTGCATACTTGACTGTATCCTGCCTTGCATCATTCTCTCCATAAAAACATGGTGCCTCAGTAAGACCTTAGTTGTCTCATGAGCAGGGACCTAAATTTATATTTTCCTCCTCTTGTGTCCCCTACTTCACTTGGTTGAGATTGTCGCTATGACTAATTGGCGAAATGATATGAAGCCTCCGTGTCTGACCCCGAATGTTACTCCACAAGCATGTCTTAGAAACAAAAGGGTATTTCCTGTTTGCCTTTCCAAAATCATGCCCCTGTTGCTTCAACTCCAGGCAGCCAGTCTTGGTGTGGAGACAGCTTTCTTCCTGCCTAACATGCCAAAGTCTTCCTAGAGAGAACTGGTAATTGGTTGTATCTTGCTCTCTGCACATACATCTCTTCCTGGAGTTGAGCCAGTGGCCAGAATCTAAATATTCTGAACCTTTCTTGTTTCACAATTTTATCCAGGGCCTGCCTAGTGGGTATCAAAGTTTACAAGAACCAGAGTCCACAGCCTGTTGGTAAATGGCCAACTAGGAGTGCCTCTGGGTCACATGGGAATAACCAATCCTGAACTTGCCCCTCGAGGCTTCTACCACTGTGGCTACAGCAGTGCCCGGCACACACAGTGGGTGCTTAACAAAGATTTTTTTGGATAGCAGGTGGTTGGATGTATACGTTGACAATGGACTGACAAATGGATGGATGAAGGGATGGATGGGTGGATATATGGATGATCTTTAAATGTCATCAATAGTCCCATAGGTTAGTAGTGAGTGTTTAGAGTATGAGTGTCCACAAGCAGTCTTTCTCAAGGTGTAGACCATGAACCTCTTGTATCGCAATCCTCTGGAAAACCTTTTTAAGAAGAGATGACTCAGTGCCACTCCTGGAGATTCCTGCTCAGTGCGTCTGCAGTAGGACTTCATAATCTATAATTTGTCAGACTCCTTGGGTAACTGATGATCAGCAAGGATGGAGCCTTCAGCCCTTTCTCCTGGCCTTGCAGGTGCTGAGCCTTTAGCTTTAAGACTAAGAAGAGGATCAGAATCTCCTTTCTTACCTTCAGTTAATATTATCCAAAGACCCATAGCCTGCCTACTGAGAGGGGCCTTCTGGGTTCACCCATTCAGACATGATAAGCTGTCAACTCTCAGTTTGAGCTTTGTTTGGCTCGCAGTACTTTTTAAAAATCTGAATTAGTCACCAACATTTAAAAATCAGATGATTTTTAAAAATATGAATTTCTGAATTTTGTTGGGAAAAAAAAAGAGAAAGAAAGAGAGTTCTGATTTATTCTTTTTTTTTTTTTGGCCATGCAGCATGTGGGATCTTAGTTCCCTGACCAGGGATTGCACCCATATCCTCTGCATTGGAAGCATAGTGTCTTAACCACTGGACCACCAGGGAAGTTCCTGGGCCCTTATTCTTACAAGGAACTGACATCTGGAACCCAGTAGCCACCACCCCTCTCCAGTTGGCCACAGTCCCCACTGGTCCTGTTTCACTCATTCACTTTGCCTCTTGGCCCTTGTAGCCATCTGAGATGGTGTCCATTGCATCACAACCCATCCCATCATTTTAACATAAGGGAACAGAGACCCAGAGAAAGGAAGTCATTTGGATGGATTCAGGCCGTTAGTGAAGGGCAGGGCCAGGTACACCCACAGTTTCCCTGCTCCATGTTAACCATCAAAGTAGGACAAGGAGACTGAGATCAAAAACTTTGGAGTTCCCTGGTGGCTTAGTGATTAGGATTCTGGGCTTTCACTGAGTGGCCCGGATGTGATCCGTGCTTGGGGAACTGAGGTCCCACAAGCCACGCAATGCGGCCAAAAAAAAAAAAAAAAGCCTTTCGGGAATTCCCTGGCGGTCCAGTGGCTAGGACTTGGCACTTTCACTGCCAGCCGCACAGCATGGCCAAAATAAATAAATAACTAAAATATTTTTTTAAAAAAGCTTGTTTAAAAATGAATTAGCGAGAGGCAGAGTCAAGATGGCGGTGTGGGTAGATGTGGAGTTAGCGTCTTCCCACAACTAGGGCGTCTGCCAGCCTCTGGTGGGGAACACTGATGCCCAAGGAGACAGGAGGAACCCCAATGTGAACCGGTAGGATGTAAGGGGCTGAAGGGGGAGGAGAAGTGGAGGCCAGACAGGGTTGGAGCCCCTGAGGCCAGGGAGATCAGGAGACGTACTTGGGAGGGGCCTTCTGGAGGAAAGGGAGAGGAGCAGAGGGCGATAGCCTGGCCCACTTGGGCCAGGGAGCCTTGTGAGCTCCCAGGCCAGTTCCCCTTGTACTCCAAAGCCCCCTCCAGGCCACATGGGTCCTGGGAACATAGGAGGGAGGCTGAGGGGAGAATAGGAGAGGCAGATGGGAGGGACCCTCTGGGAGGAGCGGAAGAGGAGCAGAGGGTGATTGCCCTGCCCACTCGAGTCCAGGAAGCCTGCTGAGCTCCCAGGTGAGGTCCCCTGCCCTCTGAGACCAGCGGTGGGAGGCATGCCTGGGCCCCTTCTGCTCCTTGAGCCTAAGCCGCACCCCCCACAGCCCCCAAGGCCTTTTCCAGCCCTGTGGGTCCTGAGCATAGGCCCCGCCCACCACCAAACCTCACCCTTGCTTAGACCCCTCCCTCCACAGCCAAGGCCTTTTCCCCCTTTCTTTTTTTTTTTTCTTTTCCCTCCTCCTCTTTTTCACTATTGTGGTACTGATGTATCTTCCAGTTGTTGATTCATCTATATTTTTATTTTTATATTCTTTCTAACATATCTGTTAGCTTCCTAGTCTAATTTTATTTTTTACTTTGTTATTGTTCTTTTTTTTTTTTTTTTTGCCACCCCACATGGTTTGAGGGATCTTGGTTCACGAGCCCTGGGTTGGGTCGAAGCTCCTGCAGTGGGAGCTCCGAGTCTGAACCACTGGACTAACAGAGAACCTCAGACCCCAGGGAAAATTCATCAGAATGAGGTCTCATGGAGTTCCTCATCTCAACACCAAGACCCAGCTCTACCCAATAGCCTACAAACTCCAGTGTTGGAAGCCTCAGGTCAAACAACGAGTAAGACAGGAACACAATCTCATTCATTAAAAAAATGAAAAAAAATGAGACGGCAAAAAAATATGTCACAGGTGAAGGAGCAAGGTAAAAACCTACAAGACCAAATAAATGAAGAGGAAATAGGCAATCTACCTGAAAAAGAATTCAGAGTAATGATAGTAAAGATGATCCAGAATCTCAGAAATAGAATGGAGGCACAGATTGAGAAAATAAAAGAAATGTTTAACAAAGATCTAGAAGAACTAAAGAACAAACAGAGATGAGCAACACAATAACCGAAATGAAAAATTTATTAGAAGGAATCAATAACAGAATAACTAAGGCAGAAGAATGAATAAGTGAGCTGGAAGACAAAATGGTGGAAATAACTGCTGAGGAGCAGAATAAAGAAAAAAGAATGAAAAGAATTGAACAATCTCAGAGACCTCTGGGACAACACTAAAGGCATCAACATTTGAATTATAGGGGTGCCAGAAGAACAAGAGAAAAAGAAACAGTCTGAGAAAATATTTGAAGAGATTATAGTTGAAAACTTCCCTAACATGGGAAAGGAAATAGTCACCCAAGTCCAGGAAGCACAGAGAGTCCCATACAGGATAAACCCTAGGAAAAGCACACCAAGACACATATTAATCAAACTAACAAAAATTAAATTCAAAGAAAAAATATTAAAAGCAACAAGGGAAAAACAAAAAATAACATATAAAGGAATCCCCATAAGGTTATCAGCTGATTTATCAGCAGAAACTCTGCAGGCCAGAACAGAGTGGCAGGATATACTTAAAGTGATGAAAGAGCAAAACCTACAACCAAGATTACTCTACCCAGCAAGGATCTCATTCAGATTCGATGGAGAAGTGAAAAGCTTTTCAGACAAGCAAAAGCTAAGAGAATTCAGCACCACCAAACCAGCTTTAGAACAAATGCTAAAGAAACTTCTGTAAGCGGGAAAAAAGGTGAAGAAAAAGACCCACAAAAACAAACCCAAAACAAATAAGAAAATGGTAATAGGAACATATATATCGATAATAACCTTGAATGTAAATGGATTAAATTCCCCAACCAAAAGACACTGACTGGCAGAATGGATACAAAAACAAGACCCATATATATGCTGTCTACAAGAGACCCACTTCAGACCTAGGGACACATACAGACTGAAAGCGAGGGGATTGAAAAAGATATTCCATGCGAATGGAAATCAAAAGAAAGCTGGAGTAGCAATACTCATATCAGATAAAATAGACTTTAAAATAAAGACTGCTACAAGAGATAAGGAGGGACACTACATAATGATCCAAGGATCAATCCAAGAAGAAGATATAACAATTGTAAATATTTATGCACCCAACATAGGAGCACCTCAATACATAAGGCAAATGCTAACAACCATGGAAGGAGAAATCAACAGTAACACAATTATAGTAGGGGACTTTAACACCCCAGTTACATCCATGGACAAATTATCCAAACAGAAAATAAATAAGGAAACACAAGCTTTAAATGACACAATAGACCAGATAGATTTAATTGATATTTATAGAACATTCCATCCAAAAGTGACAGAATACACTTTCTTCTCAAGTGCACATGGAACATTCTCCAGTATAGATCACATCTTGGTTCACAAATCAAGCCTCAGAAAATTTAAGAAAATTGAAATCATATCAAGCATCTTTTCTGACCACAAGCTATCAGATTGGAAATCACTTACAGGAAAAAAACTGTAAAAAACACAAATACATGGAGGCTAAACAGTGTGCTACTAAATAACCAAGAGATCACTGAAGAAATCAAAAAATACATAGAAACAATGACAAAGAAAACATGACGACCCAAAACCTATGAGGTGCAGCAAAAGCAATTCTAAGAGGGAAGTTTATAGCAATTCAATCTCACCTCAAGAAACAAGAAAAATCTCAAATAAACAATCTAACCCTACACTTAAAACAACTAGAGAAAGAAGAACGAAGGAAACCCAAAGTTAGTAGAAGGAAAGAAATCATAAAGATCAGAGCATAAATAAATGAAATAGAAATGAAGAAAACAATAGCAAAGATCAATAAAACTAAAAGCTAGTTCTTTGAGAAGATAAACAAAATTGATAAACCCTTAGCCAGACTCAAAAAGAAAAAAAGGGAGAGGACGCAAGTCAATAAAATTAGAAATGAAAAAGGAAAACTCACAACTGACACAGCAGAAAAACAAAGGATTATAAGAGACTACTACAAACAACTATATGCCAATAAAATGGACAACCATGAAGAAATGGACGAATTCTTGGAAAGGTGCAATTTTCCAAGACTGAACCAGGAAGAATTAGAAATATAAACAGACCTATCACAAGTAATGAAATTGAAACCATAATTAAAAATCTTCCAACAAACAAAAGTCTAGCACCAGATGGCTTCACAGGCAAATTCTATCAAACATTTAGAAACAAGCTAGCACCTATCCTTCTCAAACTCTTCCAAAAAATTGCAGAGGGAGAAACACCCCCAAATTCATTCTACGAAGCCACCATCACTCTGATACCAAAACCAGAAAAAGATATCACAAAAAAAGAAAATTATAGGCCAATATCACTGATGAACAAAGATGCAAAAATCCTGAACAAAATACTAGCAAACAGAATCCAACAGCACATTAAAAGGATCATACACCATGATCAAGTGGGATTTATCCCAGGGATGCAAGGATTCTTCAATATACAAAAATCAATCAATGTGATACACCACATTAACAAATTAAGGAATAAAAACCACATGATCATCTCAATAGATGCAGAAAAAGCTTCTGACAAAATTCAACACCCATTTATGATAAAAAAAACTCCCCAGAGAATGGGCATAGAGGGAACCTACCTCAACATAATAAAGGCCATATATGACCAACCCACAGCAAGCATCATACTCTATGGTGAAAAACTGAAAGCATCTCCACTAAGATCAGGAACAAGAAAAGGATATCCACTCTCACCACTATTATTCAACGTAGTTGTGGAAGTCCTAGCCACAGCAATCAGAGAAGAAAAAGAAATAAAAGGAATACAAATTGGAAAAGAAGAAGTAAAATTGCCACTGTTTGCCGATGACATGATACTATACATAGAAAATCCTAAAGATGCCACAAGAAAACTGCTAGAACTAATCAATGAATTTGGTAAGGTTGCAGTTTACAAAATTAACCCACCAAAATCTCTGGCATTCTTATACACCAAGAACAAAAAATCAGAAAGAGAAATTAAGGAAACACTCCCATTTACCACTGCAACTAAAAGAATAAAATACCTAGGAATAAACCTGCCTAAGGAGGTGAAAGACTTGTACTCAGAAAACTATAAAACACTGATAAAAGAAATCAAAGATGACATAAACAGATGGAGAAATATACCATGTTCTTGGATTGGAAGAATCAATATTGTGAAAATGACTCTACTACCCAAAGCAATCTACAAATTCAATGCAATCCCTATCAAACTACCAATGGCATTCTTCACAGAATTAGAACAAAAAATTTTACTATTCGTATGGAAACACAAAAGACCCTGAATGGCCAAAGCAATCTTGAGAAAGAAAAACAGAGCTGGAGGAATCAGGCTCCCCAACTTCAAACTATACCACAAAGCTACAGTAATCAAGATAGTATGGTACTGGCACAAAAACAGAAATATAGATCAATGGTACAGGATAGAATGCCCAGAGATATACCCATGCACATATGGGCACCTAATTTATGACAAAGGAGGCAAGAACATACAATGGAGAAGAGACAGCCTCTTCAATAAGTGGTGCTGGGAAAACTGGACAGCTACCTGTAAAAGAATGAAATTAGAACACTCCCTAACACCATGCATAAAAATAAACTCCAAATGGATTAAAGACTTAAATGTAAGACCAGATACTATAAAACCCTTAGAGGAAAACATAGGAAAAACTCTTTGACATAAACCACAGCAAGTTCTTTTTTGACCCACCTCCTAGAGTAACAGAAATAAAAACAAAAATAAACAAATGGGACTTAATTAAACTTAAAAGCTTTTGCACACACAGCAAAGGAAACCATATACAAGACAAAAAGACAACCCTCAAAATGGGAGAAAATATTTGCAAATGAACAACAGACAAAGGATTAATCTCCAAAATATACAAACAGCTCATGGAGCTCAATATCAAAAAAACAAACAATCCAGTTAAAAAATGGGCAGAAGACCTAAATAGACATTTCACCAAGGAAGACATACAGATGGCCAAGAGGCACATGAAAAGATGCTCAATATTAAAGAAATGCAAATCAAAACTACAATGAGGTATCACTTCACACTGGTCAGAATGGCCATTATCAAAAAATCTAGAAGCAATAAATGCTGGAGAGGGTGTGGTGAAAAGGGAACCCTCTTGCACTGTTGATGGGAATGTAAATTGATACAACCACTATGGAGAACAGTATGGAGGTTCCTTAAAAAACTAAAAATAGAACTACCATATGACCCAGCAATCCCACTGCTGGGCGTATACCCTAAGAAAACCATAATTCAAAAAGTCATGTACCACAATGTTCATTGCAGCACTATTTACAAGAGCCAGGACATGGAAGCAACCTAAGTGTCCATCAACAGATGAATGCATAAAGAAGATGTGGCACATATATACAATGGAATATTACTCAGTCATGAAAAGAAACGAAAATGCGTTATTTGTAGTGAGGTGGATGGACCTAGAGTCTGTCATACGGAGTGAAGTAAGTCAGAAAGAGAAAAATAAATACTGTATGCTAACACATATATGTGGAATCTAAAAAAAAAAAAAAAGTACTGATGAACCTAGTTGCAGAGCAGGAATAAAGAGGTAGACATAGAGAATGGACTTGAGGACGTGGGGTGTGAGGGCGAAGCTGGGGCAAAGTGAGAATAGCCTTGACGTATATACACTACTGACTGTAAAATAGTTGGCTGGTGGGAAGCAGCAGCATAGAACAGGGAGATCGACTCAGTGCTTTGCGATGACTTGGAGGGGTGGGATAGGGAGGATGGGAGGGAGGCTCAAGAGGGAGGGGATATGGGGACATGTGTATGCATATTACTGATTCTCTTTGTTGTGCAACAGAAATTAACACAGTATTGTGAAGCAATTATACTCCAATAAAGATCAATTTAAATAAATGAATTAGGAAGTTGGCTAAGTAAAACATCATCATAGTCGTCATCATCATCATCATCATGAGTATCACCTTAAAAATTATAGAATATGTATTATGTAATGAAGCAAGAATCTCAAGGAGAAAAATCATTTGGGAATTTTTTCAGAATGTGTGATAACATGAATCAATATGCTAACAAAGAGTCTAAAATACCATGCATGCACTGAATGCACAGATCACTTAGTAGGAAGAAATGAATTTGATGTTTCCTCAAAATGGAAAAAAGTATGTCTTGGAAATTAAATTAATGGACACAGCAAAATATCAGGATAAATTCAATCAACTCTAAATTGTTAGATCCAAAGGAGAAAGGAGAGCTTGGCCATTTTCAAGTCATAAATAATCCCCAAGTCTTATTTTAGGCCAGAAACTTACTAACCTTTTGTAAGTGCACAATTCTGTCCTTGGTCTAAGTTTCATACCCCAACTCTCTCCTCTCTCCCCTCTCCCTTACTCGCTCTTCCTACCTTCCCTCTCTCCTCCCCAACTATTAAGCTCTTACTCCAAAAGGAAGCTGACAAACTCATTAAATTTGAAATGTATGCAACTCATACTAGTATCTGGGATTACTGCTTCCAAGGGGATTTAAGCTTTAATGGGAGCCAAGAACCACACTGTTTTTAACATAGCATGGTGCTTTTTTTATATATTGAAGTATAGTTGATTTACAATATTATATTAGTTTCAGGTGTATGACATAGTGATTCAATATTTTAATAGATCACACTCCACTTAAAGTTATTATAGAATAATGGCTCTACATAAAAAAGAATGAAATAATGCCATTTGCAGCAACATGGATGCAACTAGAAATTATCATACTAAGTGAAGTAAGTCAGAAAGAGAAAGACAAATACCATATGATATCACTTACATGTGGAATCTAAAATATGACACAAATGAACCTAACTAGGAAACAGAAACAGAATCGCAGACATAGAGAACAGACTGGTGGGTGCCGGGGGGAGGGGGTTGGGGGAGGGATGGAGTGGGAGGTTAGGGTTAGTAGATGTAAGCTTTTATATATAGAATGGATAGACAACAAGATCCTACTGTATAGCACAGAGAATTATATTCAATATCCTATGGTAAACCATAATGGAAAAGAATATTTTAAAATAATGTATATATATGTATAACTGTATTACTTTGCTGTACAGCAGAAATTAATACAACATTGTAAATCAACTATACTTCAATTTTTAAAAATTAAAAAAAAATTAGTGACTCTATTTCCTTGTGCTGTACAATATATCCTTGTTGCTAAGAACCACATTTGTAAGTGAGCATTTTCAAAGTATATCAAGTCAGGTAGGAGACCCGTATTGTGGGTATATTTTCCCCTGTGTCCCTGAAATCGCTCCTACCCAACTCACATTCTTTTCGGGGTCCCCAGCCTCTCAGGAGGAGCAGCACCAGCCAGGACCTGAGACCAAGCTGCCCCAGTGTCCTGCCCTGGAGACTGGCAGGCCCTGGTTTCTGACCTTTCACCTACTACCCCCAGTGCCCAGGGATCCAGATTCCAATGGGACCTCCCTCCTCCACGTTGTAAAGTTTTCAGGAAGGACAACAAAACTTTGACTTGAGAAATGACTCTTGGTAAGAGCTAGCAGGACTTATCTCTGCCCACAGCTAATCATCTAACAGTGGGCAGAACATCAAAATGAACAGGAGGGCAGTCCGCCCATCCAGCTTGCTGGCACTTACTCTTTTCCAACATTTCTCCATCATTTCCTCACTTGGTCCTCCCAACAGCCATAAGTATCATAAGCCCCAGTGTTCAGAGAAGAAGAACACTGGCCCAGAGAGGTCGTGTGACTAGCCTTAGACCACGAAGCCCAGGCATTGTAGACTCTGGCAGGGATTCTGGGGCAGCCTCAGACTATCTGCCTGGCAGCCTGCCTGCTCTGTTGGATGGTTCCAAATGAGAGAGGCGCCTATACCTGGAAAATTCTAAGCAGGTCAACAGCCCAAGAATTTGCCCAGCTGGTTTGTAAAGGTTGCCCCAGCCTGGAACATGGTGAATATCTACACACATATACACATCTCAGAAGTAGACTGTTGACCAGGGTAATCCAGGCACAAACTAGCACATGGCACTGCCTTATGTGTGGTTTTGAATTTCAAGTGGTTATTGTTCTTTGGTCCCATATAAATCAACATTGTTAATTAGATAAGGTCTGAGGATGATTCTCAGACAGCTCAGCTAAAGGTTAATTCAGGAGGGCATGCCCAGACTGGCTCTTCTCTCTTTTCCCATCCAAAGGCTCCTGATGACAATGTTTTTACCTCATCAAAGTTTAAGCAAACAAGCAGCGGGGTAGAGATGGTGGAAACCAGTGTAGGTAAGCTACATGGAAGCTGCCCTTGGGAAGATCTGAATTCTAGCCCTAGTTCTGCCTTGAAACCACCAGTAAGACCTTGGGAAAGTCCTTCCTTTCTCCAGGGTTCAATCTCCGGAAGAATGAAGTAATAAAACTGGAGTTGATAACCCCTGAATTTCCTTCTGGCTCAGATATTTTGTGGTTCTGAGATCTGAAAAGGAGGTACACTGCAACCCGGCACGCTGGGATGTACCCCAAACACAGGAACATGCCCTGGACTCCAGTTGAGAGGAGTCGTGAGTTCACCCACTGACTTGCTGATGCCTTAGGCATGTCCCCTTCCTCCTGGTAATGTCACCCTCTGACCCAAATACAAACACCATCATAGGGTAAACCTCATCTCAAAGACTCCCTGGGATTCCCTAAGAGCTCTGAGAAGTAGAAAATAAACAGGCCTTCTCCGGACTAAGTAAATACCAGAGTTGAGGAAATTCCCTGGTAAGTTTCCCTGTGAAGAGAGCATCTGAGGGTTAACACATCCCCATGAATCTTCAGATCAGTCAGGAGCTGTGTTCAGGGCTGGAGAGAACAGACCAGAGCTCAAAGACACGTCTCTGTTCTAATGGAGGCTACTGCTTGATTAGAGAGAGGGAAATGACCTCCACCCACTTCCCAGTGAGACTTTATCAATAAATCTGCAGCAGCTGTAGCTGTTGAGAAGCTGTTGCATACGGGGAGTGACATTCGGGATAACTGGGTCTACCAGATAGCTGAGGGGCAGCCCAGCGCCTGGTACAGTGCCTGATTCACAGTGGGCCCTCAGTGATATCTGTGGAGTGAATGAATGAATAAGCCCTTTAGGAAATATGGTTTTAATTTAACACATTTTAATGTGGACTTTCCTATAGTGATACTTCTCTGCAGATAGTGTTTTGTAGAAAGATCTGGCTCCAGGGAACGCGGTAGCCGTTAGTCTACGACCTTGTGCAAGGTGCGTGACTTCCTCTGCAGACCAATGGTGTAATAATCTGTCTCTCACAGGGTTGTGATGAGAAGGAAATGAGGCAATTATGCAGAAGCTCTTTGCAAACTGAAAAGTACTATGTACAGTTCCCATCCTATCCTCCTCTGTGCAGGATCAACACAGAAAACGATCTGTTCCTGATCATTTAAGACCATTACTGCAAGCATCAGCCATCACAATGTTCTTTAGCTACAGCTGCAGGTGGACACGTGGACACTGTCCTGTGTAGCAGAAATGCCCTAACCCCAAACGACCATGCCACAGAGATTCAGTGGGTCAGTGGGTTGGGGCACAGCCCAGGCATCATCTGACTAAAACACCCTGGGTGATTCTGATGTGTCAAGAAGCTATACTTAGGCATCGAAATCAAACATATTTCTCCCCTTGCCCTGGTGAGGGGCAGCATGGGCAGCTGTTCATCCCTCTTCTCTCCAAATCAGTGGAGTCAGGATGTTTTCTGTTTCATGATCACCGTGTATCATCAACTTCACCTTGGGACTGTTTGCTGCTCACCACCCGAGCACCAGTCTCCTTGCTGCTTCTGCTGATAACCGCAATTGTTCTCACCCCTCCGTGCTCACACCTTTGCCCCACCCTCTTTTTCTCTAGGTCCTGTGGCGTTTCCTTCACTCCATGACTTTTGTAAGTGAAGATTGGCCTTTGGTAGATCTCACCAACCTATCCCAATGCCCTTCTGCTTCTGTCTGCTGAGCAACCCCATCTCAGCCTGAGCCAGTCTGGCTCAATGGATCTCCTTCCAGTACCTGGGGGATGAGGGGTTGTTTGCTTGTGTTATGGCCTGAATGTCTGTGTCCCCTGAAAATTCATGTGTTGAAATCCTAACCCCCAGTGTAAAAGTATCAGAAGGTGGGGCTTTGGGAGGTGATAAGGTCATGAAGGTGGAGCCTTCATGAATGGGGTTAGTGCCCTTATAAAAGGGAATCTCAGCCCTCCTACCATATGAGGACACACTGAGAAGTCAGCAGCCTGCCACCTGGAAGCCGGTTCTCACCAGAGCTCAACCAGTCTGGCACACCGACCTCAGACTCCCAGCCTCCGCTCTTGATAAGCTACCTGGTCGGTGATGTTCTGTCACAGCAGCCCGAACTGACCAAGACTATTTGACAGGTTGGTTTTTTCTGGAAGGCTTTGAAACAAACAGTACATGCGAATGAATGCCTGAGAGACCCAGAGGAAAGAACTGACTGATGTTTGTAGGTGTTTATTGAGAGAGAAGCAGGATAGGGCTTTCACAGATGGAGCTTGAATGGTTGGCCTGACAAATGTCGCCCCACTTCCTCTAGGAAAAATGCAAAAGGACTCCCAGTTGATGTCGATAACCCTCCACTAATTCATGATAAGAATAGAAGAGTCACATTTACAGATCCAAACTTTCCTTCTTTCATAATTTAGCTATCTTCTTCCTTCCCAGTTTTTGCCAGAAAGATGAACAGCCCAAAGCAGACGACGCTGTTGTTGAAGGCAGAGCAGGTCCCAGAGAGCAAAGGCGAGAAGCACCCAGAGACAGGACAGAAAGAAGGCTTCCTCGGATGCACCTGCCCTGGTGTCCACTCTTGGTTTCTCTGTGGGGCTCCTGCTGGGGGTGGGGCACTGTGCCCTCTCAGTGCTGCCGCCCAAGTCACTGGTGGCTTCACTGAAGGGGTACTTTCTTGCAGCAGGACTGTCTTGGGATACTTTGGACTTGCAGATCAGGTCAGTCACTGCTTCACAGAACACGTGGAAAATGTAGTCTCTTTGCCTTCTAAATGTATTAGTTTGCCAGAGCTGCCATTTCAAAGCACCACAAACTGGGTGGCTTAAACACAGAAATGTAGTCTCTCATGGTTCTGGAAGCTACAAGTCTGAGATTGCCAGCAGGGCCAGTTACTTCTGAGGGCTGTGAGCGAAATTCTGTCCCATGCCTCTCCTCTAGCTTCTGGTGGTTTGCTGGCACTCTTTGCTGATCCTTGGCTTATGGAAGCATCACCCGATGTCTGCCTTCATCTTCACATGGCGTTCTCCCTGTGTACGTGTGTGTCTGTGTCCAAATTTCCCTTTTTTTGGTAAGAACACCAGTCGTATTAGGTTAGGGGCCCACTTACTGCAGTATGACCTCATCTTAATTGAACTACTTATATCTCTAATGATCATACTTCCAAATCAGGTCACATTTTGAGGTATTGGGGGTTAGGACTTCAATGTATGAATTGAGGGGGGACACAATTCAACCTGGAACACTATAGTATAGTTGACCTGGTCCTCTTCGTGAACTCAAATTTTCTGCATAGTGTGTGGTGTGGAGGGGCAGAGGGATATTAGAGGCATATATATAGTGCAATCCAGTAAAAGAATTCAAACAACCTCTCCAGAAATGTGTACCTCTCTAGAAAAAAGAAAATGACTGTGTCTCTGATGTCACTCCTCCCTGCCCCATCCTAAGACGACAGATGGGTTTGTGGCAGAGGAAGCTGCTTAAGCCACCTTATGGCTGCAGGAAGAGTCGCATCTTCTGGCACGATGGCCTAAGTTACTTTCCCTTCAAGGCACTGTCCCCCCTCTTCCTGGCTGCTGCTTGTCTAGCTGGCATCTGAGGCTTCGGGCAGCAGCTGGTAGAGCTCAGTGTCCGTCTCCTTAGCTCTCAGGGTCCAGGGGGTACACCCTACTCTCGTCCTCTCCACCGTTTCTTCCTGGAGCTACAGATGCTCTAAGGTCCTGCTGCAGCTCCCTTTGGTACTTGACCCAGATGATCTATCCAGGGACCCAGACCTACAGGACCACTTGCCCATCCCCTTCTCCACCTGAACTTGTTTTTCAAAAATGTGTTCTTTTATTTTTAAATAACATTGAAAATCTTTATAATCAGGTCAGGAGCCATGTTCTTAGTTTACCACTCAGTCACATTCAAGGGGAGGATATATCAGTCCCTGGAGGTTACAATACTCCAGGAAAGAGCTAGTACTCTCCCCAAAACCTGGAGGAATTCTGAGAGAAAACTTACCAAGAGCTGGAAATGGCCTGTGCTTTCTTTGGGGGGCACTAAAGCAGCTCGGCCCTTCTCTTTCCCTTCTTCTTTCATCATTGAACCACTTTTGCTACCTGCTGCCCCCTCTGGTTCATTTTACCTTCCCTATTGCCCATGTGGCAGAGCTCATGTGGCCACTATTGGTTGCCAGGGAAGGGGGACAGCCAGAAAGGCAGGAAGAGAGGCAGAGATGAAGTTTCTGATCCTCAGGGCCCCTCATTCATGTCTGCTATGGCCCCTGGTATCGCTAACTGGGGCAGTAACTGCAAAAAACCTAATGTTTGTTGAACCAAGGATTTACAGTATCAACCAGAAAATCAAAATATCATGTGTGCACGTGGCCTGGGGCACAAATGCAGCACTCCATCAGACTTCAAAGGGGGATTAATCAAGGCATCCAAGAGGCAGGAATGAAACCACAGAGGCAGGAGGGAACAAGTGTGTCCACTCACTGCTCATCTCCCACAATCTGGCTCTCTAGCCCCATCCACCACCAGCCCGCAAAACTTACCTAGGGACTTCCCTGGTGGTCCAGTGGTAAAGAATCCGCCTTCCAATGCAGGGGATGCGCGTTCAATCCCTGGTCGGGGAACTAAGATTGCACATGCTGCGTGGCAGCTAAGCCCGCTTACCACAACTACTGAGCTCACGCTCCTCAACTAGAGCCTGTGTGCCGCAAACTACAGAGCCCACACGCCCTGGAGCCAGTGCGCCACACTAGAGAAGAGAAGAAAAACCCGTACACCACTAGAGAGAAGCCCGTGTGCTGCAACGAAGACTCCGCGTGTTGCAACAAAAGATCCCGCATGCCTCAACAATGATCCCACGTGCCACAGCTAAGACCTGACGCAACCAAAAAATAAATTAATAAATAATAAATATTTTTTTAAAACTGCTGCCTAGGTTGGACCTGGATAGGACAAATCCCATGACCACATCTCCGTTGTACTTTCCCTTAAATTCTTTGCAGGACTGAACACTCTTGGTTACACTCATAGTAGCTAACATTTATCCTAAGTTTATTACACTAGGCAGCCTTCCAAGGTCTTTTCACTTTTTATCTCAATGTATCATCAAAAGAACCCTAAAAGGAAGGTGCTGTTATTTGCCCAAACTTACAAAGGAGGAAATGGAGGCACAGAGAGGCTGAGAAACTTGCCCAAGGGCACACAGGATGTGGTGGAGCTAGAAATTAGACTTGGGCATTCACCTCCAGAGATCATGTTCTCCTTGACCTTCCTAGAAAGAGGGAAATGTGTTTAGTTCTTTGATGCAGACTTTGAAAGGCAAGTTTTGTTGGGATTGACATATATACACTAATATGTATAAAATGGATAACTAATAAGAACCTGCTGTATAAAAAAATAAATAAAATTCTAAAATTCAAAAAAAAACAAGAAAGGTAAGTTTTGGGGGGGTGAGGGTGGCATAATGTGTGTCCACATGTGCAAGGCTGATATTTTTTTAAAGAGTTTCTTGGTGGATCTTGGTTCATTTCATGGTGGGATGAAATATATGACTCATGTGGCCATGTCCTTCCTTCTAGTAAAAAAAATCTTCATCCTGGAGTCCTGGTCTTCCTTTCCCTTTCTCAGTTCACTGAGAGTCCTTAGGACTCTATTTGCCAAGTATGGCTTTGGAGGCCACTATGGGCAAATGCTACTGTTATTCTCTTCTCCACTGAGACCCATGCTCTCTGAAGCCCTCGCTTCCCTAACACCTGAACCAGGGTGTCAGTGTCCCCTGCCTGATGTCACCATGTTGCTGTGCAGACAACCCCTGGGGCAGGGGTCAGGTGAGGCGAAACTTTACTGCAAAGGACTTGAAAATCCATATGCAAACCTGGTTCTACTATTCAATGTATAAATCCTTGAACCATAATCCTTACAAACTAAATAAATAGTATGTCTCACACATATATTTTAAATGTATAGAGATATTGCTGTCATCAAAAGGCAAATTCATTTAAAAACCTGAGTGATTTTTGGTGATAATAAGTAATACTTTCATAGCATTTACTCTTTTTTTTTTCAGAAATGTTTGTAATTTTATTGGCAGCAAGTATCATAATTTCCTTTTTTTTTTAACATCTTTATTGGAGTATAATTGCTTTACAATGGTGTGTTAGTTTCTGCTTTATAACAAAGTGAATCAGTTATACATATACATATGTTCCCATAACTCTTCCCTCTTGCATCTCCCTCCCTCCCACCCTCCCTATCCCACCCCTCTAGAGCATTTACTCTTTACCAGGCTCTATCCTAAGCACTTTACATGTATCAACTCATTTAATCCTCACAATAACCTAGGAGAAAAGTACAATTATTATAATTATCCCTATTTTATTTATGAGGAAACTGAGACACAGAGAGGCTAAGTAACTTGCCCAAGGCCACATAGCTAATGAGTGGCACATTCAGGATTTGATCACAGTGTATGGGCTCTGAACCACTGCACCATGCTGGTCTGTGTTTGCTCAACCAATGGATACTACAAACATTCATCCCGTCATCACATGGATGGGAAAAAGCCCCCAAACCTAAAAAGTTCCAAAACCTTAGCTCTATGGTAAATGTCCTATTTTTCTTAACAAAACTTTTCTGTTTGGGAATTGTATTAGATTTACAGAAGGGTTGCAAAGATAGTACAAAGAGTTCCTGCACACTCCTCACAATTTTAGTTTTCCCTGGTGTTATCATCTTTCACAGATACATTTGTCAAAACTAAGAAACAAACATTCGTACATTATTATTAACTAAACTCCAAATTTTGCTTGGAATCTTCCAGTTTTCCAATCAGTGTTCTTCTTTTGTGTTCCAGGACCCTATCCAAGACCTCACATTCCATTTAGTCCTCATGTCTCCTTAGCCTCCTCTGAGCTGAGACGGTTTCTCAGATTTTCCTTGTTTTTTGTGACCTTGACCGTCTTAAAGAGTGCTGTTCAGGCTTTTGGCAGAATGTCCCTCAGTTTGGGATTGTCTGATGTTTTTTCATGATTAGACATGAGGTTACAGACTTTCTGAAAAGAATATTATGGAAATGAAGTGTCCTTCTCATCATATATCGGGTGTGATGGTTAATCTTTTTGCGTCAACTTGACTTGGCTCAGCGATGCTCAGATAGCTGGTAAGACATTACTTCTGCGTGTTTCCAGAAGAAATAAGTATTTGAATCTGTGAGTAAAGCAGTTCGCCCTCACCAACGCGGGTGGGCATCACCCAATCTGTGAGGGCTCAAATAGAACAAAAAGGTGGAGGAAGGGTGCATTTGCATTTTGTTTGAGCTGTGACATCCACCTTCCCCTGCTCTCAGACATCAGTGCATGTGGTTCTAGAGCTTTTGGGATCAGACTGGGACTTACAACATCTGCCCCCGATTCTCAGTCCTTCAGACTCGGACTGAATTACACCATCGGCTTCCCCGTTCTCCAACTTGTGGACGACAGACTGTGGGATTGCTCGGCCTCCATGACCATGTGAGCCAATTCCTGTAATAAATCTCCTCTTATCGCTCTCTAAGTATCCTACTGGTTCTGTTTCTCTGGAGAACCCTGATTCATATAAGGTGTTACATGACATGCATATCACCAGTGATAGCAACCCTAATAACCTGATTAAGATGGTGTTTGCCAGATTTCCCCACTGTGTGAGGCTACCATTTTCCCCTTTCTATGTCTGTCCTCTGGAGGGAAGTCTCTAAGTCTGGCCTACACATGGGGTAGGGACACGAGTAGATTAAGATCCCCTCTCCTGGAGGTGGGAATACTGACATATATTGTTTGAACTTCTGTAAGGAAGAAGTTCCCCTGCATTTATTCACTTATTTGATCATTTATTTACATCACTATGGACTCTTGTGTCAATGCCACTTTTAACATTCAGTTTTGCTTCTTCTCCAGAAAGTCCATGTGCAACTCTGGACACACTGGCCTGGGTCTGAGCCTCCCCTCGCCCACACAGGCCTGGTTCATCCCCCTCCATATTCTGGCTTTTGCATTATTTGCTAAGCCCACAGTGTCTTACAGATGTCTTTCCTCCAGCCAAGTCCTGCCTGTTTTCCAACGACCAGCTCAAGACTCATCTCTTCAATGAAGCATCCCCTCTCCATGTTTCTCTTTCTCGCTCTCTCTTTTTTTATAACTTCTATAACACCAAGTGACTGCATTATCCAAACTGACGCTTATGTTGCTGTTGATTGTTTCACTAAGGTAGCTCTTATAATTCTATCTGCTCCTTAAGGAAGGAGAGCATACTGTCTTTTCTCCTTTTTTGCCCTTTCCAAATAACACATATCCAACAATTCAATTCATTGAACTGAACAGAATCAGAAGATCAAATTCAAACAGAACAGAAAAAAAATCCAGATAGATCTGGATCAATTCTTTAAACCATGCTATTTCCCAAGAGCAAATGAGCAATTTTGTTTCATGACCAATATATAATTTTACTGTAATCAATGCACCAAACTGAAGGCCTGTGTCCCTCTCTGGACCAAATGCTAAGTCTGTTCTTTTCATGACCGAAAATATCTAATCCCTTTCTCTTCTTTGGCAGATCTCACTAGCCAATTTGTCTGATCAATGTTCATAATCAAGGAATTAGCTGGCTAATTGTAAATTGTGTTAATATTTACAAAGCGGGCACGGGAACTTTGTCCTGGTGGGCTGTGTGTAGGGGGCAGAAGCATTTCCCTGGTGCTCCAAGTGAAAAAGCAGCCCTGAAGGTAACACGGCAGGACTGTAAATGCTGGTTTAAAGAGGAAAACAACGGCAGGTGGGCATGAGGGGTGTACAGTACATCCTCTGTTTCCACACATCATGTTGTTACAACAACCCCCTGGTCTTCAGGTCACCCTGTCACTCTTGAAATATAACCCTGCCCCATAAATGCCTGATCAAATGGAACTGTCCATCAATGCAGGGGGCAGGTCTGCCCTCCATACCAGCCTTAAAGAAGGGCTTCCCAGTGGCCAGACCAAGCCTGTTTGGTGGACTTCGGTGGAAGGGTTGGTGGGAGAGGGGTTGTTCCTTTCACTGCCCGGTGAATTTCAGGCTGAAGGACCCAGCTCAGAGCTGGGACTCTGTGGTCATTAAAATGACCATTTGGTGAAACCATCAGCTTGACGCTGTTCTCTCAGCCACATGACTGGCTCTTGGAGTGATCGGATGTTTATTATGTCAATGTCTCTCACATGCAGCTTTTACCCTTCTTGGGGACCTTTTTGATTAGCCAGGAACCTGCCCGCTATGAAATTGTCTGCCCTGCTCCCCAGAGCTCTCAGGCGACACTGGGGAGTCATTCCAAGCCTGATTTCAGGAGTTACAAGGTCATGAGAACCTCCTGAACAGTTCATATGGTGTTGCCATCTATTGACGTTTCCACCCTCAGCTTTGTGAGTAGAATTGCTAAGACTGTTCCGCCACTTCTGCCCCAAAGAAGGGCTCCTTTTTCCATGCCTGGGAGATAGGCACTGGGCAGTTACAGCGCCAGGGCTTCTATTCATGAATTCATAACACTGCCCACATTGTTCACAGTTGGGCTGCACATAAGCATAAAATTATTGTCCAATGGTTGCCATGTGTTACATTGGCAAAGAAAATCAGTTCCAAATACCTTGATGTCAAGTGGCCAAGTTACCTCATTAGGACTCTACGTTCAAGCTCAGGCTAGAGATGGGAACTTTACAGACAACTTACTGAGCAAATTCAGGCTTCTTTTACCATCCTAAATCAAGAGGAAAGAATATGAACTTGGACATGCAAGAGGCAGACGAAGGAAATTTCTCCTATCTCCCACCCAGTGAGAGGCTGAACATGAGGTCACCTGGAGTCCATCAGAGGCTACTCTCATGTTCCCAAGCCTTACACAGCCAATAGGGTCTTTCCACAGACCAGTAGTCTCAGCTGTGCATTTTCACTTTGTGATGATTAATTTTATGTGGCAACTTGGCTGGGGCACAAAGTCCAGATAGTTTGTCAAACATTACTCTGGATGTTTCTGTGAAAGTATGTTTTTTTTAATGAGATTAACATTTAAACTGGTGGACTTTGAGTAAAGTAGATGACACTCCATAATGTGGGTGGGCCTCATCCAATCAGTTGAAGACCTTACTTAATAGAAAGAGGACTCACCTCCCTAAGCAAGAAGGAATTCTCCCAACAGATGGCCTTTGGGCTGCAGCTCTTCCTTGGGTCTCCAGCCTGCTGGCCTGCCCTGCAGATTTTGGACTCACCAGCCTCCACAATTGCATGAGCCAATTCCTTAAAATAAATCTCTCTCAATAAAGATAGATAGATAGAAATAGATACAGATATAGACATCCTACTGGTCCCGTTTCTCTGGAATACTCTGACTAATTTATTTAACTCCTGTTTTCATGGAAGGCTCCCAGGTATCTTGTGGTGGTGGTTTTCCTAAAATGTTATCTGAGCTCCTAAGTCCCCAAAGCCTCTGGTTCACCATTTAATTCAAAAGCACTGCTCTGGTCTGATATGAAGTCTCTTTCACCCCAAATCCTGGCATCCCATGTACTTTTTCAGTTAGTCTTCAGACCTCTGCTGGTTACAGAACATAGGCTCTCCTTCGTTCACGGATCTTAGGTCAAGTGTAGGCTAGTCGTGGACAAGACGAGGAGACACATAGTCTACAAATCTCCCCTTGGATCTTCAAGCCCTTGGTTCCCAGCCACTCCATGTTCCCACCACCCAAGGAGGTAGATGGTTTCATTCTGATTCCAGATTAGGAAGATACAGCTGATTCATTCCAGGAGACAGCATGAATCTCTGGAGTAGCATAAGCATGAGAACATAAGCTTTGGTTTCTGGTCATGGACATCAAATGATGCCGCCCCCAGCTTCCCTAAGTCTGATTTCAGAATATATTCATCTTATTACCGCCCTCTCTCCTGCTTATCCAATTTCTTTACCTCTGAAATCGGCACAACCATATTAGCTCTGTCTGTTCAGTGTAGTCTCAAGTGTTACAGTCTTCAGCCCCAAGGGATATAATAAGTTCTCACAAGAATCCTGTTATTAGCCCCGTGAGTCACTCAGTTCACAAACAGTAGGGCTGGCCTGGTCCTGGACATGAACTTGCTGGGGCAGTGCTGTCAGAGAAGAGTAGGGAGCACGACATAGGGTCTGTGTCTGAACCACAGAAGCCCAAAGTGTTGGTTAATTGACTACCCTTTCCCTGAGGACGTCACGGCCCAAGGTCCCATAGCTCAAAGTCATCTGGGAGCAGAGGCAGAGGGTTAGGCGAATCGGGGGATGAATAGTCAGGGAGAACACTTGGCAAAACATGGAGGCTCAGTTGGGTGCCTCCCCACTCTCACGGCTGCACCTTTTTTCCTGCTGGTACCCCTTATCCATCCCAGGCTCCCAAGCCCTCGTTCTTTCCGAATCCTCTGTGTTCAAACCAGTTTTCCAGAAACTCTCCTCAATGAACGTACACACTTTTCCATTTTTTTTAAATGAAATATGTTCTTGGGTAAGGACCATTCTGTTGAACATGTGTTTGCATCCTGGCCTGTGACAGATGGCTGCCCTCAGAGTTGATGACATGAACAAGGTGTTACCTTTCCCTATGCTGACTAGCCCAGCTCACTCTGCTTTTTTGGTTATTAGGCCTGTTTTCTTAGACTTGCTGCCACTGCCCCACTGTTGGGCTGTCTACCATCTTCTCTCCTTACCATAAAACCTGCCCTCTCAGCATCACCCACCATCTGGTTTGCTGTAGGTTGGAGACCCAGTACCCAACTTCCAAGAGCCATGGTGATGCTGAGGGAAGGGGAAGGGATTTGTCTTCGGTGGGTGCTTTCCTTCCGAACTCTAGCTTTAGGAGCAGAGAGCAGAAACACCCCCATATGGATGCCTAACTCCTTAGAGGGCAACCTGCATGGGCTGATAGTGTTTGAATAGTTGCTTTTCTCATCCAGCTCCTCATTCGTTTATTTAAACCATGACACGATCAGAACCCTTCGAGTGCCTTGGCCTCCTTTCCCTTCTCTCCACTCCTGATCCAGTCTAACTGAAGGTTCAGATTCAATTTGGCAGGAGAATAGACTTCTTTGGTCAAGAGCCAAGTTCTTAATGGGAGACTGAGGAGTCAGTCCGATTGCGTGGCATGAAGAGCTCCTGGGCTGGGCCTCACTGCCGCCACAGACACGATAGGCTCCTGTCCCACCCCAGCAGCAGCAGAAAGACTAGTTCTCCACTCCTACACTGTTGGTGGTGCAGCCACTATGGAAAACAGTATAGAGTGTCCTCAAAAAACTAAAAGTAGAGTTGCCATATGATCCAGCAATCCCACTCCTGGGCATATACCAGACAAAGCTGTAATTTGAAAAGATACATGCACCCCTGTGTTCATAGCAGCACTGTTTACAGTAGCCAAGACATGGAAACAACCTAAATGTCCATCAACATGAATGGATAAAGAAGATGTGGTGTGTGTGTATACACACACACACACACACACACACACACACGCAATGGAATATTACTCAGCCACTAAAAAGAATGAAATAATGCCATTTGCAGCAACATGGATGGACCTAGAGATTATCATACTAAGTAATGTAAGTCAGAAAGAGAAAGACAAATACCATATGCTATCCCTTATATGTGGAATCTAAAATATGACACAAATGAACATATCTACGAAACAAAAACAGACTCACAGACATAGAGAACAGACTTGTGGCTGCAGAGGTGGGGGAGGATTGGGAGTTTGGAATTAGCAGATGCAAACTATTATATAGGGAATGGATAAACAACAAGGTCCTACTGTATAGCACAGGGAGCTATATTCAATATCCTGTGATAAACCATAATGGAAAAGAATATGAAAAAGAATATATACATGTATAATTGAATCACTGGGCCGTACAGCAGCAATTAAACACAACATTGTAAATCAACTATACTTCAATAAAATTTTTAAAATATATATTAGCTCTCCAGCAGAGTGACATTGGGCAAGAAGCTGCTGGCTCTGGTGACAAGGACCAGAACACCTGCAAGGAAGGGGCATGAACAAAGCCAGCACAGGACTGAAGCTACCCGGAAAGAGGGGTCCTATGACCCCCCCATCCTGCGTCTCCCCAGCCACACTTCTCCAGCCTGCCACCTTCCACTGTCATCTGCTCACAGCTGAGAGGGCGCGCAGTGGGGGCAGGCACGGAGCAGCTAGCTGTTTGGAGAGTGTACTCAGACTTCCCAAGAAAATCCCCTGAAGTCATGGACATGGGAGAGAAGGGAGGGGCTGGTTGGAGGAGAAAGGGGGGTTGGAGGCAGGAGAGTTATCAGAAAGGCTCAGAGAGAAAGACCAGGGGACTTCCCACAGTGACTGAAGGGTAGACTAGCTTTACATCAGAGCTAGAAGGGACTCAGGGCCAGTGGTTGAAGACTTTTTAGGGTCACAAACTGCCTTGGGATCCTGATAAAACTGGAGCTCTCCCCTGAGAAAAATGCATCTGAGCTCACTCACCTGTACATCTCACACGTGCACGTGCGCACATACACACACAAAGTTCACATACCATTTCAGGAGGTTCACAGACCTCTCAACTCATCTTTGGGACCCCCAAGGTCTATAGATTCCTAGCTGAGGAACTCTGCCTCTAGTCCTGTGGTCCTGTGTCCTCAGCTGAGGGTAATTTTGCCCCCGCGTCTAGTGGGCAGAGGCCAGGGGTGCTGTCAAACATCCTAAGTGCACAGGACCACAACCCACAACAAAGTGTTATCTGGCCCCAAATGTCAATAGTGCCAGTGTTGAGAATCCTGCTGCATCATCTTATCATAGACATGTCCAGTAATCCACCTAAGATCACACAAGTAATTATTAGCAAGGCCAGGACTACTACCGGATAATAAATAATGATAGCCCATTTACTGAGCACTTATTATGTACCAGACACTGTTCCTAGTACTTTACATGAATGAATTCACTTACGTCTCACAACCATCCTCTGAGTTGGGTGTAGTTATACCCATTTTAAAGATAAAGAAATTGAGACAGAGAAGCTGTGTCCCAACCAAAGTCATGTGGCTGATAAAGAGTGAAGCTGGGGTTTGAACCCAGACAGTCTGGCTCTAGGGTCTGTCCAGGCCGTTAACCCTTGCAACACTCTGCCTGGATCCTAATAACAACCTGTATTCCAACAGGTCAGCAAAAAGTAGCATCCTCCTGGGTGGGCAATACTGGTCCTCTAAAGCCCTTCTCTCTTTTCTCTATTGTTCAGACCCTGGTTTTAGTTTCCTATTAGACTCTATAGTTTTTCTTCTTGGAGTCGATTTCCCCTCTCCCTAGGTAGATCTTATATTTCTGTAGTTATTTACAGTTTTCAAAATATATTTTCATCCACTATTGCATCTGATCTTTAAAACAACTCTGTGATGCAAGAAGGGCACTTTGCAGATGAGAAAAATAGAGAACGAGGTCCCCGGACAGGCAAGTGGTTAGAGCCAGAACTGGCAGCTTCAGAGCGCTGTGCATACCAGCTCTGCCTGCTCCCTCTGACCACCACTTAGCTCTTGCTCAGACCTCAGGGACTCTGCAGCTTCTGTGATGAGGGAATACTTATTCACAAGCCCATTATATGAAACATTTTATTAACCTTCAACGGAAGGATAAATCTAGGTTCATAAGGCCAGACTTTAATTGAAACGTATTCATTTAACTTTTGCTACTAGGGCGAAGCAATCTAAAATTCCCAAGCATCGTCCTAGCTCCTGAAATGCTTCATCTGTCTCCTTCTGGCTCCTTGCCGCACTTCCTTGCTGAAGTTATGTTACACTGTGGGCGACGCTGTTCTGTTTTGATTTTTCCAAAAAAATGAGCTGTGCTGGGCTGCCTGCCAGCTGGTGCTCCCACCTCTACCCAGAAACTGCACCCCTTTACCTATCGCTGTGTGTCCTCAAACTCCACATTCCATTCAACGGGTCCAATCTACAGTTCACATCTTCTCTTGGCAGAAATCTCAAGAAATGATTACCAGTACCTGGATAAGAACCAGTCTTTTAAGCAATGTTCAAAACAAGATCCCAGAACAGAAAAAAAAGTTCCAATTTCCCTTGCCTCTTCCCCACAGCACACAGGCCTTGCCTCTTGAGCCTGTGTAGTGAACAGAATTGCCTCTAGTTAGAGATAAAGTGAATGAACAAGGAGCTTTCCTTAATTTAATTATGGATCTATTCATTGACTCACCCAACTATTTTATGTTGCTTTTTATACCCCACTGTGCTCTGAAACGAAAGTAAGGCAGATACAGGCTTTCTTTGTAAAGATCACTAGTTCATTTCAGTTTAATTCAATAGTTATGTCTTTATTGTTGGCTGACTACCCTGCGTCAAACCCAAGTCTCCTGCCTGTGAGACCTTTCAAATTTCTTTGGACAAGGAAGATATTCACACACGAATTAGCCTGAGGCTCATGAACAGTCCCCTCCCACTCACAATAGGCTAACTTGTGTTGATCAGGATTTTTTCAGATACAAGAGACACAAAGTTCGCTGTAGCAGAAGGAAAGAAGAGGATGTGTTGGTCGGGAGACAGGAAAGTAACAGTCTCGGGGATGGAGACCAGGGGCTCCAATGATGCACCAGGAGTCTCCCTCCTACTCTTGACTCAGCTTCCCAGCATCAACCCCCAGGTCAGCCTGATTCTCTCCTACTGTGGAAAGCTTTTTCTAAGTGGCCATGGGAAGCAGGACAGGGGTAAGACAAGCCTGTCAACAGCTCCCTGCTCAGGAAACCCCAGCAGAAGGAAAGGGCCTTTCTCCATGCTTAAGTATGTCAAAATGTGCAGGAAGGACAGTGATTGGCCAGACTTTAAGGGTCATGGATCCCATGGACCAATCATTGTGTGAGTGGAGTGTGGTGACCACTATGATTGGCCAAACCTGCATCACATGTCCATCCCTGTGCCCTGGCAGTGGGATAATGCAATGGCAGCCCCAGCAGTATCACAAGTTTGGAGTTGAGGAGGAGCACTTCCTCAGAGGAAGAGGGGTGGGTGGTATTGTTATCAGAAGAAGAGGAAAAGGTCATTGGGCAGACCAAAAACAACAGATGTCCCCTACAATTACGTTCCAAGAATTCATTTGAAAGTGGTTGTTTGGAACTCAAATTGTATTTCCCTATAAAAACCATCCTATGACAAGCTCTTGTATTTAAGTGGTGTTTTATAAGGCATTTTCTTATCCATGATGTCATTCGACCCCTCAATAGCCCTGTGAGGTAAAGAGGAGAGGTACCACATCACCTTCAGTCTCAAGCCAGCCCTGAAACATCCTTTACTGGGACGGGGCCTCTGTGCCAGTTCCCATGAACACTCAGATTCCGGGAAGGATTTCCATGACGGGGCAGGGTGTCACACTAAGATGACTGCTCCTTCCTGGTCTGAATATTTCCTCTCCCTTCTCCCTCAACTTCGTCCTGGGCCCCTCAGAGGCCACCTAATATGGGTGGAGCCCCAAGGCTGTGGGCAGCATTGTGTGAAAACTCTTCATGGAACAGAAGCTAGAGGGGTGAGTGTAAATGTTACCTTGCTGGCACCCAACTTCCTCTCAGGAAAATAGCCCGAGACTCTAAGGTGGAAGGAGGAAGGGGGTGGGGAGTGCTGAGCTGAGCAGCAGTGTGGGTGGCTGGGCCTATGGGGGCGGGGAGGAGGGTCGGGGTGCGGGCTGTGAAGACAGGAATGTTCTGTCTTAATTTATCCACTGTGTGATGCTGCAATAAAACTCCCCGTATATAAATCCCTGGATGGCCAGTTACATTTTCTAGAGCAAGACATTTAGCTTCCCTGAGGGGGTAGAGTAGATCGTGAGGGGTCAAAGGGAAGGGGCAGAGGCAAAGGAAGATTTGAAGAGCTCAGAAGAAGCAGGAAATTGGAGTCAGAGGTGACTCAAGGATGCATAAGCCCTGGAATTGGCAGAAATCATGGGGAGGGCATCAGCCATCCTCAGGATGTGGAGTGAGTGTTGAGTGGACCCTTTTTTTGAGGTATTGTTGCCTTCAATGTTATATTAGTTTCAGGTGTACAAGATAGTGACTTGATATTTTTATAGATTACACTATAAAATTATTTTAAAATATTGGCTATATTCCCTGTGCTGTACGTTACATCCTTATAACTTACTTATTTTATCAAGGGGCTGGGGAGTTCTGTTCAGCAAGCACATGCCCCACTCCCCCCTGTCCCATCCTCAGCCCCTGCCAAGCACTGACCAACCCCCAGGCCCCATAGGTCTTGGCCAGGGATAGGGAGGAGGGAGAGAGGGACGTGTGTGGCAGGATCATGAAGGAGAGAGTCCCTCTTCATCAGAGACAGTGGACCCTGGATCATTCTCAGGAAAGGAGTGTAGGCTGGGCAGGGTCCCCAGGGATCGTCTTCCACAAAAAAGTTAAAAGTGATCAGCAAAAGTGGAAAGAAAGACTTTTCCCAGATCACTCTTCTACTCAAAAACTTCCCTAGGACCCAGGGCACCAAAGGCTTTTGAAATCAGCAGAATCTTTGACCAAGTAATTCTGCTTCTAGAAATTTATCTCTAAGAAATAATCAGAGGCATGCATAGATATGTATATACCAGAATGCCATCAACACATTATTTATATTTCGAAAAACTGACAACAATCAAGTAACCATTAATATGGAATTGATTAAATAAATTATCAATGGAATACTCTGTAGCCATTAAAAATCATGTTTTAAAAGATTGTTTGCTGAATCAACGGACAAAGGATTAATCTCCAAAATATATAAACAGCTCATGCAGCTCAATATTAAAAAAACAAACAATCCAATCAAAAATTAGGCAGAAGACCTAAATAGACATTTCTCCAAAGAAGATATACAGATTGCCAACAAACACATGAAAGGATGCTCAACATCACTAATCATTAGAGAAATACAAATCAAAACTACAATGAGGTATCACCTCACACCAGTCAGAATGGCCATCTTCAAAAAATCTACAAACAATAAATGCTGAAGAGGGTGTGGAGAAAAGGGAACCCTCTTGCACTGTTGGTGGGAATGTAAATTGATACCACCACTATGGAGAACAGTATGGAGGTTCCTTAAAAAGCTAAAAATAGAATTACCATATGACCCAGCAATCCCACTACTGGGCATATACCCTGAGAAAACCATAATTCAAAAAGAGTCATGTACCACAATGTTCATTGCAGCTCTACTTACAATAGCCAGGACATGGAAGCAACCTAAGTGTCCATTGACAGATGAATGGATAAAGAAGACGTGGCACATATATACAATGGAATATTACTCAGCCATAAAAAGAAACGAAATTGAGTTATTTGTAGTGAGGTGGATGGACCCAGAGGCTGTTGTACAGAGTGAAGTAAGTCAGAGAAAAACAAATACTGTATGCCAACACATATATATGGAATCTAAAAAGAAAAAAAAAAAGGTTCTGAACCTAGGGGCAGGACAGGAATAAAGACACAGATGCAGAGCATGGACTTGAGGACACAGGCAGGGGGAAGGGTAAGCTGGGACAAAGTGAGAGAGTGGCATGGACATATATACACTACCAAATGTAAACTAGCTAGCTAGTGGGAAGCAGCCGCATAGCACAGGGAGATCAGCTCCATGCTTTGTGACCACCTAGAGGGGTGGGATAGGGAGGGTGGGAGGGAGGTGCAAGAGGGAGGGGATATGGGGATATATGTATACGTATAGCTGATTCATTTTGTCATAAAGCAGAAACTAACACACCATTGTAAAGCAATTATACTCCAATAAAGAAAAAAAAAAGAAAAAAAATGTTAGCAACCGCTTTCCCTAGGTGACGTGCTGACGTGTTTTTTTTAATCTTTATTCTTTTCTATATTTTCCAATATTCCTATAATTAACATTTATTGCTTGGTAATAAAAAATAAAGGTACATTTCTTTGATTATCTGTTTTAAAAGAGCTCTCTGTAGGCTCCTCATCCCGGCATTCAAGGCCCTTCAGAATTAGGGTCCAAGGCACGTCGCCACCTTGCTGCCCACTCCATCCCTCAGGCCACGCCCCCTCCTGGCTCCCACAGGGGCTGTGCTCCACCATCTCCCACGGCCTCCTTCACCCCGTCTCCACTTGCTCAGATCCCAGTGGTCTTTACAGTCTCACCTTCTCAAAGCGCCTCCCCGGCCATCCATGTGCCAGGTGAGCCAGAAATAAGCACCTGAGGCTTGACTGGCTGTGTGGCTTTTTCAGGCACTCTGGATACTTGAGGCACAAAGAAAACCTCACTTTCCCAAGAAGTCCCCCAGCATGAGCTGAAGGCAGCCTTCGCACACCTGCTGCACGTGGCCTTTCCTCCCCACTGGTGTGCTGGGGAGACAGGATTGTTGACACTCACCAATGCGTGAAGACCACTCCTGTCCCCAGCGGACTGCTGACCACTATTCAAAATTCAGTTCAGTTCAATTCACTGTTGAAATTTTCAACATTTGGAAACCACTTCTGACCCTGAGGGCAAATAAGAAAGATACAATCAATTCATCCATCCATTCATTTACTCAGCCTTACATTTATTCGTTTTTTGGTTTAGTCATTCATCCTGTTAATAATTTAAGCAACAAAAGTGCATCTTCTAGGTTGCACGTGTGTGCCCAGGCACTGGGACCAGAAGGCTGTACGAATGTCTGCCCTCATGGGACACAGGGTCCCCTTGGGAAGGCAGGGAAACACAAGTACAGGGCAGTAAAAGGCAAGACCACACACACACACACACACACATACACACAGGAATGCACACACACACATGTGCATGAACAAGCATGTTACCAAATCAGGCCCAGCTGCTCGCCACTCAAAAAATCAATATTCGAAAGAGGCAAATGTTGGTAGAAAGGAAAGTTGCTTTTAATCAGAATGCCAGCGATCTAGGGAGATGGTGAACTCAGTGTCCCCCAGAAACCACCTCTGAAGATTCTTCTTGGCCATGAAAGTTTGTTAAGGGAAAAAGGGAAGCAATCTCAGTTAATCATTGAGATAGAGGGTCTGAGTCATCGCCATCCTTACCTGTGTGCAGGCTTGTCGTGCAGGCTTGACTTCTTGTGACCTCTCTTTTGATGCTATCTGTTCATACAGTTTGTTGACACAGTTTGTTCGTGAGGTTACTGAAGGGAAAGCTAGGGAAAAGATCTGGTCATCTGTTAATTACTTATTCTTCATTTCTACTTCTTTGATCTATGGAAAGAACCAACAGGTTAGGCAATGTATTGTGTAATCAGAAGACTTGAAAGGTGTGCTAGGGCCGGAGATGAGTAGAGCATGGGGGCGCCTGGTTTAAAGTTACTGACAAGGCAAAAGGGGCCTCCTGAGGAGAACTCATTCCTGCAAAGAGCTCTTTCCTGCCAAAAGCTGCTTATGAGTATGCAACTCACACGTGTATGAGACACACATCTCACACACATGCATAAGCACACGCATATGCACACACACATTTCTAGAGCATAGCATGGAGCTTGGCCCATAGCAAGCTAGATTAGCAGAGGATGGGGAACCGTTTTTACTCTCAACATTTCTGACACCAAACATACGGGAGTTTTCCCCACACCAACCAACTCTCCAATTCTCCAGATAGCAGCTGGGCGCCTAAAACCCAATTCAGTTCTGACAATAAGTGCTGGAGTCAGTGCAGACCCCACAGGTGAAGGGCTCAGTCTCACAAGACACCTCCACTTCAGATGCCAGTTGCGAGTCCCAGGGTGCACCCCTACTCCTGACTGACCAACTGTAACTCGGGAGTTCCCGTGACCCCTCCTCAGTTTCAGTAATTCACTAGAACAGCTCAGTGCTCAGGAAAACACTTTACTTACATTTACCCATTATATAAATGGGTATATATATCCTTTATATATTACAAAGGATACAACTCAGGAACAGCCAAGGTGAAAAGACGCATAGGGCAAAGTATGGGGGCGACACACAGAGCTTCCCTGCCCTCTCCAGGCACCTCACCTCCCTCCCAGCACCTTGATGTGTTTACCACCCCAGAAGCCCTTCAAATCCCACTGTTAAGGGGTTTTTATGAAAGCTTCATTTCACAGGCTTGATTGATATTGGTCATTGGTAATTAATTCAGTCTCCAGCCCCTCTTCTCTCCCTGGAGATTGGGAGACAGGCTTAAAGTTTGAACCTTCTTATCACGCCTTGGTCTTTCTGGTAACCAGCCCCCATCCTGAAGCTAGCCAGGGGCCCACCAGAAGTGCCCTCATTAGAACAAAAGACAATCCTATTACCCAGGGAATTCTGAGGGATTTAGGAGCTGTGTGCCAGGAACCAGGAGAAAAGACCAAATATATACTTTTCATACCACAGAAGCCCTTTTATATTTCTACTCCAAACAAGAGAAAAGAGAAAGAGACACTTTAACATAGTAACAGACAATCATTAGGCTAGGAATTTGTCTCTCCACCATGTGAAAGTGCTGTATGGATGTATGTGTAAAGACACAGAAATGAAGGAAAGTTCAGTGTATCTAAAATACAGCCTCCCAGTTGGGGCAATGGGAGAATATAAGGCTGGAGGGTTGAGCAGGGGCCAGGTTAAGAAAGATGCAAAGGAGTTTGAACTTGAACCTGAGAACAATGGAGTCCATTAAAAGGTTGGCATGATCAGATATAGGACCTAGAACGACGCCTCTGCCTGCAGTAGGAAGAACAGATGGGGAGGGAGGAGCAGAAAATGTAGAGGCAGTACACCCTGGCTGGTTGTCAAGTCGCCACAAAGTGAGGTGGTGGCCTAGACTAGGATAGTGCCTGAGGAAATGGGGAGAAGTGGACATTTTTGAAGTGTACTTACAGATCGTGGTTTCCAATATCATTCTCCAGAAAAGGGAACTAGGGCTCTTTAGAGACATTAGGACTGGGGTAAAAAATATACAAGATGAGCCTGGAGCATCTTGTAGCACCAGGAAATAAGGACGTGCTCAAAAAAATTTTAAAAACCCACATGCCTTGATGGGGAAACGTTGAGAGTAAAAACAGTTCCCCCTCCTCTGCTAATCTAGCTTGCTGTGGGCCAGCTGAAGGAGCTCCCAGTGGCCAGAGCTGGAGCAACCTGAGCAAGAAAATAAAGTAGGACTGCATTATAACCCAAAGTATAAAATAAATACCCAAGAGTCCATGCTGATATAAATGATTGACTAAGTTAATAAATGAGGGAGAAAAGACAATCTCCTGTGCAGAAGAATTCCAAATAAATTATGCAGATACTCCATCCTCAGGGAGGTGGAGCGTTAACTCCCCACCCCTCCACTGTGAGCTGCACATAGTGACTTCCTTCCAATGAGTACAGGATGGAAAAGGGGAAAAACTCAGTAACTGCAGACGAGAAACCTGACAAACCCACCTCAACCAGGTGATCAAGGTCAGCATCAGCGGGACTAAATCATTCTGTCAGTATGTGCCCTTGATATGATATGATGAAGTGTATTTAAAGAGGTAAGGTTTCATTCTCTCAACAAATATTTAATGCATATAGACTATTCATTAATATGAAAAATATTGAGTACCTTCTATGCACCAGGCACTGGTCTAAATGCTGGGATTCATTCTGCTGGAGAGAGACGGACAATAAACAAAGAAATAGAAAATTTCAGGTATGATAAGTGCTATGAAGAGAAGTAAAGCGCGATAAGAATGTTATAAGGGTAGGGGTGTTATTTTATAAGGGGCAGTCTATGAAGACCTCTCTGATAAGGAACGTATGAACAAGGATCTTAAGGACACATAAAGTTAGCCCTGCGGTTGCTGAAGGAAGAGCACCCCAGGCAGAGACTCCTTCAAGGCAGCCCGCAATCCCTTGCCTCCTGGTTTCAAACCCTTGTGCAGCTCTGTGGGTCCAGCTGAATCCATTTGAAGTGATGGTATGTGACTTCTGAGCCTAAGGCATAAAAGGCATTGCAGCTTCCAGCTTGCTCTCTTGGTTTTTACTCTGAGGGAATCCAACCTTCATGTTCTCAAGATATCCTGCTGCAAACCCAAGGTGAGGTCCGTGTGGAGCAGAACTGAGGCCTCCTGCCAACAGCCAGCACTAACTGGACAGCCAGGTGAGCCAGCCCTCTTGGAAGCAGATTGCCCATCCCAGGCAAGCCTCAGATGACTCGGCCCCTGCCAACATCTGACTGTAATCTTGTGGAGTACCATGAGCCGGAACTACCCAGCTAAGCTGTTCCTGGTTTCCTATCCCGTAGAAACCATAAGAGATAATAGATGATTATTATTGTTTTAAGCCACTAAGTTTTGGGGTGAGCTGTTATGCAGCCTTAGAAAACGGAAATCACCAGCAATTTTGAAGACCCCAGGCTGTAATATGCTTATCGTGTTCAAGGATCAGGAGGTGGGGTAGGGGGAAGCGGGGCTGGAACAGAATGAATGTGGAGGAGAGAGGTGGAGGTGAGGGTGCACTAGCCAGGGGCCACATTAGGGACAATGGATTTACTCCATTGGCAAACTGTAGAGGGTTTTAGCAGAGGACCATGATCTCATTTATATTTTAACAGAATCCTTCTGTGCAGCTTTTGGTAGTAGACAGCAGCAGGACAGTGGTGGAAACAGGGAGAACAATTAGGAGGATACTCGGTGGACAGTAGAAGTAGGCAGCTTCAGGATATATTTCGGAGGCAGAGCCAAGCTCTGCTCAAGTAGGTATGACGGTGTCAGGAATGGCTCTAAGGTTTTGTAACTGTAAGGATGGAGTTGCCATTTACTGAAGGCTAAGGTTAATTGGGGAAAAATCAAAAGTTGTTTGCTTTGTGACTTGGCCAATTAGATGGGGGATGGAGACAATGATGACAGAAAAGGAGGAGTCAAGGCCAAGATCTAGATTCCTGAATGGGGATGGGGTGGGCAAAAGCCTTGGTAGATGCAGTCATTCTGCCCATATGTGATCGTGGTCCTTTGAAACACAGGACAACGCTTGGGATCCTAAGGTCACTTATAACCACATGCCCTTCTGGCACTGGAGGTACTTTGCTTACTGTCTGGTCTCTTCCTTGTGCTGCCTCAGGTAACATAGGCCAGGAAGGTCCTGGAAATATAAGAACTGGAGAGCCAATGCCTCATCTAAAGTGACAACAGGGATATCACATCTTCCTTTTTGTCAAGAGGAACCAGAAATGCAGATTTTTATGTGAAATCTCCCAGTCTTTAAATGTTGCCACACAATTCAAGTGTTTAGAAAGTTATGCAGACCACAAAATACAACAGTGGCCTGGATGTGGCTCTGGATCCCCACTATGCCATCGTGGGTTTAGGTCATTCGCTTGAGGAATCTTTCTGACTCACTTTCTTTGCCTATAAAATGGGGATGTACATGTCTCCTCTGCTTGTCTTTGATGTCTGCTGGGAGGCAGAGGCGTGAGATCATGTGAGTGAGATGGTTTGTAAACTATAGGACCTGCTGAAGCAGAGCGGCGTTGCTGCTGTGGGTACCACTGCTGTTACCACAGCCATTCGGCCTGGGATGCAGCATCCCTTGATTAATCTTTGTTGACATCACTGACAGCACGGGCCTCTACCCCAGACTGCGATTCACTAATTCTCATTACTCGGTTATTCATTTACTTAACATTCACTTATTTACTTCCCAAAGCAGCTAGCAGTGCCTGCTCACAGTCAATACTCTATAAGCATTTGCTCTAGGTGATGTTAATCATTTATTCACTCATTAATTCCACTAGGATTTTTTCCTTTGGTATAATTATGTGCCCATTGTTACCCTGGGCATTATGGAAAATACTCAGCCATAATGGCAGCCAGGTGAGCTTTGAAGGCATCCATGTGTGAAGAACACAGCCAGCACCAAGGGCTCAGTGGAAGAGAACTGATTGCCAAAGGAGCTCTCCAAGGGGGCTGGGGAGGTCCGGAAGGCCTTCAGAAAAAAGGCAAGACCAGAAGTAAGCTTTCAACTATGATAGGATTTGGATTGGAGGAGAGAAAAGAGAGCAGCTGGGGTGACCAAGCATCTGGGTTTGCCTGGGACTGAGGGGTTTCTCAGGATGTGAGACTTAAAATGCTAAAACCAGGACAGTCTGGAGCAAGCCATATGGTTAGTCACACTAATAGTAGAATAGCTAATGATTATTTGTATAGACCTTGGAACCAGACAACCTGTAGTCACATCTCTCCTACTGTCATAGCTGTGTGCTCTTAGACAAGTTACTTAACCCATCTGAGCCTTGGTTTTCCTACTTATAAAATGAATACTCACCTTGTGATGTGGTTTTAAGGACTGAATGAGAAAATACACTAGATACTCAATAAATGGTAGCCAGCAGCTGCATAATCCCAGGTAAAGGGAATAAATTCCCAGCACATTGTGTTTATTCCTCTATAGCCAGAAAATTCAAGACCAAACAGCTGCTATGATGCTAATAGCCATATGACCTACTCCTCTTGGAGAAGACACGTTTGTCTGCCTTCTGAGGCTGGACTCCAACACAAAGGTCTTAGAACATTATCAGTAAAATGAAGAGCTGACACAAGAAGTCAGACACAGTGTCAAACAGCTACCTGGGTTTTAGCAAAATACACACATATTTGAGATATTCTCTCTCCATAGGCAGGGCTGCTTGTAAGGGCTGCAGAGTCCTACCTCCTGCCCTAAAAGTTCCAACTAGGTTGTAAGCAGCAACTTTAAGTCATCAGGCAGCATTTTTGAATCTCCTTAAATTAAAAGCCAAGGAAGCAACAAATCCAGCAAGAACAGCCAGAATTCCCTACAAACTATAGTAGCTCTGTCTCCAGAAATTTCTTCACCCCCTACTCCTGAGATCTTTTGGTTCTCTGCTCCTCACAGCTTCTCTGACACCACATCTGGTTTTGGTCTTACCCCATCATGTGCCATCCCGTCCTTAAAAGCTATAACATCTTTTAAATGATTTTTTCTTTTTATAAATATAATACAGCTTTATTGAAAGTAAATTTGGAATATCAAATATGCAAAAATAAAAAAGTAAAAATCGGGGCTTCCCTGGTGGCGCAGTGGTTGAGAATCTGCCTGCTAATGCAGGGGACACGGGTTCGAGCCCTGGTCTGGGAAGATCCCACATGCTGCGGAGCAACTAGGCCCGTGAGCCACAACTACTGAGCCTGCGCGTCTGGAGCCCGTGCTCCGCAACAAGAGAGGCCGCGATAGTGAGAGGCCCACGCACCGCGATGAAGAGTGGCCCCCACTTGCCACAACTAGAGAAAGCCCTCCCACAGAAACGAAGACCCAACACAGCCAAAAATAAATAAATAAATAAATAAAAGAGTATAAGTGAAGGCTTTAAGAATTAATCATTTAAAAAAAAAAAAAGTAAAAATCATCTTTAAAGTTCTACCAACAAGGAATGACCATCAAATGATCTTGGTGTCTATCTTTCTAGATGTAGATAGATAGATGACAGAAAGATGGATAGATAGATAGATAGATAGATATAAACAGGTGCTATGGTGTCCATCCCTCCCTTCTTTCTTATTAAGAAAACCTTGGTTTTGTACCCAAATAAAATTCTACATTTCCCAGTTTCCCTTATAACTAAAGGTGGCCAGGAGATGTGGTCTGACCTAGGAGCTCTAAACATTTGTTTGCTGTAGATTTCTCAGAAAGTTTCTTTCCTAAGTGCTTCCTCTTCCTCCTTGTTTTTTTCTTTTCTTTTTTTTTTTTCTTTCTTTCCTGGGATATTTAGACAGTTTATAATTTTAGGAAATGCTGGGCTATGACAAACATCCTTGTAGCTGAAACTTTGCACACATCCATGATGATTTCAATAGGACAAATTTCTAGAAGTGGAACTACCTAGATAAAAGTCATGCAAAGTGTTCACACTTTTGATAACTATTGCCAAATTCCCTCAGGAATTGCTGTACCAATTTATACTCCCATCAATTGCATATGAGTCCTTCCCTCACTTTCACACATGCCCTTCTTAAATCTTTGCCAGTTTAACAGGGAGGAATTTCATCATCAGGACCTACATTTCTGGTAGTGCAGCAGATTCAGAAACTTAGACGTCTTCCTGCTATAAAAACACCTAGAAATGCCGGATAAAAGATAATGAACATCCTTTCAAACATATTAACTGAACTTTTACTTTAAAAAAAAAAAGAAAATCCAAAGCTACAGTAATCAAGACAGTAAGGTACTGGCACAAAAACAGAAATACAGATCAGTGGAACAGGATAGAAAGCCCAGAGATAAACCCACACACATATGGTCACCTTATTTTCGATAAAGGAGGCAAGAATATAGAATGGAGAAAAGACAGTCCCTTCAATAACTGGTGCTGGGAAAACTGGGCAGCTACATGTAAAAGAATGAAATTAGAACACTCCCTATCTCCATACACAAAAATAAACTCAAAATGAGTTTAAAACCTAAATGTAAGGCCAGACACTATAAAATTCTTAGAGGAAAACATAGGCAGAACACTCAGTGACATAAATCACAGCAAGATCTTTTTGACCCACCTCCTAGAGAAATGGAAATAAAAATAAACAAATGGGACCTAATGAAACTTAAAAGCTTTTGCACAGCAAAGGAAAACATAAACAAGATGAAAAGACAGCCCTCAGAATAGGAGAAAATATTTGCAAATGAAGCAACTGACAAAGGATTAATCTCCAAAATTTATAAGCAGCTCATGCAGTTCAATATCAAAAAAACAAACAACCCAATCCAAAAATGGGCAGAAGGCCTAAATAGACATTTCTCCAAAGAAGATATACAGATTGCCAACAAACACATGAAAGGATGCTCAACATCACTAATCATTAGAGAAATACAAATCAAAACTACAATGAGGTATCACCTCACACCAGTCAGAATGGCCATCATCAAAAAAATCTACAAACAATAAATGTTGGAGAGGGTGTGGAGAAAAGGGAACCCTCTTGCACTGTTGGTGGGAATGTAAATTGGTACAGCCACTACAGAGAACAGTATGGAGGTTCCTTAAAAAGCTAAAAATAGAACTACCATATGACCCAGCAATCCCACTACTGGGTATATACACTGAGAAAACCATAATTCAAAAAGAGTCATGTACCAAAATGTTCATTGCAGCTCTACTTACAATAGCCAGGCATGGAAGCAACCTAAGTGTCCATTGACAGATGAATGGATAAAGAAGACGTGGCACATATATACAATGGAATATTACTCAGCCATAAAAAGAAATGAAATTGAGTTATTTGTAGTGAGGTGGATGGACCTAGAGACTGTCATACAGAGTGAAGTGAGTCAGAAAGAGAAGAACAAATACCGTATGCTGACACATATATATGGAATCTAAAAAAAAAAAAAAAAAAGGTTCTGAACCTAGGGGCAGGAGAGGAATAAAGACACAGATGCAGAGAATGGACTTGAGGACTCAGGGAGGGGGTAGGGTAAGCTGGGACAAAGTGAGAGAGTGGCATGGACATATATACACTACCAAATGTAAACTAGATAGCTAGTGGGAAGCAGCCGCATAGCACAGAGAGATCAGCTCGGTGCTTTGTGACCACCTAGAAGGGTGGGATAGGGAGGGTGGGAGGGAGAAGCAAGAGGGAGGGGATATGGAGATATATGTATATGTATAGCTGATTCACTCTGTTATAAAGCAGAAACTAACACACCATTGTAAAGCAATTATACTCCAGTAAAGATGTTAGAAAAATATTTTTAATAAATAAATAAATAAATAAATAAAAGAAAATCCTGCAGCCAAAAAGAAAGAGAAGAAAAATGAAACCAAAGAAGGAGGTAGGAGTGATACTGTGGCTGTTCTGGGTGGGGTGGAGGTGGGATAGTGGTGGGGGCAGTGGAGACTGTCAGTCTTGAGACCCGAAGAGCTTCAGATGTAATGGCCATTAACAGAGAGAGGAACAGGGCCTGAGGCCACCATGTACTGGAACTATAATTCCCACATAGAGCGGAGCCCTTTTAAAGTTTTTACCCTCCGTAAAACAATGCTTGGGGGTGGGGGTGGGGGGAGATTCTGCTCACTTGCAAAGAGAGATAATAAGGTGGCTTATCTATCTTGTCCAGAGCTCTGATAGAAAATATATCTCCCCTAATAATTTACAATGAGGGCTCCACCTTTATCTAGATTAGGGATTCAAATTTATACTATCTGTATGATTCAGTAAGCCCTCACCTCGCCCCAGGTCAGAGATTAACATCTCAGGCTGAAAGCACTGTGAGATTCAAATACAGTACTGCTCCCCAGAGACCACAGAGGAATTTCACAGATGAAACCCTGCAAAACATGAATTCACAATCCAAAATTCAAAATATGCAAGGAAATAAGCGACCATGAGTGAAAATCAGCAGACGAATTCCCAGTCACTTCAGATAATAGAATTGTCACATATATACCATAGGGTTGTTTTAATTTCCAAGAAACATTTTGTTAGGGTAAAATACCTCATTCTGTCAAAGACCAATTCCTATTCAATGCTTTTTAATCAAAGTCTTAGTGAAAGATACACATGTGTCAAATGTATAGATAATACATAACTTGAAGATATCACAGATCTTTCATATGCCAGAATTACATGTTCAGTAATATTTTGGAAAGATAAAAAGATGGGCTAAAACAACAAGATGAAATGTAACAGGGAAAAAATAAAATAAATTTCTGCCATATTAAAAATTATCAACTGCAAAATACAGAACAGAAATACTTGGACTGAAGTAATACAGGTGAAAAAAGATTAAGAAATGAGTGGAGAGGTGTGACAGGCAGGGAGAGAGAGGTGTCACTTGATAGCTACATTTTTTTTTTTTTTAGGTATAATTCACAAACCACAAAATTCACCCTTCTGAAGTGTACAATTCAGCAATTTTTAGCTTATTCACCACATTGTGCAACCATCACCACTGTCTAGTACCAGAACATTTTCATCAGCCCAGAAAAGAAGTCCTATATGCATTTGCAGTCACTCCACATTCCCTCCTCTTCCCAGCTTCTGCAACCACTAATCTACTTTCTGTCTCTATGGATTGGCCTATTCTGGACATTACATATAAATGAAATCACACAATATGTGGCCTTTTGAGTCTGACTTCTTACACTTAGCATAATGTTTTCAAGGTTCATCCACATTGTAGCATGGAACAATATGTCATTCCATTTTTTGTGGGTGAAAAGCATCCCATTGTTTGGATAGTCCATGTTTTGTTTATCCATCCATTCTTCAGCTGATGGGCATTTGGTTTATTTCTACTTTTTGGCTATTATGAATAATCCCACTATGAATATTTGTGAACAAGTTCTTGTGTGAAAATATTTTCTCCTTTTCAATGATTTGTCATTTTATTTTCTTGATAGTATCCTTTGAAGCACAAAACTTTTTTAATTTTGATGATGTCCAATTTATCTATTTCTTCTTTTTTCAGTTGTGCTTTTGGTGTCTATCAAAGAAACCACTGTCTATTCCAAGGCCACACAAGATTTACTCCCATGTTTTCTTCTAAGAGTTTTACAGTTTTAGCTCATACATTTAGATCTTTGATCCATTTTGAGTTAATTTTTATATATGGTGTGAGGTAGGGTCCAACTTCATTCTGTCATATGTGATATTCAGTTGTCCCAGTACTATTTGTTGAAAAGACTATCCATTTCCCCCATTGAATTGTCTTGGCACTTGATAGTTACATTCAATGTAACTGCCAGAAAGACCCAAAAAAAAAGCCAAGAGCCAAGTGAAATGTAGGATTCATTAATAACCATGCCCATGGTACCAATACCTCTTCTCAGGGACTTACATATCCAGTGGTGTCCTATCATCAGGGTCATTTCTGTCTGTTCTCCAGACTTGATGTTTTTGAGCTGTACCTGGGTGTAAAAGACAATTATGGCTTTGTATTCACCAAGGTTGTTCAGAAATTTCAGGGTTTTTTCAGCACCAGTACCAAATATTATTTCTCTGAATCACTGGCCATTTGTTCCCCATAAACAATTAAAATGATAGAAAATTCTATCAGTTCAACATACAGCTGACTTTGCCCTGAAAGCAGCTGTTCCCAGCTCCATGAGTCTGGAGTGACCTCAAGAGAACTTGGGCCCAGGCCATATTTGAGGAGCCAAGTTCCCCACTTCTGGGAGACAGCCCACAGGCTTGGGAAAAGCCACATAGGATGCTGGGTAACTGGATTTACTCGGATATTCCTGGTTTCTGAGACTTTTTCTTTGTTAAAGCCGCAGAGATGCACACAGACAAGCCTCCCTGGATTGCCTTGGATAACATTCCTCACTTAGGCATTTCCAGCATTTTGTTGACATCTTTACTATGGTTTGATCACACTGTATTGTGATAAGATTAATAGCTAACACATATTGAGAATTTATTATATGGCAGGCATTGTTCTAAGAACATTACCCATCCTATGACTAGGTACTGTGATTAGGCCCATTTTATAGATGAAGAAACTAAGTGTTTAAATAACTTCAGAAAGATCACACAACCTGTAAGGATTCAGATCCTTGGCGCCTGGCCCCAAATCCTTAATGGTTTAAGGATTAATTGGTTTAAGCACCCAGAATCAGAATCTGAACTCTTGGAGGACACCATCTGCCTATACTGCTTTCTGCAGGCAGATGTTATCAGGAACTAGAGAATGTCATAGCTCGAAGTAAACTTAGAGGTATCTAGTCCAACTGTCTCACGTTACACATAATAAAAGCAAGACCCAGAAAGGGGAAGTAGCAAAGTTGGGACCAGAATTCCAGGTTCTTGACTCACAGTAAAGCACTTTTCCCTTCACTCTTGATCCATTTAAGGCAAGAATGTCTACAACGTAAGGAATGTCTACGCGAGCAAGGCCTGTCTGTGTCTTTGGAGGACACAGGATACGCCTCTTGCCCATTTTCAATCCACGTCACATAGTCCCTCAACTCAGGAGGGCAGCAGGGCCCCCGCCAGCCTCACTGCTGGGCCATACCTCACGAGGAAAGTTACCAAAAGCAGCTCACGAGGTCCAACCAAAGCGGTCCCCTTGCTCCCCACTCCCCAGGGGGTGAGAGGCAGGCTGAGAAACACAACTGTGGGATTCCTGGCATATTTCAAAGGTACGTGGGGACTGTGGGACAGAATATTTGAAATCAGGTTTCTCATGGAGATCTGCCTATATAGTCTCCATAAGTCTCTAGGCCAGCAGCTTGATCCAATGATGGTTCCAGTAAAAGGATAGTAAAAATACGTAACACTGGTCTTACCACCATGCTAATTTCTCCAAAGAGCTCCCAGCTCTGGCTGGTATTTTATGGCCCTTATCTTCACCTGCACGGTTAGGAAAAGACTACTATTTTGCTGTATTGGGGGTTAGCAAGTTGAAGGCTCCAGAAGGACAACTAGCCTGCCCTAGCCTGTAGGACTAGTTTACTGTAGAACTGGTCTCATTGTGCTCTGCTCAACACTCAGTTTGCTAGACCCTGTTGCTGTTTCCTCATTCTTAATTGATCTTTAATCAAAATCAGGCCACTAGTTTGAACTCTGAGACATTGACACATGGCATTAAAGGCTTTAAGGAGATCAGTGGTTCTCGGTTGGGGTGGTTTTATTTCCCAGGGGACATTTGGCAATGTCGACAGATGTTTTTAGTTATCACAACTCGGGAGGTGCTACTGGCGTGGGCATCTAGTGAGTAGTGGTCAGGGGTGCTGCTCAACATCTTACAAGGCACAGACAGCCCCACAGCAAAGAACCATCCAAGCCATAACATGAGCAGTGGTGGGGCTCTAGCTTCTAGAGTATGTTGGGGGATTGAGGGTAAGAGGAGATATAGGGGGAGTTATTCCAGATTAATCCAAGAAAAAGATAAGCCCAAACTGCTGCCTTGGATGCAGGCCAGGGGGACAATTAGAAGCCCCAGGTTGGGACTTCCCTGGTGGCGCAGTGGTTAAGAATCTGCCTGCCAATGCAGGGGACACGAGTTCAAGCCCTGGTCCGGGAAGATCCCACATGCTGCGGAGCAACTAAGCCCGTGCGCCACAACTACTGAGCCTGCGCTCTACAGTCCGCGAGCCACAACTACTGAGCCCACGTGCTGCAACTACTGAAGCCCGCACGCCTAGAGCCTGTGCTCTGCAACAAGAGAAGCCACAGCAATAAGAAGCCCGTGCATCACAACAAAGTGTAGCCCCCGCTCGCATGCAGCAACGAAGACCCAATGCAGCCAAAAATCAATCAATCAATAAATAAAATTAAAAAAAAAAACAAACGGAATGTTTTTGTTTAAAAAAAAAAAAAAAAAGCAGCCCCAGGTTTGGTTTGCCTGAGTGTTTGTGTAAAGGGGAGATTGTTTGCCTTCTTAAAGAGCCCCATGTAATCGACTCTTTGTGTGTCAGTCTCAGGGAGGCCTGTCAGCCCCGGGCAAGCACATTTATCCGGAAGGAAGTGAACCTTGGCTGCGGGCTGCCCCAGCCCCACCTGGGCTAATGAGTCATCCAAGTGAAAGTGTCTGCGCACCTGGGCTCCAGGAAACCGCACACCCAGGCACCCTCCCTCCCGCTTCTCAGGACACAGCTCTCCCCATTAAGGTGCCGTCTCTCAGGCTCCCCTGGAGCGTGGCCCACACCTGTGGGGGAAGAGGAGGGGCCTCAGGTAGAAATTCCTGCTAGTGAAGTTCTCCTGCCGGAAACACACCCTTCACTTTCTAGCTAACACCTCACATTCTTTCCTTCTGACCTGATTCCTCTACTTTTAACCTACTTCCTGAAGCTGAAAGAGACATGAAGATAGAAGCAAAGTGTCACGTGGTAGGGAAAATAGTTTACGGCACACCTAATATTTCGGGCAAGCCTATAGCAAGGAAAATCATTAGCAGATTCATGTATTAGGACCAGATTATGATCTTAGAGTCAACTCTATTCTTTATCTCATGTGGATAAAGGTTTTATGTCTTTTTTCAGGCATTGCTTCCCATCAACATGTGGCAAAATATTTCCGCTGCCCTAGATGCGTTTACTTTTGACATCATTTGTATTTCAGGGCAAGAGCCCAGATCAGATATGAGTTTTTATTGGATAATCATACTTCACACGAGAATCTTGGAGGCCCTGTTCTTCCTTGCTAAGGTTCTCACTTGAGGGCCTTTTTCTTTTTTTTTCCCACTCCATGTGGCACGTGGGATCTTAGTTCCCTGACCAGGGATCGAGCCCGAGCCCCCTGCAGTGGAAGCACGGAGTCTTAACCACTGGACCGCCAGGGAAGTCTCGAGGGCCTTTTTCTGCAATCAATCCACTCAGCAAACATTGGCGGAGCTCAGGTGAGGTGGAGACCAAGGGGACAAAAGTGAATAAGCCACGGGTGCTGCTGCACGGGGCTCACAGGCCAGCATGAGATGGATCTGTAAGAAGTAGTGATGGTAATTCATTACAACACGGTCTCAGTCACCCCCTGTCAGCTTGCCCTATTAGCACAGAGTCCTCTAAGGGGCATTCTCACCTGATTTTGCCCTCTCTGTGGCATCATAATCTGACCTGCAATGTTTGGATCAGTGTTCCAACCAATAGCGATAAAAACCAATCATAGTCTCTAAAGGGGAATTTTAACTCAGGTTTGTTGAGAATGACTTGACCCAAGCTCCATAATGAGAACTCAATACAATGAATAATGAAGGTTATTTGGGTAGCGGGGTCTTCTGTTCTCCTCACTAAGGAACTCATGAGAACCTTTATCCAGTGTGGCTAAGAGACTCCCCGGGAGTCTGGACACTCCTCTGTGTGTCCATGTCACACTTGCCCAAGATGAACCAATCTGGACTAAGTCTTGGTCTTTGATACCAGATGGACTTTGCCCTCTCCTGTCCCCCTTCCCAGTGGGTGACACCCTCACTGGATCACCCAAGTTAGGAAATGGGGTTGTTCTCCACTCCTCCCTCAAATTCACTCACCTTCCACATCAGTACGTTCTATCTCCTTAATTAAATCTCCGACCTCCTCCACGCTGCCCCCGCCATCCCCACTGTTTAGGCCCCAGTCACCTCTTGGCTGGACAACTGTAAGTCAAGTATTATAAGCTAACCGAACTCTGTCCCCAAACTCCACTCTTACCCGTCATTGTCACAACATCCCATCAGCCACACTCCCCTCTGCAGCCAGAATGGTCTTTCAGCTGCACAAGATTGATGGTGTCAACCTCCTACTCAGAAGAACTCCAGTGGCCTCCCATTTTCCCTGGGAAAACTCTATACTCCATCATCTGTCCTGTTTTGACACCTGCTTCCTTTCATGCCCAGACACAAACAACTTCTTTTCCTTGAATAATCCAAGCTCTCTTGGCTCCAGTTCATTGCATAGGTTTCTCTCTTGATGAAATAATTTTTTCCATCTTTTTGCCTGACTGTCTTCTCACTGTTTAGAATTCTGTGTGGATGGCTCTTTTCCAAGAAGGTTTCCATGTCCCCTTGCTGGTCAGGAACCTGTCCCAAGAGCTCCCACAGGGCACTGTGCACATACATCATCCTCATTTCCCCTGCAGGGTAACTTTGCATCTGTCCCTGTGGTAGGCAGACCTGTGAGATGGCCTACAGGATCCCTTCCTCCTGGTATCAATGCCCTTTTGTGATACTCTCCTCTTGGGTGTGGGGTGGACCTAGAGACCCACTTCTTATGAATAGAATACAGCAAAAATGAAGGAATGTCACTTCCATGATTAGGTTACTGGAGGAAGGGGCCATGAGCCAAGGGATGTGGGCAGCTTCTAGCAGCTGGAAAAAGCAAGTGCACAGATTCTCCCCTACAGCCTCCAGGAAGGAACACAGCCCTGCTGACACCCTGATCTTAGCTCAGTGAGCCCCGTGTTGGATTTCTAACCTACAGAACCATAAGACAATAAATGTGTGTTGTTTTAAGCCATCAAGTTTATGGACATTGTCTACAACAACAGGAAATGAATACACCTAATGACCTGGTCCTGGAAACTACATGGATTGTTTTATTTAATTTCTTGACACCTCTAAGGTAGATACTATTCACTCACGTATTTCAGATAAGGACATTCCATCTTGCCCACAGTCTCATGGCAGGTAAGTGGCCAGAGCCAGGATTTGAATCTGATCCACTTAGAGCAGTGAAGGAGTGAAGAAGCTGTGGGGTGCAGAGAATGAGGGTGCATGTATGGCAAGAAATTGAAGGAGTTTTTTTTTTTAATAAATTTATTTATTTATTTATTTATTTATTTATTTATTTATTTATTTTCGGCTGTTTTGGGTCTTCGTTGCTGGGCGCGGGCTTTTCTCTAGTTGCGGCGAGCAGGGGCTACTCTTGGTTGCAGTGCGTGGGCTTCTCATTGCGGTGTTTTCTCTTGTTGCAGAGCACGGGCTCTAGGCACGTGGGCTTCAGTAGTTGTGGCATGTGGGCTCAGTAGTTGTGGCTCACGGGCTCTAGAGCACAGGCTCAGTAGTTGTGGCGCATGGGCTTAGTTGCTCCATGGCATGTGAGATCTTCCCAGACCGGGACTCGAACCCATGTCCCCTGCATTGGCCAGCGGATTCTTAACCACTGTGCCATCAGGGAAGTCCCCGAAGGAGCTTCTGAAAGCCTTCTTTTTGTCTGAGAAATAAGACGATGCAAATTCTACTAAAATGACTTGGAAATAGTGGGTTGAGAGCTTGAGGAAAAAAAGTTTGAGCTAAAATGTTTCTTTGATTCTAAGATGACACGAATTAGAAGAAATGCCATCAATCTAATAGCAAGTTATTGCCAGGGAGCACTGTCATATTAAAAATTTACACAGAGGTTATAAGACACATCTTAATTAAGGTTCTTTAAAATATTTTTTAAGAGTGAGTCTTAGAATGAAGGAAATGATGCACTTGTTTTAGGCAGTCAGAGGGGAGCTGACTAGGGTCACAGGGGAGGGCTGTATGTTTGCTTGGAGTCCACAAGGATGGACCCCATGGGTTGGAGTGCTTAGAGTACCACTGTGTGCCAACTCCCTTGCAGGGCACCAGGATATAAAGACGATACAACATGGAATTCACTGTTAAACAAAGGACAGGCAGTGAAGGTCCGAAGAGGTGATTAATTCAGAATGGAGGAATCCTCACTTGTGAGTCAGGTAGTCTTGGAGATTTCATGGGAACTCAACAAGCTGAGAACAGGAACATTCCAGAAAGAAGGAACAGGATGAGTAAGGCAACAGGCATTGGGAACTGCAGAGAGCTGGGTTGGCTGAGATGTCAGAGATGAGGTGGGAGCATCAGTAGATGATTTTGCAAAGGCAGGCAGAGAATTGTGGCCTTTTGCTCTGAGGAGCCACAGCACGATATTAGGCAAGGGAATAAAATGATCAGATTTGCCTTTTGGACGCCACACAGTAGAGGCTCTGCCTCCATCCAGGAGCGAGACTGCACTCTGCCTGAAGCCCGTATGAGTGGGGCTCCCTTGGGAGACTGTGGACCCAGCTGCTCCCAGCTTCCTCATCAGGGCGGGCTGGAAGGGTGTCAGCTGGGAGCAGCCAGGCCAGTTGAGAGGCTACCACATTAATTCAGGCCAAAGGAAAGAAGCAAGTCTTGGGTGGGGAGGGGGTTGGGGGGTGGGGTGCGGGAGAGTTGTCAATTTGCAAGTCATTGAGGAGAAAATATCCCAGGAGCAAGATGGCTGGTTGGAGGAGGGGCTCAAGGAAGGGGAAGCTGGGACGAAGTGAGAGAGTGGCATGGACATATGTACACTACCAAACATAAAATAGATAGCTAGTGGGAAGCAGCCGCATAGCACAGGGAGATCAGCTCGGTGCTTTGTGACCACCTAGAGGGGTGGGATAGGGAGGGTGGGAGGGAGACGCAAGAGGGAGGGGATATGGGGATATTTGCATACGTATAGCTGATTCACTTTGTTATAAAGCAGAAACGAAAACACCATTGTGAAGCAATTATTATACTCCAATAAAGATGTTAAAAAAAAAAAAAAAGATCTCCCCTTTCCTGACTCCGGGAAGTGGTGGGAGGAACTGGGATGCTGTCCCCACGGAAACATGCAGGAGCATTTTTGGAAAAGAAGGGGGTCAGGTCAGTCAGGGTCCTATGAAACAGTCAGGATGCCACGAAGCAGGCACCGGGCTAGACGGCTCAGCTTCCTGCCCAGAACCCAAGACCTGGCTGGAGAGGAGGAAGTGGGAGTCGGACCAGCAGGGTTCCACCCGCAGCCCACCATCCCCAGCTGTGCCACAGCTCTGGGCCTCATGCTCATCATCTCTGAAATGGGCTTAACGCTAAGACCTACTGCCCAGGGTGGTGCTGAGGATTAAAGGATCACACACGGGGGGAACTTTCAGTGCCCAGCCTGGCACAAGCTGGTGCCTGGTGAACAGCAGCTGGGGTTATTTCTGTAGGCGACTAATAGATATTGGATGAGACCAGGAGTGAATAAACGTAACTAAAACCAACAGGAAGAGCTGATGAGACACAAAAGAAAAATACTGTATGATTTCACTTATATAAGGTACCTGGGAGTTGTCAAATTCATAGAGATCGAAAGTGGAATGGTAGTTGCCTGGGGCTGGGGGAAGGGGGGAATGTGGAGTTATTGTTTAATGGATGTAGAATTTCCCTTTGGGAAGGTAAAAATGTTCTGGAGATGCAACACTCTTTGACATAAATTGTAGCAATATTTTTTTGGATCCTTCTCCTAAAACAAAGGAAATAAAAGTGAAAAAAAAACAAATGGAGGACTTCTCTGGTGGTCCAGTGGCTAAGACTCCACACTCCCAAAGCAGGGGGCCTAGGGTTGATCCCTGGTAAGGGAACTAGATCCCCCATGCCGCAACTAAGAGTTCACATGTCACAACTGAAGATCTTGCATGGGCTTCCCTGGTGGCGCAGTGGTTGGGAATCCGCCTGCCAAGGCAGGGGACACGGGTTCGATCCCTGGTCCGGGAAGATCCCACATGCCGCGGAGCACCTAAGCCCGTGCACCACAACTACTGAGCCTGTGCTCTAGAGCCCGTGAGCCACAACTACTGAGCCCGCGTGCCGCAAGTACTGAAGCCCATGTGCCTAGAGCCCGTGCTCCACAACGAGAGAAGCCACTGCAATGAGAAGCCCGCACACTGCAATGAAGAGTAGCTCCCACTCACCGCAACTAGAGAAAGCCTGCGCGCAGCAATGAAGACCCAAGACAGCCAAAAATAAATAAAATAAATAAATTTATTAAAAAAAAAAAAAAAAAAAGATCTTGCATGCCGCAACGAAGATCCTGCACGCTGCAATGAAGATCCTGCGTGCCGCAGCTAAGACTCGGCACAGCCAAATAAATAAATAAATATATAAATATTAAAAAAAAAAAAAAAGAATGGGACCTAATTAAGCTTAAAAGCTTTTGCATTACAGAGGAAACCATCAACAAATTAAGAAGACAACCTACTGAATGGGAGAAAATATTTGCAAATGATATGACTAACAAGGGGTTAATATCCAAAATATATAAATAGCTCATACAACTCAACATCAGAAAACCAAACAACCCAATTTAAAAATGGGCAGAAGAACTGAATACACATTTTCCCAAATAGGAAATGCAGATGGCCAACAGGCACATGAAAAGATGCTCAACATCACTAATTATCAGGGAAATGCTAATCAAAACCTCAATGAGATATCACCTCACACCTGTCAGAATGGCTATCATCAAAAAGAGCACAAATAACAAATGTTGGTGAAGACACAGAGAAAAGGGAACCCTCATACACTGTTGGTAGGGATGTACATTGGTGCAGCCACTGTGGAAAATAGTATGGAGGTTCCTCAGAAAACTAAAAATAGAACTACCATATGACCCAGCAATTCCACTCTGCGTATATACCTGAAAAAAACAAAAACATTAATTTGAAAAGGTACATGCACCCCAATGTTCATAACAGCATTATTTACAACTGCCAAGATATGGAAGCAACTCAGGTGTCCATCAACAGATGAATGGGTAAAGTAGATGTGTGTATATATATATATATATATATATATATATATATATACACATATATATGTATATATATATATACATTTATATATACATATATATATAATGTGTGTGTATATACACACACACACACACACACATACACACACACAATGGAATACTACTTAGCCATAAAAAAGAACAAAATTTTTCCATTTACAGCAACATGGATGGACTTGGAGGGCATCATGCTAAGTGAAATAAGTCAGAGAAAGACAAATACTATGTGATATCACTTATGTGTGGAATCTAAAAAATACTACTAGTGAATATAACAAAAAAGAAGCAAACTGACAGAGAAAACAAACTAGTGGTTACCAGTAGGGAGAGGGAAGCAGGGAGGGGCAACATAGGGGTAGGGGATTAAGAGGTACAAATAATTACATATAAAATACGCTACAAGACATATTGTACAACACAGAGAATATAATCAATATTTTATAATAACTATAAATGGAGTACAGCCTTTAAAAATTGTGAATCACTGTATTGTACACCTGTAACTTATATAATATTATACATCAACTATACCTCAGTTTTTAAAAATGTTCTGAATCAATATCTTGTAACAACCTATAATTGTAAAGAATCTGAAAAAGAATATATATATATATATATATATATATATATATAAAACTGAATCACTTTGCTGTATACCTGAGACTAACACAACATTGTAAATCAACTATACATCAATTTTTAAAAATGTTCTGGAGATGGCTGGTAGCGATGGTGATGCAACAATGTGAATGTTCTTAATGCCACAAAACTGTACACTTAAAACAGTTAAAATTGTAAATTTTGTATTATGTCTATTTTATCACAGTAAAAATCAATTAAAAATGCAAAAAAAAAAAAAGAATAAACAAGACAGCACTGGGAAAACGAATGGGACGAGAACAGAAGAGATGAGAAGAGATGATTGAGATAAAGGTGATTTAAAAACACTTTATCTGTGCAGATAAAATTTATAGTGAAGAATGTGACCTGGTTCTTAGACTTGATAGTCATTTCAAACACCTCTGGGTTCCCTGGCTTCACACACCTGAGGTTTATCACACTGGGAGCTAATCATTCACACAGCTCTGGGCCGACACTCTGTTAAGTGTGTCAGCAACACCAAGGCTCCTAAGAACAGAGCTGGGGCACCCCCTTTCCTCCAGACACCACTGCACCATGTGACACAGCTGGGGCGTGGGGGGGAAAAAGAGGTGGGTGACATTGGTGGGGTTGCCAAGGTAGAGCCATCTTTTAGGTCTAAAGAAAATCTGAAGGAAAAAAAAACCCGACATCAGATCATTTCTGCAGCTACGACCAAAACCTGGGGAGCCAGGTCAGGGAATGGTGAAAGGGTGTCACTAAATTCCCGACCCAGGAAGCCAGGCCCTAGCTTGGACATGGCAGCTTGGCAACTCCACATGCTTCTCACCAGAGCCCGCAGGGAAGGGAGGCCAAGACCCCAGCACCAGCCCTGCCTCCTTCCCTGGAGACCCCACTGCGATCTTTCCCAGACTCTGAATTGGATCCTCCATTTGGCCTCCCATCAATGGGGCCTCAGACCAGTCCCAGCAGAAGCACATGTGGCTCCAGTCTCCTCGTGTCAGAAAAGTCCCAACCCCATCATTCCCCATCCTCGGCCTCCCTCCTCTTCTCCACTCCTGCGCTAAGCCAATGTGACTATGTGCACTGCTGCAAAAAAAAGATGTTCCAGGCCACGCTGGCAGCCCTGATGCCAGTCATGGAAAGGACAAAGAGGGAGAAGAGACAGGGTGTGGGCCTGGCCCCAGCCACACCCCAGGACATCAGCTGGAGGGCTGCACATGCCCTCCACACAGGAGAACACACCAAAACATAACACAGCCCTGTACCTTTGCAAATGACCAGAGCCTGCAACCAAACAGGACAGAGCCTTCCCAGCTCCCCGGCAGATGGAGGCATCAGCCAAGCTTGCCAAGCTTGAGTTCTGTCAAAAAGACTCTGGAGGGAGCCTATTGAACCACAGACTGTGCTCTCAGCTCAAGAGCAGAGCCAAAACAGGCTGTCGTATCCATCCAAGGAGCAATGGAGTAGAGAAAGTGGAGGATCTAAGGGGCTCTGTCCTCAGGGCAGCCCCAGATGTGCCTCTCAGAAGGAGTGGGCCTTGAGGACTTGATAACTTGTCTGAACCTTGTTTGCCATATCTGCAAAATGAGGCTAATAAAACCCCACAGGCTGACTGTGTTAAAAGAGAAAATAAACACGTGCTCCCTGATCTTAGTTATGATTATGCCAATGATTATCCAGTTGCTTGGTTAATCAACACGAGTTTATTGATCACCTACTATACGCCAAGGACATTCTACACATTGCCTCATCTTATCTTCCCAACAGCCCTAAGAGGAAGGTATTGTTATTCCCGTTTTACGGACAAGGAAGTGGAGGCTGGGCAGGGAGGTTAATCATTTGCTCAGAGTTACGTTTCCAGTAAGTGACAATTCTTGCAGATGTGTGGCCTCCAAGGCCCATGGTCTTTGCACTGTAGGACTCTAACCCAGCTCACCAGGGCAGAAAACACGCACAAGAGACAGGACGCGCGTGGGTGGAACAATTAGAGTAAGGTGTAGACTCAGGCTGAAGGAGTTCAGCCTCCAGGGAGAGACAGGTGAGCAGACAACAGAAACCAGGGCCCAGTGTCCGGTGAGCCTGGAGCCCCCTAGGGCCAAGGTGAGGGCTGGGTGAGAGAGAGCAGCTGTGAAAGGGCTCCTCTTGGAGAGGGGGGGTGAAGGGGGCTGGGTAGGTGCAATGGTTTACAGAGGCCCAGGGGGCAAGTCTCTGAGAATGTTCTCCTTCTAGAAGCTGTGACAGCCCCTCTCCCCACCCAAAACTCAGGGCATAATTACAGCTCAGCCAAGCTTGCCTTCATCTCCTGCAGCTTCCCCATCTTCACCCTCTATCCCCTTGGGGGTTCTCTTCTATCTAAGCACTCAAGACTCCGAGGTTCCTTTGTCCTTCCACGGATTCTCAACCCCTCCTGAACACTAGAATCTCCTGGGGGACCCTTAAAAACAGATGTGGACCCCACTCTAGAAATTCCATTTCAGTTAGTCTGGAAGGGTGAGGAAGGCCGACAATGGCCTGAGAGATGAAAGGACTTTTCTGGGTCACAAAGCCGCTAGCAGAGAGGCCTGGATTCCCCTAAGGCTTCCTAACTTGGAGCTCAGTTCCTCCTCGTAGCAACCGCGTGCCTGTGGAGGACGGGCGCCCGAGCACTTGCCCATGCGTGTCTCCTAGTGTTGGGGTCCCAGGCTGGAGTTCCTCCCTCGGCCTCGCTCTGCCCCAGCCCACCCCCAGCGATGACCACTGCCGCTTCCCGCTTGATGTCAGAAACACGTTCCTCGGCAAAGTCTGACCTTTGGACTTTGGACAGTGAAAAATACAGCTTTGACAGCCAGGCCGTGTAGAACCCAAAGTAAGTTTCCAAACTCCTGTTGACTACAAGGCCTGTAAATAGACTTTGATGCCCCTCAGGTCAGCCCCTGGAGGCCCTTGGCCTTGGTTTCCATGTCTTGAATCGAGAATAAATACTAATACTATCTAACTCGTACAAGGCTTTTGCAAAGGTAACTGGAAATGATACCCACAAAGGATAATGCCTGACAGAGGAACTGGCATTCAGTCCTCCCACAAATGCTTGCTCAGAATCTGCTGCAGACTAGGCACTATCTGAGCATGAGGGGAGAACGTTGTGACCCTAAGCTGCCCCTGTCTCAGGGCTCCCAGTAGAGGCGGGATTCAGGCAAGTAGAGAGGCAATTAGTATGCAGAGAGCCGTGTGCTCTGGGGACACAGAGGGACACAAGTAACCCATCTGAGAACACACATCAAGAGGTTTCCATGAGTCAGGCTGAAGGGCAGGGCAGCCCTGAAGGAAAGGCGAGTACAAGGAAATCCAAGTAACTGCGCATTACAGCTGAAACAGAAATCGTGCTTTGGTTTCCTAGGGCTGCCATAACAAACTACCATAAACATGGTGGATTAAAACGACAGAAATTTATCCTCTCACAGTTCTGCCAGCTATAAGTCCAAATCAAGGTATCATCAGAGCCAAACTCCCCTCTGAAGGCTCTAGGGGAGAATCCTTCCTTGCTTCTTCCTAGCTTCTGGGGGGTCCTGGCAATCCTTGATGTTTGTAGCTACATGACTCCAATCTCTGCCTCTTCTCTCTGTGTCTCTTCTTCCCATGAGGACAATTATCATTGGATTTAGGGCCCACCTAACCCAGAATGAGCTCATCTCCATCTTTAATTACATCTGCAAAGACCCTAGCTCCAAATAAAGTCACACGCTGAGGTTCCCGGGGATGTGAATTTGGGGGTCATGATTCAACCCACCCCAGAGGGCAAGGGTGGAAGTGGAGAGAGATGAGATTCCCAGAGGTAGGCTGGGGACACACACAGACTTCATCCAGGGACACTGGTGACAGGTGGAGGCGTTTTAGAATGTAAGTTTTCGAAAGATATGCTGCCTGCTGGATGGAGGGCAGATAGAGAAGAACAAAGTCGGATGCTTTACAGTAATTCAGTGAGATGTACTTCTTGACAGTCAGTAGGTATTTGGGAGACAGAGCTGACAAGGTGTGGTGGTGATTTGGAAGCAGCGAGAAGGAAAGGAGCCACATTGTGTTCTCAGGTTTCTGAGTAAAGGAACTGAATGAGGGCACGTGGCAGGAGGAGCAAGGGTGGGAAGGAAGGAGATAGGAGACCCAAGCGGAGATGCTACGGAGACCCTGGACTCGATGCAGGAGGTCAGGCTCAGGGTCAAGCTCAGGGGAGCTCTCAAGGCTGGAGAGTGAGTGAGCCCATGGAAGGACCTGGCACTGTGGGAAGAGAGTGATGTGTATGGGGAGAAACAGAGGCTCAGAACAGACCAGAGGAGGACCAACATTAAGGGCTCAGGCAGACAAAGAGCTCACGACAAAGACTAAGGAGGAGGGACGAGAGGCCAAGGGAGCGGGCAACGGGCAGTCACACAAAGAGACAGTGCCCAGCCCTTTCCCTGTCCCCCTCCTCGTCTCCCGTCCACTTCCCTTTCCAGTTTGCTACAGTGAAAGTACTTGACCTTTCTTGGGGTGATGAGAGGATAGCCTCACAGGGCAAACTGTACAGCTCCCTATTTATTACTCAAGCATGTTCTGTGCTTCTGTTACCTAATCAGAGACTGGACTGGGCAACCCTGGTTTCATTTCCATCACCTTCCGCCCACCCCACACCCCTGGATAATCCAGAGCCTTCCATCCAGTCATCTCTGGCAAAGAGCCCACACCCTCCATCTGCTGTCTCCAAAAGGCAGCTGTCAGACCCATGTGGGCTAATGTTGATCACCTGAGATGGGGCTGGTCCGAATGGAGATGTGCAGTAAGTGTAAATTACATGTGGATTTCAAAGACTCACTCTGAAAATAAATGTAAAATATCCCAGGAATAATTTTATATTGATTACATGCTAAAATTACATTTTAATATATGTAATTATTAATTAAATTAATTAATTAAAATATATTTTTATTAAATATATTAATTAAATATATATTAAAATATATTATTAAGTTAATTAAATGCAGATGCAGGTTAAATGCAGGTTAATTAAAAATATATTATTTTAATTAAATTAATATCAAAGTATATTAATTAATTTAAATTAATATTAATTAAATTAATATATTTTTGTTAAATTTAATTTAATTTTAATTAAATTAAATGCAGGTTAATTAAAATATATTATTAAGATTAATGTCACCTGTTTCTTTGTACTTTTTTTAAACCTAAAATTACATATGTGACTTGCATTATATTTCTTTTGGGTAGTACTGCCCTAGAGACCTTCTTTGATATCAAGACTTACCTGAAACACCGAACAGTTTTGCATTTCCCCAGAGTCCGGCTGGCACAGGTCACAGGAAGGGAGAATGGCATGCTGTATGTTGCACCTGGTTTTTCATGTTCTCATTTTATTTCTCATAGCTCATGTGATTCCCTCTCTCTTCCCTAACTTTTTAAATGAGAAAACCAGAGGGCAAATTTAAGTCATGTCTACTCAATTCCTAAACCCATAATTTGTCCAATACACAATGTTGTCAAGTCTAATGGTGGTAATAGTTTTTAAGGAACCCCCTTAGATAGTAATAATACTAATCCCTTTATGCACATAAAGAGTCTTATATCATTTACATCATCCCATCTGCTCCAAAAGAAAACCTTAAGACTTCCAATGTAAGATATTTTCATTTTAAAATTTTGTTTATACACGGCAGAAAATTAAAAGGTACAAAGAAATAGAAAAGTCAACTTCCCACCCACCCCTGACTTGCTCCCTCCTGCCACCCTCCACCCCTACCTCCTCCTCCACCCCTGCCAACAGCATGCTCTGTACATCCCCCTAGTGATGGTGATGCACAAACACAATCAAACATGCGTGTGGCTATATGGCCATTTTTCAAAAAACTCAAATAGCAGTAGATTGCACCCATATTCCACACGTTACTCTTTGTACTTAGCACCTTATCTTGGAGACCCTTCATATCAGTACATAAAGGTCTGCCTTTAACTGATATGTCATATTTAAATGAAAAGACTTTCATAAATTACAAAATACATTTAAATCAGGAAACTAAGTTCAAGGAAGGAGTCACTTGTTCTCCTTGACGGCGACAGTGACAGATTGAGGCCAACTGATTCCAGTCCGAGCCTGCTTCCTCTCCTTGACCCTCCCTGTGCCCCCATCTGTGAAAGAGTAGAAACAATTCCTGGCCCACCTACTGTGAACCTGACATGGAGACTGAAGGAGCTAATGAAACCTGGAAAGCACAATTCAAACTGTTACTGTAACTCTACTGTTACTGTCACCGTAATCTGAGTCACATCTTGGTAGAAATCTAAGCAACGTAGGGGAGGGCAAATGTATTTGGGCAGGAGGACTCTTCCACCCTTTGAATCACATCATCACTGGGCCCATAGTATTGGCCCCGACCCAGCACTGATCTAGCCCAAGGGGACAGATCTTGGCTGCCTCCTTAAAAAGGGTTGGAATGTTCTGAAGGGCTCAGGTGTGACTGTCCAGCCCCTCATCTTGTGGGGAGTAGGTGGTCACAGGTTCTGGCCCCCAAGGACAGGCTTTCTCAGGAAGGAGACTTCACTCACAAGGCTGAGACATAAGCACACACAGACACAGGCCCTGGAAATCTGGAGCCAGGTGGGTGGAAAACTGTCCTCAGCCCAGCAGTGGCTGGTTGTTTATGTACAGTAGGCCACGGGATGACATTTTCTGGGCCCAGGCTCGGCACGGGGAGCTGACTGCACCCACCAGCACAGCTCCAGCCCAGACATGGGAACAATGTGACTGACGGGAACCACAGCCAAATTAGGCTGGCCAAGGGGGCTGGCACGGCCCAAGCGAGTGAGCGACTGCTTAAAGGGATGCTGCCTCATTTCATCTGGTGGCCCTGCCCACCGCCTTGGTGTCTGGGGCTTGCTTCTCCTTGCTTGTTCCCAGCTCTCCCCTGTGACCCAGGATCTTGGGGAAGAACAGGGGGGAGGGGGAGGAGACAAATCTCCAGGGAAGAAAAAGCAAACCCAGGCTTAGCCAGCATGTACCCCACATGTCTTCCCAGCTCCTCCAAGTTGGCCCCATGGTCCCCAGATGTGCAGGAAAAGTGTGCTTAAGCTGTGTGATCACAAAGATTGAGCTTCCCCAGGAAATTTCTAGAGCCCATTAGAAGGGCTCACAGAGCCTCCAGAAATCGTGCCTTCCCTTACCTTGGTTCCTCATCTTGGCAAAGATTCACACTGTCTCCACCCAGAGAGGTGGAAGGCCAGTCTACTCATCCTGTTTATAGAAGAAGGGTGGGGAGAGCGAAAGGACAAGTTCCAGCCTCTCACAAGGCTTCTCACCAACCTGCCCTGTCTGAGCAGTTACTCTCTGAGCTCAGTCGACCATCCACTCTTCCTAAAGTCAGCCGGTCAGTGTTCTACACAGTTGGTCCTAAGAAAGAAACAAGTATTCAAACCTGGATGTTCAAAGCACATTGCCGACAGTCCTCCATTTAGCAAAAGAATTAATTATGGACCTTCTTTGAAGAAACAACTTTCCTAGGGCGTATAAGGTACAATTTTTACTTAGCATCAATGTATTCACAATTTTTTTTGGTATAAACCTAAAAAGGCGCGTATGTTTGGATATAAATGTATTTGTGTTATTTTTCAATTCTCAGTATAAAAACTTGATTTAGGCAGGGCTGGTATCATTATTTCTACCTTTCAGGTGAGGAAAGGGAGACTCAGAGAGATTCTAAGCAAAAATGGGAGTTCCCACTGCTCCACAATGACCGGCTGAGGGTCATATTTCTCAGCCTGCCCAAATCCCACTGTTATACCTGCGCTGTTTACAGAAAGTGGAGTAGAGGGTACCAGGGACTGGGGAGGGGGTGGGGAAAATATTATTTAATTGGTGCAGAGTCTCTATTCTGGATGATGAAAATGTTCTGGAAATGGATAGTGGTGATGGTTGCATGACATTATGAATGTACTTAGTATATGCTGAATGTACACTTAAAAATGGTTAAAAGGGTACATTGTATATTAATTTTTTAACATAGAAAAAAAATTACCTAGCTGAAATTCTGAATCGTAGCAGGATTATGTTAGCTCACTTCCCCTTCTGCCCTTTCCTTCCACCTCCCACTTCCCCCATATAATATCGAGAACTAATCAAGAGAAAATAATTAAAATTGAAGTAACACTGAGAAATCACTTCTAACCCAGGAGATTGGCAAAAAATAAAGTATGATAATACTCTTTGCTAGTAAAGATGCAGAAGAAGGACACTCTCGCACACTGCCATTGAAAAGATAAACTGGGCAGACTGGAAAACAATCTAGCAATATATTATAAAAATATTTATTAAAATTAAAAATACACATACGTGGGACTGGAGACAGGGAAAATATACAGGTCAATTGAAGAGAATAGAGTTTGAGGAGAGGGATATTTCCTAGACTAAAACCAGGGGTGGGGTGTGGTCTATGGGTCACAAGATCAATTGGAACTTGCAACCTGCTCACTAAGGCGCCCCAAACTGAGAGACCCTCAGAGGGAATAGTGGTTTGGGGTATCCTGGGCTCTGGGATCACCATAGAAGCCCATGACCCAAAGGTGATCAGCAAGATGAAAAACCTGCAGAGACCACACCTGGGGTAGGGGCTTCTCCCCTGTGATCAATATGGACCCATGGCAAGAGGAGCCTGGACACTTTACCCAATCCAGCAGCAGATCAGGTAGGGACCAGAGAAAGATTTGGGTTGAATTTCCTGACATCCCAGTAGGATGGGGATGTGAAGTCACCATTAAGTTGTGTTTGGTCAGGGTTCCCCAGAAAAACATAACCAGTAGGAGGTAGATAGATAGATAGATAAATAGATAGATAGATAGATAGATAGATAGATAGATAGAGATAGGTAGATAAAGATTTATTATAGGAATTGGCTCACACAATTGTGGAGGCCAAGAGGTCCTGGGATCTGCCGTCTGTAAGCTGGAGAAATAAGAAAGCTGGTTGTGCAATTCAATTCAGATCTGAAGCCCAGAGAACCAGGAGTGTCTATTCAAGAAGAGAGAGTGAATTCATGTTTCCTCCACCTTTCCGTTCTGTTCAAGCCCTCAGTGGATTGGATGGTGCCACCCAAATTGGCGAGGGTGATCTTCTTTACTTGATCTATTGATTCAAATGCTAATCTCTTCCAGCACCACCTCACAGACACACCCAGAAATAATATTTTACCAGCTATCTGAGCATCCCTTAGCACAGTCAAGCTGACACATAAAATTCACCATCACAAACAGTTTTGCAGAAAATAAAGAACTATGCTATTACTTGCATACCTGAGTTGGTGAACTGAGAGTCTTCCCAGTTATATGAGATTTAGAGGTAGGTATTATGGATGAGGTGGGGTTCAATCTCACCTTGAGAACAACAGGTAGGGATTGGGGTGAGCAAAGGTGTGACAGCCCAGGTGAGCAGGGAGTGGGAGGCAGGGACAGTGAAGAAACAGGCTTCGCTGGAGCATGTGGTCCCAATTAGGGAGCGGAAAGAACCCACTTTTAGTGTCTGCCCTCCTCATTATCAAAACACATCTGTCACTGAACACCTCCACGTACAAGGTTCTGGGCTGTATGCTGTGAGGTATGGAAAGGTGAGAAATGCAGGATCAGCGCTTTCTGTGGGCTCATAAGTTAGCTTGATAATGTGCGTCCATGAAGAAAAACGCTCAGAAGGCGGAGTGCCCGATTCCTGACATACATCATCCGTGCACTTGTTTCCTCAGCTAAATCTTACTGTGTTTAATCCTCATACCGGGCTAAGCACTAGGGATGAAGAGATGAATGATACAATGCACCATCCCTGGGAGATGCCTAGAAATCACTTCCGGCTGAGGAAATGTCTCCCAGAGCTGGACCTAGATGGGCTGGTAGGATGTGATAGGTGTCTGAGGAGGAAGCAGGTACACCTGTGGCAAGATCGGCACCTGGGACTGATGGCCTGTGGAACACCCAGGTGAGTGGGGGGCGGGGGCCGGGGGGCAGGGGAGGTGGGCAGAGAGCGGGCCAGTCTGAAAAGAAGATGCAAGTGAGGGCAGAGAGGCAGATGAGGCTGGACAGGACAGCTGGGCGCAGATGACAGAGTGTTCTGCACTCTGGACTTTGGACTGTGGGAACCCGGAGTTAGTGAGGGTTTCTGATCTGCTGTGAGGCCCTACTGTGCCCACCAAGCTCCTGCCACCTCTAAAGTGAGTGGTAGATGGGGCTGAGCAGGGTTGGGGTTTTTTATAAATTTATTTATTTATTTATTTATTTTTGGCTGTGTTGGGTCTTCGTTTCTGTGCGTGGGCTTTCTCTAGTTGTGGCGAGCGGGGGCCACTCTTCATCGCGGTGCGCGGGCCTCTCGCTATCGCGGCCTCTCTTGTTGCGGAGCACAGGCTCCAGACGCGCAGGCTCAGTAGTTGTGGCTCACGGGCCCAGTTGCTCCGCGGCATGTGGGATCTTCCCAGACCAGGGCTCGAACCCGCGTCCCCTGCATTGGCAGGCGGATTCTCAACCACCGCGCCACCAGGGAAGCCCAGGGCTGGGTTTTTTAACATGAGGAATGTGCCCAGCAAAGATCATCTGTGGCCCACTTAGCTAGCGCCCATCCCCGAGTAACTTCTCTCCCGGGGCGCCTGCCAGCCCCGGACATTCCCCAGAACCCACGGGAGCCCTCAGCCTCTCCAGCCTGACCCGGAGGCCTGGAGGGCCCACGTGCTCTTGAGGAGCTGAGCTCCAGCCTTCCTTGTTCCTCCCACTCAGACAGCAGGGAGTCCCTGTCGCCTCAACCTCTGCCCCACATCGCCAGCTCAAAGGGGAGGGGGAGGAAGCCCTGAGGCTTACAGCAAAACCTCAGGGTGCCCCTGAGTCCCAGGAGTGCTCAGATGGAGTCTGGGCCAGCCCAGCCTGCGGGGCCATCAGCTTGGACGCAGGGTACACAGAGTGTACCTTCACCTCCTCCGGCAGGTAAGGGTGTGTGTGTGTGTGTGTGTGAGTGTGCACCCGCGCGTGCACGTGAGCGCACGCACATGAGCGCACGTGGGGCTCCCGGGCACAGGGTGTTGGGTAACCTACACCTAATGCCCCAGCCCAACACGCAGCCAAAGGATTGGGACAGGCTTTGCCTTTGAGGATGCCGACAAGCGAATCTCCTTGTGAGAAGATCATTGTCCCCGCGAACCCTGACGTCACAAACCCATTGCACCATGTCCTCCCTCTTCTCATGGATAGTTGTGTCCAGTGGAAAGCAAGCACCAAGGAACCCTCAACTTTAAGCTGTGTGCCTAGGTTTTCACCAACACCTAGGGATGCAATAAGTGTGTGCTGATTTGATGGTAAAGGGGTCACAGAAAGACCAACCCCGTGGGGTTTTAGCATATGGAAGTGAAGAGGGCTTTTCTATCCCTTTCCTTTAGGGTGGTGGGGATGGAGACAGAGGTGATGGGATTGATGGGGAAGGAGAGAAGCTACGGATTTGCTACAGCAGAATCTCTGGGGCATTAGTAATCATGCATTAATAGTTCCTAAAGCTCCCCAGATGAAGAAAAAGATTGAGAACCACCTGCCCCAAGGAGAGAGGTATGAAGAGGAGCCTTCTTTCAGATTGAATCGTGTGCCCAGAATAAATCAGTCCACCACTGCTGTCGAATCTACCTGCTGGGCCCTCACTGTGACCCAGGTTCTTGTCTCATTCCATCAGCCCCCTTCCACGTCTCCCCCGCCCCCACCCCCAGCCTTATTCCAGTTCAGCCCCTTTAATATCCCTGCTACCCATTGACTGCCATTCCCTTAGGACTTCCTTCCAGCCCCAGTTAAGAAAGACATATGATCACCAGCTTCCAGACCCCACCGCTTCCATTCTGCACACTCCAGGACCCTCTCCCAGACTGGAAGAGGTAAGAAGAGTTTGGGGTCTTTTCTCCCCCCAAGCAAGTGGGCATCCAGATATGGGCAAAATCAGAGCGTACTCAGCATGCGACCTCCGGGTGTTGGGATGAACGTGCAGGCCAGGCTGCAGCCCTGCCAGGGTGCCCGGCACTTGGAATCTTTAAATGCAAATTTCCCTTGTGGCAGCCCTGGCCTCTTCTGCAGGGGTGGCAGCTGCCCTGGGAGGAAAGACGAGATTTAAATTGGTAATCAAGCACTGTACCAAACCAGACTTTGACCTTGTTCAGAATTCCACTGGCCCGTGTTCCCTGACCCGCCACCACCCTTTCTGCCCAATTGTTCCCTTGAGTAGCTGCCTGCTATCTAAGGCAGTAAGGCAGGCTGTCACCAGCTGCTGCTTCCCTGGCTGCCTTCCACCTGGCTGGATCGGAAGGCCTTGGAAATCAAAGAGCTTTGCCTTTCCAGCCACTGTGCTACCTCTGCTCCTGGAGCGAGACAAGAGTGGTCTGGATGAGGTCTCTGGTCCTGGCTGTGCCTGCTGGTAGGGCATGGGAGAGGTGAAGGCAGCCCCGGCAAGCTTCTTTTATGCACTCTTGGTTACCAAAGCGATTCCCAGACAAGGCCTGGAATGGCCAGTGTGGGCCCACACGCCTGCTATGTTCACAGAAGCAGCATGGATCCAGCTTCCATCCTCTCCAGCTCCTTCCACTGCCCCAGAACACCCTCTGCTTGCTGCAAAACACCACGTGTTTGCTCATTTCTTCTGCCGAGAAGGTCTTCCACGTTCTCTTCTACATGTCTGAATTCTGCCCTTCCTTCCATGGCCTGGGGAGCGACTCTCCACCGTAGAGTGCCTATTCACTCCCCTGCAACCCCACCATGCTTTTTCTCTGACCTCCTCAATTCATGACTCAAACCAAATATCTGGGGCATTTAGTCACTTGCTGATTTGCTGTGTTGTCTCATTGTTTCAAGTGTTATCTCCCCAACAAGATGGTAGGCTCCCAGGGACTATGCATTACCTAGAATTGGCACTTAGTAGGTCTACTGGGAATCAGTGAATGTGAAAGGACAAATGAATGGATATAGGCATTGCTTTATTCAGAGCTCTGTTTCCTTTACACACCTAGAATTCTTCCCAACAAGAGAGCTCTTCTTTCCATTGGCTGTCGTCACAACGAAGCTGCTGGTGGAAACTTTGCTTCCCATGCCTCCCAGAGCACAGGGAAACCAGGAATCTTTCACCAGGAGGAGTCAGTTGCCAGAAGAGTTGGATTTCCACCAGCGTGCAGGGCACTAGTGGCTGCTGGGAGCAGATGTCCTGCCCTCTTTGATCTAATTGGGATGCTGGAATGTGCCCACACGAAGCTTTGTTTGCATTAATGCACACAGTATGTAAGGGCTAAGAATGACCGGGTGCAGAAAGCACCCAGTCTAGGCTGTCCTCATCAGAGAGCATGTGAAGGTGGCAGAAAATAGGGCCGTTGAATGGAGGCAGGGGGGAGGCTGGGTGTCCAAGGGAGGCGTGAAAGAGTGCCCCTACTCCGTCTTCCCCGGCCAGACTCCATCTGTCCGTGTCTGCTCCCCCACCCAGGTGAGCAAGAGCCAAAGATGGGGCCAGGACAAGGGACAAGATTGGGAGTGGGGTGGAGGATGGGTAGTTAACTCAGGGGGTTCATCTGAGAGGCAACACCTTGGGAATGCAAGGCAGCTCCCACACATGCGCTATCCATGCGAAGGGGACGCATAGAGGGAGGCTCAAAAAGCCAGCAGAAGACCAGACAGGCAAGAAAGAAGATCTAGAAAGACAGGTGAAGCGTGAGATGTCACATCTTTGTACACAGAGGGCCCAAGGGTTGGGGTAGCGGGTTGTTGATGAGCTCTGTCCATGGGGCTTCCACCTACTGTCTCAGGAGGAAGTCAGGAGCCGAGGGCCAAGCATTGAGCAGCCTATGTGTGGCCCCTGTGTGCCATCGTGCTCCTGTGTCCCTCACTGTGGTTAGGGCAGAGAGACTCTCTGACAAAAAGACATAGGGTGCTTGTCTTCTGGGCAGAGGAGAGGCTCAGAGACAAGAACATGAGTGAAGGGGAGATGGCAGCATCTGACCTACAGGCAAGCGGACCGAGTGTGGTGGGGTGAGCCTGGGTGTCGAGGAGACATTCTGGGGCTCCCCAAGGAGCGGAAATGCCCACACGAGGTTTCCCAGCAGCGCCCTCCCCCAGGCCCTTCCCCTCTGGCCTCGGGCCTCTTGCCCGCCTGTGCATGCAGTCCCATCACCGATGACAGTGAGCAGAGTTTGCCAATTCCATTCCTTTTATTACTCATGCCTTTCCCAGGGAAAGGAACAGCCTCGAAGGAGAAGGCAGCTGCCATGGACTGGCACTTGCTGACATACCTCTCAGCTAACTCGGCCCCTTTCTTTCAAGAGGAATTTTACACAGCCCATTTTATGGGTACCTACTGACATCAAAACTGTTAGTCACGGGGCAGGCATCCAGGTCAGAGAACGCCCCACCCCTGGGGTGTATCTCCTCCTTCTGCTCCACAATGTCCCCCAGGACCACGGGAGGAAAGGCCGGCAAAAAAGGAGAAGATTTCAAACGCCCAGGTGTGTGTGCAGGGGAACTTTCTCTCCCACTCTAACCAGAGGCATAGAATTTAATAAATCCTCAGAACTGGGGAGGCAGAGGTGTGTGAGAATGTCTTTCATTGTGGGGAGGGTGGGTCAAACACCTAGAGCGTCTGATAACCACATGCTCTTGAGAGCATGCCCACACACATGGTGTACTGCTGAGGTCCAGAAACAGAGGGAAGAGAAAGGGGGCCAATCTGGAAGCCAGTGCTCCATCCCCAGTCACTCCACACTGGTTAGGACTGTGGTTCCCATACCTGGATGGATGGCAGAATCACCTGGCAAGCTCAGTGAACGTGCAGATTCTTGGGGCCCCACTGCAGTCCCACCAAGTCAGAACTACGTCGGGTGGGGAAATTGGGGTATGCGTGTGTTCAACAAGCTCCCCTGGGATTCTCATACCACATCCCCCTTCCTGAGTTTAGAGTTGCCGGATCCACATGGGGTTCCTTGCAAATTGGTGCTGCTCTTGTTCAAGGCCACAGGCAGACCTCCAAAGACAGACCCCGGACCCAGCACATGGAATGCGAGAGCCAGATCTACTCCCAGAGAAGCACCTTGCAGCCTGAGTATCCTGCTGGCACACTCAGCCACTGCAGGTGATCACCTGGGACGCATTGATTTCCGTTATCCCATAGGACCTCTTTTGTAGCATTTTGTTGTTTGTTTTCACAAAATCAGCTATTACAGATATTTGATGATGGATTTGAATGCTATTCTTCTCCCTGTTTAACATGTTTGCCAACCAACGTTACCTGCCAAAGGTAATGTGGAAACCCATCACCGACTGGCTTGTTCAAGATGAGCTCAGGGTCACTAAACCATTATCCTATTTTCTTTGGAGCTTCCATTTGCCTGAACAACAGGCTGCAAAGTGATTTGGAAAATCAAGGTTAGACCCAGACCCCTGGGCAAAATGCCTGAGAAGAAAAGACAGTTTCTTATCTTTTTTTTTTACCTACTTTTTTTTCCGACCTAAGGTATATATAAGGTCACAGAAAAAAGAGCTTTGATTCCACGTGGCTGGAGCTGAACCCTTGCAATTTAACAATGACGTCTCGCTCACTCATGAGTTTTCCTGGGTCTGAGTCACACACAGTGAGGCTTTTCAGCAGAGCAAGAAAATTCCTGAAATGAATGAGTTACATTCTGGCCCGGGAGGCAATACCACAGAAGCACTCACTCTCTCCCACACAATGGGCCTGAGAGCTGATGGAAATTTGTGGGAAAGGTTGTGAAATTGGGGATTACAGAAACAAAGTCTAAGGCAGTGGAAGGAATTCTACTGGCGGACTGCCTTTGAACTTGAACTCTTCCTTGTGTTACCAGCCTGCTGGCCTGCCCTGCAGATTTTGGACGCGCCAGTCTCTGCGATCACATGAGCCAACTCCTTAAAATAAATCTCTCTTTATATGTGCACATCCTATTGACAAATGCACAGTCCAAGAGACAAGAACACCCAAACACACCCACAACCAGCCCAGCAGGGAGATCTTTAGTCCCTACAATGGGCCAGACTGTTACAATAACAAAATCAACACTGACGTAGACTGCAGTTTCTACGTGGCTTCTGTCAAGGACACAAAGGTGTATATGGGACAGAGTCCCTGTCCTCCAGTGACTTTCCAACTCGTCATCAAGTTAAAGAACCTCAACACTGAAAGGGGCCCCAGTAAACCTCACCTAGTCCAACCCCTCTGTTTTATGGACAGGGAAGCTGAGGTTCTGAGAGGGGACAGGACCTGGCCCAGGCAGCACAGCCTGACGGTGGAAAAGTCGGGACGAGATCCCAAGGGAAACATTCCAGACAAGAAGAGCGTGAGTATGAGTGATTGTGTGTGCGTGTGACACACACACTGAAGAAGGTGGGAAGGTGCGCAGCTGGAGCAGGGTAATTATGGGCTGCAGACAAGGTGGAAATGGGGGAAGGTGACCGTGGAGAGTGTCAGACACCTGAGTGTGAAGTTTAGAATGGGTCCACTGGATTGGAGAAGCTTCCAAACACTTTGGGTGTGGGGAGTGACATGATGAAAGAGTTCTTAGAAGAGTGCTGCTGTTACAGGAATATTGTAAAAGAGAAAAAGGTTGAAGAAAACCTTCTTCTTTTTTTTTTTTTTTTTTTTTTTTTTGCTGCACCACACGTCTTGTGGGATCTTAGTTCTCTGACCAGGGATTGAACCTGTGTCCCCCGCAGTGGAAGCACAGAGTCCTAACAACTGGACCACCAGGGAATTCCTGAAGAAAACCTCCTTAAAGCCAAACCTTATGACAGATATCTGTCTCTTGAGAGATTAGGGGGCCCGATACAGGTTAGAACTGGAGTAGAAGAATTACCCAGTTAGAAGAATGTCAAGGGAAAAGCAGGAGACAGAATGAACTAGAAGGGACTTCCCTGGTGATGCAGTGGTTAAGAATCCACCTGCTAATGCAGGGGACACGGGTTCAATCCCTGGTCCGGGAAGATCCCACATGCTGTGGAGCAGCTAAGCCCGTGCACCACAACTACTGAGCCTGCACTCTAGAGCCCACGAGCCACAACTACTGAACCCACGTGCCACAACTACTGATGCCCACATGCCTAGAGCCCGTGCTCCACAACAAGAGAAGCCACCGCAATGAGAAGCCCACGCACCGCAACGAAGAGTAGCCCCCACTCGCTGCAACTAGAGAAAGCCCGTGCGCAGCAATGAAGACCCAACACAGCCAAAAATAAATAAAAATTAAATAAATAAAATTAAAAAAAAGAATGAACCAGAAGAGTAGAGATCATGAGCCAATCTTCCAAGGAGCTATCCTGGCTGTTCAAAACCAAGAACAGCAGGGAGATGTTGGGCTTTTTGCTCAGAACCTGTGAGGAGGTACAAGAACCTCTCCACCAAAAGCTGGACGGTCGAGCCCCACCAAAGGCTCATGCACACCCTTGGCCTCTGGTCTCCCCACCGGAGGTGAGGAGGGCTGGCTCGTATCATCTTTGGAGCCTCCCTGCTGTCTCTTCCTCCCATAATGGGCCCCCCACCCTCCCAGGCCTCCAGGGTCTGTTTGCCTGAAGCTGAGTCCCTGGGAGATGGTGGGCATCCCATCTTCCCTCCAGTGACGCCGGGATCCTTCACCAGCGCTCAGCAGCGCCTCCCTGGTTGTAACGTCAGGATGGTGGCACCGTCTGCACGTCCAGCCTTTCCTGCCTCCCCCCCCAGCCCTCTCCTAGTCAACGCTTCTTGTCTGGGGACTTCAGCTTTTGGATCAATGCTCTGCTGAAGTGCCTGACCCAGACCTAAGCTCAAGAAGAGATCAGGACTATTTTCTTGTTTGGGTTCCTCCTCAAGGGCATTCTCTGAGGTGTCTTCTGATGAGGAATCTGCCAGAATCCTGCATTGACAACTTTTCACCATTAACATGCTGTAAACATGGATAAAACATGTCACAGATGCTCAGTCTTAGAAAAGAGATCATACGCTATCTCCTGCCTCTATCTCTCTCTCTCACCGTCTCCTCCTTCCCCACCTTCTCTCTCTCTCTCCTTCCAGAACCTGCTTTCCTGGGGTGGTGGGAGAAACTGTGGGCTCAAGGGAAATGTTCATGTACTCACCATTCACCCCACACCTTACTCACAAAGCCAGGTTTCTGACTGAGTAACAGAGTTACTAACCATGTTGCTCGCTGAAGCACAGCACAAGGGGGGAGCTGGCTCACGTACTCACTGTGGGTGTCCAGAGACATCAAAGCAGAGCTCAGGAAATCTGTCTAGGCCAGAATCTGAGACAGGTGGTGGATTTTGCCTTGTATAACCGTATGAAATAGGTGAGGGTGAGTGTAAAAAGAGAGAAAGAGAAGAGAGCTCAGGACACAAGAACAGAAACTGGTGAGAGGAGATGGAGCAGGAGAAACTGGAGACCCAGGAAAAGCAGGAACGTGTGTGGTGTCAGAGAATTTAAGGGAAGAGTGGGGTTTTTTCTCTTGCTAGGAAAAAAAAGGTCAAAAGAATCAAATCTGCTGAGAAAATGCACACTGGCTCTACAGATGGGCCTTTGGTACCACACTGAGAGCAGTGTTGGCCCAGTGGTTAGATGGACAAGCCAGAGAGCAGTGAGTTCAGGCGTGAACACGAGGCGGGAAAGTGGTGGAGAGGGCAAGTATAGAAAACACCTTCCAGACGGTGTGAGAAACAGAGTGGCAGGGCATGTGAAGACAGGAGGGAGGCTTTTATTTTTTTGAATGAATGAGACTTGATTGTGTTAAATGCAGGTGGAAGGCAGACTAGCCCAGGGAGAAGGGATAAAGACCTGGGAGAGAGGAGACATTTAAGGAGATCAGTACGTTGTGAAATTGGGGGTGCTGGTGTAGGAGGTGGACAAGAGGAGATCACAGACACAACTTCCACTGTGACCCAGAGAAGGATCAAAGGGTGCAAACAAATAAAGGAAAGTTTGGTGACCAGGAAGGGGAAGAGGCTGCTTCTGATGGTTTCTATTTTTCTTTTCTTTTTTTTTATAAATTTATTTATTTTTGGCTGTGCTTGGTCTTCGTTTCTGTGCGAGGGCTTTCTCTACTTGCGGCGAGTGGGGGCCGCTCTTCATCGCAATGCGCGGGCCTCTCACTATCGCGGCCTCTCTTGTTGCGGAGCACAGGCTCCAGACGCGCAGGCTCAGTAGTTGTGGCTCACGGGCCTAGTTGCTCCACGGCATGTGGGATCTTCCCAGACCAGGGCTCGAACCCGTGTCCCCTGCATTGGCAGGCAGATTCTCAACCACTGCGCCACCAGGGAAGCCCTATTTTTCTTTTCTTTTTCTAAATAGGAGGGCCCTCATCTTTGGGACACAGGCTAGTTCAAGTCAGAGGAGGTATCGTAGGGTGACAGGCTTAGAGTCCCTGGGCAACTGTCTTCCAGGGCAGGTAGTCATCCCTGGGCACGCATCTGATATGGCCTATGAAATAGCTACTTGTTTGCCTCAGAAGAGACTGGCTTCAAACCCAGACTGATGAAATGATGCTCTCAGGCTACCAGCTCATGGTGGCCAAAATGTGAGGCTCTGTGGAGACACATGGCCATGGGTGCGGTTGTGCGGCTACCCACCAACCATCAGACTCCTGGGACTCTCCCGACAATACCTGTCTTGGTCCATTTGGACTGCTATAGTGCAATGCCAGAGACTGGATAGCTTATAAACAACAGACATTTATTTCTCAAGGTTCTGAAAGCTGAACGCCTAAATCAGGGTGCCAGCATGGTCGGGTGAGGGCCCTTTTCTGGTTTTCTCATTGTATCCTCGCATAGTAGAAGGGGCTGGGGAGTTCTCTGAGATCTCTTTTATAAGGGCACTAATCTCGTTCATGAGGGCTCCACCCTCATGACATTAGGGGCCACCTCCCAAAGGCCCCATCTACTAGTACCATCACATTGAGGATTAGGCTTCAACATAGGAATTTTGGGGGACACACATTAAGACTATAGCAAAACTCTAAATCCCTCTTCACACAGGGTTGGTACCTCCCTAGTAGTGGTCGTCACAGTCCCCCCGGGTCATAACTGTATGTGCCTATATTCAATATCCTTTCCTGTAGGTTCCTGAAGAGTCGGAATCCTAAGTTATTGATCCTTGCTTCCCTATTCAAAATTGCTCTCTGCATGAAACTGATCTGTTTCTGGCTAAATTCCACAGTCCTGATGCCGACATTTTGGCTCAGCCACCACTCAGAGATGGTCCCCAGAAAGCCCCTCTTCTGGCACTGGCCTGCTTTATATAAGAGAGTTTAACAAGATGATGCCCAGAGACTTACAAGTCCCCTGCCCCACTCCCAGCAGCCAGATCAGAAAGAATTCCAGATCTTCAACCCTTCCTAGCACAGCTGCCTCCCGACAAAAAGAGAATTGCTGGGAGTTTGTAAAGTCCCAGGCTCACAGCTTTCATTGTCCAGCACATGATTCCTTCTCCTGCCCCCTTATTAATTTGACACCGGCGAGTACTACAAAGACATGGGCTGAATTCCAACCATGTCATCACTGGGGAAACAATAAAATGCCTGACTGACTATAAAGGGTCTAACTGTCACAGAGATAAAGACCAGTCTCCGATCTTCTCCAGCAAGGCGGGGCTCGAAGTACAACCCGGGAAAGCTTGGTTTGCTCGTGGCAGAAACCGTGAAAACATTTCCTGCTTTGAAGCCCTCACTGGCTCTTCTGTAGGACAAAATGAGCAAGAGACACAAGGCAGCAGACTGTGCTGCCAGCTGGAGGACCCCGAATTGGGCTGAAAGAGCCCCACATCCACATATACCCATGTGGACCACACCCTGTGGGCCCATGTGTTCTGATTTAGTGAATATCTGGAGGAGGGAAAGTCCAGCTGATTTGTAATCAAAAGTACCATCCCTTACCGCAAGGGCTCGTTCACATTTTTAGCTCATTTGATCCTCAAAACTAGCCCGTGAGGGCCTAAGACAGGTACTCTTATTCCCAATTTAGAGACGAGAAAACTGACACCCAGGTTGTGAAGGGTTCTTGGCTCTTAAGTGGCAGAATCACTCAGGTCTTCTGACTCCTAGTTCACGTTTTTTTCCTGTGAAAGCGCGCTACCTCCCCTTTTTAGAGAGTGGTTATGGCACTGAAAGTTAAAAACAGACTCTGAAGATCCTGTAATTTCTTCATCCTCTCAAGCCCACTTGGCAACAAAGCATCAGGGATGGTCTCCTCAATTTCAGATGTAATAACCACTCTTTAGAGCGAGCTCTGACCGAGTCACAACATACACTCTCGCTGCCTGATCAGAACCAGAGGGTAACGAAAGCTCTCACAGAATCTCTGCTGTATCCACCAACTGAGACTCCAAACCAGGCCTTCGTCGGGTAACGTCTTCATGGCATCAAGGGCAGACTGAGGTTCCTTCAGTGCTTTCTCTCTAGAACAGGGAGATTGCCTTTCCTCCCGATGGGCTGGGTCTGCTCTGGCCCTGCATAACCTTGAGAGGTTGGTTACAGCACAGGACAGAATTAGAGGCTGTCCAGGCCAGAGCAGATCCAATGAGCAGATCCCAGAAAGAATGGTCCCAGGAGTTCTGAGACCACCTCATGGGCCTTTGGGTTACTTTCAGGGTAGGTCTGAACAGATATGGTCCAAATTTCCACTTCCCATTGGAGCCCACGTATATGACTTCACATGAACTTGCCATCACCAAGAACATGCTCTGATTGTTAGGCTATCTCATGGCTGTGGTCATCCTGACTCCTCAGTTGCATGGGAAGTGACGTGAGGGCAGGGAGGTGGGCAAGTGTTTCCCAGAGCCGTAACCTCCCATTTCTCAGTCCCTCACCCTCCACAGAAGCCCTTCTTCCCTCTCAGGTATGTAACATCCTTCCAGGCTCTTCCTATCAAAACCTAATCTCAAGAAAGGATCTAAAAATTAAGCAGAATCCAAGCCAACTGGAGCTGGAATGATGCCTTGACTTTCCAGATGAGGAGAGTGAGGTTACGGCAGCACTTTAGGTACAACTCACACCCTCAGAGACCAAGAGAATTCCAGGATCAGTGAGGAGGGAACATCATCTGTGAGTGGTCAGAGCCTTTCACTTACAGCCCCTGTTTACAAAATCATCACTGATGACTCTGCTTCCTTTGAAGACTGCATGACCTAGTAGGGATAAGACTTAGCACACCCTTGGCACCCACAGACTACAGTTCCAGGAACACAGGTGAGCCACTCTGGGTCCACATACCTGATATGGACATGCTTGAACTTACACTTAGACATTTATTCCCAAGGCACTGGCTCCGGGTTGACAAGCAGGGACACCTCAGAGCCCTCAGCTCTTCACCATTTTTCTTGATCACACGAGAGTCACCAGATGCTTTGTGGCTCCAACACCAGGACAATCACAGTTCACTCCACTTGGGTCTCCCTAGGTAGGCAGTGGCTGGAAGCAGGAGCCCTCATCTGCCATCTCATTCACACAAGCTGGTTCAAGGCACATTTTTTGAGCACCTACTTTGTGCCAGGCACCGGGATAGGTGCTGGGAACCCCTAGCTACATGGGCTCAGTTCTTGTGCTCCTCAGGGTCAAGAGGAGGACACGGGGCTTCCCTGGTGGTGCAGTGGTTAAGAATCCGCCTGCCAATGCAGGGGACACAGATTCGAGCCCTGGTCTGGGAAGATCCCACATGCTGTGAAGCAACTAAGCCCGTACGCCACAACTACTGAGCCTGCGCTCTAGAGCCTGCGAGCCACAACTACTGAAGCCCGCGTGCCTGCAGCCCGTGCTCCGCAACAAGAGAAGCCACTGCAATGAGAAGCCTGCGCACCCCAACAAAGAATAGCCCCCGCTCGCGAAACTAGAGAAAGCCTGCACGCAGCAACAAAGACCCAACGCAGCCAAAAAAAAATAAAATAAATTTATAAAAAAAAAAAAGAGGAAGACATGTAAGAAACTGACAACCCAGTTCACCTCCTGTGTGCTTTGCCAGAGCTCTTCACAGGGCTGGGGCTCTGGGAGAGGAGCAGCCCCTAACCCAGGCTGGGAGGCGTGGGATGCTGGGGTGGTCAGAGAGGCAGGCATCCACCTGCAGAGATAATTTCAGTAAAACTGGGAAAGTGAAAGGGTAGAGATACATACAAAATCTGTCTTAAAAAGCAGTCTTGCCTACCCCTGCTCCCCTTTTGCTTCATTTTATTTCCCACCCTTCAAAGCAAAGTTTTTTGAAAGTATCTTCCACTCATTCCCCGCTCCACTGAAACTGCTCTAAAATCACCAGTAACCTCATGATTGATAATCCAACACGCTCATCTTCATCTCATAAACCCCTGTGGTATCTGGTCTCTTGGCCCCTGCCTCCTCCTTTCTCAGTCTCCCTGATCCCACCCTCCTGATGTCTCCCTAGTCCCCCATTCCAGGTCATCCCCCCCGAGTCTGCCCTCCGCACTGTGGCCCTCTCTTTCTAAAACTCTGACCACACTACCCTCTTATTCAAATCCTTCACTGGTTGCACAGTGCCCTCAAGTCAACCTCCAAACTCTTTGGCTTGGAAGGTAAAACCTTTTAGGACCCAGCCACCTGCCTCTCCAGTTTGCCTCTGCCTCTCTCACAGGTGGTCCACGGCCGAGCCACCTCAGCCACCCATGACCCCAGAAAAGCCCAAAACTCTGTCCCACCAGGTGACTTTGTACATGCTTTTTCCTCTGTCTGTAACCCCTATGTGGTAAACCCTACTCATCCTTAATCTTGTTCAAATGTCACCTCTTCCAGGAAGCCCTCCATTGCTCCTCCTTTCACTCCTTCCCAGGCACACTTCTGTACCCCCTCTTCAATCTTCCCAGAGCATCCTCTATTCACCACTGGCATGTAACTGATCACTTGGCTATGTACCCCTGCACCCCTAACTAAGTTGTACAGGCCTCATTGCAGATGGTGCCTTACTGATATTTGCACGGTGCTTGGCAAAAAAGGTTTCTTTAACAAACATTGATTGATTGCTTGGTCGATTCATTAATTAAGTATAAAACAAGGTCCCCTGTGAAGAAACCACAGTCCAGATGGGAAGGAAAGCCAATCATGGGTGAGGTGATGGAAGATACTCATGCCAAGAGTAAGCATATTTTCCTGACCACAGAGGACTGTGGAAACTTGGAGGAGGAAGATACATAGAGAGCTTGAAGGACTGGAGCAGCAGGAGGTTTCCTGGATGGGAAGCAGGTTAATCAATGCACAAGCCTGGGCTGTGGCTTCACTTACACCTGGTTCATTTCCAGCGGCAGCAACATTGCAGCAAGGATCTGAATGGGCACCCAGGGTGCCTTCCACATAATTAACATGTCTCTGGGGGAGGCCTGAATCCCAGAGTCTGGAATGTAGACAAAGAGGATCTGTTCCAGTTATGCTAATTGCTGCCTCTCTCCCACAGAGGATGGGGCGGTGAGAGATTCCAGGAGGCAGCTGAGCAGAGGGGGAATTCCTCAGCTCCTGCAGCCTGGCCCGAACCCAGGGAGGGGCCCCGCCAGCCCTCACCGGGGAAAGCTGGAGGCAGAGCCGCATTCATCTGCCCCATAGGCTGTCTCTGAGAGGTGTGATTTGAAGACCAGGCAGCTTCCTAGCCAGGCACCCTAAACCTTAAAACTGCACTTAAGATACATTGCTTTCCCCTGAAAGCCACTTTTTAAATGCAAATGACCCAGGAAGAAGTAGCACATTAAGTTCCTAACACCTTCCGTATAAATGGGTGGGCGTGCAGCTTTCCCAAGGGGTCTGGGGACCTGGGAAGGCAGGTGCCTGAGCTGTAGAAGGGACACAGTGAAGACAGGAGGCCCTGGGTCACAGATTCACTTCTGCCACGAAGGTACCCCCCACCCCTGACCGTTGTTGCCCCACGGCCGGGCTCTGTGTTGGCCTTTCCTTCTGCCACCATCCTGGGCTGAAGACCTCGTTAGTCTCCAGGGGTGCCCACCACCCCACTCCAACACCTCCTTCTCTACAGCTTCCTTTGCTCAGAATCAGTGGCCCCCTGAGGCCACTGGCACCTCTGAGTTTACAGCCCTCAGCTCCCTTACTGGGATGCTGGTCCAGGCTTTTGTGCGAGGCATTTCTGGGGGGTAAGAGCACTTGCTGTGCACCTGCAGTGGTTCTCTGACCCCAGCCTGCAGCAGAATTACTGTGAGGGCTTGTTGAAACAGATCAGCTACAGGGCTTCTGTACGTCTGAAGTAGAGCCTGAGAATCTGCATCTCTAATGAGTTCCTAGGTGATGTTAATGCCGGTCCAGAGAACCCACTCCGAGAACCACAACTTTATAACCTTGCGACTCAAACTGTGGTCTGCAGACCAGTATCCCTGGCATCATCTGAGAGCTGGTTAGAAACGCTGAACCAGAAGCTGCATTTTAACAAGGTCCTGGGTGACCTGTGTGCACATTAACTTGTGAGATCACTTCTCCAAAGCAGTGTTTCTCAAAGTGTGGTGCAGACCACCTGCATCAGCATCACCAGGGAGCTTGTTAATAACAAAGGCTCCCCTATGTTCATAGCAGCACTATTTACAATAGCCAAGACATGGATACTACCTAAATGTCCATTGACAGACGAATGGATAAAGAAGATGGAATACTACTCAGCCATAAAAAAGAATGAAATAATGCCATTTGCAGCAACATGGATGGACCTGGAGATGATCATACTAAGTGAAGTCAGAAGAGAAAGACAAATACCATATGATATCACTTATATGTGGAATCTAAAATATGACACAAATGAACTTTTCTATGAAACAGAAACAGACTCACAAACATAGAGAACAGACTTGCGGTTGCCAAGGGGAAGAAGAGGTGGAGGAGGGAGGGATTGGGAGTCTGGGATTAGCAGATGCAAACTATTATACAGAGAATAGATAAACAAGGTCCTACTGTATAGCACAGGGAAATATGTTCAATATCCTGTGATAAACCATAATGGAAAAGAGTATAAAAAAGAATGTATATATATGTATAACTGAATAACTTTGCTGTACAGCAGAAATTAACACATTATAAATGAACTATACTTCAATAAAATAAATGTTTTTAAGAATTTCCCAGAGCCCCCTTCCTCCTCCAGGCCTTCCGGTGATCACTGTGGCCCTAATGTTTAGGAACTTGTGCTTCACAGTCTCCACTTGGGCTGCCTGTTAGAATTCCCTGAGGAGATTGTCCAGGCTGCACCCCAGAACAATCAAATCAGGTTTGGGGAGTGGGGAACCAGACATGGGCATTTTTAAAGTTCCCCAGGTCATGGCAATGTGCATTTAAAGCTGAGAACTTCAGTTTAACACCATCCTCTTCTCGACAGCAAATGTTGGAGCATGTACCCCAGGTTACCTTACACTGAGGTTCTCAAACTTGGCTGCAAATCAGAATCCCCAGAAAGCTTTTAACCTTTTATTTTTGAGATGAAATTCACGTAACATAAAATACATCATTTGACCATTTTCAAGTGGACAATTCAGTGGTTTTTAGAACATTTTAGAACATTTTTCACAATGTTGTGCAGCTATCACTACCGTCTAGTTCCAAAACATTACCATCACCCTGAAAAGAACGCCCATGCCTCCCAATTCCTCCCTCCCTAGCCCCTAGCAATCACTAGTCTACTTTCTGTCTCTATGGATTTGCCCATTCCGGACATTTTATGTAAATGGAATCATACAATATGTGGCCTTTAGCTTTTTTCACTTAGCACAATGTTTTTGAAGTTCATCTATGCATGTTATCAGTACTTCATTCCTCTTTATGGCAAATGATATTTCATTGTATGGATATACCACATTTTATTTATTTATTCATCCATTGATGGACATTTGGGTCTTTTCCACTTTGGGACTAACGTGAATAATGCTGTTAGGTCCATTAATGTACAAGTTTTTGTGAGAACATATGTCTTCAATTCTCTTGGGGACATACCTGGGAATGAAATTGCTGTATCATATGGTAACTCCATATTTAACTTTTTGAGGAACTGCCAAACTGTTTTCCAAAGCAACTGCACCATTTTAGATTCCCATCAGCAGTGTATACATGTTCTGATTTCTCCACATCCTCACCAACACTTCTTTTCTTTTTTTATTTTTTACTTTTTATTATAGCTGCCTTATCAGGTGTGAAGTTGTATCTCGAGGCTTTGATTTGCCTTTCCCTAATGACTAATGATTTTGCACATCTCTTCATGTACATATTGGCCATTTGTATGTCGTCTTTGGAGAAATATCTCTCCAAATCTTTTGCCCATTTTTCAGTTGGTTTATTTGTCTTTTTATTGTTGAGTTGTAAGACCCTGGAAGGCTTCTAAAATCATCCCTACATAAGCCCCAGAATAGCTCAATTGAATCAAAGCACTGGAGTGTACCTGGGCATTGATTATTTCTTAAATTCCCCTAATCTGCAGTTAGAGTTGAAAAACACTGGTTTACACCACATGGCCAAGCAGGAACAGAGATACCATGTAAGAGCTCTCAGAGTTCATGACCTTATCTGACCACCTTCAGGGCTGTGTCTTCTCATCAAGATGAAAATGGAGGTGAGTAAGACACAGCCACTGCTGTGTGAGAGCTCTCAATGTAACAGAGATGCTGGCCCCTAAACAAATAATTACAACACAATGCCTTAAGTGCTCTAATGAAAGGATGTACAACTTGTCAAGGGGACTCCAAGAAAGAGTAGCTCAACTCCTTCCCGCGTGCATTAGTATTGCTGAATGTAGGGTGGTGGTCACTAAGGACCCTCAAAAGGTGGTCCCTACTAGCCATGTTAGCACCCCATGGGAGCTTGATAGAAATGCAGACTCTCAGGCCCCATCCCAGATCTACTGAGTTAGAGTCAAGTTTAACAAGAGTCTCAGGTGGTTCATGTGTCCATTAAAGTTGGAGATACTCTGATCTGAGGTCAATTAAGAAGCATCCAGAAAGCCCACCCACCTAAAACAAAATAGAACAAAACAAAAAATTCTACTGCAATGAGGTATGGGTTCATTAAATTGTTCCTTAAGGTAACTGATTTCCTTTCTTAAATTGCAACACATTAAATAACTCTTAGTCACACATATCTTAGCATGAATTTGTTTATCAGAAGGTTTTAGCCTAAGCCATTCTCTTCCTGAAGCTTGTCTACCAGCCAGCTTAGTAAGAGACAGGGGGAGGGGCTAGATTGGGGTAACACTGGCACTTGGGCAGCCGCACAGTTGAATTGAAGAACAGGGGTGATGGGGAAAGCAGAGAATGGCTTCACCATTTCTTTCAAAACCAGTCCTTGCTCAGAGTTTTATACCAGATTTGTAGACGCAAGTGTCTTGCCCTAGCATAACACAATAAATTAATGTAGCAAGAGCCGGTTTAAAACTTGAGTGAAATGACCCATTTGACTGTGTTCATCCCACTAGACCACACCTGAACTTGATCCCTCAGCAGGTGAAATTGCAGCCTCTATTGACCGTGGGCTTTCCAGGGGCCGAATAATCCACGTCCCAGTCTCATAATGGGTTGTATCTAATTCCCATGTGTCCTCATACATAAAGGTTTCCACATCTTCCCAGAGATGACTCATTTCAGTGTTTGGTGAGCTTTGCTGCTGGAGAAATCTTCACGTTTAACTTATAATGCCACACGCTACAATGGGAGATGACATTTCTCAGGGCAGCTGGTTTCCTGTTCCAGGTTTCCATGTTGGGTACCAAATGAAGGCCTCCCTCTCTCAACCCCTCAGCACCAAGACCTCGAATGAGGCCCCAGATGCAGTACTCTCTGAGGAGTAAGAGATGTGTGAATATACAGTAGTGTTCGTTCTATTAAAACCTTATTTCAAAATTGCTTTGGGCCACCCTCAGAAACGCTTCCCAGCTCCAAATCCTAAGACTTAAGCCGAACTCTTTTCTCTCCCTCCTCACTGATTGGGCATTAACAAAGAGGCAGGAATTTCAATACTTGTTCATTCAGTTACTGAATGCCTACTGGCTTCAGCCTCCAGTGTGTCCAGTCCAAGCTCCCTCCTTCACCCCTTGCACTGGCACTCAGCTCTGGTCCCAGGACTATGCCAAGAAGTCCAAAAAAAACTGAGGCTTCCCATTGACAACACTCCAAATCTTACTAATGGCCTCTCCTTACTCGTTTTTAACCATTTTATTGAGATACAGTTAACATACAATTCACCCACTGAAAGTGTACAATTCAATGATTTTTAGTATTTTCACAGAGTTGCAAAACCATCAGCACAGTCAATTTTAGAACATTTTCATCATTTCAGAAAGAAATCCTGGGGACTTCCCTGTGGCACAGTGGTTAAGAATCCACCTGCCAATGCAAGGGACATGGGTTCGAGCCCTGATCCGGGAAGATCCCACATGCCACGGAGCAACTAAGCCTGTGCGCCGCAACTACTGAGCCTGCGCTCTAGAGCCCTCAAGCCACAACTATAAGCCCGTGTGCCACAACTACTGAAGCCCGCGTGCCTAGAGCCCATGCTCCGCAACAAGAGAAGCCGCCACAATGAGAAGTTGGCGCACCACAACGAAGAGTAGCCCCTGCTCGCCACAACTAGAGAAAGCTCGCGTGCAGCAACGAAGACCCAACACAGCCAAAAATAAATTAATTAATTAAAAAAAAAAGTAACCCTGTATCATCCCCTCACCCCTAAGTTCCTCAGCCCAAGGCAACCAATAATCAACTTTCTGTTTCTATAGATTTACCTATTCTGGACATTTCCATATAGATTCTACTCTATTCCATACAGATGGATTCATACAAATGTGGTCTTTTGGATTGACTTCTTTATCTTAGCATAATGTTTTCAAAATTCATCCATATTGTAGTATGTATCAGACCTTAACTCATTTTTATGACTGAATGATATTCCGTTGTATAGATATCCTCTTTTTGTTCAACTATCCTTCAGTTGACAGACATTTAGATTGTTTCCACTTTGGGCTATTACGTATAATGCTACTATGAACATTTGTGTACAAAAAATTGCCCTTTGCTTTCTTAAAGGACCAGAAAAAAAAACAAGAATCCTGCTGGTCACCCCAACATTTTGAGTGGAAAGAAGCTGATACAAGGAGAGAAGACATCAGGGTATATTCCTTTGGTCCATTTACTAAGTCAAAAACCTCAAGTTAGGTGTCACTGAGCTGTGAAATCTTGGCTAATCCACTTGCTTTTTCTTTCCTTCATTTTCCCACTTTAATTAACTAATTTAATTTCTCTTTCCTAAGGAAATTGGAAGACCATTAATTAAATCATTATTAGAATATCGACTTATTATGCATGAGAGACTTATTCCAGAACAAGGTAAGGGAAAATCGACATCATGATGGATAACACAGTAGAATTCAGATGTTACATTCACAGCCAGAGGTTCCAAACCTTCCTGCCTGCCCCTGTGGTGGCCAGACCCACTGCACCAGCATCTTCCCCTGGCCTTCATGACACTCCTTTATAGTGTTAGCTGATTTATATCTTCATGGAATTTGTTCAAACCCACCAGTAGGCATTGGGAAGTTATGTACACATCTGCAGGCTGGGCTGGTCCAACTTCCACCAGGAAGTTCAAACTCTGCCAGCACCAGCTGAGTGTTCTTCCAGAGTCTCTCATTCATGGAATAACCTGCACATCTTTAGAGCTCAGGTGAATCTTGTGAATACCAGGTGATCACCCTTCCTGCTTTACATAGATTAGGACAGGCTGCTCAACACTTCTAGGCTGGCTTACCTCCTAGACAGAATATTCATCTTTTGTGTTTCCTTTCTTCCAATAATTACCAGCCTTCTGATAAGCACATCATAGCAGATGCAGGCTTTTCCTGAGTCTTCCTTCCTTGCCAGTCACCTCTGGTCATCTTTTCCCATTTCTCTTCTTTATTCCCACACACCCACATCACCTGTGCACAATCTTTTAGCTTATCTTTTCCTAAATGTTGAAACTGGCTTGGGCCAAGTAAGATTTGCACCATTTTGAACTGAATTCTGGTAGAATACTAATTCCTTGATGGAAAACTGTCTGAATGACTGTATAAAATTATAGTTTTAAAAAATATTCAGTTCAGGGAATTCCCTGGCGGTCCAGTGGTTAAGACTCAGCACTTTCACTGAGGGTCCAGGTTCAATCCCTGGTCAGGGAACTAAGATCCTGCAAGTTGCATGACAAGGCCAAAAATAAATAAACAAATAATATAAAATAAAAAAGTATTCAGTTCAATTCCTATTCAACAAAATTCCATGGACTTCAGCCTCAATAAAATATGTAGATGATTACAGACAGTAAATCAAATGAAGAGAATAGGCCATTGGTTATTTACCATATTGTGCAAATCCTGGGGCACACTTCCTGGAAGATGGTCCTCCTATAATCCAAACTTCTTACAGATTAAGGTGGATAGATGCAGGATGTCTTCTGATCTCCTGGGGCTCTTGGCATTCTGAGGAGAAGCAGGGGACGTCTCCTGGGAGGAAGCCACCCAAGAAGGTAGCAATCACCAGGTCCCCTCAGCTCCTGTTCTCCTGGCAGAGAGGAGGGTTCCTGCACCCCTGCCGTGGAACAGGAGTGGCCCGGCCAGATGGAGGAGGACCAGGTGGAGCAGCACTCCCAGGCGGGCTGCCAGCCCTGAGCAGAGCCTAGGAGCAGGCCGTAAAGAACGAAGCCAGGAGACAGAATGTGAGACTTCCCCAGAGTGTCCACAGATGTGGTCTGTGGTGACCACACGGGGAACAGCGGCAGCGTCTGGGATCCAGCCTTCAGCACTGCCACGTCCCTGGAGATGCTGTTTATGAGGCCGCCACTCAGGCACTGAACTGCTTGTTGTTGTTGTTGTTGTTGTTTTTTAACTTTGGGTTTATTTTATTTATTTATTTATTTATTTATGGCTGTGTTGGGTCTTCGTTTCTGTGCGAGGGCTCTCCCCAGTTGCTGCAAGTGGGGGCCACTCCTCATCGTGGTGCGTGGGCCTCTAACTATCACAGCCTCTCTTGTTGCGGAGCACAGGCTCCAGACGCGCGGGCTCAGCAGTTGTGGCTCACGGGCCCAGCTGTCCGCGGCATGTGGGATCTTCCCAGGCCAGGGCTCAAACCCGTGTCCCCTGCATTGGCAGGCAGATTCTCAACCACTGCGCCACCAGGGAAGCCCGAACTGCTTGTTTTTATAAGGGATACTCTGATGGGCTAATTAGGATGGGGAAGACATACCTCCCGACTCAGGTGAGCTCAGGGGAGCTCAGGGGAGCACAGCGCTGCCCCCGACTGCCTCACAAGGAGGGAGGGGATGCGGCCTGCAGGGATGTGTCTGCTGAGGGAAGTGTCCACGCTGGATGCTGCTGCCTCATCAACCTGTCCCCCTCAGCCTGGACCTTTCCACTGAGTAAATGTTGGAGAAATATTTTAAATATGCAGTACAGTTCCTTATCCTTCCTACCTCCAGACTCAATAGAACCGAGTGATTAAAAACAGCAGATTTGGAGTCAGAGACCTGGGCTCAAATCCCACTTATTGTTCTGACCTGTGACAACTCAGCCTCTCCAAGTCTCGGGTTCCATATTTGAAACAAAAGGAAAACTCATCTCATAGCAGCGAGGGAGGATTGAGTGAAGTGGGGCTGGGAGGCCTGGTTTCACACTGGCTCCTCGATTCTTCCAGAACCCTCTGGGCCTGCCTCACTGAGTAAGAGCTGGAGTGTCCAGGCCTCCTTGCAGCCCCTCCTCTACGGCAGCTCCTGTCCCCCAGCTGCTCCTCTCCTCGGGGAGCGTCCCCTCCCACCGAGTGAGTTGGTTCTGCAGTAAAACATCTCTAGGACATTCTTCAGGAATGTGCGCAATTCTGGTGTCCCACAGCAAGCCAGTTAGGCAAGTTTGGAAATCTCAGTGAATGCCAATCTCCCACTTACCTGAGCACCACAGAGATTGTTTCTTCATTGTTCATTTTCTTATGAGAAAGTTTTGAAATGGGTGTTCCTTCAGAGAAAGCAGGTGGCCCCCGCCTCGTAATAGATGAACATCCAGATTTATACAGAGAATGCACAGACTCATAGAGGAGTCTTCTGGAAGGTAAATTCTTCTAGTGCCATTTTAAGGGAAGGAAATAACACAGGCTTAGTGTCTGTAGACCCAAGTTTAAGTCCAAGTTCATCCACTTACTGAGAGGCCCGGTACCACCCACTGACGTCTTTGAACTTCAGTTTTCTCCCCTGCCATATATTGTTGTAAAGGGTAAATGAGGGAACATAGGGGAAAGGACTTTATAATGCCTTTAATTAGTCATTATTACATAACTAAATTTACATAAATATATCTGTTGTGCAATGTGAAACTCATTTACATGGGCTAACCCAAGGTTGTTTTTAAAGGCCCTATTCTAACTTTTTTTTAAAATGTGGGGTGATCCTGTGAGGAATCGGAGTAGGACAGGATTTATGTCAAAATGGAAGGCTGAATGCTGGCTAATATCTGTAGCAAAGAGCAATGAGGAAATCCATTTCTGGTTGCCCACCTTTCAGTTCTTATCGCCCTGGGTTTCATTAGCATCAATAAGTGACTAAAAATACATTTGAGTATCACGATGCTTAATTTTATAGTTGTTTTTGGTACTATTTCCTCCTACTTCCCATCTCACACTCATGCTCCCATCGAACAAGAGTTGAGAAAAGTTATAAAGTGAGTCTTCACCTTCCATCAGCTCCCCTCCAGCTGTGATACCCTGTTCCCAGAGGCCGAGTTTCTCCATTCAGCTTCACTTGGCCTCCTGCTTTCAAGGGACGAAAAGTCTTCTTTCCCTCTCTCTCCCATGTGTCATCCGTGTCCCTGCCACACTGAGGAGGCAGAAGCCTGCCAAGTGCTTTCTCCTCCTCCCAAAGTCAGGGTGATGTGTGAAGGGGAAGCCCTTCTTAGTGAGAGACGTGACTTTGACCATAAGCCAACAAGCATAAGAGGCCAGTGATTATTGGCTTCCTGTTTTCTCCATATCTCACCTCTGGGCCCCACGGGCTGACCCTGAGTCTCTGTCTCCACTCCTTGAAGCTCTTGCATCAGTTGCAAGCTGATTAGGAAATTCTCATCTGTCTTCACTTGGATTCCCTGGGAGACAGACTGTCTGAGATGGAGGTTTGAGGGCAGGACTTCTACTGGGCAAGGGAGAGGTGAGCTATGATGTCACAAAGGCCCTGGCTGATCCCACCAGGAGCTGTGCAGCTCCTACAGTCCTCCAGAGTTGTCCTGTCTTCAGGCAAGGAGGTCACTAGTTGTGCACTGCCTCTGGGGAGGGGCTGTGACCATAAGCCCCTTTGTTGACTGAGGGTAATTCCTGGAGACAAACTCAGACGAGAGCCCTCAACTGCTGACGCTCCCAGCAGCCATGGGGGTGAGTGCCTCAGTTCTGAAGGGGGCTTCTCGTTGGCCCTCCACACACCCACTACACCATCTGAGTGGTATCTTGGCATTTTTTTAATGTTCAAAATTTTGTTTAAAAACAAAAATGCCATTGTAAATAAGTAATTGTGTGTTTGCTTAAAGTTGTTCTATCCAAAAAATAAGTTTTGGGAGTTCCCTGGTGGTCCAGTGGTTGGGATTCAGCGCTTTCAATGCCGTGGCCTGAGTGCAAGCCCTGGCTGAGGAACTAAGATCCCATATGCTGTGTGGGGTGGCCAAAATGATAAAAAAAAAAAAAAAAAAAGAAGTTTTGTATATTTGGAAAGAGCAAGCTATAGCTCCCTGAAGAAATAATTTTGTTAGCAGAAAACTAAGCTATAAAATACCCAATTTCATGTAAAAAGCATTACAGTTCAAATGAAGAACTGATGAAGATAGGTTGAAAGATCCAACATCAAGAATTCAATTATCCTCAGACACATCTGTAAATACAATGCAATTCCTACCAGAATCTCAGCAGATTGTTGCAGAAATTGACATTCATATGAAAATACAAATGACCTAGAATGGTTAAAACAATTTCAGAAAGAATCAAAATTGGAAAACTATCAGTGCCCAAGTTCAGGACATCATAAAGCCACAGTAATCAAGGAAGAGTGTTATTGACATCAAAATAGACAAATAGATCAATGAAACAGAGAGTCTAGAAATAAAGCCACACATATATTGTAAAAAATGGATTTTTGACAAAGGTCCTAAGGCAATTCTGTGGAGAAAGGATAGTCTTTTCAACAAATGCTGCAGGAACAATTAAACGTCTGTGTGAAAAAGAAACATTGATCAATAACTCACATAATGTACAAAAAAATTAATTTAAAATGTCCATAGACATAAATATAAAATCTAAAATTATAAAACTTCCAGAGAAGACATAAGAGAACATCTTTGTAACCTTGGGTTAGGTAAATATTTCTTACAGATGATACTAAAACCAACAACCATAAAAAACAAATTGATAAATTGTACTTTATCAAAATTTTAAACATCTGCTCTTCAAAAGACACTGTTCGGAGAATGAAAAGACAAACCATAGACTGGAAGAAAATATTTACAGATCATATATCTGGTTACTTATATCCAGAATACATAAAGAACCCACAAAACTCAGTAATAAGAAAACAAATAACATCTCCTAAAATGGAGAAAAGATTTGAACAGATACTTCATCAAAGAAGATATATGATATATGAATGGCAAGTGACCATGTAAAAAGATGCTCAACATCATTAGTCATTAAGTCAATGCAAATTAAAACACAATGAAATACCACCACACACCTGTTAGAATGACTAAAAATCAAAAGACTGACCATAATAAGTATTGATGAGGACTTAGAACAGCTGGAATTCTCATACATTTCTGCCGGGAACGCAAAATGCTACAACTCCTTTGAAAAAAGGTTCGGCAGTTTCTTAAAAAGCTGAACATGCATCTGTCGTATTATCCAGCCATTTCACTCCTAGATATAAACCCAAGAAAAATGGAAGCAGATGTCCTTCCAAAGATAGGTACACAAATGTTCATGGCAGCTTTATTTGCAAGACAACTCCAAGTCCATCAACAGGTGCGTGGATACAGAGATGGTGGTATATCCACACAATGAGGTACTACTCAGCAATAAAAAAGAAGGGACTATTAATCCATGCAGAAACATGGATTAATCTCAAAATAATTATGCTGTGTGAGAGAAGGCGAACAAAAAAGAGAACATACTCTACCTACGTTCCGCTTACAAAATATTCTAAACTAACCTAGAGGGACAGAAAGCAGATCAGTGATTAGCTGAAGAGAGGGCAGTGGGAAGGATTACAAAGGGGCATGAGGAAACTCTTGGAGGTGATTGCCGTGTTCACTATCTTGATTGTGGTGATAAGGTCACAGTTTCATGATGGCTTCATGTATCAGAACATCAAATTATATGATTTACATATGTGCCAAGTATTGTGTCCATTAAACCTCAATGTGTAAAACTGTTTAACGAAGAAGAGGAGGAGGGCAAGGGGGAGGAGGAGGAGGCGGGGAAGGAGATGTACTAATTGTTGACTAAAAAAAAAAATACACAAGCTAAAAGTTGAGAATGATGTTTTATTTGGTGGACTTTCTGAGGACTTAAGCCCAGCAGACAGCCTCTCAGGTAGCTCAGGACTGCTCCAAAGAGGTAAGAGAGGAGCCAGGATATATAGGAGTTATGCAACAAAACTCAGGCAGTCAGAACATCAAAAGATTACTGTTAATTAAAGAAAACCAGACATCTCAAGTTAATGAATTTAGTGTTTTTCTAGGTATGAGAAGATGCAAGAGTCTGGGCTCATTGAAATAATTCCTTCAATATATACCTTAACTATCTAGGGCCAGTATCCTGTTCTTTCCCATCCTGAGTCCCCTCAGGGTGCACCACTGGGGGTGACTGCAGTGGCTGAGGGCTTGACAGTGGGCAGCCCCATTCTGTCTCTATCCTGAGTTCCCTCTGGACTCTCCATAGGGGCAGCAGTAGCGGCTGCTGGCTTGATGGCCGCAGCACCCTTTGTTTGCTGATCTAGCAGGCAACTTTCTTTTTCTTTTATTCTTCTAATTCATCTTTAATTCTTCAGTTTAAAATCAGTGTGAATTTTTAAACTTTTATTGAAATATAGTTGATTTACAATGTTGTGTTTAATTTCTGCTGTACAGCAAAGTGACTCAGTTATACATACATATTCTTTTCCTTTATGGTTTATCACAGGATATTAAATATAGTTCCCTGTGCTATACAGTAGGACCTTGTTGTTTATCCATCCTATATATATATACTAGTTCAGGCAACATTTTTCATTTACATAATGAAGAAGCTTGCCTTGAGGGAGGCAGACAGAGCAGCAGTGCAGTTGGTTCACCAGGGAAACGAACTTCAGGGTCTGTGAAGCCACATTGCTGAGGGTTTCTTTTTGATTGGCCAAAAAGAAGCCTGTGTAGAGAGTTTGGGGCAGCCTAATTAGAAAGAAGGAAGATGTGTGTGTCTTAAAAAAGGACACAGGACCCACAGTAGGACTGATATCTCCGACAGAATACAGAAAATGAGTTGAGGTCATGATGGAATATGCTCCTTCGCAGTGACTGGTTGAGGCTGTGGCTTCACAACAATCCCACTGAAGTTGTCCTGGGATAACGACCAGGGCAGAAGCAAAAATATGTTTACTTTTAAAGTGTACTCTTAGTTTCTCCATTCCGGGGAGATAATCCCACCCTCTACTCCCGGCCTCAACGCTTTCAAGTTTGTATGTGACATCTGACTATGATCACCCACTTCCTGTGAAATGATAAACAAAGTTGAGTGTGAATACCTCTGGGCTGAGATAATTAGTGCTGGTCCAGAAAACTCTGCTCCTTGCTGCTACAACTGACCTCTGGACCTAAACCCTCGCCTGCTTAGACCTGTGCTAGCTTCCAGACTCTTCCCACTGTTACCAACCAGAGTTCTTGGCCTTCCCCAACCAATAGAGGGGAAGACAATTTCTTGTCTCTAGAGGCCAGACAAGAAATTTAGGCGAGGCTTTATTGGGGCCCCTGCTGCAGCGGGGGGAGCGAGAACAAACAACAGGTTCCATTGCTTGCTCACTCCCCGCTCCCCGAGGGGGGCGAGCTTGTTCTTTATAGGGGGTGAAGGTAGGGATGTGTCCAGGGGTTGGACCGGAGGCGTAGCTTAGGTGGTTTGCCCACCCCTTAGGTGGTGCTGTGCACAACGGGGCATGCTCAGTACCCTGCTTTTGCTCCCAACACCCTGTTTTTGCTCCAGGCTCTTCGAAAGTGGCAGTTGGGTTTTTTGGTCTCTCTGTATATTTTGGGTCCAGAATTTGCCCCACCTGCTCATGCACGCAGTTATTTTTAGTCCCATATAGTTTCTTTATGTTTTGTTGCTCAAGGAGAGGTGTGTCCAGGTGCAAGCACTGCAGCACTGCAGCAAATGGTCCCAGGTCCCAGCCCGTCTCACCACCACAATACACACATGCGCTGATATTACATAAGGAAAGTCAAAGTTACACTCTATTGCTAACCACAGACATTTAGGAAAGCAAATGACTTGGATCCTAGTTTATAGTTGTTTTACTCTTATTCCTTTTATTTGCTAATTAAGCTTTTGTTAGGAAAAACCACTCCCAATTTATAGATAAACCCAGAGTTAGAAAAGACAGCTTTGACACCTCTCTCCCCCCTCTCAAGGCAACTACTGCTGCCATGGAAATCATTGGGTAGGAGGGGGATGGAAAAACAAACTCTGGTGCTTAGAGAATCTGCAGCATCAGGAGTGGAGGAATGAAATCAACTGTGGAAACCCAGCAATATTTTAGGGGACTTGATTAGAGGAAAGATTCCCAAAGAGGACTAGCCTATTTGTAAGGTGACCACCCTGACCCAGTGATTTCCTACCCTAACAGGAAATTTTCCTTTTGATGTGCTTGGTTGCCTCAAGGCAAAGATTAATTTGGATTAACAAGCATCTTCTTTTAACAATGTTTATAACTCTGAACTGGTTAGAGGTCTACTAGCCATTGATACATGAGCAGGACTGAGTTCATTTCAAAGCTTCCAACGGATCCCTTGCAGATGTCAGCTACTCTGAATAAACAAGAGCCTGGGTTGAAGGCGTAGAAAGTCAAGTAAGTTTGGAAAATGGAGTGCTTGAGGGGTATGGGAGGGGAAGTGCTCAGAGCAACAAGAGAACATATAATAAGAGCCAGGAAAGGAGGCACCAGAGGAAAAAAGTGGGCAGAAAAGGAATGTGGACCTGACAGCAATAGAGAAACCACTAAGTAAACGATGACGTCCACCCATTGTATGGAAATGTCTGCAGTCATTTAAAAAAATGATCATTAAGCTCTATTGCAACAAGAAAAATACTCCTGTTATAATATGCAGTGAAGAAAGCAAGAGACATAAAACAGAAACTTCAGACTAACAAATACGAACGTCATCTAGTCCAATATTTTAACTAGGGTTGGCCTTGAGAGAGTTGGTCTTCTTTGCCTTCTCCTCCTTCTCACATCCTGATTCCCAAGACTCAGAACCCAAGTGAGTTCCATTACTGTCCTATTTCAGCTACGTGGTGCATGCGGTCTAGCAAATACTGGGAATATAACTACGGTTTATAGCATTGTTCCTACAGAGGAAAGCTGGAACATTCTCAACATTCAATTTAAAAATGAATGTTTATTCATAAATTGGAGACTGCCTATACCTCTTATAGCATTTTGCTAATTTATATTGTTCTTTTAATAACGACTCTCTTCTTTTAAACAAGGCAGAGTTGACCAGATTGTCTGCTTTGTCTCACCACCCCATCTACTCCTGGAGGGGACCCCATCCCCAGCCCCCTCCAGGGCCCTCCCATTCCCCTCTAGCAACCATGGCACCCGTGTTCAGCCTCTGCATGACCTGCGCTGCAAATCCAAGAGCCTTTCTAAGAAATCTGCCTTGAGAAAAGAAACCATTGAAACAGTTTGTACAGTAAATTAGGACTTGCCCTGCTCATGCCTAAAATCATTCCAGATCATTGACAGGAAAACAAGCAAGGAAAGGGCTGTGTCAAAGAATTTAGTTTCTATTTTAATTATTTCAATTTATTTTATTTTGGACCTCAGCTTCAAGAATTTCAGTTATCCATTCTCCTCAGTTCACGGCCTTCCATCATCATGAAAATCTCTCTTGTTTTATTTTTCCCCACCCTCCACTTCATCCCAACTTTCATTTCCTTCCTCCCACCCTGGGCACCTACACATTCGATACATAAGCTTACAAAATATATAGTGTTATTCTGAGTGTCTGCATTTTCATTTATATAACATTTTTGTACTATAAACATCATTTTATTGCTTACTTTTTTTTTTTTTTTGGCCGTGCTGTGCAGCTTGTGGGATTTTAGTTCCCTGACCAGGGATTGAACCCCAGGCCCTATGGCAGTGAGAATGTGGAGCCCTACCCACTGGACCACCAGGGAATTCCCCATATCTGCCATCTGTCTATTAATTTTGTCTGATTCTTATAGTAGAAGATTAAGGACACAGAATTTGGAACCAGACTAACTGGTCAAACACTGATTCTGCCACTTACTAGCTGTGTAACCCCAGGCAAGACTATAATACATTGCTTTTCAGTATTTGTTAGATTCGGTAGCTGTGTTAGTCTTCTAGAGCTGTCATAACAAGATACCAGAGACTGGGGGGGCTTAAACAACAACTTATTTTCTCACAATTCTGGAGTCTAAAAGTTCAAGATCAAGGTGGCAGGTTTGGTGTCTCCTGATGTCTCTCTCCTTGGCTTGTAGATGACCACCGTCTCTCTGTGTCCTCACATGGTCTTTTCTCTGTGTGCAAGCAACCCTGGTGTCTTTTTGTCCGACTTTGCTCTTCTTATAAGGACACTAGTCATATTCAATTAGGGTCCACACATACGACCTCAGACTTCCCAGGAAAACCTCTGTGACTAGGGAGTTTTCTGAGTATATGAGGTAAAGGAGAATCTTTTATTAGCTTGTCAGTTTCTTTGAATTTGTTGATTTATTCAAATTGTCTACTTCTTTTTGTCCCAATTATGACATTTTATATTTTCTCAGGTTTTACCCAGATTTCAACTTTATTTTTCTTAACATCTATTAGCTTTATACTTTTCTTTTATGTTTATACCTTTCATTCAAATGGAATTAATCTTTGTAAATGATGTAAGATAGGGATCTAATCTTATGTTTCCCCTTTAATGAGCCTACTTTCCCAGGCATCATCTATCTAACCATCCATTCCCTGCCCAATGATTAATAGAGCTTGCTTTATCATATATAAATTTCCACATTTACATTAGAAGGATTTTCTTTTTATTTTATCTTGGTCCTATCCCAATTCAAATGTTTACAAAACAGAGAAAGTTTTTTTGTTTGTTTTTTAGTTTTTAAAATTATTAATTTTTAATGAAGTTTTTTTTCCACTAAGAGAATTTTTTTATTCAAACAGAAAGTCACAAAAATTATAATCATCCTCATCAGTTCACTCAGTCCCATGTGATTAATTCTTTTTTTCATCTTGATCTTTTGTTAGCACTTTTATGAATTCATCAGTTTTCCATTAGAGTTCTGAAAATGCTTATTCATTCAGTTCAGCAGTATAGTCAGTTACCAGAAACCTGTACTTGTCAGAGTCTTTTCCATGAATTCCTTGAAGATGAAACCCTTTTATAGCAACATTTTTGCAAAAGCATCAGAGTACACCCAGAACTGTCTGTAAATGACAAAAGACTTAAAGATGACCACGGTTAAAGATTTCATGAAAGTTCATAATAATGCAATTGACAAGGAAATTTAGTTATTTCTGAGATATACATTTTAAAATAATAACTAGAATTATGACTTATAACATTATACCAGAACATATAAGATTTTTAGGAATTTCATATAATGTCTGAAACATTCATATTAACATATTTCCATAGAAATAACCCAAAGAAAGTTTAGTATTAGTGTTTTTTTTGAATTTTTGAATTTTATTTTATTTATTTTTTTATACAGTAGGTTCTTATTAGTCATCAATTTTATGCACATCAGTGTATACATGTCAATCCCAATTGCCCAATTCAGCACACCACCATCCCCAACCCCCTGCGGCTTCCCCCCCTTGGTGTCCACACGTTTGTTCTCTACATCTGTGTCTCAACTTCTGCCCTGCAAACTGGTTCATCTGTACCATTTTTCTAGGTTCCACATACATGCGTTAATATACGATATTTGTTTTTCGCTTTCTGACTTACTTCACTCTGTATGACAGACTCTAGATCCATCCACGTCTCAACAAATGACTCAATTTCGTTCCTTTTTATGGCTGAGTAATATTCCATTGTATATATGTACCACATCTTCTTTATCCATTTGTCTGTTGATGGGCATTTAGGTTGCTTCCATGACCTGGTTACTGTAAAGAGTGCTGCAATGAACATTGGGGTGCATGTGTCTTTTTGAATTGTGGCTTTCTCTGGGTATATGCCCAGTAGTGGGATTGCTGGATCATAGGGCAATTCTATTTTTAGTTTTTTAAGGAACCTCCATACTGTTCTCCATAGTGGTCGTATCAATTTACATTCCCACCAACAGTGCAAGAGGGTTCCCTTTTCTCCACACCCTCTCCAGCATTTGTTCTTTGTAGATTTTCTGATGATGCCCCTTTTAACTGGTGTGAGGTGATACCTCACTGCAGTTTTGATTTGCATTCCTCTAATAATTAGTGATGTTGAGCAGCTTTTCATGTGCTTCTTGGCCATCTGTATGTCTTCTTTGGAGAAATGTCTATTTAGGTCTTCTGCCCATTTTTTGATTGGGTTGTTTGTTTTTTTTGGATTGAGCTGCATGAGCTGTTTATATATTTTGGAGATTAATCCTTTGTCCGTTGATTCATTTGCAAATATTTTCTCCCATTCTGAGGGTTGTCTTTTCATCTTGTTTATGGTTTTCTTGGCTGTGCAAAAGCTTTGAAGTTTCATTAGGTCCCATTTGTTTATTTTTGTTTTTATTTCCATTACTCTAGGAGGTGGATCAAAAAAGATCTTGCTGTGATTGATGTCAAAGAGTGTTCTTCCTATGTTTTCCTCTAAGAGTTTTATAGTGTCTGGTCTTACATTTACGTCTTGAATCCATTTTATTTATTTATTTTATTTATTTTATTTATGAGTTTATTTTTGTGTATGGTGTTAGGGAGTGTTCTAATTTCATTCTTTTCCATGTAGCTGTCCAGTTTTCCCAGCACCACTTATTGAAGAGACTGTCCTTTCTCCATTGTATATCCTTGCCTCCTTTGTCATAGATTAGTTGACCATAGGTGTGTGAGTTTATCTCTGGGCTTTCTATCTGGTTCTGTTGATCTATGTTTCTGTTTTTGTGCCAGTACCATATTGTCTTGATTACTGTAGCTTTGTAGTATAGTCTGAAGTCAGGGAGCCTGATTCCTCCAGCTCCATTTTTTTCCCTCAAGACTGCTTTGGCTATTCGGGGTCTATTGAGTCTCCATACAAATTTTAAGATTTTTTGTTCTAGTTCTGTAAAAAATGCCATCGGTAATTTGATAGGGATTGCATTGAATCTGTAGATTGCTTTGGGTAGTATAGTCATTTTCACAATATTGATTCTTCCAATCCAAGAACATGGTATACCTCTCCATCTGTTGGTATCATCTTTAATTTCTTTCGTCAGTGTCTTATAGTTTTCTGCATACAGGTCTTTTGTCTCCCTAGGTAGGTTTATGCCTAGGTATTTTATTCTTTTTGTTGCAATGGTAAATGGGAGTGTTTCCATAATTTCTCTTTCATATTTTTCATCATTAGTGTTTAGGAATGCAAGAGATTTCTGTGCATTAATTTTGTATCCTGCAACTTTACCAAATTCATTGCTTAGCTCTAGTAGTTTTCTGGTGGCATTTTTAGGATTCTCTATGTATAGGATCATGCCATCTGCAAACAGTGACAGTTTTACTTCTTTTTTTCCAATTTGTATTCCTTTTATTTCTTTTTCTTCTCTGATTGCCATGGCTTGGACTTCCAAAACTACGTTGAATAATAGTGGTGAGAGTAGACATCCTTGTCTTGTTCCTGATTTTAGAGGAAATGCTTTCACTTTTTCACCATTGAGAATGATGTTTGCTGTGGGTTTGTCATATATGGCCTTTATTATGTTGAGGTAGGTTCTCTCTATGCCCACTTTCTGGAGAGTTTTTATCATAAATGGGTGTTGAATTTTGTCAAAAGCTTTTACTGCATCAATTGAGATGATCATATGGTTTTTATTCTTCAGTTTGTTAATATGGTATCACATTGATTGATTTTTGTATATTGAAGAATCCTTGCATCCCTGGGATAAATCCCACTTGATCGTGGTGTATGATCCTTTTAATGTGTTGTTGGATTCTGTTTGCTAGTATTCTGCTGAGGATTTTTGCATCTATATTCATCAGTGATATTGGTCTGTAATATTCTTTTTTTGTAGTATCTTTGTCTGGTTTTGGTAACAGGGTGATGGTGGCCTCATAGAATGATTTTGGGAGTGTTCCTTCCTCTGCAATTTTTTGGAAGAGTTTGAGAAGGATGGGTGTCAGGTCTTCTCTAAATGTTTGATAGAGTTCACCTGTGAAGCCATCTGGTCCTGGACTTCTGTTTGTTGGAAGATCTTTAATCACAGTTTCAATTTCATTACTTGTGATTGGTCTGTTCATATTTTCTATTTCTTCTTGGTTCAGTCTTGGAAGGTTATACCTTTCTAAGAATTTGTCCATTTCTTCAAGGTTGTCCATTTTATTAGCATGGAGTTGCTTGTAGTAGTCTCTTAGGATGCTTTGTATTTCTGTGGTGTCTGTTGTAACGTCTCCTTTTTCATTTCTAATTTTATTGATTTGAGTCCTCTCCCTCTTTATCTTTTTTTTTCCATTTCAGAATATTTATTGCATTTTTCTTTGCTCAAAGAGAGTTCTGTACTATCTTTTGTTATATTTTTTTATATCCAGTAGTAATCTTTATTAGCTAACTGACATTTTCACAAAATTTTTATTTAAAACATGAAAGCATCCAATGTCCTTCAGAGGGAAGCCTATACTTTTAGATCTCATCTAGTAATATTTCTCTAAAGAATCTGACTGCTTAGAATTTGCCAATTAGAAGACTAAGTGCTGTTTAAATCTCAGACTGAGAAAATGTCAAGAACATATCCCTTCCACATTGAAATGTTCCTTTAAAATTTGGAGTCCGACATATAGAAGTATACATTTTTTTTTTTAATTAATTTATTTATTTACTTTTGGCTGTGTTGGGTCTTCGTTTCTGTGCAAGGGCTTTCTCTAGTTGCGGCGAGCGGGGGCCACTCTACATCGCGGTGCACGGACCTCTCACTGTCGCGGCCTCTCCTGTTGCAGAGCACAAGCTTCAGACGTTCAGGCTAAGTAGTTGTGGCTCACGGGCCTAGCTGCCCCGCGGCACGTGGGATCTTCCCAGACCAGGGCCTGAACCCATGTCCCCTGCATTGGCAGGCAGATTCTCAACCATTGCACCACCAGGGAAGCCCAGAAGTATACATATCTTTAATGTAAAAAGTTCCTGCTACTCAAGGTTAAAGACTGCAGTGTTCGGGGGAGTGACAGTATTTGCCCTTCAATTTGATAGACCTTAAGCACATTGTATTTCTACAGAATGCCATCTTTTTTTCTTTTCACACACACACATTGTATTTTATTTTTACAAGAGATAAATAGACTGACACCAAGCATTGTAAATGGATGACCACAACAAAACCAACAATGATTGCAATTACCAAACACGAAACACACTCATACTATGTCATAATATTGACATTCAGTCCAGTAATCCTCCACTGTAACAGCTCCTTTACTTTGCAGTGAAAATTGATTTGTATATTCTTTGCCTCTGTCCCTCTTTATCTTGATGAGTATGGCTAATGGTTTTTTTTGTTTATCTTTATTTTGTTTATCTTCTCAAAGAACTAGCTTTTAGTTTTATTGATCTTTGCTATTGTTTTCTTTGTTTCTATTTCATTTATTTCTGCTCTGATCTTTATGATTTCTTTCCTTCTGCTAACTTTGGGTTTTGTTTGTTCTTCTTTCTCTAGTTCCTTTAGGTGTAAGGTTAGATTGTTTATTTGAGATTTTTCTTGTTTCTTGAGGTAGGCTTGTATAGCTATAAACTTCCCTCTTAGAACTGCTTTTGCTGCATCCCATAGGTTTTGGATCATCGTGTTTTCATTGTCATTTGTCTCTAGGTATTTTTTGATTTCCTCTTTGATTTCTTCAGTGATCTCTGTTATTTAGTAGCGTTTTGTTTAGCCTCCATCTGTTTGTATTTTTTACAGTTTTTTTCCTGTAATTGATATCTAGTCTCATAGCATTGTGGTTGGAAAAGATACTTGATATGATTTCAATTTTCATAAATTCACTGAAGCTTGATTTGTGACCCAAGGTATGATCTATCCTGGAGAACGTTCCATGAACACTTGAGAAAAACGTGTATTCTGTTGTTTTTGGATGGCGTGTCCTATAAATATCAATTAAGTCTATCTGGTCTAATGTGTCTTTTAAAGCTTTTGTTTCCTTATTTATTTTCATTTTGGATGATCTGTCCATTGGTGAAAGTGGGGTGTTAAATTCCCCTACTATTATTGTGTTACTGTCAGTTTTCCCTTTTATGGCTGTTAGCATTTGCCTTATGTATTGAGGTGCTCTTATGTTGGGTGCATATATATTTATAATTGTTATATCGTCTTCTTGGATTGATCCCTTGATCATTAGTGTAGTGTAGTGTAGTGTAGTGTCCTTCCTTGTCTCCTGTAACATTCTTTATTTTAAAATCTATTTTATCTGATATGAGTATTGTTATTCCAGCTTTCTTTTGATTTCCATTTGCATGGAATATCTTTTTCCATCCCCTCACTTTCAGTCTATATATGTCCCTAGGTTTGAAGTGAGTCTCTTGTAGACAGCATATATACAGATCTTGTTTTTGTATCCATTCAGCCAGTCTGTGTCTTTTGGTTGGAGCATTTAATCCAGTTACATTTAAGGTAATTATCGGTATGTATGTTCCTATTACCATTTTCTTAATTGTTTTGGGTTTGTTATTGTAGGTCTTTTCCTTCTCTTGTGTTTCCTGCCTCGAGAAGTTCCTTTAGCATTTGTTATAAAGCTGGTTTGGTGGTGCTGAATTCTCTTAGCTTTTGCTTGTCTGTAAAGCTTTTAATTTCTCCATCAAGTCTGAATGAGATCCTTGCTAGGTAGAGTAACCTTTGTTGTAGGTTCTTCCCTTTTATCACTTTAAATATGTCCTGCCACTGCCTTCTGGCCTGCAGCGTTTCTGCTGAAAAATCAGCTGTTAACCTTATGGGAATTCCCTTGTATGTTATTTGTTGCTTTTCCCTTGCTGCTGTTAATATTTTTGTTTGTATTTAATTTTTGATAGTTTGATTAACATGTGTCTTGGCATGTTTCTCCTTGGATTTATCCTGTATGGGACTCTCTGTGCTTCCTGGACTTTATTGACTATTTCCTTTCCCATGTTAGGGAAGTGGTCACCTATAATCTCTTCAAATATTTTCTCAGACCCTTTCCATGTCTCTTCTTCTTCTGGGACCCTATAATTCGAATGTTGGTGCATTTAATGTTGTCCCAGAGGTCTCTGAGACTGTCAATTCTTTTCATTCTTTTTTCTTTATTCTGCTCTGCGGTAGTTATTTCCACTATTTTACCTTCCAGGTCACTTATCCGTTCTTCTGCCTCAGTTATTCTGCTATTGATTCCTTCTAAAAATTTTTTAATTTCATTTATTGTGTTGTTCATCATTGTTTATTTGCTCTTTAGTTCTTCTAGGTCCTTGTTAAACGTTTCTTTTATTTTCTCCATTCAATTTCTGAGATTTTGGATCATCTTTACTATCATTACTCTGAATTCTTTTTCAGGTAGACTGCCTATTTCCTCTTCATTTGTTTGGTCTGGTGAGTTTTTACCTTGCTCCTTCATCTGTTGCATATTTCTCTGTCTTCTCATTTTGTTTAACTTACTGTGTTTGGGGTCTCCTTTTTGCAGGCTGAAGGTTCATAGTTACCATTATTTTTGGTGTCTCTCCCCAGTGGGTGAGTTTGGTTCAGTGGCTTGTGTAGGCTTCCTGGTGTAGGGGACTGGTGCCTGTGTTCTGGTGGGTGGGCTGGAACTTGTCTTTCTGGTAGGCAGGACTATATCCAGTGGTGTGTTTTGGAGTGTCTGTGAACCTAGTATGACTTTAGGCAGCTTCTCTGCTAATGGGTGGGGTTGTGTTCCTATCTTGCTAGTTGTTTGGCATGGGGTGTCCAGCACTGGAGCTTGCTGGCCATTGGGTGAAGCTGGGTCTTAGTGTTGATTCGAAGATCTCTGGGAGAGCTCTTACTAATTGATATTACTTGGGGCCAGGAGGTTTCTGGTGGTCCAGTGTCCTGGACTTGGCCCTCCCACCTCGGAGACTCAGACCCAACACCCAGCTGGAGCACCAAGACCCTGCCATCCACGTGGCTCAGAAGAAAATGAAGAGAGAGAGAGAAAAAAAAGGAACAGACAGAACCTTAGGACAAATGGTAAAAGCAAACTGATACAGACAAAATCAGACAAAGTACCATACACATACACACTCACAAAAAAGAGAAAAACAAAAAATATATATATATAAAAAGGAAGAGAGCAACCAAACCAATAAACAAATCCACCAATGATAATAAACACTAGATACTAAACTAAGATAAACATGAAACCAGAAACAAATTAGACACAGAAAGCAAACCGTAAGTCTACAGTTGCTCCCAAAGTCCACTGCCTCAAATTTGGGAACATTTGTTGTCTATTCAGGTATTCCACAGATGCAGTGTTCATCAAGTTGATTGTGGGGATTTAATCTGCTACTCCTGCGTCTGCTGGGAGAAATTTCCCTTTCTCTTCTTTGTCCGCACAGCTCCTGGGGTTCAGCTTTGGTTTTGGCCCCGCCTCTGTATGTAGGCCACCCTCAGGTGTCTGTTTGCCACCAGACAGGAGGGGGTTAAAGTAGCAGCTGATTAGGGCTCTCTTGCTCTCTCACGCTGGGGAGAGTGAGGGGTACGGTGGTCATAATTGGAATGAGGGACGTGCCTGCAGTGGCAGAGGCCGGCGTGACATTGCAACAGCCTGAGGCATGCCATGTGTTCTCCCAGGGAACTTGTCCCTCGATCATGGGCCCTTGCCAGTGGCGTGCTCCACAGGCTCCTGGGGGGTGTGGATAGTGACCTGTGCTTGCACACAGGATTCTTGGTGGCAGCGGCAGCAGCGTTAGCAGTTCATGCCCATCTCTGCGGTCCAAGCTGATAGCCATGGCTCGCACCCATCTCTGGAGCTCACTTAGGCAGTGCTCTGCCTTCTGTGGGCACACTGGGAAGGAATCCCCTCTCCTTGCGCACTGTGAAACAAAGGTCTCTTGCCTCTTCGGCAGGTCCAGACTTTTTCCCGGACTCCCTGCTGGCCAGCTGTGGCGCACTAACCCCCTTCAGGCTGTCTTCACGCTTCCAACCCCAGTCTTCTCCCTGGGGTCTGACCTCCGAAGCCCAAGCCTCAGCTCCCATCCCCCACCCACCCCGGCGGGTGAGCAGACAATCGTCTTAGGCTGGTGGGTGCTGATCAGCACCTATCCTTTGCACGGGAATCTCTCTGCTTTGCCCTCTGCACCACTGTTGCTGCACTCTCCCTGTTTTGTTTTGGGTTTTTTTACTGTATATTTTAAATAATCACAACAGCCCTGCAAGGTATTGTCTCTGTTTCTCAGATGAGTAAATAGAGGTTGAGAAAGATTGTATTTAGCCTAAAGTTCAAATAATACTGAGTGACATACGAGGACTTCTGACTCCAAATTAATTGCACTTTTCCCAGTCCCCCTCCTGCCTGTTTAAGCAGCAGGTTTCTCGTACCTAATATTATTAATTCATTTACATATCTACTGAACACCTAATATGTTCCAGACACTATCCTAGGTTCTAAGACTGCAATAGAAAACAAGCCAGATAAAAATCTCAGCCCTCTTAGAACTAACATGGCTAAAGGCCCAGGGTAGCGCTGAAAACAGAGGTGAAAACTGAGAAAAGTACATTTGGTAACAGTGGCTGTTCTAGTACCTACTTGGCATCCATCCTTCCAAGGAGTTCAGTGTTTCAGTTTGTTCATATAGTCAAAGGAGGCCCCATGGAAGCACCTTGACTCTAATTTGTAGAGGGGGCACCACTGAACCCCCAAGTCAGACAAGACACAATGGAGGCACCCAGACTATACTTCTACCTTTTGGCAATTTCAAAAAGTTCCTTTAGTCGGCCAGAAACAAGGCTTCAGCCCTTTCCTCTGTCACCTGAATTAGGTTAAGAATATATTTCTTACTCTCTAACCCAGTCCCTGCCATGTCCATGATTAAGCCTGGTATTTCAGAATGTCTTGGGTGGCAGTGAAGAACAGCCACTTCCCAACATCATGAAGGCCCCCTGCAGAGAGTTTTCTTCTCATTTTAAAATGTTTTAACATTTAAGACTAGAAATAAAGTCAAATGTATGTACTTCATCAAACTTCATAGTGATAGATCAGTTTAAATTTACTAAAAGTTGACTACAAGATGGAATGATTTAAAGGACAACTTAAAGGGAATAAAAATGAATTCCTGGGACTTCCCTGGTGGTCCAGAGGTTAAGAATCCGCCTTCCAATGCAGGGGACGCGGGTTCAATCCCTGATCAGGGAACTAAGATCCCACATTCCTCGGGGCAACTAAGCCCGCACACCACAGCTAGAGAGAAGCCCGGGCGCGACAAGGAAAAGCCCGCGTGCCGCAACTAAGACCCGACACAGCCAAATAAATAAATAAATATTTAATTGCATTTTCAGCTGGGTCCCTGGGCACCCTGAAGAAAGACAGTATTTTTCAGCTTCTGGTGTGATCACCCGACTGATTTCTGGCCATAGAATGTGGGCAACTCCTCATTGATGCTCTTAAAAGGGAACATTTTCCCCCCTTTCCACCCTCCCATGGGCTAGAAGGGGACCTAATGGGGGACACTTTGGACTGCGGGGGTGAGGGGAACATCTTATGAATGACAGAGCAAAATCTAAGAGCCTGGCTTTATGGAACAGAACCTCAATACCAGTCGAGACTTTAACACAATAGAGAATTCATCTTCTATCTGGTTTAAGTCACTGTTATCTAGATCCCATGGGACCAAACCTATATCTTCACCAACGTTCCCCAATACCTAGCCCTCCTCCCCAGTCCCTCCAAACATCCACCTTCAGGACTTTCTATTGCGATTCGAATAATTTCTCCTCTTGTTCTTCAGTGAAAGGAGTTGTTGTGTGCTTCTTACCAACAATTAGTATCAAATAGAGAATATATCCTATATTAAAGTAACTTTTTGTCAAAACCTAGGCTTAGGCAGGCATAATTCTTTCAAATTTTAAGAACTGAGTTGCTAGACCATGAAGAATTTTGTAGATTTTTATTATTTTACTATTAAAATTTTTAATCTTGAAATCGGTTAATCATAAAGTAAAAACTAACCATATATTTATTTTTATACATTATATACACTTGAGAAATAAATAGTATTCTAAGCATTTAAAAAAGCATCATTATATACAAATAAGGCTTCAAGCCAAATGTATAAATACAGGACCCACTGAGGATTCGATTCCCAAGGCTTCCATTACAAAAGCAGAAGTAACCAGGATGCACAGTCAATAATACAAGCTCTACTTTGGCTAGAATGCAATCACAGAAGCAACAGAAAAGGCACACAATTGGATTGAGAAAATACCTTGAATTAATGTATTTGACCGGTTATGTCTTCAGAGGTTTGGCACCGAACGATGACACAACTTTGGCACAATAGAGATGAAAACAATGTCCTTTAAAAACCTAAGTACAGAGAAAATTGCTCTCCCCCTTTCCCACTTGACATCACATCTCCTTCCAAATCAATCTCATCCATCAAAATCCCAAGCCCTGGCCCAGTTGTTCTCCCAGTTATATATTAATAAAAGAGTTTCGGGTTTCATGGATGGCTCTGAAAAAAATTCCTTATTTGTTACATCTGGGGCATATTGGTGGGAAGTGGCTATACGAGTCCTGATGAAGTTGCGGAGATGAGCATACCATGGGCATTGCCTCCAGGAAGTCTAGGTCCTCACCTGGTTCCTCTACCAACTTGGTATATAATTCTAGGCCCGTGCTGAACCTCACTAAGCTTCGGTTTTGTAAAATAGAGATAATAGTAACTGCCCTGCTCACCTCCTGTTGTGAGTCTCTAATTAAGTGATGCATGTTCAAATCTTTTGAAAATTATAAAAGGGTTCCTCAGATATCATGTATATTAATTCAAACCAAGATCTAGAATTAGGGGCTTTTTGAAGAAGTTCGGCACAGAAAGGGCACTGGTATTGGAGGAAGATATTTCAAGGAAAAAGCATGGCATTAATTCAATCTTGGCACAAGCTGTGTGTGACAGGTGCTGGTTGCTGTATGAACAGACATGTGTAACATATGTAATAGCTTCCAGCTTCCTACACAGAAGAGATTTTGCCAATCATATTCAGCAATTGGCACCATTCTGTCCCTAACACGTATAACACTCCGCTTGCCACTCTGCTGGTGATCAAAGATGTCACTCTTAAGGGGAATGCACTTTAACTAAGAAGAAATAGGTAGAAATCACTTAAAGCCTCAGGTCCCCAACTCTTACATCCTGTAGCCCTCCCAGTGCCTCTCATGCCTTTCATATCACGTGCATATTCATGGATCATCTAAGGGAGCCTAGACATCCCAACGCCATTAGGTTTCAAATGAGAAGATGGTCTGCAAAGATTTACTAAGGTGTCTACTGCCACGTGCTAATTAAGTTTCAGTGCTTAATAAACATTTGTCCGATCAAAAAATGAACAATGGAAAAATAAGAAAGCCAATGATGTGTGCTTTAGAGAAGGAGTTGGGGAGCAGGACCAAATAAAATGTAACCAATCCACATTACCAGTTACCCATCGAACCCCAAGAGCGAGGGTTCTCCACACCTCCCCAGATCTACTCTCCCTCCCCCGGTGAACAAGGTCCCAGGTCTGCCATCCTGACACGAGTCAGCTCCCAGCAGCAAGACCCCTCACTATGACTCAAGTCAGGTCAGGCAGCTGACAGCCTTCCACGCAGAGTCACTCAGAGCCTGTGTTCCTTGTTGGGTGAAGCACAAGCTCATCCAGTCACTGAGAAACCAGCCCGGTGTGCATAGAGGCCAGGGCATCGGCTGTTTGCACACAGATCTGGAGTTAGAGCTATCCTAGAACAGCAGTGGGAACAGCAGTATGTGGTCTCCTCTGGAGAAAAGTCCCAGCCATCACAGGAGGCACGGTGCTGGGCCCAGCAAGCGGGCTCCTCCCATTGCTCCAGGGTCAAGGCCAAGAAGGGTCTTTCCATCAGGTGGGTCTCCTCAGCAGTAACGTTCCTCCATGTGCTTGGAAATCAGGGAGTGGGGGGCCTTGCGGGCACCTTCAAGGATGCTCCAGGGTTGGACTGAAAGGAACCACGTGGGAGTGGTGTTCATTAGCTGGCTTTGCAAACATGCAACTCTGTTTACCACAAGACCAAGCTTTCTTCCCTACCTATCAGCCTCTTTTATTTGCTTCCCTTCAGAACAAATGGAGAAAGTCCTGAATGCTCCTTCCTCCCCCTCCCCCAACAAGCCACAGATTCACTTTGAGAAACACCACACCGGAGCCTGCTCTGGGTTCCCAGTTCCATACACTGTAGTGTTGACATCTGCATATTTAGCAGAATACTCACCCACAGCACGCACATGTGCACACAAGCACACACACACACAAACACAACTTCGGGAAGAACTATAAAGTGCTCCTTTGCTTTGATCTAGAAACACAAGAGAGCCTGCAGTATGGCAGGAAGGGGGCAAGGCAAAGTCAGGACATCTTGATCCTAGTCTCAGCTACACTAACGCACTATTGAGCCTCTTGGAACCTCAGTCTCCTTCTCTGTGAACAGGTGAACGGTCTCCATGGCAGGAGAGAGAGTACTGAAGGTGTAATATATGTCCAGGGATTCACCACTTCTTGGTGTTAATTTATTACTCGGGCTCCTATTGTTTTCTGTTCCTTTGAGGGCAAAGGAAAGAAGTTGTTTTCTCAAAGAGGTATTCTGAGGCGAAGTATAATGTTCTCAACTGTTACAAAGTTCTGGAGCAGAAAAGAAGTATATAAGAATAACAATTAGAATAGCAATCCTTCCTGGGTGTGTCCAATTTACATGGCTGTTCTGAGGAACAATGAAGTTAATACATGTGGAAGCACTTGGAAAGGTATAAATTTGAATACAAACATAAAGAATTAAAATTAGGGGCTTCCCTGGTGGCGCAGTGGTTGAGAATCCGCCTGCCAATGCAGGGGACACGGGTTCGAGCCCTGGTCTGGGAAGATCCCACATGCCGCGGAGCGACTGGGCCCGTGTGCCACAACTACTGAGCCTGCGCGTCTGGAGCCTGTGCTCCGCAACAAGAGAGGCCGCGATAGTGAGAGGCCCGCGCACCGCGATGAAGAGTGGCCCCCACTTGCCACAACTAGAGAAAGCCCTCGCACAGAAGCGAAGACCCAACACAGCCAAAAATAAATAAATTAATTAATTAATTAAGAAAAAAAAATGTACTTAAAAAAATTTTTTAAAAAAAGAGAATTAAAATTATTACTATAGCAGAAAATCATATCCAGACTAGACTGAGTCACTTAATTAGACGGGCAGTTTTCAGAATCCCACAAGTCCCGTGATCACCGAGCTTGTGGTCACGTTGATGCTCCTGAACAGGAGACAGAGTAGTCCGGCCCTCCGGGTTGGCAGACAGTTAATCACAGGGGATCCCAGCATGGGCAAGGCTGCTTGATAATTGATACCCAGATTGAGGAGAGGTGACTTATCTGCGCAAGTGGAACCTCCATGCGTGAGAAAGAGCACAGGCTTTAAAGTAAACCAACCTGCTTCAAATCCTTACTCTGCCATCACCAAGTGGGGGACCTGGAGAGAGTGACCAAACCTCCCTGAGTCTCAGGTTCCCCAACTGTTCACAGGGTTACGACACCAGCACCATGAGCTTGATGATCAAAGTAAATGAGCTGATGTATGGAAGGCACTAACACAGGGTGGGTGCACACTCCGTGCTTGGTGTAAGGCAGCAGCATTATCATCTAGTACCTCTGGTGGAACCAGGGGTAGGGGCTGGTGGGGGCCATCTCCCTCCTCCTCAGCAGGCATTTAGACTCAGAGGGTGTGTGACGGAGTCCCCTTTTGGATGCACCCACTGCCTCATACCACGAGATCATCCTTCCTCAATTCTGAGATAATGAGACTTGCACGGGGCAAGGAGGACACTGAAGCAAGAGCACATGAGCAATCCTGCTTCTCAAAAAGGGGGAGAGTCGCCCACTAATATCCACTCACACCAACCTGGGTTCCAAAAAACCTTAAAGGGGGGCTATGCCTTGTGCTTCTCCCTTACCTCCCACCCAACTCCCCACTCCAACCTGGTGCCCAGAAGGAAGCTGGGAGCCCTGGAACTTCCCACGGCCCCAGTCACTACAGAGAAGTTCCATCTAAGATGAGGACATGGGTACCAAGCTTGGGGACTTAGTCACTGAAAGACCTCATTCCAGCAGGACCACGGCTGTGACACCTACAGGATGAAGCAGAGCAAGAGGCAAAGGGACATTCACACCATCCAACATCCTATCACACTGATTTGTCTATCTCCTTCCAGCAGAAGGTCATCTTCATAAAGGAAGGGACTTTTATCTGTTTTTGTTGACTTCTATGCCCTAAGTGCCAGACGCATGTCCAGCCTACACTAGGGGACCCATCAACATGCATTGCATGAACCTCTGAGAATGTCCTGCTTACCTGGTTTCAGTTTTCATTCTCCAGCCATCCCGACACTTGTGAAACCAGAGCTCTTGGCCAGGGGATATGCGGGTGTTCTCAAGATCTTCTGCACAAAAAGTCAATCTAGGAGGAAAAAGAAACCATCGATGTAGCCAAAACTCTAGGGGTAGGTACACGGCTGTGCATCAGCCATATGGTGCTTTCTGGACCTGAGGCAGATGGAATAAGGAGAAAAGAGAAGTTTTTATCATGTGACCCCTGACTCAAGACCCTTCAGAACTCCCCACTGCTGCTACAAGCACACTAAGTGTCTCACTTTGATGTCTCCCATGATTCAGCTCATGCAGACTTTAATCACACCCCTTCCACCTTCTTCCTTCTGTCTATCCAAAAGCCTGCCTGCCTACCAAGGCATATCCTCTCTGAAGCCTCCCTGATTGCCCGAGACCTTATTAATCTAACCCTCCATTGACCTTCCAATTTAATAAATAGGCACATCCTTATATAAATGTTGCTTTTGTTATTGTCATTACTTCTTATGACATGGAGTTAATAATGAAAGCTTTAGCTAATTTTGACGCATTATATCCTGCCTTGAATAGCTTGTGGATTCTTGCATCCATGGTGCACTATAAACTCCTTGAACGGAGGAACTCCAGGTCCCTCCAGCATGGTGTCCAGAAATACCCATTGACAAGCGTAACTGGAACTCGGCTGTGAGTTAACATCAAAGATTCAAGAAGTAGACAACCAAGATCACAGGAAGAATCAGTGGTCTAATAACCGTTTCAACTGTAACTTACAGCCCAACCATGTGGGCTGCCCCAGCCTCAGTGGTGTGTGGACAGCATGACCTCATGACCAATAGACATGTGGGACACCTGACCGTGACGTTTACCAGCAGGACAAAAGCCACATTCCGAACAGCTTTCAGAGCCTTCGCCAGGAAGCCCAAACAGCCCATAAACACCCGCAACACTCACAATCAGGAAATACAAATGAAAACAACAGTCGGGGACCAATTCACACTCAACGGAATAGCAAGAATGTCCACCAAAGGTAGGTGAGGAGGAGGGGAATAGGAAGCTCTTACTGTGTGGATAAGATTAAAAATTGGTCCAACCACTTTGGAGAGGGATTTAATAATATCCAGTCCAGGTGGAGAATACATATACTATAACCCAGTGATTCAACATGTCCCAAAGAAGCCCTCACACACGTACACAAGGAAAATGTCCCAGGATGTTCATCTCGGCACTATTTGTAACTGCAAAAAAGTAGCAACAACTTAAATATTCAGCAGAACAATGGTGAAACTACTGTTTGCGCAATGGCAGTTTACATACAGGAGTTGAATGTGAATAGACCAGATCTGTATGCATTGGATAAATCTCATAAACTATGTTGAATTGAGAAAAACAACTTTTAAAGGAATATGTCCACTCATGTAAACTTCAGAAGCAACCAAAACAATTCTATAGGTTGTTTATGGATACAAACAGAAGTAGTGAAAGTATAAAAATCATGAAGAGGAAAACACACTAACATTAGTTAATGTTGGAAGATCAGTACATTTGGTTTGAAAGGGGAGGAGTCAGACAGGGGAGGGGCACAAGGGGGTTTCAGCTTTATCTGTAATGTTTTACTGTTTAAAATCTTATATCTGAAACCAATATGAAAATGGTTTACATTTATTAAGTCTCAGTGGTTTATTAAATTTGAAATATTTTATAAAAATGATCATCTTTCTGCTACCACACATCTTTCTGGTACAGGCTGCACTTATAAGCACCGAGAGAACAAAAAAGACACGCAATTATCTAGACCACAGCCTTCATACTAACAGCTCCCCTCAGCTGGCACCCACCCCTGCCACATACACACCAGTGCACAGGTCTTTAGACCAGAATCACTCAGACAAGCAACCTAAGCCTCCACCCCCTGCATGGCCAAGCTGCACCCTAGGTGGTGGATGGAAACGGGATGCATGAAGGACTGTAATGGAGAAAATGCCAGAAGAGACAGAAAGAGGGTGGAGGCTTCTTCCCACCATTCCAAGGCTGGCAGTGACCTCCCGGAGGTCTGCTGAAAGATTTGGCCAAGGAAACCTTCCTCTCTTGACAAAGGTCTTCTGGGCTTCCTGGCTCCCACTTAGAAGCTGCTCCAAGAGTCAAGGCGCGTGTCAGTGGCTGATTTAGGGGTGGATTTTTCGTGTTGGGCTTGGTTAACAGACGTGGGGAAACTGCCAGCTGGCATGGCACAGAGGAATCTCTGTTACTTGACGTTAGCGCCCCACCCATGTCCTTGAGTCAGAGCCTCCCAAGGAGAGGTATAATGCTCTGAAAATTGGATGCAAGGGAAGCCAGGACTCCCACAGACCTCATCCATGCAGGCTCCCTAAACTGGATAGTCCGGTTTGCTCTGGACAGGAGCAAGCAAAGGCTTTCGGTTGCATGGACCCCAGAGCAAACAAATTAACAAGGCAGCACTCCTAAAGAGCCCTGTCCAGGAGAAGCCCCCTTCCTCTGGGCCAGCACAGGGCTTGGCAAATGCAACAAGGGCTGGATTCCAGCCCCCGCTTGCCCACCCCTCTCAGCCCAGGGCCTGTGATCAGGGCACAAGCTGCACAACAGTTGACAGAGGCCTTGATCTGGAATTCAGTTTTCCTCTCAAAGGGTTTGCGGTTTTGCCCATGTACTCTGGATATGGAAAGATGGAAGGTGTACGCTTAGCAAAGGAAAGGACACTGCAGAGACACACGCCTTCTGCTGACCATGGACACAGAACACAGAAAGGGTCATGAGGCACTTACTTCCTCTGGGTTTCCCCGGACTTGACCCGAATGCGTCTGATATTCAGCTCTTGCTCGGACCTGCGAGGCTGAGACAGGTAGCTGCGAAGCTCTTTCCACAGGTTGTACCAGGACTGAGAAGTCCTCTCCCAGGTGAGTTTGATCTTCAGGAGGTCTCCCAAGTCCTCTTCGGTGTAGACCAGGAAGGTGTTGGTGGCATTCAGCCCGATCTGCTCCACTCTGCAAGGGGAGAGGGAAGCTGGTCTCAGTCCCCCCACCACCTGGAAAACTGCAGCACCGTGGAGGTAGACGCAGTGGCAGCACCTGCCCCACTCGGATTGGAGAGAAATGCACAAGAGGTCCCCCCTACGTCCTCCACGTCCCACCAGCAGGGCCGGGATGAAAACTCAGCTGTGCTCCACACGGGCAGAGAGATAATGTTGCCCACGGCACCCCAAACCATTCCTGAGCATCTCCCCATTTATGCTACTTCCTGGGGGTGGGGGGACAAGACCAGGAAAGAACAGAAATGAGAAAGCGCAAAGTCACATCCCCACTCAACAGTGCCTCTTCCTCTCAGCCCACAGGCATCCGTCTCCCTCGGAACTCCCAGCCCCTCCTGCCTGTCCCTCTCACGTGGCACTTGGGAGAGCCTGTCTCACCACATCTGTGTGCATGAGTGTGTGCGTACAAGCCTGTTCCTCCCGCTAGACCCCCAGCCCTGAGAGCGAGTATTCTGATGACGTTACTTTACTCTGTTACTTTACTTTGCAAGCCCAGCATTACTCAGCGTGGTGCTTTGCACCTTACAAATGCTCAATGTATACAGATCACTGTGTGCCCCTCCCACAGATAATTAGAAACATGCCAGGGATGATCCTAAAGCCTCAGGAATCAGGCGTTCTCTGAAATGAAACAGTAGTTTCTGCCCAGCTGATCCAGCAGATTCTCACGCTGCTGATTCATCCCAGGAGCTGCCCTCCCAGAAACGTTCTGAGTCAAGGGCTAGGTGGAGAGAGTGAAGCAGGAGAGGAACCACCCAGCTCCTCCCTGGCACGCAGACTAGCTCCCCTGCACTTGTTCACCTGGCACACAGAGAGCTCCTGCGCTCTCTCTCCTTCTCAAACCAACTCGTTCTCTGTCCTGAACTCAGCAAAGGAAACCCATGACTTACATTTCCAAAGGCAGAATCTGGGAGTCTGCATTGGTGCCATAAAGGGTGACATAAAAGGTGGGCTCGATTTCTCCCATGTTCTTGTAGCTGAAGACATGGATTTTCATCTGATAATGGTAAACTGCAGAGACAGCAGAACAAAGACATTTGTGAGCCTTGCTTGTCATCTTAGGGCACCCTGACCCAAACTGAGTCACCCAGCACAGTGAGTTTTTAGGGACTCTCATCTTTTTGGTCCAGCCCAGCCTCTAAACTCCCTTTGATCTCATTCTGTCCAATGGCCTAAGAGGTCACTGCAGTATAGAAGAAGGAGCCCTGAACTTGGGGGTTGGGGGACCTTTGGGGGATGTTGACCTAGACACTTTCTAGCTGTGTGACCTTGAATTAAGGACCAAGGTATTAACTTCTTGAGCCTCAACTTCCACCCACAATACCCACAAAACCTTACAGTTTTATAACATGCTATGAAAATGCGAGATATCATTTTGATCCCCTGTTAGTCCTATCACAGATTATTTTGATGATCAAAAGAGAAAATAAATATGAAACAGCTTTGAAAAGCTAAATGCAAGATAGATATTTAAGATAGCGATATTGTGATCATAGACTGATGATTCACATCACAAAAGGAGTCCCCATCATTTATTTTTAAAGATTTACTTTCCTAGGGCATACACAGTTTAATGTGTTGTGCAGTTATTTGATTTAACTGCAGGAATGTGCCCGTCTACAATGTGGTATTTAGAAGGAGGAAAAATGTCCTTCCCCAGGGCAGTGCAGGTTTGGATGAAGGTTACCTCTGAAAGGCATGCCTGCCCGGGTTTTTAGGTACATTTTGCTGTTCCTCTTGTTCCTCATTTTCTTGGCATTGTAGCCAATGCTATTACAACGGTTCTTCCGGCAACTGAGGCAGATCCCCTTTTTGAAGCGGTTGGAGTCCGTGCACTGGAATGCGAAGCTCGGCTTGTCCTGATTCACCAGGGAGTCGACAAAGAGGTGTACTGCCCGCTCGTGCTCGCATCTCACCACCTCTGCAATTGCTGGGGGAGAGAGAGACAGAGACCATCAGGGTGAGCTGCTTCTCGGTGATCCGCCCACTCCATCAGTAAGTACTGTACACTTCATCAGAAATAACTGCTTTTCATGTCGCTGTTAGTAAGCTTGTTTGTGTCATCCTTAATGCATGCCCAGTGATATGCTGTGTTTAGAACTGAAAGCCAGTCCTGCCACCGAACTGCTCGCCCTCCGGGTGGGAAGACAGCACTGATACACATGAAGCGATAAAGAGCAAGAGAGTGCATCGGACAGGCACTAAACAGGGTGATGGAGACCAGTTGTGCAGTAAAAGTCACTAAGTCCCGACAGAGTCATGCGGTCACAAAATGCTGGAAATGGATCAGATGCTAAACATCATCTAGTCCGGGGCTCAGCAAACTGCACCTGGCAGGCTGGCCCCATTTTAGTAAAGTTTTATTGGAACATAGCCACACTCATTCATTTACCTGTTGTCTCTGGCTGCCTCCACGCTACAGTAGCAGAGTGGAGTTGTTGAAACAGAGACTGTATGGCTTGCAAAGCCGGAAATATTTACTAGCTGACTCTTTAAGAAAATGTTTGCCAGGCTTCCCTGGTGGCGCAGTGGTTGAGAATCCGCCTGCAAATGCAGGGGACATGGGTTCGAGCCCTGGTCCAGGAAGATCCCACATGCCACGGAGCAACAGAGCCCATGCGCCACAACTACTGAGCCTGTGCTCTAGAGCCAGCGCGCCACAACTACCGAGCCTGTGTGCTGCAACTAGAGAAAGCTCACAAGAGCAGCAACGAAGACCCAAAACAGCCAAAAATAAATAAACAAAATAAATAAATCTATTTTTTAAAAAAACCTTAAAAAGAAAAAGGAAAGAAAATGTTTGCCAACCTCATTCTAGTCCAATACTTTCAGTTGTAGATTATAGACCCAAATGCCCTTAGAGGTGAAGTCATTTGCTCAGGGTCACAGAGTCAGTTGGTTGCAAAGTTAGGAGTATAATTTGGATTTTTGTGACCCGTAGTAATCATTATTTCTTGTAACCAGAGGCTAAAGCCAATAGTTCCAGTAAATCCTTGGACCTTAAGAAAAATTTGGCAAAGCTCCCCTTCCCCTTCCGCATTAACATCACCAGCCTTAAGAAATGGCATCATCTGATCCCCCTGAGGCAGGGCTGAACTCCCCTTGCATGAACCCCCAAGCCCCACAGGGGCTCCTTGCATGTTATCACCTTGGGAGAGGGCAACTTACGACTGAGTGACAGAGTGGACATCCCAAGAGCAGAGCATCACAGTGGAGAGAGCCAACTGGGGCCAAGACTTAGAAATGCTGCCAGGATGCAAGGCGGTGAGCAAACGGGAAACCAAGCACAACAGTTTCAGCAGCAAACTCACTTCAGACCAAGACCTAAGCTGGGAATAGGCTTAGGCATTCAGGAAGACAGATTATAAGTGAATGGAGGAAGAATCTTGATTTTACTTCTTTAAAATGTTACAAAAAATTAAATTATAGTACATCCATGCTAAAGAATATTATACAGCCTTTTACAAGAATAAGGTAAGTAGATACGTGTACTCTGATGTCTAAGAATGCCCATAATATATATTAGGACTGAAAAAGCAAAGTTGAAGAACAATGTGATTTTGAAAAATATCACACACACACACACACACACACACACAAATAAATTTGCAAAGCAGTAAGAGTGGAAGGATACACACAACATGTTCATATTGGGTACATCTGGAGAGTGAAAGTAGGAGTAGGTGTGGGAGGTGAGGGGGTACTTTTACTTCTTGCTTTAGGCAATTTTATAATGCTTGATTATTTTTCCAACAAATATGTATTCCTTTTGTTGTAAAAAGAAATTAATCAATAATAACTGTGACCTCAAAGCACAAGAAAGCAGAGCGGAGACCACAAGAAGGCTGTTAACAGGCTTGCAGGATGATGAACTGTGGAATAAACAGTGTTGAAGGGCCACTGGGGGGGTAGTGGGAATAATGAAACGGGTGCTGTCAGGAGCACTAACAGCTCTGGCTGATTTAGGAGGAGACGCTATAACCGAGTCAAAACAAAAAATAAGGAACTCACTTCCATATGCAATTGACCCCAAGACATCGTTGAGTCCACAGCCCGGCTGGAAGTCACCTCCGTTGGGGTAGATGTCAATGTGACCCACGGGCATCTGAATCCCGATGCTCAAGCCAAAGGAGCGCGTGTAGGTGTGCAGGACATCCACGAAGTCTGCATCGTCAGGGGACAGCCTCTTGTGGATGTCAACCCCTTCAAACATGGGCCCAGCAGGATCCAAACCTACAGCAGAAGGGGGGAGCCAAGACCAGCTGTGTCAGGTGCGCTAAGGCAGCGAGTCCTGATGGATAGCTAAGTCGGCGAGTGTAAAATGAAGACATCCCCACGCTGGGAATCCTAAAGGGTATGGTGCCTGCTGCAGAGGAACGTATGCTTTCTCCTGACGCCTTCACCTGTCCTGACAACTCAGCTGACTCAGTAAACTGGCCACGAGGTTCAACTGACACGTGGATCTGAGGAACCGCGCACTGTCAGAACTGAAGCAGTTCTAGAGGCTTCCCTGGTGGCGCAGTGGTTAAGAATCCGCCTGCGAGTGCAAGGAACACGAGTTCGACCCCTGGGCTGAGAAGATTCCACGTGCCACAGAGCAACTAAGCCCGTGCGCCACAACTACTGAGCCTGCGCTCTAGAGCCCATGTTCCACAACTACCGAGCCTGTGCACCGCAACTACTGAAGCCCACGCGCCTAGAGCCTGTGCTCTGAAACAAGAGAAGCCACCGCAATGAGAAGCCTGCGCACCGCAACGAAGAGCAGCCCCCGCTCGCAAAACTAGAGAAAGCCCGCATGCAGCAACGAAGACCCAATGCAGCCAAAAATAAATAAATTAAATAAATTAAAAAAAAAAAAAAAAGAACTGAAGCAGTTCTAGAAAGAACTTGGGCTGGCCGAAACTAAGCCATTCATTCCATTTATTCTGCCATTGGGAGCCTTCCACAATCTTAATTTTAGCAGAATTTTGACGGAATAACTAAGCTACCTACATCTTCAAGAGGGAAGACTCAGTCTCCCCAAACTGAGCTATTTGTATTTGGACTTACACTTCCCCTTCCTTTAGTTATGAATCAGGCCCAGGAGTGGAATGGCAAGAGGCGGGTACACCAGCCACACTGAGCAGCCGTATCTCAGGCCTCCAGAATTCCTCTCTTTTGCAGCCACAAGGAGAAAACCTTTTGTCTGCAAACTTTCTGTATCAAACAAACAAACAGCACTGCAGAGAGCACTGGTTCTCACATTTGAAACAGCGCAAATGTCTCTGGGGAGCTTCTTACAACTTTGGATTCCACCGTGTAGCTATGAAAAACTCTGGGAGGACGCACAAGTCCCAGGTCACCTGTGTGTATGTGTGTCGGGGGAGAAGGCAGGGAAGGCAACTGCAAAGATAGTGGCAGCAACAGAGACACTTTCACCATCTTGTATAATTGTTTGGGAACCACATGAGTGTAAAACCATTCAAAATAGAATTTGCAAAGCATAAAATGCAGATTCCCTGACCCCCAAGAGATTCTGATTGGTAGGTCTGGTGTAGAGCCCAGAAATAGAGGTTTATTCCCCAGCTGATCCTAAAAATAAGTGGTCTGTGGACCAGATTTTGGAAAAACTTCTCCATGCTTCGGTAGCATTTCGAACATGAAATCTGAATGTCTTGATTCATACAGTTCTTGTGCGATATTAAGGAGTAAGGGCTTGTCAAGGTAATACTAGCTACTATCACCAAGCTTAAGTAATTATGGGAGCCGGATTCATCCCAATCTAGAGCCCTACAGACACAGAGAGAGGACCTGGAGAAAGTTAAGAAAAGATTATGTGCAGCAGAGGAAGGGGGTTTGTTTAGTCTAGAACAGTGTTTCTCAACTAGGAGGGACTTTGCTCCCAAGGGGACACTTGGCAACGTCTGGAGGCATTTTTGGTTGTCACAATTGGGGAAGAGGGAGAAAAGAAGCTGCTAGCATCTAGGGAGTAGAGGCCAGGGATGCTGATAAACATCCTGCAGTGCACAGGTCAGCTCCCACACAAGCCTCATCTGGCCCCAGATATGAATAGTTGCTGAGGTTGAGAAACCTGGACCTAGAAACACCAAGGTAGGGAGGAGGTGTGACCAGGAACAGAGCTGTGAAAGCAGGAGATGAGTAATAGAACAGTGTTTCCCAGGCCCCAGCGCAGTGGAACAAGGGAGCACATCGTGAGGCTTGAGGGGGGTCATTTTAGGATAAACAAAAGGTAGAACTGTTGTCCAGAGTGGACAGTAAACTTGTGGAACTCACTACTCATGAGAACTGGTAATGATTAAAACTCTGAAGTTGAGAAAAATGTATGAATGACAGAGGCAGAAAGGGAGCCCAGGTTGCCTGGGGGCTCATCTCTAGCCCAGGACCCCAAACAAAGAAAGATGGCACAAAAACAGTGGCTTCCCGGAATAGCCCTCAATGACTCTTTTTAGGGACTGAACGGACGCAGTACTGACACAGGTGGCCTCTCCCTGCCTCTCACCATGTCTCCTGGAGAAAAAAAAAAGAAAGAAAGAAGAGGAACATTCTGCTTTGCAGCCAATAAGAGAGGGGCTCTTGTATCGGTGAACAAAAGTCTCCACCAGACAGTCAGTGCCATGGAAACCAAGCTGGGCTGGAAGAATGCAAGCGGCTGACGGGGCTTCTGGAAAGGCCGGCTGGCAGGCAGGCTGAGGCTTCACCTCCCCAGACTGACCCCGCCTGACACATAGCTAGGGCCCACCGACTCTGGGGAAAAGTTTCACAATTTACTTTTTAACTGGGAATGGGAGGGTGACCGCATCCCCTCCAAAAAAAGAGATGATGGAGAACCACCTCTTCTTCCATTCAGTCAGAGTCCCCCCAAAGTGTTCTGTCCAGCAAATGGAATATACACGTGCATGCACACGCACACACACACTCTTGTGCACACGCATACACACAGGGAAACCTCCACCTTCTGGCCTGGCAGGGCAGAGGCTGCTGCGCTGTAACAGCCAGTGCATCTCTTCCAGCGGGAGAGCGGCAGCATTGCGCCGTGGTGAGGTGCAGGCTCTGGAATCTGATGGCCTGGGTTTGAATCCCAGCTCTGCCGCTCAGAGTGTGAGATATCATTAAAGTACATACTGAGTCCTATTTTCCCCATCTGTAAAATGAAGCCCAAGGACCCTTTTGCCTGGATGCTATGTGGCTTACCTATGGCATAAAATACCTGTCACACACTGACTACTTGACATTAGGTAGCATCTAGCCCACAGCCTGCAGGGTGGACACTTCGTTCATATTTCTTGAATGAATGAACAGATCTGCTTGCTTATTTATTTATAACTAACAAGACACAAGTTCAATTAGAAATATATGACCTCTTCCCTAGTATGTCACGGAATTCCCTCAGAAGCCTAAGAGGATAAAACTTTAGCAAACCTCAGTCCACAGCTCTCTGGTCCAAGCAAGACTGGGGTTCAGGCACCTCCTGCGGGTTCAGGCACCTCCTGCAGGTCCAGGCTAAGGACCCCTGCTGGCCTCTGTACAGCGGCATCACTGGCCTCTGCCCCACACAAGCTGCAGTCTCTGGTCCTCTTACCAGTCAGGACCACCTGGTTCCCAGACCCATGGGAAGTCTGAGGGGAGAGGAGAGAGCACAGGGCTCTCCCATCAGACATGCACAGCAGCGTGCGTCAGGTCAGCCAGATACCCTCTGAGGTGCTGCCTGGCAACTGGACAGAGGCCACTCCTTCCTGTATGTTCACCCCGGTCCCCTGCTCCACAGAGAGAGGCCGCAGAGAAGGGGCTGTGCTCAGGACATGCCGGCCCCAATGCTCTACGCAGACAGCAAGAGCACTGATTAGCATTCTGCCGGCGAAGCCCACATCTCAGCAGCTCCCACCCAGACGGGCAGGGGGAAAGAACTGGAACTCTCCTACTAGCCCCATCTCATTTCAGATTTAGAAAGAGGGAGAGGGAGGATCTGCAGCTTGTCTTTGTTGCCAAGGACACTGGCCCTGGTGCTCTGGCAGGGGCCTTGTGTGTGCTGCAATTTGAGCACAGCTGGCCCAGCTCTGTAACATCTTGCCTCTTGTTGGGGGCTAGGAGGAGGTGCTCAGCCAATAGAACCCTGAGGGGCTTGAGGCCCAACGGCTTTGCTCCAGCAATGGGTTAATGAGCAGTCATGTGTGGCCACATTGCCCGTTAGACAGTTCAGGCCCCGCATCTTGATAACCAAAAGTAAAGCTCTCAAGCTATGCTGAATCAAACAGTTGCATCTAAAGGAGTGTGTGTGTGTGTGCTCATTAGACTTAAGCCCAGTGACAATGATTTAAGGAGGGCTACTAAACCTCACAAATGTATATATTTTTAAATCTGCCCCACTGGCTTGTTGCTGAAACCAGAAACTCTATCTTTACTAAATCATTCTCTAGCTAAGGACTCCCTTCTACCTGAACCCTGTTTTCAAACGAAAACATTGCCAGGAAGGAAATGATTAACTCTTTCCTTCTGGGTGGCCAGTTAGGCCCTTAGTATGTTGGAGGTGAGGGAGAAGCTGGGAGGGAAAACAAAAGAATGCTAGCAGGAGGATAAAAATTCAGGGCAACAAATTTGCCATTAGGGACTTCCCTGGTGGCACAGTGGTTGAGAATCCGCCTGTCAATGCAGGGGACACAGGTCTGATCCCTGGTCTGGGAAGATTCCATGTGCCGCAGAGCAACCAAGCCCGTGCACCACAACTACGGGGCCTGCATTCTAGAGCCCATGAGCCACAACTACTGAGCCCGCATGCTGCAACTACTGAAGCCCGCGCACCTAGAGCCCGTGCTCCGCAACAAGAGAAGCCACCGCAATGAGAAGCCCGTGCACCACAATGAAGAGTAGCCCCTGCTCACCACAACTAGAGAAAGCCCACGTGCAGCAACGAAGACCCAAGGCGGACAAAAATTAATTAATTAATTAATTAAAAAATATATATATAATCTTAAAAAAAAAATTTTCCATTAATTTTCTCCTAGAGGAGAGTATGTTTTTTGAGAGGGCCCCCAAATGGAGAAGAGAATCCTTTCCACTTTTCACTATCATTCAATGATTTAAATCAAACTCTCATATCAAAAGGTCACCAATTATTTGCCAAGGGGAAGGGGGGGAGGGAAGGACTGGGAATTTGGGATTAGCAATTGAAAACTATTATATATAGGATGGATAAACAACAAGGTCCTACTGTATAGCACAGTGAACTCTATTCAATATCCCATGATAAACCACAATGGAAAAGAATATGAAAAGAATATATATATGTATAACTGAATCACTTTGCTGTATAGCAGAAATTAACAAAACATTATAAATCAACTGCACTTCAATAAAATTTTTTAAAAAAAGGTCACCAATTCTGCCTATGGAACGTGTATCTCTCCAAATAAACTCGCTTTCACTTAAAAAAAAAAAAGCTCACTAAGATGGAAAATTCAAATTTCTATCGACTACCTGGGTACCAATATCAGACAGAAAGGTCTCTTTAATGACAACATTTAACCACTCATTCTAAACAGGTAATTATCACTGATAAATATGCCAACTAAACATGGGAAAGAGGCTGTTAGTGGATGAAATAGAAACCAGAGGCAGAATTCAAACCACAACCCATCTCTCATTCCTTTCCCTGAGGTCCTGGCATTATCATGGGCAGAGACTAGAAGTGAGTATCAGAAGCTTGCAGGCCTGGGCTCCACCCCAGTTCTGCCCTTGGGTCTTAGCTCTTTGCCCCTGGGTGTTTCCTCACCTGTTGCATTAGACCTGGTTTTCAAACTGTGCTCCCTGGTGCTCTGGGACCCGGAAATTCCTCCAGAGAAGGGGGAGGCTCAAATAACAAGGTTAACACTACTGGCAAATACACAGCTTTGACCAGAACACACCTTCTATCTGTTTCATACATTGGGGACCTGCATAAGTTCAATTTGAAAAAGGGCTCTGAGACTTTTTGGACATTTGAAAAGCCCTGGATTAGATGTTCTCCAGGTTTCTTCCAAGGCTAACCTCTACGGCTCACTCCTGCTGCCTCTTAAGGAGCACTCTGGTTCAGGAAAGCCTGGTGGGCAGAGCAGCTGAGGGAGCCCCAGGATCAGCCGTGAGAGAAGGGAGCAGCACTTACCCGTGATTCTGCCCACCGTGCCTTTCACGAAGTTGCCAGCGTACCCGGCCACGTGAGCTCCAAGGCTGTAGCCAATCAAGTGAACATCCCCGAGAGAAAAATCCTCCTTCCCCTGCAGGAAGTCACAGAGGCGTGTGAGTGAAGAGTGGGGTCCTGAGCCCCCAGGCCACCAACAATTCAACAAGTCAATCACGTTGGGGAGACGCGGGAGGGGGGAGGGTGGCAGTGTGGAGCTCAAAGCCACCGGGCTCACCGGAGATTAAGTGCCAGCCACAGCCTGCAGCAGGGTACTCCCTGCCCACCCTCTTAGGCCCACGAGCTGCCAACCTCCTCATCCCAAACCTGCCTGGGACCCCAGAGTTGAAGCTTCAGACCCTGACAGGGCACTCAGCAGGGGGGATGAGGAGGTGGCAATTTGACCCCATGGCTCAGGAATCAAGCTCGACAAAACAACCCAGGTAGAGGACTGAGGACTGTTCAAGAATCCCGACCAGAATTCTGCCAAAATGATTCAGATTCCATGGGCTTCTAAAAGGAAGCTCAGGCTGGAATTGCCCAGATAATAGGGTCACTTAGCCAGTGTACCCCTGCCTCCCATTACGTCCACTGATCTCAGGTAAATCATGAACCTATAAAAAGTAAATTTAAGACCTCAAGATCTGTTTTCCACAGTTGACGCAAGGCACTAAGCTACATTGGTTTGAACCAACCCTCCGTACCCTCAGCCCAGCCACCCTTCAGAAGCCAGAGCAGACTTCAGTAGGTATTTAAGATTACAAGCTGGTCCTGGCTTCTGAGGGCATCAGCAATTAATGAACCGAAAGGCAGATTTTCTTCCCGCAAGTAAGGTAAAAGGAAAAATCCAGAAATGTGTCAATAATCAGAAAGCTTTCTAAAAGTCCCAGCTTCCAAATATTTCAAGCAATACTTAATTCCGTAAAAATTGGAATCTCAAAGATACTCTCAGACTCCTGAAGTTCACTGTAACTGACCTGTCTGACCTGTATTTCTTTTTTTTTTTTTTTACAGTCTAAGATTTTTTTAATAAATTTAATTATTTTATTTTTATTTATTTCTGGCTTTGTTGGGTCTTTGTGTGCGGGCTTTCTCTAGTTGCAGTGAGAGGGGGCTACTCTTCGTTGCAGTGCGCGGGCTTCTCATTGCGGTGGCTTCTCTTGTTGCGGAGCACAGGCTCTAGGTGCATGGGCTTCAGTAGTTGTGTCTCACGGGCTCTAGAGTGCAGGCTCAGTAGTTGTGGCCCACGGGCTTAATTGCTCCATGGCATGTGGGATCTTCCCAGACCAGGGCTCAAACCTGTGTCCCCTGAATTGGCAGGCAGATTCTTAACCACTGTGCCACCAGGGAAGCCCCTGACCTATGTTTCTTAAAAGGGTTCCGGTTCAAGGTCCTGCTCGTAAAAGGAGATGACTCCCTTTGGTCCCGTTACCTGCAGCCAGTTGAGCATCCTGGCAACGCTGTGTCCCACCTCCCTTGTATTATTGACCGCGTCTGTGTAAAGCTGGTGAGCCAGCGGGAGCCAGTCCACCACCACGACGTTGGCTCCTTTCTCTCTTGTCTGCAGGGCTGACACGAGTTTGTACAGCCAGCTTTCAAACATGCCGCTCATCTGCAGAGAAAACAGGACTTTTTAAAAAATTCTTCTTCTGCGTTTCAGAAATCCTAATGGATATGGAATTCAGTTCCATGACCTTCTCCCCAGCCACTTCCGGAACCTTCACATTGGCTACCCAGGCACCAAACACTTGCACATGAGCCGGGCCGGCCACAGGCAGGATTGCTACATGGGTGATTGTCTTCCATTGTGCTTGACATCTCCAGTTTTTCCCATCAAAGATGTCAGAGCTGGTGTCCTCTGCTGCTGCCCCACTGACCGATAGGCCCCCTATGAGATATAAGTTGGTGGCGATGCTGGCCTGAGGTTAGCCCAAGTCCCTGTCACAATCAGGCAAGTAAGTGGCCTGGTCCATCATTCAAAGGCAGCTGAGAAGGGTTGCCCTGGAGAATTAGTTTCTTTCTCAGAGATGCAGGGAGATTCTGTCTCTTAGGCAAATGCAGAGTTAACAAGTGACCCCTTCCCACAAGCCATCTCTGCCAACCCTCTTGACCCCAGGGTAGGGAAGATCTGTCCCTGGAATCCCAAATTAGAACTCAGAACACACTTTCCCACAGAAACAAAGTATAAATGGTGACTAGGTCCAGTTGTAAACCCATCCACAAGTACATTATTAGATAAACAGATTTTCTGTGCCTGGCCTGGGAACCCTAACGCCATTTACAATCTTGCTTCTATGGGAAACTGCTGTTCCAAGTTCCAAACAGATTATAAAAGAACTTTCTGGAATGCAACCCATTTGTAAGTTGCAGGCAGTTTGTATTTGCATTTTGACAGGGGCCCTTATAAAGGTTCAAGTGCATGATTCTAATCATAGGCTGTGGGGTGAGGATGGATGGCAGGCCCTTAATCATCCCTTCAATTACATTAGGTAGGTAGGTGCCTACATACCACCCACCCCCACCAGGCCTGACCCCAACAGTTGGTGATAGACCTAAAGACCCAGAAAGCATGTAACGGATATGAATTTCCCATCATTAAGAGGAGGAATGCCCCCTCCCAATTAGCCCAGGCAGAAACCTGCTCACTTAATAGTGCCATTTTCCTACAGACTGCCATTAGATGAATGAATAAATCCCTCGCTGGTCAAAAGCTTCTGAGGCTGAGTGTTAAAGCCCTTTTTTGTTGAAGTTCGTCATGGGCTTTTCAATGTGAATTGCTCAGCTAGGTCATATAAAGACTCCAGTGCCTTTAAGCAGAGCCATCTCTATGCAAACAGGAGGGCACCATGCCAACCAGGGCCAGCCAGCCAGGCCAGCTGCCTCCTCACAGACTCTCTGAGTCAGTCAAGTTGCTTCAGTTCAGCTCAACTCTTACGGAGGGATGGCCCCCGCGACGCAGTGGTTGACCAATGTAATTAAGCGTAATTAGAGGGCCCCTTAAGAGCCAGTGGAGCTGGGCTGCTGCCCTCAGGAGAGCCACTTTCTGAAAGCCCGCTGTGTGCCAGTGTTAAATACCACCCTGCTGGAGTCCAGATTGCCCCCTTAGCAAAGTGCCCATTACATTCTTCACAGCTGTCTGAAATACAAGCAGCCCACAAGAAAAGAGGGGGAGAGAGAGTGGAATCTGGAAGCACCAGTATTCTTTCTAATTGACCAAAACAAAGGAAACCAAATCTCCCGGAAAGCTGTAGAGCTCCCTCCCCCAGAGGCTCACCGTCCATCCATGAATGATGAAAAAGGTTTTGGCTGTCATGTTGAAGCCACAGTCTTCTAAGGGCTGGTTGTGGCCAAAGGAGAGGTAGCAACCTTCATGCTCTGGGTCCTCAGAGGTGCGGAGGTTAAATCTCACAGGGGGTTTGGCAGCAGCTGGTACAACCCTGGATTTGTTGAGCCCATCTGGGGAGAAATAACAGAGCAAGGGTATAACTAGCAGGCCTGGGTGGTGAGAGATCTAGGGTCTAGTTCTAATTCACTCTTGAGCAAATTACTTAACCCCACTGGGTTTCAGTTTCTACATCTGCTGAATGTTTCCTCCTCACCTCCCAGAAGAGTTGCGAAGATGTTATAAAAGGGACATCTCACCAATATTTAAGAGTATTAATTAGTCACTAGGATCAATTACTGTGAATCTGAAATAAGTCTCTCTTGCTTTTCTTTCTTCTTCCCCATCCAAACGAGTTCTCTTTCCTTCCCTCAAGTTACTGGTTTCACAGTATGGGTCCTTAATTCTTTTCCTGAAATGCTTGGGACCAGTTGAGTTTCAGAATTCAGAAATTCTCAGATTTTAGAAAGGTATTATGGCATATATATATATATATATATAAATATATATATAAAATATATTATTATATAACACCCTCAGCAGGGTCTGGGGCATTCCCATTCATCAAACACACCAATAATATTTCTGCAGGGAAATACATAACTACTCACACTCGAGGGGAAAAAAAAAAAAAAGATTCTAAATACCCTCTTGTCGGTTCAGGTCAGTTTTTGCTGCCAAATGAGTAAGAGTTCAGGTCAGGTAAGGCCAGTTCTTGCTGCCAAACAAGTCGCCAAACAAATTTTTCAATTTTCAAAGATTTTGGATTTTGGAATTGGAGGTAAGGAGCTGTTGACCTCTTATGCAATGGGCTTCCCTAATGCTCTCATCTCGATTTCAACACTTGCTCCAAAGACCTCATGCATCCTCAGTGCTCCTTGCAGTACCAGACATGTGCCAGACATTCTTCTAGTTTGTTGAATAAATTAAATAAGTTATTGAAGCCATGGAGAAGCTCATAAGAGCAGCAAAACCTCTCTTTTCAGCTCCACTGCACACACACAGTGCCGTCTAGGAGATGGCCCTACTACAAAACACAGCCCATGTCACTGATGGTCCCTATGGCCTTTTAACACTAGGTACTGTCATCACCACACTATTTCAGAAGGTCATAAATGAGCCTCATCTAGCATTCTTCCAACCATCCAGGATACCATCCCTTGATAACAGGCTAGGAAATTAGAAAATCAAACTGTCCGGTCACCCAGAAATCAAGTGAAAAGGTACCAAATGACCATCCCAGGAGCTTCATTTATCCCAGAGTTAAAAAACAAATGGAGTCATGGAAAGAGAGACCAGAGTGGTGGACAGGTTTGGTGAAGCGGACAAGGGGGAGGACAGCAATGCACCAGATGTAAAAAGGATAAGGTTCCAGAAAATGCCACTAAATATGCATGAGCAGAACTTTGTCATTAAAGTCATGAACAAAAGCCTCAACTGACAGAAATTTGAACCACGGACATAACTCATTCAATATCTCCCAATTTCCACCCAGATAGCCACTCACAGAGACCAGGTGGCAAGTCCAGGAAAAAAGGAAAGGGAGTCTGCTGGCTTCCTGGCACCGACTTGTGGATAAACTCACAAACTGACATAAAAGGTTCACCTTAGCAGCTGGCTCTCTCTGACACCACAGTTCTCTAGCTCATTTCTACTACTTCCAGCCTGAGTCACTTCAGCCTCTGGGACTTCATGATCGTCCTTCATCTGGATGTCCTCAGGCTCATTCTCTTACCTCCTTCAGTTCCTTGCTCAGGGGTCAGCCCCTCAGAGATGGAAGCCTGGTCACAGACTAACACTGCACCACCTTCTCCCACCAGCCCTCTGTACTTTCCTCCTCTGCTTTATTTTTTTCCATAACACTGAGCACTATTTATATATTTTAATTAGTTGACTAGCTGTTTTCCCACCACTGAAATGTAAGATCCATGGGGGTAGGGGTTTACACCCATTTTGTTCACTGCTCTATCCCTCACTCCGAGAAGCATGCCTGGCAAATAAATACTCTTTTGAATGAATGAAATGGTCCCCAAATACTCAGAATCACAGAACATAGACTTTGGAAGGAATGTTAGCATTTTACAGGAGAGGAGCTAGAGATGCAACCTACCCTGGTTCAACTGCACTAGAGTTGGGAACATGTTAAATAAAACAAGTTTTTTCCATTCATTCCAATTAACCTCCTGCATGCACATAAGCCACATGGACCAACATCATTGGACCCAACCTCAGCAGAATAGTAGAAGATGAAATAATAGTGTGTGGTTCAGAGGTTCCCCGCTCTCCTCTGCTTAGCTAATTGACTTGGTACTCCCGCTGGGTGACCCTACCCTCGCCCCTCCAGGGCAAGTTCCTCCAGTAGAAAAGACTGCCACGCAGAACTCAGAAGCAAAGCTGGCAGCTGCGAGGAGGAGGAGGAGGAGGAGGAGGAGAGGTAGCAAGAGGCAGAGCGAGGGCTGTAAAGACTTGGGGAAGAGGAGGCCGGCAACCTGGGGAATAAGCCCAGCAGCTTCTCTGCACAAATGACTCACCTAGTACTCCTGGCAAGCACTACTCAAACCAGAGCCAGCTACCCTGATACCTTAACTTTCAAGACACCTACGCCGAGATTAAAAGGAAGGGCACCAGGTGATAGAGCTCTAACAACCTTCTTGCCTCGAAAACCCCAGGTTCAAAGAGGAGGGCAAGGTTAAATAGCTGCTGGCAGCCAACTCTGCTGACTGGACAGCACCGAGAGGAGAACCGTATAGCGACAGGGGGGTGGGGCGAGAGCGAGCGCGGGCGAGCGCACCGGCAGCCTGCGGCCTCTTGGATGCCTGGCTGGGGATGTCCTCGTCAGAAGCGCCGAGGAACAAGTGATCTCCAAGGCTGATTAGGAGGAGTAAATGGACAGCGCAGGGGGTAAGGAAGGAGAATGTCGCAGGATCGAGGAAGAAGGGTGGGCAAGACAGAGGGGAACTGGCACAGAAAAGAAGTTGTGGGGTGTTAATAAAAACAAGGACACGTTACCTTGCAGCCGACCCTCTGGACCAAGGGTTGCGGGACCTCCCGCGGCAAAGCAACAGTAAGCGCTCCAGAGGCAGAGCAGAAGACCGGAGTTTCTGATCCTTCCCGGCCACATCCCCTTCCCCCAAACGGGACTTTTAGAAAGACCACAGGAAAAAAAAAAAAAAAAAAAAAAGCCGTCTCTCGAACGATGTTTCCAGCAGTCCGAGCCCGTAAGACTCGAAGTGGGAAGGCTTCTCTCGACCAGAGAGAGTGGTGGCCTTAGACAGCTGCAGGTGGAGAAGGTGGAAAATGAAAACTTGGCTAAATTGAGCCACGGGGTGGTGAGGGGAGTGCGAAGATGCTCCAACCAGAGCCAGATCTGCCCTCACCCGTGCCGCTCGCCCGGGAAGCCAGGGCTCGCCACTGTCACACCGCGAGCTCCCGGGCGAGGTAGTTTTTTAAAGTATTGGAGTCATCTGACCCATCGCCAGATGGTGATTTGCATAATTTATTCCCGTCCCCGGACTCTGATTGGTCACACCTTCGCTGACGCCCGAACCAAAGACTCCCCAAAGTATGAATGAAAGCGCCGCACACCCACCGCGTGGACACTCCGCACGCGCCGCCTTGTCTCCTCCCCAGTCAGCTTCGCGGGCAGCCGCGCTCTCGCCGCCCCACTTTTTCCTAGTGTCCACTCCCGGACCCTAGGTTCTCCGCTCGCCCCTTCAGCCCCAGGAGGGTCATTGCCCCAAAGCCCTGTTCCCGCCGCGCTTGCGATCGCTGGAGAAGGAAGGTTGTCCTCTCCAAGGCGCAAAGCCATCCCCGCGCCCGAAATGATCTCTCCTCGCCCCGGGCCAAGGGTACGGATGGAGGAAAGCCACCTGGTCACCCTGTGATCCTTCTTTTCTCCCTTTCCTCCTGCGCTCCTGCCTAGCGAGGCCCGCGACAGGTGCAGACGGCGTGATCAGACAATAACCCGGCAGAGCGGAGGGGCTGCGGGCTGTGGCCTGGGCGTCAGGATCGCTCAGACCCCTCTCGGAGTCCTCGCTCAGCCACTAGCTGCAAAACTCGCGGCAAGCCACCCAGCTTCTCCAAGGCCTTTCCTTCGTCCCCAGTACGCGGGTGGTAACAGTTCCTGTCGCTTAGGGATGTTGGGGAAATTTAAAAACCTACTATAGTACAGTAGGCCACGTGGTAGGCGCTCTCACACCTGCGGGTGGAGGACTAGAGGGATGCCAGGCGACACTCCCCAAAGGAAACAGTGAGCCACGCTTGGGGATCTCGGGCGCATAACCAGCGCCAAGAGTCGGCTGACGCGCGCAACTACTTACTGAGGGGAATTAGGCAGCTTCTTCCTCTCCCTCCTCATTTTGCTCTCCTCTCCTTCCCTTTATTGCGCGTGTCCCTGCTCCTCCCACGGGTGCCGGCTCCATCTCCGCCGGGGGGACCCCGGGACCGAGGGCGGCGAGCGCGTCGACCTTGGCGGGGAGCCCGGGGCTCTAGGCCGGCTGCGGCCGGGACAGCTAGGGAGCGGCTGCGCCTCAACAGCCCTCGGGAACGCCGAGGAGGCGGGAGAGATAAAAAACGCCGCGGCGGGGCCGAGCACCGCCATCCCGCCTCCTTCCAGCCAGAACTGGCTCTCCCAGATTACACCTTTGACTGCGAGTAACCCCGCCGTCGCCAGAACCGGTCCCGCTCCTGCCTGGGGAGGAAAACTGCCCGAGCAGCCCCGCTCCCCTTCCTCCCTGGTGTCGGGGGCCCCTCCTGGAAGATCTGTGTGGGGAAACCAGTCTGGAGGAGCAGGTCCTGTTCCAACCTATCCTCGTTACGTTTGTTACTCCAGCTGCCAGCAAAGCACGCTTTGTCCCTCCTGTGTGTTATAATTCATTAACAAGAGGCAGGCCGGCTTTATTTTTTCAGTGTAAAACTCCATGTATTTTATGGGATGGTAAATGGCACCCCCAGATATGTTTTTTCCCTCCTCTTACCACTCTACTTCTTCACTGGCAAACTATACAGACATAAGTCAGGTATCGTCTCCATTTTACAGATGGGAAAACTGAGTCTCGGGAACAGGCTGCCGGTCTGAAGCAAGTCTGACAACCAGATCTCTCTCTTCTGCTCTCAGTTTGATTTAGCCAGTTGACCTCTAAATATGAGCCTTTGGGAGCCATGTCTCCATCTCTTCAGTGGTCCAGTCAGTAGGTAACCTGTGAGTCAAAAATCCCCTTATCTGGGGACTTCCCTGGTAGCATAGTGGTTAAGAATCCGCCTGCCAATGCAGCGGCCACGGGTTGGAGCCCAGTCCCGGAAGATCCCACAGTGCCCCGGAGCAACTAAGCCCTGCGTGCTACAGCTATTGAGCCTGCGCTCTAGAACCTGCAAGCCACAAATACTGAGCCCGCGGGCCTAGAGCCCATGCTGCACAACAAGAGAAGCCACCACAATGAGAAGCCCGCACACCTCAAGGAAGAGTAGTCCCTGCTCCCTGCAGAAAGCCGGTGCGCAGCAATGAAGACCCAATGCAACCAAAAAAAAAAAAAAAAAAAAACCCTCTCTGTTCTGAGTTACTCAAATCACAGTCCCTAGAACCTTAACTGGACAGTGTGGAGGGTGTGTCTTGGGGACCTCTGTCACAAGTGAGATCCCCTAGGAGAGCTTAGGTACTCCTACAAAGTTGGTTATCCTACCCGAAAAAAACGTAGATTCAACAAGATCAACACCCATCTTTTTGACGTTTTATTGCTGGTTGGTTAGAGTGCCCTCCTGTGTCTTTATATTAAAACATCATGTGAGAACTTCCAAAGGACATCACGAAATTATAACCACAGTATTAAAGTAATGTATAACATCAACTGTCTGTTATGCAAAGCATAACATATGTATAAAATATGCAAAACATATTTTCCAGAAGAACCATGAGGAGATTTGGGGAGCCTCCAGTGTGGAGGAAGTCCCTGCCTGGGGAGTTTCAGCAGAAACTTCTGTTTGTGTCACAGTCAAAATGTCAGGGTCTCAAGTAACTCTAGCAAAGGTTCTGGTCATTCTTTTAGGCAGTTTGTCATCTGAAGACACCTGCCTATGTTAGAGGAATGAATCTCCCTCTCATGAGAGGAGCCCACTTTCCACTTCAGAAGCCTCCCTTGCAGCTAGAGTTCTTGGTTTAAACTCAGCCAATCAAACCCTGAGGTGAAAGCAAGTGAGCCTGAAAGCACACAGCCACTCCACTCTGCCAGCGGGGCAGCAGCAGCCAGCTCTAGTTTTGGGGGGCAGCAGTGGCATCACCCCCAGACCAGTCTGCAGTGGGACTTGGGCAATGCAGTCTGCCTGAGTATACTTTCCAAGCCTGGTTCTTTTGCCCTGCAGATATTCTGATTGCTACCTAATATGTTTTTAATGAGTTCCTCTTCTGCATAAATGAGCCAAAGACTGTGTTGCTTATAACTAAGAAGATGATTTAATCACCCGATGCTTATTGAATGGCTACTGGAGTAAAACACTGAGCACCCCAAGGAATGTTCAGGAGGCCATCCGTGCTCTCACAGACATGATGTTGAAAGTGTGGTATGTAGGAGTTATCAGACATCTGGACCAATGCTGTCCAATAGAAATATAATACAAACCACATGTCTTAGCTATAGCTGCCATAACAAAATATCATAGACTGGGTGGCTCAAACAACAAGAATTTATTTTCTCACAGTTTTCAGGGCTAAATGTCTGAGATTAGGATGCCAGCATGGTCAGGTTCTGATGAGAACCCTCTTCCTGTTTTGTAGATAGCTTCACTGTGTCCTCACATGGCGGGGAAAGGGAGAGCAAGCTCTCTGGTGTCTCTTCTTATAAAGGCACTAATCCCATCATTAGGGCCCCACCCTCAGGACCTCATCCAAACCTAATGGTCTTCCAAAGACTCCATCTCCAAATACCATCACATTTCAGGGTTAAGGCTTCAACATATGGATGGCAGTGAGGGAAGGGACTGTTGAAACACAATTCAGTCTAAGCACCAAATATGTGATTTTACCTTTTCTAGTAGCCACATAAAAAGGTAAAAAGAAACATGTGAAACTAATTTTCTAATAGTTTTTTGTTTAATGCAATATATCCAAAATATTATTACTTCTACATGTAATCAAAAAATTACTGAGACTATTTACATTCTTGTTTTGAAATCTGGTTTGTTTTTACACTTACAGCACATGTCAAATTGGATTAGCCACATATAAAGTGGTCAATAGCCACATGGAGCTAGTGGCTACCCTATTAGACAGCATACACAGATTTAGAGTGTTAAACCTAAAACAAATCTGAGAGATCACTTAGTACAACCATCTCACTTTACAAATCGTGAGCCTAAGACCCAACCAGATTGACTCACTTGCTCAAGGTCACACAGCTGGTAAAAAAGCAAAGATGGAACACAAATCCAAGTTTCTGATTCCAAGACTTCCTCTCCCTGTTTGAAGACAGAGAAGATGATGGAGAGCTGAGAGGACCAGAGTTAGTGGAAAGTCTAGAATAAAAATCATACCACTGGTTCAAATAAAGAAGGAAAAAACTAGCACAAACTGGACCCCTTCAAATATTTATTAAACCTCTGTCATAGGCCCAGCATTATGCTAAATGCTAGAAGCAACTTAAAAAGAAATGGAAAATATAATTAAATGCACAGCGTACTCAAACTCCACTTTCCAAGGTCAGAGAAGAGAAAAATATAAGTGAATCAAGCTGATAGAAAAGACTATTAGGTGGAGATGGGACTTAAAAAGACTTTAAAGAATGAAAAGGCCTTAAGTCCCAACTCTTGGCTGGCACTTGGATCCCCCTGAGTGATGTACTGACCACAAAGTTTGGAAAGGGAGTGCCAAACCTCCATCAAGGGGGTAGCATTCCTCTGCTTACCTGGCTGTTAGTTCTGGGTGACAAGCAGGAGTTAAAGTAGCCAGACTCTTCTCTTGATAAATACAGAGACCTGAAGTCTCCAACTCCTGAAGCTTATATCACTCAGAAGCAACATTTCCTCCAAAAGGAATAAGCTAGAGAAGCATTTCCCCATGTGGGCCTGGGATGTTAACAGGTGTTACATGGAATAAATATGAGAACACTGAGTTAAACAAGCTAAAACAGGCTTCTTCACTGCAGGACTTCTCAGGACCTTTATTATACTTTAACCCTTCAGTAGCTTCAGGTTCGAGATTAAGACCCTTCAAATGGCCGACAACACCCTCTATGGACTGGCCCAGGCGAGAGGCACCACTCTGTCTCCCACCACCCTCCTCTTCTCTCTCTGCCTTCCTGCTACCCTGGCCTTGTCTTAGCTCCTTTATCTGCTCTGTCCAATCCGGTACCCACGGCCCCCTGAGCACTTGAAATGTGGCAAGTCTAAACTAAGTGTAAAATGCATACCAGATTGCAAAGACTTAAAACCAAAAAATATATTAAAAATACTGCACTCATAATTTTTATGTTGATTAAATGTAGAAATGACAATATCATGGATGCACTGAGTTGGGTAAAATATATTACTAAAATTAATTTCACCTTTTTCTTTTTACATTTTTAATGATTGCTGGAGAATTTTTCATTACATATGTGGCTCATATTATATTTCTAGTGAATGTTCTAAAGCATCAAGATTTGGCTTTTGACCTAGTTAATGCTAACTCTTATCAAATTTCAGATATCTGCTTGTGTCCCTTCTTCAGAGAAACTTTTCCTGACCCCTGGCCTAGGTTTCCTATAAGAATGCTGCTTTCTTTTATAGAACTTACCTAGATCTTTAATTAGACATTATTTGTTTGGCTATTTGATTAATGTCTCTCTCCCTATTGGTGTATAAGCTCCATGAAAGCAGCAACTGGATTTGGTTTTGCTTATTATTCTTTCTCCCAGAGCCCAGCATAAAACCTGGTGCATAGAAGGCTCATCAAATATTTGTTGAATGATTACATAAATGAAGTGTGTGATGAATCTCCAAGAAAGGGACAAAGTATTCAGCTTTTGCTAAATTAAGTTAACCACAGAACCCTCACCCCACAAAGGGTTTAGTGAAGGATCAGAATTCCCCAGGAACACAGTTTGGGAAGCACTGGATTAGGGGTTGTAACTACAGAGAGAGAGTTAACTGAGCCCCATTTTAAATCTCCATCTGCAATATGACCTCAGCTCGCCTATGTGCTGAAGGTAGCTCTGGGTAGGTTTGTTTTGTTTTGTTTTATGTTTTCCTTCCTCTGCAAACCACAAGCTCCAATTCCTTGAATTCTTCCACTTAGAAGACATCTAAAGGAAGCTGAGTTATTCTTTATTCTTAATAAAGAGATTTTTATGCAAATTCAGACATGCAGTTCATGAATGATTGTATGTTTTTCTCCTGCATCTATACAAGCATGGAAGAGTTTATTGAGTTTAACCAGGACTTGGGGTAGTTTAAAGGAATTTACCTAAGAAAGGAGTCAGGCCTGACACATTTCTTTTGGAAAAGATAGCATGATAATGGGTTACATGATCAATTGACCCAGAGGATAAGACCCAGGGAAAGGTTGTCAAGTCACACTCATACCTCCCAAAAAAACAACCAGAGTGGTTCAGCTCACATGCCATTTTAACTCGCAATGTTAAAACATGTCTTCTGCAACTAGCCCTGCACACAAAAGCTAAATGACCGCTATGGGATCAGCCAAGAACTTGAGGATTCTGAGCAGCCTGGAGACCAGCACCTCCCCCGGAGAGGACGAGAGGGAGGATGGCAGCCAGCCCTGCTCGGAGGAAGCACAGCTGAGCAAACCCCGCCGCTCCACCTGCCAGACCCTTTCACTCGTCCATCACTTCCACACCACAGAACAGAGAGAGGAAAAGCCGAGGCAAAGGGGCTCATTGCCAAATTGAGAAGCATTTAAAGTGTTTCCAGTGACAGACTGGAGGGGTGGATCACCAAACTAAGTCCATTGTTAAATGCTCTGGGCCTTTCCAAAGCTCTGTGGGGAAAAACAACAAGAACAAAAACATTTAAACCTGATTCCAAAAGGTCCATTCTCTAGCAAAATATGTTACAAAGAACCGACCTCAGAATATCTAAATAGACCAGTAGGGACTTCCCTAGTGGTCCAGTGGGTAAGACTCCATGCTCCCAGTGCAGGGGGCTCAGCTTCGATCCCTGGTCAAGGAACTAGATCCCTCATACTGCAGCTAAGAAGTCCACATGCTGCAACTAAAAAATCCCACGTGCCGCGATAAAGATCCCACGTGCCGCAACTAAGACCTAGCGCAGCCAAAATAAATAAATAAAATTTTTTTAAAAATAAAAAAATAAATCGACCAGTAACCACAAGAAAAGACTGAGAGTGACCAATCATCCTATCCACACAGACCTCCAAAATGCCAGATGGATATGGTTCCCCAGGCAAATTCCCTCAAACTAACCCTTGATTAAATCCCATTTTTCACCTATTTCTGTACCTACACCTACAAACAAGCTTGCTCAATTAAATTAGTAACTACTAATCTCAAGTGGTCTTTTAATTCTGCCTAGCCATCAATCCTATTTCTCTAGACTCCTCCTACTCCTTCTCCTAGATGACGCTCTCATACCTTCTTCTCTCCTCTCAGACCTCCAACATCTCTCCCATCCTTACTCTGAGCTGATGACCTGACCTCCCATTTTACTGGAAAAATAAAATCAATCAGAAGAGAACATCCACAAGCCACCACTGTCACACCACCAACTATATGCATCTGTACCCGTGTCCTCAGCCTCCCTGCCAGTTACTAAAGATAAGTTGTCTGTGCTTCTAAACACCCCCCATGCCCACACACACATTGACGCACCGGATCCCATCCCCTCTCACCCAAGGACATCACTCCAACAATTTCTCCCTCTCTATTGGATCATTTCCATCAACATACCTACACAAGTTACAAATTCTCCACCTTAAAAAAAATTCCAGTGACTCTACTTCCCTCCCCAGACTCACCCTATTTCTCTGCCACCCTTTACAGTGAAATTTCTTTACAGAGTTCTCTATGCTCCCTGATTCCAAGCCCTCTCCTCCCATTTCCTCTCGAGCTCCAACTCCTCCCCACAGCCCTGCCCACCAAGGTCACCCCACACAGCCAGCTGTATCCTCAGTCCTCCTCTCGCTCCATCACAGTCACTGCCTCCTCCTTGAACTCATCTGGTTTTCCTTCTCGCTCACTGGTCCCTCCTCCCCAGTTTCCTTTGCTGACTGACTTCTCATTGTTGGAGCACCCCAGGGTTCATCTATGGACCTCTTCTTTTCTGTTCATCTAAAATCACTCGCTTGATAATCTCATCTACTCTCATGCCTTCAAAGCCATCTATACGTGATTCTCCAGTGTACACCTCTAGCCTGAACCTCCTTTCTGAAATCCAAACTTCTTTATCACCTTAGATGCCTAAAAGGCATCTCAAACCTACCATGTTCAAAACTGAATCCCTGGACTTCCCTGATGGCGCAGTGGTTAAGAATCCACCTGCCAATGCCGGGGACGCGGGTTTGAGCCCTGATCCGGGAGGATCCCACATGCCACGGAGCAACTAAGCCCGTGCACCACCACTACTGAGCCCATGCTCTAGAGTCCGCAAGCCACAACTACTGAGCCCACGTGCTGCAACTACTGAAGCCCGTGCGCCTAGAGCCCGTGCTCCGCAACAAGAGAAGCCACCGCAATGAGAAGCCCACGCACCGCAACAAAGAGTAGCCTCCGCTCACCACAACTAGAGAAAGCCCACACAGTAACAAAGACCCAAAGCAGCCAAACATAAAATAAATAAAAATTGTAAAATAAATAAATAAATGGGGAAAATGTTTAAAAAAAAAAAAAAGAAAAGAAACCAAATCCCTGATCTTCCCCCAAAATCTACTCCTGCCTCTGTCTTCCCAGTCTCAATAAATGGAAAACTAACTGTTCCAGTCACGCAGGCCAAAAACTGGAGTCAGCTCTGACTCCCTTTTTCCATATCCCACAGCCAATATCCAGGAAATCCCTGTGGCTTCTCCTTCAAGATCCATCCAGAATCTGACCACTGCTTACCACCTCCATTTTTCCCACCACAGTGCAAACCACCATCATCTTTCATCTGAAATAAACCACCTGAAATACCCTCCTATGAGTCCCTAATTCATTCACTGTAAAGACTAGTAACATAGAGTAACGTACCAGGCTCTGCAAGGTCTCCCCTTGACCTCTCTGATATCAATTCATACTCCCCTCCCCTGGCCCACCCCCTCCTCATTCTGGTCTTCTGACTGTTCTTTCAACACACCTGGCATGCTCCCACCTCAGAGCTTTTACATTTGCTGTTCCCTCTTCTGATCCCCAGGTATTTTCAGAGCACAGTTTCTCATCTCCTTCAGATTTTTGCCCACATGTCACTGGTGCTTCCCTGACACCCACCTGAAAATTGCAAAGCTCCTCCTATCTCCCTCCCCTGCTTTATTTTTCTCCATAACACTTACCACCATCTGACACATATATCTTAGCTACTTATTTATTTACAATGTGCCTTCCCCCACTAGGATGAAAGGGATTTTTGTGCATTTTGACCATTTCTGTATTCCCAGCCCCAGGACTTAATAAATACTTGTTGACTAAATGCATGAACAACTTCTGAAACTAATTAAACTTTTTTCAGAACCAGACAAAAAATAAAAGCTTCAAAATGTTTTCTACAAATTCAGGATAACACTGATACCAAATCTGACAAAGACTGAAATGAAGAAAAAAAAAAGAAAGAAAGAAAGAAAAACTATAAACTGATTTTATTTCAAATATTTTAAGTAGAATTTTAGCAAATAAAACTCAACAGTACAGATTTCCCTGATGGTACAGTGGTTAAGAATCCACCTGCCAATGCAGGGGACACGGGTTCGATCCCTGGTTTGGTAAGATCCCACATGCCGCAGAGCAACTGAGCCCGTGCACCACAGCTACTGAGCTCTCGCTCTAGAGCCCGTGAGCCAGAACTACTGAGCCCGCGCACCACAACTACTGAAGCCTGCACACTCTAGGACTTGCGTGCCACAACTACTGAGCCTGCATGCTGCAACTACTGAAGCCCGCACACCTAGAGCTCATGCTCCACAGCAAGAGAAGCCACAGTAAATGAGAAGCCTGCGCACCACAATGAAGGGTAGCCCCGGCTCACCACAACTAGAGAAAGCCCGCTTACAGCAACAAAGACCCAACGAAGCTAAAATTTAAAATAAATAAATAAATAAATTGCATTAAAAGGACAATATGTCATGACCAATTGAAGTACATTCAACCTAGAAATATAAACATGGCTCAGTACAAGGAAATCTATAATTCGCCACATATATACATCAAAGGTGGAGAAAAATATTATTTCAACAGATGCTTGAAAAAATTAGAAATAAGATAATCTAGTGGGGCTTCCCTGCTGGCACAGTGGTTGAGAATCTGCCTGCTAATGCAAGGGACACGGGTTCGAGCCCTGGTCTGGGAAGATCCCACATGCCGCGGAGCAACTAGGCCCGTGTGCCACAACTACTGAGCCTGCGTGTCTGGAGCCTGTGCTCCGCAACAAGAGAGGCCGCGACAGTGAGAGGCCCACGCACCGCGATGAAGAGTGGCCCCCACTCGCCACAACTAGAGAAAGCCCTCGCACAGAAACGAAGACCCAACACAGCCAAAAATAAAAATTAATTAATTAATTAATTTTAAAAAAAGTTTAATTGACTGAACAAACCCCATTTAAAAAAAAAAAAAAGATAATCTAGTAACAAGGGTGATTACATAATTACTATACAAAAATCTCTACTTTTCCAATATCATAGGGAAGGGTTTTTTGTTTTGTTTTGTGATGGGTAAGAAGTGGGTTTATTTAGAGAGAAACACACTCCGCAGAGTGTGGGCCATCTCAGAAGGCTAGAGCGGCCTCATAGGGAAGGGTTTTTAAGCAGGATATAAACACAGAAGATAAAAGAAAGACATAATAATCTTGACTACACAAAATTTTTTAAAAACTTGTCTGCAGTAAAAAAAAGAGTTTAAACAAATTCAAAAGACAATTTAAACTGTGTTATAAAATATTTGTTACATACAAGAACTTGTTTTATTAAGTTTCAATAAAATTTTACCAAAAAAAAAAAAAAAGACAATTCAATATGCCACTTTCATGCAAATTACAAAAAGGATTTCCCTCCTTAAGATGCTTTACTTTTGGAAAAAGCTATCATGCTATACTAATTTTGTTAGGACAAGACACTTCATTGCCATCTGCCAGAAAAGTGGCATAACAAATATTGAAATCTATGATTTCTATGATGTGAATAACATCTGCTAGTTTGGACAGCATACAACCCACACAACCATTAAAAACATCTATAGTCTAGACTTAGATCATTGAAAACAGTATTATTCACGTATATGAACATCCACCAGGATTAAAAGTTTGTGTGGGATACAACTAAAAAAAATTTTTCTTTTTTTGCAGAATTATAAGCATTCTTCGTCTCTTCCCAAATTCCAGTAATACTCTCTAATCATTGAAACAATCATAAACACTGCCAGTTTTCCAAAATGTCCCCAGGAGATGGCACTCCTCTTGGAGAGCAATGGTCCAGATTGATTGGAAGGCATAAAGGAAGACTTTAACTCTTCATTTTATGCTTTTCAATACAGCTTGAATTTTTCACCATGTGCACGCATAAGAAGTGAATAATTAAATATAAAACTGTAAATAAACTAAATTACTACTCTAGAGAGGAGCTAAGTATTAGGGATGAAAGAGTGATTCCAATAAAAGACATGCAATATTTATCCCAGTGCATAATAGTAACAGAGGTCTGAGGTCCACCAAGGTCTCAGCAGTAACTAGTTGAAAGAACTGGGTCCAGAAAGCCAAGAGCTTGAATCTCCCCCAAGAAAAACATCACCAACCACCCCCACTGAGTCTTGCATCTCTAAATAGATGGATGGCATAGAGTGCAGAAGTGTTCAGACTTGTTCAGATGAGAAAGCACCTGAAATGCTTTTTGCTGATGCTTTTTGCTTAAGAGCATTAAATGTTAAAATATTTCATTCCATCACATAAACTATGATCTCACATAAAACTATTTGTTTAGCTAAAGTGCGTTGCTTTAAAATGTCAGTTTAATTAAGTTTACACACTACAAAATAAAGTGAAAACACAATTACAAATACAGATGAAAAACCAGCTTTCAAAGCATTATTAGCCAGTTCTGAGTTTTTCCGTTACTACTCCTTTGTTACTTATTTGTGTTCTTTTATCTGTTGGAAGCACGCAAGTAGTAGAAAGCACAAAAACTTTAAGAAAAATTATGTCTTTTCTGTAAGCCTAAAATGAGTTCAAAATAAAGCTTTTTAAAATGGTAAAATTGAAATAAAGACTGTGGTTTAGTTAAGGGTATTGTACCAGTGTTGAGCCCTAGTTTTGATCATTGTACTGTGCTTATGTAGGATGTCAACATTAGGAGAAGCTGGGTAAGGGATATGGAGGTCTCTGGACTATTGTTAACAGCTTTGCTATAAAGTAAAAATTAAGGGGCTTCCCTGGTGGCACAGTGGTTAAGAATCCACCTGCCAATGCAGGGGACACGGGTTTGATCCCGAGTCCAGGAAGATCCCACATGCCGCGGAGCAACTAAGCCCGCGAGCCACAACTACTGAAGCCTGTGGACCTAGAGCCCGTGCTCCGCAACAAAAACCCAACGCAACCATAAATAAATAAATAAATAAAATTAGTCCAAATAAAGTTTTTAAAATTATGGGAGAAAATTTGAATTTGAGAATATTATTTTTGTCAATTTTTTCTGCAAATTGGGAGAAGGCAGTTATTCCATTTAAGTTAAGAATGTTTTATCTCTTCTTGAAACTCACCAGAGGCAGCATAGTTTGGAAAACACAGGCTGGGGTTGGGGAAAGCAACCTGAGACCTCAGCTTGCAAAAACCCGTTAAGTGATTTTAATCCACAATTTTAATCCACACCCTCAGCAAGAACCACTGGAGAAGTACTGTCTAAGGTCTCTTTCCAATCCCTTTGCCTTGTCCACTTGGCAAATTCCTGTTCATCCTTAAAGGTCTAAGTCAGAAATCACCTCCTCCATGAAACCCTCCTTGCCAGGAAGACAACCAACTAGAATTCTGGAGACGCTGTTCCCAGGTGAGGTGAATTTACGCTGTAAACAAAAAGGAGCCAACTGTCTCAATGGTAGACCATAGTGGAAGTCATGAGTCATGACCCAAATGCCCCCTGCAGGTTCAAGGCAGGCACCCGCCCCCAGCTAATGGGAGTGTCAGCTGCTGAGGGTTCATAGCTGAGTCTCTCCCTGGGTTTGCTCTTGGCTTAAGGGAATTGCCTGCCCAAAGTCACTCTCCCTTCCCCCAGAGCAGCCGGTATATAATGTCTAGTCAACTGTGGAGTAGAAAGGCCAGGTTCCCTTTGCCCCAGTTCAACACAGCTCTGCAGGACTGACTGTGATACCTCTGTAGCATCACAGTTCAACTCCTCCCTCTGCCCTCGTGTGCTGTCCTGGACCCCTCAAAGGTAAGATCCCAAGAGCACTTCCCTAATAAGCCACCTGCACAAAAAATTCTGCTTCAAAGTTCATTTTCTGGGGAATCCATCCTAAGACAACCACAACTGCCAATACCTTGGAATTATCCAATTTACTTAAAGAAATTTATCCTTCATTTTGCTGTACAAATTCATATACCCACAGGATAATTTATTGCAGCATGTTTGCAATAGCAACATATTATAAACAAAGTCCATCGACAGAGAACGTAAATCATGGCTGTGGTGGAATAATATGCAGCTGTATAAAAGAATAAGGAAGCACTTTATGTCATGATATGACCAATCTTCAATTTATAAATTTAAGTAAAAAAGCAAGGTATAGAAGAGTGTGTAGAGTATGCCATAATTTTGTTTAAAAAACAAGAAGAAAATATATATGTACATGTTTATATATTCATAGAATATTTCTGGAAGGATTTAGAAGAAACTAGAAACATTAGTTGACTCTGGGAAGGACATGTGAGTGGCTGGAGGAAGGGGTGGAAATAACTTTTGGAGGTTTTTTTTTTTTTAATCCCATAGCTTTTTTGAACCTTTTGAATTTTGAACCACATGAATACCTTATTCAAAACTAAATAGATGAGGGACTTCCCTGGTAGCGCAGTGGTTCAGAATCCGCCTGCCAATGCAGGCGACACGGGTTTGAGCCCTGGTCCAGGAGGATCCCACATGCCATGGAGCAACTAAGCCCATGTGCCACAACAACTGAACCTGTGCTCTAGAGCCCACGAACCACAATTACTGAGCGCACATGCCACAACTACTGAAGTCCGAGCGCCAAGAGGCTGTGCTCCGCAACAAGAGAAACCACCACAATGAGAAGCCCGTGAACTGCAACAAAGAGTATTCCCCGATTGCCACAACTAGAGAAAGCCTGTGCACAGCAACGAAGACCCAACACAGCCATAAATAAATAAATAAATAATTTTTTTTTTTTTTTAAAACTAAATAGATGAAAGTAAAGCAAAAGAAAATAAATGTTGAGGACTGAAAAGAGGCCTTGGGCTTGGAGAACAGTAACTATGGAGGGTCCTCAGGAAAGAGGCTTCAACATAGTCATGGAAATAGAGTCTTCCTCAGTGCTCTGATCCCACCTTCACAGGTGGATCTGAGGCAAACAAAGCCCCTTCACCGGCTGGCAGCGGCAACCTAGAACCTTAATCAAATTTCTCTCCTTTCAGCATCTGGTCTGAGAAATACTAAAGGATCAAGTAGGAGCCTAAGAGGGAAGCCGAAAAGATGCACAGAATGGCAGAGGGGCCTTGTTAGGTTCCAAGTGAGCCAAAACCAGCTATGGGAGATAAATAAAAGATGCACAGGGAATTCCCGGGCTGTCCAGTGGTTAGGGCTCCACGCTTCCACTGCAGGGGTACAGGTTCAATCCCTGGTCAGGGAACTAAGATCCCACAAGCCGAGCAGCATGGCAAAAAAAAAAAAAAAAAAAGATGCACAAAGCAGCAGGGGATAGTGAGGAACAATTCCTGAAGGATGAAAAACATCAAAAACAGAGAAAGTAGCTGAGTCACAATAACGGTGATGACACGAGGCTAAGGGCTGAGGTCCATGAACTATGCTCTTAAGGTTGCCAGACCTCGGAATTCCCTGGTGGTCCAGTGGTTAGGACTCCACGCTTTCACTGCCGAGGGCCCGGATTCAATCCCTGGTCGGGGAGCTAAGATCCCACTAGCCCTGGGGTGCGGCCAAAAAAAAACCAATGAAAGGTTGCCAGACCTGTCTTAGACGGGAGGGTGACAAAGTGCGGTCCTCAGACCAGCAACCTCAGCATCACCTGAGAACTTGTTAGAAATGCGCATTCTCTGGCCCTGCTCCAGTCCCACTGAGTCAAAAACTCTGGAGGTGGGGCCCAGCAATCTGTGTTTTCACGAGCTTTCCAGATGACTCTGATGCACCTTAGAACCACTGCCGTAGACCTTAGAACCCAAGGCCCAGCTGTACTAGGTCTCCTCTGTCTGGATGATTCCTGCTTGTGTGTGTCTTTACAACAAACCCCACTGCTAAAGCTAGCATAAGCTCTCTAGCAGAAGATATTGTTTCCTGCACCAAAAGTGCCTAATACAACCTTACCCCACTGGGCAAGCGAACTCCTACTCTTATTTGGAGACTCTGCTCAAGGGCCACCTCCTCCAAGAAGCCTTCCTTGCAGATCTCTCCCAGCCTAAGTTAGGTGTCGCTCCACTATGCTCCTGTAGCCACCCCCTAACCTCTGGCATAACACTTATCACCATGTCCTGTACTCAAGGACCTATTTGTACATTTCCCACTAGGGTGGGACTATGTCTTCATTATATCTCCAGCCTGGATACTCAATTAATATTAGTTCTTAATAGCTATTATTATTAAGCACTCAATAAATAAACAAATGTATATATGGAATGATTATTATTTTCCGTGGATTACAGCAGCCTCCTTAAACAACGCCTAACTCCTCACTTGTGTGATTTACCAGGAGGGCAAGCTTGCTGAGCCAAGTGATAATTGTTACTAATGGGCTGTGACAACCCAAGCTGAATTAACCCTTTGTTTCTATGCAGGGAATTCCAAGTAGTTGGCAGATAATCACTGGGCAGAAGCAACAGAACATGGCCAGGAGATGTGCCCCGCTGACTGGGTCTGTGTTTGAGATGCAGATAAAAGGTCCCTTCTTTCAAGGATCCTGTCTAACAGGGAGGCAGACACATAACAGATCATTTTAATACGAACTATCAGTTCTACAAAGATGATACAACAATAGGATAATCAAGGGAAAGGAAGAGGAAAGAAAATAAGAAAGTACTCAATAAATGCATAACATATATGAGTGAGCTAACACTATGAGTGGGTAAATGAGGGAAAATATGCATAGCTCACACTGTCCTCATTTCTATAACTGGTCACAAGGCTATAGTGGATATTTATGACTTTCTTCTCCCACTACCGCATTCCACGTTCCTTCTGCCCTCAGCCATTATCTTAACTGCTTCCATTCTTTACTTGGTGAGGCGACCCAAACCTTCATTCCTGAAAAGTCTGAATCCTCACTGGGCTTGCCTTTCTTAGTGGCTGTATTTTGACATTAGCTTCTATTATTGGACGTGGAAGTCCTAAGAGACACCCAGAGAATGCCCAGAGTTCCAGACATAGTCCTTTTTGCCCCAACGGAGTGGCAGTAACCGAATTTCCCCAGGTAATTGGGGTCAGTCACTCCTGCAGTACTTCATAAGCAAGTGGCACTCTCATCTTCCAATTCAATGCAACCATTATGGAGTCTCCCATTGTAACCATTCCTCTCTTAGGAACTAAGACCTCCAAACCATCAGATCCCAAAGGTGCAAGAACCACAGACAAAAATTCTGTGAATGGGTTAAGTATAATAATTACGGGAGCCACTGATTCCTAGACCCTATGTTCCATATGTGGGAAAAGCAGCACCATGTTTTGGTCACTGATTCAAAGCATATTCTACATCCTGTAAGCCAAAACCTCAGCACCTCAGGCTGTTAATCCCAATTAGCGCTGTATCTAAGTCTTCTATTCTATCACTCAGGCCAAAAGGGGCCACAGGGTAAGAACAGTGATTTCCATGGGCTTGAGCCCATTGTTAGTTGTTGAAATCAGTTCCTTGGTCAGAAGTAATGTTGTTTGGATACATTATGTGTATAAAGCATTCTATAAATTCATAGATGGTGACAGTGCTACGTGTCAAGACTGGAGAAGGCAAATCCATATTCAGAATACTATCTATCCCAGTGGGAACAAAACAGTATCCCCTTCCTAATGAAAGAGACCCAATGTAATCAATCTGCCACCATGTGGCTGGCTGACCTGCCCACCCCAGGGAAAACTGCTCCACTCGGGGCTTAGCTGATCTCGGGTGGCCTTGGCCTGCAGCAGCTTGAAGTAGGGTTTCGGTTCCCGGCCAGTGAATGAGGTCGGGTGGCGGTGAGAGCACCGAATCCCAGCCACTAAACCAGGGTCAGTGACAAGGCCCTGGCCCTACGGCTTTGCAGAAAAAGAATTCCCACAAAGACGGAAAGTAGTGAAACAAGTGAAGTATTTATTAGGAGAAAAAAAAGAGTACAGTACGTGTGGATAAACACACAGGTGGACTCAGAGAGAGAGTCGCGCCCTCATGGTAGTTTGAATCACTTTTATGGGACATTTCTTCTGGGTTTCCTTTGGCCAGTCATTTTGATTTGCCTGGTTCAAAGTCTGTACTTGGTATATCTCAGACATATCCTATATGTGTGCACAAATCTCTTAGCCAAGATGGATTCTACCGAAGAGGGCTATGGGGAGTTAGCATCACTTAGCATCACTCCCCCACCCTTTTTTTAAAATTTATTTATTTGGTTGCGCCAGGTCTTAGCTGCGGCTTGATGGCTCCTTAGTTGCAGCTCATGAACTTTTAGTTGCAGCATGCATGTGGGATCTAGTTCCCTGACGAGGGATTGAACCCGGGTGCCTTGCACTGGGAGCGCAGAGTCTTTTTTTTTTTAATTTTTGAATTTTATTTTATTTATTTTTTTATACAGCAGGTTCTTATTAGTCATCAATTTTATACACATCAGTGTATACATGTCAATCCCAATCTCCCAATTCATTACACCACCATCCCCACCTCCCTGCGGCTTTCCCCCCTTGGTGTCCATACGTTTGTTTTCTACATCTGTGTCTCAACTTCTGCCCTGCAAACCGGTTCACCTGTACCATTTTTCTAGGTTCCACATACATGCGTTAATATATGATATTTGTTTTTCTCTTTCTGACTTACTTCACTCTGTATGACAGTCTTTAGATCCATCCACATCTCAGCAAATGACCCAATTTCATTCCTTTTTATAGCTGAGTAATATTCCATTGTACATATGTACCACAACTTCTTTATCCATTCGTCTGTTGATGGGCATTTAGGTTGGGGAGTGCGGAGTCTTAACCACTGCGCCACCAGGGAAGTCCCAGCATCACTCCCCTTTCGACCTACAAGGAGCCTTTCTGCACACGTGTAGTCGTGGAGGTCTCCTGACTTCGAGAATGAGAAATATGTGGTCTCTTATCTTCTATCTGGGCAGGCCCCAGCCTCTGCTATTCGCATCTAGGAGTATCTGTCCACAGGAGCGAATTCCAACCATTTGCCCTGGGGGCCCATCTACCTCCTGCCTCATAGCAATGGCCCCTGCTGTTGGCAGGTTAGGCTCTCAGTAAGAGCAGTATCCATATTCGTTTTGGTGAAGGGAAGACCTTCTCAGGAGTCTGAGCACCAACTTAGCAGAGCCTGTTCTCCAATCATGAGGTCCCAGAAGGAGCTGGGAAACGCCCCTTTCTCAGAAGCCTCCATGGGGCCCCTCCTCTGATATTCTAATCCCGATACCTCAACCTCTTCTGCTTGTCTCCCATCCCCACCTGCTTTCTGGGGTTACAATCTCTGTATTACTGCCATGTTCCATTTTTGCTCTTTCAGCCAATCGCCAGTGAACCATGGAAAAAAGGAAGAAGCCAGGGTGTTCATCCCCCTCCTTCTCTGTCTCTGGCAGCTTCTCCAGGGGAGGCATGTCTCCACCACGGTTCCAACTGCTATCTGTCAGATCCCCTGTGGTTCCAGTCTCCCCTTGGGAGATCCTGGCCCCTGGCTGTGATAACACTACTTCCTCCCTTTGACCGTCTGACCTCAGACTTGTCAGGAGGCGCTTCCTCCTTCTGTTGCTTCTCTGGATGCCTCATCAGCCCTTATTTGGCACCTCAGCTCCTCCATCACCTGTGTAACCAAGACCCAGCATTAAATTCCTCCTGTTTCACAGACTTCAGTGGTTTCTCTTAAGCTGGTTAACCCCTAACTAATATAGTTATATTTGATTGGTTTGGATTTTGAAGGCACATTCATAAATTCATTACACCATCACCTTTGTTTGCCTGGAAAAATCTTATTTCATACCTCAAGTTTCAGCTTGAAAATTCTTTCCTTTCTAAAGACTTTTTTATCTCCCACTTCTCCCCACCTCATCTCACCCTTGCCCCTGAATTCATTGCTCTGCCCCTGGACTCTCTCAGCACTTGGATTCTATCACTTCTTCCATATTATTGTTCCCGTGTCTGTCTTTGACTAGGTTGGGGATTTCTTGATGGCAGAAACTAAATTTTATGCACCTACTTATATGTCTGAAAGATGATAGGTATGTAATAAACGTTTACAGAATGAACGAGGAAGTAACAGTAACTTCCTCTACTTAAAACAAGAACAAGGGGCTTGGGAGAGGGATGAGAGAGGAGCTTTCGTTTGATGGGGTCAGAGTTTCCTTTTGGGAAGATGAAAAAGTTCTGGAGACGGAAGGTGGTGATGATTGTACAACAATGTGAACGTACTTAATGCCACTGAACTGCACATTGAAAAATGGTTAAAATCATAGATTTTACACCATGTCTATTTTATCACAATTTAAAAAACTAGACTAACAACTAAAATGCCCTTTATTCTCACCTATAAGATAGAGTTCTGCACCCTATTTTTGAGATCAACCTCCAGGATCAGGACCTTGGGAATATTCCCACAAGGAAGGAAGCAAGTCCATGGAATTTCACTGCAGCCTTACTTAAAACAGTGACAGCAAGGGGGAAGGAAGGACAACTCAAATGTCCAGTAGGAAAATGGGTAAATACATTGTACCATACTATGAAATACTCTATAACATTGAAAATGAATCAATGAGAACTTCATTGATCAGCACAGATCAATCTTAAGTGAAAAACAAAGGCTGCAAATTTTATCTACAGTATGATTTAGTAAATCTTAAAAAGAAACAAAACAATATAACATATTGTTTATGGCCACATTCATATACGTAGTAAAAGTATAAAAACATGCAATTTCAGGTGAGTGATTAACCTGAAGGGAGAGAGCAAGAAGGGATGAGAGTCTCAGCCTTTAATATTTTATTTCCTACAAAAGGAAAGAATTCTGAAGCAAGTAGGCAAAATATCACACGTTTGTTCAAGTGAGTGGGATATATGGAGGTCAATTCTATTTTTCTGTACTTTGCTGTATTCTTGAAATATTTCATAATTTAAGAATCTAAAATTAAATTAAGTTGATAAAATAAAAGTCAGATTCCCTTGTGATACATACTTTGACTAACCGAATCCCTAATACACAACAATTTGCAAACCCAGGCATGTGCCTGCTTACTGAAGCACCAGGCAGTGCCAGAAGATTTCAATAAGAGGAAATAATTGCAATAGGATGATCTGGGCAACAAAAGCCTCACACCACACCACATAACGTGCACATGCATGGGTGGGTACACACACACACACACACACACACACACACACACACACACAGACAAAACAACCAGCTGTAGAGCGCTAAATGAAAAATCTAGAGTGCCCACAGTAGGACAGCAACAGAGTAGAAATGGAATGTCCTCTCTTTTTTATTAAGAAAAGAACCAATGAGGTCACTGCTTGAAAGCAAAATTTCTGCTAATGACAGCCAGTGAAAGTAAGCCTGTTACCCAGAGGCTGGTAAAAATGCAGGAAGAGCAGTGAAGAATGCTGATTTCTCATCATCTGGCCTAAAAGGGCCTCCAGGGAGAGTCAGGCTCTCTCAAGGAGGGTGAGCCAGGAAGCGGGGGAGCCGGTGGCCACCTGCCCAAGATTCCAGCAACTCACAGAGGGAATTTTGCCAAGGCCTCTAGTGCACGGAATCCTTAAAAAGCTTCCAGACCAACTGCCCACCTACTGCAGAAATCTCTTTTACAGCACCCTGTCAAACCTCTGCTTAAACACTTCCAGGGTTGGGGCCCCACTCTTTTTTGAGGCAGCCAATTCCATTATTGGACCATTTTGGTTGTTGGAAGAGTCTTATAGTTTTGAACAGAAATAATCAGAACTAAAGCAGGAGGCGTAATAGTACAATCACAGTGTGTAGAATGTGTGTGGGTTATCTCTGTGTGTGTGTGGTGGGGGGTGGTTTGGGAGATCATACACCAAAATATAAAATGTTAACACTCTTGGGGACTTCCCTGGTGGTCCAGTGGTTAGGACTCCCCGCTTTCACTGCTATGGCCTGAGTTCAATCCCTGGTTGGGGAACTAAGATCCCACAAGCCACGCCACATGGCCAAAAAAATAAAATAAATTATTAACACTCTGATTAAACTCTCCAAGCATTGGAATTACTTGCTGATTTTTATTTTATTTATTTATTTGTCTGTATTTTCTAAAATGAACAAGTTTCACTTTGGTAAAGTGGGAAGAGATAATATTACATATATTTTAAGTTTGGTGGGGAGATACAGTTCTCACCGAAGTGAAATAAGCCCTTTCCTGTCTTGTGTCCATTGGTCCTGGTTCTGTTGGATCTACTCTCAGGGAGGCAAATGGATCCAGGCTGGGCCAGCTGGAAAGAGGCCAGGTCAAAACTTGCAGTGTGGCTGGTTCACACACTGGACCCATGCCACCCAGTCTGAAGAGAATGAAGCTTTCCGGAAGCTCTGGTAAATTTAAGCATGTTCACACTTGAGATCAGTGAGTTGGGAAAACCAGTTTCCTCTCAGGAAAGGAGGCTGTACTCAGCCCTCACCTTCCAGAAATGCAATGATTTTAAAGTTAGTCCAGCTAAAGACAGGTTAATGGAGGAACGTTTTGGTCTGAGCACTCCTGGAGAAGAAGATAATAATGCCTGGCCTTCGTACAGCACGTTGAGAGAAAACGTTTCTCAGGCATCGTCTTAATTGACCCTAACCCAGAATACCTTCCTCCCCTACCACCGCAACCAACACATATTGTATCCAAAATATTGTGTGTCTATGCATATGTCCACTTTCCTGGGATGAAGGGCCCAAGCTTTTGTCAGATTCTCCAAGGAGTTTGTTTACCCCAGAAGATTTAGGACCACGGGGATGATGGATGCAGCCCAGAGCTGGTTTTTCAGAGGGCCAGCTCTGATTCCTCATCCATTGTAAGAAGAGTTGGGCTCATGATTTCTGCAACCTTTTCCAGCTCCGACTTCACACTGTCCAGTCCCTTGGGAGCCAGAACTTATTCCCAGAGCCTGGAGGTAACCCCATCTTCGCTGTCTATCAGGGCCTCCCACGGGACCGCTTTGGAGCAATAAGGACGTCTGCCTGCCTGGTGACAGGATCTGCAGCCAACAAAACCCTCTGTCAGGCAGGAGGATTGTGCAGCCTGTCTGGCTGCAATTTATTCTGCTCTGTCACTTTGACTTCAGCCAAGTGCCAGGAGAAATTTGAATCTGAATGCTGCTGCCTCTGAAATAAGCTTAGAAAAATATGCAGGCTCTCTTCAACAGAGAGCAAGCCTGGCTGAATCTGAAGAACCCCGTTTGGGGTGGGATAAAGACACACAGGCAGACACTGTCCAATTGAGCCGAGTCTCAGGAAACCAGACGGAAATTAACTTCTTTCTGGAAGGAGAGCTTGAGCCTGCAGGAGAGGCAGTGGCTTTACTTAGAAAGGTTGATGAAGGCAGGGTGTGACCTGGAGGGATGGGTTTATGTCGGAAAACCTTTACTGAGCTCACCTGAAGGATGCACTGGAGAAATCACGGGGGTTAGTAGGGAAAGGGCTACTTCAAATGTAAGGATGTGTAAGGATATTCGTTGCAACATGGTTTGCAATAGCAGCAGATGGAGACAACCTACATGTGCATCTCTAGGAGACCGGGTAAATGCACTATGGAATACCATCTGGCCATTAGAAAGAATGCTGTAGGTCAATGCAGGCTGGTATAGAAAAACTCCTACTTTTCTTGTTAAGTGAAGAAAAAAAACCAAGGTATAGCCTGTGAGGTGTGTACAGTACGTAACTCTTCATGGGAATATGCCTCTATACTTATATAATACCTCTGAAAGAATTCCCAAGAAACAGGTTAAGAGTGGAAAGCAGACTCACTCTTTACTAGATACTTTTCTAGACCTTTCAGATTGTTTACCATGTGCCTGTATCCCTGCTTGAAAATATAAATAAATAAATAAATTTTAAAAGAAAAAAAAAAAAAAAAAGCAGCAGCAGCCACTTCCCTTCAAAATCAGCTCTGCCATGGAATCATCTTCCCTTCCCAGGAGTAGTGGTTAATTTTATGTGTCAGCTGGCTGGGCCAAGGTACCCAGAGACTTGGTTATTCTAGATGTTTCTGTGAAGGTATTTTTTAGATGAGATTAGCATTTAAATCAGTAGACTTTGGGACTTCTCCAGTCGTCCAGTGGCTAAGACTCTGCGTTCCCAACGCAGGGGGCCCGGGTTTGATCCCTGGTCAGGGAACTAGATTCTACGTGCCACAACTGAAGATCCCACATGCCACAACTAAGACCCAGTGCAGCCAAATAAATAAATAAATATTTTTTAAATAAATAAATAAACCAGTAGACTTTGAGTAAAACAGATGACCTTCCATAATGTGGGTGGGCCTCATCCAAACAGATGAAGACCCTAAGAGGAAAAAAGACTGAGGTCCCTGGAAGAAGAGTCAATTCTGCCAGCAGATTGCCTCTGGACTCAAACTGCAACTTTTCCCTAGGTCACCAGCCTGTTGGCCCATGCAGCAGATTTTGGACTTGTCAGCTTTCACTATCACATGAGCCAATTCTTTAAAATAAACCTCTCTCTCTCTCTCTCTCTCTCTCTCTCTCTCTCTCTCTCTCTCTCTATATATATATATATATATATATATATATATATATATATATATCTCCACAGGCTCCGTATTCGTGGATTCAACTAACCTCAGATCAAAAATATTTGAGGGACTTCCCTGGCAGTCCAGTGGTTAAGACTCTGCGGTTCTGATGCAGGGGCCACAGGTTCAATCCCTGGTTGGGGAATAAGATCCCACATGCCGAACGGCGCAGCCAAAAGATTAAAAAAAATTTTTTTTGAAAAAGAAAAATCCAAAAGAGTTCCAAAAAGCAAAAACTGAAATTTGCCATGTGTCAGCAACTACTTACATAACATTTATATTTAATTTATCATTATTTACATAACATTTACTTTGGGTTTTTAAAAAATTTTTATTGGCGTATAATTGATCTACAATGTCATGTTAGTTTCAGGTGTACAACATATACTTTGTATTAGGTATTATAAGTAATCTAGAGATGACTTAAAGTATACAGGAGAATATGTGTAGGTTGTATGCAAATACCACATCATTTTGTATAAGGGACCTGAGCATCCTCCAATTTTGGTATCCACAGGGGTCTTGGAACAAATCCCATGTGGATACTGAGGGACCACTGTATGGTAGGTTCTGTTTCTCTGGAGGACCCTGACTTGAGGGTCTGATGGGATCTGTGAGCCCAGACTCCTGGAAAGGCAGAGGTGAGGGGACCTTTGTTGCCTGCTGGGGAAAGGGCCAGTGTGAGAATCACTTGATGGGGGATGGCCACTGACCTCACTCTAGGAGGAAGGCAGCCTAGCCCGTCCTCCATCAGCATGTGGGGCAAACCCTGCTGTGATCCTCCCACGGACACTTTGGATACTCCCTGAGCATTAACTGATTGGTTCCTTTGTGTCCTCCTGGGCCTTCCTCACGATGTGGCTTTCTTTTCTTTTTCCTGCCCCACTCGCCAAGTCTTTTCTCTTCCATGTCTTCCTTGTGAGCAAGGTTACACCAACAAGGCAAAAATAAAGATGTTGCCAGGTTGCGGTTTCCTCCCCACTGTGATCCTATTTGCCTCAGTTCAGTTTCTGGTTTTGGCCTCTGAGGCCAGCAAATTCTGCTGAGCAGAAAAGACAGTCAATCAGCCAGTTACTTTGTCTCAGAAGAACTAAGAAATAAGTTTAACCATTTTCCCCCAGCTTTTGTTGTTTGACCAAATAAGACCAGGCAATTCAAGTCAAGATGATTGAAGATGACATGTATAGATATTCTCTTTTCTTCTCCTTTCCCAACTCATGACACACTGTGTTATTCATTCCAACTGTGTTATTCAGTCTTCATTCCACCATGAAAAGGGGCATAAAATGATCTCAAACCTAAGGTCCTTGCATTGGGTGGTCCCTTTAAAATAAGTCTCCTTCCATGGATCCCAGCTTCAATTAATCAGTCAATCCACAAAGACTAAACCAGTTATGATTAAGGCATAACATTAGGCATTGAAAGGATTCAAAGGAGCAGAAAAAGAGCTTATGTACCAGAGGAGTAGATAAAGCACACACATAAATAGATCATAAATTAGCTAAGCAGTATAGGGCTAAATAAATGACAAATGAGATCAGTCACTGTGAGCTAGAAGGCTCTGAAGGCTCTGGCCTGGGCACCAATGATGGACAGAAGTCAAGAAATAATCCTGTCCTAACTTCCATGATATCATTTAATCCCTACAGCTGCCCAGCAGGGGAGGTGGTTCCAGCAGGTCTTCCCACTGTCCAGGTGGGTTCAGTTTGAGTAAATAAATATTTCCTGCCACATATCAGAAATGAATGTTCAAAGAGGCCAAGATCTTTGAGCAATATTACCCCGCACATCAGTGCTAGAATCAGGGCTGGAGCAAGATTCCCCAGCACCCTCCTTGGTGCTCTGTTGACCAAATAAGAAAGATAGACAAGGCTGTCCAAGCAAGAGAGGGCATCAACAGACACAAAGGCCCAGAGACAAGGGGAGCGTGAACAAGCCAGGCTGGCTGGCACAGGGGGAAGAAAGCAGAGAAAGTGGGGGTCCACTCCCATTCTGCCTGGGGCACACAGATACACACACACACACACACACACTCCCTGTTTTCTTCAAATTATACTTCTGCCTGAGAGAGTATGAACAAGCAAAGAATTAATCATGCATCAGCTGAATCAAGATTCTAAAGGATAGCTTTGACCGATAGGCCCTTGTCTGCCATAGGAATCCAGCTACAAATCCTTTCAGCAGGATTAACATGATATAAAAGCTTCCACACCTGGGTCTTGCTGACTTTCTCTCAGAAACTCACAGACGAAGTAGTAGCAATTCTATTCAACAAAATAAATAAACTAAAAGAGCTTTATTATCTATGCAAAATTATGCACATTGTCCCAAAACTGATAAACTTTGGCACAATTACAGTTACACACAAAAGAATTATCAGCGAGACAAGGAATTTGCACAAGGGGCAGTAAATAGTGGGGTGAGGTGTTTACTTCAGCTCATTCGTCTGGAGCTTCCAAATGGACAAGACTCTGCCATCAGGTGACCAGCTTGGATACACTGTAACTGGAAACTGTTACAACCCCAGCTGATGTGGGCAGGAAAGAATTGAGTGTGACCTGCCAAGAGACATGGACGGTGGCCTCCACTTTCTCTCCCCTGGTGGGTCAGTCTCCTTATCTGCACAGTCAGGATAATAAAACTCAAAGAAAAGTTCCCATGAAGCACTCAGAGGGCACTTCCACGTGGGAACAACCATTGACATCATCTTGACTTTTACTCCCAGGCAGACTGTCAGTGTGAGAAGGGGGACCCATCTGGGGGCCTCTTCAGCAGAACTTCAGTCCTGGATGGGTTCACAAGCAGAGTGAAACTTAACTTCCTCCAGGATATTTCCTCCACCTGGCTGCTGGACTCTGCAGCTTCCACCTTTGATAACCTCTAAGAAATACAGACTCTCTACTTCTGAGATCTTAAACCCTCCCCAGCGGATCCCCATCCAGTGGTGGAATCCCCTCCGGTGTCCGGGACAAGGTTCCTCCTGCCATGGATGCTGGTTGGACCCAGGTGATGAAGGGAACAGGCCACTTCAGAAGGTAGCCTGCTCATTCTATTTAGGTCACTGTAAATGTTAGAAGTCCTTTATTTGAGGTTAAATCTATTCCTGATAATGCCCAGTATTGATTTTAGTTCTATCTATGCCCTCATCCATGTGGTGACCCAAGTTCCAGAAGACTGTCAGTATGAATCTCACCTCTGAGTCTTCTCTGATCCAGGCCAAACACCCCCAAGTTACCTTAGTGTAACACAATGAGTATGAGCTTTAAATCTGACAGGCCATGTTTGGAATCCCTTCTCTACTACTTTTTACCTGAGCGCCCTTGGGCAAGTTACCTAATATGCTAATCTTCCTTTTCCTCACTTCTATAATGAGAATAGAAATGTCCTCTTCAGAGATGGTAGAGCAGACAGACTCTAAGATGGTCCCTATGATACCCACCCCTGGTCTCGAGCCCTTGTGTAATCTCCTCTTCCAAGTATGGGCAAGACTTGTGACAAGCTTTCAACCCACAGAATACAGCAAAGGTGACAGGATATCACTGCCATCATTATGTTACGTAAGATTCTAACATCCATTTTGCTAACAGACACTATCCTTGTTGGCTTTGGTGAAGTAAGCAACCATGTTGGTTAGGTCCACATGGCAAGGACCTGGCAGCCTCTGGCCAACAACTAACTAGGACGTGGTGATGGCCTCTGGCTAATAGCCAAGGGGAAGTTGAGGCCCTCAGTCTGACAGCCAATAAAGACCTGAATCTTGGACTGATCTTGGACCATGTGTCTTGGAAGCAGATCCTTTCCCAGTCAAGCCTTCAGATGAAAACCGAACCGTTGAGTGCAATCTTGCAGAGAATACAACCTTGCCTGGACCCCTGACAAACAGAAACTGTAAGATAACACATATGTGTTGTTTTAAGTCACTAAGTTTGTGGTTATGCAGCACTAGAAAATGAGTATGCTGAGATAATGCAAGCAAAATTCTCAGCCAATGCTTGGCAAATGATAAGTAACTTCAGTCGTTGGTAGGTTTTTTTTTCCATCTTACTGCTCCTCATATGACATTTCAGCAGCACCTCGATCCACTGGTCTACTCTCCTCAGAGCTTTTCCGGTTTGTCACTAATCTTCAAAACCTATATGTGACCGAGAACTCTTCCAGATCACTTTTAAAGTGCTTTTCCAGATCACTATTAAACTGCTTTTCCAGATCACTATTAAAATGCACCTGTGTTACTACCTGGGACGGGCCCTTCAGGAAAACAGTATTATCTTCACATGCGTGAGCTGCCACCCTGGGAAGCAAACACAGGGCTCCAAGGGAAAGTTCACAGGTTTGCTTTTGATGGGCAAGGTGGTTTGGAGCAGGGAGCAGTACCTGAGAAAGTTAAATCTGGAAACTGCCCTGACTTGGAGGGCTTCAGAGAAGAATGGCATCTAAATAGGTGGCAGAAGGCAGAGGACTAAAGAAAGGGGGGCCAACTTACCCCATGGACCCTGTTTAAGGAAGCAGCATCAGGACCTTAATCCCAAGCTACAGCACCTGGAGGGCTCAGTAACGGTGACACCCTCATCATCCCCAGAACTCACGGCTCCTGCGCTGTGCTCAGCCTACTTAGACCTCGACTGTATTACTGCTTGTATCCCAGGGTGTTTCCCTTAATTAGGTCTGAGCCAGCCGAAGGGGCTTAGAGACAGGGACCACATCTTTTTTATCTTTGAATCTTCCTCATCTAGCACATTACTCACACATTGTAGGTGCTAATTCAATTTTAATGAACTGAACTAAGTGGGGAAGAAAGCTCAGTAACTAGCCTTTGGAGAACTTTGCTGGGAAAAGAGGGAAGAAAGGGGCAGTAAAAAGGAGTTGAGGGAAGAGAAAGAGGAGTTGGAGGTGTCTAAAGGCAGAGTGGAAGCCCCAGGGATGCTGAGAGTGGGAGCCCTGGGAAGGAATGGGGGAGGTGGAGGGACTGTGAAGCAAGGAAGCAGGCGGAGGGTCTCCTGGAGTAGGAGGCAAAGCCATCCTCCACAAAACAGAAACAAATGCACGGACATAGAGAAAAGACTTGTGGTTGCCAAGTGTGGGGGAGGGCAGCTGGCGGTGGACTGGGAGTTTGGGGTTAGCAGATGTAAACTATTATATATAGAATAGGTAAACAACAAGGTCCTATTGTATAGCACAGGGAACTACATTCCATATCCCGTGATAAACCATAATGGAAAAGAAAAAGAAATAAAGTAGAAGTGAACGATTGAAAAAAAAAAAAAAGGAAGCCTTCCTCCAGGAGTGAGGGAGCATCTGGGGCCCAGGAGCGACGGACTCGCTGCAGTGACAATGGCTTCCACGGTTCCCAGAACAGGAGCACCATCTAGGCACAGCCACTGGTACTTGTCAGAACTATGTCTCAATTTTTTTTTTATCCCCCCCAGAAATGTGGCCACTAGAGAAATCACCCCTGAAGGTAGGTGGGAATGAAAGGGCATTCGGCAGCCAGGGGCCAACAGTGGAAAATCCTTTCCCCCAAAGAAATAAATAAAAACCTTTCCATGTTGATTGTATTTGCACTTAATTGTATTTGCATTAAGAAATTCAAGAAGAATACCCAAGAAGTAATGAATTGATGGTTACTCATGGGTTGAGGGGTAGGAGGATGAGACAGATGGGGAAAGGGAGAGAAGTGACACTTTTTATTGATTGCCTTTTAATATTGTTTTGATTTTTGAACCAGATGAATGTATTCCGTTGTTTTTTTTTTTTAATTTAAAAAAGACAAAACTTGAAAATTTTGTCTAGAGAATTTCAAATGGACAAAAGAAAAGAAGTTCCTTCAGAAACAAAGAGAGGGGAGCAAAAGTTGCAACCTTTATCTAGTTGCCTTACAAAACTAGGAAGGTCACAAGGCAAAAGATGTTAGACCAATATTTTTTTATTAGAGCAATTGGCTAAGTTGGGGATCACAGAAAGCAACAGAGGAATGCCTCTTCATCTGTGTAATGAGAAGGTTGGGCTAAAAGACCTCCAGACCCCTCCAGCTCTCAGGCTCTCCCGGCCTTTGATTGACCGTCTTACTTGGTTTGGTGTTAAAGGTAGGGCACTGCTTCTTCCCACTACAAGCCAACATTTGTGGGGCTGAGTTCAAATCATTCTCAGTCTCCTGGCCTCCCCCTCCTGCCCTATTCACAATCTCACCTTTGAGAAGCTTGAGAGTCAGCCCAGGTTAGAGGAAATACATAGTTCATTACATCAAAGTAGTATTTACACTTCAAGGTAAACAGAATTTTCTATGCACACCCTTTGCCCACAAAAAGTGTTATGGGAAAAAGCTTTAACTCAACGCTGAACTGGTGCCATCTAGTGGCCCATGGTGTCACTCAGCTACTCCACAACAGAACCGTGTCCTTCAAGAGACGTTTTTGTGAGCAATATTAGGGTTTCTTTCCAGGCTAGCCCTTGGCAAAATTGTGAAATCCAAGGCAAATTTTCCCATAGTTCCAGCTTCCCCTTTCCGAACTCTCCCCCATGACAGGCAGGTGTAATGGAGAGAGAGCAAACGTGGGGGTCAGGACAACCTAGCTCTATGCTCAACTTGTCCTGTGCTGCCTGCTGATTAGCTGTACAATCCAGGGCAAGTGACCGAACTCCCCCGAGCCTCTAGTCCCATCCTCTGTGAAATGTGGGTAGTTCAATCTTCCTTACAAAGTCGCTGTGGGGAATAAATGTGACAAAGCGTACATAGCACTCAACATACAGTAGATGTACCCTAGTTCCATTAGTTAGTTCCATTCTCAAATACATCATTATTTTTTTTTATTTTTTGGGGCACCACGAAGCATGCAGGACCCTACTTCCCCAGCCAGAGATCGAACCCGTGCCCCCTGCAGTGGAAGCACAGAGTCTTAACCACTGGACCGCCAGCAAAGTCCTGAGTACATCATTATTTTAAAAATAGGAGTGAAAGGGGAATTCCCTGGCGGTCCAGTGGTTAGGACTCAGCACTTTTACTGCTAAGCCAGGTTTGACCCCTGGTCGGGAAACTAAGATCCTACAAGCCATGCAGCACGGCCAAAAAAGAAAGAAAAAGAAAACAAAAATAGGAGTGAAGAGATAAATATTGAGCTCTGGTCCCTGGAAGTATTCAAATAGACGGTGGATAATTTTCTGTTTGGATGCCAGCAGGAAACAATTCCATGCAGAGTTCACCAGAAGAGGCTTTAAAGGAACTCAAGAGGTGGGGACAAAGTTAAGGGAACTTACAAGAGACATTGAGGCACCCAGAGAGTAGCAACCACAGAAGGATGTTTCCATACTCTGGACTGATTGGACAAAGAGGTATTGATATGGAGCTCAGAGAGATCTGAGCTCGGGAGGACGGGCAATCTGACAGGGGCTGTAGACTTAAAGGGATGCAGCCACCCCAGAACCTGGTGCTAAGGCAGCAAGGGAGGTAGGAAGAAATAGTCCAGCCTTTCTCCCTGACCTTCCAGCTCCTACCTATGCTCACCGTGGGCCACTCTCAACCAGAAGTCAGCTGGCAGGGAGGCCTGGTTTATAGTCGTTGGGCTCAAGCTTCACGGGACACAGACATTAGAGAATGGATCTGGAGGAGACACCCAGAGGATAACCAGTGCAGGATGTCGTAGAGGAAATCCCTGCCTGGGGAAAAGAATCAGATTAGGTGATGTCCAAGAATAAATTCTAAGGGGAACCACTTACCGAAACCGCCCTCCCTGTCCAAGCAAGATAGTAACCCCTTGCATGAGTTATCTCTTACAACAGAAGGAACTAACGAGAACTAACAGAACGCGGAACTAGCAAGCTACCGCCAACCGGAAGAATTCAGGAAGGGTCAAAAGGAGAGAGGAGACGCCAGTCCATATGTCCTAGCAACCTCCCATAATCCTCCTCGTTGAAATCCATCTTGGCTGAGAGATGCGTGCGCCACCAGGAAGGACCCTGAGTCAGAATGACTGGCCAGAGACAACCTGGAAATTAACCCCATCACCATAAAACCCAAGACTGCGAGCCACGTGGCAGAGCAGTTCTCCTGGGTTCCCTTACACTGCTGCTCTCCACCCAGGTCCCCCTTCCCAATAAAGTCTCTTGCTTTGTCAGCACATGTGTTTCCTTGGACAATTCATTTCCAAGTGTTAGACAAGAGCCCTGGAAGGGGTCCCCCTTCCTGCAACAGAAGGAGAGAGAGTGTAGGAATTAGCCAATATTACTGAATATCTAACTTTGTGCTATTCACTGTGTCTTTTAACTTTCTCTTATAACTTTCCTAGCAACCCGGTACAATTGGTTTGTTATCTCTCTCTCTTTTTTTTTTTTTTTTTTTTTACAAGTGAAAGAGCAAAGCTCAGCAAAACCAAGTAACTTGCACTGAGACACCCGACTGGGAAGTAGTGGAATTCCATTCCAGTTACTGGATGTCAATATCCCTCTACACGATCCCCCTCCCCCCAGTGTCAGCTCCGGTTGTTTGGGGAAAGACCAACCAGGAGGCAGGGAGGTGCTGGCAGTAGCACATCATCCTAAGAGGCAAAGAAAAGGACTCCACCCTTGGTGTAAGGGATTACATTTTCCTTATTGTCATGTAAAGAATCCCCCTTTCCTGGCAAAGAAGGCCAATTTCTAAGGGAAGCTCAAACAGCATTGTACGGGAGGCTCAGACTGAGGAGAGCCAGTAAATCCTGCTAAGGGATTAAGGCTTTCTTCCCCTGGCTCTCCTGGAGGCCCAGGAGCCAACTATCTGAAGAATATTCTACGAAGGGGCGGGGAGGTGGATGGTAAAGCTAAAAGACAGAATATTGAATATTCACTCATCTGAAAATCCCCAAAGACATTCTTTTCTGAGAAGATGGTCAGACTAATTCATATTGGCCAACTGACTGAACTGCCAGGCAGATAAGCCTTTTCCTAAGAGATTTATAGCCTCAGCTGAAAACAGTTGTTTGGACAAACTGTCAAACTCCTACAGGGCCCACTTGACATCTGTGTTTGTCAGGTCAGTTAGGAGAACGGCTATGACTTTGAGAGGCTAAGGATTTGTTATTTCCTGCTGCTCCCTGGAGATCTACACAGCAAATGAAGCCCCAGGGACTGCCATCAAAGAGAATCCAATATAAGAAGGTCCCAGGGGAGCCGTGTTTCAGTCGTGTTTGAGGAGTCCAAAGGCGTTTGCTGTTGCATTCCCACTTTCTTCGCCCTTGCCAAACTCGTATTACCTCATCTGCTACAGCTTTTCCGGTAGTTTCTAGAATTTTCCAGAATTTAATCCGAGGTTGTTGGCCTCACCAATCCACCTAGTGCCTCAGAGCCAGAATAATCCTCCTCAACATTGCTTTCATTAGGTTCATCTTGATGAATGCAGGCAGCAGTGGGCTGAGAAAGTGGGACTGTGAACCAGGCACCAGAGAGCATTGCAAAAGCTGGAGGAAAGCTTGATAGCCAATCAAGAGACGGATGGTCCAGAGGCAGGATGGGGAAGCCAGGCCAGCCACAGTGAGCCGAGGGTCACCAGGAAAGGTGGAGGTCCCTGGTAAGCAGTCAGGGAGGCAGGGATGTGCAGAAGTGGCAGACAGGATTCTAGAAAAAAATACAGGCATTGTTACCAAGGCTGTTGACCCAAAATCATACCCCTGCCCCTCCCTCGAATGGAAACCAATTACTCTTATCTAAGTTTCAGGAGGAAGCTGCAAAGAGAAAAAACAAGAACTGGTTAGAACCAACTAGACCCAAGATGGAGGAAGGTTTTGACTTCCAGTGGACATTGAGCCTCACTATACGCTCACTGTAATCCATTAACATGCTAAATGACACACCCACCAGCACCATGACAGTTGATGATTGCCATGACAACAACCGGGAAAGCCCATACAAGGACTGAAAAGGAGGGTTGCATCAGTTCCAGGTCCAAACCACACACCTGTTCTCAGATAACTCATGAATATTCCTCCCACTCTTTCCAATTCCCTCCCTTTTACCTCGATCTTCCTATATATTTGGTGTTTCCTCTCTAATTGGGTTGAGAAGTTGATTTGCAAACTAGGTTCCCGCTTCTCCATTCTTTGGCCATTGAATAAAGCTTGTGCTTTTCAGGTTCATCATCGGCTGCATGAATTCAACTGGAAAAAGAACCTGGCTGAAGAAAACTGCCTCACCCAAGGTCACATCCCCTTCCTGGGCAGCCTACGTCCAGTGATTGATCAGTGGACTTACAAAGGCCCAGCCCCTTCAGCCAACTTGGGACAACATCCAGCTCCAGAGCTCCTCTGGTTGGGAGTGGGGTACTGGTTGAATCTTTCACTGGGGACTGCATCAGAGCCTGATTTGGCCCTCAGGATCAATCCTGCTTCCTAACCCTCCTTTCTCTGTCTCAGACTGCTTCCTGGGGAGCCCAACCTGAATATCCTCCTCCTCCCATCATGAAGTTCCAAGCACTAGCGAATGTAGAGCATCTAGCCACAATGCCGGTGTAATAAATGCCAGTCCCTTCTCCCAGCCTAGCTCAGTTGACCCAGTATATAGTCAGCCAAATTCTTAAAGGCTACTGTAAGCATTTATTCAACCAGTATGTGCATGATGTCCCTTCTATGCCGCCAAACGTTCATTATGCAATAAAAAGCAGTCGCCAACATTACTTAAGACCCACACAGCTCTTCTGGGCATGAATCCTGTGTTGTTTTATGACATTGCTTGCATTGCCTTTACTTCTTTATAAAACGTATCTGTGTCTTGCTATCTACCTAAGTAGAATACCCCTTAGCATTTACTATGCATGGACAGTGCATAGCCCACCCTGTACATGTAACGGCTTCTTAGTTGAATGCATTAGTGACTGAGTGACAAAAGAAGAAAGAAATTGTATGAATTTTGTTGTTTAAGCCACCCAGTCTGTGGTACTTTGTTATGGCAGCCCTAGCAAACTACTACACCCATGGTTACTTAAAAGAATTGAAACATCATACAAATGAAGAATAATACTGAATATATTACATATATAATATATATATAGACACATAACATATGTGTATAACTATGGATTTTCATAAACTGCACAAGCTTGCAGGCAAGAAACTGTGAAACCAGCACCCAGGTTAAGAAATAGGACATCGTCAGCTCCCAGAAGCCACGTTTTACCTACTTCCAGTTATCTTGTTCCCCTCCGAGGGTAACCACTATCCTGACTTCAAACAGAAAAGATAAGTTTTTGTCTTTTATATAAATGAAATCTTAGAAATATGATCAGTCTTTAATGTGTGACTGCTTTCACCCAACTCTGTTTGTGAGCACATAAGTGATCTTAGTGACTATTGTGCTGTGCACAGTTATAACTTAAAAAGTATCTTCTGTATCCTAAAACAATGTCCTCCACTAAGATGGGGTGCTAACACTACTGCTGGAAAAGTATGCCAAAATATCAATAACTTTACAGCAGAATTTAGATGTGATGAAATGTTAGGGAAAAGCTTTTTTTGAAAAGCAATCCGTAATATGCTGTGCTGTTAATTTAAGAAATCCTTCTCTGAAACATAGTAATTTTTTACTTAACAAGTACTTAATAGCACTTTCTGTGTATCACGCACCATTCTAAGTGCTCTATAAATATTAAACTCACTTAATCCTCATAACAATCCTATGTGGCAGGTTCTATTATCATTGTCCCCATTTTACAGTTATCTGTAAACATATCTTTCCAGATATCTTTCCAGTTATCTGGAAAGATAAGATAAGGAAACTGAGACACAGGTAACTTAAGTAACTTTCTCCAGGGCAGGCAGCTAGTGAATGGCAGTCCTAGAAAAGGAGAGAGGAGATGGGATTTGAAACTAAGAAGTCTGGCTCCGGTGTCTGTGCTCTTAAGCACTATGCTATGAAATATTAGAGATAATGCTGAAAAAAATAAGTAGACTGTTATGACAGTTGCATATTTAGATGTATTAGGAATACATTCCTTCTTATTTTATGTTCATTGCATTATGAGATGCCTTCAGGAATTCATCTGTTGCAAAAAAAAAAAATTCTACCACCTTCTACTGCCAGATTCTCTTCATAGAGGCTCTACTCACTTCCATTGCTGAAACTGTGCACCTCAGATTGGGACTTGAACCCACGCGCCAGGACTCAAACCTGGCCAAAACCCACAGTCTTCCAACTGAGATCACACACCTGGTTTCAGGACTTAATGAAGCTCAGGTTCTTGATGTCTCATCGCAGAAAGAATTCAGTGAGAGACAAAGTAATAGGTAAGAAGTGGATTTATTTAGAGAGAAACACTCTCCACAGACAGAGTGTGGGCCATCTCAGAAGGTGAGAAAGGCACCAGGGTTTGGGGGTTGTCAGTTTTTATAGGGATGGGTAATTTCATAGGCTAATGAGTGGGAGGAGTATTCCAGCTTTTTTGGGAAGGGGCAGGGATTTCCAGGAATTGGGCCACGACCCACTTTTTGATCCTTATGGTCAGCCTTGGAACTATGGTGGAACCTGTGGGTGTCTTATTTAGCTTGCTGATGTGTTACAGTGAGCGTATACTGAAGCTCAAGGTCTAGTGGAAGTCGACTTGTCTGCCATATTGGACCCATTTGCTTCTAATCAGTTTGTGTCCTGTCCTCAGGCTATGTCATTCTTTCAAAGGTTGTGCCCTGCCTCCTTCCCTCCTGTTTCATTCCCACCATCATTGCCGCATCCCTCTCCAGATTTTATTATTATCCACTTTCTAGGAAGACCCTTGAACTCCTCCAGGGTCTGACTCTGGAACCCACCTAAGTAGGGCACATGCTGGCTGAGATCTCCAAAATCCCTCTTCTCGTTTAAGAGAATGGTTTAAGGACACCTACTTCACAAGGTCTGTGAGAAGACCCTCAAGATTTTCTCAATGAGAAAACCTACGAGAAATGCTTCAAACTGTGCCTGACTCATAGTAAGTGCTGCTTAACGTCAACCATATTTCTTCCTATTACCTTCCCCCACCATATTTACCAAACTATCTGCATCTACTCCACAAGCAATTCAATAAAGACATTTTTTTTTCAACAAATGGTGCTAGGAATTGGATACCCATGTGTAAAAAGGTGAATTGATTTATTTTTTTAAATTAATTTATTTATTTTTGGCTGCATTGATTCTTCGTTGCTGTGCACGGGCTTCCTCTAGTTGCATCGAGTGGGGGTTATTCTTCGTTGCAGCACGTGGGCTTCTCACTGCAATGGCTTCTCTTGTTGCAGAGCACGGGCTCCAGGCACGTGGGCTTCAGTAGTTGTGGCTCGCGGGCTCTAGAGCACAGGCTCAGTAGTTGTGGCATGCTGGCTTAGTCGCTCCACAGCATGTGGGATCTTCCCAGACCAGAGATTGAACTCATGTCCCCTGCATTGGCAGGCAGATTCTTAACCACTGTGCCACCAGGGAAGTCCCGAAAAAGGTGAGTTTAGACACTCACCTCAAACAAAATTGAGTTACAAAAACTAAATCAACGTAAATTTAAGAAGTACAAATATAAAACTTCTAGAAGAAAAACAGGAAAAAAATCATTACTTTGGGATGGGAAAATATTCTTAAATACAATACCAAAATCACAATTCATAAAAGAAAAAAAAAAATCAATACATTGGACTTCATCCAAAGTTAAAACTTTTTTTTTTGGCCATGCCCTGCGGCATGCAGGATCTTAGTTCCCCAGCCAGGTATTGAACCTGTGCCCCCTGCAGTGGAAGCATGGGGTCCTAACCACTGGGCCGCCAGGGAATTCCCCAAATTTAAAACTTTTGCACTTCATTAAACATTATTAAGAAAATAAAAGACAAGTCAGAACCTGGGAGAAAATATTTGCAAAGCTGATAAAGACCTTGTATCCAAGGGAATTCCCTGGCAGTCCAGTGGTTAGGACGCCAGGCTTCCACTGGCAGTGGGCACAGGTTCGATCCCTGGTTGGGGAACTAAGATCCTGCAAGCCGCACAGCACAGCCAAACCAAAAAAAAAAAAAAAACCTTGTATCCAGAATATATAAATAAACCTTACAACTCAATAATCAGACAAACAACCCATTTAAAAATGCCCAAAAGGGGACTTCTCTGATGGTCCAGTGGTTAAGAATCTGCCTTCCAATGCAGGGAACGTGAGTTTGATCCCCGGTCAGGGAACTAAGATCCCACATGCCAGTGGGGGGTGGGGGGGGATGGGGGAGGGATGGGGGAGGGATGGGGGGGATTGGATAAGCCCAGGCACCACAACAACTGTCCATGTGCCACACCTGAAACAGGAGGAAAGGGGCAGGGCACAACATTTGAAAGAATGACATAGCCTGAGGACAGGACACAAACTGACTAGAAGCAAATGGGTCCAAGATGGCAGGCAAGTCAACTTCCACCAGACCTTAAGCCTCAGTATACGCTCACTGTAACACATCAGTAAGCTAAATGACACACCTACAGGCGCCATGACAGTTCCAAGGCTGACCATAAGGATCAAAACGTGGGCAGTGGCCCAGTTCCTGGAAATCCCCACCTCTTCCTGAAATAGCTGGAATACTCCTCCCACTCATTAGCCTATGAAATTACACACCCCTATAAAAAATGACAACCCCATACCCTAGGGCTGCTCTTGCTTTCTGAGATGACCCACACTCTGTCTGCTGAGTGTGTTTCTCTCTAAATAAATCCACTTCTTACCTATCACCTTGCCTCTCACTGAACTCTTTCTGTGATGACACATCAAGAACTTGAGCTTCATTAAGTCCTGAAACCAGGTGTGTGATCTCAGTTGTAAGACTGGGTTTTGGACAGGTTTGAGCTCCGCACATGAGTTCAGGTCCCAATGAAGATCACACCTGCCACAACTAAGACCTGACGCAGCCAAATAAATAAATAAATAAATAAATAAACATTTTGAAAATGAATAAATAAATTAAAATGGCCAAAATATTTAAACAGATACTTCAGAGAGTTGTATGGTACATGAAAAGATGTTCAACATCATTAGACTTTACAGAAATACAAATTAAAACCACATGAAGATACTACTACACAGCCATTACAATGACTATAATTAAAAATACAGACAATACCAAGTCTGGGCAAAGATCTGGAGAAACTGGGATACTCATACATTGCTGGTGGGAATGCCAAAAGGTACAGCCACCCTGGAAAATAGTTTGGCAGTTTCTTAAAAAGTTAAACATAGAGACAGCCTCATCCACCAGAGGGCAGACAGCAGAAGCAAGAAGAACTACAATTCTGCAGCTTGTGGAAGGAAAACCACATTCACAGAAAGACAGACAAAATGAAAAGGCAGAGGACTTTGTCCCAGATGAAGGAACAAGATAAAAGCCCAGAAAAACAACTAAATGGAGTGGAGATAGGCAACCTTCCAGAAAAAGAATTCAGAATAATGAGAGTGAAGATGATCCAGGACCTCGGGGAAAAAATGGAGGCAAAGATAGAGAAGATGCAAGAAATGTTTAACAAAGACTTAGAAGAATTAAAGAACAAACACCTAGAAGAATTAAAGAACAAACGGAGATGAACAACACAATAAATGAAATGAAAAATACACTAGAAGGAATCAATAGCAGAATAACAGAGGCAGAAGAAGGGATAAGTGACCTGTAAGACAGAATGGTGGAATTCACTGCTGTGGAACAGAACAAAGAAAAAAGAATGAAAAGAGGTGAAGGCAGCCTAAGAGACCTCTGGGACAATATTAAACACAACAACATTCACATTATAGGGGTCCCAGAAGGAGAAGAGAGAGAGAAAGGACCCAAGAAAATATTTGAAGAGATTATAGTCAAAAACTTCCCGAACATGGGAAAAGAAATAGCCACCCAAGTCCAGGAAGAGCAGAGAGTCCTGGGCACGATAAACCCAAGAGACACAAGCCAAGACACATAGTAATCAAATTGACAAAAATTCAAGACAAAGAAAAATATTGAAAGCAACAAGGGAAAAATGACAAATAACATACAAGGGAACTCCCATAAGGTTAACAGTTGATTCCTCAGCAGAAACTCTACAAGCCAGAAGGGAGTGTCATGATATATTTAAAGTGATGAAAGGGAAGAACCTACAACAAATATTACTCTGCCTGGCAAGGATCTCATTCAGATTCAACAGAGAAATCAAAAGCTTTACAGACAAGCAAAAGCTAAGAGAATTCAGCACCACCAAACCAGCTCTACAACAAATGCTAAAGGAACTTCTCTAGGTGGAAAACACAAGAAAAGAAAAAGACCTACAAAAAAACCCCCAAAACAATTAAGAAAATGGTAATAGGAACATACATATCAATAATTACCTTAAACGTGAATGGATTAAATGCTCCAACCAAAAGACACAGGCTCACTGAAAGGATACAAAAACAACACCTGTATATATGCCATCTACAAGAGACCCACTTCAGACCTAGGGACACATACAGACTGAAAGTGAGGGGATGGAAAAAGATATTCCATGCAAATGGAAATCAAAAGAAAGCTGGAGTAGCAATTCTCATACCAGACAAGATACACTTTAAAATAAAGAGTGTTACAAGAGACAAGGACGGACACTACATAATGATCAAGGGATCAATCCAAGAAGAAGATATAACAATTATAAATATATATGCACCCATCATAGGAGCACCTCAATACATAAGGGAACTGCTACCAGCTATAAAAGAGGAAATCGACAATAACACAGTAATAGTGGGGACTTTAACACCTCACTTACACCAATGGACAGATCATCCAAAATGAAAATAAATAAGGAAACAGAAGCTTTAAATGACACAATAGACCAGATAGATTTAAGTGGTATTTACAGGACATTCCATCCAAAAACAGCAGATTACAGTTTCTTCTCAAGTGCGCACGGAACATTCTCCAGGATAGATCACATATTGGGTCACAAATCAAGTCTCAGTAAATTTAAGAAAATTGAAATCATATCAAGCATCTTTTCCAATCACAATGCTATGAGATTAGAAATCAATTACAGGGGAAAAAAATGTAAAAAACACAAACACATGGAGGCTAAAAACTACGTTACTAAATAACCAAGAGATCACTGAAGAAATCAAAGAGGAAATCAAAAAATACCTAGAGACAAATGACAACGAAAACACGATGATCCAAAACCTATGGGTTGCAACAAAAGCAGTTCTAAGAGGGAAGTTTAGAGCAATACAAGCCTACCTCAAGAAACAAGAAATATCTCAAATAAACAACCTAACCTTACACCTAAAGGAACGAGAGAAAGAAGAACAAACAAAACCCAAAGTTAGTAGAAGGAAAAAATCATAAAGATGACAGCAGAAGTAAATGAAGTAGAAATAAAGAAAACAATAGCAAAGATGAATAAAACTAAAAGCTGGTTCTTTGAGAAGATAAACAAAATTGATAAACCTTTAGCCAGACTCATCAAGAAAAAGAGGGAGAGGACTCAAATCAATAAAATTAGAAATGAAAAAGAAGTTACAACGGACACCACAGAAATACAAAACATCATAAGAGACTACTGCAAGCAACTCTATGCCAATAAAATGGACAACCTGGAAGAAATGGACAAATTCTTAGAAAGATAAAACTTCCAAGACTGAACCAGGAAGAAATAGAAAATATGAACAGACCAATCACAAGTAATGCAATTGAAACTGTGGTTAAATATCTACCAACAAACAGAAGTCCAGGACCAGATGGCTTCACAGGTGAATTCTTTCAAACATTTAGAGAAGAGCTAACACCCATTCTTCTCAAACTCTTCCAAAAAATTGCAGAGGAAGGAACCCTCCCAAACTCATTCTATGAGGCCACCATCACCCTGATACCAAAACCAGACAAAGATACTACAAGAAAAGAAAATTACAGACTAATATCACTGATGAATATAGATGCAAAAATCCTCAACAAAATACTAGCAAACAGAATCCAACAACATATTAAAAGGATCGTACACTGGCTTCCCTGGTGGCGCAGTGGTTGAGAATCCGCCTGCCAATGCAGGGGACACGGGTTCAAGCCCTGGTCTGGGAAGATCCCACATGCCGCGGAGCACCTGGGCCCGTGAGCCACAACTACTGAGCCTGCACGTCTGGAGCCTACGCTCCGCAACAAGAGAGGCCGCGATAGTGAGAGGCCCGCGCACCGCGATGAAGAGTGGCCCCCACTTGCTGCAACTAGAGAAAGCCCTTGCACAGAAACGAAGACCCAAACACAGCCAAATATAAATTAATTAATTAAAAAAAAAAAAAAAGATTGTACACTATGATCAAGTGGGATTTATCACAGGGATGTAAGGATTCTTCAGTATACGTAAATCAATCATTGTGATACACCATATTAACAAATTGAAGAATAAAAACCATATGATCATCTCAATAGATGCAGAAAAAGCTTTTGACAAAATTCAACACCCATTTATGATAAAAACCCTCCAGAAAGCAAGCATAGAGGGAGCCTACCTCAACATAATAAAGGCCATATACAACAAACCCACAGCAAACATCATTCTCAATGGTGAAAAACTGAAACCATTTCCTCTGAGATCAGGAAAAAGACAAGCATGTCCACTCTCACCACTATTATTCAACATAGTTTTGGAAGTCCTAGCCACAGCAGAGAAGAAAAAGAAATAAACGGAATACAAATTGGAAAAGAAGAAGTGAAACTGTCACTGTTTGCTGATGACATGATACTATACATAGAAAATCCTAAAGATGCCACCAGAAAACTACTAGAGCTAATCAATGAATTTGGTAAAGTTGCAGGATACAAAATTAATGCACAGAAATCTCTTGCATTCCTATACACTAACAACAAAAATCAGAAAGAGAAATTAAGGAAACAATCCCATTGACCATTGCAATAAAAAGAATAAAGTATCTAGGAATAAACCTACCTAAGGAGGTAAAAGACCTGTACTCAGAAAACTATAAGACACTGATGAAAGAAATCAAAGATGACACAAATAGGTGGAGAGACATACCATGTTCTTGGATTGGAAGAATCAATATTGTGAAAATGTCTGTACTACACAAAGCAATCTACAGATTCAATGCAATCCCTATCAAATTACCAGAGGTATTTTTTACAGAACTAGAGCAAAAAAATCTTAAAATTTGTATGGAGACACAAAAGACCCCAAATAGCCAAAGCAGTCTTGAGGGAAAAAAACGGAGCGGGAGGAATCAGACTCCCTGAACTCAGACTATAATACAAAGCTACAGTAAAATACGGTACTGGCACAAAAACAGAAATATAGATCAATGGAACAGGATAGAAAGCCCCGGGATAAACTCACACACCTATGGTCAACTAATCTATGACAAAGGAGGCAAGAATATACAATGGAGAAAAGACAGTCTCTTCAATAAGTGGTGCTGGGAAAACTGGACAACTACATGTAAAAGGATGAAATTAGAACACTCCCTAACACCATACACAAAAATAAACTCAAAATGGATTAGAGATCTAAATGTAAAACCAAACACTGTAAAACTTTAGAGGAAAACATAGGAAGAACACTCTTTGACATAAATCACAGCAAGATCTTTTTTGATCCACCTCCTAGAGTAATGGAAATAAAAACAAAAATAAACAAATGGGACCTAATGAAACGTCAAAGCTTTTGCAAAGCAGAGGAAACTACAAACAAGACAAAAGACAACCCTCAGAATGGGAGAAAATATTTGCAGACGAAGCAACGGACAAAGGATTAATCTCCAAAATATACAGGTAGCTCATGCAGCTCAATATTAAAAAAGCAACTGGGCAGAAGACCTAAATAGACATTTCTCCAAAGAAGACATACAGATGGCCAAGAGGCACATGAACATCTGCTCAACATCACTAATTATTAGAGAAATGCAAATCAAAACTTCAATGAGGTATCACCTCACACTGGTCAGAATGGGCATCATCAGAAAATCTACAAACAACAAATGCTGGAGAGGGTGTGGAGAAAAGGGAACCCTCTTGCACTGTTGGTGGCAATGTAAATTGATACAGCCACTATGGAGAACAGTATGGAGGTTCCTTAAAAAACTAAAAATAGAATTACCATATGATCCAGCAATCCCACTACTGGGCATATACCCAGAGAAAACCATAATTCAAAAAGACACATGCACCCCAATGTTCATTGCAGCACTGTTTACAATAGCCAGGTCATGGAAGCAACCTAAATGCCCATTGACAGACGAATGGATAAAGAAGATGTGGTACATATATACAATGGAATATTACTCAGCCATAAAAAGGAACGAAATTGGGTCATTTGTTGAGACGTGGATGGATCTAGAGACTGTCATACAGAGTGAAGTAAGTCAGAAAGAGAAAAACAAATATCGTATATTAACGCATGTATGTGGAACCTAGAAAAATGGTACAGATGAACCGGTTTGCAGGGCAGAAGTTGAGACACAGATGTAGAGAACAAACGTATGGACACCAAGGGGGAAAGTGTCAGGGGGTGGGGGTGGGATGAATTGGGAGATTGGGATTGACATGTGTACACTAATATGTATAAAATGGATAACTAAAAAGAACCTGCTTTATAAAAAAGTAAATTAAAAAAAGTCTATGTGTTTGAAAAAACAAAGTTAAACATAAACTTAACTTGTAACCAGGCAATTCCACTCCTAGGTAACTATCCAAGACAGGTGAAAACATATGTCCATACAAAAACCTGTACTCAAAAGTTTACAACAGGTTCATTCATCAGAGCCCAAAACATGAAACAACGGAAATGTCCATCTACTGCTGAACTGGTAAACAAATTGTGAGGTAGCTGTACAATGGAATTCTATTCAACAATAAAGGAATGACTTACTGATACATGCAATAATCTAAATGAATCTCAAAAGCATTGTGCTAAATGAAAGAAGCCAGACATAAAAGACTACATACCGTAGGATTCACATGGCATTCTGGAAAAGGCAATACTACAGCGACAGAAAGTAGAGCAGTAGTCGTTAGGTCCCATGGGTGGGAGAAGGAGATTGGTTCCAAAGAAATGTTAAAAAACAAAGCCTAACCGAGTAAATTTGAAGAGTTCATTGGCTTTATTAACTGATTCATTTAATAAATCATCTAATTAGTTGTCAGCATCCCAACTAGCAAGTAGAAAGGTGCTCTGAGGAGCTGTACAAAATGGAAGGTTTTTCAAGGCAGAGAGGGTGGGACAAGGAAGTAAAAAACAAACGAAAGGATTATTTCAGGCAAGATCACCTGCCACTGGGGGAAGGGCAGGGGTCTATCATGTAGATTACCTCACTAGTGTTAATCAGGAAATTCCAGACTGGAATTTTATAATTCCACTCCTGGAAGAATCTGAAACTACAATTAGGTTACAGACTAAGTTTTGGTGTGCTGACCTGGGAGTCACTTAGCACGAGTGACTCCATTTTGGGCCTACTACCTTTTTTTTTTAACAGAGACATAAGGGAATTTTGAGGGGTGATGGAAGTGTTCTAGATCATGATTGTGGTGGTAGTTATATGACCACGTGTATCTGTCAAAACTTAATAAATTGTATGCTTAAAATTGGGGGAATTTTATTGTATATAAAGTATACCTCAATAAAGCTGATTTGTAAAAAATCTTAATCAGCCATTTCTGGCAGTTGCTTAGGGAACGAGCTCAATTTTCTAAAAGTCAATAAATAAAGGAGAAAATTAAGTTTTATCCTGCCTTTCCTGTGTCAAATATATTTCAAATATTGGAAAGAGGGAACATTCTTTTTTACACAAGTCCAATTTAAAAATGCTAATGGGGATTCCCTGGCAGTCCAGTGGTTAGGACTCTGCACTTTCACTGCCCAGACCAGGGTTCATTCCCTGGTCAGGGAACTACTAAGATCTCTCAAGCTGTGCAGCACAGCCAAAAAAAAAAGTTAATGGAATGATAAAATTAAGGGGGAAAATCACCACTTTTTAACATGATATTAAATAATGCATCTAGGCAATGAATTTCAATAGCTGCTAAAGCCATTAGGTAAAAAGCTGGTGTGGGGGACTTCCCTGGCGGCACAGTGGTTAAGAATCCGCCTGCCAATGCAGAGGACACAGGTTCGAGCCCTGGTCCAGGAAGATCCCACATGCCGTGGAGCAACTGAGCCTACGCGCCACACCTACTGAGCCTGTGCTCTAGAGCTCTAGAGCCTGTGAGCCGCAACTACTGAAGCCCTCGCGCCTAGAGCCCATGCTCCACAACAAGAAAAACCACCACAATGAGAAGTCTGCGCACCGCAACGAAGAGTAGCCCCTGCTCGCTGCAACTAGAGAAAGCCCGCATGCAGCAACGAAGACCCAACGCAGTCAAAAATTAATTGATTAATTAATTAATTTGTTTAAAATGCTGATGTGGGATTTTCTAATGAAGGGATCAGATTGACATCTCCTGAACTCATCCATCTTAATATCAGTAAAAATGAGACAATCATGACATTTTGTCTATCCTGATGTGATGTAATGGGAAATACATAGTACCCCTTATGAAGTTTTCTTGCCCCCCAAATTGAAAGGAATCTGATCAAGCTTCAAGGTATAATTCCAGGAAAATTGAAAGACAGAGGAAAATGTTCAATGATACCATGAGGATGTAATTAGCCAAAATCTAAAGTGTGGGAAATTCTATAAGGCAAGTGATCTAGTCTTTGCAACAAGTAAGTGGAATGGGGTGGAGAGTGGGGGGATTGAAAAGAGAATATGAAAAAGAGAAATAGTTATAGATTAAAAGTGACTTAGGAGATATATCTCACAAACATAATATTTGAATCTTGTCTGGATCCTGACTTGAATGGACTGTAAAAGCCTTTCTGAGACAGAGGAAATTGATCACAAAGTAGGGTATGAGGTATATTAAGAAATTATTGTTGTTGTTTTAGGTATGATAATGGTATAATGGTTATAAGAAAAGGAAGAAGATAAAGAAGAAGGAGAAGAAGGGGAAGGAGGGGAAGGAGGAGGAAGAGGAAGAGGAGAAGAGGAAGGGGGAAGGGGGAGAGAAGGGGCAGGGGAGGGGAAGGAGATTCTTAACCACTAGAGATACATACTGAAGTACATACAAATGAAAGAACATATTTGGGATTTTTTTTTTTAATTTATTTATTTATATTTTTGGCTGCGTTGGGCCTCCGTTTCTGTGCGAGGGCTTTCTCTAGTTGCGGAAAGCGGGGGCCACTCTTCATCGCGGTGCGCGGGCCTCTCACTGTCGCGGCCTCTCTTGTTGCGGAGCACAGGCTCCAGACGCGCAGGCTCAGTAGTTGTGGCTCACGGGCCCAGGTGCTCCGCAGCATGTGGGATCTTCCCAGACCAGGGCTCGAACCCGTGTCCCCTGCATTGGCAGGCAGATTCTCAACCACTGCGCCACCAGGGAAGCCCCCATATTTGGGATTTAAATACTGTAAGAAAAGGGAGAGGAAGTGGTGAAAGTTGGGTAGGGAGGAAGAAATACATAAAACAAGGAAGACAAAATATTGATTACCATTGAAGTTTAATGTGAGTACCTACAGGTTTGCTCTATTGCTCTCCCTCTACCTTTGTGTGTTTTGAAATTTTATAAATTAAAACTTTTTTAAGCTTTTGATTGGACCAAATAGAATACTTACTTTTTTATTCCTTGTTCCTCCTCCAGGCACAGCATTTTGTACCTCCTGCAGCTCAGGCCAAAATCTGGGAGCCATCCTTGATGACTGTCTTTCCCTCACTTGCCACATCCAATCCATTAGCAAGTTCCATTGACTCAGCTTCCAAAAGATCCCCTGAATCTGATTCCTCTTCACCATCTCCACTGTGGCCAGCCTAGTCTAAGCTGTCATTAGCTCTTGCGAGAACCTCTGCCTCCCTCTCAGTGATCTCACCATTGCCCCTTCACAGTCTACTCTCCACAGAGCTCTCAGAGTCGTTTATTTAAAGCATAAATCTTATCATGTCCCTTCCCTGTTGAAAGCCCTTCAGTGGTTTTCTGCGACAATTAAAACAAATTCCAAGCACCAAGTCAGGATCGATGTACCCTGACCAGCCCTCCTGAAGTGGCCCCTGCCAACCTCCTGTTCTCTGAGAGGATTAGGGGTATACTGCCACTACTCAAATGGCCTTATTCTGCTCCAAACTGTGGTGTCCTCTGAGGTTGGCAGGAAAGATCCTCTTCTGGCCCATCTCCAAACTCTACTGCTCCTCAAAAACACCGCCCCACATGCTTATGAATGAATTACTTCCTTTAGCTATTCATGTTCCTCCATTCAATCCAATACACAATACCTCTGGGAGGTGTCATTCATAAAGCTAGTTTTCCTTTGTTACACAGACATAACCTGTTTTATTGCGCTTCACTTTATTGCCCTTCCCAGATTTTAAGGTTTTTACAAATTGAAGGTTTGTAGCAACCGTGCATGGAGCAGGCCTATCAGCGCCATTTTTCCAACAGCATTTGCTCACTTCGTGTCTCGTTTTGGTAATTCTGGCAATAATCCCAACTTTTTCATGATTATTATATTTGTTATGGTGATCTGTGCTCTTCGATGTTACTATTGTAATTATTTTGGGGTGCCATGAGCTACGCCCATATAAGACAGCAAAATTAATCAATAAATGTGTGGGCTCTGACGGTTCCACTGCCCAGCCATTCTCCCACCTCTCTCCCTCTTCTGGGACCTCTCTATTCCCTGAGACACAACAATATTGAGATGAGGCCAATTAATAACTCAACAAAGGCCTCTAGGGAATTCCCTGATGGTCCAGTGGTTAGGATGCCATGCTTTCACTGCCAAGGGCACGGGTTCAATTCCTGGTTGGGGAACTAAGATCCCACAAGCTGCAAGGCGCAGCCAAAAATTAAAAAATAAAAAAATTTTTTTTAATTAAAAAAAAAAAGCAAAGTCCTCTAAGTATTCAAGTGAAAGGAAGAGTCACACATCCCTCACTTTAAATCAAAAGCTAGAAATGATGAAACTTTGTGAGGAAAGTATGCCAAAAACCAAGACAGGTCAAAAGCTAAGCCTCTTGCCTCAAGCAGTTGCCCGAGTTATGGGGTGGAGGGGGGTTGCGGAGTAGGTTCTTGAAGGAAATTAGAAGTGCTACTCAGTAAACACACAATGATAAGAAAGTGAAACAGCCTATTGCTGGTATGGAGAAAGTTTTAGTGCTCTGGATAGTTGACAGAAGACCAAACCAGCCACAATATTCCCGTAAATCAAAACTTAATCCAGAACAAAGCTCTAACTCTCTTCAATTCTGTGAAGGCTGAGAGAGGTGAGGAAGCAGAAGAAAAGTTATCCGGAGGATCTAGCTAAGATAACTAATGAATGTGGCTATACTAAACAACAGACTTTCAGGGTAGATGAAACAGGCTTCTATTGGAAGTAGATGTCATCTAGGACTTTCATAGCTAGAGAGGAGAAGTCAATGCCTGGCTTCAAAGCTTCAAAGGACAGAATGACACTTGTTAGGGGCTAATGGAGCTGGTGATATGAAGTTAAGCCAATGCTCATTTGCCAATCTGAAAATCCTAGGACCCTTAGGAATTATGCTAAATCTACTCAGCCTGTGCTCTATAAATGGAACAACAAAGCCTGGATGACAGCATATCTGTTTACAACATGGCTTACTGAGTATTTTAAGCCCAGTGTTGAGACGTACTGCTCAGAAAAAAAGATTTCTTTTGAAATATTACTGCTCATTGGCAATGTACCTGGTCACCCAAGAGCTCTGATGAAAATGTACGAGAAAATTGATGTTGTTTTCACGCCTGCTAACACAACATCCATTCTGCAGCCTGTGGATCAAGGGGTAATTTTGGCTTTGAAGTCTCATCATTTGAGAAATACATTTCGTAAGGCTATAGCTGCCATAGATAGTGATTCCTCTGATGATCTGGGCAAAGTCAATTGAAAACCTTCTGAAAAGGATTCACCATTCTAGCTGCCATTAAGAACATTCACAGGAGTTTGGAAGAAGTTGACTCCAGGCAAGGTACAAAAGTACCAACTTTTACAGCTTACAATCAGGAAATCATGTGACTTTTACCAAAATCTCTTGAATTCGCCCACCACTCTCCATTCTCTTTGTAAAAATATTACACTGAACCTGATCAGTTCAAGCCACCACCATCTTTTGCCAGCCTCTGGTCTTGCCCCTGAGGCATCCCAAATGTCTCCCTGGGGAGCGATTTTTTTCAAAAGTGAATCTGATCAAGTCGCCTCACCCATCCCCCAAGGGTCTAAACATTTTGAAAAGTCCCTCATTGACCTTAAGGTAAACTTAAAACTCCTTGGCAGACAAATAGGTTCCTTCCAGATCAGGTTTGCCACTCCGCCTTACCTCGCCCCACCCTCACCCAAAAGGAATCCGAACACTTGCAGTTCCCATAGCAGAATTTTCTTGCTGGCAATAATAGCTATTTTTCTCTTTCTGTATTGCCATGGCCAGCTAGCTCCTCCTGGTCATTCATGGTGCAGCCGCATGTCATCTACTCAGGGGAGGCTTTCCTACTTTAAGTGCTCACCCTACTTTAGCAAGTTCACACTGTATTCTAATTGGCTGTTCACCTCCTAGTTCCCTATCTCTCTGTCCTTACCCTCATCCTAAGACTGTGGGTTCCTTGATGGCTGAGACTCTCCTAGTACCTCTTAGAGCATAGCATCTAGCACAACGGCAGGCATATAAGTGCTTGATGAATATTCATTGAATGGATGAATGAACAAATCAATTGATTGCTAAGGATTACCCCTATTTGCAGTACACTATTGTTTTAATAATTAAAATTTCTGCACAATACATATAATAAAATTAAAATAAAGAATTAAAAACAGATTGAAGGAAATGTATGTATATCAAATACAATTTAAAGAGTTCATTTAAGTTTTCTAGGAAAATCACAGAGGCCGTAAAAGGAAGACCTAAATCTAACTGTTAACACCACCAGTGACTGTAAAGGAATAACCAGATAGATGACCTTGGCGAGGAAGAAAATGTCCCTTGGCATTTTTGTTTTCAAGGAACAGATATCCTTTCCCATATGAAGATCTACAAGTTGCAGTGGGGAAACCAGACCCCATTCTTGAACAATACCCTTCTGTTATTACATCCTTCACAAGGGTTGCTTTACAATTGATTGAGTGATGGTCTTAAACTGAGAATTTTCTGATTAGCATAATTACATCCCATCCTTTGCATCTTCCTAATTGTCCCTTTACAAATCATTTTCATATAATCACATAACCAAACTTAACAAATGTTGGCAAATAAATGTCTCGTCTATACCTAATAATAGGTGGTCTTGTCCTAGAACTACAAACCTTTTTTTTTAAACTTTTTATTTTATATTGGAGTATAGTTGATTAACAATATTGTGTTAGTTTCAGGTGTATAGCAAAGTGATTCAGTTATACATATACATGTATCTATTCTTTTTCAAGTTCTTTTCCCATTTAGGTTGTTACATAATATTGAGCAGAGCCCCCTGTGCTATACAGTAAGTAGGTCCTTGTTGGTTATCCCTTTTTTTTCCCCCAATATTTATTTTATTTTGGTTGAGCCGGGTCTTAGTTGCGGCATGTGGTCTTTTCATTGCAGCATGTGGACTTCTTAGTTGCGGCAAGCATGTGGGATCCAGCTCCCCAAGCGGGCATCGAACCCGGGCCCCCTGCATTGGGAGCGTGGAGTCTTAACCACTGTGCCACCAGGGAAGTCGTGGTTATCCATTTTAAATAGAGCAGGGTGTACAGGTCAATCCCGAACTCCCTAACTATCCTTCCCCCCCCCCCCCCCGCACCTTTCTCCCTAGTAACCATAAGTTCGTTCTATAAGTCTCTGAGTCTGTTTCTGAACAAACCTGTTTTTAATTGATTGATATTTAGAATCCATAACTTTATTTCTGGAAACAAAAAAAGAAGAATTTTGAGACGGTTCCTAAGCGGGCAATTCGTTTTCAGATCTTGTCAAACATACTCCACACTCCCTTTCTCCTTCGCCCTCCCCGACCTCTTCAAATCTCGTTCCATTGGCTGGGAATCTCGCGAGATGTCGAGTTCTCATGAATTCTCCCATGAACCTCCGCTCTTCCTTTTCCGGTCAGCGGCCTAAGGTGAGTGTTTCTTCGGCGTCTCTTCCGAGTGGGGAATCCTCTGGTTAATCGCTGCCATCCTGGCCTTGGCGGTGCCGATTTCGAGACCCTCGGGAGGAAGACTCTCGCGGCTACTGATTTCTCCCTGAGAGCGGCGTTGTGTGCGGGGAGACGTGTCGGAGTCCCCCGCTTGGCGCCCCGGTGCTCTCGGGCCTCAGCGGGGCGCGATGGTTGGGAATGGGGCCGGCCGGGGGTACAGGGAGGCTGTGGTGGTTCCCGACTCCGGAGGTCCAGTGTCTTCGCGGTGAGTGGTGGCTGCGAACGCAGCGCATTTGTGGCCGCATCGAGAGAAATTTGGCGGCGGGGGGGGGGGAATAAAGTCAAGTCGGGTCGAGGCTTTTATTCAGTGGCTGAACGTAAGTGTTTCGAGTTCAAGTTCAGCGGCGCTTCATGCGGGTAATTGAAAGTGTGGAAAAAAGACTGGATTACTTGTAAAGCTGCGTGAGTAAAGGAGGTTTCTGTAGGGGGAGCCTATAGACGGTTGTAGTTGGGTCGAGTTACTTTCGTGTGAAGGATCCAGGCTTGGATTGAAACAGCCTGTGTTTTCTTCCAGAGGGTAAAAGGAATGATGTCCGTGTCACTAGTCTAGTGTCAGCACTGCTGTAGTCACTGGTAGTTGCACACGGGAAGAAACAGTGGATAGAAGGATGGCTGCGATGATGGCATTTCTTAGGACACCTTTGGATTAATCATGAAAACAACTACCCTCTGAGCAGCTGCGGGCAGCGTTTAGTACATAAACTGTGTAAGTTACTGTAAATATGTTGACAGAATTATACTTGCTCGTTTCCAGGTGACCTCTCAAAATGGTTCGCTATTCACTTGACCCAGAAAACCCCACAAAATGTAAGTGAACACGAAACATTTTTTATTTTGGAGTAAGAGGCAACAAGATGCCCAGAATTAATCAAAACTTTTTTTTTTTTTTTGGTATTTTTTAGCATGCAAGTCGAGAGGTTCAAATCTTCGTGTTCACTTTAAGGTATGTGAATCATAGTTAATGCTCTAAAAGAGTTGTTTCACGAGTTCTAGTGAGTGTTTTTTAACCATTCTAAAAAGGTAGCTGCGGTGATGCATTTCTTAGGGCACCTTTGGATTTACCGTGAAAATAAATCGATTCTGAGCAGCCACCTTTTGGTCCGTGGTCATCAGTATATCATGAGCACTTTGATTTAGGATTTGTGGAATTGGGTAAAACTACCAGAGAACTGCTTGAGAACCTAGTGTACATATCAAGATGTGGGACACGTAATTGTAGTTCATAAGATGATGGAGAACGTATTAAAGTGCATAAACATGCTTAGGGTTCACTTTTTTCCACCTTCAAACCAAGCCTCCCTTGGCTGATAATCACAGATTTTTTTTCTTCATTGTATCAGCTCACATCCTAATAATGGAAAGGTATTGGCTGTTGATAAATGTTGACATGTTGAAAATGTTAGAATTTAATGTTTAAAATTTGTGATTTTTAAAAAATAATATGGTTAACTCACAGCTTATATTATTTATACTTAGAACACTCGTGAAACAGCCCAGGCCATTAAGGGTATGCATATCCGAAAAGCCACCAAGTATCTGAAGGATGTCACTTTAAAGAAGCAGTGTGTGCCATTCCGTCGTTACAATGGTGGAGTTGGTAGGTGTGCCCAGGTGAGAATTGATAGTTGTCATTTAAAAAGACAAACTGTTAGAGAAGGTGATTGGGGGGAGTAAGAATGGCCAAGATCTGCCTTTAATCAGGCTCTTTCTGGTTGCTGTGATGACAGTCTTAGGACACCTTTGGATTAACCATGAAAAAAACCATCTTCTGAGCAACCTTGGTGTTGGTTAAAATAAATTCATCTTGTAACATTGATTTAAATTGGGGGAAATGACGAATGTGCTCTCTGGTTTTGTTTTTTAGGCCAAACAGTGGGGCTGGACGCAGGGTCGGTGGCCCAAAAAGAGTGCTGAATTTTTACTGCACATGCTCAAAAATGCAGAGAGTAATGCCGAACTTAAGGTACCCAGACCATAAACATCTTTATACATATAACTTGGATTGTTATTCAATTATAGTTGCTGTTGTCCAGGTTTATTTCCTTGATTGTCTTGCTTTCTCAAGTAGCTAAATTTTCCATTAAAAGAATTCTCTTAAATCTCTACCTCCAGTTTCCAACAGACTAAAATTTTTTGTCTGTAAAGCATTTCAGGAGCATGGTCTGCAGTTACTTCAAGCTTAAGTCTTTAGAATTTCCCCCCCTATAATCCCAGTACATGCAAAAGAAATGCTTTTTTTTTCTTGGGTATTTTACCAAGGGTTTGTAAACTTTCTTGTGCCATGGACCTTTTTTATACTATGGTTTGTGAATCCCTTCACAAGATATTTTTAAATACAATAAAATATGTACTATTCCAAAGGAACCAGTGTGATTGCCGTAGTAATGATTAATGTGGTTTGTTGCCTACACATTCATAGTTGAGAGACATTAAATTTCAGTTAGAAGTTCAAACAGCAGTGTTGTAACTGAACAAAACCTGTGTCAACAAAACAGGCTTATCCATTTGAGGAATTATCCATTACCCTTTTGCATTTGGAAAACTGGGTCAGAACTGGAATTAATGTGGGTCTGTTTAGCTGTAGCCCTTCTAGCTGCTAAGCCTTGCTGTCAAAATCCTATTTATCATCAAGGCTTAGAAATAGACACAGACACTACCAGATCCTGTAACTCCACCCCTTTATGAATGCCACTTACAAACTTGGTGCATTTAGCACGGAGTTTTGGTAGTTAGATTTAAGGAAGGACACTTAGAATAAAGGTTAAAAAAACTGCTTGAACAAATATGCTATTTAAAGTCCTAAGGATTGCCTTTCAAATTATTTTTTTAAGGCAGGGACTTGAATGATGCAGTTTGTGGTATTAAGATAAAGATGTTACCTGATTTTGTTCCAGGGCTTAGATGTAGATTCTCTGGTAATTGAGCATATCCAGGTGAACAAAGCCCCCAAGATGCGGCGGAGGACATACAGAGCTCATGGTCGGATCAACCCATACATGAGCTCTCCCTGCCACATTGAGATGATTCTTACTGAAAAAGAACAGATTGTTCCTAAACCAGAAGAGGAGGTTGCCCAGAAGAAAAAGGTAAATTACTTAGTCTCTGCTCAGTTTCATTTGGTACGTTAGATTTGTGGTTGCTGTGATGACTAACTTAGGACACCTTTGGAATAACCATGAAAGGAAACTATTCTGAACAACCAGCAACCTCTTCTAACCATTTTATTTTGGCTTTCATATGTCTCATTAGTTTCTTGATTAACAGTGAATAGTAACTTTGTATTGTTCAGTATGTTAAAACCACGTGATTATCTGCTGATGTCCATAGCCAGTTCAAATGCAACATGTCCAAAACTGGGCTCTCCTCCCTGCCCCCCAATAAGCTTGTTTTCAGTATCTGATTACATTTAGTTCTTTAAGCCTGAAACCTGGGAGTGATTCTTCACACCTAATGGATTTGTCTTCTATTGACTTTATCATTAAATATTATCCTCCATCCTTGCTGCCACTTAGTTCTTACCAGCTGGGCACCCTGCCTGCAGTCTTGGTTCTCTCCTGCTTACTCTGATGTCCTCCTGGCTGCCCTTCTTCCCATACCACTTCTCTACGCCAAAGGACTCTTTATGTTGTTCCCTTTATGTTGAAATTTCTGATTACTCTTTCATTGAGATACAACCTTCTGGAATCTTAATAGTGCTTTTTTCTTGTCCCCAGATATCCCAGAAGAAATTGAAGAAACAAAAACTTATGGCCCGGGAATAAATGCTGCAAAAAATAAATGCAAATAAAAGTAAAAGCAGAGTGTTGGTTGTCTTAATTGGTAAATCTGTTTCAAGTGTCATCACAAAATGGATCAAATGAGTTTTCATAAAACATGCTATTTTGCATCTTTTGGTGCTTTGCATAAAATGGAGTTAGAACACAGAAATTTCTGAATCTCTTTTCCACCCACTTTATTGAGATTTAACACACTGTACAGTCTTCAGTAGCATTTAGTACATTCAGTTATGCATCCATCAGCACAATGAATTTTAGAGTTTTTCATGATCCTAAAGAGGAACCTTGGTAGTGGTTGGCTGTCACCTCCCCCCAGTCCAGTGCTAGGTGACTGTTTACCTATTTCTGACTGTAGATTTGCCTATTCTGGACAATTCATATAAATGAAATCAGTGTGACCTTCCTCACTGGCCTTGACTTAGCATGATTTTTTCAGGGTTGTAGCATGTACCTGTGGTTCATCATATAAATTAACATTTGGGGCTTTTTTTCTTTTAGCTACTATTAGTTTGCTGTGAACTGTAAAAGTTCTGTGTGCATGTTTTCCTTTCACTTGGGTGTACACCAAGAGTGGAATTCCAGGGTCATAAGGTAATTTTAACATTGGAGGAACTGCAGGACTCCTAAAGCAGTGCCGTTTACAGTGCGACCAGCAGTGTATGAAGGTTCGAATTTCTTCATCGCCTAGATGTCGCTGATTATAGCTGTCCTAGTGGGAGGGAAGTTGTATACCCATTTCTTGTAAAAATACCTGCTCAAAGCTGACGATGTTAATTTCCCCTGCTCTTCAATTTAAGACCCTTGTAGCAGGGTGAGTAGCTTAGCGACAACTGCGTTCGTAAATAGCCTAGCCATCACCGCAAGCTTCCCTGTTGGTGGTGAGCCCCAGGTACAGGCGCTTATCCTCTCCTGGGTCAGCGTCGTGGATCTTGTTCCGGTGACCAGGCGGCTGGGGAGCACGGCACTTCCGCCTCGCCCGCAAGCTCTAAGCTGACTGCCGGGGCTGCGCCGGAAGCCGCCCCCGTCCCCGCAAGGCGTCACCGTTACGTCGGGTGCGTCCTTAGGCTGACGTAGGCGCGCCTTTGTCAGTCCCTCTTGCGGTGCCCATTGGGTTGGCTGCGGCACGTCCCCCCGCGACCCTCCCTCCGGAAGCGTGGACACTGCCACTGGGGCTTGGTGGCCACGGGTGAGCGGGGCTGGGTGGGTCCGGGCTGCGGCCGGGGCTTCGGGGCGCTGCGCGATCTCCTGCCCTCACGGTACACCAGCGCCCCTGCCCTGTCCCTCTCCCTGCGTCGGTCTCCACCTCTTCCTGCCTCCGTCCGCCTCTCTTTGCCTCAAGATCCGCTCTCTGGCCTGCATTGTCGGTATCACTTTTTATCGTCGTCGCCACCATTCGCTCGTACTCTCCCCTGTCTTTCAGTCCTTGCCTTTGACTTAGCCTGTCCCGCTCTCTTTTGTCTCCAGTGAAGTGATCCGCCGACTGGTCACTTAGAGGAAGTGGCGTTCCCCCGCCACAGCTGCTCTTGTTCTCATAGAGCCTCCGCCTTTTCCTGTTCCATTGTATTGGACTAAGTCGAATGCAAGAAATTCCTCTCCTCCACGTTTCAATCCATCTTTCTCGCTGTGTTGTATATTCGAGAATTGGCTTGGAGGGAGTAAATAAAATCATGATTTTATCAATTTATCGTAGTCACCTTCTAGACCTTTCTAAGCCATAATTATAACAAAAGTAATTAGTACTAATTGTTCTTGAGAATTCATTTAAAGCACAATTTCAAGTAGGTAAAAACCTGAATCTTTATGATGGAGGGATTGCCTGTCATCGTATTAGCCTAGTGCTCGGTAGCATTGCCAGTTGTTTTGAAGGGTTTAGTTGCATTTGAAAGTTTGGTAGAAAGGGGAATAACATGATGATCGTGTTTTGGGGAGAGAAAATGCAAGAGCACTGAGCTAGGAAACCAGAATTAGGAATTCTGGTCTTAGCCAGTTCGAGTTACTAGTTACCTGAAGTGTGGACTTTGGACAGGTTACAACTTTTGGATGTGTTTGGGTTTTGTTTTGTTTTTTTCTTATGGTAGCAACATTTACGTAGTACTTAATATATGCAGACACGGTTCTGAGCTTTGTACTCCTATTAATTTGTCTCATCCACACTACATCCCTGTGAGATCGGTACTATTATTGTCTTCTTTTTACGCATGGGAGAATTAAGGCACAGTCTGGTTAAATAATTTGCCCAGGAACACTATCTAGAAAATGGTGAAAGCAGGGCTGAAATCCAGGCAGCTGCCAGCCATCCTGTTTGATTATTATGCTATGGTACCTAAACCAGTAAGAAGTATTTTCAGCTCAGATTCTAAATGTCTAGTAGCCAAAAATTATGATTTCTTGAAAAATGCTGAAAAAGACTCTTGCTTGTTTGGCTTATTTTGATCAGAGTATATATTCTTTAAAATTTTGGAACAAAATATTTTGGCAAATTCTAAAATTATTTTAATTTGTCTAGGGGACTGTTTTAAAGACTCCAGTTATGAATCCCTTATAAAATAGTTGGTCATTCCCTGATACACATTTACATTTTTATTTGTTTACAGCTCTTGTAATTCATTTCAAAGCCACATTCAGATTGGATTATGTATACCACTCTTCACTTGTGTTGTGAATCATTTTAAATTGCCTGAGCGTAGCAGTACTTAATCATTTACCACTAAATACTACTTAGCTTACTATATTTTGAAAATAAGTTTAACATGCTGAATTATTAGCCTTATGCACTGTTCTGAAGTTTGTTAGTTTTTAAAGCATTTGCTAAGGGATTAAAAATTCTTGTAAATTTAAGAGGTCTTCGGTTTAATTGTGTGTTATGGAAGTAGTATTGGCTCTTTTTCAAGAAATTGCTGATCTTGAGAAATTCCAAGTTGACTTCTAATTATCAAGGAAATTTAGGTGTTAATTTTTGGAAATGGACAATTGACTTATACCAATAATACTAAATAAAACTTTTATTACTCAATACCCCTTTATTGCCATTAAAAAGAAAAAGCAAATCTGTCAAGGGAGAGTTGTTGGCTGGGAAAGGCCAGCCAGTATGCAGCCTAGAGGTCTTCCAAAGTGATATCGTAGTTCCATATTACAAGATTTGCCCTTAGCATTGTTCAGTCCCTGGAGATGATTAGGCCCTGGGAGTTAATTCACACTAAACTGGCGTATGTCAAAATTACCAAATTCCTTAATGTTTGTGTGCCTCCTTTTCTTTATCCGTAAATGGAAATGCCAGGGTACCCAACCTCACTGGGTGTTTTGAGGATTAAATGAGTTGATACATGTGAAGGGCTTAACTGCCTAGCACCCGGCAAATGATGGTGTCATTCCTTTATCATCAAATTTATGGTTGTGGAGCAGTGATTGGAGAGGTTTGGAGGCAGGCACCTCACTATTATTTTCAGGTCTACCACCTGTTATTCCTTTACCTTGTAGATAGCAGCATTTTAATTTGATAGACTCTTGCTTTAAGCTAATACCTGTAGTGTGATTTAAGTTTTTCCTTCAGTGTAGAAATAGTGTTTTCATATATCTTAATCCTTTTACCTGAAGGTAAATTCCTTCAGTCATTAATCTATGATGATCTAATTTGTTCTTTCTTCTTGTTTATCAACAGTTCAGGATCTCAAGCCTGGGACAATGGTGTGCATTCCCTGCATCGTCATTCCAGTTCTGCTCTGGGTCTACAAAAAGTTCCTGGAGCCATATATATACCCTCTGATTTCCCCCTTTGTTAGTCGTATGTGGCCTAGGAAAGCTATACGAGAATCCAATGATAAAAACAAAGGCAAAATAGACTGTAAGGTAAGAACATTAAAATGCCTTGAATAAGGGGGGGGGTGGGGATGCAGGATGAAATACTTGGCTTTTGGAAAGGCAGGTTCTTCCAACCAGAAGCTTCATTAATGTGTCTAAATTTCCTTCTTTTTTAAAATAGGGGTTTGGGATTTGTATTTGTAATTAGCGTTTGCTTTAAACTAAGGTTTTAAACTAGTCCTCTGATTTATGCATTTGCTTCTTGCTTTATGGCCAAGATAATAACCAGTATCTCCTGAGTGGTAAGAGCAATGGTAAATAGTTAATAAATAACAAGAGATAATTCTAAAATAAGCCAAGTTTCACTGATTGATAACTTTGATAAGAGATTTAATTGGTAGGATCATAGAGGTATTTTTTTTTAAACAAAATGGAGTTATTTTTTGAAATGAACATTTAGACAACTCTGTTGTCTTTAGTGTTGGTGATTGTTAAATACAACTTTGTGTTCAACTGCACAAATTTAGCCATCCTGCACATTTCTGGAAGTAGTTTTTTCATTCTGAAGTTTGTTGTCTGTTTTTAAAGAGAATATCTCTTAAAATGTATGTCTGTTTGTTGTAATAATATCTAAAGTGGTTTTTCATTTTAGGGTGCAGACATAAATGGATTACCGACAAGAGGACCAACAGAAACCTCTGATAAAAAGAAAGACTAAAGTGATGGTCCCAAAGGATGTCATTGTTTTAAAAATGGATCTGATAGTCTGAAGCACCTTCTTTGTACTTGTCTCTGATGTTTTTCCCTGAAACCAGAATTTGGGTTCGATAGTTTAGATATTTACCTGACACTAATCAGGAAATACCTGGTATTTGTATTTAAAATGTAGCTAGTTATATTTAATGACCTCATTCCTGAGTTCCTTTTTCATTAAAGTAGCTTTCATTTCTTTTATTGCAGTTTTAAAAATATGAATAAAGAAAAGGTTCATGCCAGTAGACACTGTTACTAAATCAGTCCCTAAAAATCCTTGGGCCTCTAGCTTTTATTCAGGCTCTTCAAATTTGAGTATAATTTTACTGTGAAAGAGTGCAGTGAGACTGTGCAGTGAAATGAAAGGTAGTTTTTGGAGATGATAATGACTTGAAACATAAAGATGTAATTACTGTCTCACTCAATGGAGCAGCTTATCTATGAGAGAAGTAATTACTGTTTATTGCTCTGAGGAAGAAAAGACAGGGAAATGGGGTAACCTCTCTGAAAAATGGAACATCTTTTACGTAAATTGCTAATGTATATTATAAAATTCTAATTCTTGTCGCATTCCTTCTGTTCCTACGAATGTATTAAATATTCAGTTTAGCTTGTTGTTCTTTTTTCTTTTAAAATATAAATACTTAAAAGTAAGATTTTTTAACCACATCAGAAATCAGGATTGTAATAGTGTGATGGCATCCGGATAGTTATGGGGCAGCGATATTTTTTTTCTTCTTTTTTTTAAAGTTTAGATTGTATCAGTTATTTTGTTCCATAATAAGACACCAAAATTCGTGGTTTTCAGCAACAGTGACGTTCCTGGATAGTTATTTGCTGGTCTGGGCCTCTCCACATGATCTTTCATCCCCGGGCCTCTTCGTTTTAGCATAACGATCTATAAATATTCAAAGACGATGAGACATATCTTTATAGAATATTTATTTTCACTGAAGCAAGGAGAAGTTAGAAAGGACTCCCCGCCTTGGGTCCCCAGTGAAGTCCTGGGTCCTAACTGAGGCTCTGTTAAGCTGTGTGTGGTCAAGTCATTGATCCACCTTGGACTTCCTTTGATATAAATGTGTTTCAACTTTTCTGCCCCAGCCTACCTGAAGGATAAGATAAATTCTCATTAGCAACTAAATCCAGTTGATTAGTTTGTTTTTTAAGGTATTAAAAACTATATTATGAAAATAGCAGATGTTCATAGTAGAACAATGCAAGGGCAGGTTAAATGAAAAGTTAATGTTCTTTCTCTACTCTCATTCCTTTGTTCTAGCTCCACAGATGTAACCACTATTAGCTTTTTGTATAGCCTTCTAGCAACTTTCTTAAAATATATCATTTTTTAAAAATCAAATAAGGTCTATAATGTCCTTACTCCCATAGTCCCCAAAGGCTTTACTCATTTAGCTGTTGCTTTTGTTTAGGATTTATCTTCCCATTTTAGGTGATACATGTATACTGCAGTTTTTGGAGCTATCAACTTTAAACATTATTGACTTCCTTTCATGGTTGAGATATAGCTGTTTTACACTGTAGTCCCTCTGCTTCTCCCACACATCCTCCAGTTGTGTGTTTGTAAATTTTGGTTAAGTCATTGATCAGTGTGTATATCATGATGCGTGCTCCAGATGTTTTCCATTTGCCCCTCCAAATCTCTGCTCCCTCACCCTACTCTCCTGCTCAAGAAAGCTGTATGGACTACATCAACAGGCTTCCTATGACCTCTGGGATCTGTTGGTTTGGCCAGTGGTATCTGCAGCAGGAGATGGGAGGGAGTGAAGGAAAGAGTGAGGTCAGGGTATTTATTCCCTTGGCTCCTTCCCTTCAAGGTCCCTTCAGGTCAGATGTGTTCCTCAGCCAAAAGTCACTGTACCTCATGGTGACCAACTCCACATGACCCCTTTCAGTTTCCACTGATGTCTCCCTCTCCTTGTCTTTTTGGGCCTAGGGTTGATGGCATCGGTTACTACTGGCTTTGGGTCACTGCTTTATCTTGAGCGTACCGTCTGCTTCTTGCTGGACACTGATAGGATGAGCAGGTGACTACTGCTCACTGCATAGATTGTGAGTGTAGTGCGATTGAGTTTCCCTTCACTTAGAGCATTGCTTGCCTGCAGTTACTCATTACCTTTTTCTCCCCGTACACTTCCTCCATTGACTAGTTGTTGCCTAGGCCCGAGGCACAGTGGCAGTCCTTGGGACTTTTCTTCACCACTCCTATGTTGGATCTCTTGTTCCCTGGATCCCATATCTTCCTCTGTTGGTTTACTCCTTCATTTTTCCTGTAGCATACCAGTTTTTCTAATTCAGTACTCTTAAAAAGTTGAGACACATAATTTTGAAAAGTGATCCCCCAGATCATTCCAGTTCATTTAAACCTACCTTCCTGAGAATCACTGGTCTTCTAAGGCCTTTTCTGCTTCTAGCAGTCTTCCACTAGAGCACTGGTTCCCAATCTTGTATTTTCACATACTAGTAAAAAAATATTTTTTAAATACTTGAGGGGGCTGGTACACCGTTGCCAACTTTTTATTTTGCCAAGCGGGAATATATTAAAAGGCTGTGACTTATTATCACCATTATTTCATAAAAGAACACATTTTGACAAAAGAGTGAAGAGGAACATGGGAATAAAGGATAACAGTAGCCCATTAGTGTGAATACGTTTATAAAAGATATCTTTGTTTTCGTGAGAAATTCACAATTTTGTCCATATTTTTCTTTTTTTTCTTTTTCTTTTTTTGACAAAAGCTTTTTCTGCATCTATTGAGATGATCATATGGTTTTTATTCTTCAACTTGTTAGTATGGTGTATCACATTGATTGATTTGTGTATATTGAAGAATCCTTACATCCCTGGGATAAATCCCACTTGATCATGGTGTATGATCCTTTTAATGTGTTGTTGGATTCTGTTTGCTAGTATTTTGTTGAGGATTTTTGCATCTATATTCATCAGTGATATTGGTCTTTAATTTTCTTTTTTTGTAGTATCTTTGTCTGGTTTTGGTATCAGGGTGATGGTGGCCACATAGAATGAGTTTGGGAGTGTTCCTTCCTCCGCACTTTCTTGGAAGAGTTTGAGAAGGATGGGTGTTAGCTCTTTTCTAAATGTTTTATAGAATTCACCTGTGAAGCCATCTGGTCCTGGACATTTGCTTGTTGGAAGATTTTTTTTTTTTTTTTAAAGTTGGAAGATATTTACATTTATTTTTACTTTCCCACATCACCAATCATGGGTATGAGTGGCTTGTATCTCCATCCGGAAAACATAGCACTATCAAGTTACTATTATATCCACTGGAGAACTCAATCTTTGGTCACAGCGTAAAGAGCTCCTGGATTTGGTCCCATCAGCCCTCTTTGAAATGATCTATTGTTGGAAGATTTTTAATCACAGTTTCAACTTCATTACTTGTGATTGGTCTGTTCATGTATTCTATTTCTTCCTGGTTCAGTCTTGGAAGATTATACCTTTCTAAGAATTTGTCCATTTCTTCCAGGTTGTCCATTTTATTGGCATAGAGTTGCTTGTAGTAGTCTCTTAGGATGTTTTGTATTTCTGCGGTGTCTGTTGTAACTTCTCCTTTTTCATTTCTAATTTTATTTTATTTTATTTTATTATTTATTTATTTATTTACTTTTAATAAATTTATTTATTTTATTTATTGATTTTTGGCTGTGTTGGGTCTTCATTGCTGGGAGCGGGCTTTCTCTAGTTGCGGCGAGCGGGGGCTACTCTCCATTGCGGTGCACGGGCTTCTCATTGCGGTGGCTTCTCTTGTTGCGGAGCACGGGCTCTAGGCACACGGGCTTCAGCAGCCGTGGCACGCGGGCTCAGCAGCTGTGGCACGCGGGCTCTAGAGCGCAGGCTCAGCAGCTGTAGTGCATGGGCTTAGTTGCTCCGCGGCATGTGGGATCTTCCCGGACCAGGGCTCGAACCCGTGTCCCCTGCATTGGCAGGCGGATTCTTAACCACTGCGCCACCAAGGAAGCCCTCTAATTTTATTGATTTGAGTCCTGTCCCTCTTTTTCTTGATGAGTCTGGCTAATGGTTTATCAATTTTGTTTATCTTCTCAAAGAACCAACTTTTAGTTTTATTGATCTTTGCTATTGTTTTCTTTGTTTCTGTTTCATTTATTTCTGCTCTGATCTTTATGATTTCTTTCCTTCTGCTAACTTTGGGTTTTGTTTGTTCTTCTTTCTCAAGTTCCTTTAGGTGTAAGGTTAGATTGTTTATTTGAGATTTTTCTTGTTTCTTGAGGTAGGCTTGTATAGCTATAAACTTCCCTCTTAGAACTGCTTTTGCTGCATCCCATAGGTTTTGGGTCGTCGTGTTTTCATTGTCATTTGTCTCTAGGTATTTTTTTATTTCCTCTTTGATTTCTTCAGTGATCTCTTGGTTATTCAGTAACGTATTGTTTAGCCTCCATGTGTTTGTGTTTTTTATGTTTTTTCCCTGTAATTCATTTCTAATTTCATAGTGTTGTGGTCAGAAAAGATGCTTGATATGATTTCAGTTTTCTTAAATTTACTGAGGCTTGATTTGTGACCCAAGATGTGATCTATCCTGGAGAATGTTCCATGCGCACTTGAGAAGAAACTGTAATCTGCTGTTTTTGGATGGAATGTCCTGTAAATATCACTTAAATCTATCTGGTCTATTGTGTCATTTAAAGCTTCTGTTTCCTTATTTATTGTCATTTTGGGTGATCTGTCCATTGGGGTATGTGAGGTGTTAGTGTTAAAGTCCCCCACTATTATTGTGTTACTGTCGATTTCCTCTTTTATAGCTGTTAACAGTTGTCTTATGTATTGAGGTGCTCCTATGTTGGGTGCATATATATTTATAATTGTTATATCTTCTTCTTGGATTGATCCCTTGATCATTATGTAGTGTCCTTCCTTGTCTCTTGTAACATTCTTTATTTTAAAGTCTATTTTATCTGAAATGAGTATTGCTACTCCAGCTTTCTTTTGATTTCCATTTGCATGGAATATCTTTTTCCATCCCCTCACTGTCAGTCTGAATGTGTCCCTAGGTCTGAAGTGGGTCTCTTGTAGACAGCATATATATGAGTCATGTTTTTGTATCCATTCAGCAAGCCTGTGTCTTTTGGTTGCAGCATTTAATCCATTCACGTTTAAGGTAATTATCGATAGGTGTGTTCCTATGACCATTTTCTTAATTGTTTTGGGTTTGTTTTTGTAGGTCCTTTTCTTGTCTTGTGTTTCCCACTTAGAGAAGTTCCTTTAGCATTTGCTGTAGAGCTGGTTTGGTGGTGCTGAATTCTCTTAGCTTTTGCTTGTCTGTAAAGCTTTTGATTTCTCCATCGAATCTGAATGAGAACTTTGCCGGGTCGAGTAATCTTGGTTGTAGGCTCTTCCCTTTCATCACTTTAAGTATATCATGCCACTCCCTTCTGGCTTGCAGAGTTTCTGCTGGGAAATCAGCTGTTAACCGTATGGGAGTCCCTTGTATGCTATTTGTCGTTTTTCCCTTGCTGCTTTTAATAATTTTTCTTTGTCTTTAATTTTTGCCAATTTGATTACTATGTGTCTCAGCGTGTTTCTCCTTGGGTTTATCCTGTATGGGACTCTGTGCTTCCTGGACTTGGGTGGCTATTTCCTTTCCCATGTTAGGGACGTTTTTGACTATAATCTCTTCAAATATTTTCTCTGGTCCTTTCTCTCTCTCTTCTCCTTCTGGGACCCCTATAATGCAAATGTTGTTGCGTTTAATGTTGTCCCAGAGGTCTCTTAGACTGTCTTCATTTCTTTTCATTCTTTTTTCTTTATTCTGTTCCACAGCAGTGATTTCCACCATTCTGTCTTCCAGGTCACTTATCTGTTCTTCTGCCTCAGTTATTCTGCTATTGATTCCTCCTAGTGTAGTTTTCATTTCAGTTATTGTATTGTTCATCTCTGTTCTTTGATTCTTCTAGGTCTTTGTTAAACATTTCTTGCATCTTCTCGATTTTTGCCTCCATTCTTTTTCCAAGGTCCTAGATCATCTTCAGTATCATTATTCTGAATTCTTTTTCTGGAAGGTTGCCTATCTCCACTTCATTTAATTGTTTTTCTGAGGTTTTATCCTGTTCCTTCATCTGGTACATAGCCCTCTGCCTTTTCATCTGGTCTCTCTTTCTGTGAATGTGGTTTTTATTCCACAGGCTGCAGGATAGTAGTTCTTCTTGCTTCTTCATGTTTTTCTTTTTATGGTTGGTGAAAACTTTTTTTTAATTAATTAGTTTATTTATTTATTTGTTTGTTTATTTATGGCTGCCTTGGGTCTTCTTTGCTGTGCATCGGGCTTTCTCTAGTTGCAGTGAGCAGGGGCTACTCTTCGTTGCGGTGCGCGGGCTTCAGTAGTTGTGGCACATGGGCTCAGTAGTTGTCGCTCACGGGCTCTAGAGCGCAGGCTCAGTAGTTGTGACACACGGGGTTAGTTGCTCTGCGGCATGTGAGATCTTCCCAGACCAGGGATCAAACCCGTGTCCCCTGCACTGGCAGGCGGATTCTTAACCACTGTGCCACTAGGGAAGCCTGGGTGGTGAAAGCTTATCACCTATCCTTGGACTGGACTTGGTAGCCACTGTTCTATACCACACAACTATTCTCTTGACCCCCGCCCCAAAAATCAATTCTGACATGTCAGTCTATATTATATATATGTTAAGTGTAGAGTCTAGGGTTAATGAAATCATGGGAACAAGGTTTCTTAGCTCACCTGATCAAGGGATCCAAAAGCCAGTCAGCAATTATTTTATGTCTAAATTCACAAAATATGTGTATACTGGAATACTATGTAGCAGTGAAAAATGAAAACTCATAAGTAATTATGTTGCATGATGTATGAAGAGTGGTTACTTCTGGGGGATTGGAAAGAAGAATAAGTGAGCTTTCTAGGGTGCTGGAAATGTTGTCTATCTCCATGTGATTGGTGGTTACACAGATATAGAGGAGATATACGTAAGAGAAGATTTAGATACAACCTTAACATTTGTCAGTTTACTATAGGCAAGTCAATAAAAAAGTAAATATAAAAGTGAATTCTTCGATGTATGCATCGACATGGGTGAATCTCGAAAAAAAATTTGAGAGAAAAAACAGCTGCAAAATAATACATGCTGAATGATTTTTATATAATTCAAAAATAGGCAGAACTAAACAGTATTACCAAAGTGGTAAAACAATTTCTAACAATCTAGAGAATAATTAGCATGAGGTTAGGATGGTGGTTACCTCAGGGGAGAGAGATGCAATCAAGGAGAAGCACAGAGAGGGCTTTCTGGGATATTGCTACTGTGAATGAAAAATGTTGCCTGCCGTATCAGTAAACAAGGGATGCTGCAGCCATCAAGCCATCACTTTACAGCAGCAACCCCCCCACCCCCCAACACTGAGCCCTAAGGGAACTCAGGGTGGAGACAGGCTGCCTGCCACCAAGCCCTGCAACCACACCCCAATGGTGCACTCTTAGGAGACTCGGGATGGAAAACACAGGATACTGGCCCCAGATAGCTGAGGTGTGTATCAAAGGAATGATTTCACTGAGCCCATATTTTTGCATCTCCCTATACAGAGAAAAGTGCTAAATTCATTAACTTGATATGACTGGTTTTCTTTAATTAACAATAATCTTTTGATGTCTGACTACCTGGTTTTTGTTACAAAACCCCCATATATCCTGGCTCCTCCCTTACCTCTTCCGAGCAGTCCCTCCGAGCTATCTGAGAGGCTGTCTTCTGAGTTTGGGTCCTCAGAGAGTCCACCGAATAAAACATAATTCTCTACTCTTAGGTTGTGCAATTTTTTTTAGTCGACGCTACTATTTCTTAGTTGGGTAGTGGGTTTAACAATACTGTTCTTTAAGTTGTGTCCCTTAAACATTTCTTCTCATGACATGTTTCACAATTTAAAAAACAGCAGCATGGGTCACCTCCCCAAACCCTTTACTTACCAATGCATCTTTCCTAGAGTTTAATATTATTCTACTACTAATACATTAGTGTATTCTTATTGTAAAGTATTTTTAAAATACAGATAGTGGGACTTCCCTGGTGGTGCAGTGGTTAAGAATCCATCTGCCAATGCAGGGGACATGGGTTTGAGCCCTGGTCCAGAAAAATCCCACATGCTGCGGAGCAACTAAGCCCGTGTGCCACAACTACTGAGCCTGTGCTCTAGAGCCTGCGAGCCACAACTACTGAGCCCACGTGCTGCAACTACTGAAGCCTGTGCACCTAGAGCCTGTGCTCTGCAACAAGAGAAGCCACCGCAATGAGAAGCCTGCGCACCACAACGAAGAGTATCCCCGCTCACTGCAACTAAAGCCCTCACGCAGCAATGAAGACTCAATGCAGCCAAAAATATAGATAGATAGATAGATAGATAGTATAAAAATCCCTCCTGACCCCGCTCCTAGATTTTTTTTTTATGGTGCCGTATTTTTTTTTCTTATTGTTGACTTTGAAGATAGACTTTAAACAATCTGAAGGAAAAGAAATTATCACATGAACAATCTGTTTTTGTTTTTTGTTTTTTTCTTCAGTTTTTAGTTGTGCCGTTATTCACCTTTATTCATTAAAAATGTACTTGTTTTATCGCTTCTCGGCCTTTTGGCTAAGATCAAGTGTAAAAATGTACTTGTTTTAAAACCCTGTAAATAGAATGACCACCCACTAATGTGGGGTATGAGTAAGTCGCCCCTCTCATCGTGATATTTTTGTCTGTAAAAAGCAGAGTGTCTTATAGGAATCTTACTGATCACACAGTAGTTACAAGAATGTCAGATATAATGATGTATACAATGTAAGCAAGTCAGGCTAATTAAGAATTTACATAATGTAAAAATGTACCTATTAAAAGTTAGCCATGTGGACAGATGCGTGCATCGGGAAGAGTAGCTGATTGGGGTTGAGGGCCCCTATGCAGTAATATTGCTTTTTCTTCCTCAGTTACCGTAAATAACTGCCACTCACAGATACAAGTTTTCCACACACAAACACACAAGGGTTCATGGTGACCTGCTAATGTCCAGTCTCAAGTGGGTCTGTGATCCTTCTGTGATAGCTCTCACAAAAATAGTACATAGTGATCCCCATGCGGGTAGTAGGAAGCACTGGTTATTTATTCTAGTCGGACTTTGAAAATGTTTAACGTTTGATATTGATATCTGTGAAGAACATGTTTCCTTTTGCTCTTTTCAAAACTGACATGCACATGGAGTGGGGGAATTTTGATGACTGCTTGACCTAATAGTGATAACTGAAATACTCTTAAAAATGCTTTTTAATAACATATTTTAGTCACACACAACATAGAACGTGGATCATCTACAGCTTTAAGCCAAAAGGTAGAGAAAGTGTATCTCAATTTTAATGCTTTTAGTTTAGCGGTAGTTGTGACGTATGGGCTTAGGTGCTCCGCGGCACGTGGGATCTTCCCGGACCAGGGCTTGAACCCGTGTCCCCTGCATTGGCAGGCGGCTTCTTAACCACTATGCCACCAGGGAAGTCCCTGTGCTGTTCTTATAATAAAAATTAAAATAATATAAACATTGAGAATAGACGACAGACGACTAGGCTTAAAACAGATTGTTCAGACACAAGAGCAGTCACTGTCGCCACAGTCAGAGCCGTGGCAGCCGCAGCCTGGAGCCGCCGGGACCCTCCACCTCGCCGCCCCCGCCCAACCTGCCGCGCCATGCCGGCAGAGAAAACCTTCAAACAGCGCCGAACCTTCGAACAAAGAGTAGGAGATGTCCGACTTATCCGAGAGCAGCATCCTACCAAAATCCCGGTAGAATGATGCGAAGGTGAGAAGCAACTTCCGGTCCTGGATAAAACAAAGTTCCTGGTGCCTGATCATGTCAACATGAGTGAGCTCATCAAGATAATTAGAAGGCGCTTACAGCTCAACGCTCATACACCCAGGTATAACAGCCCATTTTACTTAGCAAGATGACGTAACTCTGTGGAAGTCATCATAGATCTTCACACACTGGTGGTGTTGGCATAAAGACCTTCTCTAGTAAGAGTGGGCTCTGCAGCCAGACTGCCTGGATTCGAATCATTACTTGCTAGCTTTGTGATGTTGGGAAGTTTAACTTCTTGGGACTGTAAAACCAGGACGATAAATAAGTATTCTGGAGGGTCATGATGACCATTAAGTGAGTTAATATACCTGAAACTTTTACCACAGTGCCTGGTATGGGTAGGTGTCTTCAAAACATCGTTAGCTAATATTAGTTTGTGACTCATCCTAATTTGGCCCCAGCAGGAAGGAGACACCGACAACTGCACAGTAACCCCTCTAAGTCCTCCAGCAGCGAGGCAGTGGACAGCTCCTCTTAGGACCTGTGGTGGTCTGGCTGTCCAAACAGCTTTCTCGCAAGGCTTAGCCTCAGGGCTCCGGGTAAGGAAAGATGAACAGGGACTCTGTACACTTGGATGTATAGCTGGGCTCTCCTGCAGGCAGGAGGGATTTGAGAACTAACTGGGTAGCCTCTCACTCGGCCAGGCAGGCAGGCAACACTTTGGACCTGAGGAGTCACTGCCTCTGAGTATTCAACACTGTCCGCGGCAGTGTCTTACCTGACTGCTCAGGGCTGGCATTGCAGGGGATTCGTCATCACTGCCTACAGGGAGGCCGAGGGGACTGCTCAGTCCAGTCATCTGCACAGCTTACTGGCTGTGTGTCCTTGGCTGAGTCCTCTCATGTCCCTAAGGCTCAGTTCCTCACCTCTAATATAAAGAAACTTGGATAATTGCCAATGTCCCTTCCCAGGTGCGATTTTATTTGACTGTCTGTTCATCCAGCCTATGCTCGAACACATGTAGTGATCAGAATCTCATTTTTCTTCCAGGTAGACCATTTCATTCATAGTAAGCTTAATTTCACTTCACAACCTATTGTGAAATGTTTTCCAGGCCATTAAATAAATTTCTACATTGACTCTTTCTCACAGAATTGCTTGCAGATTTAAATAAAATAACAGTGCATAGGTCGTAGCAAACAATCCACAATGTGAATTGTTAATTATTAGTATTGATCTTATTGTCAAAAAGTTTTTATATGGAGTGGAAATCTGCAACCTGTAACTTCAGATCTGTGGTCCTAATTTGGTTCCCTGGCACACACAAAATAAGTGGTCATGCCCCCTGCTCCATATTTATCTCAAGTCTTCTCTTTATCTAGTTGTGCATCCTCAGTTCTGTCAGCCATTCCACATCGAACATGAGACCTCTCGCCATCCTGTTTGCCCTTAATCTAGTTCTGGTTAATGTATAGTATATCCCTGTTAGGAGGGGCACCCGGAAACTGGCAACTACATGTGAGTTGATTACCATCTGGATTATGCAGGTGAACTAACAGTTACAGAAAAAGGCACACTACATGCATTACTTAATTTAACTCTCACAGCAACTGTGAGATATGAGTGGGGTATTACTGCCTCCAGTAATAGAAAACTAGTCTCACAGAGGTTAAGTAGCTGCTATGGGCTGCATGTTTGTGTTCCCCCTAAATTTATATATTGAAGCCCTAACCCCAATGGGACAGTACTAGAAGGTGGGCCTTTTGGAGGTAATTAGGTTTAGGTAAGGTCATGAGGGTGGAGCCCCCAGGACAGGATTAGTGTCTTTTTTTCTTTTTCTTTTGGCCTCACTGTGCAGCATGCGGGATCTTTGTTTCCTGACCAGGGATCAAACCCATGCCTCCTGCAGTGGAAGCACAGAGTCTTAACCACTAGACAACCAGGGAAGTCCCAGGACTGGTGTCTTTATTAGGAGAGAAAGAGACTAGACTTCTCTTTCTCCACCATGTGAGGCTACAGTGACAAGAGCCATTGACAAACCACGAAGAGTGTTCTCACCAGATACCATATCTGCCAGCGCCTTAATCAACAGAGGTTGGACTTCCCAACCTCCAGAACTGTGAGAAATAAATGTCTGTTGTTTAAGCTACCCAGTGTATGGTATTCAGTTATAGGAGCTAACTAAGAACAGACTAGGATACTCTCTTTCTCAAATCATTCAGCTCATAATTACGGAACCGGAATTCAAAGTCAAGTCTGACTCCCAAGTCTGCTCTTCTTTCTCAGAAAAGTTGGAAACATGAGCACTGTTCTTGGACAGGCTTGAAACAATAATCTAGAGATAGTTTTGATCCTGCTTGTGGAGTGGCCTTCTAATAGGCATAGGCCCTTTTTGGCCCTTTAGGTTCTAAGAAGAGAGTCAGTACCCTGTAGATGAAGACTTATTCACACATGAAGTCTGTATTCAACTTGCAACAGAGAAAAGCTGCATGGCAGACATTGTAAATCAGCAGTTATAAAAAACTCAACTTAGGAGGTTTAGAAAGACACCTGGTCTACCCATTTGGCTCCAGTTTATGCCCTGACCCTTCTTTTCCTCCTGTTTTGTTGGTTTCTTTTTTTTCTTTTCTTTTCTTTTTTTTTTTTGGCTGCACCACGCAGCTTGTGGGATCTTAGTTCCCTGATCAGGGATTGAACCTGGGCCCATGGCAATGAAAGCACCAAGTCCTAACCACTGGACTGCCAGGGAATCCCCTCCTCCTATTTTTAATGTTCCAATTTTTGTATTTCATGTGTTTTCAAGTCATTTTAAATATTTGGGGGAAGAAGAGTATAAACGAACTAACAAATGAATAATTAGCTCCAGCTCTTTCCCTTTTACTACATCATATCTGAACTGAGCTTTCCGGAATACAAGCAAGCTCGTTTAGCAGCCTGCCCTACTTACTGAACTTACAGTTATCTAATACCTTCTAGGATCCTTTTAATTTGAACCATAACTTACCCATTTTTTTTTAAAGTTTTCAGTCTACAGCATTTAAAAATCTTTAATCATACTTCTTTTTGAATAGGTGATATGTTCACGAGGTACAAAATTCACAAGGTACAAGAGTGCACACAGAGAAAGATTTCGTCCTCCCACCCTGGTTCCCAAGAACCCAGTTCCCCTCCTAAGAGGTAGTCAGATTTACCAATTTCTTCTTTATCCTTCCAGACTTATTCTCTGAACGCATAAGCAAATACACACATATGTATGTATTTACTTTCTCTTTTTTTAGACAAAAGTAACATACAGTATGCACCGCTTGGTTTTCTTTTTTCAGTTAAAAGTATATCTTAGGACTTCCCTGGTGGCTCAGTGGTTAAGAATCCTCCTACCAATGCAGGGGACACGGGTTCGATCCCTGGTCCGGGAAGATCCCACATGCCGCGGAGCAACTAAGCCCGTGCGCCACAACTACTGAGCCTGTGTGCTGCAACTATTGAAGCCCAAGCACCTACAGCCCATGCTCCGCAACAAGAGAAGCCACCACAATGAGAAGCTCGTTCACCACAGCGAAGAGTAGAGCCCACTCACCGCAACTAGAGAGAGCCCACGAACAGCAAGAGACTCAACGCAGCCAAAAAAAAAAGTATACCTTAGAAAGAATAAGTGTATCTTGGGACTTCCCTGGCGGTCCAGTGGTTAAGACTCTGTGCTTCCAATGCAGGGGGCACAGGTTTGATCCCTGGTCGGGAATTAAGATCCCACATGCTGGGCCATGTGGCCAAAAAAATGAAAAAAGAAAAAAAAAAAAGAATAAGTGTATCTTGAAGATCAATGGATATTAGGTTGTTTTCTGTCTTTCAACATTACAAAAAATACTGTATCAAAATACAGGAAGGAAAAATGGGCAAAATTGAAAGGAGAAATAGTTTACAATAATAGTTGGAGACTTTAATACACATCTCTCAATAATGGATAGAACCATCAGACAGAAGGTAAGTAAAGAGAGGACTTGAACAACACAGTAAGCCAACTGGCTCCAACAGACACATGCAGAAAACTTTACTCAACAACAGCAGAGTACACATTCTTCTCAAGTGCACATAGGTCATTCTCAAAAATAGAGCATATGTTAAGCCACAGATTAAGTCTCAAAAGATTTAAAAGATAGATATCATATAAAGTGTCCTCTCTGACTACAATGGAAGGAAGTTAGAAATCAGTAGAAGAAGGAAAACTGGAAAATTCACAGATTTGTGGAAATTAAACAGTAGACTCTTAAATAACCCAGTGGATCAAAGAAGAAATCACAAAGGAAATTAGGAAATATCTTGAGACAAATGAAAATAAAAACACAAAATAACAAAACTGATGGATTCAACTATACTTCAATAAAAAGTAAATTAAAAAAAACTTATGGGACCCAGAGAAAGCAGTGTTAAAGGGGAAATTTATAGCTATAAATGTTTACATTAAAAAAGAAGAAAGCTCTCAAATCAACAACTTAACTTTACAACTTAAGAAACTAAGGAAAAAACAAAAGAACAAACTAAACCCAAAACTAGCAGAGGGAAAGAAATAGTTAAGATTAAAGCAGAGATAAATGAGATAGAGAATAGGAAAATGATAGAGAAAATCAACAAAACCAAAAGATGATTTTTTGAAAAGATCAACAAAATTGACAAATCTTTAGCTAGACTGACTAAGAAAACTAGGGAGAAGAGTCAAATTACTAAAATCATAAATGAATGTGGGGACACTACAACCTATGCTACAGAAATAAAAAAAGATTATAAGAGAGTACTGTGAACAATCGTACACCAACAAAATGAATAACCTAGATGAAGTGGACAAATTCCTAGAAACACAAGACCTACAGAGACTGGATCATGAAGAGATAGATATCCTGAATAGACCTATAACTAGTAAAGAGATTGAATCAGTAATCAAAAATCTCCCAACAAAGAAAAGCCCTGGACCTAATGGCTGCTTCACAGGTGAATTCTAGGGAGTTCCCTGGTGGTCCAGTGGTTAGGACTCCACACTTCCAATGCAGGGGACATGAGTTCGATCCCTGGTCAGGGAAATGAGGTCCCACATGCCACGCTGCCAAAAAAAAAAAAAGAGAGAGGGAGAGAGACCTGAAACCTACAAATCAGTATCTCTAATGTATATAGATTCAAAAATTCTCAGCAAAATACTAGCAAACCAAATTCAACAGTATATTAAAAGGACCAAGTGGACTTTATTCCTGGAATGAAAGAATGGTTCAGTGTACAGAAATTGCTCAATGTAATATACCACATTAACAGAATGAAGGGGAAAAAACTGCACGTGATCATCTCAATTGATGCAGAGAAAGCATTTGACAAAATTCAACATCTTTTCGTGATAAAACACTCAACAAACTAGAAATAGAAGGAAACTACCTTAACATAATAATACTATTCAGCCTTAAAAAGAAAAGAAATTCTGATATGTGCTGTAACATGGATGACCCTTGAGGACATTAAGCTAAGTGAAATAAGCCAGTCACAAAAAAGGCAAATACTGTATGATTATAAATGAGGTATCTAAAGTAGTCAAAGTCATAGAGACAGAAAGTAGAATGGTGGTTGCATTGGTGGGGTTAGGGACAGTGAGGAAAGGGGAGTTAGTGTTTAATGGGTGCAGAGTTTCAGCTGGGGAAGATGAAAAAGTTCTGGAGATAGATGGTGGGGACAGTTAAACAACAGTGTAAATATACTTAATACTACAAAAATGTACATTAAAAAACGGTTAAGATAGTAAATTTTGTTTGTATTTTACCACAATAAAAAATGTTTTTTAAATTACCAAAAAAAATTTACTGTAGTAAATATCTTTGTATGTAAATTATTTCACTTGTGTGCTTTTTTTTTTTTTTTTTTTTTTTGGCTGTACTGCAGTGCATGCAGGATCTTAGTTCCCCGACCAGGGGATCAAACTTGTGTCCCCTGCAGTGGAAGGTCGGCGTCCTAATCACTGGACCGCCAGGGAATTCTCTTGTGTGTGAACTCATATTTGTAAAATAGGTTTCTAGAAGTGTATGTTGCAGTGTCAAAGGGTATGTGTTTTATAATTTTGAAAATATTGTCAGACTGTTGGTGATGCTGATGTACATGCCCTCCGGCAACGTATGGGGCCTGGTCCCTACACCTTCGCCAACAGTGTGTTATCAAACTTTTTGATGTTCGCCAATCTGATTTGAGAAAATATTTCAGGGTAGCTTTCATTTGACTTTCTCCTGTTATGAGTTTTGGTGAGGTTTAAGAGCCATTAGTATTTGCTCTTTCTTTTTTTTTTTTTAATTTATTTTTTGGCCACACCATGAGGCATGCCCCAGAGCAGGGATCGAACCTGCGCCGCCTGCAGTAGAAGTGCGGAGTCTTAACCACTGGACAGCCAGGGAAGTCGCAAGTATTTCCTTTTCGATTAACTGCCTTTCCTACGTTGGGCAGTGGTATTTTGAACCCAAATGCAGAAATTTCGAGTTCCTTTAAATGTCATTCAGCTCATTTTTGTTCACTATTGTAGTTAATTGAAAGAATTTTGAATTCTAATTTTCCTACCCAGGAAACTGGCTCTCTTTATATTTTTGCCTGTGGATCTGGTCTCTGGCCACAATGCCTGATCTTCCAACTGGGATTTCCTGAATTCCAGGGACATCCGGAGACTCTTTTTGGCCCCAGAGTCTTAAAGTTCAATTCTAACCTATAGTCTCTCCTTCCACCATCACCTCTCTTTTACCATAAAAATTCAAGTTCACAACTAAATCACCATAAAACAACCATAAAAATCCATTCTCTTTGGACTTTCCTGTTTACGTTGTTCATATTAGAAGGTGAACTCTTGGAGGTCTGAGTAACCTAGGTGTATAACGTTCAGTAACTTAAAAAAAAAAAACAAACTGTTTTGTATTATATTTTCTCAGGGGTAAAATGGAGACAATAATACTTTACTCACAGCATTGTGAAAATTAGGTCCAATTATGTATATATTTTGATATATTACATATATACACTTGTATATGTTTGAATACATGCACATATATTAGTTTTGTATATATATTGAATGTATTCTTGTATGCAAACTGTACAAATGCATAAAAATTGAAAAATAAAAGTTACATTTCCAACCCAGTTCTTCAGACTTTTAAATAAATTGGAATTATGTTTTACATATTGTTTGTTAAACTTAATTTCATTTAACAACCTGTTGTGAAGGACTTTCCAAGTCATTAAATAACTTTCTACATCCTACTTTTTAAAGGCGCAGTATTCTGTTGGATGGATGTGCCATAATGCATTCAGCCAATCCCCTGTCATTGGACATTTAGTACTTTGGTGATATTTTCTAGTCAAATACACAGTTTTGCATACATGGGCAAAGTAGGGGAAGCAAGTGGTGGACTGCTTGGTGTATTAGTTTGCTAGAACAGCAGTAATATAGAAGCATAAATTGGGTGTCTTAAACAACAGAAATTTATTGTCTCACAGTTCAGGAGGCTAGAAGTCAGAGGTCAAGGTGTCTGCAGTGTTGGTTTCTTCTGAGGGCTGTGAGAGAGAATCTGTTACATACCTCTCCCTTAGCTTCTGAGGGTTTACTGGCAATCTTTCGTGTTCCTTGGCTTTTAGATGCATAACTCTGATGTCTGCCTTCATCTTCACATGGCATTCTCCCTGTATATAAGTCTGTTTGTAAATTTCCCCCTTTTATAAGGGCACCTGTCATGTGGATTAGGACCCATTCTAATGACTTCATTTTAATTTGATCGCCTCTATAAAGACCGTATCTCCAAATAATGTCACATTCTAAGGTACTGGGAGTTAGAACTTCACTATATGAATTTTTTTTTTTGATGGGGGAGAATAATTCAATCCATAACACCTGGTGAAATGGTTTATTATTTATTCAAAAAATGTTTACTACGTGCCTATGGGAGCCTTGGGCTATGCCAATAAACAAAAAACCCCTTCTTTAGGGAATTTACATTCCACTAGCAAGGAGACAAATAAACAGATGACTATACAACGTGTGGAGGGGTGATTAAAAGCTGTGTAGGAAGATGAAGGAGGGGAAAGGATGGAGAGCGCTGGAGTCTGGGGACAGGAGGTGAGGGTGGGGAGGTGTTGCTATTTTATGCAGGGCGAACAAGGAAAGGCTTGATAATACCACATTTGACCAGAGTCTTGGAGGAGATAAGGAGAAGTGGTCTAAGTTAATTATAATTTGTTTTATTTATTTAATTGTCTTCTTCCACCAGAATGTAAGCTCCTTGAAAACAATAAATAATACAGTTGACCTATAACATGCCAGTGCCTAGATCCATGTGCGGCATTTACAGGGCATGCAATAAAATATTCACTACTAAAAATAGGGAGAAGAGTGGTCCAAGCAGAGGGAACAGTAGGTGCCTAAGGCCCTGAGCTGGGAGTGTGCTTGGAGCAGCGGCAAGGAGGCCATTCCAATTAGGTCTGACAGTGAAATAGCTACGAGTGGAGGTGAGATTATAGTGGTGGGGTGGCTTTGGGATTGAGGCATATTGTAGGGCTTTGCAGGCCATTTTAATACCATTGGCTTTAATACTGAATGAAGTGAGAAGCCACTGGAAGTCTTTAAGCAGATGGGGGACATGGTCTGATTTATGGAGATGGAGGGAGGGAATTATGTTTAGAGCCTCAGAGAAAATCAGAAATAATAATCTCATTCAGAGACTTGCAGTGTATTTCATTCTCTGGGTAAACCTAGTAAAATTTCCATTATTCCATAGGCAAGGCCATTTGATCGCATTGGGAACCATTTATTACTGAGGGGCCATGGTGGCATTTAGCACCTCTGGAATAATTTTTTGCTGATTTAGTTCAGTTCTATTTGTTTCTTTGTTTTAACACTAAAGGAAATTTCAATTTTGCAGGTATAAATTTTATTATTAAGATGTTGAGAATACTGGCCCTGCTCATCCAGAAAATGGTTAATTTTTCACCATTTATTTCTTGAAAAGCTGTTTCCTTGGGGCTGGATACCAGGCTGTGCTGACTTTTCTTGTTCTTCGTGGCAATTTAACCCAGTTTTTAATTGTATAATGCCTGTTTCCTCTTCTAGACCTTCAGGTTCTTGAGGTCAGGCCCAGCCCTGAAGCACAGTGCACACAGAATTGCTAAGTAAATATTAGCGGAATAAGTGAATGAATGAACCAAATGGACATCCTAAATCAGAAGCACCAGTCCTTGTTTTTTTTTTTTTTTTTAAATTAATTAATTAATTTATTTTTGGCTGTGTTGGGTCTTCGTTTCTGTGAGAGGGCTTTCTCTAGTTGTGGCGAACGGGGGCCACTCTTCATCGCGGTGCACGGGCCTCTCACTGTCGCGGCCTCTCTTGTTGCGGAGCACAAGCTCCAGACGCGCAGGCTCATTAGTCGTGGCTCATGGGCCTAGTTGCTCCGCGGCATGTGGGATCTTCCCAGACCAGGGCCCAAACCCGTGTCTCCTGCATTGGCAGGCAGATTCTCAACCACTGCGCCACCAGGGAAGCCCCACACCAGTCTTTGTTTTAAGTATCTTTCTGGAAAGTCACTGAGTAGTGAGGAGGATGAGGAAGTTACGCAGGACTGCAGTTTCAGATACCATAATGTTTCCAGTGACTCACTTGATACTTCATTGCTTGATTGACTTTGCTATTGAACACAACATGTTTCTGGATACAGCTGGTTTTTATAATAGTCTAACCAAAATGAGCTGGGAAGTGAAGTGTAATTTTTTGTGCATTTTCTGGTTTGCAGTTTCTTTCTAAGTAGCATGGATATTTGTACAGTCCCAGACTGGGAGCGTGTTGGCAAGACAGGTAGCCATTTGGAAGTTTTGTTTTTAATTATACCTTTTTTTGGCTGCGTTGGGTCTTCGCTGCTTCGCGGGCTTTCTCTAGTTGTGAGCGGGGGCTACCCTTCATTGCGGTGCATGGGCTTCTTATTGCAGTGGCTTCTCTTGCTGCGGAGCACAGGCTCTAGGCACGTGGGTTTCAGTAGTTGCAGCATGCAGGCTCAGTAATTGTGGCATGCAGGGCCTAGAGTGCGCGGGCTTCAGTAGTTGCAGAGTGTGGGCTCAGTAGTTGCAGCTCGTGGGCTCTAGAGCACAGGCTCAGTAGTTGTGGCGCATGGGCTTAGTTGCTCTGCGGTATGTGGGATCTTCCTGGACCAGGGCTCGAACCTGTATCCCCTGCATTGGCAGGTGGATTCTTAACCACTGAGCCACCAGGGAGGTCCCTACACTTTTTTATTTTTGAATGTATTCGTTTTCCATTACTGCTACAAAAAATTACCACATATCTAGTGGCTTAAAACAACACAAATTTATTGTCTTATAGATCTGTGGGTGAGAGTCTGACTCAGTCTCACTGAGCTAAAATCAGGGTATCAGCAAGACTGTGTTCCCTTCTGAAGGCTCTAGGAGATAATCTGTTTCCTTGCCATTCTAGATTTTAGAGGCTACTCCACATTCCCAGACTCTCACCATTTTCAAAGCCAGTAATGCCTGCTCCTCACGTTGAATCACTTGATCTTCTGCAAGAGCCATATTTATGACTCATGTTTTCGGCCTCCCTCTCACTTTTTACTTTTGTGATTTCATTGGGCCCACCCAGATAATTGGGGATAATCTCCCTATTTTAAGGTCATCTGATTAGTGACCTTAATGCCATCTGCAACCTTAATTCCCCTTTGCCATGTAAACTAATATATTCGTAGGTTTTGGGGATTAGGATGTGGACATCTTCAGGGTGGCCATTATTCGGCCTGCCAGAGGGAATAATTTTAAATTTACAGAAGAGTTGCAAGGTACAGACAGTTCCTGAATATCCTCATCCTAGTTTCCTTAAACATTAATATCTTATATAACCATACACAATTGTTAAAACTAGGAAATTAACATTGGTACAATATCCTTAACTAAAGTCCAGACTTTATCTGGCTTTCATCAGTTTTCCCACTATTGCCTTTTGTGGTTCCAGGATCCAATCCAAGATACCCCATTGAATTTAGTGGGAGGGTGTTTATGGCCTTCTTGTTAGTGTTTCTGCAATAACTAGACACTGAAGTAGTCAAGCCAAAGTTATCATGATACTTGTGCAGGCAGTATTGAAAGTTGCTGACCAAGGATAATACTTTGCACATTACATGTACAATAAGTAGTTTTCAAAGGACTGCACTTCAACTAATGCATTACATATTGTTAAAACCATTCCTATTATTATTTTCTGATTTATGATGTTTTCTTAGCAACAGTATGATATTTGCCTAGGAGCACTGGTTTCTAGTGAAACTTTTTATTTCAAGCCATGCAAAAAATGCAAAAGGGAGGGAATATTAAATTTCACAAACAGCATTACCTCAAAGTAGAATAAGTTGCTTCTTGGTCTATCAAGACAGTTCTGAAGAGATGCTCACAATTTTTGCTAGGTCACTTTGGGGTAGGTAGACTGTGTGATTTTTGTATAGGCAAAATTAAAAAGCACTTTGAGGTTGATTTGGTGCCTGACTCTCTTTTTGCTATAGTAATTTAAAAATAAAATTATACATGTAATTCATATTTATTGCAGAAAAATTAGAAAACATGTAGGAAAAAACTATTTTTAATCATGCATGGGGACTTCCCTGGTGGCACAGTGGTTAAGAATCCACCTGCCAGTGCAGGGGACAAGGGTTCGAGCCCTGGTCCAGGAAGATCTCACATGCCACAGAGCAACTAAGCCCGTGTACCACAACTACTGAGACTGCGCTCTAGAGCCCACGAGCCACAACTACTGAGCCCCTGTGCTGCAACTACTGAAGCCCATGTGCCTGGAGCCCGTGCTCCGCAACAAGAGAAGCCACCGCAATGAGAAGCCCGCGCACCGCAATGAAGAGTAGCTCCGCTCACCACAGCTAGAGGAAGCCTGTGCGCAGCAACGAAGACCCAATGCAGCCAAATATAAATAAATAAAGAAGTAAATAAATAAATAAATAAATAAATAAATAAATTTATTAAAAAAAATGCATGACCTCATTTCCCAAAGATAATAATTGCTAATATTCCTTTAGCCTTTTCCCCCTTGGGCCATATATACATAAGTATTATAAATATAATTTATTTTTGAAAATTGGATAATACTGTACATACCATTTCCTCTCAATATATCATGAACACATATTCATAGCGTTGTTGACAATGGCTGCATAGCCATAAACTATCTAATTTCAGAACATTTTTATCACCTCTTTTTTAGCTAGGCTTCTCAGGTATCTTGTGTTTTAGTATATTTTTCTGTAATTATTCTGCAAGTTCAGGGAACTTGTTGGCAATAAAAGTTGGAAAAGTATATGTAAGACCTCTATAGTACTTTTCAGAGTGTACTGGCACATACTGTTCATATTAAGGAAATAACAGTGATATCTATCTCATAGCGTTATTTGAAGAAATAAAGTAACAGTGAATAGCACATAGAAAACAACCCATAATATGAGTTATTATTACTGACGTCGTCAAGAGTCCTGTATGGTTAGTATCATCATGATCCCGTATATGTATTTTAGATGAGGAAACTGGCTGGAGAGGTGAAATAAGGACCCAAGGACGTCAATCCGGTAACCTCAGCTCATTTGGCTTCAAATTCCATACTTTTGTCACTGCACCACATTGACACTCTTTCCTGTTGGACCTGTCCTTCCTGACAGTATTGCAGGCAATTCTACATCTGCTATTCTGTCTCCATCAAACTTTATTTTCCTATTTCCCAATTCTTTAGAGTCCTACAAGGAGCTGCTTGACTTTGGGGTGATTATTGTGTTGGAATGAACAGGGGCCTTAATGAAGTTAAGCTACCAGAACAAGTGCTGTAGGGTAAGCCAGGACTGCAGCACGAAGGTCAGAAGGTTCAGCAGCTTCTCGGTTTTGCCACGCGGCTTTGCGGTTGCCCTGGAGGCGCAGGAGAGTGGAGAAACGCTGAACGCCGGAAGGACTGCATTTCCCAGAAGTCCGCGCGCCGCGCGCCACGTGATCGCCGGCTAGAGCGCGCCGGGGCTTTCGGTACCCCCGGCGTTCTCGGCCGCTTCCCTCTTCTCTCCCCGCCCCTGGGCCTCCGCACTGACGCCGTCCGGGCGGGAGCCGAGCCGGAGTCGGAGTCGGAGCCGGAGCCGCAGAGACGTGGAAACATGGAGGCCTGAGCCGGTGTGCGCCAACCCGGCTGCGGCGGCGACCGCGGCTTGTTCTGTCCTCTCTGCCACCCGTTCGTCCGTCCGTGAGCTGGAAGCGGATCTCCCCGCCGGCTGAGACAGGTGGGCTGTGGCGCCGCCCCTGGCAGCGCGGCCCTGGGAGCCGGGCGGGTCCCCCGCCCCTTGTCAGAGCGGGTTTGGGGACACCCTCCCCCCCCCCCACACCGGGCAGAAGGGTCCCTTCTGCCAGTGGGGGACGGGGCCACGAGAGCTGCCCCCCACTTCCAGGATTCAGTGGCACTTAGAGCCGGGAATTGAGGGGGTGTGCTAATCAAGAGAGTGAGAGGGGCCTCAGTCCGAGCCTGGTGTTGGGAGTTGGTGGGGGGGAGATACCGAAGAGCAAGTCGATGCTTCGGAAGATGAGATTGATGTGACAAGTGGGCGTGTGATGGGCAAGGTGAGCAATAATATTGATTGTTTTTCTGACATACAAATTTTTATTGAGATGTAATTGACATACCATAAAATTCACCCTTTAAAAGTACAATTAAAGTATAACGCAGTGGTATTTTGTTCTTTTTTTTAACTCAGTGTTTTTTAAAAGCATATTCACAGGGTTGTGCAACTGTCTAATTTAAGAACATCTTTATCACCCAAAAAAGAAACCTATACCCATTAGAAGTCACTCCTTATTCTTCACTCCCTGGCAACTAGCGATTGTGTTTTAACTGAAAGGTGAGAGAGTGGGAAGTTAGCTCGGGTGTTTGTGAACAGTAGTGAGTTAATAAAGCTGATAGGATGAAAGTACTGAAATAGAGAGAAGGGATGGGCTGATTGTAATAGGGCCAGCAAAGGGGTGCACAGGATAGACTCGCTAGGGGGGCAGATTGAGCAGGATCCTTGAAAGCTGGAAGGAGAGATGTGTAGAGAGAAGGTGCTGAAAGATATGAAAACACCTGTGTGTGTGTGGAGGCGGTGGAGAGGAGTGTGTACCCTTTCAGACGGACCCTGGCTTTGGGCGGATGAATTGAGGGCTCAAGAGAGGAAATGGAGGTGGAAGGGAAGGGGATCTATAGTAATAGGTGAATGGTTGCTGCTGAGCATGGAAGTCTTATGAATAATGTAGATTTCTTGAATGGTTAGCTTGCTTTGTATTGTTTATCTTAGATAATTTTCTCTGCAACTCAGAGACAGAATGGGCAAGTATAACTATTCCCATTCTGCAGATGAAGAATCAACCTTTTAGCGGTTAGGTGACTTCCTGAAACTCATTAGGTTAGTAAATAGGGCAGAATGAGTGGGAATGAAAGAATTGATGCACATGGATTAAGTGGCAGAAAATTGAGATGGGTCAATGTTATAGGAAGGAGTTTCAACTATTAAATATATTAAGAAATCTATATTATTATGATAAGTAGGTCAAGGACTGTGTTTTTGTAACTTTTAAATTTGGAAAAGTTCAACCCGGGATAATGTAATATACCCCCACGTACCCATTACCCAGCTCTAACAATCAGTAACTCAGGCTAATTTAGTTTCATCTATGGCCCTATCTATTCCTATTCCCAACTCCATTTCATTTGTAAATATTTGAGTATATGTCTCTGGAAGATTGAGTCACTCTCTTTTTAATACACCCACAATATGATTGTCACACCTAAAAAATTAATAGTAAGCTCTTAATATCTAGAAGGACTTATTTTTTTAAATGTGGTATCCATTTGATACTGAAGAAGCAGTGCAAACATTTTGATGTTTGACTTTCTGAAAAATACAGTTTAATTGTTTCCTGATTTTTCCAGTCAATCCTGTTCTGACTGTTCCATTTTCTTGGTTAATATGGTTCATCCTTCTACAGAATGCTTGAAGAATTGTCACTTTGGCTTGGTCTTTAATGGATGGAGTTTTGTGAGGGCAGGAAAAAAATAGAAGTGAAATATACCACAAAATGCACAAATAACTATTATATCTCATACTGCTCTAAGTATTTGGGCAATTTGATTATGTTTCTCTACTCCAGATGATTTCACATATTGTTAGAAGTTGTTTAATGTGTGTGTATTAGTTTTCTATGACTACTGCAACAAATCACCACAAATTTAATGGCTTAAAACAATACAAACGTATTCTTTTAAAGTTCTGTATTTTAGAAGTCCGAAATGGGTCTCACTGGGCTAAAATCAGTGTGTCAAGCCTGTGTTCCTTTTGGGAAGTTTCCAGGGGAGAATCTGTTTCCTTGCATCTTCCAGCTTCTAGGGGCTGCGCCATTCCTTGGCTTGTGACCCCCTTCCTCCATCTTCAAAACCAGCAGCATTGCATCTCTCTGACTGTTCTGTAGTCCATCTGACCACAGCTGGGAAAGGTTCTGCACTTTTAAGGACCCATATGATTAGATCAGGCACACCTGGGTAATTCAGGGTACTTTCCCCCAACTTAAGGTCCTTAACTTAATTACATCTGCAAAGTCTCTTTTGCTATGTAAAATAACCGAATCACAGGTTCCATAGATTAGGATGTGGACATCTTGGGAATTGTTATTCTGCCTATCACGGTATGTTTTGGGATATTTTGTTGAGACTTAAGAAAATCAGTGATTTTGTTTGCTGCTGCAAATGCAGTGTGTCCTCTTTCACTTTGTAGATAATGGGAATAGTTAGTGCCGGAGAGGACTGTTCCGTTTTCCTTTTAGTGACTGTAAACAAATATGTGGGAAATACTTGTGACATTTGTAGGACAGGCTTTGGTAAAATGAGACCTTTAAAAGTGATTAAATATAAAAACAATGTAATAACGTGTAAAGTTTTTCTGTATTTTGTTTCGGTCTTTTTCATATTCATGTTTTTTAAGTATTGTTTACTTGTAATCAGAGTGTATACAATGCTCAGCTGCTACTTGAAGTCACAGGACACTCTGGCAATGACGGTTCCCATGCCCAGAGTGAGAGGTCAGGGGCTCTCTGTCCCAGTGGGTGATGGAGGCACCTCCAATTCAACAGGAAGACTCAAAGGGAGAAAAAATTTTCAGGAAGAATGAGCTACTGTGAGAGTTGGGCTTGAATTCCCATCTAGAATTTTCCTTATGTGACCCAGCTGGGCGAGGTTGAGTGCTGTGGGCCTGAAAAGCAGAGGGGCAAGATGGCTGTTACTGCTCTTCCTCTCCCAGGCTGGGGAGAAGACTCTGAATCTTAGAGGTGGATTTCAGGATGTCCTGTTGTTGGTATCCTGCTTCCTGAGGGGGTTCCACTTTCCAGCTTAGCTCTCAAGGTCTTGACTGCCTTGGAGCGTGAAGGTCTGGTCTCTCTGATGGTGGTGTGTTTTAGCTTACTGCTTCCAGTAAGCATAATGGGAATTATTATATATCTGTGCCTATCTTTAAGCTTATTTTCCCGACTAAGATTCTTTTTAAAATTAATTAATTAATTAAGTTTTGGCTGTGTTGGGTCTTCGTTTCTGTGCAAGGGCTTTGTCTAGCTGCAGCGAGCAGGGGCCACTCTTCATCGCGGTGCGCGGGCCTCTCACTGTCGCGGCCTCTCACTGTCGCGGCCTCTCTTGTTGCGGAGCACAGGCTCCAGACGCGCACGCTCAGTAGTTGTGGCGCACGGGCCTAGTTGCTCCGCGGCATGTGGGATCTTCCCAGACCAGGGCTCGAACCCGTGTCCCCTACATTGGCAGGCAGATTCTCAACCACTGCGCCACCAGGATAGCCCCCTACTAAGATTCTTAGTTGAGCTTAATGCTTTGAACTTCTTAAAAACTGCTTGCAGTTTTAAGTTATACTCATGTTTGTCTGTTTCTAGACAAAGCAATCTAATAGGGCTGAGAACAACTTTACAGATAGCTCTTATTTACTGAAAGCTTTTTTTTTTTTTTTATTTATTAAGAAAGTTTGGTCAGTACTTTTTGATGTCTTCTCTAGTTTTTGGTACATTCTTTAAAAATGCAGACACCAGGTGAGGGGTGGGGGGTGGGTGAAATGGGTGAAGGTGGTCAAAAGGTGCAAACTTCCAGTTATAGAATAAATAAGTCCTGGAATGCAATGTGCAGCATGGTGACTGTAGTTAATAATACTGTATTGTATGTTTGAAAGTTGCTAAGAGTAGATCTTAAATGTTCTCGTCACAAGAAAAAAAAATTAACTGTGTGTGGTGCTGGATGTTAACTAGACTGATTGTGGCGATCATTTTGCAATACAGTATATACATATATTGAATCATTGTGTTGTACACCTGAAATTAATATGTTACATGTGAATTATATCTCAATTAAAAAAATGCAGACACCAAAAGTGGCTATAACTCTCCAATAAGGATATTGGAAGAATTAACAACAATTTTTTTGTATGTCATATGACAGATAATAAGTTTCTTTTTTAGATTGAGTCAATCACTGAATCTTTTTTTTTTAAAAAAATATTTATTTATTTATTTGACTGTGCCAGGTCTTAGTTGCAGCACTCGGGATCTTCGTTGTGGCATGTGGGATCTTTAGTTGCAGCATGCAGGCTCTTAGTTGCGGCATGCATGTGGGATCTAGTTCCCTGACAAGGGATCGAACCCAGGCGCCCTGCATTGGGAGCACGGAGTCTTAACCACTGGACCACCAGTGAAGTCCTGAAGTCAGTCACTGAATCTTGACAATTCTTCCTTCAAAATACCTTTTGCAACCTTACAATACTTTCAAAGCCTCCTGTGTCAGTTAAGATTAGGTTTGTCTATGAGTAACATACAGTTGCTAGCTTGAACATGTTACTAGTTTGTTTCTCTTGTAAGAGAAGTCCAGAGGTAGACAATTCAGGGCCGGTATGGTGGCTCTGCTGTCATCAGGAACCCAGCCTCTTTTCCAGCTTCTTACTCTGTCATCTCTAGGATGTGGCCCTTGATTTCTGGGTCCAGATGGTAATGTATGGCATGTAGTCAGATAAATAAATGATCTGGCACCCATAAGACAGTTCTGGACTAGACTTAGGTATTTTGAAATCATCAGTGTATTGGGGAAGAGTTCACTGGTCTAGAAGGCTGAGGGATGTATGCAATTTTATAGTTACAGTGGGCAAAGTAGAAGACATGCCCTTTAGTCAGTCTCCCCATCAGGCATCAGCTTGCTTTCTGGCTTTTTTTGCTTCCCTCCGTACTCCAGCCATGTTGAGCTTTTTTCAGTTCCTTGAATGGGCCCTGCCTATTTTTCCTAATCCTAGGCCTACACACATGCTTTTCTCTTACTTTGAAAAGTTTCTTAGCCCCACACCCAACCAGGCCAGTCCTTCAGGTCTTAGCTTTTTTTAAAAAAAATATTTATTTATTTGGTTGTGCCGGGTCTTAGTTGCAGCAGGCGGGCTCCTTAGTTGCAGCACGCAGGCTCCTTAGTTGTGGCATGTGAACTCTTGGTTGCAGCATGCATGTGGGATCTAGTTCCCTGACCAGGGATCGAACCTGGGCCCCCTGCATTGGGAGCACGGAGTCTTACCCACTGCACCACCAGGGAAGTCCTAGGTCTTAGCTTTTATGGCATGACCTCTGGGAAGCTTTCACTGAGTCTTGAATAGTTGCCATATTATAATTTCATGTTGCTTTATTTGTGTCTCTTACTCAACTGTAAATAAATTCTGTCCTTCACAGTTTTAACCTTGGCTCTTGGTATTGTGCTAGCCACAGAGTGGGCACTCAGGAAATATTGATGGAGTTGTTGTGCTTACATAACCAGTGTGATGGAGCTTGGGTATTGCTAGTTTTTTTTTCAGCCCTGCAGTATTCTTTGATATTTGCACATTGAGTTATATGAATCAATGATTGTGAAATAGTAAAGCACATTCTCTCCAGTGTATTTAAAAGTTAATATTTCTACTTAAAGTAATACTTGCAAATTGTTAGAAAAGATAATAATTTATAATAATATTACAAAAGATCAGCAGTACCCTGCCTTACCTGTCCTTTTTAGTCTGGTTCCCAGAGATAACTGCTTTTAACTGTGTTTATAAGTAATATGTCTAAATGGCTATTTTGTGATTTATCAATTTTAGGTAATACCTATTGATGCCTGTTGTGGTAGATGAGGTCCTCTTCCTCCTCCTTCCCCTCTTCCAGCCCTTTTAGTATAGATACTTAAGAATTCTTGATTAATTCAGTGTTTACATCATCCTGACTGCATAAATATCACTGCTGAGCTGAGTTTACCTTGTTTCCCTGCCCCCAGCCCTATTTGCTTTATTTTTCTGTGAACATATTACTGATTTTTACCAAATACTTTGAAAGCCCTGTGGGGATTGGGACCCAGGAAACCGATGCAAGATGTTACTCTGGCTACTGCTGTTACCGTGACAGTGAATTATTTTTCATCCCGTCCCAGAGGCTTCATTGTCTTTGTTAATGAAGGTAAAGTACAATCTCACACCTTCACAGTTCCCGACTTGACAGTGTCTTAACTTAATGCTCCTCTGTTTTGCTCGTGCTTTCTGTTTGGAACTCCTGTTACTAATCTATTAAGACCTTCTAAATGGGTCTTCTTATTTTCTGTCTCCTGTTTTCTATGTGTCTTCGTGTTCTTAATTATGGGCGTTTCCTTGACCTTGTCTTCTCTCCTGCCTATTGAATTTTTAAATCAATTTTTAGTTTCAAGTATCTTTTCTTGTTCTTTGATTATTTCCTTGACATCTTGTTCTTGGTTCATGGGAACAAAGTGGTATAGTGGTTAAGAGCATGGTTTCTGCACCCAGACTGCCTTAGCCTGAACCCTGGTCTGTCACTTTCTAACTCTGTAGTCTTTGTCTTGGGCAAGCCGCTTAACCTTTCTTTGTCTCAGTTTATTCTTCTAGGCCAAGGGTTGGCAGACATTTTGTGTAAAGGGCCAGATTGTAAGAATTAGGCTTTGTGGGCCCAGAGGCAAAATGAAGAATATTTTGTAGGTACTTGCAAAACAAGGGAGAAAAAATTTCCTCAAGTTTTTTAATTGATGAAACTAAAAATACAATACTAATAATGGTTGAGAACTTTTTTTTTGGTAATAAAGGTTTGCTGATGAGAAGAATGAAATCTCTTTTGGGGGAGAAGGGAAAACATTTTAGTTAATTGGAGTTTAAAGTTACTATTTCCTATCATCAAAATTGATTATAAATGTTCCTGTTTAATGCTGATTTGTAATGAGATATAATGTATTTCACCTTTGAATATATCTCTTTACATAGATAAGTATTGCCAAATACTGATATCAATCTATGAACATATTTTTTTTTTTTTTTTGGCTGCACTGTGCGGCTTGTGGGATCTTAGTTCCCTGACCAGGGATTGAACCCGGGTCCACAGCAGTGGAAACCCGAGTCTTAACCACTGGACCACCAGGGAATTCCCCCAATGGTTTTAATAGAGCGTATTTATTGCTTGGAAGGCATCTATAGAATTATGTTAGATTCATTTCTCATATTTACCCTTTAGCAAATCATTCCATTACTGACTAATCACTTCCAATTGAGGACTACGTGGAACTCCTTGTTGCACAGTTAAATGGTTTTTGAAATGTGGAAAGTACTTTTGTACTTGCACTGAGGTCTGAAAAATGCTGTTGGAACTGTAGTTTGACTTTGGAAAATATATCTACTGCATACTTGTGTGGGAGTGGAGATCTCGAGTCTTATTTTGATTTTTGACAGCATCAAAAGTGTATAAAGCAGCTTGACATTACCTGTGATTCAAACAATGTCAGTTGTCCTTGAAAGGACTTTACCTCAGTATAGGTTTTACAGATTTTTAAGTGCTGTTGGCCTTCTGATTTTAGGTTGAATTCATTGAGAAATATTATCAAATCTGAAGCAAAAACTAATTTCCAAAGTCATTCAGTGTCCAGTAACAGTGGTTGAAGGGGGTTCTTCTTGTTCAGAACAATTTCAGTCTCAACCCTGAGCCTGAAATATTTAAATAAAACTATACCATTGCTGAGCCATTGTATTGTTGTGTGGTAGAACATATCAGGATATTCAGTTTTTATTTCTGAGACAAATTTTATGGAAGTGATAGTTAAGTTCATGAGAGTGGATGAAGTTGACTGTTGACACTGCTGGTTCAATAACACATGATAGATTCAAATATTTTTATGCAGAGTACCTGCTGATAGATAGCATAATGAACACTGTAGGCTATAAACACCTTGCATTTAAAAAATATTTATTTAATTTACTTAAAAATAGAAATAATAAATCCACATGTTAACATAAATAACATATTTTTGTAAAAAATGTATATTTTGCAAAGCAAAATAAAATTTTGTAAACACCTTGCATTTTCACAAAGTTTGTAAACTTGTCCAGCTAAGCTTTTTTCTGCTCCATACATGTTTACCACCATCTGTCGTTATTCATCTTAGCAGATGCCACTTCAGGTTGTACTGAATTAGTATTTTCTCAACCAATTTGGAAAACATTCATGGCTGTAATTGTTCCTTACGGGCTGTTCTTTGAGCAATTATTTTCACTGAGAGACAAGTCTTAAAGATGTTTTATTTTCTCTGGACATATTTCTTTGTCTGCTGTAATCAAACACAATTTAAATCATGATTGGTAAATGACTTTCCTTGCTTGGTTAACAAATGAGCCATTCAGAATCTTACTCTGGTTGTAGCCTCATTTTCATTTTTTATTTTTGGAAGACATTTTGCTTGTGATGAAATGCCTTGTTTTAAATTTTCTAATTTTCCTGATTGTTGCTCTGATGAGTTGGGAGTGAGTACTGTGTGGTAGGGCATGTCATGTTATTACCTTAGTTGGTAATGTCTGCCTATCTTGTATTCTTCTGACATAGCTACGATGATATTACATGATAAACATAATACTTCGACATCTAATTAGATAAAAAAATGTACACTCCACTGTGACTTAAAAGTGTGACATCAGAGTCTACTTTGTTGTTGTTTTTTTTTTTGGCCACGCCTTGGGGCTTGCGGGATCTTAGTTCCCCTACCAGGGGTCAAACCCAGGCCCCAGCAGTGGAAGCACGGAGTCCTAACCACTGGACCATCAGGGAATTGCCCTTTGTTCTTGTTTTGATATGAGAGATATTTACTGGTAATTAAAAATGTCAAAGTATGGCAGTATGCATGACACTTGAAATGCTGTCATTGTCACATGTGTCCCTGAGATTTGTAGTGCACTGAGCAGCAGTATAAAGGGATGAACGCACCACATACAGTCTCTGTAGTAACTACTCAGCTCTGCTGTTGTGTCACGAAAGCAACTTTAGACAGTGTGTAAACAAATGACCATGGCTGTGTTCTAATAAAACTTCATTTGTAGACACTGAAGTTTTAATTTCATATGATTTCCACGTGTCACAAAATACTGATTTTTCTTGACCACTTAAAAATGTAAAAATCATTCTTCATGCAGCAGGCTGGATTTAGCCCTCGAGTCATAACTGCTAACCTGGTGCGGATTAAACGGCTCAATATGTGTCAAGCACTTTGAATAGGACCCAGGGACATAGTAGGCTATATAAATGTTTGCAGTTGTTATTATTATTATTTTTATTATCTCCCTGAGGATATTAGTTAAAAATTTTTTTCTTAGAATCCCCTGTTTTCTGATTAATTTCTTTGGTTTCCTTTGGTTTCTTTATTTCACGTTGGAGGCTTTCCTCACAAGTCTAATCGTTTTTGGTGGACCACTCTTAATTTAAGATTGAGACTCCCAGTATTGATTGAAAACTCTGCGTGTGAGCGGATTTTGCTGAGTGGTGGGCATTGCTGTAGGTGGCAAGCCAGCTTTTTAAATGGGGGGAATCCCAAATGTCTGTATCTTTTCCATGGTTCCCCTTCATTTTCTGGGAAGAAAATTTCATTTTTTGGGAAGAACCCTCCAGTCTCCTGCTTTGGAGGCTGGGAAACCCACTGTGTATCTGTGCAGCAGGCAGACTTGAACTTCATTCCCCTGTTTTTATCCTCTGCCTCATTACTCTCTCCAACCTTGGCTTCGGAGTCCAGAGTCTCTCCATTCAGATTTCTTCAGAGTGCACATACCTGGTTTCCTACTCGGGGGGAAAGACTCACAGACTTGAGCCCCCTGCCTTGCCCAATCGTTCATGGTGCTTTTCTCCAGTTCTTTCACCTTCCCAGGGTTCCATGGGGTGGATTGGCTTGCTTCTTGTTAGAGTCTCCTTTGGCAGGCAGGTATGTTGGGGGCATCCTCAGCTCTGCCAGTTCAGTTACTAGCACTCTGTCACCTTTCCATCTTTCACACCTCCTCTGATCTTATACTTGTGGGCTTATATCTTTTTATTTTCATTGCTCTCATTTCACTGCCATGGAATACCCAACTGTACTTACTTAATATAGCACTTGGAACATAGTAACCTTTTAGAGAATGTTCCATTACTTGGACTAATGGCACCTGTGGTGTTTTAACATGTCCTTTGGCCAGTGATCACTGCCCACTATTTCTCTGGACTCCTGTTTCAATGATGAGGTTTCGCTTTAAAGTTTGTTGAGTACAAATGTGTGTGTGTGTATGTTTGTGTGTGTACACACACATATATACATTCAGGCGATTCTGGAATATAGTTTATGATTTATGGAGTCTTAAGTTGGGACAAAGTGCAGTAGCTTGTTATTTGTATATTTTGAGGGTGTTAAGACAGAATTTGGTTATCATGGATTTTCAGATCCACTAATGTTTACTTTCCAGCTAAGATACATTAAATCAGGAGACAGTCAGTGAGTCAGTACATATAGAAGAGGAAGGAGATTTATTTTATGTATATATCAGATATTTCACAAATTAAATACAAAATATTGAGCATATCATTTCTTGTTCAAAGTGTTCTTTTCACTCATGATAGTAAAATTGACTTGGAATAATTGATCTGAAGTGTTAAATAGCAGTATAAGTCAGACAGCAAAACAAGGCATTATTAGAAGGGTAGTTAAATTCGAAATGAATGGTGAAGATAATGAGTGCTCTAGGACTGTAGAGAAAAAAGAGCGCTCACACTATGCTTAGTGAGTAGGGTTTCAGGTGCTGTGGGACAGGTGTGTGGCGGGGAAGGCAGGTGTGAACAGCAAGAGCGGAGGAGTGGGAGAGCTTGCTAGGTGTTGAGAACGTGGCTTGCCTTACTTTGTTCTGGTACTTATTTGCAAATTGTGGTTCACACACAATTTGTATCAAAATCACTGCGAATGCTTTTTAGAAAATGCAGATGCCTGGGCTCTGGCCTGACATTCTGAATCTTTGAGGTGTAAGCATTCGCATTTTTATCCACATGCTCCACAGGTGTTTTTTATGTACCTTGAAGTTTGAGAACTACCGGTTTGGAGGACAGTTGGAAATAAAGTTGGAAAGCGAGCTTTCAGACTGTGGAGGGTCTTGAATGTCAGTATTTGGCTTTTCATGTGATGAAGAATCATTGAATATTTTTGAGCTGGTAAGTAAAATGATGGAAGTGGTAACTTCACAAATATTAAAAATAGATTATATTTGACCTTTTATTTGGCTAAACATGCCCTGTGCCAGGTCTTTTACTGAGTGCTTTGCACGTGTCATCTTGCTTCATCCTCAGAAAATCTTCATGAGTTGTAAGTAGTGTTGTTTTTCTCATTATACAGTGGGGTTTGATAAATGGTAAATGGAGATTCAGGCTGAATCTACACAGACTTAGCAGGATCTGTCTCATACTAGAACCTTTGGTCTTTTTTTTTTTTTTTAAATAAATTTATTTATTTTATTTATTTATTTTTGGCTGCACTGGGTCTTTGTTGCTGCCCGCGGGCTTTCTCTAGTTGCGGTAAGTGGGGGCTACTCTTCGTTGCGGTGCACGGGCTTCTCATTGTGGTGGCTTCTCTTGTTGTGGAGCTCGGGCTTTAGGCACGTGGGCTTCAGTAGTTGTGGCACGCAGTCTCAGTAGTTGTGGCTCGTGGGCTTTAGAACGCAGGCTCAGTAGTTGTGGCACACGGGCTTAGTTGCTCCGAGGCATGTGGGATCTTCCCGGACCAAGGCTCGAACCTGTGTCCCCTGCATTGGCAGGCGGATTCTTAACCACTGCGCCACCAAGGAAGCCCAGAACCTTTGGTATTAATTTTGATGCTGGACTGAATTTCCTTTTTTTTTTTTTTTAAGGATTAATGTAGTAGTGGAGTGTGCAGGGTGAATTGAACTGGAGAGATTGGGAGCAAAGAAATCAGGATACTGTTGCACTGAATCATGTGAGATTGTAGAAGTCTGGTCCTGCATGGAAGCAGCGGGAAGATAAAGAGATGGGCTTAAAAGTTGATATGTAGAATTGTGGGTATTGTAGAAGAACCCACAGGGCTTGTTGATGTCATTGGAGAGTCACCCTAGTAAAGTGGTAAAGACCAGGGACTCTGGAATTAGATTGCCTGGGTTCAAATCCTGGCTTTTCTACTTATTATCTCTGGGACCTCATGAATTTGGTAAGTTACTTAACCTGTCTGTGCCTTAGTTTCCTCATCTGTAAAATGAGAAAACTGTGCCTACCTCTCAGAGTTGTTAATGGGGACTAAATGAATCAGTGAGTTTAAAGCCCTTAGACCATGTAAATAAATCTGCTAATAGTGCTGTTGCATATGTGGTTCTTCTGCCTCAGATGCTCCTGTGTATTTCCATAGATTCTTGTAATAACTCCATTGTAATACTTACCAAATGTGTTATAATAATTTATTGACATGTTTGTCTCTCCAGGATTTGAGTCCATTAATGGCAGGGACCTGGTTTTATTCATTTTTGCATTTTCGGTAGCCATCATAACACCTACATTTACAGTAGGTGTGTAATAGGCATGTGTGGAATGTATGCTTGGGTATGTGAGTGAGGTAACTTGAGCCAAGAATGCTGATGACGTTGATAGGAATAGTGACTTTTGGAGGGGTTGCTTGTTTTGGGGGACAAATGTTAAATTCTATTTTAAAATTTATAATGATAGTACGACATCAATTGATATGTTCAGTACATAGAGATTTATGCTTGGATTTTGACTGAGAAGTCAAGACAAAATATTAATTCTGGGGTCACTCACATGGAGTTTAAAGCACAAGCCATAAGCACATTCAGAGCCTTCCTGAAGGAGAGCAGGTAAAGAGAACAATCCATTTATTTAAGAATTTTTTTTTTTTTTTTTTTTTTTTACTGTAAATTACAACATGTTTCTGATTTTAAAAAAGTCAAGCAGTACAGAAGGACATAAAGTGAAAAGTCCCTTCCCTCCAGATTTCCATTACCATTCTTCAGAGGTAACCAGTCTTGGATCATTGCTTATGTTTCCTTCCAGAAATTATCTAGGCGTATATAAGAATTTACATGTTTATTTAAACTAATGGGATTTTACTATACGAGCTGTTCTGTGTCTTTGTGTTTGTTTTTACTTGCGGTATTTGGGGTATCTTTACATATTAACACATAAGGTCTACCTCATTCTTTTCAGTGGCTACATTGTATTCCATTATATGCTTATTCCACACGGTGGTTAGTCTCCAGATGATGATCATTTAGGTTATTTTGTGTGTTTGCTCTTCCAAATAGTGATTAACATCTGTATGTATAGAACTTGTCAACTTGTATGACTTTACCTGTGCAAATGAATTTCTAAAACCAAAATTGTTGGCACACTTAACATTTTGACAGGTGTTGCCAGATACCTACACACTAATGGTGGGGATGCCTGTTTCCTTATTACTCTCACAACTGCTATTAAGGTTTTTCTTAACCTTTGCTAATCAGATTGGTAAAAATGATACCTCACTGTTTTAATTAGCATATTTTATTCCTCATTTATACTGAAAATCTTTTCATATATTTATTAGCTATGGGACCTTGGCTATTTCAATAAGTATTTTTTTGGGTAATACCTCTTCAGCAGTGTGCTGTAGATTACTTAGGGATAAGGAGGAATAATCTACCTTGGGAGATATGTCATATATACTACAAAAACATAGCATTTAAAGGTAGTTTTTACATAATGGAAACTTCAGGTGGGTGGTGGGAAGGTGAGAGGGAAGACTGGTTTTGGGAGGGAGGGTGGAATCAGTTTTACACACGTTAAGATTGAATTATTCACTACATTGCCTTAAAGATAGGTCTTTTGAAAGGTTTACTGCTAAAAGCATCAGCAGTGGCACGCTGCTTATTTCTAGTATAGATTTATGTAAGGAACATTGTTAACCACGAAATTAGTGGATATATAGGTATAAATTTTTATATGTTACATATTATAATTAATATATATAATTATTTATATTATATATATTACCCTTAAGTTAAAAAAAAAATTCCTGAGTGTTTTAGGCATATCGATAGAACTGGCATTCCAGTCAGAGTTTGGGACTAGGAGAGGTTTGAAAGTATTAATAATATCGTGGAAGGCACTGGTGAAACCAGGAGAGAGTCTCAGTTATTGAAACATTGAGAGAAGGAAGAGCTGAAAGCCAGGAAGTCTTCTGATGCACAGTGAGAGGGAAGAGCATTAGGACTGTTAGGAGGTGGGGTGATTGGATAGTGGGTTTTTCAAGTTCCATTTTATTGTGGTTTTCATTGGTAAGGGTCTTGGGAGTTCCAAATACATTGAGTGCAAGTGGTGTGTGTGTGTGTGTGTTTGAAATCCTTGGCATGAATCAGATGCAGAAGAGGTGCCATTGGGCCTCAGTTTTCTACTTTGCTTTCTGCGAGGGTGGGGAGCAGATGGAACTTTCTGGCAAGAGTACCTCAGTGGCTAGTTGTCTTTGCTTGGCTGAACTTGTTCCTCCTTGGCATTGCAGCTGCCTTGGGTGCTGTTTTCACTCTCTGTTCTCAGCAGATAGTACCCTGTTGTTGCTGCCTAATGGAGTGAGGGCAGGGTGACTGGGCAGGGTGTCCTAGCCAGGTCTGTTGCCCCTGGGCTCTGGCCCTTTTCTGGCCAACTGCCTCTGGACTGGGGTTGCTGTTCCACTCTTGGTACCCTTGATTGAAGACTCCTGAGCCTGCCCTGGATGTCACTTTCCTTTTCAGTCCATCTCCAGCTGTTTTACATTTTATGGGGATTTCTCACAGCTTCTGGTTTCCTGTGAATTTTTGAGCATGGCTGTGTAATAATTGACAAAATTTTTTTGCATTATTTTAGGGTTAGGTGAGGAAAAGAGGGGAAGGAGGCATTGCATTTTGTGCTCAGTTGGCTGTCTTGGTTTTCCTTGTTAATATTTTGTTCAGTGTCTTCTTATAGCTGACAGGCTTTCTTCATATTGTTTTAGAAAGGTTTCATATTGGTCCTGGATTGAGCAGTTATTTTAGTACTTTGTGGTCTATCCTAGTAGTTTTGAAAATAAAATTTATTTCCTATAAATCAATAGAAATAGGCAAAGGATATGAAGAGGTGATGGCCTCATTCACAGCAAGAGAAATGAAATGCAAATGAAAACCATATTGTAAACTATTTTCATGTGTCAGTTGGCAAAGATCAAAAAGTTTGATTAAACAGTGGTGGCTGTGGTGTGGAGAAACGGGCATTGCTGAAGGGAGTGGAAGTTGGCAGCCTCTAAAGAAGGCAGCTAGGCAGTGTAGGGGAGGAAAAATAATTTTCCGTTTACCCTTCTGAGCTCTTAACTGTGATAAAAGATCAACAGGAGAAAAACAGAAGTTTATTCACATGTGTACCTCATGTATACATGGGAGATACCTAGGGAAAAATGAGTGGCTTAGAATTCAGTTTAATACCATCTTAATAGGGAAAGGGGAAGGGGAACGTAGGCCTCTTAAGGGAGAACAAATGATTTTTAGGAAAGATGAATGGGCCTTAGAAGAATAGATGAGAGGTATGATAGTTTGTGACAAAGTTAGTCTCAGTGTTGTGTCAACTTCTAGGTGCTCTTGTCAGTCTTCCCTGGTTGATGAAACTGCTCAATTTATGATTTATGATAATGGAGTTTCTTTTGGAGAATCTGTCTTTAGGCAGATAAGGAGAGTTCAGAGAAGGCCTCACCCTGCATTTGCTATTTTTCAAGTGCCAACAGCTCAAAATGAAGTGGCAAAGTGGCAGATTTTGAGGTGGCGTCTTCTGCTACTCTTCAGCAGTATCTACCAAAGTTAGAAATGCACATAATCTTTGACCCAGCAATTCTGTTTCCCTGGATTTATTGTACCTATATACTGATACACGTGTGAAATATGTACCAGATACTTATTGGAGAACGATTTGTAATAGCGAAAGATCATAAGCTACTTAAATGTCCATCGATACGGGATTTATGGAATTAAAAACTGGAATGTTAGAGTTGTAAAAATAAATGAAGTGCTTTATATACATATATGTAATGATTTCTAATATATATTAACTGGGAAAAGCAAAGTAAAGAGGCATATATAGGCTGTTATGATTTGTGTAAAAAGGAGAAAATATGTGTTTGTATATACATAGAAAATCTGTGGAATGATATCCAAGCAACCAGTAATATTTTCGCTGAGTTGAGAAACCAGATGGTTAGGAGAAGGGATGGGAGAGAGACTTTTTACTCTATACCCTTTGAACCCTTTGTATTTTGTACCAGGTGCATTACTGATTAAAAAAATAAAGTATAAATAAATCAAGTCTGACTTAAATTTTCATTAATAGACTCTATGATGATAGTCTCATTGTTGCCTTATTTAGGAGAGGTGGGATGGAATTCTGTTCTTTTGAAAATTCAGCATTTATGGACCTTATTAAACTCCCAAAGTAAATTTTTCATTGATTGCTTTTAAGGCACCACAAGAAAAGTAAAATACTGGTTTGTTTAATTGAGAACAGTTTGCTCTGATTCTCATTTCTTTTTATCTGGTGTCATTTTTATTCTGTTAATTTTAATGAAGCAAAGAGAAAGGAAATTGAGTCCATGGCAGAGCCAAGGGAAACCATAATTAAAGTGCTTATTGCCAGTAAACCAGCACTCTTAACTAACCATTTTGATCCACACACTTAGGTGTTTATCCAGTAAACTGTTGTTAGGTCCACAATGCTAACTGCTAATTAGCATGGTCCCCCCGATAAACAGAGGACTTATAAACAAGTTGTGGCTGTCTTTTTTGTTTGTTCTTAAAAAATTTATTTGAGGCATATTCAAGAATTGCAGGGATTATTAGACAAATAAAATAATTTGGAAGGTTTGATAAAAAGGAAATAGTTCCTTTAAGTAGGTGGTAGAGGGCAAAATCTGTTGTGTACTCCCAAGTTATGAAGTTAGTGTGGAATCCCCAGAGGACCATGACTTCTTTTGCTTTTATTGAAAAAGTTCAGTTTCAAATAAGATTTGAAAGAAAGAGTTTATTTGGGGAAACTAAGTGAAAGAGCATTCCAGGACACCAAGTAAAATAAATGTGAGATCCTAATCATCTCACCATGTGTTAATATAGGTGATGAAGTAATTTAATATGTAAAAATAAACTTAGTGGTTGTGATAGAAAATAGCTGTTAGTCTGATTTGTTGGCACCTTTCTTGGACATATAGATTCGATTTTTGGGTTTGATTTTGTTTTTATTTTAAAAAACTTTATTTTAAAATAATTGTAGACTCATAAAAAGTTGCAAAAATAGTGTGGAGAAATTCCATGTACCTTTCACCCAGCTTTCCCTAAGGTTAATATAACTATAGTACATTATCAAAACCAGGAAACTGATATTGACAACACAGAATAGACTGCAGACTATACTAGGATTTCTCCACTTTTTACATGGACTCATTTTTTTTTCTTTTGTGCATATAGTTCTGTGAAATTTTATCACCTGTATAGATTCAGGTAACCACCACCACAATGAGGATTCAGAACTTTTCCAGTCCCACAAATGAACTTGCTCATCACCTGTATTCTGCATTTGTCGGAATCGTTCCCCATGGGGTCCTCTGATTTGCTTCTCTATCCCCAGCTTATTGGTTTTGGGCACTCAAAGCATTTTATAATTTCTCTTCTTTAAATTTAAGATGTGTTTCGTGGCCCAGAATGTGGTGTATCTTGGTGAATATTTGATGTGAGCTTGAGAAGAATGTATGTTCTGCTGTTGTTGGATGAAGCAGCTAAAGATGTCAGTTATATCCAGTTGATTGATGGTGGTGTTGACATCAGCTATATCCTTACTGATTTTCTGCCTATCAGATCTGACCATTTCTGATAGTGGAGCGTGCAAGTCTCCAGCTATCATAGTGGATTCATTGTTTTCTCCTTGCAGTTCTATTGGTTTTTGCCTCATATTTTTTTTTTTTAAAATATCTTTATCTTTTTTTTTTTTTTAATTATTTATTTATTTATTTTATTTATGGCTGTGTTGGGTCTTCGTTTCTGTGCGAGGGCTTTCTCTAGTTGTGGCAAGCGGGGGCCACTCTTCATCGCGGTGCGCGGGCCTCTCACTATCGTGTCCTCTCTTGCTGTGGAGTGCAGGATCCAGATGCGCAGGCTCAGTAATTGTGGCTCACGGGCCTGGTGGCTCCGCGGCATGTGGGATCTTCCCAGACCAGGGCTCGAACCCGTGTCCCCTGCATTGGCAGGCAGATTCTCAACCACTGCGCCACCAGGGAAGCCCTTGCCTCATATTTTGATGGTCTGTTGTTAGGTGGATACACAGTGAGTACTGTTATGTCTTCTTGGAGAACTGACTCCTTTATCATTATATAATGGCCTTTATCCCTGATAAGTTTCCTTGCTCTGAAGTTGGCTGTGTCTAAAATTAATAAAACTATTCCTGCTTTCTTTTGATTAGTGTTAGCATGGTATATCTTTTTCCACCTCTTTACTTTTTAAAAAAAAGATTTATTTATTATTTATTTTTATTTATTTTTGGCTGTGTCGGGTCTTAGTTGCGGCATGCGGGATCTTCGTTGAGGCACGCGGGATCTTTCATTGTGGTGCGCGGGCTCTTTGTTGTGGTGCACGGGCTTCTCGTTGTGGCGCGCAGGGTTCTCTCCAGTTGTGGTGTGTGGGTTTTTCTCTTCTCTCGTTGTGGTGTGCAGGCTCCAGGGCACGTGGGCTCTGTAATTTGCGGCACGCAGGCTCTAGTTGAGGTGTGTGAGCTCGGTAGTCGTGGCACACGGGCTTAGTTGCCCCGCAGCATGTGGTATCCTAGTTCCCTGACCAGGGATCGAACCCTCGTCCCCTCCATTGGAAGGCGGATTCTTAACCACTGGACCACCAGAGAAGTCCCTCTATCACTTTCTTTAAAAAATAATTTGTTTTTGAGATGTGTCCATGTTGGTAATTGTAGCTCTAGTTAATTCATTTTCACTAGTGTATTATATCTCATCGCTAAGATATTAAAATTTTTAATTTTAATAGCTTAAAAGGTATAAAGTAGCTTTGGGATAGGGTATGACAAGTAAGGACTTTATATATTTCAGAATATTTCTTTATAGCATTTTCTAATTGGGCTCAATAATTACTTGAGACATTAAACTGAAATCTAGAGTTATGATTGACAGTTGGCTTGATATGAAGCCTGAGTTGGAGTCAGCTAGTGTTGGGGTCCCTGTCCCCATGATTAAGGAGGAGGAAAGTAGTGTGTGGCCTTGAGTTCAGGGGCAGGTGATAAGAAGCCCGATCAGTATTTCTCACTCATATTCTGAAGGCCCAGCTGTCCATGTGCATTGGGGAAGCCTCATGTCTTTAGATAAGCAGCTCAAGCCAGTCCCAGAGTTCCAAAGGGAATGTGGAAGACTTGCTTCCAAATTCTGATCTTGGCTTTGATGTCTTTGTGGAATGAGGAGGGACATAGGTGAGAAAGTAAGTCACTACTAATGTAAATTCTCGTGTAACCTGAGCTTCCTTTAGCCACTGAACCCATGTAGTTTCCTTTCATTGTGATGGTAATTTTTTTAAAAAAATTAATTAATTAATAATTTTTGGCTGCGTTGGGTCTTCGTTGCTGCGCACGGGCTTTCTCTAGTTGTGGTGAGTGGGGGCTACTCTTCGTTGTGGTGTGCGGTCTTCTCATTGCAGTGGCTTCTCTTGTTGAGGAGCACAGGCTCTAGGCGCATGGGCTTCAGTAGTTGTGGCTCACGGGCTCTAGAGTACAGGTTCAGTAGTTGTGGCGCACGGGCTTAGTTGCTATGCGGCATGTGGGATCTTCCCAGACCAGGGCTTGAACCCGTGTCCCCTGCATTGGCAGGTGGATTCTTAACCACTGTGCTACCAGGGAAGTCCCTGTGATGGTAATTTTAATTTAGTTTAATTTATTATTCATTATTTTATTGTCAGTGAGAGACTTTTTCTGAACAAGTTGAGATAAAACATGATCTTGAACTATGTTAAGTGCAATTTGATGAAGACTGTGATTCATTTTGTAACTGATCTGTTAGTTTTCCCCTTCGTGACCAAGCACAACAAATACTGAAGACAGTAATAATTTATTTACACTCATTCCTTCAACATAATGCTGTTTAGAGAATGCCTGTTATATGCTAATGTAGACATCTAGAAAGATGAATAAGATAGTTCTTATTTAAAAAAAAAAAACCCCAGCAAAACACAACAGCTCATGGTTTAGGAGACTAAGAATGCCAGCAAAAAGTATATGTGCATTATAGCAGGATGAGAGAGGCACTAAGTGTGACTCCTTTGGAATTGGGAGCCCTTTCACTTTAAGCCGGTAACTCACTTCAGTCCTCATTCTCTCCTTAAGTATAGGTAGCACATGGTAACTACTTGAACAGTTTTCTACCCTTAGCACATTCAAGCCATCCAGTCTCTATTTCTTTAGTACCATTGTTTTAGACTATTTGTTAATAAGTTATCATTTTTATGAATTTGCTTTGAGACATTTTCTTGGGCAAAGGTATGCCCATTCTAAGATCTACAAGTATAGATTGGGATTTTGTGGTATGTTGGCTAAGACAGATTTTAGCCTCATTTTTTGCCTTGTAACTTTGTATCTGATGTCTGATATATTTAAAAACAAAGAGAGGTATGATTTCTTTTACTAAGTTTAGAGTTTCTTACATTTAGGTCAGGAGTAAGAAAAGTATGATGATTATTTTGAACACGTTTGAAATTTCTTTTCATTCTTTATAGGTTGTCTTGTGGAAATGAAGGTTTAAGGACAAGTTATCTACCAGATTAAAAGATGGGATCGAATAGCAGCAGAATTGGTGATCTTCCTAAAAATGAGTACTTAAAAAAGTTATCAGGCACAGAATCTGTCTCTGAGAATGACCCGTTCTGGAATCAGCTACTGTCATTTTCTTTCCCTGCACCAACTAGCAGGTAAGAGGTTACTTGGAGATTGAAAATTTGTATCAAGGACCACATAAGCTTGTGTGGTATGCTGATTTAAAAAAAAATTTTTTTATTTTAATGATCAGTCTGTCCCTCCATTTGTTGTACAGGTACCAGTAGAAAATCCAAAAGGTATGAAAAGGAGGAAATAAGTTTTTCTCTTTCCTTTCCCCCACTCAGCCACCTCCCTTGCCCAGAGATAATTCCTGGTAGCAGTTTCTTTTGAATGCTTCCAGGGATAGTAAAACCATATTATTTCATGTAGTTTTATAAAACTGTTTAACCACAAATGGTAGCATACTACACATACCTTGCTTTTTCGTTTTTGCTTGCTGTCCCTTGCTTTTTTTCCCCACAGTTAAGTAAAACATATGTATATGCATATATGCAACTGCCTTATTCTTTTAAATGACTGCAGAGTGTGCATAGATTATATGAAATTGTTTTTTTATTGGTGGACATTTAGATTGTTTCCAATTTCTTGTTATAACAGATAATGCTGCATACATAATTTCTCAAGCATACAAATAAATCTCCAGTATAAATTCCTCCAAGTAGAATTGCTGGGTCAAAGTATATGTGCATTTGTAATTTGCCAAACTGCTCCATGGAAGTTGTACCAATTTATACTCCTACCAGCAATGTATGAGAAGGTCTGCTTCCCCACCCCTTTGTCAATTTAATGCATTTTTAGACTCTTTGGCCTTTGTCAATTTGGTAGGTGAAAACCAATATCTCATTTTTAACTCTTTATTATAAAAACTGACAGACATATAATTATGTAGAGTGACTAGAATATTGAATTCCCATTACTCAGTATGTAGATTTTAAACATTTTTATTTATTTGTTTTTAACAGCTTTATTATGATAGACTGAATAATGGCCCCCTAAAGATACCTGTGTCCTAGTCCCTGGAATCTTTGAGTATGCTATGTTATAGCATGTATCAATATTTCACTCCTTTTTATTTCTGAGTGAGATTCCTTTGTATGAATATACCATCTTTTGTTTATCCATTCATCAGTTAATAGCCATTTGGATTATTTCCATATTTATTTCATCTGTTTTTTAGGGTTTTTTAAAGTAAATTAAAATATGGACATTTTCTTTTATAACTGTAATACCATTATCACACCTTACAAAGTTAACAATAATTCCTCTTACCCAGTCCATTTTCAAATTTCCCTAGTCGTTTTGTAGTTCATTTGTTACAATTAGGAAATAAATAAGGTGTATACACTGCATTGCAATACATTGCAATAAGGTAGTTACATTTCTTAAATGTCTTTAATCTCGAATAGAGGTATTTACTCCCCAACTCCTGCCACTATTTTTTTCCCTATGCTGTTACTTTTTTTTTTTCTTTTAACAAACTGGGTCAGTTTTTCTGTAGAATGTTCCACCTTCGAGACCTACCTGATTGCTTCTCATATTTTGTTTTTTTATTTACTGTATTTTCTATAAATTGGACATCAGATTTAAAGGCTTGATAAAATTTGGGTTAAACATTTTTGGTAAGAGTATTTCATAAGTGATGCTAGGTACCTTATATTGTATTTCATTAGGTTACAGAAAATGTGTGGGTTTATATCATTTATCATGCTAAGACTGATCAGAGGTTTGAGTGTGTTTTAGCATTCATTGATGATTTTGGTCTGAATCACCTGTTTCATAAGAGACTCCAAAATGGTAGTATTTCTAATTTGGTCATTTCTTGTACATTTATTAACTGGAATTCTCCTGTGAAAGAGTGCTTTCATGAATTAAGATATATAAAACAGTTTTTACTACATTATTAATAAGGGTAAACACTTAATTTTTTTCCTCTACTGATTTTCAGTAACGAAATAGTGTAATAGTGACAAATAAGTCTGTATTTCCGCTTTCCCCTGACCCCAGGGTTGGAAGGGCTATCTCTCTCTTTTGAGTATGAATTTAAAAAATATATAAATATTGATATATGTAAATAAAATATATGTGTATGTATGTGTGTTGTGGTCCTTTAACAATCAAGGTTATGTTTATTTTTATATGTTTAAGGATTAAGGATTATTGGTATTTCCTTTTTGTGAATTGTTTATATATTTTGGCAATACATTTTAATTTCTGACTTTCGGGTATAGTTGGATTGGACCTTACAAGGTTGGCTTAGTTTGCAGTTTTTGTGATAATGTGGGTTAGTTGTATATTATGGGAAGTGGATACATGCTACTGCTTCTGAGATCCTTGGAAAATTAAAGGTGGTTGTGGATTGGTGGGAGAGGTCAAACTGGAGATGAGCTGTAGCATCATCAAGTTTTGAAACCATTTCGTTTACCTTTAAGGAATTGTCATTGAGTATCACTGCTCATGTAGTAATAAGACTTAGAGAAAAAAGGGCATATAAAGAGAAAATTATTTATTATCCAAAATAAATTTTCTTTTCACTTATGTAAACTGTAGTACAATCTATATATGCTCTTCCAAAAGACATTAAAGAAGACTTAACTAAATGGTGATGTATACCATGTTCAAGGATTAAGAATTGTAAAAGTGTCAGTTCTTTCCAAATTGACCTGTAGATTGAAAGCAATTCCAATTAAAATTCCAACAGCTTTTTTGGGGGGTGGGTGAGGAGATCTTGATAAGCTCATTCTAAAATTTGAATGGGAAAGAACAAAACTAATAATAGCTAAAGTACTCTGAAGAAGGGAAGGAAGATTGTGTGTGTGTGTGTGTGTGTGTGTGTGTGTGTGTGTACTTGATTTATGCAAAGCTGGCAATTCAGAGCATTGGGGAAAGGATGAACTTCTCAAGAAATAATGATGGGAATAAGTTGTTAGCCATTTTTGTCTATTTCTTACTTTCTAAGTTTTCCATACTTGTGCTGGTGCCTTGCAGTTTGAATTATTATGACTTTATAGTTTGTTTTGCTAATTACTGCTTTTTCTCAAAGATCCTTTGCTGTTCTCATGTGTTTATTCTTTTTGATGTCATTTCTTTTTCTTAATTCATGCTAGTTTATAGAGGAAAGTATAAAGGAATCTTAGAAAGTGTAAAAAGCTGTAAAATGAGTAAACTGCACCTTGTGGGGGGATGGGTGGCTATTCAGAATATCCAGAGAAGCTTTGTTTGTGGTGGTACATATGCTTTTGGCACTTTTGTCACTTTGTTTGAGGCCCGCCCCAGCTCCTCAGTCTGGTATTTGATGTGTGAACCTTGACATTGAGCAGGCCTTGAGGTGGAAGGTGCCACCACCTCACTGACAGTCAGGGATGGAATTACCTAGTTTATGAATTAGTCAAGACTAAGAGGAATATCTTTAGGGAAGACTCTGAATCCAGACATTTCTGAGATTGCTCACTCCTGGAATTCCTTGGATCCCTTATGTGCTGTCTTCAAGTGCAGCCAAAAATTGATGGCTGCCAGTTTTTTTAGAAGCACTAAGTCCTTCAGGACTAATCTAATCCTTCCGTACTATAAACTGTTTTTTGGCACTAGAATAACCAGATTTTGTTATAGTTTCCAGGCATGGTTGAAAAATCTTTAGATTCTTCAATAGTTTTTAACTTTTCACCTTATTAAAATTCCTTGTGAAGCAAAGGTCTGAAATAAAATCAAGATTAATTCAAGAGTAGGGACTTCCCTGGTGGCGCAGTGGTTAAGAATCTACCTGCCAATGCAGGGGACACAGGTTCAAGCCCTCGTCTGGGAAGATCCCACATGCCGTGGAGTAACTAAGCCTGTGTACTACAGCTACTGAGCCTGCGCTCTAGAGCCCGCGAGCCGCAACTACTGAATCCTGCATGCCTAGAGCCCGTGCTCCGCAACAAGAGAAGCCCCCACTGGCTGCAATTAGAGAAAGCCTGTGTGCAGCAATGAAGACCCAACGCAGCCATAAATAAATAAATAGATAGATAAATAAATATTAATTCAAGAGTAAAGTTTAAGTAATATACTGTTTATTTGTCTTAATAAAATGTTTAAAAATTACTTATATGACTGATTTCATACTAAATATAGCAGCAAAACCAAAAAACAAAACTGTGCTGAAGACAAAGGTAGTAAAATCATCTATATCCACAATAAGGAGTTAAGGGATACATGAAACAAAAAGGTGTTAAATGTGATGTCAAAACACTAAACTATATATATATATATATATATATATATGTATATATGTATATATATATATATAGTTTATATGTATAGTTATATATAAACCTCGTGGTAGCCACAAACCAAAAATCTATAATAGATGCACACGAAAAAAGAGAAAGGAATCCAAACATAACACTAAAGGTGGAAGAAAGGAACAAAAACTACAAAAACAACCAGAAAATGATTAACAAAATAGCAATAAGTACATACCTATCAATAATTACTTTAAATGTAAATAGACTAAATGATCCAATCAAAAGACATAGAGTGGCTGAAGGGATACAAAAGCAAGACCCATCTATATGCTGCCTACAGGAGACTCACCTCAGATCTAAAGACACAGACTGAAAGTGAGAGGATGGAAAAGTTATCCCATGCAAATGGAAACAAAAAGAAAGCAGGGGTAGCAGTACTTATATCAGACAAAATAGACTTTTAAAACAGACTGTAACAAGAGACAAGGACGTTACATAATGATCAAAGAATCAATACAACCAGAAAATATACAATTGTAAATATATATATATGTGCCCAATATAGGAACGCCTAAATACAGAAAGCAATTAACAAACATAAAGGGAAAAATTGACAGGAACACAGCAATAGTGGGGGACTTTAACGCCCTACTTAAATCAATGGACAGATCATCCAGACAGAAAATCAGTAAGGAAACTCTGGTCCAAATGACATATTAGACCAGATGATACATGTTTATTATATATATTCCATCCGAAAGCATGAGAATACACCTTCAAGTGCACATGGGCCATTCTCTAGGATAGATCACATGCTAGGGCACAAAACAGGTCTCAGTAAATTTAAGAAGATTGAAATCATATCAAGCATCTTTTCTAACCATGGCAATATGAGACTAGAGATCAGTTACAAGAAAAAAAACAACTGCAGAAAACCCCAAACGTGTGGAGGATAAACAGTATGCTACTAAACAACTGTTGGGCCACTGAAGATTTCAAAGAGGAAAAAAAAAACCTGGAGACAAATGAAAACAGAAACACAATGATCCAAAATCTATGGGGTGTAGCAAAAGCAGTTCTAAGAAGGAAGTTTATAGAGATACAAGCCTACCCCAGGAAACAAGAAAAATCTCAAACAATCTAACCTTATGTCTAAAGGAACTATAAAAAGAAGCAAAACCCAAGGTTAGTAGAAGGAAAGAAATAACAAAGACCAGATCAGAAGTAAATGAAGTAGAGGCTAGAAAAACAATAGAAAAGATCAATGAAACTAAGAGCTGATTCTTTGAAAAGATAAACAAAATGGATAAACCTTTAGCCAGACTCATCAAGAAAAAGAGAGGGCCCATATAAATTAGAAATGAAAGGGCAGTTACAACTGACAGCACAGAAATACAAAGGATCATAAGAGATTACTATGAACAATTATATGCTAGTATAATGGACAACCTAGAAGAAATGGATTAATTCCTAGGATGTACAATCTTCCAAGACTGAATTAGGAGTAAATAGAAAATACAAGCAGACCAGTTACCAGTAATGAAATTGAATCAGTAATCCAAAAACTGCCAACAAACAAAAGTCCAGGACCAGATGGCTTCACAGGTGAATTCTACCAAACATTTAAGGAAGAAATAACACCTATCCTTCTCAAGCTATTCCAAAAAATTGCAGAGAAATGCTGCTGAACTCATTCTGTGAGACCAGTGTCACCCAGATACCAAAACCAGAAAAGACCACAAGAAAAAGAAAATTACAGGCCAATATCACTGATGCAAAAATTCTCAACAAAATATTAGCAAACTGAATTCAACAGTACATTAAAAGGATCATACACCATGATCAATTGGAATTCATCCCAGGGATGCAAGGATGATGGTTCAGTATCTGCAAATCAATATGATACACCACATTAACATATTGAAGACTAAATCATATGATCATCTCAGTAGATGCAGAAAAATTGACAAAATTCAACATCCATTTATGATAAAAACTCTCAACAAAGCGTAGGTATAGAGGGAACATAACTCAGCTTAATATATGACAAGCCCACATCTAACATCATACTCAATGGTGAAAACTTGAAAGCATTTGCTATAAGATCAGGAACAAGAAAAGGATGCCCACTCTTGCCACTTTTATTCAACAGAGTATTGGAAGTCCTAGCCAGAGAAGTCATACAAGAAAAAGAAATAAAAGGAATCCAAATTGGAAAGGAAGAAGTAGAACTGTCACTGTTTGCAGATGACATTGATACTATGTATAGAAAATTCTAAAGATACAACCAAAAAACTATTAGAACTAATAAATGAGTTCAGTAAAGCTGCAGGTTACAAAACTAATATACAGAAATCTGTTGTGTTTGAACTAACAATGACCTATCAAATAGAAATTAAGAAAATAATCCTATTTACAATTGCATCAAAAAAAATACTTGGGGATAAATCTAAACAAGGAGGTAAAAGACCTATACTCAGGAAACTGTAAGACATTGATGAAAGAAATGGAAGACAACACAAACAAATGGAAAGGTATATCCTGCTATGGATTGGAAGAATTAATATTGTTAAAATGACCATACTCCCAAAGGCAATCTACAGATTTAGTGCAATCCTTATCAAAATACCAATGGTGTTTTTCACGTAACTAGAGCAAATAATTCTAAAATTTGTATGGAAACACACAAGACCCTGAATAGCCAAAAAAATCTTGAGAAAGAAGAACAAAGCTGGAGATAACACACTCCCTGATTTCAAACTATACTACAAAGCTGCAGTAATCAAAATAGCATGGTACTGGCACAAAAACAGACACAGATCAATGGAACAGAATTGAGAGCCTAGAAATAAACCCACACACTTATGATCAATTAGTCTACAACAAAGGAGGCAAGAATATACAATGGAGAAAAGACAGTCTCTTCAGTAAGTGGTACTGGGAAAACTGGACAGCTCCATGTAAAAGAATAAAATTAGAACATTCTTTAACACCATATACAAAAATAAACTCAAAATGGATTAAAGATTTAATGTAAGGCCTGAAACCGTAAAACTCCTAGAAGATAACATGGGTAGTATATGCTCTTTGACATTGCTCTTAGCAATATTTTTTGGAGATGTCTCCTCAGGCAGGGGAAACAAAAGCACAAATAAGCAAATGGGATTACATCAAACTAAAAAGCTTTTGCATAGCAATGGAAACTATTGAGAAAATGAAAAGGCAGTCAGTCTACTGAATGGGAGAAGATATTTGCAAATGATATATCAGATAAGGGTTTAATATCCAAAATGAACAAAGAACTCATACAACTCAACATCAAAAAAACAAATAACTGGATTTAAAAATGGATAGAGAACCTGAATACACATTTTTCCAAAGAAGACATACAGCTAGCCATCAGACACATGAAAGGATATTCAGTACCACTAATCATCAGGGAAATGCAAATTAAAAGCACAATGCAAATTAAAACCACAATGAGATACCCCCTCACATCTGTCAGAATGGCTGTCATCAAAAAGACAAATATGTGTTGGTGAGGATGTGGAGAAGAGGAAACGCTTGTGCCCCGTTGGCAGGAATGTATGTTGGTATGGTCACTATGGAAAACAGTATGGAGGTTCCTCAAAAAGTAGACATAGAACTACCTATTTCCCTTCTGGGTATTTTTCCAAAGAAAGTGAAAACACTAGTTAGAAGAGATACATGCACCCCTATGTTCATTGCAGCATATTTACAACAGCCAAGATATGGAAGAAACCGAAGTGTCTGTCGACTGCTGAACATATCAGAATTCATATAGCCATTTACTTTTTTTTTTTAAATTTTATTTATTTATTTATTTATTTATTTATTTATTTATTTATTTATTTATTTATTTTTGGCTGTGTTGGGTCTTCGTTTTCTTTGCGAGGGCTTCCTCCAGTTGCGGCGAGCGGGGGCCACTCTTCATCACGGTGTGCGGGCTTCTCACTGTCGCGGCCTCTCTTGTGGCGGAGCACAAGCTCCAGACGCGCAGGCTCAGTAGCTGTGGCTCACGGGCCTAGTTGCTCCGTGGCATGTGGGATCTTCCCAGACCAGGGCTCGAACCCGTGTCCCGCGCATTGGCAGGCAGACTCTCAACCACTGCGCCACCAGGGAAGCCCTGTAGCCATTTACTTTTACCATTTGGATTGCCTCCAGTGTTTTCCTGTTACATATATTGAATAATACAGCAATAGCCTTATACGTAACCCATTACATATAATATGGCAGTAGCCTTATATGTATGGTAGAAGTGACTTCTGTCCTGTGAGTAAAGTATGGCCAAATGACTTCCATTAATTCTTCCAGTTTGTGTTGGTAGAGCATGAGAAACAAGTGTAATAGGTCAGGAACAGATTTTATGGAACACTGAAAGTGCTTCCCAACATATTTCTTGGTTTTTTTGGGTCTTTTGTTTGTTTGGAAACTGATAAGGCTGGTCAGATGTATGTGGTGGCCTAGAGGCTCTGAGGGTGCAGAGGTTCTGACCACAGGGGACTGAATGGGAAGATCACAATCTGTCCACTTGCCCATTTTTGGCACACTGGTTAGAAAGCTGAGGATTAGAATTGATTCCTTGTGGGTTCTTGTTAAGTGGATTTGGTGAAAGCATTGTTTTAAGGAGTTTACTTTTGGGGTGGAGTGAGTGGTAGATTGGAAAGAGGAGGAAAGAGGAGAAACTCAGGAAGGGAAACCAGATGGGAGGCAGCTGCAGTGACATAACCACCATGTAATGAAGGTCTGAATTTCTTTGCCTGTACAGGAAATGGGAAGTCCTCCAGCCACTATTCGTTAAAAGCTCTTTTATTTTAAATTGATATTTGACTTGAGCATTAATACTTAAGGAGCTTAGAATTCTAGATTTGAGAGCAGTGCTGAGCAATGTAATGACAGCTTGTGTGCTTACCAAGAATGAGAATCAGTTTGCCAAAAGGTGTGGTGATTTTGGGCAAAGTGTAGAGAATGGAGACAGTAGAACATGGTAGGGGGAGCATAGATTTTGGAGCCAGACTGACTTTGTCTTGCATCTCAGCTCTACTGCTTATTACCTCTGTGAATTTAGGCAAGCTTACTTAATTCTCACCGAGCCTGTTGACGCTTCTGTAAAATGGAAATAATATTACCTACCATGTATATAGATTTGTGGGGAGGATAAAACACCATAATGCACGTAAGGTGTCTGACTTTCCTCTTCTTTCAAGGAATAAATACCCATTAATTTAAAAAAGTGCAAGGGCTCTGTCTTGAGAGTTAGTCTAAAATATTTGAGGGTTGAAAATAAGTAGCAGAAATTTAACCAATTTTCTGATGACTGCTTTATCCTCTGATTGAAAATCCTATGACTCTTGAATTAATTGTTCAGCTGTTTTAAAAATTAGGCCAAACACTGACTATAGTAATACTTGTCTCTGTGCAGACTCCATGTCCTTTTTATAAAGGCTACTTTTTAGAAGCCTTTACTGCATAGTGAGAATTGTATTATGTGTACTGAGCACTAGATGGTGCTCAAATAAGGCAAGAGGCAGCTTTTGGTACAGTCATACAATCACTAAACTCATTTTTCTCAGTTGCAAATTCATGTGTGTTCATCTTTAGTACCTTCAAATACAGAAAAGCTCAAGGAAGGTAAAAATGATAAACATAACACTAATCAGAAGTAACCTTTGTTAACTTTTTGGTGTATATCTTGTCAGTTCTCTCTCTCATTTAAAAACGTTTGCATCATATTCCACACATTTTTTATTTAACTCACATATTCCTCATGTCATTGTGTTCATACAACATAATTTTAAATGGTTGTAGAATGTTCTGTCTTATAGATGTCCATAAGTTATATTGTTGAACATTTTGCTTGTTTCTTATTTTTCCTGATTGTATATTAAAAACTATGCTGAAATTCCTTGTAGCCAAGTCTTTGTGCATATCCTTAACTATACAACTGGAGTGAGTTCTTGGTAGTTGAATTGCTGGTAAAATAGTCTTTTTTTTTTTTTTTCTTTTTAAATCACAGAAATCTTTCATTGTATAAAAGTTAGAAAATACAGAAACAAAAGGGAAGATTGTCATGTGTTATCATCGTATAGAGATAACCACTGTTGATATTTTGGTATATGTTTTTCCATACTTTTTTTTTAATGGACATTCCTAATAATAGACATGTGTATTTATGTCTCCCTCCCCCCCATAAATATGTGATTGTATTGTATTACTGTTATGTAACTTGTAAAAATTAATGTATTTGATATATTTCCTTTTTTGTAAATGTGAATATTTTAAGATGTATTTACCAAAAAATGGTTATTGAATGCCTCCCATTTGTTAGGCACTGTTTTTAAGGGCTGGAAACATTGTAGTGAACATGAGGGGCAAGGTCCCCGCTCTCAAGCAGCTTATATTTTAGTGGAGGAATGGGCAATAAACAAGTAAAGAAATAAATACATAAAGTCAGTTTTGAAAAATAAAGCAGAGCAAGGTCATGAAGAGTGATAGAATGAGAACAAATACCAGAGGGAAATTTCTTTAGCTAGAGGGTCTCTGGGGTAGCGGCATTTAAGCAGACATTAGTGAAATCAGGGAGCCCTGCATGTTCTGGGGAAAGAGTATTCCACCAGGTAGAGGAAACAGCAAATGTAAAGGATTTGAAGCAGGAATAAGTTCTGCATGTTAGAGAAGTAGCAAAAAAGCCAGTGTGGCAGAACAGTGAGCAAGGAAACAAATTACATAGGGATTTTGGGCCATGGTAAAGATTTTTTATGAAGTGTGGTATTGCAGAAACGAGCATGCTTTAATGTTGGTATTTGGGGAATTTAGTCTAGTCTGCTGTAATTTACTTACTCTCCTATAATATGGAAAGATTTTACTCACATAGTTTGTTTTATTGTGGTATAATTTACATAACATAAAATTTATCATTTTAGCCACTTTTAAGTGTATAGTTCAGTGGCATTAAGTATGTTCCCAGTGTTTTACAGTCATCATGACTCTCATTTCCAGAACTTTTTCATTATCTCAAACCGAAATTCTGTACCCATTAAACAGTAACTCCCTATTCCCCCCACTTTCCAGCCCATGGTAACCTCTACTCTACTTTCCATCTCTATGAATTTGCCTATTCTAGGTACCTCATATAAATGGAATCGTTTAATATTTATCTTTTTGTGTCCGGCCTGTTTCACTTAGCATAGTATTTTCAAGTTGCATCCATGTTGTAGCACATGTCAGAATTTCCTTCCTTTTTCGGCTGAAAAATATCCACTGTATGTATTTCCCACATCACATAATGTTTTTTAAACTTCAGTTTGTTGTACTTTCTTATAAATTCTTTTAAATAAATGCCTTTCATTTCTCTTCAGCATTGTTAGGTTCCAGTTACCACTCTTGATTTTTTTTTCAGGGATCCTCCTTGCATTCTAAAGAATATGTTCGTTCTGCTAAGAGGCTTGGCTAATGTAAATAGCAGCGTTAATTTAGCAGTTATTTATTGAGCACTTACTGTGTGCCGGTGCTGGGCTCATTTCTTAGACTCATTTCCTCATTTAGTTCTCACATCAAGTCTGTGGGGTTGGTACTGTTATTATTCCTGTATGTGAGAAAACAGGCCTGGGGAGGTTTTCCGAGGTCACATGGCTATTAGCTTCCATGGACCAGATTCCAACCAGGTTTATGTAGCTCCAGAGATGAATTCTGTTGGTCATTATGCTACACAGTCTCCATTTGGAAGCATAGACCAATCACTGACTGAGTATCAAATAATGGCTAAAGAGATGCAACATTAAATTATACACGCTTATCTTTGAGAAAAGAATCACCAGATCTGTATATTCACATTTTCAAGCACTTTCAAAGTGAGGGTGATAATAACACATACTTTATGTTTGAGTGCCATTATTTACAATGTACATGTAATAAATATATTATTTACAATTAATATAGGCAAGTTGATTTATAATCTGTCCCGTGTTTTAACCTTGCCTTGTGTCTTCTCTGTTTAAGGGGAGTTGCCAGAATAATCCTTCCTCAGAGTTTCTTTTTTTTTTTTAAACATATTTATTAGAGTATAATTGCTTTACAATGATGTGTTAGTTTCTGCTTTATAACAAAGTGAATCAGCTATACATATATATATATATCTCCCCATATCTCCTCCCTCTTGCATCTCCCTCCCATCCTCCTTATTGCACCCCTCTAGGTGGTCACAAAGCACCGAGCTGATCTCCCTGAGCTATGTGGCTGCTTCCCACTAGCTATCTGTTTTACATTTGGTAATGTATATATGTCCATGCCACTGCCTCGCTTTGTGCCAGCTAACCGTTCCGCCTCCCTGTGTCCTCAAGTCCATTCTCTACGTCTGTGTCTTTATTCCTGTCCTGCCCCTAGGTTCTTCAGAACCATTTTTTTTAGATTCCATATATATGTGTTAGCATGTGGCATTCGTTTTTCTCTTTCTGACTTACTACACTCTGTATGACAGACTCTAGGTCCATCCACCTCACTACAAATAACTCAATTTCATTTCTTTTTATGGCTGAATAATATTCCATTGTATATATGTGCCACATCTTCTTTATCCATTCATCTGTCGATGGACACTTAGGTTGCTTCCATGTCCTGGCTATTGTAAATACTGTTGCGATGAACATTGTGGTACATGACTCTTTTAGAATTATGGTTTCCTCAGGGTACATGCCCAGTAGTGGGATTGCTGGGTCGTATGGTAGTTCTATTTTTAGTTTTTTAAGGAACCTCCATACTGTTCTCCATAGTAACTGTATCAATTTACATTCCCACCAACAGTGCAAGAGGGTTCCCTTTTCTCCACACCCTCTCCAGCATTTATTGTTTGTAGATTTTTTGATGATGGCCATTCTGACTGGTGTGAGGTGATACCTCATTGTAGTTTTGATTTGCATTTCTCTAATGATAGTGATGTTGAGCATCTTTTCATGTGTTTGTTGGCAATCTGTATATCTTCTTTGGAGAAATGTCTATTTAGGTCTTCGGCCCATTTTTGGATTGGGTTGTTTGTTTTTCTGATATTGAGCTACGTGAGCTGCTTGTAAATTTTGGAGATTAATCTTCTGTCAGTTGCTTCATTTGCAAATATTTTCTCCCATTCTGAGGGTTGTCTTTTCATCTTGTCTATGGTTTCCTTTTGCTGTGCAAAAGCTTTTAAGTTTCATTAGGTCCCATTTGTTTTTATTTCCATTTCTCTAGGAGGTGGGTCAAAAAGGATCTTGCTGTGATTTATGTCATAGAGTGTTCTGCCTATGTTTTCCTCTAAGAGTTTGATAGTGTCTGGCCTTACATTTAGGGCTTTAATCCATTTTGAGTTTACTTTTGTGTATGGTGTTACGGAGTGTTCTGATTTCATTCTTTTACATGTAGCTGTCCAGTTTTCCCAGCACCACTTACTGAAGAGGCTGTCTTTTCTCCATTGTATATTCTTGCCTCCTTTATCAAAGATGAGGTGACCATATATGTGTGTGGGTTTATCTCTGGGCTTTCTATCCTGTTCCATTGATCTATATTTCTGTTTTTGTGCCAGTACCATACTGTCTTGATTACTGTAGCTTTGTAGTATACTCTGAAGCCCTGGAGCCTGATTCCTCCTGCTCCATTTGGGTTTCTCAAGATTGCTTTGGCTATTCAGGGTCTTTTGTGTTTCCATACAAATTGTGCAATTTTTTGTTCTAGTTCTGTGAAGAATGCCATTGGTAGTTTGATAGGGATTGCATTGCATCTGTAGATTGCTTTGGGTAGTATAGTCATTTTCACAATGTTGATTCTTCCAAACCAAGAACATGGTATATCTCTCCATCTGTTTGTATCGTCTTTAATTTCTTTCATCAGTGTCTTACAGTTTTCTGCATACAGGTCTTTTGTCTCCTTAGGTTGGTTTATTCCTTGGTATTCTATTCTTTTTGTTGCCATGGTAAATGGGAGTGTTTCCTTAATTTCTCTTTCAGATTTTTCATCACTAGTGTATAGGAATGCAAGAGATTTCTGTGCATTAATTTTGTATCCTGCTACTTTACCAAATTCATTGATTAGCTCTAGGAGTTTTCTGGTAGCATCTTTAGGATTTTCTATGTATAGTGTCATGTCATGTACAAACAGTGACAGCTTTACTTCTTCCTTTCTGATTTGGATTCCTTTCATTTATTATCTTCTCTGATTGCTGTGGCTAAAACTTCCAAAACTATGTTGAATAATAGCGGTGAGAGTGGACATGCTTGTCTTGTTCCTGATCTTAGAGGAAATGCTTTCAGTTTTTCACCAGTGAGAATGATGTTGGCTGTGGGTTTGTCACATATGGCCTTTATTATGTTGAGGTAAGTTCCCCCATGCTTGCTTTCTGGAGGGTTTTTATCATAAATGGGTGTTGAATTTTGTCAAAAGCTTTTTCTGCATCTATTGAGATGATCATATGGTTTTTCTCCTTCCGTTTGTTAATATGGTGTATCACATTGATTGATTTGCCTATATTGAAGAATCTTTGCATTCCTGGGATAAACCCCACTTGATCATGGTGTATGATCCTTTTAATATGCTGTTGGATTCTGTTTGCTAGTATTTTGTTGAGGAATTTTGCATCTGTATTCATCAGTGACATTGACCTGTAGTTTTCTTTTTTTGTGACATCTTTTTCTGGTATCAGGGTGATGGTGGCCTCGTATAATGAGTTTGGGAGTGTTCCTCCCTCTGCTATATTTTGGAAGAGTTTGAGAAGGATAGGTGTTAGCTCTTCTCTAAATGTTTGATAGAATTCGCCTGTGAAGCCATCTGGTCCTGGGCTTTTGTTTGTTGGAAGATTTTTAATCACAGTCTCAATTTCAGTGCTTGTGATTGGTCTGTTTATATTTTCTATTTCTTCCTGGTTCAGACTCAGAAGGTTGTGCTTTTCTAAGAATTTGTCCATTTCTTCCGGTTTGTCCATTTTATTGGCACATAGTTGCTTGTAGTAATCTCTCATGATCCTTTGTGTTTCTGCAGTGGCGGTTGTTACTTCCTCTTTTTCATTTCTAATTCTATTGATTTGAGTCTTCTCCCTTTTTTTCTTGATGAGTCTGGCTAATGGTTTATCAGTTTTGTTCATCTTCTCAAAGAACCAGCTTTTAGTTTTATTGATCTTTGCTATTGTTTCCTTCATTTCTTTTTCATTTATTTCTGATCTGATCTTTATTGATTTCTTTCCTTCTGCTAACTTTGGGGTTTTTTTGTTCTTCTTTCTCTAATTGCTTTAGGTGTAAGGTTAGGTTGTTTATTTGAGATGTTTCTTGTTTCTTGACGTAGGATTGTATTGCTATAAACTTCCCTCTTAGAACTGCTTTTGCTGCATCCCATAGGTTTTTGGTCATCGTGTTTTCATTGTATTTGTTTCTAGGTATTTTTTGATTTCCTCTTTGATTTCTGCAGTGATCTCTTGGTTATTTAGTAGTGTATTTAGCCTCCATGTGTTTGTATTTTTCACAGATTTTTTTTCCTGTAATTGATACCTAGTCTCATAGTGTTGTGGTCGGAAAAGATACTTGATACGATTTCTATTTTCTTAGATTCACCAAGGCTTGATTTGTCACCCAAGGTATGATCTGTTCTGGAGAGTGTTCCATGAATCCTTGAGAAGAAAGTGTATTTTGTTGTTTTTGCATGGGATGTCCAATAAATATCAATTAAGTCTATCTTGTTTAATGTATCATTTAAAGCTTGTGTTTCCTTTTTTATTTTCATTTTGAATGATCTGTCCATTGGTGAAAGTGGGGTGTTAAAGTCCCCTACTATGATTGTGTTACTGTCGATTTCCCCTTTTATGGCTGTTAACATTTGCTTTATCTATTGAGGTGGTCCTATGTTGGGTCCATAAATATGTACAGTTGTTATATCTTCTTCTTGGATTGATACCGTGATCATTATGTAGTGTCCTTCTTTGTCTCTTGTAATAGTCTTTATTTTAAAGTCTATTTTGTCTGATATGAGAATTGCTACTCCAGCTTTCTTTTGATTTCCATTTGCATGGAATATCTTTTTCCATCCCCCCACTTCCAGTCTGTATGTGTCCCTAGGTCTGAAGTGGGTCTCTTGTAGACAGCATATATACCGGGTTTTTTTTGTATCCATTCAGCCAGTCTGTGTCTTTTGGTTGGAGCATTTAATCCAGTTACATTTAAGGTAGTTATCGATATGTATGTTCCTATTATCATTTTCTTAATTGTTTTGGGTTTGTTATTGTAGGTCTTTTGCTTCTCTTGTGTTTCCTGCCTAGAGAAGTTCCTTTAGCGTTTGTTGTAAAGCTGGTTTGATGGTGCTGAATTCTCTTAGCTTTTGCTTGTCTGTAAAGGTTTTAATTTCTCCATCAAATCTGAATGCGATCCTTGCTGGGTAGAGTAATCTTGGTTGTAGGTTTTTCCCTTTCATCACTTTAAATATGTCCTGCCACTCCCTTCTGGCTTGCAGAGTTTCTGCTGAACGATCAGCTGTTAACCTTATGGGGATTACCTTGTATTTTTTTTTTTTAAGAAATTTATTTATTTTATATATTTACTTTTGGCTGTGTTGGGTCTCTGTTGCTGTGCGTGGGCTTTCTTTAGTTGCTGTGAGCGGGGGCCTCTTCATTATGGTGTGCGGACTTCTCATTGTGGTGGCTTCTCTTGTTGCAGAGCACGGGCTCTAGGCACACGGGCTTCAGTAGTTGTGGCTTGCAGGCTCTAGAGTGCAGGCTCAGTAGTTGTGGCACACGGGCTTAGTTGCTCTGCGGCTTGTGGAATCTTCACGGACCAGGGCTCGAACCTGTGTCCCTGCATTGGCAGGCAGATTCTTAACCACTCTGCCACCAGGGAAGCCCCCCTTGTATGTTATTTGTTGTTTCTCCCTTGCTGCTTTTAATATTTTTTCTTCGTATTTAATCTTTGATAGTTTGATTAATATGTGTCTTGGCGTGTTTCTCCTTGGATTTATCCTGTGTGGGACTTTGTGCTTCCTGGAGTTGATTGACTATTTCCTTTCCCATATTAGGGAAGTTTTCAACTATAATCTCTTCAAATATTTTCTCAGTCCCTTTCTTTTTGTCTTCTTCTTCTGGGACCCCTATAATTCGAATGTTGGTGTGTTTAATGTTGTCCCAGAGGTGTCTGAGACTGTCCTCAATTCTTTTCATTCTTTTTTCTTTATTCTGCTCTGCAGTAGTTATTTCCACTATTTTATCTTCCAGGTTAGTTATCTGTTCTTCTGCCTCAGTTATTCTGCTATTGGTTCCTTTTAGAGAATTTTGAATTTCATTTATTGTGTTGTTCATCATTGTTTGTTTGCTCTTTAGTTCTTCTAGGTCCTTGTTAAATGTTTCTTGTACTTTCTCCATTCTATTTCCAAGATTTTGGATCATCTTTACTGTCATTACTCTGAATTCTTTTTCAGGTAGACTGCTTGTTTCCTCTTTATTTGTTTGGTCTGGTGGGTTTTTACCTTGCTCCTTCATCTGCTGTGTGTTTCTTTGTCTTCTCATTTTGCTTAACTTACTGTGTTTGGGGTCTCCTTTTTGTAGGCTGCAGGTTCATAGTTCCCTTTGTTTTTGGTGTCTGCCCCCAGTGACTAAGGTTGGTTCAGTGGGTTGTGTAGGCTTCCTGGTGAAGGGGACTGGTGCCTGTGTTCTGGTGGATGAGGCTGGATCTTGTCTTTCTGGTGGGCAGGACCGCGTCTGGTGGTGTGTTTTGGGGTGTCTGTGACCTTATTATGATTTTAGGCAGCCTCTCTGCTAATGGGTGGGGTTGTGTTCCTGTCTTGCTAGTTGTTTGGCATAGGGTGTCCAGCATTGTAGCTTGCTGGTTGTTGAGTGGAGCTGGGTCTTAGCATTGAGATGGAGATCTCTGGGAGAGCTTCTGCTGTTTGATATTACATGGAGCCGGGAGGTCTCTGGTGGACCAGTGTCCTCAACTCGGCTCTCCCACCTCAGAGGCACAGGCCTGACACCCGGCCAGAGCGTGAAGACCCTGTCAGCAACATGGCTCAGCAGAAAAGGGAGAAAAAAAGAAAGAAAGACAGAAAAATAAAATAAAGTTATTAAAATAGAAAATAAAAAATTATTAAAATTAGAAAACTTAAAAAGTAATTTAAAAAAAAGAAAGAAGAGAGCAACAAAACCAAAAAACAAATCCACCAATGATAACAAGTGCTAAAAACTATACAAAAAAAAAAAAAGGACAGACAGAACCCTAAGACAGATGGTAAAAGCAAAAGTAAACAGACAAAATCACACAAAGAAGCATACACATACACACTCACAAGCGAAAAAGGAAAAAAATATATCTATTTCTATATTAAAAAAAAAAGGAAGAGAGCAACCAAATCAATAAACAAATCTACCAGTAATAATAAACTCTAATTACTAAACTAAGATAAACATAAAACTAGAAACAAATTAGATGCAGAAAGCAAACCCCAAGTCTACAGTTGCTCCCAAAGTCCACTTCCTCAATTTGGGATGATTCGTTGTCTATTCAGGTATTCCACAGATGCAGGTACATCAAGCTGATTGTGGAGATTTAATCCGCTGCTCCTGAGGCTGCTGGGAGAGATTTCCTTTCTCTTCTATGTTCGCATAGCTCCTGGGGTTCAGCTTTGGATTTGGCCCCGCCTCTGCGTGTAGGTCGCCTGAGGGCGTCTGTTCTTCGCTCAGACAGGACGGGGTTGAAGGAGCAGCTGATTAGGGGGCTTTTGCTCACTCACGCTGGGGGGATGGAGGGGTACGGAATGAGGGGCGAGCTTGTGGCAGCAGAGGCCGGTGTGACGTTGCAGCAGCCTGAGGTGCGCCACGTGTTCTCCCGGGGAAGTTGTCCCTGGATCACGCTCTCCTCTGTGGCTCCGAAGCTTCCCCCCCAGCACCCCCGTCTCCGCCCACAAAGGGGCTTCCTAGTGTGTGGAAGCTTTTCCTCCTTCACAGCTCCCTCCCTGAGGTGCAGGTCCCGTCTCTATTCTTTTGTCTCGGTTTTTTCTTTTTTCTTTTGCCCTACCCAGGTACGTGGGGAGTTTCTTGCCTTTTGGGAGGTCTGAGGTCTTCTGCCAGCGTTCAGTAGGTGTTCTGTAGCAGTTGTTCCACATGTGGATGTATTTCTGATGTATTTGTGGGGAGTAAGGTGGTCTCCGCGTCTTACTCCTCCGCCATCTTGAAGGTCTCCCTCAGAATTTCTTGATCTGTTTCCTGCTGAGAAACAGGAAAAGAAACTTTGATTGAATTAGGTCACAAGTTTTTAACTGAGAGAAAGAAGTGATTGTAAAATTTTTTTTTGAATTTTTGATGCTTGTCTCTGCTTTTATATTTTTATTCTCTTTGGCACACTTTATGTACAATTTTATTAGAACTTTTCAAGTTGAAACAACCTGCTCTGTCATTGAGGTGGGCCTGGGATAACTCCTAAACCATTTTCTAAACTGTCTCTAATTCTTTCATCATATGTTTACTTGAATGGTGACCAAAATAGTGTACTTGGCCATTTTACTAAGGGAATAAATAATTCAAGACTTTTTTTGGCATCTTATTTTCTCAGATTGAGGGGCCAAAAGAAGTTTACATCTTGAGTCAAAACCTTTATTTCCCTTTGTTTTATATATACTTTTCTATGCAAAATTATTTTAGAAGATGCTTGAGTTTGCCCAGGGTTGATTGTTCCCTTAAACTAAAAGCTTAAGTGGGGGAAAACATAACTAACATTGTTCAAAGCATTAAAATAAGGGAGAAAGTAAGTTTTGCTCCAAGTATACCTTTCTTTCCTTTTCTCACTTTGTTGGTTGGAATCTGAATTTTTAAGTCGTTTTTTTCTGTTGCTTTCTTGAGAAAATAAATGCAGTATGATCTTGCATGATAGTTGCTGAAATTTTGACATTTTAGTAGTTACAGTTTCTTCCATTTTGGAAGTTGATTGACAGCCTATAGGATTGTCTGTGAATCTCATGAATATAAATACTTTTTGGTTCTGCTTGGTGCATTAAAAATTACTATAATAAACTTATATGCAATTTTTATCCTTTAATTTTTTCCTTTGAATAGCCTCTTTTAAAACATTAACGTTTCCACAGTTTAACCACTGAATGGGCTGATTCTTGTTGGTTTTGTGAATGATTTCCATAATTCTCTCTTTGCTAAGGTAAGGGGGAAAATGTCTTTAGATGTGCTGCTATGCTTTTCTGCGTGTTTACGTGTTGATTTTACTCATGTTGTGTCTTAAACTGACAAACATATAATTTGTTAGAGAATGTATGTTGTGGGCTGAAAATGACACTATTAATATAAAATGTCAATTTTGAAATCATTTTATGGTGGAGTTTTCAGTGAAAAAGACTTAAGAATTGGGCTTCCCTGGTGGTGCAGTGGTTAAGAATCCGCCTGCCAATGCAGGGGACACGGGTTCGAGCCCTGGTCTGGGAAGATCCCACATGCCGCGGAGCAACTAAGCCCGTGCACCACAACTAGTGAGCCTGCGCTCTAGAACCCGCGAGCCACAACTACTGAAGCCCGCGCGTCTAGAGCCCATGCTAGGCAACAAGAGAAGCCACTGCAGTGAGAAGCCCGCTCACTGCAACGAGAGCAGCCCCCACTCGCCACAATTAGAGAAAGCCCATGCCCAGCAATAAAGACCCAACACAGCCAAAAATAAATAAATAAAATAAATAAATTTATATTAAAAAAAGGCTTAAGAATTTTCAGTGTTTATTTTATGAACCTCATAATTATATCTATTTTGATTTTTCAGCAAATCAGTGTTTAGAAATCTGTGTGTGATTCTCCCCTCAACAACTTTCTGCCCATCTGCTTTTCATTAAAAGATTTGAACTATGAGTTTATCATCTTTCATTATTGAGATTCACTTATGAGATCAGTGTGCTTGAAAGTAAAAATAAGGGGCTTCCCTGGTGGTGCAGTGGTTAAGAATCCGCCTGCCAATGCAGGGGACATGGGTTCGAGCCCTGGTCCGGGAAGATCCCACATGCTGCGGAGCAACTAAGCCCATGTGCCACAACTACTGAGCCCATGCGCCACAACTGCTGAAGCCCGCGTGCCTAGAGCCTGTGCTTTGCAGCAAGAGAAGCCACTGCAATGAGAAGCCTGCGCACCACAATGGAGAGTAGCCCCCGCTTGCCGCAACTAAAAGAAAGCCCGCACGCAGCAACGAATACCCAATGCAGCCAAAAATAAATAAATAAATTAATTAATTTTTTAAAAAAGTAAAATAAAACCAGTCTAAATTACTGAAAGCTGTGAATTAGGCAATATGTAATTAAAAAATTTAGCTTTCTTACCAAACTATAGTTTATGATTTCATAGCAGTTACAAAAAAGTCATCTATCACCTTACCACTTTTCTCATTAGACTTAATTTCTTCTGTTTTCTTCTAGTTCTTTATCATTCACATAATTTTTAAATGATTTAAATTGTAACAGATGTAATTTTTATAATAATACACCTATGAGAACTTCTGTTAGGTATATATAGAAATTCCAGTTAGTGGTAATGTTCTAGATTGATATTATGTGGGTTTGCCTTAATAAAAAAGTAGCTAAATATTATTCATATTGAAGGAGTATTAAACTAGAAGTTTGACATATTTATTCTTCTATTGTTACCTGGGACAAGTTACTTAGCTTCTCCATTTCTGTCACTTGTAGATTGAGGATACTCTTATTTCGTTAGTCAACTTCTCAGGGTTTTTAAAAGAAATCAAATGAAATATTCAAGGTGAGAGAACATTGAATAGTATATAGGCCTCTACAGATTACAAGTTGTAGCTAATCAGCAAATTTATTTGCATATCAACAATTAATATGCTGAAGTCTTTGAACATATTTCTTCTGTAGAAGGTTAAACAGTTCTTTTCCTTAGTCTCCTCCCATGTTGAAATACTTTCTTTAAAATATAACATAAAAGTTAGTTTCAACTCAATTTAGCCAAACAACCCCAAATTCTATGTTAGTGGAGTTCAAATTACTGAAAATCTGCTAAATGTTTACAATACTTAGTTGCAGTTTTGAGTTTTTTAAAATAGATTATTTTTCTCTGTAGTGTAAAAATTTTTTTTAAAATCTGATTTTATGTGGAAACTTAAATTACTTCTGCATTTAAGAATATGATAATAAGTTTTTTTTTTTTTAGGTTGCTCTACAACCATTTGGTAAGCTTCTTCTCTAAGATTATGTATTATTCAACCTCTTTTTTTCTTTCTTTAATCCCTGAGGGCCAACACCATGGCCTGGCAGTTTCCATTGGTACCTCTTATGTTACTTAAAAATTTGAAGTGTGGACACATGAAGAAGAATGAGACAGATGGGTTGACAGAAAAGAAAAGAGAATGTTGAAAAAGAAAAAAAATGTTGGATGGTAGAAACTGCCTAAAGGACCACAAATAATTCCTTCTGGGGCTGTATGTTGGCTCCCTGGTATAGGTCATGGGTCATGAATTAAGTTATCAGCCTAAGTATGCTGCTTCTGTGAACTCCCATGGTATTTTACTTGCCAACTGTAGCCTGTCTGACTTGGTACACCAGCTGACTAAAATACTGTAAATAACTCTTACATATATTTTTATGTGTGACAGTTATCAGGAATAGGTGTTAAGTTCATTAGATGACCCATTTTATATATTTATTTTGGTTGTGGACACTTGTATTCTTGAACTACAGGCTTCATATGAAATTAGCGTTTTTCCCCTACCAGCAAATGTTCTTTCTTGTTTATTTGTCAGTTTTGGAAAACCACTTGCCATCTGACAGTGGTACTCTGTTGATGAATGAAGGAATGCGTGCTGTAACAGTGAGCTCTGGTCTTTTTATTTTCATACACGAACTAATGGCAGGGTCTCCCTGAGGTTGTGGTGGAGAGCAGATCTAACCATCAAGGCCAGGGTTGTTTCTCTTCTCTTCTGTCACCTCGTGAATCATGGCTCATGACATCTGGACACATTTTCTGCATAAATGGGTGGTAGAGTTGATCATCTCTTTTTATAATGAAAAATATTATCCACGATTTTTTACTTCGTATTTGCTAATTTTTTTCTTTTTCTATCACAGTTGAACATTTCTGTATCCTCTTCACTATACCATTCTTCAAGTTAAGGCCAGAGTTGTTTGTCATGTCAGGGAATTGTAGCACAGAGTTTAAATCCAAAGAAGTTGTAAACTCTCTGTTCAGTGGTTTCTTGATATGCCCCACCATCCATGTTAGTTGATACAAAAATTGTCTGCCTGGTACAGTGAAAGAATTTAGGTGGTGTTGAATAGAATTTGTTTTAAATTTACGGTGGCATGGTAATTTGCCAGTTAGATGTCACATCCTTTATGAATTCCTGTCTATAGGCAATTTTAAAGGGGAAAAAAATCTGTATTTGTCATGAAGGTTCTTATGCTTGCATACTGTCAACACATGCTTATCTGAATATAAAAATCATTGGATTTGGTGTCAAAAGATCTGGGTTTGTAATTTTGCAGATTTAGTAATATGTATGGGTTAAGCCACAGTTACGCATTTTGGTGGGAATGGTAATTGGTTAAATCTTTCTGGAATGTAATTTGCAGTATTCATCAGAACAGAAGTGTCACTGACCTAGCAATTCCACTTCTAGAGTTTATGTTAAGGAGATGATTGGACAAGTTCAGAGATGTATGTGTAAAGACATTGGTAGCAACGTTTATAACAGAAAATTGCTAACAATCTAAGTGTCCAGATGAATGAACAAACATAAAAATGGTGCATCTGCACACTGGAACAATATATAGTCATTAATAAAGATTATGTGTTTATAGATATGGAAAAATCCACAACATATTAAGTGGTTAAAGCCAGTTATAAAATCATTCATATAGCATAATCTCATTGAAGCAAAATTGTGTTATATATATTAATATTAAAAATGTGTATATTTATATAATTCTTCTGTATAAGTTTTTATAGCTTTATTTTTATGTTTCTTTTTTTTTAACTTGTTATTTTGAAATAATTATGGATTCACAGGACGTTGCACACACACACACACACACACACACACACACACACACACACACACAAAGTAGTACAGGGGAGGTTCCTTGCATCCTTCCCTGTTTTCCCCAATGGTAACATCTTGCGTAACTCTAATTCAGTACCAAAACCAGGAAATTGACATTGGTATAAGCCACAAAAGCTATTGAGATTTCAGCAGTTAGTTATACATGCACTCATTTGTGAGCACATGTATAGCTCTGTACAGTTTTATCACATGTGTAACCACCACCACAATCAAGATGCATAACTGTTTCATCCCAGCAAGGCTCCCTTGTGCTTTCCCTTCATAGCCACACCCATTCTTTCTACCTTCCCCATCTCTAAACCCTGGCAGCCAGTAATCAGTTTTCCATCTCTATAATTTTTTTATTTCAAGAAGGTTGTTTAAGTGGAATCATACAATATGTAACATTTTGAGATTGGCTCTTTCATTCAGCATAGTGTCTTTGAGATCTATTCAGGTTGTTCTGTGTGTCATAGTTCATTCCTTTTTTTTTGCCGAGTAGTATTCTGTGTTGTGTGTATACTATAGTTTGTTTCTGTTTAAACACTGACTTATTGAAGGACATTTGGATTGTTTCCAGTTTTTGGCTGTTATGAATAAAGCTGCTATGAACATTTGTGTACAGGTTTTTGTGTGAATATAAGTTTTTATTTCTTTGAGATAAATGCTCAAGAGTTCAATGACTGGGTTATATGGTAAATGTTTAGTCCTATACAAAACTGCCATAACTGTTTTCCAGAGTGGCTGTATCACTTTACGTTCTCACCAGTCATGTATGTGGTAACCAGTTTCTCTGCACCCTTGCCAGCATTTGATGTTGTCACTCTTTTTTATTTTAACAGTTCTGATTGGTGTGTAGTGTTTCCTCCTGGTGGTTTTAGTATGGTTCATTTTTACAATAATAAATAAAAATTATTTTCTTTTTTAAAAAAGAAAAATTACTTGGATTTAAGTTTCTTTTCTGCCAGTTATTAAATGTTACTTAATACTGAGAAGTTTTGCTAGGTGAATAAGGAATATTGATTTCCTTTGTAATCCACTAGTGTTATACTTCTACTGTAGTAACATATTAATGGAAATAAAATCAAAGCAGATCACCTACAGTTGTTTGACACAGCTGTTTTGATACTATTTCAAAATGTAAAACTACTTCAAAAATTACTAAATTATGCCTTATACTTCCCCTCTGCCCCATGGGGGGAAGAAAGGTGAAGACTGGCAAATTACTTACAAGATGTATTAAGGAATAAATATATGCAGAGTTTGACAGTTTAACACTTGTGGATTTGTTTCACCTTGTTGTTGAGGGGTTAGGGAGCTCATTTATTGAGCAGAGTGCTGAGCACTTTCCACACGTTGCTACGTAGTCCTTACAACTGTCCTATCAGGTGGTGGCATCCTTATATCCATTTACATATGAGGAAACTGAGCCGCTCAAATTAAGTATCTTGCCTAGTCATACCAATAGGAATGAGGAAGCTGGAATTTAAGTATGTGGCTTTGGAATCTTTCCATTATATGGGAGCATATGTTGTCTTCAGTAACGGGAATGGTTGGAAATCCATGTGGGAAGTACGCAGGAATGAGTTTGTTAATTGATGGTAATGGTTAAATCGAGAGGGTAGTACACTTGGAGTATAAGAATTGAAAGTGACCAGTCTGTGAATCTAGTGGGAACAGAATCATCTATATTATTTCTGTTACTGTTTCTTACTAGTGTTCCAATTTGGTATATTATTTTAGTGGAATTAAACTAGAATTTTTTTTTTTTTTTTTTGACCACGCCATGCACCATGTGGCATCTTAGTTCCCTGACCAGGGATCACACCTGTGCTCCCTGAATTGGGAGGGCAGAGTCCTAACCACTGGACTGCCAGGGAAGTCCCTAAACTAGAATTTTTAAAGATTATGTACTTGACTGTGTTCTGCGTTAGTAATAGTAGTTTATCCAAGTTTGCTGGCCCAACAGTTGGCAGCAGTGGTTAATTATAGTGGTGGTTGTATCTGGTTAGGCTTTATTATATGTACTACTAGAGGCATTATTATCGTTGTTGCTGTTCACATTGTCTTTTTGTTTTTTGCTAAAAATTTGAAGATGATTGAAGACATTTAACCATTGTACACCTGGGGCATCTCGCTGCTCTGTGAAGAGTTCTGTTAGTGTGTCTATATATATATTATAATATTCCAGCTGGGTTGTTGTTTTTTTAAAAATATTTATTTATTCTTTTGGTTGCATCGGGCCTTAGTTGCGGCAGGCGGGCTCCTTAGTTGCAGCATGTGGGCTCCTTTGTTGCAGCAGGCTGGCTCCTTAGTTGTGGCTCCAGGGCTCCTTCGTTGCAGCATGCATGTGGGATCTAGTTCCCTAACCAGGGATCAGACCCGGGCCCTCTGCATTGGGAGCATGGAGTCTTATCCATTGCATCACCAGGGAAGTCCAGTTAGTGTATGTTTTTGATTTTTTTTTTTTTAATTTATTTTTGGCTGCATTGGGTCTTCATTGCTGTGCGCGGACTTTCTCTAGTTCGGTGAGTGGGGGCTACTCTTCGTTGCAGTGCACAGGCTTCTCATTGCAGTGGCTTCTCTTGTTGCAGAGCACAGGCTCTAGGTGCGTGGGCTTCAGTAGTTGCAGCAGTCGGGCTCAGTAGTTGTGGCGCACGGGCTTAGTTGGTCCGTGGCATGTGGGATCTTCCCGGACCAGAGATCGAACCCGTGTCCTCTGCATTGGCAGGTGGATTCTTATCTACTGTGCCACCAGGGAAGTCCAGTTAGTGTATATTTTTGATTCTGTGCTTATTGGCTTCCTATTTTATGTAGGATAAAATCCAAATTCCTTTAGATGGCATTAAGGTTCTTCTCTCTTTTGCTCTATTTGACCTTGCAAGTCTTCTCTGCTACCTATACGTCCCAGTTACTTAACCTTGTCATGATGTATGTTGGCGCACTCAGCAGAGGTGGCAGAGATGACATTGATTATTTGAGACATAACTTAGAAGTGATCCAGTTGTATTATTGGTATTCATTGGGGAATTTTGTTGTGGAAACTGTCACTGGAGCATGTGGAGAGTGAGAGGTTGACGTTGATGTTCTCTCCCGAGGGAGAGTCTCTTCATGAAATCTAAGTAAGGAAGGGAACAGACTTAGGATATAGCCCAGAAATGGCCACGTAATGTATAAGAACTTCCCTATAGTTGTGAAAATCTTGATAACCACTTCCTTGCTGAATTATCTTCAGGGAAGCCCAATGAAGGTTCTTAAAACTGGAAAAATCCCTTAGACCAGTTTCAAATATTCCAGTGTGTGTGTGAGAGCTTCTTGGGCATGGCTCTCCAGTCCCATAGGTCTCATTGTCCATCGGGGTGTCACCCGCAAAACTGAGATTCCTGTTCTGTGAATCCATCTGTTTATGTTGTTGCTGGCATGATAGCAGCTCTGCAAAGGAGGAGCCTGGTCTGCTGTCACATAGAAGGATTGCTTCAGACAGAGCCACACCGGGCCATTGGATCAATATGATTGTTTATCTAGAGTTTAGTTCCTTTAGCAGATGTTTGATTAAGAGATGACTAGTTTTAAGTATTTATCCCTAATCTCTCATTAAGGACATTTTCCATATTGACCTGGCTGTGGAGTTTATGTATACAGGAAGTTTGAAGATCTCTGTGTGATATTAATTTATTTAATCTGTATTGGTATGAATATTTGCTGCCTTTTTGCCCCCCTTTTGTATGCCTCCAGTGCCCCAAATCTGCTTTCAGAAACAGCATTCGGTTTCTAATTGTAATTGTCTTGGAAACATTGGCATATTTTGCATTTCAATTTTACTTTTATTTACTGCAAATGATGATTTGGTAGTTGCCTGCTACCAGAACATCTGAGTCCATTTTTTTAACTAAACAGTACTGTGCATAGATGCCTATAAACACGCGGCAGCAGTTACCAGCCACCCCAGTTGCTTACCACCTCATTTCAGCTCTACATCAAGCAAATGGGAAAGATTATTCTTAAAATGTTCCGAAAAGTTTAGGAAATTGGAGGATGGAGGGATGGGAGGAAAGGAATTCTATTATAACAATCAGTGTGTTGCTTTTGGCAGGCGTGTGCTTGGCTGATTTCCTTTGTAGAAATAACACTGCAACAAACTGCGACAAACAGAGCTTTATGAATCCTTCATTTAATAGGTAATTGCCATGTGTTCTTCTTCTAACTGAGCCACTGTACCAGGCGTGGTGGGGGAAGGCACGATGAATGAGACATTTTCTCTGTTCTCACAGAGGTTATAATCTGGATACTCAAGATGCTTCTGATCTGCAGTGGTGATTGCTGAGGAAGTGTGGTAGCTGTGGTGCTGTTTCAGATCATGGCCATGTGTAGGGGACGCAGGCTTGAGGGGCCTAATTACAGGACGGTAGGTGCTGGCTGGCTCACCACAAGCCGGAGCTTTCCAGCAGAGGTGGGATAGTTCCCAGCTTTTCCTGTCTCTTCATCCTTGAGTGACAAAGAAACCAGCCTGCTTCAAAAAGTTATATTATTTTACATTTAGAAACAAATAAGTGTCTTTAAAAATATTTTAATAAAAATTTAAACTTGGGGGCAGATGTTGCCTTGAAATCTGGAGAGTGTGAAGTGTTTCTTGAGGGATGGGGAAGGAGTTTTGTTCTCTGGTAATGAAGCGTCTGACAAAGGCTTTCATTGATTCAGTGCATTTTTATTAAGTGCCTGGTTTGTACCAGGCTGAGAATGCTGTGATGAGCAAGGAGCACACAATCTAGGGGGGCCACAGACCTAACTTGGCAGTCTTGCTACCGGGTGCTCAGTTTCATGATCGGGTACTGTTGGGACAGAACGCAGGCTTCTTACCTGGTCTCTGGTGATCAGAGGTGGTTTCCTGGAGGAAATGGTGTCCAAACCAACCTCACTAATACATGTTGGGATTAATTCTTTTTTCAGGCTAATACTGTATTCAAAATAAATCAGAACCTTGTTTTTGTTTTTGTTTTGGGAACACTCAATACCTTTCTGTTGAGAACGAGTTGAGAAACTGAACTCCATACTCCAGCCATCTGGTATATTTTTCCAGGCTTGTAGTTGATCATTCTCCAGTGTTGATTAACCTCTGCTTCCCAGAACCTTCCAGGCTCTCTGTGACTGCCATGCCTTTGTGTACGCATTCCTTGTGTCTGGAAAGCCGTCCCTTTTTGTCTGCCCAACTGCCTTCTCTTCCTCCTTCAGGACAGACAGTCACTTCCTCCAGGATGCCTTCCTTGAGTGCTAATAGAGTAGGTTGGGACAGGGCCGGGCTTGATCTGCGTACTTCCTCTGCACCAAATAGTCTGTCTGATTCTTCATTCCTCTGTGTAGCCTGGAGGCAGAGGCAGCATCTTTCACAGAGCCCAGCATGTCCTGGGCACCCAGGCAGTGTTTGTTGAACAAGCAAATTCTGAAGCTTTTGAAGGTTATAGCCACATGTATATAATTGAAGCTCTTGGTTCCAGCTGGTTTTAAGAGAGTGTTATTGACTCAAGAAAGTAGAAGCACCAGTGAAACAGACTTTATGCATGTGGTCTAGTTATTAGCCTCATAAAACTCTTTACAGTCTTTTGCATTTTATATGTCTTTACTTTTATTTTTTGCCCGAGTAACCCATAAACTGAGTAATTCATAGTTTTCACTTCTTGCCAACTACTAATGTATATTATTAAATCTGACCACAGTGATTTATTAATTAGAAGTCTTTTGGTTATTAACAAAAATCAATTTGATTTAGCATATGTCAGAAAGAGGGGCTTATGTGATGAAGAGAAAGGGCTGTCTCATAGAATCCCAGATGAGAAACACAGCTAGGCTTCAGGAAGAACTGGTCCCAAGAGTTACAAGGCCAGCAGGAATCCTGAGTGTCCTTTTTGTTTATCTCTGCTGCTCAGTGGATAGAGGATGGCTTCCTGTAACCCTCAGCATGGCAGGCCAGTTCCAGCCATACGGAGAACCTGTCTTTCCATCTCAATTCCAAATTCCCCAAGACTCTGGCATAGCTTTTGTTAGATGCCTCTCTCTGATCCATCAGCTATGTCCAGGGAGTGGGGGTCAGGCTGAACAAGCCTGTCTGCCTCTGCTCACCCCTGAGGAGTAGGTGGGAAGGTAGAAGAAAGGGAGGGGGAGGACAGTAGACAGATCATATGAGGTCGGCAGACTCTCCAAAAATATCTAATACAGGGATAAAGACCAGGGACATGCAAACAGTTGACTGTAGAATCATTTCTAGGTACTTTTGGCTAAAAATTTTTCAATCTTAGGAGAAACTTAAAGATTACTTTGGAAAGATATTTATCTTTTTGAATATGAATATAATTTGAGATTCTTAAGGTAATGGCATATTCACGGAAGTAATTAGTTTTAGCTTTGTGTATATGTACAATACTTCTTACACATGATACTGTCTTCAGTTGCTGGGAGACAAGTTCTAGAGTAGCTCTAATAGAAATAAAAGGTTAGATTGGAATGTATTTGAAGTTTTCTAGTAGCCGTGTTAAAAATGTAAAATAAAACAGGTGAAATTAATTTTAACAGTATGTTTTATTTAGCTCAGTATATCCCAAATATTATAATTTCATGAACATAAAGATTAATAATGAAGTATTTTCTATTTTTAAAAAAATCTTTGAAATCTGGTATGTATTTTGTATTACAGTTCATCTCAGTTGGGACTGGCCACTTTTCAAGTAGTCAGCCACTACATGTAGCTAGTGGTTACCATATTGGACAGCATAGTTCTAGAAATAGCTAAAGTAATCCATTTTCTTTCATGGTTTCTCTAAAATTTTCTTGTCAAAAGCATTGGTGCTTATGGATTGTTTTCTTTTAAAAGTATTCTTCAGCAGCAACAGCAGAGAACCCTGGGAGGTAGGGGTTTTTAAACTAGCCCTTGAAAGAGTTGCCCATTTTGGAGGATTTGCTATGTGCCATGTGTGTTGGCAGAAAAGAACAAAATTTTTAAACCAGTCACCAGGCTGTAAAGCTGGTTCCTGTTCTTCCTAGACTGCTGATTCCTGGAATGTTACTTAAACTCCTCGGAAGCCTCAGTTTGCTTATCTATTAAAATAGGGTTTATAATTGTCCTGCTCATTAGAAGAGGTTCTCATGTGCTAATAAATTTGAAAGTGCTTTGAAAAACTTCTAAAGGGTTACACAAATGTAAAGCATTATTTTAATTTATTAACTGGGAAAAAAGCACTGCATTTTGGAATCAATAGTAGCTCATTTATTGAGGTTTTACTTTGTGCCGGGCACTGTTCTAAGTGCCTTATACATGTTACATAATTTAATAACAACACCTTTTGAAACAGGTACTGTGTTTATCATCTCTGTTTTATGTATGAGAAAACTAAAAGAAGGTTAAATGATCCCTAGGTTATATAGCTAGTAACTAGTTGAATTGGAATTGGAATGCACTTTTTTTCCTAAATTGTGGCAAAATGCACACAACATAAAATTTATCATTTTAGCCATTTCTAAGTGTTTACTTCTGTAGTATTAAGTAAATACATTCACATTGGTTTTTTTTTCTTTTAATAAATTTATTTATTTATTTATTTTTGGCTGTGTTGGGTCTTCGCTGCTGCACGTGGGCTTTCTCTAGTTGCGGCGAGTGGGGGCCACTCTTCGTTGCGGTGCGCGGGCTTCTCATTGCGGTGGCTTCTCTTGTTGCGGATCACGGACTCTAGGCGTGCGGGCTTCAGTAGTTGTGGGGCACGGGCTTAGTTGTTCCATGGCATGTGGGATCTTCCCGGACCAGGGCTCGAACCCGTGTCCCCTGCATTGGCAGGCGGATTCTTAACCACTGTGCCACCAAGGAAGTCCTACATTCACATTGCTGTTTTAGCTATCTCCATCGTCCATCTCCAGAACTTTTTCATCTTCCCCAACTGAAACTCCATACTCATCACATACTAACTTGCTGTCCCTCCCCCATCCCCCCATCTCCCTAGTCCCAACCACACCAATAGCAACCACCATTCTACTTTGTCTCTATGGATTTGACTACTCTAAGAACCTTATATACGTGGACTCATACAGTATTTGTGTTTTTGCGACTGGCTTATTTCACTTAGCATAATGTTTCAAGGTTCATCCACGTTGTAACACGTGTCAGAACTTTTCCTTTTTAAGGCTGAATAATATTCCATTTTATGTATGTACCACATTTTGTGCCATCATTCATCCATTGAAGGACACTGGTTGCTTCCGCCTTTTGGCTATTGTGAGAAATGCTGCCGTGAATGTGGGTGTACAAATATCAGTCCTTTTGGGTATATGTATACCCAGAAGTGGAATTGCTGGATCATATGATAATTCTATTTTTGATATTTTGAAAAGTTGCCATACTGTTTTTCACAGCACTTGCTCTGCTTTACACACCCATCAGCAATGCACGAGGGTCCCAGTTTCTCTACATCCCCTCCAACACTTTTTTTCCTTTTCCCTTCCCTCCCCTCCTCTCCCCTCCCCTCCCCTTCTTTTTTTTTTTAATAATACCATCCTAATGGTGTGAAGTAGTATTCACTGTGGTTTTGATTCATATTTCCCTAATGACTAGTGATGTTGAACATCTTTTCATATACCTGTTGGCCGTTTTTATGTCTTTGGAGAAATGTCTATCTGAATCCTTTGCAGATTTTTAAACTGGGTTGTTTGGGTTTTTTTGTTGTTGTTGAGTCAGAGTTTTTAAAAAATATATCCTGGCTATTAGTGCCTTATGAGGTATGTGATTTGCAAACATTTTCTCCCATTCTGTTGGGTTGACTTTTCACCCTCTTGGTAGTATCCCTTGATGTGCAAAAGTTTTAAATTTTGATTAAGTCCAATTTATTTATGTTTTCTTTTGATGCCTGTGTTTTTGGTGTCATATGTAAGAAATTACTGCTGAATCCACTGTCCTGTAGCTTCCCCAGTTTTTAAATCTAAGAGTTGTATGTCTTTCTCTCCTGTCTGTGTGTCAATTTGCATTGGCTTCTGTTTTTCTGTATATTTATAAATTATTGAAGCTTATGTCTGTGTTTTCTCTCTTTTCTTGCCTTGTTTCTTTTTTGTTGTTGTTGAACTATTTGAAAGTATTATAGAAAAATAATGGCATTTTTCTAAATAACTATAATCCTGTGATCAGTACTTCTTTGGAAATGGGCACATGAGGCCCCTGCCTTGTGCTCTGTGTTTGAGAATACCTTTCTCGAATTTTTCTAAGTCCCTCCAGCCCCACCTCTCCTCCCCGCCTCAATACCTAAAAGGCAAGGCGCCCCAAGTGCTTTTCTTTAGGAGTCTCATGTTGAGAATTATAGTAAGTTTTCTAATTACATTGAGAATAGAAGCTTTATTTTGCTGATATTATTGTTTACCACTGTACACCTTATTTTCCCTCTAAATTGTCTTTCTTGTCTTTATTTTTATGTATTCCTTTAACTGGTTAGTATGTACATCGTTAATGTTATAGTTATTAATTACCTTTCTTCTCATTTTCCAGTACCGAGTTGAAGCTCTTGGAGGAGGCAACCATTTCAGTCTGCAGGTCTTTAGGTAAGGAGGAAAAATGAATGTGTTTGTGTGTGTGTGTGTGTGTATGTGTGTGTGTGTGTAATGTGTATATATATGTATGTGTGGAGACAGTTATTTCAAAATTTCTGTTACAGATTTTGCTGGTGCAATGTGAATTGAATTGATGAAGTGATATATTTTTGTTGATGATGATAATTATAGTTGTACTAATAATTATATTCTTGGTGCTCATTGATGCCTCTAGAGGTTCTCATTCAGTTAACAGCAATGAGACACATGCTTGGTTTATTTGCAGTAGTGGTAACGGACTCCACCAAGCCATAGAGCTTATTCTTTTTACAAATTTTGAAATACTGAGAAAAACCCAAAATATTCTTTGTTTTGTAGTTGCATGTATAGTTCCTAGAGAATATGGACCATTCATGCTTTGCTTTGCCAACTGCACATGCTATATATGCTGTTGCTGGCTGTGTTAACTAGAATAATTATCACTCATTAATAGGAAAATATATTAGGAATCTTCTCAAATTAGTAATAACAACTTGGTGTTATGGTAAAGTGCATGGGCTCTGTTACTTACTAGCTGAGCTTTAATTTCCTCATCTAAATTGCAGGATTCTCATGAGGAAGAAGTCAGATAACATATGAAACATCCAGTATAGTGCCTAGCATCTCGTTATTATTCATTATTTATGTCAACGAATGTTACCTTTTTTTGGACCTCATTTCTCAAATACTTTACTTTCAAATTGGTAGCAGTTGGAAAGAAATGTATGTTTTAAAAAATGTGAATGATTATACTTGCATTTCATTGTTGCTTTGAAAATTAGAGATAACGTATCTGTGAAACGACTGGTGGACAGGAGCTTAATAAGTGATGACGAGCTTGTTTTTAAATCAAGCTTATGGATATGCTCCATGTAAGCTATGTGGCTAACTCCCATATAAGTTACTCTGCCAAAAACAGTCTTTGATGAAATATTTTTGCTTTTAAAAACAAATTATGTTGGTAATGATAGAGGTGGTATTATAATAGTTGCCTTGAATTTTGTCTGCAGTTATAACCATAGATTTGAGGATTTTGCGCTAAATAGAGCTGACTTTCAAAAACCTATATGACAGTTTGCTGAAAATTAATTTTATGTAACAGTGATATTAATGGAATTATTATGATGACGGTTTTTAACGTGACCTTGGGGTTTTACAAAAATAACATTTTAAAATTGGGAGTAATAGTTACTTATTAATACAATGTGGAAAGCATACTAAAATGTAAAAAAGGCAGTAATTGCTCATATTCCACAACCCTGACATAGCTATTGGTAATATTTTGCCTTCTGTTATTTATTCTTTGGATATACACTTACATGCATATTAAATACACATACTCAGTTATTTTAATCTGTGTTTTTCACTTGATATTATGTATCTAAGTGTGTCGTTCTATATTTAAAACTACTTTGGAGAATAGCAAAAAAATATATATATACATTTAATTCCCCAAATTCTAACAATATAGTAGTATAGTTAAAATTAAAGTCTTCCCATATTAAACAGTGTAGGAAATCACTGCTAATCTTTTGTGATAAGATCAAAATTTTATCAGTATTCTGTGTGTATGATTTATATGCACAATTTTATGTAAGTGGTATTATTTCTATGTTGTTTTCACTTAGCAGTATTCAGGAACTTCTTTCCACATTAATAGATATAAATGTCTATCAATTTTAAGGGCTATGTGGGTATGTAACAATTCTCTCTCTCTCTCTTTTTTTTTTTTTGGTCTGAAAATGTTTTCATTTTTCCTTCGCTTTTGGAGGATATGTTTGCTGGGTGTAGAATTCTAGGTTGGCATTAATTTCTTTCCATACTTTAAATATACCATTCTGTTATTTTTCTGGTTACTCTCATTTTTGTTGAGATTAAAGCTGTCAAAAAAAAAAAAAGCTGTCAATGTTAGTGTTGTTCCTTTGAAAACAATGGAATTTTTTTCTTCTGGATGCTTTTAAGTTTTTCTTTTTTGTCCTTTGGTTTTCAACATCTTAGAATATGCTGAGGAGTATTTTTCCTTCCTTCTCTCCTTCCTTCCTTTTTTCTCTCCTTCCTTCCTTTCTTCTTTCCTTCCTCCTGCCTTTCTTCCCTTTCCTCCCTCCCTCCCTGCTTGAGGTTTGTAGAGCTTGTTAAATCTGTGGGTTGATGTCTTTCATCAGTTTTGGAAAATTCTCAGCCATTATCGATTTATACCTTGTTTCTGTCCTATTCTGTCTCTCCTCTCCTTCTAGGGTCTCTGTTATATCTGTGTTAACATTTTCATTGTGTCGCATAGACTTGTTAGGCTCTCTCTCTCTTTTTTTTTTTTTTTTTTGTATTTTACTTTCTTTTTTACTTTGTCTCTGACCTTCCGTAGGCTATTTTTTTATTAATCTGTCTTTAGTTTACTAATCTTTTTTCTGGTAAACACATCTATTGAGATTTTTAAAATAAAATTTTAATTTCAGAATAGCTTTAGATTTATAGAAAAGTTGCAAAGCTATGTAGAGAGTTCCCATATAACCCTCATCAGTTTCCTCTGTTGTCAACATCTTACATTAATATGGTACATTTGTCACACTATGGAATCAATATTGGTACATTACTATTAACTAAACTTGACCCTTTATTCAGATTTCACTAGTTTTCCCAAATGTCCTCTTGGACTTTTTTCTGTTCCAGGATACTACATTACGTTTAGTCATTAAGTCTCCTTAACCTCCTCTTGTCTCAGATTTTCCTCAATTTTAATGACTTTCAGAGTTTTGAGGAATACTGGTAGAGTATTTCCAGAATGTCCCTCAGTTCGTTTGATGTTATTCTCATGGCTAGGTGGGGGTTATGGGTTTGTAGGTGGAAGATCACAGAGGTGACATGCTGTTCTCAACACATTATATGAGGGATACATGCTATTAACATGAGTTTCACTGATGATGTTGACCTTGATTATGTGGCCAGGGTTGTTTTTGTCCATTTTCTCCACTGTAAAGTTGTGCCCCTGCCCTGCTGTTGCCTTCATTTTGAAGGAGAGTTTTTCTGGATACAGAATTCTTAGTTGGCATTTATTTTCTCATATATCATTCTGTTGCCTTCTGATAAGTCATTTTTTTGTTACTGCTGTCAAGATTTTGTCCTTGCCTTTACAAAATTTTAAAATTTATTCTTTATTCTGCTTGGGGTTTGTTGATGTTCTTGGATACGTAGATTAATGTTTTTCATAAATTTGGGGATGTTTGTGGCCATTATTTTTGTTGGGCTTTTTATATTATCTTTATTACTTTTTTCCATGAATCTGCACATGAGGTTCTCAGGGTCCAAACAGATTTCTTATTAAGTATCTCACAGTGAATTTTCAGTGCATTTCCCCCACTTTTTCCTAGTTCTTACCTGCTAGGATAGTGCTTTGAGAGCCAGGTCAGTTGTTTTATGTGAGGAGGTGAGGTTTGCTCTGTGTTTGGCTTGTTTAATTCTTACCAGTTGTTTTCTGGGAATTGTCGCCTCTGAATCTGTATAGCAAGGTATTGGGTGGGACGATTAACATAAGTTTTCTGGTTGGAGTAGACAAAAGTACTTTCAGGCAGTTAGGCTTGCTAATGATCCATTGATTACCAAATAAAATTTTAATTCAGTTCTATAAAATTTGTAGTTAGTTAAAGTGTTTCCTGTTTTTTGGGGAAAAGGACTATCCTGACTCAGCCTTTTCATGAGCTTGTATCTTTTTGTATTTTTTCATGGGTATTTTATTTTTAATTCTTTATTTAAAAAAATTTCCCACTCATACAGAGGCAGACAGAATAATATAATGACCTCCTGTATGCTCATCTCCCAGTTTCAATCATTTTCAACTCATGGCCAGTCTTGTTTCATCTGTATCTCTCACCTATTTATTGACGTATAGATATGTACAGAAAAGTGCACAAGTGAAAAGTGTATACAAAACAAGAAGCATATCCTCACATAATTAATTTGACACAAACCTCTGGCATTATATTATTTCATCCATAGGTATTGTTATATGTATCTCATAATAACAATTTTTTAATGGAAAAAAATACCATTATCTACTAAAAACAATTTTTAATATTGCAAAACATCCACTGACTGTTCAAATTTCTAATTGTCTCAGTTTGTTTGAATCAGGAGCCAAATAACGTCCATACATTATTATCGGTTAATATGTCTTTACATTCTTTTCAGAGCTAGGTTCCTCCTGAATTTGTCTTGCCTTTTTTCCCCCTCTCAATTTTCTTATTGAAGAAAGTGGGTAGTAGAGTTTCCCACAATGTAGATTTTGTCGATTGCATCCTTATGGATTGTTAACATGCCTCTGTCTTCTATATTTATGGTATATTGGTTATTGGATCTTGGAGATCATGGGTATTTTAGTGAGATACTGGGAAAGGTTGTTTCAGGGGCTGGAAGCAAGGTCAACCTCTCACCCCAGGTGGAAATCCTCTTTATAATACCCTTGTCTGAGTATTACCTGGAATTTGCTTGAACTCCTGTGGAGATGGAGAATTCCTTTTTCACAAAGCCAGTTCAGTTAACAGATTGCTGCAAGTTCAAGCTCTAGAGGTAAATGAGTTAGTTTTCCATTATTGAAGTATTATCATTACTTGAATTTTACAGGTGAAGAAACTGAGGCATGGGGAGGTTAAGTAAGTTGCCAGGTGTCACACAGCTAGTCAGTGCTGGAGCTGGGCTTTGAACGTAGTCATGTTCTGTAGTCCAGTTCCACGTGCTTTTCTGCCTTCCTGTCAGATATCCCCTGTTCCTACTCTGGTCCTGAAGCGCCTTCAACTTCAATGTCGCATTTGATTTTTGCCAATTAAGTTTGATCCTGTTAAATTCCACTGAGGTATTTTGGAATATTGAGTCTACCATTGAGTATTGTTTTTGAAACATCATTAAGTGTACTTAATTTTATAAATTTATGACCCCATCTACATCTTGTCCAAAAGAGTACTATGGAAACTTAGAATGTCATCCACATTAAGACAGGGAGTTCTGTTTGTAAGTACCTTCTTAGTACCTGACACAGTGCTGGGCACATGTAAGTAGCTCCATGAAGACATGCTGAATGAATGAAAAGGGTACACAGAACTTTAATTACATCAGTCTAGTAGTCTTGGTTGTTCTTTCTAACAACACAGGGTTTTTTGTTATTTTAATGGCTAACCATAAAATTCAAATGATTACTTATAAAGCCATTCAATAATGAAGGGGCTGTTGAATGAACACAAGATTGTGAAGTTGGGATTCCGAAATATGGTTGAAGTCCTGTCAGCCTCAGCATTTTGTTTCAGTATTTTGTTTTGATTTACAATAGCTATGAAATATTAATTCACACAGAGACGCACTTGCGCACATTAACTGGTTTTTTTTTGTTTGGTTTTGTTTTTTTTTTTGGCTGCGTCGGGTCTTAGTTGTGGCACACGGGACCTTTGTTGAGGCATGCGGGATCTGTCGTTGCAGTGTGCGGGCTTCTCTCTAGTTGTGGCGGCACTCGGGCTTCTCTCTAGTTGTGGCCTGCGGATTTTCTCTCTCTAGTTGTGGTGCGTGGGCATGGTTGCCCCACGGCATGTGTGATCTTAGTTCCCCGACCAGGGGTTGAACCCGTGTCCCCTGCATTGGAAGGAGGATTCTTTACCACTGGACCACCAGGGAAGTCCCCTACATTAACTGGTTTTAAAAAAAACCGTTTGTCTTGAAATCTCAGCATAGTCTTTCATTAAGCTAAACCCAAAGCTTAAAAGTAGGAAATTTTTGATTCAGAGTGAAACTCTAACAATATCTAATCACGTGTCTATTCTGAATTCTGGAATCTGTACAAAACCTGCCCTAACTTAGAGCACAGGTTGCCCCTTGCTACTCACAGTGGGGCTCTCCACCCAGCAGCAATGGGCATCACCCGGGAGACTGTCACAGCTGCAGAATCTCAGGACTCACTTCACACATGCAGAATCAGAATTTAAACTTTAATGAGAATGCCAAGTGATTTAAATGCACATTAAACGTTGAGAAGCACTGTCAATGTCAGTAGTGTGGGTGGCCGTGGGATTCTGTGCTTCCAGCAAGCTCCCAGGTGACGCTTTTGCTGCTAGTCCATGAACCACACTTGGATGAGCAAGGTGCTATACATTTTATCACTATGAGAAGATTGTACAGTTACTTGCATCTACTCTCAAGCTGTGACACATACCCAGCAGATAGACCTGGGTTAATTGGACAGTTACTGAGCGCTAAGCAGGTGGGCTGTAATGGTGTACTTATTCCTATGTATATCTTTTCTTTACAGTTTTGGATTCTGAGAGGAGGTGGCTGTTTTCTCCTACAGTTTCTATTATTTCCATTTGTAAATCATTTTTCGTTGTTTAGAATTAAGACCAAGCAGCAGTTTCTCTCGTTGCTACTTTCCCCAATTAGGTTTGAAATTGACAATAAGGTTCATCCCTGAACAACTTCAATCTGACATTTGGTTTTATAAATGTTATGATATGCTCATTTTGATTTCAGTTCTTAACTTTAACTTTTAAAAACCTTTTCTTCTCTTGCAGTTGAAAACAATCCTCGAACAGGAAACCTTGGTGCACTAATTAAGGTCTTCCTGTCTAGAACCAAAGAACTAAAACTTTCAGCAGAATGTCAGAAGTAAGCTGGATGATTAAATCACACTCTCTCTATATTTAATTTATATTTAACAATATGAGTATTTTTCATTTATTGGTAGAAATAGGGTATGGTCTTAGAATTGTTCTCATTATTAAGGCAAACAGTAAAAGAGGTTTTAATTTACTGTCCAGGTCATTGTAGTGAGATTATAAATTCTGGAATCTGATTTCAGCATTTTAGACAATCTTTAGAAATATATCCTTTAAGAAGATTAATTGTGTAATTATTATTACAAAAAAGGTAATTTTCTCCCATTTCCAGTGCTGGTTGTATCTAATTTAAATACAATAAGTCCCCTACATATGAACCTTCAAGTTGCAAACTTTCAAAGATGTGAAAGTGTGTTTGCATATCCAGTCACGTAAGTTAGTTCACGTATCTGGCGTACATTGTCACATGTGTGCATGCTCTACAAGTGGTCGTGCTTTTGTGTACTTTACAGTACCGTATAGAGTACCGTAGTATCTTTATTTCAAGCCCTGGATGTCTGGAAGCAAGTGTAAAGGCAGCGGTGATGTAGCTGGTACTGCTAAGAAGTGCCAAGTGATAACGATGGAAACAAAAGTGAAAACAATTTTGAGAGTGGAGCGAGGCATGTGAAAAGTATTATAAACCTACTACAGTACAGTAGTATTTAGCCGAGTTTGTTAGTTGGGTACCTAGCCTAACTTTGGTTGGACTTACAAACAAATTGGACTTATGAACATGCTGTCAGAATGGAACTCGTTTGTATGTAGGGGACTTACTGCAATGACTTAGTGTATTATTTCATTCCACATTTGTTTCCTTTATTTCTTTCATATTAGGTGAACGAAGGTTCAGATTAGATATTATGGTTTTATATTTATATAGTGGAAGGTTCACCTTTTATGCACTCGAGCATTTTTTGAAACCATTTTTGGAGGGTAGTCTCTTAAAGGATTGCTCATTGCCCTGTTTCCAAATAATTTATATTGAATCCAATTAAAATTGTTGTGAGTCCATGATTATTAATACAAATAGCAGGTATTGTACTGTGCAGCTGGTGACGCCCCATTTAAAATTTTGGTTGTGGGGACTACCCTGGCGGTCCAGTGGTTAAGACTCCAAGCTTCCACTGCAGGGGGCATGGGTTCAATCTCTGGTCTGGGAATTAAGATCCCACATGCTGCAGGATGCAGCCAAAAAAAAAAAAATTTTTTTTTTGGTTGTGTATTTGCATATATTCTCTTTATGTTACTATAGTTTTTTTTTTTTTTTTTCATCCACTAATGGGGATTTTTTTTTTTTTTTTTGTATGGCTGTGTTGGGTCTTCGTTTCTGTGCGAGGGCTTTCTCTAGTTGTGGCAAGCGGGGGCCACTCTTCATTGCAGTGCGTGGGCCTCTCACTATCGCGGCCTCTGTTATTGCGGAGCACAGGCTCCAGACGCGCAGGCTCAGTAATTGTGGCTCACGGGCCCAGTTGCTCCGCGGCGTGTGGGATCTTCCCAGACCAGGGCTCGAACCCGAGTCCCCTGCATTGGCAGGCAGATTCTCAACCACTGCACCACCAGGGAAGCCCTATAGTTTTTATTTTTTCTATTTTTAGTTTTCTTTTCTTTGAATTGCCTGTGTATGGGGCAACTATAAAGTTAAGAACAAAGAGCAGTCATGCCTAAAGGAAAAAAATTTTTCAAGTCGACTCACTATGTAAAATACACAGAATGAAATATGAGGTAAATTATAGTAGATATCGTTGGTCCAGTGTCATAAATCATGAGCCATAAAAAAAAAGGTATGCACATTGTTCTAATATTACAAACCAAATGGGCAAAATGATTGAGAAATCAATGGACTAGAAATAAAGTGATTGTGCTCATGATTAAATACTGATTCTTGTGTAATTTTGCTCTCTCCTTTCTAGCCACATCTTCATTTGGCAGACACACAATGCTTTGTTTATTATTTGCTGTTTGCTGAAAGTGTTCATTTGTGAGATGTCAGAGGAAGAGTTACAACTTCATTTTACTTATGAAGAAAAATCTCCTGGCAGTTACAGTAAGTATTGCCTTTGAAGATGTTCTGGGATAACGTGCGTAACATATAAGGATAGAATTTGAAGAATTAGAAGTATAATTTTGAAAATTCTACTTTTCCTCATAAATTTTTTTTTTGGCCACGCCGCCTGGCACATGGGATCTTAGTTCCCCGACCAGGGATCGAACCCGTGAACCCGGCAGTGGAAGCATGGAGTCTTAACCAGTGGACCGCCAAGGAAGTCCCAATTTTCATTTTTAAGTGACCTGACACCATCACTCTTTCTTCCCCTATATTAATTTAAATGAGCTGAGACACTTATAATTTTTTGCTTTTTTCTCTTTTTTTAAATAAGGGGGATGGTAAGATTGAGACTTTTCTTTATTTTGACTTCTATGTATATGGGAAATAAAAATAAAAATCACAAATATTCCTTTCAGGAAACAAATGTCAATTTAAATACCATTACTAGGCCAACACATTATTAAGGGAGACAACCAATCAGAATTACAGATTTTATAAATGTTAAAGGTTACTTTCATAGGACATAACAGTCTCTGAGTCTGGGTATCTCTGGGACTCCTTGATCAGAAATAACATTTTTAAGTATAGTTTTATGATGCCAAAGTATATTGTCTTTTTCTGAAGATACAGGAAAAGGTTACCATTTTCTCCTGATATTGCCGAAATTTTTTTTTTCCCCAGTAGTTAGGAGGGCCTATAGTTTTCAAGATCAGCTGCTGGTGTTTCATTTCTTTTTTTGTGTGTGTGTGTGTGTGTTTTTTTTTTAATCAGTCATCAATTTTATACACATCACTGTATACATGTCAATCCCAGTTGCCCAATTCAGCACACCACCATCCCCACCCCACCGCAGTTTTCCCCCCTTGGTGTCCATATGTTTGTCCTCTACATCTGTGTCTCAACTTCTGCCCTGCAAACCGGTTCATCTGTACCATTTTTCTAGGTTCCACATACATGCGTTAATATATGATATTTGTTTTTCTCTTTCTGACTTACTTCACTCTGTATGACAGTCTCTAGATCCATCCACGTCTCAACAGATGACTCAATTTTGTTCCTTATTATAGCTGAGTAATATTCCATTGTATATATGTACCGCAACTTCTTTATCCATTCGTCTGTCGATGGGCATTTAGGTTGCTTCCATGACCTGGCTATTGTAAAGAGTGCTGCAGTGAACATTGGGGTGCATGTGTCTTTTTGAATTACTGTTTTCTCTGGGTATATGCTCAGTAGTGGGATTGCTGGGTCATATGGTAATTCTATTTTTAGTTTTCTAAGGAACCTCCATCCTCCATATTGTTCTCCATAGTGGCTGTATCAATTTACATTCCCACCAACAGTGCAAGAGGGTTCCCTTTTCTCCACACCCTCTCCAGCATTTGTTGTTTGTAGATTTTCTGATGATGCCCATTCTAACTGGTGTGAGGTGATACCTCATTGTAGTTTTGATTTGCATTTCTCTAATAATTACTGATGCTGAACATCTTTTCATGTGCTTCTTGGCCATCTGTATGTCTTCTTTGGAGAAATATCTATTTAGGTCTTCTGCCCATTTTTGGATTGGGTTGTTTGTTTCTTTAATATTGAGCTGCATGAGCTGTTTATATATTTTGGAGATTAATCCTTTGTCCGTTGATTCATTTGCAAATATTTTCTCCCATTCTGAGGGTTGTCTTTTCGTCTTGTTTATGGTTTCCTTTGCTGTGCAAAAGCTTTGAAGTTTCATTAGGTCCCATTTGTTTATTTTTGTTTTTATTTCCATTACTCTAGGAGGTGGATCAAAAAAGATCTTGCTGTGATTTATGTCAAAGAGTGTTCTCCCTATGTTTTCCTCTAAGAGTTTTATAGTGTCCGGTCTTACATTTAGGTCTTGAATCCATTATGAGTTTATTGTTGTGTATGGTGTTAGGGAGTATTCTAATTTAATTCTTTTACATGTAGCTGTCCAGTTTTCCCAGCACCACTTATTGAAGAGGCTGTCTTTTCTCCATTGTATATCTTTGCCTCCTTTGTCATAGATTAGTTGACCGTAGGTGCGTGGGTTTATCTCTGGGCTTTCTATCTTGTTCCATTGATCTATGTTTCTGTTTTTCTGCCAGTACCATATTGTCTTGATTACTGTAGCTTTGTAGTATAGTCTGAAGTCAGGGAGTCTGATTCCTCCAGCTCCGTTTTTTTCCCTCAAGACTGCTTTGGCTATTCGGGGTCTTTTGTGTCTCCATACAAATTTTAAGATGATTTGTTCTAGTTCCGTAAAAAATGCCATTGATAATTTGATAGGGATTGCATTGAATTTGTAGATTGCTTTGGGTAGTATAGTCATTTTCACAATATTGATTCTTCCAATCCAAGAACATGGTATATCTCTCCATCTGTTGGTATCATCTTTAATTTCTTTCATCAGTGTCTTATAGTTTTCTGCATACAGATCTTTTGTCTCCCTAGGTAGGTTTATGCCTAGGTATTTTATTCTTTTTGTTGCAGTGGTAAATGGGAGTGTTTCCATAATTTCTCTTTCAGATTTTTCATCATTAGTGTATAGGAATGCAAGAGATTTCTGTGCATTAATTTTGTATCCTGCAACTTTACCAAATTCATTGATTAGCTCTAGTAGTTTTCTGGTGGCATTTTTAGGATTCTCTATGTATAGTATCAGGTCATCTGCAAACAGTGACAGTTTTACTTCTTCTTTTCCAATTTGTATTCCTTTTATTTCTTTTTCTTCTCTGATTGCTGTGGCTAGGACTTCCAAAACTATGTTGAATAATAGTGGTGAGAGTGGACATCCTTGTCTCATTCCTGATCTTAGAGGTAATGCTTTCAGTTTTTCACCATTGAGAATGATGTTTGCTGTGGGTTTGTCGTATATGGCCTTTATTATGTTGAGGTAGGTTCCCTCTATGCCCACTTTCTGGAGAGTTTTTATCATAAATGGGTGTTGAATTTTGTCAAAAGCTTTTTCTGCATCTATTGAGATGATCATATGGTTTTTCTTCTTCAGTTTGTTAATATGGTGTATCACATTGATTGATTTGCATATATTGAAGAATCCTTGCATCCCTGGGATAAATACCACTTGATCATGGTGTATGATCCTTTTAATGTTTTGTTGGATTCTGTTTGCTAGTATTTTGTTGAGGATTTTTGCATCTATATTCATCAGTGATATTGGTCTGTAATTTTCTTTTTTTGTAGTATCTTTGTCTGGTTTTGGTATCAGGGTGATGGTGGCCTCATAGAATGAGTTTGGGAGGGTTCCTTCCTCTGCAATTTTTTGGAAGAGTTTGAGAAGGATGGGTGTTAGCTCTTCTCTAAATGTTTGATAGAATTCACCTGTGAAGCCATCTGGTCCTGGACTTTTGCTTGTTGGAAGATTTTTAATCACAGTTTCAATTTCATTACTTGTGATTCATCTGTTCATATTTTCTATTTCTTCCTGGTTCAGTCTTGGAAGATTATACCTTTCTAAGAATTTGTCCATTTCTTCCAGGTTGTCCATTTTATTGGCATAGAGTTGCTTGTAGTAGTCTCTTAGGATGCTTTGTATTTCTGCAGTGTCTGTTGTAACTTCTCCTTTTTCATTTCTAATTTTATTGATTTGAGTCCTCTCCCTCTTTTTCTTGATGAGTCTGGCTAATGGCTTATCAATTTTGTTTATCTTCTCAGAGAACCAGCTTTTAGTTTCATTGATCTTTGCTATTGTTTTCTTTGTTTCTATTTCATTTATTTCCGCTCTGATCTTTATGATTTCTTTCCTTCTGCTAACTTTGGGTTTTGTTTGTTCTTCTTTCTCTAGTTCCTTTAGGTGTAAGGTTAGATTGTTTACTTGATATTTTTCTTGTTTCTTGAGGTAGGCTTGTATAGCTATAAACTTCCCTCTTAGATCTGCTTTTGCTGCATCCCATAGGTTTTGGATCGTCGTGTTTTCATTGTCATTTGTCTCTAGGTATTTTTTGATTTCCTCTTTGATTTCTTCAGTGATCTCTTGGTTATTTAGTAACGTATTGTTTAGCCTCCATGTGTTTGTGTTTTTTACATTTTTTCCCTGTAATACATTTGTAATCTCATAGCGTTGTGGTCAGAAAAGATGCTGGATATGGTTTCAATTTTCTTAAATTTACTGAGGCTTGATTTGTGACCCAATTGTGATCTATCCTGGAGAATGTTCCGTGTGCACTTGAGAAGAAAGTGTAATCTGCTGTTTTTGGATGGAATGTCCTATAAATATCAATTAAATCTATCTGGTCTATTGTGTCATTTAAAGCTTCTGTTTCCTTATTTATTTTCATTTTGGATGATCTGTCCATTGGTGTAGGTGAGGTGTTAAAGTCCCCCACTATTATTGTGTTACTGTTGATTTCCTCTTTTATAGCTGTTAGCAGTTGCCTTATGTATTGAGGTGCTTCTATGTTGGGTGCATATATATTTATAATTGTTATATCTTCTTCTTCGATTGATCCCTTGATCATTATGTAGTGTCCTTCCTTGTCTCTTGTAACATTCTTTATTTTAGATTCTATTTTATCTGATATGAGTATAGCTACTCCAGCTTTCTTTTGATTTCCATTTGTATGGAATATCTTTTTCCATCCCCTCACTTTCAGTCTGTATGTGTCCCTAGGTCTGAAGTTGGTCTCTTGTAGACAGCATATATATGGGTCTTGTTTTTGTATCCATTCAGCAAGCCTGTGCCTTTTGGTTGGAGCATTTAATCCATTCACGTTTAAGGTAATTATTGATATGTATGTTCCTATGACCATTTTCTTAATTGTTTTGGGTTTGTTTTTGTAGGTCCTTTTCTTGTCTTGTGTTTCCCACTTAGAGAAGTTCCTTTAGCATTTGCTGTAGAGCTGGTTTGGTGGTGCTGAATTCTCTTAGCTTTTGCTTTCTGTAAAGCTTTTGATTTCTCCATCAAATCTAAATGAGATCCTTGCCGAGTAGAGTAATCTTGGTTGTAGGTTCTTCCCTTTCATCACTTTAAGTATATCATGCCACTCCCTTCTGGCTTGTAGAGTTTCTGCTGAGAAATCAGCTGTTAACCTTATGGGAGTTCCCTTGTATGTTATTTGTCATTTTTCCCTTGCTGCTTTCAGTCATTTTTCTTTGTCTTTAATATTTGCCAATTTGATTAATATGTGTCTTGGCGTGTTTCTCCTTGGGTTTATTCTGTATGGGACTCTCTGAGCTTCCTGGACTTGCATGGCTATTTCCTTTCCCATGTTAGGGAAGTTTTTGACTATAATCTCTTCAAATATTTTCTCTGGTCCTTTCTCTTTCTCTTCTCCTCTGGGACCCCTATAATGCGAATGTTGTTGAGTTTAATGTTGTCCCAGAGGTCTCTTAGGCTGTCTTCGTTTCTTTTCATTCTTTTTTCTTTATTCTGTTCCACAGCAGTGAATTCCACCATTCTGTCTTCCAGGTCACTTATCCGTTCTTCTGCCTCAGTTATTCTGCTATTGATTCCTTCTAGTATAGTTTTCTTTTTAGTTATTGTATTGTTCATCTCTGTTTGTTTGTTCTTTAATTCTTCTAGGTCTTTGTTAAACAATTCTTGCATCTTCTCGATCTTTGCCTCCATTCTCATTCCGAGGTCCTGGATCATCTTCACTATCATTATTCTGAATTCTTTTTCTGGAAGGTTGCCTGTCTCCACTTCATTTAGTTGTTTTTCTGGGGTTTTATCTTGTTCCTTCATCTGGTATATAGCCCTCTGCCTTTTCATCTTGTCTATCTTTCTGTGAATGTGGTTTTTGTTCCACAGGCTGCAGGATTGTAGTTTTTCTTGCTTCTGCTGTCTGCCCTCTGGTGGTTGAGGCTATCTAAGAGGCTTGATGGAAGGCTCTCTGGGGTTTCATTTCTTAGCATTAAAAGTTACAACCTGGAAAATAAAAGGGCATAATGGGATTATTAATAATTAAAATACGGGGAATGTGGTTTTGCACCTACCCTTCATGCTCGTTTCTCTCTTTCTCAAGGCAAAGTCACTGTTGCTTCTTAGTTTCCTGGGTTCATTTTTCAAAACACACCTCTGCCTTCATCAGGCTTTCTTGCCCACCTAGAGCTTTATACATTGAATATGTTTAATTTACTACCTTGAGAGTCAGCCTTCTATATTTGTTAAACATATACTGATGTTTAAATGGTTAGAGCTTTTAATCAGGATTGTATCTTGTATGTGTTAGTTTTGTTAATGCTAGGCTTTGTTTTTGTGGTACCAATAGTGCCAAAACATAGTTCTGTTTAGTAAGTTGCATTCCTTTTCAGGAAGTTCTGTCAGCAAGAATGGAGTGAATGTTTTTCCCCGTTGGGCCTGAGAGTATAGTCCAACCAGCATCTGCAAACCCAGTACTTTGTTTTGCATTATGTCACAAAAATTAGGCAAATATTGTGCTTTATTTAACACAATATCATTTTTATTTTAATATAAAATCATTTTTTTCCATTACTTACCATTGAGCAAATTGATGCACTTGAGAGATACACAGTGCTTATTTGGGGGCCAAACATCTTCCCACAGTACCCTCTCTGTACCTGCACTCCCCACTCATATCCAGGCTTGAGCAGCATGGTTTTGTTGTACATCTCAGGTAGCTTCATGTAGAGGCAGGACAAAAACGACACTCTTCAACCACGGCCACTTTATCAAGATGGTTGTCTCACTGAAAGAGCTGTCTGTGAGGTTTGGTAATTGGTGATTTTGTGTGCTGACAGACTGTCCTGTTCCTTTATCCAGTTGGCAATTCAGGATTTTATACATGCTCTTCTGTTCTTTTCATTTGTAGCTGAGCTGCTGTTTGTCCACCAGCTTAAGTCCAGTGAACATCTCCTTAAGGTTAAAGACTTGCTGTTTTTGGCATGTGTAATTATTTTCATCTTAGCCTTAGGTTGTTAGTTTGAGATTTCTACTTCTTATTACTAGTATAAGTTTTTTATATTTTCTGTCAACGTCTTTTTACAGTTTGTAAAAGTGTGATAAAATTAAATGATTGCACAGATACTGTTGAATGGGAAAAAATGGAACCTCACTCTGAAAACATCCATTTGTTAGCCAATATATGAATATCTGACTTAGGTGTGTAAAAGACTGTTCAGGGATAGGTAAGATACAGTGGTAAGGGTTGTTTGAAGGTTGAATTGACAAAAGTAGAGGAGCATCTGCAAACAATTGAGCAAATCAACCGAGGCATTTTAGGATTGTTGGGTTATTACAGCATACTGAATTTTTTGTTTATCCCAACTCACTGTAATACTGCCATGATCAGATGGATATTGCTGCCATATTCAGTGAAGCCATCTTTATGAGGGTAGTATGACTCTTAGTCCGCTCTCAGTTTGTAATTGAAATTTGTGAGGATTTCATATTTGAACATTTTCCTGTAGGCTATGTATGATGTGGTAGTAGATTGTTTGCCAGAGAGAATTTGTATCATTATGCAAACATAGCTCTTTCCACTATTCCATGCCTTCGAGAATAGTCAAGGGGACAAAGCCAGCCCTAGGCAAAACTGTGAAGTACTACAAAATTGTTTGCATTCTCCCTTTGCCTTCAATGCAAGTTTTCCTTTCCTCTGTCTTGGTATTATGTCCTATTTTTGCTGACATAATAACTGATATTTATTTTACATTTTTTATACATAAAGCCAATCTTTTAAGTCCTTAGAGGCCTAAATCTGTTGCTGGCTTCTGCAAACACTTATGGTAGCTTGTTTCCTTATGTCTTTGATGGTGCTGACTGTGAGCTTTTATTTGTTTGATCTTAACCTGAGGCCCCAAATAAGGGTAGGATTTGCATTTGCTTCTAAAGGGATCCAGGGGCTGCACCATAGGCCACTTCAGTCTTCTTCAGCAGTTCTCGGCTTAATGTGGCTCTCAGGTTCAGCTTCCCAGTGGCAAGTCTGAAGACTTAGTCTCCCAGTAGCTGGCTTCATCCTCAGGGACACCCTACCCTTAGAGTTTGCTTATTGCTCAGTGTTTTACTCTGGATTCAAGCCACGGTTTGTTTGCTTGTAGCTGTGGTTCTTTTTGGTTATGGTGCTGGGGTCCTTGGAGGTTTCCTTTACTTTGTGGAAGCCCATCAGTGCACTAAAGAGTGTATTTTAACCAAGAACTCGTTGTTTTGTACAGGAGGGCCCTTTGGAGTAACTACTCCACAATACTGCTGCCAATTATAGTTTCTTTACAAATATTTTTAATTTTTTAAATGAGGGAAGATAACCTTAGGAGATTGAGAGACTGAAGGTAAAAGCAAAAAAAAAATAAAAAGGTGGGGGGCGAGAAGCTGTAAAAAGGTCCAGGGAAGTAAGAGGCACTAGGATCTGGAGCACAGAGAGGGAACACAGGTTTGCTCTGGAAGAACGTGCCGCCTGTGTCCCTGAGCGGGCAGGTGTCAGGGGGCTGAGGAGGAGGGGGAGGAGGAGGAAGAACTGCACCTGCCGAGAGCTGGGCAGAGCAAGACGTGTGGGCCTGAGGAGCCTGGGAACCAGTTAGCACAGCTTTGTGCAGAGTAGAAAGAGACTAGGCACTTGTCAAGTCCAGCTAAAAGGCTTGCTTGACTACGTTTCCTTGGTGCAGAATAGTTCAATACATATTTATTTTTAAAAATCATTTATTTTGTAGGACTTGCTCTCAAGCATAGTAGATTAAACATAGATGATCATCTTTGCTTTCTCCTGAAACCCCGATAAAAGATCAGTAAAGGGATTTTTAATAAGTTATGAATTTATTAGGTTAAAGAGAAAGAGAGGGGGGCACAATGTTTTTTGGTTTTTTTTCTTTTTAAGTCTATTGAATTTGTTACAATACTGCTTCTGTTTTATGTTTTGTTTTTTTGGCCGCAAAGCATGTGGGATCTTAGCTCCCCAATCAGGGATCAAACCCGCACCCCCTGCATTGGAAGGCAAAGTCTGAACCACCGGACCGCCCGGGAAGTCCCCACAATATTAGTAACATTTTGCAAGTTGGAAAACTGAGTGATGCTGAGCTAAACTGACCAGTGGAAGCTGGGAGCTCAATGCCTTCAGGGTTGGAGAACTTCAGAGAAAAGCCAGTTCTTGCCACAGAACCCTGGAGATGCTTAGGAATTGGAAGTGCCAGGTGTCTCTGAAGGCAGACAACCAGGGGGATTGATGGAAAGATCTCTCCCCTGTCATGTACAGTCATGGGACCACCCCTTCCCCAGTTTAGTACTAAAATCTGCTCTCTGTAGAGGCTGGACCAATGGGGCCTCCCTTTTTGAGCTCTTGGGCACAGTGGAGGCAGTGGTGTACCGAGAACAGGGTTAAGAGAAAAAGCTACAAAATGGAAGAGTGAGGCATCTTGACTTGGCTTCTAGAATGCTAGCACTGGGGTTTTACCCACCCCACTTTCTTTTCTGCCAGGAGACGAGTGGATACTCTTCTGGAGAAAATGAACCCAAAACAGGGAAAGACTTATAGAAACTGACATTTAGGTGCCCCTCAATGAAGCAGCTCACAACCCACCTGTGGGAACCACCACATGGCAGGCTGTGCTGTTTGTCTCCCTCTGGCTGGTAGATGGGGAGTCAGGGATCCCATACAGGTGAGAACACTTATAATTTGTGAGAGACCAAAACAAACAGAAGAAAAAAATTATATGAGATGGAAATTTATGGAAAAAAAATCCTTAATCACACCTCTTCAACACAACCAATTTCCTTTTCATTCCCCTCTGGCTTAAAACCTTTTCGAAACTGTTTGGAATTACCTTCCAAATCCGTGTTGTATTTGTTTTACTAAATGCAGTGAAGGTAAATCTCTCTCCTTTGAAAGTAGCTTTGATTTTTTCTCATGGCCGAGGTGCTTTGGCTCCCACGATGGCAGGGCTTTACTGCTCTTTCCTCCGCTTGAGCTGGTCCCTAGGGCCTGGGGCCGCTGTCGCTCAACAGGTGAACCAGAAATTGTATTGTGGGGGGAGGTGAGTGATTTTGGTTTTATTTTTGTCTTAATATAAAACTTAATAGTTTAATCTCATTAGTTATAGATAAGTAATGCAAAACCCCCCCAAAAAACTCCACGATAGTTGAACAATGTGACTCAGAGAAAAAAGAAAGCGCAGATTTATTCTTTTAAAATATTTAGCGTATAAGATCTGTAATCTGACTTTGCAGAAGAATAAAGTGCTTCTGGGGACTCCTGACTTGTTCTTTGGTTATTTAATAGGTGATAGTGGGATTCACGATATTTCTTTCTCTCCCCTTCTTTCTTTTATGTAATCAGTGGAACAAAGTGAATTAAATTTTACTAATTGGCATATTTTATAATGAAACCTCAAAGAGTATATTATCCTTTAGGGTAATTAGAAACGTTTCTGTTCGACTGCAGTAATAGCAGTCCACCAAAATTATTGCAGATTTTATTGGAATGGTTGTGCGACACAGGTTTATAAATATTGTAATGCATGGAAATGTAGACCGGTTTTATTTTTAGAAAAGAGTGAATCCATTTGCTTTTCCTTAATTAATTTATGGAGGCATATTTGATTTTGCTAATTAGAAGTTTAAATATGATTTTTAATACTTTAGAATAATTCCAGTATTAGCTTCACAGTTAAAATAGACAGTAACCTAGACTCTGTCATGTTTTTTCTGAGTAGAAGTTTATAGTAAGTATAATCTAGCTATGTGTCTTCATCTTAAGGAAGTCTTTTGCTCGGAACTTTCAGGCACTCTTTGCAGTGTAGCTCTGTTAATTCTTAAGTTTTAAGTACCTGTATTAGCACAGTATTGGGCAGCATTGAGAAACTGACAGTTTGACTTTCTGAATGCAGGGAAAACAATGATTAGCTCTCTGTCTTTTAATATTCCTTCTAATAACTACGTGTAACCTGATTTAATTGACCCATATGTTTCTTTTTTTCTGGCTGCTTCTTTGTTTTCCGTCAGTGCTGTTTTTTCCCCTTCCTCGAATGAGTGCTTTAAAAATTTTTCTTTTCTCTCTCTCTTCCCCACCCCTCCTCCCCCCAACTCTGATGGAAGGCGTTTGGTTATGACAGTATTTTATTATCTCTGGTTGTCTCCCTAAGGCCAAAGCAAGAGAGTTGAATCTTAGTCCGTGATTCTGAATGGGTGCCGAACAGAAAGCACTAACAGGGACTGGCCACAGCTTAGTTTCAGGTGTAGATTTATTAGAGCTGTGAGGGACCATAATCTTGTCTTTCTTTCTCTTTCTTTGCACCTTCCTCTGCTGATGCTCATAGGGACCCGGGAAGTAGCATTTGGGCTTTAAAATGGGAGAACCTCAGGGACAGGGGTGGGATTTCAGTGACCTTGGTCTGCAAACTATTCGTAATAAGAGTTTGTATTTATTAGTTGTTTGAGATTATTTGTAAATTGAATATTTAAGTCAAGAACTTGAGTATGTGTTGATGAATGTGTAGGCCGTCACCTTGACGTGTAAAGTAATATGTGGTATTTCCGACCTGTCCTCTAACACGGCTCAGATTACTCACTTACCAGGGATTTGTATTTAGGGTCTTCAGTGAAACATGGATTGGTTGACTGGATTTTTTTCCAGCTTTGTATAGAAACAGGTCTTTAAAAGTAATTTGTAAGGTTGGTTTTTTTTTCTCCTTTGGAAGTCTGAATTTGGGTTAAATCTGAATTCTGCCACTTACTCTAAGTAAACTAACCTCTCTGAGCCTTGATTTCCTCATCTGTAAAATGATGATGATCATACCTGATCCTTAAGAGTTATTGTTAGGATTAATGTGAGCTAGAGAGAATGGAATGCTCATGATTTAAAATATTAAAATATTTAACTGGAGATATAGAGGCAGTTTAAAACTCTTTAAGAGATTAAAAAAACAGCTCTAGGTTGTAAAAGTTCACAACACAGTAAACACGCTGAATCTCTGCAAATTTCTTTACTCAAAGAACATCAATTTACTTTGTCATGAACCTGCAAATTTCAAGGACTTTTAAGATTCTCATTCCTGTGAGAAATGCATGAATGTGTTACTATAATTTTTGGCAGGTGAGTTTTATATTTACTTGTTTTTATTGAAACTAAGGAAGATATTTGGCCTCACATGAAAGCTAAGTGATATAAATGCTGCTTGGAAACTAATGCAATATGAGTGACTTGCTTAATGTAAAACCTGATAAGCAGTCACTCTTCACTTGCTGTGAAATTATTTGCTTCTAGATTAGCCCCAGAAATAAGGATATAGTATTATGCAAGAATGTTTTTGCTTTAGTAAATGGAAGTTGTCAGAGATTTCACCTGGAATTTGCTTATTCTTGCCTTTAGTTTTGTTAGAACTTTGGCCTTGAAATGCTACTCTTTACTTGTATGAAATGGATTTATCATTATTTTCATTAGTATTGTATTACATTGGTAACGAAGCTGTGTATGTACTCCTTAATTAACCAGCTGTAAACTTGGCTGAGGTCATGATGTCGATGGCACATGGAACCAAAGAGAGGATCCTTGTCACCATTTTAAGATTTGAAAATTAGATGTGTTTACACCCCGGAAGGAAAAAAATCCAATCAAGCACCATCTGTGTGTCCTGAGTACTTGTTCCCTCACCTTCTGTAATTAAAAAACTTGTGCTGGGGACTTCCCTGGTGGTCCAGTGATTAAGAATCCGTCTTGCAGTGCAGGGGACGCTGGTTCGATCCTTGGTCGGGAACTAAGATCCCACATACTGCGGGATCTACTGAGTATGTAAAGCCCGCGCACCGCAACTACTGAGCCTGCGTGCCACAACTAGAGAGCCCTCGTGCCACAACTACAGAGCCCTTGTGCTCTGGAGCCCGCGTGCCACAACTAGAGAGAAGCCCATGTGCCACAACTAGAGAAAAGCCTGCACATCGCAACGAAAGATCCCACATGCCGCAGCTAAGACCTGACGCAGCCAAATAAATAAGTATTAAAACAAAAAACCTTGTGCTGGCTGCTTGGCTGAACCAGGGGTATATTATTAAACTGGCTAACTTATTTGGTCTAAAATGTTCTTTAGGGAATCAGTGAGTGATTTTAAATGTTCTTGCTGGGTCTGGGTCACCACATTCTCTGGGGTAAGCCAAGGAATGACAGTTCAGCAAATAAGTATTATGTATGTATTATATGTCAACAAACCAACTTGTTGGAATTGGTTGTTAACTCGTTTGGGTTATGTTGGACAGCTTTTTTTTTTTTTTTAAGATTTATTATTTATTTATTTATTTTAGGCTGCGTTGGGTCTTAGTTGTGGCGCGTGGGATCTTCGTTGAGGCACGTGGGATCTTTTATCATTGCTGTGCGTGGGCTCTTTGTTGTGGTGTGCGGGTGTCTCTCTAGTGGTGGCATGTGGGTTTTCTCTAGTTCTGGCGCACGGGTTCCAGAGCATGAGGGCTCTGTAGTTTGCAGCATGTGGGCTCTAGTTGAGGTGCGAGAGCTCAGTAGTTGTGGCACACGGGCTTTAGTTGTCCCGCGGCATGTGGGATCTTAATTCCCTGACCAAGGATAGAACCCGCGTCCCCTGCATTGTAAGGCGATCCTGTTGGACAGCTTTGGCAGAGAGAAATTTAGTTAGATCTTCTCCTGACTTTCTTCACTAGTTGAGCTATAAGCATACCACTTCTAGAATGAGATTTAATGTGGTTATTGAACTTGACTCTCGCTGTGTATTCTCTCTAGCATTGATTCATGTCTTCAGTGTGAAAGAATAATCTCTTCGAGCTTTGCACTGACCTCTCAGAGGGCTACCGTGCCAGTTCTGTTTTTGGTGAGGCAGGAAGGAATTTCTTCATACTTTCTGATGATACCAAGTGATACTGTGGTCTAGAAAAACAGAATTGCTAAACTTCGTTTTGAGATTCCAAGTGCTTTGATGCTTTGGAAGTAACCACTAGGTTTGGACTTAGACACCTGTGTTCACTTCAGTGAACATGTATTGAGTGTATATTATGTGCCAAGTTCTTTGTCAGTCATCACCTTGAAGAAGGACAAAGTCGAATAGGGGCCAGCTTTACATGTAGTCAGAAACTGAGATAATGCAACCAACATTTATAATAACAGACAGATGCACAAGGCATAGATGCTGTGTAGATGATTATTTTTATTCAGGGTGAGGCAAGAGAGTTGGATTTTATGGAGGAGATGATGACTGAGGATGGTTCAGGTAGATAAAGTTGGGCTTTTAAAAAAAAAAAAAAAATCAGGTTTTTTGGGCATTCCAGGAAGAGAGAATGTAATTGTGGGAGGCATGGTACGGCATGTAGCAGGCAGCTTGGCATTGCAGGAATATAAATCACGAAGGGAGTAATGGTGGGAGATACAGATAGAAAGGGATTCAGGGCCTGTATCTTGAAGGGTCTGACATACAGTACTTTGGGGCTTTGAGTTTTTTCTGATGTGTAGTAATCAGCTTAAAGCAATTGACAAGATCTAAGCCGGGAGAATGAAAGGATGGAATTTAGTTAGCTCCCTCTGATAGCGATCTGGGATTCGGATTGGAGAGGAGTAAAATTAGAGGTAGGAATACTAGTTAAGAAGGTTTAAAGAAGTTCCAAAATGAGTTTTAATTTAGTAAATTTGTTTAACTGAACTGAAATGATGACATAATGAACGAAAGAATGACAAGGAGTTAAAGAAAGAGGAAATATCAGAGGGGCGGACTGTGTAATTGAGAGGACCTAGAGATTGATTGGTTATAAAAAGATGAGTAGGAGAGAATCATCTGGGTTTGGGGCTTGGGTTACTGATGTAGTCACCAAAAAGGACAATAAAGAATAAAGAACTGGATTTGAAGTGTTGGGAAAGAGGAGTTCAGTTTTTAGTGTGTTGAGGTTGAGGTACCAGTGAAGTATCTAGGTGGAGGTGGCCAGGAGGTAAGTAGATATAAAAATACGACGTGCAGTGGAGAGGCTGAGAGGAAAACCGTAGACTTAGGAATCACCAGCGTGTAAGTGATGGTTGATGAAGGGAGAACACAGGGAGTGAGAAATGAAGAGAAGAAACCCAGTGGTGGAATTCTGGGGGAACATGTCAATGTTGACAGGTATTCTGAGATAGCGGATACTGGGAATGAATAGAAAAAGTAGTAGGTTAGAAAGAAGGCATAGGGACTGAGAGAAGAAAGAACTTCGTGAAGGAGTAGGTGTCAGTAATGTCCAAAGCCAGGAGCCACATGAGATCCTGATTGGCTTTGGAAGTTAGAAGGTCACTTGGCTTAGAGCAGTTTGGGACAGAGGAGCATTTCTATTGGAACAGTAATTTGTAACCTACCTTTGCTGCTTACTTATTGTGTGACTTGGGAAAGCCATTTTGTCTTTGGCTCTTTGTAAAGAGGTGGTTGGCCTCTTAGCGGGTTTCAGTCTGTGATCGGTGGGACTCCATGGGTTCAGAGAAGGCACTTTGAGGTTCATCAAGGAGATCAAGGGTTAGGTCAGATATTCGTCAGGGGAGAAGGTGCAGATAGTCTATTCCTGATTCAAACAAAGCAGCTGGAGCAGCTTGAGTTTTTATCTATTTTATATATTTGACTTCAGTATCATTTTATTTGAAAAAACATAGTGCGGTATAAGAAACTTGAAAAGTATTGGCCTACAGAAGCCGTAGTTAACCTTCAAGCATTCAAAGAGATAGAACAAATAGCTGGTGTTCAGAATTCCTCTACTAGATGAAGATTATAATAGATGCTGACTTGCTTCATGATATAGATTTTATTCAGAGGTCAATATTAGTGTTCGAGTTTCTGTAATAATAATTATTCTTATTTTCATTAGGAATCAAAACTAAACTTCTAAATAACTGAATTCTAGGGACTTCCCTGGTGGTCCACTGGTTAAGACTTTGTGCTTCCACTGCAGGGGGCCCGGGTTCGATCCTGGGTTAGGGAACCGCATGCCGCATGGTGTGGCCAAAAAAAACCCCCCAAAAACTGTGAGCTAAACAACCGAATTCTATTTTACACTTTGTTAAAAAACTTTTTATGTGTCTTACCAGGTTCTGACTCAGAAGATCTTTTGGAAGAATTGCTGTGCTGTTTGATGCAGTTAATCACTGATATTCCACTCTTGTAAGTTCTGGCTAAGCCAGGATTAGTTTTATCTTCTTTGTATATTGAAGATAGTAATTGATCATGTTGAAGAGTTTGTGGGTTGTGGTGTAGTACTTTCATGTATGCCTTTTATGTATGCCTCCGTGTACATCCATGGGCTTCTTCTGTCTCTCCTGCCTAATAATATTTAGACTCTGACGACCTGTCATCAACACAAGAATTTTATGTTGTTGAGGGGAAAATAAGCTCTTTAGCAATGCTGAGCATATGATAGGCACAGAATTAATCTCTGTAAACAAGGGTTTGAGAGGGAAACAGTTAAATCTAGTATATATGTGGTAGATGCAGCTAGTTTTCCACCCATTATTTGTTCTCCCCTTCTTCCTTGCTTCCTGATTTTATTGATATATCTGGCCTTTTTTGGAGAGGTCAGATTTCCATTTCTAGCCTTGAAGCTAGGTGTGGTCAGTGAGATGTGGAGGGAAGTCCTCAAGTGAAACTTACGGATGCAGCTCTTTAAGGGGACCTGACTCATCTAGGAGGCATACATATATTTTTGTTTGTGAGAGCCCACTTTCCTGCTTTCTGGAATGTGGACAGGGTCTCTTTAGAGTTGTGTTGGACATCTTGGCAACAGGAGCTAAGAGACTCAGAGAAAATTCTGCCTTGACGTTATTGAGCTGCTGAACCAAAGTCATCAACTACTACACTTCCTCCCCCTACCCCACCCCCGCCCTTGCAATTCTCATGTGAGAAAACTAGACCCTTATTTGTTTACACTGTTACAACTAGATTTCTGTCACTACAGCTGAATGCAGTTTCTATGTGATTCAAAATGTTTGTTACTTTTAAAGCAGTTACTCTCAACCTTTTTTTTTTAGTTGCCTCTCTGAGGAGCCTCTTTAGAATTTTTTTCTTAATTGCCTCTCCAAAGTCCTAATGAAATTTGAATATCCCAGATACACTGAATATCTGTTTATGTGCTATGGCCTTTTTGAGGGCCACACATCATTATAATATCTATGAAGTTTTTCACCCCTTAAGAACCAATTTTCACCCTCTTGAGGGTGATCTCAACCCCCCCATCGAGAATGCATATTTTATTTTATTTATTTTTTATTTTTTTATTTTTGTCCACACTGCATGGCATGTGGGATCTGAGTTCCCCGACCAGGGATCAAATCCATGCCCCCTGTGGTGGAAGCTCGGAGTCCTAACCACTGGACCACCAGGGAATTCCCGAGAATGCATATTTTAAAGGAATTATTTTTTGAAATAAAAAAGTAGATTTTTAAGATTTATCATCACAGAGTTTCAGTCTATGTGGGGATATCGTTGGAAATGTGCCACTTGCCCGTGGCCCAAAAAGGAAAGACAGGTATTTGTGAGAAAACAGGCTCCTGGCCTCTGTTGTGCACAAGTGCAGCATCCAAAATTGTAATATAGATTTAGAAATGAGAGCCACCAAATCCTGTTGTGACTTGGTCTGGTGACATGCAGCCTGGAAGGTAGGGCTGAGACAACTGAGGAATCACTGACAGGGAAGGGCATGGGAAAAATGTCCCAGGCAAGTTGAACTCTTGTGACAGACACAGCTCTTTGCGTGCCTGGTATCCTTTCTCCGCTTCCTCTCCAATATTGTTGGGGGCAAGGTGTGCCCAGCTTAGTTTTCAGGCACTTTGGGAACTAAATATGGCTCTGTGACACAGTTTGAGCCAATTACACGTAAGCAGAAGTCATGAGCTTGCAGAGCATGTACCTTCAGCCCGTTGCCCTTGGCCCTTCTCTTCCTTCCTGGATGTGGAGGCAGTGCTTGGGCCATGTTGAAACTATGAAGATGGGCGCCACACCCGAAGAACAGTGTCCCAGCAGTGTGGGATACTGATAATGTTATAGAACCATTACACCAACCCTAGATGGCTTATCTTTGGATTTCTCCTTATGTGAAAAGAGCAAACAGTTATTTTGGTTAAGCCACTGTGGCTATTAGCTTTCTGTTACTTATGGTCAGATGTGGGAAGGGGAACACATATATTGCCTACTATTTGCTTATCACAGTATGTGTGGTGCTTCATGTGTTCCTGATTTAATTTTAAAAGTAGCACTACCTCTATTACATTTGTTATTACCAAATACCAGCAATTTTGTATATATCCTGAATGAGTGCCTTTTGTTGTTGTTGTTGATAAAATGTCATGGTAAAGTTAAGGGGGATGGAAATGGTAAATCCCTTTAGATAGTAAATAAGCTGTGAATACAGTAAATAGACCAGCCACTTAAACACTCTTGGAGAGGAAGCAGTGTTGTAATAAATCAAACATTTTAGTGTTTTATATGTTTATACTTTTTAAGTGAACTGAAAATGCACAGACAGCCAGATGTCTTGTGTTATGTATACTCAGCTTTAACCAGCTGCTGAAACAATTTCTTATGATTTAACGTTCTTGGAGCTCCATCCTACAAGAAGGTTTGTCTTAGTAACAGTTTCCATGTGAAACCAACCTACTCTTTAAATGTTGCATCTACTATAACCATAGTGCAGTGTTACCAATCAGCTTATAATTTAAGGAGGAATGTTAACCTATGAAAACTGGGGATGGTCTAGACACACCTGGCTATCATCAGTCTCACTATAAACATTGAAGTTTAACGTTGGCATGCCAGTGCTGCATTACGGGTGAACAGCAAGAGGAAACTAATTTTTTTTAAAAAATAAATTTATTTATTTATTAATTAATTTTTGGCTGCGTTGGGTCTTCGTTGCTGCAGGCAGGCTTTCTCTAGTTGCGGCGAGCAGGGGCTACTCTTCGTTGTGGTGCATGGGCTTCTCATTGCGGTGGCTTCTCTTGTTGCAGAGCACAGGCTCTAGGTGCGCGGGCTTCAGTAGCTGTGGCACGTGGGCTCAGTAGTTGTGGCTCGCGGGCTCTAGAATGCAGGCTCAGTAGTTGTGGCGCACGGGCTTAGTTGCTCTGCGGCATGTGGGATCTTCCCGGACCAGGGCTCGAACCCGTGTCCCCTGCATTGGCAGGCGGATTCTTAACCACTGCGCCACCAGGGAAGCCCGAAACTAATTTTAATTGCCATCGCGGGTAATGCAAAACTAGCTTAAACGTTTCGTTTGAGACTATGAAATCATTCTATTAATATTGAAAGCAAATGATTACCAAGAACAGAGGTAGACAGACATTTAGAAATCTATATGTTTTAACTGATACTTCATCATTAAGAGAACAGGATCAACTGTGGTAGTTTAAACTCCCAGAATTTGTAGGAATTCATTTGTAATGAAAATGGACTTTTAAGTAGTAAGTGGATACTGCTTCTCAGTTTGGATTTCTTGATAAAATATTAATTCTCTGAGGTGTTAGTCTTCAAAGACAGATTCAAGTTACACACCTTCCAGGAATCCTTCCTTAACACCACACCTCTCAGCGTTTATATATGTATTTAAAAGGAAGATTAAGTCAGGCACCGTCTTGTGACTTGACATTTTTTAGTGTATATTGGGTTGATCCAGTAGAATTGAAATGTCTTCCAAAAGTAAAACCTTGTCTTTAATTGTTATACCTTCTTGATCTCAAGGAGTTGAATGAGAGAGGAATAAGGTACGATAAAGGATGTCCCTCAAGACACTAATGGAGAGTGTAATGGAACATGGTCGGCAGCCCAGAGTTGAAAGCACACACTTAGAATTTGTGACACTGGTTCGCTTCTTTCAGTGTTACCGTGAGGGTTGAATGAGACCCCGTGATTCTTGCCAGTGATGGAGTTTAGGTGGGGCCCTAGCAGCATAAGCAGTTACCTTGTATGGGCCTAATACTTACATTTTGAGGACTGCTTATGATGCTTTTTTATTATGAAATAGAGTTTATTTTGAGAACTTGAACTGGATGTCTTTCCTTGTCTTTTTGTCTCTGTTTGTTGCTATTGTTTTTGTCAAAGCTGTCGCTCTTAGCTGTTTACAGTGATGCCATTGTCAAGAACAGGCCCTACTCCTTGCCTCTGTGCCCTCACTCTGGACACGTCCTGAGAGGTCTGCTTAGAGTGGGCCTTTCTGTGGGCTCCAGCCCCTTCCTCTGAGATCCATTTATGTGTCTTCTCCTTTATCAACCTGTGAACTCAGTAAGGAGGATTGGGACAGCTTAATTCTCAGCCTGGCCCTGATGGGCAGATTTTTTAATTCTATAATTTAAGAAACTTTAGTTTTTTCATAAGTTATATGTTGATAAAGATACGATATTCAAACTGGGTTGCCTTCACCGCCTTTTCCAGGAGTGTGTGTATGTCTGTGTAGTGGGACTTTGCAGCTTCAGTGCAGGGGTATCTGATGTCATCTGCTGACCTTGTCCATGTTACTCATTCTGCTTCAATAACGCTGGTGTCCTTGCTAATTTGGAACATGCCAACCCACTGCTGTCTTCAAGGCCTTCGACCTTCCTTCTCCTGCCTTGAATATCTCTCCTCAGACATCTGCATGGTTCTTGTCCTGACCTCCTTCAAGCTTTCTTCTGCTCAAAGTTCTGCTTCTTAGAAACAGCCGCTCTGACTACCCTAAAATAGCACGCCTCTCATTTTCTGTCCTTTTATCATGCTTTATTTTTTTGTCCTAATACTTATCACTGCTTTAAATTAATTAATTAATTTATTTTTGGCTACATTGGGTCTTCGTCGCTATGCGCGGGCTTTCTCTAGTTGCGGCGAGCAGGGGCTACTCTTTGTTGTGGTGTGCGGGCTTCTCATTGCGGTGGCTTCTCTTGTTGCGGAGCATGGGCTCTAGGCGTGCGGGCTTCAGTAGTTGTGGCTCGTGGGCTCTAGAGTGCAGGCTCAGTAGTTGTGGCGCATGGACTTAGTTGCTCTGTGGCACGTGGGATCTTCCCGGACCAGGGCTCGAACCCGTGTCCCCTGCATTGGCAGGCAGATTCTTAACCACTGTGCCACCAGGAAAGCTCCTATCACTGCTTTTCATATTACCTGTTATTTCCTAAAGAAATTGTAATGAAAGCTACATGAAAACAAGGGCTCTTCCTGCGTTAACATTTGTTTTGCTCACTGCTGTCCCCTTAGTACTCAGGTTAGCCTGGCAAGTGGAAGACTCAAAAAATATTTGTTGAATGAGTAAATCCGTGGGAGCACAGCCTATTCAATATGCTTAAATATTTTGTTTGTTTCTCATTATCTGGTCTATATGGAAACACAGTAGTGTGCTAAGGCATATTCCATTGCAGATATAGTGGCTCAAAGCCCCTTGCAGTTGGTATATTATATTATAAACACTAGGTATCTTATAGACGTTAGCAGTGGAAAGGGGCTACTAGAAACCGAAACACTGAGAAATTACATCTGACAATATTTAAGGAAATGGTAGATTAATTAGCTATAAATGCTGACTAGTCTGGAGCCATTTAGTTTAGGGACGGACAGTCAGCATTGTATCTCAGTAGTCCCCCAGATGATCCCTTCACAATATAATAATTAACCTTTTCATTAAGTTCATCCACAAAAACATATGTTATGAATATACTAAACTATGTGTATTTATGGTACTGGGCCCTGGGCAAAGAAAGGCATGACTTTGGAAGAGCTTAGAGATGGATAGATGCATAGAGAGATAGCCTAGTAAGAGGAACAACTGATACATGCTGCAGTCATTGGGAGCTGTAGTGATGAGCAGCGGCTCGGTCTTCAAGGAGGCAGAAAGGAGCTGCATAGGGACCTCTTGGATGCGTCTAATGTGTTTGGAGAATGACAAGTTCATTCGCTTGATTAGAGTGGAGGGTTTGTGGGAGACTAGGGCTGGAGAAGCTGTGTGGTTTGATGGAGTAAAGACTTGAATGTTAAAAGGACTAAATGTTTGATTAGGTTTAGGGTTCTCTTTATTAAGATATAAAAGAACATAATATATATATTTTAGAGCTAGTTCTCTGAAATCCATTTTGGATGTATTTGGGGAGGGATGAAACTGATTAAGAATCTTATTGGTAAAATTAACTTTACTGGATTTATGAAATGTAATAAAATGACAGAAAATACACATTTATTCGACCCATAGTTGTTGGTATTGGCTTAGATGTTATACTTTGGGAAATCTGAATATTGAAAACTTTTGGTGGCAATGGTGAAGTAGGTGGTTCAAGAACCTGAAGAGCCATAAACAGTTTCTTTATGAAGTCTGCAAGTTTTTGAGAGTGAAGGAACTGGAGAGACCCACGTTGGCAGTGAACCGGCCTAACTGTTGGGAAAATGTCTTTTGTACAGCCCTGCATGTTGATACCCAAACTCTTCTCAAATCCAGCCTCAGCAGAGTGGGTAGCTAAAACCCCAAGTCAGCATTTAAGTTTTAGGTGCTGTAAAGTAAATATCTGGTGTAGCTTTCTGGTTGAATTAGATGTTTAAGACATTACAAGCACTGAATTAAAGATGATAGCATTTTCAAATACCAAGACAGAATTAAGTTCACAATAGCTTATTAGTTTGAAAATTGATTTCTGGTGCCTCTGGGAGAAAAATCCCGGTTAAGAAATTTTAATATGTAAGCCTTTACCAGGTTTATTGAAGAAATCTGACTGAGATATATCCAGTACCACAAATATTGATACTATAAACTATGTGCTCAGATTGTTCATAATTGCATTATTCAGTATTGCCAAGAAGTGTAGGAGACGTTATGTATTAGGAAAAAACACCACTAATTCTGCATACAGAAGGTAGTGTTTGAATCCTAGCATTACCACTCATCAGCATTGTCACTCCAGGCCTCAGGTTTCTCATTTTAAAATTGGGTTTCATAGATCATAGACTGTCACTTGGAAAAGACATTTGAACACATCTGGTTCAGTTGTTTAATAGTTTGGGTGTGGAGATTGAAGTGCATGAGTTTGGAGATCAACTCGTGTAGCCATTGAAGGAACAGCCAGGCCAGTTGTTAGTTTAATGCACCACGTCCTGAGCTGCAGTAGCGGGGCCTGCAGCTGAGAGGGAGCATCTCATCCTGGGATGAGGTCTATCTGGTGCTCTCACTGCCTACTCTGTTGCTTAGGATTGCGTTGAAGACCAAAGTAATGCACTGGAAAATACTTTTATAAATTTTAAAATGCTTTATGATTATAAAACTGTGTTGCTTTACACATACTAAGTACTTAAGAAAAACACTGAATATATTTGCTTCTGAGTCAGTTTTCCTATTTTAAACTTCTCAGTAAAAAGTAATAGCACTTGGTCATTAACAAGTATAGTGGTCATAGGACGCAGCATGTCTGAGATTCAAAAGAACAAGGCTGAGTAGTTTGTGTGGGAACTGAAGTCAGTTCCTGTTGGGTCAGGCTGCTTGGAGGAGCTTCTCTGGCTGCTTTGGAGGACTGGTTCTAGCCTGGCATTAGGTGTGAGAGATTAGCAGCAGCTAAAGCAGAGTCCTGAATCCTGACTGTCATTTTGCCTGTGTTTGCATGTTTCCTTGTTAAGTTGTGGACTATTTAGAGGCGTATAATCATTGAATTTTTTAGAACTAGAATTAAGCTTATTTTATACATTTTCATTTTGTGTATAATGGCACTGAAGTAGAGAGAAAGGAAGTGACTTTCCTAAGGTCAGTTTGCAAGATTCTTAGGTAGCTCAGCCCTGAAAATGTTGAATCTCTGCCTTCAAAGAATTTTTACTCTTATGAAAGCAAGACTGGTACAGGATGCTTTTGTTAATTTCTTTTGCTGTTATTAATACATGTGTAGCAAAATATGAATGAGGTAGTTTGATATTAATAGCTACAACTTTTAATTCTACCAACAGTCAAACAATTGGTTTTCTTTTCCTTTTTAATTTTTTGTGTTACTTATATAAGTTAATTCTTTACAGAGTAATTTCTTTTTTGGGCACAATCCAGATTGCATTACCTTTGGATATTTAAAGCTAGTCATTGATGCTGATGCAATTATTTTAAATTGTAATGTATGTGTGCACATGGATTGGGAAGACAATCAAATAGCACAAAGGGCTTACGATGAGAACAAATCTCCTTGTCCTCTATCCCTTTGCTCTCCAGAGACAGTCATTTTTTGTTTTTGACTATTCTGGTGGTTTATATAAACCTTTACGCTTATCTCACCTTTATATGTATTTCTAAATAATATGACACTATTTCTTTCTTTTTTTTAATTAAAGGCTTTATTTTTCAGAGCAATTTTAGATTCACAGCAAAATTGGGCGGGAAGTACAGAGTATTCCCATACCCTTCCTCCCACACATAGCCTCCCCTGCTATCAACATTTCTCACCACAGTGGTACGTTTGTTACAGTGGATGAACCTACATTGGTACATCATTATCGCCCAAGTCATAGTGTACATTAGGGTTCACTCTTGGTGTGTTGTACAGTCCGTAGGTTTTGACAAATGCATAATGACATGTATCCACCATTACAGTATCGTAAGTGCCCTTTCACTGCCCCAGAAGTCCCGTGTGTTCTGCCTGTTCATCCCTCCCACCCCCTTTACCCTTGGTCACCCCACTGATCCTTTTACTGTTTCCATATTTTCACCTTCTCTAGAGTGTCATATAGTTGGAATCCTACAGTTCGTAGCTTTTTTAGGTTGGCTTCGTTCACTTAGTAACATGCATTTAAGGTTCCTCTGTGTTCGTGGCTTAGTAGCTCATTTCTTTTTAGCACTGAATAATACTCCGTTGTCTGGATGTAGTACATATACATACATTCACTTAATGCATATATACAGGTATAGTCCTTATTTAAGTCTTAGAATTGGAGTTAAGTGTGACCATTTTAAAATTTGATAAAAATATAATAAATTTGGTAAAAACTTGTTCCCTAAAGGGAGTATATCATTTATAGTCCCACCAAAAACATTTAACAGAGCCTTGACAATATTGTATATTATAAAATTTTTTGTATGCTAAAAATGGAAATCATATTGTGATCTTTATATGTATTCACTCATTACAAGTGAGGCTGAACATCTCTTCATTTATTTAAAAGCCATTTCTAACTTTCGATGGAAGTTTAGCAATCATTTGTAGTTCTTGAGAGCTCTTTCTCTCTGATTGTTCTTTGTTTATGAATGTTCTTTGTTTAAGCTGGCATAATTGCAATTTGGACACCCACATAACAATTTTGGTATATTTGCTTTATTATTATGTATCCACCTAATCAATCCATCTTAACTTTTGATTTTTTAGAATGTTTTTAAAACCTCTTTTTGGTTGAGCTTTATTTCAAGAAGGTATGTGGCTATATTTTATACATTTGATGCACTGTTACATATATAGCATTAGTTCTTTGAGAAGCTGTAAAAACATGGAATGGATATTTGAGTTTATTTGATCCACTCCATTAATTTTTATGTATGATGAAGCTGACAGATAAGGTGACTGATAAAGGTAACAAATGACAGTTCTGATACTAGAATGCAGATTTCTTGGTGCCTAACCTCCAGGCACTTCCTGTTCCATTGTTAATACTTTTATAAATGAGGAGTATTACCATGTCTTTGATTTTGTTAACTTTTAAAACTAGCCATTACTGCTATTGACCGTATCTGTAATACACTATACCACTTTTTAGTCTTTCCTCATATTTTACTTTTGGAATCTCCATGTTGGCATGACATTGATATTTCTAACTTTTGGTCTTAATCCTTTGAACTTGTCAGTTGTTTTTGTTAAACTTATGTTCCATTTACAGTTTCTTATCCAATAGCAAGTCAAAGGAGGATGGTTTTTTCTCCTGCATATTCATTGACTTCGACCTTAGCCAACACTAACACCCATTTCGTGAAGGCTTTTGTCTTTATCCAAGTGTTCCACTCTGCCCTGGCAGAGCACTGCAAGGTCATGGCGCCTTTTTTTCTTCACATGAAATTAATAACTTGCTCCAACAGTAGTTTGTTCTAGGACATTTCCAGTCCAGATGGTGGAAAGTTCTTGTGATAATATGGCAGCCGAAGCAACATTTTGGCTTTTTAAAGTTGACTTTGTTTTGGCGATTGTGTAATGAAAATCTTCTGAAGATTATGCAAGGACATTAAACAAGAAAGATCTGTTGACTTAAAACATTTTTCATTTTTTAAAAACCACCACACTCAGCATGGTAGAATTTTGGTTTCTTTCAAGTATTGGCCTGTCTTGGCTCTTTTCCTTGATTCTTTGGCACTTAAGATAGCCCAATTAATGGATTTAAAATTTTGTTTCCACAGGAATATAACGTTGCTTTGAATTCCTTTTTTTGAGCATCATAGAAAGTTACAGCAAGAATTGACATTAGAGGTCATCTTGCCCAATGTACTTATTTACAAATAAGGAAACTGAGACCCAGAGGAGTTATTTTTTGAAGTTAATAGAGTGAGTTTAATAGAGAACTTAGAAACAGATCCTAGGTTTTCTCACTTGGGGTCAGTGACTCTTTCAGCATACCACAATATGATTTAGTTTTTTGTTTATTCTTATTTCAGTGTCATCAGATTTTAATCAGTAAATTTTGATTTTATAATTTATGATAATCCTCTATTTTTAGTTCTTGATTAATTTCATTTTCAAACAGATGATACATTTATGTTGTTCAGATACCAAACACGTAAAAGTGTACATGAACGATCTCCTGGCTGTCCTTGTTCCCCATCTCTCCAGCCTTCCCATTTGTCTCCCTAGTAACCACTGTTCGTTCTTAGTTTCATATGTATCCTTCCTGAAATTTTTCATGCATATATATTCAATTATGAATTTAGATTTTTATTTCCCCCTGTATTCATATAAAAGGTTGGAAATTATACATAGTGTTTTGGATTTTCCTCTTTTTCCAGTTAGCAATCTATCCTGGCAGTTTCTGTATACAAGCATTCAGAGAGCTTTCTCATTTTTGTCTTTTAAGTAACAACTTTATTGAGATATAATTCAAATACCCCAAAATTAACCCTTTCAAAGTATATATTTAAGCGGTTTTTAGTATATTCACAAAAGTTGCGAAACTATCACTGCTCTCTAATTCCAGAATTTCATTACCTCAAAGAGAACCCCTGTACCCATTAGCAGTCAATTCCCATTTCCCCCTCCCTCCTGTCCCAGTAACCACTAATCTGCTTCCTATCTCTATAGGTTTGCCCTTTACGGACATTTCATATAAATAGAATCATATGATGTGTGGCCTTTTGTATCTGGCTTCTTTTATTTAGTGTAATGTGTTCAAGGTTCATCCATGTTATAGCATGCCCCAGTACTTCATTCCTTTTTATTGCTGAAAACTATTCCATAGTATGTATATACCACATTTTGTTTATCCATTCATCAGTTGATAAGTATTGGGGTTGTTTCTACTTTCTGAATAATGCTGCTGTGAGCATTCATGTACAAGATTTTGTGTGGACGTAGTTTTCAGTTCTCGGGTATGTGTCTAGGAGTAAAGTTGCTAGGTCATATGATAACTCTGTATTTAACTTTTTGAGTAACTGCCAAACTTTTCCTCAGTGGCTCCATCATTTTACATTCCCACCAGCCGTGTATGTGAGTTTTGATTTCTCTACATCCTTTCTCATTTGTTTTTAAAAATAGCATTATATTCTGTTGTAGGTCAGTATCAGTTTATATTTAATCATCCCCCTATTGAAAGATGTTAGAATTGTTAACATTTTTTTGCTAATATCCTTTGCTCATTCTCATTTTGGCACCTTTATTGTATCTATTTGTAGGACCAATTTTACATTAGAAAGGTTAGTCCTTTGTGACATAAATTTAAAGTACATTTTTTTTCTAACTTTGCTTTTTGACTTATTTGCTTTTAGTATGTGTTTGTTTTTGCCATGATACATTTTTAAAAACTATTTTTAAGAATTTGAATTTATTGGGGCTTCCCTGGTGGCGCAGTGGTTGAGAGTCTGCCTGCCAGTGCAGGGGACACGGGTTCGAGCCCTGGTCTGGGAAGATGCACATGCCGCGGAGCAGCTAGGCCCGTGAGCCACAAGTACTGAGCCTGTGCGTCTGGAGCCTGTGCTCCGCAACAAGAGAGGCCACGACAGTGAGAGGCCCGTGCACCGCGATGAAGAGTGGCCCCTGCTTGCCGCAACTAGAGAAAGCCCTCGCACAGAAACGAAGACCCAACACAGCCATAAATAAATGAATGAATGAATGAATGAATGAATGAAGACCAGCCTGGATTTAAAAAAAAAAAAGATTTTGAATTTATCAATCTGTTACAGCTTTTAGACCTTTCAGGCTTTTTGTTATCTTTTTGGCCTCGTCTCTTACTACTCTCCTTCTTGCAGATTTCATTCTAACCCCACTGACCTCTTTGTTGTTCTTTAAATATGCTAGGTGTGTTCCTACCTCAGGGCCTTTGTGTGTGCTGGTCCCTCTCTCTGGAAGACTTCCCTTGTTTCCTTATTTCTTTCAAGTCTTTGTTCAAATGTGAACTTCTTGTTGAGTCTTCCTATTTAAAATTGTAACACACCTGTGATAGATGTCAAATTTTGGGGTACTGAAATATGAATTCACTTTTTATGATTATAACAAATTAGGTGAGTGTTAGAATGCTGTTTGTTTCTTATGAAGGAACAAAAATTTCTAGGTGTAAAACCTTTCAAATAGTGCTTAAATGCTTTTAATGACTAAATGCTTTTAATGAGACTGAATCTGTGGCTCTGTGCCCTTTCCCAGTATTTAAACATTTAACTTACGTCTTTGGCAAGTGTGATGGTTAATTTTGTGTGACAGGTTGAGCTGAGGGATGCCCAGAGGTCAAACATTATTTCATTATTTCTGGATGTGTCTGTGAGTGTGTTTCTGGAAACAATTAGCATTTGAATAGGTAGACTTTGTAAGAAAGATCATACTCACCAGTGTAGGTGAGCATCATCCAGTCCATTGAGGGCAGGAAGAGAACAAAAAGGTGGGGGAGGGGTGAATTTTTTCTCTTGCTTAATCTGAGACATCCATCTCCTTCTGTCTTCGGGTATTGGCACTCCTGTTTCTTGGGCTTTTGCCCTCGGACCAGGGCTTTTCTGCTTCTCAGCACTTTGGGTTTGGACTGGAACTACACCGCTGGCTTTCCCGGGCCTCCAGCTTGCAGATGGCAGATAATGCCACCTTTAGCCTCTGTAATTGTGTGAGCCAATCTCTTATAATAAATTACTTTCTATGTATATATTTCTTTATATCCTGTTGGTTCTGTTTCTCTGGAGAGCCCTAAATAATGCAGCAAGTGTGTCTAATTCATTGCTACAGTCTGAATGTTCGTGTCCTCCCAAAATTCATATTTTGAAACCTAACCTCTAAGATGATGATGTTAAAAGGTATGGGGTCTTTGGGGGATGATTAGGTCATGAGGGCAGAGCCCTTGTGAGTGGAATTAATGCCCTTATAAAAGATACCCAAGAAAACTTCCTTGCTGCCTTCCATCATAGGATAACATAGCAAAAAGACGCTTAATCTCTGTGACCCAGAAACCAGCTCTCATCAAATACTGAATCTGCAGGTATCTTGATCTGGCCTCTCAGCCTCCAGAACTGTGAGAAATAAATTTCTGTTGTTTATAAGTTACCCAGTCTGTATTAGTTTGTTATTACAGTCCAAAAGGAATGAGACACTTAGATTGTTTTTCCTAGTTGCAAATCCTCTTTACTTTGATTGTTTACAGTGAAGTGAGAGAGAGGAATAATTAAGAAAACCTGGGACTTCCCTGGTGGCACAGTGGTTAAGAATCCGCCTGCCACATGCAGGGGACACGGGTTCGAGCCCTGGTCCGGGAAGATCCCACATGCCTCGGAGCAACTAAGCCCGTGTGCCACAACTACTGCCTGTCCTCTAGAGCCCGCGAGCCACAACTACTGAGCCCATGTTCTGCAACTACTGAAGCCCGCGTGCCTAGAGCCTGTGCTCTGCAACAAGAGAAGCCCGCACACCGCAAGGAAGAGTAGCCCCTGCTCGCTGCAACTAGAGAAAGCCCGCGCACAGCAGCAAAGACCCAATGCAGCCAAAAATAAATAAATAAACTTATTAAAAAAAAAAACAGAAAAGGAAAATCTATGGTCAGAATGAGATTAGAGATTGTCCTCAGACCATCTCTCCTGATATTTTTTTTTTTTCAGGAAATTTCCTGGTGGAGACAGCCAGTTTGAAGCCAATATTTCTCCCATTCATTTTCTTTATGCCCTTCCCATTTTGAAAATTTAAATTAAAAATAATAAAAATATTCATCTATAATCTATAATCTATAATCTATATAATCTATAATTCATCTATAATCTCATCTTCCAGGATTGCTCTTTTTATTTTTTGCATATTAACATCTATGTGTATTCAGTCATATGATGCATACTATTCTGCTGTCTTTGCTCAACATCACATCATGAAGCAAATATTTTTTCAATAAAGTGTATTTCAAAAGCAGATGGGATGACTTGTTTTATGAGGCCAGCCTAACCCTGATACTAAAACCTAACAGTGGCGTTCCATAAAAAGAAAATTACAGACTGATATTTCTCATGAATACAGGAGAAAAAGCTTAAAAAATTAGCAAATTTCATCCAGCAATATAAGAACAGGATAATACATTATAACCAAGTGGGGCTTATCTCAGGAATACAATATTGTTAACACTTGAAAATCAGTATAATATGCCACATTGACAAAATAAATTAGAAAAGCCATATGATTGTCTCAGTAGATGTTGAAAAAGCATTTGACCAAATTCAACATCTATTCATGGAAAAAAAGAAAAAACTCTCAGCAAACTAGGAATAGAAGGAAACATCTTCAACTAGGTTAAGGGCATCCATGAAGAACCTGCAGCTAACATTACACTTAATGGTGAGAGACTAAAGGTTTACCTCATCTGTGATCAAGAACAAGCCAAGGATGTTTGGTCTTAGCATTTCTGTTTGCTACTGTATGAGGCCCTAGCCAGTTCAGTAAAGCAAAACAAAGAATAAAAGGCATAGAGATTAGAAAAGAAAAAGTAAAACTATATTTGCCAGCAACATGATTGTTTATGTAGGAGACCCTAAGGAATATACAAAAGCTACTTGAACTGAAAAGTGAGTTTAGCAAGGTTGCACATTGCAAGGTGATTATACAAAAATCATATACTAGTAGCAAACAACTGGAAACTAAAACCTTAAAAATTCCATTTTAAAATCATATGAAAAACATGAAATACTTAGTAAATTCAACAAATATGTGTACAGCTTATATATTAATAACTAAAAAACATTGCTCAGTGAAGTCAAAGAAGACCTAAATGTAGACATACATCATATCCATGAATTGGAAGAGTCAATATTGTTGAGATGTCAGTATCACCCAGATTGATCTACAGAGTCAATTCATCACATTTGTACCAGAGTATTTTTTGTTTGTTTGTTTTCTTCATAGACGTTGACAAGCTGATTCTAAAATATATATGGAAATGCAAAGAACCTAGAATATCTGAAGAAATAATTGAAAAGGAAGAACAAATGGAATACTTACACTATATCACTTCACAGTGTACTATAAAGCTACAGTTTTGAAGATAACGTGGTACTGACCTAAGTATAGACAAATAAATCAGTGGATCAGTATAGGGGGCCAAGAAATAGATCTGTACTTCTCTGGTCAATTGTTTTTTGTTTGTTTTGTTTTGTTTTGAGAAAAGAAGCAAAACAATTCAGTTGGGGAGGGAAAACTTTTTAAACTAATGGTGCTGGAAAAGCTGATTATATGGGAAAACAAAGCAAAACAAAAAAACTTTGATGCCTACTTTCACATATAACATAAAATTTAGAAAAATACACACAATCTTGTTTTAGGCAAAGATAACTTAGAAAGCATACAGAAAGCAATAGCCAAAAAAAGAAAAACTTGATAAGTTAGACTACTTCAAAAATAAAAATCTTGCCTCTTCAAGAGAGACGGTTCAGAAAAAGAAGAGTCAAGCCACAGATGGGAGAAAATGTCTCCAAAACATATAGCTGACAAAAGACTTTATTCTTGAATATATAAAGATCTCTTACAATTTAAAAATAATTAGGCAAATATCCCAATTAAAAATGGAAAAAAGATTTAAATTGATCCTTCACAAAAAAGATACATGAATGGCCAATAAGCACATTGAGTTTTAGTGTGATTAATCATCAGAAAATGCAAATTAAATGCTATAGTGAACTATCACTACACACAACTAGAATAGCTAAAATTAAGAAGACTGATAGTACTGAATGTTGGTGAGAATGTGGAGCAACTGGTACTTTCAGAAATTGCTGTGGGTAAAGAAGCCAGTCTGAAAAGGCTGCATACTGTATTATTCCCACTATACATTTTGGAAAAGGTAAAACTATGGAAACAATAAAAAGATCAGTGGTTGCCAGGGTTTGGCAGGAGAAAGGAATATATAGACAGAGCACAGAGGATTTTTAGGGCAATGAAACTGTTCTGTATGATACAATAATCACGGATACACGTTACTACATTTGTCAAAATTTATAGCGATTATAGAAATTACACAGCAGTAGTGAACTCTTATGTATATTATGGGGTCTTTAGGTGATAATGATGTGTCAATGTTGGTTCATCATTTTTAACATATATGCTACTCTGGGGCAGGATGTTGATGGTGGAGGAGGGTATGCATATGTGGGGCAAGGGTTATATGGAAATTCTCTATACCTTCAGTTTTGCTGAGAACCGGAAATGGCTTCGAAAAATAAAATCTATGTAAAAAATTGCTGTGGTGTATAAAATGGTACAACTAGTTTGGGAAAAGTTTTGACAGGTTCTTATGAAGTCAAATATCCACCTCTCCTCTCATCTAGCAATTTTACTTTCAAGTATTTACTGAAGAGAAATGAAAATATATGTTTGCAAATGACTTGTATGCAAATGTTTATAAATCTTTCTTCGTAAACATTCTCATAATAACCCCAATCTGGAAACAAATGCCTCTCAACATCGTCGTGTTGTCTCTCTGTACTTTATTCTCGGTTATTTCTTATGACTTTATGTCCAAGTCACTAAATCTCTCTTCAGCTGAGTCTAATCTGCTGTTAAACCCATTCATTGAGGTTTTCTTCCTTCCTTCCTTCCTTCCTTCCTTTCTTTCTTTCTTATTTACTTATTTTTTTAAATCAAGTTTTAAAATTTGGCTATTGTATTTTTCAGTTCCAGAATTTTTTTCTAGAACTTTTTAAAAAGAAATACCTGCTATATTTATATAGTTTACAGGTCCTTGAGAAATTTTTGATTTGAAAAATTTGGCTTTTATGCCATAGGTAGAGTAGGCATAGTTGTATTTGGTAATTAATATTATTATTGGGAGAGGTTTGTTTGTTTTATGGGTGTATGGTGGTTCTTGTTCATGTAGTCTTATCTCTTTATGTGCCTATTTTTGATTGTTTGCTAGTTTTTGTATTTGTAAAGTTGTAGAAATAGTTTGATAGTATGATTTTATCTTTCTTCAGAGGGGATTGTCTGTTTCTGTTGGGTGCCTTGGATTCTTCTTAATTCCGTTTCAGAATTTTTCTGGCCACCCAGGGAACTTAAAGCTGGGTTGTAGCCCATGAGATCGTTGATTTACTTCCTGCTCCCCCTTACTTCCAAGGTAAGGATCCCCTTGAGGATCTCTACCCTGTGTGTGGGGTGGAGTACTAGGGCTTACTCCTTTGGCAGGCTTGGACTCCAGTTTTTGTCCCCTAGATTGTCAACCCTGTCAAAAGTACTGCTTGGATTCCCAGCCACCACTTATGAATCAGGAAACATCCCAAGGCCAAAGCAATTCCAGATGTCAGGCTGACCTCTCTAGGTTTTCTTAGTGCCTTGAATCTTGGCCTTGTAATTCTTCAGTATTTTACTAGCTCTTTGGTCCTTCTAGAAAGTGCCCCTCCAGACCCTCTGTCAATGATTTTTGTTGACTTCATTGGGAATATTCTTCTGAATTTTCTGTCTGTCATTGCTGGAAATGGAAGTAGCCTCAATTCCTGTGATCTCTTTAAAAATTATGTGGTTGTGTAAGTTAATATATAAGCTGTGCTTTATTGCATTTTTCATTTATTTTCTAATATTGGTTGATATTTTTTTTTTTGGTTTGGCAAATATTTTCTTATATGATGTAGACTATAGACTATGAAAAGCATAGTCCAAAGTCTTGAGTGATGAATATGAGTCAGCCAAACAGTTTGGGGGCAAGGGTAGAGGGAGCTGAAGCCCTCACACAGACTTGGGAGATGTGCGGGAAGATGGTAACTAGGAAGATAATTGATGGATAGTTTCATTTTATCCATGTGTGTCTTTAAAACATATTTCTTAAATGGCTATTTCAGATGTTTTCCTGTTTAGATCATTTTTTTCCCCGTAGGCAGAACCCAAATTTGTGTTCACAACTTATTTTGAAACTGACTTTAAAAATATCAGTCATTTTCTTTCTTTTTTTTTAAACTTTTATTTTTAAAAAAATTTTTATTAATTTATTTTTGGCTGCGTTGGGTCTCCGTTGCTGCGCATGGGCGTTCTCTAGTTGCGGTGAGTGGGGTCTACTCTTTGTTGTGTTGCGTGGGCTTCTCATTGCAGTGGCTTCTCTTGTTGCGGAGCACGGGCTCTAGACGTGCGGGCTTCAGTAGCTGTAGCTTGCGGGCTCTAGAGCGCAGGCTCAGTAGCAGTGGTGCTCGGGCTTAGTTGCTCTGCAGCTTGTGGGATCTTCCTGGGCCAGGGCTTGAACCCATGTCCCCTGCATTGGCAGGCAGATTCTTAACCACTGCGCCACCAGGGAAGTCCAGTCATTTTCAATACCACTTATAATAGAAAATGGATTAAATGAGGGCATGTTGAGTAATTATTTTTGCTGTTGCTACTAATTCTGTAACTGTAGCCCCAGGAGTCTAGTGAATTTTTTTTTTTTTTTCTTTTCTTTTTGGCCACGCTGCACTGCATGCGGGATCTTAGTTCCCGAACCAGGGATGGAACCTGTGTGCGGCCCTACCACTGGACTGCAAGGGAATTCCGTTTTTGTGTGTGTGTGAATTTTTATGCAGAGCACTAAATCATGAATTAGTTTCTGGAAGCTGGGAGTTTCAGATATACTTTGTCATGTAAAATTTGTGCATGAATGAATGTATTTTTCTTGGTTTTGGTAAATCCCAAATAATATTAATTTCTCACTGTGCCCAAGAGCACAAAGAGACTATTCAACAAATATGTGTGTACTTGTGGCCAGCCACTGTTTCAGGTGCCAGGGATACCATAGTGAATAAGACATAGATTCTAGTTGTGTGTAGGGTAAGACAGATAATAAACAAATTAATATATTAATTAATGTTAGAATGTGACAAGTGCAATGGAAGAAAGTAATGTCATGGTATTTTAGTCAAGATTGTAAGGGAAGGCTCCTTGTGAAGTGGACCTTTTAACAGAAACCCAAAGGAAGTCAGAGAGGGAGTCCTGTCACTCTGGTGGGAGAGCATTCTAAGCAGAGGGAACAGCAGATGCAAGGCCCTGAGGTGGGTGCATGCTTGCTGTACCCAGGGACCACTAACTAGTCCAGTAGAGCTAGAGCCAAATGAGCAAGGATGGGTGAGTGATAGACAAGGTTGGACGGTTAGTCAGAAGTCATGTAGGGTCTTAGAGGCTAGGTTCAGGACTTGGCATTTTATTCTGAGCAGGATGGGCAGCTAGTGGGTGGTTACTGTCCTTGTTTGAATATTTGTTACTCTGTGCATTTAAATTTTCTTCTGCTTTGTGGCTATAAGCACTATCTTCAGACAATGAAAATTGGAAATTGGGTTCTTGACATCTTTGCCAAAAAAAAAAAAAAAAGAAAAGATTCTGTTTTAGCCATTTCTAGTATCTGTATCTTCGCTATGTCATTTGAAGCTGTGCTTCATTGTATATTTAAATTATCTTCTACCCTGCCAGTTTGTTAGAGCCTGCTTTAATCCATTTATTTGAACATTATATTCCCCCCAGCCCCCAAATCTGGTAGATTAGTATAACTTTGAGTAATATTTTCATGTTGGCTGGTAGGGAGGTTTTTGGTTCTTATTGAAATTAGCATCTAATTCTTACTAGCTGCTAGTGGTAGGCAGAATACTGTCCTCTCCAGCTCAAGGATGTCCACATCCTAATCCCTGGAAGGCTGGTGAATAGATACCCTCACATGTCAAAAGGATTCTGTAGATGTGGTTAAAGTTAAGGGCTTTTTGAGGGGGAGATTGGGCCCACTAGGATAATAGAGGACAGTCTAATCACATGAGTCCTTAAAGGTAGAAGAGGAAACCAGAAGGGTGGGTCAGAAAGATGCAGCATGAGTCATTCAAAGCCACTAATGGCTTTGAAGATGGAGGAAAAGGATCCTTGAGTCAAAGAATGAGGCGACCTGTAGAGCCTAGGAAGTGCCCTCATCTTACTGCCAGCAAGAAAATGGGGACTTGGATCCTAGAGTCACTAAAGCCTGCCAGCAACCCAAGTGAGCAGGAAATGGATTCTTCCCCAGAGCCTCCGGAGTGGAAAGCAGCTTGCTGACACCTTGATTTTAACCCTGTGAATCCTGTACTGCAACTACAGAACTGCATGATAATAAATTTGTGCTGTTTTAGGCCACTAAGTTTGTGGTGATTTGCTAATGACAACAATATAAAAACTATTGAAACATACCCAACTTCTCAAAGCAGATAACTTTAGCAAATTAAATTTGTTAAATATAGAATTTTGGATGATTCATTCACTCCAAATAATATCTGTTAAGTGCCTACTATTTGCCAGGAAATGTGGTAGGAGCTAGGAATAAGAGAGGTCCCTATCTTCACCAAACTCTGGTCTACAGTTACGCAGTCAATTTTTAATTTTATGTTTTTAATCTTATGTAAAATTTTAAGCATATAAATGTGGAGAGACTAATGAACTCCCATATGCTTATCACTTAGCTTTAGTAATTAACAATTCATGGCCACATTTATTTCAATTATACCCCATCCACAGCTACCCTCCCCTACTTCTCAGATTATATTTAAGAAAATTCCAGACATCATATCATATCTGGATAGTCAGTTTTATATGAAACTTTGCTATGTAGTTATTTCCCGTTCCCCACTGACATTAGAAAAATGCAGACTTTAATTTTATCATCTTTAACAAAGTAACTTTATCATCTGTGAGTTCATTTGCAATCGTTAGCTATTTTTTTGTCATGAAATTTTGCCTAGGATTCCTTTGGTGCAAATTAGAAAATTACGTAGATCATTTCAACTTGCAAAAGTGCTGCAGAAAATTGTTTTGGGGTTATAAGTAAATTTTAGTGAGTAGGTAAATTCACAAACATGGAATCTGTGAATAAAGAGCATCGATAGATTATACATGTAAAGTGATTTTTCCATTTCCTGTGTTCTTGATTTAGGTTGATAACATCACCTTCTCTGAGTTCTAAATCTAGAAGCTTTGGTCTTCCTTGATTAGTCTTAGTCTTTCTCCCCCACTTTAAGCATCCAATCTGTCACTGAGTGCTATTAGTTTTATTTTGTTAAGTGTCATTCAAGTCTTACTGCTCTTTTCCATTGCCATTGTCATTATTGTAATGGTGGTCCTTATAATGTCCTAACTGGATAACTTATCGCTGGTATTTTTTATTTCTGGGATTAATCTGAGCATTCTCCCACTTCAATATGTCCCCCAACCTCTTATGCCTCCCTTCATTCTACAATCCCTGATTTTGGACACATCAGGCATAGGGTTGAGTCAGTCACATTCTTCAGTTCAAGGGTCACTATCATTGTCGGTTTGTGTAAGGCCCATCTCCCCCTCCATTTAATATTAATCCATTTACTTATTCCCATTTATCCCCATTCATTACTCCTTTTCTTTCCCATAAACAGCCATTTTAATATGTTTAATGCATGTATTTTTATATGTATATGTCCGAGTACAAGATGTTATGTGTACATGTATTTTTCTTTTTTTTTTTAACATCTTTATTGGAGTATATTTGCTTTACAATGGTGTGTTAGTTTCTGCTTTATAACAAAGTGAATCAGCTATAGTGTACATGTATTTTTAATATACATAAATAGAATTGTGTTATAGAACTCATTGTTTTTTGCTTTTTCCTCTCAGAATTGTTTTTAAGAGTTACCTGTCATGCTAAATGAACACCTAGTCTATTGCTGTTAAAACTGCTCCATTGTGTACATCCACATTTTACTTATCCAGTTCCTCAGTGCTGGACAGCTGGGGTGCCTCCAAATTTGCAACACCACAAATATTGAATGTCGTTATATTATTTATCTATTACTGCACAATAAGCTACTCTAAAGTTTAGAAGTTTAAAACAACATTGTTTCAATACCATATGATACCACTTATATGCAGAATCTAAAATAGGACACAAATGTGAACTTATCTATAAAACAGAAACAGACTCACAGACATAAAGAACAGACATGTGGTTCCTAAGGGCATGGGGGTTGGGGGAGGGATGGAGTCGGAGTTTGGGGTTAGCAGATGCAAACTACTATATATAGAATGGATAAACAACAAGGTCCTACTGGATAGCACAGGGAACTCTATTAAGTATCCTGTGATAAACCATAATGGAAAAGGATATAAAAAAGAATATATATGTATAACTGAATCACTTTGCTGTACAGCAGGAATTAACACAACATTGTAAATCAACTATACTTCAATAAAAACAAAACAAAACGTTGTTTCACAGTTTTTTAGTATCAGGAATCAGGGTACTGTGTAGCTTGGTGCCTCTGACTCAAGTGCCTCATGAGGTTGTAGTTGATCTTATGGCTGGGGCTGTGGTCTCATCTGAAGGCTCAACTAGGAAGGACCTGCTTCCTAGCCTTCTCACTTGGCTGTTGGCAGGATTCAATTTCTCTAGGGCTGTTGGACTCAGTTCCTTACTGGCTGTTGACTGGAGGCCTCCCATAGTCCTTTGCAAGGTGTACTTCTCTGTATGTCAGTTCACAACAAGGCAGCTGGCTTCCCTTGGAGAAAGCAAACAGAAGAGCAAGAGCAGGTGCCCAATACAAGCCATGGTTGTTTTGTAAGCCAGTCTCCTCTCAGAAGTGGCATGCTTTCACTTTTACTGTATTCTCTTGCTTCTAAGCAAGTCTCTAGATCCATCCTACACTCAAGGGGAGGCAATTACACAAGGACATGAATAGCAGGAAGTAGGGATTATTGAGGGTCATTTTGGAGGTTGCTCACCACAGTCCTCAGACATATTTCTGTGAATTTTTCTTTGGCATATACATATACTGGGTTATAAATTGTTCTCTAAAATAACTGTGTTGGTTAATATTACTATCAGCAGTACATGAGGGTTTATATATCATTATGTGCCTGCCAATACTTTACATTTTCTAGGACATCAAGGGATATTACACTGTTTTAAACGGACTGTTTTTTATCTTTTGCTCTTTTTTTTCCTAGTGAAGTTGTTGGCTTTTTCTTGGCTTTTTGTGGGAGTTGCTTGTAATATTCTAGATATTAGTTCTTTGTTCTTCTTCCATTTTATCATCTGCCAGTTAACTTTGTTCAGGGTTTCATTTGTTGAGCAATAATCCTAAATTTTGATGTAATTAAATGCTTTATTTTATTTACTTACTTTATGCTTTGTGCTCTTAGGCTTTTATTTAAGAAGTCCCTTCTTGTGCTTATGTTACAAACTTATCATTGTACATTTTCTTCTATTAATTTTAGTGTTGCCATTCACATCCAAGTGAATGTAGGTCTTTAATTCTTCTGTAGTCAGTCTTTGAATATGTTGTAAGATAGGGAGCCATCATTATTTTTCTTTATGAAATAAGCCAGTTTTTCCCAGCACCATCTTCTGTACAATCTGTTCTCCATTGATTTATGGATCCGTTTTGTTGTATGTTTCCATAGAAACACAGGTTTGATCTGTACATTCAGTTCTCAGTTGAGTGCCATTGGTTTGTCTAACTTTTTTGTGTGTGCTTGCAAATACCATTACCGTTTTTATTGCTACAGCCGTGTAACATGGCTTGATATCTGGTAGAGGAAGTCCCTCTCTTCACTTTTCAGTTTCAAGATTGACTTGGCTATATGTTTATTCTTTCATAAAAATGTCAGAGTCAATTTATGAAGTTTCTGAAAAAAACTCAATGAGAATTTTGGTTGTGATTAAGATTAATTTGTGTAGAATTATCTTCATGGTATTTAATCATTCCATTCAGATCATCCTGTTTGCCCTTTATTAATGTTTTAATACTAATAAGTGGATGCTGGCCAGCAAAATGAATAGAAGATATCCTCTAAGTCAGTCAACAGCATCCTGGATGCTTTTTTCATGAAATTCCCTTTACATTTTTGTTGCAAAGAGTATTCCTTTTGTATTATGATCGTGTATTATATGGCCTCAACATATTTCTTCCTTTTTGCTGTTCTGAGTTATGTATGCCTGGTACACTATGCTGATGACTGTTCAGGAAGTCCTAGTTAGTTCCAATCAAAATCAGAGCAATAAAGATCCCTCCCATTTGTGATGTTCTCCCATTTGTGATGTTGTTTGGCCCAATTTATTTTGAAGGAGAACAGCCCTCTGTTCTAAATCTACATTCTTTCATTAAAGTTGTCAGACATAGTATTTATTAATAGTCATAGTTTTTAGTTTAAACAAATTAAAGCAGTTTCTTCTTGGATCAGGGACCTAGTGTAAGATGTTAAATTGTAAACCACTGCTGTTGTTTTTTTTTTTATTATTGATGCAATGACTAAATGCATTAACAAGTGTACTGGAGGTAGTCACCTACCTAGATAGGGTGTACTGTGGCAAGATATTTGTTCTTCAGGATTTGGCTTTAAGCCCTGACCCAACTGAAAAGCCTAGCAAATTGACTACAGAGTATGGATTCCTGACAGGCATAGGCTGTATGAATAAATGATTATTGTGATTCAAAATCCTTTGGGTTTTGAGCACCCAGATCATCATTATTGAAGAATTAATGAATCCTAATACAACACATCAGGGTTGTTTTTCATTCAATTCAAGAAATAAGTTCAAATGTAAGATGTGCCTTTTATGTGGTTAATATTTACAACAATAATTATGGAAATTTCAGGAAAGAGAATTGTTCTACAGTATTAGTCAGATTTCTGAGTAGAAATGAGATTTATTCGTTACATAATAAGATCATTTGCACGGGTCTCTTGTGTTTTGTTTTTGTATACTTTGCTTTTAAAAGATATTTCATCAGCAAAATAACTCCGTAAATATCCGATAGAATTAGAACTTAAAAATCTGGTAAGCTTCTCCATTTCTAGAATCAAGTTCTCTTTAATTTGTTTAATGAGCTTCATTTAAGTAGGTGTTAAGTATTTTTCTTTGGGCTTTCCGTGAATGTTTCAGTTCTGTAAAAATATCTTATATTCTTTTGGAGCTGTTACTCTTTTTGTTGTGTTGTTGAGATTTTCACTTTCCTGGGCTAACATGATACTCTTCCCCATGATAATTGTGTTTAAACTTTTGCAATAATTGAAGATTTCTTGATGCATTTGTTCCTGTTCGTGCTCAGCCAAAATTTTGTTTCCTTTTTATTTGTTCTAAGATTTGTTTCTAAAAGGGGTTAATGATCTTCGGAGGACAACGGTAGTCCTTCATAAAAGAAATATGCTTAATAAAACAGGAACAATTTGTTTACTGTTCACATTTTGCTGAACAGGCAGAGTTGGACTTGAGAAAGTAGACACTTAGAGATAGAAGATCTAGGGTATACCATAGTTCTCACTGTAAAGTTATTATCAACTCAAAAAGACATTGTTGTCTTCCCTACACTGTGACTTCTTTTCAGTTTTACAATCTAAATATTTGTTTCCGTGTTATAACTAAACAGCGAATGAACATAAGGGCTTTAGAGTGGACCTTCAAAGCAGAACACTGCTGGTAACTGTTTCCATTATACACTAATATATTGATACTTGTCATTCATTAGTAGATGGGACCTGGAAAATAGGAAAGTAATGGGATATTTGACCCAAGTACAAGAACTAATGACAAGGAAGGATTTCATATTTTTGTTTGACTTAATTTTTATGTTAAACATACTAGTATTTTTTAATAATCCGGAAGCATATTGAATATTTTGATTTGAGTTTTTAAATGTATAGTTTATTTAGAAAAGAGCAATATCTTAATCTTCCAAAGTGATCATTATTCTGATTTGTTTCCTGTTTTTTCAGAGATATTACATATGAAATATCAGTAGAAGCTGTGTCAACAATGGTGGTTTTCCTTTCCTGCCAACTCTTCCACAAGGAAGTTTTGCGACAGAGCATCAGTCACAAGTATTTGATGCGAGGTCGATGGTATGTTTCTATTTTAAATTTGTCAAGTTTTTTATTGTATTAATCTATAGTTCTCGTCTTGTCCTCTTTCCTTAGTGTTGTTCCATATTTCCAACCAGATATTTCCTCTGGTTGTTCTATCAGAACTTCAAACCCAGCACATAAGGATCTGCTTTCCTTTCTAAACTGTCCATCCTCCCTCCCTGCCCCTTTCATCCCCTAGCTTCATTACCTTCTCTAGTGGTTTCTTTGTAGAGTTGAAACTTTGGAGCCATCTTTTCTTCCTTCTGCATCATTCTCTATGTCTAAGCATTCATCCGGTCATATTTGTTCATTGAAATTATTTGTATCTTCCCCTTCCCACCAGTCCCATTGAAACGACTACTGCAGTGTATGCCCCGTCACCATGTGTTTGGACTTCCCCAGCAGCCACTTAACTGACTGTTCCTACTTTCATTTAGTCAACAAATGTTTATTGTGTGCTAACCATGTGCCAGGCATGTGTTAGGATGTGGAGCTGTGCTCCTGAGCAGAGCAGAAGCTTACAGTCTCCTGGTGGGTAGGGATGGGAGTAGATAAATATTAAACACACACACACACACACACACACACACACACACACAGAGAGAGAGAAGCACCTTTGTCTTTTTCACACCCCTCTTGCTACCTTGATTATACTTGTGGCACATTCACAGAATCCTTTAGGGCTCTTTTGGAACATATTTGAAAATCACTGATAATAAGGATAAAAGGCCTTAAGCGTTGGCTGAAGAGTCTATTCAAAAGTTTTCTCCAGATTGCAGGAATTGATTTATCACCAATTTGTGGACACATATCCCTTTTAACCTGTTTTCTCTCCCTTCTCCTCTCATTCTGTTACTTAAAAGCAAAGGGTATTAACATTAAAAGAAATCTGTATATATATGGATATGTTTTTTGTATGCATGCATAGATTGAATAACTTCATACTTTTATTTGTTTTAAACAATGTGAGATATTTAACAACTATTATATTGGTTATATGTTGAATATTTTGGATATATTGGGTTAAGTCAAATATACTATTCAAGTCAATTTCCATACTTTTAAATTCTTGCTTTTTCCTACTGACTCTCTGTTACTACCTCCCTTCAAGTGCCAAGTACTGTATTATATACTGAATTTATAATATCTCACCTGTTATACAGATTACAAATAAGGTAACTGAAGCTTTGGAGTTGAAGCGATTTGATGAATGACATACAGCATAGTAAGAGGAAAGCCAGATTTAAGCCTCAAGTCTGATCTCACAGCCCATGGTCTTCACTGTTGTGACAGTGCCAGATTTCTTTGAATTGTGCTAATCCCTTTTATGTCAGTAGATTATATAGGTTATATTTATCACGATACAAAGCCAGTTGACTCCCCAAAATCTGAGTTTATTTTCTTCTTTTTTCTTTTTGTGTAGCCTCCCATATACCAGCAAACTTGTAAAGACCTTGTTGTATAACTTCATCAGGCAAGAAAAGCCGCCTCCTCCAGGAGCACACGTTTTCCCTCAGCAGTCAGATGGGGGAGGGCTGCTGTATGGACTGGCGTCAGGAGTAGCAAGTAAGTCTCACCAGATTTTGTCAGGTCTTTGATATACGTAGGTTTTGTCCAGTTAGTCATGAGAAATTCTGTTCAGTTGGCTGCCACTACTAACTGTCAGATTGCATCTGTGCAGCTGGTTAAATGTGAAATACTGGAAATAATTTAAAATATTTTTTCCATTTGGTGCACTGATTTATACAAGGAAATATATGCAAATCATGAATAGACTGTTTACCTATAAGAGAACATTTTTCAAGAAGAATATTTATAAATATGCATATTGCGTGCATTCTAGCTGTACAATATAAATACAGTTTTGCTCTTGGAAACTTTTTACCGCTTGTGTTTTATGAGGAAATTATTCTATTTTAGGGGCTTTCTTGGTTAGGATTTTACATGACTAATCAGGTATAGTTTTCTTATTATACTCAATGTTTCATTTGTTCGGTGACAAATTAGCACATTTTGAAGAGTCTTGTAATAAATTCTGAAGTGGCACAAATGTGAGTTTTATCAGATTGGAAGCAAATTTCTTTAACTGAAGAAAGTCCTTTCCCACCATCCAGTAAAGCCTCATTTCTGCTTCACAACGTTTAGACCTGAAGAGACCAGAAATACAAGAAGACCTGGGTCATGTGAGGTTACGTCAACTGAACTTGTGCTTTGTTCTGAAGGAGAAACAAAAACTAGACTGGCACTTTGGCAGTTGTAAGGTCTGCCTGGGTGCTCTTACTAAAGAAACAGTATACAGTCTGCTTAATTACACAGTGCAGAGAGTTCAGCTGTCTGAAGGAATTTTAAATGGAGCTGAGTTCCACAGCTGAATTAGGCTGGGACGTGCTCTCCACACTCAGGCAGGGGCGTCAGTTTGTTAGGAAAATGGAGTACTGTGGGATAATTTATGGGATGAGGAGTCTCAGGAACCCCTTTGGATGAAAAGACCTCTGTTCTAGGTTTGCCTTCCTTTGATTTCTTTCAGTATTATGAGTTGAATTACATTTGTAATCACTCATGGCTCTGTCTTTGGTGCTGAGTATGCTACCTAGACCCCCAGACCTGCAGAGGTTCATCCTCCGAGTCACCCCTCCCACTGCCCTCATTGTTTCCGATGAGGAAGCTGTACAAGGCTTGCTCATGTTCGGCCTCTGAAGGCAGCACAGGAATCCTGTGTGCCTGTGGGAATCGGGTGTCCTGTGGGAAGGCTTGATTAATCCATTAGTGTTTTCTTTTTTCAGTCATTAAACTGGTGTAAGTATTCAAAAGCTGAGTATTTTCCCGTTCTCCAATATGGTTGGACATTTTTTTTGGAGGAGGTAGTAGAAGTTCATTACCTGCTTTCTTCAAAACAGTGGCAGTGCTTTGCAGTTTTTAAAAATATAGACTTGTGTGTAGTTCTTGATTTTTCTTGCAGTTACGTGTCATCGTAAAGAAGTCCAGTATGGTATGTGGTGTCATTAGTACTGGGTGCCAAAAAACTTGTTAACTTTAGATCTACTCTGCGTATGGGAAGGAAGTTCCTTACTTTTCTTAGCTCCCAGTTTCTTTGTCTATCAGATGTCGATCACGGTTGGAATAGATGATCTCCGAGACTATTTCCACATAACTTTTAATGGTTCTCTGGTCTTTTCCCCTACCATTGAGAAATTTAATATTCAGCTAAGGGCATTAAAAGAGACTTATAGTGTGCCTGTAGTCATAAGATGTTTTACATAGCTTCTTAAATCTTCATAAAATTATTCATGTAAGAGTATAAGTGATGGAGTAATTTATTATTTTACAGTATGTGACACAAAGAATTATGAAAAAACAGCCAAAGGATGTTTTCCTTTTAAGTAGCACAGCTATGTATTGTGGGCAAAAAAATAAAAGTAAGAATGGTCATAGTCATGTAATTTTGAATTAAGCCACATTACATGAAAGTCAGTCAGGTTGACAAAGGAGATTTGACTTTAGTTGTGTCATCTTTTGATTTGATGATCTTTTGGTTGGTAGTTAAGGGATTTTCTTACTTTAATATTAGCTTGAGAAAAATATGATTTGGAAGTTCCTCACTGAAAAAAAAAGTGAGATTCCAAAGCCAAATGTAAATTATAAACCCTTTTGGGTTTTTCATGGCATTTTCTTTGGGATTAAGTTTTTCCTGGATATATCAATAGAAAGCATTTCCTTTCATAGCAGGATGTGTATGGTATGGTTTGCTTAAATTAGTTCCTTTAAATCAGGGTGCCTTATTTAAAAAAAAACTTAACAGTTTTGGACAGTGAGGTTTTGTTGTTCCTGGAAGGGACGAGGAGAATCTTTTTGCCAGAACTGGGGTCCCGAGGAGTGTGAGCTACACATCTGGACCTTCAAAGGAGTTAGGCAGGGCCCTCCGCATTTTATTCTCACTTTTTTCAGATTTGCATCTGGCTGTTACGCTGTTTCCCAGACTTCAGCAAAAACTCTGTTGCTTCTTGGCATGCCTGACAGTCTTCCTTTTTCATACTTTTATTTGGGTTATCTTTTTAACCTAGAGTCCTACTTCCTCCTCTCTCAGACTGATTTTTCTGCTCCTCCATGCCTTTTTTTTTGGCTGCATTGGGGCTTTGTTGCTGTGCACGGGCTTTCTCTAGTTGCGGCAAGTGGAGGCTACTCTTCGTTGTGGTGCACGGGCTTCTCATTGCAGTGGCCTCTCCTGTTGCAGAGCACGGGCTCTAGGCGTGTGGGCTTCAGTAGTTGTGGTGCAGGCTTCAGTAGTTGTGGCTTGCGGACTCTAGAGCGCAGGCTCAGTAGTTGTGGCGCACGGGCTTAGTTGCTCCACAGCATGTGGGATCTTCCCGGACCAGGGCTTGAACCCGTGTCCCCTGCATTGGCAGGCGGATTCTTAACCACTGCGCCACCAGGGAAGTCCCTGCTCCTCCATCCTTTAAAACCATTCTCAAGTACCAACTTCTCCACAAAAGACTTCCTTTCTACGTCCTGGCTAGATGTGATCTTTTCCAGAGGCACTTAACACTCTACTTTGTCTTATGATCACTAGGTACAAGCATCATTATCCCTCCATTGGCTCTACATACAATAAAATGAGAGCTAACATATATCTAACACTTCAGAGTTTACAGAGCAACATTTATGTATCTCACTTTATTCTCATAGCAACTTTGTGAAATAGATGGTTTTACTTTTTTAATATAGTTGATGAAGAGATGTTCCTAGTTATTAAATTATTTGTCTAAGATCACATAGGAAAGAGGTGATGTTGGTTTGCACTTTGACTCCTGACCTTTGCTATCTGGACTTTCTTTTTTTTCATTTTATTTCATTTTTCTTTTTCAATTTTTAAAAAGTATTTTATTGAAGTATAGTTGATTTACAATGTTGTGTTAGTTTCAGGTGTACAGTAAAGTGATTCAGTTATACATATACATATATCCACTCTTATTTAGATTCTTTTCCCATATAGGTCATTACTATCTGGTCTTTCATTGTCACCACTTGAGTCCTGAGTGTGTAAGCTGCTTCATGACTTATGTGAGGGTGTGTGCTGCAGCAATGCACCTTATATCTGTGGACTGTCAGTAAATACTTGTTGTATGTAATTAAATACCAAAAGCTAATACTTGTCTGCACTCAAGATAGATGTGAACTCAGTTAAGATAACATGTCTATCATTGACTGAATGCCTTACGTTTGCCAATCACTTTAGTAGTTAATTTACATACATGATTTCACCTACTCTTTATTTAGTATCTTTCTTTTTTAACATTTTATTGTGGAAAATTTCAAAGATGTACAAACATAGAGAATGGTAGAATGAACCTACTATCTATGCATAACCCATCTTCAAGAATTATCAACACTTTGCTATTTTTTCCACTTACCTTTCTCCTCCTCTTTTAAAAGAGCTTTTTATTTGGAAATAAGGTCAGACATATATAAAAATACCAAAACTAAAAAAATCCCCCAAATTATATACCTTTAACGAGGCTGATTTATTGTTAACATTTTATCCCATTTGTATTGTATTTGTATTCCTCCCCCCCATCTACACACACACACACACACACATTTTTTTTAAACCATTTTTGAGGATAAGTTATATACATCATGGCCCTTTACCCCTAAATACTTGAACGTGTATTTCCTAAAAGGGGATGTCTCTTTTTTTTTTAACTTTTGTTAAAAAAATTGAAGTATAGTTAATTTACAATGTTGTGTTAGTTTGAGATGTACAGCAGGGTGATTCTGTTATTCATATATATATATTCTTTTTAGAATATATTACAAGATAATTGAGTATAGTTCCCTGTGCTACACAGTAGGTCCTTGCTTACCTATTTATATATAGTGTGTATATGTTAATCCTAGACTCCTAATTTATCTCCCCCTCATCCCCTTTGGTAACTATAAGCTTGTTTTCTATGTCTGTGAGTCTCTTTCTGTTTTGTAAATAAGTTCATTTGTATCATTTTTTTAGATTCCACATATAAATGATATCATATGATATTTGTCTTTCTCTGTCTGACTTTACTTAGTATGATAATCTCTACATCCATCCATGTTGCTGGAAATGGTATTTTCATTCTTTTTTTAAAATTAATTAATTAATGTATTTTATTTTTTCTTTCTGGCTGCATTGGGTCTTCGTTGCTGCGCACGGTCTATCTCTAGTTGCAGCGAGCGGGGGCTACTCTTCATTGTGGTGCGCAGGCTTCTCATTGCGGTGGCTTCTCTTGTTGGGGAGCACAGGCTCTAGGAGCGCAGGCTTCAGTAGTTGTGGCACGCAGGCTCAGTAGCTGTGGCTTGCGGGCTCTAGAACGCAGGCTCAGTAGTTGTGGCACATGGGCTTAGTTGCTCTGCGGCATGTAAGATCTTCCTGGACAAGAGCTTGAACCCGTGTCCCCTGCATTGGCAGGCAGATTCCTAACCACTGCGCCACCAGGGAAGTCCTATTTCATTCTTTTTATGGCTGAGTAATATTCCATTGTCTGTGTATGTTTGTGTGTGTGTATGTATGTATATATTTATATGTGTATATGTGTGTGTGTGTGTATACACACACACACACACATATACACATATAAATATATACAGGAGTGGGATTGCAGGAGTGGGATTGCAGAATCATATGGTAGCTCTATTTTTAGTTTTCTAAGGAACCTCCATACTGTTCTCCATAGTGGCTGTAGCAATTTACATTCCCACCAGCATGTGCTTGTGCTTACACCTTGGAATTTCTAAGCCATTAGATATGAAGTGCGGCCTGGTCATACATATTTTCAGTAAGCATTCTAGATGGTTCTGAAAAAGCTGGTCCATTTCTGCACCACTCTGTGGTACGGGTCCCTTTCCTGTGCTTGCATCTGTTCTGCTGTGGGCCCATCATGGCAGATAGTTGAGCCAATTCTGTTAACTATTGGGGAATACATTGTTTTGAGGCAGCTCTAATGGGTTTAACTGACACTCTTCTTCAGTATTATCTTGCTTTCTCTTCTTATTGCTCTCTTGCTGATGAGGTCCAGTTTATCAGGATTTTTGTTTTTTTTTAATTTATTTTTTTATACAGCAGGTTCTTATTAGTTATCTATTTTATACATATTAATGTATACATGTCAATTCCAATCTCCCATTTCATCCCACCACCACCACCACCACCCCCGCCACTTTCCCCCGTTTGAGTCCATACTTTTGTTCTCTACATCTGTGTCTCTATTTCTGCCTTGCGAACCGGTGCATCTGTACCATTTTTCTAGATTCCACATATATGCGTTAATATACGTATTTGTTTTTCTCTTTCTGACTTACTACACTCTGTATGACAGACTCTAGGTCCATCCATGTCTCTACAAATGACCCAATTTCGTTCCTTTTTATGGCTGAGTAATATTCCATTGTATATATGTACCACATCTTCTTTATCCATTTGTCGGTCAATGGACATTTAGGTTGCTTCCATGACCTGGCTATTGTAAATAGTGCTGCAGTGAACATTGGGGTGCATGTATCTTTTTGAATTATAGTTTTCTCTGTGTATATGCCCAGTAGTGGGATTGCTGGGTCGTATGATAGTTTTATTTTTAGTTTTTTAAGGAACCTCCATACTGTTCTCCATAGTGGCTGTATCAATTTACATTGCCACCAACAGTGCAAGAGGGTTCCCTTTTCTCCATACCCTCTCCAGCATTTGTTGTTTGTAGATTTTCTGATGATGCCCGTTCTGACTGGTGTGAGGTGATATCTCACTCTAGTTTTGATTTGCATTTCTCTAATAATTAATGATGTTGAGCATCTTTTCATGTGCTTCTTGGCCATCTGTATGTCTTCTTTGGAGAAATGTCTGTTTAGGTCTTCTGCCCATTTTTTGATTGGGTTGTTTGTTTTTTTTGTATTGAGCTGCATGAGCTGTTTATATATTTTGGAGATTAATCCTTTGTCCATTGATTCATTTGCAAATATTTTCTCCCATTCTGAGGGTTGTCTTTTCATCTTGTTTATAGTTTCCTTTGCTTTGCAAAAGCTTTTAAGTTTCATTAGGTACCATTTGTTTATTTTTGTTTTTTTTTTCTGTTACTCTAAGAGGTGGGTCAAAAAAGATCTTGCTGTGAATTATGTCAAAGAGTGTTCTTCCTATGTTTTCCTCTAAGAGTTTTATAGTGTCCGGTCTTACATTTAGGTCTTTAATCCATTCTGAGTTTATTTTTGTGTATGGTGTTAGGGAGTGTTCTAATTTCATTCTTTTCCATGTAACTGTTCAGTTTTCCCAGCACCACTTATTGAAGAGGCTGTCTTTTCCCCATTGTATATCCTTGCCTCCTTTGTCATAGATTAGTTGACCATAGGTGCGTGGGTTTATCTCTGGGGTTTCTCTCCTGTTCCATTGATCTATATTTCTGTTTCTGTGCCAGTACCATGTTGTCTTGACTACTGTAGCTTTGTAGTATAGTTTGAAGTCAGGGAGTCTGAGTCCTCCAGCTCTGCTTTTTTCCCTCGAGATTGCTTTGGTTATCGGGGTCTTTTGTGTTTCCATACAAATTTTAATATTTTTTGTTCTATTTCTGTAAAAAATGTCATTGGTAATTTGATAGGGATTGCATTGAATCTGTTGATTGCTTTGGGTAGTATAGTCATTTTCACAATGTTGATTCTTCCAATCCAAGAACATGGTATATCTCTCCATCTGTTTGTGTCATCTTTGATTTCTTTCATCAGTGTCTTGTAGTTTACTGAGTACAGGTCTTTTACCTCCTTGGGTAGGTTTATTCCTAGGTATTTTATTCTTTTTGTTGCAGTGGTGAATAGGATTGTTTCCTTAATTTCTCTTTCTGATCTTTTGTTGTTAGTGTATAGGAATGCAAGAGACTTCTGTGCATTAATTTTGTATCCTGCAACTGTACCAAATTCTTTGATTAGCTCTAGTAGTTTTCTGGTGGTGTCTTTAGGTTTCTCTATGTATAGTATCATGTCATCCACAAACAGTGACAGCTTTACTTCTTCTTTTCCAATTTGTATTCCTTTTATTTCTTTTTCTTCTTTGATTGCCATGGCTAGGACTTCCAAAACTATGTTGAATAAGAGTGGTGAGAGTGGACATCCTTGTCTTGTTCCTGATCTTAGAGGAAATGCTTTCATTTTTTCACCATTGAGAATGATGTTGGCTGTGGGTTTGTCGTATATGGCCTTTATTAATGTGAGGTAGCTTCCCTCTATGCCCACTCTCTGGAGAGTTTTTATCATAAATAGGTGTTGAATATTGTCAAAAGCTTTTTCTGCATCTATTGAGATGATCATATGGTTTTTCTCCTTCAGTTTGTTAATATGGTGTATCACATTGATTGATTTGCATATATTGAAGAATCCTTGCATCCCTGGGATAAATCCCACTTGATCATGGTGTATGATCCTTTTAATGTGCTGTTGGATTCTGTTTGCTAGTATTTTGTTGAGGATTTTTGCATCTATATTCATCAGTGATATTGGTCTGTAATTTTCTTTTTTTGTATTATCTTTCTCTGGTTTTGGTATCAGGGTGATGGTGGCCTCATAGAATGAGTTTGAGAGTGTTCCTTCTTCTGCAGTTTTTTAGAGGAGTTTGAGAAGAGTCCGTGTTAGCTCTTCTCTAAATGTTTGATAGAACTCACCTGTGAAGCCATCTGGTCCTGGACTTTTGTTTGTTGGAAGATTTTTAATCACAGTGTCGGTTTCATTACTTGTGATTGGTCTGTTCATATTTTCTGTTTCTTCCTGGTTCAGTGTTGGAAGGTTATACCTTTCTAAGAATTTGTCCATTTCTTCCAGGTTGTCCATTTTATTGGCATAGAGTTGCTTGTAGTAGTCTCTTATGATGCTTTGTATTTCTGCAGTGTCCGTTGTAACTTCTCCTTTTTCATTTCTAATTTTATTGATTTGAGTACTCTCCCTCTTTTTCTTTTTATTATTATTTTTTAATTTATTTATTTTTGGCTGCATAGGGTCTTTGTTGCTATGTGCAGGCTTTCTCTAGTTGCGGCGAGCGGGGGCTTCTCTTCGTTGCGGTGCATGGGCTTCTTATTGCAGTGGCTTCTCTTGTTGCAGAGCACGGGCTCTAGGCGCCCGAGCTTCAGTAGTTGTGGCACGAAGGCTTCAGTAGTTTTGGCTCGCAGGCTCTAGAGCACAGGCTCAGTAGTTGTGGTGAATGGGCTTAGTTGCTCCGCGGCATGTGGGATCTTCCCGGACCGGGTCTCGAACCCGTGTCTCCTGCACTGGCAGGCGGATTCTTAACGACTGGGCTACCAGGGGAGTCCTCCCTCTTTTTCTTGATGCGTCTGGCTAAAGATTTATCAATTTTGTTTTATCTTCTCAAAGAACCAGCTTTTACTTTTATTGATGTTTGCTATTGTTTTCTTTGTTTCTATTTCATTTATTTCTGCTCTGATCTTTATGATTTCTTTCCTTCTACTAACTTGGGGTTTTGTTTGTTCTTGTTTCTCTAGTTCCTTTAGATGTAAGGTTAGATTGTTTATTTGAGATGTTTCTTGTTTCTTGACATAGGATTGTATTGCTATAAACTTCCCTCTTAGAACTGCTTTTGCTGCATCCCATAGGTTTTGGATTGCTGTGTTTTCGTTGTCATTTGTTTCTAGGTATTTTTGATTTCCTCTTTGATTTCTTCAGTGATCTCTTGTTTATTTAGTAACGTATTGTTTAGCCTCCATGTGTTTTTGTTTTTTACATTTTTTTCCCCCGTAATTGATTTCTAATCTCATAGCGTTGTGGTCAGAAAAGATGCTTGATATTATTTCAGTTTTCTTTAATTTACCGAGGCTTGATTAGTGACCCAAGATATGATCTATCCTGGAGAATGTGCTGTGTGCACTTGAGAAGAAAGTATAATCTGCTGTTTTCGGATGGAATGTCCTATAAATATCAGTTAAATCTATCTGGTCTATTGTGTCATTTAAAGCTTGTGTTTCCTCAGTAATTTTCTGTCTGGATGATCTGTCCATTGATATAAATGAGGTGTTAAAGTCCCCCACTATATTGTGTTACTCTCGATTTCCTCTTTTATAGCTGTTAGCATTTGCCTTATGTAGACTTGGTGGCTCGAACAGCAGACATTTATCTCTCCCGGTTTTAGAGGCTGGGAAGTCTAAGATCAAAGTGCTGGCAGATTTGGTTCTTAGTGAGGGCTGTCTTCTTGGCTTGCCGATGGTTGCACAGTATCTTTACATGGTGTCTCTTCTTCCTCATATAAGGGCACAAATAACATCACGGGTGCTCCGCCATCATGACTGCATCTAAACCTAATGACTTTACAGAAGGCCCTACCTCCTATTTCCACCACATTGGGGTTAGGGCTTAATATATGAATTTGGGGTTGGGGGACACAAACATTCAGTCAGTAATAGGTATTAAGTAGGTCATGCTGGAATTCCCCTCACTGAAATTCTCAGTTTGGGAGGCCATTGGTCTCTTTTTTATGTCAACAGCTAAGGCACCTTTTAGCCCCAGTCATTCTTTATTTTAAACCACAACCTGTTTAGTGGTGGAGGTGAGGGTTTTGCCCAAAGTAGATCACTCACAGCCCATTCCAACCTCACTAATATGTTTTTTAAAAAATAAATAAAGAAGGAAAAGGCATTCCAGAATGCATAAGGATTCCCCCCCCCACCAAATAATCCTGTGATTGAAACAAGTTATTTTCTATTCTGATTTTGGAGGCCACTCCTTATATTGTCCTTTGGGAGGGACTAGCTTTAGATTTTGATAATTTGGTATTATGGAAGAGGCATAAGTATCAGACTCTGGCTGTTGGTATTAGACCTAGAATTGAAAGCCAGTCCTGCCATTTACTAACTAGATGTTCTTTGGCTATTTAACCTCTTAGTGACTCAAATTCTTCAAGGCAAAATGAGGATAATACCTTCCTTTATAGGGCTACTGAGGGCATGAAATGAGCAAAAGTGTAAGAAAGAGCCTCGTACCCAGTAGGTGCACAATAAATGGTCACTGTTAGTCACAAATATTACATAGTTGTATTTGAAAGATGACTTTTGTTTAAAAAAAATAGAAAAAAGACAGTGACCTTATAATGATTTACAAGTTTACTCAGATTTTTAATGTAAATAAATTATGAAAATATCTGATATTTGGTATACACATTTATAATAGAGACTTCAGATAGTCACTAGAAGAGTTATATTGAAAATTTATGTTGTGAGAAGGAAAAACAAAGTTATAACATTTATTGTTTTCCTTTTGATTCTATCCTTACTCCTTTGACCCTGTCTTTTAATATATTTTAAAGCTTCTAAATTGCCTCTAATACCTAAAAAAAAGGGTGAAGCAAAGGAAGCATTGACCTTGAAATTTCTTGTGTGTTTTTTCATTATAAGACAAAGTTGTAATGTGATTATAACTGAGTATTTAATGTTTTAAAGAGCCAAACCTAATTGAATGTGTTCTGCCAAACTGGGCTTTCCATCACAAGTACTGAGGTTTTACATGATAATTTTTGATATATGGCTTTTCCATTTGAATGAGCCATCAAAAATGTTTTTGTTTTTCCTTTGCTTGCGGTGGTGGGTGTCCCAGCCAAATTATAAAGCCAAAGTAGTGATTATTTGTTTAGGTAAAGGCTATAATAGAGAAATTAATAAAGTAGAATTTGAAGATTAAAACTCATTTCTCCCAATTGGTGTTATTGAGAAAGTTATTGAATTTATTATGATAGGTATGGTATGCAGTAGTTGTAATTTTTTTTACGTGACGGTTGTTTTTCTCTTCAGTTTTGGCTTCTTCTGGGCTGACTCATTGAGAGAAAGAAAAACTACAGTAAGCGAAAAAGTATGTGGCACTCAGAAACAGGCATAGTTGTGAAAGCATTTCTAATTAAAGCACTTTGAATTTTCAAAAAAAGAAAGTGCTTTATAAACAGTAATTACATTCTTAATTCATTTTTATTTGGAATGATCTGATAGATTTTTATATACCAGGTGAAAGAATGACTTTTTTCTCCCCTTCTTTATTTTCAGGACTGAACTCATTTTGTGACTTTTAAAATATAGTTAATTTCAGTTTACTGTTTACTTGTAATGGTTCTTTGCAGGCATACAGTGAGCATTTATTTACTTTATTTTTGGCTGCATTGGGTCTTCGTTGTTGCGCATGGGCTTTCTCTAGTTGCGTAGAGCGGGGGCTACACTTTGTTGCGGTGCACGGGCTTCTCATTGCTGTGGCTTCTCTTGTTGCGGAGCACAGGCTCTAGGGGCACGGGCTTCAGTAGTTGTGTCTCGCGGGCTCTAGAGCGCAGGCTCAGTAGTTGTGGCCTATGGGCTTAGTTGCTCCATGGCATGTGGGATCATCCGAGACCAGGGCTTGAACCCTTGCCCCTTGCATTGGCAGGCAGATTCTTAACCACTGTGCCACCAGGGAAGCCCCAGAGTGAGCGTTTAGATTAGTATCTATAATACAAACTGACCATATTTAGTTGTAGGGTCATAATATAAGTTATTTTACTTTTAATTGCTCTCTGAAACAAGCATTATTTCAGATTTTAGACTTTTAAAAAATGTTTATTAAAAGATATTCGTTGGAAGTGTCAAAATATAGTATTGACTTGTTATCTTTTATCCTTGTAATTTGCTGACAACCGCTCCTAAACCAGTTTCCAGAAATGGTTTTGAAAGTCAGTATGCCATCCCTCTAGTCTCATTTTCTTCTTAACAGATTTGAGGGGAAGACTGAAGCTTTTTTTATGCCACAAATAGCTGGGGAATGAATTCATTCATATTCACCAGGAAGAAAATAGATTAATGCAATCAATTTCAGATGAAATCCTAGGAATAACTTTCTAAGACTGCTATAAATGTTGTTTATTTGCCATCGACGATTTAATCAGTTTTTGAGACTCCACTAATGTAACTTATTTTATTGTGGAATTTAAAATATTAAAGATATTTTAAACATAAGAATATTAAAATCATGGAATTCTAATTTTGGGGACTGAATCTTATTTGAAAAATGAAGCAATTAAAGTGGATTTGCTTTAAAACTGTTAAATTCTATCGCAGTCAATAAGTATAACTTTTATTAAGCAGCTGCTTTAAAATTTACATTAATTTCAGTATGGATGTTTGGAGTAAATATAAAGATTAGATTTATTCAAGATTACTTGCTGACAGAATTTGTGAATGCTAGTAAAAACCCTCATAAGTTATAGTTGGTATAGTTTTGAGACCACCTTTCACATGAATAAATAATAATTTAAAGTCTAGTGTTAGGAGTTATTCAAAGACTTCCCTCTTAGGGGCTTCCCTGGTGGCGCAGTGGTTAAGAATCTGCCTGCCCATGCAGGGGACACGGGTTCAAGCCCTGGTCCAGGAAGATCCCACAGGCCGCGGAGCAGCTAAGCCCGTGCGCCACAACTACTGAGCCTGCGCTCTAGAGCCCGCGAGCCACAACTACTGAGCCCATGCACCACAACTATTGAAACCCATGCTCCTAGAGCCCGTGCTCCACAGCAAGGGAAGCCACCGCAGTGAGAAGCCCATGTACCACAATGAAGAGTCGCCCCCGCTCGCCACAACTAGAGAAAGCCCGTGCAGAGCAACGAAGACCCAATGCAGCAATAAATAAATAAATTAAAAAAAACAAAACAAAACTGAAAAACAAAGACTTCCCTTTTAAAATGTTTCTGCAACTTACTTTGAAATGCATTAATAAAATAAGCTACATTGATGGGGAATATAGGGATGCATAGACGGATAGGGATGTTATCTCAAATACAGCAAAACGTTAATGTGAAATCTAGGTGGTGAGTATATGGGTATTCACTGTATAATTCTGTCAACTTTTCTGGATGTTTGACAATTTTCATAATAAAATGTTAGGGGAAAACCAGAATCACTATGAGCATGAATTAGTGTTGTAAATTTCAGTTTGTCCATTAAAACGCTGTCTCTTAACTTCTAACCCTTCCAGAGTTGCTAGGTAAGATTCTGAAGAACGTGTGGGTCTGGCCAGACCTGGACTCGAACCTTTAGTGCAAGCTGGTTAGCTCTGTAACCTTGTGAAAGTTTTGTATCCTCCTCTCCAAGCCTTTTCCCATCTGTAAAAATGGAATGATGATTCCTTGCAGGATTATGATAAATGTCTCTTTATTTTTCTCTTGTACTTTGCCAGACTGTGGTCCTTGAAGGCCCATTGAATCCAACTGGATGGAGCGGTGGAGAGAGAGAGGGAGTTCCCATTCATTGTGCTGCCCAGCAGCCTCCAGGGTCAATTCTGCAAGGCCGTAGGGGTCCCATACTTTACAGAGGCTCGGCAAAGGAAAGGGAGGGGGAGAGCAGCAGCTAGCCATCCTGACCACATCATGGATTGGAAGAGAATATAGCTTTTGGCATCAGATAGGTCTGAGCTGGAAACCAGGCTCTGGCTTCTGTTAGTTTTGTTACTTTAAGTTACTTCACTGAATCCTAATTTTCTCATTTTAAAAGTGGAACTTAGAATATCTTTACCTGTGGGCTTTTGTTACATTTAAATAACATACAACAAGTAGTGAATAAATGTCTAGAACATGGTAAATACTGAAAACAAGTACTAGCTACCCTTGCCTGCCTCATCTTTCCCCCCCCTCACCTGTATCACTTTCTCTAGTTTTCCAAACACCTTACATATTTTTATCTTACATGTTTCATCTTCCCTTAGCCTTTGTGCTTAAAAAATTAAGGCAATCTCCCCCTCTGTTCTAGATTACGAAAAGGGAAGATAAACAGGTTGACCAGGAGCCTCCTTAGCGTCCTTAACCATAACTTCATCAAATTGGAAGCCTTGCTTAGCTGTCAGTACCATTTTTCAGGCCAATTGAGTGGTGCAAAAGCAAGCCAAGTTCAGCTAATTTTGCAATTAAAAATGTCACAAGTTACTGAATCATATATTTTCATAGTCTGACATGTATTATATTTTCTGTGGCTCCTGATGCTGTGGATTGAGGGTAAATGTTGAAAAGTTTTAAACTTGTCTTTTCACAACTCATTCTAATAATACTTCCTATGCCTCTTTGTAGTTAGTCAGTTCTCAACCCCCAGTTTGTTTATTTTAGAAAGTGTACACAGATTAACAGACATTAGCTTTAAGAGAGGAGGTTTTTTCATTCGTAATTATTCCAAAGTATAAAGCGTTCCAGGAATATTTCTAAAAGTACAAAATAGTTTTGCCTGCTTACACATCTCTGTTGCTCAACAGGTAATGCTGTGTGAGTAAAATAGCAATTTGTGGCTTTACCTGTTTGTTTGTTTTTAAAGATCATTTCTAGACTGCCCCGGTTTGCTTTCAGCTTCCTGTTCTTGTTTGCCACCCCCCCAACCCTCAGTACTGTTCTTCCCTGTCTTCTTTGCTCTTAGCTTTCCAGCCACTGCATTTCCTGGCCTTAGTTTGCTGTTTGTGGCCCTGATGTAAACAGCTGCTTCCATCTTGGAGTTGCCAGTGCTAGGAGCAGTGACGGCTACAGGGGAAACCACGTGGTCCTGAGCTTGGGAACCTTGGAGCAAGGGTCTGAGGTGATCGGCGTAGGCTTGAGCAGAGTCAGCTTTAGAGTCGAGAATTAGAAATACTGTAGAGTGTAGAGAGGGGTGGGATCTGTGCTGGGCGGCCCCAGTTCTTGAACTGATCTAGGACTCTCCGTTACCTAACTACTACCCCTCGCTAGACTGTGAGGAAAGTCTTATGAGCAGGAATTACTTGTTGTTCAAACCTATATCCTCGGCACATTAGCAGAGGGCCTGGGTTGTGGGAGATACTAATTACTTGTTGAATGGGTGAATGTCATGTAGCCTCTGAAAATTATATGACTGGTCTGTAAAACCTGGATGACTGAGGGCTAGAAAAGTACCATTGTTAAGAGGTAATTGTTCTGCTAAAGATTTTTGAAATTTTTCCATTTTTAGCCGTGCTTCTAACTCCTGCCCCCAATCCATATACCTTCTCTAATTCTAGACCCTTGCTGAAGATCCACTGTGTAGATGGACCCTCTTCTTTCATTATAGCTCCTGCTATGAGAATTTCTGTCTGTGTCTTCTTCCATTGTGTTCACTGTTAACTTTCTACCAGAAATTTGTTAAAATCTTTCAGCTACTTATGGCTCTATTCCCTTTATGGTTGTGGATTTATACTTTTAATTACTCCTTTACATTTCATTTTTTAAAAAATTAATAGACTTTATTTATTTATATTTTAGAGTGGTTTTAGTTTACAGAAAACTGAGCAGAAAATACAGTTTCCACTACCTCCCTTTCCTCCCTCCCCAGTGTCATACATTTTTTTGTTAAAAAAATACAAATATGATATTTTTAGCAAATTAGGTTATTGTTGTCTTAACACGTTCATTGTATTTTTTTTTAAGGTTCATTCATAACATGTATCAGTACCTCATTCCTTTTTATGGCTGAATAATATTCCATTGTATGGATGTACCATGAAATTTACAACTATTTGAGTGATGTCAATTAAGTCAAATAGCTTTAAAGTATTTTTTTAATATTTATTTTTATTTATTTATTTGGCTGCGTCAGGTCTTAGTTGCAGCACGCGGGATCTTTGTTGTGGCATGCGGGGTCTTTTGCAGCACGTGGGCTCTTTGTTGCAGCATGCTGGCTCTCTAGTTGTGGCATGCAGGCTCTAGAGCGTGTGGCTTAGTTGCCCTGTGGCATGTGGGATCTTAATTCCCTGACCAGACATCGAACCTGTGTCCCCTACATTGGAAGGCGGATTCTTAACCACTCGACCACCAGGGACGTCCCACTTTCATTGTATTTTTAAAAGAAAATACTTGATTCAAGTGTTTTCTCCCATAGACTGGTTTTCTTCAATAACAATCAAAGCATTGACATGTAGGGTTCCAATTGCATGATTACTACTGAGTGATGTTTTGAGATTATCAGTGATTATATGGACATTTTGGTACAACAAAATGATATGATATATCCGTTTGTTTTTAAATTTTATTTTCATGTTTAAAGTCCTGGCAGAATTAGATAAAATTGGGCTGATTATTTGAAATGTGTTTATTTTGAGAAATTTTTTAAAATAACCTTTGGATTTTTCACAGTCAGTGTGGCGACAGCTTAATTTAAGTAATCAGACCATAAATGTTGATAGTTTTTCCATAATGGACAGTGATTGGTGGAAAGTGGGGTAATTCTCTGCAAAGAACATCACATTTTCTTATAGTAAAGAAAATTTAGTATTTAAGAAATCTATTACATTTTCTTACTACAGATGTTGGTATACCTTTTTCCCCCCACACCTGGTGGGCAGTCAAATATAATTCTGTTAGATAAAAATACCCTTCAATTGTTTTTTTCATGGGAGTGTAAATTTATGGAGCCTAAAACTGTATGTCAAATGACTAAAAAAATAAGCAATGTTAATAAACATTATTACAACACATAAAAGGAGTTAGCCAAGCAGAAGAAGAGACTAGTAAGTTGCTTTGGGATGCTTGGGATACTTTCCAGAGATGTACAAAGGATAGGATACGAATATCTTAATTCACCCTGCTGGTCCTGTGTGGAGCTAGGTGCTGCTTATTAGACTGGAGATGTAGTTTTACCCTTATTTTGCATGAAGTGAAAGTGAATTAAATTTGTTTCAAAATCAGACATATATGAAAGTAGGTACAATTGCAGCCAGTAACTTTCAGAGGTATAACACTGGAGATGAATGTTATATTTTAAATTATGAAAGAAGGTGTTGGTACAGCAGTGGGAACTCTGACAACTCTGCTAAGAGTGTAATTAGGTAGAGCTACATTGGAAAATGTTTGGCCGTTATTTAGTGACACTGAATATGAACATACCCTGTACCCCAGCAGCTCCATTCTTAGGTATACATCCTAAAGGAACCCGCATACGTAAGTGCAAGAAAACATGAAAAAAGGTTCGTAGCAACATTGTTTATAATCGTCTCCAACTGGCAACACGTCAGATGACCATCAAGAGTGGAATGGATGAAGAGTATTATGTTCATTATATGCAGCTGAAGGGACTGCAGCTCCCCACATAAACTGATGACTCTTAGAACACCACGTGGCATGAAAGAAGCAAGTTAAAAGAAAACATATACAGTATGAAAGTACAAAAGTAGGCAAAACTACACCAAAAAAGCCAGGCAAAACTAAACTACATTGTTTAGAGTTTGGTCTGTAGGTGGTTGAAACTATAAAGAAAAGCAAGGAAATGATTATCATAAACTTGTATAATAATATTTGATAAGGAGTAAACTACCTATCCTCCTCGATTTACCATGGATGATAGCAGTGTGTAAGAGTTTTATTCTTCAGATGCCTTTGGTTTGCAGTCTTATATTAATTTCTTACTTGCTCTTGTTCATTACTTTTATTTTTTGTCCTTCCTGCCTTATAATCATATTATCCTTTCAACATATTAATCACTTGAAATGCCTACACAGAACACTTCCTCCTCTTGTATATTCAATATAGTGGATCTCTGGTTCTTTGAAATGTTTTGATATAATTTGCAGACTTAGATTCTCTTATGTCTTGGTGTTGCATGCATCCATGGCGGTTCTCCTGCTGCACCCTGAACCATTTCTGTTGTCCCCCTGATACCTGGACACTGAAGGTCCATGCCCTTCAGATGGGTTTTGTTTCAACCCTCTCCTGTGCATACATGGGTTCAAGTTACACCAATATGTACTTTATTCTTCAGGGAGATTTCTGTTTGCGGGTGTTTCTTAACATGTTTCCCCATTTTGTCATCCTAAGGAGCCTTTTTATTTTTAGTTTTTTTGTAATTTAAAAAAAGAAATTTATTTATTTATTTGGCTGTGCTGGGTCTTAGTTGTAGCGTGTGGGATCGATAGTCATGGCGTGCGGGATCTTTAGTTGCGGCACGTGGGCTCTTTTAGTTGGGGCATGTGGGAGTGAACCCGGGCCCCCTGCATTGGGAGCACGGAGTCTTAACCACTGGACCACCAGGGAAGTCCCAGGAGCCTTTTTAGACTGTTTTTTTCTTAATTGCCACTGCCACTCCCAAAGGAAAATTAAAACTACAAATATACTGTAAAGCTGTTTATGTACTATATATATCTGTGCTTCATACATTAAAAAGAGGGTTTTTATTTTTTGCTCTCTTCCGAGTCAAGTTTTCAAAGTTTGTCCCCTTGAGATGATATTGCCAACTTTGCAATGCATAATGTAAGCAAAAGTCTGCAGCCCTCCACTTAGGCTGAGCCAAATTCCTCCCTATGCTTTTTACTGCTGGAATACATTTTCTCTTCTTTCATGTTCTATCTGGCTGGGCCATAACTCTCGTAGATATTTAAATGATACACAATTTGATGTGCATTTCCCTCATGCCCTTGTCGTGCTCTGCACTCACAACACTTAACTGATGCTAATGGCAATATAGTTTTAAGAATCCTGTCTTGTTTGTGTAACATTATGTTGTATTTTCCATGCCATTAATATTTCTTCATAAATACAATTTTAATCATGTATCATATAGATTCACCTTAATCAATTAAAATGATTAGTCATTTTGGTGGTTTCCACTGTTTTGTTATTCCAGATAACACCCTAGTGAGCATCTTTATACAATATGTTGCAAGAGAACCTGCTGGCTCCACCACAGTAGGAGCCTTACTACCTGAGCAGGAAGCCATTGGAATCCTGATTGAATCTGCTAGAGATCCCCCCAGCAGCTGAAGGAAAAATGGCTTCTCTGTTCTCACGCCCCACCCTACCCCCAACCCAGTGTCTCCGATTCTCTGCCCTAATCTGAAGCCAGCAGGCAAAGAAGTTTGGAAAATATAGTTTGCAGGTTTCTAGCCCCCTGCACTACAGATCATAGATGGGAGGGGTGTGGAAATGTCTAGTACTGTGACCTTATTTTACAGAGGTTATGTAATTTTTGTAAAGTCACACAGCTAGTAGAAATCATGTGTGGCTATCTTTCTCCATACTGTATGCTGTATGTATGTAAGATACATATGAGTGTGAGTGTGTGTTTATAAAGTCTTAAATATTATCACACGGGGCACTAGAAGTTACAAAAATTTTAAAAACTAAGATTAGCTATAATTCTACCACTGTAACAAATCAACTGTTTCCATTTTTTCATTCTTTTTCCAGTGCTTGTCCCTATGTATAGGTATATACTTACAGCAAATTAAATAGTAAAGTAGGGAGCATTTAAAATGTGCAAATAATAATCAAGTTTTATCTTGTTACTAGGGTTATGAAAATAAAATAGTATATTACTATGTATTTGAAAAGTTAGAGCCCTAATCCAGAAAGGTGCGGTTGAAATCTAAGCTGTTACTTTTGTTAATTTCAGTTCCTGACTTGGTCAAATCAGGAGAGCAGGCAAATTTTTGCTGTAAAGCAGCTAAAATTACTTACCTCCTTCTTTTGGCTGTATGGTTAATAGCACATGTTTTGAAGTATCCTGTTGCTAGTATTCAAAGGGAAGACATCATGGTAAGACTACCAATACTTCTGCCAGTTCTCATGTTGTTCATAAAGCTCACTGGTTTATCTGGGCACAGTTGTTTCCCTGAGCAAAGGTAAAGACAGGGCTCTAAAGACAGGAGACCTAAGGCCAAGTTCCATCATCTCAAGTAGAAGGGATATATTTTGGAGACATTGCAAAGGATTTATTCATATGTGTCATGATGATGACTGCTAGTTTGTCTCCTCCCCCATTTTAGCTGACTACATGGATGCCAAGAATAGGTTATATTTCTCAGTCCTCTTTTCAACCATATATGATCTATATTTTGGCCAAGGGAATGTAAGCAGAAGTGGTATGGGCAAACTTGCAGGTAGAGTTCTCAAAGGAAGTACATGTCCTCGTCTCTGTCAGCTGACTTGAATGAAAATGTGATGGCTGGAGCTGGATTAGCCACATTGTACCATGAGTATATTTAGAAAATGGAGGCTGTACACAGTGAAGCAACAAGAGAAAAGGAGCCTGGCTCTTGAATATCATGGAGTAACGGGCAAGCTCTACTACACCTACTTTTGGACTTCTGTTGAAGCCATAATTAATACAGGTCTGTTACTTGTAACTCACCCTAGTCCTGACTTATACTTGGTTGATAATGTATAGTGGATGAAGACGAGGCAGTAATATAATAAACTAGCTTTCTAGGGCAGGTTATTTGTAGGAGTTATCAGCATAATCTCACAGAGACCAGAAGACGGTGGGATGAGGCAGAACCTGGTACTTCTCCCTCTCTGCATACCAGATTTTGTCCTCAGTCCCCCAGCATTTTGGTTATACTCTTCACAAAATACAACATTTAAGTTCAGAGTAAAAGAAACAACAACAAAAACAGTGAATTACACAAATAATCTTTTTTTGTTGTTGAATTCTGCCAATCATAGTAATTTACACATTATTGAGAAAACCATTAGAGCCGTTAACAGTGCTTTTTCAGCCAGCCCATAACAGCTGAGGCAAATGAGTCATAACCTTAAAGGTCTAGGAGTTTGTCAGAAGCCTCTTAGCAATGCTCAGGTTTCATATTTTATCTTATAAATTAATGCACATTTTAAGTTCTACTTCAGTAATCATATCCACGTTTGTTTTATTACTATTAAGATGGAATTACATGACAGTCCAGTGACTTAATTAACTTTCTAGAAATCTTAGTGTAAGATTAGTGATCCAGGAAAAAGTATCATGTTTGTTTTCTGACCTTGCTTATTCCTGGCACATCATGGATTGTCTCCAAAAGTTCATGCATACCTGTTGGAGAAATAGCATATGTATCATTTGAGCCTAATGGAGTTTCTTAGCTAACTGGATTTTTCTTTCTTTCTTCTCTGAGTGGTGTGATATATTGCAAAAAGCCTGAAACCTGGATTTAAGCCTGCTAGTTTTGTGACTAGCAGTAGTAGTGATTGGGATCATTAAATTTCTACTTTCTGGTAGCTTTTGTGATCTGCAGCTTTATTTTGTTGTGTTATATCTCTGCTATTCTTTTTTTTTTTTTTTGCCATGCTGTGCGGCTTGTGGGATCTTAGTTCCCCAACCAGGGATCGAACCCGGGCCCTGGTAGTGAAAGCCCCAAGTCCTAACCAACGGACCATCAGGAAATTGCCTCTGCTATTCTTTTTACTTCTGAAATTTCTTTCATATCTTCATAGTCTTCATATCTCTTAATCTCTCTTAGAATTTCATTTGTCTCTCTGAACTCTGAATAAGTTCTTCAGATTTATCTTCCAGTTCACTAATTCTCTTTCCAGTTGTATCTGATCCATGAAATTGTTTCACTGAAGTTTTCTAATGTTTGAATTATAACATAGGTGCAATAAATTACAAAATCTTAAATGTACAACTTTATGCAGATTTAAGTGAGAGGTTGATTAAGGAGAGGCCTTAGAAATGACTGTTGGAATCTGGTAAGATGGAAGTTGTTGGTTACTTTGTCAAGAATCATTTAGGTGGAATGGTGTTTAGGAAGCTAATTAGGGTGGGTTGAGGGGAGAATGAGAGTCAGAGAATAGGCAGAAAAATAGGGCAGCCACTGGAAAGGGACATGGATTCTAGGGAGGTTTTATTTTTTTATTTTTGGCTGGGAAATGGCGCAGCATGTTTACATACTGTGGTAGGAATGATTCATTCCAATTCTGTAAATATTACTAAATGTTTGCATTCATAGAACTTACATTCTATTACAGATGGAGAAATTCTTATTCATAAAGATTGGAGAAGGGATATTTCACTCCTTTATAACAGGAGTGAAGGCAGAGTATGTACATGTTGATGCAGGTGGGTTTGTGGATTTTAAAGTGGAAAGACAGGGTAGTTATCTGATGGGCTCTATTGAGAGTCAGCTGAGCATGAAGTTTGGCGATTGGTGTTGGAAATTTACCAAGAGAGAGCTGTAGGAGAGTTAATTCCCCTGGGACACTGGAGAAGCATAATAGGATTGCCGGACAGAGCTGAGGGCCCACTTGAAATTTATGGGGATGAACTTAAAAGCAATCAGAATGGTTGTATGTTGTTCTTCAGTTATGTATAGCTGCTTTGGAACATGGAGTAGTTAGAGAATTGGATTGAATCAAGGCTGGAGTGTTGCTAGGCAGTTACGATGGAGGAAAGCAGGAGTGTGAGGGAGTTCGGACGGAGTAAGCAAGGGAGTGATCCTGATGCCGACCCACTGAATCCTAGCTGGGTTAGGAGGGCGTGGTGGTAGACAATGAAAAAGTGGTAGAGAGAGCCAACCAGGTCAAAAATTGTTTGAGTCGGGTACTAGAGGAAATGGTCTGGAAAGCTGGGCGGTGGTGGTATTCAGAGAGTGGAATATATGAATTCAAAATTGTGGTGGTAGTGCAATTATTAGCAAAGAGAATGTGCCGCCAGGGCATGACCATGGGAATGGGTAGTTGGGGTAGGTTAGAGGAAGTGAACAAGCAGATCAAGGCCTTAGAGACCGTATTTTTGGGTGGCTTGAATATGAGTATGTTGATATTTTAAAAATGAGGACTGGAGTAGTGTGGAGGGGCAGACAGTGAAGCAGGTGCTCAACTGATTAGAAAATGAGCAGGAGTGACAGTGCCATCTATAAATGACTGTAGCAAGAAGCATTGATGGGTAGTGTAGTCTGATGGGATGTTTCAGGGCACCTGGGATGTCAGGAGAAATAGTTTGGAAGCTGTACTGCTTCTCTGTGGTACATGGGTTGTGGAGAGAGAAAAGCAAGTCACCACTTGTAAAGGCTCCAGAGAGAGAACTGTCCTCAGGGGACACCCAGGTTTCTGTTAGACCAGGGGCAAAGAGGTTAAGCTTGAAAATATTGAGGATTTCTTCTGATGAAATATGTGAGTTCCAGAGGGGATGGGGAGAGCTACGGGAGACTGCGTTAGTTTAGGGGCTGTACTGAATCGTACGGCATTGGGCCAGGGTATGTAGCAGCTTTAGTTCTCTTTGCTGATCAAGGTAAACAGGGATATAAGGCATAATTATAATTAGCCCTGATGATCCTTTAGGGGAAGGTAGGTAGTATTTCTAATTATAGCTTTGGACAGTTTGTCATGGTGAGGCTTGTGGCCTCATGGCCTGAAAAGGAGGTGTCTTACTGAAGGATTCAGAGCTCCGTGAACCTCCCTTATATCCCGCTGGCTGGTTGTGTCCTGGCAGGGGAAAGGGTATCTTATTAGTAGTGTGGTCTTAATAGTTATGCATCGTTGTATTGTGTAGGGTTAACTAGAGAATCTACAATCATCTTAACTCCTCATTTTGAAGCTAATTTAACTGAAATTTATGACTTAAAAAGCTTGAAATGCATCAGTGGAAGACCGTGAACAATTCAGAACAAAATGCATAACAGAACTTCCTTCCCCCAAGCTGCCGGAATTCCAGGCACCTGTGATATGTATGTCTGCGTGCGTGTTTGTGCACAAGGAGCTTTGCAGCACAAACAAGCATTGCACAGCAGCCAGACTTTTTGATAGGAGACTTAGTTATTAGGATCTCCTGTAAACTCTAGTTTTTTCTAGGTTTATGAAAATACAATGTCCCATAACTGATTTAGTGAGTTAATAGGTTAGTATTAATCCTAGGTAAAATTGAGAGTGAAGGTTGTATGTATGTATGAATTGTATGTCATTCATTTGTAAGATCACCAGAAAAGACTTGAATTCTTGGTCTGTTTGTGGTCCTTCGGAATTGGCAATTGGAGTGACCTTCAGAAGCACCGTCATGTAAGCCCCTCACAATGTCCCCTCTCTTTCCAGCCTTACCTCACTCAGAGTCTCCAGCTGGAGCGCCAGGTGCACCGAAGGTTCACCCCTGCCCAGCTTTGTCTGATACCATCCCATGCACCGAAATGCCCTCCTCCTCTCCTCCTGCAGATCTGTCACTCACCGTCACAGCCCAGGTTACAGGCAGCCTTCTTTGGGAAGCTCTCCTGGAATGCCCAAGCAAAGCTAGTCCTCTTTCTTTGCACAGGACTCTGTGAAACTCTCAGAACATTGTGTTATAAAGACATTCCTGCCTGTCTCCTCAAGAAGATTATGGGCACCTTGAATGTATTGAAAACAATTTACTCATTGAAGAACCTGTGCGTGCCTGCCAAAGAGACAATTTAGTAAATGTTTATTCACCATAAAAAAGGGGCAAAACGCCTGGGAGAGATGGTTCCTTAGGGGGATATAAAGAAATGCAGATGTGGTACCAAGATGAACAGAAGGTAGTAGAGCCAAAAACACAATCCAAGCAAAATATATATATATATGTAGGGTTCCGTGGATGAGGTTGAAGAGTGGAAGAGACTTCTGTCTGGCAAGATAATTTGGGACCAGACTCATTGTAAACCACAGAATGCTATTCCTTATAGCAAACAGATTGAATTTAGGCCTGTTATATCCCAAGTGCTTGAAGATCTGACTTGTGGTAAATTTTAAACTTGTAATCCCCAGCGGAGGCCCGGGGACCCCGTTTATTGTTTTGGAGCTGGAGGGGCAGTGAGGGTAGTGGGGGAGAGCATCTGCTATAGACTCAGAGCACTGTGGGTGCAGACCTGCTTAGCTCTATTATGTGCGTAAGGAACTTAACCTCTTTGAGTGTAATTTCTTTATATGTAAAATTAGGTGAATGATAACGCTTGGTGAGTTAGAAATTTGATATAGATCACCATTTAATGGCAGAAACTGCTCTTTTTCTTCCCCTCTTTCTTTCACTGCCTCTCCCCACAGCAGTCCCTTGTGTATAGTAGTCTTTACTTATTTATTTATTTAATTAATTAATTTATTTTATTTATTGATAAGCTGTGTTGGGTCTTCATTGCTGCATGCGGGCTTTCTCTAGTTGCGGTGAGCGGGGGCTACTCTTCGTTGCGGTGCGCGGGCTTCTCTTGTTGCGGAGCACGGGCTCTAGGTGCGCGGGCTTCAGTAGTTGTGGCTCGTGGGCTCTAGAGTGCAGGCTCAGTAGTTGTGGCGCATGGGCTTAGTTGCTCCGCGGCATGTGGGATCTTCCCGGACCAGGGCTCGAACCCATGTCCCCTGCGTTGGCAGGTGGATTCTTAACCACTGCACCACCAGGGAAGCCCTCCCTTGTGTATAGTAGTCTTTAAACGTTATTGATTATACATCCCATCAATGTAACCTTTTAAAGAAACCCCCCGATTTAAGTGGATTGACATAAATTATATAATGCATTGTTATACCAATATATTATGTAAATTATAAGATATCTGCAAATTGACATTTTCCAAAAGATAAAATTAATAAAAAAATTTTAAGTGTTTAAATTTGAGTTTATTACCAATACAGAAAAAAATTTGATATTACAAATATTATTAATCATCTGGATGAGTTTTTAAACTCAGTTGCTAATCACAGTGGCTTCATAGTGTCATTATTTAATGTCTCAAGGAACAGTATATTTTATAGCCATATTCCTTGTTAATAATGGTGGCTATATATCTTTATTTCAGAGAGGGTTGGTAATGGATGGGGAGGCAATTTTCTTCAGAGATTTGATAAACATTGTCTTTGTTTTTAGCTTACAAAAATGACTTAACAAAGAGCCGACACAGGGAGTAGAAATGTAGGCTCTACTGTTGTTTGCTTGTACTTGAATCTTTAATTTATATTTTTTTCGGTCTGTGATTTCTTTACCAGAAAGTTTAAAACAGTTTTATGGTTCCATTTTTAAAAAAAATTTCATTTTTTTGGCCATGCTACGTGTGTGGCTTGTGGGATCTTAGTTCCCCAACCAGGGATTGAACCCAGGCCCTGGGCGGTGAAAGTGCCGAGTCCTAACCACTGGACAGCCAGGGAATTCCCTGGTTCCATTATTATTTTTTTTAATTAATTAATTTTTAATATATTTGTTTATTTTTTTTAACATCTTTATTGGAGTATAATTGCTTTACAATGGTGTGTTAGTTTCTGCTTTATAACAAAGTGAATCAGCTATACATATACATATATCCCCATATCTCTTCCCTCTTGCGTCTCCCTCCCTCCCACCCTCCCTATCCCACCCCTCTAGGTGGTCACAAAGCACCGAGCTGATCTCCCTGTGCTATGCGGCTGCTTCCCACTAGCTATCTGTTTTACATTTGGTAGTGTATATATGTCCATGCCACTCTCTCACTTCGTCCCAGCTTACCCTTCCCCCTCCCTGTGTCCTGAAGTCCATTCTCCAGTAGGTCTGCGTCTTTATTCCCGTCCTGCCCCTAGGTTCTTCGTGACAATTTTTTTTTTATTTTAGATTCCATATATATGTGTTAGCATACGGTATTTGTTTTTTAAAATTTATTTATTTTTGGCTGCATTGATTGGGTCTTCGTTGCTGCGTGCAGGCTTTCTCTAGTTGCGGTGAGAGGGGGCTGCTCTTCGTTGCAGTGTGTGGGCTTCTCATTGCGGTGGCTTCTCTTGTTGCGGAGCACAGGCTCTAGGCACACGGGCTCAGTAGTTGTGGCTTGCGGGCTCTAGAGCACAGGCTCAGTAGTTTTGGCGCACGGGCTTAGTTGCTCTGCGGCATGTGGGATCTTCCCGAACCAGGGCTTGAACCCGTCTCCCCTGCGTTGGCAGGCGGATTCTTAACCACTGCACCACCAGGGAATCCCTGGTTCCATTATTTTTAAAATAGATTTTTACGAGAGTCAGTTTAGTTAAACCTAGATAGTATAATCAAGCAGGGTAAACCACAGTATGTCTCCTTATGCTGCAAGAGAAGGAAGGAGCGCGTGCCTCTTTCCCCCCTGTTGCGGGCAGGACCCCACTCAGGGTACCTGGATTACTGGCATGGCATTTGACTTCTGACAGGTGGGCTGAGTGTGAGCACCAGTGCCAGTCTGAGTAATGTGTACTGCTAAGGCTTAGGGTCTTCATATTTCTTAGATGAAACACAAAGTTCTGATATTTTCTTTGCTCACCCACTTTGGAGACCATTAGTGTTAGTGTGTGTTTATTAACTGCTAGTTGGATTGTATTGAATGCTCTGTGGATATTTCTTCAATCTCATGAGTACTTTCAGACCATTTGATCTACAGTGTTTACTCTTGTTTGCATTTACTACCTGTAACTTTCATTTGGGCATCATTTATATCTTGGGAACTTTCTGGATTCACTAATTTGGAATCCTCTTTTTCAAATATTTATGAATGTGCTCTCTTTTCATAGAATCTACTTTCCTAGTCCCTCCTAAGCTCTTATCTTACTCTTCTTATCCTTTGATGGTAGATGACATTGCTGTTGCTACCTTTAAGGCATTTAAAAATTCATTTCAAAGTGGTCCGAGTTTTGGAAGAAATTCTTCCCATGTTTCCTTGAATGTCACTTTCAACCAAAGAGTAATAGTTACTTACAGATTCTCAGTTTTTAATGCCCAGGAGAGTAACAGCTGGAAACCTATATGGAAAAAATGACTGTTACTGAGGTGGGAATAAATCTATTCTGCATATTTTGTTATAGTCATTTGATTTATATTTACTCCTTCACAAGTGGAAGTTAAATGCTAATGTAGGCACTCATTCTAAGATTTTACTGTTAGAAATCTAACAGTAATGGATTATTTTTGGTTATTGATACTGTTAAAGTTAATAAACTTATTAGTATAGGTAGTTTTTGACAAAATCTCTTGCATAATTCAGACTTCAATCGTGATTTTTATTTGGAGAAAGTAAAGAATTTCATATGAATATTTTTACATAAAAGGTAAAAAATTCAGTTTGCAAAAATGCAAAATTAGAAATTACTCATTTCCTATTTAATGTAATATAAAAAATTATATTGTCAGGGTGCAAAGGAATCAAACCACAGTGAAGAAGGGAGACACCCATCTCAAGCAACCCACAGTCTAGCAGGGAAGGCAGTCGTGCAAGCCAAGGGTATGAAGTAGTACAGCTGTGTATAAGAGAGAAAAGTTTGTAGTAACAGTGAAAGCTCTAGCCCTAATAAGGCCCTTTAATTTTCACAGGGGTGACATACTACACTGTTGGATTTCCTCAGCTGAAGGAGGGGTGAATGGTTGTATTTGGTTAAAGCTTGTTGAAAGGTACTTATGTTTCTCTTCCATCATTAACACACATACCTCTATTTTGTGTTTTGTTGGGGATGCCTCATTGCCAGAAGATGGAAAGGTGGCCAGGGTATTGAGGGGTTAGAGATCATGTATCATGAGAAAATGTTGTGGGAACAGGGCTTTTTTGGTTTGAAGAGTGGGACTTCTGTGTAAGTATACACTGCCAGATGCTTAGAGCTGTGATGTGAGGACTTCTCTGTTTTCCTACAGGAATATTTCCCCAACTTCACCCACATCCATGCAACCACCATGATTTTGTCTTATATGAGTACAGCTTGAATTCCAGTTTACTTACCTCACTTTTTCAAAAATTTAAACATATTGTTTACTCTATCCTTATATTACATGGTGAAGTCCTTGAAAATTGAGATTGATATCCTAGTTTATATATTTCTAATATACATAACTCTTGAAGATTTTTAAAAAGTGCCACACTTAACCATCTCTCACTTCATCAGTGGTCCGTGCATCATTTTGGGAAACACTGCTTTAGGGGCCAACCTCAGGACAGATGGAATGAGGTTACTGGGGAACCAGATATGGACCTGTTCAAGGGAAGGGCTATCTGTCCTCTGAGCATACAGGCACAGTGCCCCTTTCTTATTTCTTGCATCAGATTTAATTTATCTAACATTTTTGCATGGGGGTATGAGATGGGATTTATCTCAGAGGACACTAGGTTTTTTATTCATTTTGTTTCCCTTCATACTCTACACTTTACTATAGTACCTGGCTCATCTTAGGTTCTCATAAATGTTTATTTTAAGGATATGTGATTCTAGAGTTTTACTTAGACCAATGAATTCTGTTACCTTTCATTTTTTCTCCTTTTTGAAAACAGGTGTTATCTTCATAAACACTGAATTATTTCAGTGGATTTTTTTTTCAATTTTTCTTTAATAGTTCTGTTCTTAAAGGAGTAAGACTTTTAAAGTTTCATATGGCTTATATTATGCTGGATTATAAATCAGAGGTTCTGAAAGATTTCAGACTACAAAGGTGGATGAAATGTTTTAGTGTGCTATGAGTTTTTAAAACATTTTCCTCTGTTCTTTTGTGGTGTGTTTTTTTCTCTTTTTTGAGATGGTCAAAGCATTCCTTTTGGGAGACAGGCTGGGGGTTTTAATATCATGTTGTTTTGTGTTAGGAAAATTGAATTTGACTCAGAACTGTTTTAGGAACTAGAAGTCACCAGATATTTTAAGAGTGCTTTAAATGTAAACACATGTAAAAAAGTGAAAATATTAGTAACCTTCCCACCACCCTTCCCCCTTTCCTAGCACTGTAGTATGATTGGCTGTAGTTCAAGATTGTGTACGTTGCTGTTTTATATTCATTTTCAAATGAAAAAAATAAATTGCTAAAGAATGTTTTCTTAACGTATAGGCTGAACACATAGAGAGGTACTTGAGGACTGTGCCCTTTAATAAAGATATAATATCAAATAGGGTATGTTTTCCTCAATAAACTGACATTTTAATATATTTCTTTTAAGAAATATTGTTCTAAAGATATCATGTAGGGGCTTCCCTAGTGGCGCAGTGGTTGAGAGTCTGCCTGCCAATGCAGGGGACATGGCTTCGAGCCCTGGTCTGGGAAGATCCCACATGCCGCGGAGCAACTAGGCCCGTGAGCCACAATTGCTGAGCCTGCGCGTCTGGAGCCTGTGCTCCGCAACAAGAGAGGCCACGATAGTGAGAGGCCCGCGCACCGCGATGAAGAGTGGCCCCCACTTGCCGCAACTAGAGAAAGCCCTCGGGCAGAAACGAAGACCCAACACAGCCAAAAATAAATAAATAAGTATGTGTCACATTTAAAAAAAAAAAAAAAAAAAAAAAGATATCATGTAAATTTTTTTTCGAATTTTATGGTTTCTTTTACTACATTATCATTTTAGAAATCAAAGCATTCTAATGAGAAAAACAGATCACCTTTAGTTCCAGTAATCAAAGGTAACCACTGTGAGCATTATGGTATATACTTACCATCTTACAAAAAGGAATGCATACTGGGTTTTCTTAGTGGTAAACATTTTAATGTAAGTTTAACATCTAGAAAATGTACAATTAGTGTATAGCTCAATTCATTGTCATAAAGTGAATGAACATACATGTAATTACCAGTCAGGTCAAGTAATCCCAGCATCCCCGCTCGTGTACTCTCCTAATCGCGGTCCTCGCCCAACTGCACGGGAAACCACTGTTGTGACTTCTAGCACCGCAGATTAGTTTTGAACTTTATATAGATGGAATCACATGCTATGTATTCTTTGGCGTCTTCTTTGGTTTGTAAAGTTCATTCATATTTTTGCATGAAGCATATTTTGTTCATTTTGATTATTATTTCATCTTAAGACTATTCCATATTTTATTTATTCTTCATACTGTAATGTGTATGATTATTAACACATTTGATTATTTCTAACTTTTGCCTGTTAAAATAATGCTGCTATGTATATTTTTGTACATGTCTTTGCACATAAGGTAAGCATTTTATTAGGTATAATAACTAGGCAAATTGGTGGGTCCTAGCTGTGCATCATTCAAGTATAGTGGTTACACTTAAACAGTTTTCCAAATTATTTTCAGCAATTTACTCTCTCACTATAGAGTATGTGAGAGTTCAACTTGCTCCACATCCATGCCCAACATGTTTTTGGAGAGGGAAAGGATGGAGTCATGTTTACTGAGATATAATTTATACACAGTAAAATTTACCTTCTGTTAGTTTTAACAAATATGTATAGTCATGTAATAACCACCATAACCATAAGATTTTTAACATTTCCATCATCTTAAAAAGTCTCCTTGTGTTCCTTTGTAGTCAGACCCTAACAACTGACCCTCCAAACTAGTTATACAATGCAGATATCTACCACTTAATATCAGTAATCACAAAAATTCACAAAAATCAGACATTATGCCAAAAATACTGATCTGGAACCTATTTAAATACCATTATTTTAAATTTTAAAAATTATAGTGTATGTAATAACTCAAATTATTCAACCAGTTTTTTAAAGCACACTAAATGCCAGTGTTTAACAAACTAGTGTGTTTTTATTTTTTTTTTTATTTTTTTTTATTTTTTTTTATTTTTTATTTTTTTAAATTATTTATTTATTTATTTAATTTATTTATGGCTGTGTTGGGTCTTCGTTTCTGCGCGAGGGCCTTCTCCAGTTGCGGCAAGTGGGGGCCACTCTTCATCACAGCGTAGTGTGTTTTTATATAAAATGCTTAAAACATGGCTTCCTGATGAAAGTGATGATTTAAATAGTAATCTCTTCTCTTCCATTTAGTCATTTTTTCCTCACTCTTCTTTACAACTTTTTCAACTTTTACCTCTTATTGTATAACACTTAGCAAAAACCAAGGGCTCAGTGTGAAAGGTCTTAGGAAACACATTTAATATGTGTGCCCAGTGGTGGAGAATGGCTCACACAGGGCATGACACTAAGATGCCCTGTTAGTTATCAACAACATCTGAGACATTCATCTCCTTTTTTTTTTTTTAACACTCAGTTCAGTTTCAAAATGTCAGCAATTCTGTCACACCAGTTATCTTTGTAATGAAATTTGATTCCCCCTCTCCCCCAGTACATTATTTTGTTTAAAATGTTTTGAGTTTTGGAGATACAAATATAAAAGATTATTTTATAAACACTAGTTGAAAAGGATTAAACTGAGTGATATATTCTGGGAAGTTTAGATATTAAAAACTAGCTGACATTCTACTGGGAAAATGTTAACCTTGTTGACATTCTGGGTGATACGCCTGTATTTCTAACCATGGGCTTGGTTTTCTCTTGTGTTGATAAGTTATGTCACAATTGATTCAGCCAGTTTCTTCTCATTCAGTATTTAAGTGTATATGTTTCTCTGAGTTTTAAGGTGGATAGCTCTTTAATTTGATCTTTGTATTCATTCTTTAGAATAAATTGTGGAATTGGACTTCTTAGGCCAAATAATCTGCGTATTGTTAATGTTTGTGATGCACATTACTTGACTGCCTTTCCCAAAGATGGTGCGTACCCATTTACAGTCCTACCACTGGTGTCTGAAAATACCTGTCTCCTAGTATTCTCTTCAGCATTAAAATATTATAATTTAAAATATAGGACTAAAGCCAACTTTTGACACTTATATTTAGAACTTTAAAAACAGCATGCTTTTCCTTTAAATAGCAAATATAAAATCTATATTATTTATATACTTTTAAAATATCAAATATAAAATCTGTCTTATACACTGTAAAAATAACCTTTGGTAAGTAACTGAAGTAAGAAAGAAAGTAAAGTCAAGTTGAAGTAAAGGAACAAATTAAGTTTATGAGTTGGAGCCCTGTAAGGAATATGAAACATGAAAAAGATGTAGCTATTTTCTATCAAGGAGTCCACAGGAAGATTTGTGCCTAAGTTACATATGTAAGTATAATCAATTTCAGACTGTTGTAAGTACAATGCTCCAGAGAGCTATATAATCAAAGTGCTGTAAAAGCAGTCATTTTTTGCTTCATTAGAATAGACGAGTCTGATTTGGACCTTGAAGGATGTTCTAAGCAAGAAAGAAAGTAGGAAAAAGAAATGAAAGGAAATTTTTTAAAACTGGGGGGAAGGAGAATGGCTTCTCTGGTTAATTGTAAACTTGGAAAAAGTCTATAAACCAATGGTCAGTTCTACACATTGATTTCTGAGTTATTTCTCAACTGTTTTTTCTTCCAGGGCCATCCTGACATTTAGGTAACATTCTTTTTCTCCCTGCAAACTCATTACAGTTTATTTATTTGCTTGTCTTTTCCATGTCCATTTCTCCTTTAGACTATAAACTTCATGGATAGGGCCTCATTGTCTTTGGGCTCCTTAGTGTCTAATCCATTTTCTTGCACTTTGCCTAATCCACGATGGTACATTTCCTCTGTGGCTGGTATGTGACCCTTAAAAGAAATTAACTTCAAAGAAGTTTAGTGATCATCAGATATTTTTTCCCATACAAATGTACCTAACTGGTGATGGAATTGTTCTGTATTTTGATGGTATCAATGTTAAGTCCTGATTGTGATACTGTACTATAGGTTTGTAAGATGTTACCCTTAGAGGAAATTGGATAAAAAGGTGCGTATTTTTTTACAAGAGCATATGAATCTATAATTATCTTAAAAACTTAAATAAATTTTTGATATGCAAAAAATTTTTTTAAACTATTGTTTGGGGAAAAAAAAGGTCTCTAACCAAGCAATAATATTTTGGAACTTTATAACACGTATTTGTGTTAGGATATTGGTTTGGCTTTTAATAGAGATCAGATACCAGTGGCTTAAAAAAGATAGAAGATTAATATTTCTCTCACGTAAAAGTCTAAGCTAGTCCAGGGGTGTAGGCAGGTTTGCTTCCTGAGGTCATCCAGGGCCAGACTTCCTTCTGTCTTGTTTTGCCATTCCCTTGGTGGTATCCTCATGCAGAAAGTCAAATCTGTCGGCCCACCACTCTACCTGGGTTCTAGCCCATGGGAAGGGTGAGGATTTGAAGAGAAAATAATTTCCTTTTAAGGATATAATCTAAAACTCGCTTGGGCTGCTCCCAGTCACATCCCATTGGCTGGAATTTAGTCATATGGCCATAGTTTTCTGGAAGAAAGATTGGGAAATGTAGCTCTGCCCAGCTAAATCTCAGGGCGTTTTATTAATAAAAGGAAAGAGAGCATGGTATTGGGATCAGATAGTTACTCTGCCCCAATGTTTGCCCTGGGATGCATGTTCAGTAACTTTATTGGTGAAACTGTCTTCCCTTATTTCACTGTACTTATATAGGAAAAGTATAGATGTTTGAAGAGTTAGGTATATTTGTTGGATCATTATGACAATTAAAATTGGTATGAATATTTGCTTCCCCTTTCTCTAACCTCCTCAAAGACAAAGTATAATTTTTTTCTTCTTTGTATTTTTTTTACCTGGCAAGGAGCTTAACCCTAATTAGGCACTCACTACCTATTTATTGACTGATTACCCTTTTATCTGTGTTGATTGAAATGTCTCTAGCAGAATTTTCATAAGTATTTGTAATAGCTGACCTGCTTTCTCCTTAATTTCTTCATGGTCTCTGTTTTGTTACAGTATTACAGGCTCAAAATATATGAATATGACCCTTTTAGCAGATTTTTATAACTATGGATGACAGTATAGTATGTTATCATGTATTTTTTGGTATAGTTTTGCTTGAATAATTAGTGTTCTGTAATGTATTTTTTAGATATAAGAAATCAGTTATAGGGCAAGTGGCATGTTTAGTAATATAAAAAAACAGTAATTTACCTTAATTTTGTTGTCTTAATAGTTTACATTTGAGTTCAAAATTTCTTAAAATGAGAGTTCTTTTTTCTTTGGTTATTATTTTATTGATGTTTCAGTTTGTCATACTTTATATTTTTCTCACATTTTTATTGTTAAGGTTAAATAATCTTGAGTCAGTACTTTTAAAAGGTGGAATTATCAACACTAGATTTTTTCTTTTAGTTAATTTCAGTACTTTTTTAGTTTTAGTTAGATGAATTTTATTTTAAGCATTTATTCGGAGGACCTGAGGGATACAATTAAAAAACTTTGGAGACCATCCTTAATTTGGTTTTTAGAACAGAAGGAAATATACTGTAACTTTCCCTTATTTTTTTGGTAGAGAGAAGATTTTTTTTGCCAACAGGAAAATGCAGTTCCACTAAGATTCTTGGGTCATAGATCAGAGGCTTGGATCAGCAAAAAGAAACAAACTTTTGGAAGAATTCTGGTCCGGTATTATGACCAGTTTAAACTACAGTGTAGGCAATGGCAGGCTGCCTCATTTCTCCCTGTAAGGAAAGGCCACATAGCAGTAATATTTATCAGAGAAAGGAAGGAAGGCTGTCTGTCCGGTGGGGGTGGGGCGGGATAGCTTCTCAATAAAATGTTCATTTGTTGACATTATAAGCAGCTTTGCAGCCCTCTTGAAAAGACTTGAAGGGGGGTGGGGGGGGGGAAGGAGACTTGAAGTTCTGTTAATAGCTAGTCAGAATTTTGTTTGTGAAATTTGTCCAGTGCTAGTCAACTCTTATTTCTCCTAGTAATGAAGATGCACAGCTGTGAAGAGAATCCCCCCCAAAATAAAACACTTATATTTTACCTTGGAGAGCATTTTGTGATTTTTTTTTTTTTGGCAGATTGAACTTTCTAATTGTGTTTTTCTTTGCCTGCAATCCTCGAACACACAGTGGTGGATATAGGGGTAGGCAGTCATGGAGCATACTCTGAGTGGAAGGAAGTGACTGGAAATTTTTAAAAATGTTAAGATAAATAACAGATCAGTCCCAAAGCAAATAATACTTGGCTACTGGTTGTACTTTCTTATATAATTTTGATTTTCTTATTAAATGCCTCAAGTTTCCCAACTATATCATGAACATTGTTTTGAATAAATTTAAATTTGTGATGTGTAGTGATCACTTATTTTTGTGGTTTGTTTTTAATTGAAGTACAGTTGATTTATATATAATGTGTTAATTACTGCTGTACAGCAAAGTGATTCAGTTATACATATATATACATACTTTTTTTAAAATATTCTTTTTCGTTATGGTTTATCCTGGGACATTGAATATAGTTCTCTGTGCTACACAGTAGGACCTTGTTGTCTGTCCATTCTATACATAACAGCTTACATCTACTAGCCCCAACCTGCCACTCCATTCCTCCCCCCCCCCTCCCCCTTAGCAACCACCGGTCTCTTCTCTGTGTCCGTGGTTCTGTCTCTGTTTCAAAGATAGGTTCATTTGTGTCATATTTTAGATTCCACATATAAGTGATAGTCTCTCTCTTTCTGACTTACTTCACTTAGTATAATCTCTAGTTGCATCCATGTTGCTGCAAATGGCATTATTTTGTTCTCTTTTATGACTGAGTAGTATTCCATTGTATATATATACCACATCTTCTTTATCCATTCATCTGTGCTTGGACAGTTAGGTTGTTTCCATGTCTTGGCTATTGTAAATACTGCCGCTGTGAACTTTGGGGTGCATGTATCCTTTCGAATTACGGTTTTCTCTGGGCATATGCCCAGGAGTGGGATTGCTGGATCATATGGTAATTCTATTTTTAGTTTTCTGATGAACCTCCTTACATATAAGTCTTTCACCTCCTTGAGGGTTTGGTAGACTTATTTCTAAAAAAAAAAAAAAATCTGGACTTGGATGGTTTTTAAGGATTGGCTCTTTGACTCTGGTTTACACTGTTATAAGGTTATTTGTCCATTCAGGCTTTCATCTTTTTTGGCCAATTTTGGTATTTTGTTTTCTCCTAGATATTTTAATATTTTGCTTAGGTTTTCAAATATATTGGTATAAAGTTGTACGTGAAACTTTTTTATAATTATGTGTATGTTTTTATATGTAAAGAAAAATTGAGAAAGATACATAAGAAACTTTAATATTATCTTGGTTATCTTTGGGAAGTGGAAGTGGAATTATGGGAATAGGGAATGATAGTCTTTAAAAATTTTATGTCCTTGGGCAATATGAGAATTTCCAAATTATGGACTTGTTTTACTTTCATAATCAAAAAAGGGAGTGTTATTTCAAACTTTAAAATGTGAGTAAGTATAGCATATTGTACAGAAATAGATTCATCTTACTAGTCCCAGCACATTTCTTTTTTGTAGTTTTCCACCAGAGCTGAGTTGTGTTTTTATTTTTATTTATTTATTTATTTTAACATCTTTATTGGAGTATAATTGCTTTACAATGGTGTGTTAGTTTCTGCTCTATAACAAAGTGAATCAGCTATACATATACATATATCCCCATATCTCCTCCCTCCTGCGTCTCCCTCCCACCCTCCCTATCCCACCCTTCTAGGTGGTCACAAAGCACCGAGCTGATCTCGCTGTACTATGCGGCTGCTTCCCACTAGCTATCTATTTTACATTTGGTCCATGCCACTCTCTCACTTCGTCCCAGCTTTCCCTTCCCCCTCCCTGTGTCCTCAAGTCCATTCTCTACGTCTCTGTCTTTATTCCTGTCCTGCCCCTAGTCCCAGCACATTTTAATTGTGTGTTTTCTTCTCAAGCTGGACTCTGGACTGTTTTCACACTGGGCGGTGTGGGCAGCAAAGCGGCCGCTGCTCCAGAAGTTTCTTCCCCTCTGGCCAACCAGAGTCTCCTGCTTCTGCTGGTGCTGGCCAACCTGACAGATGCTGCAGATGCACCAAACCCCTACAGACAGGCCATCATGTCCTTTAAGAATACACAAGGTTTGTGGTATTTTTTTTCCTCTGAATAGTCTTTCTAATGAGGAAAGAGGGTATTGTTTACTGCATATTGTGTACTTTCACTTGTCAAGTTGTATATTTTCATGTTGGTTAAAGATGAGAAAAACTAAATTTTCTGTGTATATTCTCAGGAAGGTCAAGTAAATCTTAGATGAGGGCTGTGGTTCTTTATATCCATTTATATTTACATTTCTTTCAGAGAAAACCAAGCCAGCATGTGCTTAATGTAGATCCACCTGTCCTACCTATTAGGGATAGGAATTAACCTGGAAAACTCCAAATGATACATTATTTGAAATTTTTTGTTTAAAATCTATATTCCATCTAGGGTTTTTTTTTTTAAATATTAATTAATTTATTTATTTTAGGCTGTGTTGGGTCTTCGTTTCTGTGCGAGGGCTTTCTCCAGTTGCAGCAAGTGGGGGCCACTCTTCATCACAGTGCGCGGGCCCCTCACTATCGCAGCCTCTCTTGTTGCGGAGCACAGGCTCCAGACGCGCAGGCTCAGTAATTGTGGTTCATGGGCCCAGCCGCTCCGCGGCATGTGGGATCTTCCCAGACCAGGGCTCGAACCCGTGTCCCCTGCACTGGCAGGCAGACTCTCAACCACTGCGCCACCAGGGAAGCCCCCATCTAGGGTTTTATATGACTAAAAATAGGAACAGAACTCAGCAGACTTTTTCTGCAAAGGGGCAGATGGCTTTTGTGGTCTCTGTCACCACCTCTTAACTGCCATTGTAGCATAAAAGCAGCATAGGTAATAAATAAGCAAATGAGCATGACTGGGTTCCAGTAAAACTTTATTTCCAAAACAGGTGGTGGGGTGCCTGTGGGCTGTAATTTGCCAAAACCCTGACGTAGAGCACGCGCAGATAGTTCCATGTTGAAGCAGTAATCACTTATCAAAAGGTTATACTCTAGAAGCAAGATTAATATGGTAGCTAGATTTTCAAAATACATCCAACACTAATATAATTAAGATGGGTAAGAAGTGCAGTTATTGGCTAGGAAGATTTTTAACACTTCTGGTGCTCTTTGCTTTGTTCCTTTCCAGAGCTGTTCTAGTATATGTTTCTTATAGACAGTGTTTGTTGAGCCTTTGCCAATTCTGGCATTATTATTTGCAGGGGGATATGAGTCTCTAACAATTAGATAGATAAAAAATGAAAACTCATGTATCTAATAGTATTTTCTATTCTCATTGCTGTACCCTTCTTGGTGACAGTGTGACTTTAGGGTTAAAAAAGGAAGTTTTGGAGTCAAGCTAACCTGAGTTCATGTCACACTCCTGTCACTTCAAAGCTGTGAGGCCTTTCACAGTTGCTTAATCTCAGTAAGCCTCAGTGACCTTTTCTGTAAAATGAAGATAGTATCACCTAATAGGGTTTGTATAAGTACCAAACAAGATAAGGTTTTGAAATGATTAGCTCAGATTTTGCAACATAGCAGGTGTTCAGTATATGGTATCTGCTATTATTACTTTTGCTGCTCTGGCCAAATGATACTGTTTAGGGTTGAACCTTCTTGGGAGAGTCATGTTTTGGGAGACTGTGGTACAGAACAGTGTGATTCAGAACATTGGCTTTAGGGTTAGACTGACCTGAGTTCATATCCCAGATTATATTCTTTATATACTAGTTTCCTTATTTGTGAAGCAAGGATTATAATCTCTACCTCATAAGGTTCTTAGGAGAATTAAATGAGCATTTATCATAGGACGGACCCACTAAATTATTGCTGCTGTTGTAAGAAACAGTATAATGTGGTGAAAACAACAGGAGCTGATCTGTGTTTACTCAGGGATGATCTTGGAAAAGTTGCTTAATCTCTCTAAGCCTCTATTTCATCCTTTGTAAAACTGGTCAGAGTAATGACATGGTTGTCATATGGGTTAAATAAGGGGTAATACACATAAAGCTGTCAGTATAATGGCTGGTTCATAGCACTTACTAGCTAGTAACGTATAGACACACAACATATGTATTCCATGTGTAGTCAGGTATAATACAGGTTGATGAACCTGTGTTATTCTGCTTCCATTGTAAAGAGGTGTAGTGTGTCCAACATCTTCCTCCACCAAGTCTTCTGTAAATCCTGTAATATTTGCATACTCACAATATATCCAGCACTTCCTTTTGCCATCCTTTGCAAAAATGTAGGTCAGTCTTACAAAACAATTATTTTTGTAAGTGTCAAAAATACAGTGCTAGGATTGAAAAAATAACCTGTGTTCTGAATGTGGAAGGAAAAGTGAGGGCAGTTTGTAGTAAAGTTGAAGACATTTTTTAGATGCATTCTTCTCACAAATGTAAAGGTTAAAAAGGAAAATCTGAGAGACATAGGACTGTGCTATCATGACGATTTTGTTGGCACACGTTTCTTTTCCATAAGAGCACAGCTTCTGGAAATGTTAAAGCAGTATTATTTTAAAATTTTGTTTTGTTTTGTTTTGCTAGTGGTTCTGGGTCTTTAAAAAAACAATTCTTTATGTGTACTTGTCAAAACACATTAAAATATCAGCTCTTTGTGCTGTTATGTTCCACTGTTTTATCTGATGAGACTATAATTGTCTCTAAGTCAGTGGACCTAGCTTTACCTCCTTTTAAACTTCCTAACCTTGCTTGCTTCAGTTTTTAAACAAATCCAGTAAACTGTAGGAAAGGGGCTATGTCAATTTTGGAATATCAAGAATTTTCCCTGTGTGGGTTGTAATTTATGCTTTTCATCATTCCAGTAACTCTACTTAAAAAAAAAGTTTCTTAGTAGTTGTAGTCAATTAGTTTTAAGTTTTCCTTTAAACAAAAATGTTTTATGTTTTCCAAGAGTTGTCTTAGGTTTGGTATGTTCTATTATAGAAGCTAATGTTGAACATACTGATTTTGATATCATTTTTAAATTATCTAAATTATATGTTATCCTATTTTCTTCATAAATGGATTGATGGCATTGATGAATACTTCAGCCGTGATAATTCATTTGAAAAAATGTAACTTAGCTTCAAGGCAGTTTTTTTTTCTTTTTAACTCTTATCTTACAAGAGAATTTTCTGTTTGTCTCTAGATATTTTTATTTAGGACGGATGGCCATTTAGTTTCGGTAACAAAGCATTTCAATGTTGTGGTTAAATTGTATATATTAAAGGTGGTTTTTTTTTGGCCTACTCCCATAGCTGTATTTACTTAAGCTCATATTTTTATTGACAATTTAATTCAGCTATGTTAATGCAAAAATAGTAGTGGAGTCAAACTGCGTGACTTAGTTTAGTCTTTTTTTATACTTGGCTTTAAAAAAAAAAGTCAGTCTGTTACATGGTATTTGCTCATATATTTATAATCATTGGAAAGCTGTGGTTTAGATAGTACAGAGAAATAAATTGTCCGAGTTTAGGTTGGGTTGGGTTTTTGTGTTTTGTGTGTGTGTGTGTGGTTTTTTTGTTTGTTTTTTTGTTTTTTTTTGTTTTTGGTGAGAACATTTCAGTTCTACTCTCTTAGCAAATTTCAAATATACAATACTGTGTTATCAACTGTAGTCATGTTTTAGTTAGTTTAGTTCTTTTTTAGGTAAACTTTAGAATACAAATTGAAATTTTGAGCCTGAAATGTAGCAACTTATACAAAATTAATGGGAACTGAACTGTATACATTAACAGTACTTTTATTATTTATTATTTAATATCAGGCACAGTCTAGAAAATAGATGTAATATTTTAAAAATTTTGTGTTTTCCATATTCCAGATAGCAGTCCTTTCCCCTCGTCAATTTCACATGCTTTCCAGATTAACTTTAACAGTTTGTATATGGCCCTATGTGAACAGCAGACATCTGATCAAGCAACTCTCCTCTTGTATACATTGCTCCATCAGAATAGTAATATTAGAACATACATGTTGGCTCGCACAGATATGGAAAATCTTGTAAGTATCATATTAAACATGGTTTTATATTTTATAATATTTTGAAGAGTAATTTCTTTTCCCAAGAGGATATGTATATTTGCCTCGTTGCAAAGGTGATAGTCAAGAGGTTGATAGGGAGATGCCACCAGGCAAAGGCAGAGGTATGAGTTTTACAGTGTAGGAGACAGTGCACATAGAGATGGCGTCACAGTGCAGAGCAGGAGAGCACACAGCACAGCAAACTTCCCTGTCCTTTAGGTCCTTAACAGCCACCCACTGCCCATGACTCAGCCTGGATGAAGTCCTCCAAGAAGCATTGGCTGCCATTGTCAAGAAGATTTTTATACCCTCTTGGTTCCTTTCCGCTACTAAGTGCCTGCTCACTAAGTTCAAGTAGCTGGTCACAGTTGTCGCATATTCCTGATGAGTATGGCTAAAAGGAAGGGTGATTTTTCAACTCAGTTTCCCAAGTGTCCTATCCCTTCAACAGGCTTTGACACTAAGGCTGTCTAAACTCAGTTCCTGAAGTGTTATAGTTATTTTAAGGTACCATTGCCAGATATCATATAAATGGACATTACCCTTTACTGTGTGAGTGAAATTGATTCCAAGTTTTTGCTCATAGACAAAAACTCCTATGGGCAATTATTGATTTCCATTATAACTAATGTGTAAACAAAAATGTTTCTATGAAAAGTAAGCTGCCTCACTAAGGTGTTGATGTCATGTTTGAAATACATAATTATAGATAACATTGGACTGTTCATGCATTAATAAAATTGTGAACATCTCTGAAATAGCTGGCAGCTTGCTGGTGGCAACAGGAATGTCCCCTCTGCACCAATTTTTATAGAGTGATAGCAGGATTCACCAGGGATTTGGTGGCCACTTTTTTTCAGCATTAAACATGAAAATAATGAGTAAACATGGAATATTAGAATTTATTTGAAGAGCATATTCTATGTCAGAGTGACACTAAGGACAAAAAAATGTGATGAAAGAACCCATCTGCGCACCAGCTATATGTGGAAAACATTGGCTTAAATAGCAAAATTGAGTGTGACAGTGTACTGCTCATGTGAGTAAAAGCTTGTAAAGAAAAGGCTTGCTTACTAATGGGTGAGTGAATATAAGCAGAGACAATTCTGAGCATGATGTACCCTAAGGAAAATGATGGGAATAAGCAGAAAGCCCATGACATCATCGGCTCTAGAAAGTTCCATGGTAAGGAAGTTGGTACAAAAGATCATGCAGGGGAACAGTTGTCTGTATATGATGACTTAACACCAGTGAAAAGTTAAAAGGTTTTGTTTGGGGATTTTTTGGGGGGGCTGGGGTGGGGTGAGGTGGGGCTTGTATATTTGTTTTTGTTTTTAATGTCTTGCATAGATTACTTTTATAATGTTTTAACTGATGTCCTTCCCTTTCCTTGTTCATCTATAATTTGTTGAGTCTGTGATTAGAAGATATGTTACTGGTAGGAAATTCATTATGCTGATCTGATTTTGTTGTTAACAATTCTTTTATCCTACAATCTTTGCTGTTAAGAAGGTAATGCTTGATATATTGCAGTGTTTCTAAGAATACCTTATTGAGTAAGTTCCTGCTAGGCTGGAGGCCGAATCGCCTCTATTGAGTGTCAGGTGTTGACCATGAGCCTAAGTGGTCTCTGTAAACCCAACCTTTACATGGCGGCAGACCTTTGCAGAAGAGGATGCTTTTCTCTGCCGGTACTTTAGTTATACAAATGGAAAGTACTTTCAGTCACAGGCTGGTTTGTGAAATTAAAGCAAAGGGTACATGATAAAAGTATAGAGGTTTAAAACATTGGTTTTATAATAAAGTAATAGTAAATTAAAATTTTTATTCACTAGGTTTTACCAATTCTCGAGATTCTGTATCATGTGGAAGAAAGAAATTCACACCATGTCTATATGGCCCTTATAGTATTGTTGATCCTTACAGAAGATGATGGCTTCAATAGATCCATTCACGAAGTGGTAAGTTGCCTTCACTTTAATCAGAGTTACAGAACAGACACGTCACTCCATAAAATTTACTACCCTTAGTACCCTACTTCCTTCTTTTCCTTCTGGTAGATATTTCTGCAAGTGCCTGACTTAGAAATGGTGTGCCTTTCTTCAGATTTATGAAGTGATGCTTTTTTATTTTTGAATGACTATTAGCTACTATTAAAAACTCTCTCAAAATAGTTTCTTTAGTAATTGATAGAAATGTTTTTGCTGCAGTGAGATCATTTTTCCTCTCCGTTTCCACTTTTTAGTTGTGGCAGAAATTATCAAACAGGTTTGCTCCTTTTATATAGAATAAGTGAAAGAATAGGGAAGAAGAAGAGGACTGAAAAAATTGTTTTGTAAAACAATGTAAAATAGTGTAGTATAATTTAACTCTTTAAATTTTAGTCCTGTTTGTGAGTTCCATTCCCAAACTGATTTTATCTTCCTCTTTGGTATTTTCTTTTTGTCAAAGTAATACATGAACATAGTTTTAAAACTTACACAGAAGTACTAGGTTTTAATGCAACCTAGCAGACCCCATGTCTACCCCATACCTGATTACCACTCTCCAAAGACAACTGCTGTCAGCTCTGTCCATGTTTCTAAATAACATGCTTATATTGTTATTTCTTGATTTTTCAGATTTAGAGATTAACTGCTGTCCCTCCTGCACATCTTGAGTGTTCCCTCTGGGTTCCTAGACCCCTTTCCAGAACAGAGACTTTTTCCTTCTTGCATCTTATTATCATTTTTGGTTAACTCAGCTTTTACATTATTATAATTTTGTTAACTATAATTCTGCCCTCAGATGGAGTGTATGATAATTGTATTTCCTTTCTTGTACATGTTTTAATTTTTCTGTAGCACATCATTGCCCTGTTTTATATTCATATACCAATCACTAATGCAACTCCCAACTTTAGCAGAACTGAGAACCCCCTCTAAAGCTATTAAAACATATTGCATATTTTCTCCGTTTCATTTTCGTCTTTGGCTCCTGTCTTAGTCCTCATTGGAGGCTTTCCTCAAATGTGTGGTGATTCTTGCTTACCAGTTTCTATTGAGGAGCATGCACTAGAACGTTGATTGCAAGTTCTGTGTGTGGGCAGGACATTTTCAACGTAATGTGCTCTACATATTCTATTTCTCTGGGTGTCCTACTCGCTGTAGGCCTTTTGGGGTAATTGATCAATTTCTGAGAAGGGATTCTTCCAGTCTAGTGTGGGGGTCGACTGGGAGAATGGGGCTATAGGGGTCTCACTCTTCTTCGGGTACAGACACCTTCTTCTTCTTCAGTAGAGCTTTCATGTCGTCTTTACTCTTCTCTACTGTTCCTGTTGAAACTATTTTTGCCTCTTATGTAGTGCGACCATCATTTCAACTAAGGTTTAAGGGATCTTGACACTGTAGAAAGAGGATAAAACATACACATTTTTTGATTCTTTTATTTAGTAAAGTACCATGAGAGAAAATATTTGCACTGACTTAGTTTTTTTTTTAAAACTAGCATTTATCTTTCTTTTGATAAGAAGTTGAAAAACCAGTATGATTTTTAAAAACATTTAAAAATTGAAGTATAAAACAGAAAGTACACAAATTTTAAAGGTACAACTTAATGAGTTTCTATGTATGTATATATACCTGTATTATTACCACCCAGATCAAGTTATTGAACATTTCATAGTAGAAGACTCCCTTTTGCCCTATTCTGGTCAATATCCCACACCAAACTACATTTTGAATTCCCTCCTAATAGATTAGCTTTTGCTTCTCCTTGAATTATAGTTGTCACTGGGGGAAAATGGGTAAAGGATACATGGGATATCTCTGCATTTTTCTTAAAACTACAATTATTTCAAAATAAAAAGTATAATTTAAAACATTGGGGAGAAATTTGGAAAAATACTTTTCAAAAGAAGCTATGTAAGCACATGAAAAGTACACGAAAAATGCTTACTATTACTGGGCATTAGGAAATGAAATTAGGGTGTTCTCTTTTATTTTGGCTTCTTTCACTGAAAATAGTGTTGCTAAAATTCATCCATGTTACTATATCACTAGTTTGTTATTTATTATTGCTATGTACTATTATTCCATTGTATGAATATGCCACAGTATATTTATTCATTCCCTTCTTGGTGGATATTTGGCTTTTCTTTCCCCACTTTGGGGCTGTTTTTGCTAAAGCAGCTGTGCACATTTTTGAACGTGTATTTTGGTGGACATATGCACTCATCCTTTTGGGCATATACCTAGGAGTAGAATTGCTGGGTCATAAGACAAGTGTGTGTTTAGTTTTAAGGGATACAGGTAAAATTGAAGCTGTGTATACCCCACAAGTCAGCATTTCACTCCAGGGTTATCTAGGAAGACTCTTGCACATTTGCAGAGAGGACGTGCTTATTAGTGGTCGTCTACAGCACTGTTTATAATATTGAAAATGTGTGGAACGTGCAAAGTAAAACAGTCAGGGTACCGGCTATATCAGAGTAAGAAAGGGGAATGAAAATGGGGAAGGGTGCACAGTGGGGCTTCCCCTAGGTCTGTAATATTCTTTTCACTTCAACAGCAGCAAAAACAAAAGTAAAAAGTAACCACACAAAACTTTGAACCATATCTGACCAAAATATTAAGATTTGACATAATTTAACAGTGGATATACTTTTTATTATATTATTTTCTATACTTTTTTGTATCTTTATTATGTTTGGTAATTAAAACAATTTTAAGTTAGCACAGGATTTTGCATTAAAATTAAATTTTACTGACTGCCAAAACAGGGATGGTAAGATAGGGAAGTCATTAGATTCAGTTAACATTCAAGTCCATTCCATAAGAATTTCAGGATATTCTAGATGACATTCAGGTGTTTAAACAAATTGTTCTTTTTCTCTAGAGTCTAACTTTCGTGTTGATCTGTTTACTTTTATCCTTTTCCTTTTTATGTGTAATAGTAAAAATGAGTAAGTCAAGTGTTTTTACGAAGTTCTGTACATGGTATCATCCACTGTGGACCTAGCTGTCTATGAAATATATTCTGGTATCTTATTCTGGTTAGAATTATCATTTCTTAATACCCAGTGATGCTGAGCATTTTTCATGTACTTTTCATGTGCTTATATATTTGCTTTTGTGAAGTATTTTCCAAGTTTTTCCCCATTGTTTTAAATTATACTTCTTATTTTGAAATAATGGTAGTTGTAAGAAAAATTCAGAGAGATCCCATGTACCTTTTACCTGTTTTCACTCAGTGACAGCTATAATTGCAAAACAGTAGTATAGTATCTCAACCAAGACATTGACTTTGAAATAGTCACGATTCAGAGCATTTCCATCACCATGGAGATGTCCCTCATGTTGCCTTGTTTAGCCATACCTCCTTTTTTAAAAATTGGATTTTTGTCTTACTATTGACTTGTAAGGCTTCTTTATATATTCTGAATCACGTGGATTTTTTTCCAGTCTGTAAATATAGTGAATTATATACTGATTAATTTTTGAATATTAAATCAACCTTGCATTCATGGGATAAACTGCACTTGGCCATGATGTAGTATCCTTTTATATATATTTTCATATACAATTTGGTTAAGTTTTGAGCTTTGATACTTTGTGTATTTCAAGGTATTTGTACACTTCTTCTAAGGTATTGCATTCATTGTCATTAGTTGTTCATAATACATTCTTATTACCTTTTTTTTAAACTTATTACCTTTTAATATCTGTAATGGCCATAGAGATGTTACCTTTCTCAATCTTGGTATTGGAATGTGTGTCTTTTCTCTCTTATTCTTCATCTATCTGGCTAGAGGTTTCTCTTCTCTTCTCCTTTCTTTTTTCCCTCTCCTTCTCCCTCCCTCCCTTTCTCCCTTTCTTCCTTCCCTCTGTTAAAATCTTTTCAAAGGACCAACTTTTGATTCCATTGAATTTTCTCAATTTTTAAAAATGTCATTAATGTCTGCTCTTTATTTCCTTTCTTCTGCTTGCTTAAGCTTTACTTGTTCTTTATTTTTTTCAATTCTTTAGGTAGAAGCTTAGATCTTTGATTTTATATCTTTCTGCTTTTCTATTACAAGCAAAATATATGAAAGCTAGTAAGATTGATAAATCCCTAGAAAGATGATCAAGAAAAAAAGCTACAAACATTTATTATTGAGAGTGCGAGTGCATAAGAGGAGATCAGAAAAGGTTCCACAGATATTTAAAAATCCTCAGAGGATACTATTGATACAAGTAATTTTATACCATAAGATTTAAATGTTACATGAAATGGACACATCCCCTCCCCCTCTAGAAAAAACTTAAGCAAAGCTCACAAAAGGAACAGAAAATCAAAATAATTGTTTATTTTAAAGAAATTGACTTTGTAATGTAAAATCATCCGAAACAGAAAATTGTAGGCACAGATGATTTTTTACCTATGAATTCTTCTGAAAATTGAAGGAAAAAATAACACCAGTCTTATAGAAGCTCATCTAGATGGTAGAAAAAAGGGAAATCTTTCCAACTCATTTTAGGAGGCCAACATAATCTTGATACCAAATGTAACAAAATTTGAATAAGGAAAATTGCAGGCACGTGTCATTTATGCAAATAGACGGGAAAGTAGAAACAAAATATAAACTGAACCACAATATGTGAAATGATAACATGTCATAATCAAGGTGGATTTATTCAGGAATGAAAGGTTGGCTTAACATTTGGAAAACAATGAATGTAATTCATCATTTTAACAGAATAAAGGAGAACTGTCAAATGATAAATCTAAATAGATACCAAGAAAGTATTGTGTAAAATTCAGTCTCTTTATTCTTTAAAAAAAAATAAGGAAACAAACAAAAAACAAAACTTAATGAATCAGGAGGAAAATTTCTTAATCTGATGAAGGGTATCTACCAAAAGAAGTAATAAACAACGGTGTTAAGCATCATATCTAGTGATAAAATGTTAAAAGTCTTCATTCTGAGATCATGAACAAGTCAAGGATATCTGCTAACAATACTCTATTGAACATGTGATTGGAGGTCTATTCAGTGTATTATGGAAAGAAAAAACTAAAATACGTAATACTAGAAAGGAAATAAAACTTTTTTCAGATGATATGATTGTTTAGATAGAAAATTCAAAGAAATCTATATATAAAATGTTAGAGTTAGTGAGTTTAGTAAGATTGGTGGGTGTAAGATCAATCTTAAAAAAATTGTATTTCTTGGCGTCCCTGGTGACGCAGTGGTTGAGAATCTGCCTGCCAATGCAGGGGACACGGGTTTGAGCCCTGGTCTGGGAAGATCCCACATGCCGCGGAGCAACTAGGCCCGTGAGCCACAATTTACTGAGCCTGCGCGTCTGGATCCTGTGCTCCGCAACAAGAGAGGCCACGACAGTGAGAGGCCTGTGCACCGCGATGAAGAGTGGCCCCCACTTGCCGCAACTAGAGAAAGCCCTCGCACAGAAACGAAGACCCAACACAGCCATAAATAAATAAATAAATAAATAAATAAATCCAAAAGTTAAAAAAAAAAAAATTGTATTTCTCATACCAGCAATAAGTTGAATATGGATTTTTTAAAAGATACCTTTTACAATAGCATCATAAAATATCAAATACCTTAGAATAAATGTGGTGAAAGATGTGTATGATCTCTACTTAGAAAATTCTAAAACATTGAGAAAGATTAAAGAAAACTGAAATAAATGTAGACTTTTATGTTAATGCATTAGAAATATTAGTATTGCAAGGATATCTTTACCCCTATATTGATATATATATTCAGTGAAATTCCCCTCTTCCAAGTATTTTTCTTTTGAATGTGAGAGTGTAAATGTATGTGTAAATTCTACAATTTACTTAGAAGTGAAAAGGGCCAAGAATAGCTGAGATGCCCTTGTAGAAGAGGAACAAAGTAGGAGGACTTGATCTACTGGATATGAGAACTCTATATGTGAACACAGCTTGTTTCAAAGGTTGCCACAGAGAAAGGTCTTTTCATTAAATGGTAAGTTATCCATATGGGGAAAAAATGAACTTGATCCCCTACTCACTCCATACACAAAAACCAATTTCTGATGAATTCTAGATGTTAATATAAGGAACAAAACAGTAAAGCTTCTGGAAGATAATGGAGGAGAATATCTTCATGGCCTGGGGACAAGGAAAGATTCTCAAACAGGCCTCAGCAAGCATTAGCAATAAAAGAAAAGATTAATAAACCAAACTAGATTAAAATTTAAAATTTATTTATCAAAAAATACTACTAAGAGAATGAAAAATCAAGCCAGATAGTGGAAGAAGATATTGCTATATATATATATTACTCACAAATGGCTTATATTTTTTTTTTTTTCATTTTAACAGTTTTTAATGAAAGTTGTATACAAGATTACTTCATTCCTGCATCTTCTCAATTGTTTCTTCCTTATATTTGCCCTTTTCTTTTCCTACTTGGCGAGATTTGGCTTTACGTTCGAGGATCTTTTTGCGGTCTTTGTCCAGTTTTAGTCTGGTGATAACCACCTTGCTGGGGTGAATGCCCACATGGACAGTTGTGCCATTAGCCTTCTCCCGCTGCACTCGTTCAATGTAGATGACATACTTCTTCCTGTAAACCTGGACTACTTTGCCGATTTGCTGCCCTTTGTAGTGCCCTCGTACAACCTGAACTTCATCATCCTTCCGGATGGGCATGGATCGGACATTGTACTTCTGTCTCAGTTCTTTAGAAAGAGGGGAAGACATAATCTTCCTGCGAATGTGGGAAGGCGCATTGAAATGCCTTTTCCGGTTCTTGCTTTGATCAGAGGTCACAAAGGGATTGAACTTCATTTCGGCCGCTAGCGATCCAGCGATGGCCACAAAAGGCAAATGGCTTATATTTAACATATATAATGAACGCCTACAAACCAGTAAGAAAAAGACACAGTAATAAAATGAACAACAGGCTTGAAGAAGCACTTCAAAAAGGACAGTATCTAAATGGTCAATAAACATATTAAAAAGTGTTTTAAAAACTTCATTTGTAATTAGGGAATTGCAGATTAAAGCCACAATGAGGTACCAGTATACACCTACCAGAATGACTAAAATTAAAAAGGATGATGATACCTAATATTGGGTAGGATGAGGAGCTGCTGGTGGGGTTTTAAATTGTTACAACTCCTTTGGTAAACTCACTGTCATTTTCTACCTAGTTTGAACATATATATCCAAACACCCAGCAATTCTACTAGGTATATATGCAAAGAAATGCATGTACATATATACCAAAAGACATGTAGAAGATTATATGTTACAGCAAAGTGTCATGATTATGCTAATTAGTCTTACGATACTAGTTTCATTAAGAAATATATAAAAATCCCATAGCGCATAAAGCTTTTGAGCACTTGGGTACCATGCAAGTGTAATTGCTGATCCTATGTAATTAAAGTAGAATAACTATCCTTCAAACCAGGTTGAACATGAAAAATAAAGTAAAATAATAAACAAGCTGAGAAATTTGAAATTTCTTATGTACTAATACAATCGAAAGTATCTTTCATGTTGAATATATGTGTTCAACTTGTTCTAAATTGGTAAATTTTCATATTAAACCCAAATACTGTAATGTGCAAAATTACTACCTGCTTCACTTTCTATTTCTAATAAGAAAAAAAGTCACTTCTTGCATATCACTATTATTCTACTGATTGCTGTGGTATTCATATCAAATTTTCAATTGACAGATAGTGAATTATTCTAATTCATTCATACCTGTCATCATTACCATCAGCAACAATAGTCTATTGAAGGAGTTCAGCAAAGTATGGCCGGCAGGCCAGCTGCTTGTTTTTTGTAAATAAAACTTTATTGTAGAACAGCCACAACTCTTTGTTAATGTACTCTCCACAGCTGCTCTCAAGTGACAACAGTAGAGTCTAGTCATGGGTGACAGAGACTATCTGGCCTGCAAGCCTAAAATATTTAGTATATTTAGTCTTTTAAGAAAGAAACTGCCAACTCTAAAGAGTATAGAAAAGACAAGTGCAAAAAGTAGCTGTTATCATTAATCTGACAGAGGAGGAGGAAGGAATTTAGAAATTTAAAGGAAGCTTCCCCATATACACCCAAAGCTGAGGGCCAGATCTCTGAGGAAGAGGACCTGGTTGTCCCAGGAATATGCAGTTTGCCAGTAGTGAAGAAACTTGTCAGAGGATGTGGGCCAAAGTGGAACTGTGAAGGTCACTTGGGTAAACATTACAAGGTCCGCCATGCTGACCTGTTGTTGGCTACTGCATGGAAAACACTACATTGAAGAAGGGAAGAAAGAGCTTTCCTCTTGCTCTGATGTTGAGGTGTCCTTCCAAATGTCCTCTATTGATAATACTTAACATCAAGACAGCCAACAAAGGAGAAATGTCTACAGTGTTCAGCTTTGGTATCACAAAGCAGGACAAAGAAGAGTGGATTTCGAATTGAGAAGCAATACTGACACAAATGTAGTCACAAAGCTTATAAATCTAATATTGTAAAATGGAATAAAGCAAGATAGGAAAAAGAGTATGTCTGTCAATACCAAGTATTGCAGGAATGCAAGGATGGTTTCATATTAGAAAATATCTTAATGTAATTTATTAATTTAAGAGTAAAAAAACCATACAACCATCTCAACAGATGCAGGAAGAGCATTGGATAAAAGTCAGTACTTACTTATGATTTTAAAAAACCTTAACAAAATAAGGGTAGAAAACAAATTCCTTGTCTCAACAGAAAATATCTACCAAAACCTATAGTTAAGTATTATATTTGATTGGGGAATTTTGAAAGTCTTCCCTTGAAAGTCAGAACAAAGTGTGTATGCCCTTTATTACCACTTCTCCTCAATGTTGTACCAGAATTCTAAGCAGGTCCTTAGGACTAGAACAAGCTATAAATGATTTAAAAATTAAAAAGAAAGGAAATCTAAATGACAGTATTTGCAGACGTTATGACTGACTACATAGAAAATTCAAGACTCTAATATTAGAACTGTTAGGAAAGTTGAACAAATTTTCTGGGTCAGAAATCAGTATACAAAATAAATACTATATCTGCATACCAGTAACAAAAGACTTCAAAATGTGATATAGAGATGCTACTTACAATGGCAATAAAACTACAGTGAAACCCAGGAATTAATCTAAAAGAAGTACAATATTTTAACGGCATAAATTACCTAAATGAAAGATATTAAATATAGCTTAATAAATGGAGAAAGATACCATGTTCACAGATGGGAAGACTCAGTGTCATAAAGTTGTTAATTTTGCCTCCAAATTAATCGCTATGTTCATCTGATGAGAATCTTAGCAGTTTTTTGTGAGACTTGAGAAGCTAATCCCAGAAATCGAAGGGAAAAGCAAAAAGCCTAGTAAGTTTTTGAAGCAATTCATTGTGGAGTTACTCACCCTACCAGATAGACTAGTTATAAAACTTTAGTACTTAAGATTGTGTTTTATTAACAAGGGAATAGAAAATAAATAAATGGAAAAGAACTTAGTCCAGAAACTACACACTCAAATAGGGAAACATGAAGTGTGACAGAAGTGATAGATAAATTGTGCTGAGATTGAGAACATGGCTCATCCAAATTGAAAAAGTAAAATTCGATTATCTTGCCCCACATACAAAGAAGAATTCCACTTGGATTAATAAGACCTAGATGTGAAAAGCTGCATTTTAAAATCTTCAAAGAGAAATTAAAGGGTAATATTACTATGAACTTGAGAAAGGAATTTCTTAAGCATAAAATGTATAAACCATGAATGAAAAGATTAATAAGTTTGACTACATTAAAATGAATGAATTTCATTAAAATGAAAATTTTCAGTGTTAGAGCAAGTAAAAACAACATGCAGACAGGAAGACAGGGTTAGCATTTTTATTTATTTTTAAAATAAATTTATTTTTTATTTATTTATTTTTGGCTGCGTTGGGTCTTTGTTGCTGTGCGCAGGCTTTCTCTAGTTGCAGTGAGCGGGGGCTACTCTTCGTTGTTGTCCGTGGGCTTCTCATTGCGGTGGCTTCTCTTGTTGCGGAGCACAGGTGCTAGGTGCGCAGACTTCAGTAGTTGTGGCACGCGGTCTCTAGAGCGCAGGCTCAGTAGTTGTGGCGGACGGGCATAGTTGCTCCGCGGCATGTGGAATCTTCCCGGACCAGGGCTCGAACCCATATCCACTACATTGGCAGGCGGATTCTTAACCACTGTGCCACCAGGGAAGTACCAGCATTTTTAATTTATAAGGAATCCTTATAATCAGGTACAAAAACAAAGTATTGCTCGAATAATGGGCAAAGTAATAGAAAAACAGAATAAAAAACCTGAATGACCAGTAAGCATTATTATTTTATTATTATTTTTTTTAAAGAAGTTTTTTATTTCGTTTTGGCCATGCTGCGAGGCCTGTGGGATCTTAGTTCACTGACCAGGGATTGAACCCCGGCCCTCAACCCAGGCGACTGGCAGTGAAAGTGCAGAGTCCTAACCGCTGTACTGCTGGGGAATTTCCCCAGTAAGCATTTTTAAAGGATGCTCAACCTGATGATTCTTAGGGATCATGCTAATTAAGATATATTCTGTACTCATCAGATTGGCAAAAATTACGAGATCTCACATATCAGGTGAGAATACAGAGAAAGAGGACTCTCATATACTGGTAGTGACAGTATAAACTGGTAGAACCACTTTTGAGAGGAATTTGGCCTCTCACATTCCTCAAATTACCTGCAGAAGTAAATACTCTACCTCTCAGCAATTCCATTTCCTGGTTTGAGTCCTAGGAAAAACTTTTCCATAGATTCACAAGAGCACATTTGAAGCAGTGTTCATTGTAGGATTGTTTGTAGTGTTCAAAAATTGCAAGCACCTGATAACATAAATGAAATACTGCAGAGGAGCTAGGAGCTACAGTGAATGAAATAGAACTATATGTATTGACAATAATAAGTTCAAAAATATTCATGGTAATGAAGTACCAAATTTAAGAGAGTGTTGTCAGAGGTTAGAGGGTCAGGGAGGAGTAGCTGGGGGACTTTAGGTGCTTCAAAAGCAAAAATATTAACATTTGCTAAAACTGGATGATGGATACAGTGGTGTTCTCTATACCAGGCTATTCAGTTGAACTTTCTGTGTTGATAGAAATCTTCTGTAACTGCACTGTCTGATATGGCAGCACTTGAAATCTGGCCAGTGTGACTGAGGGATTGAATTTTTAATTTTATTAAATTTGAATTTAAATCCCCACTTGTGGCTGGTGCTGCTGTGTTGCTCTGTGCTTTTTAGTTAATACTGATCAAAACATACATTTTTTTTTTTTAACATCTTTACTGGAGTATAATTGCTTTACAATAGTGTCTTAGTTTCTGCTGTATAACAAAGTGAGTCAGCTCTACGTATACATATATCCCCATATCCCCTCCCTCTTGTGTCTCCCCCCCACCATCCCTATCCTACCCCTCTAGGTGGTCACAAAGCAAGAAGCTGATCTCCCTGTGCTATGAGCTGCTTCCCACTAGCTATCTATTTTACACTTGGTAGTGTATATATATATCCATGCCACTTTCTCACTTCGTCCCAGCTTCCCCTTCCCCTTCGCCGTGTCCTCAAGTCCATTCTCTATGTCTGTGTCTTTATTCCTATCCCACCCCTAGGTTCTTCAGAACCATTTTTTTCTTTTTTTAGATTCCATATATATGTGTTAGCATATGGTATTTGTTTTTCTCTTTCTGACTTACTCCACTCTGTATGACAGACTCTAGGTCCATCCACCTCACTAAAATAACTCAATTTTGTTTCTTTTTATGGCTGAGTAATATTCCATTGTGTATACATGCCAGATCTTCTTTATCCATTCATCTGTCGATGGACACTTAGGTTGCTTCCAAGACATGGCTGTTGTAAATAGTGCTGCAGTGAACATTGTGGTCCATGACTCTCTTTGAATTATGGTTTCCTTAGGGTATATGCCCAGTAGTGGGATTGCTGGGTCATATGGTAGTTCTATTTCTAGTTTTATAAGGAACCTCCATACTGTTCTCCATAGTGGCTGTATCAATGTACCTTCCCACCAACAGTGCAAGAGGGTTCCCTTTTCTTCACACCCTCTCCAGCATTTATTGTTTGTAGATTTTTTGATGATGGCCATTCTGACTGGTGTGAGGTGATACCTCATTGTAGTTTTGATTTGCATTTTTCTAATAATTAACGATGTTGAGCATATTTCATGTGTTTGTTGGCAATCTGTATATCTTCTTTGGAGAAATGTCTGTTTAGGTCTTCTGCCCATTTTTGGATTGGGTTGTTTGTTTTTTTGATATTGAGCTACATGAGCTGCTTGTAAATTTTGGAGATTAATCCTTTGTCAGTTGCTTCATTTGCAAATATTTTCTCCCATTCTAAGGGTTGTCTTTTCATCTTGCTTATGGTTTCCTTTGCTGTGCAAAAGCTTTTAAGTTTAATTAAGTCCCATTTATTTTTTTTTTTTTTTGTTTTTATTTCCATTTCTCTAGGAGGTGGGTCAAAACGGATCTTGCTGTGATTTATGCCATAGAGTGTTCTGCCTATGTTTTCCTCTAAGAGTTTTATCGTGTCTCGCCTTACATTTAGGTCTTTAATCCATTTTGAGTTTATTTTTGTATACGGTGTTAGGGAGTGTTCTAATTTCATTCTTTTACATACAGCTGTCCAGTTTTCCCAGCACCACTTATTGAAGAGGCTGTCTTTTCTCCATTGTATATTCTTGTCTCCTTTATCAAAGATAAGGTGACCATATGTGCGTGGGTTTATCTCTGGGCTTTCTATCCTATTCCATTGATCTATATTTCTGTTTTTGTGCCAGTACCATACTGTCTTGATTACTGTAGCTTTGTAGTATAGTCTGAAGTCAGGGAGCCTCATTTCTCCAGCTCCATTTTTCTTTCTCAAGATTGCTGTGACTATTAGGGGTCTTTTGTGTTTCCATACAAATTGTGAAATTTTTTGTTCTAGTTCTGTGAAAAATGCCATTGGTAGTTTGGTATGGATTGCATTGCATCTGTAGATCACCTTGGGTAGTATAGTCATTTTCACAGTGTTGATTCTTCCAATCCAAGAACATGGTATTTCTCTCCATCTGTTTGTATCATCTTTAATTTCCTTCACCAGTGTTTTATAGTTTTCTGCATACAGGTCTTTTGTATCCTTAGGTAGGTTTATTTCTAGGTATTTTATTCTTTTTGTTGCAATGGTAAATGGGAGTGTTTCCTTAATTTCTCTTTCAGATTTTTCATCATTAGTGTATAGGAATGCAAGCGATTTCATTGGCTAGCTCTAGTAGTTTTCTGGTAGCATCTTTAGGATTCTCTATGTTTAGTCTCATGCCATCTGCAAACAGTGACAGTTTTACTTCTTTTCCAATTTGGATTCCTTTTGTTTCTTTATCTTCTCTGATTGCTGTGGCTAAAACATCCAAAACTATGCTGAATAATAGTGGTAAGAGTGAGCAACCTTGTCGTGTTCCTGATCTTAGTGGAAATGGTTTCAGGTTTTCACCTTTGAGAATGATGTTGGCTGTGGGTTTGTCATTCATGGCCTCTATTTTGTTGAGGTAAGTTTCCTCTGTGCCCACTTTCTGAAGGGTTTTTATCATAAATGGGTGTTGAATTTTATCAAAAGATTTTTCTACATCTATTGAGATGATCATATGGTTTTTATCCTTCAATTTGTTAACATGGTGTATCACATTGATTGATTTGCGTATATTGAAGAATCCTTGCATTCCTGGGATAAACCCCACTTGATCATGGTGTATGATCCTTTTAATGTGCTGTTGGATTCTGTTTGCTAGTATTTTGTTGAGGATTTTTGCATCTATATTGATCAGTGACATTGGCCTGTAGTTTTCTTTTTTTGTGACATCTTAGTCCGGTATCAGGGTGATGGTGGCCTCGTAGAATGAGTTTGGGAGTGTTTCTCCCTCTGCTATATTTTGGAAGAGTTTGAGAAGGATAGGTGTTAGCTCTTCTCTAAATGTTTGATAGAATTTGCTTGTGTAGCCATCTGGTCCTGGGCTTTTGTTTGTTGGAAGATTTTTAATCACAGTTTCAATTTCAGTGCTTGTGATTGGTCTATTTATTTTTTCTATTTCTTCCTGGTTCAGTCTTGGAAGGTTGTGTTTTTCTAAGAATTTGTCCATTTCTTCCAGGTTTTCCATTTTATTGGCATATAGTTGCTTCTAGTAATCCTTCATGATCCTTTGTATTTCTGCAGTGTCAGTTGTTACTTCTCCTTTTTCATTTCTAATTCTGTTGGTTTGTCTTTTCCCTTTTTTTCTTGTTGAGCCTGGCAATGTTTTATCAATTTTGTTTATCTTCTCAATGAATCAGCTTTTAGTTTTATTGATCTTCACTATTGTTTCCTTCATTTCTTTTTCATTTATTTGTGATCTGATCTTTATGATTTTTTTCCTTCTGCTAACTTTGAGGGTTTTTTGTTCTTCTTTCTCTAATTGCTTTAGGTGTAAGTTTAGGTTGTTTACTTGAGATGTTTCTTGTTTCTTGAGGTAGGATTGTATTGCTATAAACTTCCCTCTTAGAACTGCTTTTGTTGCATCCCATAGGTTTTGGGTCGTTGTGTTTTCATTGTCATTTGTTTCTAGGTATTTTTTGATTTCCTCTTTGATTTCTTCAGTGATCTCTTGGTTATTTAGTAGTGTATTGTTTAGCCTCCATACATATCTTTTTAAAAGGAGGTGCTCAATGGCTTAGTAATTCTGCTTCCTAACAAACTCTTGCCAAAGTGCTTGTGAAGTCACTAAGTACCACACACTGGGTAACGTATAACAGGGATTTTACAGATATTTTTGTTTTCAAAATCTGTGTAATTCCTGACTTTAGGTAATTAATGGCCAGATACTACAAGTATGGAGAGTAAGGACTCCCTGGTTTCTGAGTTTAATGTAGTGAGATTTTGGATAATGAGGGTAAGGATCTATGTTGTAACACTGATTTTAATAGGGAAAAACCTGGAAATAACCTAAATTTCCGTAATAGAAGAGTGGATAAAAAAATGTGGCCTGTTGACGCAAGACTGTACCGTGCTTGGATGGAATGAATTAGAGGTGATTTTCAGCTATTTAACTGTCATGGCATCAAAATCATCCAGTAAAAATGGCTGTTGTCCATATAGTCCTTTGTCCTCTGCTGTACCTTAATTGCCAAACCATGAGGAGGTCCTGGAGGAGTGGCTTGGGGCAGCACCTATTTACTAACTAGTATAGAAGCAGTTCATTAAAAAAACAACTAGTACTATTAGACCTTGGCTTATGTGGTAAACATAATTCTTCTTATATATATATATATCAATATAGAGTAGTTGCAAAGACCTATTGAGTGAAAAAATTAGGACGCAAACAAATACTTAAGTGTATCAGTTTACTAGTGCTGCCATAACACACTAGGTGGCTTAAAACAACAGAAATTGCTTGTTACCGTTGTGGAGACTAGAAGTCCAAAAGCAAGGTGTCGGCAGGACCATACTCTCTCTGAAAGATGTAGGGGAGTGATTCCTTGCCTCTTTCTCGCCTCTGGTCATCATTCCTTGGTGTTCTTTGGCTTACAGCTGCAACCAGCCTCTGCGTTGGTCTCACATGGCCTTTTCTCATGTACCTGTCTGTCTCTCCTCCTTCTCTTATAAGAACACCAGTCATATAGGATTTAGGGCCCACCCTAATCCAGTGTAATGTCATCTTAACTTGATTGTGTCTACAAAGACCCTATTTCCAAATAAGGTCACATTCACAGGTTTTTGGTGACATGAATTTGGAGGACACTATTCAACCTGATACAGTATAATACTGTTTATGTAAAGTAGAAAATATACAAAGGAATGCTGGTTTTTGGTTGTGTGTGTGTGTTTGTGTGTATACATACAAAGTATTTGAAATGGATGGGAAAGATATATACTGAACTCAAGATAGTGGTTGTCCCTCTTTGGGGGAGTAAAATGAGATTTTCATCTTAAAAAATAAAACATTAACATTAACGTTAAATGTTAAGTTAAAATGTTAATGTCATTTGTGGGAGTATGGAAGTTCATTATTCTTTGTGCTTTTCTATATATATTTAATTTTTTAAAGAGTTGATATTATATAATATGTTACTGTATAATATTCTAGCCTTTGTAACATATGGAAGAGATATATTCAATAAAAACAAATCCTATGGGGGGAAGAAGCTGAAAAGAAGACCTAGAACCACAAACAATTCTCTCATATACTTTTTGAAAAGGAAGATATTTTCAAATCCTTGAGGAGTTCCCTTCTACATGTTTGAGTTATTTTGGTGTAAAATGTTAAATGTATGTAATGTGTAATCAAGATGATAACAGTCTACAGCTATTAAACTGTATGGATGTTGAATACAAGAGATGAGGAATTGTTTTTATAAGAACCAAATAAATAGGTCAAGAACTACAGCCAGGTTACCAAGAAAATTTTCTGTATGCTGCCTAGTATGCATTAATGTCCCCTGGGAAGCTGTGTGAGCTCTATAGCTAGTTATTTTTAATTTTTCTTAAACACTACCAGAATTTCCAGATAATGACTTATTTTTCACAGGAAGAAAAGACAGACCTTTATGTAAATGCCAAATTGGATTTCTGATTTTCATAGTAGCATCATAAGTTTACTATGTGGATACTCATTAAATATTTGTTGAATGTTAAATGAATAAGACTACTTTTATTCAAAACACTTCTTCCATCCAGTTACATAGTAGACACACACAAGTAAACGTTAAGAACCAGTGACCTTGGTTTCAAATAAGGTGGCTTATGATAATTTATTTCTAAACACAGGAGCCAAGAGAGAGGAGAAACCGAACTATGCTCAAGTGTGTGTGTGCTCAAGTGTGACCTTTTGAAAGACAGAGACTCCTCTCACTAGTAAAGTTGCCTAATGAGTGTCCTGGGTTAGTATTCCCTTGGAGACTTAGAGCAGTGGCCTTAACCTTGTTGGTCTTTACACTTAAAAATAGTTTAGGACACCAAATAATGACTTTATGTGTATTATTGTTCTCTACATTTACTGTATTGGAAATTAAAACTGACATATTTTTAAAATATTTGATTAGTTCATTTAGAAATAATTATTATGATAATAAACCCCATTACATGTTAGCATCAGTAACATATTTTTATGAAAGTAACTATTTTCCACAAACAAAAGTTTAGCAGAAAGTGACATTGTTTCACATTTTTGCCTTAGATTCTCATGTCTCCTTCTGTATTAAATTTGTTGTGCTATTAGACATGTTATGTAGCCTCTGGAAAGCTGAACTATACACTCACGAGAGAATGAGAGTGGAAAGTAATGTCTTGGTATTATTGTGAAAATAGTTTTGACCTTGAGAATGCTCCAGAAATGTCTCAGGGACCCCTAGAGGTCCCAGGACCACATTTTGAGAACTGCAGCCTTAGAGAGTAAATCAGAGGGACTGAGCATTGCATCATTCCTTTATAAAGATTCAACTGGCAAATCTCATTGTTCTGAGTATTTTCAGCTACTATCATTTGTTTTACACATAGGCTGTCTCTTCTAGTTGATTAAGGTCGTTATTAGTCATGAATAAATGGAAATGCTTAAAGTGTTACATTTTCTACTTTGCAAACAGTACTCAACTACCATGTATTGGGCATTTGTACATGCCATCCTCCGAGTGGAGCCTCCGGCACAGGTCAGGGTTGGGTTATTTGTAATGGCGGATTCTAGGTGACATGGGTCTCTTGTCAAAGAGTTGAACTGCGTAAAAATCTGTTGTGGAGGCACTTATGGGCACTTACATGAAGTTGAAGACAGTATTTCTTTCCTTTTTAATGCTTATCTGCTTCCATGCCCCCTTTCTCATTTTTAATATTGTTTGGAATTTGCAGGGAGGCAGACTTAGCAGAGAAATATTTATTTTATCTTAACAAAGAATTAAGGTCAACCATATTATTTAGATTTAATTATATTTTCCTCATTTCATGAATTATAATTGTGGGTTTTTGGGGGGGGGTTGTTGTTGTTTAGTAGTCCATATTTTCCTTCCTTGACTTTATCTGGCTGTTATTGTTTTGTTGTTGTCATTACGGTGGTGAGGAGGGGCAGCTAAGCACTTACATGTGTGGTGGTTTGTTTTTTCCCCAGGTATAGTGCATGGGTGGTTCATGCTGAGTCTTTGCATACTTAAAAGTCTTCACTTTTCTGTATCCTTGTGTGGTAGCTTCTCTAGATATAGAATTCTAGAATGATAATCTATTCCTCAAAAATTTGTAGACATTGTTCTGTTGTCCTTCAGATATATAGTGTTCAAGATGAGAAATCTTATGTTAGTCTACCTTTCTTTCTTTTGGTGATAACATGTTTCTTCTGTCTAGAAGCCAATAGATTTTGGCATGTTTCTTCTGTCTAGAAGCCAATGGATTTTCTCATATACTGTTGAGTCAGAAATCTTATCAGACTAAATTTTGATTTTTTTTCAATATTTTTGCTTAAAGTGTTGTAAGTTTCTCTTTCCCTCAAAGAAATTTTCTGTTACTAATTTTTCTTTTTAAAAAAATTTTTTTTAATAAATTTATTTATTTTATTTATTTATTATTTTTGGCTGCATTGGGTCTTCGTTGCTGCACGCAGGCTTTCTCTAGTTGCGGCGAGTGTGGGCTCCTCTTCATTGCAGTGTGCAGGCTTCTCATTGCGGTGGCTTCTCTTGTTGCGGAGCATGGGCTCTCGGTGCATGGGCTTCAGTAGTTGTGGCTCATGGGCTCTAGAGCGCAGGCTCAGTAGTTGTGGCGCACGGGCCTAGGTGCTCTGTGGCATGTGGGATCTTCCCAGACCAGGGCTCGAACCAGTGTCCCCTGCATTGGCAGGCGGATTCTTAACCACTGTGCCACCAGGGAAGCCCTATTACTAATTTTTCTCTTTTGCTTCTACAATTCTCCCTTGGTATCGGCGGCAGATTGGTTCCAGGACCCGCCGTGGATACCCAAACCCACAGATTGTCAAGTCCCATAGTTGGCCCTCAGTATCTGCGGATGCAACCTGCGGATACGGAGGGCTGACTGTATACTTACTGAAAAAAATATCCACATATAAATGGACCCATGCAGTTCAAACCCATGTTGTTCAAGGGTCGATTTTAGTCTATTCCTTCTGGAACTCTTAGGTATATACTGGATCTCCACTTTTCTCTTATATTTTGTCTTTTTGCCTTATACTGCTGTTGTCTGAGGGAACTTCTCAGTTTTGTCTTTCACATCCCAAGTTCTGTTTTCCATAGCGCCCATTCTGCTAATTTCTCTCTCTTTTCTTTTTTTAAAAAATTTTATTTTATTTATTTGGCTGCGTTGGGTCTTCGTTGCTGCACGCGGGCTTTCTCTAGTTGTGGCGAGTGGGAGTTACTCTTCGTTGCGGTACATGGGCTTCTCATTTCAGTGGCTTCTCTTGTTGCGGAGCACGGGCTCTAGGCGCGTGGGCTTCAGTAGTTGTGGCACACGGGGTCAGTAGTTGTGGGTCACGGGCTCTAGAGCGCAGGCTCAGTAGTTGTGGCACCCAGAGTTAGTTGCTCCACAGCATGTGGGATCTTCCTGGACCAGGGCTCGAACCCGTGTCCCCTGCATTGGCAGGCGGATTCTTAACCACTGCGCCACCAGAGAAGCCCTCCTCTCTCTCTTTTAAGTCTCAGTCATCATATTTTTAATCTTCAGTAGCCTTTCTTCATTCTGTGATTCTCATTTTTCATAGTAGCCTGTTCTTATTTTATGGATACAGTATTCTGTCAACTCTCACCAAAGATACTAATTAGAATTTCAAAAACTTTTCCCCAGCCTCTTAAATTATCTTTGTTTCATTGGGGGTCTGTTTGTTCTGCTTGTTTAGTTTCACATTTATTCATTTTCTTATTATTTGTTTATTTAATAAACTTTTAATTATGAACACATTAAATGTAAACATAATTGGAAAAAATAGTATAATGAATCCCCATGGATTCATCAACATTCTTCTGTTCTCATTTCATCTACCCACCCCACCCCCTCTGCCTTTTATATTTTGGCTAAAATCTATTTTTTTAATCTTGTAAATCATATATTTATATAAAATTTCATTTGTAGATATTTAAGCATGTCACTTTGATAAATATAGGCATAAAAAAATAAACATAATACCATTATCACATCCAACAAAACCAACGATATTTTATTTTATTTATTTTTTTAAATAAATTTATTTTATTTATTTATTTTTGGCTGCATTGTGTCTTCGTTGCTCTGCAGGCTTTCCCTAGTTTCGACGAGCAGGGGCTACTCTTCGTTGCGGTGCCTGCGGCCTTCTCATTGCGGTGGCTTCTTGTGTTGCAGAGCACGGGCTCTAGGTGCGCGGGCTTCAGTAGTTGTGGCACGTGGGCTCAGCATTTGTGGCTCGCGGGCTCTAGAGCACAGGCTCAGTAATTGTGGCTCACGGGCTCTAGAGTGCAGGCTCAGTAGTTGTGGCGCACAGGCTTAGTTGCTCCGCGGCATGTGGGATCTTCCCAGACCAGGGATTGAACCTGTGTCCCCTGCATCGGCAGGCAGATTCTTAACCACTGTGCCACCAGGGAAGCCCAACAATATTTTTAAAATACCTACTAATATTCAGTTTTCTCTCAATTATCTTTAAAATGTCTTCCTTGAGTTGGTTGGTTTGAATGAGTTTCCAGAGCATTTAGTTCTTGACTGTTATCTGTAACAGTCTCTTCCTCTCCCACCTTATTACACCATTTATTTTTTGTAGAAACTGACTTATTTGTTTAGTAGAATTTCATACATTTGGCTTTGGCTGATTATATCATTGTGTTATTTATCATGTTCTTCTGTCCTCTGTATTTCATATATGCTGGCAATTAGAACAGAGGCTTGATTAGATTCACCGTATCTTTTTCACTGTTGGATTTCTCTACTTTTTGGTGGCTTCTTGTCCATTCATAGTTATAAATGAAAGTCTAGATTCACTTATTTTAAAAGGTGGTGAGACCCCCTTTGGAAGATGTGAATGATGGAGGTCTCCTGTGCTCTACAGGGGGGCTTATCTTCTCAGTGGAGAGGGCGGGAATCAGCCAGAAGTCTTGTCCTTTTTCAGGCATGGATGGAAAGAATGTGGCTCATTGGCTTCATGCGTCAAGGAGAAAAGAAGTAGGGTGACCTCGATGGAAGAGAACGAGGAGTTCTGGTGCCAGATAAGCCTGTTGGTTTTTGTGCATTTTGCCTCCTTCTTTGTGGCAACCCAGCCTTGGCTGCTGTGCTGCCCAGTTTTTCTGTCTCTGATGCCCATGTTACAAGCCTGTGGAACTCGCCAACTGAAGCTAGACAGTTTTTGCTTACCAAGGCCTGGAGGTGAGCACCAGAGCTGGAGCAGAGCATGGGCACATCTCTTCTTGAAGATCTTGGCTTATTTGCATTCTTGGCCTCTCCTTGACCCAAGGGTAGAGATTTTCTGTGGTTGTTACGATAGCTCCACTTTTTCAAGAGACTCCTCGGTTTTCTTATTTTTGCTTTCAAACTACTGACCTCTGATGGTTTTTCTGTCAGACATGTTCTATGTGCAATACCTTTTTAAATATAGCTCCTTTTTGTCTACTAATGATAGCATCGTCTGTTTTTTATTTCTTTTACATTTAAGAAGGAAGAAGAAGAAAAATACATCAGCACAGTTTCACTATCTTGAACTGAAATTCTCACAGTTTACTTTTATATACTGTTTAACTCACCTTCAGAGCAAAGCCACAGCTTGTCAGAAATTGTAGACATGGATAATCCCTTTTTCCCTAAAGCAATCATATTTACTTAAACTTTTCTTCCCTATTACAGATGTTAAAAAATATTACTTGGTATTCAGAACGGGTTTTAACTGAAATTTCACTGGGGAGTCTCCTGATACTGGTTGTAATAAGAACTATTCAGTACAACATGACAAGGACACGAGTAAGTATTCCGTAGCTATTTTTCTACCTTTATACATACAGCACGATGAAGACTATAGTTTAAAGCAATCTCAATATTTAGAGTGCTAACGTTCTCATGGAATATGGTGGAAAAATATAGACCAACATATAGTTACTGTATTATGATCCTAAGGTAATGTTTAAAGTGTCTGCTTCTTAATATTTCATAGGTGGTATGATCAGAGATATTTTACATGTAATAGAAAATAAGCAGTGGAGCACATTTAGATAAAAGATGTTGTATGTCTTTGCTGGACTGATAAAACTGATTTACCTTTTAAAAGTAGCAACAGCAAACTGTAAGAAGATACAAGCACAAGAAAATATGAATTCAGATGGGAAAGAAATGGAGAAAAAGAGAATACTTTAAAGAGTAAAAGGAAAATTTCAACTAGATTGTATTTGCTATGCCTGGGAGCAAATTTCAGTTCCAGTCACTAGAGAAGCAATATACAGAATTCATAGCTTAGAGAAGTGGTCAAATTTACTGCACCATTTTCAGTTATGCCCCTCTGGGAAGCTAACATAGGTTAGCCTTTCCACAATCTTTTATCTGAAACTCTTGGAGCCACATATGTTTTAGCACGGAGAATCTTTTGATTTTAGGAAGATAATTATAGTTTGTGTGCTACACTATACGTAACCATGAGGTTCTGGAGCCGCGCACTGTAACTAAACATTAATATTTCTGCAGCAAAATAGTTCAGTATTCTCCAGGGTGGGCTTAATGAAGACCATAAATAGCATCATTATCTTTTGTGCCAGATGTTGGTTCCAAACTAGCGGTGAAAAAACTTTGGATTTTCAGTGCTTTATGGATTTTGGAATTAGAGAAAACAGACTGTGGATCTGCACTTTCTAAAATCAGTGACAATTGAGTTTACATTTGCTTCTAGTTAACCTTGCTTAAAATGTCGAGAAGACTCGATGTATGTTTTAAACTTGCTGTTTTCTGACAGGACAAGTACCTTCACACAAATTGTTTGGCAGCTTTAGCAAATATGTCGGCACAGTTTCGTTCTCTCCATCAGTATGCTGCCCAGAGGATCATCAGGTAAATATGAGCTTTAAAAGAAATGCTGATTTTTGCCTTTTAGCTGGCTTATTGAAAAGGATACTGTGGTGGTCCCTTTTAAAATGCTTTCTGCAAGGAATATCACATTTTCCTACTTATTTTTTATCACCTTCTTGTCTGGCTGAAAATACCTTGTTCTGCTTTGTTTTCTAACCCAAGGTTTTCTATCAAAGTTAATTGTATTTGCTTTCAACCTTTTTATAAAATCTAGTTTTAAGATTTGTGTGTTAGCCTTTTACAGCAGAGCAGGTCTATGTCTTAGTAATGCAAACTAAATCTTAATTCACTTATTTGCTGAGCATTTTATAGAGCATCACTCTACCCTTTTCAAAAGCAGTTATCTGTTTTAGAGAATTCTTTCCATGGCAGTTAACCATTGTATTAGTTTCCCAATGCTGCTGTAACAAATTACCACAAATTAATGGCTTAAAGCAACACAAATTTATTATACAATTCTGTAGGTTAGAAGTTCAGCAGGGGTCTTACCAGGCTAGAATCAAGATGTCAGTAGGGCTGCATTCCCTTCTGGAGGCTCTAGAGGAGAGTCTCTTTCCTTGCCTTTTCCAGCTGCTAGAAGCTGCCCACATTCCTTGGCTCATGGCCCCTTCCTTTCCTTTCAAAGCCAGCAACAGTAGGTTGTTGAGTTCTCCTCACGTCTTATCACTCTGACTTCCTCTTCTACTGTGAGGATCCTTGTGAATGCCTTGGCCCTACCTGAATAATCCAGGATGATCTTCCCATTTCAAAGTCCTTAGCTGAATCACAACCACAGCAGAGTCCCGTTTGCCATGGAAGGTAACATATTCATAGGTTCATGGAAGTTAGGATGTGGATATTTTGGGGGAGCCATTATCCTGCCTGTCAGAACATCACCAGAAACTCCCGTCCCTTACCTGTTCTTTGCCAAAGGCACAATCTTTAAGGTTAGGAAAGCTAATTAACAAATGAATGAATGACTGTCATTTGCAGGATTTAACAAATATGGTTACTTTTTGGTCTTCAAGTGGGTGCTTAGTATTGCCCTAGCAGCTCTCAAGTAGAACATTTTTTATGTAGTCAGTGACATTAGATCGTTTCTTTTAATTCTTGCTTTTGGGGCAATGCAGCTCTGATAATTAGTTGTTGTCTTCCAGTCATTGATGGTTATCACAACTCCATATCACTTTTAAACTCTGATCTCACTTTCCATCCTTCGGTTAGAGACATTTATTGACCTGGGCTCATTTTTAACAATCAGTTAGAATTAACTTACATTCTTAGTCTGTTTATTTATCCTCAGAATTTAGCACAGGATATTTTCCTTTGACTCACTGTTTACTTTAATCATACATTATTTTGGATGTGTTTGTTTGTTTGTTTGTACTTGAGAGATTGTCCAGTTGACTGACTTTGGACTAACTCGGACTTCGTGATTGAAAGTAAACATGGTGTCTCCTCATACCTCAGATTCTTCCAGGTGTTCTGAAGAGCCTTTAGTTTCTAAAAATTGACCTTTGTCACCATGCTTTATTTCAACATGACAGATGTAATGATATCTGTTCTGCTTCATGTTCTATTTTTCTTTGTGTGTATGTGGAGTTTTATAATGGTTTTAGGAAGATTTCATAACAAAATTTTCCTCAACCGATATATAAACATTTGGACTGTTCAATATGAAAATGCCAGATGAACTGGTTCAGAATTTAAGTTCTGATAAAATGATTCAAGTAAGATTAAATAAAAATTTTCTAGGTGTCAGAGTTGGAAAAAATGCAAATAAAGCATTGTGCCCAATTTTCTGTGATGACTGAAGTAGAAAACCAATAGTATTTGGAGAAATAAGAAATGTGATTTGGATTTGTGATTTGAGACTATTTAGATCAAGTTTATCATCATTAAGGAATAATGCTTTACTTCAGTTTTATTGGAGCTTTTTTTTTTTTTAATACATTTATTTATTTATTTATTTATTTTTGGCTGTGTTGGGTCTTCGTTTCTGTGCGTGGGCTTCCTCTAGTTGCGGCAAGCGGGGGCCACTCTTCATCGCGGTGTGCGGGCCTCTCACTATCGTGGCCTCTCTTGTTGCGGAGCACAGGCTCCAGACGCGCTCAGTAGTTGTGGCTCACTGGCCCAGTTGCTCCGCGGCATGTGGGATCTTCCCAGACCAGGCCTCGAACCCGTGTCCCCTACATTGGCAGGCGGATTCTCAACCACTGCACCACCAGGGAAGCCCTATTGGAGCTTTATTTAGCATTTAGTGAGGAACTGTGTTATGCAGTGCAGGGAATATCAAAATTAGTTATAAAAATTCCTACCCTTACATAGCTTGTAATTCAATAGCCGAGATAAGGCAAAGACCAACATATGTCATACCTAGCAGAATGTAGTAGATATTAGAATGAAAGAAAAATTCCTGTGGTGAGGGCAAGTGGTTGGTTCAGAGAATGGTGAGGTCACATCTCATTGAGAAATCAGGCAAGGTGAGTAGAGAGAGACGGCTCTAGAGACTGGCCTGATAGGGGAAAGCATCAACCAAACAAACCAAACCAAAACAAGAGGGGGTGTGGTGAGAGAGCATGGTTTATATTTAGAAAATAACCAGTCCATTCAGTTGGCATGTTGTGGACCAGTACAGGGATTATAGGAGAGAAGCCTGAAAGAACCAGCTGGGGCCTCCTTGTGGAGGGGCTAAGCTGTTAGATCCACAGTTTAGGATAATGGAAAGAATAGAAAGAAAAGAAGGTGTCACCTTTTCTACCGACAAAAAAGAAAATGTCAGTGAATGAGTTGTAAATGGATTTGAAAAGAAATACTTTAATGTAAATGCCTGGAGTTACCAGCTTCAGCAGATGATATTGGTCTGTTGTTTGTCACACTGAGGGCCGTGCAGTTCACAAAGTTCCCCAGTACTGCTGGTGCTTCTGGTCCAAGCGCCACAGTGGAGTAGCCAGTGTGGACCAGAGCATCACATCATGCAGGAGGGAGCTTGTTAGAAATGCAGAGCGTTGGCCTGGTTTCAGATCTGCTGAATCAGAATCTTCCATTTTAACAAGATCCCTGAAAGATTTGTACATGCATTAAAGTTGAGAAAGTACTTTGAGTTTGGGCCTGGAAATCAAGATTAATAAACACTTAGAGAACACTCGTGTTGAATTGGAAGTGGGGACCCGCGTTTTTGTATCTTGAGGAAACTCATTTTCTACTAAATGTTTGTGTTTAGGGTATAAAATTGTAAAGTATAATAAGGAATGCATAACCAAAAACTGTTTAGATACACAGAAGATTTATTATAGCAGCACAACTCAAGATTCACCAGATGCTCTAGTAACTCCTTCAAATGAGAAGTAATTAGTTTTCATATACACGGTTTTCTAAATCCTTTTTTAGGAAGAGACTACACAATTTTGTAGCTGTCATTTGCAAAACTTAGAGGAGCCAATATTTCATGTGATCTTCAACAAAATGCAAAACAGAGTAACATGTTTCATTGCTGTGCAAGTAGGATGTGAATAAAGCTTTAAAAAGTCTTCTTAGTTGGACATAAATGTATGGAATGATTTCATATGGTGTCTAAGCTGTTGTTTCATATTAAATGACACTGTGTCTTCCACAAACTCTTGGTATTCTAGAAAAATCACAGACATACGTGATATAGGTTTTGCTCACCTATGAAATTTTTTGAATATGCTGTAAGCATGGATATTTGATATGATCATTATTTGGGATTATAGGGCTATTAATTCAGTTAAAACATTTATGTGGAGTAGATTATATGCAAGGGATTGTTGTGAGTTACAAATATATCATCACTTACTTCCTGCCCTAAAGACTTTCCCTATTGCTTGTTTTACCCTCCCCCCCCTCACACCCCCCTCACTGGCTCCTTCCTCTGGCTCCTCCTTCACCTTTGGCTTAACAGGTACTTATACTTTTCTCCATTATTTCATCCTAGATTGTTTTTCTCATCTTTGCTCATTTTCCTTGCTAGTTCATATCTATGCCTGTAACTTCACCTACTCTACAAGAGCACAGACCTGAGTTTGGGATCCCAGCTTCAAAACTGACTAGCTAGGGAATTTTGGAGAAGTTACTTAACTACTCTGTACAGCGATTTCCCCACCTATAAAATGGGGCAGCAATAGTTGCTGTCTCAATGAATAGGATGAAGATTAAGCGAATTAATATTTGAAAAGGGCCTGGCACATAACGTTCACGATATGTGTTGACCCCTTGAAACCTAACTGCTAACCTCACTACCTGGATATCCCACACTTACCTCAAACTTTTATTACGTTTAAAACAGAACTCGTTTTTATTTTTATTTATTTATTTTTAATATTTATTTATTTTCTTTTTATTAGGGTCTCAGTTGTGGCACGCAGGATCTTTCTTGAGGCATGCGGGATCTTTCATTGCTGCGCTTGGGCTTCTCTCTAGTTGCGGCATGTGGGTTTTCTCTCTGTAGTTGTGGCACGTGGGCTCCAGGGCACGTGGGGTCTGTAGTTTAAGGCACGTGGGCTCTAGTTGATGCGTGCGAGCTCAGTAGTTGGGGCATGCGAGCTTTTTTGCCCCATGGCATGTAGGATCTTAGTTCCCCGACCAGGGATCGAACTCCTGTCCCCTGCATTGGAAGGCAGATTCTTTACCACGGAACCACAGGGAGGTCCCCGGAACTTGTTTTTATTTATTTATTTTAAAATACATTTATTTATTTATTTATTTATGGCTGCTCTGGGTCTTCGTTGCTGCCTGCGGTCTTTCTCGAGTTGCGGCGAGCGGGGGTACTCTTCGTTACGGTGCACAGGCTTCTCATTGCTGTGGCTTCTCTTGTTGCGGAGCTCGGGCTCTCGGCGCATGGGCTTCAGTAGTTGTGGCATGCGGGCTCAGTAGTTGTGGCTCACAGGCTCTAGAGCTCAGGCTCAGTAGTTGCGGCGCACGGGCTTAGTTGCTCCGCGGCATGTGGGATCTTCCCGGACCAGAGCTCGAACCCATGTCCCCTGCATTGGCAGGAGGACTCTTAACCACTGCGCCACCAGGGAAGTCCCCGGAACTCGTTTTTAAACGTGCTCTTCCTGTTAAATTCCCTATCCTAGGTAATGACTCTCACTACAGCCATCTAAATTGCCAAGTCAGAAACTTACAAGTAATTCTGTGCCATTTTTTTCCTTCCCCTCAAAGGCTCTATCTGACTGGGCCCTGGTGTTCTAACTCTACCATTGTAACTTGCATTCATACCCTGTTTTTGTCTCCACTACTGCTGCGTGAGTTCACGTGTTCATCATCTTCACCCAAAACTATGTCTTTAGTCAGCCTAGTCCTTTTGCCTCCCTCCCTGCCCCTCTACAGTCGACCCCTGTACTGCTCCATTCATTCGAGAAGCAAATCTGATCTGTTTTGTATTGCTTCCTATGCTTAAAATCATTAAATGCCTTCCTGTTGCCAGCAGGTTAAAATTCAACCTCCTGAAAGCTGTGGCTCTCAAACATGGGTGGTTTTGCCCCCAGGGGACAGGAGTCAAGGTGGTTTATTTGTGTTTTTTTTTATTTTGGGGTGTTTTTTTTTTGCTGTTTTGTTTTGTTTTTGTTTTTTCTGTTGGCGCAACTGGGGAGGAGGTTGCTACTGACATCTAGTGGGTAGAGGCCAGAGATATTGCTAAATATCCTGTAATACACAGGACAGCAAAGAATTATCCAGCCCCAAGTGTCGTCGTGCTGGGGCTGAGGAGCCTTGTCTTAGAGTGGGCCTTGTCCGCCCAGCTGGCTCTCCTCAGCTCCTCCGTGGCAGTCCAGGAGTCACACAGCCAGTTTCTGGCCCAGGGGCTAGTTTCTGGGGTAGGAGCGGAGAGGATAGGGCAGGGAAAAGAAGAATATCACATGTTAGAAATATGGATTCTCTCAGAGAAGGTGTCAGGGAGAGAGAACTTCAGAGTCTTGCCCTGGCCAGTGTAGTTGCTTGTGACACACTGGCCTTGCCTGAAGTTTTAAGTCTTGTTGCTCAAGCAGAGTAGTAATTACTGGAGATAAAAGATTTGTCTTAGATTTCTCTGCATCACTTTACTAGAGTAGCTGTTAGTAGGTACACAAGAGAATTTTAATAAATACCTAGCCACTGATTCTTAGAAGATGGGCGGGCATCTGGGATTTAAGCTTAGTTGTGGCACCCATCATTCTGAGACTTAACCTAAATTGATTCATCCCATTTTGCAGATATCTGCTGCTGCTTGAAACTAGTGAAGTTGATGACAGTGTACATTACGGAAAGCTTTATGGTCTTTCAAACTTCCTGAGAATAAAATAATAAAAAACATAGATTAGATTTTAATTAAAGCTATTTAATTACAGTGCTGGGTTTGTTTTTTGTTTTTATTTTTTTTTTGGTAAAATCTAATCATGTAATTTAAGAACTTTTAAATACTTCAATTCATAATTTATGCTTACACCTTTTCTAACTGTTAACAGCCACTAGTAGTGAACATATACTCTTCAGATTTTAACCAAGTTCACTGCTGTCCATCTTGTCTTTGTCTAGCCCCAGGCTGGCAGTTTATGTAAGGTGCCTTGTTCTGCTCTGCACATATAATGGTACATATTGTAGTCATCCAGCCTTTTTCTGAAGACTACAAAAACACAGTTTGCCTTATTTAACTCTGGGTGGTTAATTCCTCTATTTTGGACAAATATAGATGTTTCAGAATGTCCCATGGAATCAAAGAAAGTTGGACAATTTGCTTTTAATTAATACCTCCTAGTATTAGCTTACCACATCAGGCTTCCTCACTTTTGTCCCCACTGAGTGAAGTCTTCAGGAGTTGATTTTTTTTCTGAACCAAATAATACATTGAACCGAAAACATACAAGAGAATGTTAAGAAGCAAAATGGCCTGTTTGTTGTTGGGATACATTTATATTATACAGTGTAAAATATTCAGATATAGTAACATGTCTGGTTATTTCTCTTGTTTGAGAAATAACCAATATTTGAGAAATACTGGTTATTTCTTGGTCTTGATATTTCAGGAATACTGTCTTATTTTAAAAATAAGGTCCATTTAATGATAAATTCATACCTATCACCTTCAGTGTTTCATCACTTCTCTCTCTTTTGTTACACTTAAGAGTGGTAAAAGTCTGGAGGCTTGTATAAGTTAAGGTGTTGGTGTTGCACAGCTGACAGGTGGCTATGGAGACACTTGGCTGACAAGTTTGTCCAGATGAAAAGCCCTTGCCTATTCCACTGCACTGTCATGGAAAGACTGGCAGGACGTTATTAATGAGAGTAATTCACTGCCATGGGACCATCAATCCAAACTCTCTGGGGTTTTCTGAAACAGATGGTTCTCTGCAATCTAGGGTAGCCAAACCCTTGTTGATTATTCAGTTTGCTGCCCCCCACCCCTCATTCCAACTTCCTTCCAGTATAGCTAAACCCCTAAAGTTATAGTAGCAAAGACTGGGTCTTTCTTTCTTTCATCCCTCCCTCCATTCCTTCCTTCCTTCCTTCCTTCCTTCCTTTTCTCTCTCTTTCTTTCTTGAACTGGCTAGTTGAGAAAGGTATGGATGTGTCAGGTATTGCAATACAAAGTGTATGGGTATTTTCCTGGAAAATAAACATGGAAAAAAGGACAAGAACTGTATATATTTCAGCCTGAAACTTAATATTTTTCTTACATCTAATCCTTGATGTTACATTTTTTTTTAACTTTTTGCCAGAATTTACTTACTTATTTCTTTAATAAATAAATTTATTTATTTATTTATTTTTGGCTGCATTGGGTCTTCGTTGCTGCGCGCAGGCTTTTCTCTGGTTGCGGCGAGGGGGGGCTACTCTTCATTTCAGTGCACGGGCTTCTCATTGCGGTGGCTTCTCTTGTTGCGGAGCATGGGCTCTAGGCACGCGGGCTTCAGTAGTTGTGGCTCATGGGCTCAGTAGTTGTGGCTTGCGGTCTGTAGAGCGCAGGCAGTAGTTGTGGCTCACGGACTTAGTTGCTCCGCAGCATGTGGGATCTTCCCAGACCAGGGCTTGAACCCATGTCCCCTACATTGGCAGGCGGGTTCTTAACCACTGCGCTACCAGGGAAGTCCCTGATGTTAGATTTTATTTTTAATTCAGTAAGTACTTATTGAGCTTTTGCTGTAAGCATACCACTGCCAAAGTCCTCTTTAGTTTATTTGTTTACATTTTAATTTCAGACAAATGCCATTCATTGTATCTAGAAATTAAGTGTTATAGTCATGTTGGTTTTAGTTTTTAAAAGTTAATTTCAACCTCGTATCATTTTCTGATTTCATTGTAGTTAGGAAATTGTTTCTTTTTTTTTTTAAACGTTTTTATTGGAGTATAATTGCTTTACAATGGTGTGTTAGTTTCTGCTTTATAACAAAGTGAATCAGTTATACATATACATATATCCCCATATCTCTTCCCTCTTGCATCTCCCTCCCTCCCACCCTCCCTATCCCACCCTTCTAGCTGGTCACAAAGCACCAAGCTGATCTCCCTGTGCTATGCCACTGCTTCCCGCTAACTATCTGTTTTACATTTGGTAGTGTATATATGTCAGTGCTACTCTCTCACTTCATCCCAGCTTACCCTTCCCCCTCCCCGTGTCAAGTCCATTCTCTAGTAGGTCTGCGTCTTTATTCCCGTCTTGCCTCTAAATTCTTCATGACCATTTTTTTTGGTTTTTTTTTAGATTCCATATATATGTGTTAGCATACGGCATTTGTTTTTCTCTTTCTGACTTACTTCACTCTGTATGACAGACTCTAGGTGCATCCACCTCACTACAAATAACTCAGTTTTGTTCCTTTTTATGGCTGAGTAATATTCCATTGTATATACGTGCCACATCTTCTTTATCCATTCTTCTGTCGATGGACACTTAGGTTGCTTCCAAGACATGGCTATTGTAAATAGAGCTGCAATGAACATTGTGGTACATGACTCTTTTTGAATTATGGTTTTCTCAGGGTATATGCCCAGTAATGGGATTGCTGGGTCATATGGTAGTTCTATTTTTAGTTTTTTAAGGAACCTCCATACTGTTCTCCATAGTGGCTGTATCAGTTTACATTCCCACCAACAGTATACGAGGGTTCCCTTTTCTCCACACCCTCTCCAGCATTTATTGTTTGTAGATTTTTTGATGATGGCCATTCTGACTGGTGTGAGATGATATCGCATTGTAGTTTTGATTTGCATTTCTCTAATGATTAATGATGTTGAGCATTCTTTCATGTGTCTGTTGGCAATCTGTATATCTTCTTTGGAGAAACGTCTGTTTAGGTCTTCTGCCCATTTTTGGATTGGGTTGTTTGTTTTTTTGATATTGAGCTGCATGAACTGCTTGTAAATTTTGGAGATTAATCCTTTGTCCGCTGCTTCATTTGCAAATATTTTCTCCCATTCTGAGGGTTGTCTTTTCGTCTTGTTTATGGTTTCCTTTGCTGTGCAAAAGCTTTTAAGTTTCATTAGGTCCCATTTGTTTATTTTTGTTTTTATTTCCATTTCTGTGGGAGGTGGGTCAAAAAGGATCTTGCTGTATTTTATGTCAGAGAGTGTTTTTCCTATGTTTTCCTCTAAGAGTTTGATAGTGTCTGGCCTTACATTTAGGTCTTTAATCCATTTTGAGTTTATTTTTGTGTATGGTGTTAGGGAGTGTTCTAATTTCATTCTTTTCCATGTAGCTGTCCAGTTTTCCCAGCACCACTTATTGAAGAGGCTGTCTTTTCTCCATTGTATATTCTTGCCTCCTTTATCAAAGATAAAGAGAACATATGTGCATGGGTTTATCTCTGGGCTTTCTATCCTGTTCCATTGATCTATATTTCTGTTTTTGTGCCAGTACCATACTGTCTTGATTACTGTAGCTTTGTAGCATAGTCTGAAGTCAGGGAGCCTGATTCCTCCAGCTCCGTTTTTCTTTCTCAAGATTGCTTTGGCTATTCTGGGTCTTTTGTGTTTCCATACAAATTGTGAAATTTTTTGTTCTAGTTCTGTGAAAAATGCCAGTGGTAGTTTGATAGGGATCGCATTGAATCTGTAGATTGCTTTGGGTAGTATAGTCATTTTCACAGTGTTGATTCTTCCAATCCAAGAACATGGTATATCTCTCCATCTGTTTGTATCATCTTTTATTTCTTTCGTCAGTGTCATAATTTTCTGCATACAGGTCTTTTGTCTCCTTAGGTAGGTTTATTCCTAGGTATTTTATTCTTTGTGTTGCAATGGTAAATGGGAGTGTTTTCTTAATTTCACTTTCAGATTTTTCATCATTAGTGTATAGGAACGCAAGAGATTTCTGTGCATTAATTTTGTATCCTGCTACTTTACCAAATTCATTGATTAGCTCTAGTAGTTTTCTGGTAGCATCTTTAGGATTCTCTATGTATAGTATCATGTCATCTGCAAACAGTGACAGCTTTACTTCTTGTTTTCCGATTTGGATTCCTTTTATCTCTTTTTCTTCTCTGATTGCTGTGGCTAAAACTTCCAAAACTATGTTGAATAATAGTGGTGAGAGTGGGCAACCTTGTCTTGTTCCTGATCTTAGTGGAAATGGTTTCAGTTTTTCACCATTGAGGACGATGTTGGCTGTGCGTTTGTCATATGTGGCCTTTATTATGTTGAGGTAAGTTCCTTCTATGCCTACTTTCTGGAGGGTTTTTATCATAAATGGGTGTTGAATTTTGTCAAAAGCTTTCTCTGCATCTATTGAGATGATCATATGGTTTTTCTCCTTCAATTTGTTAATATGGTGTATCACATTGATTGATTTGCATATACTGAAGAATCCTTGCATTCCTGGGATAAACCCCACTTGATCATAGTGTATGATCCTTTTAATGTGCTATTGGATTCTGTTTGCTAGTATTTTGTTGAGGATATTTGCATCTATGTTCATCAGTGATATTAGCCTGTAGTTTTCTTTTTTTGTGACATCTTTGTCTGGTTTTGGTATCAGGGTGATGGTGGCCTCGTAGAATGAGTTTGGGAGTGTTCCTCTCTCTGCTATATTTTGGAAGAGTTTGAGAAGGATAAGTGTTAGCTCTTCTCTAAATGTTTGATAGAATTCGCCTGTGAAGCCATCTGGTCCTGGGCTTTTGTTTGTTGGAAGATTTTTAATCACAGTTTCAATATCAGTGCTTGTGATTGGTCTGTTCATATTGTAACACTAGGAATTTGTTTCTTTAGGGAAGGAGTTATGTGATATTAAGAGTTATAACAAGTAGCTCAGTTTTGTTTCTAAAATCTTGTTAAGTTGTTTAACTTCTGTTTTCCATCTCTAAGATAATGTATGATACCTACTTCATTGTAGTGTTGTGAGAGTTAATAATGGCTTATAACGTCTTTTGTAGCTGTATTATAACATTTTGAAGTAATTTTAATCTAAAAACAAATCTAGATAACATCCTTACAAAAACTTTCTTGCTTTCTAGAAATTAGGCAAGGAATTGGGCAAAGAATCAGAATATTCCTAGATTCCGATTCCTAGCCCAAAGGATCATCGAATTGCCTGTATTTCCCAAATATTTCCCTCAGTGAAGACCTTATTGAATATAAATGAGGAGTTTTTGTTTTGTTTTTTAGTTGGGGAGTTTTTAATGATAGTGTTTTATTTTGGATTGGTAGGAGGTCTAAGCAATGATTTTGCAGTGTAAGTATTTCTTTTAAACTTATGTGATTTATTTTTTAGAAGACAGAGTTAACTTTTTCTTGCCCAGTGCCTTGGCCATAAAGTAGTTCCAGTTTCTCCATTGCTTTTGGTCTTTGCTGATCCTTGTTTGCTCTTGGCAAAGCAGTAGCCGAGAAAGGAAGGAGGAATGTTTTGCCTTAAAAATCCGGCTTCCTAAAAAAAAAAAAAAGACAAAAATCTGGCTTCCTGCACTTCCTACAGCCAGTGATACTTTGAAGGTAGCTACATTTTTCAGGAAAACCTGGGACATGGTTTGCTTTTCAGCTTAGCCCTTTCTTTAGAAGTTATATTGAGAGCATTTAGACAGCTCCCAGTTGAAAATTTGTTAAGTGTTCAATAGAAAATTTCTAACTGTTCAGAGATTATTATTATACAACAAAGGGTCTTGGTAGATTTGATGGGACATGTGAAATGTTAATAATTTGAAGTTTAGTTTCAGTTTAGACTGCTGGCACATTCAAAATGTCAATTTTTAAAGAAGCATCTCATACATTTATCTGAATTTTGATTTCTTATAAGTAAAGACCTTTGTGGGCAAAATTGTCACATGGGAAAGTAAACATTAAAATAATTGGCATAGAGCTTTATAAAGTGTTACATTCATATTATAGAGGTAATGGGAGGGTTCATACCTTGTCCTCTTAACCATGAATTATTAAGCCCCCATTTCTGTCTACTACTGTGAAGAATCTGAGACTTTTACCCTACTCTCAAGCTAACAAATTAGCCTGCCACAGTTTTGAGGATCCTCTTAGAGACTCAAGATGCCTGGGTCAGAGACAAAGGACAGTTTATTGCTCACAGTAGTGTGAGCCAGAGTATCATCATTTTCTTGTGTGGTTCCCCATGCCCACCGGGCAATGCGACCAGGGTCAGGTGACATCTGCACATGCAGTGGCTTGCATTACTGGAGAGAACCCTGAGCTTAGGAAACCCCATCTTTTATAATAGGCTTCAAGCACACCTGCCCAAACTTTGCTTTGGATGGAGATACCTTTCATATATTTGATAGCAGCAAACTGCCCTCTGCTTTAGAGGGAGTCACTGTCTCTACCTTCCACATCTGTTCACTGTACAAAATTCATGAAAAGAGAATCCAGAGCACAAGGCTGCTAATGCCTCTGCTTTCAAGATGTACAGAAACACCAGAGACCCATGGGGAACTCTCCCTATAGTCTTAGTACCTAGTTATGCCTTTCTGTTGCCAGTTGGAAAAACCTGTCACCAAGTCATTAAGGTAGCTAGTTGATACTGTTCTAGCTAATGCATGGGATTTATGTATCTTAGAAGAAGTAGTAAAGGACTGACTGGCCTCACTAGCCTCTGCTTTGTCCACGTGTCATAATGAATCTCCTGCTCAGGTGTCAGTGTCATTAATGCAATCCTTAAAGCCTTGTTTCTGAGTGGCTTTGACATAACCCAAATATTTTTGTATTAAACACAAATCATAAAATTTTAGGTTTGGAAGGGCCTTTAAAGAACATCTAAGAGAAGTTTGCACATTTTACATATGGAAATATTGACACCTAGATTTATTATGTGACTTGTCTAAGTGAACACTATTGTAGAAGCAGATGTAGAAATCAAGCCTCCCAGCTCCTTGCCTAATATTCTTCCCAGAACAAAAGAGAAAAAAGGTGTGTGTTCACGCACACATATTCTCTCTCTCTCTCCCTTTCTCTTTTACATAGTTGTGATACCTGATACGTTTAAAATGCTAAGCCAGGTAAGAGAAATAAAATGACTTAATAAAGCATTTTCTTTCTTGATGCATTGCACATGCTTCACGGACTTTGTAAAAAGCACCTTTTCCAAGACAAAGAAACAAGGATTGTGCTAACAGGAGAAATGAGAGTAAACAGAAGGATAAAGAGATTTAAAATGACTCACGTGTCCCATATAAACACATGCAGAATCGGATGTACCTGAGACGGGGACCCACAGGGAAGGGAGAATGCTTCTTTAGGAGAGGTAGGAGGATAGTTGGGAAAAGGTAGCTGCCGCAAAGGTAGGTAAATACTCCCTATCAACAATACTGATGAGTATTCTGAGCATTTAACATTTGTTTATTCATTTGATGGGCCTCGATTTCCTCATTTACAAAATGGGAATATCCTCTTAGGACTGCCGTGAGGAATAAATGGGTTATTATACGTAAAGCACTTAGAATAGAGTCTCTTCAATAGCAATCACCTAGGAATTATCAGAGGAAACAAAAATCTTGCTTGTTAGAGGACAGACAGCACCATGTCTTGCTTGTGGTGGCTCAGTAGGTATTGGAACGAATGATGAAATTCTGACACTCTAACTGGATTAAAAGAAAAATAGCTAAAATCTACAGCTCTAGGTGAAGAGGAAACAACATGCCATATAGACCGCCTTTGTTATTTTTGTTTTTTTGTATGGCTGGTATCTGCCATATGCTACATACTAGGCCCTATACAACATGTTACTTGTGTTATCTGATGATATGGGTATTATTATTTCCATTTTATAGTGAAGAAACTAAATTTCAAAGAAGTAATTTATGTAAGGTCACCTTGCTGGACAGTGACCGTGCTGGGGTTTAAGCCTTCATCTGTCCTCCATCCACAGTACTGGACTGCCTTCCATCGTCAAATGCCTCTTGTAAATGAGGTTTTAAACTAAGAGCATGCTAATAATTTGTGTACAAGAATTTTAATATCGCATCCTGCCCTGGGTGAGTTGTTTCTGACCTTTCTAAGCATGTGATCCCCTTGTTGACATATTTTTTAAAAACTGTTGACTATCTTTTAGTAACTGAGAAGATTCCAGAGTGAATTGTGGGGTCTCAGATACCTTGTGATACTGTAGCAGCTTTTCTCAGTTGGGGTTCTGTGAGGGAGTCGAGCCCTGTGGAGAATGACATGAGTGACAGGTTTTTCAGTTCTTCCAAGGATGGCACATAGACAACACCTTTCTAAACACGTAGGAGAGAATTTGATTGATTACCAGATTTACACCTTCTTAGGAACTCTGGTTGAAAAAGATCTGAAGGGCTTTTTGGGATTGAACCCCATAAGTTAAGAAAAACTACCCTAGGAACCCAGTGTGACACTCCTGTTAGTCATGTTTTTCCATCGAAAATGTGCCTGTTTCCTTACCTTCATTAGTCAAACATGAAGATCATACTGAAGCCCAGGAACATTTGTATATTATTTACTTGATGAATTTTCATGACCCCATTAGTCCTGGCAATTCAGAAGTGTACACAACCTTGTCATTATTTACTGCTATAAACCTAATCATGGTACCTTTGTACTTAAGGTAATCAAAGACCTTCATATCATTACACATTTCCCATTTAGAATCATTCAGTCTTAAGCAAATCACTGGGATTCTACATATACCCTCTGAGAAACTAGAGTAACTGGGTTCTAATAATGTTTTCTTCATGGAGTGTTTTATAACACGATTGTGATTTTTTAAAACAAGGGTAGGTATTTTGGGGTCATTTAATCGTTTATCAGATATTTTGTACGTCTGCTTGTGTTAGACATTGCTGGTCATTGGAGGTTCGCATCATATATTTGTGCTCTGCTTTCAAAGAGCTTCTCATCTGGCTGAGGCAGTGGGTTAACAGTCATCGGGCAGCGTGAGTAGTACGCTGACGACAGGGCGACAAGGGAGAGAGCAGACAGCTAACCTGAACACCACCGCACCCTTCACCGGTGAGGTGATGGTTGCGTTATCTGAAGAGGTGAGCAGTCTACCCTCTTTTATATTGGTGATAAGGGAGACAGTTCTTTTCTCCATCTGTCTTGCTCTCCCTAAACTTCCTTTAGAAATCGTAGGTAAGATTTCATTTATATAAATATAACTCCTATTTAGCTACCTACAGAAAAACTCACAAAACTTAACTTCATCTAACTCGATTCCTATAGGAATGATAGGTGATAAAATTTTTTAAAAATATGTATTAAAATAAAAACTACTACTGCAGAAGCCATCTGGCAAGCTGACCTTAGAGCAACTTTATTTTCCTATTCAGAAAACTTTTCACCTTGTGTCACAGTTGTCACGTTATTGGAATACTCATGTGACTTTAAAATTTGGTTTGACTAAAGATGCAGATTACATCAGCACTTCCCAGGTGGAATGGGATGGGAAGGGGCAAGGAAAGCATGTGGTGTGTGTTGTTGTGGGAAAACTACTAGCGTAGAAGGTGACTTGTTGAACCTGTGAATCTGTAAATTATCAAATTAGCTAGAGTCAGTGGACAAACTTAAGTATCATTTAAAGACTTTTCAAATAAGTGACCAGTGTTTTCCTTTTTAATTTGGAAATTTCAAAACGTATTTAAAGAGCATACTATAATGAACCTGTAGGTTCCCATCACTGAGCTTCAACAAATATATCAATTCATGACCAGCATTATTTTGTTTATATCTCTACCTTTTCCTCCTTATTTTGAAGCAATTTCTGACATTTCATCTATCAAAATTGCATTATGTTAAAGGATGAGTTTTTATGACAATCTGTTATGATTTGGTCCCTCCACAAGTGGTAGAGAGAAAAATAAAATCAGTGTTACCACTGTCATTCAAATATGGACATTAGCTGTATTTCTGGTTCTTAGTCATTTAGAATCCTGTTCAGTTTAGGACTTACTCTGTGTCACACACAAGTGCTTGCCATTGTTATTTGGAGACTGTCCAAGTGTGACTATAGCCCTGTATGTGGTACATAATTCCTCCTTTATAGATGAGGAAACTGAGGCTCAGAGAGGCTGGGAAACTCATTCAGGATTAGACAGCTCATAGTGTGATGGAGCTGAAATCGGAATCCTTGAGTGACCCTAGCCTAGAAGTGTTCTTTCTTCTCTTTATGGCAGACCTGACATTGGTAAATACTGAAAAGGAAAAACAGATGTCAGCCACTTTAAACTCAAGTTCTCAGTTATGAATGAGTGAAATGTCTACTGTATAGAGTTTCTACAGTCTTTTTTCTTGAATCATACCTGTGCAGAGGTTCTCAAAGTGTACTTCACAGACCACAGAGGTTCCATGGGGTCTAAACCATTTTTTATAATAGGACGTCGTAAGCCATTTCCACTGTGCTGACATTTGCACCAGGGTTGTGAAAGCTACGTTGGGGTAAAACTGCTGGTGCCTTAAGCATAAATCAAGGCAGTGGCACCAAACTATACTGGGAATCACTATATTTTCCACAATCACACGCTTGCAGTGGGAAAAGAAAAAGCCACTTTTGCTTAATGTCCTTGATGAAACAGTAAAAATGATTAGTTGTAATAAATCTTGATCCTTGAATCCATGTCTTTGTAATATTCTATGTGATGAAGTTCACATGAAAACAGTTCCACTGCATACTAAACTACAGCGATTATGTGTGTGATTGAGTTGTGAGCTAAACTAGCCCTTTTTTTGATAGGATACAATTTTCCCATGAAAGAACGAGTGACAGTCTGTGGTTATTTAGACTATGCAGACATTTTCTTGAAAATTAATAAAGTGAGCCTGTCACTTCAAGAAGACAGCTGCCGATGTTGGTTGCCAATGATAAAATTGGAACTTACAAGCAAAAATTAGAATTTTAAAAAACTTGTTTTGGCACCATGAGTTTGACAGCTTCCCAATAATTAAAGACTTTTGTGGTGACATTGATGATTATATTAATAAATGTGGGATTTTTTGGATACTGTATGATGCAATGTGTCGACATTTGGAAGATCTCTATAACTCAATGAAGTGGTATTTTCATAAGAGAATTTTGATTCTCAAAAAGTTGACTTCCACTCTTGGTCTGAATTGACTCCTTTTAACGTCTTTGCCTTAATTCCAACATCTTCGAAAGACGCTAATATAATTGAGACTATGGAAAGAAAGTTATTTCATTTTGTGAAGAAGTTTGAAGACAAATAGCATTACAATTATGACTCACCTCTAAAAGTTTAATGTTTCAACCTTTGCTTATTATTGTCTTTTTGTGCAGCATGATTAATGCAGTCTGTTTCTTGTGACTGTCACAAGAGCCATGAAATTAACAACTTTTCCTTGAATGCTTGTGTATATAAACTTTATCATGTAAAAAGATTATACCACTCAAAAAAATAATAAAGTGGTATATTTCAAATGACCAGTGCATGAAGTTACAAATTACGCATGAGTGAAAAGATTCATTAAAATTATACAAAATAGACTAATGAATCTTAATGCAACAGACTCAAAAAGCTTTTTGTTATGGTGTCTGATTCTACCTTTTTACCTATCTTTAAGAAACTACCACTTGTTTTATCGTAGTATCAAAGAAGAGTATCTGCAATTTTCTGTAAAGGGCATTAAAAGACTGCTCCTTTTCCCAAGTCTGTATCTTTTTGAGGCTGCATTTTCTTCATATGCTTCAGCCAGAACACATATAGCATGAGACTGACTTCAGAAGCAGGAATGAGCATCTGTTTTCTGTTAAGCCAGACAGTAAAAAGATCTGCAGAAATAGAAAATAATGCTTCTCTTCATCACATTTTCTTTGGGTTTGGAAAAGAGTTGTTTCTGATTAAATATTTTATTTATGTTAAGGTGTAATATGTTCATTATTATATTTAAATGAATTAATAAGTATTTTACATTTTTCTCAGTTTCATTTCTACTCTAGTTAATGTTTGTAGGTATATTCCACATACAAAAAAAGTTCTTTGGGGTCCTCAGTAATTTTTTAAGAGTCTAAAGGAGCCCTGACATAAGTTTAAGAACCACCGTTCTAATGCCCTTTCAGAGGAAGGGGTAGAGATAGTGCATGTGAGCATGCCTGTATCACAAAGGTCACTGTACATACTTTTAAATATCTATTTCTGCATTAGTTATACCCTTACTTCCTTCCATCAATATAATCAATAGTTAGCTATGTTTGTATTATTCATGCTTCAATTTAATAAATATCTATTGAGAACTCAGTTATCAGAGGTTGGAAGAGAAAGGGGATATACAGAATGTATAAATCATGTTTATTGCCTGTAAGAGGACATGGTTCCTATCTCTAAAAGTCGTAAGATGGAGGGAGTTCCCTGGCGGTCCAATGGTTAGGATTCGGTGCTTTCACTGCCGAGGGCCCAGGTTCAATCTCTGGTTGGGGAACTAAGCCATGCATCGTGGCCCGCCCCTCCCAAAAGTCGGAAGATGGAAATGTTACTGTACTAAATTGTCTTATAAGTTTATTGCTCATCTTGCCAGGGTGTGGCTATAAAATAAATTTGTTCTGGTTGTTTATTGCTGTGTAACAAACCACCCCAAATCTAAGTGGTTTAAAACAACAATGTATATAATTCTCTCTCCCAGTGCTGTGGATTGATTGCTTAGCCGAGTGATACTCACTCCAAGTTTCTCACATGCTTGCAGTCAGACAGCAGCTGGGCTGGATATCCAGTGTGACCCAGTCTCCTGGCTGGCAGGTGATGCCAGTTGTCAGCTGGGGGGGTCTGTTTAGACGGTGACTGGAGCACCTCATTTTTCCCATGTGACCTGTCCACGAAGTTTGGTCGTCTCACCGGTTCCCAAGAGGGACACTCCCAAGAATGAACATCCCGAGAGTGACAGAAGCTGAGGTTTCCTATGACCGAGCTCAGCTGTCTCCCAACCTCGCTTTCACCCCATTTTATTGGTCCAAAGCGGGTCACAGGACCAACACAGATTGGAGAGGAGGGGATCACAAATGACATAAACTCTGGGAGGCTTGGTTCATTTGTGGCCACCTTTGGATACTAGCTGCCACAAGACTGTCATAAATTATTAAACAGTGTAGCTGAAGAAATGAACAAGTATTTTCATTCTCAAATTCTAGGCTTAAGATAAATGTCTAGATTTCTATTCAAAAGAGAAAATTAAGCTGAATCCGTTCAAATGCTAAGAGTTCTCTCCCCTGACTTTTGCCTGTATTTGGTTTCTTTTGTTCAGAAGGAAATGCCCACTTTGCGTAATGGTGTCTTTACTTATACCAAGTGGGCGGAATTCCTGTCCTGTAAATGCTCCGTGGGGCTGCACTTGCTGGTTACTGAGCGGCTGTCGACAGCCAGCGCTTGGCTTTGGGCCGAGAAAATGTAGGGCTCCGTTACCCTGTGGCAGCGGGACTGGCCCGAGGGGCACTCCAATGATGGCAGCTGCAGAAGTCCTATGTAAGGGAGGTTGAGTGGCAGCATTAAATTTGTAGGGCGGAGCTTGGAGATTGTTTGGAGGTGGAATTTGTACAGCGGTTGCACTCTCTCCCGCCGATTATGTGTTTGTGGTGGCTTTGAGACCTGGCTGAAGGACATCTGATGGGGGGATGCTTTAGCTAAAGCTCCCCTTGGTGGTGCTGTTGCGCTATCAACTTCCAAAGAAAACATCTTTCGGTGCCAATTTTTTTTTAGCAAACATTTTATTGTTCATCTAAGGTGCACCAGGCCCTGTGCTAGGCGTAGGGGAACTAAGACGTGGTTCTTGTCCTCAGAGTCTAATCCTTGCCATTCACTTTCTTGACATTTTCTGAAAAGTGAAAAAATAATACCTAATTGAATTCAAGCCAGGCCCATAGCTACCTGTAAGATGCTCTGAAGGTAGTAACCAATTTGCCTAAAGATGATGTATTCACAAAGTTTAAAAGTTTTTAAGTTAAAAACTTATCAGAGTCCTTAACTAAACTTTAAAATGCTTAATTTCACTCTAATAAGAAAAATGCAATTTAAAACTTCACTGAGATTGCCACTTTCCACCTATCAGATTAGAAAAATCTGTTTGCATGGTTGTGTGGAAACGGACACTGGAGTGTAAATTGGTACAACTCCTATGAAGAACAATGTGGCAATATGTGAACAAATTCTAAATACATTACCCTGTGACCCAACAGTCATTCCTGCATTTGTGCAAAATGACGATGTACAAGTTTATTTTGGCAGTATATTTTAATAATACGAAAAGGTTAGAAACAACTCAAGTATCCATCAGTAGAGACTTATTTCAGTAAATATGGTACACTGATACAGTGGACAGCATGTAGCTTTAAAAAAAAAAAACAAAACAAAAAACAGTAAGGGTACTGGTAGGAGGCTTTCCAAGATATATTATGTGAAAAAGCAAGTCATGGTTTCCTCGCTTTCCTCGGTTTCAGTTACCTGTGGTCAACTATGGGCCGAAAATATGAAATGGAAAATTCCAGAAATAAACAATTTATAAGTTTTAAATTGTGTGCCATTCTTGTGCTGTCCCACCCAGGACATCCCTTTCTCCAGTGTATCACTTAGTAGCCACACCGTGTGTGTGTGTGTGTGTGTGTGTGTGTGTGTGTGTGTCCACTATGTTGAGAGGATATAGTTCCGTAGCATGACAGCTTCAAAATATCATTGAGTTTATCCAGTAAAATTAATAACGTCACGTACTGGATATTTAAGGTGTTGGCACACGTGCATATACTGACACATACAGCTCTGGAAAGAAAATCCTTGCGTGTGCCTGAGGGGCAGTGCGTGAGAGTTAGCAGTCACACTGGAGTGAGACCCACCTCTGCCGCTTGCTAGCTGTGTGATCCTCGACAAGTTACCTAACCTTGCTGTGGGTGTATCTGTAAAATGTGGATTAAAATAATTCCTATCTTATAGCATTGTTGTGAGGATTAAATCAGTAAAAATATGAAAACCTTTTAGAACAATGTTTAGCACGTTTAAGTGTTAGCTAACCTCTTCTCTCCAAATATGGGGATAAAATGGCAGACTTGGTTCTGAGGGACTATTACTGTTCATTATTAATGACCCTCAAAACTCTTCACAAACATTTGTTTGTAGCTGGTCCTTTAGGTACTCTCCCCTAAAGTGATCCCTGGGGTCACAAGCAGGAGGCCCTTATGGATAATTTGCATGAAGATACCCAGAATGAGCAGCTGCAGAGTTCTTCACTTCAAGGAGGTGAATCTAGTTATGCTTCCAAATCTCAGGTGTGTCTTATGCATCATTATGTATCAGGGAAAGTTGTTCAGCGTCTTTCTGGGAAGAGCACGTTGAAAGTGGGTGATCCCGGATTCCTCATTCACCTTGCTAGATGATGTGAGCAGAGAGAAGACCTGGTTGGACTAACCTGACTCTGCTTGGTTATGTGCTGTGTTCTCCCACCACCTCAGAGGCTACGTGGTTGCCTTTTGGGGCAGTCAGTTCACATTTTCCCATCTCCTTAGATTACTATTTTTAAGTTTTTATGTTCTTTCTTATTTATTGTTAATTAGCTTCTAGAATTCATCCCTGCCTATTTTCCTTCCCGAGTCGCACCATTTATAAAGCAGTTTCTTCTTTCCACATATTGGTTCTCTTGAAGCAGGATATACTTGATCACATTGAAGTAGTTTTGAAATACAAAAAACATAACTGAGAATGGCTGTTGATATATATTTTTTTCATTTATGTATTAATGGATATTTCACAGACCACCCTCATAGAAAGGAGAAACTGGAAGTCCTTTCTGATAGGTTTTAAAAGAAGATTTTAACTTTTAGATTATCTAAAAGTGACACCTGAAATGTGAATAAAGCATTCCACAACCAAAAAATTTTTTGACTAAATTTTCAAGTCTTTTACATAGATTCTGTTTTCCTCATGTCTAGAATCAAACGTTTCATGTTAAGATTGAATTAGCTTAAACAGATTTTGTTTGCAGAAGTCTTTGCTTCCTTATGAAGAAAAATAGTATGAAGGTTTTATAGTAGTATGTGTTTTTTATATTACAGTTATGAAAGGGAGTATTTTGTAATAATTAAAAGATTTAGGTATTTTTTTCAAGCCATAGATATTTTTTTTTTCTTTCACAGCGATATATAGTACTTACTTGAAATTGTGTTTTTCTTTCCTACCAAACTATTTGTATCTATTTTGCTCATGTATATTGTATCCATAAGTAGTTACTAATCCTGACTGGTCTAGACATTGATAGCGATGTAATCTTATGCCATTTTGTTTAGACTTTCTTAAAATTGGATCATATACTAAGTGTTATGAAGTTTGAAGTAATGATATATCTGTTACAAATAAAAAAGTGAAAATAAACCTCATTGAAGACTATTATCATTCCCTATATAAAGTGTTCACAGCTTGAAATAGTATTTCACTTTAGCCTCTTCCACTTTATAGCAGTTGATAATGATGCTGTGCTAGGTTGAAAGGATTTCGTCAAGTATATCAGTCAAATTTAGGTTCAACTGTGAGTAACTGAAAAACTAACAATCCTGGTAGTTTAAAGAAGAAAGAATTTTATTTTTCTCCAGGTAAAAGTCCAAAGCAGACCTTCAGAGCTGATAAGGAGGCTCTACTCCAGGAAGTCTGTATGAGTTTCCTTTATCTGCTGTAACAAATCACCACAAACTTAAGTCCCGAAGACAACGCAACAAATGTATTATCTCACAGTTCTGTAGGTCAGAAGTCTGGCTTGGCTCAGCTGGTAACTCTGCTCGAGATTTCACAAGGCCTAAGTCAAGTTGTTGGTCTGCTGGCCTGACCAACAGCCTTCTGAGAAGGAGGCTCTGGGAGAATCTGCTTCTAGATTCCAGGTTATTGGCAAAACTGGTTCCTTATGATGGTAGAACTGAGGTTCCCATTTCCTTGTTGATACTCAGCTAGGAGCTGCACTTAGCTCCAGTAGCTTCTCTCTGGCCCTTGTACATGGGCCTCTGCATCTCAGAGCCTAATGGCACATCAGATGGCTCACATGCTTGAGATCTCTTTTATTCTTTTGCCACATCCCCCTGACTCTAGCCAGAGAAAGTTCATTGCTTTTAAGGGCTCATGTGATTAGATTGGGCATATCTGGATGGTCTGGGATAATCTCCCTATTTTAAGATGTGTAGTCTTAATTACATCTGCACATTCCCCTTTGACTTGTAACATATGCACAGGTCCCAGGGATTAGGGCATGGGCATCTTTGGGTAAATTCCTTTCATTGTAGCTCCACCATCCCTAGGGTCTGATCTTCCTTCTTATGGTCCCAGTCAGCATCTGAGTTTAAGCCACAGAACAGAGGAGGAGACAAAGAATAAAAGGTGAGGCAAGGCACCAGGTGACTCTTAAGGAAGGTTCCCAGAAGCTGCCTCAATATCTAGTAAGCCAGAGCTTAGTCACTTGACCACACGGAGCAGCAGTGGAAGCTGAGAAATGTAGCTTTTATTCACTGCAGCCATGTGCTCTGCTAAAAGAATCTTTTGCTATAGAAGGGAAAAAATGGACCACTGGGGAACAACCAACAGTTACATTTTTCCAATTACTGGAAAACAAGAAACTAGAGGGGATTATAGTAGCACAACTACCATACGATAAGAGTGGGGCAACAGTGGCTTCCTGGGTGAGTTAAAGGCCCTTAGGGGCAGATTGAACAAAATCCTTAAATAAGCAGTGTAACTTGACACCAGAGCACCAAGTTTCGATACCTAGAAGAGCATCTAGTCTTGATTTATTTGTCTATCCTTGTGTACCAGGCACAGTGCTTTTACAGAGTGGGTTTTAGTAAGTACTTTTGGAATGAATAAAAAATGTTACTACTCATGTGGCACTTGGAGTAAGATTCTTTCATAAAGCTACAGTGAATCCAGCTGTTCTGTGAAAATACATTCTAGAAATCCCCTCAGTATATCACCCATCCGTCCATTTTTGCATTATGTGAGTCCTTAATTCCTACAACATTTAAGTATCTTATCTACTGAAAAAAAATGTGAAAGTGTAGTATAGGAATAAGAAGTTCAGTTTCAATTCAGTAGAATTTCTATAAGGCCAACTGTAAAATAATACAGGAAGTGATAAGTTGCTCAAAGTGCTGTAGGAGCATAGAAGGAAGGGGAGAGTAATTGTAACCTAGGATAAAATGGAAGACTCCATGAAGTACCTGACAGTCAATTGCAAAAGTATGAATAATATTTCAACAGGTAAAGGCAGGGAAACAGGAAAATCATATGTGTAACTAAAAAACATCAATGGGCTGACAAGGAAGAAGAATTCCGGGAAGTATTTAGAACTGCCCGTTATTATAGAAGAATTACTTGTTTTTTATTTTATATCAATGAATATTTACTTCGGAACTTTTCTGGTCTGCAACCTCTAGTCCTTTTCCTGTTAGCAGAAGTAAAATCAGATACAGACACTATTTTAGGAGCCATGTTGATGTGGCCGTCTTCAAGACTAGTCAGTACTGTAATCTGCATTTGGACTTTGACTAAGGTTCTTCTGGTAATTTTTCAGCTCTAGATGTGCTAGTACAATATGAGGCTTTTAAATGGCTGTTTAATGTCATTATCTTTGGATCTAGACTGCCACTAATTCAAAGGAACTGGACACAAATAGATTCACCCCACCCTGCTCTGTTTTGCAAAGTGGGCATGCTGACCTAATAACTAAAAGGGGTGTGGTAGCTTTCATACATTTCAATGTCTTTCACATTGAACAGTGTAGCAATGACTTACATTTCAGCTTGACCTGGGAAAAGGCTAAGATAACTTAAGCTATTCAACAGTGGCTACATACCTTTGGAGGCAGCATAGAAGAGATTGATGGAAAGTAAAGAACAGCAAGGTCCCTCTCATATCCAAGATGCTACGGTTCTGCTTTTGTGTTTTATTCACCTGTAGAGCTCATGTTTTCCTTGGTGGTGGCCACATGAGCCACCAGGGCTCTCATGCTGCCCTACTCGTCCCAGAGCAGCACTGCTCTACTAGTGTCTGTGTTCCTTGTTGCACTTTCACACCAGATTTTGTTTGAAGAAAGGGTTTCCATTGCTTTAAATACATGCATGCATACATACCTCCATGAATAAATAACTAAGGTGAAAATGAGAAAACACTTCTTTAAATGAGGTAATGAGGTTGATCTTAAGGTTCCTCGAACTTCTCAGAAGGCAGTATATTATTCTAAGGTATGATATCCTTCTAAAAGATCTACAAAATGAATATCATACCTTAGAATAATAGCATTTTTTAAGTACCATTAGTGAAGTCAATGGTTTTTAAAATAAATAATGGGTTTATTTGGTAATTTAAACTCTGCATTTTCTTATATACTTAAAATTTAGAAACATTCTCTTTTGTCTTTTATTTATTTCTACATATAGGTTATTGAGTTTTTCTACTTGGCTCTATCACTTACTCTCGTTCTCTGCCTTCCATAGAATTTTATCTATTAAAAGATAGAATGTAGATTCATTCTTATGGAGAAAATCTGTTTTTGTAATTATAAGGCATATGTCCCAGACTACCAAACCAAGTATACTGAGTGTTTTGAATTAAATATTTAGTGTTTTATCGACTGTTTCCTCTGACTTCCATTAAGACCTCCAGAAATAATTCTTCTCTAATAAGCCTTTTGTTTGTTTTGAGCCAATATGCAGATTGGTATGGAATGAACCATTGCTGTAATACTTAGTGTGTGGTAAGCTTTTCTTGATAGCATATCTAACTTCAGTATAGTTCATTTTTGGTGAGATGTTCAGTTTCTGTCACAGTAAGAAACACTTGGATTTTGTTCTCAGTAGACAGTAGTACTTGTTTGGGAATAGTAAGAAGTTTTTGATGATGCATGGAATAAGAAACATTAAAAGTGTGCAGAGATTAAAAAGGGCTTGACATTAAAGGTTTTTACCAAGACAAATGGTCTGTGCTTGAACAGGATATATAGAACTGAGCTTGGAATCTATAACCTAATTTTCTTCTTCCCTTGAATACATTTGGTATGTCTGACTAGCAAAGGGTAATATTTCACCATAGATGATTGTTGTTTTTAATTTTTTAGGACAGTTTTAAAAATTGCTTTATTATGTAAAGAAAATTTCTCCTTTTTTGTGTATAGCTTTTTGAGTTGACAAACACATATAGGCATGTATCTACCACCATGATCAAGATAAAGAAAAGTTTTATCTCCCTATAGATTCCCCTGTACGAGTCTATAGTCATACCCTTCCAGTCACCTAAGCCTTATTCTGTTCCCATATGAGTGAAATCATATGATATGTAGTCTTTTGAGTCTGGCAATTCATCCATGTTGTTGTATCATTCCTTTGTATTACTGAGTAGTATTTCATTGTACGGATACTACAGTTTATCGATTTGTCAGTTGAAGGACATTTGGATTGTTTTCATTTGGTGGCATTTATGCATGAAGCTGCTACAAATATTTGTGTGGAGAATTTTGTGGGAATGTAAGTTTTCATTTCTCTTGGGTAAATGCCTAAGAATGGCGTCTTTGGGTTATATAGTAAGTGTATATTTAACTTTAAGAGAAACTGCCAAACTCTTTTCCAAAGTGACTGTACCATTTTGCATTCCTACTGGCAGTGTGTGAGTGTTCATTTTCACCAAATAGCTAATAATATCTTTTTGTAAAAGCCATTCTGATAAATACATAGTGGTATCTCATTGTGCTTTTAATTTGCATTTCCCTGATGACAATAAGATTGAGCAGCTCTGTGTTCATATAATTCATGTAACTTCTTTATATTCATGTATTCATATAACTCATATTCATATATATTCTTTGCTAAAATGTCTATTCGTACCTTTTGTCCTTTTTATGTTGGGGTTGTTTGGCTTTTTAATTTTGACTTTTGAGAGTTCTTAATATATTTTAGATATAAAACTCAGAGATGTATGTTTTGCAAATATTCATCTACCAGTCCGTGGGTTGTCTTTTCCCTTAATAGCATCTTTCAAAGAGCAGAATTTTTTAATTTTGATGATGTGATGATGCATATTCTCGTTATTTCCAATTGAATGGACACATCTCGCCCACTGTATTAGCTTCCTAAGGCTGCTGTAACAAAGTACCAGAAATTGGGAGCTTAAAGCAACAGAAGTGTATCATCTCACAGTGGTGGAGGCTAAAAATCCGAAAACAAGATGTCAGCAAGGCCGTGTTTCCTCTGAAACTTGTAGGGTAGAATGCTTCCTTTCCTCTTCTAGCTTCTGGTGTTTGCTGGCATTCCTTGATAGTATTTGGCTTATAGATGCATCACTTCAGTCTCTGCTTCTGTCATCAAATGGCCATCTTCTCCCTGTATGTTTCTGTCTCCCTTCTCTTCTTATAAGGACACCAGTCATATTAGATTAAGTGCCCACCCTTCTTCAGTATAACCTCATCTTAACTAATTATGTCTGCAAAACTCCATATCCAAATAAGCGACATGTGGAAGTACCAGGAGGTACCAGGGATTAGGACTTAAACATGTATTTTGGGATGATACAATTCAATCCATGATACCTACGTTATATTTTTCTCCTGATACTTAATTCTTTATAGTCTACAATCTTCTCTTTTGTCCTGTTCGTAACCTCTTATTGTCATAGATTTATTATTTTGTCAATTAGTAAATATATGGAATTGTGATACATCTTAGGTAATTTTTTTGTGTCATTTAATTTTTACACTGTTTATACCTTGAATCTTCAGCTACACTATAAACTGCCTGATGGGTAACCATTGGTTAATTTTCTTATAGATTACATACCAAAGAGAGAGGAGAAGAGTTCAAAGAACTAATAACTATTTATTCAGATGCTAGATAAATAAGCACTATGTCACTTCCATCATGATATAGATCTTTCTTGTACCCTGTTTTCTCCTTCTGTGAATTGTCATAAAAACAAAGTACTTTGGTCTGTCTTTCCATAGTAAGCTTTTTTTTAAATTGAAATATAGTCGATTTACATTGTTGTGTTACTTTCAGGTGTACAGCAAAGTGATTCAGTTATATATATATATATATATATATATATATATATATATATATATATATATATTTTCTGTTTTTACATTCTCTTCCATTATAGGTTATTACCAGATATTGAGTATAGGTCCCTGTGCTATATAGTAGGTCCTTGTTGTTTATTTTATATATAGAAGTGTGTATATTTTAATTGCAGACTCCTAATTTATCCCTCCCTCCTCCACTCTCCCCTTTGGTAACCATAAGTTTGTTTTCTATGTCTGTGAGTCTATTTCTGTTTGGTAAATAAGTTCATTTGTATCTTTTTTTTTTTTTTTTTTTTTTAGATTCCACTTATAAGCGATGTATGATATTTGTCTTTCTCTGTCTGGTTTACTTCACTTAGTATGATAATCTCTAGGTCCATCCATGTTGCTGCAAATCATAGTAAGCGTTTTCCCTCCTTTTTTGATCTCTTTCATCCCATCTTGGCCATTTCCTGTATCCAACAGTTACAACTTTTGTCTTAAAAAAAGCATATGAAGCCTTTTATAAGGCACCTAGCTCTAGAAGTTGGTAGATTGTTGCAAATTTTGATCCAAAATAATGTAAAGTAATTCATAGAATGAATAGAGTGATAGCTAGTAAGGTCTTCAGAACTATTTCAGGATGGCCAGCTGTGAGGTTAATCATGTTGATCCAGTTCTTTACTCCATGGAAAGAAAATTAAAAGTTTTTGTTTGTTTGGGGAGGGTGGAAGTGATTAAAACGGTTGAATCTTTTGCGCTTCTGCCATGTGGACAAATCATGGGATTCTTTTAAAATTTAAAAAACTTAGAAGTTAGGGCCTTAGAGAGAAATTATTGTGTAAGTTCCTGTTGCTAGTGATTTATAGACCTTTGCTCACTCCTAAGGAAGGAAGTAATTTTATATTTATGGTTATGACTCTGAATCCCAGCCCAGCGTACAGTGTGATTGTCAGTGTAGTATAAAATGCACAGAAACCCTCATAAGCAGAGTAACTTGTGGATCATTGAATATGGAACATTAATTTTTGTCAGTTTTCCTGTAGTGAATCAGTAAATATTGTGCTCTCTTAATGCCAGGCATTGTGCTGGGTGCTAGGGAAACAAAAATTCAGAATCTGCCCTCAAAGAGGTTACGGTTGGGAGAGTAGATAGATATGAAGACAGTTACAAATACATTTTGTTAAGTTGTGTATTGGCAGTAAGCACAAGGCAAAATGGGAACCTAGAACGGAAAGCACCAGAATGTGCCTGAGGCAGTCAGGGAAAGCCTCACAGGAGAGTCACACTTACAGAATGGAGGAAGAGGAGTTTGCCAAAAGGACAAGGAGATGGAATGAGCATCTCCAGATAGTTGGCAGCAGGTGCAAAGACCCAGAGGCAAAAGAACACATGCCTGTCTTTTCCCCCAGGAATAGGTGTCCTGGCGTGTCTGTCAGGCTGATACTTCAGTTAGGCTGATGAGAGCATTGAGCTGGTGAGACCAAGATCAGGCTTTTCATCTCCACCCACCTACGCCAATGAGCTTCTTCAATTTCATGATGACCACATTCCTGTAACAGACCACTCCCGTGATCCTTGCCTGCCAGCTCACAGATGTGGGTATAGTGTGTGTCACCACGCCCATGTGGCTGAAGGGTTGAGGGAATGTGGTTCTTCCAGTGTATATCCATGAGCACACTGAAAAAAGAGTCCAGAATGGTCTTCTGATGATGGGTTATTAGCATAATTTCTATATGTGAAGATTTGTTCTTATTTTTAATGACCTCAATAGATTTTCAGCTCTTGATTGTATAGCATTTTATCTTGTGTTTATTTTTCCAGCTCTGCTATAGAAAGGATGTGACATAAATATTTAATCAGTCTTAACAGAATTGGCCTTTTTTCATGGCTCCAGATTATCTAACTTCACTGATCTAATACTTATGGCATATATGTTGAGAATTAAGACTCAGAACTCAGATTTTTCAGAATAATTTTACAATAGCTGTAAATCTTTCTGTGCCTTTTTGTCAAGAGAGTGTTTGTAAAATATAATGACCATAGAAGTGAACAAGCTTTTTGATGGTCATAAAATGTGCTGAATATGCTATTTGATACCTATTTCATTGTGAACCCAGTCTTTCTATTACATTCTTAGTGTTTATACCCCAGATTACTTAGTGTAGACAGATGTGTGTGGACTGAGGGACACTTTTGAATCTAGTATATAGTCATTATGAATGTCCCCTGAAGACTAGATTTTTGAAAACAAGTCTTTTAATTTCTCAAGATGATGTGTAAAGATAATTTTTTTAAATTTCAGGCTAAGTTCTCTGTCTTTAATAGCTATTTCTGTAATGAGCATGTGCTTTAGGTCTTCCTTTCTTTCAATCACCTCCACCCCCACTGGAACCAATTTGGAATCTGTGGGTGTCATCGCTTTAACGTGTGCTCTGTCAATCTACCACTTCCCTCGACACGAGGAATATAATGACATAGAGAAATGTTTCTTTCAAAATATAAATTGGAAACAAATCCAATCAAAAAATTGTTTTCAAGTAAATTTTCTTTCCTTACGAAATTTCCATCAGTGTTCCCTTCCTCCTAACTCTTAAGTTCATGGGAAGAAAGTGTTAGGAACTTGAAATGAATGTCTGCATTTGTAGATTTTTTTAGACCTTGTTATTAGACCACAAGTAGGGTAGAGAACAGCACACTATTAACACGCTGAAATACAACTTCAGGCCATATAGCATAACTGTGCATTGTTGGGAACAGGCCAGCTCCACCTTGCTGCATTGCCATATTGGATACCTGTAGAGCAAAGTCTATAATGGAGAGCCACGGCGACATTCTTTTTAAATGGTTGCCTTGTCCAAAGTCAAAAGACTTTTTAAAAATACATATGCCACGTAAAAAGGAATGCTGGTAATAAATTGATTTGTTTATCCACACCTGTAAATATAGATTGTCACATCATCTTTAAAACAAGGGACGATGTTATACTTAATGAGTACCATGTAAGTTTCCATCTGCTAAATCTAATATTTTTAGATATTTGGTACATATGACATAATGTTTACAAAACTTAAAAAAATATATTTTCAAGTGCCTTATTCCCTTTGCTTTTATAGTATATGAAAATCAGTGCTTTTAACTACTTTGTTTTCTGTAAAAAGGAGAATGAGATTCTGTAAACTGTGATCAAAGGCAAAGTTGAGATTCTTAGAAACATTCTTGGAAATAAAGTTTGCCCCTAAAAGTGAATATGATTAATCCTATAGATACTACCAAATATATATCTGATTATAACAAATATTTTAAAATCAGGAAGCAAGTACATTTACAAAGACATCATGAAATTGCCATCTAAAATATTTGCCTATTTTTTTTTTACTGCTTCCCCCTGCCCTTTTTTAAATTGAAATGTAGTTGATGTACAGTATTATATGTTACATGTGTACAATATAGTGACTCACAATTTTTAAAGGTTATACTCTATTTATAGTTATTATAAAATATTTGCTATATTCCCTGTGTTATACAGTATATCCTTGTACCTTATTTTATAGACAATAGTTTTTACTCTTAATCTCTTTCCTCTGTATTGCCCCTCCCCCCTTTCCTCTTCCCACTGGTAACCACTAGTTTGTTCTCCATATCTGTGAGTCTGTTTCTTTTTTTGTTATATTCACTAGTTTGTTGTAATTTTTAGAGTCCACATATAAGTGATATCATGCAGTATTTGTCTTTCTCTGTCTGACTTATTTTACATAGCATAATACCCTCCAAGTCCATCCACGTTGCTGCAAATGGCAAAACTTTATTATTTTTTATGGCTGAGTAGTATTCCAGTGTGTGTGTGTGTGTGTGTGTGTGTGTGTGTGTGTGTACCACATCTCTTTTTTTTTAACATCTTTATTGGAGTATAATTGCTTTACAATGGTGTGTTAGTTTCTGCTGTATAATGAAGTGAATCAGCTATACATATACGTATATCCCCATATCTCTTCCCTCTTGCGTCTCCCTCCCACCCTCCCTATCCCACCCCTCTAGGTGGACACAAAGCACCGAGCTGATCTCCCTGTGCTATGCGGCTGCTTCCCACTAGCTAGCTATTTTACATTTGGTAGTGTATATATGTCCATTCCACTCTCTCACTTTGTCCCAGCTTCCCCTTCCCCCTCCCCGTGTCCTCAAGTCCATTCTCTACATCTGCGTCTTTATTCTTGTCCTGCCCCTAGGTTCTTCAGAACCTTTTTTTTTTTTAGATTCCATATATATGTGTTAGCATACGGTATTTGTTATTCTCTTTCTGACTTAACCTCACTCTGTATGACAGTCTCTAGGTCCATCCACCTTACTACAAATAACTCAATTTCATTTCTTTTTATGGCTGAGTAATGTTCCATTGTATATATGTGCCACATCTTCTTTATCCATTCATCTGTTGGTGGACACTTAGGTTGCTTCCATATCTTGGCAATTGTAAGTAATGCTGCTATGAACATTGGGATGCATGTATCTTTTTACGTTCGTGTTTTTGGGTTTTTTTCACATATATACTCAGGAATGGAATTGCTAGGTCATATGGTAGTTCTATTTTTAGGTTTTTGAGAAACCTCCATATTGTTTTCCACAGTGGCTGCATCAATTTACATACCCACAAACAGTGTAGGAGGGTTCCCTTTTCTTCATGTCCTCACCAGCACTTGTTATTTGTGTTCTTTTTGATGATAGCCATTCTGACAGGTGTTAGGTGATATCTCATTTTGGTTTTGATTTGCATTTCCCTGATGATTAGTGATGTTGAGCATCTTTTCATGTGCCTGTTGGCCATCTGAATGTCCTCTATTTTTTTGGATCTGTCTCCTAAAGCAAAGGAAATAAAAGCAAAACTAAACAAATGGGACCTAATTGAACTTAAAAGCTTTTGCACAGCAAAGGAAACCATCAACAAAATGAAAAGACAACCTACTGAATGGGAGAAAATATTTGCAAATGATATAACCGATAGGGGGTTAGTATTCAAAATATATAAACAGCTCAAATAACTCGACATAAAAAAAAACAAACAATCCAGTTAAAAAATGCGTAGAAGACCCGAAATATTTGCTTATTTTTAAAATTTCTAAAAATGTTCACATTGTAGGTCTTTATTGATGCATTTATATCCCAAAATAAGTAGCTAATTTAGGATGAAAGTGTTTATTAGAAGATTTTTAAATCAGAGAATTTAATTAAATTTCAAGTATCAATGATAGTATAAATTCTATCTGATTAAAATGTTGTGTTACACTGCAAATCCAGGGGATTTTCTTATTTTGAATTTCTTCAGCAAATGAGAATAAAACAAGTCACAGAAGTTTCTATCATAGTGTTATATTGTTGTTGAAGAGGTCCTTTTTTTATTATTATTACAATCTCTATTACTTTCTAGACCTGGCAGGGGGATATTAGGTCATTTCATCCCTTCTGAGCTAGTACTAGATTGTTCCTTTCAATGTATTTTCCAGCGTTTGGGCCAGTTTGTTAATCCTTCATACTAGAGATTCCCAGGATCTTCATTGCTGGCAATAGATTTCGCTCCAGGAAAAATGGCTTCTGCTGCCAGGGAGTTAAATGATTCAAGGGTTGTGCTTCCACCACTGCTGTGTAGTTTCCTGACACTCATCCCAGATTTTATTTTGCTTCATTTTTTGGATATCCTTAGATATCCACACTGTATTGTAAGTTTTATACTATGTAAAATTATGTGTGTGAGAGCTATTTTTTAAATTTTTTGGTTTGCAAAAATCACCCCTGGCAACTTAATGATATTTAGTGCACTTAAATGAGCTAATCAGTGGTATTAAACAGAAGTCTTATATCCAGAGTTGTGTTTTTAATGAATGGAATTTTTTTATGTTGCTAACAAAAGGGACTGTTGGTCACCAGTGACTTTCATATTGCTAAATCCAGGAGACATTTTCTGTCTTATTTGTCCTCTCAGTTGCATTTGACACTTTTAACTACTCTTTCTTTAAGATAGTCTCTTCTTGGTTTCCTCATCTTCCTTCTGGGTTGATTGGTTTGTTTTTGCCACTCCTCAAAATTCTGTGGAAGTTTGTCTTCCTCTCGTCTAGCTTTAACGTGATCTTATTACACTGTTAAATGTTGGCACTTCTCAAGGTCACTCCTAGATCGCCTTCCCTCTACTCCTTTGGTAGGTGATCTCAGCCACTACCACTTATATGTGGATGACTCCCAAACGCACATCTCCAGGCTAGACCTGTCCTCAGACCTCTGAAACCTTTTGGTCCAATCAGATACGTGGTATCATCTTTTCAGGTTTCTCAGAGTCATCTCAAACACAACATGTCCAAAATGTAAATCTTGCCCTTTCCCAGCGCTCCCCAGTCCTCTTTCTTGTTCCCTGCCTCAGTGAATGACATCACCTTTTATGTGAGCCTGAAAGCTGGGGGTTATTTTTTGACACTCCCTTTCTCTTACCTGCCACATCCAGTTGAGTAGCAAGTCTTGTTAGTAACTCTCTCTCAAATCCATTCACTTCTCTCCTTTACTCCATTGCCTTAGTTCCCTACAGTAACTTCCGAACTGGTCTGTTACCAACTCTTGCCTCAACTGTCTGCAGCCAGACTGATCCTTTCAAAATGCAAATCTTATCCTGTAACTCTTCTGCTTAATAGACTTCGGTTGCTTGCCATTGTTCTTAGGATAAAAACAAAACTCCTGTGTAATCTGGCCCCATCTACCTCTCTTCTCCCACAAGGTCAGCTCCTGCCACACTGTCTTTTACTTGCATAGGATACGTGTTCCCTTTGTTCTGATTTTCACCATTGTTCATATATGTGATGGCTTCATCTCTTGATGATTGACCAAATTAGTTGTTTCATTATAGGCTGCCAAAAGGAAAAATTTTAATTATAATATTACATGCATATTTTTAGGTAGGATTCTTTTCCAGTTAGGTTTAGTTGGAAAGACAGGATTAATGCTTAATTAATTCTTTCCCTTTAAGTGCCCTTGTTACCTCCAGTCATAACTAATGCATTTTTGTTTCTTTTTTGTTTTATTTTATTATGATCTCCTTGATCTCTGTCTGTCTCTATATATACATATAGAATGTGTTTCAGTGTATATATATTATGCGTGTGTGTGTGTGTGTGTGTGTGTGTGTGTGTGTGTGTGTATAATGTGTTTCAATCACTTGCAGAGTAATTTTTCTGATTTCTTATTGTGCCATCTTTGGCCAATGGCAGACCTCGTATGATATTGTCTCTATGTCCTTTTGATAGGACCCCATTTGTCTTTGATAGTTTTCTTGCTTCCTTGCTCTTAGGCCAATAAGATGTCTCAGGCCATCTTGCACATTTCCTGTCTCAGACGTAGAAACAGCCATTCTTCTAAGGACTCTGGTTTCTTTTAGTGGGAATGATACTTAGAAACTACAATCTGGCTCGTAGGTGATAGGGGTGCTAATTGCTAAGGAGATTGTCATTTCTTTTAGCTCTCTTTAGTGGGCAAAGCTAGGAAAATATAAATTCTTGGAAAGGAAAAATTTATACTGTTAGTTCTGATTCAAATTTAAGATTGTTTAACATAAATTCTGATTTGATTGTTTGAACAGCATTAATATATTTTTCCTCTTTATCCTACTATGTATGTCTCTATATGTCTGTGTGTCTCTCTCATGTCTGTCTGTCTCTCTCTGTATATATGTATGTATATTTGTTTCAAAATAATGTTAATATTACTACTGTCAGTGAATGAAGTTTAGGATTTTTTGGTGTCTCTTTGTCCTTAGAGTATATCCCACTGATATATATGTAGGATCAATTCTACATTTTAAAGTTATACAAAATAATTCTTTGTGTAGTTTTATCATCACTTGATATACAGTTAAATTCATTTCAGTTCTCAGTTTGAGGGAATTTTTTCTTTTTGATTTAATTTTAGTTTTTGAAATTATTTTGAGCTGTACTGATAGAATATAATTTTCTCATCATTGCCCAAAACACAACACATCTAATATGATGAGTTCACTTATGTTGCCACATTTTAAGAATAACCAGTGGTGTACCAAGCAGTGGATGATATCAGTGGTTTAGGCAATAAGGGAGTGTATTGTCTATGCCCGTAAAGAATTTTAAAACTATAGTAAGACCAACTAAAAGTTGGTCTACATTTTATTATCAATTCTAAATACTATCAGTGAGAAAATACTCCTCTTTGCCTTTCTTACATTGCTGAGAAGGTTATTAATCAATGTGAATGTCCAAAGAAGAGTAATAAGATTGATGAAGAATTTAGAAACTGTAGTTCTTGAAAGATGGAAGAACAGATGTTTAGTATCAGTGAGAGAAGAAAAAATTAAGGGGTTCACAGTTTCTTTAGTTAAAGGCTATTATGGCTGTAATATATAATATAAAGGCTATTATGTAGAGAAAAAAGTTAGACTTTGTGTATCTAATTCCAGATGTCATAACTGGGTAGAAATTTAACTTACTTTAAGGAACAATTTTCTAATTGTTACACTTATCTGTGGAATGGGGCTGTCTGTCGAATTAGAGAGTTCCCTTTTGCTTAAAGATGTATATAGTAAGAGCAATATGAACAACTTGCAGGAGTGCTTAGAAGAACGTTCTGTTGTGGGTAGAAGATTGGATAAAACGACCTCTCAGGCCCTCCCGGCCCTGAGACTGTGAAATCACAGATCCCCATTATCATCAGGTGGCCTCATTCTTCTAGTCCCATCCACTGGAAAAGCTCATTATCTTGTTCATGTCTGAGCCCTATTCAGATTGATTAATATCTCTTTCAGTTGAAATATCAAATGTTTTTATTCAGCTATGGAGTAAAGAATGTAAGTTAGTTCATAATATTATGAAATACTCGAGAAGTTGAGCTTGTAGTTCTCCTAGGCATTCATTTCTCAGCTCAGATGTCATTCCATTGGTGAAACCCTTCCTAACAACACAAGTTAGCCCCTCTGGCCCCTCTCCCACCACCCTTGTTCATATTTTCTTTATTTCATTAACTGAAAATTTCTTTTTTCTTTTTTTTTTTTTTTCCTCAGTTGTTCTTAGTCTTCCTTCCTATTCAAATGTATGTTCTGTAAGATCAGAGCCCATGTGCATAAAACGTCCGTATTCCTGTATTCTTGCCATCCCCATCAGCTTTTTTTAAAAAGCACATCTTCCAGTTTGATAGCCAAACATTGGTGTTTCATTCTTTTAATCACTGGTGAGAGTAAATTGTTTTCAAATGTTTATTGCTTGTATATTTTATGAATTACCAGCATATGCACTTTGTTCATTTATCAGTTGTGTTTTTCATCTTTCATTTATTGATTTTAAAGAGTTCTTTATAGACACAAGGAAAAATTGACTGTCTTATGTTATAAATATATGTGTTACATTTTATTGATTGTTTTGACATTTTAAATGTTTACAAAGTAACATCAATAATCCTTTTTCTTATGGCCACATCTCCCACTTCCCTCCTTTATTCTTCTGGTCCTTTGGTGGATTTTGTTTGATTTGCTATGTAAGAAATATGTCTGTTTGGGGTTTTTTTGTTTTTTTGTTTCAAATATGTTACTGGTTTTTCCAGACACATATCAAAAAAAATCCCTCTCCCTTCCAAAGTTTAAATGCAACCCTTAGCACATACTAGATTCTGTTTTTTGGTTTTCTTAGCTGTTATATTAATTCATATGTCTATTTTTCTTCTAGCACTTTTCTTTCTACTTTTATTATTATAGACTTATATATTTGAATAGCATAAGGTTAAATCCCTCCTAATTACTATTCTTTTTCAAAGTCTTCTTGGCTCTTTTACCTATTTCTTCTTCTACACAGGAGCTCAGTACTTGTAGTTCATAAATCTGGGACATAGGGATCATATGAATGGGCTTCAGGCATTCCATGAAGAGCTTGAAATTTTATATAAAATGTTGTGTGTATGTGACTTGCTGCATTTTTCTGTAAGGGGATCCATATCTTTTATTGGCTTTTAAGATGAACACTTAAATAAAAGAAATTTAGGAATCAGTGTAAGAGAGTTACACTGTCAAAATCAACATTCCTCTTGCGATTTTTAATCTGTGGAGGATAATGGCATTCTTTGTGTTTTGTTTTCCCATGCAGAAGCATACTGGTGTGTCTTCATTTATTGAAGACTTCTGTTATGCACAATAGTAAATTTTTGTAATTTTCTTCATATTGGTCATAAACATTTATTATTAATTTAGTTTTCTTGGTATTTTAAACCTACTGGTGAATTTGCTGACAAGCTTTTTCAAAAGAAAGGAAGGGAGGGAGGGAGGAAGGGAGGGAGAAACAAAAATGGAGATTGGAAAGGGATACACAGAATATTCTAGGTAGTCCATAAAGTTTAACCTGCCCCTGGTAACCTCATTTTTATGTTGTAATTTTATTGTCAAAGTATTGTTAAATACATTATTAGAAAGCTTGACCCTAGGTTCTTTTTAGAGCATCACTCTTTTGCTTGTGGTTTTGGGGATCTTTTACAGACTTAAATGTTGTTCTAGGACAGAAATTTTCCTATTTTACTTTGGTGAGACATAACCATATCAAGTAACATTTCAGAACTATACATTGCATAATCTTGGACATTTTCATGTAAGAAGGCACTAAAGAGAATTTATTTTTTATGAAAGTGCAGCTCTTAAGTAACAGTGACTGTTTTTTATGGGATAGCTCCAGACCACATTTGCTTACTTCCCACACTCTAGTTTTTCTGATGTCCTAAGCTTTAAGTATAGAGGTCAGGATGACATTTTAGGGCTCCAGGTTTACGTTCCATAACCTTAAAATGGATGTTATTCACTATATCAAAAAGGCTAGTTTGGTTGTCTTTTTTTTCTAGATTAAAAATAAATAAGTTTTTTGATGTTATAATATTGTATTTGTTTTTAAAAACCTTTTTTCTTCAAATTGTAGACTTGGAAAGATAGTATAAAGATTTCTTACCTTTAACTCAAATTCCCAAAATGTTAAAATTTCACATTTGCTGTATCATTGTGTGTCCTGTTTTTTCTGAAATGTTTGAGAATAAGTTTATAAACAAGATGTACCTTTACCACCAAGAACTTCAGTGTGTATTTTCTTAAAAATAAGAAGATATTTCTCAAAATTAGGAAATTAACATTGAGAAAATACTCTTGTCTAATCTACAGGCACTCAAATTTTGTCATTTGCCCCACTAATTTCCTTTCTAGGAAAAAAAAAATGCCTTTTTATTACCCTAGTCTGGGATCCAATCCCAGAATCACATACTACATTTAGTTGTCTTCTTTATTCTTCTTTAATCCAGAACAGCCCCTTGGTTTTTCCTCATCTTTCAAAATTTGAAAAACGCAGACCCTTTTTTTTTTTAAATAAAGAATGCCCCTCAGTTTGGATTTGCCTGATGATTCCGTGTGGTTAGACTTAATCTCTGCCGTGATCATATCAGGAGACACATGAGGTTTACTTTACTGATGTTAATATTCACTGTGATCGCTTGTTTAAGGTGGTGGTGATTCGCGTTTTTTTTTTTTTAATAATTCTTTATTTTATTTATTTATTTTTGGCTGTGTTGAGTCTTCGTTTCTGTGCGAGGGCTTTCTCCAGTTGCGGCAAGCGGGGGCCTCTCACCATCGCGGCCTCTCCCGTTGCGGAGCACAGGCTCCAGACGCGCAGGCTCAGCAGTTGTGGCTCACAGGCCCAGCCGCTCCGCGGCATGTGGGATCTTCCCAGACCAGGGCTCGGACCCGTGTCCCCTGCATTAGCAGGCAGATTCTCAACCACTGTGCCACCGGGGAAGCCCCTGATTCGCGTTTTTAAATAGCACAATTTTTATATTTTCTTAAGTTTTTGCTTTCCTTCGGTGGATTGAGTCCTGGAGTCCTTTTTAGGACTCAGTAAAAATATCTATTTAATTGTAAACCTGTTAAAAAAAATTTTTTTAACCCTACCTTATCTTGGACATTATCAGCTTCTTAATACTTTTATTTGGGAGAAGTGGGCAGGAATAGGACTTGGAGAACTTCCAGAGCAGATGGGTCCTGGTCTTGGATATTCATTTATAGTTAGAAAGCCTCTGGGCTGGAGCATGACAGCATTGTTGGTGGATTCCACTGGGTAGAATTCTTCCATTACTAATTTACAGGATAGTTAACATGTCACTTCTTTATTCTGCAATTTTATCATTTGTTAAATGGGGATTCTGATACCTGTTTTTAATTACCGTAGTGGAATATGGGGACAAAAAACGTAAGTAGGTCATAAATGTGAAAGTATTTTTTTTCACATTCCTCCTTCATATATTTATGGCTGAAAAACATGAAAATGCTGTTGATTAGTGTTTCTCTATGCACTGATGGCCAACACAGAGATCGCTAGTGCATTTTTCTAGGAGGTCTGTCCTTGACCTGTTTCTATTCAGTGCTTCTATTAATGATTTTCTTAGAAGAAATCATGAGAGATATTCTCAGTTTAGTAGATGACAAAGTCACAGAGTTCATATTCAAAATTATCTTGACGTATTAGAATGAAACCAAGCACTGCAAGTTGACATTTCCTAATTTAAGTTCCAAAGATCAGTTGTAAAATAAAGGATTGGAAAGACTGTCCTATAATGCGTTACATTTGGTCACCAGCTTAATATGAGCAACTGCTAAAAATCCTAATGTAAACCTATGCTCATCAAAAAAATATTATACTGTTCCATTCATGGAAGGTAATAGTAATATTATCACTGTGTTTTAAGAATATTTAAAAATTAGAGTATATCTAGAAAAAGGTAACCAAGATGTTGATCTTTTTGTCTCGGCAAGATTTCAATCAGATGCCATATAACTGTTTTTCAGTAATGATTAGAAGGTATTCTTTTGTGTAAAATGCTGAAGTAAATGCAACATCATATCTTTTATCCATTTTCATATTTGTACCTTTTGAAACATTTTATTAATTTTATGTAGACTACATGCCTTTAAAATAATTTCATAACTGAAGTCTTGTTCAGCAACCAATAAATATTATTTATCCAGTGGATGCTCATAGAAATTAGTTAATAATGACAACTGAATGTAATTAAAAGCCAATTTTCTGTGCCTTGATTTATATTTAAGGACTACAGATTGAGCTGAATTCAAAATAGCAATTTCAAAGTCTAGGGTCTACTGAATTTTGAATTCATTTTTTACCATTTTTACAATTGCTGTGAAAATATTCAGACAGACTTCATGATAGAATTGTAAGTGGTTAAAAGGTAATTCCGAAAAGCTAGTTGTGTTGTTTTTTGTTCATTTCTTGGTTTTTTTTGTTGTTGTTGTTGTAAGGTAAAAGTATGAAGCTAAAGGATTTTTCACACAATGAGAATACATCTGTCACGTGGCTGCTGGTCACCTGGGCTATTTCCATTCACTCTCTATGTAAAAATAATAAAGAATATTTCAAGATGATTAAATTAATAGGAAGGAGCTTCTCTAAATTGAACAGTAGCTCTGTTTATAAAAATATTTTAACTATTTCAATCATACGGTTTGAAAAGTTTATTATTTGTTTAGCATATTTGGAAATTATCTTAAAGGCGTTTTATTACCAAGGCTACCTTGAAACACTCCTTTTCTTGATTTCTGACAACGCTCTTAGATTTTCTTCCTGCCACTCTAGTTACCATTTAGTATTCATTATCATCTTCCCTCCCTCTCTCTCCCTCTCTCTCTCTCTCCCCCCCCCTCCCTCCCTCTCTCTCTCTCTCTCTCTCTCTCTCACACACACACACTTGGAAAGGCTGTAACTTCTGGGTCCTGCTTCTGTCTCATCACTTTGACTATAGGTGATCTCATACATGCTCTCAGAGTTTTGATTTCCATCTGTGTGTCTATGTCTATATCTACCTGTATCTCTAGGTTAGTTAGTCCACACCTCTCCTAGCTTCAAACTTACCCATATACCAACTTTTACTGACATCTCACAACTACAGTGTCTGATACCGTACATGTTCAAAACCAAACTCATGATCTTTTCCATAAAACCTATCTCTCCTTCAGTTTCTCCTATCTCAGAAAGTTTACTTTCATTCAGTTCCTAATACAGAAATCAGGGAGTTATTCTTGATATCCTCTTCCACTGACATCATCCCCCATTCCAATCAGTGTGCAGGTTTTACTGATTTTACTCTGCTATACCCATGCTCTAAGCCATCAGCAGTATTTGCCTAAACTATTGCAGTAGCTTCTGACTGCTCTTTGCTTTTCTACTCCTGCCCTTGTCTAGTTTTATCTTTCAACTTTTTCCCCTCTCCAATTTTATCTTTGCATTGCAGAAATGTATCTTAAAAAATGTAAATCAGGGACTTCCCTGGTGGCACAGTGGTTAAGAATCTGCCTGCCAGTGCAGGGGACACGGGTTTGAGCCCTGGTCTAGGAAGATCCCACATGCCATGGAGCAACTAAGCCCGTGCGCCACAACGACTGAGCCTGCGCTCTAGAGCCCGCGAGCCACAACTACTGAAGATCGCGTGCCTAGAGCGCATGCTCTGCCACAAGAGAAGCCACCACAGTGAGAAACCCACGCACCACAAAGGAGAGTAGCCCCTGCTCTCCATGAGAGAAAGCCCTCGCACAGCAACGAAGACCCAATGCAGCCAAAAATAAATAAATAAATTTATTTTTAAAAAATGTAAATCAGATATAGTGGCTCTCCGTTCAATCCCTTCATTAATTTTCCATGATAGGATAAATCTTTTAAAATAGCACATAGCCTGCATGCCTTACCTTTGACCATGTATTCACTGTTACAGCAGCTGTACTGAACTTCTTTCAGATCCGTGAACTCGCCTAGATCTCCCTGCTTTAGGATATTCTCTCTGATTGAAAGTATCACTCCTGTGCCCCTTTAAATTTTTAAAAATTAATTAGTTGTTAATTTATTTCTGTGATACATGAAAATGGCAGAAAGTGCAAACAGTACAAAAGATAAAGAGTGAAAAGTGATTGTCTCCTCCATTCATATTTTCCATTTTTTTTGTGTGGTCACATTTATGTCTTTATTTTTAGATGACTCTCAGGTGTATGGTTTATTTTTGAACTTTCTTGTAGTAGTGTTTTTCTTTCAAGCCTTTGATCAACTTGGAATTTATTTTAAGAGGTGAGGTAGAAAGTCAGCTATATTTTTTTCTAGTTATTTACCCAGTTAATATCATTTATTGAGTAACTTATCTGGTTTTCTGTTTTAAAGTGCCACCTTTATCTTATACTAGGTTCCTGTCCTATTTGAGTCTATTCTGGTGTTCTGTCTGCTCATGCACTATACCAGACTGTTTCTAATAATGTCGCTTTAGAGTATTTTTTAATAGGTGGCAGAGCTAATCTCATCTTATAACTCTAGTTTTTCAGAATTTCCTGGCTCTTTTTTTTAAAAAAATTAATTAATTTATTTTTGGCTGCGTTGGGTCTTTGCTGCTGCGCACGGGCTTTCTCTGGTTGTGGCGAGCAGGGGCTACTCTTTATTGCGATGCACGGGCTTCTCATTGCGGTGGCTCCTCTTGTTGCAGAGCACGGGCTCTAGGTGCACGGGCTTCAGTAGTTGTGGCACACAGGCTCAGTGGTTGCAGCTTGCGGGCTCTAGAGCACAGGCTCAGTAGTTGTGGCACATGGGCTTAGTTGCTCTGCGGCATGTGGGATCTTCCCGGACCAGGGCTCGAACCCGTGTCCCCTGCATTGGCAGGCGGATTCTTAACCACTGCACCACCAGGGAAGTACCCCCTGGTACTTCTTAAATGTTCAGTTTTAACATGCTTCTTGGTGTTTACCCAAATGAGCTGAAAACTTATGTCCACACAAAAACCTGCACATGGATGTTCATACCAGCTTCTTAAATGTTCAGTTTCCTATATGAACCTTAGAATTAACTGGTCTAGTTTCTAAAAAATCTTACTGATGTTTGTGAGGATATAAATTTTTAGATTAACATATGAACATTTGGTGACTTTACAACCCTAGAGTTTCCTGTCTAAAAAATTTTTTTTTCCATTTTATCGAGTCTAAAATTTTTCCTTACCCATTTTAAAGATTTCTTCATACATATTTGTACATAACTTTTGATTTATTCTTGAATACTTCATCATTTTTTGGTGTCATTGTAATGGAATCATGGTATTTTTTAAAAAACTGATTGTTTTTTGAATAGAGGAAGGCTATTAATTTTGAGCCCACTCTTTTTGCCACATTCATATATTATTTGTAATAGATTTTTAATTTACTCATGTCCCCTCTTCCCAGCCCACACTCTTTATTTAGCTAACTTGCATTCTTCCTTAAGATGTCAGCTTAAAGTTCACTTTGCAAGAGCCCTTCCTCAACCTCCACATCTCAAGGAGATCCCCATTTTACTCCTCTTGAAGCATTCTGTACTTTTCCTTTAGAGTGCTTATTGCAGTTTGAAGTTTGAAATTATACAGTTTATGGTGGAATTTTGTTACTGTCTAACATCTGTCTTTCCCTCTATCTTGTAAGCTCTATATGGGTAATAATTGTATGTATTTTCTTCCTCATCCTGTCTTCAATGTCGAGCACTGTTCCTACATGCAGTAGATAGTAGATACTGCTTGGCTTATTAGTTGATTGATTGGTTAGTTGGTTGAATGGATGATTGGATTGTCCATTTGTGGAAATTTCCCTGTTTCTAATCTTTCAGTCTCTTAGTTTTATTTTGAGTTCCACCACACTTTAAAAATCACCGGTTGCCTCCTTGGGAACTTTGATAGACTTTTGGTATGGTTTTTCAGACATGGTTCTCAAAGACAAATAGTCTAGGCATATCAATTGATGTATTCACTATTTGGTTAATTGACCTTGATTGATTTGGCATTTTCCTCTTTCAAACTTGTTGTTTTTAAGTGGTCTGAAATGTGATACAAGTGAAATTGCTCTGGCAATAATAATAATACTAATAAATTCTTACTGTTTTACCTTTTTATAATATCACTTCAAACTTTTGGAGTAATTTAAACTTTTTACTTTCATGTTGCAATTTGTGGATTGAGACTTAGATTAAGTACCAAATGTTATAAAGCTGCCAGTGGCTGGGCTGGATCTAGATTTCTAAGTTTTCTGACCCCTAGTATTCCCTCTACCATGGCATCTTCCACATTGTTGTAGTAGTATTACCTATCTTCCAGGAATGTATTTGTACTGCTGCAAAGAGAAAATATCTCACGTCACTTTGCTCTACCAAGGCAAATTTTATATGGTTAACTAATGACATGATATTTTGAGACTTTTCCCTCTATCAGTATATCTTTTTTTCCTTTTAAATAGACTTTTTCTTTAAGAACAGTTTTGGGTTCCCAGCACAGTTGAGCAGATTGTACAGAGAATTCCCATATACCCCTGCCTCGCCCCTACACTTAGCCTCCCCCACTATCAGCATTCTGTACCAGGGGTGATACATTTGTTATAATTGATAAACCTACTTGGACACATCATTATCACCCAAACTCCACAGTTTACGTTAGGTTTCACTCATGGTGTTGTACATTCTGTGGGTTTGGATAAGTGTATAATGTCATGTATCCACCATTATGGTGTCATACAGAAGAGTTTCACTGCCCTAAAAATCCTCTGTGCACTGACTTCCTCCCCACTAACTCCTGGCAACCACTGATCTTTTTACTGTCTCCATGGTTTTGCTTCTTCTAGAGTGTCATGGAGTTGAAATCATACATTATGTAGCCTTTTTAGATTGGCTTCTTTCACTCAGTAATATGCATGTAAGTTTCCTCCATGTCTTTTCATGACTTGATAGCTCATTTCTTTTTAGTGCTGAATAACATTCCACTGTCTGGATGTACCACAGTTTATTTATCCTTTTACCTACTGAAGGACATCTTAATGGTTTCCAAGTTTTGGCAATTATGAAAAAAGCTGGTATGAACATCCATGTGCAGGTTTTTGTGTGGACATAAGTTTTCAGCTCATTTCGGTAAACACCAAGAAGCATGATTGCTGGATTGTGTGGTAAGAGTATGTTTAGTTTTGTAAGAAAACTAAAACTGTCTTCCAAAGTGGCTGTACCATTTTGCATTCCTATCAGCAATAAGTGAGAATTTCTGTTACTCCACATCCTTGTCAGCATTAGGTATTTTCAGTATTCTGGATTTTGGCCATTCTCATAGGTATGTAGTGGTATCTCGTTGTTTTAATTTGTATTTCCTTCAGAACATAGGAGCATCTTTTCTTATGCTTATTTGCCATCTGTAAATCTTTGGTGAGGTGTCTGCTTAGGTCTTGTCCATTTTTTTAAAAATCAGGTTGTTTTCTTGTTTTTAATCTTTTTAATATTCTCTTTTACAGTTTTTTTTTCTTGGGCACCATCTAGTGAAAATACACAGAAAACTTTGAGGTCATTGAGAATGATTTATTTTTTCAAAGGAAAACTCCTCTCTTTCTGTTTTTCTCCTTTTACCCTTGTCTTTCAGTTATACCTGCCGCCACTTGCGGAGATATGTTTATGTGTTGGACAAACTGTATTTCCCCCACTCTCACTGTTCTACGCTTCAACGTTGCTTCTCGACCCTCAGTGACAATGGAGAGGAACTCTTGTCTTTAACTTGCTCTCACATTCTCAGATCCTATGCTTCCAGGTTATTAACCTATGCTGTCCATTTACTGCATGCTGCATGCTGTATATTGACTGATAATTGCATGCTTTAATGGGATACATGTCAATTAAATGATTAAGGAGGAAATTTATATTTGAAGTGATACTAAATAATTCTTTAAAAAAATGGCTGGGATTTTTTTTTTTTAAAGAAATGTCTTAAGTACTTTGTTATGTTTCATGGGAGAGAGAAAAGCTTTTAGCCACATAGTTGTCATGTAAACTTGAGAGAATTTTTCTCTACTTTGCTTCATTTGGAAATCTTTAGGTTTAACTTATAATAGTTGGGAGGGCTCTGTCTGGTTTATATATGAAATTACGTACGAATTTTGAGGTCTCTTTCTTGCTCTGCTCGTATAGCTGAGAGCTGGCTGTGAGGCTGCACCCATGTTTTGATAGAGGCACATTCAGCTGAGCAGGTTTGATTTTATAAGAAGGTAGAAATTATTCATTGGGATTTTGTATTTCTCACTCATTTCATTTACATACAGAGGGGTTATAAAATCAGCAAGTTGCAACGTGTCATAGATGAATCTAGATTAAAGTTAATGCAAATGGGAGCAGTAAGAAAGAGACAAGCCATCAATCTCAAGTTCAGAGAAAATCAACTCCTGTTGTTTAGTAGAGGGGCAGTATGACATTACTGCTTTGTACTTGAAGTTGACATTTCTAACACACATTTTCTATAAGTCAGAGATGACGCACACCAGCACTATACTGTTAGCCAAGTATGATGTCTGAAGGCAGTGTCTTCACTGCCAGTTGATTTAGAGGAAGACGGAAAAAACTCCATGACCACCTTCTAGAAAAGAGCAAGCATTTAGAATTAAAATAGATCTTTTCAGGTGAAGACGCATAGGAAAGCTTCAGACTACACAGTATATCTAAGTGAAAACACTTTGATTATTAGGAATTGAAGACAGTGTGACAACTAAGGTGACAGATCCTTTTCTTGGTAGCAGAAAAATTTTAGACTCTCATAATGATGTTGGTCAGACTCTTACTGAGTCAGTAATGACACTTTGAAGAAATGAAAAAAATCAAATAGAAGAGCAAGTGGAAATAATAGATCAACTCTTATGTATGTAATATAGGAGAATTTATCAAACTAAAGCCAGTGACTTTCAGCTGGCTTGTAAAGTGAGTGAATATCAGGTAAGTGACTACTCTTTGGATCTGGAGACAGAACTTGTCTGGTTTCAAAGAATGGAGAGAGCAGCTACTAATCATTGAACCTCTGAATTGGACACCATAATTGACCTTGCCCTTGTTTACTAGTGTACTAGTCAGGGTTCTCCAGAGAAACAGAACCAATAGGGGTGTATGTGTGTGTGTGGAGAGAGAGAGAGAGAGAGAGAGAGAATAGTTGAGGTTTATTTTAGGGTGAGTCTGAAATTAGGTGGAAATTCAGGTATTGATGTTTCAGTCTTAAATCCTAAATCCATAGGGCAGGCCAGCAGTCTGGAAACTCAGGCAGGATTTTTATGTTACAGTCTTGAGACAGAATTCCTTCTTCCTCAGGAAACCTCAGTCTTTGCTGTTAAGGCCTTCACCCACATTACGAGGGTAATCTGCTTTCCTTAAAGTGAACTGATTATAAATGTTAATCGCACACCCAAATACCTTCACAGCCACGTCTAGACAAGTGTTTGACCAAACAGCTGGACACCATAGCCTAGCCAAGTTGGCACATAAAGTTACCACCACACTGTGCTTCTGTTTTTCTGTGTGTCTTCATGTGCATGGTATCCGTCCTGCCGGACTGTGAGCCTCCTGGGAGTAGACACTGAATCTTATTCCTTATTATACATCTTATAGCACCTCATGCCTGGTGCATTGTTCATTAATACTAGTTGCAGCAGGTTTTACCATCTGCCACGTGTGACAATGTGCAACTGTACTCTGGAGTCACACCCCTCACCTCACAGGAACAGACAGGAGACAGAAATACACAGTCAACTGGGAAGATGAAAGAAAACAGAAGGAAAAGGATGAGGAAGACAAAGTAGGAAGGAACAAAAGTGAAAAGTTGACAGGAGGAAGATGAAGGTACCACGTGGCTAAAGAAAGCAGCGTGCGATTCCCAAGCCCCCTTCAGCTAATTCCTGGCAGAGTTAAATCCACCCTCAGTTTCTGAGTTGCTGTAGCATTTCTTTCCCATTTTCCTTTTCCTCATTCACCACCTTTGCTCAAAGGACCACCTCAGCCCATCCCTACTCCTGTCTCCTTTCTGACATCTCCCGTCTTCTCTCATCTTGTAACAGGGCGTTTGCATCAGAGGTGTGTGCTGTCTTTTGGCATCCAGTTTCTGCCTGGCCCTGTCTACTTTTCCTGAAGTGCAGAGGTTAGGGACTTGGGCTCCTCCTCCTCCCCCACTGGCTTAACATCCGACCCCACCACTTGCAGGCTGAGACAGTGGACAGGAAACGCTTCCATTTGGGACAGACTTCAGAATGTGGGCAGGATTCGCATAAAAGGAGACGTCTGGTCACCTTTGTGGCATGTTCATCTGCAAGTGATGAACATCCTGCATACACAGTGACACGTGGTCAAGTGTGATCTAGTCCCTGCAGTTGAAAGATTTTTCTTTCAACTATGTTGTATGGAAGGATAAACCAAGCCAAATGTCTGAAAGGAGCAATCTCAGACTCAGTTCACAACCTCAAGTAGCTTTTGGTTATGCAGACTGTTTAAAATGTAATTCAATTCCTAGAGAGAAATATAAGCCTATTCCTTAGGAAGGAACTTTACCTTAGTCTAACACGAATCACTGCGATAGAAATTTCAGTCATTCTACTGTAAACTTCTTTCCAGTGTAAGAGTTCTTTTTATAGCATCCCTGAGAGAGAGCTTCTGGGTGCTTCCTACTTCGGGAGGTGGTAGGGTTCTTGCTGTTTCATTGTTAGAAAGGTTGTCATATGTGAAGTCTGCCTGCCAGTAACTTTCATGTATTGGTCTGGCTCTGCTTGAGAGAAACACATAAATGTATAAACTTTGCTGCTTATCAGAGGCCTTCAGGTTTTTAAAAACATCTGTCATGACTCCCCTTAAAGTTTTTTCTTTAACTTAAATAGCCTGATTACATTAACCATTACAGAGACAAATGATCTTTAGATTATTCAGCCTTCTTTTTCTCTTTCTGGATAATTATATTTGTCAGCACATATCACAAAATTTGGTACCCAGAATTGGATGTAATATTCCAGTTGTACTTTATAATTTTGTCCTTTATAAATGAAAACTATATAAATTATAAACTGAATTATAGTTATAAATTATACTCTGTTAATTTGTCGTAAGACAAACCACACATTTTAAAGCAGGCACACCTCAGCTCATGTAAAATTCCCAGATCTTTTTCACCTGAACACACATCTCCTTAGACCTGTTGCACATTTAATTTTTTTTTAACCTAACTGCAGGGCTTTACATTTATTCTTAGTTTAATGTTTGATTTTGGCCCATCTTACTCTTGAGTCAAACCCTATGAAGCTATAAGGTTTTCAGACCTGGTAGCTTCTCCTGTTTATGCTCACAAGCCTTGAGAGCAACTCTCAGATTACTAACCTAAGAGTTGCCATCTGTAGAAATCAAATTTAGAATTTTGAGCATTTGAGAATTTGAATTAATCGCTAGTAACTACAAGTAAACTATATCCTATCAACTCAATGGAATATTTTGCAGCCATTAAAAATATTATAAGGAAAAATGAGTAGAAATATGGAAAACATCTGGTACAGTGTTAAGTGAAAAAAGTATATAAAGTTATGTACTGCTGTTAATGTGTAAAATTATATGCACATGGACAAAAACTAGATAATGTATAAAAATAGTTGTGGAACATTAGTAAAATATACATGACATTTCTTTAAAAAATAAGTTTGCTTATTTTGCAAAATAAAGTTTGCAAAATTAATTTAAAAAATAATTTTTTTTAATTATGCAAATTTAAATTGTAAGTTTCTTCTCTCCCTTTTCTGTGCCCTCTCTCCACTGCCCAAATAAAATCTATGTCTTTGGCTTTTCTTTTTTTTCCCCCTACCAACATAGTATAATGTCATTTTATTAATTGACAAAGACCTGCAGTGTGATTTATGGGAAAAGATAGGAGTTCCCTGATCTGTGATCACAGAAAATTTCACCCATGGCTTATGTTAGAATTTTTATTAATTCTTTATTTTTTCTTTTTGAGAATGGGTCTGTAATTCTAAGCACAACATTAAGTCATTTCTCTGTCTAACTTTCAAATTTAGGAGTGCTTTTACCCTATTTGGTATGTCTTTTATATTGTGGTTTAAAAAAATCACATCTGGTGCCATTTTATTGCTTTGAAAGGATTGCCTCTTCAATCTAAATCTAAGATAATATTCTAATGAGTTTCCTCAAGAGAGGTTTTTTAAATTAGTAGAACAGGGGCTTCCCTGGTGGCGCAGTGGTTGAGAATCTGCCTGCTGATGCAGGGGACATGGGTTCGAGCCCTGGTCTGGGAGGATCCCACATGCCGCGGAACACCTGGGCCTGTGAGCCACAATTACTGAGCCTGCGCGTCTGGAGCCTGTGCTCCGCAACAAGAGAGGCCGCGATAGTGAGAGGCCCGCGCACCGCGATGAAGAGTGGCCCTCACTTGCCACAACTAGAGAAAGCCCTTGCACAGAAACGAAGACCCAACACAGCCATAAAATAAAAATAAATTAATTAAAAAAAAAAAATTGACAGTGTATGTAGCTGCTGTGGAAAAACAGCATGGCAGTTCGTCGACAAGTTAAAAAAAAAAAATTAGTAGAACAGTCTTGTCATAGTGTATGCTGTTCACTAAATTTGTAATGAATAAATATTTGAAGCCATAGTCATAACTTCTCATGCATATGATACTGTCTTAATAATTCTATTGTGGCTATGTGCTTTATTGATTTTTGTGCCACTTCTGTGGCATGAATGAAACGTATTATCCCACTTAAACCATTACGGTTTCCTTTCGAGTTACATATTCACTACTTGATCTTGTCATCAAGCTTATCCCATTTTCTGTAATGTGGTGTTCAGTCTTAAGATTTACTGCCTTAGTACTCAGTGCTGTATAAATCAAAATAGGACAGGTAAATTCAGATCAGAAAAGTTGGGAGGAATAAACAGTAGGCAGTGAAATTTTTTTAAAATCACTGTTCTACATTAGTATGTGTTCTGATCCGGAGATTTGGAGGTTTCTTTTTTCTTCTCAAGACGTACAGGAATGAATCATTGCCGTGCATTCTGGAGAAAAGAGGAGGGCAAAGCTTGACAAACCTAGCCACCATCTTTGCTTGGTCTCAGAGCTGAGGTGTAGAGAGCTTTGCCCCACACCCTTCTCTTCGCTTCTGTGACATTATACTCCTGGCTTTCTTCCCACCATTTTGCCATTTCTTTTTAGGTTCTTTTTTAAAATATTAGAATTCCTTAAAGCTTGATCCTAAGGTCTTCCTCTCCTTTCACTTAAACTCTTACCGTAGGCATTTTTGTCTATTTCTGTGACTTTCCATGTCATGCAAGTGCCACTACTTCTCAAATGGATAACGCCAGCTGAAATTCTGAGCTCCAGTCCCATACTGTCAGCCGTCTTCATGCTATAATCACCACTCACACCTCTCACAGGCCCCATCTTTCAGGTGAGCTCTTAACCTTTCTCCATTAACCTTTTCTTTTAGTCTCCTCCATCTCAGTAAATGGTGTCTCCATCCATCAAGTTTCTTACGCCCATCCCATGAAAATCTTCAGCATTTTCATTCCCTCACCCCCTACATCCATCCTGACTCTATTTATTTCATTTCTGTATCCAGAATGTAAGTAGTATCTGCCTTCTCTGTGCCCACTGCCAGCCACTCTAGCTCAAACTGTCTTCTCTCACACCTAGACTGAGAAAACCTATCTGGTTTCTCCTCCTGCAGTCTTATCACTCCCACTCCCACCCCTAATTCCTCACCTAGCAAGCATGTTCAGGTACTCTAAATCCAATTACTGCTCTTCCTTGCTCGAAACCCTTCAGTGGATTCCCTTTGCCCTTAGGATGGTACATCCTCTAGCCACACCAATTCTTTTATTTTCTAGGATTTGCTGACCCTATTTCCATCTTTAGGCTTTTTACATGCTCTTCCCTGTCTAGAATGTTCTTTCCCCAACTCTGTATTTCTTACACTTGTTACTTCCTCAGATTTTCCCTTATCCCCAAATCCATTGTTATACTTAATATTGTACTATGTTTTCTCTCTCACACACGTTCTTTCTCTCTCTGTCTCTCTCAGAGTAGACTCTAAGCTCCATGAGGGCAGAAAATATACGCTTTTTTATCCACTAATCCCTAGCACCTAATATCATACTTAAGTATGCAACAGGTGCTTCATATTTGATGAGAATGGATGCTTTTAGTTTATTACAATTAACTTTTTTGCAGACTAGCCCAGTCTAATAATGACCACTTCTTCAGCGATTACTTGACCAGAAGCAGTAAGATGACAATCCTGTCTTAATGCTACTGTATCTTCAAAATGGCATTCAAGGTAGCATCATTAGATAATGAAGTATTCTTGTCATACTTTCTACAGATATGCAGTAAAACTGCCTGCCAAAGGAAGGCTCCTTAATTCTTGAATATGTGAAATTACATTGCTTTTTTTCTCTCAGTTAAATATTTTACAAATTTTCCACTCACTTTTTGGATTTATATGGTAAACCATGACCATCAAAGCAATATCAACATGGTTTGAAAGATGACTCATAAAAATGCAAAAATCTTTTATTTGGTGGCTCTAGCTAAGCAGAAAAAACTCAGAGGAAGCAGTAAGCTTATTTTACATTAAATTTTGTCTCTTGAAATTTAAACATAATACTACACACCATAATGATATACAGCATTTCAAATAATTTGAAGCTAGAATAGTTCTTACAAGCTTTACCACCCTCCTACCGAAAAGTTGTCCTTTGGCATAAATATATTGTGGAGGGTAGTAGCTGTCATAGTAGTAACAGAATGAAGTTTCAGAAATATAGATAAGAAGTAAAAAAATATATATCACTGTGTATATTAAAAATTCTATTTAACTTCCTTTTTAATTCAAAATTACCTAGTAGAAAAGCAAACATATTCATTATACTATACCTAATTGAAAACGTTTAGGAAAATATTTTCAGGGTGTTACTTATAAGAATATTGGTAAGATTTATTGAAGATCAACAGTAACATTAAAACCCTTCTCAAAATAAATTGTTATACTAGCATGACATAGTGATTGGCACTAAAATGTCGCCAAGTCGCACTGTACAATTTATTGTACAGAGGGAAGAAATGTAGATTAAGTTAGTAAAGTATAACAGAAGATACCTATTAACTAAGTAAAAAAAAAAAATTTTTTTTTTAAAGATTTTTTTGATGTGGACCATTTTAAAATTTATTTATTTATGGCTGTGTTGGGTCTTCGTTTCTGTGCGAGGGCTTTCTCTAGTTGTGGAGAGCGGGGGCCACTCTTCATCACGGTGCGCGGACCTCTCACTATTGCGGCCTCTCTTGTTGCGGAGCACAGGCTCCAGACGCGCAGGCTCAGTAATTGTGGCTCACGGGCCCAGTTGCTCCGCGGCATGTGGGATCTTCCCAGACCAGGGCTCGAACCCGTGTGCCCTGCATTGGCAGGCAGACTCTCAACCACTGCGCCACCAGGGAAGCCCAAAGTAAAAAAAAATTTTTAACTGGTAAATTGGATTTAATGAAAATTAAAATTCTCTGCTCTTCCAAGGACACTGGTAAGAATAATGATTGGGAGAAAATATTCAATGTACATATATGTAAAAACACTTCCAAAAGAAGATATTAAAATGGTTAATAAAAAAAGGGAAAATTATGAGTTACAGATAAGTAAAATGTTAGCCTAAGAAGGATATCATGAAGATTTTTCCATATGGAAACAAAATAAGAAAGAAAGAAAACAAAAATATGAAATTCATATTTGATCCCCCGAAGTGGTAATAGGTCTTTTTTTCCACCAAATGCTCTTGGTATAGGTTTCATTGGTAAAGGAGGCACTCAAGTCTTAGTTAATGTACCTGTGATGTGTAGGTGTAACCAGAGTTCCCGAAGATGAACACTCTAAACAACAAAATTAAAACTTCTCATGCAGTTTAGACAATGTATGGAGGATTTGGAATGGATACAAAATCCCCCAAGTTGGAAGCTCTTTCCCTGGGGCTGCCATTTGCAGAGAATTTCATGTACATATTCAGACATGCAGACCTGCATAACTGCTTATTATAGAAATATTCTTGGTTACTGAATGTCTAACAGACTTAAATATACAGGGTTTCCCGTATATGGAAGAAAAGTGATTTCACCCATTCTCCATGCCTTGGCACGTCACGATCCCAGCCTTACATTTATTTGACTTCCAGAATTTAAATAGGCAGTGATGTAAATCAGAAGTTAATGTTTCACCTACTGGCAGTAAGTAACTAAATCATTGTACTCATGACGAGAAAGGTAAATCCTTTTCAATTTGGCCACAGAGTGGGAATGACATTTACTCTAATCCTATCCCTCTAAGTTAGATTGACAACAAATTTATTTCTATCCTACAAAAAATGAGGAATTGGAGGAGAATATGGAGAAGTTAAATGGTTTGGCAAAGATCACACAAGCTAGAAGTAGAATCCAAGTCTCTGGAGATCAGAGTTTCATCTTACTGAATGTCACAGCATTATAAAGTGAGAAATGCGTCCCGCTGTATACATGCACTTAATGAATTATTCTCAATAGATAGCTCCTCCAATTTTTAAAAAAAAATTATGTTTTAAGATTTTAAAATTTCAGTCAATCCTGTTATTTTTTTTAAATTTTGAATATTTATTTATTTTTGGCTGCATTGGGTCTTCGTTGCTGCGTGCAGGCTTTCTCTAGTTGCGGTGAGCAGGGGCTACTCTTCGTTGCGGTGCGCGGGCTTCTCATTGCGGTGGCTTCTCTTGTTGCGGAGCACGGGCTCTAGGTGCAAGGGCTTCAGTAGTTGTGGCTCGCAGGCTCTAGAGCTCAGGCTCAGTAGTTGTGGCGCACGGACTTAGTTGCTCCGTGGCATGTGGGATCTTCCCGGACCAGGGCTCGAACCCGTGTTCCCTGCATTGGCAGGCGGTTTCTTAACCACTGTGCCACCAGGGAAGTGCCTATTAACTATTTTTATTTTTATCCTCAAAGCAACTCTGTGAGGTAGTTAATATTGTTATCTCCATTTTATAGATGAGGAAACTGATGCACAGAGTAGTTTAATACCTTGCTAGAAGATGGTAAAGCCAGTATTGAAACTGAAATTATTCTAGCTGTAAAAGCTACACTTGTAACCTTATACTGCCTCCCAAGAAGCCTTTTAATAATAGTATGATTTTATTAAGTAACTTTGCCTTTGAAATCACTTCAGCCCATCTTAGAGCCCAATACAAATCCAATATTATTTGATGATTATACATTTTAAACAATTTATGTTTAAATTCTTGAACTTCTCTACCCACTCAAAATTTCACTTGGAGATAGTTTATAAAACTGGCTAAAATTCAAAATTGAACTGTGGACTGTAGAAACAGAAGAAACTCAAAACTGTATTTCTTGGTCCTCTAAATTCTGTAGGTACCATTTACTCTGGTTTCTACTCTCTAAACATGCGGTGTCTCCTGTTTTTCAAAGCTACTAATCCTTTTAAAAGTTTCATAATGTTGTATCCCAAATGTCTAAGTTAGGTTTTAATTTTTGCTATAGGTTTGATAATTTTTCCTTCTCAAAGTAAAAAAAGATACACGCTATTCTCAAAAGGTTTTTAACCAGATTTCACAAAGTAAGCATTTATAGGCGTATTTTCAAGGTAACCCAAAGGATATGTTTTACATTTTAGTTACCACTGGGAAAAGAAAAAATAAGTACAGTTAGCAACTGAATATAATTTCCAGTAGTGACTAAAAGTCTTATAAATTCCATTTTACTCCTCTGTTTAGTGACTAACAACTGGGTTGTCCTTCTAACTTTGAATAAACAGATAAGCAGAAGCTTTCCTGGGGATTTAGAAGTATAGTTACTATCTATATACGTACATTTTTTTTTACAGGTAACATTTACATAAACTTAAAAATGTTTGTTATTTTTAAGTTTATTCTTGGTGTATCTCATGTTAATACCAGTAATTCCTTTTCCTATGTGCATTTATTCTCAGGTAGCTCATACTAGAAGCCAATAGGAAGCTCAGGTTCCTGACATGCATGGCAGTAGAAGTTTTACTGTATGGGCTCTACGTCCTGGCGTGCAGTGCCTGTGGCAGCACTGGGAGTCTGGGCAAAGAGCAGTTTGTGTCTTGTTGCGGTGGGTCCACCTTTTAGGGTTTACGTCATGTCCTTCGGTCCTAAACTTCCAAAATCACGTTTGAAGATAGGGATGCAACTACATATAATAACATTTCAGTATCATTTCTATAAAATGTTAGAAAATAAAAGAAAGGTTAACAAATTAATCTAAAACCAGTAAATAAATAGCTACAGGTAAATTTATTTCTGAGTGCACAGTGAAAAAAGTGCATTTGGGGAATATTGTTCATAGTTCAGCTGATTGTACAGTAGCCTCAAGATTCCTCTTACTGTCCTTAAATGGTCAGATGGAGAGCATCACTATGGATTAAATACGGGTAGGTAAGACACAATGGGCAATCATCTGTTCTGTGGGCTTTTTAATTCTTGCTGTTTTCTTGTCTTGCATAACAATATATTACTATAGCCGTCAAGATATTGAGGCAATGTGTTGTGATAGGAAAGGAAAGGAAAGAGCTTTGATTTTCATTCCTTTTTTTAATATTCTTTCTCAAGAAGCGCTGCCTTGATTTTTGTGCCTGACACTAAGCAGCAAATGCAAGAGGTATCCAAGCTACCAAATTTTGCATGACTCTTGGTGTGACTATGGTAATGTGGTATTTCCTGTTACCATGGTTTAGAGATTTTATTTCACTCTCACTATCTGGTTTTCTAGTCCCTCCCTTCCTCTTGTGAATATAATAATGATAATAGTAACCTGTTTACACAGTGAATCTATATACGTTAATTACTTGTGGTTCCACTGAAAGATGATCCACTTGAGCTAGAATCGTGACTAAACTCAGAGGCATTGGTTGCAAACTTGTAAATGTAACTCACGTATATATCTTTTCTTTAAGTGAGACCAAAGTCAGTTTGGCTTCAATTTGCAATGCCTTTTACAGCCAAAATGGTGGTGATTTTGTTCTGCTGTCATGGGAATATTAGCTCAAACAGTAAAATGAACTCTTAAAATTGTTGCTATGTTAACTAACTCAGCTCTGGTGTATTTGTAGTCTTGGATTTGAATTTGTTGGCACATGGCTTGAATCACTGCTTTTTATGTATTGGGGAATGTACATACTTATATGAGTCAGTGTTCTTTAACTTGAAAAATTAAAAAGAATCAATAAGTAGTCTTTTCAGAAGGTGATGTGGCCTTATTTGTTTACAGCATGTGGAAATTTGACATACCTCCTCATAACCAAAACCATAGAACTCACTTTCCCATCACATGTATTGTAGCATTCTTTAGCATAATGAAGCTATATGTATTATCATGGTATTCCTAATCTGGTTCTGGAGGTGCCTTTTCTGATTCCGTGTATTTACAGAAGCTGATTTTCCCTCTTACACAATCAAATAACATTTCTTCCGATAACCTATACTTGTAAAAATGCAGTAGTTATTTCCTTGCTTATTAATATTTGTTATTCAAATATTTTTCTGAGGAGAGTTTAGTTTTCATTTTCTTTTTAGATACGTTATCTCATTAAAAATATCTTTTTGGTGTTGTTTCAGCTTTGAATTTTAATTCATTGTTGTTTTAGACAAACTATGATGTTCAAAAGTTACAATATTACCTAGAACTAATTATCTTCCTCCTTGAATGTAAAATACCACTGAAAAAATAATATGAAAATGAGAGTTATTATACATTAATTCATTAGACTAGTTCACTAAATACCACTAGTCTTTGGCCTAAAAGAGATGGGTTTTCGTGGGACATTTTGTTTTTCTAATTTTTCTCTGTAGCAGATATCTCTGTCCTTATTGTCAATGTGGACGAACAGAGCTCTGGTGTTCAGAATTGGGCAAGTTGTAGGTGATAGAAGCAGGGTAAGACCAGTGTTCCAATTCACCGATTTTTTTTCCCACGAGACTTAAGAGTAATTTTTTTTATTGTGTATTACCAGTGAATGTGGTCTTCTTTTTGACAATCAGATTATCCACATATCACTTTTTGTCCCTGTGTCCTCTAAAAGCAATGGTTCATTTATAATTTTTAGTAAGATCCATCTGGATTGTGCTTTCTTTTTGGTTAATAGATATAGATATATCTAAAAGCCCTACTTTTAAGTTGTGACGTTTGTCAGGATTCACATACTCTTTGATGTCAGTGAATATGGTGAACCTTATAGTAGTGTAATAACAAAAACAATTCAAAGTTGAATCTGATGGATTCAGTCCATAAATAGGACAGGTGGGTGCATGGGTGATCTCAGGTAGGCTTCACTGGCTAAAGTGACTCTTAAAAAGTGATTTGAGGAAAGAGATTTGGTGGATTAGTAGGTTGTTCCAAGCATAGGGGGTGGCATGAAAGAAGCTATAGGCAAGAGTAGGCGAGAAAGACAAAAGGTTCATTTAGGAGAAAAGAATGGGGAATGGGACAGGGTGTGGGAGGAGATGAGATCAGACGTATAAATTGGGAAAGAGTTGTGGGACCATTTGGAGACAAGAAAAAAGTTGTACTTTAAATGTTGAGAAAGCCAACACTGATTAGAAGAAAAGGTCTAATGAACTTACACCCCCAAAAGAAAGAGTGATGGCAGTTTACGATGTTTCATTGTTTAATAAGGAAGACAGTGACTGGGTGGAGCAAAAAATGAAGTGATTATTAAGTAGATGAGCATATAATTTATCATTCAAACCAGGACCCTTAGTAGAGTGAAAGGGAACTCTGCCTAATAGTTCCAGGGGGACAAAATGTATAAACTGGGACCATCCTGGGCAAATCAGGACATATGGTTCTCACATTATTATTGAATATTTACTTGGAGTTCATTCATAGATCACAAAGATAGGAAGCATTAAAATCCTGAGTTTTGAGAGTGCTACACCGTAATATTCCTTAACAAAATAAAGTGTCAGTAGTTGTATCAGATTCTGGCCCTGACTAGCGGGACCCATCACTGAGGTTGATTTATAGATATTGGCATTTCCATGGCGTTTCCATGGCATGACGCTTAGGTGTTGAGTCAGGCCTAGACTTGACTGCTAGTTCTGCCGCTGAGTAGCTGGTAATCTTGAGCAAGTAAGATGGAGATAATAGGGAAACCTGCCTCTCTAGGTTGAGGTCAGATTTAAATGAGATGATGTATGCGAAACACTTAGCACAATGCTAATGTCACATACTAAGCAACCAAATTCTAATATTATTCTTTTTCTCATGATAACTACAGCCACCACGACTATTTATATATTGGTGGTTAGCATGTTTTCAATTTAAGCTAATTTAAAGTAACAAATACTGATGTTGCTGGTAGCTTTCTGCCTTTTATTTGTAACGATAATTCAGTAATTAAAGAAATAAGTTTGGAAAACTATTTTTCATTCCAGCTTTAATATAATACAACTCACATCTCACCTTCTGTCTATCTCTGCCAGAAGTAGACAGATTGTCACAGTCGTATTATTGAATACAGTAACTCTCATTCTGTATTCAAGTAAGTCTTAAAAATGTTTTCAGTAGCATTGTGGTTTTCAAATCCAGTTCCTGTTCTGCAGCAGACTGCTGGCTGAAGAGTAATCATTTAATTTTCTGTTTTAGGTTAAAAAAAAAAAAAAAAAAGTTAGTTTTGCTGGGGGTGGGGTGTGGTCTTGGCAACTAAAAATAATGATGTGTTTTAGATCTTTTATGCTTTAAATAATTCTTTAGAGAGGTTCTTGAGATTGTTACCAGTAATGCAACTTGAACATGCCCTTCTTTGGTCCACTTACATTTATTATTACTTTTTCCTAGAATGCTCTTTCCCCAGATATCTACTCAATTCACAACCTTACTTTCTTCAGGTCTTTACTTAAATATCACTTCCTCAGTGAAGCCTTCTCTGACTACCCCATCCAAAACCAGAGCCTCTCTCCACTTTATTTATTCTTTCTTTACCTTTATTTTTGTAAATGACAGTTATTTCAGAAGCACTGTGATCATCCCCATACCTCTGAGATATATATATTGCTGGAGTAATTATAAACTCTAACCTTATAAACCTGGTTATAGAATGTCCGATCTTTTTGGTTTGGAGTGAGTTGTGTGGTAGCAATGGCTAAGGGTGAAATAGCAGCACTGTTTCAAGTATAGCCCTCCAGAGGAAAGACAGAAATAAATTTCTTTTTTTTTTTAATTTTTTTTATAGTAATCTTTTATTTATTTATTTATTTTTATTTATTTTTGGCTGTGTTGGGTCTTCGTTTCTGTGCGAGGGCTTTCTCTAGTTGCGGCAAGCGGGGGCCACTCTTCATCGCGGTGCACGGGCCTCTCACTATTGCGGCCTCTCTTGTTGCGGAGCACAGGCTCCAGACGTGCAGGCTCAGTAGTTGTGGCTCACGGGCTCAGTAGTTGTGGCGCACGGGCTTAGTTGCTCTGCAGGGTGTGGGATCTTCCCAGACCAGGGCTCGAACCCGTGTCCCCTGCATTAGCAGGCAGATTCTCAACCACTGCGCCACCAGGGAAGCCCATAAATTTCTTTTTAAACAGAAGAGAGAGTTCCTACTGCTGGTCCTTGAGACTCAAGGACGCTAACCTGCATTCTGGTTGGGAGAGAGGAACTGCCTCATCTTAACCACCTCCCTGAGTGCATTAGTCAGCTCAGGCTGCCGTAACAGAATCTTGTAGACTGGGTGGCTTATTTAACAGAAATTTATTTTCTCACACTTCTGGAGACTGCAAGTTGAAGATCAAGGTACTAGCAGGATTGATGTCTGGTGAGGGCTCTGCTCTGGAGTTGCAGATGGCTGCCTTCAGGCTGTGTGCCCATGTGAGCTCTTCTTTGTGCGCACCTGGAGGGAAAGGGAGAGGGAGCTCATGTCTCTTCTTATGAGGACAATAATCCTCTCTGATCAGGGCCCCACCCTTATGACCTCATTTAGCCTTAGTTACTTCCTTACACCACATACAGCCACACTGGGGGTCAGGGCTTCAACATAGGACTTTTGGAGGGACACATACATTCAGTCCATGACATGCTGCCTCCCAAATTATTTCTGTTTCTGAGTTTAGTTAATTAAACAAACACTTTTGAGAATCTTTTAAATACATAGGCACTATGCTAGGTACCAGGGAGGCCAAAGTGAATTATTCCATGCTCAAGAACTTCATATTTTAGTGAGGGAAATAAACATGGACACAACTAACTAGAAAATGTGATTGATGTTTTTTCTAAGTTTGAAGGGTGAGTAGAAATTTGCCAGGCATATTTTTGTAGGAAAGGGATGTAAAGGCAAAGAGGTTAGTGTGGACAAAGGCACAGTGTATTCAGGAAGTGATGAGAAGAGCAATGAACAGTGTGTGGAATGAAGTAGGGGGTGATGGACTTGAACTAGAAATGTAAAACTGCCTTGTAGTGTTTGTCTTCCCTAATGGTGTCACAACATTATCTGAAAAAGTAGAGAGCACCTAGTATGTTGATTTCTACAGTGAAGAATAATGAAAAGACTAGGAATGACTGACACTTATAATCTACAAAAGAGACTAGTAGTGCAAATAAAGTGGAGTTAGTACAAGGCATGTAATTAGTGGGATTATTTTGAGGGAATACAATTTCCACACACATTGAACTAAGTGTGTACTTTGTGTCATATTTGAGAAATCAGGATGAAATTTAAAATACCGTGATATTAGAGGTGGGAAAAATTGTACAATCACAGCTTAAGTAAGGAAAAGTATTAGATTAAAATTCTTTGGTTTTCTCCAGTGTTCCTTAAGTTTCTATATAAAATTTGTAGAACTATGTGTTTTTTTCCTATAAATATTTAAAAATCACTATTCACTTCCCACCAAGGTAGAGTAGCAGAGAGTGGATTTACTCTTCTACCTGAAACAGCAACAAAACAGACTAAATATATGAAACAGTGGTTTTCAAGACATTGAGCATGAGGCAATAAAAGAACTAATCCCTGAGAGATGGGAAACAAGAGGAAGTGATCCCTGCGAAAATCGCAGCTTACTGTTTATTCTAAGAGAATTTCTTGACCACTGCTCAGAATTATAGCTAATAAATCAACAAGTGGACTCACAAGAAACCCTCAATTAATCCAAAAGAAGACAGAAAAAAAAGGAAAAGGGAAAGAAAAAAGAATAGATGGGACAAATAGAAAACTAACAGCAACATGATAGACATAAACTTAACCCCATCAGTAGCACTGGTCAAAAGCAAGAGGGAGTGGCCTCAGAGCATAGACTCTCCAGGAATAAAGGAGGCCATTTCATAATGATAAAGGAATCAATTCATCAAGAGGACTGTTAGAATCCTAAATGTTCATACCAAATAGATAGCAACTTCAAGATACATGAAGCAAAACACTGATAAAATTGCAAGGAGAAATAGACAAATCCACAGTTACAGTTGGAGATTTAAATATCTCTTTCTCAATAGTTGATAGAAGGAGTAGACTGAAAAGGAGCACGAATATTGAAGACTCAGACAACACTATCAATCAACTTGACCTAATTGGTATTTATAGAGTACTCTGACCAATAACATCCCAATACACTTTCTTCTCATTTGCACACAGGAACATTTATCAAGAAAGACCATATTCCCAATCAGAACATGCCAGAGCTACGTTCCAGACCATCAGAGTCCTGCTATGACCCTGACTTGTTAATGTGATAAGCTTGACTCATGCCACAATATCAGTGGGTGAAAATGGTTTAAAGTGTTAGCTTGCAATGATATTGGGGCCTAGACTGGACTTTCTAGGGCCTTATATAAATGCAAAAACTGAACAGAGATATCTTTTCTTTTCCCCCTCTGGCTTAGATACTAAACTTACACATAGATCTCTGAGAGAAAAAACAGGTTAAAAAATAATTCTTTTATCCGGTTTTAAAATTTAAGGAGTTTTTGTTGTTATTGTTTTTGTTTGTTTGTTTTTGCTTTACATTCTCATTTACTAACACTCTAAACTCTAAACCATTTCTTTTAAGTAGAACGTGATTCATGCTGAAATTAATAGTATTTACCTGCTGAAGGCTTTATACTGAAAGGAAACAAAGAGAAAATGTATTTCAAGTCTTAGCACATACTAGGTATTTTTTCTGAATATGGTGCTTTTTCTTAAAGGTCTAATTTCTTATTATATTTCATTTAGGTGAGAGATAAAACTTACAGATTTTCCAAATTTAATATTAACTTAGAATAAAACTTATTCACAAATTTTCCAAAAAAAAAGACCATATTCTGTGCCGTCAAACAAGTCTCAGTGAGTTTAAATAAAAGGGTTTCAGTCATGGAAAGCATATCCTCTCACCATAAAGGAATCATAATAGAAATCAATAATGGAAAGCTCTCTGGGAAATCCCCCAATATTTGGGAATTTAAAAACATACTTCTGAACAACCCATGGATCAGAGGAAATTTAAAAAGTAGTTTAGACTAAATGAAAACACAACAAATCAAAATGTGTGGGATGCCACTGAAGCAGTATTGAGAGGGAAATTTTTAACTTAAAATGCCTATATTGGAAAAGAAGAGAGGTCTCAAATCAGTGACCCCAATATTCACGTTAAGAAACTAGAAAAAGAAGAGCAGATTAAACCAAAATAAGGAAATGAAAGATAATAATAAAGAGCAGAAATCAATGATATAGAAAACAGAAAAGCAGAAGAGAAAGTCAGTAGAACCAGAAATTCATTCCTTGAGAAGATCAATAAAATCGATATACCTCTAGCCAGGATTGTATGTTCAGTAATTTTATACTGTATCCTGGTCATATGAATGTTATGTTGTAGAGACTTTGGATTCTACCATAAACCAACTGATCTATCTCTGATAGAACATATTCTCTTTACTGGAGAATCAGGGATTAAATGGAAATGCATTTATACAAAAATCAAAGATTTTAAATTGGAACGTAGTATAGTACTGAGCTATCTCAAAACTATGGTTTGCCAGGAAAAACACACTTTTTGCTTTGAGTGGTTCTCATAAAATCTTCTTAACCTCTACCCTTGACTTCTCCTGCCGGAGCACATCTCTTTCTTCTAGAACATCCATCTAACCCCAACACAGCCTTGACTCCCAGTGCCTTGCTCAGTTTCATGACATGTGGCATTTCCAGTGATTCTCCAAAACAGAAACTACGGTCTGGATTCAGCCCAGAGAGGTACTGTGTTTGGTTTTGCACAGTATGTTTAAAAAGTTAGCATTTGTTGCTAAAATATAACAGATAAATGGAATAGCTGGTAACCCAGGACCCACATTTGTCCATGCCAATAATCAATTGGAACTGACTGGTGGCTTTTTCCTTCGACTCCCTATTAAGTGTTTTTACACTAATTGAATTAATTTAATCATCACAGGAATTCTTGTTCAGTAGCTTTCACTATCATCACCACCGCATGTAAGGAAATTGAGTCTCAGAAAAGTTAACTAACCAAGTTCACATAGCTAGAAAGCGGAGGACCGGTGTTTAAACAGAGGTGTATCTGAATTATTCTAAATGCCTTTCTTTATAACATCAAAAACAAGGTAATATTTATTTGTCATTTCAGTTGAAAAATCAATATTCATAAATATTATATGATGATAGCTATAGAGCCCTGGGTAACAAGTTTATCACATTATTTAAATTGTGCAAGGTTAAAATTTACATTCATCTGTCAGTTTTCCCTGAATTCCTTAAGGCTGGATTTAACCCGGGCTACTTTCTCATTTCTAAAATGTTGACATTTGTTGTTTGTACTGTCCTAATTGGTTATCAGTAGGTAATTGAGAAATATATTCATTTTAACACTATTTTCCTATTTATTTAAATACTTTAACATGATTCCCTTCCATGAAAAGAACAACTAATCACCACCAGAGGACAAGGATGGGCACTGAGGCCTTTAGTTTTCTGTTTTCAAAAGGAGCACAGAATTTAAACTTTACTTTGAATAAAAATTGTTCTTGATTTAGATAACAATTTATATCTTTCATCAAGAAACAAATGTCTCTTCCCTGCAAAGATAGACTTGTATATTCTAGCTTAATAAATATTTACTTTTTGTCTGAATAGATTAGATTCTTTAATCCCAGACTGTTTGTGTCTATCTAAATAGTATTGTTATCAGACTAGAGCTAGTATTTCCAGTTTTCCACACACAGACTACATGACAAATAATGTATACATCTATTCTACAAAAGTCAATTGGAATTAAATACTAACTTATTCTTTGGGAACATTTATGGCATAGGTCATATACCTTATTCAACTAAAAGTAAGGAAAGTATTAACCTCCCCACTTTAGATTAAATTTTAAAAGAAATTAAACAGGTTCTTGTTTTTAACAAACTATCTTTTCCCTAAAGCTTTCATTTTTAATTGGGCACTGTCTGAGAAAATTAAAATCAGGGACACTCTTTGTATGTCTGCAGTGAATATTGGTCAGATGCTCTCACCAGTTGTAATTACAGTTCAGTGAAAAATCTGTGTGTGGCCCAAAGATATCAAGCTTCAGATTTTAGGTACTTGTAGCAAAGTATAGTCTTGTACATGAAGACATTGACATTGTTACGGAATAGAAGGAACACTGGATTAGGAGTCAGACCAGAATTATTCTGTCTGTCAGTACCCTGTGTGACCTTGGTCAAGTTATGTTTTTCTTCTTTTATCTGTCCTCAAAGCCCAAAGGAGGGAGCTGTATTATATCTTTAAGATCCCACATATAATGTACCATTGCCTTTCAGTGTGTTGTAATAGGATCACATTGTACAAAATATCTCCCAAGAATGGGATTAACTATAGCTATAGAGCCAGCAGAGGGAGCACAAGGCATGAATTTATGTCTGGATCTTAGGAAAATTGGGGGATTCGGGGAGTGGGGGTCATATGGTTAAACATTAACCACAGTTCTTAAAACAGAAGATTATTTTTTATCAGGTTATGTTCGACTTGATTTGAGCTATAATTGTGTCTTGAAATGGTGACATTTTTACAACTACTGATAGAATTCTACCTCTGTAATTATTGGTAGTTATAATAAAGAGCTGTGTTCTAAAATGACATTTAATAATGGTTATTCGTGAGGATTACTGTGGTTTATATTCTGTATTGTTAAGTATATTTAACAAAAAAAATCATAATTTTTATCATATCAGAAATATTCTGGTTGATACTGTAATAACTCTGCTGTTTGAACTTAACCCAGAATTAAAAGGGACTGTGGCTTCAAATATTACAGGCTTTTAAAAGTCCTGTTTAAGTAATACCTCATTTATCTACCATCCCTGGAATTATGGATTTCCAAATATTTTCCAGATAACAAAAGCATGTTTCATAAACGTACTACCTTAAAATGGTTTAAAAGTACTTCAGGGGCTTCCCTGGTGGCGCAGTGGTTGAGAATCTGCCTGCCAATGCAGGGGACACGGGTTCGTGCCCCGGTCCGGGAGGATCCCACATGCCACGGAGCAACTAGGCCCGTGAGCCACAACTACTGAGCCTGCGCGTCTGGAGCCTGTGCTCCGCGTCTGGAGCCTGTGCTCCGCAACGGAAGAGGCCGCGACAGTGAGAGGCCCGCGCACCGCGATGAAGAGTGGCCCCCGCTCGCCGTAACTGGAGAAAGCCCTCGCACAGAAACGAAGACCCAACACAGCCAAAAATAAATAAATAAATAAATAAATAAATAAATTTATTAAAAAAAAAAAAAAAAAAAAAAAAAAAAAAAAAGTACTTCAGATAAGAGATGTTGCTGTGCAGACTTTCTCCAGTTTTTAAGTACAGGACCTTGTGCACATTTGAGTCTTTTTCTTGATACTTTTGTTGCTGTGAACATGGACTGTTGTACTGAAAAGTAATGGAATTCTGAGTTTGCTCCTACTTTAATGTCAAAACTCTCTTCTCTTTTTTGGTTATGCTATTAACCATTTTGGGAAACCATCCTGGTTTTCCCTTCTTCATTAATTTTATTATTTAGAAGTTTTAGCTGAGGAAGCTAATAATTTAGCTTGTTGATAGTTGTGTTAAATCAGACAAATAAGACCTTGAGTTAAGTTCATAGCTTTCGTTTGGGCATTGATAACCATTTCTTGCATGGAAATCTTTTTTTTGGCTGTTTGGGTTTTTTTTTTTTTTAATCGATCTTTATTGGAGTATAATTGCTTCACAATACTGTGTTAGTTTCTGTTGCACAACAGAGGGAATCGGCCATACGCATACACATGTCCCCATATCCCCACCCTCTTGAGCCTCCCTCCCATCCTCCCTATCCCACCCCTCTAGGTCATCGCAAAGTATCGAACCCATCTCCCTGTGCTATGCTGCTGCTTCCCACCAGCCAACTATTTTACATTCGGTAGTGTATACATGTCAATGCTACTCTCACTTCGCCCCAGCTTCCCCGTCCCACCCCATGTCCTGAAGTCCATTCTCTACGTCTACATCTTTATTGGCTTGGGTTTGTCTCTGCAGGTAGGAAAGGGGGCTGCTCCTCTATGTGAGGATGTCACGGTAGAGGAGGGTTTCTTATGAAGTTACTATGAATACGTATTTGGTTTCTTGGTTATTCTAAAAAAGTATTTCTAAACTTTAACTCAAAGTATATTTTATCCACCACCAATCAGTCAGTGGATATTTTTCTTAAAAGGAAAGTGGAGAAGGAAATAACTAAGTCACTGTGTATACATGAGAGACCTTGCAAAGGAGTTGAAAGAAAAGAAGAGGAATGGACATCTGTGCCCTTGAAACTGTGTTCACAAAAGAAATGGAATAAATATACAAGCAAAAGATAAAGGAAGATGTATGTTAAAATGTGTAGAACAAGTATAAATTAGTAATTAAGTACACAAAGGTTGAAAGGAAGTTGAAATAAGAGGATAGAGTTTTTACAAATCTTAAGATTTTTAATAGTAATGAGGCTGACAGATGTTGAGAAAAGGCACTTACTAGTAAAGACCTGCAATTCCAATTAAGACTTCCTGTTCCTATAGCCCTTCCAAAGACTAATTGTATTTGCTAAATTAAGATTACGGGCTAAGCAAAAAGAAATCTTGAAGTTCTAGTTGGGATCCTCAAATTAAGGGTCTACCACCATCTTCCTGATAAATTGTTTACAAGATTAGGTATCCTGGGACTCCTCTGGTGGCGCAGTGGTTAAGAATCCGCCTGTCAATGCAGGGGACACAGGTTCGATCCCTGGTCTGGGAAGGTCCCACATGCCATGGACAACTAAGCCTGTGGGCCACAACTCCTGAAGCCCACGTGCCTAGAGCCCATGCTCCACAAGAGAAGCCACCGCAATGAGAAGCCCGCTCAATGCAACGAAAAGTAGCCCCCACTCGCCGCAACTAGAGAAAGCCCGTGTGCAGCAACGAAGACCCAATGCAGGCAAAAAAATAAAATAAATAAAAATTTAAAAAAATATTAAGAGTAGGTATTCTGCATCATTTTCTAAATACAGTTATTAGTGTCATGTTTCCTTTGACTATCTTTTAAAATCTGACATAGAGTAAACATACTTCATTTGGTAGGTTTCCCCTGGGAGGAAATTTCTTTACACTTAGGAAGTGCCTTAACAATTTGTGATAATAACTTACAAACTGTTCATTCTGGCTGCTCTTGTGTTCACTATGAGATAATCCCACTTTTCAAATGAATATTCTCATTAGATATCATTTCAGTCCTAGTTGTTGCCATAAATTAGTGACATTTTGCTACAGAATTTTTGTTTTTAAGTGGATAGGTTTGCTGTCTGCTCAGTGTGCAGTTTTTTTCAAGGGACTAAGAAAGCATGTCAGAGAAAGGCAACCTAATTTCTTTCAAGTCAGAAGATGCATTTCTGTTCTTTATAGAATATATTTTCTAACAGAGAAAATACCATAAAACTTCTAATAAACTTGATATCTTTAGAATTACATACTAATTACAAAATACTTTCTGTCTTGTGCTGTTCTTGAGTTTATATACGGATACACATTTTTAAGTATGTTAGCCATGAAAGAAGTATAAAGTGAAGTGAAGACTAGGGATAAAGTTTTTCTTTTGAGATAAATTACCAATTTTTAAATTTAGTTAGGTCATTCTTATTTGGTAGCATTTCTGACCAAATTTAGTCAAAATTGAAAAAAAAAATCTGCTTAAGAAAACAACCCTTTTGCATTATGTCCACTTATTAGAAGTTTTCCACTGAATTACTTCAAAGGTTAAAAACATGCAAGAAGTTTTGCATGCATGCCTTTGTGAAAAATAAAAGTAACTGTTTTTAAGTTAATGATAGATTATTTTATTTCATGCACTTATATTTTTGTTAATATAGTTACCAGATCATGTATTTTATCCATTATTTTCAAAATATTTTTACTTATAATAAGTCATGTAACATTATTTTTAAAGTTGTTAGTGATCTTTCAGTTTTCCTTCTGTGTCTTCCTTATGTTGTTACTGTTACCAGGGGAAATTCAGTTCTTGAGTTTTAAGCTTTTTTTTTTTTTTTTTTTTAAAGAAACATTGTTGGTCATGTTGCATGACATGCATACAGTGCAGATTATACTGGACATTGTAACCATAATTTCAAGTTCTTTCCAAGATACCTTTTGTGTTTTTATGGCAAAGAGATTGGATTCTCCAGTTTGCAATTCAGGATGTGCCCTGGCTTACTAGATTTTATAAATGGGTGTCTGTATCTTTTGCTTTTACTTCAGAGTTTTTGAAGATGAGTTACTGCCTTTTCCTTAGAGTGCTGAAACGTGGAATAATGTAGACCTGATGGATCATGTTGCATTCAGTGTGGATGGACACATCTTCCCATGCATTGTGCCCCGTACTGCTAGTTCACTAAACATTTGCATTTTAACAAGCCTTACTTGAAAATCAACAAGCTGGTGATGCTGAGGTTTCTTATTTTGTACTCTACCATATATACCATAAAAATCAATGCCATTTCAGCACTTGTCCTGGATGGAAATGAATTTTAAACTAGTTATTATGTATCTAAAATAATGTTTATGGTTATTAAGTCAGTTACATGTGAATGAATGGGCGGTTTGCTCTAACCTTGCTTCTTTTTGTAAATGTCAATGTTTTTAGCAAAGATAATTATGTAGTTGGTTGTCTCCTTCATCTTAATTTTAGATCCTTAAAAATAAGATTTTTGTGTTCTAAAAATAAACAAAGACCTCTCGTTTCCAGTTTTGTAAGGCAGGATTATGGATATCTTTGAAGTTTCTTTTACTGGAGTAAGAAAGATGGAAGAGAAATAGAAAGACATTATTAGTAGCAAGCGTATTTTCGACCCTGTTATATGTAGAGCACTGTAAAAAGATCTACAATCAAGGCTGTACGTGAACTTAGCATTTGGGGGGAAACCATATTTGCTATACCTGTATATATTTTACATATATATGTGTGTAGGTGCATAGCAATTTAATAGCATAAAACAAACAAATAATTAGGAGTACGTAATTTGATAGAGAGGAAAAGCCTGGGAAGTTACTTTTTTTTTTTTTTTCTATTTCTGTTATATTCTACAAATACAAAGGGACACATTTTATGAAATGAATTTGTTCTAGTCTTCATAGACTTTGAGTTTTTAATCACTCAGAGGTGTTTTAATCCTCAGATTTCCCCCATGTTTATTAGAGCCATCCACTTCTCCCTCAGCCTTTCCCCCGACCTCTGATTTGATCTGACTGTCTTTGACAAAGACTACAGGAATCTTGTCTTTGGCAATTATTGCTCTGCTTGACTCTCTCTGAATAGATGGAGGGATTTTTCACTAGAAGCAGACATTTATATAAACAGACCAATATTTCAAAAGTAATAGTCATCATCTTCAACTCCCCTACAGCTACACACATCTACATGCACACACTCCAAGGTGCCTCTTCCCCACTCTCCCAGTACGGGTCAACAGTCGTTTTATGCTGCATCAATAGAATGTTTACATGGTTATAACCAGATATTATTCACAGATGATCCGTATAGTATAGATGATCCATATAGTTTACTTTCTTAGACAATTTGTCTAAAAATGTCTTCAATCTTTAGAATAAAAATTTGGCAGGGTTTAGAATTCTATGTTCAGAGTCATTTTCACTCTACATGTGGAAGGCATCGCTCATTGTTTTGTAGCTGTTAAGATGTCTAATGCCCTACTAATTCTTGACAGTTTGTATATGGTTCTCCCTCCTTCTCTCTCTCTCTCTCTCAGTTTTTATGATCTTTTGTCTCCAGTGTTTTAAAATTCCAGTCATATGCTATTATGCTTTGTTTTTACCTGTTTTCAGGATTCATGGAGGGCTCTTTCAGTTTGGAAATTCATGTTTTTCAGTTTTGAGAACTTTCCTTGGAATAATTCTTTAATAATTTCCTTCTTTTCCCCTTCCATTTTCTTTGCTCTTTTAAAACATTCTATGTTAAACTTTGTGGACCAGTTCTCTGATTGCCATTTTCCCACTATTTTCCATCTCTTTGTCTTTTCTCTTCCACTTCCTGGGAAAGTTCTTCAAATTTATTTTTTAACTCTTCTGTTGAATTTTTTATATTTACATTTTCCAAGAGCTCTTTTTTTTTTTTTTTTTTTTTTTTTTATTTTTGGCTGTGTTGGGTCTTCGTTTCTGTGCGAGGGCTTTCTCTAGTTGCGGCAAGTGGGGACCACCCCCCTTCATCACGGTGCGTGGGCCTCTCTTGTTGCGGAGCACAGACTCCAGACGCGCAGGCTCAGTAATTGTGCCTCACGGGCCTAGTTGCTCCGCGGCATGTGGGATCTTCCCAGACCAGGCCTCGAACCCGTGTCCCCTGCATTGGCAGACAGATTCTCAACCACTACATCACCAGGGAAGCCCCAAGAGCTCTTTTTTGTTCTCTGATATTCCTTTTTTATATGACTTCCTTCTTGTTTCATAGTTGCAGTATATTTACTTTTTCCTTTAGCTTAGTAATTGTAACATTTTGGGAATTTCATCTCCTCCCTGCCTTTTCTCTGTTTCATCCAGGTTCCTTTTTTCTTTTCTTACTTGTTTGTCATTTTAGTGGCTTTTTCTGGTGATCTTTGGCAGAGTTGATGTTTAAAGTGAGCCACTAAAGAACGAATTGGAAGTTCTGTGTGCTTGGGTTGGGCTTTTTTTTTTTTTAATAAATTTATTTATTTTATTTATTTTTATTTTTGGCTGTGTTGTGTCTTCATTGCTGTGTGCAGGCTTTCTCTAGTTGCAGCGAGCGGGAGCTACTCTTTGTTGCAGTGTGCGGGCTTCTCATTGCAGTGGCTTCTCTAGTTGCAGAGCACGGGCTCTAGGCGTGCGGGCTTCAGCAGTTGTGGCATGAGGGCACAGTAGTTTTGGCTCGCGGGCTCTAGAGCACAGGCTCAGTAGTTGTGGCACATGGGCTTAGTTGCTCTGCGGCATGTGGGATCTTCCCGGACCAGGGCTCAAACCCATGTCCCCTGCATTGGCAGGCGGATTCTTAACCACTGCGCCACCAGGAAAACCCCTTGAGTTGGGCTTTTTTGGCTGGTGGCTTCATCTCAGAGTGCTCCAGCTGGACTAAGTTTTTGGAGAATCCCCAAATGTTGGTATCTTTGGGTTCTTTTGTCTTAAGCTTTTTTTTATTTTAATTTTTATTTTTTGGCTGCACTGTGTAGCTTGTGGGATCTTAGTTCCCTGACTACGGATTGAACCCAGGCCCACAGCAGTGAAAGCGCTGAGTCTCAACCACTGCACCGCCAGGGAATTCCCCACTTTTTATTTTCTCCTGAGAGTAATCCTCCAGTATTTTTCTTGAGTATACACACCTCACTGATGGCATTCTCTGAGCTGATCGGGGGATGAAGCCAGAAGTTTCAGTGTTCAGCATCTAGGCTTTTACTTAATCGCTTTCAGTGTAGCGCTCCCATCCTCACTTGGGTGTTATATCTGTAAGTCCAGAGTCTGCCTGCTTCATCCTCTGGAGAGTGAACACCTCTATTCTTCTCCCAAGATGGAGGGAGGCATTCATTGGGCTGAGTGGGAGAGGGGAGGGAACTGAAAGTCTGACTTGGTAATACACACTTTCAGTCAGTCTTCCTGTTTTGGGCCTCATCTGCATCCTACTTTCTAATACCTGGTACTTTTAAGACCTGTACCTTGCTGGAGTTCTAGAGTATGAACTCATTAGCGTCTGGTCTTCCTTCACTTCCAGCTTAGGTTTCAGCTTTTTCTAGTCTCTCTTCTGCTCTCTATCTATAATAGTCACTGAATTTTCTCATCCATTGCCATGGCTTTCATTCCTGGTTGTATGTTTACAGTTCCCAAATGCATATCTCTAACCTAAATCTCTTTCCTGAAGCCAGATGCACACATCCAAATGTCTAGTTGAAACTTTCACTTGGGTAATGAATAGGCATCTCAAACGTAGCATATCTAAGAGGGAACACCTGATGATCTCCCTGGAACTACCCCCACCCCAGTGGATAATCTCCCATATCAGTAAATGGTATACCTACCCTTTCATTTGCTTACACTAAAAACCCTGATCATATCCTTGACTCTTCTCTTTTACCTCACATCCAGGCTGGCAACAAATCCTGTTGGCTTTGGCATCAGCTAGGTGTGTATACCAAGGAAAGATATTGGAGAATAGCTCTCAGGAGAAACTGAAAAGTGTAAGACAATTGTATTTCCAGGTAAATGGGAGAGAATGCTTTTTTTTTTTAAGTGCAGTAAAGATATGGAAAGGAGATATTTGCCTAACTATAAAAATATCAGATATTTGTGTAAAGAATCAGAAACCAGATAAACTTTGAAATTTTAAGCTTAGCAAAAGTAATTTTCAGGGAATTTCTACTTTGTATTTTATTCAGTAAACCAATATTGAGTACCTGCTATGCACCAGGCATTGTTCTAGGTACCAGGGATATAGCAGTGAGCAAAACAGGTGAAAATCTCTGCCGTGCTGGAGCTTACATACTAGTGCAGGATCAGAAAACTTTTTCTGTAAAGGACTGGATAGTAAATGTTTTAGACGTGGCACATCAGATTGTCTCGGTCACAACTACTCAGCTCTGCCATTGTAGCATGAAAACAGCCATAGACAGTACAGGAATGAATGGATGTGGCTGAGATCCAATAAAACTTTATTTACAAGAACCAGGTGGTGGACCGGATTTGGTCTGTGAGCTGTAGTTGGCCAGCCTCTGTTCTAGTGGATGGAAGCAGTAAAAACATATAAGTAAAGCATATAGTATTTTATAAATTGATAAGTAGTATGGGGGATAAAAATAGAGCAGGAAGGAAAATAAGGCATGCCAGGGTTGGACTGTGATCGGCTTCAAAGAGTAGGTGACATTTGAGAAAAAACTTCAGGATGAGGGAGTAAGCCATACTAGACTCTAGCAGGTGTGAGAAAGGAAAGGTTTGTCTTAAGGATACTTAGTGGAGAATAGCTCACAAAAGAAATGCTGGAGATGTTGGGAACCTCAGAAACTTAAACTGGGGAGTCAGCACCTCCAGGGCATATTCTCTGCCCACCTCCCCCTCTCCCTTTCTTTCTCTCTTCCTGTGTGTCTGTGTCTATATGCCTGTGTTTGTGTGTTGTGTCTATGGTCTGTCTTTCTCTTTCACTCTCTTAGCGTAGGTTCATTTTCTCCTTTTATACGTGGATTTTCTCTGCAAAACTAAACCATGACCTTACATCTTTACAGTCTTCTAACCAAAGAGGAGAAACAGTCTTTCTCACCATTCCTAGTTAGAAAAATCTTAGGCAAAGTTTTCAACTGGTTCAACTTAAAACACCTATCCATTTGCCAATCTTTGTGAACCAGGGGATGGGGTATTATAACTGACTCACCGTGTGCCATGAAATCACTTTTTTCGGGAGAGTCAGTTCTTTTCCTAAAAAAAGTAAGTGGGAGTGAATCATGCTGGGCAGAAAAAAAAAAAAAAACAGACCACCCCAGATAAGAGATAATAAAATAAGGTGGTTATGAGTACTGGCTCTGAAGTCAGATTACCAAGGTCTAAATTCTAGCTCTTCCACTTAAAAGCAGTATAATCCTTGGCAAGCTGATTTACCTCTCTAATGCCCTAGTTTCTTCTTGTATGTTGTGACGATAGCATTAATACCCTTTTTATTAAGCATGTTGTATGTTAATTTAGTTTAAAAATATGAAAGATTAAAAAGGTGCATGGCATAGAGTACATTGTAAGTAAGTGACAACTACTGTCATTCTTATTATTTATCCTCAGCATATAAAAGGATAACCAGTGGGATCGGCCCTAGGAATGTAAGGTTGCATTAACATACCATCATCAATTAGTACAGTCTACTATATTAGTAGACTTAAAACTGTATGGTCATCTTAATAGGTATAGGAAAAGCATTTGATGAAATTCAACACCTATTCATGATGATAAGAAAATTCAGTTAGCAAGGAATTAGAAGGAATAGAGGGGAATTTCCTCAACTGAGGAAATTCTATGAGAAAACTTACAGCTAAAATCTTACTTAATGGTAAAAAACTGAATGCATCTTCCCTAGGATCAGGAAAATAACAAGGATCTTCACTCTCACATTTATTCATTATTGTGCTAGAGATCCTAGCCAGTGCAGTGAGTCAAGAAAAAGAAATGTTAATAATCCAGATTAGAAAAGAAGATCTACAGGTGTTTTTATTCACATAAAACATGGTCATATGTTTTAAAATCCTAATGAATCTATAAAAAATCTACTAGAGTTAATAAATGAGTTTAGCATGGTCGTAGGATAAAAGGTCAGTATATAATAATAATTGTATTTTGATATTCTTGTGATAAACAGCCAGAAATTGAAATTTTAAAACAATGCTATTTACAGTAGCATAAAAAATACGAAATAACTTAGGAACGAACATAACACGATACAGGCAAGATCTGTACAATAAAAACGAAAGCACTGCTAAAAGAAATTAAAGAAGACATAAATAAACAGGGTGATCTCATGCTCGTGGATCAGAGACTTAGTATTGTTAAGATCCTGAAATTGATCTATACATTTAAATAATCCTAATCAAAATCCCACCAGACTTTTTGGTAGAAATTGACAAAGCTGATTCTAACATTTGTATGGATGTAAAAAGGACCTAGAATACCCTAAAGCAATTTTAACAAAGAAAACTTAAGTTGGAGGACTAAGACTACCTGATTTCAAGATTTACTCTAATTTACAGCAAGAGTAACCAAGATAGTATGTGATAGCTTTTTAGACCAATGGAATAGAATAGAGTCCAGAAATAGACCCATGCACATATGGTCAATGAAATTTTGACAAGGCTGCCAAGGTAATTCAGGGGGTGAAAGGGATAGCCTTGTCAACAAATGGTTCTACAACAATTAAATATTTATATGCCAAAAAGCCCAGTAACAACAAAGTGAACCTTGACTCTTACTGCATGCCATACATACGTATGAAGTCCAAATAGAGCACAGACCTAATTATAAGAGTTAAAACTATAAAACTTCCAGAAGAAATTATAGGAGAAAATCTTTGGAATCTTAGGTTAGGCAAAGATTTATGATGCAAAAACTACAAATAATTTTTTTTTAATTTCATGAATTGGACGTCATCAAATTTTAAAACTTTCTTCCACTTCCCACCGCCCCCCCCCCCCAAGTATGGGAGAAGTTGTTTACAAAAATAAATAATACCTGATAATGAGATACAAAGTAAGGAAATATAAGTCCTTTTCTCAGGGTAGTTAAGATCATTGTTTAATCTTCATCAATATGTTAAAATCTTCCTTTAGTTTTATAACCCACCCTACTCTGTGTTGTACTTAGGGTATATTTTCATACTTATAATTCATAGGTCATAAGAGACAGCTGCCTCTGAGTAGACTGTAATTTTATCTCAATGACAGTACCCAGATGTTTAAAAAATGATACTACAACCAATTTGATGTTTAGCTGATAACAAGGTCAGAGAGTACACACTTCCAGTTTTATGATAAATAAGTTCTGGAGATCTAATGTACAGCATGGTGATTATAGTTAATAGTACTCTAGCATATCCTTGAAAGTAGTTCAGAAAGTAGGTCTTAAATGTTCTAACCACAAGAAAGAAATAGTAGTTATGGGATGGGATGGAGGTGTGAGCTAAAGCTGTGGTGGTCATCATTTTGCAATATGTATGTATCACATCAACATGCTGCACACCTTAAACGTTCACAGTGTCATATATCAATTACATCTCAATAAAGCTGGGAGAAAATATTTTAAAGCTGACCAAAAAAAAATACCTGATAAAGGACTTGTGTCTAGAATATATAAAGAACTCTCACAACTCACGAAGAACAAAAAGAACCCATTTTTTTAATAAATGGGCAAAAGATTTGAATAGACACTTCAACAAAGAAAACATGAGCACAGGGAAATTCATTAGGGGAATGCAAATTGAAACCACAGTGAGATCCACTTCACACCCACTAAAATGGCTAAACTTAAAGACTGAAATATCAAGTGCTAGCCAGAATGTAGAACAGACAGTTTGGCAGTTTCTTATAGAGTTAAAACAAAGAGCATACAACACAGCAATCCCACTTCTAGGTATTTATTCAAGAGAAATGAAAACATATGTTCACATAAAAACTTGTACGAGAGTGTTTATAGCCTCTTTATTCATAATGGCTCAAAACTGGAAGCAACCCAAATGTCCACCAACTGATAAATAAACAAATTGAGGTTCATTCATACAATAGAAAACTACTCAGCAATAAAAAGGAATGAATTACTGACACACAAAACAATGTGGATGAATTTGAAAAACATTATGCTGAGTGATAGAAGCCAGACACAAAAGAGTACATGTGGTATGATTCTATTTACATGAAAGCTAGAAAAGGCAGAACCATAGTGATGGAAAACAGACCAGTGGTTACCTGGAGTGAGGTCTGGGGGTGGGCATATTGGAGGAGGGACTTGACTTCAGAGGGGCACAGGGGAACTTCTTGGGGTAATGGGAATAGTCTCTATCATGATTATGGTGATGAGTCACATGAATGTTTGTATTTTTCAAAACTCATTGAATTGTCTACTTAAAATTGGCCAATTTTATAATATGGAGCTCATTCCTCAATAAAGCTGATTAAAAATAAAGTAACCAGCAGTGTAAGACTGTATTTAAATATCAACCGAGGGGTAGAGAAGCTAGTATGGTTCAGAGGCAGGTTAGAGAAACCTTTCACAGAGCGTAGGGAGTTGTGCCTTGAAAGAGAGGCAGCACTTAGATGGGTGGAGGGGGCAAGAAGGGCTTCCTGCATGTAGAAAGAGTCTGTGTCTGCAGGGGAGTGAGCCCAAAGCTTGGCGGAAGGAGATTTGGTGTCTAGCTGGAGCTCTGCCTTTAATAACCTTAATAATATTTTGTGTTTCTCTGCATTTAAACAGCTCTTTAGGGTTTGTAAAGAACTTTTGTATTCACTACACTATGGAACTTTGACCTTGGATGAACTACCAGCTCTGTAGCTAAGTTTCTTCATCTGCTCCCATTGTAATGTGGAGTTGAGGTGCTCCTTATTTCTCTGGTGACTACTGTTTGAGTGTGTCAGAGGGAGGGACCGGGGCATGGAGAGGAAGTGATTACAAGTTGTGAGGAATGTCTGCAGTTTTCAAGGAGGGAACCCCATGCCACCTCGCAGTAACTGACCTCTGTCTGCATTGCCTTCCCCGTCGGGCTGTTACTCTTAACTCTCCTCGCCCCAGCGCTGCCTGTTTCCCCACATCCTGCTTGTCTCTCAACCACCAAGGGCCAGCTTCTGCCTCCTCCTCCCCACTGAAAACAGTTTTGGGTACAGTAACCGTTGATTTCTTTCCTTGTGTCAAATCCAGTGACTTTGTTTCTTTTTCTCAATCCTTCTTTACCTTTTAACAGTGGTGAGTGCTCCCTCCTTACGATTATTCTCCTGACTTCGAGAAGAATGTCTTTCTCTTCTTGTTCTTCTACTGCTAGCTCTTTGAGTACCCTTTACTGTGTTTACCCTTTTAGTCTTGGTGTTTCCCAGATTTCTGTCCTTATCTCTCTTGTTTTATATTACATGTTTTCCTTGGGTGATCACCTGTACTTTTATAATTTCGACTGATGCTAATAGCCCTTAAATTTCTTACCTCTCTCCTGAGCACCAGATTAGTATTTCCTGAATCTGGATATTTCTTTTTTTTTTTTTTTTTTTTTTTAAGAAATCTCTTCCAAATGCAACTTTTTTAAAATTAATTAATTAATTTGGTTGTGCTGAGTCTTAGTTGCGGCTAGCAGGCTCCTCAGTTGCGGCTAGCAGGCTCCTCAGTTGCGGCACGCAGGCTCCTTAGTTTTGGCATGTGAACTCTTAGTTGCAGCCTGCAGGATCTAGTTCCCTGACCAGGGATCGAACCCGGGCCCCCTGCGTTGGGAGCATGGAGGCTTACCCACTGCACCACCAGGGAAGTCCCTGAATCTGGATATTTCTAACCACCTCCATCTGGATATTGCCGAGCACCTCTGCGTTTCGTGGCAGAATGGTTAAGAGCACAGCTCTTGGAGCCAGTCTGCCTGAATTTGTTTCCTGACTCCACCACTTAGTAGCTATGAGCCTTAACCATACTTTGCCTCAATTTTCATCATCCCTTCAAAATAAAAAAAGCGTGGAGAATAATAGCACATCTGTCAGGTGATGACCTGGTGAACAGTGTCTGATGCTCAGGAAGCACCCTGCCACTGAGCTGCTGCCACTCTTGTTCTCTTTGAGGCGCAGCCCTTTGTCTTCCTGGGTCTTCTCCCTACTCTTTGGCTCTTCTTCTTTGAATCCCTGGCATGTTCAGTCACATTCTCAGCCAGCCACTAAGTTTCCCAAGCTTCCCAAACCTGAGAGTCATCCATGATTCCCTTTTTTCACTCTGTGTTGTCTCCTTTGCCTTCCAAATAGCTCCTTTTTGCTTCAGTTCAAGCCCTCCTCACCTCTCACTTGTAGCGGCGTAAAAGTTACCCAAAGTATCTTTCTGTTTCCACTCCCGTTCCCTTGCCCACCCCTGTCCATCCTTCCCGTCCTCTTTAGGAGCCAAGGAATCTTTCTGAAACAAACATAATTGTTATGTACTTATACCTCTCTGCACAGGTATGTGGTTTTCAGGTTCTGTGACAGGGCCTCTGCGGCCACCACGAGATGAGAGCGCATCGGGGAGAGATGGAGGACAGAGATGAGCAAGGTTGCTCCATCACCTCTCCTGCCCATCCCTGCCCCCCACCTCCCACCTGGACCCTGAACATAGCAGCTTTGCTTCTGTCTCTCTTGCTTATCATTATAGTCCTGCTGTCAGAAAACACCTCTGGCTTTCAGGATGAAGTCCAGGGTCTAAGTAAGACACAGGAGGCACTTTATGAACTATTCCCGCTACTGCCCTGACCATATCGTGGTGCTCCAGATACTTAACACTTTATGAGTGTGCGTGCTGTGATGTTTGCTACACCCACAGTGCTCAGATTTCTCTGCCTACCCTCGTGCTCTTTTCTCTGCCCACATTACCTTTACCGTTGCCTGATTTGCTTGGCTAACTCCGGATTGTTCCTTAAGATTCAGCTCAGGCATCACCTCCGGAAATGATTTCCTGTCCTCACTTCAGGTGCAGTCAGGCAGCCCTCATCTTTGTCCCCAGTGCAACATGCTTCTCTCCATCACCACAGTGACTTCTGTGTAGGCATAGCCTCCTTGACCTGACTGCGCCCTCCAGGAGCACAGAACAAAGATCGTGTGGCTTTTGCTTGTTGCTGTATCCCAGGCAGACAACGCTCTCATTCCCTGGCATGTAGTAGGTTCTTGGTAAATGTTGGAGTTACTGTCTGTCTCAGTGACTTAGTGCAGACCTCTTAGCATGGTCTTTTTTAACAGGCCCATGCTGATCTTGCTAGCTTCATCTCTCGCCATCTCGAACCCTCCGCCCCGGTGGACTTGCACTTTTCTGGCCTTATAAGCTATTGGTACTTCCCTGAAGTCTCTCTGTGCCTTTCTATACACTTTCCCCCTTTCAGAATGGCTATCCCTCCCCCTTTACTTTTCCCAACAAGCAAACCCCCTAACCTTCAAGGCCACCATCAAGGTAGATTTCCTCTGTGAAACGTACCTAACCTTCAGCTGTACTCCCATGGCACTCTCTTCAGACCCATGGAGTTCTCTGATTTCAGTATTGTAGACATTTTTTTCCTCTTATTCCATTAGACTTGATTTCCTTGGGGGCAAGGAATCATGTCTCTTTAACTCATTTTGTAAGACTGTAACATTAGCTTCTTACTGCATACAGAAAGGTCCAGGACTTTTGATGTGCCACAAGCGGCCCTTCACAGTCTGTCCTTAAACTGTCCTCATCTCCTGCCACCAGCTGGGCGCCCTAAACGACAGCCCTTTGCAGCAGCCAGTGGTTTTCTGAGCACATTCCAGGTTGGACTCATCATGCATATTTATATGCTTCTTTCTTTTGTGAAATGCTGGCTTTTGGCAGGGGCTCTGTTTTCTTCAGGATAGTGTGTTCTTTTTATTCCAGTTTTTAAAATGTATAATATTTCAGGCATACACCAAAAAAAAACAGTAATATAGCAGTCACCTATGTATATATCCAGTATTACTGAAAGAACATTTGAGAGAGAGGGAGAGCTGAGCCTCTTATTTCTTCCTCCCTGATCCTATTTCCTTCTCTTCTTTCTCAGAGAATAATGACTATCCTAAATGTAGAGTTTATCATTTCCATATATGTTTTATTACTTCAAATGTTTTATCTGTAGAAGATATGTAATGTTTTGCATGTTAAAAACACTGTATAAATAATACCTCATTCACATTCTCTACCAGGGTCCTTGCTTGTAGAACAACATTGTTTTTGAGGATTATCCCTATTGTTACACGTAGGTTTAGATAACCTTAAATTGCTACATAGTATGCCATTGTATGACTCTTCCACAGTTTGTTTACCCATTCCATTCCTGAGAGTTTTTGTTGTTTTTAATTTTTCACTGTTAAACCAATTTACAATGAACATTCTTGTACAAAAAGGAAAATCTAGTCTTTTTCTAATTTAAATAAAAAAGTATTCTGGCAGCTATATCCTGAATGAAGATCAGTACACTTGGAATCAGTTTCACTTATTTCCAGAATCGGAATTACCCCTTCCATACAAACATCATGTGTGTCACTCACTCTAGCATTTAGCTGGGGCTGGTACTTTGAATGCAAAAGCTTTAAGCAAAAGTTACTTTTCTCAGCAATTTGCAAGTCATGTCTCATATAAATTTAGGTCATTTTGCCCTACAAATGCTAAACAGAAGACAAAATTGAATGTTTTTTAAAAATTAAAAAAAAAAAAACTTTGAGAGCTCAGGCTAGCAGACCTGAGGAATAAAGCATATTAGATTGTAGAAGAATAACAGCCTGAGTAAGTGTGAATTCTGTTTTTAATTCGTGATAGAAAACTGGGAGTGACCTCAAATCATCTGTTCTTACACCAGCTTTCTTAAAAACAGCTGGGAACAGTAGCCACAGCTTCTTGAGGTGGACCATGTCAACATTGTATGCCCATAACAGTCAAATTTTCTGTTATGTCCAACTGAAAGAGCTTATGTTTGAATTGCAGCTCCCTTCCTTGTTTTGTCTTCTACCAACAATGAAAAAGTATTGTTAGTATTCTCTTTTAAAATAAACAAACTAGCCTTTCTTCTCCAAAGGAAACAATATCAAGTCCTTTTTGCTTTGATTCCTAGGACTTGTTTCATAAATTTCTGAAAGTGATGATAAAAGTTACCATAGATTACCTCTGTTGTCCTTCTCTGAAGGGTACACTCTTAGAACACTGACAGAGAAAATCCCAGGTTTATTGAACCCATAAAACAGCTCCTGAGTTCTGGTATTTTGTAAACTTGAAGTGCACTGCTGTACTTCACTTGCCCCCTTTCCTCTTACTAACACCAAAAAGCTAACTTCTTCTAGGTATATTTATTGTTTTTGCTTTTTGTTTGGGCATCCAATTGATGCCTCTGAGTCTTGCCATGCCCTATACTAAAATCAACCACCAAAGTCCATTCAGTCTCAAAAAACTTTTGAAACTCCATTTATTCCAGAAAATACACTACAACCAATTAAAAGAATCTTACTAATTGCCCTCTTTTATGCATTTCCATGTGAATATGCTTTATGCACTATCCCAACATATTTTTATCTTTTAATTTTCATTGCCTGCAAAATAATTTGTATATTTAAGAATATATACCCCCATTGCAGTTTAGTACTATGTTCAGTTATTCTTTTACTCAGCAGTTTTACTTTATCTATAGTCAGTCTCGCCTCAGGTATACTAAAGATTATGTACAAGGGTGTTCATTGCAGTGCTATTTATAATACAAAAAACTGGAAACATTGCAATGATTCATTTCTAATGGACTAGTTAAATTAAGGTATATCCATATGCTTGGATATCAGTTAACTGGCACTCAATATATGTTTATTGAACGAATCAAGGATTATATTGTTAAGTGGAAAAAGTGCAAGGTACAGAGCAGTACCTATTTTGTGGGAAAAAAACATGGATGTATATGCACAGTATTCATTCATATACATGCCTTGATGCATATAATATTGTTGGAATCATAGACAATAAACCGCTAACATTTGTTACCAGTGGGTCATGGGTATGGATGTGAGGAAAAAGTGTGATGTTTACTTTTAACTTTAAAAAAGCAAAACTAAACCTCAAATAGAGAAGACCCAGAAAAGTAAAATGATTGAAAAGAATGTACATACCCTTACAGATTGAGTCTTTTTTCCTACTTCTTTACATAGCACTTCCACTTCACTCTTCTCACTGTCCCCTGTTTTGCCTCTGTGCTTTGCCTTCTGTTTGGAAATACCTTCTCTCTTCTCTTGCACAAATCTTTTTCCTTCATCATAAAGTCTAACCCCTTCATGAAACTTTGCTGAACTATTCCATTTCAAAGAAGTCTCTCTTATCAACATATGCTTGATCAGTATCATATGATTTCACACTTACTCACTTAGTAATTATTTCACTTATTTTCCTGCTGTATTTGAGTATAGATTTAGAGAATATTCTTGGCTTTGTTACATTTGCTTTGTACACATCCAGCATTACCAATAAGTGTTAAGGAATTTTTTTCATTCATTTTTTAACATTTTAATGTTAAAACTTAATCTAGAAAGAATACTTAGTAGTCTTGTTTTCCGTAATTATCCCATTTAAACCATTTGAAATTAGAGATTTTCATAAATTGATATTCAAATCAATATTCTGTTTAGAAAGGTACCACTAAGAAATACTAGAGTAATGTTTTGGGCATTAAAGAAGATACTACAGGTCATACTTATATGGAAAAGTACATGGAATCAGAATTGTCTTGATTTTTAACTTGTCATCTAGCCCAAGGAAGAATACTTTATTCACTCGATATAGTAGATTTAACATTAGGATCATATAATTATGTGTATTTGAAGCTCTATTATTAGGTACATACACATTTAGGATTGTTATAGCTTCTTGATAAATTTGCCATTTCATCACTATAAAATTTCTCTCTTTATCTCGGGTAATAATATTCTTATCCTTAAGCCTACTTTGTCTAATATTAATATAGCCGCTCCAGCTTTCTTATGATTAGTGTTTATACAATATCTCTTTTGTATCATTTTACTGTTCACTTATCTGTATCTTTAAATTTACAAGTGTGGCTCTTATACATAGCATGTTATTGGATTTTGCTTTTTTATCCAGTCTGACAATCTCTGTCATTTGACGAAAGTGTTTAATCCATTTACATTTAATGTAAATTTGTTTTATACTTTGAAAATTGCTCATTTAGGTCTGTTGGGATGCATCTTAGAATCATCTTTACTCTGGGCTAGAATAGCCCTACTCCTAAAGCATGGCCTTTCTGAGAATTCAACTGAGTGTTCATGTTCAATGAGTTTTATCCACTCTGGCTGGTTGGAACTTCATCCCTCCACCCTTTTGTGATCTCCAAAATCTCTGTTCAGTTTGTGGCTCCTGGATGGTGGTTTACTGCCACACCTTTCAAGAAGACACTGGAGCAGGTTTTGAACATTTCAGATGTTCAACATCTGAAAACAGTTATTTTATATATTTTGTTCAGTTTTTTTAGTTGTTTACACAGGGGAGTTATTCAGTACCAGTTAATCCATCCTGGCCAGAAGTAAAAATCTTGTAATACATATGTTTAAAGCCATTCTTTTTTTTTTTTAATTAATTTATTTATTTTTGGCTGTGTTGGGTCTTCGTTTCTGTGCGAGGGCTTTCTCTAGTTGTGGCGAGCGGGGGCCACTCTTCATCGCGGTGCGCAAGCCTCTCACTGTTGCGGCCTCTCTTGTTGCGGAGCACAAGCTCCAGACGCGCAGGCTCAGTAGTTGTGGCTCACAGGCCTAGTTGCTGCGCGGCATGTGGGATCTTCCCAGACCAGGGCATGAACCCATGTCTGCTGCACTGGCAGGCAGATTCTCAACCACTGCGCCACCAGGGAAGCCCATAAAGCCATTCTTTTTGAGAATAAGAATATAAAGCTATAATATAGAATCATAGACTCTGTATTATGCTAGAGAAATAATCCAATGCACTTATTTGAAAGATGAGATACTCCAATAAAGATGTTAAAAAAAATAAAATAAATAAACCCATGCAGTAAGATACAAAAAAAAGATGAGAAAATTGGGATACAGCAAGCTCAAGTAACTTCTAACAGATTGCACTATGAGTTACTCAAAAAGTCAGTCCATATCTCAGGTTTTCTTAATATCTGTCCACTGTCCTGTCCATGATAGTAATCTTCTGAAAATTTCTCCTCTGTTTGAAATATAATTTGAAACTGGCAAATTTTATTTTAGAACCCTTATAATTTAAACATTCTTTTCACTTTATTATTTGTTATATCAGTAGTATTGTTAATCCTGCTGTTAACACAGGCACGAAAAAAGAATCTTTTAGAATAATCGACATTCTGTGCAATGTCAATATAAAACCTAGAAAAGGAGACACTTAGTTCTTTTAATATAATTGGGGTTTTGTTTGTTTTTTCAGCTTGTTTTCCTTGCTGTCTAAAAAACACAACAAAGTTCTGGAACAAGCCACACAGTCCTTGAGAGGTTCGCTGAGTTCCAGTGATGTTCCTCTACCAGATTATGTAAGTAGTTACCTTACTTTGTCAATAAAAAAATTTTCCTTTCATTGCTAAATTTAAAAATAACAATACCCCTCTCTTCCCAAGATCTGGCTGTGATCTTGTTCCCTGAGAAACCTATGGTAGGTAAATAAAGGATTGACATCTCTAATCAAGGGAAAAAATTTTTGATGATTATTAACAAGTAGTTGAAGAAAGTCAACCCTAAATCAATGATTGTTAATAATTAGAAATCTTATTAGTCAAGAAAACCACTCAAACTAATTACAGAGAAACAAAAGGAGGGATTTTATAAGAAGTGTGCAAAGGTTTCTCACGGAACTCAAGGGGAAGATGTACACCTGGATTTCAGAGAATGAGAACCTGAAATGGAAAAGCCATTGGATTCATTCAAAATAGCCTATCTTGGAACTTCCCTGGTAGTCCAGTGGTTAAGAATCCGCCTGCCAATGCAGGGGACACGGGTTCAAGCCCTGGTCCGGGAAGATCCCACATGCCGTGGAACAACTAAGCCCACGCGCTACAACTACTGAGCCCGTGCTCCTAGAGCCTGTGCTCTGTAACAAGAGAAGCCACCGCAGTGAGAAGCCCGCGCCCCGCAAGGAACAGTAACCCCCGCTCGCTGCAACTAGAGAAAGCCCATGCATAGCAAGGAAGACCCAGCACAGCCATACATACATACATACATACGTAAATAAGGAATGATAATTCTTAAAATTAGAAGGAAAAAAAAAAAGCCAGTCTTTCTGGGGCATTTAGTTTCAGTTATCTGCTTCTTTTTGCTTCAGTTTTATTCTGCCGCTGCTTTCCGTAGGCCCGTTTTCCCTATTTGCTGACTGAAATAGCAACCCCGACCCCTCCCCCACCCCCTTTCCCTCCCAGCGCTTAACATGTCCTTGGGAGTGTCATGCCTTTTGCTGACTGATCAGAGTCCTAATTCTCAGATCCTGGGAGAGAGAATCTAATTGTCTCTGCTTGGGTCAGTATGCTCCTCCGATCTCGTCAGTCATGGTCAGCAGACAACAGCAGTAACATGTTGCATTTGTTCCCTCCTCTTTAAAGATGAAGAGCTTATTACCACCTGACCTCGGGGGATGATGATGGAATAGAACCCAGCACAGGGATGAGCATTATATAATAGGAGGGGGAACTCGTTATGAGTTCCTTTAGGGCTGTGCCACTGTCTGTGACACCTCTTGTGTTTTGGAACATACCTTAGATGAGGATGCTAAAAACTTTCATGTCACGGACCACAGAGGTAGTTCATCCAGTTCTAATAAGGACCTCCCTGTTTGTTTGTCTGGGGACAACTTAATGAGTTGATATTTAGAAACTTTAGGAGAGAATTTTTATATTCTAAGTTTGAGGTGGTGATGTGTACCAGACAGCCGGAGAGTTGTTTTGCTTGCTTCCTGCTGTCGTTTGTTTCATTTCTAAATGGTTGTGCTGATATGAGACTGTGGGAACAGCACCCAGTCCAGATATCAGACGCTGATAAACAGAGATAGCTGTGTGCAGCCACAACCTGACTGGTGCTATTTTTCATCTCTTTTATTTATTTATTTAGTGTGTGTGCGAGAGAGATGTTATGATCTGTCTTCCCATTATGAGATTTAAAATTCCAAAGTACTTCTCTCCTACCAAAACAGTTAGTATCTTTTAAGATTTTCCTGCTAGTTGAATAGTCTCAATTTCTTGAAAAAATGAGTGTTATAGTTGACTTAATTCTATCCTTGTCATGACTTGTTCTAAGAAAAATAATTCTTTCTAATTGCTCCTTGGAAACCTCAGTTGGGGCCAGAGTGGCAGTAGGGATTATATTTATTAAGAACTTGAATTTTGTTCATCTGTAAGTGTTTTGTAATTTTTATACACGTATTATTTGATTTATATAGTATTCCTGTTAATTCTACAAAAATGTGTTGAATGTATGTAGTACTGAGGTTGCCCTAGCGGTGTTCTCCTTTAATCAGAGGCCAGAAAATTGATATTTCTTTGAGAAAAGAGGTCATATTTAACAGTATTTGCCAATCATGGAGATGATTATGCAGTGAAAGGACAAGTTGAACTCGTAATGGACATATGAATTCTGTTGAACTTTACAGGTCATTGACTGTTTTCCTCTTGCATGAAGTTTTCACTGAGTAAAACTGAATTTCTTGAGGCATCCACTTCCTAGAAATACAAGGAAAATTCCATTTGGAATCTGCCATTGACAGTCCTTATTATAACATTTGTGGGTATGAGACTTTGCAAATCACAGCATTTTCCAAATGGGTTTATGAACTTGAATTTTGCTGCCTTTCCTCGGAGCTAAGTGCAGAGGGTGGGTAACACTGATTCAGTAGTAGTGTTGATAACTGTGAATCACTCCTCCTGCCACTGAGCTGAAAGGTGATTAAAGAAAACAGTAGCAACCTTAAAAGTAAGTACTACACTATGTTCTTCTTTGGTGATAACTCATGTTTTATTGGTCATTCCCATTGCTCAAAATACTACGTATAAGTGAGTGAACATTTGAAACCATATTCTCATTATCATTCTCTTTTAATTTGGTCATTAACTGGGCAAATACAGTATGTTCCCTTTTTCTTCCCCAGAAATTTTACTTGTTAAGTGTCTCTGCCAACAACCACATAAAATTCTGTGTCCTTGACTAATGCTTTAGAAAACTTGTTTGTAAAAGATGGAACAGGAAAACGAAAGGGTCTTAATGCAGCAGTGGATTCCTGGATGTATACTTTCTACAGCAGGATTGAGAGAACTATAGTAGCAGAGTTTGAATAACTGTGTAAAAATAAGAATATGTTTTTCTTCTCACTGTAGTACATAGAGTACTTTCAGTCTACCTAGAGATTTCTGAGTTTATTAAGAAAATGTTGATTCTCATTATACTGTATAGTTCACCAGTCAACTGAGTAACAACATAGAAAGCAAATAGCGAGTTACAAAAACATTAGTATTAGTACTTTAGTACAGCCATGCTTGTCTGAACATCTCAGGGGATACCTGAAGCCTTCAACCAGCTTCTAGAGAATGAGGAAATTCCCTGACTGCTTAAGGGAAAATAAAACAAAAAATTATACTCAAGTTCTCCATGGGGAGAGAGAATGCTCACTACAGAGAGTGATAGCTGGTCAGAGAGTGATAAAGGTGTCTAGGAAAGCTAGTGAAGTTCAGTTGAGTTGGCTGAGTTTTGGTGTCTTTATACCAGGGTTTCATAAAGTTTAATTCAGTGACTAAAGAGACATGAGAGAATTGTTAAAGAAGAATCTTTCAACACTTTTTTTTTTAATAGATTTATTTATTTTTATTTATCTTTGGCTGCGTTGGGTCTTCGTTGCTGCTTGCGGGCTTTCTTTAGTTGCGGTGAGCGGGGGCTGCTCTTCGTTGTGGTGTGTGCACTTCTCATTGCGGTGGCTTCTCTTGTTGTGGAGCACGGGCTCTAGGCACGCGGGCTCAGTAGCTGCGGCGCACAGGCTTAGTTGCTCCGCAGCATGTGAGATCTTCCCGGACCAGGGCTTGAATCCGTGTCCCCTGCATTGGCAGCCAGATTCTTAACCACTGCGCCACCAGGGAAGTCCCAACACTTTTTTTTTAATAAGAATAAACCTCTTAAACAACTTTGGTCATATAAAACAGAAGCTGAATATAGACAATGAAGCAAAAATAATAAGTGAGTTATAGTTGCTTTTTAAATATAACCGTGGCTTTTAATTATGACTGTTGTCACATGTCATGTAAGCATTGTTTCCCTAATTTCTAACAATTATCTTAGCAACTAGTTGAGATGAGAGGAATCTAACTTTTATTCTAGGTGGAATCATAAGGAACCAAAATTTATTGCCCCATGATCATCAAAGAATTTTTGAACCTTTTCATAGGACCAACTTTCTCATCTCATTCCAAACGTAAATGCAAAGGCACAAGCCAGAAAGACCCTGGCCAAAGAGTAAGGAGCCAGATCAGAAAAATCAGGAGAAGTATAAACAGTAACTAAGAGTTTATCATCAACTTGCTAAAAGCAAGTACAGTCGACTCCCCCCTTAGCCACGATTTTGCTTTCTGAGATTTCATTTACCTACGGTCAACAGTGGTCCAAAAATATTAAATGGAGAATTCCAGAAATAAACAATTCATAGTTTGAAATTTCACACCATTCTAAGTAGTGTGATGAAATCTCTCGACATCCAGTTCTGTCCTGCCTGGGACATGAATCATTCCTTTGTCCAGCATATCCCGACCATTAGTCACATAGTAGCCATCTGGGTTATCAGATGACTGTTGCAGTATTGCAGTGCTTGTGTTCAAGTAACCCTTATTTTACTTAATGACCCCAAAGCATAAGAGTAGTGGTGCTAGCAATTTGGATATTCTCTTACTGTACATAATTCATGAATTAAACTTTATCATAAGTATGCCTGTATAGGAAAAAACGTAGTATACAGTTGTCCCTCGGTATCTGAGGGGGATTGATTCTAGGAGCCCCCGCATATACCAAAATCCAAGGATGCTCATGTCCCTTATATAAAGTGGTATAGTACAATTGGCCCTCCATATCTTCAGATTCTGAATCTGAGGATTCACCCAACCACAGATAGAAATTTCCATCCAAGGTTGGTTAAATCCACAGAAGTAAAACCTGACAATATGGAGGTCCAACTGTATATTTATTGGAAAAAATCCACGATGTGATGTAGGATGGTGAGTGATTGCTGATGGTACATGGTCTCTTTCGGGGATGATAAAAGTGTTTGAAAATTAGATTGTGGTGATGGTTGCACAATTCTGAATGTACAGAAAACCATTGAATTGTACATTTTAAATTGACAAAGTACGTGTGGTGTGTGAATGTTATCTCAGTGAAGCCATTAAAAAAAAAAGTAGTACTTGGAGCACTAGGAAAAAGAAAAAAAGAACTATTTGTTGAACGTAATAGCATATAGATACCAACTTGGCTGGCATTATGGCATGAGGGTGAATGTTAGAAAAATAAATTTTATACTTCGGGGAAGTTAATATTTTCAATTAGGGAAAATGTTTCTTAAGTAGTGTCTTGACTTTAGAAACTGCTGAAGTCAATTAGATATGCAATTACAAAAAGATATGTGTATTTTTCAGCCTGGCTTAAGAGCAAAATAATGGAAACAAGCAAAATCTATCAATAGGGGACTGATTAAAGTTTAATTCTATCCAATGCAGTATTCTGCGGACATTTTTTTTTAACAAATTCAGTCCATATAGGTTTATCTGAAAAGATATCCAGAACACTTAAATCAGTAGAAACAAACAGAAAACCACACTTTATAGTATGTAGGTTATATGTACATGTATGTTTGAAAATATGCATTTAATTTTTCTGGAATAATTCATAAGAAACTATTAAACAGTGGTTACCTGTAGGGAGTCAGACTGAAGGGAAGGGAAAGTAGAACTTACACTTTTTGCCTTATGCTCTTCTTTATAGGTATAGATCTTTACATTTTTATCAAGTATAGGACTTATTTTCCCCTCCTTCCCTCCCTTCCTCCCTCCCTCCCTCCTTTCCTTCCCTTTTTTTTATTCCCTCCCTCAGTCCTTCCTTCTCTTCTTTATTATTTTCAGATAATTTTAGACTTACAAAGAGTTTTCAAGAATTTCCATATATCCTTCACCAGCTTTCCCTTTTGTAAATATCTTACATAACCATAGAACATTTTTCAAAACTATTAACCTTGGTACAATACTGTTAACTAAACACAAATCTCATTTGAATTTTACCAGTTTTGACACTAATGCCGTTACTCTTTTCTAGTATCCAATCCAGGATGATCCCACATTGCATTTTGTTGTCACGTCTCCTTAGTCTTTCCTTGGATTTCATGACCTTGACACCTTGGAAGAGTACTAATCAGTTATTTTGTAGGATGTCCCTCAATTTGGGTTTGTCTGGCATTTTCTCATGATTAGATTGATGTTATGCTTTATTGGGAAGGATACTACAGAAGTGATATGCCCTTCTCAGTACATCATTTCAGAGAATACATGGTGTTGGTGTGTATTACTGGTATTGATCACTTCACTGGGATGATGTCTGTCCAGATTCTTCACTGTAAACTTGCTGATTTTCCCTTTGAAATTCCTGTATGTTTTATATAGTAGTTATTTCCACTATATTGGAAATACTTTATTAGATTATTAAATATTTCCACTATATTGGAACAGTATATGGGGGAGGTACTTTGAGATGGTGCCGATATCCTGTTTCTTCCTAAACATTTTCCCACAAATTTTAGCATCCATTGATTGATCTGGCTTCAGCATTATTTTACTGATTTATTAGGGATTTTCTGTTTGTCTCATTCCCTCTAAATTTATTATTAGAATTCTTCTGCAAGGAAGAGTTGTCACCTCTCCCTGATGTATTTATCTATGCAGTTGTTTATTTCTATCAGTATGGACTCCTGGATATGAATTTTCTTCTTATCATCCAGAACTGTTGTTATTTTGTTACTCAGGTTGTTCCAACTTTAGGCGCTGGGAAACTAGGAGTTCCAGAAATGTTCTGAGAATGCTTCTAAGGACAATTTTAGTTGGAGGGATCCCCTCTTGTTTAAAAAAGAAAAATTTCTTCATTCTTAAAAAGCACACCTGAATTGAGGTAAAGAATATTGCCCTTTCTTTATTCCTAAGAGGAAATTTGTCCTGTCCCTTCTTATGGAATATGGTAGAATATTCTTTTTAAGGATTTTTTAAAATTATCATTAAAAATACTTAAATAACTTTTATGTTCCTTCTAAAAGGAAATAGGATGTGTTTGCATTGAAATCTGGCAATGATTAATTAACCTTCTAAGAGACGTTTAAAGAATACAGAAAACCCATGCATATTAAATTCAGTAGCAATGTGTGAAAATTTAAGAAATCATAGTGATTTCTTAAATAACAAAGAAAGTTTGAAGAATCTTAGGAAAAGCTGTTTTTATATTAGCTCTGTAGAGCAGCAGTTAAGACTATTTTCACTACAATGGGAAGGGGGAAAAAAAAGAAACTGTGATCACTGGTTTTTACAAATTTATCACACATTGCTACTGAATTTAATATGCGTGGGTTTTCTGTATTATTTAAACTTCTCTTAGAAGGTTAATTAATCATTGCCAGACTTCAGTGCAAACACATCCTATACACTACGAAATGTAAAATAGATAGCTAGTGGGAAGCAGCCGCATAGCACAGGGAGATCAGCTCGGTGCTTTGTGTCCACATAGAGGGGTGGGATAGGGAGGGTGGGAGGGAGACGCAAGAGGGAGGAGGTATGGGGATATATGTATATGTATAGCTGATTCACTTTGTTGTAAAGCAGAAACTAACACCATTATAAAGCAATTATACTCCAATAAAGATGTTAAAAAAAACCATTATTTTAATTTTCTGTTTGCTCGAATTTTGATTGTTTTTCTCTCTTTCTCCCTTTCTGCCTGAGTTCATAGTTCCTAATAGGAAGAAAAGAAGTCTACTATTTGGAATTTTCTTTGATATATCCTTGATTTACATGGCAAATAGAAAGCAGCTGTCTATTTAAGCATCTAATTCTTGAAACCATAGTCCCCTCAAGCGTCATCTGGAAATAATGTAGCTTGTAAAACAAAGCTAAGAAGAAAAGGCAATGTTTGTTTTATGTGGGATGAATGATTTCTGTTGGGGTCCTTTAATTCGGCTATTATGAGGGTTATTAAAAAGCAGTATTACAAAAGAGGTTTAAATGAAACGAATTTTTTTGAGCTGGTATCTTATTATTACAGTTGATTATAGTCAAAGCTGCAAAATTTTATAAATGGCACTTTATTATAGTTTCTCCAAATAAGACCCCCAAAAACTAGTCATCTTACTCATTGTATGAGTGGAAATTCAACTCTTTCCATAGTGGATTTAATTTCTGAAAACAAATTGTATTTGAGAATTCAGCTTTGCCTATTTTCCTGGAAATTTCATGGCTTTCTGAAAAATTCTTAAGAAATCTTACAAGAGTATTTGGGGATTACCTTATAAATGCAAAAATGAACATGAAAGCAGCAGAGTTTATCTAGGCTTCAGGCTTTATTGGAAGACTCAATTAACACCAGATAAAGTTAAGCCTAAATTGTTTCTTAACTTATTTATAAATTACTTGAGTTTCTGAGATGTGAATTTGGAGATCTCAGTTCTGAGAAGCAGTACGCTTTGGGAAACAGAAGACAAGTTAATTTGTGCTTTGACAGTTGTTAGAGGCTATTCCATGATTGGAGTGTATTGGTTTTCTTAATTTGTTAACACAACATAGTATTTGTTTTTGATAGTTGACACATAAGAACTAAGTTTCAGTTCTTAAGTGTACTTGCTACCACAGAAATAAAGTTACTTAGCATGTTTGATTATAAATAGGGCAGGCATGGTTAATTATTTTTATGCATTTGAGTCTTATCTCTCACCTGGTATCTTCTATGATCTCAAATTTGTATTTTGACTGAGGTCATAAGGAGAATATTGTGTTACTCTGAAACATATCTTTTTTTCTTGAACGTACAATGTTAATTGATCAACTTAGCAAATGAATTAATGACGTATCCTTTTTAGGGTCATATTCTAAGCCTAAAAAGTACTGAGCCTTTAATAATCAGTATTAACTCTTTTACGAAGTTATCTCTTATGTATCATACTGGTCAGTGAATTCCAATTAGAGTAACTTTTGTTTCATTATTAGTAGTGCTTTAGCTTATTAACCAATTCCAAGTCCTAAATTCCCCATACCCATTGTGAATTCTCATATAATTACTAATATCATCCAGATTAACAGTAATATCAGTTACAAAAGAGTAGTACATGCATTAAAAAAAACTCCATATGGTACTTGAAATTCCCTATTCTTTCATCCAGCAAGTAGTGAGCAACTGCCATCTTCTCGGGCACTTTTCTCTGCCCTTTAAGACATCAGTGGAGATAAAAATCTCTGCCCTCATGAAGCCTAAGTTCTAATGAAGAGAGATGTATAATGATTGTATGCATGGGCAAATGAATGAACAAGTGAATGAAATGTAAGAAGTTCGCATGGGAAAATAAAGCAGGATAAAGGGGTTGGGAGCACAGGCCATGGGAAGGTAGCAGTGTAATGGGTGGTTAGTGGAGGGTATGCCTCATTGAGAAGGTGACATTTGAGTAAAACCTAAGGAAGGAGAAGCAATGAGTCATGCAGAGGTCAGTGTGTTCTTGGAAGATGGAACAGGGAGTGCAGAGGGGTTGAGAAAGGAGCCTCCATGAGCCCTGACAGGGTATAGTGGCTGGGAAGGAGATTATCTGGACCTTATTTATAATCATCTTGAACAAATGCATATCGACGGGTGATCCAGAAAAGTTTTGGATAGGGCAACAGCCTGAAAATTAGAAGACCTATTTTTGGGGTTTTGTTTTGTTTTGTTTTGTTTACCTTTAATTTGCTGTGGGCTTGGGCAACTTATTTTGCCATTCTGACCCTTGATTTCCTTGCCTTTAAAGTGTATCTTAAAGTAGATTTTTTGTGTGCGATTTCCTTTTCCAGTGTGATTGGCATTCTCTGGTTATATAGAAAGGGATTTGTATTGCTGCAATGCACAGCAATTGTAGGGGACTCCACTCTCATTGTATTCTGTGTGAACCGTGTCACCTGAAACATATCCTAGAATACAGTGTGCATGGTGTACCCTGGAGTTACACAACAGTGGTGGGCCTGGGTGTATGGCGAGACTCAATAGGAAATATAGAATGATGATGCAGACCCTTTCTTTAAGGATTTGAGACAGCCATTTGTAGATATCACAGAGTGATGTACATATTTATAGACGAGATAAATATCAGCTTATGTTTTACAGAATGCTACAAATAAGAGGCTCCTCTGAGAAGACATCATAAAAGTTTTGAGTGGTTTTATTCTGAGTCTTACAGAGTGGAAGGGCCTTTAATTAAGAGTCAGTATATATGATGGTTAGGCATATAAGCTTTGTGAGGAGAATTCTTGGAACATAGACCCAGCTTCATAGTTTTTTAGTTTTCTTGAAATTTCCCCATGAAAACAAAGAGAATGCATCAACAAACACAACATTTACAACAAAACTAGGTGACAGGGTAGCCACATGAAACCCAAAATACCAGAGTGTAAGTACAAACTACCAAGAGCTACAAGATCCTTGCAGTATCTGTGTGAGAGCAACTAGAAGGAATGAGACCTCCAAGGGATCTGAGAAGTAGCCAAAAGGGATTCACTGGAAAGTCCACAGGCCAGTTTGAGAAAAGCACCTGAAACTGGTAGGGGTTTTGCATACCCTAACTCAGAGTCGATTGTCAGGGGTCTGCTGTAAGATCTGAAGGGGTTCCAGCATCTGGGCCCTATCGACTCTTAAAACTAAATAGCTGGGGGCTTCCCCAGTGGTGCAGTGGTTAAGAATCCACCTGTCAATAATGCAAGGGACACGGGTTTGATCCCTGGCCCGGGAAGATCCCACATGCCGCAGAGCAACTAAGCCCGTGCGCCACAACTACTGAACTTGCGCTCTAGAGCCCACGAGCCACAACTACTGAAGCCTGTGTGCCTAGAGCCCGTGCTCTGCAACAGGAGAAGCCTGCACACTGCAATGAAGAGTAGCCCTGGCTCGCCATAACTAGAGAAAGCCCGCACACACCAACAAAGACCCAGTGCAGCCAAAAATAAATAAAAAATTAAATCTTTAAAAAAAAAAAAATTAAACTAAATAGCTGAAGCTCTCTCCTAGGACCAAGCCCCACACTGAAGTGAAGCTGCTAGAATTGGAGCCCCCAGAGAAGGTCAGGGACAATAAGCAAAGAAAAAAGAAACTTTCAGATAAATGTAGGGTTGGAGAAGAGAGCCAGGAGATTCCAGAAAGTGCATGACCATGTTTATGAACACTTCACATAAACAAAGAAAAGGTGGTCTTGAAACTAGCAAGTGCTACCTTGACCTACCCTCCATGAGAAAAAAGTTGGGAAAACTAACTTCATTAAAAATGAGCAAAAGAGGGACTTCCCTGGCGGTCCAGTGTTAAGACTCCACGCTTCCAATGCAGGGGGCATGGGTTCGATCCCTGGTCAGGGAACTAAGGTCCCACATGCCACACGGCCAAAAAAAAAAAAGAAGAAAGTGAGCAAAGAGAAAAAGCTCAGTCAAATTCAGTGCAAAGAGAGAAGAAAAAAGAGAATAAGAAGAATAATATGTCTTGTAAATAAAAGCATGATATATACCCATGCTTTTAAAATAGATAAGTGTCCATCAGCAGATGAATGGATAAAGAAGATGTGGCACGTATATACAATGGAATATTACTCAGCCATAAAAAGAAACGAAATTGTTATTTGTAGTGAGGTGGATGGACCTAGAGTCTTGTCATACAGAGTGAAGTAATTCAGAAAGAGAAAAACAAATACCGTATGCTAACACATATATATGGAATTAAAAAAAAAAAAAGGGTCATGAAGAACCTAGGGGCAGGATGGGAATAAAGATGCAGACCTACTAGAGAATGGACTTGAGGATACGGGGAGGGGGAAGAGTAAGCTGGGACAAAGTGAGAGAGTGGCATGGACATATATACACTACCAAATATAAAATAGATAGCTAGTGGGAAGCAGCCACATAGCACAGGGAGATCAGCTCGGTGCTTTGTGACCACCTAGAGGGGTGGGATAGGGAGGGTGGGAGGGAGGGAGACACAAGAGGGAAGAGATATGGGGATATATGTATATGTATGGCTTATTTACTTTGTTATAAAGCAGAAACTAACACACCATTGTAAAGCAATTATACTCCAATAAAGATGTTTAAAAAAATTTTTTTTAAATCATTTGAAGTAACAGTGGTTCAGAGAATGTAACAAAATTGTCTAGAATTGCATAGCTAACAGCTAGTTGTCTGTCTTGATATTAACGTGACTAAAAGAAAACTGTTTTTTTAAAACAAATATATCAGTGCTTGTTCATTGCCAAAAATAAAAAAAATAAAATAAAATAGATGAGAACTGTTAAATAACTTTTCAAAACAACTAAAAGAAATTAAGAAAATGATACAGGATATAACAGAACAACAAATCAGAATTACAAAAACTCAAATGGACAAATTTTATTTCTAAATAAAATTAGAAATAAAAAAATTATTTGGGACATGTAGACTATCCATAAAGAGAAAGTATTTAGTAAATAAATAGATATAATGCCTTAAGAAAAATAGAAAGTAAAAAGGAGGAAAAGCTTAAAAACAAAAAGAAATGAAAGAAAAAGGATTCGAGAGAAAGTGACTAAATACTATAGGCAGAAATCCTACAGTATTTATAAAATACATATATAAAATAGGAATCCCCCCAAGAGAAAAAAAATACTTCAAGGAAACTTTCCTAAAATTATGAAGGAAAAAGATTTGAAACTACATGTTGAAAGAGCATACACTGTATGCCTTGGAAAATCAACCTAGGACAACAAATACCAAAAACTCCAGTGAAACTGCAGTTACAAAGCTAGAGAGAAAAAAATTTGAGGGGTACTCAGGCAAAAAGTCCAGGTCACTTTTAAGGGAAGAAAATAAAATTGTCAACAGACTTTTGGGCAGTGTTTTATGCCACAATAAAATGGAATAACATTTTTAAGATACTCAAGGAAAGCAAATGTGAGCCAAGGATTTTATATCCCACCAAACTGACTTGCAAGTATAAGAAACACAATCTTATGACATCTAGGAACTCTGAGAATATTGTTCCCTTCCTGAGGGCTCTACTAGAGTAGTGGTCAGCAAAGGTTTTATATAAAGAGCCAGACAGTAAATATTTTAGACTTTGTAGGCTACATTGCTATCTTTGTCACCTATCTTTGTGTGGGGTGTTTTGTTTACAACCCTTTAAAAATACAAAAACCATTCTTAGCTCAAAGGCCATATTGGGACAGGCCACAAATCTCATTTGGCCCATGGTTCATAGTCTGCCAACCCCTGTACTAGAGAAAGAACTTTAGACAACCACAGTGACTGGAGAGATACAAACATAAAGACTGGTGATAAGCATTATCTATATTTTTACTTGTAGAACTAACATGAAACAATATTCACAAAGGAGAGAGTGTGGTATAGTATGTAAAGGCTGTGTCTCTGGTAATGCAGATACATCACAACTATTAAAATATGGAGAAGGGAAATGGTGAGAACATGTAAAAAGTAAAATAAACTGCTGATTGCCTGATGGTTAACTGGGAGTTAAAGGATATTATTTCAGGTCAGATGCTGGGAGAGAATTGGGAGAAAGAAGAAGAAGTAATTAGCTGATTTGATACCGTTTACAGCAGCAAACCAGTAGAAAATGACAAAAAAATAAGAAGACAGGGATTATATAGTTATTCACATAGAGGTAACCATTAGAAGAAAAATACAAATTTCCTGAATACCAAAAAAAATACCAAAAAATAAAATATAAAAAGAAAGCAAATAAAATATACCACATATGGAAAGGCTAGTTATATAAAAGACCTAGACATATATATATATATATATATATATATATATAAATATAACATAAAATTATATGTGAAAGCATTGAAACCAAACAAATTGATCTTCAGTCTAAAACTCCATTGATAAGAACTGGTTGAATGAATTTTGGTACATTCACACAGTAGAGTACTATCCATCTATAAAAATGAATGAAAAGTATTTCTATATGAAGTTCTGTAAGTTGCCACATAAGCATCCTCAGGGTAGGTTGGTGATATCCATTTGTATCTTTTTATTTGAAAACAAAAACAATGGAAGGACAAACTATAAAAAAAATTTTTTTTAATTGTTACCTATAAGGAGAGTAAAAGAATAGGATGAAAGTGACTCAGAAGGATAAAGCTAGATTTTGAGTAATTCTTGATTTTAGATTTAACTTAAGAACTACATAAATAGTTCCTAAGAAAAAGTTCCTTCAGTAGAGTTGGATTGAATGTTAGTGATTATACATATAACATGATTATAAAACAGTTTAAAAGAACAGTCTCTAAAATTTAAATAAATTGAAATAAATAAACCTAAATATATATCCAGTAGGTGGTATAACCAAACATCCAAGTGACTCTTTATCCCTAGGAGGCTGTACCTTAAGACACAACTGAAAAAAAAAAATTAAACTGTTTTTACTAATCACATTTGTGTAGCAACCTTGGTATTGTTATTTCATGACATGGGCTTTTAATGTAAGATAAAGCAAATGAGTAATTGTACACTATTCTAATTTTGTTTTCCCCATTGCCTTGGGAACCTGGATTCTTGGCATGGGAGCAGTATATGCAGATATAAAATAGAAGAGATTGAATAAAAACTCTTTGATCTTAGTTTGAATAGGAAGACTCTGTATGGACTCTGGTTTTTATTTTTGAATATCTGTAGCTATGTCTAGTCATTCTACTTCTGTCCTTTGAACTCACAGAAACAGTGACCAGCCCAGTAGCACAGCATTGAACGTCGCTAGCAATCAGATTTCCACTGAAAGGAACAAGCAATTTATCCTGCCTTTCATATAGGATGGTAACAAAACAATAGTTATGAGAAAGTTCCTCTTTAGAGAAATGTTATAGCTGATAACTGAAAAGGGAATGATATAATTAGAATATCACCATTTAATTAACCTTAATAAATTAGTAGAGCCAAGCAGTGGGCATGAATAGCCTCTCACTTACAAAAAGAGAACCAGACATTATGTGCCTCCTGAGGTAGAACACACCACCATTCATGAAGGAGTCTTGTTTTAAAAACAAAAACAACAACAAAAAAACTAGTCTGATCAGGCCTTTAGATTCATCTACCAATTTACTGGAAATATCTAGAACAGAGAAACATGAAACACCACCACCAAAATCCAGATTGCAAGAAATTATATAGGACAAATAACCTGGTTTATTCAACTAATAAATTACAGTGAAAAAGGAGAGAGAGAGAAACACCCTTTAATAAAGTCCAGTTGCACCGTAAAGACTTTATTTGGATCCTCATTCTCACAAAGTGTCTTAAAAATAAGAACAAAAACCATTTTTTGCCTAATTAGAAAGTTGAGGACTGACTGGATATTTGATAATTTTCACAGATTACCATTAACTTTTTATGTGTGAGAATGGCATTATGGTTACAGTTTTAAAAGAAGAATCTTTATCTTTTGGAGATACTTACCAGTATATTAATAAAGGTATATCTGGGGTTTGCTTCAAAATGACACTTGAGGGGAGGAAGTGAGTGAGTATAAAGAAACAAGATTGGTCCTGAGTTGGTAATTGTCGGAGCTGGGTAAAAGGTAAATGGAGGTTCATTATACTGTCCTATCTTCGTGCTGTATATATTTGAAATTTTCCAGTTAACAAAGTTAAAGAGGTTGCACAACAGTGTGAGTATACTTAACACTACTGACATGGTAGAAAAATGGTTAGGATGGTAAATTTCATGTGTATTTTACCACAGTTTTTTTAAGTTAAAGAATATGAGCTTTGGAATCTGAAAAAAAACTACATTTAACCTGCCTGTGACCTTGACCTAAACCCCTCTGATCTTTGGAATAAAGATACAGACATAGAGGATGGACTTGAGGACACAGCGGGTGAAGGGGAAGCTGGGACGAAGTGAGAGAGTAACACTGACATATATAGACTACGAAATGTAAAACGGATGGCTAGTGGGAAGCAGCTGCATAGCACAGGGAGATCCGCTCCATGCTTTGTGATTACCTAGAGGGGTGGGATAGGGAGGGTGGGAGGGAGGCTCAAGAGGGAGGGGATATGGGGATATATGTATACATATAGCTGATTCATTTTGTTGTACAGCAGAAAATAACACAACATTGTAAAGCAATTAAGCTCCAATAAAGATGGGGAAAAAAATTTTTTTTAATTAAAAAATAAATTAAAGAATATGAGCTTTGGAATCTGAAAAAACTACATTTAACCTTCATGTGACCTTCACCTAAACCCCTCTGATCTTTGGTTTCCTCATTTATTAAATAAAAACAATAATACCTTGCCCATGGGATTGTTGTACCAATTAAATGAGATAATGCATAGAAAGCACTTAGCGCAATATGTGGCATATAACTTTAACTATATAAATATGTATTATGTAAATATTAGTGGCCATTATTACCACCACTACAGCTTCTACCACCTACAGTAGGAAAATATATCTTTCATTCTCCCATCACTGAAAACTTTAGCTTATTACCGAGGAAGCCTGTTAAAAATTCTCTTTTCAGTGTGCTGTGGTGTAATGGAATAAGCTTACTGTGCAAGTTAGACAGACTTGAGTTAACTTAAGTTTTAGCACTTACTTGATATGCTCCTTTGGTTAGTAAATATTTACTTAATGACCTTAGGGGAGTTATTGTAACTGTCTGAGCTTTGGTTATCTCATCTACAAAATGAGGATGCTAATACCTACTTTTTAAGTTAGATTGAATATTAGTGATTATACATATAATGTTCTTGACTTAATGCATTGATCATAGTAGGTTTTCAGTAAATGATGGATATTACCATCCATGATTGTATTCATTCATATATGATTATCATTGTTCAGGAATGGAAGGTAAGACGGACTTTTCCATATATCCTTCTTGGCCAAAATTTATCTGAACATAAAAATAATCTATTTCTGATTTAATTCTGGCCTTAGATTTAATATGGATTTAATAGAACATACTATTAAATCGTATCTATTTTTCTCAACTTTTGAAATTTCAGTATCTATCGTTTTTTCTCTGGGTTTTGTTTATCAGTAGAGCCTTATCACCTTTCTGTTTAGAGGAATGCATGTTCCGAGGGAGGAGTGCTCTGTTGTTGGTGACTGTGGCGGATTAAAGATAACTGGAACAGTGATGCCCAGTGTTAACTTGCTTTTTTTTCTAGTAACATGTGAAAATCACCAAAAAGGACTTCTTGTTAGATACCAGATGCAATAGAAAAGTGCTCTCTTTTTCCCGCTAGAGATTCAAATACAACAGAGGTGAGGTCTGCATCTAACAGAAATGCTCTAGAACTGATTCCAGAAATATAACGGCGGTGACTACTCAGATCTCTTCCTAACTCTGTACGCTGTGATTCTTTTTGTCTCTATTTATTGACATCCTCACTGCTTTACTTCTTCTCATTGAGTCACTCAGCATGACATTTCTCTCATTGTAGCATCATCATTATTGCTTACAGAGCACTCACAAGAGATAAAGCAATATAGAAAGCTTCCTGGAACTTGCCTGATGCTGGGAGACCTGGCCATTGTCCTTAAGGAACTTATCAGTCAGTAGCATCACAAAGGGAAGGCACAGAGATTTTTTTTTAATGAATTGATTGTAGAAAATTTATACTCTCAATATGTAAGTAATAATATGCATCTATGTTCTTTCCCAGAAAAAAAAGAAAACATTCAAGTTCTTATTATATAAGTCTGATAAATCATATCTCTGAGCTTCAGTTTCTCCATCCAAGAACAAAGACTCTGGAATCAGACATACGTAGATTTGAATCCTGCTTCTCTCTCTTAGTAGCTGTGTAATAGTAAGGAAATGACAATCTTTTGAGTTTTAATTTCCACTTCTGAAAATAATCATAACAGTCCTACTATTAGTTACTTGTTAGTTTTTAAATAGGATTAAATACAGTGACTACAAAAGTAAAACAGCATAAATTCAAGAAGGGCATCATCCATTCAAAACATATGATTTTATTCATGTCATATTTTGCCCCAGGCTTTGAGTATACAGACATGGACCCTACCCCACCTCAGGGAGCTGGTAGAGGGAAGAGCCCAATCAATTAGCAAGCAAATGAATGCAAAATTATAAATAGGGTTAAGGAAAATAACTGCAACATAATGCAAGAGAATCATGAGAATCTTAATTTAGATTTTGGGATATGGGGGAGATCGGGTATTTGCCTTCTGAGAAAGTAATATTTGACTGAGACCTGATAGATGAGTAATAGTCAGCCAGAAGAAGAGTGGGAGTAGTGTTTTTAACAGCAAATGTGAAGGCACTGAAGCAGGACAGGTCTCTGTTTATTCAGGAAAATGTAAGCAGACCAGAATGTCTTGGAGTGTGGATGTGAGAGGTAGAGAGGGAGTAGCATTAAATGAGACTGGAGGTACAGGTCAGCGTCAGCCCGTGCCAGGCCTGACGGACTCCTCATTTTAAGGAGTTTGGATGTTATCCATCGTTTGGCATAAAGTCATTAAAGGGTTTTGAACAATGGAGCAATTGGCCCAATAGGCCTTTGAAAAGAATATTGTGGAGAAGTGATTTAAAGAGGTGAGAGTTAAGACTGAGAGTCCAGTTAAATCAACATGGTGAGAGATGATAATGGCTTGGAACTCAAGAGAAGTCTAGACTGGAAATGGAAATGCAGAATGAGATATTCAAAGTCATGAGATAGATGAGAGCACAATGAGAGAGAAAGTGGCATGAGAAGGAAAGAGGGATCAGTCCGGAGCCCTGAAGGGCCCCCAACCTTCAGAAGTTGGATAGATGAGGAAATGCATGATGTCAAGTAGGCATGTCTTAAAGAGGAAGAAATGGTGAGCCAACTATGGGTTGAAGATTGAGGATGAGATGAGGATTAAAACATATGCACTGGATTTGGCAAAACACAGATGGTATCTGGACTTGTGAAAATGGGAATTATTTTGAATAGTATAAGCTGACAGGTAGCTAGATTAATCATGAGAAGATTTTTTTATGGGTTAGATTTTTTAAATCGAGGTCTAAGAAAGAAAGAGTACCACATTGTTTATTTTCAGTCTCCTGGTTAACCTTTCTTACCTTAGAATATGTGTCTACCCCTGTTCCTACTTCTTAGCATACCCAACTTTATGAATATTTTGTGTGGACTAATGATAATAGTTAAGCTTGTTTAAAATGCAGGTTAGGCAATATTTAGGAATAAATTAACAAATATCTAGGAATTATATTAAGGTAATGTTAAAAAAAATTTTTTTTAATTTATTTATGGCTGCATTGGGTCTTTGTGCTGCACTGCTTTCTCTAGTTGCAGCGAGCAGGGGCTTCTCTTCATTGCGGTGCGTGGGCTTCTCATTGTGGTGGCTTCTCTTGCTGCGGAGCACAGGCTCTAGGCATGCAGGCTTCAGTAGTTGCAACACGCAGGCTCAGTAGCTGTGGCACACAGGCCCTAGAGTGCACGGGCTTCAGTAGTTGCGACACATGAGCTCAGTAGTTGTGGCACACAGGCTCAGTAGTTGTGGCTCACAGGCTCTAGAGCACAGGCTCAGTAGTTGTGGTGCAGGGGCTTAACTGCTCTGCAGCATGTGGAATCTTCCCAGACCAGGGCTTAGACCCATGTCCCCTGCATTGGCAGGCGGATTCTTAACCACTGCGCCACAAGGGAGGTCCCAGGTAATGTTAAAATATTAATGAAGAGATAAAATAAGACCTAAATCAATGGAGAAATAATGTATCTTTCTAAACTTTAAGCTCTGAAATTCTTAAGATTTCATCCTTAACAAATTAGTATGTCAAAGTTAATGTAATTTTTCAATATAAATTGATAAAGTGATAATAAAATTCATTTGGGTGAATAGCACTCTCTCTCTCTCTCTCTGTCTCTGCAGGTTAGGGAATTCCCTGGCAGTCCAATGATTAGGACTCAGCACTTTCACTGCTGGGGCCTGGGTTGAAACTGATCAGGAAACTAAGATCCCACAAGCCACGCAGTGAGGCCAAAAAAAAGGAAAAAAAAATGCAGGTTATACATAAGGACTGTAATTAATAACAACTCATCATAATAAACTTATAGCTAAATAATCCTGATTACTTTTCTTTAAACGTACACATTATCAGATTTTAAATTAAGTTATGCTTAATAAACCAAGTTAAAAGGACTAAAGTCAAAATGTACAGTATTCCCACAACTCAGGTTATAGGAAGCTCCAAATGGTTTCCTCATAGCACTGATATTATTTCCATGGGATTGCAGGATGTTTTTAAGTATCTCTTACCTTATATAATAAACGGTGCATTCACCATCCCATCCGTGGTTCAGAGGAAATACTCTTTGAAAGCATGTATAAATGTATTTTTTGCTTTACAAATGTTTGTCATTTTCCCCTCCAGAAACTTAAGAGGTTTTGAGAACCGAGTACAAATGAGGAAAACGTGTGCTATGTAACAAAGAATGACAATTAGAGAGGGAGAGGGAGTGTGTGTGTCTGAAAAAGCTTTAGATTGTTTTTTTCTTTTCAATCTTTCATCCTAGTGTCCTTACTATTATATTACTTATGTAAAGCCTTCTGTCCATTGAGTTCAAAGCACTTACAATCATTAAGTCATTTATTTCTTGGATTTATTGAATGGGTGCCCATTGTTCAAAAGCCCGTGGGCGTAAGTACAAAGTTATAAAAGCACACAAATTAAATGTAATAGCACAGGAGCAAGAGAGAATGCCAGCAGGATCACTGCTGTGACTGTTGAGAATGCCAGACTCTTATAAAGAAAGAAAAGAGAAAAAGAAAAGGAATAAAACAGCCACCTAGGATTCATTATATTCTGAGAGTTACAAAATAAATTTGTCAGGTCAAAAGCAGTGACCATAGGGTACAGTTAAGAGGCCTAATTGAATTTAGAGGGTGCTCTGGAAAATGGTCCAACTCTTAAACAGACTCAGATTCTACTCTAGTAATGAAGCAAGAGAAATTATTATTCTCTATCCCTCATTTTACAGATAAGATATTCAGATACATGGGGAGTCGGTTAACTGCCATTGTCTCAAAGCAGTGTCATAAAATTTGAAGCATGATCTTATTCTGAGATTCCCAGTTAAATCTTGTTTCATTTCTTTCAGCATTTTAGCTTAGATATACATGTTTCTTTTTAGTTGTCTCCTTCATATGGTGGTTTAAAAATGGATATTTTCAGTTCAGTAAATCAGAAAGCCTCAAGCTGATTCTAAAATGAATTTAGAAGAGGAAAAGCCTCTCATTTTTCAAGAAGTCAATAGATATTTGAAAATTCTAAAATTAAGAAATACCAGCACACATTATTATTTCCAAATAAGAAGACAGATGTTGGAGGAAGTAGCTAAAATGGTTCAAAATACTCACCTCTGGGGAGTGGGAGTTAGGAGAAGGGAAAGGAGGATGGGTCCTGGGATTGCTCTTGTTTTGTTTCAAATCTAGTAGTAGTCTTAACTTTCACACTATGTTCATTTGTTACTTTGATAAAAATTAAAACAGAAGTTTAGGGGAAAGAAATAAAGAACAGGAAACCAAACACATGTACAATAAATATTTGAGATTATTTTCAAAACTGAGTTTAATATATTATTCTCTAAGTCTTAAAGTAATAAGCTTGTCAGCACCCTCACTTTATAACGCTGAGTCTGATTTTTGGTAATTCAAGAGAGATTGGCTAAAACTGCCAATAAATTATGCATTCCACAATTAGGTATTTTCTCCTACTTCTGGTATTTTTCTTTATTTAATTGGAAATCTCTAATGACATTGACTGAAACTCTTGAAAGCATTATACGGTGGTCTTAAATGGGACACTTCCTGTGCTTTTGTGTTCAAGTCTTGGTCTAAATTGTATTTTTTATCCTCCCGTTTCCCCCTTTTCTTTGCCTTGAAGGATTTCCCACAATTCACAGTAATCTCCCACTGGAGTCTAAGCTCCATATAGGCAGGGATTGCATCCATTGGTCACTGCTTGAATCCAGTGCCTGGTCCAGTGCCTTTTCACAGTGTCAGTCATTCAGTATTTTTAAGTAAATGACAGATTTCATCTGGGAATGTTGAGTTAACTAATAAATAACTATTGGGAGGATTGATTAAATTGCACCAGTTAGCCTGGTAACCTGAAGGAGTTAATAAAATTTCCCCAGCTGCCAAGGCTACATTGAACCAGACCTTCCAAGGCCACTAAATTACAGGGGAGCACAGAATACTGGGCAGGTGTTCAGTATCCGTGCTCTTATCAAAGCTCTTAGGAAGTGTAAGGAATATTCAAATAGCAACTGTTTTTGAGGTCTTTTGTAAAAGGCAGTTTGTAACTGTTTTTTGTGTGTGTGCAGTTAATGAGATTTTAACTTCTCCCTCTGTGTCTTTATGTCTGTCTTACAGTTTCTGTATTCTTTTTGCTCAACACAACCAATTCCTCTCCCAATTTACTCAAGTTTTGAATGACATAAAGTTGAAGCCATTAAGAAGGTTCTAATCATTCTTTTATTTAGCTTGTTGGCACCCCAAAGAGTTAGAGTTAGCAGTGACTGTTGAATAATAACCAGTAAATTAGTTGAAATAATGTCACCACATGTTTCTTAAATATAAATCAAACACACATACAAGGAGAAAAACTGCTTCCTAAACACTTTGGTTGGAGAGGCATTTTTAATAAGAAAACAACTAAATTGCTAAAATTGATTTTATACTGCCGTTTTCTTGTTCTTTGGATATTTGATAGTTCTTGTTCACCTAGCTCGCAGTATGATCTTTCGGTAAAACCAAGTGATTATCAGGAAAGTTTGAACTGATCATTGACTTTATTGATGCAGTGAGGCAGAGGTTTCTCTGTAATCATAGCTGTGCACGTTTAGGTCCTTGCCAGAGCTAAGTGAATGGCATCAATCACAAAAGACTTTCTCTCGCACTCATGTCTGTGATTGTTGCACACATGCTACAGCATGTTCAGTCTTTTCCACTTGAGCTGGTGCACATCTAATAACATCTCTGACTTTGGACCTTAAGGAAACCATGGTTTTCCTTTAACTAAAGAAAAACTAAAATTGTCTGCCTCTTATTTACAAACCTACAGGACAGCTGACCAAAGAGAATTACCATTAAATTGCCACTTAATGGTCTACACATTGTAGAAAAAGCTGCATCTTCATTACATTACTTCCTTGTACTGTCGCTGTGTTTTTTTTTTTTTTTTAGTGAGAAATGCTACCAAGCAAATTTTAGCTTTGTTGCCAATGATACTAGCATTAGTACTAGAAAGTTTTCTTGTTACAAGGTACTCATTACCCTAAAATGTCTTTTGCTTGCATCTTGTATCTTCCGCCTAACAAAAATTTTTCCTTATTCCCAAATTGATAAAGACGTGCAATAGAGAAAAGGAAAGGGGGAATCACATTCCTTGTTGTCAAGTAAATTTTGACTGAAGAGACTCCTTTAATAGCCTTTTTCTCTATTTCTATGTTCAAATCACCTTTCCTTTGCCTCTAAAAGAAGGATTTCCTTCATGTTACATTACCTCCCCCATTTTGATTTTATCTTTTACATATTGATAGTTGTTTCTACAAACTTTTGTCCAGGAAAAATGTCCAGAAAATAAAATTAAGCATCTCTTACCAAGAAATCAGCACCAAATAGCAAAATGACGGCAGCCCCAACTCATGACTCGATTGCTAAACTATGATCCTAAGGTGGGCCATTTTAAGTCAGATCCTTATAAACGTTACACATGTTAAGCTCCTTTCCCCCAAATCAATTTCATGTTATAGAAACAGAAAAACAGATTTCAGTGAATGAAAAATTTGTATTTTATAACCCTATATCACAAACAGCAAGATAAAAATTGGGTTCTGTATAAGCTTTTGGGTGCCTTTGAGGCTTTTGAAAATATAAGTCCAATAACATTTAGACTGAAGACATCTTGTTTTAGTAACTCTTCCTGTAGTAAGCATTATTCATTACTCTAAGGACCTTCAAACTGCTTTAAAATTAGTTTCTGCCACAGAAATAAATTGCAAGTTTAATACAGGATTGCCTCCCTAAGTTTTTGAATGGTAATTGCTGGGCGATAGGTAGTTGCCATGGCAACTTCTTCAGTGATTCCCTTACTCTAATTGTAGCAGCAGACTGAGTCACCTTCACTGCCACTGACCTTGACTGAATCGTGAGCATTGGCAGTTGTTTTTACAAAATGTAGACATTGGTCCCAGCCATTAAGCAACCATAAATACAACCTTTGGCCATTATGTGGAATATGGTTATAATGCAGTGGGTTTCAAATCAAGCTGTCTTCAATCAGGGGTCACCTATATTTCAGCAGTAGACTTGGAATTTTTTTTTTTTAATTTTATTTATTTATTTATTTTTGGCTGCATTGGGTCTTCATTGCTGCACGCAGGCTCTCTCTAGTTGCGGCGAGCAGGGGCTACTCTTCGTTGCGGTGCACGGGCTTCTCATTGCGGTGGCTTTTCTTGTTACGGAGCACGGGCTCTAGGCACGCGGGCTTCAGTAGTTGTGGCTAACGGGCTCTAGAGCGCAGGCTCAGGCTCAGTAGTCGTGGCGCACGGGCTCAGTTGCTCCATGTGGGATCTTCCCGGACTGGGGCTCAAACCCGCGTCTCCTGCATTGGGAGGTGGATTCTTAACAAATGCGCCACCAGGGAAGCCCAACTTGGAATATTTTTGAACATACTATTTCATAAAAGGATTAACCATTTAGTATAACAATAGCATTTAGGTTCTTAAGGATCTCAGATTCACAGTTAGCTCAGAGCGTTTCATTGTAATGCACACAAATGTTCTAAAATTCAAATTTCAGTGTCATGGAAGCACTTCTCTGTAAATAGACATAAAAGTGCAAGTCAGAAAACAATACAGTTATATGACTTAGTGCCCGATAGAGTTAACATACATCCCAATTACATCTGTATGTAATAGGAAGCTTTGATTTATTATTACTATTGCTTTTATTAGTAAAAGCAACAATTTCTTGAGATCCTATTGCACAATAGGCATTGGGGTAGGTGTTTTACATATTCATTATCTTGTTTCCACTCTGACAGTTTTGCTGATAAAGAAATCAAGGTTTAGAATCTTTCTCACCATCATATGAGCAGTAAATAGTAGAACAGGGATACAAAGGCCAGTCAGGTTCACCACGGAGCCTTGGCTGTGAACTGCTGTGCCACAGTATTCCTCTTCCATACTCTGGCCAATTTCCCGTAAAATTGGAGAGTCATTAATATGAATAATTGCTCCTGATTTGAATCCATGAGAATAGTTTTTGTTGTCTAGATTGAGGTTCAGCATCCCTCAGTTATATTTGCAATATTTCCAAATGAAAATAACAAGTTAGGTTTTTGTTCCCTTTTCTAAATGTTAAATTCCTTACATATCTTGAAAATAGTGTTTTTGAGACCTTTCTGTTTTACAAAATAAGACAGGATTTTATAACTCCAAGGTGAAATAAAGGGCAAGGACTGCATTTTATTTTATAGCCTTAGAATCTGTTCTCAGTGCTTAAGACGATGCTACCTGTCATGACATTGGCCTTCAGTTACTGTTTGTGAAATCATTGTCTTCTGTGGTTATTTTATGTTCATTTCTCTGTCTATTTCAATCAGTTGAGAATCTGTTTTGTCAAATTTTGTTAAACCGTGGGATAGATTTGTTTATTCGCAACTAGAAATAATTAATAGAGATAGCATTAGTTTTACATGTTAGCGAGAACTTCCATTTTAAAAATAAAAATGCCTCAAGTGTAAGATATAATTTGGGGGGCTTCCCTGTGGCGCAAAAATAAAATAAATTTTTTAAAAAAATAATATACTTTGGTTTTTACATTAACAATTCAAAAAATGCATCCTATATTATTGCTTTTTTAATTTGCTAATTATCTGAAAAGTAAAGTGGAGTGCTATTTAATGCTATTTGAGACTTAGTCTCCATACAAACCTTACGCAAAAGCTTATTTGCTGCTGCTTTGCTAGAAATCTCACAGACACCTAGATTTTCACCCAGTGCAGTTTGAAGACCATTGACTGAGTGGGGAGGAGGGCCTGCAAGATCACTGGATTAATTGTTTTTTGAAATTTTTCAAATATACAAAAAAGTTGAAAAATTTTACAGTGAACACCCATATACCTGCCACCTAAATTCTACAGTGAACATTTTACTAAATTTGCTTTATTACCTACCTATTCATCTCTGACCTTCTATCAATCCATTGCTATCTTTTATACATTTCATAGTGAGTTGCCCAGTACCCATCATTTTAACAACTACATGGTATTCCATTGTCCAGATGGACTATAATTTATTTAACCAGTCATCGACTGTTGGACCTTTGGGATTGTGGTAGGCGTAATGACTCTTAGGAATTGTGGTAGAGAAAAGTGTCCATGTCCTAATCCCCAGAACCCGTGGATATGTTAAGTTACACAGCAAAAGGGACTTTGCAGATGTGAGTAAGTTTATGAACCTTAAGATAGGGAGATTAGTTTCGCTTATTCAGGTGGACCCAATCGAAACACGGAAACCCTTAAAAGCAGAGAACTTTCTCCAGAAGACAAATGCCAAAAGGGGAAGTCAGAGAGAGTCAAAGCTGAGAAGGATTTGACACACCGTTGCTGGTTTGAGACAGAGGGGGCAATGTGATGCAGGCAACATAAGTTACTAACAGAGATTCCCAGCTGACAGCCAGCAAGAAAATAGGAAACTCAGCTCTGCAGCCATGAGGAACTGAGTTCTGCCAACAACCTGAATGAACTTGGAAGGGGATTCTCCTTCAGAGCCTCCAGATAAGTGCCTCGCCCCTCTGACAGCTTGATTTTGGCCTCCTGAGACCAGGGCAGAGGAACCAACCAAACCTACCTGAATGTCTGCAGAGCTATGAGATAATAAATTTGTGTTGTTTTACACTGCTAAATTTGTGATAATTTGTTATGGCAGCAATAGAAAACTAATTCAGGGATGATGAGAATTTTTTTCTCTCATACAATAAACATCCACAGGGCTGAATCCTTGAGCACAGTCTTACTTATTTCCTTAGGATAAATTTCTAACATTAGAATTGCAGGGACCATAGGGTCATCAAATTTAATCCGATTTTTGACCTTGTAAGAAACATCCTTGTGAAAAAAACATTTAATTGGCACTGACAGAAAAAAATAAATAAAGAATTGCAGGGACCAAAAAAAAAAGTCTTATTTTTTTAAGACTTTTAGTACCTATTTATAAATTGATCCTTGGAAAAGTTGTTTCAGATTACACTTCCATCAGTACACTGTTGAGAATGTCCATTTCCTGTCTTCTTGACAATATTGGGAATTACATTTATTTGTTATTTTTAATCATTGTGATAGGTGTAAAAAAAAGATACAGCGTTATAATTTTATTGCGCATTTTTTAACTACTAGAAAGTTGAACATATTTTAATGATTTTATCTTTTGTGAATTATGTGTTTGTGTCCATTGTGCATTTTTCAATTGAAGCCCCTTTTTCCTACTTTACCAAAAAACTTTTCAAATGAGAAATGATAATTAATTTTTCTCAAGTTCCTTTTAAAAATCGACTAGGGTGATCATAACTTTTTTCTTCTTTGAGTATTTACATGATTACATCAGTAGATTTCCTAATATTGCGTCATTCTAGAATTTTTGAAACTATTTGGGTTGTAGAATTTTTTGGTACGATGTTGACTTTGATAAGTATATGTTTTATTGAGTATTTTGGTGACATTGGTTTTTATTTTCATTTTTGAGCTAACTTTACCATATTTTGAAATCAGTTATTGTTACTCTCCTTTAAGGAAAAAAAAAAATGAGAAACTATCTTTTTCTTCTGATTTAAAAGGTTAACTGGCATAGTAATTGTATATTCCCTAAAGATGTAAAGGAATTACTTTTAAAACTATATAAGCACAGTCCTTTTTAACAGCATATCTCTGACACATTTTTCCCTTTTTTTTTCATGTTATTCTCTTCACATTTTTTATTTAATTATAGGTCAAGTTGAACAATTTGTATTTACGAAGATAACTTTTTTTCATTCAAATTGTCAACTTAAAAAAATATTCTATTATGAAAAAATTCAAACATATTACAGAAGTTGTTTAATGAACCCCTTTATGCCTATTATCTAGAGTTGACGATTAGATTTTGTCATATGTCCTTCATCTGAACCTTTTATTTTTCCTTTGCTGAACTATTTCAAAGTACATCTTGGAATTTTACTCCTTCATATTTTGGTATGCATCCCTAAAAATAACAGCTTCTTTCATAGTCACATATCATTATCATACCTAACAAAAGTAACAATATTTCCCAGTTGTAATCTAATATACAGCATAATCAAAGTTCTCCAGTAGTCTCAAATAGGGCTATTGGCAATGTGTTAAAATCAGAATCCAAATAAAATTCACACATTTAGCTGTTATGTCTATTAAATCTCTTTTAATCTAGAGCAATTCCCTCTCCATCTTTTTTTCCTATACCATTCTCAGGTTGCAAAAACAGCCGTTTGTCCTGTAGACTCTTTCATATTCTGAATATGTCCTTTTGCTTTCTTTGGTATTATTTAACTTGTTCTGTGTCCCTCATATTTACTGTACATTGAAGTTAGCTCTAAAAGCTTGAATAGATTCAGATTCATCTTTCTTGGCAAGAATACTTTCATAGGTGGTACTGTTTGCCCCATACATTAGGAGACATTATCTTACTTTCAGTGATGCTAAGATTGATCAGTGATTTCAGGTGGGGACAGCCTGGTTTCTCCATTGTGAAGTTTCACTTCAGATTTTTCTCTAATAGTTTACAATTCATTGAATATTATTGCCAAAATTAGTTGATTAAGAATTGTAATATTTTGATTTTTCAAAATTGTTTCTTTTTATAGTTACTAGCTATAATTCTTCTATAAAGAAGTATATTCCTCCATCAAATGGGGCTAGGTGAAATACAGTTCATAAAGGAAAGGCTTAATTACTCCCTTTTAGTCTTTAATTTTCAGAGTAAGAAGCTGGTGGTCTAGTTATAATGTTGTCCAATGAATTGGTGGGTTTTGGGGGTGAGAGGTTTCTCTCATCTTTTAAGGGATTATTACTAAAATTACGGAGGTTTTTTAAATTGAAATATGGTTAATTTACAATATTGTGTTAGTTTCAGGTGTACAGTGTAGTGATTTGGAGGGGTTTTTGCAGATTATATTTCATTATAGGTTATTATAAGGTATTGGGTATAGTTCCCTGTGTTATACAGTCAGTCTTTGTTGCTTGTCTAACTCACGGAGTTTTACATATTGAATATGTTTACATCCACTGCATTCTTATTCTTAAAAAAAAACTTTTTAATGAAGTATTGCACACATACAGAAAAGTACATAAATCATAAGTACATAGTTAGAAGAATTTATCACAGATTGTCCCCCTTTGGCTGCTTTTAAGATACTCTTTGTTGTTGGTTTTTTTTAGCAGTTTTACTTAGAGTGGTTTTGGTCAGATTTATCCTGCTAGTGTTTATATTGCTTCTTGAATTTGTTGCTTGAAGTATTTCATCAGTTATAGAAAATTCTCAGCTAGTACCTCTGAAATATTGTTTCTGTTCCTTTGTCTTTATTCTGGATGTTTTATTATCAACTATTTTCTATTTCACTAATTTTCTCTGCAGTTGTGTCTTATCTGCTATTTAACTCAACCATTAAGTTCTTAATTTCAGTTATTGTATTTTTAATGTCCAGATTTTTCATGCAGTTCTTTTATGTAGTTTCCAATTCTCTGCCAGAATTCTCAGTCTTGTCCTCAAATCTGTTAAGCACAATTATTTTGAAGTACATGTCTGATGTTTCCCTGTGGGTCTCTTTCTACTGTCTGTTGTTTCTCTTGTCTTTTGGTTATGTGCTTCTCTTTAGACGCGCCTAGTTATTTTTATTAAGTGGGAGACATTGTATATGAAAAATTCTGGAGATAATTAGAGGCCCTGGGTAATGTTTTCTTCCTCCAGAGAAGATTTTTGCTTGTGGCAACTGTCTAGGCTAGGAATGCTTTACACCCAGATTGGCTTAATCCTATCTGATTAAGATGCTTCAAAGCTGGATTTGAGTCTCTGTGAGGGGTGATCTTTTTCTTTTTACTCTGACAATTCATGTGTAGCTCTTGGACTTTCAGATGAAAGCCTGAGGGAATTTACCTGGGTCCCTCGTCTTTGACAGACCCTGAATTCCAGTCTTTGTCCTTCCCTCCCTCAAGTCCTATGACCCTATCGAACTTTACACTAAGCTTCTTAGCTACTCAGCTACTCAGGCTCTCAGCTATACTTCAGCATACACCTTTACGGGAAAAGTGGTTCTAAATGCCAGATTCATCATCTGGGCTTTCCTTTTTTCCTAAATCTTGCACTAATAATTTCTTACTGCCTTGATAGCTTTCTGAGGCCATTAAATGTGTATGGTGACTTTCTGAGGACATTAAACGGTGTGTACGGATATGTACATGCACGCACATATCCAGCTTTTATAGCTGTTCTCGGGTGAGAGAGTCAGTCTAAAACATCTATTCCACCTGCCAGAAATCTCATATTTGAAGCTCAGCTCTTTGAAGTTTTATCTTTGGTTACTTGTTATCACATCATGTTGACTTCTGGGTCCCTTTAACACAGTCCACTAGTCATTAAAAGCTTCCTTGATTTCCAGCACAAGATGTCCCAGCTAATATTCTGTACTTTCTGCCACAGACCTGGTATCAGTCACCTTTTCAAGAAGACTTGGGTTGGGTGGGGGTTTTTTTGGTGGTGAATGGTGTTTGGAGAATATAATCTGACAGTTGATGTTCCCATTGCTACTTGGTTGTCATTACTACTAGACCTTTTCAGTGGACTATTAATAAAGATATATACATTTTTCCAAAGAAAAAGTCGTTTGTTTATGATTTTAAATTCACATTTAACATTATGAACTTTTAGCTTTATTTCCTCGGTTTTGTGTTTGTATCTCCTCTCTTACACTGAAAACCTTGATTCTTAAAAACATTAACATAATTATTTACTTGCATTAAGTAATCTGTAGCTTCAAAATAATGCCACCAGTGTGACTGTTAACAGTGAGACTATTGAATAAAGTTTGATATTTCAGTTCTATTTGTCCTTAGAATATATTCTACTTAATATTCTACTAAGAATATACTTACATACAGTCAAACTACTATGTTCCAAAGCCACATGAAGTAATTCTTATGTCTGTATCCTTGTGTCATCATTCTGATACATCATTCAAGTTTGTTGTCAGGTTTTAGAGAATTCTTTTTAATTCTTGATTTAATTTTATTTTGGATTATATAAGGTATATGTTTCCAAAGTCAAAACTGTGTAACAAGGTGTACCTAGGAAGGTCTTGCTTTCATCCCTATTCCCTCTTCTTGTTTCTTCCCTTCTTCTAAAGGTAACTATTTTTATTTGTATTATTTTTAGTTTATTCTTCCAGAGGTTTGGTTTTGTTTTGTTCTGTTTGCATACACACACTCTCTCTCTTCCCTAAGTCCTTTGTTACTCAAGAGATAACATACTATGTGTACTGTTCTCTACACCTTGCTGTATAAAGTCCCAGAGGTCACTTCATCTTAGTGTAAAGCCATCTTCATTGCTTTTCCCTACTGCATAGTATTCCGTTATATGGACATACCATAGTTTATTGATGGACATTTTGTTTTCTTTCACTGTTGCAAATGATGCCATAACGAATAGCCTTGTGCATATGCTGTTGCATAGTTGTGCAGATGTACCTTTGTAATCACTTCCTAAAGGTGGGATTTCTGAGTCAAAGTGCAAATGCCCATTTAGTTTTTCTGTGTATTGTCAAATGTTCCTCCAATGAGGTTGTACCATTTTGCATTCCCACTAACATAACATGAGAGTTCCAGTTTTCCTACAATCTCGCTAATAGAATATATCATTAGTTTTTCTAATTTTTGCATTTTTGTCACAGATTGTCTATTTTCTTAGAGAATTGTACGAAGAATTTTAATTGAAATGTCCTTCATATCTGTAGTTACAGTCCTTTTATCTTCCCTAATGTTTTATATTTGTGTTTTTCCTCTTTTTCCGGATGAGCATTTTGTCTATCTTTTGTTTGGCTTTTAAAAGGAGCAAATTTATTTATTTATTTATTTACTTATTCTCTTGTGGTTTTTTTTTTCTATTTTCTTATTTATTCATTTAGGTTTTTATTTTTTTCTGTCCTGCTTTCTGTGGGTTTATAATGTTTGCTATTTAAATTTTACTTATTTACTTATGGATGACTATGAGGCTGTGCCTTTTCTGTAAGTACGCCATTGGTTGCATCTCTGTTATTGATTAGCATTTTTCAGTTCAAGAGATTTACATTTTCATGTATTCAAAGCTGTGTGTTTTTTCTTTTAGGAACTCTGGATTTTTTTTCCCCAAATTTTGAAAAGCCTCCCTGTCTTCACTATCTCATCCCTGGGTCAAGATTATGAAAATATTTACCTGTATATTTTCTACCACCTTAAGATTTATTTTTCACCTTTCAGTGTTCTAGCATTCTTTTTGTTGAGAGGAATGAATTAAAGATCTTGCCTTTACTTTTTTTCTATTTAATTATTACTCAGTTAACCCAGTAACAATGATTCAATTATTTATCCCCTCTGATATGAAATTCCATATAATTTACTGAATTCCCATGTATACTTGGATATATTTCTGGATTCTTTTTCTTCCGATGTTCTTTTGAAAGGAGCAAATATATTTCTATGGTACCATTTCTAATATATTAATTAATAAAGCTTTGTGTACTATGTATCGTTCTGTTAGAAAATGTCTTCCCTTTGCTGTTTTTCAAAATTGTAGATAGTAGTTCCAAAGTTCACCCTTAACTTTCAGTCTCTGCTATCTCCTTTCTGTTTCTCATGCCCTTGGCACTCTGACTAGCAAGTAACATGCCTGAATCTCTACCTCAGTAGGTTTTCAGAATGTGCTCCCTGGACCTCTCTGGGTATTCTTCACCATCTCTTCTCCTAGAGCTACTTGAAGTTCTCCAGTGCTGTTCTTTAGCCAGAAGTGTTTTTCCTTCTCTCTTTGGGTACTTCTCAGCTGGAAGGAGCCCTAAAGGTCCTCTTTGTACTAAGGGAAGTCCTGAACTCATCTGCCTTGACCTGTGAGGCCTACTTGATCTAGTTTCACCTCTTGTTACTCCTTTCTTATATTTGACATTCTAGCCAAACTGGATGTCCCTACCATTCCATGGTCCACTTCACTATTAGGCCTTTTGTACATGCAGTTCCTTCTGCCTATCCACCTCTCCCACCAACTTGTACAGGAATCTGCCTATTAATAATAAGTAATCATAGTAACTACCAGGTAATGAGCACTTTCCATCTGCTAGGCAAGACAGCAAATGTTGTTAAGTACATTGTACTGTTTAATCACATCCTATAAAACAGGTAATATTCTAATTTTTCAGATGAGAAAGCTGAGGCTCAAAGAAATTCAGTAAATTGCCCAAGGACACACAGCTAGTAAATGCTAAAGCTGGGGTTCAAATTTAGGCCTGACTCCAGAGCTTATGTTCCTAACCACTCTGCTGTACTTCCTCTGGGAAGCCTCTTTCTCCTGCCTGCCCCCGCATCAACCCCCAAGTGTTCCCATATCACCGAATACTTCTCAGGGTGTATCTCCTCTAGATGATAACCTGTGTAAAGGTATGGACATGTCTGGAGCACTACTCTGTCCCCAGCATTTACCAAATCATATATTCTGTTTTACTTATGGACCATATAACTTATTTTATGTGTCTCATAATTTTCTGTTCAATGCCAGTCATTGTGTATAGGACAGCAGAGTCTAAAGCAAAAAGTATTTATGACTGTAAATGGTCACACCTCTGCTGCTAGGCTGCTAATACGGAGTCAGATCATTCTAGTTAGGACTGGAGTTGGGTTTGGGTTTTGTATCTTCATTGTACCACCAACTTCAAATTTCCCCAGCAGTTGTTACCTGTGCTTAAAGAGTGGGCCTGGGTTTGTTTGTTTGTTTGTTTTTTCAGTGTTCCTTTATCATACTCTGCTTTCAGCAGTCCCTGCAGTGGAGTTAGAGAAGAGAAGAAATATTTCTATTGTCCTGGTCCAGCCTCAATCTTGAGGAGTCCTTGGGTGCATCCAGGTCTTAGAGATAGGGCTTTCTCAGCATCTCTGCTCCTCCTCCCCTTGGCAACCAAACTCTGCCTCGTATCTGTGGTGGGCCTTGAGTGGGAGTTTTCTGCCCCTTCCCCAGTGACAGCAGACCTCTGCTTGGTATTGGTATAGGTATGGGATCCTGGCCCCAACCCTAGTGTTAGAAGGTTTTTGCTTCTATCCCTCCACCAGCAAGAATGGATCTTTGCCTGTGTCTTGGGGGTGAGAGGGTTTCTTGCTTCTCTTCAGAGGCAGGTGGGTTATGTTCCTACTTCTCCCCTAGAAGCAGTGGAAATTTGCCTGTGCTCTAGGCCAAAAGGGTTTGCTGTCCCAATAGCTTAAGGCTTTTGCTTAGCATGAGAAGAATGTCTGGGAAGTAACGGAGTCTTGGTGCCTGCCCCCAGCTGCAGCTGGTCACCTTCTGCAAGCTTGAGCCAAATAGAGGGGCTCATGAGCACCCGGTTGAGTCCAGTGGAAAAGAACTTTTGGTTGAGTGCAAACTCCACTGTATCTGAGTTTCTCGCTTTCCAGACTGAAACATTAGACCACACTTAGCTTTTAAGAATTCATTAAAGTTTTAGCCGATTTCTTCTTACCCATTTCTGTGGAGACCACCTCTTCTGCCTGCACTCTGCCAAAAGCGAGGGAGTGCTTGTGTTCCTTCCTTCCTTAGAGGGACTTGTCCCTCTTGGGAATTCATTTCGCTTCATTACCTTGCAGAACTATTCTCTGATGGCCTTAAGAAGACTTTTGACTTGTTAAATTATCTGGCTATTCCTCCTTGTCAGGGAAGGAGATGACATTCTTTGCAGCTTTCCACATCCTAAGCAGAAGTCAGTCTGAGTCCCTTAATGCTTCCCTGCATTGCCCAAAGAGCCCATTAGTTTTACATTTGAGGCCCAGAAAGGGACTTGTCCAGTCTATGGCAAAACTGAGACTAGAACCCATTCTAGAGCTTCTCTCTACTAACTTGTAGCTACCTCTCTTTTTCCTTTTTCCTTTTTTTAAATATCAGCGCTACAGCTTTCTTTTTATTTTTTTTTTTAATTTTTATTGGAGTATAGTTGCCTTACAATGTTGTGTTAGTTTCTACTGTACAGCAAAGTGAATCAGCTATACATATACATATATCCCCTCTTTTTTGGATTTCCTTCCCATTTATGTCACCACAGAGCACTAAGTAGAGTTCCCTATGCTATATACAGTAGGTTCTCATTAGTTATCTATTTTATACATAGTATCAATAGTGTTTATACGTCAATCCCAATCTCCCAATTCATCCCACCCCCCCCCCTTGCCCCCTTGGAATCCATACATTTTTTCTCTACATCTGTGTCTCGATTTCTGCTTTGTAAATAGCTCTCTTATGTGTGATTCTTTACTGCCCTTCTTAGCACCACCTACCCTTCTTCCCAAGAATGAATGAAAAAAGGGCACCAAGCATCATTAGGTCTCTGACGTTCATGTGAAATCCCTGACATACAACTTAGAGATTATTTCCTTTCTGTGCCTTAACAATATCAAAGATAATTAACAAACACTGAAAAAAATGAGTTATAGAAGAATCAGTAGGTTCCTTGGTTTAGAGACTGATTATTTTCAAACTTAGCCTTATACATTTTTATTCTCAAAGTTTGTTGGGGTTTTTTTTTCCATTCTAAATGAACAGTGACACTATTTTAGGTGCTGCGATAATCTAAAGTAAATTCTGAATTTTACTGAAGTTTGAGGTCACCCTAAGATTTTTCTACATTAATTACATTTTTGGTTAGTCTAATAAAATTTGCTTTCTAAATTCAGTATTTTCTACATTCTTTAAGGAAGCTAGGACTAGGAAGGGATTTTTTACATCTCACAAGCACTTATTTTTGCAAATAAAAAATGCAACTCAGGTTAAGTGGTTACCTAAAGTCGCACAGCTAGTTACTGTTAGAATTGGAACTGGAACTGGGACTCTCGTATCTCAGAGTGGGGTGATGGGAGGCACTCAGTACAATGTCAAAGCCATTTTTAAAAAGGCAATACATCTTCATAGAGAATTGTTTTACTTAGATATTACTTTTTATAGGATCTGGAAGGACATTGGTTTTATAATAAAACACCAATGTATTTTGGTTTTGTTTTTTTTTTAAGATTTTTTTTCACATGGACCATTTTTTTTTTTAGCATCTTTATTGGAGTATAATTGCTTTACAATGGTGTGTTAGTTTCTGCTTTATAACAAAGTGAATCAGTTATACATATACATATGTTCCCATATCTCTTCCCTCTTGCATCTCTCTCCTTCCACCCTCCCTATCCCACCCCTCTAGGTGGTCACAAAGCACCGAGCTGATCTCCCTGTGCTATGCGGCTGCTTCCCGCTAGCTATCTATTTTACATTTGGTAGTGTATATATGTCCATACCACTCTCTCACTTTGTTACAGCTTATCCTTCCCCCTCCCCATATCCTCAAGTCCATTCTCTAGTAGGTCTGTGTCTTTATTCCCGTCTTGCCCCTAGTTCTTCATGACCTTTTTTTTTTTCTCTTAGATTCCATATATATGTTAGCATACAGTATTTCTTTTTCTCTTTCTGACTTACTTCACTCTGTATGACAGACTCTAGGTCCATCCACCTCACTACAAATAACTCCATTTCGTTTCTTTTTATGGCTGAGTAATATTCCATTGTATATATGTACCACATCTTCTTTATCCATTCATCTGTCGCTGGACATTTAGGTTGTTTCCATGTTCTGGCTATTGTAAATAGTGCTGCAATGAACACTGGGGTACATAAGTCCTTTTGAATTATGGTTTTCTCAGGGTATATGCCCAGCAGTGGGATTGGTGGGTGGTATGGTAGTTCTATTTTTAGTTTTATAAGGAACCTCCATACTGTTCTCCATAGTGGCTGTATCAATTTACATTCCCACCATCAGTGCAAGAGTGTTCCCTTTTCTTCACACCCTCTCCAGCATTTATTGTTTGTAGATTTTTTGATGATGGCCATTCTGACCGGTGTGAGATGATATCTCATTGTAGTTTTGATTTGCATTTCTCTAATGATTAATGATGTTGAGCATTCTTTCATGTGTTTGTTGGCAATCTGTATATCTTCTTTGGAGAAATGTCTATTTAGGTCTTCTGCCCATTTTTGGATTGGTTTGTTTGTTTTTTTGATATTGAGCTGCATGAGCTGCTTGTAAATTTTGGAGATTAATCCTTTGTCAGTTGCTTCATTTGCAAATATTTTCTCCCATTCTGAGGGTTGTTTTTTCATCTTGTTTATGGTTTCCTTTGCTGTGCAAAAGCTTTTAAGTTTCATTAGGTCCCATTTGTTTATTTTTGTTTTTATTTCCATTTCTGTAGGAGGTGGGTCAAAAAGGATCTTGCTGTGATTTATGTCATAGAGTGTTCTGCCTATGTTTTCCTCTAAGAGTTTGATAGTGTCTGGCCTTACATTTAGTTCTTTAATCCATTTTGAGTTTATTTTTGTGTATGGTGTTAGGGAGTGTTCTAATTTCATACTTTTACATGTACCCGTCCAGTTTTCCCAGCATGTGGACCATTTTTAAAGTCTTTATTGAATTTGTTACAATATTGCTTCTATTTTTATGTCTTGGTTGTTTTTGGCCGCGAGGCACGTGGGATCTTAGCTCTCCAACCAGGGACTGAACCCACATGCCCTGCATCGGAAGGTGAAGTCCTAACCACTAGACCGCCAGGGAAGTCCCGACACCAATGTATTTTGGAGAATGGAAGTGAACACTAATTCTTGATGCAAAGCCTTGCATTTTTAAAAACAATATGAAAAACTCCAAGCTCGGGTGTGTGCTTCCTCTCTTCTGCCAGTGGGAGGGCCTGGGGAGGGGTAAGAAACACTGTTAGGCACCCCACTTGCTGCCCAGTATGAGTAGCCTGCTAAGGGTAACTGCTTGTTGGGGGCTGCAGCCTACCTGGATTTCAATCAGAATGTTCCTTTTTTGTGTGTTCTCTGGCTGTTTTCCAGGTATGGGAAAACATGTGAAGTTAGCCCATGGCCCCTGGCAGCCACCATTATCTTGCCTTTCTGCCACCAGTAAGCATGTTTTAAATAACAGCCTTCCCAGGGTTCTAGCTTAGGCTTGTGGGCCACATTCAGACCCTGTCCAAGGAATGGAGAAAATGACCACATCGTTTTACCCAAGTTGGTGGTGCTAGAGGACAGCCTTCTGCCCTCCCCCTTCCTCCCCTCTGCATCATCTCCTCTGGTCACAGGATTGATTCTTCAGCTGTGATTTTGCGTGTAATAGAAAGCTAGTTCTCACTATCAGAAGCTTGATATTCTGGAACAAATCCAATACTGGCTGGAAATAACATGGTGGTCACAAAGCTTTTCATCGTGTGTGCCAGTGAATTTTAACAACATAGAGATAACAAGACTCCATCACCGAATGATTGGCTTTGAAGGCCATTTGTGCGTTAACTTTAAAAAGAGTCTTGCTTGTGTGCTTCCTCCCCCCTCTTCCCCACTTCGGCAAAGTCCCATTAATTTTGTTGAAGGTTTTATTTTCTGCTGAAAATGCAGGAAATTTAGACAACTCTCTTGGAATCCCCCCAAAACTAATACAAACAAGATACATATGCTTCTCTTAAGGAAACTAAAAATAAATTATTTGAAACTATTTAACTGTATAAATTCCCTCTTGAAAGGAAAAGGAAGTTTATATAATGAAGCAGCCATGACTGCTGTTGACAGGGTAAGATACTCCCACAACTGCCAGCTTGTCCGTTTGACGTAAATTCACTACTTAGCACAGATCATGTTCAGTGTTCATTACTAACATGCACAAAACCATCAGAAACATCTGAAAATGGAGCCATTTTCTCAGGGCCCTTGTTTTTACATTTGAGATTTTCTACAATAAAATAAGTCTGCCTTTTTTTTTTTTTTTTTTTTTTGAGAAGAGAGTCTGTTTGACGAGGGATCCATTCCTGGAATGGAAGCTGTATGTACTAAAAAGAAAATACCATGAATGAAAAAGGCACAATATTCTCCACGTATTTTGCTTCTCTACCAATGAGCCATCTGATATTATCTCTGACAAAGCTAATTTTTGTTAGTTTTTTAAAACCTGTCTTTTTTAAAAAACTTATTCCATAAATGTAAGTCCATTTTTTTATACACTTCCCTAAAGAACCAGTTTTGTAAATTAATAAAAGTGTAATTTAGCAGTTATATCTAAAACTAAGAGATGCGATTCTTTGCAGTTATAGTAATTGCATTAATTTATCCACTTTGCAAAGGCAGTTATTTTTTGTTCTTTTTGTAATAATGTCTAAAATCTAAATGATTCACAGTGTTACATGTTAAAATAGATATTGTCAGAAAATTATAATCAACCACTCCCTAATTTAAACTTATTTTTAATTTCTAAATTATGTTTAATTTCTCATTTTTGTTTTATAATTGTTTTATAACATTAAAATATACAGGTTGCTTCCTAGTATGACGACAGTATGACAAAATATGATATCATATAAAATGTCTTTGCTGTAGCTTCTTACATTATATTTTCAGTTGATTTGAGTAATGTCAGAGAAGCTTTATGTCCTTGTCATTTAATTTGTAAATCTGCAGCTGAAAATAATCTTTAAAAGATAGCATTAGAATTAGGACTTGTCACAGAAACAATAAAAAAGAAGTTAAGTAAAATACCTAGTAACTCCTATAAGTGTAAGAGGGTTAGTATAACCCTTAAGGAGCTTCAGTCAGATTGGTTAATGCAAAGTGAAAACTAACGTGGAGGATCTTCCCTGGTGGGCCAGTGGTAAAGAATCTGCCTTCCAGTGCAGGGGACGCAGGTTTGATCCCAGGTCGGGGAACTAAGATCCCACATGCCACAGAGCAACTAAGCCCACGCACCGCAACTGTTGAGCTCAAGTACCTCAACGAGAGAGCCTGCGTGCTGCAAACTACAGAGCCCACGCGCTCTGGAGCCCGCGTGCCACGAAAACCCGCACGCCACGAAAACCCGCATGCCACAACTAGAGAGAAGCCCGAGTGCCACAACGAAGAGACCGCACTCCACAACGAAAGATCCCGCATGCCTCAACGAAGATCCCATGTGCCGCAACTAAGACCCGAAGCAGCCAAAAAATAAGGAAAATAAATAAATAAATAAGAAATATTTTAAAAAAAGAAAGAAAACTACCGTGGAGTATGCTTATTGACGTAAAGTTTCCAGTTTGTACTTCACCTGACTTGGGAATAAAATAACTGGTCCGTAGTTTGGTTTGGGTTTAAATGAGCAGGTGCCTATTTGGGAATTGAGTATATTACCCTGCTTGTTGCAGCAAATTACGTATTAAAACATTGAGAATTAACTATCAATATGTTTGAAAGCAGAAATTGTAAGCTATCAAGAGGTAATTCATTTTTGATGTTTAAGTTTAATATATTAGGACTTAACATACATGGGTGTGAATACCTGTGACCATAAAATTCTGCAGAAGCTAATATTCTGACTTGTATTACTACAGTAGTCATAACGTCGTACTGGGTTGCTGTTGGATGACTTTGAGAGAGAATTCTGAAACTCAAAGTCTCTTCTTCCTCTTCTACTAATTCAAGTACCAATGTGAGATGAAAATATAATTGAGAGAGCTATAGTCAAGATTATTTTGATAGTTCCCAATATGAAGGCTAATCCCTTCCCTTTGTTCCAAAAACATAAAAGTAATAGATGAACTATAACAAGAGAACCTGTCAAACACATAGCCACACCCCAAAATGAGATAGATACTTCAGGATCAACCAGAAATAGAAAAAGCCATCAATGCAGATGGCAAGGTCTGAAGCCGCGAGGCTGCCAAGCTTCAGGCCTGGAAGGAGGCAGGAGTGGCTGGGAGCTCAACTGCTGCAGGGCAGGCGTAGCACTCAGGGGCCCAGTGAGAGGCAGCATGCTAGTGCCAGGCTCCCTGGTAGAAACTGAGAGCTGGGATAGACCACTTACTGAAAAGAGCCTGGGGCTTCCCTGGTGGCGCAGTGGTTGAGAATCCGCCTGCTAATGCAGGGGACACGGGTTCGAGCCCTGGTCTGGGAAGATCCCACATGCCGCGGAGCAGCTGGGCCCGTGAGCCACAACTACTGAGCCTGCGCGTCTGGAGCCTGTGCCCCGCGACGGGAGGGGCCGCGATAGTGAAAGGCCCGCGCACCGCGATGAAGAGCGGTCCCCGCACCGCGATGAAGAGTGGCCCCCGCTTGCCTCAACTAGAGAAAGCCCTCGCATGAACCGAAGACCCAACACAGCCATAAATAAATAAATTAATTAATAAAAAAAAAAAAAAAAAAGAAAGAAAGAAAAGAGCCTGAAAAGAGGTACTGATAATGACGGTTAAGTTCTATGCCTAGGGAGGTGGGAGGACATAGAACCAGCCTCACCATGGGATCTCGAGCCCATTGTGAGGGATGTGGCTTGGTGACGGACCCTGCCCATACTGCCTTCAGTGTAACTGCAGAGCAGCAGCCCTGAGATACCAACAGTGAGACCTAGTTTCAGACTGGGGGCTCTAGAAAGCTGCTGCATGACCTGTAGATTTGGGGGGATTAAGCTACATCAGATGAGCCTGCACAACCAAAGTTCCAAAATACATGCCAAAATCGAACTTAATACTAAGAAAGACAGCCAACATAGTCATGATCATAAGTAAGGTAAATTTATCCAAAGAGAATTAAAATTTAATAGGATAATTTTGAAAGCACTCTAAGTATTTTTAATACCCTCAAAGATAAATGAAGGATATAATATTCATTGAGATGAATAAATAATTATGAAATAAAAACAGGGAGAAATGAAATAAGAACATGACTCAGAGAACTATTAGAAAGCTTAGAATGAAAACTATAGTCATTAAAATTTTGAAAGCTCAGGAGACAAAATAAGTTCTAAACTGGGTACTATCAAAAAGGGTTAGTAAATTGGAAGGTAACGAGAAAAAAATTATCCAAATTATCTTTATGGAAGAGACTAGGTTGTCAGATGAAAAGTATGCTCTGAATACTGAGCAGGATGCATAAAGATAAATCAACACCTAAACACATGGTTGTGAAACTCAAGAGTGTTAAAGGATGAGAAGTAAATCTTAAAAGCTATCAAAAAGATTTTCTACAGGGGAACAATAGTTAGGTTTGCAATAAACTTCTCCATGACAAAAATAGATGCCAGAGTAAAGTGAACCAGTATCTTTAAAGTGCAGAAGAAAGTAACTGTAATTCTAACTATAATTCTTATTTATATATAGTTAAAATGTAATGTAAGAGTGAATGCAAAATCAAGACATATTTCAACCATACAAGGACTAAAAGAGTTTATGAGCCATAGACTTCACTGAAAGCACTACTAAAGGATGTACTTCAAATAGAAGAAGAATAGATCTGTAAAGAAGTGGAATGCAAGAAAGAGTGGTATACACTGAAATTCATCTGTAAATTTAGTTAACCATTGACTTTTTAAAAACCAATTTATGGGGTTTTTTAGAAGATGAAATTAAAAACCTAAGCTACTGTAACGAAACAAGGAAGAATGGGGTCGGGGCTTGCTGTTCAAGGAGAAGTGAAAGTATGTTAACCTCCTTAGATCTTGTTCAGGAGATAGACAGCAGTATTTTTAAAGTTGGATGTGTATGTTAAAATTTTAAGGGCTACCCCTATAAGAATAGAAATGCTATATTTAGCCTGTAAACCAGCAGAGAGGGAAAAGGAGGGGCCAGGATAACAAAAAGCTTTATTAATTCAACAGAAGCTGGAAAGGGAAGACAGGTTTGGAAGAGGTAAACTTATAAAGGATGGCAAACAAATATGGCAGGTTATACATTCCAGAGATGACGGCCACAACATCTTCTGCTTCACGTGCTCTTCTGGAACCTTGCCACTCCTCAATAAATAGTGTGTGGCACCATTTGGTAGTAACACTAAATGGCAGTGACAGTAAGTGATTTCCAACATTGACTCTCCTGGAACCTTCAACCTGTGAGGAAGCTCATGCAGCCCAGAAGAGACCATGCAAAGAAGAATCAAAGGCTCTGGTCCCCACCCACAGCTGTGCCCCCAGCTCACAGCCAGCACCAACTTGCCAGCCATATTATGATAGAGAGCTGTCATAAAAGTAGATTCTCCAACCGCCACTCAGGCAGCCCCATGTGAAGCCGTATGGAGCAGAGACAAACTGTTCCCACCAAGGCCAGCCCAAATTGTTAGCAAAACAAATGATTATTGCTATTCTAAGCTGCTAAGCTTCGAAGAGCAGGCATACCTCGGAGATAATTTCAGGTTCGGTTCTAAACCACTGCATAAAGCAAATATCACAATACAGTGTGTCACGAATTTTTTGGTTTCCCAGTGCATATAAAAGTTATGTTTACACTAAGTCTATTAGGTATGCAATAACATACTGTCTAAAAAAAATGAGCATATCTTAATTAAAAATTACTTTATTGCTAAAAACTGCTAACCATCATCTGACAATGAAGGGTTGCCACAGACCTTCAATTTGTAAAAAAAACACAGTATCTGTGAAGTGCAGTAAAATGAGGTATGCCTGTAGTTAGTTATACAGCAATAGATAACTGATATAAAGTCGCAAAACAAGATGGTAGGAATAAATTCCAAAGATATCAATAATAACAATGTAAGTGAATTAAACTCAAAAGTCAGACTATTAGATTAGATTTAAAAATTATAAAGCCTAGCAGCATAGTTGCTTTTAACCATATTTGTTTTCAGTAACACAGAAAGTTTGAAAATTAAAGATATACCTGGCAAATGCTAAACAAAATAAAGATGGTATAGCTATATATATATATATTTGGGCTGCATTGGGTCTTCATTGCTGCACGCAGGCTTTCTCTAGTTGCAGCAAGCAGGAGCTACTCTTTGTTGCAGTGCGCGGGCTTCTCATTGCGGTGGCTTCTCTCGTTGCAGAACACGGGCTTCAGTAGTTGCAGCACGCGGGCTCAGTAGTTGTGACACGTGGGCACTAGAGCACACAGGCTTCAGTAGTTGTGGTGCTTGAGCTCAGTAGTTGCAGCGCGTGGGCTCTAGGACCCACAGGCTTCAGTAGTTGTGGCTCGAGGGCTCTAGAGCACAGGCTCAGTAGTTGTGGTGCACAGACTTAGTAGGTCCGTGGCATGTGGGATCTTCCCGGACCAGGGATCGAACCCATGTCCCCTGCATTGGCAGGCGGATTCTCAACCACTGCGCCACCAGAGAAGTCCCAGCAATATTAATATCAGTAAAACATACACTTATGAATAAAGAGAAGCAATACATAATGATAACGTTTTTAAAAAGAGGCCAATCATGAACCTACAGTCACTTTGAATACATGAATCACTCAGAGGAATTGATAAATACTTAATCACTGTGGGAAATTTTGACATAACGTTATTAAAAACTGATGACTCTTTCAGGCAGTGACTATTAAAAAGAACAATTACACTTGTTGGTGAGAAAATGAGAGCAGGAGCTTTCCTACATTGTCATTGTAAATAGGTTGTTATAGCTCCTTAAGCAATGTCTGGCAACATCTATTAACATTACAAAACACAACCTTTTCAGCCATCCCTCTCCTGGAACCTCTCCCAGAGAAACAAAAGTGCCCATATAATAAGAACAGATCTACCAGGATGCTTATTGCAGCCTTGTTTATGGAAACAAGGAAACAAAATAAATTGGATGCCCATTAGTAGAAGGACTTTTTGATAAATTTTACATATTTAACATGTACTATAAACCTGTAATACATTGTTACTGTTTCGTTTCTGAAATCAGTTTTCTTTTAGAATGATTTAAAATAAAAATGTCTTTATTTCCTTGTGTAGATCTACAGTTCTGTCTAGTTTCATATTCCTCCTGTCTGAAGAAATTCCTTTAACATTTCTTATAGTGTGGGTGTGCAAGTAATACATGATCTCAACTTTTTTTAGTCTGAGAAAGTATCTTACCTTCTTATTTGAAAGATATTTTTGCTAGTGATAGAATTCTTGCTTGACTCTTATTTCAACACTCAGTGATGCTGCTCCATTTAGATTGGCTTGCATAATTCCTCATGAGGAGTCTACCGTAATTCTTAGCTTTGTGCCTCTGTATTTAATCTGTTTTTTCCTTGGGCTGCCTTCAAGATTTTCTCTTTCTCTTTGGTCTTCAGTAGTTTGAATATGATGCATCTAGTTGTGCGGTTTTTTGTTGTATGGGTCGGGGGGGGGGGATTGTTTAGGGAATACTTTGGAGTTATTCTGAGCTTCTTGGATCTGTTGTTTGATTCTTTTGTTATTTTAAAAAAATGCTCAGCCATTATCTCTAAAAGATTCTTTCAAGTCTACTGTTGAACTTATCTAGATAGTCTTTACTGCTATTACCTTTTTTTTTTTTTTTAATTCTAACATTTCCACGTGTTGCTTTCTTATAGTTGTTTTTTTTTATATAATTTTTTAATTTTATTTTTGGCCACATGGGGTCTTCGTTGCTGCGTGCAAGCTTTCTCTAGTTGTCGCGAGTGGGAGCTACTCTTCATTGCAGTGCGTGGGCTTCTCATTGTGGTGGCTTCTCTTGTTGTGGAGTATGGGCTCTAGGTGCATGGGCTTCAGTAGTTGCAGCAAGTGCGCTCAGTAGTTGCAGCACGTAAGCCCTAGAGCACACAGGCTTCAGTAGTTGTGGCACAGAAGCTTAGTTGCTCTGTGGCATGTGGGGTCTTCCCAGACCAGGGCTCGAACCCGTGTGCCCTGCATTGGCAGGCTGATTCTTAACCACTGCACCACCAGGGAACTTCTCTCTTATAGTTTTCAACTCTGCTAAAATTCCCCATCAATGTAAGCATATTATAGACTCATAGTAGATTTTGTATATCATAATTCTTTTAAATTCCCTATTTGATATTTTCAATATCTGTGTATCTCTGAGTCTGCTGATTACTTTGTCTCTTGGACATGGATTGTTTTTACTTGCTTTTTGTTTATCTCATAAATTTTGATTGAATGCTGGACATTATGGTTAAAACAATACAGGTGGAGGTAAATTGTATGGAAATAAGTATACCTTTTTGTCTGCTAGACCAGGGGTGGTAAACTTTTCTGTAAGGCACCAGTTAGTATTTTTTATTTTGTAGGCCATACAGTCTTTGAAGTGAAGTGTACTTTATCAGATATTAATATAGCCATCCCTACTTTCTTTAGATTAATATTTGCATGTTATATCTTTTTCCATTCTTTTACTTTCTATCTAACTTTATTTAAAGTGAGTTTTATATTTGAAGTTTCTTATAGATTGCATATAGTTGGGTCATGTGTTTTTTATCCACTCTGCCATTCTTTGGGTTTTAATGATTGTATTTATACTGTATACAATTAATGTAATAATTGATATGTTAGAGCTTAAGTCTGCCATTTTACTTTCTGCTTTCTGTTTTTTCCTTGTTTCTCATCTGTCTTATTTGACTGCCTTCCTGTGGATACTTGAACATTTTTTTAGAATTCCATTTTGATATATCAGTAATATTTTTGTGTATACTATCTCCTTGTATAAATTCATTCTAGGCATTCACATACATAACTTACCACAGTCTAGTCATGTTGACATTTTACCAATTCAAGTGAGATGTAGAAACCTTCCCCTCTTTAAATCCCTTTGCTCTCTCTGGTTTATAATGTAATTGTCTTAGGTGTTCCTTTACATCCATTGAGAACCACATCAGACAGTGTTATAATTTCTGCTTCAGCTGTCAAACATAATTTAGAAAACTCAAGAGGAGAAGGAAAGTGTTGTATTCACCTGTGTTTTTGCTTTCCATTGTTCTTTCTTTCAAGAGAGATATTGATTGCTTACTTTGAGTTTTGCTCTTATAACTATTTCACATTCAGATTCCCAAAGACTATTGACTCTGAGGAAGCAGAAACAAAACAGTAGGCTCTTTATCTGTAACTATGGACGTTGAAATGACAGTGCAGAAAAATGAGGTCGTATTCTGAATTAGACACTTTTCTTGGAATTGGTAAGACCCTACCACCACTTTGTACTGTGCAAGTCTAATGATTTAGGGTGATACAGTGATAAGAGTACAAATTAGGATCTATTAATCAAAGGACTGAATAAGCTCCAAATTTCCTTCTAGATTGGCAAGTCTATAATTTATTATGTGAAATTTATAATTATCACCATACTAAATTCAAAAGATTTTAAATCCTTTAGTAACTGGTAAACTTAATTCTAAAAATTCTTGACAGAAGTAATCTTGAAGAGTTCTTTTGCATGATCTTTCCAATGCTGTTTGAATTGCAAAGCAGTTGCCCTCATTCTAATTAATTCTGTGTCAAGGAGAAAAACACAGACTCTATATGGGGATTTTCTTTCTTTATCAGGCACAAGACCTAAATGTCATCGAAGAAGTGATTCGAATGATGTTAGAGATCATCAACTCCTGCCTGACAAATTCTCTTCATCACAATCCAAACTTGGTGTATGCACTTCTTTACAAACGAGATCTCTTTGAACAATTTCGAACGCATCCTTCATTTCAGGATATCATGCAAAATATTGATCTGGTAAGTGTAAATGGAGATATTTATTATGATTCTTTTTAAAATATTAAAGTAGAGAAAGTTTAACAAACCTTGGTAAAAAACTGCAATAATTAGTCTCTTGAACGTTAACTCTATTTGCTGTCTATTCTGCTATAACAATTGTCACCTTCTGTATGTTTGTGTATGTATTATATACAGACATATATATATACACGCACACATATATATTTAGTAGAATTGAGATCATACTTTATATAGTTCTGTATTCTGCCATTTTTACTTAACATTATTAACATCTTTCTGTGATATCATCAATTCTTTGAAAATCTCACATTTTAGTATTTGTATAACCTGTATTATGGAGGTCCTAAAATATATTAATCCTTATCCCATTATTGCTCATTTGGTTGTTTCTCATATTTTGTATTAATTTATAATTATCAGTTTGTAAATACATCGTATCTCACCTTTTTCAGTTCTCTTTTTGAAGTAGTCTTAAAACTGGAATTGTACTAGTTTTTGCTGTCAGAGAGATCAGTATTTTCAAGACTCAACCCATGTCAAATTGCTTTCCAGAAATATTGTACAATTAATGCATCTGTGTATCATCTTATAACTTCTACAAGTGATGTATGAGAGGATCTATCTCACTATACTTTTAGAGCTTTATTATAATTATTTTAATATTTGTCCTTTTATATCAAAAATGGTATTTCATTATTGTTTTTAATTTTTATTTCTTTCATTATTAGTGTGATTGAACATTTTTCACAGGTCTATGAACTTTCACCTCCTGTCCTTTTTAAAAAGGTTTTTCTGCTAAACTTTCCATTGTTGTATTAGTGTTTCCCAGTTCAGTTTGGTTCCACAAAAATTTCTTGCATAGCTAATCAGCTTCATAATGCACAAGAGGAAACAGAAGACGCACCATCCCTGTCCTTGTGTTACTTACATTTAGGAAGATTTTTAATAATTAAATTATTGCACAAGTATGAATATATAATTTCCATCATAAGTAAGCACATGTACACGCCTTCCTCCAGGGTGTACACCTCATAGTGGATTCGCTGCATAACATGTATCGTACCAAACCGTTTCCCTTGGGGTGCTGCCATTTTACTCTTCAGCTGGTGGTGTATAAGATTCCTGTTGCTTCACATCCTCATGAACACTTAGTTTGGTCAGTTTTGTAATAGCATCTCATTATAGTTTTAATTTGGATTTCCTCTTTTCTGAAGCTAATTCAAGTCTTTTGCCAGTTTTTTCTACTGAGTTATTTATCTTTGTGTAGATTCTTTGTATGTTCTGGATTCTAGGTGTTTCTTGGTTATGTTTTGCAAATATCCAGTCACTAACACAAGTACAGACTTTCTGATGTAACTCTAAAACTCCTCTCAAAATAGTCAAACATCAAATTCTCAGTTCCATTCTTTTCTTGGAGCGCTGCTTCCAGCTCCAGCCAGGTTGTACGCTGGTTCTCCTGCCAAGCTGCAGCATCTTCCTGGGAATTTCCTTCACCTGTTTCCTTTGGTTGATCTTGGCTCCTGTGAATTCTTCTTTCTTGGTTTACTGCTTCATGTTGGTGGAGCATATACTACAGTAGCTTTCTAGGTAAAGGGTGTATGTGAGGTAGGTTTTTTATTTTTTAGTTTCTCATGTCTGAAAATGTTTTTCTTCTCTTTTTACATATGACCTGTTGTCTTGGGAAGCTTTTGGGATCTCTCTATTATTGTGTCCTGAAATTTCATGGGGGTTTGCTGTGCCTTGGTCAATTGCACTTGGCGCTTGGAGGGTCCTTTGAGTCTAGAGGCTCATGCTCAGAACATTCAAATACTCATTTTAATTATTTCTTCCCGGTTGTCTCTTTCTCTCTGTGTCCTGCTGTTTCCTCTCTATGAAACTCCTATTAGATGGCCATTTCCTTTTGAGCCCCTCCTGTCAATATCACTAAGTCTTATTTCTTGGACTGATCAGTGTCCTCATGTTAAGAGTCCTCCAGGCTCCTGCCTGGGGTCTGTAAGCCCATCTGTGAGGGTTTTAAAAGCTGAGGTAGAGAGAGGCTGGGTAAAATTGGGGGTGGGGAAGAGAGGGTGAGAGTGGCCTCTAAAGTGAAAACTCCCCGTCTTCTTTCAGGATAACAGCAATGCATAAATGGAGGCATGGACTCTGATCAAATTTAAGATACTTAAGAGCATCTCTATCCATTCTCATTAAGCCAGTTTACCCAAGTAGGTTAATTTTTGCTCATCCCAGTAGAGTCCTGTGTACTTGTTCGGTACTTAATTGAAATCAGCTTTGAACTATAACCAGGCTCCCCATTCCAGACTCTTAACACATAGTTCTGTAAACTGCTGAATACTCTGGAATCCACACAATTACATGAGTTTAACTACAACTATGTATACTGTTGCAGATCTGTTCATTGATTTGCTCCATATCACTGCTGTGTAATGATGGCAGGTAAACAGCAATAAAAATTAAAACTCTTTGCTGTCAGCATGAAAGGATGCTCAACATCACTAATCATTAGAGAAATGCAAATCAAAACTACAGTGAGGTATCACCTCACACCAGTCAGAATGGCCATCATCAAAAAATCTACAAACAGTAAATGCTGGAGAGGGTGTGGAGAAAAGGGAACCCTCCTGCACTGTTGGTGGGAATGTAAATTGATACAGCCACTATGGAGAACAGCATGGAGGTTCCTTAAGAAACTAAAAATAGAACTACCATATGACCCAGCAATCCCACTACTGGGCATATACCCAGAGAAAACCATAATTCCAAAACAGTCGTGTACCACAATGTTCATTGCAGCTCTATTTACAGTAGCAAGGTCATGGAAGCAACCTAAGTGTCCATCGACAGATGAATGAACAAAGAAGCTGTGGCACATATATATAATGGAATATTACTCAGCCATAAAAAGAAACAAAATTGAGTTATTTGTAGTGAGGTGGATGGACCTAGAGTCTGTCATACAGAGTGAAGTAAGTCAGAAAGAGAAAAACAATACCGTATGCTAACACATACATATGGAATCTAAAAAGAAAAAAAAAAACGGTTCTGAAGAACCTAGGGGCAGGACAGGAATAAAGACTCAGTTGTAGAGAATGGAGTTGAGGACATTGGAGGGGGAAGGGTAAACTGGGACGAAGTGAGAGAGAGAGTGGCATGGACATGTATACACTACCAAATGTAAAACAGATAGCTAGTGGGAAGCAGCCACATGGCACAGGGAGATCAGCTAGGTGCTTTGTGACCACCTAGAGGGGTGGGATAGGGAGGGTGGGAGGGAGACGAAAGAGAGAGGGGCTATGGGGATATATGGGCTATGGGGATATATGTATACGTATAGCTGATTCACTTTGTTATATAGCAGAAACTAACACAACCATGTAAAGCCATTATACTCCAATAAAGATGTTAAAAACAAAACAAAACAAGACAAAAACCTCTTTGCTGTCAGTTTAATTAGCATTTTCATGAGCTTTCCTTAAGTCACCTCAACTATATACCTAATGGTTGCAGCTATAGCAAATTATTTTGCCACACACACTCTTGTCATTTTCCTAAACTATTATCAGTATTATTTAGATTTCGTTAACAGAACTGGGGCAGCTGGGTACTATTGTCATCTTTGCAGTTAGGATAAAGCAGAAACATCATTTCAAATGAGCATGTTTATATCTTAGAGTTAGACTTGACATTTATATTCTTTAAATTCTCACCATTATGAACCAGTACTCCCATGTAGATGTGTTGATATTTAGGATGTGTGAGAGCATCCCCAAGCTGCTTCCCAAATATTTCTTCTCTGGCCCCATGTCCTTCTTGTTTAATGGGAAAAGCGCCTCCTTTTAAAATTGATAAGTAGTGGTAACAAGATTATGAAACAAATGATTGCCCAAGGGACATCCATCAGAGCTTATTTCTACCTTTTTCTGTTGGCTAGATGCTTTTTGACAACGAGGTAGTCAACTAAGATCCTGCAAGCCGCGCAGTGCGGCCAAAAAAAATTAAAAAATAAAAAATAAAATAAAAAGCCATTTCTAGCCAGCCTGTTCACGAATTTGTCCAAATTCATTTCTAGTTTCTTGCTTGTACCATTTTGGGGAGTAGAATACTGAGATTAAGATTCACTGTGCATGTGAGGAAAGGTTCAACAAAACCCTTTTCTCTTTTACATGGGAAATTGGCCTCGGGTTAAGCTGCTTTTAGCTCTGTTCCTTGGAAATCTGATGAAGGTGGAATGTCAGCCATGTTACTAGGTAACACTGCTGTAATAAAACGAGAATATGATAGAATGACATTTGAATGGTAAGTTGAGTCTGGACTGAAAGGACTATAGCTTTGGGCTTCCCTGAGTGAAAAAATTCATAGCCAGGCATGTCCTTTTCAGGGACCAAAAGCTGAGACTATCACAAGGGGTATTGGTTTCTGTTTGGGACATGGCTTCTAAGCTAGGGTGGCTATTGGATCTGCCCATGGTAGTCTCAGTCTCTCACATTGGCGCTATCATTTGAGGGTCCAAAGACCAGCCCTGAGACTACTGTGAGTATTCCCAGGGAAAACAAAAGCCTGGGGCTGTGCTGTTGGCATGCTCTTTTTCCTGCCCTTCTGTCCTTTTAAATTAATCTTATGCCCAGTGTGGCCTATTACACTCTTTTTTTTTTTTAATATTTAAAACTTTTTATCATGAAAAATTTCAAGTGTATACAAAGTAAACAGAAACCGCTGTTATGTTCTTGAGCCTCTCGATGTCTAATTGGGTCTAAGCATACCACCCAGGAAAGAGCACTGAAGTGCTAAAATAATATCTTCTTATAATACTTATAAATTTATCTCTTTCACATTCCAGGGTGGAGGATATCCTGGTTTTTCCAAGGTTTATCCAGATCTTTGAATTATAGAACTATCCAATACATCCTTTTTTAGCTTTCATATTTCTAACCTGCGTCATCCTAATCGTTTTAGTCTGCCCTTATGGCAAACCCCTGCCCCTTGTCTCATAACTTTTGCCTTTCTCTGGACCTCTCTGATTTCAGTTTCTTTCTTCATTCCTTCCTGTCTTTTTTCTCCTTTTACCCTTTCCTTCCTTCCTTCCTCCCTCCCTCCATTCCTCCTCCTCCCCCTTCTCTCTCACTCACTCATTCCACCTTTCTTTCTCTGGATAGTCACCTGAACTGTGCACAATATATGTCAGATAATCTATATCTGCAGTGTATCGGAAATGTTTTCTCTTTAATTACCAATACCTCTTTCATAATAGTGCATTTTTTTCTTTTTGTTTCTGATAAAAGACTAACCAAAGTTTCTTTTTTCCTGTGGTCATAACTGTAATAGATGATAAATGATCATGTTGTAATACATTGTTTGGATTATTTAGTTTTAAATGTTTAAACCACATCAAAAACCATTTGCTCCTTTTCTCTTCATCTCATCATTAGCGTTGCTAGCTTTTATTGCATGCTTGCTAAGCATTTACATGCATGATCTCTCTTAATCTTCATTAAAAAACAAACTTGGAAGTATATTTCATTTTAATTTTCAATTACAGTTAAAGAAACCAACTTAGAAAGATTTAACTTGCTTGTGATCACATATTCAGAAAGTGATAGAGCCAGAACTCAAACCGAGGCAGTTTGATAATAAAACCCTTGTTTGTAGTCATCATGCCTGACTACTATCCCCATTCACTAAATGTTCCTACAGTTTCTCATTGGTTTGCCTATTCACTGCCTGAAAACATCTGAAAACAAACCCGGAAATTTACTTTCTCCTTCAAGTTCACTTCTAATAATGTCAAATCAGTCTTTACTCCACCAGTGGTGAAAGTGATGTTCTCTTCTTAGTAACCCGGCTGTTGACATCCTTAAAAATAACCCTGAAGGACCATATTGTTTTTTGAAAGGACACACAAGAACCATGCAAAGGATTTAAACTACATCCATTTGAAACTTAGTCTCCTTTGGAAGAGGTGAAAATTAGAGTAAAGATGAGGAAATAGAAAGGACCTCACTTGTTTTTCTCACAGTATATCACCACATGGAAATAAAAGCAGGGTGTTAAACTGGATTTACATCCAGTGCTCACTTTCCTGTCCTTGTCAGTAATTGGCCACTTACTGACACTCCAACTGTACTCGTGAAAAATGCAGTCCCTGGGTAAACATTTGACTGTGTGCTGTTGTGTAGTTCTTAAAACTAGATAAATATATGCCGAAACATGTTTGAGTCCCTACTAAGTGCTGGGAATGAGGCTAAGTACCTTTACATGATATTACTGATTTATTCTTCTTAAACCAGTAAACTAGTTATAGTTATCCCACTTTACAGATAAGGAAACCAGCAGGCTGAGAGAAGCCTTCCCAGGTGATTTTAACACAGATCCCCACTTAAAAATCATTCCTCTTAGGGAATTCCCTGGCCATCCAGTGGTTAGGACTTGGCACTTTCACTGACAGGGCCTGGGTTTGATCCCTGGTCAGGGAACTAAGATCCCACAAGCCATGCAGCAATACGAAAAAAAAAAATCCTCTTAAATAGTGATCACATGTTTGCATAGGGCTTTATCATTGAGGGCTATTTGCATACGCCCTATGTCATTTGACCCTTAAATTATCCTCGTGAAGGAGGCAGAGCAAGTCTTCAGAGGTGAAATGGTTGGCTCAAGGTCACTTAGCTAGTAAATCACTGAGCCTTGAATCCAGATCTTCTCATTATAAACTCCATATTTTCAACATTCACTTGGATAAACCTAAATAAGATTCCAAATGAGCAGATTTTCCAACAACTTTTTGTTGAATACTATCATCTAAAATAGTGTTGGACACACTGGAGATTCATTCAAAATCATTTTAAACTCTTTTTTACATATTTTGAAAAGAATACCATGAGAAAGATATAAATAACATCTCTACTTTTGCCTCTTTCAGCACTTTACCTTCTCCTTCCCTCCCCTAAATGCTCCTGAAATCTTGGCTTAAGCAAACCTTTGCTATTTCTTCTTTCAGGGAGTTAACCTTGAAAAGTGTTGGTAGAGGAGACTATGAATCTACTGTTATTTTTAGCTGACAGGGAGTTGAGAGTTGATGTTTTTCATTAAGACATTAAGCAATGTTGAATGTCTGAGACAGGAGTGACTAACCTTGGAGTACTTTTAACTTCTGCCGAAGGAGTTAGACATGTGCTTTCAGGTAGCCAAATTACTGTTAGCCACTTGTACATAACCCTCCATTCTAACTCATAAGATGATATGATCTGGCTGAATTAAACAACAGGACAAAATAGAAATACCACACCAAACAAGAGAGGGCATGAAAGAAATTTCATGGCTGAATATAAGTATAGGACAGAGACAGTGAACAACAATAGTTTTGTGGTATAGTAAAGGCAAGAACTATTTTTTTAATCTCTTGACAGTGTAAAATTTACACTAGGTTTTCTGTATTTCCAGACCTGACCGTTCTTATTGAGCTCCAAACTAGCTCATTCAGTTGCCTATACAACAGTCCCACAAATGTTGAACAAGGTTAAATGAGAATTCATTATTTTCTTCAAAAAAAATCAAACACAAAATGAATCTGCTTTTTTTTCTGCAGTCTTCCTTAGCTCTGTAAATGACATCAATATCTACCTAGTTGCGTATGCCCAAATGCCAAAAAAGAAGAAGAAAGAGGAATAGTGAGTTCTACTTGGAATAGGGTTGGGATATTGCAAATCTAAAGACTGCAGTCAGAGAAGACCTCTCTGAGAAGGTACATTTGAGCTCAAACTTGAAGGAGGTAGACAATGAGTTGTGCAGATACCTGGGATCAGGTGGGGTAAAGATGGGAGCATGTCTTTGTCTCCCTCTGGAGCAAAAGGTAGACACTCTTACTGACCATTATAAGAGATTTGGGTTCCCTAAGCTCAGAGTTCTGTTGCTATAATATAACCCACGACATTTGCAGGGGTCATCTGTTCATCTTCAGATCACTTTGTGCAGCCCCACTTACATCAATGGACATATCATTCAGACAGAAAATCAGTAAGAAAACACTGGCCTTAAGTGGCACATTAGATCAAATAAACTTAATAGATATATATATAGAATATTTCATCCAGAAGCAGCAGAATACACATTCTTTTCAAGTGCACGTTGAACATTCTCCAGGGTAGACCACATGCTAGGCCACAAAACAACTGTCAGTAAATTTAAGAAAATTGAAACCGTATCAAGCATCTTTTCCAACCACAATGCTGTGAGACTTGAAATCAACTACAAGAAGAAAAAAATTGCAAAAAACACAGACACGTGGAGGCTAAACAATATGCTACTGAACAACCAAAGGGTCACTGAAGAAATCAAAGAGGAAATTTTTTTTAATCCTGGAGACAAATGAAAATGGAAACACAATGATCCAAAATCTATGGAACAGCAAAAGCAGTTCTAAGAGGGCAGTTTATAGCAATACAAGCCTACTTCAGAAAACAAGAAAAATCTCAAATAAACAACCTCGCCTTACATCTAAAGGAATTAGAGAATGAAGAACAAACAAAACTCAAAGTTAGTAGAAGGAAAGAAATCATAAAGATCAGAGCAGAAATAAATGAGATAGAGACTGAAAAAAATAGAAAAGATCAGTGAAACTGAGAGTTGATTCATTGAAAAGATAAACAAAATTGATAAACCTTTAGCCAGACTCACCAAGAAAAAAAGAGCGAGGGCCCAAATCAATAAAATCAGAAACAAAAAAGGAGAAGTTACAACTGATACCACAAAAATACAAAGGATCGTAAGAGATTACTACAAACAACTGTATGCCAATAAAATGGACAACCTAGAAGAAATGGACAAATTCCTAGAAATGCACAGTGTCTCAAAACTGAACCGGGAAGAAATAGAAAATATGAACAGACCAATTACAAGTAATGAAATTGAATCAGTCATTTTAAAGCTCTCAGCAAACAAAAATCCAGGACCAGATGGCTTCACAGGTGAATTCTACCAAACATTTAGAGAAGAATTAACACCTGTCTTTCACAAACTATTCCCAAAAATTGCAGAAGAAGGAACACTTCTGAACTCATTCTGTGAGGCAGCATCACCCTGATACCAAAACCAAAGACATCACAAAAAAAGAAAATTACGGCCAATATCACTGGTGACCATAGATGCAAAAATCCTCAATAAAATATTAGCAAACTGAATTCAACAAGACGTTAAAAGGGTCATACACCATGATCAAGTGGGATTATCCCAGGGATTCAAGGATAGTTCAATATCTGCAGTATGGAGATTCCTCAAAAAACAGAAAATAGAACTACCATATGACCCAGCAATTCCACTCCTGTGTATATGTCTGAAAAAAACAAAAACACTAATTCAAAAAGATACATGCACCCCAGTGTACACAGCAGCATTATTTATAACTGCCAAGATACAGAAGCAACCTATGCAACCTAAGCAAACTATGAAAACTTCCTCAATCTGGTACTAAGTTTAATTTTTCTGAAAATAATGAAATTAATATAAATTCCTTGAGAAAAGTTGTACATAAATTCATCAAGTAAAAATAGAAGAGTTGTTAGTTGACCCTCAGTAATGTATTAAACTAATGGTGATCACATGTAGGTTTTAACCTGCAGGCTTTCCTAAAATTTACTTTCGGTAGATTTCACTTGCTAGTCCTGACTGGTTTGGGTGAGATGACCTGTGCCACCAAACTCAGTTCTTACAAATTTTTCGCCTATATCAGGCATAAAATCAGGAATATAGACATATAACTACAAAGAAATGTTATTGATCGGATACATTGGTGGGATACTAACATTCATGGGTTTCATCCTTAACAGACTACTTTTACATGTATTATGATTGTTTCCTATGCAGTAGATGGGGCAACTTTTTCATTTTATAAACAAAGATACTGAGATACACCTAATGATAATCATAGTTACTGACATTTTGTGAGCACTTACCATGTGCCGTGCATCATTCTTTGTGCTCTGCAAGTATTAACTTAATTCTAAGAACAACCCCATGAAGCGGGCATTCTATTCTTCCTCATTTATAGATCAGGAAACTAAGACATGGAGATGTTAAATAACTTGCCTAAGTTTATAAGGAGAGCTGGGATTTAAACGCAAGCAATCTGACACCTGATAAGCGCTCCAAACCACTGCACAATTCTACATCTGGAAGAAGTTGAGCATCTTACAAGTCACATGGTTAGTAAGTATCACAGGCAGGACCCAAACTAGGCCTCTGACTTTGAGTAGTTTGTAGTGTACACTACCATGATGTCTTAAATCCATTTAATTATACGTTTGATCAGTGTCTTGTCCCCCAATTACATTGCATCTTTCTCTTTTTTTCCCTTTTATTGAATTTGCTACTTGTTTAAAAAAATATTTTATTGAATTTTTTCCCTTTTATTGAATGTGTACAGTTGCTGTACACATTGCATCTTTCTGGCAGACACAAAGTATCATCTATTTCCTTTGTAAATTCTCTGATTATTCCTTCCACTGAATAGGTTGTCAAGGGTATCATCAGTGTCTTAAGTAAAACACAAAAACTTCAGGTACAACCAAAATTCAAAAAATATTTTCACGGAATTTACTTATTTTACACATATAAAATGTCCATTTAAAAATAAAAAGAGGGACTTCCCTGGTAGTGCAGTGGTTAAGAATCCACCTACCAATGCAGGGTACACGGGTTCGATCCCTGGTCCGGGAAGATCCCACATGCCACGGAGCAACTAAGCCTGTGCGCCAGAACTACTGAGCCTGCGCTCTAGAGCCCGCGAGCCACAACTACTGAGCCCACGTGCCACAACTACTGAAGCCCGTGTGCCTAGAGCCTGTGTTCCGCAACAAGAGAAGCCACTGCAATGAGAAGCCCGTGCACCACAACGAAGAGTAGCTCCCGCTCGCCGCAACTAGAGAAAGCCCACGTGCAGCAACAAAGACCCAATGCAACCAAAAATAAATAAATAAATAAAAAGAGACTTAATTACAATTTATGAAAATCAGTTATAGTACCTGCTGTGTCTAAACTCTTGTGAACAAAATTTTATCCCAGAGAGCTTAAAATCTGACTTGGAAAAAACAAGACCCATAGGCACATGTTGAAAACCAACCTGTCATGGACAAAATAAGCAACTTGCAAAGGAGCTGGTGCCAGCAAACTGCCTGAGATAAAGAAATGATTTATTTGGAATCAACAGCAGTATAGCCAGGCATTGGCTGCCTTTGTTTTCGCTCATTGCCACAGTCTTGCAAGGCACAAGCTTGTTAGGGTTCTGGCTCCAGCTGGGTCTCTACTTTCCAGAATAAATCCATTTCAGTGGCATTTATGTCATATCATGCACCTTCCACTAGAATGGTTAGGAGAAAAGTTATTGTGCATTTGAACAATTAATATATAGGAGAGTAATCCTGAAAGAAAATCTAGAAAAATGTTTGGAAATGACTCTTAGTTAACTTAAAATAATTTACCTATAAAATAGAACACATGTAAATGGAAATACTCAACTTTTTAAGAAACATAAATTTTTATATTTTTGCAGGCATCTCTGACTATAAACACTTGTCTATATAGTGTATATAGTCTCTTGAATAAAAAGTGACTTACGGTCTTCTTGATTTATTAACATTGTGGTTTTTAAGTGATTTCCTAAAAAATGATGACAGTCTTTTAGTTTTTAATGACAAGTGTTAAGAGACAGTGTTATTTCCAAATGTTACTGTGTTAGCACCTTGCTACATAGTTCAGGCTGTGCTATGACATGAAACAAAAAAATTACAGCATGCTGTTGATTATCCCTGGTGCTCAGAGGTAAGAGTGTTGTGGATAAATTAAATTGATAAATAATCCCCAAAACATCATTTTAGCCATTAGCTTCAAATTTCTTTCTTATTAAGACTTTTTCTGGACAACTACTATTAAGCCTCAATATTAACAGATATTAAGCTTTAGCTTTCTCTTCCTACCTTCTGATGGGTGCTGCTCTCTAAATGAAATATGAATGCAAGGTGAGGCAGCACAAGAAAGTGCAGAATTCAGGAGTCTGCTTAATTCACAGAATGGATAATCAACCCTGAATATTCAGGGGTTGGCTCTGATTCAGCCATCAAACCCTTTATACAGAGGACTGATTTAGGAGAGCTAGTGAATTAAAAGCCAGGTCACTCGAAGAAATGGAACGATGATCCTTTGACTACCATGTGAGAAAGGCATCTACTGAAAATACCTCTCATACATCTACTTGTTTAAAAAAATAACACTTTACATTCCAGGTGATCACCTTCTTTAGCTCGAGGTTGCTACAAGCTGGAGCTGAGCTGTCAGTGGAACGGGTCCTGGAAATCATCAAGCAAGGGGTCGTCGCACTGCCCAAGGATAGGCTGAAGGTAAGACTGGGGGAAGAAACATACTGTTGTATCCCTTGATGTAAATATTAGTGTCTGAGTGGGCTCTATTCAGAATCATACCACTTACCCAGCACTTGCGCTGGAAAAGGCTCTCTAAACTTGCGCTGCCTACTCTACTGTATACTGACACACAGAACTGTGGTGAAGGATTCTGACAGTTTTCCAGAAGAAATAGCAAAAGGACTGTCTTCACACCACTGCATATCCTATGAGTAACCACTGTATATACTATGAGTAATTCATATATATACTATGAATAAAGGAGCACCTTATTTTTTTAACCCAGTGAAATAAATACAGTCCTGTTAAGTATCATCAAGGGTTGATGGGAAGGTGGTGGTGGTGGTGATGGCGATGATGATCACTACAGCAGTAGCTAATATTTACATAGTGTTTACTCAGTGCTTTTGGGAGGTTCTGAGTGTCTTACATATATTAACCCAATCAATCCTCACAACAGCCCTTTGATGGTAAATAGTGTTATCATCCTAATTTTCAGATGAGGAATCTGGTGCACAGAGAGGTTAAGTAATTAACCCAAAGCCATATAATTAGAAAATTAGGAAACTAGGAGATTCATACCCAGGCCATCTGGCTCCAAAGTCCATGCTCATAATCACCACACTATTTACTGTGTGCCTGGGAGTAGCTATAGAAGAGGATCATTTCATGGAAGAGGTAGGGGAAATATTGTATTTTGAGGAGGCATTTACATTTGTGTGTTAGATATGTTCCTGAAGTGATCTCATGATGTAAAACTCATACTTCAAGACTAATTTTCCCATAGGAAAATATGTAAGGGGGATATTTGGGGGAAGATGCGTGAATGTACAACCTTGCCGCCTATTTTTACCTTAATACTTCTTTTAATTTTTTTCCTTCATTGCCTCTCAGTTTTTTAGAGTGCTCGTTCCTAAATGAACAGCACACAGGGTGTCATAGTGAATGTTTGGCCTTCTTGATAGTGTTTTATCACAACTAGCTTCTGTTCCAAAGTTACCATTTGGGGGGCTCTGTTTTTCAGCACTATCACTAGAACCGCCGCTTAATGAACATTGTAGGATATGAAAATATTTTCAGTTATAATAACAGAGTTTATAAAGCAGCAGCACATTAGTCATAATCACTCGCAGAAGTTCCACTGTCCGTACACAGCCGTGCAGTTCACGCAGTGCTGAGTGAAGGAGGGGTTTCTGCTTATCAGCTAAAATGGCACCACCATGTGGCAAGAGCATAAAACCTGATTACGGTTCACCAGACCCTCCAGCTTTGACTTTACTCTCTTTTCCTGACAATTCCTGAAGTGTAGAGAATTCATATTATTTCCTTTCTTACCTAAAGTAAGACATCTGAGGTCTTTCGGGTTTTTTCTCACTGTTTCAAATTTATTTGAACTCTACCATGTTAACCAGTAGGAAGTGGTGGATCGTGGTGTTTAAGCTAAGTCAAGAAAGAAGTGGAACTATCAAGAAACCATAAGGAAAGGGTAATGCAGAGGAGTCAAGGGAAGGGAGATTTTGATGAGATCAAAGAACCAGCATAGTAGAAGAAATGGAAATTGTGATTAGAGAGCAGTATATTTAGACCAAAGATGTTCAAAAGGAGCAGATCGCCATGACAACACGATCTGGATTCGGCCATGAGTGGGGGACTGAAATGATACAGATGTGAATGAAAGTCAGTGTGACTGAGCCAGTTAATGAACTGGAAGCCAAGGATGGGCCATACACATGGGCATCATAGGCACCCAGGATGATAAGCCATGGGCGGAAAGAAAGACTGAGCCAGATGCTATAGAAAATGAGAGAGAGGCCTAAGAGCCAGTAGGTGGCAGCTATAAGGAGGAGAAGAAGCTGGTACCAGCCTCATATAAACAGAGCTTTGTACTTAAGGGTAGAAGGATAATAGCCAAGCAACAACAGCGAAAGCAAAGAAGACACCAACTGCACCTCCAGACCCTGAAGGCTGGGGAGTGTGAAAGAACAAGCAGCTTTTACTTGCAAAGGCTCCAGGGGTTTGGGAGTCCTGAGGGGAGAACCAAGTTTCAGTTAAAGAGGTGGTGCGTAGAGAAGAGTCAGTGCAGGGAGTGTAGGGAGTGTAGGGATACATCCTAACCGTGAAATTGGGGTTTGAAAAGGCAGTGTAGGGTATGGGAGGCAGGGAAGTAATAGGAGGCTGGACCGGGGGAGAGAAAGCACAAAGAGGAATGGGGACGAAAGTACAAAAGAAGATGGCAATGACCAATGATGAGGACGTACGACATTAGGTTTACGCTTGCCACAAGGTTCCATCAACACTGAGCAAGTCTTTCTCAAGCACCTGCTCTGTGACGGTGTTGCTGTAAGTGCTTGGGCACATAGTGAGCCAAGATCCCTGCCCTTTCAGGGCTCATAGTCTAGCAGGAGGAAACAGACAATGAACAATCAGCGTAACATAGTAAGTAACAAAATGATCTAGGGCACTAGGATGTGATAAATGCTCTGGAAAATACAGAAAAGGTAGAGCAGCTTGAGGGGGTCTGGGAGTATCCGTGAGGATGTGGTGGGAGAAAGTTTTACAGAGAATGGTCCGGGCAAACCGTTAGCAAAAAAAAAAAAAAAAAAAGAGGCGAGAGAATTAGGCGTGCTTATTCAGAGTAGAGTCCTAAGCAGTAGGAACAGCTACTAAAAAGGTCCAAAGCCAGGAGGATGCCAAGCATGTTGAAGAAATAATGAAAAAAACGAAGCAGCTAGAGCTGTGTGAACAAGGGGAGAGGAACAGGAGGTAAATAGGATGATGGGGGTGGGGAGGTGCAGTGACATGGGGAACCAGTGCAAGAGGAGAGACACGATGGGGTTTCAGTTTTAATAGGACCACTCTGGCTGATGTGTTGAGGGTAGACTATAGAGCAACAATGAAAGCAGAGAGATCAGTTAGACTATTGCTTGACTTGGACCACGGTGGAAAGGCGGAAGTGCTAACAGAATTCGTCCAAGAAATTGTCTGGTGGGCAGAGGAGTGCACTTAGGCTTTTTAGGAGATAGCTATAGTCTGCATTGATTACAGAAGCTCCAGGGAATGGTGGCTGAACGTAGGTTCTGTTGGACTGGTTAGAGAACTGGTCTGCAAATACTGGAAGAACTGTTTATGGAAGTGGATTTGGACTTGGACTAGGCGGTCTCAAGGACAACTTTCAGATGTTGGCTAGCTGAGTCTTTCATCATTAGATGCCTGGCTCTGCTTTGCTAAATGTGCGGCTCAACAGTATATGTGAGTCAATCTGCTACTAGTTTCTAGAGGCTGTCTGTACTAGACAATTCAGAGCGAACTTTGGAGGCCACACACCGTAAGACAATTTGGAAAACTTTCAGAGAATCACCAAAATTGTGAAAGAACACAGGGAGTGATTAGGGGAATTCACAGGATCCAAGCAGAAGAGACTTGTCTTCAAGTACTGGAAGAATTATTTACGAAAGCAGATTTGGACTTATTATGTGTGGTCTCAGGAATAGGACCAATGGGTAGAAGGAACTTGCATTTCAGTCCCATAGAAGGGAGAACTTTCTAAGAAATGGAGCTACAGTTGACCCTTGAACAATGTAGGGGTTCAGGGTGCAGACCCTCCACACAGTCGAAAACCCATATATAATTTATCATCACCCCTCTGTATCCACAGTTCCTCTGAACTCACAGATTCAACCAACCATGGATCGTGTAGTACTGTAGTATTTACTGTTGGAAAAAAATCTATGCATAAGTGGATCCACGCTGTTCAAATCCTTGTTGTTCAAGGGTCAACTGTATTTAGAGATGGAATAGGCAACTTCTGGGAAGTGGTGCATTCACTGTCACTGTAGGTGTTAAGAGTAATAGGACGATGGCCACTTGACAGGGATGCAGATAGGTTCCATCTTGCATGAAGCTCTCATCTGCTGGTACTAGCTGGCCAGCACAGTAAATGGAGAAGGATTCTAAGCCTGAGTTCAGGTACAGCAGGAAAAGTGCTGAGATCCATTAACAACGCCTGCCATTGGCAACAGGAGCAGAAAGCCAGGAGCACATGTACAGTTATTTGCCATTCCAATTGTAAGGACTCAAATATTGGTGGGGAAAACCAACTGTGTGACTTTTAAGAACGTTTCCATTCCTAAGAGTATAATTTTGTCTGTGTATATACTAAAATTATCATTCTCCACAAAGCAGGAAACTGCATAAACTTTTGATAACAGTTCTTACTCTCAGAAGATGTAAGAAACAATAAGGAAATATTATTAATCTGGGGATTTTTTATGACAGAGATCACCTTTCAGTTCATAATAGCAGAGGGCATAGTCAGGTTTGTATGCCAAAAGAACATAAATTGCTAAAAGTTGTATATGGTTCATAACAAGAAAAAATGTAGTTCAAGTGGGATGGAAAACAAATAAAATAAAAAATATTAACTATCCAATCACTGATTGTTCTGTGTAAACAAATATGAGAACTACGTTTGTACTGAAGTATCTGTTTTCAACTCTGTATCACATTCGCCTCCTTCTCCAGTCTCCTTTGCATCACAGAGATGCATCCAGAGTACATTTTCCAGAATCCTCCTGTCTGTGTAGTTCCAAATTGCAGTCGGCCAAGGAGAGGCCCACTTGCATGCGATTTGGAAAGCAGAAGAGAAGAAGCCATTATTCTCCAGAGGCAGCTCCTGCCTGGCCTGGTGCTGTAGGCGGCCAGGGTCGTCGATGTCTCCCCAGAGATACTGAGGTTTGCAGCAGCTTGCAGTGAGCTCTCGAGAACCTATTCCAGTGCTGTAGACAGTCTTCTGTCACAGCTTCCCTGATCTTGCCTTTCTAACAGTTGCATAAGCCTCTATTTTCCTTACAAAATCCTTTATACTCGAGTTATAGAGAGGACCTTCTGTTTTCCCTACCAAACCTGTCAGAGAAATAAAACCCCTGATTGCGAACAGAAAGCAATTTAATATAGGAAATTTGAAAGTCATTGAAAGGACTAAGGAAGCCAACTTCAGCAAAAAACAGTGCTGGCTTTCAGGAAATCAGAAGTGGCAAGAATGTCGTCACCGATGGTCTGGCCTGCCTGCAGACATCCATGTGGAGGTCTGCAGGAAGATTGCTAGAAACCACTGTCAAAACGTTTGCTGAAGCCCACAGTCTGCCCACCACTGTTACCAGAGCACCAGTGGCCTCCGTTTCTCTTCTGCCTTCTGAAATACAAGTTCCTCTCCTTGCCACAGTCTAACCCAAAGCCCTTCCGGAGAGATGCTAGGACATGTAGTTTCCAGGCTTTCAGCATGAAAGGGGAAGAAAGGTGCTTGAGTTGCCAACAACGTGGAATACGATCAAAAGAAACTAAAGAAGCAGAATGAGAAGTTCCTTGACGAGCATGGATTTCTTTTAAAGGATACCTGCAAAAGATAGAAAGAATGATACGTACAGAGTCCAGAAGTAATGGAGTGGCATGAACTTACACAAACGTTGTCAAAGACTCGAATTGGAAGGGACCTTTGATCCTCTGAGAGGAGAAAGCAAAGAAAATAAGAAATTGTGGGCCTTCAGCATAGGAACAGTGGACAAGATTACATGATTGATTGATTTAAGCATTCTCTCATTTTCAAATGCTAGTTTATCTCCTTTAGTGAGAATAATCTCCAACTGGAAAAGAGTATATCCTCTAAATAAAATTGAAGCCTAAGGAGGCAAGACTTGTACTCAGAAAACTATAAAACACTGATGAAAGAAATCAAAGGTGACATAAACAGACGGAGAAATATACCATGTTTTTGGATTGGAAGAATCAATATGGTGAAAATGACTCTACTACCCAAAGCAATCTACAGATTCAATGCAATCCCTATCAAACTACCAATGGCATTCTTCACAGAATTAGAACAAAAATTTTTACAATTTTTATGGAAACACAAAAGACCCCGAATAGCCAAAGCAATCTTGAGAAAGAAAAACAGAACTGGAGGAATCAGGCTCCCCGACTTCAAACTATACTACAAAGCTACAGTAACCAAGACAGTATGGTACTGGCACAAAAACAGAAATATAGATCAATGGTACAGGATAGAAAGCCCAGAGATAAACCCACGTATTTATGGTCACCTAATTTATGACAAAGTAGGCAAAAATGTACAATGGAGAAAAGACAGCCTCTTCAATAAGGGCTGCTGGGAAAACTGGACAGCTACATGTAAAAGAATGAAATTAGGACTTCCCTGGTGACACAGTGGTTAAGAATCCACCTGCCAATGCAGGGGACATGGGTTCGATCCCTGGTCTGGTAAGATCCCACATGCCACAGAGCAGCTAAGCCTGTGCGCCACAACTACTGAGCCTGTGCTCTAGAGCCTACGAGCCACAACTACTGAGCCCGCACGCCACAACTACTGAAGCCTGCACACCTAGAGCCCGTGTTCTGCAAGAAGAAAAGCCACCACAATGAGAAGCCCGTGCACCGCAACAAAGAGTAGCCCCCGCTCACCACAACTAGAGAAAGCCCATATGCAGCAACAAAGACCCAACGCAGCCATACATACATACATACATAAATAAATAAATAAAGTTATTTATTTATTTTTTTAAAAAAGAATGAAATTAGAACACTACCTAATGCCATACATAAAAATAAACTCAAAATGGATTAAAGACCTAAATGTAGGACCAGACACTATAAAACTCTTAGAGGAAAACATAGGAAAAACACTCTCTGACATAAACTACAGCGAGATCTGTTTTTGACCCACCTCCTAGAGTAATGAAAATAAAAACAAAAATAATTAAATGGGACCTAATTAAGCTTAAAAGCTTCTGCACAGCAAAGGAAACCATAAACACGACAAAAAGACAACCCTCAGAATGGGAGAAAATATTTGCAAATGAAGCAATGGGCAAAGAACTAATCTCCAAAATATACAAACAGCTCATGGAGCTCAATATCAAAAAAACAAACAACCCAATTAAAAAGTGGGCAGAAGACCTAAACAGACATTTCACCAAAGAAGACATACAGATGGCCAAGAGGCACATGAAAAGATGTTCAACATCACTAATTATTAGAGAAATGCAAATCAAAACTACAATGAGGTATCACCTCACACCAGTCAGAATGACCATAGTCAAAAAATCTACAAGCAGTAAATGCCGGAGAGGGTGTGGAGAAAAGGGAACCCTTTTGTACTGTTGATGGGAATGTAAATTGATACAGCCACTATGGAGAACAGTATGGAAGTTTCTTTAAAAAACTAAAAATAGAACTACCATATGACCCAGCAATCCCACTACTGTGCATATACCCTGAGAAAACCATAATTCAAAAGGACTTACTGTACCCCAGTGTTCATTGCAGCACTATTTACAATAGCCAGAACATGGAAACAACCTAAATGTCCAGCGACAGATGAATGGATAAAGAAGATGTGGTACATATATACAATGGAATATTACTCAGCCATGAAAAGGAATGAAATTGGGTCCTTTGTAGAGATGTGGATGCACCTAGAGTCTGTCATACAGAGTGAAGTAAGCCAGAAAGAGAAAAACATATCATATATTGACGCATATTTGTGGAATATAGAAAAATGGTACAGATGAACCTATTTGCAGCAGGAATAGAGACGTAGATGTAGAGAATGGACATGTGGACACGGGGTGGGCGGGGAAAGGGAGGGTGGGACGAATTGGAAGATTAGGTTTGACATAAATACGCTACCATGTGTAAAATAGATAGCTAGTGGGAACCTGCTGTATGGCACACGGAGCTCAGCTCAGTGCTCTGTGATGACCCAGATGGGTAAGATGGGGTGGGGGAGAGGGAGGTCCAAGAGGGAGGGGATATAGATATACATATAGCTGATTCACTTCATTGTACAGCAGAAACTAACACAACATTGTAAAGCAATTATACTCCAATAAAAAAAAAAAAAAAGAATGGTATAAGCGCTGCCAGCCTTTTTCATCTTAAGGCTCAGATGCACAGTTTCTCACAATGCTGGCAGATATAACCTGTGAGTAAAATTTGAGAACTCAAGCTCAACAATAATACTGATAATGCTACAAGACACTTTTCTAAGCGCTTTATAGCACTATGAGTTGATGCTATTATCCTGATTTTCTAGACAAGGCAACTAAGGCTCAGAGAGGTTCAATTACTGCCCAGATGCAAAGCTGGGCTTCAAACCAAGGCAGTCTTTCTCCAGAGTCCATTTTGTTTACCACTGTCCTGTACTATCCCCTTCCGTGCCAGTAAGACCACACCAGGGTCATTAGGTTCCATCTGAGCATCACATTGGTAAACCAAGATGTGTGCACAAGCAGGTAAAGTTATAGTAAAGAGCCTGTAGGTCACATAAGGTGAGGAGTAGGGGATATATAACCTGGGAAAGAGAGAAAAATATAAAAACTGTGTTCAGCTACTTTAAGGATTATACTGTGAAAGAGGAATTAAGCTTCTCATTTTATGCCAAGGGCAATGGGTAGTAACTGAACAAAGACAGGTATTAGTTCCACCTAAGGAAGTGTTTTCTGACGGGTAAAGTTGTTTAGCAGTCCATATGGGGCTTCATGAAGTAGTGAAGTGTTGTATTCACGATAAAGTCTGGATGGTAAATGTAAAAAGAGCACCAGATGACAAAGGAACTCAAATCTATAACATAGGGGGAAAAGATTGAAAGAGTTCCTGTTAATAAAAAGTTACACAGGATGATCCCAAAGATTTCTTGCAATTCTTATGAGTCTAGAATTCTGTCTTCTAAAATTCCATGAAGAATTTTTGTAGAGCAGTGCTCTAGTAACGTCCTTCTACTATTTAGAGGTCAAGCCCTGTTGCTCCCTGACAAAGTCTGGAGTCCTTAGGCTGCAATTCTAGACCATTCACAGTCTAACCCCAGCCTGCCATTCCAGTCCTTTGCCTCCCTACTTCCCATTAACCCACCCCCACCCGGTGCTCCAGCCAAGCGGAAGTATCTCTGTGCCTTCTTCCTTCCTGCGGTTTTGGATTTACTGACACAATTTTCTTTTCCCAATATACCATTCTCCCACCTTTGCTTTTTGCTTATTCAAATTCTAAGCATTCACTGAAGCCCTTGATCAAGTTAACAACGTTTAGGAAGCCTTTCCTTTTACTTCTCAACCTACCTGTGCCTCCCCCCTCTGAATATCCATTGCATTTTATATTTACATTTTTGGGGACTCCTCTCCTCTTCTACCTTGTATGTAGTTATTTAAATGTTTTCTCTCTCCCACTCACCTGTAACTTCCTTGAGAATAGGGGTCATGTCTTAGTCATCTGCATCCCTTTGATGTCTGGTACATAGGAGTTGCTCAGTAAATGTAATAAGTAGATGAGTGAAAAGCTCACTTTATATATGCTGAAGAGGAAATGGGGACTTCTTAGAATTCAAGAGTTCTGGAGTAAAATTTTCTATCTCCAGACCTGCTTTTCTAATTTTTATTTTACCATCCTCTGTGCCATTTTAATTCACTTAACTGTCTCTCCCTATATGTGTCAGGCACTGTTCTAAACTCTGGATACAGCAATGGGCAAAGTAGACAAAAAACCCTGCCTCTTCATATAGCTTGGTTTTTTGTTTTTTTGTTTCTTGTGGAGGAGATAGACAATGAGAAATAAGTAAAATATTTGCTTTTTTTTTGTACACTAATATTTTATTTTTATTTTTTGTTTTCTTTTTTCTTCTTTTTTTTTAATTGACGTATAGTTGATGTGCAATATTATATAATTTACAGGTATACAATATAGTGATTCACAATTTTTAAGGCGTATACTCCATTTATAATTATTATAAAATATTGGCTATATTTGCTGTGTTGTACAATATATCCTTGTAGCTTATTTTATAATATTTGCTATTTTAGGTAGCAGTAAATAAGAAAAATAGAGGAGGATAGATAACATTGGGAAGCGAGCAGTTTTAGATAGGTTGTCCAGAAGAGAAGATATTTGAATCAATGCCACCTTCATGGTTTTTTTTACATTTTATTTTAAAATAATTTTAGACTTACAGAAAAGTTGCAAAAATAGTAGAGACAGTTCATGTAAACCCTTCATCCAGGATCCGCTGATGCTAACAACACATATAACTGTAGTACAATTATCAAAACCGGAAAATTAACAGAAGTACAATACTCTTAACTAAATTACAGGCCTTATTTGAATTATACCAGTTTTTTTTTTTTTTCTCCCAGTATTCTTATTTCTGTTTCAGAATCCTTTCCAGGACCCACACTGCATTTACTTCTTGTATCTCCTTAGTCTCCTCCAACCTGAGACTGCTCCTCAGGCTTTCCTTATCATTCATGACCTTGACACTGTGGTTGAGTGCTGGTCAAGTTATTTTGTAGAATGTCTCTCAACTTGGGTTTTTCTAATGTTTCCTCATGATTATATTGAAGTTATACATATTTGGCAAAAATACCACAAAAGTGGCATTGTGCCCCTCTCAGTTCATCATACCAGGAGGTACCTGGTGTCAGCCTCTCTCATTGCTGTTGATGTTATCCCTGATCACTCGGTTAATGTGGTGGCTACCAGATTTCTCCAGTGGAAAGTCACTATTTCTCCCTTTGTTATTGATTACTATCTTGGGAGTGAGACTTTGCTAATATCCTGTTTCTCCTCAAACTTTTGCCTTGATTATATCATTCATCAGTGGAGCTGCCCTACACAGTTATTACTGTGGTGTTTACCTAATGAATGATAATTTTATATTTTATTCTGTAGATTATAATTCAATATTATCATTTATTTATTTTGTTGCTCAAATTGTTCTAGCTTTGGCCAGTGGGAGCTCCTCCAGGTTGGCTCCTGTATCTTCCCCAGCCCCGGAATCAACCATTTCTTCAGTGAGCCCTGGTCTCTTTTTTTTTATAATGGTATTTAGGAAACAAGACCTGGGCACTAGGCCCCCCCCTTTTTTTTTTAAACTAGCTGCTTTTTTTTTTTTTTTTTTTACTTTTGGCTTCATTGGGTCTTCGTTGCTGCGCTCAGGCTTTCTCTAGTTGCAGCGAGCGTGGGCTACTCTTCATTGCGATGCGTGGGCTTCTCATAGCCATGGCTTCTCTTGTTGTGGAGCACGGGCTCTAGGCATGCGTGCTTCAGTAGTTGTGGCACACGGGCTCCAGTAGTTGTGGTGCGCAGGCTCAGTAGTTGTGGCACACGGGCTTAGTTGCTCCGCAGCATGTGGGATCTTCCCAGACCAGGGCTCGCACCCATGTCCCCTGCATTGGCAGGCGGATTCTTAACCACTGCACCACCAGGGAAGCCCTAGGCCACCTTCTTCTTAGAACTTTCTGGACCCTTCCACTCACCTGTCCTTTCCCACCTCCTTTCTCTTCTGAGGACAGTTACTGCTTCCTCACTCTGCTGTTATACTCAGGTACTCTTCTTTTGTATCTCTCCCTCCCCTATGATAAACCTTAGCTCCTCTCTTTTTGGATTGTCTCTCACTAGTTTCGTCTTTAGTCCATTTTTTTCCTACTGAATTCCAGTCCCAAATTTTATTTCCTAATTCCTTTAGTGAACACTCCTGGCCCAAGAGCCACTCCATGGGCCATAGCAGATACTGCAAGTTAATTTTGTAGTTCACTATAATACTTACCTTAAAGCAAAATGAATTACAGTGTACAGGCTATATGTTTGAATGTTACTGTGTTGTTCATTTATTATACTATGTTCAGAAAGAAAATGCCCTTTATATTTGAGATCGTAAAATATAAATGAGAAATAGAACTCTTGGTTTTTCAGGATTATGGCTAAATAAATGCAGAAATTAATTGATCTGTGGGAGGTCCCAGTTAACTCTAATTTAGAGCAAGATCCCATTGAAGCCAAGGTCATGGGTAAATTCTTTAGATGGGCCGGTTAATTTTGTTCAGGAACATAGCAAGAAATTGCATTCCTGACTGCAGCTTACCATCTCACTCTGTGGTTGCAAGAGGGACAGATGATGGAGGATGGATGATTCAGTTTAAAAAAAGAGAGAGAAAGAAATCCGTCCCCAGTACTAGAACAGAAACCAAAATTACATTTACTCACAGATGGTGAGTTATCCTCAGTTGGTTTAAATGATAGCACATTATTACCACAGATGTTTCTAGAAAAAAAGACTGTTTATCTTTATAATCAAGCCTTATCTCAATTATTTTAATCATCTTTTTGGATTGTTTATAATAAAACGAATCACTTAAAACCTCTAGAGTTTAATTCACAGAATTCTGCTGTATCTAAAGTTGATTGAAAATTCAAGCTGTGTGTTGAATAATGTTTGTACTATACCACATTACAGCACATTATAGTCTTTTGGGTGGTTCACTAATATATACTGGTAAAATAATTGTCGGGTATGTAATAATAGCTTTGTGTATGAGATTGATGTAAAAGACGTTTCAAATTGGAAATGCTTTTTAGTAAGGTCTTTATGAAAGTGTAGAATAGTGTGCGTACTTACTGATTTGTTCTTTCTTAAAATATAAATTAAACATTTAGAAATTTTAGAACGACCTTTTGGGCTGTTAAGAGAAGCACAGTGCCTCTTACTCCTGAGACATTAGCCAGCTAATGTCAACTGAAGAAGATGAGCCAAAAGTTTTTGAAGTTTCCTTTGAGTTGCAGCACTGAAGCCAAATTTGTAGAAGACTTATTCTTCCAACTTTGGGCAAGTAAACATTAAGATCTGGAAGCCCATGACATAGTAATTGACTTTCAACCAAATAAAATATTTTTCAATCGAATGTTATTTGACATAGCCTTGTAAAATATTTGTGTAATATCCTGTGTGGGAATATATACTCTTTGGATGAATCTGTCTATACAGTTAAACAAGTTGGCTATTCAGAGTAAATAGTATTAATATCATTCTAAACATCCTCTTCTTACGGGTATTGCGTGAAGTCTGGGAAAGGCTATACCAGGTAATTAGTTTTGGGGGGACCCTCCTGCATAAACAGACACACAAAGAACAGGCTCTGAAACCCTAAGATGCTTATTTCTCCTTTCGAGTTTGGAAGGAAATAAATAAAGTTAGTGTGTCCTCCAGGAGCTCAGTTAGAAGATGCAGCTCAGAGTTCTCACTGTCTGCGTGCACAGCAGGGCCTGCCCCTGGCTCCCGTTTGGCCTACTAGTGAGCATTTGGAACGTCATGATGATGGGTCAGAATTCACCCACATCTGTGCAGGTTCTCAGCCACCGTCACACCACCTCGTACGTAATGATGTAAGGGTTCCTGGGCCCCTCTTTTCTTCGGTTTAGTGAATTACCCATGTCATTTGAGGATTAAGAACTTTGCCATATCTAGTGTTTGAAACTCAGGTCATGCTTTTCAGGGGGAATGAGCCAGAAGATAACTTCTCTTTTAGTGTAAATAGGAAACTAGGGAAAATAGGAGTTACTGGCACTAACTGAACTTCTCATTTCATTCACTTAAGACACTTGGCAAATCATAGGATTCGAGTGGCTTGGTGGTTTCACGCTGAGTGATTTTTAAAGCCTTTGTTTTATATCCACCTTTTAGAATACTTTCATGGTTGTTGTTAGTTGCATAAAGAGAAATATAGAAAGTTGACTGAAATTTCAAGAGTTTTTCATAGCCTCTTAATATTGACTCACTTAAAATCTTCCCCCATCTCCTATTAGGAGTCTCTCTCTGTTCCCAGCCCAGGTGTCTTTCGTTTCCCTGTCAGTTCTCTGTCTCCAGAGCAGAATACTGAGTGCCACTGTGGTGTGCCCACCTCCCCTTGGACGGCCCCACTTCAGGGTCCCACAATAACCAATGCTCATGTCCACAGACACACTTTTCTGCGTCCTTACGTGTGCGTTTCCACCCATGGGAATACGACTAGCCAGCCTCCTCCCCTGGGGCTGGGACCCGGCAGTAGCCCTCCAAGTGTCTTCTGATGTCGGCTCAAGTTTAAGAAACATAGCAGTAGATAATCCCCCAGACACACCAGCACTCTCCACCCTTAAGGCCTCTGCTCGGGCTTCTCCTTCTGGCCTCGATTGCTTTCCCCCAGATCCCTGCACACCTCACTCCTGCACCTCCTTCAGGTCTTTACTCACATGAGCAAATGAAGCCTCTCTCTCAGTGAGGCCTGCCTGACCTCCTCGTTTAAATTTCAGCGCTTCCAATCCCCCTAATCCTACTCTACGTTTTCCTTTTCTGCAGCATTTATCACCTAGCATGCTATGTAATTATTATTATTCTTTCGGATAATATAAGCACCAGGAAGGCAGGGCTCTGCATATTTTGTGCACTGATGTATCTTAGATCATATCTGGAACATAGTGGGTTAATATTTGCTGAATGGAAGAGAGAGAGGCAGAGAGGAGGGGAGCTGTTGACCACTGAGTGATGGTCCCAGATGCTGCTTCAAGTAAACATTGTTTTTTGGAGAACAGCTCTCCAGAGACTCTTGCAAGGTCAACTTTCTTGCCAAAATATTATTAGAGAAGCTAAGTTAAGAGTGGAGGCCCTGGTCACTTTGCTGAAATAGTTACATTTTTTTAAGCTTATAATAATTGTTCCACGCTCATGCATTCTTATAGCTGCAAAACCCTGGTCTGAAGACCTCCACTTTAGTACTACTCCTCATCAGTAAGTTAATTACTATGTAAGTTGGCCTCACTGAATTTTTAAGAGTTTCTCAGGGGTTCTCTTCTTGGCTCTCACCTGCCACGATTTCATTACAGTTCAAGCAGAGTAAAATATTCTGATTTATGTTATTAGAATAAAGTTTCTCAGGTGACGTTATTTTATTCTATTTCGGAGTCTTTCTTGGAGGGTGAAGAACATGCTGGAATTATCAGGCTCATATGAAGCCTTTTTTTCCCCCTGTATTTTAAAACTCATTTTGGACTTTTTTCCCCTGGCTGTTTTCTCTCTCTCTCTTTGAAATATTGTTATCTTAATTACTTTTTACTTTTGGGTGGCGACTAGGAAGCACTAAAGCATAAAAGGGACAGCTCTGTGCTGGGCTTCTCTCCTTAAAAGGGGAGACGAGCACACTCCTGCCATTTCCTTCAAGCCCCAAATGATCTCTGCAGAAGTTTGACCAGCAGAGCGGTTCTCTCTCCCGTTCTAACCCTCCTTGAGTTTCTTGTCCACTAAAGACCGAGATCAAGTCCTACTCATGAGTTACCAGTGCCTCTCATGGAACAGTAAACACAATCATAAATGGTTTCAGAAACTGCCGGAATAATGCTGGCACCTTATTTTTAGGACCATTCAATCCCATATAAGGAATATAGTATGAAATACATGACCTCAAATGCACACATGCACAAATGCACGCGCACTCACACACCCCCGCACACGTGCAGGGTGCCGTTCTAGCTTTCCGAGTCACCGATTTTATACATTGAGAAGGAAGCAAATGGGAAAGCTTAACCAAGGACAGGACAAGACAAGGACTGTAGGAAGCACAGAAGTTTTTAAATGTTGTTATTAGAATTCCTTCTGTATTGGTCTTACGTAAGTACGAATCTGCTTACGCTGATTCTCCTTCCATCAAGGCAAGGATTCCAAAAGAATGAACACAGTCGCCTGGAGCATTGTTTTCAAATGCAGGTTTCTGGATACCACCTCAGATTCTGATTCAGTGGTCTGGTGATGAACTCAGGAATCTAGCTTTTTAAACAGTTCTCTGAGTGATCCCAATAATCTGCCAGATTGGAGAACCACTATTGTATGGCCCAGTTTTCTCTAGTTCCCTGCCCTAGATGCAAGAGGGAGGGGATATGGGGATATATGTATACGTGTAGCTGATTCACTTTGTTATACAGCAAAAACTAACACACCATTGGAAAGCAGTTATACTCCAATAAAGATGTTAAAAAAAAAAAAAAAAAACGAAGGAAATGATGGCTAGGGTTAACAGTAGCCTTGATAGGATTGGAACTGTTTTATCTTCCTTTCCTACAAAAGACAGAGAACTTTCACTTCATGAACCTTAAAATAGAAGATTTCTTTTAAGTAGATTTTTGACATGTAACCCAAATATGAGAATTATCACAATTATTTTGTAAATTAAACAAATAGTAGCAAAAAAAGTTAAAGGCTATGGTCTTTTAAAATGTCGCATCTGCTTTTTTTTTTTTTTTAATATTTATTTATTTATTTATTTATTTGTTTGTTTGTGCCGGGTCTTAGTTGCAGCTCCAGGGCTCCTTAGTTGTGGCACGCAAACTCTTAGTTGCCCCATGCATGTGGGATCTAGTTCCCTTACCAGGGATCAAACCCAGGTCCCCTGCATTGGGAGCGTGGAGTCCTATCCACTGAGCCACCAGGGAAGTCCCAGCATCTGCTCTTTAGTCTGACTTAAGTATCCCTCTTTTGACTCAACTCCTTTTTCTTTGTTATCATCTAGTTACATTTAATGAGCACTTGCTCTGTGCCAGGGCCTCTGCTAGGTATTTTTTTTACAGGTGTTCTCATTTCGTTTTCCCAACAACCATATGAACTGTAAGGATAATTTACATTTTGCAAGTGAGGAAACAGGCTAAAGAGCATTTAGAGATAAGAGAATGGCTTGTCCAAGATTATTTCAGTCCCTCTTATCTTTGAGCCATAAAGAAGCTATTCTTTCTTTGAAATCTTAAATTTTTGTCTCCTCCTGCCTCACAAACCCATTTGCCTATTAGATCAATTTGTTTAACCTAAAGCATTCATAATATAACTAAGTTCTTGGTTTTGACAGTATCTGTATACAGTGTTGTAATCTTTGGAATGTTTGAACAGTTATACCCATTGCGACTTCAGGGAGTATTAGGACACTCTTAGACTTTTCTCATACATAATAATGAAACTGCACTGCACATGCAGTGGCTTCATGTCATATTTACTTTTAGGATAGCCATTCTTGATAAGCAGACTAACTCTGGTATTTGTTATAATGTCTTTCATTATTTCTGTTTAATTAAACATATGGTAGATTTGTAAGCAGTTTACAGGATATTTTCTCTTCCTTTCAATGGGTAAGAATTAGATTAAACTTAGTTTTCACTTTGTGATCTCAAAGAGTATAAAAATTTGGTGTTTATTACAAATCATTACATCTTGAATATAGTCATGAAAACTAAAACTCTTAACTGAAAAATGATAAATATCTGATTTTTCTATAGCAAAAAAATTTTTGCCCAGTTCTCCAAACCGTGGTTTCCAATGACCGAAGGACACAAGTTCACAATGCACGGTTTTCTCTTCTCTAGTTGTGGCACGCGGGCTCCAGAGCGCGTGAGCTCTGTAGTTTGCAGCACATAGGCTCTCTTGTTCAGGCTCAGTAGTTGTGGCACACGGGCTTAGTTGCCCCGCGACATGTGGTATCTTAGTTCCCCGACCAAGGATCGAACCCACATCCCCTGCATTGGAAGGTGGATTCTTTACCACTGGACGACCAGGGAAGTCCCTGTCTCTGCTATTACTTTTGATAGAATTATTTTCTTTGGTATAATCAGAAATTTGTGATTCACAAACTAAAATTTCCTAAAAGAGACTCTACTATGTAGGTTGAAAAATAGAACCATTTACCATTCTTCATCTGTCCCAATCTTGACTCTTCTATTAGGCTGACCATATGAAAGTTACTGAGATTGTTTCATTGCCTCTACAGTTACTGTTCAAGTCATTTATTGCAATCCTTACAAAGTATTTTGTAATCTGATTTATGCCAAGAAATAATGGCTCCCAGATAGTTATAGAACTGTTTATCTTTAATGGATGATAAGTGAAGACTGAATTATTTCTGATAAAAAGAGTGACTAACAAATTATGTATAATAATTTGTTCTGTGGGTTCTGCTTATTTTATTAGTATTCTCAAATCAGCTTTTCTACCCAGTTTTTTTTTTAAGTAAAAGAATAAGAAAACTAAATAATTGTATTGATATTTGGTTCTTATGATTTTCGAAGGGATGTTCTTAATTGAGCATATATCCCAAAAGTTTCTGAAAACTTTTAAGGTGATATAAGGCTTTTTAAAGAAACCAAAGTCTTATTAAACACTAATATAATTCATTACACACAGCAAAATTGGTCATTTGAGGGAACAAAACTGCTTTTGTTATGATGGCTTTCATTTCTGGGGCAAGTTGGAAGAGGCAGTGATTGGCATATAACTAATCACATCGAGGTAGCTGGTAAGCATCTGCCATACAGTTCGAGTTTTTTTGTACAGGGTTTGTTGGTTTTACAGGATTCGAGGCCCTAAAACCCTAACATAGTTCTATGAAGACTGAATATGATTGATACTTAACAGTAAGTAAGAGACAGTTAATTAACTAATGTAACAATTTTTGTTCTCCTGTCAATTCAGCACACGCAGTTTCTTTATAGCAGCGGTCCCCAACCTTTTTGGCACCAGGTACTGGTTTTGTGGAAGACAGTTTTTCCACGGACCGGGGGTGTTGAGGGGAACGGTTTCAGGATGACTCAAGCACATCACATTTATTGTGCACTTTATTTCTATTATTATTACTTTGTAATGTATAATGAAATAATTATACAGCTCACCATAATGCTGACAGGAGGCGGAGCTCAGGCAGTAATGAGAGCGATGCGGAACAGCTGTAAGTACAGATGAAGCTTCACTCGCTAGCCCGCCGCTCACCTCCTGCTGTGCGGCCCGGTTCCTAACAGGCCACACAGACGGGTACCAGTCTGTGGCCCAGGGGTTGGGGACCCCTGCTTTATAGGATTCTTGCCTGGGAGCTCTGAGGGCAGTAGGAAGTACCTCGGACAGTGAACACTAATTGGTAGAAATCTAATCCATTTTGAAACTTGGAAATAATGATATGGTCTTTAACCCAAGCACAGCTTAAAATATGAATTTGGAGAAATAGTTGAGGGGATTTCCTAATCTCTGACTAATATAGTGGCAATTATTAGATTGTGAAGATCACTACCCGTATGCCACTCTTGAAGAAAACCTAATATACAAAAACCCCAACCTTTAAAAATGATAAGTTATAGACTAATTAGTTGTGTTCAGGAAGGATCTTGGCTCACCAAAAAGATTTCTCACATGATCTTTCAAATAGAACTGACTCTGTTACATTTAAATAGGAAAGAGTTTTTTTAGAGCACTTAAAGTCAGCTTTTCTCTGGCGCTAGCTAGGTAAGTTAAACCAGACCTGTGTTTAGTATCAAATTATATTTTTGCTCAGTGAGATTGGAAGGAATATATTTTATACCCATTTTCAGAAGTATGTTGAGTCACAAGAATAGTAACTAACTTGTTCAGAGTCATACATCATACCTAGAATGTAGCCAAGTTTCCATCTACTGATAAATCCACCACCCCCCTTTTTTTTTTACTCTTTTAAATTGTGAGAAAGTGAATATCCATGTAATCACTCTTCAGAACAAGAAATGGAACATTGCCAACAGCCCAGAAGTCTCAATATATGTACCCTGTCCCCCTATAAATATACACTGTCTTGACTTTGAAGATGATTGTCTTCTTTTTCTTTATAACTTTACCATCTGTGTGTGTATAGTGCCAAACAATATGATTTCCTGTTTTTGAACTTTTTGTAAATGGAATCTTGCAGTTTATTTTCTTTTACACCTTTCTTCTTTCACTCAATGTCGTTTATGAAAGATGTTTATGTTGTTACACAAAGTTTGTTCCTTTCCACTGATGTATTAGTATTACATTGTGTAAATAGTCCACGATTCATACATTTTACTAATGGTACACGTTTAGATTATTTCCAATTTTAAGCTACTAAAAAAAAGTTGTCATGCTATCTTTATATATAAATACGTATGTATATATTTTAATCTCATTTGATTTTAAGTTTCTCGCTGTATTTTCTATATTTATATCTCCTCCACAGTGTTTAACATAATACACTGCCTTGCACAGAATAGCTACTTATTAAATATTATTGAATGAATTTATTAATTCATTCAGCATGGTTGAAAATCGGCTTGAGAATACTTCCAGGTATCATGGACTAAGACCCTACCAGATGACACCCACTGCAGAAAACAGCTATAAAGCCTGGACAAATAATACAAAACACAGCTGCCTGTAGGTACTGGAGAGCAAATAGAAGCAAACAGACTCTGGCAGGGAGTTCATGCTCATTTAGAAGGGGGTGATAGGAAGCTATATAAGTAAGTTTCCATGTCCGTGGCCTTTAGCCCAGGACTAAGCACAGTCCTTGTGGTTTACTTTGTAGTGGCGAGGGACTCACATGGAAAAACTGTTAGTTTTTCTGAGCTGGAGAACCCCAGAAGTGAGGCTGGAAAAGCATGAGGACTGAAGAGAGTAGAGGAATCCCAGAAGGGGAAAGAACCAGAGGAGGAGCCCCTAGACTGTATCTGTCCACACCTCTGACTGATCTCTGAACCATATGTGGAAAACAGACTCAGAGCAGCTCAGCCAAAGACCAAAATTCTAAACTAAGACCAGACTTGCCACCCTGAAGATACAGAAGAGTGAACAGATGCAAGAAAACTCTGGTGAAGAGTATACTTTCACTTGGAGGATGGGAAATAGCAAACTCCACATCTCTGAGGTCTTTTAGCCTGAGGCTAATTGCAGTCCATGGCACATACAGCAGAGATGGGACACATGGGGAAAGTTGTAGCCTTTCTGGGCTGAAGAACAAAAATAAAAGCTGAGAATCTATGAACTCTGAAAATAGTGGAGGAATCCCAGAAGGGAAGGAATCAGAGAAGAGGATCCCTAAACTCTGTCTACCCACACCTCTGACTAAATTGTGAACCACCCATCTGTAGACCAAACTTTAAGCAGCCTAGATAAAGACAAAAGATCTGAACAGAGATTGGTGCTGCTACTAAAAATATAGAGTTTGCAGTTTAAGCCCAGACAAGAATCTCCACAACTTAATATTATTCAGGATGCAATCCAAAATTTCCCAGCATCCACGGAACCAAGAAAATGGAACATGTTCTCTACATAAGAGAAAATCAATTGAGTTCAACCTCAAAACAAACCAGATGTTGGAACTAACAGACAAGGATTTAAAAGCAGTTACTATAACTCTGCTCAATGTTTTCATTGCATGAAACATGTTTTCAGTGCATGAAAATCTCAGCAGAGACATGAGAAGACTCAGCTGAGAAATAATGACAATAAAAAAGTCAGTAGGGGCTTCCCTGGTGGCGCAGTCGTTGAGAATCTGCCTGCCAATGCAGGGGACACGGGTTCGAGCCCTGGTCTGGGAAGATCCCACGTGCCGCGGAGCAGCTGGGCCCGTGAGCCACCATTACTGAGCCTGCGCGTCTGGAGCCTGTGCTCCGCAACAAGAGAGGCCGCGACAGTGAGAGGCCCGCGCACCGCGATGAAGAGTGGCCCCCGCTTGCCACAACTAGAGAAAGCCCTCGCACAGAAACGAAGACCCAACACAGCCATAAATAAATAAATAAACAAATACTTAAAAAAAAAAAAAAAGATCTCACATGCTGCATGGCACAGCAAAAATAAATAAGTAAATAAATAAATAAAAATAAAAAAAAAATAAAAAAAAATAAAAAAAAAAAATAAAAAAAAAAAGTCAGTAGTTTGCAGAGATGAGATGCTAATACCAAGCAGAATAAACACAAATAATCCCACGTCAAGGCACATTATTGTCAAAACTGTTGAAAGCCAGCGATAAAGACCAAGAGAAAAATGGTATAGTACATACAGAGGGACAACAATCCAATTAACATCACTTCTTGTTAGAAACTGTATAGTGTTGAAGAGAATGGAACAGCATCTTTAAAGTGCAAAAGAAAAACAATAGTCAACCCAGAATTCTGTATCCAGTGAAAAGATCATTCAAGAATGAAAACGAAACAAAACATGATCAGGTAAAAGAAAACTAAGAGAACTTGTCGCCAGCACATTTGCATTATAAAAAATGCTAAGAAAGTCCTTTGGGCTGAATGGAAATGATATCAGATGGAAACTCAGATTTTCAGAAAGAATGAATATTTACCAAAAATGACAAATATCTAGATAAATGCAAAATGTTCATATCTATTCTGTCTCTATTTCTCTTCCTTCCACCCCCCATTTTTTGCTTAGCTTTTTTTGTCTTAATTTTTAAACCACATAAATTCCTTTTTTAAAAAAATTTTATTGGAGTATAATTGAGTATACAATGTTGTGTTAGTTTCTGCTATACAGCAAAGTGAATCAGTTATACATATACATATATCTACTTATTTTTAGATTCTTTTCCCATATAGGTCATTACAGGGTATTGCGTAGAGTTCCCTGTGCTATACAGTAGGTCCTTATTAGTTGTCTTAAATAAACTTATTCTTAAAACCAAAGTTATCACATTGTCTTGTAGGATTTATAATGTATGTAGATGTATCATATATACACACACATGACTGTAACATAAAGGATAAGAGAGGATGAATATGATCCTGTGTGCTGTGGTCCTGTATGACATTCTGTATTTTACATGAAGTACTAAATTGTTATCTGTAATTTTACTGTGAAAAGTTAAGGGTTTACATTGTAAACCTAGGGTAGCCACTATTTTAAAAATATGAAAATCAACAGCTAAAAAAACAACAGGAAAATTAAAATAAAAATCTAAAAAATATTCAAATAATTACCTCTCCCCTCTCCCTAGGTAGGAAAGGTGGAACAAAGGAACAAAACAGAGGATTCAAATAGAAACAAAAAAAAAAGATGATAGACCAACCTAAACATATCAATAATTACATTAAATGTTAATGCACTAAATACTCATTAAAAGGCAGGGATTGTCAGAATGGATAAAATAAGACCCAACTATATACTGTTTGCAAATGTTGTGCTTTAAATATAAAAGCATAGATGGTTTGAAAGCAAATGATGGAAGGAAGAGGAAGTGCCATGCAAACAGTAAGCATAAGAAGGTTAAAATGGCTCTGTTAACATCAGCTATTACAAATTTCAAAACAAAACCTAAGATGAAGGAGATAGTTCAAAATGATCAAAAAGTTAGTTCAACAAAAGAAGACATAATAATTGTAAATGTATATGCACCAATGACAGAGCTTCAAAATCATGAAGCAAAAAATTGGCAGAATTAAAGGGATAAATAGACAATTCTATTATTTTGAAGATTTTAACAGCCTCCTCTCAGCAGCTGGTAGAACAACTAGACAAAAAAGAATCAGCAAAAACATAGGAGATCACTTTGACTTGATTGATATTCATAGAACATCTCACCCAACAATGGCAGAATTCATCTTTTGGAATGCACATGGCACATATTCTGAGCCATAGAACAAATCTCAATAATTTTTAAAACATTAAAATCATTAAAGCTAAATTAGTTAATTAGAAATCAATAAAATGCTAGAAAAGGCAAAATTGTCACCAAAAACAGATCAGTGGCTGCCTTGGGCCAAGGGGGAAAGGGCAGGGAATCAAGTGCAAAGGGGCAGGAGGGGCTTCTCATCTCTATCTTGATGGTAGTGACAGTTACGTGGTTATATACAAACAGCAAAATTCATCAAATTAAACATTAAAATTAGTGACTTTTAATTGTATGGTGTTAATCTCAAGCAAAAAAGAAGGAAACAATCAGTTTGGTCATTTTCACCTAACAAATACCAGAGTTCAATTCAAAAATATAATTGGAAACTAGAAGAACATTGCCAAAAGGAAAAAGAAAAAAAGTACTTTCGTGAAGCCGCCCTGTTGTGCAGAGTACCATATGTTTTCACCACTTGAGCAAAGAGCTAATTTATGGTTAGATCATTTAAAGAGCTCAGATTTGAAATTCAGAGGTCTCAAGAGCATTTTTTCTCCATGTCCCTTCTCACACAGCCCAGACCCAGTCCTTGCAACAACAAAAGCTACATAATGCCATCCTCAAAAACCAAGCTTCCTTCGGTGGAACAAAAAAAAAGATTTTCCATCTAAGCATATTATCTGTCAAAAAGTTCTCAGTACCGGCAGCAGTGGTGTGCACTGTGACATCCATAACCTGTCTGTGGCTCTCTCGGGGAGGATTCTGGGAGTAACCAGTGCAATATTCATGCAGTACCTCCAAAGGTTTTTTAAAAGCAGAATGGACAACTCACTTCTTCCCAGGTGTCTTCAGGGTATGAACACTCTGCACTTTGTATTGTTACTACATTTTTATGTAACTCTTCATACAAAAAGTAAAATGATTCCAGAAAAATCATTTTGTGTGGCCTATAGCCTCAAAACCTAGACAACACAGCACTTGTTATTACATTGGAGTTGTGAATTACTTGAACAATTACAATAGTATGTTTTACCAAAATATATTTCAGCCATTTACTTCTGGCATAATCTCTGTCGCATGGAGAGTGAACGAAAAGTAGGAAATAATTCATAGTGCCATCTAGAAGTAGGAAGGCATGGCAGTTTTTCTTAATGTGTCTCCCAGACTCCAAAACATCATAATACTTTTCATATGGTTGTAACTATGTTCATATTTATATTTATACATACACACTTACTGTGTGTGTGTATTCACCCATCCAAATGTAGACACACAAATACAGACAGAAAGATTATTCCCCGAAATGAAAATATTTACTTACTTTGAGTAGTAAGATTAAGGGTGGGTTGGGTTGGGTTGCTTGCTTGCTTGCTTTGCTTTCTTAAAATTCCCTTTAATGTTCTGCTGCTACAGTAAGACGGTGCTCCTGCTAACACATTTCTGACATTGCTCTATCTAAACGGAGGATAAACATTACCGCAGCCTCTACAGGAAAATATGTGTTAGCAAGCTTTTAAGTGTATAGGGTTTAAACTCTTCGCATGTTATATCAGATCCTTACTGTAAACTAGCCAGAATGTTTCCCAGCAGAAAATAATAATTATGTCTTCCACTGGCAAGAGCACTTCATAAAACTTTTTTTTTTCTAGAAAACAGAGTAAACATTCTTTTGATCCCTCTGCTTCCCTACCTCAAAACTTAAACTACCATTCCTTGTTTCCAAGACTCACAGCAGTAAATGTTTTGAATTCCCAGTGTTGGAAAAAGTCTGATATTGTCTAGCATTACCCACTACCCCCATCGTCAAAATGTGGATAAAATTTCACGTCTGTCGTTTAGCTCATCATGCCCGTTGCCAGTTTCCCAAGTAAGGATCCAGAAATGTGTGTTTTCCTCTTGATCCTGTCATTGCCTCCCTGTTCATTCTTCACCAAATCTCTCAGTACCTACATTTCCTCAGCTGTATACTGGTCCTGTTTTTCTCACTTTAAACATTTCTGAGTGACTCTAATCCATGGAGGGAAGTGTGAGGAGTAGTGGGCATGGGGGAGTATCCCCCATTCAGGCCGAGCCGAGCCAGCAAACCTCCCTCCTCAGGAGCTGCACACTCAGCTCTCAGACGGGAAGGTATTGTGGCTCATGTTGACGGAAAAGAACCTGGAAGGAAGGAAAAGCATACTGAAAGAGGGAATTTCCCTGGCTCCTCCTCAGAATAAGGACCTCAGATTCGTTCATACCCTAGGATCACGGGTCCTCATCCATTGTCCAGCTGTAAAGGTCATGCTGTCCATCCTTCTCCGGCGAGGAGGCAGCATTGAAGCTGGGCCCCTGACCTCCTGGGCTCTGAGCTGATGCTCCTCCGAAGGAAGCCCTGTCCTGCCTGCCTCCCCCAGGCTCATCGACGGCCTCTCTTATCAGGACTCTGTGCGTCACGTCAGGCCTTTTCCACAGCAGTTTCAACGTTATCGCTCTCTAAACCTTCCCCTCCCCTCTCCCTGACTCCCACGCCATCCAGCTTCTGAACTTGAGACGGTCTAGAAGCAGCCACGTCCAGAAGAAAACAGAAAAATGTTTTAGTTCTCTTGGAACTTACTATATAAGAAACTTATGTGCTTTGCAGGATATTTACAAGAAACAGTTCTTGAGATTAATTAAAGGCTTCAGATGTGCTTTTGGCCATTAAACTCAGTCATTTGTAGCTCTGTCCACAAAGCACTGACGATTATCCTTTAAATAACTCAGTTTTCATGTTATGAACCAGACTAATTGTCTCCTACCACAGGTAATGAGCTCTATTTTTAAATTAAACCTTTCAGTTATGCTTGTTTTCTGAATTTGAAAGTACCATGCACAGTTAACTATTTATGAGATAATTAAAATTTGAAGTGGTTCATAAACATAATGTTTAGAAATTTGTTTTTTGCCCTTGATTTATAAACTGTCACGTGACTGATCAGAATCACAACTCAGATGGTTTTAAAATAACCTAGGAGGCTCCCTTTCCCTTCAGTCTTTCTGTTATCTAATGATTTGACCTAAACAAAGCAAACTTTACTGACTCCCTGTAAGTGAATGCACAGACTTCTCTCCCTACTCTGACCCTGGAGACAGCCCAACTCAACGTCACCAGGAATCTAACACTGAAGTCCAAGGAAGAATACATCTTATGGTCCTAAGACCATGAAGGAAAGAAAAAAATGGATTGAATGCTTAAGGAAGCTAAAGGAAGGGCTCGTTGGCTTTCCCTCTGTCCTTGTTTTATGAGTTATTCTTGGTGGATGAAATTAACATTCTCCATCTCTGTAAACCTGGAGCACTTCCTCATTGCCGCTGTGACGTGCATTTGTGAGGGTGAGGCTAATCAGGTCCAGGTTCCTTACTGCCAGTTCAAGCCTGCAAGCCTCTTGAAAGCTCACTAGCTTCAGATTTTGTTTTCTTTATGTTTTATAATTAAGGGCCCGAAACCATTATTTAGAACTTTTTCCCTTCTCCCGCCTTCAAGTGTTCATTTGGCTATTTTATGTAGGGTAATTGTGTGTGTTTTCTAAGCAAGCCCAAATTAGAGACTGTAAATCTGTCAAGTTAACCTTTGATGAAAATTTACTTGAAGTCAACAAATTTTTAAGTATATGCTTTGACCAATTCTGAATTAATGTGAAAAATATTTTTTAAGATTTTTTTTACATTTTAAGCATAAATACAGCATCTATGGTTATATTTATGAGAATTGCCTTTTCGTTTACTTAAACATACAGATATTTATTTCATTTCAAGCTTAAAATGTAAATGACCTTGAGATTAATTATGCTGTTTCCATTTCCGGTAAACTTGTTTCAGTACTTTGAGGTACTTTCTATGTAACTCCCCTCAGATGGACTTTCTGCATTTTACTCTTATTTATCTGAGTATTTGTTGGTTTTAGACGTTGCATTGCCCCAGTTCTGAATCTAAACTGAACGCTGAGGCTGTTTTGGTTTTGGTTGGACAAGGGGCAATAAGTTTAAATGATGAAGACCATTGAACCTGCTGTTCTAAAATAATTCTAATAGGCCTGTGTTTGCGGTCGTGCAGGTTAAAAAGCCCAGTATAATGGAAAGGACCTCTGATGGCAGCATCACTTCTTAAAGGGATACCACATGTTTGTGAAGACCTCTTACTGGCACTTCAGTGAGCTGTGAATGGAGTCTGGCAGCCGCCCTGTTTGCACGGGGCTGGCTCAGCAGCGATAAGCAGTAGACAGGCTGGCTCCTTCAAGGAGTCTCGCAGTAAAGTCTGAACTCCCAACAGCTCTGAAACTCACTGGCCGACTTTCCCCTGTGGACCATGCATTTATCAGGAAATGAAATTGGTTACAGGGTTTCTCACATTGCCAAACCTCACTGACGAAATCTGGTTTCTTCCAAAGTTCAGGAGGAGCCTTAACTCTTTATTGTTGTCCAGCATTTCATGTCTTGATCCGTGGGAACCCCTGTCAATACTAGGGTTTGAGGAACCGCCCCCCCAAGGAAGGGGCTGGAGCGGGGAGCAGGCCGTAGAGTGGGTCTGGGGGCTGCTTCCATAGGTATAAAAGATGACCCTTTGGGATAGGATTTTCTTTTTTCAATGTTGATACCTTCATCTTGGCAACTGAAGTGTCAGTTTCAGAGAGCTGATTATTTTTTTTTTCATTTTGAAAAAAATGAAAGCTTTTAAATATGACACGAACCACCTTATTGGCAGCATAACCTTGTAACTTAGACCAGAGATCATTGTTTAAATTTTGTGAACTAGAAGAAACAAAAATAAAGAGAAGCACGTAGTTGTATGGCATAGAGAACATTTGGGTAAGTGAAGGTTAAATTATTAAAGTACGTAATCTAGTTCACATGTTTAAGGAGCGGAACTAGGCTAAATTATCTAAAATATTCTGACGTACTGAATCATTTCATTTTGTAAAACAAAATCTGACTAGCAGGGCATTCGGCTGTAGGCTCATCTGTTCAGTACAGCCTCGACCTCCTGTGTTTGGAATTAGCAGGCCCAGAGGTAATACACAGCGGGCATGTGGCAGTTATTACGGCTGTGGAATTGGCTGCTGGCTAATTGATAGCAGTAGCAGCTAGAAACAGCCTTATTTGATTTTCAGTAGTCCCTATGACAAGATGCTATAAATGAGAACCTTTGTAGTCTTACCATTATTGTCCTTTCTCTGACATTAAATATCTGATATGTAATGTATGCACTTGATAATATTTAGGATTGAATTCCTTAAACTCTGATTTTCCCCCTCTTTGGAGATACTTTTCTTTCAACTTTTAGCCCTGATTATTTTAAGCCCCCAAGTTAGTAAAGAACTACTAGCAGTGGACACTAGTTCCCTTGACTGGTGTGGCTCCTGTTTGCTAAAAATATACTTAAAGTCACAAAGCCAACCCTTAGCTTGTGCAGGCTGATGACTTTGCTCATAATCTGAACCCCAAAGAGGCACACTGGTTCCATAAAGGGTAAATGAATGACTCATTCTTTCTATTCATCACTCAGAGTTAAGCTTTTGTGAACTTGAATTGCACGTAGAGCATTGTGTCCATGGTTTCCATTGTATCACAGAGTGTTACACAGACTGAAGTGGGTGGTTACTTGTAGTCAAGAGGGATCTTATTTTTCTCCATTCAGTTTCAATATGTTTGTAGCAAAAGACCATATTTGGGGCATTGAAAGCACAGTCTTTCTTTAAAAATGTGCATTAGAGGAATTTCACAAGGAAAGTATTCAAATAGTATGTCTAGTTTTTTTTCTTGTTTCTAACAACCTCTGCCATTAAATAAATATCAGTCTTATCAAATTTGTGCATTCAGCCTTCTTCCTGTTGATACAGAGATGAGAAATAACAGCAGGTAGGCACTATAAAAGATTTGCCTTCCTCTCTGACCATCTGTATCTCTGCTCTAACCTACAGGATCTGAAAATGAAAAATCAGGGAGTATTTTAGTCCTTTGTACACGTTCTCCATATTCTGTCATAGAGCTTCTCATTGTTAACAATCCCTGTTGAAGGAGAACACTGAGCCAATATTGAGGTTTTTTCAGGTCAGGATACAGTGGGGTACAAGGAACCATGTGGGCTCTTGATCATTATATTTATTTATGTTGTTCCTGCAAATCCTTAACACCTCTGAGTCCTTGAATAAATATCTCCAACATCCAGTGGCTAACGTTCCTCTTCTTGCAGAGCTACTATTTGCAATTGGCATTTTGTAGCCTGTCATTTGTTCAACTGGCACTGATTGAGCAACTCCAGCCTGCACAGCAGTCCTCTAGAGGTTGTCCCTGAAAGAGCCTTCCCGTATAGGAGGGCACAGTTTCTAAAGTAGCAGTCCAAGAAACAGCTGCTCGTAGTGAGGTGGATGGACCTAGAGTCTGTCATACAGAGTGAAGTAAGTCAGAAAGAGAAAAACAAATACCGTCTGCTAACACATATATATGGAATCTAAAAAAAAAAAGAAAAATGGTTCTGATGAACCTAGGGTAAGGACAGGAATAAAGTCGCAGACGTAGAGAATGGACTTGAGGACACGGGGAGGGGGAGGGGGAAGCTGGGACGAAGTGAGAGAGTGGCATGGACATATATACACTACCAAATGTAAAATAGCTAGCTAGTGGGAAGCAGCTGCATCTCTTGGGGGAGATCAGCTCGTTGCTTTGTGACCACCTAGAGGGGTGGGATAGGGAGGGTGGGAGGGAGATGCAAGAGGGAGGAGATATGGGGATATATGTATACGTAGAGCTGATTCACTTTGTTGTACAGCAGAAACTAACACAACATTGTAAAGCAATTATACTCCAGTAAAAATGATTTAAAACAAAAAAGCTGCTCGACTCTTCTTTCTCAAATGAGGAATCTTAAGTAAATTAGAGGATGCAAACAGCAAAGGAAAGAGACAGCTCGAACCCTGAAGGGCTTTGAGATACCTTGATCTCCCTGACTGGCAATGAGAAGTGGCTACAAACAGAATGCGGACCCCACCCCAGCACCCTGAAGCATATAAATGGAGAGGCAGGCAGGATGCTGTAGGGCTTAAGAGTGAATCACGTCTCCACAGCTGCGTAGTCGGGCAGGTTACTTAACCCTCACTGTGCATCAGTTTCTCACCTCCAGGGTAGGTCTGTCTCATAGCCTTGCTTACCTCCCGAGGTGGCTGGGGAAATTAAAAGAGACAGTGAATGCAAAGTTCCTAACACAAAGTAAGCTCTCAGTAATTGTTAGCCGATATCATTTTCCCATTTATCTATCATCCTCGCTCTTCTAGAACAAAACCAAGAACTAGAGCTGTAAGTTCTAAACAGTCAAATTCCGTGCACTTTATTACTAGGAAAGGGCCACAAGCCCTTTGCTCACAGCCTGATCCACGATCTTAACAAGCTTGGCCATCTGGTTCTCAAGTCTATGACAGATTAGAAGACACAACTTAAAAGAACTTCCACAAGTTAGTACGTTAACAGTAGTGAAAATCAAGGGCCACTTGTCCTGGTATAACAAGGGAAGGAACAGAAAAACAACACATGTGAATCTTACTTTTCTGTATGTTATATGAACTTTTTTTTTTTTTTAAAGGATACCTTTAATTAATTTATTTATTTTTGGCTGTGTTGGGTCTTCATTTCTGTGTGAGGGCTTTCTCTAGCTGTGGCAAGCGGGGGCCACTCTTCATCGCGGTGCGCGGGCCTCTCACTGTCACGGCCTCTATTGTTGCGGAGCACAGGCTCCAGACGCGCAGGCTCAGTAGTTGTGGCTCACGGGCCCAGCTGCTCCGTGGCACGTGGGATCTTCCCAGACCAGGGCTCGAACCCGTGTCCCCTGCATTAGCAGGCAGATTCTCAACCACTGCGCCACCAGGGAAGCCCTATATGAACTTTTATATACTATTCATCGGGGAAGTTGCAAGTCCATAGAGGTCATGACCCCGAGGAAAAGGTGGGGCAGTTTCAGGATATCAAGTGGAGATCATCTCTGTCTTTGAGAAATGTCAGGGCTCATCTTTCACAGCAGCACATCACTGACCTAAGCCCAAAGAAGGCTCAAGTCACTAGTCTGAACTCTCAAAACAGATAAATTCCTGAGTGATTTTATTTAACTGGCTGGTGGTTCTGATATTTTAGTTTGGAAGGAATCATAGCCAGAGCCTCTTAAATAGTAACTTTAAAATTCTTTTAAGTAATTAAGTGATTTGATTTATAATAATTTACAGGTTAGAGACCATTTTTTGTGATCACACCAATGGCTCTGTCAGGATTAAGTTATCTCATTTAACTCACAGATCACTCCATCTAGAAAGTTCCGTGTTATAAAGTGAAGCTGAGCCAGGTTATCTAACTCTAAAGCTCTGTTCTTTCCATAGCCAACCTATTGTACTACTATTTTGTTTTGCCCATGTTTCCTCGGTACACATGGTGTTCTCAGTATAAAAAAACTAAAAACCTGGTATTACAGATGTTTTCCCTGATTCCAGTACTTTTGAAAGACACTTTAGGGACTTCCCTGGCGGTCCAGTGGTTAAGACTACAAGCAGGGGGTGCGGGTTCGATCCCTGGTCGCGGAACAAAGATCCTGCATGCCGTGCGGCACAGCCAAAAAAAAAGACACTTTAGTGGAAGTATTTATGAAAAGACCTATCAATCCATGCAGCTGTATTCACATTTACTGTTAGAGTTGGCCCTGACTGTATCTCACAAATGTACCACTTTCCAGTCGAATAAAAAAGACGGTTTGGAATGGAATCACTCCCGGAGAAGAAATAGGAGAAGCCACTTCCTTGTTTTAAATTTCCACTCTTATCCTCGGCCTGTGAGAGCTGCACGTGATGTTTAAGTTGTAACAAAAGCAGCCAAGTGCCAGAGTTCATTTCTCTGGTTGTTTTGATTTGTCTTACACTTCTCACTTCCAGCAGCCCAGGGTAACAAAAACTGTGTTCAAATGATTTAAAAAACAATGTTCTCTGGAGTTCCTTCATTTCTCAGAAACAGCATCAGACTGTGCCCTTTCTCTGTTGTAAGCCTTAGGGTTTGTGGGAAAGATACACAGGAGCCAGGGGTGAGTTTTTCTCATTCTTAAGGAAGTGGACCAAAAAATATGCCTTCTCTCAGCATTTAGTTGTTAGAATGGAGAGATAAGAGATAATTTAGAAACCCTGTTTCAACCCCCTTATTTTTATGAATAGAGAAAATGAGGAGAATTGACTCATGGCCCAAGGTCACAAGGCTGCAGGGGCAGATGCAGGCCCAGAGCCAGGTTTCCTGATCCATCTGTACTACGTGACACTTCTCTGCATTCAAGGGGCGCTGGAACTCCTAACATCGGCTAAATCATCCATCAAAGCAGCCTCAAAGTTTTTGAAAATCCAGCTATTCCAGTACTAGTAATTGGCTCTTTGCTGTTCTTTATATAGAAAGATGACACCATGAGTTTGTGCTTGCTGTTGATGACATGTTTGTGTTAATTCAAATACTCTTTCCCTGACCTGTCTTCCTTATGACCAGCAGAATGTCTTTACTACAGGACCACTTTCAGAGTACTGCGTGGCCTGTGACAGTGACATCGCACATCTGTCTAGGCCTTAAGGGATCACATTCTCAGGCTAGGCATCAGGGACTCCATGTTCTAGTACCATAAGTATTTTTTAGTACTGCATTTTGCAACTGTTTTTGAATGCACATTTGTGACTAAATGTAATGTTTTTAACTGGCAGACTTTAATTTTCTTATTATGTTATATATCTTATTTAGCTGCAAGTTTACTCTTTAACGGGCCACTTAAGAGACAGGTTCTACCCCTGTGCACCTGAATGTGGTATGGGTCATTGTTTCAGGAAAGCACTCATCCTTCCCTGTTCTGTAAACATAGCATTCCCAACCATGGCCTTTGCTCGTTTCAGTCCTGCGTTTCCCTCAAGGCCCAGCCAAGATCAGGTCTCCTCCCCAAGATTTTCACACATCATTCTACTCCTTCCTCTACTTCTGTAGCTCTCATCATCTACACCGATTATTTGCTGTTTAATGCATGCCACCTCTGTTAAGACTTCCCTTCTTATCTCTCTGCCTTTTTTCCCAACTCGATTGTAACATCTAATGTCCAGGACCTGTCATCTGCCTTTTATTTCCCCAACACTCAGCCTGCAGCCCTGCATACAGTATGCACTCACCGCGCGTGTCTTCACCGCAGTGTGATAGGAAGGTACGAGTCTGTTCCAGGAGGCCATGTTGGCCAAGATGCAAGTGTGATGGCCACTGATAAGCTTTGACAGTTTCCATCGAGGGTTTGATAAAGAGGCAGGATCAGGAATAAGAAAAGCAGTAGACGAGGGCGATGTGGTTATTGAAGGCCTTCAATAGAAGTTTGGCCTGTGTACAAATGTACACTCTGTTGAACAAATGTACACTCTGTTTTACTCCTAGGTGTATACCTGACATGAATGCATGCCCTTGCATGCCAGGAGACACGTATGAGAATGGCCATAGCATCATTGTTCATAATAGTCAAACCCTGGACACAACCCAGTGTCCATCAGCAGTAGAATTAATTTAAAAATTATGGTGTATTCAAACAATAGAGTACTGGATAGCAGTGCAAATGAGTGAACCACAGCAAGTCCACTGTGTATGAACCTCACGAGTATAACACTAAATGAAAGACCCCAGACACAAAAGGGTATATATACTGTATAATTTCATTAATATGAAGTTAAAGTGAAGGCAGAACTCAACGATAGTGATAAGGAATGCTGGTGTAGGTGGTAAAAGTATAAGAACAAGGAAGTGATTGCCATCGAAGTCAGGAGAGTTGGTAACGAGCGATCCTGTGGGAGTGTCCTTCTGCAGATCGAGCGGTGGAAACAGGAGTGTTTGCCTTGTACTAACTTAGTTGTCATGTATTTGTGTCTGTGGACTTTTCTGTATGTGTGTTATATTTCATAATAGAAAAAGCTAAAAAAAGTGAGAGAGTCTCCGAAGACTCCTTTATTTTAAAAATGAGTAAAGTATGGTAAGTCATAGAAATGTTAAACAAGGGGATTTCAATGAAGGTAAAAATATTTTTATCAATATGTAAGATTCTTCTCCGTTTCCATTTGCATATAGAAATCAAATTGTCTACCTCTCCTAAAATATGATCTCTGCCCCCCCGCCCCACAAAAAAAAAGAGGGGGGCTAGAGGAATATATATCAAAATGTTTAACAGTTGTTGTATGTGGATTGTGGAGCTAATGATAATTTTTTAAATCCCTGTTTTACAGTTTTTCTTCAGTGAATAATATATTTTATTTTACTATGAAACATGTAGTAGAAATTTTGTTAAATTTTTAATTTAAAAAAACACCCATTATGATTGCTACTGTTAAAAAAAAAAAAAAAACAGATGTTTGTGAGGACGTGGAGAAATTGGAACGTTTGTGCACTGTTGGTAGGATTGTAAAATGGTGCAAGCACTATGGAAAACAGTTTGGAGTTTCCTCAGAAAATTAAAAAATAGAACTATCGATGCTCCAGCAAATCCACTCCTGGGTATATAGCCCAAAGAATTGAAAGTAGGATCTCAAAGAGATATTTGCACACCCTTGTTCCTAGCAGCACTATTCATGATAGCCAAAAGGTGGACAAATGGGTAAACAAAATGTGGCCTGTACTTAGAATGGAATATTATTCAGCCTTTAAAAGGAGAGAAATCATGTCACATGCTACAACATGGATGAACCTTGAGGTCATTATGCTAAGTGAAATAAGCCAGTCACAAAAAGACAAATGATTCCATTTACATGCGGTAGTTAAGAGAGTCAGATTCATAGAAACAGAGAACAGTAATTGCCGAGCACTGGGGGGGAGAGGAAAAGGGGAGTTGTTCACTGGTATGGAGTTTCAGTTTTGCAAGATGAAAAAATTCTTGAGATCTTTTTCACAACAATGTGAATATAGTTAACAGTATTGAATTGTACACTTAAAATTGGTCAACATGGTAAATTTTATGTTGTTTAGCACAAAAAAAAAGAAGAGAGAGAAAAAGAGGAAGATGGCCTTGCCAGTATGAGTTAGAGAAGGGTATTATGATGAATGTATGGACTTGGTAGTTAATGGTTTTAAAGCAAATGGGAATGGGAAAATAGATTATATCCCTTCTTTCTCTAAAACAGAGGCCCAAGTCTTCTGTGGGTATTTTAGTGATGTGCTGTACATAGAACCCCAAGCCAAGGCTTGTGATTGGCGTGTGAGCACTTTCAGACAATTTGTATTTTTAAGTTAGTCTCTCTGATCTAGCAGTGAATTAAACAAGTAACTTCAAGTATACTTTAAACAGTTCGGTACTTTCAGAAATAAGAGTGCAGCTAATTTCAATCCTACAAGTAAGTTAAAAGTTGAGAAAATAATTTTTATAGTTTAGCAACCCATATAAATTGGGCATCTGTGTTGTTAAGAGTCAATACTTGGTTATGACTACAGATTAATACCAGATAGATAAAAAGCAACCAAGGGTTGAATTACAAAACAGCATTTGAAAGTAAAGAGAAAATAAAACTGTTAAATAAAATTGGGATTACCACGTAGCACATCGCCTAATGCTTATCAGGTGGTTAATAAATACTTGAAGGAATGAAAATGAAAAAAATTTAATGTGTAGACATTGTTTGGGTCCTGATTCAAATAAGCCAACTGCAAAAAGGCCTTTTTGACATTTGGGGACCTATACACACTGATAGGTATTATATAATAGTAATTATTTTAACTATTTCAATTCTGATACATTACTGTGGTTATATTTTTAGATATGGTGGATAAGAATTTGGGCAAGCTGTTGATAATTTTGAAGCTAGCTGGTAGATACATTGGGTTCATTATACTATTCTACGTGTGTGTGTGTGTGTGTGTGTGTGTGTGTGTGTGTGTGTGTGTGAAATTTTCCATAATAAAAGTTGTTGCTTTTTTTTTTAAGAGAGAAACTACAGTTTTGAACATGGGAAAAATTAAAACTAAATTTATTTCAATTGCAGATTTAGAAGTCTAAAAAGGAAAAATGTATATTTAGAACACGGTGTCCCAGAAGATTTATTAGTAGAACTTAATACACTCTTGCTGGAGATCTCAAATACATGTTAGCCTCTCTACATATGAGTGCAAAGCCTAAAAATTCCCTTGCAGCAATCAGCCTACTATAGTTTTTTTATTATTTTTAACTTTCGAGTAGTATTTCATGAAACAGATCATAGCTAAAAATTCAGAGTGGCCCTCAAAAAGTGAATGTAAAATTTCTTACTGTTAACAATTTCTTTAGGGAATGTGAAGTCATAGAGCTTGTTATGGAGGACTTCACAAAAATTAATCTATTTTCAGAATTATATATTTGATATAAATTTTTGCATGTTTATTTTCAAAGACATTTTCTTTGTAAATGATAAATGGCTTTTGGGAGAATAGATAAAAAGAGTAATTTAAAATAATTGAAATCTCAGAAGTTAATTTTTATTGACCAGGTTTATTAAACATTCCATTTTGAAATCAGAGAATTTATATTTCCAAGCTGGAATTTGCCTTAAAAGGCTGCTTTTCTAGACATTGCAGTTCTGATAATTTTTTTTTATAAAGTATACCGTTTTATGGTAAGAGTCTATAAAAGGTTTATAAATTATAAACTGTTAGTTTGTAAGACGTATGAAACAAAATTTTTTAAAAACCTAGTCCTTTGGGGAGTGACCAGTTTTACTATCTCCCCTCTAAAGATAAAGTTTCTGCTATTTTTGCATATATGATCCTATTTGCATTTTTTCCCAATGTCTAAAGTGCTTCCTCCCTGTCAAAACTCACCCCTTTCTCTCAGGATGTAGAAATTATCACCTCCTCAGCAAAGCCTTTCCCCACCACTTTGTTAGCACAGCCATTAGAGCCCTTCCCACTTGAATTATCACTGTGTCATGGCTGTCCCCTAGACCGGAGGCTCCTCTGGGTCAGGAACTGGCCTAAACCACACTCAGTTTCTTGGCTCTGTGATATAGTGTCTTTCATTTACATACTGTTTCTTTAGTTCTGTCTATATATTCATTTACTTACAAACTACACCCTCAATACAACTTACATCCTAAAGCTTTTTATAGTTCAGAGGGAAGTTCTTTAGGCATAGATGAGGAACATGTTGCTTTTTATCTCTTGTGGATAATTCAGAATCTTATTGTGTTTCCATCACCCTTGTAATGTGAGTTCTCCGTGTATAGGCCTGTGTAAGGTGTGAGAAATCGTGCAGAGTATATCATAATCTTAGTGGGAGGGTTCCTTGGAAGTATGTTGTGTTTTTTCTTAACTTACTATGTGCTCATTCTCTTGTTTCTTTGTCCTAAAAATAAGTGTGCTGTCATGAAAGTTCCAATTAGTAGGGGTCTAGTTCAATCTAGAGTTTGTCACGCGGGGGGAAGGGGAAACGAGAGATGAGTAAAAACTGATGATGACAGAATATTCCAGATACAGAAAGCTCCTACGAGGGAATTTTGTTACCTTTTGCCCTTAGATGAAGTCAGGTTACCTTACTGGCTTTCCAAGTTTATTCTAATCTCCTCCTTCCTGTCACCCACTCCATTCCCATCCCTGATTTCCATAAGTAAAAAAGGAAACGCAACAGGGCAGAATCCTGGGAATGAAATTTGCATGCACATTTTCCTAAACTTTGTGTAGAGGATGAACCTGTCATTGGAATTGGTTTTTCTAAGCTGGAACCCTTGACCCTAGTGTGTCCTAAGGACTCCTGTTTTCTTTTCAAATAATTCAAGGACAGAGTTGAGGGAGAACACATGTCAAGCAACGTGACCATCCACGTGTGTTCCGAGCATGGGAAACAGGGTCCCATGAAGCACCTTGGGTCCAATACAGTTTTAACTCTCGTCCCTGGAACCTTCAGGGCTCGCTGTTTTTCCCCAAACGTGGGAGGTAGTTTCCTGGCTCAGGCTTCCGGCAGGAGGACTGTCCATCAGTCACTGTGCATCTGCAGGCCTTGGAAATGATAGAGTCAAGGCCTGGGGACTGACCAGGACATTTGTCAACAGGTCCCGAACCTGAGCTAGATATGGGTGCATTTTCCTGAACTGGAATCAGAAAGTTAGTCGTTCACAGCCAGGCTCTCCTTGTTCCTAAGCCGTTGTTACTGCTCTCAATATTCACAGGCTGATGATCAAAGGTTGAAATGGACAAAATTAAGGAAAACATCTCCCTTCAGAAATAGGTACTGCGACTTCCTTCTAGGCTCTGTTTCCCTTTTCTAACTTTCAAAGATAGAGGCCAGAGAATCAGAATGGTGATAAACCCTTCCAGACAGCGTGCTTAATCTGTGAAGCTGTTGGGACTGGGGGCTGGTGTCAGCAGCTACTGCTGACCTAAATATAAAGGCTTTGTGAAGTCAGCTGCGCAGAGACCGTTTCCCAGAGGCAAACGGGCTCGGGCTGGAAGAAACCATATCACAAAGATAAAGACTCATTAGAATGGAGCCAGACGGAGGATGGAACCGGATTTTATTTGTCTGCTCCTTTGTTTCTAGTGAAAAACAAAAGTAGCAAAGGTCATTGGACTCAACAGAGGATCATCAACAGAGGACACTCTTGGATTTATTTCTGGATCTGTCGCATCTGAGCCCTCATCTCCCTTTCTGGGGAGGGGCAGCCGTGAAGAGTGGCCAAGCCTCCCTCCCTCCCTCATCCGGGTGGCGTCCCCCCCCCACGACTCCTCTATTCATCCCTTCCGCTGTTCCCACCGTCATCTCGGGTTCAGGCCCTCATCCCATAGCCTCGACCCCTGCTCTGGTCGCCCAGCTTCTTCTCTCCTGGGGCCTGCTTCACCACCCCCCTCAATCAAATGGGTCACGTTGCTTCCCAAGTAATCCTCCACAGCGGCATTCAGGCCCTGGTCACTGCTCTGCTCACATACGCGTAGTGGCTCCTTTTGCACAGACTAAAGTCTAGAATCAGGCTCAGTAAGGATCCATAAACCTGCCTCTAAGCTTTGTTTCACATCACTCCCACTGTTATTCCCCATTTTCCAAACAGCCTGAACACTGGCTGCTCCTTGGGCACCCTTGTGCTTTTCTGGCTCCATGCCTTTTCTTCTGTTATCCCCTCTGCCCCGACTGAGTGCCCTTCTTCCTACCTTCACAAGCCCGACTTCTACCCATTGTGTACAGACCACTCAATTGCCACCTTCTCCTTGAAGTCTTTCTTGATGCCCCCATTTACAGTAATTTCTCCCTTCCCTGGACTCCCATAGTTTGCTTATCTGTATACTTCACATGATACTTACCGCTTCTACCTTGTCTTATAGTTGTTTCTATAGATGTTTTATCTCCAGGTGTAGGTTATAAACACCTTGGTGCAGAGTCTCTGTCTTTTCTTTTTGGTGTCTTCTGTGGCAGTCGTTTTCATTGAGAAGCCATCAAGGATCTTCTTTAAGCCACAGAGAACCATGATCAGATTTTTTTTTTTTTTTTTTTTTTTTGGCCACGTGGCACGGGGGATCTTAGTTCCCCTATCAGGGATCGAACCCGAGCCCCCTGCAGTGGAAGTGCGGAATCCTAACCACTGGACCGCCAGGGAAGTCCCCCATGATCAGAATTCATCACTGCTGATGCAGCCCTCACGTGCACCCGGGGGCTCCTCAGAGGGGTCAATATATGGGAGGGTTCGAGCCTTTTTCTTGTTTGGCCAGGCTTCTGAATAATTCTTCTGCCTGGAATACTTTCCCACCTCTCCCCTCTCCTTCAGGACTACTCAGAGCCACTGTTGCATCAGCCTCACGCACAGAGTCTGTGTCTCTCCTAAGCCTCCATAGCTCCTGACAGGGCTGGGTACCTTCCTCACTCAGCAAAGCCTGCCTTCAAAACATTTATATCCGGTAGCGAGTGAAAACCATACACAAACCCGTATCCAGTCCAGGCACCTTGTGGGAAATATACAGACAGATGCCTGTGGGTGGGCAAGCAGACACCGAGCCCTGGAGGGGGCCATGAAGGACTTTGAGGAGGAGGGGAAACATTTGAGCCAGCTCTGTAGGAAATGATAGTGTGGTGGGAAGGCCATCTTAGCTATAAAGAACAGTCTCAGAAATGGAGCAGCACGGAGAGGGGTACTGCCTGGAGTTTGCAGAAGACCTCAGGGAGTTCCTTTTGGCAGAGGCTGATGGTTTGTGTAAAGGAGAGGAAGCAGATGAAGCTAGGAGGTCACTTGGATTGTTTGTGCACATCCTAAAATCCATCTAAGTCAGGACTGGCAATTAGTACATTGCTTAGTCTAACAATATGTTATATTGGAGAATTGCTTTTTAGTGCTTCTTTTTTTCATTTGCATTCATCTTAACTGTCCAAGTAATTGTTAAGATTACTTGAGCCCAGGGACCATAGGACATATCTTTGATCAAATACTTTTATGATACAAAGGAACACTCTGTAACTTAATTTTGAGTTACCTTAAAAGTAGAGCAAAAAGTTCTTACCTGTTTGATAATATACAGGTTAATATTTAGGGATAAAGGGACTTCCCTGGTGGTGCAGTGGTTAAGAATCCATCTGCCAATGCAGGGGAGATGGGTTCGAGCCCTGGTCCGGGAAGATCCCACATGCCGCAGAGCAACTAAGCCCGTGCGCCACAACTACTGAGCCTGTGCTCTAGAGCCCGCGAGCCACAACTACTGAGCCCGTGTGCCACAGCCACTGAAGCCCACGTGCCTAGAGCCCGTGCTCCGCCACAAGAGAAGCCATCGCAATGAGAAGCCAGCGCACCGCAACGAAGAGTAGCCCCCGCTCGCCGCAACTGGAGAAAGCCTGTGCGCAGCAACCAAGACCCAACGCGGCCAAAAATAAATAATTAATTAATTTTTTAAAAAAAGAAAAATCATTTAGGTATAAAATTATAAGATTGGCGTCAAAATAACTCAGAGGAGGGAAGTTTGAGGTAGCTGAAGCAAGAATGACTGTAAGTTGACCGTGATGCCCAGGGCACACTCTTCTCTCCACTGCTGTGTATGTGGGCATCTCTAATAAAATGCTGGGGGAGACGCTGGACCCTGGCTGGGACTGAGGAAGCCTTCAGCTTGGCCTCCCAGCCGAGCGCCCTCACGGCAGCACTATGTGGCCGCCGTCTGTGCCTCACATTGCATTGCTGCAGCTCTGACCACCGGAACAACCAGGAAAACAGCCAGGAGTCAGCCATTTGGTTGGGCTCTTGGTATAGTCACAACAGATGATGCAGACCCATCAGCCAGATGGCAAAGGAGACCATTATTTTTGTATCCACCATTGTGTTAAAATAACGTATTTGTTAAATCATCGGTGGTTATGATTAAAATGTAAATATTAACACAAAGGAAGGAAGGATGCATGGGTGAACAGGTCACCTTACAAGAGGGATTTAATCAGAAGTTTTATCTTAACATCCTTCATCAGAAAGTGTTTTGTACCTTCACTGGGATGGAGAAACGGTGCAAGATGTATCAACAGTGTAAATTACTCGCAATAAAGCACAACATTCTCTCTTCCTTAAGAAAGTAAAGCAGTAGTTTAAAAGCCCGGAACTCAGATGTCATCCCTTTCATGCTGAGCATACAGTAGTTCTCTATAGGGGAAATTTATAGTTCCACCTTGTTTTCTTATTTATCCCAAATTTTGATTTTTTAAGAAAATGAAAACATATGTTCTACATTCCTTTCTCTAAATAAACCCCAAGTATAAAAGAGTGTTTTATTATTTAAGTGTTCCCTATATCCAGTATGTTGATTATTTAAATTTAGAATTTCCCTTAGAAATATCCTTTAAAATGTTTCGGAATATTTTCAAGGTAAATTCCAATTTTAGTTAATGTTCATGCTTGCAGTGTATAACAAACTGAGTGATCCGTGGTTAGTCCCTGAAAGTAAATTAAGATATAAGCAATATATTTTCTTTATTTTTTAATATTTATTTTATTTATTTATTTATTTTTTTTTTTAAATTAATTTTATTTATTTTTGGCTGCGTTGGGTCTTCGTTTCTGTGCGAGGGCTTTCTCTAGTTGTGGCAAGCGGGGGCCACTCTTCATCGCGGTGCACGGGCCTCTCACTATCGCGGCCTCTCTCGCTGCGGAGCACAGGCTCTAGACGCGCAGGCTCAGCAGTTGTGGCTCATGGGCCCAGTTGCTCCGCGGCATGTGGGATCTTGCCAGACCAGGGCTTGAACCCGTGTCCCCTGCATTAGCAGGCAGATTCTCAACCACTGCGCCACCAGGGAAGCCCTATTATTTATTTTTATTTATTTATTTTGGCTGCGCCGGGTCTTAGTTGCAGCACGTGGGATCTTCCTTGCGGCATGCGGGATCTTTAGTTGTGGCATGCATGCGGGATGTAGTTCCCCAACCGGGGATCAAACCTGGGCTCCCTGCATTGGGAGCGAGGAGTCTTACCCACTGGACCACCAGGAAAGTCCCAACAATGCATGTTTCTTTATTGAAATATGTAAATTTGGAATAATTAGAGCCTGTGTTATAAAGCGTAAGACTCCTTCTCGTAAACCATTGTCATGTTTTGGAAATGACTACAGATCTTCAAATGCTTCACCTACAGATGTTTTACTTGCCTTCTGAGGCACTGCTTTGAAAAATAGATAGATAGACCAAGCAACCAACCAAAATGGAGAAGGGAGGGGTCCCTCTATTCCCAGTTTTCCGTTGACTGTGTGACCTTTGTCACAGGGCAGGAGATGGGCTCTTTTATGGCCCTTCTGTGGCATTGCTTCTGTGGACAAGGCAAGGATCGGCCCAGCAGCCCTGCCTGGCCCTTTTTGGGCCCCCAGCCCCGCGTGAGTCACTTAAACCTCAGCTCCCCGCCACCGGCAGAGCAGGCCTCATCAGCAGTAATGGTTTACAGATGAGGTAACTAAGTGTCAAAGGGGTGACGTTATTTGTCCAAGTTTGTTAGTGTCAGAGCCAAGTCTAAAATTCAGACATCCTGAATTTTCCCTCCATTATACCCATCAGAGCCTAGATGGGAGAGAGACATATTAGTCTTAAAGGTTTATGCTTCCTTATCATAGTGTTTATTTCAGTTTCAAATAATTGGTAGGTATGACCACTGCCATGAGGAGCATTAAGTACCAACTGCCTGCCTTTTACAACCTCCAGTCTGCCTAAGCTGGGGAATTAAAAGGGACCGGAGTCCAAATGACCTGCCTGGCCCAGTCTAGGCTTTCAGCCTGTGAATGACAGAGGGCGGGGGGCTCCCGAGGCCCCAGCCGGCCCCCTCAGTTGGTATTTGCATTCGTCCCACTTCTGCCTGTCCCCACAGCACACAGAGCCACTGCCGCGGAGAAAACGGGAACAAGCGCAACTCCCAGCCTCCTTGCCTTGCTCTTTCTGACCACCGTTATCCCCAGGTCTTTGGCCCTCTGGGTGCGTGTCCTGCTATTTAAGACTTGCAGATAATTTCTCTCTTTTTCCTCAATCTTAGAATTTCCATTCAGCTCAAAACACATTTGAATCTTTTATTCAGGTTGCTTTGCACCTAATGGGGCTTAAATATAGCTGCAGCATCTTTAGCACAGTTCTTCTGACTAATAAACAAGTTATGATTTTTCTTTTGTCCTCGGTTGCTATACCTGCCTTTCAGGAACTGCCCTCATTTTCAAGAACTTGAGAGTGAGACTTTGAAATCGGAGGAATTCCAGAAGAGGCTGCATCCTTATAAGGTTTTAAAAAAATAGTGTCATTTAGTGGTGGACAGAAGTGTGAGGGCCCAGACGAAGGAAGAAGTTCCAGCTTCTTGAAAGTGTGGAGGAAGGGGTCTGGGGGCGGCTGAGAAAGCCGTGGGTTAGAATGTTTCATGACAGTCGCTTATCACTACCTGGTCCTCTCCCTGTTCTGGGGCCACAAGCCAGTAAAGAAACCAGTCCCTTTTGAATCCTACACCCGTGTTTCTGAGAAGAACCAGGTGAAGGTATGTGGCTGGATCAGAGAAAAACGCACACCTAAAAGGATCTGCGTTAACGAGGCTGAGGGCCGGGACTACTGCCTCCATATACAAAGGACGGTCCTTTTTTTTTTTTTTTTTTTTTCTTTTTCTTTTTTTAATTTATTTATTTTACTTATTTATTTTTGGCTGCGTTTGGTCTTCATTGCTGTGCACGGACTTTCTCTAGTTGTGGTGAGCGGGGGCTACTCTTTGTTGTGGTGCACGGACTTCTCATTGCAGTGGCTTCTCTTGTTGTGGAGCACGGGCTCTAGGTGCGCGGGCTTCAGTAGTTGTGGCATGTGGGCTCAGTAGTTGTGGCTTGCAGGCTCTAGAGCACAGGCTCAGTAGTTGTGACACACGGGCTTAGTTGCTCCACGGCATGTGGGATCTTCCCAGACCAGGGCTCGAACCCGTGTCCCCTGCATTGGCAGATGGATTCTTAACCACTGCACCACCAGGGAAGCCCCAAGACGGTCCTTTTTATTTTACATTTCCAGTTTGCGAAATACCCCTTCAAGACTGTACAAAGGTGGAAGGGTGGATGCGATGCTTTGACCCAGGACATGAGCCGTGTCAGCAGAAAGCCTGGGGCTCCGGGAGCAGCCCTCTTCACAGCGTATAGAGTCACTCTTTTCTGGGCCTCCTGGGCCTGGTGGATATTACCACTGCTTTGCCACCTCTGAGCATACTTTTTTTTTTTTTTTAATCTGCCTGCAGTGTTATTGCTTATTCATAAAGTTGTAAAACATTCCCTTCATAAGAAAATTATGGGAAAAAAATTGAAGTCACGTGCATTTATACCAGTGCAGTTAAATTTCCAGCCTGCCCTGAAGCCTGCACAATACTCCATTTTAGATATGGGGGCCAGTTTTTAAACTTCTAACAACACACTAAGACATGAAACTTAAAACCTGTGTTTTTTGGTATACGAAAGAGTAAAAGCAGGATTCATGAATGGCAAAGAATAGGCTTTTGTAAATGGAACATTTGATCTGTGTTTCAGCTTCCAAGTGTTAACGTCTTCACGTTCATTAGCTTTTCCGTGAGTGTCTTCCTCAGTGGCATGTGATCTGAGATCCAGGTCATATTTGATTTGTGATCACATCACCTGTGCCTTGTTCAGTATCATCTCTCTATGTTGGTTTTGGAAAGCAGAGAGTTTGAAGTATTTTTCTTTTCTGCCATATTGACAATAAAAATACCTTCTCTTTAGTGGGCTGTTTAGTTGCTCTATTTCATCGTGGCACTAGAATTAAGAAGGACCCTGAGCCTGTTGTGTGGCTGTCAGGTCTCTCTGAATTGTCTTAAAGGTCCTGCCTCTATTTCAGGGAAGTGGGAACAGAGAGTGATAGCTGAAGAAATGAGAATGGGACTGGAATGACTTGGGAAACTCTGACGTCTTCTTCAGCCCCCTCCCTCCCTCCGCATTTCTCATTTGCTGGCTGGGCTGGGAGTCCCTCTCCACCCTCGCAGCAGGACCAGCACCAGCGCAATCATTGGCTGGCGGGGAGTGCGGGGGGGGGGGGGGGGGGGTGAGGGCCAGTGGGGGCAGGGGGCAGGGCAGGGGTGCTTGTTACTTAGTAGTCAGCCACTGGCCGCTGGTTCACTCATTCTGTATAAACCCTCCCAGGGTATTTCTTGGAACCCTAGAGGGAAACATTTCTTTGTCTAGCCTTTTCCATTCTTCAGCTCGTCATAATCTTTGCCTTCCCATTCTCACTGCAGGGAGACCTTTGTCCAAGTAATGGAATGAAAATTATCGACCCAAAGCCCATGAACAATTTGCCTGTTTGGCCACTCTGCACTTTGGGGGGAGTTGTGCACATGGCACTGAGCTATTAAGAAGATGGGCCACGAGTAGGATCCTACATGACCCATTTAGAACTTCAAGCCAAAGAGAATGTTACTACTGTGGATTAGAAAGAGCTCTTGACCCTTCATATTCTGAATCTGTCTCCCGTTAACGTCAGCATCATTAAAGACAGCAGTAAGCTAAGAGTCATTAGTTATTTGTGAAATGATTGCATACTAGTGGAACTAGGAAGCTCCTAGCAAAATTTGCACTTACTAGATCGTCTTGAAGCACCACTTTTTTTTACCATCCTTTCCCTTTTTTTTTCTCCCTAATTACCTTCACTTTGTTTTCAGGCTCCACACAGATGGTTCCCAGCTTCTGTCTGTGTCTTAGGGCCAGCCTAACCAGTGGCCCAAAATACTTATTTCTTGTTAGGTCTCTGCCACGTTTTAGTCTTGCCGCCTGAAATAAATGATTGTTATTGTAAGCCTCAGTTTCCCCACATGCCAGTTGAGGGAGCTGTCAGGATGGTGTCTGAGTCCTTCCAACCCCACTGTGCTGGGATGCCTTTGCCATTCTGCAGTCTCCACCCTTCCCGATTCGTGAGAACTTTACTCCCACACATGGCTCCTCCAGAATTGAAATTCTTTTTCTCTCAGGTCATTCCTTCCCTTCTTCCTTCCTGAATCACAGAATAGTTGGGACCCAAGAATCTGCATTTCTAACAAGTGCCTACCCGGGTGATGGTGATGCTGCTGGTCTGTGGGTCTCATTTCTCTAACGCGAATTTGGGTGGTGAGAGGGAACGGGTGCAGTTTGTTGGGGGAAACGTCACACACACACACACAACACGTATATATCACCGTTATCACTGCCACCTCTACCCCCAGTCATTTGAATAAACTTCACCACTTGTCTTACGTTCTTCACAGCCTGATACCCTGATGCCTGAAGAGTCCAGGAAGAATAAAGTACAATTCAAACCCTGAGGCCAGTCCACCTTAAGAACCTCAGCCCCCACTGCCTACCGCCATGTTCCTTTGCCTGCTGTCTGCCCCCCAGCCCCTGAACCCACTCTTCATTCTTGCCTTGCTTGGCCCTGCCTGAAGTGGCTTCCTTGCCCCTTCTCTACCTGCCTGTACAGCCTAGGTCCGCCTGCCTCCGTGAAGACTGTCCCAGACGTGACAGATGTATTAATCTCGTCCTGCTGAAAACTTTTCAGTAGTTCACTCTCTATATCACTCTTCTCGGTATTTAACAATGAGGTTGATATTTAAATGTTTAGTTTGTACATTTACATTTTGTCTCCTTACTAGATTTTCAGCCCGTTGAGAGTCTGAACTTTGCTTTATACTTGCCGTACCCCACGGTGTTTTCCACATAACACATTGGTTAATTGATTAAGATGGAGTGAGAAGAGAGGAGGAAGAAGTCTGGTGAATGTGGGAGCCTCTGGCCCTTTCATGTACTCTTGCGTATTTTGAAATTTCTAAATCTTAAACTTTCAAAATCAAAACTTTGGGAAGTTTAAATCGCAACCACTTTTTTTTTAAACTATAAAATAAAATGTATCCTGTATTCCGTAGATGAGATATTTTATACAGACCTTTTAGTTAGTTCTTCTGTGATTATAACATAGCAGGTATAAATTCTAAATTATATACATCTGTGATGGTCCGAATTAGGGGGAGGAGTATTACACCATTCAGTTATTTTAGCTTTGTAGTTTAATGTATAGTCAGGTAGGTTCCCTTTCGTTTTCTTTTTTGGTCCTAGTTCTCAAATCACAGAACTCTATTGTGCTAGCATTTCTCTCATTCCACCTCCTGCCCTTCAGTGATGTCCCCCACCACCCACTTTGCTCTGTCTTTGCTTCTTCCTGTTCATGTTTTCCCTGAGAAAAATTAGACAAACTGCTTTGATTAGTTCCTTCTGATGCATTCATTGGTTATCTCCTGTCTTGAGCTTTTCAACCAATTGAGTGTTTCACAATTGATAGCTATTTTACAAATAGAACACAGTGAGAACTTCCCTGGTGGCTCAGTGGTTAAGAATCCGCCTGCCAATGCGGGGGACACGGGTGTGAGCCCTGGTCCGGGAAGATCCCACATGCCGCGGAACAACTAAGCCCGTGCACCACAACTACTGAGCCTGTGCTCTAGAACCTGCGAGCCACAGCTACTGAGCCCACACACCTAGAGCCTGTGCTCCGCAGCAAGAGAAGCCACCGCAATGAGAAGCCCGCGCACCTCAACGAAGAGTAGCCCCCTCTCAGCGCAACTAGAGAAAGCCCGCATGCAGCAACGAAGGACCCAACGCAGCCAAAAATAAAATATATATATAAATAAATAAATAAATTTATATTTAAAAAAAAAAAGACCACAGTGAGACGATATCTTACAATGTGATGCATGACACTAAATCAAGCTTTTGAATCATTTAATAATATGTTTACTGGCTTCAAGGGGATAAAAAAACACAACTATTTTATCAATAGCATTTTTTTTTTAATTTTTGGAAAGTGTCAACTGTTTCCCGAAAAGGAATGAGCCTGAGTCTGAGGGCGTTTTGGGCTGAGGTAATGAATGTGTTCCCTATCTTAGAACAATTTCTTGAAGAAATCAACTTATACACTAGTCATTTAATATGAATTCCAGTTAACTTGGTGGACTTATGACTGTTAAGGATTTTTGTGGTTTTATTTGTGCATTTTTGTACCTTCTTTTCAAAATTGGGAGCCTCTTCTAGTGCTGGTATTCTGTGATTCCAGGATCTCTTAGTGTCAAGGTTCAGGAAAGTAATACGAATTTTTCTAGCTGACCTAGACCTGTCTAGTTGAAGCTGGGGGAGCCCATCTTCTAGATTGCTCTGCCTGACATTGACTTAACCATCCCTGAGTGAAATCTAAGGTGGACTCACTTCCTAACAGCAAATAGGATTATCAGGAATCATCTGGAGCATTCTGCTTCTGTTCCTTTTCCTCTAGATTTCCTAATTCCCTTTGTTAGTCCTCATGACTGTAGAGAAGGAAACAAACCTAATTTTGTGCTTTTAATTCATTGATCACACATGTTGGAGTAACCACGGGGCTAGGACTGTTGCATCTGACAGGAAGTCACAGGTCCGGCTCTTCCACTCACGGATCATGCTTGCATCACTAGGAGATACAGCCACAGGAAGCACTGAGACTGAACTTTATGTTGTAAAAGCTTACCTTTAGAATCATGGGATTTAAGTGGGATTTTCTCCAAGTAGATTGAAGAAAACGTCATTGGTTTAGCAACCACAAGGCTTTCACAGAACACTAGGAATAGATTGCTCTTTCCATAAGCAGAGGAAAAAAATCCTCTTATATAGTAGATACATGGGACATTGATTCTCAGAGCCTCATTTCAACTTCTTGCTAAGGAATAATTAAGGCATGACTTTTCTAAGAATGGGTGATGCCCCTTGAAGGCTTGAAAAACTGTCACATTTGCTGATAACATAAATCCTAAGAATGTTCAAAGGAAATAACTCTTAAGAAATCAAAGACAACTTCCTATCTGTGCATTTGTCTTAGTAGGAATTCTGTTTCCCGGATATCTCTTTGACGTACTGTGGCAAAGGCTGTCTTCTCGCCTGATATAATCACACAAACTCTCCTTCACTCAGAGACACGTCAGTCTGGGCAGGGGCATGCCAGCAAAGCCTCTCATGTGCCCTTGCCCCCATACCCGCCACATGTCACCCACATGTAACTCCCAGCATGAACATTTCATACATAGCAGAGATCCTTGCTTTGCCAGAATTTGCCTAAGCATGATTCAGAATCTTTCTCCAAATCTGCATCTCCCGCTCCCACTTAATTCACATATTAACCTGAAAAAAAATTAGTGTAAAGAAATATTGTCACAGACACGGTAGTTAGGACTTACGTGTTACATTTTGAGGCCATATCCTCCCCTTTTTTAAAAAAACCATATTGCAGTCTTGGCAAGAGTAAAAAGTAAAGGACTCATTAAAAATGGAACTTGTCTCTGTTTACATATTATACATCAGTTCATGACTAGTACATGAGCTCACTTTATGTTCCATAATTAGATATATTGAAATATAAAATATGACCATCACCATCTAGATTAATGTCATCCATTATTCGGGATCTGATTTTTCCTAGGTAAGTGACAATATGACGGTGGTAGGATAGTGGTAAGCAAGGAGAACAGGCAATTTGAAAAGTAAATTAATCCATTAGGTTTGAAGTATTGCCCCCAAATCCCAGTAAGTCAGTTCATTTGCTTCTCAAAGTGACATGGGCTTAGTTTGGCTCATTTTATCCCAAATAAATTGGGGCAGTTATTCCACTAACTCACCCAGTGCAGGACTCAATTTTCCCAACTCGTTTTTCCCCCCAGAACTCCTGAGTTTTTCTACAAACAGCAATTTTTACCTCTTTGTTCATTCATTCCTTTATTCACTCACTCAACAAATATCTGTTAAGCCCCTGGCAATATTCTAAGCACTGGTAGATGCATCAGTGGGGAAGAAAAAAAAAATCCCTGCCCTCTTGGAGCTTATATTCTACTTAGACTTTTATTTCATAGTAATGCATTTATTTTTCTGACATCTCACTCTCTTGGCCAGGTATCTGAGTCCTGTCCAAAATAATGAGCCCGCTGCAGAAAGGGCAAGCAATTCCAATTATCTGTGGCTCCCCCTCTGGGCTCGCTTTCAGCGCAAGAAGTTCTGCCAGTAAATTCTCTACTTTAGCCCTTCATCTGCCACCGTGGAATCAAAACGTTCTCCTCTTCCCAGGCTTCTGAATTGGAATTGATTTGCCTTCAAAACAGGGGCTTTGACTCTATACTGCAGCTCAGTCTTCTTGAGGAGTTTACACACTTGGCAACTTCCACTGCCATCTCAGAACTAATGACTTTTTTTCTTTTTTCTTAATTTATTTTACTTTTGGCTGCTTTGTTTCTTTGTTGCTGTGCGCGGCTTTCTCTAGTTGCGGTGAGCGGGGGCCACTCTTCGTTGCAGTGCGCGGGCTTCTCATTGCAGTGGCTTCTCGTTGCAGAGCACAGGCTCTAGGCATGCAGGCTTCAGTAGTTGTGGCTCGCGGGCTCTAGAGCACAGGCTCAGTAGCTGTGGTACACGGGCTTAGCTGCTCCGCGGCAGGTGGGGTCTTCCTGGACCAGGGCTCAAACCCGTGTCCCCTGCACTGGCAGGTGGATTCTTAACCACTGCACCACCAGGGAAGCCCGAACTAATGACTTTTAAATTAGACATTTCTAACCGCAGCATACCTATTCTCTCAACTCTAAGCTCACCGAATGGACACTTGTTGTCCCGGCCTTCAAGGCCCCTCCCTGTTTGCATGCTGTCCTTCCAGCAGCGTCCCCAGCTGCCGGCCTTCGAGCCTGGGCGCTGGTCCCACATGACTCACCAGGCCCACGGGTGAGCCATTGGCCTCGTTGTTTGCTCACAGGGGTCTCTCCCCATGCAATGCCAGCTTCCTCCCTGCCCCAGTCCCTCCCCCACAGGTCATAACCCATCTGTCAAGGCCTTTCTCTAACTTCCCCTGTGGCGGGAGAACCTGCCCTTACTTCCTTCTCCTCTGGGCCGCCCCACCAGCCCCCAGAAAAGAGAGAGAAATTTCAAACTGAAGACATCCTCCTTTTGATGACCCATCTTAACCTGGACCTGTGAGAGAAGGGTCTAATAGGGACGTTTGCCCAGACTTCAGATTGCAGTGGGCGTCAGATTCTGGCTGATGGCATGATGCTGGGCAGCTCATCACACGTGTGGGTTCAACCTTCTGTTGTATCCTCTGTTTTCCTAAGAGGTTTTTAATTTTTTGCCACCGGTCACAGACATCATTAGTGTCAGTTGTAATACTCAGAGGTGGTCGCCTGGCCTGAGCTTTCAGGACAGGTGTCCGCTCACCTTGTAGCTCTCTTCTTGGTGGTAACTTACTTCCCAGGGAGCCCCTGAGGTCCCCGCTGCCCAGCCAGCCATTGTGCTCTTAGCTATGCAAGGTATTGTAACTGTCTTCTGAGCCACCTCATGGTGGGCTTCTTAACTTTAGCTTTGCATTTCTTCACTTGTAACTTTTAATCAATGGCCCTTTATAATTTTCTATATTTTGAATTTAATTTTGAAACTGATTTGCATAAAATGGGACTGCTCCACATTCAGTGTTGCTGTTATTCATAGGCCAGTGCTTATCTCCTTTTTGTCAGGTAAGTAATAATATTGGATCCATTTGCAGCTCATTCCATCACACATAGAAGAGCCTGCAGATCAGGCTTGTTCAGGCCATAATTTAGCTGAATTATTATTTTTATTTTATTTATTTTATTTTTTGCTGTGTTGGGTCTTTGTTGCTGCACGCAGGCTTTTCTCGGGTTGCGGCGAGCGGGGGCTACTCTTCCTTGCAGTGTGTGGGCTTCTCATTGTGGTGGCTTCTCGTTGCAGAGCACAGGCTCTAGGCATGCAGACTTCAGTAGTTGTGGCATGCGGGCTCAGTAGTTGTGGCTCACGGACTCTAGAGTGCAGGCTCAGTAGTTGTGGCACACGGGCTTAGTTGCTGCGCAGCATGTGGGATCTTCCCGGACCAGGGATCAAACCCATGTCCCCTGCATTGGCAGGCAGATTCTTAACCACTGCGCCACCAGGGAAGCTCAGTTTAGCTGCATTGATCATATAGATAGATGCTTCTCCTAGAGTTTGCTGTTCAAAGCCACCTACAGTCTTCCAACCCCAATGTTGGCCAGTCTGCCTGGGAGAGCAGCCTTCCAGGGCAGTGCCCTTCCATGTTGTGTCATGCTCCCACTGTTCTTATTCGTCCTACTAAATTATACCCCCTGTTAGAGAAGCAACAGTTATTCCTCTTTCTTTCCTCTACGGCCTCAAGCACAGTGCTTCGTATATAGTTGGCTCTTACCAGTGTTTAGTTTAAGGACCCATCACTGAAGGACCAGCGTTTACACAATGAGAGTAAATGAGGGAAGGAATGGTAGGGAAACTGGCTCATCCCAGATTCACCTGTGGATAAAATAACTGCATGTAAATGCCTACCTGGATATCTTATGACAGAAGCTTGAAACAGGGTACTTTCCATCTGCATGGAACCTGCCCACCACAGCCCACGTGTGTGCTGCCATCAGTAACTCACCTCGTCCATCCTGCCCCACGCCCTCTCCCAGCAGTGCCGGCCTGCCTCACTACTGACCATCACCCGCCACTTGTCTGTTCAGAGGCTTGAAACGGTCTTTGAAAGAACTTTTTGTAATGTGCTATATAGCTATTTGATTTTAAATTGCACTAAACTTTCTGGAAACATGCCAGGGGCTTGCTAGAGTTTCTGATGCTATCTATATAATGGTGGAAGGGGGAAAACTCCATTGAACTTTTGTGGTAATAAAATTATTGCAGTTGAGCCCTACATCTGTTCGCTGAACTTCCTGTGGGTTTTCACCAGATCACATGGCTGAAGCAGAGACAGTCTTTAAAGCTTTTGGTCTGCTTATTATACCCGACCCTCAACCACCAAATCAGACCTTTGCTTTGTCTCTGGGCTGGGCGTCCGGATGTCCCACTGCGGTGGGTTGATTCACTGGAGCTGATAAAAACATTCCGGCCAAACTTGAGAGTCTAGCATTACCTCTGGCTCCAAAAGTCAAAACAACAAGATTGTTGTAAGTAGCTTTGGATTGAGACCAAGCTCCAAGCTTGAGAGATGGTTTTTCCCTCCTTGTTGAGCTGAGTCACGAGACAACTGTCTCAGAGAGGGGGGAAAGCCTGGGCCTGTGGTGACCAGCACCCCGCCCTCTGCTAGCCCCTTCCAGATGAATTCTTGCCGTAACTGTCAAATCAAAGCCCCCGTCCCCCCAGACCTCCCTCCTCCGCTTTCCCAGAGCTTTAGTGGGTCCTCAAGCACGTCCACCCAGCAGTCACTGGCTGGAGGCCACGGGGGCCTGAGCAGGTGAGAGGGGAGATGCGGTAGAGGTGCGGGAAGGCCCAGGTGGCCTGGGCCCTGCTGGCGGGGTCAGGAGTGAAGACACTCTCAAGTGAGGAAGCTGGGCTTCCCCCAGCCATCACAGGATGGCATTAGCGTTCTCCACAGGCTTGAAAAGAACATAAAGGAAAGAGTGACTTTTTCTAGGTTGTTGATCTGGCATTCAGACTATGACATTTCTTGGACTGAATTCTGACAAGATGTGTCCCCAGTGTCATTAGTGCTAAATAAAACCTTTTGCCTTTCTTTTCCTTAGCTCTCAGACTTCTAAGAGGATTAAAGGAGCACTTTTTTTCTTTTTTCTTTTTTTTCTTTTTTTTGGCCGCACGGCTTGTGGGATCTTAGTTCCCTGACCAGGGATAGAACCCAGGCCACGGCAGTGAAAGCGCTGAGTCCTAACCACTGGAGTGCCAGGGAAGTCCCGAGGAGCACATGTTTTTAAGAAAGTCTGTTTCGCTCTCAGCCCATGTGGGCTGTCTCTCTGGTTAGATAGACAGGGAGACTTGGGGGGTGTCAAATTTGGTGCAGCTTGGACACAGCTAGTTACGCAGAGGCTGCATTCCCATTCAGTCAGGTCAACTGAACAGTGTTTTCCAAACTCTTTTGCGATTTATGCCTATTATTCACCCTTTTAAAATGTTCCCAGTACACTGTCTTAAAAACAACTTATTGCAGGAAAAAGGAATCTTTTTACCTTGTGCTTTGTTATGTTCACTTTGTTATAGCCAGTCCTAGAGAACATGCTCTGTTTTTCTTGCTAATTATGCTTTATCCCCCTTTATGAACCTTTTAAGTGCTGGTGCAAAGTTGCAAGCAAATAACTCAAGAAATAATATCTCACAGCTCACCTGTAGCCTTACGGTGAGAGGAACTGGTACTGGAGCTCGAGGGGCGTGCGAGCGTGCCGTCTGCAGCGTTCGGGTTTTGCTCGTGATAGAAGTGTGTTCGTGCTGCTCTGTTTGTGCTTGCCCTTTGGGTTCCCGCATGCCCAGTGGCGCACGCTCCATGGAAGGGGCCGGGCCTTCATTCTCTAGCACAGACGGGGCCACGCCTGGGACCTCAGCCCACTTAGCCACAAGCTCTCAGGCCACAGCAGCTCGACCATGGCCTCGTGTTTGTCTTGATTTTAAGCAATTGGGAGTCTCAGCCTTTAAAACCAACTGCTGTCAACCCACAGGACAGCTCAGGAACCTTCAGATACTGACCTTCTCTGCTGAGACTGCCCCCAGGTGAAGCCTGGCTAAGTGCAAACCAGCAAGTGCTTGACTTGGGGGTTCCCACTGAACCCAACTCATTCAGCCCTTTCTCCAGGTGGGCCCAGCAGAACCCGGGAGGCATGCAGAGAATGCCAGTGTGTAGACCTTACTGGGGTCATCTCGTAAAACCACACCCAGTAGAATCAGAAGGAGCTTAAAGGTCCTTCATTTTACACAAGGTGAGACACCTGAGTCCTGGAGAAATGCTGTGACTTGCCCCAAACTGTTCAGCCTGCCAGTAGCTGAGCCAAGACAGAGCCAAGGCCTCCTGACCCCCAGCCTGGGGTCACCTGGACTCCAGAGCCGGAGATCAGTTCCATCCCTTCCCGGTGAGGACACTCAGGCACAAAAGGTTAGTGACTTAGTGGCTAGGGGACATGGAAGAAGTGTTTGAGGCACATTATCATTACTGGAAAGACATGGAAGCCTCCCATCTATGTTGGATATAGACATTTTCAAGAAACACGCAGCTGGGTGGGTACCTGTTGACTCTGGAGAGGCCACAGCAGAGAGATGTAGTTTCATTCAGCCTCTGGCTCTACCACTTCCTAGCTCTGTCCTCTTTGGCGTGTGATTTATCCTTTTGAACCTTGGTTTTCTTAGTCATTCAATAGAGTTAATAACACCTATGTCACAGGATTATGTGCAGATTTGAAGTCATGCGCTTGTTCATTTAACTCATCATTCAACAAGCATTTCCTAAGTGTCAGTGGTATGCCAGATGCTCACAAGGTCCCTGCCCTCTTGGGGCCTGTATTCTAGTGGGGAAACAGATGGTACCCGAGTAAACAAACACATGCACAAGCTAAGCCCCAATTGCTGTGAAGGAGATACGCCGATGAGCTGTGAGGTGCCGCTTTTGCTACCGGGTGGTCGTGGGTGAAGTGAAAAGCACCGGCACGTGGGCGCTCTCAGCGTGTCACTTCCCCTGAGCTGGGTAGGCTCCGTGAGCTAGCAGAAGGCCCGGCGTCCTCGCTCCTGGTCACCTCAGCCACCTCAGCCAGGTCCCCTCGGGGTTAGACGCCACACCCCTGTTGGAGGTTGTTGAACATGCCGCATCATCATCCAGGGAGACGGTGAGCCTGGTGTCAGATACAGCTTAGAGCTGACCCCTCTCTTCTCATCACACAGCCGCACGCTCCCCTCAGAGCTAGTCCTCAGCTCCAGTTGAGTTCAACAGCTACGTCACAGGATTGTGGACAGCCGTGAAGCCACGCGTTCGTTCACTTAACTCACCGTTCACCAAGTGAGGACTCTGAGACGGACAGAAGGCAGTTCTTCAGAACCTGCCTTCTTGCAGTGACAGAACTTTGTTCTTTAAAAATGTTAATGAAGATGAGTCTCGCTTTTAAGCCATTTGTCAGCACTTGTTCCTGGGTTTTCATGTGGGGAGGCCCAGGTTCTTTATGTTTCTTTTTTTTTTAATAACTTTATTTATTTTATTATTTTATTTTATTTATTTATTGTTTTTGGTTGTGTTGGGTCTTCGTTGCTGCGTGCGGGCTTTTCTCTGGTTGAGGCAAGCGGGGCCTACTCTTTGTTGTGGTGCGCGGGCTTCTCATTGCAGTGGCCTCTCTTGTTCCAGAGCACGGGCCCTAGGCACGCGGGCTTCAGTAGTTGTGGCACGCGGGCTCAGTAGTTGTGGCTTGCAGGCTCTAGAGCACAGGCTCAGTAGTTGTGGCCCACAGGCTTAGTTGCTCTGTGGCATGTGGGATCTTCCCGCACCAGGGCTCAAACCTGTGTCCCCTGCGTTGGCAGGCGGATTCTTAACCACTGTACCACCAGGGAAACCCTGTGTTTCTGTTATTAATAACAGAGTCAGGAAACAGGGTTGCCAAGTCAGAAGTGTCCAGTTGGGTAGAGTAAGAGACATGGGCTTAGGACCAGGCCAGGGGGTATTTCTAGTCTTTAGATTTGATCGCTGAAAGTTCTAAAATAAGAGCATACCTTACATTTGCATATCACTTCAATGTCAGTAATAATAACCAACATTTATTGAGTGCTTCGCCAAAAGTGTGTTAGGCGCTTTTACATGGCTCATCTCATTTCTGTGAAATAGAACGGTTAAATTCAAAGTCTCAGAGTAGAGTAAACTCTACCTTTTAAGAGCCTGAGTCTGAGTGAGGGTACAAGACTTGTCCCAAGTCACCTGGCTAATACGGACTGGACTTTCTTTCAGCTCTTAAATGCTGAGATTGTATACATCTTATTCACAGCTATGTTTTTAGTACTGTGCTTGCTACACAGTAGGCACTCAGTAAGAATTTGCTGAATGAATGAATGAATGAGGAAAGGTGGGGCTAGGACTCAAATCATATGCCTGCTTTTCAGGTGCTTTTTCTAGTTACTTCGAAGATTAAATGAGTAACTATATGTCAAGTGTTTGAACATTCCTGCTATGTAATACGTAATCAGTTATGGTAGCTATAAACGTTACCCATAATCTCAGAATTAATTAAGTTTTTACGGAGAACTTCTATAGAAATAATCATTGATCAGCTTGAAAAACTTCATAATGAAATACATGTCTGCTGTTGTCAGGTAAAGTTTATACTTTTTTATACTATTTTTTATGTGCTATTTTATATTATATATGGATATTCTTGCCACTCTGGATATTACCCTACATTGAGATTTTGTTTACGACACTTACTCCAGAGTGAGATGGATTATTGTTTTGACTTAAACTCGAGCCAAGACTAAAAACGAGGCATTTTCAGCTCCATTTTTACCAGGTGGTGGGAAGGGTAACCATGGGGGTTCCAGGTGCTTCTCCTGGTGGCCTTTTCCTAGATCTGCCTGTGTGTGATCTAAAGGCAGTCTTTGATTCATTACTCTTCCTAACTGGAAAGTCATCAGAATTTCCCCAAAACCATGAGGGCAGGTAGACTTAGTGCCAGCACATGAACATAGTGCCACCCCACTGAGCAGGTTTTGCCTGAGTTTCTTTAATGCAGTTGGAGGGAATTCTTAGGAAAGCAGCTTGCTCGCTTTACTTCCCATCCCACCCTCCCTGGAGGTACAGAAAGCAGTCTCGGGTAAGTTGCCTCACACCCTTTCCTAAGGCCTGCCTTCGTAGGAACACCCCTAAATATGTCACTCGTTGGAGAAAAGGTTTCACATCTTTTAGTCATTTTTATCACTGTCAGCAAGAAGCGCGCCTTATTGGTGACATTACCGCTTAGAAATGTAGGAGGTTATTATTCCAGCTGAAAGAGGCAATGCGGGGGCCTCTGGCCTTTTCAAACCACCACCTCTGCTCCCCCAGCCCCTCACTTTTCTCCAAGACAGCGTGAGAAGTTTTCTCAAGTTGAGGCCATTCCAAGAACTAGGACTTGCATCCTCATTATTAGGGGGTAAAGTTCTTTTCTTCTTCACACACAGTCCCCCATACTTTCTTGATTCTTGACATCATTGTGGGTTCGGTCATTCTATCAGGACCAGTAGTGTGTGTGCTGCATTCTGTCCGTACAGTGAAAGGGCACAGGACTAACCCCGCAGGGCCCCGTGGAGCCTTGGAGAATTGGATTTTAGGACAAAGCACTAGGGTGGCTATGACTGTGGTATCTCTTTTCAAACTGACCTTCCCACCCAGTCAGACCCAGGCTTCCATCTTGACTCCAGCCCACAGGCTGTGTGACCTAGAACCAGCCGCTTAGCTGCTCCAGGCCCCGCTTCACCTTCCATTCGTGGGGTTGGCCACGTGGGCCTCAGCAGGACACCATGGTGACTGACCACGACGCGAGTGGGGCGCCTCCAGACCGACCTGCTGCTCAGGGAGTGCTCAGTTGGTGGCAGCTGCTTGCTGCACCCTACTGCTACAAATGCAGATTTTTCATGGAAAAGAAGATCATTGTGTTGCTACCTATAAGACACCTGATTCCATGACAGAGGCCTATTGCCGCCTCCAGGAACCCTGTCCCCACACCTGAGAACCCCATGCCAGGCCGGAAGCAGCACAGAACGTGTGAGGAGGCTCATCAAGGACGCCCCAGGCCCCCAGAGACCACCCAGCTGCTGAGCGGCTATGGTGCACCCAGAGAATGGGGGGGATTCGGCCCGGGGTGGGAGGGATTCAAGGAGACTGGGGACCTAACTGAATTCCAGTCAGATCAGTACGTGCTGGAAGTAGTGTCATATCCCTGAGCTGATCGCACTTTGTCAGCCAGACTGACCCCACAAGCGCAGTGGGAGAAGTTGTCCTCTGCACTGTAATCAGTATGGCCCTCAGCACACACGGAGACTTTCAGCCTTGCACTGATGATACTAAAGAACTGACTTGAAACACTGGTGGTCTGAAAAGGCTTGGGTTTGCATTAAACCTGAGTAGTTTTGCCAAGTATGGGGTAAAAAGTGTATGAGGGAGGATATAGGGGTAGGTAGTGCTGGAGTCTGGGCCACTTATAAAACCCATTTGTGTATATTCTGTATTTACTGATGCCCTGGGAGCTGTGGAATAGAATTGGTTTTCGTTGAAGCCATAACAGATGGGGGCTGTGCCGTCTGTGGTATGCTGAAGTAACACCCATGACCAGAGGACCCTCCTTTGCACGAATTCCTATACACTTTTTTAAGATTTAACTCAAAACTCACCTTGCCACAAAGCATTTCCTGCTTAACGCCGCCCCTCTGTCATCATTCTGGAACTCTGAGGATCCAGCACTTAGATGTTTAGTCTTAATCATTGCAAATGTTGTCTTAAAAATCTCTAACTCTGGGTGTGTGTGTAGCTCCCCTACTCCCTCCACCCCCTTTTCTCTTTAAAATCTTTTAAATCCACCCAACTAGTGTCATTTTAGTTCAGGCCCATTTGCCCTTCACCTGGACCAGGCCCTGTCCCTGCCGGGTGCCCTCCAGTTCTCCACTCTGTGATCGGCATGGTCCCTGCACAGAGCCACTCTCATCTAGCCCCCTTCTGAGACCCTTCAGAGGCTTCCGGGACCTTCACGTGGAGGCCAGGATTCTTCATGTGGCGGCCTCCTCCCCTCTGGGCCCCGCTCACCAGGGGTTACTCTCCCTCCGCCCCTCCTCTTCCCTCCAGCATAAAGCGCCTCATGCCTTCCCTCCGTGCTGTTCCCTCAGAAAGAACACGCTTCCCTCTTCATCTGGCTGCCCCTCCCCGCCCCCAGGCCTCGAGCCCCTAGTCCTTCCCTTCCTCCTCCTCTGTTGTCATTGTTTTGTTGCTGCTGCTGCTTGTTTGTCCCTCTGCTCCACGAGAAGGCGCCTTCTGTGAGGACAGGGACTGTGTCCCCAGGCCCCGGTGCACACACGGCCTGGTGCAGAGAAGCAGACGCTCAACCAGTATGGTAATCAGTGAATGACTCACGTAAGAGGGATTGAACAAGATAATATACCTAAAGTATTCATCATTGTGCCTGGGACATCGTTGGTCCTTATACGGTTGATTGCTTCATTGATTCATTCATCAAATCGTTTATTAAGTGTGTGGCCACCCTTTAAGGGGACACAGCGGCAAACACGATGGGCATAGAAATCTCTGCCCTCGTGGGCCACGCGTTCTGTGTGTGTGTTTCCCCTCTTGTCCCTTTCAGCCCTCTCCCGCGCCCTTCCGCCGTACCCCTCGTCTTAGGACACTGTTGCCCCCTTCTCCCCGCCCCACCTGGGACACAGGTCACCAAACTGCAGCCACTCCTGTCAGATTCACCTTTGCCCTGGAGGCGGCCCGGGGACTTTTAGTAGATTCCAGCAGCTCCTCAGGCTGCTGAAGGGGGAATCACTTCCTCTGCTCTGGCTGGAATAAATAGGTCAGGAGTAAAATTAGAAAATCAAAAGCCCGAATCCTGGTGAAACGCTGCAGTGGAAGTGCTACTTACAGGACCTCGAAACTGCACGTGTTCTCACTTATCAGCCGGGACTGCAGAGAGCGGCCCGGTCGCCCGGAAGCCTTTATAGAGCCAGGAATCACCTCCACTGCCCCCCACCCCCGCCACAAAGCCGGAGCATCCCCACCACCCCCTCCCCCAGGAGGAGGAAGAGGGGGCTTGAGCTGTTCAGGGCCCTGACCGAGGCCCACCGTGGGCGCCGCCTGCCCGCACAGTCAAGGCTGAGGAACTGTGAAGGAAAGTCTTCACCTCCACGGTGACGCAGCCCTGAGAGGGAAGCGTCTCAAGGAGGCCCAGCCATCCGTATCCCAGTGGTGCAGTCTTTGTTGAACGCTGTCTGGACCTGGGCGGGGCCTGTTTCCCCGCCTGATGTTTCTCAGCCCGCCTCGTCCCGTCCAGGTCCCTGCTCCTCTCAGCACACTGACGTCCCTGACCAGGGCTGGTGGGGTTGTGCCCTTCCTACGGGTGATTCACGTGTCCTCCAGAGTCATCTGGAAGCTGGATCTGTGGCCCCGGGGCTCACAGGCCCTCCGACCAGTCAGGGAAGGTGGGCTCCCTGCACCGTGCACACACGCCGCGTATAAACTACTGCTGCTTTCACCTGGGGCTGAGATTGATTACATCATCCTGTTTTCGTTGCAGAAATTTCCAGAACTGAAATTCAAATATGTGGAAGAGGAGCAGCCCGAGGAGTTTTTTATCCCCTATGTCTGGTCCCTGGTGTACAACTCAGCGGTAGGCCTGTACTGGAACCCGCAGGACATCCAGCTGTTCACTATGGATTCCGACTGAGGACGGGACGCCGTCTCCCACCCTGACCCCCTCCAGCCAAGCAACCTTCTAGTTATTTTCTTTCTGGGGAACAGAGGTAGACAGATTCCCTGGTGCGTCTTCTATTAAAGAGGAACACACAGGCGTGTTTCCCTTGCACACTTGGGTTTGGAGAATTGGTGCCAGCTGGCAGTAGATCACTCAGTTTAGATTATAGTGCAAAAAAGGGGAGGGGAGTTACACAACAATAATAAATGTAAAAACCTGCTATTTCACATGCAATTTTATTTCTAAACCAAAACTCTAGAGCTTTTCCAGGAACCTGATGCCTTAGGCATATAACTTTACCAGTACATACTTCTTTTTCTTTTCTTTTCTTTCTTTTTTTTTTTGTTTTCCCCCTGCATGTTCAGGATTTTTGTTTTGGTCGTGTGTGTGTGTGTTTCAACATTGAGAAGTATCAACCTGAAAAGATGACAAGACAGGAATTAATAAGGAAATGAAGCCGTGTGTGCATGCAGTTGCCTTTCAGAAGGCCCGTGATATAAGCCTGGGCGGTTGGATATAAGCCTTTAGATCCCTGGCATCTTTCCCTCAAAGAAAGAAGTGGCTCCTTCTCATGAAGCCCAGATTAGCTTTTTTGTGGATTTGGCCTCTGAGCTGTAGCTGAATTAAATTGGAGTCTAGCACAAATTAAGTTAATCTACTCTGTATTAATCATTGGGAAAAGAAAAGCTTCATTTTGAAAGCAATCTTTTTTCTTCAACCAGACTAATAGGAGAAAAAGGAGACCAATTTGATTAATACAGTATTCCACATGAGAGTAAACACATGTTTTTCTCTCCACTTCTGACTTTGTTTAAACTCTTTGGGGCCTGTGTGATCGCAGTTGTCTCCCTGAGCTTCTCTGAGGGAAACAGCCGCTGGGGTCGCCCTGAGCAGAGCAGTGGGCACTGAGGACAGAGGGGACAGGCCTTTCGAGTCACGCTCTAGGTCCATGGCCACCCCTTCACGGTCTAGTTTCACTCTCAAAGACACAAAAAGTACTTGCTTTTCTGCATAGGAAGCACATAATCCCAGATGAGACCGAGCACCCGTTTCAGCCTGCCGTTGCCTAATCTGTATCAGAGGCAGCTTCTCTCCCCTGTCCCTGTGTCCCGGACCTGGAGGCTGGAGTCATTTTGGTTCATCACCGTCTTCTGAGGGTCTGGGAGGAGCCATCTTCTGTCACACCGAGCTCTGGAAAAGGCTGAAAACATGACCTGTCAGTGCACGTCCATGTAGTTTCCACTCTTGACAAGCCTGGCTGCTTCATCCTCTCAGCAGCACCTGAGGTCGGCCAGGCGGTCTCACTTCCATCAGGACAGGGGCTGAGACCGGAGCTCCCTGCGGCTGACCGCCTGAGGAAGGGCCATCACTGGCGGGCGGACCCAGGAGGCGCGTGCGGCCTGCCCGCTGCTTCCTCGGCCTCAGGCCTCTGACGTGTCTCCAGGAGTGGCTGGGGACTCTGGTACTTCACTGAAGGTCGCATGGACGGGGCCTCAGACCCGCAGATGAGTCGTGTGAAGCGCTTCTGCTTAGTCTGGCTCGTGGGGAGAGGCAGTTTGAAGGTGGAAGGAGGAATCCTCCAGTCAGAAAGGGGAAATGATTGGATTATCATTTCAGGTAGCAATTATTTTTATTTCCTATATGGGAACGTGATATATAGCTTTAATTTGTTTCCAAAGCACTTGGATCTGCTTTCCTTCATTTAAACCAAAACACAATTTTTAAAGGGTCACGTGGAGCAGCTGAGCCCCTGGTAAGACCCCAGAACTAACCTAGGAGGCTGAGGACTGGGAAGTGCCATGGGGCAGTCACTGGGCTGCAGGACTGTCAGTTCTTGTGACAGGAGGAGATATGGTCCCCCAGAACTCGGTCATAGAGCGCAAACTACCAAGGAAGCCTTGATCGAGGGAGTCCTGCAGTCTCTTCCCCAGGCCACCTGGCTCACCAGGTGCCCCCAAGCCCCGTTCTCTGGCAGTGTCCTCTCCCTCCCTCCCCGCCACTTTTAATTAACCACACAGTAGAAGTGCTCACTGGCCTAAAAGCTCAGCTAGGGCTACAGCCTCGGAGGAAGTGTGTGAGTACACACTCCCAGACACCACTGCGTCACTGCTTCCACTCTGCAAATCCACCAGGAGTCTCCTCTTTATTTTTGTGGAAGATTTATTACATGACAATAAATTTAAATGATAAACTTGAATTATGCTTGCATTAATTTGCTTAGAAATTGTTTAGTTTTTCACAAAGTAAAAATGTGTAGAATGAGGCAATACAGGACCATCATGTGTTTGAATGTAAATTAACATCTGATTTTACCCAAGATACAGAGCTGTTACTGCAACGTGTCATCTCTTCAACAAAGGGTTCCGTCATAATATTTATTTTTAAAAGAATGTGCCCCTTTCAATAGCACCTTTCCTATCAAGAGTTCAAGGCACTGTGCAAAAAAACTTCAGAATTATAACTCTGGTCCCCACATCACCCACTGAGGCTGGTGTCATAGGATCTGTAAACAACAGCCTTGCAAGGTTGGCATCACAGGATGGCCACCATTCAACAGTGCAGATGGAAGCAAGGCTGTGGAGCAGCTCAAGGACAAAGACAAAGAAAGGAAAGAAAAGAAGGTCCCCGAAGCACAGAAAGTACACTGCACACACAGTCCTCTCCTTCGGAAGGAAATCGCAGGAACTGTAGAAGAAGACGGAGAGAGGAAAGAACATAGGACCAGTGTCAATCAGAACACTCAGCGGTTTCCTCCAGCTTGTTTAGGGTACCCCCAAGTGGAACGTTTAGTGGGGGGTGCTTTTAGGTCCTAAGTTTCTTAATATATCATTCTTTAGGCAACATACTGTCCTGTAGGTTCTGTGGAGCCAGGGTTTTGCATTAGACGTTACAGCTCTCTGCATAACAGTCACTGCTTTCCAGAGCCATAAATTAGAGTTGTGGTACTTTCTGATACTTTATAAGCTTGAGTTTGCAAGGTCAACCCTTTGGTCTCTTAATCTCCTCCTAAGCACTATGCCTGCAGTTTCAGTAGCTGCCATTTGATATTAGGGGCTGATCCTTGGGCATACTGACACCAAATTCAGGGCTATTCCAGTGTCCTACGTCGCTTCCAGGAGTCAAGGAGCTTCTAGTCTCTGACAAAGAGCCATGCTTCCTATGAATATGACACAGCTGAGGGATGGATTATAGCACAAGCCACAGCAAATAATGCATTTTTATTTTTTAAGAATTCAAAGCATAAAATTTAATCTCATTAGGGTACGTCCATTTGGGATCTCCCACCCAAAGCCAGGGAGATTCATCAGGAGCTCCCCACCAGCTTGGTCAGGTCATGTATGGCAACCCCTACCCTCCTGACTTCACAAGGCTATCAAAAGTGCCAGCTACTCAGACACAGCCTCTGGAAGTAGCAGAAGCTCCCCTCCAGAAGGAAAGCCGTCTCATATGACTAACCAGGTAATGCTTCACCATTCTGTTGGCTCTGGGCTGACTGCAACAAAATTTTAAAGTATTTTCGGCCAGATTTCCAAGTTCCCCTTAGTTGGAGGGTTGGTTTGGATTACCTGGTGTGCCATTACTATCAGCAGACTATCTTTCATGGATACTGTGACCCAGCTTCTAAATCACCTCAGTCACCGAATGTGGATTGAGGTGAAACCAGATTACTAGTGCCCCCAGTGCTTAGCAAATGTATGTTCTCTCTGGAGAACACGAACTGTTATGGACTGAATGTATCCTCCAAATTTCACATATTGAGCCCTAACCCCCAGTGTGATGGTATGAGTAGGTAGAGCCTTTGGGAAGTAATTAGGTTTAGATGAGGTCATGATGGTGGAACCCCATGATGAGATTAGTGCCCTTATAAGAAGAGACATGAGAGAGATCTTTCTCTCCAACATGTGGAGACACAGCAAAGAGACCACTGTTTATAAGCCAGGAAGAAAGCCCTCACCAGGAATGTAACCAACCAGCACCTTAATCTTGGACTTTAAAGCCTTTTCATACTTTTCAGGACTGAGAAATCAATGTCTCTTGTTTAAGCCACCCAGTCTATGGTATTTTGTTATAACAGCCCAAGCTGACTTAAGACAGGAGCATAACCCAAGGCCTCAAATTATTTCTGTTACAATCAAATATCCAGGTATATGAGAAGACCAAATAATATAAATTACATGAATTAAAACCAGAGGAAAAAAAGAAACCCACAGTCTCTCCAGATGTCTCACAGAATTTGAAACACCTATGCTTTCTGTGTTAAAAAAAAAGAAGCACGTGCCCAAGAATTTCAGAGAATTAGAAACAATAAAAGGGATCAAATGGAAATTCTAGAACTGAAAAATATAACAAAAATTCAGAATAATTCAGTGGATGGGCTCAAGAAGAGGTGAAAAGTCTAAGTTATAGAAAATCAAGTTACAGAAAATTTAAACAACACAATTAGAAAACTTGCAATTCTATAACTTGAGTAAGGTGAAAAGTCAGAGCAAAACCAGAATCAAAAAGATAGGGCTTCATCTTGCCACTGAAGGACAGGACATGTGATGAAAGTTGGAAAACAGTAATTTTGTGGAGAGAGCCTGTGTTCCATGCTTTATGAAAGTAAATTGTAGAAAATTAATGTGACAAGATGATTCTATTTTGATGAATAAAATCATTGAAAAGCTAAAAAAAAAAAGGGGGGGGGGGGCTTCCCTGGTGGTGTAGTGGTTAAGAATCCACCTGCCAATGCAGGGGACACGGGTTTGAGCCCAGGTCTGGGAAGATCCCACATGCCGCAGAGCAACTAAGCCCATGCACCACAACTACTGAGCCTGCGCTCTAGAGCCCGTGAGCCACAACTACTGAGCCCATGAGCCACAATTACTGAGCCCGTGTGCCACAACTACTGAAGCCTGCATGCCTAGAGCCCGTGGTCTGCAACAAGAGAAGCCCCCACTCACCGCAACTAGAGAAAGCCCACGTGCAGCAACGAAGACCCATTGCAGCCAAAAATAAATAAATTTTTAAAAGATAGCAAATGGTTAAGAGACACGAAGGATACAGTGAGGATATCAAAAGCGTAAAAGAATGGGATAGTTAAATAAATATTGGCTGAGAACTTTTCCAAAACTCATGAAAGATACCAAACCATAAATTCAAGAAGCCCCAACAAATCGCAAATGGGATAAATAAAACACAATCCACACCTAGACACATCACAGTAAAACTGTTGAAAACCAAAGAAAAGGAAAAATTTTAAAGCTACTGAGGGGTGAGGCGTGGGTAGGAGAGGGATTACCATCAAAGGAGCAACAATTAAACTGACAGCTAACTTCTCAGCAGAAACAGCCTTTGAAGTGCTGAAAGAAAATGACTGCCAACCTAGAATTTTCTAATTGGGGAAAATATCCTGCAAGGATGCAGAAGAAATAAAGACATTTTTACACAAACAGCTGGAAGAATTCATCAGCACACATACCCTAAAGGAAGATTAAAAGTATTCTAAAGGCAGAAGGAAAATGATCCCAAATGTAAGGACAGAGCTTCAGGAAAGATTGAAGAGCAATGAAAATGAGAAATGTACAGGTCAACATAAATACTAACTACATAAAAATAATTATGTCTTGTGAAGTTTATATATCGAAATGTGTTCAAGTAAAGGTATATAGGTGGGGAGGGCTTTAATATGGTTTAAGTGTTCTAAGCCCCTTGCATCATCCAAGAAGAGAGTTTTTAAAAATCCAATTTAATGTTAGACTTTGATAAGTCTAGGATGTATATTGTAATAAATATTAGTTAAAAGGTGTATAACTTTCAAGCCAATGAGAGAATATGGAATAATTCAATGAACAGGTTTAAGAGCTGCAAAAGGAGGGAAGAAAAAAAGAATAGGTGATACAAATAGAAAGCAGGTTGTAAGATATACATGATAATTCCATTATTACATTAAATGTAAATGGGCTAACTAACACTCAAGTGTTGACAAAGATTGTCAGGCTTGATTTAAAAAGAACTACCATAGTAGTTATAAGATCTAGGGATGTGATGTACAGAATGATAAATATAATTTAATACTGCTGTAAGTTATACATGAACATTGTTAAAAGAATACATCCTAAGAGTTCTCATCACAAGGAAAAACTTTTTTTTTCTATTTCTTTAATTTTGTATCTATATGAGATGATGGGTGGTCACTAAACTTACTGTGGTCATCATTTCATGATATATGTAAGTCAAATCATTATTCTGTACACTTCAAACTTGTACAGTGCTGTATGTCAATTACATCTCAATAAAACTAGAGGAAAAGAATTTAACAGTAAAAAATGAAAATAAAAACAACTATATACTGTTTACAAGAGACACTTTTAAAACATACGAATTTTGAGGACTTCCCTGGTGACGCAGTGGTTAAGAGTCTGCCTGCCAATGCAAGGGACACCGGTTTGAACCCTGGTCCGGGAAGATCCCACATGCTGTGGAGCAACTCAGCCTGTGCGCCCAACTACTGAGCCTGCGCTCTAGAGCCCGCAAGCCACAACTACTGAGCCCACGTGCCACAACTACTGAAGCCCACATGCCTAGAGCCCGTGCCCCACAACAAGAGAAGCCACCACAATGAGAAGCCTGCGCAGCACAACAAAGAGTAGCCCCTGCTCGCTGCAACTAGAGAAAGCCTGCATGCAGCAACGAAGATCCAATGCAGCCAAAAATAAATAATAAAATAAAAAAAATTTTTAATGAAATCTATAAAAAATTTAATTAACAAAAAATACAAATTTTGAAATTTTGAAAGAAAAGAATGGAGAAATATACACCCAGCAAACAGCAACTATAGGAAACTGGTATAGATATATTAATATTACAGCAAACTTTAAGGCAAAAACTTTATTAGAAATAAAAACAGTCAATTCAATTACCAGAAAGAGGTAATAATTCTAAATTTTATGCACTTAGTGATACAATCTCAAAATTAAAAGTTGATAGAACTAGGAAGTTTTGGCAAATATGCAATCATAGTGAGATTTTAACACATCTATTTCAGTAATAGTAAAAACAAGCATACAAAAATCAAGTTATAGAAAACTTAAACAATGCAGTTAGAAAACTTGGCCAAATAGATACATGTAGAACACGACACTCAACAGCTTCCTTTTCAAACACAAATGGCACATGTGCCAAAATTTGTGTGCTGAGTATAAAACAAGTCTCAACAAACTTCAAGAGAGTTAATTCCAATGAAATATGTTCTTTGACCACAATGCAGTTAAGGTGGAAATCAATTACAAAAAGATAATGTAATAATCCTCATATATTTGGAAGTTAAATAGATTTCTAAATAACCCATCTGTCAAAGAAGAAATCATAAAGATAATTTGAATTATTTCAAACTGAATAATGAAAATACTACATATTGAAACTTAGGGAGAAGAAAAATTGTGAGTTGCAACTGAAACTATGCTTATAAATTTATACCTTTAACTGCATATGTTTGAATAGAAGAAAGGCTGAAAATCAATTATCTGAGCAACCACCTAGAAATTAAAATTTAAAAAAAAAGCAAATGAAACCCATAAATAAAAGCCAAAATATAGAACACAGATATACGATAAAGGGAATCAAGAAAGTGAAAAGTTGGTTCTTTAAAAGGATTGACAGGGCTTCCCTGGTGGCGCAGTGGTTGAGAATCTGCCTGCCAATGCAGGGGACGCGGGTTCGAGCCCTGGTCTGGGAAGATCCCACATGCCACGGAGCAACTGGGCCCGTGAGCCACAATTACTGAGCCTGCGCATCTGGAGCCTGTGCTCGGCAAGGAGGGGCCAGCGATAGTGAGAGGCCCGCGCACCGCGATGAAGAGTGGCCCCCACTTGCCACAACTAGAGAAAGCCCTCGCACAGAAACGAAGACCCAACACAGCCATACATACATACATAAATAAAAAAAGAATGTAAGCAGACAAGAATAGCATTAAAAAAAAAAATAAAAAAAGTGGAGATCGTGGCAAATTTAAAAAAAAAAAAAAAAAAAAAAAGGATTGACAACCCTGTAACAAGACTGATCAAGAAGGAAGGAGAACGGGTGGGAGAGTGGGAGAGGGACAGAGGAATAGCCGGTATCAGAAGTGAAAATGGGCGAACTCATTCAGATTAGGCAGACGTTAAAAATATTTAAGAGGATGTTATAGATACTAATAAATTCTAAATCTAGATGGAGTGATGTTTCAGGAGTGTATACATATGTCATAACTAATCAAATTGTGCACTTTACATATATGCAGTTTTTGTATGTCAATTATGCCTCAATAAAGCTTTGGATTAAATGAACAAATTTCTGTTTTTAAAAAAATAGCTTTCTAAAACTGACATCAGAAGGTCTTGAAAATTGGAATCATCCTATATCTATTGCCTAAATTGAATACATAATTTAAAATCTCCTCACAAGGAAATCGACAGGCCCAGATGGCTTCACTAGTGAATTCAACCAAACATCTAAGAAAGAAAGAATGCCAATCTTACACAAACCCCTCCAGAAAATAGAAAACCACCAAATTGATTTTATGAGACCAGCATAAACTTAGATGTCAAAAATCTGACAGGGACAGTATAAGAAACTAAAATTGCAGGCCAGTCTTTCTCATTATTGTAGATGCGAAAGGTCTAAACAAAACATTAGCAAATAGAAACTAGCAATATATAAAAGATTAAATTGGACTTATCATTCAAAAATCAATGAGTCATTCACATTACCAGAAGAAAGAAAGAAAAAAGTAAATGATAATAGGTGTGGACAAAATTTTTTGATAGAATTCAAAAATCATTGGGTGATGTGTTTAAGCAAACTAGAAAAATAAGGAAATGTCCATTTGATAAAGATATCTACAAAAAACCTACAGCAAACACATCGTACTTAAAATATCAAAAACTTTCCTCCTAAGATCGGGAGCAAGAAAATGATGTCCATTAACACCTCTATTCAAAATGGTACTAGGTAATGATACACATGCCAAAGTACTAGGGGAAAGTATACTGATGTCTGCAACTACTTTGAAATGCATCACAAAAAGGGGAAAAGAATGGATTGATGGATGAATAGAAGGATGGAGAGATGTGTGATAAAACTAGTTTGGTAAGCTTCGTAAAATCTAGAATGGTAGACTCTAGATGGTGGGTATACAGGTGTCCACTGTACAATGCTTTCAATTTCACTGTGTATTGGGGGGAAATAGTACCTGAGGTCTTAGCCTAGTGTTTTTTTTTAAAAAAGAAAAAAGGTAAGATTGGATTAGACGGAAAGAAAAACTGTCATCATGTGCAGATGACATGATTACTTTAGATAATCTAAAAGAATCTACCAATAAACTAGCAGAATGAGCAAGGTTTCTGGATGCCAGGTCATATACAAAAATCACTTGTATTTCTATAAGCCAGCAACAATTAGAAAATGAAAATTTTTAAGTTTACCATTTACAGTAGCATTTTAAAAATCCATTAAGTTCCCAGAGATCAATCTAAAAAAAAAAAAAAAAAAAAGTGAAATTAAAGCCCTAAGTAAGTGGAAGCGTATTAGATTCATGGGCTGGAAGGCTCAACATTGCTACTGCAGCTGCAAAGGGAGTAAAGGAGGGTTCCACCTGCTGGTCTCTACCTTCCCTTATCCAACATCCGCATACCGTCTCGTTTCCCCACAAAGAGCACCACACACGCTCCTCAAAGAAGATAAGCCCAAAGTCACCCTGTCCCTGCCCCCAGCTCAGTGTCTGGCCATAGCCCTCCTTCCTAAGCACGCGAGGAAGCAGCTTGGCCTAATACTTTCCCACTGCCTAACAGGGGACACTGGTTTTTCAGCCACAATGAGTGGATTCTTAACCATCTACCACCCAACCACCTCCTCAAGCTCAATGGCACATTTTAGGTGATGTTATTTGCAGCAATCATGTAGTCTACGCGAGCTAATTTAGGCAGAAAAGGATTTATTTCTGGGTATTAGGTAGCTACCAAATTCCGGGCTGGGCTGGGGAACTAAGCTTACACGCTACACAGCCAGGAGAAATGGCCAGTTGCTCCCCAGGACTGAGAGGCAGCTTGGCTGCAGCCTCACGCAGCACTCAGCACCCATCCACGCAGCTAAGAGACCAGCCACTAAACTCTGCCCACAGCTGCCCAAGAGGAACCAAGCCCAAATGCCCATGCACCTGCCACCACGCGATGCTCACTCCCACTTTCCAAGTCTCAGCCGGAGCGCTTCGGGAAAGCTGGGTGCATGCAGAGCCCCAGCTGCAGGGGAGCCTAGAAAGTGAAGCATTTTTGCTCTCCAGCCTCTGTCAGGAAAGCCCGGTCCACAGGGGTGGGAGTGTGCTGCGTGAGCCACACCGTGGCATCTGTCACTTTACCTCACGCTGTTGTTTAGTCTTAAGTGAGATAATACTTAAAGCATGGAGAATGTAAATTCTCTAAGTCAGGGGTTTATGTCTGATTTCTGTGTGTCTGTGCCCCACACATAACAGTACCTGACCTCAAGGAATATTTGTTGAATATGCCAGCATTTAGCACAGTTTCTAGAACATGATAAGCACTCAGTAAGTAAGAGCTAGGGGACTTCCCTGGTGGCGCAGTGGTTAAGAATCCGCCTGCCAGTGCTAGGGGACATGGGTTTGATCCCTGGTCCGGGAAGATCCCACATGCCGCGGAGCAACTAAGCCCGTGCGCCACAGCTACTGAGCCTGCGCTCTAGAGCCCGTGAGCCACAACTACTGAAGCCCACGTGCCATAACTACTGAAGCCCACACACCTAGAGCCCGTGCTCTGCAACAAGAGAAGCCACCACAATGAGAAGCCCGTGCACCGCAAGGAAGAGTAGCCCCCGCTGGCGGCAACTAGAGAAAGCCCGCATGAAGCAACAAAGACCCAACTTGGCCAAAAATTAATTAATTTTTTAAAAAAGTCAAGGAAACAGAACAAATGCTAAAAATTATAGTTTAGGGGGAAAAAAATAATAGCCAGTATAATTTCACATAATAGGAAGTCCCAGAGAGGGCTAATGCAGCACCCAATGCCATCTTAAGGACCCAAACTCTGCCCATCTGTAGCTTTGACACCCTCTGACTGGCTCAGCTCATAGTCACAAGAGGGCTGCAGCAGTTCCTGATGTTGCATCAAGGCATGATCTCATCTAGGGCACAGCTTGGGAGTGGGGTTCCTCTCCCCGAGGTCCCCTCACATTTCCATGCTCAGGACTGCTTCCCACACCCATTCCTAAAGCATCATTGGCAAGGAGAGAGTTCCACCATCATGGCAAACGAATCAGGATCTGGAACCTGGATGGATCAGCTGTATGAAGGAGAGAGAATACCAGAATGTAAATCAGGCTCTTTTAGGAAGAAGGAAGAGGAAGGCAAGGGTGGACAGTTACCCAGCAGTGTAGGCTGTGATCAGGGGCAGAGGGGAAAGGCAGAGAACCCCCCTCCGGAAGTCTCCTGTGTCCCAGCTCTCGGATCCTACAGTTGGATGAGGCTGCCCGAGAGCCAGGGGACAGTTCCCAGGGCAAGGGCTTGTGGAAGGCCAGGAGGTGTGCAGGGTGGATGAACACATAGCCACTTCCTCACCAGGGCTCCCACACACAGACTACGCGGACGAATGGCAGTTCCTCCATCCCCCAGAGTCGGCTTAATAGGAAACAGGGTTTGGTGGGGAACAAACAATTTATGACAACCGAGCCCTCAAACTGGAAACATCTGTCCTCACCACAGCACAACCCCTCCAGCCCAGCCCAGCCTGGCTCCTGAGGGGGCCCAACCCGGCCAGGCTGGGGAACTCAAGAACCTTCTGAGGATTCACGTAGAGGAGCCCCCAGCCTGGGAGGGGTCTCCAGGCTCCAGACTTGAACCCCAGAGCCTCACAGTCTCCCAACCTCATCATGCAGACCTCGGCACTGCCCACACCCCAAGCCATGGGGGGATTCAGAGCCAGTGGCCCCAAAGGAGCCCTGGCTTTACTTTATTAACCCCCTGGGGCCCAGGGCTGGGCAGGGAGATGTTCTAGCTTCAGTCCCACTGCCTCTGCCCACACCCTCTCCCTGGACCCCCTTCCTCTCCTGGTCTCCCTGTCTCCCTTTAAGGCCAGGCTCCCAGTTGTCTTTGCCAGGCAGCCCCGCCCAGTGGCCAGACGACACCCATCCCCCGTGCCCACGGAGTCCCTGTCGGGGCCCCTTACTATGAAGCTCTTCAGGGCTGCACTCTAGGAGCACCCCGTCGCCCTGCTGGCACCTGTAAGGCCCCCAAGTGAGCATCTGGGGCAGGATCGGTGACTAAACACACCTGGGACCAAGGGGGCATGGCAGGAGGCTGGGGCCCACGGGCTCCAAAAGGCGAAGTTGACTGCAACACACACGGCCCCACCTCAGGGCCACTATTTCTGGGGCAGAGACCAGTGCGGTCCCCCCGGCTCCACTTGAAAACACCTGGCTTCAGAGCAGCTGGTCTGGCTACCTGGTGGGCATCTGTGCAGCCTGTTTGCCCAGTCTGTAACGAGGATGACAAGCCTGCCGAGGGCGGGGCTGCAGGAACACTAGGGACGAGAGGCCTGGGCAGTGGGAGCTCAGCGGGTGGCCCCGGGCAGGCTGCCAGCCATGTTGGTTGGGAACTGAATTCACCTGGATGACAGCCCCATAGGAAGAGTTTCCCCAAGTTTGTGTTGAAGAGATGGGGTGGGGAGGGAGGAGCACCTAAGCCCCTGAATGCTCTGCCCAGAGCCTGGCACAGTGGGCCTTGGGGGGGACCGTGGGTAGGGGTGGAGGGAGCAGAAGTAGCTCTGAACGTGGCCAGGGCAGAGCATATGTCCTGGCTGCCTCTGCGGAGACCTCACCCCACTGGCCCCGTTTGAATCCAGCCTCCTCCAGGAAGTCACCCTGGACTAGACCAACCTGTATCCCTCCCTTCCTGGGCTCCCATAGCTCCACCACAGCCCTGCCACCCCAGGAGGTGTTCCGGGGGGCCGTGCCCCTGCCAGGTGGCAGCTTCCTCCGAGCCTCGGTGAGCCAACCTCCCCTCTGGGCCACCACAGCCCCCGGTCCCTCCTCAGAGCAGACCTCCTGAGGTTGTCCCCATTATACAGAGGGGAGACTGAGGCACAGGGAATGAGCAGAACCCTTGTTCCTGACCCTGCCTCCCTGTCCATTCCCCGCCCCTCTTCTGCCCAATGGATTGTGGGGACAATTGGCCTCAGAGGAGGGGCAGCCCGCTGGGGAGGGGGTTGATGGCAGGGGGCTGTGGAGTGAGGGACGCTGGGTGACTGGGGCTGGAGAAGGCTGAAGGGCCTGCTGTCTACTGGGAAAGTGTTTGTCTGCCAAGGCCGGCCAACCAGCAGGGCTCCGAGTGTGTGGGGCAGGGACACCCTTGGAAGGAGAGTCCTGTGCGGGGACGTTTCACCCAGCCCCTGGCTGCACTGGCCCCCGGCCCTCCCAGGACTGGGCCTCAGTACCCCCTGCACCCTGTCAGCCTGAGGCCCGCGCAAGCGCCCACCCAGGGTGGTACTGGCAGAGCAAGGGGTGTCCAGGCGGTGGAAACACCCCCTAGACCAGCTCACCCTCACCGGAGAGCAGGGGGCCCAGACCCAGCCACGCCCCTCAGTCCAGAAACCAGGAAACCAGATGCGGGCTGAGACGGCCGCTCCAAAACGCACACATCTTCAAAGCAGGGCTATTTTCCATGTCCTTTGGGCAATTTTAAAACAAGTTTGTAAAACTGGAATCTTAATAGATGACATATTGACATGCATGTAAGCGTGTGGGCACATGTGTGTGTGTCTTGCACACGCGTGTCTGGGCACCTTTGGAAGCTACTACGGCCACAGCATCTTGGGAGATGGGTGGGCTGGGGGTGTTTTCTAAAGAACATCTAGGTTCACTTCCACGTTCACTGTGTGTTTCGAAGGAGCTGAGCCTTCAGGAACTGGGGAGAGAGGGTGGTGCTTCAGAGCCAGCAGAGGGGGCTATGGGCAGCCCTGGAGGCCTCCCGTGCAGGGTCGGGGTGTGAAGCACAGCCTGATCTGAAGTCACTGCCGTGCCCCCCAACACTCATTCGCCCCTTCTCCTGTCTCGATTTGGAGCCCAGATGTCTTAGTCTGCTCGGGCTGCTTAATAAGCATCACAGACTGGGGGGCTTAAACCACAGACATTTATTTCTCCCAGTTCTGGAAGCTAGAAGAGCAGGATCAGGTGTCGGCCGGGTTGATTTCTCCTGAGGCCTCTCTCCTTGGCATGGAGATGGCAGCCTTCTCACTGTGTCCTCACACGGTCTTCCCTCTGTGTGTCTATGTCCTAATCTCTTCCTTTAAGGACACCAGTCTTATTGGATGAGGGCCCACACTAAGGACCTCATTTTACCTTAATCACATCTTTTTTTTTTTTTAAACGAGACCAGTCTTTTTTTTTTTTTTAATTTTTATTTATTTATTTATTTATGGCTGTGTTGGGTCTTCGTTTCTGTGCGAGGGCTTGCTCTAGTTGCGGCAAGCGGGGGCCACTCTTCATCGCGGTGCGCGGGCCTCTCACTATCGCGGCCTCTCTTGTTGCGGAGCACAGGCTCCAGACGCGCAGGCTCAGTAGTTGTGGCTCACGGGCCCAGTTGCTCCGCAGCATGTGGGATCTTCCCAGACCAGGGCTCGAACCCGTGTCCCCTGCATTGGCAGGCAGATTCTCAACCACTGCGCCACCAGGGAAGCCCTTAATCACCTCTTTTAAAGATCCTATCTCCAAATGCAGTCACATTCTAAGGTTAGGGCTTCAGCATATGAACTGGGGCAGAGGTGGGGAAGGGGACACAGTCCAGCCCATAACCCTGGATCCATGAATTTGCTCCCAGTGTGGTCCCACAAGCAACCCCTTCATTTTCAACTCCATTTCCTTGCTTCCCTCTTCTGTTGGGCACAACAGACAGTTGCCCACACACACACACACACAGACACCCAGGGCAGGGCCCCGCCATCCTCTGGCTCTGGCTTGGAAAGCTGGACCCCTCTCTCCCTGGAACCCTCAGCCAGTTCCTCATCAGCCTTGCTTCTTCCATCCCTTCCCGCATCCTGTGCGTTGCTGGCTCATTGATTGTTGACCTTGAACTTTCTGCCCGTCCACTGGGGCACTCAGTTAGGGCAGCACCGGACCCCAGGCACGTGCTCAGGGACACTTCCAGCCTTCGCTGCCCAGTGCCTCACCCCGCTGCCCACACGCTCAGGCAGGATCAGAGCTGATGAGGGCGAGGGGAGAGAGAATAACTGGAAACAGCAGGCTCTGTTTTTACACTTCAGGGGTGAACTGACTTGCAGGTGATGAGCAAAAAAATCCATCTGGGCAATGCCCCCTTGAGTGGGCTGATGGGCAGCAAAGGAAAAACTGCGCTTACATTTGGATTCTCCCGAAAGCCATGAGTTGGTTACTGGGGAGCACTGCCACAGCCCACACCCCTCGGTCAAGTCTGCATATCCTTCCCAGCGCCTCCGCCCTCAGCCCGATTTGCACCATTTCCCACTGCACCCCTAGAGGCCAGCTCCACACCTGTAAACCATGATGCTCAGACAATGCCTGGATAATGACCAGTTGGATAGGACTGGGTGGGGGGCCTCCAGACCAGGCCACAGCGGAGAGGCAGTGGGTGCTCTGGGAAGTAATCTACACGGGAGACATGGATTTGGAGTCCTGTGTGCCAGGAGATAAGCAGAAAACTAAGGTGGGTTCCTGGAGAACACCCACATTCAAGGGGTGACTGACAGAGGGAAGCCCATCAGGGGAACTGAGGCCCAGCAACCAGGGAGAAGGCAGAGACCAGGAGGGAAGGAGGCATCAGAAGCCAAGGGTCAGGGTATTTTCTAGAAAGCCTGAATGGTGGCCGAGAGGTGAAGAAAGGCCAGGCAGAAATAAGCCCATTAACTTTATCCACCCAGAGATCCTAGGGGACCTTGGTGATAGGGGTTTCTGTGCAAGGGTGGGAGCAGGAAGAAGATGGGAGCTCTTTCATTTATCTATTGCTGCGTAACAAATAACCCCCAAATTTAGCAGCTTAGAACAACCATTTTATTATGTTCACAGATTCTGTGGGTCAGCAGTTTGGACAGAGCACAGAGGAGAAGGCTTGTTTCTACTCTGTGAGGTCTGAAGCTCAGCAGGTAAGACTCTACAGCTGGGGGACACTTGACAGCTGGGGGCCAAAGTGACCTGGAGGTGTCTGCACTCTCATTGGTGGCAAGTGCCAACTGCTGGCTGGGACCTCAGCTGGAGCTGGCAACTAGAATATCTACACGTGGCCGCCCTGTGGCCTGGGCTTCTCACAGCATGGCAGCCTCAGGTAGCTGGGCTTGCACATGGCGGTCAGGGTGCCTCCACAGGCGTCCAGCAAACAAAGCAGAAGTGCATCACCTTTTCAGACCTGAAGTCACACAACATCACTTTGACTTCATTCTACTGGTCACATGACCACCTGGATTGAAGACTGTCAAGATCACAGGGTGGCATGAGGGCTTTCAGGGCTCACGGGAGCCTCGAGGACAAGGTCACATTTCCTCTGGACCTCAAAGTCTGCATGGGGGACACCATGAGGAAGGGCCCAGCCAACACGAAAGCAAGAGGCAGGTCCTGAGAACGGAAAGTGGCTCCACTCCACCGAGGCCCGGGCTGAAAGGAGGATGGAGGCCCCAGGCCTGGTCCCTCAGTTAGGGTTGTGATGGTAATTCTGACTTTGGGGAACATGGAGCAGGCTTAGAAAAGGGGTTTCAGAAGAAAGACAATTCGGCTCTTCCATTCCCCCAGTTACTGGAGCCCCAGGCCACAATCACCGTTATTTTGCTGCTGCCATCTTTAAACAGGGCAAAAAGAAATGTGTACACATCAGGACACTGATGTGAAATCACTCAACAAAGTATGTGTGTGTGTGTGAGAGAGAGAGAGAGACTGGAACCATCACACATTGGCCAGCCATCATATCAACGTCAACGTCTGCGTGTGGGGCGCTTCCTAGAGTTAAGCAGTGCACAACCCATGCAGCCGTACCTGGCTGCCCTGAGTGTAACCTCCTGTATGCTAAAGGAAGCCCTTGAGGCCCAGGCCTGGCCCCCAGCCCGCTAGCCCTGCCTGCAAGAGCTGCTCCCTAAGTTCCCCACCCTGCAGGCTGAGCCAGGTAGGAGCTTCCAGCTTCCAACTCCCCACCCCCGCAGATCACCCAAACTCCCCTCTGGGCCCCCCATCACATCCCCTCCTTGTCTCCTGGTGAGGCTGGTCCCTTGGCTAAGCGGGGAAGGCAGTGCCCTCTGGTCCTGGCCGTGCACCTCTATAGACACAGCAGAGGTGGCCGCGTGGCAGGGCGGCGTTCCCTTGGCTCTGAGACTTTGGCAGGGCCCCGCCCCTCTTACCTGAGTCATGGAATTCTCCAGAGGTGGGCAGGGCTGCTGCCGGGAGCCAGGAGAGGTGAGGTCATGGGTCGTGTCCTGCAGGGTCCCGCCCCTCCCTGGGGCAGGGCAGCTGAGTTCTTGTTTCTGGGAGGTCATTCACCCGACCTGGAGACTCAGACAGGTGGGAGGCTCCCTGTTGGTGCTGCATCTCCTTCTGGGCTTCAAGCCCCCTTCAGCTCTCCAGACCTTCCCACCTGACAGAGAAGCCACGGGCCTGGGGACCCCCGTGAGAGGATGGGAGAGAATTGTGAGGGTGCTTCAGGCAAGAGGGAGTGCGTGCACCAAGACAGGGGGCGGGGAAAGACTAAGGCTGTCCCCCCGGGGGAGTGGGATGTTGTAGGGAAACGCTGGGGTCAGGGTGGAAGGATGGCTGGTGCGGGCGGCACTGGACACCGGGGTAGATGACATCAGCCCTCAAGGGTTCTGAGCCGGGCGTGGCTTAGCAAAGTTCAGGGTTGCCCTACCCAAGGGTCATTTTGGAGGCAGTGCTGAAGGGCTGGAGGCATCCTTGTGAAAGCAGTTCGACCCAAGCGCTGATGGCCACAGGGGCGCAGATGGGAAATGGAGGGTGGATGGCAGTGCAGGACACCCAGCTCCCCGGCACCGTGCGCCTCGTATCACATCATCCCTCCTCCCACCTGCCTGAAACAGGCCACAGCTCACGGGGGCAGCTGAGGCTCCAAGATGTAGCCCTAGGTCCAGGGTCGTAGGGGACCCCAGGGGCTTGACCAGGCCCCCCCTCCCCAGAGCAGTTCTCCCCTTGCCCGCCATGCTCCCCCTTCTCTGAGAGGTGGTGAGATTCGGCCCCAGGTGACTGGACCGGGAAGATGGGCTGCTTATGGGGCGAGCAGAGACGAAGAGACTGCTTTCGGAGCCGTGAGCTTCCGGTGGGGATGACATATCCACCGACATGTGTAGAAACTACTGGAAACACAGGTCTAGAATGGAGAGAGGCCAGGACTGGGGCTTCTGATGCCACCTGCCCAGAAGCAGGAAGGATGACCCCAGACCAGCTGAGTCCTCAGAAACTTAGGGGGTTTGGAGAGCAGAGCTGCCCAGGGGGAGGTGCCATCCTGGGGGGCTGTGGGTCATCAGAAACTTAGGGGGTTTGGAGAGCAGAGCTGCCCAGGGGGAGGTGCCATCCTGGGGGGCTGTGGGTCATCAGACTTCACGCCAAACCATAGCAAGTCACCCCAGAGCCCTGGATCTGGAGCTGGGATGATCTACGGCCGTGGACAAAGAGGAGGCACGGGGTTGGGGGGAGAGGGGCTTGCTTCCTCTTCCCCAAGGCACCCCAGCCCTAGGCCTGCACAGGACTCCTCCCTGCCCCAAGCTGCTCAGGGGGCTGGGGAGGGGCTGGGGGTGAGGATTTAGTGCCAGAGCCGCCCGGTTGGGCTCCCTGGGCGGTGAAATCTGCTGGGTTCTGCCGCTGCTCCTGTCTGCCAGGCCCCCTCGTGGGTCGTGCTGGTCACTCTCGGGTGCAGCCTGGGCACCAGCTCTTTCCCCTCAGCACTTACAGCAAGTGGGGAGGTTGGCTAGGCCAAAGGGGCGGCTTGGTTTGGGGAGGATGCAGGGCAGCTGTCTTAACTCACTTCGGAGCGCACAGGCGTATTCCACACACACACACGCGCGCGCGCGTGCACACACACAGACACAGACACAGACACACACACGCACACACACGCGCACGCACACACACACACAGAGACACACACAGACACACACACACACGCGTGCGCGCACACACACAGACACACACACAGACACACACACGCGCACACACGCACGCACACACACACAGAGACACACACAGACACAGACACACACACGCACACACACGTGCGCGCGCGCACACACACACAGAGACACACACAGACACAGACACACACGCGCGCACACACACGCGTGCACACACACACTCTCACATTCACACCCAGGCACATCACACATGCTTACACACTCTCACACGTGCTCACACACACGTGCACACCTGCAGCCAAGACACGGGCTTATGTCCTGGGACCAGGGGGCATCCCAGGAGGGCAGGTGGGGGTGACCCTGGCTGGTCACACTTCACAGCCGTGGGCTGCGGCCCTGAGAGGGCAGGCTCGGCCAAGGTCACCCAGCCTGTCACGGTCGGCCAGGGCTAGGTGGCAGACACCCCCAGCGTCTGCCCAGGACTCCCAGCACACTTCCCCTGCTGGCCCCTGGGGCCCCTGCTCACCTCCCGGTCAGGCTGGGCCCTCCGCAGATGCACGCCTGACGCCAGGGGCCCCTTCCCGAGGACCTCAACCCAGGGCTGGCTTCCCCATCTTTTGCCCTGAGCACCAGATCCTGGGCAGACAGGGTCTCCCTCCCACTTGCCCCCCTACACACATGGCCTGAGCTGTGCTCCACCCCTGTGACCTGAGCAGTGAGGAGGAGATGCAGCAGACAGTGGGGCCACAACAGGAATGTCAGCTCCCTCTGCAGCAGACCCCAGACCGAAAGCTCACCCCCAGACCACAGCCCGTCAGCTACCGCTCCGCAGGGCCCAGAGAAGCGCGGGGAGGGCGCTGGCGGAGCCTAGGAACACAGCGAGCACGGCGGTGAGGGTGCAGTTCCTGCTCTGTCATTTGCCGTGTCTGTGACCTTTGTGACCCTGGGTAACGAGGTCTCACTCTCTCATCGTGACACGGGTTTAATGAAAGTGCGCACCTCAGAAGGCTGCTGTGGAGGTTAGATGTGATGACGCGTAGAGAGGGCAGCGGAGGCTCAGCAGACAAAACCGTTTTTCCAAGGCCCAGGAGATGGTGGCCAGCCCAGAAGCCCCCAGAGCCCTGTCTCCTGGCTGTGCAAGCTGAGCTCAGGTAGGAAGAGCCAAGGCAGGGCCGCAGGGAGGGGGAAACCTCGCTGCCAGAGCCAGCCCAGCCAGCAGGTACCCGGGCCCCCAGCTGTGGATGTGTGCAGGGTTGGAGGGGCGAGGCCTACCCGGAATGCGCAGAGGCCCAGAGAGAGGCCAACAGAGCACAGCCGAGGGGGCACAGAGGATTCCCGGGGGCTACCGTCCCCCAGCTGCAAAGCCACCCAGAGCTGGGTGGACGGTGGCCCTAGAAACAAAGCGAGAATGTCTGTGTCTGTCACCCTCACCCTGAACGGGGCCATTGGCAGGGGGCGGCCTCTTGCCCCATCGAGGCCTGCTGAGGGGGCACCAGGAGTCTAGGGGTGCAGAAGGCCCACCCCTCCTTCAAAGCCCCAGGCCCAGGCCCCTTCGGGGTCCTGTTCAGCGGCTGCCACGGGCCCTGTGCACAGCCGCTTGCCCCCGTCCCCTCTCTTGGCCTTGCTGGTTCACCCCACCTCTCAGACTCCCCACGGGTGAGGGCAAAACCTCTACCTCGGTTTCCCCAATAGTGTCCGGCATGTAGCAGCGGCTTCACCCTGGGAGCGCTCCACAGAGGGTGGCCACCAGCACGTGCCTGACGATGGGGATGGGGGTGCAGGCAGGGGAGGGTGGAGACCAGGGTGGGCTCGCACCCAGATTCGCCCTAGGAACGGACAGGCCCTAACTAGGCTTTTTTGTTCAAATTGCCCTAATTCCCATGGGTCTGGCAAAAGGGGAGGAAGGAGGCTTCTATTTCCTGAAACCCTCTGGCCCTCAGGGAGGCATCTTCAGGTGAACCCTCTCCCTCCCGGGCCTCAGTTTTCCCTCCTGCGAGTTGGTACCTGCCTGGCACACCCGAGGCTGTTCCCGTGAGCAGTGAAGTCATTGCTGGGAAGCCACAAGGCTCCTCCGGGACGACGCGCCATAAATTCCTCCTCCACCCCATCATCTTCATCAGGGCCTGGGAGCCCAGGTGGGACAGAGGTGCGAGGGCGGGGCACGTGAGTCGTCCCAGAAGAATGGGGCCTCTCCCGGGGACTGGGGAAGTGGGAGAACAGGGTCCCAGCTCCGGAGAGGCCTTCCCCTAGCCCCTCCACCCCCGCCCCTGGCCAGCTATCAGGCCTCTTGCCCCTCCACCCCTTTCACCCACCTTCCACCTCCCAAACATACACATGCCTCTGTCTGTACACCCAGAGAGAGGAACACTTATTGAGCACATAATGCTGCCCATGGGTGCTAAAGGGCCCGGGGTGGCCCTAAAGGACAGGAGGGGGTCGCCCTGTTGCAGGGGAGTCCTGAGGAAGAACTAGGAGAGAGGGAGGGAGGGAAAGAAGGTAAGAAGCAGTGGGCCCTCTAACTGGAGAGGAAAGGTAGAGGTGGGCTGAGGAAGAGGGTGGGCTGAGGAAGAGGGTCAGCTGAGATACCCCTGGGCCAGGGGTGGGCCTGGAGTCCAAGTCTCCTCTGAGGGCAGAGCTGGCGTGCGTGTACACGTGCGTCCCGCGGCCCTGGGTGCAAGACCAGCAGGTGAGGTGCCATCTCTTGCTCCCCACTGCTCCCTGTCTGGGAGGGGCAAGTCCCATCAGCACTTTCTGAGCTGGTGACCCATAGTCCCCAAATACACCCCCAGATCTTCCCCTGCCAGCCCCTCTTCCATCCTCTGGTCGAAGTCATCCCAGAGCAGGCCAGGCATCCAAGGGCAGTGAGCTGACTGTATTATAACTAGTAAACAAGTTCAGCACGTTGGCAGGGTACAGCATCAATATGCAAAAACCAACTTATTGCTCTACACTAGCAATGAGCAATTCGAAATGGAATTTAGGGGAAAAAAATCCATTTACGATCGCAACCAAAAAAATAAAATACTTAGGAATAAATTTAACAGAAGAAATGCAGGTCTTATCCTCTGAAAACTATCAATACAAAACACTGAAAGAAATTTTAAAAGATTGAAATAAATGGAAAGCCTCCCACATTCATGGATTGGAAAGCTTAATAGGCTTAATATTGTTAAGATGACAATATTCCCCGAAATGATCTAGAGAGTCAGTGGAATCCCCATCTCTTAAGGCTCTGAAATGTCTACTTCTGTAAAACGGGAATTTTTTATAATAAGGGGTATCACCTTAGTCATTCCCTCAGAACCACACCAGAAGGCTGCCCACCTTAGGGCAGTAAGTTAGTTGCAGAAGGAAAACCCAGACTCTGGAGCCAGATAGGCCTGAAATAAATCCCAGTGCTGTGTAACCTTGGGCATGTTCCTTAACCTCTCTGAGCCTCTTTTTCACAAGATGGGGGTTGATACCACCTATCTCACCGGGTGGTGAAAAACAAATGAAATCAATGTTTGCAAAGCACCTCACATATGGACCAGCACACACCAGGATTAATTTCCTACACGTTCCTTCTTTCCTCTCTCTATGCTCCTGGGTCAAATGGGTGCACCTGCCTTGGGGTAGGTCCAGGCCTAGGGAAGGCTTGGGACCCAGGGGGATGTATACTCATGGATGTTGCCCAGTGGCACAATATCCTATGGAATAGCTAGGACCCACTGGGGCCTCCCAGAGCCCTCAGGATCCTCGGTCATTGGTTGAAGGGTAAGCACTCCACACACACAAACCCACACAGTGCTGAATATGTCTAAACTCCTTTAATCCTTATAACAACCCTATGAGGTAGGTAGCATCTTTAATCACAATTCTATTGAGGTGGTAAGTACGATCTTTAATCACAATTTTACAGATAAGAAAACTGAAGCATAGAGAAGTAACTTGTTCAAGGTAGCACAGGCAGACCATGACTGAGCTGGGACTTGAATCCAGACTGTCTGGCTCTGGAGCCCTTGGCCACTTCTTTACACAGTCCCTCGAGGTCAAGAGGGTAAATGCAGCTGCCTTTAAAATGGCCACAGCTACCACAAACTGAGTAATAAGATCCCCAGGGGGACTTCCCTGGTGGTCCAGTGGGTAAGACTCCACGCTCCCAATGCAGGGGGCCCAGGTTCCATCCCTGGTTGGGGAACTAGATCCCGCATGCCGCAACTAAGAGTCCACATGCCGCAACAAAGATCCCGCGTGCCTCAACTAAGACACGGCGCAGCCAAAATAAATTAATTAATTAATAAAAAAAAAAAGACGCCCCCCCCCCCCAGGGTCTTGCCTATACTAAAGCTCAGAAGACACAAACGGTTCATAGAAGGTTCTGGGCCCTCCAGGGTAGATTCTGGGGCCTCTGAGCATGCATTCCACAGGGCCCTCCCCTTTTCCCCAGGCGCGGCCAGACCAGTTCTGAGGCATAGGGCACCTGCCATTCCTATGGATTCCTCCTGTCTGTGTCTTATCAAAGTATGCCAGGGGTCGGTGGGACCCATATCCCCCCCGTACCCCATCTCCATGACTTTTACCACTTTGGGGGCTGTGTGTGCCCCAAGGAAAAGCCGCCTTTGCTAAAATGCCCAAAGGCACCACAAGGGCTGGCGGTGGCACTAGGTGACTTCTGCGCACCTTGATTTGATTCCCTCCTTGATTTGTTTCCCCACATCATCTCTTAGCAACGCTGTGACCTTGGGCGAAACCCCTTAACCTCTGTGAGCCTCAATTTGCTCATCTATAAAACAGAGCTATAATCGACTTTTCCTGGATGATGCAAGGATGACAGATAACATGCAGAAAGAGTTTGCATGAAGTAGTTGCCCAATAAATGACAGAGATTTATATTAGCCTTTTAGAATGTAGGAATGCAGGGTGAGAAAGAAATGCCGGAGGAGCAAGTCACTGGCCAGTGTGTGTCATAAAAGCTGAGGCATTTGAATTGGGCTGTGATGGAGAAGGAGGAGATTCCCATGCAAAGAGAAGGGAAAAGCAATACCAAGCGCTGGGAATAGGAGTAGCCATGGCAGTGAGGTGGGAAGGTTCGAGAGTAAAAGCCAACACTTGTGTCCTGCTTACTATCAATAAATGGCAGAAACTGGGCCAAACTCTTTCAGGGGACTAACACATCCAGAGCTCCCAATAGCTCGCTTTATAGAGAAGATACTGAAGCTTACAGCGTTTAATAACCTGCCCGAGTTTGTGCAGTGGTGAGGGGCGGAGAAGGAACCCCACCTGTGGATGGCGAGCCTGGAGGCCAGGGCGGCCCTCTCCGCAGGCGAAGTGTGGGCACTGGCAGAACCTGGGGAGGCGGGAAGGCGGATGCGGGCAGGGGGTCTGGAGCTGGCCCGGTAGACCCTCCCTGAAAAAACACGGCCATTGACCTTGCCCAGCAGGCCTGACCGAGCAAATAAAGAGAGACGCAAAGAGGCAAAGCCAAACCACGGTGGGACGAATACAAAGGAAAGCAAGGAGGTGATGAGGTGAAGTCAGGATGGTGGGGCAGGAGGACATTGTGGCTGGGAGGGGCCCTGGGATGCCTGGTGGCTTCTGGGGTGTGGAACATTCCCAGGATCTGTGTGGTGGTGGGCATTTCCTTTATAACCCTTTATTCAGCTGTACATTTGTCTTACATACACATTTATCTATGCCTGTTTCATGATAAGAAAGGTTTTTAAAAAGAGGTGTGGGGGAAAACCCACAAGAGTAAGACCAGGGGAAAGGAGCCCGACCTCAGAAAAGCATGAGACTTTTAGATCATTAGGGAGTATTGCATGCAGCGTTCTGCCAAAACAGCTGAAGATCAACATCACATGGATGCTTTTTCGGAACTGCTGGGGAAAGAGACTCAAGAAGGAAGAGAAACTCTGATCAGCTCTGGACAGACTCCAGGCCTGGGGGGTCCCCCAAGTGGCTGGCACGTTCCACATGGTTCACTTCCGGGATGGTTGTGATTTTTGTATGTAGTGTGTAGTACTTTTATAACAGGGAAACCCCCCAACGTTTAACAGCTAAAGGGCAGCTGTGGTCATTACTACCAAGCGTGGCGGCCTGGGTGGCGGGAGTGTGGGTGCGTAGAGCCGTGTGCGCCAGAGGCCACCTCCGCTGACCCATTTTCCTGAGGCGCCCTCCAGAGGCCCCAGCCATAGGCTGGCGTCTCCACTGGACTTGTGCTAGGGTCAGTCGGTTTGGCCACTGGAGCCCGAGCCCCACTCTTTCCGGAAGAGCCCAGTATCATATCTCCCCTCTCTGGGCTTTGGAGCCAATGCTTCCCTGCCCTCCCCTCTCCCAGCAGGATGGCGTCTGGGGTTGGAGGTCGGGGGGCAACTGTCTCCTGCTCGCCTTCCCTCCTGGACCAGCGGCGGGCCGAGGAGTGAGTCTGCAGCCCTGGAGGAGGCTCTTGAGGGCAGGAGGGACTGTTCCAGGGGCAGCCAGAGGCCTCCATCCCAGGCTTCTGCCAGATTAAATACATCTCCCAGGGTAACGCCTCCAGGCTAAGCTCTTGTGCCAGCAAGGTCTCAGTCCCCATCATTTTACCCTGGAGTGTAATGTTTAGGGGATGCGGGCACAACCAGAAAACAGAAAGGAATCCTTTGGCTACTTAGAAACTGAAAGAGGGGAAAAAGGACCTCATAAACAAAGTTCAAAGACAAATGACACACCAGGAGAAAATCTATATTTGCATCAGACGTAAAATATAAAGGATTTGTGTCCTGAATCTATACACAAGCAAAAGGTAACCCAACGGGCAAAAGATGGGGAGAAGAAATTCCCCAAAGAAAATAAAATGGTCCATTTTTCTTCTATCAGCTTGGAAAAAAAATTTTTAAATTAATACTATGCAGTGCTGGGAGGGATATGAGAACAGTTAGCAGGCACTGTCAATTTGTAAGTAAATCAGGCCGTCTTTGAGGGGAGTTAATTTAGCGACAGTGATCCAATGCTTAAATACACCTCACTTTCAACCCAGCAATTCCACCTGTGGGAAAATATTGCACAAAAGCACTGGTACAAGCTCACAAGGATGGTTTTAGAAAGATGTTTATACAGCTTTGTCTGAATTAGCAAAAACTTAGAGACAACCTGAATGCCCATCAATAACAGGTTGTTCCAGGAAAGTATAGACCCTCACACTCTGCACCTCAGGCATTATATTCGTTCCAAGGAATTTCCATGATATTGTGCTGTTGAGTGAAAAAGCAAATTATAGAGAAATATATAAAAGATCAGCCCAAATTTGTGGAAACAAAACAAATCAAAGCTGAACAATAATACAGAATAAAAACACTATGAGTGAGAGAGAGAGAGAGAGAGAAGGAAAGAGAAGGAACTGTTAGCTCCAGGGAGTGGGATTGAAAGAAGGCAGTGGCTGCGGATGGGGATGGGGTGGACATTCATTTCTTATTTCAATACTTTTGTGCTTTTTAATGATTTTTCAGCAATCACATATAATTTGATATTCTAAAAACTAATAAAGAAAAATTTTAAGTAAAAAGATATCTTGAGAGAGCCGGCAAAAGCAGTCAGCTGCAGGTGATTTTGTTGGTGGCGAAGGGTGGGAATTCAGGGTGAGGTGGCGGGTCACTGGCAGGAATGGGGCAACGCCTCAGTCTTTCCATGCCTTGGAGCCCCTTCTGGCCCCTTCTGCAGGACAGTGGCACAGCTGCTTTTCTCAACACTCCCACAGGCCCCGGGGTGTAGTCCTCACTGGGAAAGCGGGCCGCTTGCCCTCCTCGGCAGGCCGCCTCCAGGTGGCAGGCCGCCTCCAGGTGGCATCTTTCTGAAACGCCCCAGCGCCGTCTGGATGAAGCCCTTGAGCGGTTCCCAGCTCTCCAGCCAGGCTCCCTGAAGCCCGCCGTCCCCACCCTGCCTAAGCCTCTTGCCAAGACCCACTGCTTGAGCAGGACTTGTCCTCGGCCTCTGGGCTCCCCTTCCCAGAACGGTTCCGCCCTCTCTGCCAGGTGAACCCCACTCACCTGGAAGGTGCCCCGATGCATCTGCCCTTGGCCCTGCCTGCCTCTGATGGTTCCCCCAGCCCGCCATTTTGTCATGGCCTTGCAAGGCTGGAACCATGCCTTTTCCCCTGGAAGGAATGTACAGAGAAGCACTTTTTTATACACATACCCATTGTAACCAAAATGTGTCCCATTTCCCACCGCCTCCAAAGTCAACTCCTGGGCCTTTGGGATCCTGCGTGATGGGTCTTGGCTGGCACACCTCATCTTTTTCCTTTCTTCGTTCAATAAGTATCTACTGCTCTGGGCAGGCAGTGGGAGGACTGGGAACCAGACAGACAGACTCCAGTCTGCAAGGAGCCTGAATTCTGATGAGGGAGAAGCCAAGTAAGGGAAGGAGATACGCTTGCATGTTGCTAAGTGTTTATCTCTCCTTCAAGTCAGAACCGCCGCCCTGCCTCCCCGCCCGTCCCACTGACTTTGCAAATCCTCTGCATCCTTCCAGCCCAGCTCTTCCTATTTATCTCAGCCCACCCAATCTCTCTCCTCTTCCAAAGTTCTTCACTGCTTACTAAGTGGTGCTTTGTATTTTATCTTTCACTATTAAGTCACATTTGTCCTAAAGAGTGTCAAGCATCTATATGAAACCCTTATGATGTGCCACATTCCAGGACACAGAGTAAGGCCCATCGGTTAAATGTCGTTTAATTATCACAACCCTACCAAGTTGTTATGGCCGTTTTATGTATGAGGAAATTGAGGTACAGAGAGGTCAAATGCCTGGCTCAAGGTCACACAGGGATTGAAACCTGGGTCTGCCAGAGCCCTAAGCCCCCTGATGATTCCACAAACCCCACTGCAGGAGTCAGGATGGGGGCTGGCAGCTACAATGACATCCATCCCGGGTTCCCAGGGTGGCCCTGATTCCAAACCTTCTGTAAGCATGACGTCCATCCTCTGAGCCTTGTGACAGCTAAATAGTGTGGTTTATGAAAGAGATGGGGTGTGGGTTTTGTGGGTGCCCCCCACTTTGCCAATCTCAAGAAGAAGAGAAAGAGGGTCTGTGAGCAGAAGACATGCCAGGTTGAGAAGAGCGAGTGGGAGGAAGGGGGCTGGACGGAAGGGGCTGGCCTCCAGGCTCTTCCTGCACTGACTATCCTCCAACGTGTTTTGACACGTTGCTCAGAGGAGGGTGTAATTATTTTCAGTAAGGGTTTCCTAACGTATCATTAATGGATCGTTTCCCGCCCACTGCAGAAGGCAGTTGCTTAGAGACTGGGTGAAGGGGTACATTCTCTAAAGGACTGCATGAAAATCTAGGGAAAGCTGGATGGCAGCCCTACCGCCACACCAGCCCACCCGCTCCCCAGCCCCCTCCTTGCCACCAGCAGACTTGGAGGAGCCAGGCGTTCCCTTCTTTGTGCTCTGATCCACAGATGGACGGGTCCCAGTCAGCCAGGTCCTGTGTTATCTTTTACTGTATGTTTCCCAGACAGAGTGGGTTTACCCATGCTACAGCATTGCAAGGCTGTGTCATCTCCTGCTGGGGGGCTGCAGCAGCCTTTGGGGGGCATGGGGGAAGGGTGTTTGGGAATAGCTGCCTGGTATCAGGGAAAGAGCAGAGGCTTCAAAATCAGAAAGACACCAAACACCAGCCCCTCTAGCTGGGCAACTTTTGGCAAACTGCTTAACCTTTCTGAGTCAAGTTCTTTTTTTCTTTTTTTTAAGTCAACCTGTTTTGTTTTGTTTTTTAAATAAATTTGTTTATTTATTTATTTTTGGCTGCAGTGGGTTTTCGTTGCTGCACACGGGCTTTCTCTAGTTGCGGTGAGCAGGGGCTACTCTTCGTTGGGGTGCACCGGCCTCTCTGGCTTCTCTTATTGCAGAGCATGGGCTCTAGGCACGCGGGCTTCAGTAGTTGTGGCACAGGGGCTCAGTAGTTGTGGGTTCTAGAGCGCAGGCTCAGTAATTGTGGTGCACGGGCTTAGTTGCTCCACGGCGTGTGGGATCTTCCCGGACCAGGGCTTGAACCCGTCTTCCCTGTATTGGCAGGCAGATTCTTAACCACTGCGCCACCAGAGAAGTCCTCTGAGTCAAGTTCTGGAGCCATAAAATGAAGACTGTGCTACATACCTTGCAGGGATTTTGAGAGCATTAAAGCTGATGTTTGAAAAAAGATCAGAACAAAATACATGCTCAATAAATGGTAGTTTTTGCTCTTTGGGGTTATGTGGATTCTCTTTCATTCACTCATTCATTCAACAAACACACCCTGAGCTAGGCACTGTTATTGGCACTCAAGATGCCTCTGTGAACAAAGAGACAGATCCCCGCCCAAGCGGAGTCGATGTTCTAGTGGGAGAGGTTAGTCTCTAAGCAAGAAACATCATGAATAAGTAAATTATACAAAACATTAGAAGGTAATCAATACTATAATGAAAAATAGAGTTGAAGTTTTAAATATGGGGGGAAGGGAAGGCCCAGCTGAGAAAGTGACTTTGAACGGAGACTTGAAGGAAGTTGAGGAGAAGGGTAGGCAGCCAGGACAAAGGCCCTGGGGCACAGGTGTGTCTGCACTGTGTGGGGGTCAACAAGGAGGCCTGTTTGGCTGGAATGGAGTAACCGATCGGGGGAGGGAGGCGGTAGGACCAGATGAAGTAGGTCGTTATTTCTCAAACTTGAGTGTGCATCCAAATCACCTGGTGGGGCTTGTGAAACAGATTGCTGCTCCCACACCCCCGGAGGCTTGGATTCAATAGGTCGGGGGCAGACCTGAGAATTTCTAACAAGTGTGGATGCAGCTGGTCTGGGGACCCTGCTTTGAGAATCACTGTAACAGACGACTGTCAGGCCTTTGAGTTTTCCTCTGGTGAAGTGGGGAGCCATTGGAGGGTTTGGGGTTTTGAGCAGAGGCTTGCGCTTTAAAAGGCTACTCTATCTGCTGTGTTGAGATTAGACTGCAGGGGGACAAGGCGGACACAGGGACACCAGTGCGTGCGTAATGGACACTTTCAGATGAGATTAGCACAGTAATGGAGGGGATGAGAAGTGGTTGGATTCTGACTATACTTTGAAAGCAGAGTCCGTGGGATTTCCTGACAGATTGGAGGTGAGAGCTGAGAAAGGAGAGCTCACGATGACAGCAAGGGGCTGGTGAGTCACAGAAGCACAGGATTGCCGTTGGCCAAGCTGGGGAACCCTCTCGGGGGGCAGTCTCGGGGGAGCTCAGGAGTTGAGGTTTATCCTGTTCTGTTGAGTTTGATAAGGTCGTTGGATGTTCACATGGGGAGGTCAAAGAAGCTGTTGGATATTTGAGTCTGGAGTTTAGGGAAGACGGCTGGGCTGGAGGATGGACAGAGGGGTTGTCAGCAGACAGCTGAGATGGGCTGAGGCCGCCAGTCTCCTTCCTGCAGCCGACAGAGAGCAGAGCCCAAGGATGGAGTTTTGAGCATCTGACTGTTTTGTTTTGTTTTGTTTTGTTTATTTTTGGCTGTGTTGGGTCTTCGTTGCTGTGTGCGGGCTTCTCATTGTCGTGGCTTCTCTTGTTGCGGAGCACAGGCTCTAGAGCGCAGGCTCAGTAGTTGTGGCGCACGGGCTCAGTCGCTCCGCGGCATGTGGGATCTTCCCAGACCAGGGATCGAACCCGTGTCCCCTGCATTGGCAGGCGGATTCTTATCCACTGCGCCACCAGGGAAGCCCAGATCCATATTTTTTAAAGCTCCCCAGGTGATTCCAGTGTGGGCCCAAGGTTGAAGAACCACTACTCGAGAGAATGGACTGATGTGCGGTCCTTTGGGGTCACGATCTGGGCCTGTGCTCAGTGGGAGCTCTGGCCCGGGGCCCGGGACGTCCTCCCCAGCCCCACCAGCAGGCTCGAGAGCCCAGCTCTCAGCCACACCTGGCACTGGTCAAGAACTGGCAGGCTGGCACTAAGGGTCCCGTCTGGAATTCCAAGGCTGTCACACGTTCCCCATCACCCTGCCCGGGGGCCAGAGGTGTTACATCATGTTCAGGGCCCTGAGTCACTGCAAGGGTCCCTGGGGATGGCCACGGAGAGGAAAACACCCAGCGGGAGGGAGGAAGCTGGGAGCACAGACAGCCTTCCGCGTCGGCTCTCTCACAGTGGCCCCCATAAACGGGAGCAGGCTATTTTCGGGGAGTAAGACCAAATGCAGTATCAGTTCCCCCAGCTACTTTTGACTGAGTGCTTCAGGTTATTTCTGTGAGGCCGCAGACTGTTGACACCCCGCGTCACTGAGCACTCTGGGTCTGAAATTAAATGTGCGTCTGCCTGGAAGAGCGAGTGTGAATTCCTATAGGATAGACAGTTGCCCGGCAACTGCAGTGTCAAGGCCAAAACACAGGCCAGGACAGGATGGGCGCGGGAGACAGGTTTGCAAAGTGCAGACTCAAGCGCATGGTGATCTCAAGGGTCTCCGCTACTCTGGACCCTGATATTCGCCCAGGACAACAGTGGGACTTGAACCACATGGAGTGGGGATCCCCTGGAACTAAGAAGCTTGAGCCTCAGGGCGCCTCACGGCGCCTCACAGCCGGGCCCCTGCCTAATTTTGTTTAGTAAATCTGTGTTATTTTTCTTAGGGAGATGCCCTCACAAATTATGGAAGCTTCAGGGTCCCCCAAAACCTGGAGCAACCTCTGACCCCTTACCATAACAAAAGAAAAAAATTTACTTATGCCTATCCAGGTAGAATTCATTTACAACAAACACCACTGCAGTGAAAACTCCATTGAACAAAGCTTTGGTTAAATGCCCAGTTTATAAGTGGGAATGAGCAGGGACCTTAAAAGCCACCTAAGCTCGGCCCATTTTTAAGATGGGGAAACTGAGGGTCTGGGAGGTAAGGTGGTTGGCTCCCAGCCCCTCAGAGAACTGTCAGCAGAGCCAATGTCTGTCGGCGGGCACCCCTTCCCTGCTTCCACCCCAGCCCCTGGAGCTGCTCAGAAGGGGAATGGACCTGTGATTATTTTGAAGAACACGTCTCAAAGGTGAAAGACACAGAGTGCAAAGTGGCATTTTTTATTGCTCTTGTGATGTCATCACTTTGAGAAGCTTATCTGTGCACACATCACACCACTCCAACAACAAAGTCAGCTTCAAAACAGAAAGCCCTGAAGCAAACTGTTTGTTTCACGAGTTGCTTAGCAAGGAGAGACATCTGCTCTCCAGATTCTAAAACTGTAGGTGTCGTGGGCAGCGGCGGCTCCCAGGTCTCAATGGCCCCAGCCAGACCACGGCGGTGCTGGGGGCTGGGGGCGGGGGATGCCCAGGCGGAGGCCGCTGAAGCCGAGACAAGCTTGGGAGGCCGAGGAAGGCCCAGAGTCTCCTCTTCTCCAACACCGGCCCAACCCCAGTGGGTTCCAGAATCTTCTGCCCCACCTCCTCACCCTTGCTCACAAGCCCACTTCCCCCTCTCTTGCTGATCCACCCGTCCTCCAGAAAACGAGACCCAGAAAGGATCTTAGAGCTCATCGAGCCCAGTGGCTTTTCGGATGAAATCTCAAGGCTCTGACATGCCGAGAGCCTGCGGGCCACGTGCTGCTGGCTTCTCAACCACCCTTTTGTTTTTCTGGACCACCAGTCTTTTCGCCTTAAAAAAATCACTGCCCTGGGGAGTTCCCCTGGTGGCCTAGTGGTTAGGATTCAGTGCGGTCACTGCCGTGGCCTGGGTTCAATCCCTGGTCAGGGAACTGAGATCCCGCAAGCCGCGTGACGCAGCCAAAATTAAAAAAAAAAAAAACAAGACGGCAAAAATCAACAAATGAAAAATAACAAAATCACTGCCCTGGGTCCTGTTCCTCTGGGGATCTGCTAGACCAGTGGTTGTCAGAGTGTGGTTCTTGGACCATCAGCATCACCTGGGAACTTTCTAGATAAGCAAATTCTCAGAGTCCACCCCAGACACCTATTGAATCTGGAACTCCAGGGTTGGCGCCCAACATTCTGTGTTTTAACAAGTCCCCCAGGTGATGCTGATGCACCTGAAATCTGGGAACCCCTCTGCTGGACTGTAAACTCCGTGAAAGCAGTGATCCACTTGCTGTGTTTACTGACGCGTAAGCAGAGCCCCTGGAAGATAGTGGACGCTCGATCAATGCTTGTTGAAATTATACTAATTCAAGCTGGAGTTTAACCGCTGGAAACGGTTTGGTGGCTCTCTCTATTAACATTTGCATTTTAGCTGACCTTTAGGGAAAGCGGGTGATAAAGGGGCTGCACACACCATGGAGGCGCAAGGCCCCGAGTTGGCTGGCATGGTTGGTGGGCTGGGCAGGGTGTCCCAGGGGCGGCGGAGCCCACGTGCGGAGCCCCGTCAGCTGTGTCTGAGGACAGCTAGCTCTAGGAACGGGGGAGGTCCTGGCTTCTCACACTGCCTTTATTTGTCTAATCTCTTTTATAGAAATGGTGCTCTTGGGAGTTCCTTGGTGGCCTAGTGGTTAGGATTCCGGGCTTTCACTGCCGTGGCCTGGGTTCAGTCTCTGGTCGGGGAACTGAGATTCCACAAGCCGCGCAGCAGGGTCCAAAAAAAAAAAAAAAGAAGAAGAAAGATATGGTCCTCTTGATTTTCTGGGAAGCAAGGCCATGGAAAGAGCAGGAAGTGAAAGCTGGATCATCACAAACTATAGACTAGCCTGGGGCTCGGGACACCTTGTCAACAATGTTTGGAACAAAGGAGCGATGGAGGATGTGTCACGTATTACTCGGCAGATGCGCAGCCCTCACTGGGCAGGCGTTGCGTCTGGCCAGGCTCTTTCAGTTCTGCTTGCTGGCTTTTCAGGTGAAGCTGTGGTGGATGCAGAAAGAGAGGCCCACTGACCTCGGTCTGGGCCCAGCAGAAAGGATGTTTCCAGGAAGGGCCCTTGGTCGACAGCAGACATCTCTCGGGCTCCTGAGCTGTGCCTTGCAAGGCCACGAGCACGTGCTGTCCCCACCGACACCACGCCGGTCCCCACTCTGTGTGCCAGGTGATATGGGGACACTGCAGGGGCTCGAGGCACAGGCCCCGTCCCCCTCAAAGGGGCAGTCTCACTGCAGAGGGAACGGCAGCCCCACAAAGCTCTCTGCAGAGCACTTAGGGAAAGGCGGGCAGAGGAGGCCTCCGAAGGCTGCCCCAATCCTGAGGGGTCAGCTCAAGGCTGCTGGAGGGGAGATACCGGGCAGGAGATAGGATGTCCCCCAAGAAGGCCGGTCTTGGAGGGCTTGTGGTGGGACGGTGCTGAGAAGGTTCATGGGAAGCGAGGGGCTGGTGCTGTGGTGGGTTAGGTTGGTCGGGTCACTTTTGGGAGGCATGACAATTGTCCCTGCTGCCTGCATGCTTTGAACTCACTGGGATTCACTGCAGAGGACACGGCACAGTGTTCCCCCCGAGATCCCCCCGTTGCCAACCATCTCTGAGCCCAACTCCTGGCCGAAGTTTGACGAATGACATTCAGCCCAGTCTTCCCTCCGGGTTGCTGTAGCAGGAAGGTCATTGCGTGGCGGAGTGGGGTGGAAGGGGTGAGGGAGAAGAGAGGGAAGCGCCTTGGGAATCATTTCTACATAAACAACTTACTATTTTAGTTCCACTACTGGGCTAAAAGCCAATATCAATTAAATTTTTTCTGAAGAAAAAATAGATGTATTAATCCCTGCTTCATCCCTTTGTTGGCATGTCTGCCCTTTGCTGTTTGTGAGGCTGTGTGTGGGTGTGAATGTCTGTGTATGTACATGAGAAGTGTTTACAGCGTGTGCACTGAGCACACACTACGTACCCATACATATTCATGTCCAGATGATACGGGGGCCTTTCAAAAATTATAAAACTCCTTCATTGATCCAACCTCAGAAATGACTGGGTTTAGCATTTTCATGGGATGAGGCGGTGAGGCATCTCACGTCCCCTCCACATGCCATCTCCCATGAGGACAGAAAAGAACATCATACTTTATTTTATGACCAGCGGGTCATTCGTCTATATCTGCTCTTTAAAGCCACTGAGGACATTTTGCCAATCACCAGGAGAAACTAAATAAACAGAGCCAAACAGTGTCAGCTCTCTGCGGCTGAGTAATTATGAGGAATTCCTCTTTAAATAGATGTTTAAGTAAATATAGAAAGATCACTTTAGAGAAGGCAGCTCAGAAAGAGATGGGGGAGTGGGCTGATGTGAGACCCCTTTGAGGTCAAGGAGGAGATGGAGGTGAGGCTCTGGAGAAAGGGGAACCAGGAGCCTCGGCCCCTACCGTCCCCTCCTCTCTGTCTGGGCACCATCGCTCTGTCTTCATGTTGGCGCGTTTCAATCTCAGGTGCTTCATTCATAAAAATGGCTTCTGTTCTGGGCCTGGGACTGAAACCCAGCCCTGAAGATTCACTCTCTGGCAGCCAGCTCGCCGGGGTGTCTTCTGTCCCTCTCGGCCACGGTGCTAAGCCCTAGGGGAGGGATAGGGGTGTGGATACAGGTAGACCTTGGGAGATCAGTGGGACACCTGGAAAGAAGTCACTGGTCATGCTGCATAACTAATTAATAATGCTGTTTGATTGGTGCTAGGCCAGCAGAAAGGCCAGTGGGCGATGGACAAGTTAAAGGAAACAATCATGGCCCCGGCCTGTGGAGGCTGTTCCGACAGGAGGGAGAGGTGGAGAAGGCATTCCAGGCAGGGCGCACCGGGCGAGCGAAGGCGCGGAGGTAGAGGGCAGGACTAGAGCTGTGCCGCTGGGGCAGAAGGAGCTTGTTGGGAGCCGCAGGAATCATGCCAGAGAGGCGAGGGCAGGCTCTGAATCACTCAGTGCCAGACTGGATCGCTCCATCCTGACGTAGGACAGAGGGACTCTGAGCTCTAACACGCCCCTCCCTCCACCTAGGAAGCAATTTTAGGGTATCGCCGCTGGCAGCTACCGGGAGCTGGCATCACCTTCAGCTTCACGTACCGTCAGAGTACCCAGGCCGGCCGAATTCGGTGGTGACGTGAAACAACTGAGAGCATTCCCTCATCCAGCAAACAGTTCCGAGCCCCACCACATGCCAGCACTGTGCCAAGCTCTGGGGATGCAAAGAAAAATCAGCCATGGCCCCTGCCCCCTGGAGCTCACCATACAGTGACTCAAGGACTCAAGGTCATGGAGAATCCTGCTGGGTAACTGTCACCCTGGAGGAGCAAGAAACCACATTAAAAGAGCCTCTGGGGACTTCCCTGGTGACGCAGTGGTTGGGAATCCGCCTGCCAATGCAGGGGACACGGGGTTGGTCTCTGGCCCGGGAAGATCCCACATGCTGTGGAACAACAAAACCCGGGCGCCACAACTACTGAGTCTGCGCTCTAGAGCCCGCGAGCCACAACTACTGAAGCCTGTGCGCCGCAACTACTGAGCCCACGTGCTGCAGCCATAAATAAATAAATAAATAGATAGATAGATAAAGAGCCTCTGCTGGGTGCTGGGCGTGGCGTGGGGCATCACTCCCCTGGCCTTGACTGCACTGGCAGGTAGAGTCCCCCCCCAGTGCTTTACATGGGAGTTTGTGGGGACCACCAAGGGATCTGTTGAAAGTGGCAGGGCTCACACTCTGGGATAAAGCAGATTCATTTTAGGCCATTAGTGTAAATGAAAACTATAAACCCCAAGAGTCTCCAGGCCCCTCAGGGAGGAGCTGGGATGATTTCCACCCAGGAGCCTGGGCTGCCTCTTCTGGAAGAAGGCAAAGTGGCTCTTCCTGCCCTGCACCATCTCCAGCCCTGGACCTCTGCTTTCTTGAGCCAACATTTTATTAGAAACTGTTTTTTAAATGTCAAACATACTGCAAAGTGGCAAGAATTTTACAGGGAATACCTGTTTACCAGCCACCTGCACTCTACCGCTAACGCATTACTGTTCTCACTCTGTCACCCCTCTCTCCATCCCTTGTGATCTTCAGGACACGTTGTGAAGTAAATTGCAGGCATCGGTCACTTCCCCCTAAATACTTCAGCGTGCATATATTTCACTAGATTTCAGTATTTGTTTAAAGTGTGTTTTCTTTTGATATAAAATATAGAGAGAGAGCAACATGCACAAATCGTAAGTGTACACTCACTGAGTTTAGACAAATGAACACAACACGTAACCCAAACCTCAGCAAGATACAGAACATGTACGTCACCCGAGAAAGCTCCTTGGTGGGTGGGCCTCTGCTTTTTACTTGAGACGACCCCTTACCGACTTCTCTACTGAGACATGTGGGCAAAGCTCACTGCAGGCTCTGCCCGCTGTGTCCCACAAAAGTCTGACAAGGGCTTCCCTGGTGGCGCAGTGGTTGAGAATCCGCCTGCCAATGCAGGGGACACGGGTTCGAGCCCTGGTCTGGGAAGATCCCACATGCCGCGGAGCGGCTGGGCCCGTGAGCCACAATTGCTGAGCCTGCGCGTCTGGAGCCTGTGCTCCGCAACAAGAGAGGCCGCGATAGCGAGAGGCCCGCGCACCGCGATGAAGAGTGGCCCCCGCTTGCCACAACTGGAGAAAGCCCTCGCACAGAAACGAAGACCCAACACAGTCATAAATAAAATAAATAAATTAAAAAAAAAAAAAAAAAGTCTGACAAGTCCCCCGGATAAGCCCCACTCAGTGCAGGCTGCCCACCACAAGGGCTGTGTGATGATCTCTCTCCCCTCATCTGAACACTCTGTGGTTCCCTCTCAGGGCTCCGAATTTCCCGTGGGTTGTGGCAACAGGAAGAGTTGCCATCTTGAAAGCCAGAGCAGATGTGCTCCATCACAGTCCAAGTCACTCTTGCACGCAGACAGGAGGTCCTGGAAGGTTTTCCAGGGGAAGCGGCACTCAAGTGAGGTTTTGAGGACTGAATAGGAGTTTGCCGGATAAAGTGGGGAAGGGCATTCCAGAGCAAGTGCGATGTTTCCAAAGTGTCAATCACTCCCCAACTCTAAGGAGACAGAATGACTGGAATGTGAATGGAAGGGTATGGAGGAAGGAGTTGGGAGGAGGAGATGAAGGCAGAGGAGGGCTGGGATGAAGGAAGGGTCAGCATCCTTAAAGAGGACTTTGTCTAAGGGCACTGGGGAGCCCTGCGGAGGTGTTAGGCAGAGAAGTGCAGATCCAGGCGCCTGTGCTTCAGACTTCCCAATGGTTGCCATGTGGAGAAACGTTTGAAGGGGGACAAGAAGGGAAGCAGGAAATGCAATGAAGAGATTATTGCAGGGTCTGGGTGAGAAATGATGGTGGCCTGGACCAGGCTGGTGGAGGGAGGTGGAAAGAAGTAGATGGATGGAGACCTAGGGGGTGAAATGAGGTAGGGGCATGGTTGGGGTGTGGGGCAGGAAGGAGGCCAGGACAAGGAGGAGGCAATTTGCTGGATAAAGCCAGGCTTTCTGAGACAGGGAAACTAGAGGGGCAGCTTGGGTGTGGAAGGGTTGGATGTGTCTGTGGGTCACCAGGGGAGAGGTCCAGTAAGCCGCTGGCTGCGGGGGTCTGGAACTCGGAAGAGAGGTCCAGGCTGGAGATGGAGTCGGGGTGCCCACAGCATTTGAAGCTATGCCACTCCTGGGAGAGTTGGAGCCAGGACAGGGCCGAGGACAGGCCCCGGGGGACCCTGCCTTGGGGGAAAGTGGCAGGAGAGACTGAGGAGCCCATCAAGAGAATTGTGGGAGGGAGCATTCTGGAAGCCAAGGCAGGAGCCAGAGGAGGGGATGGTGACGGAGAGGTCCTCAGTGGGAGGTCCTGAGAGGTAGCCACTGAATGATGTCATGGCAAGGCTGGAGGCCGTCCAGGAGAAACGTGGACCCCCCAGGCCGGCCTGACTGCAGAACTGGCCCTACCTAGCAGCCGCCGCCCATCACCACCCACACTTCTTCCTGCCAGGCAGGTGGTTGTCCGGAGAGTGGGGGACAGGGGTACTATCGAGGCAGTGCTAGATGGGGGAGCAGAGGGGGCACAGACCCATGACTCTGTCGACGTGTCTGACTTGAGCTTGAGGCTGAGGGGCAGATGTGTGAGGAGCCTTTCCTCCCACCTGAGCAGAAAATGCCACTTCACTTACCTGCTTGAGGTGGCCGGGTCCTCACCTGCAGGAGAGACCAGCTGTGTCAACAGTTATCCCAGGTGAGCAAGGTGTCCTCCTGGCAGGAGCTGGGGGGAGGAAGAACCTTCAGGTACTGGGGGAGGGGAGGTGTGATGGAGAAGGTACCCTTCACTTGGAGACAAGTAAGGCTCTAAAGGCAGAGGTTCTCAATGGATGAAATCAGAGTCTCTGCCACGAGTCCTGGGCACCAGGTGATTCAACCCCTCCAGGGTTGAAAACCACCGGCTGGGGTGAGCAGAAGCTCTCATGTACATTTTTTTTTTTTTTTTTTATAGATTTTTTTTTTTTTTTTAAAGAAATTCACGTTCTTTTATTTATTTATTTGTGACTGTGTTGAGTCTTCGTTTCTGTGCGAGGGCTTTCTCTAGTTGCGGCAAGTGGGGACCACTCTTCATCGCGGTGCGCGGGCCTCTCACCATCGCGGCCTCTCTTGTTGCGGAGCACAGGCTCCAGACGCGCAGGCTCAGTAGCTGTGGCTCACGGGCCCAGTTGCTCCGTGGCATGTGGGATCTTCCCAGACCAGGGCTCGAGCCGTGTCCCCTGCATTGGCAGGCAGATTCTCAACCACTGCGCCACCAGGGAAGCCCCATTTATTTTTTTTTAATAAATGTATTTATTTATTTCTTTTTGGCTGCTCCGGGTCTTCGTTGCTGCGCACAGGCTCCCTCCAGCTGCGGTGAGCGGGGGCCACTCTTTCATTGGGGTGCGCAGGCTTCCCACCGCGGCGGCCTCCCCCGCTGTGGAGCACGGGCTGTAGGCACGCGGGCTTCAGCAATCGCGGCACATGGGCTCAGTAGTCGTGGCTCACGGGCTCCAGAGCGCAGGCTCAGCAGCCGTGGCGCACGGGACCAGCTGCTCCACGGCATGTGGGATCCCCCCGGACCAGGGCCCGAACCCATGTCCCCTGCACTGGCAGGCGGATTCTCAACCACTGCACCACCAGGGAAGCCCTCTCATGTACATTTTAGTAACTGAAACAACGGAACCCCAAGAAGAGGCAGGATTTGGAGGGGCTGAGCTGGCTGTATCACAAGGTCAGCCTTTCTTTCTCCCTCTAACCCTCAGAAGCCCAGGTGTTGTCTACTCTAGGAAGGGCACCCCGTTCCACCCCCAGCCCCAGGTCTTGATCCAGCAAAATCCACTCAGACCCTTCCCTCCCTTGCTACTCGGGAGGCCTCCAGGCAATCCCAGCACGTCTAGTAAACCTCCCTGGATGGGCTTTTGTGTGGGTCAATGTCACCGCCATGGCTGGCCCGCAAATCAACCCCAGTGCCCCTCTCCAGTGTCAGGAAAGTAGAAGATCATCTGAAGGCTCCTCAGCCTACATCTGTCCTTGGATTAAATCGGAGCACAGAGAGGGGGCTGGGAAGCAGGTAGGGGCTCAAGAGAAAGAGGGGAAGGGTCCAAGTCGACGTGGTTGCCTTCCTTCCTGGAGGAGAGCTTCTGGGAGGTCAGAGGAGACTTGTCTGCTGGAATCTGGAGATTGCAGGCAGAACCAGGATCCCACCCCGCCCTGGGCGGGGCGGCCCTAGCACTCCTCCCCTCCCCGGAGAAATCTGGGAATGACCTGACTCTGCTGTAACCTATGACCTCCTCCTGGCCTCATTCTTAACAGGTTCTGCAGAGACAAACTAATCTAATCTCCTCCCGGAGTAGGAATTGAGAACTCTACAGAGAGGTTAGATGACTTTCCCAAGGTCACACAGCACGAGGTAGCCAAGTCAGTTCTAGAATCCAGGCTTGACGTGTGTTCTTAGGGAATTTAAAACCGCCACATGAATCATTTCACAGTCAAGGAATACTGAGCCCCGCATCCCTCCTAGAAGCTCACTGAGGGGAGGGGCATGTCTGTCTGTGTGTGTGCAGCCCGGGAGCCAGCAGCTGGGCGTTGGAGACCCCTCTTGCACACACACAAATCAACCTAAAGCCTCCAGGCAGGGCCTCGTGTGGCACGGAGGTGCTCTGCTGTACAGCCCTCCGTGAGCTCACAGAGGTGGGGATGGGGGTCGGGGGGACCCTTGCACAGACCAGGTGAGCAGCGAAGCGGGCAGAGGGTGGATGGGCGGTCACTGGGGGCACCAGCTACAGGCTCCACCACACTAGAGCAAGAGCAGCTGTCGGGGCACGGGGCAGAGGGAGAGGGAAAGGACCCAGCGTCCAGGACAGGCAGGACCTCTCAGGCTGTATGCAGGCCTAGCTTCCCTGCCCCTTTGTCCTTCCTGCCCATTGCTGGGCGGGCACCCAGGTTTGCGCCTTTGGAATTGTCTTTAGGATAGTGACTGTAGAGAGTAACAGGGGTCTGGAAGCGGGGAGGGGGGTGAATGCTCTGCGGAGCAGCACCAAGGATTCGGGACTCAAGCCACCTCTGAACGGGGGCTTCTCCCCTGCCTGACCGGCCCCTCTCTGGGGCTCTTGAGCACCCAGCCCTCGCAGGCTGGTTCCCCTTCCACCTGAGCTAAGGGAGGCTGGAGCTGGATAAGAATTCGAGGCCTGGGCCTTTGGGAAGTAGAAACCGCTGATCTAATCCACTGGGCCCTGAGGAATCTGGCAGGGCAAGAGGAAGGGGCTCCAGGGACCTGGCTGGCTGGCCCCGAGCTGTCTCCCCTACCCTGGAGCAGGGGTACTCTCATTATTAAAGCCCCACAATAAACGCCAGCCATAATCGGCCTCTCCTCGAGCAACACAGATAGCCCTTCCAGTTCGGAACAAGGAGCCAGATGAAGAAACTGCCAGACCCAACACAGCTGGGTTCTGTCCATGTAACAAATCTTTGGCTTGATGCCACAGCCTGTGTCCAAAGAGGTCTCATGTTCGCTGGTCCACCCAACACGCCAGGAAAGTCTCTCTGCTCTTCAGCTGCAGTGTCCGTCCAGCCTCCGTGCTTTCTCCAGTGATGCCGTCCTGTCTCTTGCTGCCGGCAGAGAGCCAGCCTGGGCCTGGAGGCTCCCTGTGCCCCCAAGTCAGAGGCCTGTCTTCGGGTGGTGGTCTGCAGCTCTCCCCGGAGTGTCTCAGGGTGCAAGCGCCTGAAGGAGCAGACGCCAGGCCACTCCCCTTTAGGGGTCCAAAGCACCGCCTTCCCAGAGCTATTTTGTTTACAGTTGTTTGTTGAGTGCATAAACAAATGAATGAATGAGTCACAGAAGTTAACCCACCTGGTTGCTAGATGGCGCCTTAAGAGTGATCATATTGGGCTTCTCTGGTGGCGCAGTGGTTAAGAATCTGCCTGCCAATGCAGGGGACACAGATTTAAGCCGGGAAGATCCCACATGCCGCGGAGCAACTAAGCCCGTGCGTCACAACTACTGAGCCTGCGCTCTAGAGCCCGCAAGCCACAACTACTGAGCCCACGTACTGCATTTACTGAAGCCCCCGCGCTCTAGAGTCCGTGCTCCGCAACAAGAGAAGCCACCGCAATGAGAAGCCCGCGCACCGCAATGAAGAGTAGCCCCCGCTAGCCACAACTAGAGAAAGCCCGCGCACAACAATGAAGATCTGACGCAGCCAAAAATAATTAATTAAAAAAAAAAAAAAAAAGAGTGATCATATCACATGCAGACAAGTTTGTGAAAGAAGAGCGAATGGGCGTGAAGCACAGCCAGGGGCTAGGGTGCCACCTGCCCTGGCACCTCAGTGCCTCCATCAGGGCAGAGGTTCCTAGATGGAATCCAACCCCTCTCACAGCCCTTGAGTGGCCCCAGAGGGGCCATGAGAGGCCTCCTCAGGACACTGAGATCTGGGCCAGGCCAGAGAGCCTGTTTTGGGGTGTCAGATCATGAGCCCCCTGAAACACTCAGTAGCTTACTTTCTAGGTTCTAACAGAAATGCCCAGAACCCCTGCTGGGGAACTCAGCTCTGCCTGATTCTGATCTTGGCCTTGCCAGGCAAGGGCCCAGGACCTTGGGAAGGCCTGCCACCTGCGTGGGACCCTCAGCATCCTCCCTTAGCTGTCACCTCAAGGGAGGCTGCATTCGCTATGACGGAGGCTCCCCGGAGGCCTGGGGGCCGCTCCAAGCTCTGAGCTGTAAGGGAAGGCCTGGGAATGACCCTGCTGCCTGCCTTGCGGGGCCTCCAAACCAGGCAGGCCGCAGTGAGGCCAGGCCTTCCTGTGGACGCAGTGAGTGCAAGACAGGCCCTCCTCCTGGCGCTGGGCAGCAGGGAGCTCCTGAGACTGACGCCAACCACGGGTCCAGAGGAGCCGTGCTGGGCTTTCAGAAAAACATGACTCTCTTCCTCAGTACGAGCAAATTTTGGAAAACTTTTAAACAAAGAAACCACGTGGGGAGAGTGGAAAAGGAAAAGAAGGGGAGGGCAGGAGAGGGCAACTTTTTTTCTGAGAACACTTACTTCTCTCTGAGTAGCCAAGCAAGGCCTAATCCCAGCAGTTTTGGGGCCAGATTCAATAAAAAGTCTGTCTGCAGAGGCCTGAGCAAAGCCACAGAAAATAAATACTTCGTGGCTTGTCCGGTCTCCTGCCGCCTGGAGCCCGGTGGGCCGTTCTATTGACTCTCAGCCCAGTGGGATATGGACGAGTGTGGAATTCTCTCCCCAGCCAATCAACTTCCTCTCCCCAGTTAGGACCATTTAAAAATCATAAGTAGAGTTTCCGGCGTGGAAGGGGAAAAACAGAAGAGAGCATATTTTGGTTGAAGAAAGAAAAAAAGAATTGCAGAAAGACCAATATTTTCGAGCAGAGTCCAGAGCCGTTGGACAGTCTTGTTTGTGTGAAATAATACTGGGGCGAGAGCCCTCCCTCAGCTCTCACACTCCCACCTCCTGTCTCCTTGAGCAAATTCTCGTCTCTGTGGGGTGGAGGCTGGGAGGAGCCCAGTGCCCTGGGGCCCTGGCCAGGGCTGTGGGCTTCGCAGGCTGAAGGGCCAACGGCAGCTCTGTAGGCCCCTCTGGGTGACAGCTAGGAAAGTCACGGGCAAAAAAGAGTGCTGGGAAACGGAGACAGAAAAATACTCAGGGCCACGGTGAAGAGTTGAACTGAGGCTCGCCGGTCAAAATGGAACAGATTTTTATAAACGGAGGAAGTACAGAGTCTGATGCTGTGGGTCTTTTCCAGGGAGGATAAGGTGTGCCTGATGGGTGGGTGGATGGTCCGAACAAATGGGAAGATGGCAGGAGAGCAGAGTTAAACCCCACCCCGGGGCCTGGGGACAAAAATCCCCAACTTTTTACCAGGTTACAGGTCAAAGGGTGTGGACAGTCATCTTGGGGTGTGAAAAGTCCTAACTAACCCCAAAGTCAGGCCGCAAGAATGTGACCTCTTTCCACTTCCTGCATTTCCTAGACCTTCCCTCAAAAGTGGGTGCCTGATAGGCTCCAGGGAGGGCCTGTAGGGTGGGGAGTGAATTCGCACTCTTCCCCTGCACCCCAAATTCTAGGAAGAAACAATGATGGGTTCTTGTCTTCCAAAGGAAGGACAAAGTAGAGGGCTGGAGGGCTCTGGGTCTGGGTTCTGTCTGGGGCAGCCTGAGCTTGAAGTGCTAGGTCCCCCTCTTTTAGTGCTGCCACCTCTGAAGGTCTGGCGGGGCTGCTGGAGGGCCGTGGACTCAGCCTACAAATATATCTATCCCCTGACATGACATTCCACCCTCTGAGAGTGACTCTACTGAGAAACACCGTTCTCTCCAAGTTCTTATTTGAAAATGCAGGTAGTCTGGAGAAGGCTGATTCCGAGAATGTGCCTCTGACTGAGCTCCTTGGGGACAGGAGGATGGGACGGTCCTGGCCCAACTCCCAGGGGACTTTGGGTCGGCTGTTCCCCTTTCCAGTAGAGCCAACTCTTCCCCAAAACTCTCCCCGATGGAACTCAAAGTCAGCATTTGGTGGCTCATTGTACGGAAGGAGACTCTCAAAGCCCGTGGTTTGGGGAAGGGAGAAAGGAAGGAAGAAAAGGATGAGTAGAAGGTGCTGAGGACAGTCTTAGGCCTGGTCCCCACTTTCCGAGGGTAGTTGTGGGTAGCTTAAGATAAGCTTTGCGAGCAGGAGCTACTACATCTCTTCAGTATCTGTATTTATGATGAGTGGTAACATCAACTAGTCAAATCCAAGTATCTAAAATACCCCATAGGAACAAGATTTAAATAGAAAAGACTTCTGAGCAGCCCAACAGATGTCAAAAACCCATGCTCCAAAACACTAGCTCTTTACTAGTTGGTGAGACCTTAGTCAAAACCTTTGAACCTTTACATACAATTGTTAACTGCCTGTGTGAGCTAGTGTCCAAACCAGTGGATGAGTAAAAGGTGAAAGGAGAGAAAAGTACTGTTAGAAGAAAAAAGTGATCCAAACTCAGCTGTCTGGATTGTTTGGAATAGGACGAGGGGCTCGCCTTCATAGTTGCTCTGAAGTCATGGCCCAAGGAAATAACAAGATTCACATAGGGGACCACAGTCACCAAGAAAAGAAAGCATTCCATTCTGCTCAGGGGAGGATGTGACGGATTTAAGAAAGATTTCTATTAAAAATTGAACACAGCTTTTTACAATGAACATAGCTCTAAATTTTAAAGGGATAAACACTCACTGAGCATCAGGTTTCTCCTCCAGCTGAGCTGGGAGTAGAAATTTTACTGCACAAAGCTCTGATTCCAGCAAGCTCCCCGGAAGCACCTCTGGAAGCAAGAATAGGAATGGGGGTCCTGCCCCTCAAGCCTACATCAGTGACCCATCAGCACTCAGGCCCCAGGGCCTCTAGAGCTCTTGAGCTCTCCAAATGTGGCTGGCGCAACTGTGGAAGTTCATCTTTCATTTAAGTTTAAATAGCCACGTGAGGCTAGCGGCTACCCTTTCCGGAAAGCACAGTGACCCTTAAGGGGCTCCACAGGGTCCCCTCAGGCTGCACAGACACGCTGCTCACTGCCTTGTCGGCCTGGACTACCACAGGCATTCATTCATTACACATGCCACAGTTATTAAGCACCTATTTTGTACCCAGCAGAAAAAGATTATCTGGTGAAACATTTGGGTGAGCTATCAGACCCTCCCTTCTTCTCCATTTTTCCTTCTTTTCATAAGCAAAGCCTGATTGCCTACTAAGTGTTCCGTGCTGCATAGCAATTGTTCTCCAATTACTGTGAGCACCAGAATCACAAGGAGACTTGTTAAAAATGCAGAACTCCCCTCCGGACCCATTAGATCGCCTGAATCTGAACCTCCGGGCGGCCGGGTCCTACATCTGAAGCTCCTTGCAAAGAATAAAGAACAATGGCGGGTGCTTTTCGACCAAGAGTTTAGAATTTAGAAGGTGCGATTAAAACAAAACAAACACCAGAAAAACCAGGCCTGTAAACAGTGAGCTGTTTTTACAAACAGCTATTTCTCAAGGACTGTCTGCAAATAACCCAGAGAGGACTAATACCATAAGCCTTTTTATGGTGATCTCTTAAAGGAATTTGTTGGGCAGATGTTTTTCCTACCCAGAAGGTGAATAACTGCCGGGGAAGATCCGGCCTCCAGTCCTGCCTGTGTGACCTTGACAGAGGCCTTACCCTCTCCCTTTCTGTCCCCTGTCACCAAGCTTCATGGAAATGTTGCAGGAAAGGGGACACCTTCCAGGGCCCGAGAGTGGGCTCTTGCCAAACACTCGGAAATGAATTGTCCGAGGAGACACACGTGCTGGCAAAGCAAGAGATGTTATTGGGAAGGGGCGCCTGGGTGGAGAGCAGGAGGGTATGGGAACCCAGGAGAACTGCTCTGCCACGTGGCTCGCAGTCTCCGGTTTTATGGGAATGGGGTTAGTTTCCGGGTTGTCTCTGGCCAATCGTTCTGACTCAGGGTCCTTCCTGGTGGCGCACGCATCACTCAGCCAAGATGGATTCCAGCGACCAGGAATCTGGGAGGTTGGAAGGACATATGGATGGGCGCCTCCTCTCTCCTTTTGACCTTTCTCGAATTCTTCCGGTTGGTGGTAGCTTGTTAGTTCTGTGGTCCTTAAACAGGACCTCCTGTTTAAGAGAACTCATGCAAGTGGTTACCATGTTGCCTGGCCAGGGTGGGCGGTTTCAGTCAGGTTTCCCCTAACAGAAACTTGAAGAACCTTGAGCTAGGAGGGGCTCTGACCTGCAGAGGGGGTGAGGAACCAGAGTCCCCCCACCCCGCCCCCCAAAAAGGACAGGTAGACCTTTCTGCACGTTGGGAAATTTTCAGCTTCAGCTTGGAAAACATTATGATCTTATCGTATTCTGGTTCAACGGGAACGAATTCAGAAAATGCATAGATGGGGTTCTAACTCAAACTGGTTCATTGGGTACTTTTTGAGTTAAAAAAAAAATGGATTTAAGTAATGAGTCAGTAAAAAAAAAAAAAAATCTGAGCTCAGGATTGAACATTTCAGGTGGAAGGCTTTGATTCATTGGTTCAGTTTAAGTCACTTGTTGTTCAGATCAACTCAACAGCATTTATTTAGCACTTAAATTTCTTCCACGAATGGGTGTGGGATAGTCTCATGGAAATTCTGCTCAGCTGGGGAAAGAGACAAGTAAACAGTCTCACTCCCCAGGAGCGAAACACCCAGGAACCCCAACAGGGAGTGACAAGTTCTGGGTTAGGCTGGCAGCGGAGGGGTGATGTGGTTTTGGGCACCGAACAGTGAGTGAGGAGGGGTTTCCCAGGCTGTGGTGATGAGAAAAGGAAACAGGAAGGTCACAGAAGCTGTGGGGTGCACGCAGCCGCAGCAGAGGGGAAGGGGGCACTTTGGTCTGCAGGGGGGCCATGGGCTTGGAGAGGTGCCCAGAGCACACCACGGGGACTCCGTGCTGGGCCTCTGCACTTGCCACTGTCCCCATCTGTGGTGTGGGAGCTCTGTGAGTACCATAAATCCCCTGCGTGGAAAGAACAGTGTTGCATTTATTCAGTACTTATTTAACAGCTTTATTGAGATATAATTGACATACCATACAATTCACTCAAAGTGTACAATCGAATGGGTTTTAGACTATTCACTGATATGGGCAACCATCCCCACTGTCAGTTTTAGAACATTTTCATCACCTCAGGAAGACCCTCCATATCCTTTAGCTATCACCCTCCAATCCCTCAACCCCAGACCCCCATCCCACCCCGGCCCTAAGCAACCACAACTGAGTCCCCTTAAAACCAAGTTCCTCTGCCAAGGTTATGATTAACCTCTCTTCCCAAAACGTTATTCCTTTTTTTGTCCAACACCTGTTCCCCTCAAGATTGAGGAGTATCAAAGAAAAGGGGGGAATTGAAACCAAGTAGGACACTGGGGGGCCCTCCTGTGTACAAAAGCCTTCCCATGTCCCCCATTTCTTGTTTGGAGGAAAAATGGTTCAGCCTCCGAGACCTTCCCTGAGTTCCAAAGGGCAGATTCAAACAGTTACTAATTAAGGGAGTGAGGGAATGCAGAAAGAAACAATAGTGCGCCATGGGGCCTGGTCTTGGTTCCTCCTGCGGGGATGTGCATAACAATGTGATACAGATCTCTGAGATATCCTGCAGGAACTAAGGCCCCCACCCAGGTGGAGGTTGGTAACTTCAGGCTGAGTACAAGGATGTGGATCCCTTCTGGCTGGAACCAGAAGGCTGATGATTGAGATTCCTGGAACACTGCCCTGTTACCTCACCACCAACCAGTCAGAGGAAGGTCACACACCCTGCAGCCCTCCCCCCAAATCTTGCCTATTAAAACTCTTCCCCCAAAACCATCAGGGAATTTGGGCCCTTTGAGCATGAGCCACCACGTTCTCCTTGCTTGGCCTTTGCAATAAACCTTTCTCCACTCCAAACTCTGACGTTTCCGTTTGTTTGGCCTCACTGTGCGTCAGGCACACGCACTTGGGTTCAACAACATAGCCACTAACCTACTTTGTTTGTATAGATTTCCTTACTCTGAACATTTCAAATAAATGAAATCATACAATATGTGACTTTTTGCATCTGGCTTCTTTCATTTAGCATAATGTTTTCAAGGCCCATCCACGCTCTAGCATGTATTAGTACTTTACGCCTTTTTATGGCCAAATAATATTCCGTTGTATGGATATACCATGTATTACTTATCCACTGGTCCTTTGATGGACATTCGGGTTGTTTCCACCCTTTGGCTGTTGTGAATAATGCTGCTGTAAACATTCCTTGTAGGAGTTGTAAACAAACTTGTAGGAGTTTCCATACAAGTCCTTCCTGTTATGACTCCCATGTTCCAGATGAGGACATGTGTTTTCATTTCTCATATACCTAGGAGTAGAATTGCTGGGTCGTAAGGTAGCTCTAATTGTTTGAGGAATGGCCAGAATGTTTGATATTTATACATTTATTTTGAGGAGAAGGAAACGAACGAGGAGATGGCAGTGATCATGGAAATCTGCTCAGAGCCAAGGTGAGCCCATGTTTGGGAAAAGGAGGCGTTAGGAAAGCAATCAGATCACTGTGAGTGCCATTGCCATCTTCCAAGTGACAGTGCCAACTGGGAAGAGACAGGCACAGGGCCAGCACCTGTGGCCATCCACCTAGTGACCGAGGGAACCTCCTTGTCACTGCCCCACCTTCCAAAAACCAAGGCCCAGGCTGAGTCTCCAAGAAAGAAGCACAGCAAACACATCTTCACCCAGCCGGGCATCTCTCCCTTCAGACACAGTTAAAGACAAAGATAAAGGTCTGGCAGGATGAAGAGACTTCTTTGAGGGCCTGTCCATGCTGGCACACTGGTTGAGCTCCTAACTATTTACCAGGAGCTGCTAAGCAAGTACACGTATTCTGTACACACAGGGCTCACCATGTGTCAATCACTGTTCTAAACCCTTGCCTGACTGAAATGCTTTAAATCCTTCCAACAACCCTGTTCTGGCTTCCTGTTCTGGCTCCCATGTTTCAGACGAGGACACTGAGTCACGGGGGAGCTAGCTTTCCCAAGGTTGAACAGTGTAGTTCATGGTGATGAGGCTGGGATGTGAAGGCAGCCTGTGTGGCTCTAGTGCCCACCTCACCACATCGCCTCAACTGTTCTCTCACAAGGACAAGGTTGACACCCTCATTTCACAGACAAGGACACTGAGGCTGAGTTGGATACCCTTTTCCAAGGCTGAAGACTCTAGCCCAGTCTCCAGCCCACGCCAAGGCCTCCCTTTATGGTGACAGGGGACAGAGCTCAGCACGCAGTGAGTCACAGTGATTGGAGTTACGGGCGTGCATCTCCTCTAAGAAGTTCTCCATGACAGCTCCCCTGGTCGGGGTTACAGGTGCCCCCTCTGGGTTCCCGCAGCTCCCACGGAGGCTTCTACCATGGCCCAGCTCGCTGTGTGTGACCATTGGCCTGCAGGTGGCCGACGCTCACTGACTGTGAGCTTGACCTCGTCCGCTCTGCATCTGCAGCCCTGAGCCCAGGACCTGGCCCAAGCAGGCGCCGAACAAGCATGTGGGTGCTAAACAGGAGAACCATGACAGCGAGGTCCGGGTAATAAGTGACAGAGGGGCTGGGGGAGGGAAGAGCTGAGGTGCACCTTGAGCCAGGTCCTGGAGGGGGGGCACCCAGAGCAGCGGAGGGGTGGGGACCCCACATGGGACAGGGACTTCCAGTGGGGAGGGCTGGGGGGTCCTAGGGCCCTGCGGTCTAACAGTCCAGAGAGCCTGCAGGTGGGGGGACTGCTGTGCTGCGAGGCGGGGGGGAAGGCCAGAGGCACAGGGAGCACAGACCGGGCCTTTGTGCAAAAGAGAAGGTGCCCTTCCTCCCTCGGGGGTGCCCAGCCCCGCCCAGGACCTTGGGAGCTGTCCGGACCCCTCATCTGGGCCCCTCGGGTAGGACACAAGCTGTGCACTGCATGTGAGATTCTCTGGGGCTGTGTGGGGTGTATGCACAGCGTGGTGTGTGTGTGTGTGTATGTGTGTGGTGTGTTTCTGATGTGTGTGAATTTGCACTGCAGTTTCTAAATCTCCTCGGCTGGTCGGCCTCTGAACAATGAGGGGTGTGAGGGTCCTGCTTCCCAAAACCAGAGACGCGGGGTGTCTTTCAGAGGACGTCACGGTGGCTTTCACCCTGCTCCCTTGGACCGGGGCTGACACGGATCCTGCAAGATGCCGAGAACAGGCTGTTGGCCCCCGGTGGGTAGGCCACAAGCCTGCCTTCCTTCCCTCGGCTTATTCCTTAGTTGGTGAGGGGAAAGGTGTAGACAGAGAGAAAGGAGGAAAATGTTCCCAAGGGGGTCACGGGGCCTGGTCACCAACACTGTGGCTCAGAAGGAGACCCAGGAGGACAGACTGGGGGTCCACATAAGGAAGAAGAATGTTTTGGAAACCAGAGATACCCAATAGTGGAGGAGGCGGCCTCATAAGGGACTGAGCCTTCCACCCCAGGACTGTTCCAGCAGAAGCTGGGGCCCACCGAGGACCCCGTGGTGTCAGAGGATTCTCTCCTTTCCGGGGCAGGGTGTGGATAAGGGAAAAACCCACAGATCCCTTCCATCCTGAGGTTCTGAAAAGGGACCAGGGCCTCTCGGGATGCCTCCCAGGAACTGCTCTTGCTCTCAATCCCTGGAAATTACTTAATACTTCCTCACTCCCACCCTCCTCCCTGCAAGTACTCCAGGCTATCAGGGTGTGGAGGGGAATTTAGAGCCCACCCTCCCATTTTACAGGTGAGGACACGGAGGCCCTTACAGAAAAGGGACTTGCCAAGGTCACGGTGGTGCCAACATTCATGGGCGCGTGTTGAACCAGGCACCCAGCTGAGCACTTCCCGGCTTCTCACTACAACTCCTGAGGGCCCTGTCTCCATTTCACCCAGACTGAGAGAGGGTCATGTGCCCCAGGTCCCACCACTAGAAAGAGGAGGGGCCGCATTCTAACAGGGTCCCCTCTGCTTCCAAAGCCCTTCCAGGTGACCCTGAACCTCAAACCTCGGTGTCCCCCACACAGCGATAAAATCAGGTAAGTCCACTGAGAAATGTAGATGGTCCCTCTTAGTGATGTCTGCTGGGATTATTCTAGTGAGGCTGGGCGAATCATTTTATCTCTTTGAGCTTGTTTCCTTCATTGTAAGGTGGGGGTAATAACAGTAACACTAATATTCAGGACTTGTACAATTTCAGTAAATAACATAAGCAAAGGCTGCTTTTTGGAGCCCTCAACAAATAACATTACTCCTTCCTCAATCCCTTTCCCTCGCCAAAGTTTTATGGGTATAGTGTTTTAAGTTATTTCTTTCAATGCATTCTCAAATGTTAAGAATGATGCCAAAGGCTGATTAACCACATGACTTTGACAAAACTCCCAGACTCCTGAGACTAATGGCATCAGTCAATTTATTGAGGTATAATCTACATACAATAATATGCACCCATTTGAGAGTTTGGTGAGTTTTGATAGCTATATACACCCATGTAACCGCTTTGATCAAGATATGGGACATTTCCGTCATCCCAGAGTTGCCCTGTCCCCATCTCAGTCACCTCCCTCTGCCCCAGCCCCAGACAACCAACGGCGGTCTATGGCTTAGATTTGTCTTTTCCAGCCTTTTTACAAGGGGGTCATACAGTACGTACTCTTTTGTGTCTGGCTTAGATTCATCCACTGTTTCTTGCGTCAGTAATTCGATCCATTTTATTCCTACACAAGGATCTAACAAGTAAGCCGGTTGCTTCAAGGTGGCTCCTCTGACAGGCTGCGCTCAAGAACTGGCCAGTCTCCTGCTCAACTGTATCTTCGGTGCTAACCACGCAGGGCCTGGCCCTTAGTAGGCGCTGAAGTTTGCAGCGAGGAGATTAATTAAACATGCAATATTTGTGAGAAGCCTAAACCGCCAGGCCCGAGGTGGTGAGTCACTTCATCGCTTTTCAAGCAGCCCCACCAGAGTGGAGAAGACGGGGTAAAAACTCTAATATGATGAAGTGGAAAGGAAGGTTTAAAGTAAAGAGCTGAAGCCGACCTGGGAATAGTCCCTGCGTCCAATTACCCAGCCCAGCTCGGCCTTCCCCGCCCCCGACCCCACCAGGGATAATTAAAACCTCGTCGCCTCTGTCGCTTCCCCGGGGAGGCGGCGATGCTCCCGGAGTGAATGTGATCTGAGGAATGAATAACGACACAGTGGCCTCCTTGTTCGGCGGCCGGGGAAACTGAGGCCAGAGAGCGGGAGGGAGGCCGCCGGGTGACTGGAGTCTGGGTCACCGCGTGAGTCAGCGGCGCAGACAGGCAAGATTGCTGTCATTAAGGTTTACAGGTCCACCGCCGCCACCGCGGCTGTACGGCCCGCGCCCCGCCCGCCCGAGTCCCCGCCGCGGGCGCGCCTCCCCGCGCCCCGTTCAGGCCACCACGCCTCGGCGCCTGGCGAGGGCGCCCCAACTCACCCCAGCTGCACACAGAGCGCAGCCGCGGGAGCTCGGCCGCCCGCGGGGGTGGGAGGGGGGGGGGCGCGAGCCCGTCTCGGCCCCGCCCCGCGCCGCCGCGCCTCCGCCTCTTCTCCGGCTCCCCCTGGGCCCGCCCGCCCGCTGGCAGCGTGCTGCATCGGGCCGAGCCGGGCAGCTGGAACCTGAGCCCTGGGGTGGCCCCCGCCCCCGCCCCCGCCCCCGCCCCGGCTTCTACCTGCGCCACCCGCGCGGCGCCCCGGGAGGCGGCGCGGGCGCTCAGAGCGCGGCGCCGGGCTGACGGCGCACGGCCGGGCCCCGGTCTCCGCCCGGCGCCTTCGCTGCGGGCGCGTTCTCGCCGCCCCGCTCCCCCCACCCCCTTCCCCAGCCACCTCCCCTTCCCCAGCCGCCTCCCCTCCCCCCTCCCCCGCCGCCCCATCCCCCTTCCCAGCCGCCGGCCCCCCTCCTCAGCCGCCCCCCAACTCAGTCTCTCGGGCGCTCGCCGAGCTAGTCCTCCCGGATCCCCAGGCCTCGCGCCGCCGCCGCCGCCGCCTCCACCACCACCACCACCACCACCCGGCTGAGTCACCCGTGACTCGGGCCTTGGACCCTCGCAGCCCGGAAGGGGGATGGAAGTCCCTGGGATGTTCCCTGCAGCTATTTTAGAGGTTCAGCGAGCATCTCCCCCAGTCCTACAAGAGAATCCCCCTCTCACCCCAGCCTCGGTGGCTCCGCCTCCTCTGAACCCCGCTGTAAACGATGTTCCCCCCTCCTTATATTCTCCCCCTACCCTGGGCCCCGTCCTTTTTTTTTTTTTCTATTCTTTTTTTTGAGGCCTTGTCTTTTAACCCGGCTTCCTTGCCAGCCACGGCAACGGCGGGACCCCGGTGCCCCTGACCCATTCCTTAACTCCTCCCCAGATGCCTGGCCTCTTGTGGGAGCTGGGGGAGGTGGGGAGAGGGGAGGATGCAGTTACTGAGGGGACCTGGCCATGGGCCTGTGTCCAGCGGGTGGGAACCGCGAGCATGGTGGGGCCGGGGTCAGGCGGAACCAGCACCCTGCTTAACCTGAGGGGTGTGGACCTGAATGCGTCCTTAAGTGTTTAAAAATTGTCTGGCCGTATAGAGAAGAACACTGGAACCTTTAAGTCCCCATCCTCTCGCCTGAGTCCAGAGTGAAACTCCAAACATACTTATTAAGAAACTGTTGCTGTATTTTGACTGGTTTACATAAATTTTCCGTTAAGGGGCGGGGTGGGGGGAGATGATGGTGGGCTTGTGGAATCCTGAAAATAACTTTTAATGGAGCGAAGCCTTCCATTATGGGAAGCGCCTGGACGCGAGAGGCGTCTGGAGGCCTAGGTTCCCGTCACAGCCCTGCCACCAACTGGCTGAGTGACTGGGTCACCTCGCTGCCCCTCCCGGCCAGTGTTAGGAAAGTGGACTCGGTGTGTAAGGCCAACGCCCCTCACCCGGATTGGAGCGATTGGAGGAACTGTCTATACCGTTAAGAGACAGAGCAGGTGGGTTTTCCTTTCTTAAAATGCTCCGATACCATAGAGAGGCAAAGTGGAGATGAGGTTAAGAATAAAAAAGGTGAAAGCAGTTTGCTTTCTGAATGGTGTGCTCTGTGCCTAACTCCAGTTATATTTATCACTCAGTCAAGGTCAAGGTAACTTTCAAGGGTCTGTGCAGTTCCATTAATTATATACTACCCTACCTCTATGGGGAAACCTCCCCTGAGAACTATTTCCTACATGGCTTCAGAACCTTCAGACATTTGTACAAAGTCCCCCAAAGGGACATTCTGGGAGGGGCACCAAGGTCCTGAAAGGAGGGACTTTTGCTAGATGGAGAGAAGAATGAAGGTGGACAGGTGATGTCACCTTGATGTGTCACATTTCGGGTGAAGCTTTAGTACCATGAAGCTTTACTACCTGGTCATGTGCTCTGGGAACCTGTCTGACTCCTTTTCCCCTCCCCTCTGCTCTGCGGGGGTGGGAGGTGGAGGTGAGAGTGGGAGAGAGCCCATGTTCATTCTGTGCTAAGCCAAGCAAGTGTCAGGGGCGCCTTCCACAGCCTCCCGCCAGCTGCAAACATGCGTAGTATCACTTCTGTGATGGGCCAGATGCGGCATTGGGAGAAAAGCAAAGGGTTTAATTTTAAATGATGGAATGGTGAGAAGAATGAAAGAGGAGGTGATTAGTGCTCAACCTTGAAAAAAGGCAGGGGAACACTTACTTTAAAAGGTTTTCATTGGTCCTGTTCTGAAGAACTCACTCACTCCTCCTGTGCTAAAATCCCAGGCCAGCTCAGACCTGCAGTTCTGGATTGCCTAAGCGCCTCCCTGTTTTTTCCCTTTGAACACCAGCTCTCTGAGCAAAGGCCTCTTTTGCCCTCCCTGTGGTGCCCTCTCCCTTTTCTTTTGTGTGTGTGTGTGTGTGTGTGTGTGTGTGTGTGTGTGTGTGTGGTGCATGTGTGTATGTCTAGCTGGCTCCTATCTTTACATAGCAGTTTTCCAGGCTGGCAGTTCGGAGGCCTGGCAGGAGGAGAACCTCTCTAATTTATTCTCCTAGCTCTGCATCCTGACTTAACTTGGGGCAGGTCTACATCACAGTCTCAGTCAAGTGAGTGAGGAAAGTGGCTTCAAGCAAACTGAAAACCATTTGGGAGAAGAGACGGTAGGCATACAGGTTGAGCACATACTCGAACCATAGCAACAAACCAAAATCAGGGGAAAACCCTACAAAACATCAAACTAGATTTAAAGTTGTTTGCAAATGGCTGGTTTGTGCCACATAATAAGGCTGGGCTGTTTCCCACCATGAGGACTGCTTGCATCTTGAGGGGAAAAGATGGGTCAAAACTGGCCAATCTGCTCTTTGAACATATGACTGATTCTAAGGCTGGGGCAGGAAATACTCAAAATAAGTCTAGAGAATCCTGTAGTGCCAGAAAGCAGGAAAGTACTGAAAGATCAAAAGGATGGGGCATGCAAAAGGGCGGCAGGAGCCCCAACCTGAAAGAGCTCCTGATGGCCAAGGCTGAAACAATTCAAACAAAAGAATAGATAACATCATATTGGATTTTAATCCCAAGGGTAAAATAAATACCCGTGAATGAATCCATACTGATACAAGAAGTGATTGATTGATTGATTGAATGAATGAATAAATAAATAAATAAATGAGAGAGAAGAGTCAAATCTCCCACACAGATAACTCCAAATAATTTATGTAGATATTCTTTCCTCAAAGAAGTGGAGCTTAATCCCCTTCCCCTTGAGTGTGAGCTGCACTTAGTGACTTAGTGCACTTAGTGACTCGCTGCTAAGGTTACAGTGTGGAAAGGTAGGAGAGAGTTACTTTGCAGTGCAGAAACCTGGCAAACACAACCTCAGCCGGGTGATCAAGGTCAACATCATCAGGGATAAGTTATGTCAATAGCGTGTACTCCTGATTTGATGTGAGAACAGCACTTCACCTCTGTAGGCTTCCTCTCCAAAATCCATAACCATGAGAAAAACATCAGACAAACCCAACTGAGGGGCATTCTACAAAATACCTGACTGGTACTCCTCAAAACTGTCAAGGACATCAAAAACAAGGAAAATCTGAGAAATTGTCACGGTCCAGAAGAGCCTAGGGAGACGAGGATTAAATGTAATGTGGTATCCTGGATGGTTCCTAGGAGGGAAAAAGGACATTAGGGAAAAACTATGGAATCAGAATGAAGTATGAGGTTGAGTTGATAGTAATATACAAATGCAGTTTCTGAGTTGTGACAAAATGGTACCATAGTAATGTAAGATATTAACAATAGGGGAAATTGAGTGAAGGATAAATGGGAACTGTCTGCACTGTCTTTGCAACTTCTCTATAATGTAAAACTATTCTAAAAGGAAAAGTTTTTTTTTCTTTTCTCTAAAGCTAGTCTGGGGACTTCCCTGGTGGCGCAGTGGTTAAGAATCCGCCTGCTAATGCAGGGGACACGGGTTCGAGCCCTGGTCCAGGAAGATCCCACATGCCGCGGAGCAGCTAAGCCCGTGCGCCGCAACTACTGAGCCTGTGTTCTTGACGCACGAGCTACAACTACTGAAGCCTGCGCGCCTAGAGCCCGTGCTCCGCAATAAGAGAAGCCACCGTACTGAGAAGCCCGCGCACCACAACGAAGAGTAGCCCCCACTTGCCACAACTAGAGAAAGCCTGCGCGCAGCAACGAAGACCCAATGCAGCCAAAATAAAAATTAAAAAAATAAAACTAGTCTGGCTTGGGTCTTAGGATCGCAGGATCTAGGTGATTCTAAGAAGGGGAAAGGACTAGCAAAGTAGCCCCAGGGACCCTGAGAGAGACTGCTGAGACTCATTTGGTGAGTTGATCAGGCAGAGTAAAATACTTCGGTTTTTAAATCGCTTCATGGTCCATATAGAGTGAATTTAAAGCCGCTTGCAGGTTGCCCAATCAAAAACAATGCCATCCCCAAATTCCTCTACATGTGAACTTAAAGTTTCAGTTGCTTATAAAGAAAGTGCTTTTAAAAATGTGGTGATCCCTTTTATAGAAAGTTCAAAAGCAGGCAAAAATAATCCCAGGTGTGAGGAGTCAGGAAAATGGTTAGTTACCCTTGTTGGGGGCGGGGACTGGGAGGGAATGAGGAGGGGAGTTTCTAGGTACCCGTGATGTTCTTGTTTTTGACCCGGGAGCTGGTTATATGGGTGTATTCAGTTTGTGAAAATTCATCAAGCTGTATGTTTATGATCTGTGCACTTTTCCGTACGTAGGTTATATGTCAAGAAAAAGTTTATAAATCATAAAATAAGTTGATTTTAAGCATTAAACTTTAATGCTGGGAGACACCAACATCCCTCTCTCCTCCCTCCAGGAAGCACAATCTAGAAAGTCAAATAGTTTGCCTAAGGGCAGATGCAGCGGGCCCTCCCAGAGCCCTGATGTGTGGGTCCCTGCTAACCAGGGCTTTCGTGCTGGACCGCTCTGTGGAGCAGCAAGAACTCTTTAACCAGAGCACAGGGCTGGGTACAAGCACATCTTCGGGGAGGGCACTGCAATGAGGGGCAGCACCAGCACAAACCTGGGTGACTTTGATCAAACTTTTATTCATCTGTGCCTCAGTTTACCTACTGTTAAAGAGGATCTTGACTACTGCATGTGTAGATCAGCCAAAAATGTTGCCCTGTCATTAAGTTAGACTAGTCGTGGTCTGTTAGCCTCCTCAGATCCCACTGTGTGCTTAGATCCCTGGAATTTTGTGCCTGGAAAATAGGGGCGTGGCAGAAATGCTGGTGACAGTAGCTCTGGCTCAGGGTGACAAAGGGGAGAGAAGCTGACCAGAGCTGAAAGGCTGGACTCTTCCCAGGACTCTGTCTTGAACTAGAATGACCTCAAAGGGTCATTCAGAGAACGGACGGGTAGTCTAGCATAGAGGTCGCTGAGCCCCATAGGGGTAAAATGACTTGCCTGAGGTCACCTGGCTGATGGGCTCCCTGAAGGTTCCTAGCTCAGTAATGTCCATGAACTATCTGGACTAAACAGGCTGCTGCTGTGACCATGAACTTTGTTTCCTTAAATAAAGTTTTTGTCCACAATTTCTTTCATTAAATAAAATATAGAAAACATAGAAAAGTGAAAAGCATCACACAACCAGAATTTACTTGTTCCAACATTTAAAAATGCAACTGTCTGGAAGTTTATTTTTTTTGGATTCTGTGTTGTTGTTTTTTTTAACATCTTTATTGGAGTATAATTGCTTTACAATGATGTGTTAAGTTTCTGCTTTGTAACAAAGTGAATCAGCTGTACATACACATATATCGCCATATCTCCTCCCTCTTGCGTCTCCCTCCCTGGAACGTTTTACATTGCAAAAGAACACCTACTGTGACATAACATTTTTGTAGTTTATTGATTGATTGATTTTTGGCTGCGTTGGGTCTTCGTTGCTGCGCTCGGGCTTTCTCTAGCTGCGGTGAGCCGGGGCTACTCTTCGTTTCTGTGCATGGGCTCCTCATTGCATTGGCTTCTCTTGTTGCGGACCACGGGCTCTAGGCGCGCGGGCTTCAGTAGTTGTGGCACGTGGGCTCAGTGGTTGTGGCTGGCGGGCTCTAGAGCACAGGCTCAGTAGTTGTGGCGCTTGGGCTTACTTGCTCAGCTGCATGTGGGATCTTCCCGGACCAGGGCTCGAACCCGTGTCCCCTGCATTGGCAGGCGGATTCTTAACCACTGCGCCACCAGGGAAGTCCCTGTAGTTTTTTAATATTTAATTTTTGTGGCTAAGTTAAGCAGGAGAACGGGAACTCTTGGTTTACATCGTTGGGAGTTAAATGCATCTTCTGAAGGAGGAGGAATGGAGGACATGGCCAAACTGCCTTATGCCCAGGAAATCCCATGGAGGCCTTTGGAGGGGTTTCTCCGGAAGAATTATACCAGCAAACATCAAACTCACTAGCGCTTTAAGAACTGGGTTCAGGCTATATTTAAAATAGATAACCAACAAGGACTTACTGTATAGCACAGGGAACTCTGCTCAATATTCTGAAATAACGTAAATGGGAAAAGAACTTGAAAAAGAATTGATACATGTATATGTATAACTGCATCACTTTGCCTTACACCTGAAATGAACACAACATTGTTAGATTGTTAATCAACTATACTCCAATATAAAATAAAAATTAAAAAAAGAGAACTGGGTTCAGCTTTAAGGTTGTCTTTTTTTTTTCACTTTTCTGGGCTTTTTTTTTTTCTTTTTTGGCCACAGGGCATCACTTGCAAGATCTTAGTTCCCTGACCAGGGATGGAACCCGGGCCCCCAGCAGTGGAAGCACGGAGTTCTAATGAGTGGCCCGCCTGGGAATTCCCTGCGTTTTATTTTAGAACGTTGTGGATTCATCTGCAGTTGTAAGAAATACTACGGAGAGATCTTGTATGTATACCTTCTGTCCAATCTCCCCCAGTGTTGACATCTTGCACTAAGATTGTCTTTTGATGTGATCTGAAGGACTTTAGGAAGCTTAGTGGAAGATCATCTAGAGAAATCCTCCTCTTTTAGTGATAAGAAAACTGAGGTCTGGGGTGGCCAAGTGACTTACCCAGGCTCACACCTGGGAATGTCAGGGTCTGGACCTTCCTTCTCTGGGCCTCCATGGCTCCATCTACAAGGGGTTTCATTTTTTGTTTCCCAAGATACCTGGGATTAGGTTGGTTTGGCAGGTAGAGGTAGACTCCCTCTTGATCCCCCCTCCCAGCCCCCACCCCAACTGGTGAAGCAGCAAAGGCTTATTTCTCACTCGGGTTCCATGCCTATTGTGCGTTGTCTCAGGCTCTGCTCCCCGAGGTCCCCACTGGGGGCGGTTCCATGTCTGTGTGCGCACGATCACCAAAGGCAGGAAAAAGGAACACAGTGATTGCACCCGTCTCTTCCACTCACATTTCATTGTCAAGTCATGTGGCTACACCTAACTTTAGCAGGCCGGGAAGCGCGTTTCTGTCTTTTGCCTGTAAATGGAACCAGAAATTATTGTTGAGCAGCATTAAGGAACACCCCAGTCACTCTCACTCCAACAGGAGTGACAGGACCTTTTGAGTCGGTCACTGGCAAGCTTCTTTCTTTGCATGATTAGAGTGCTGGTTTTCGGATTTCAACTTTCCCATGGTGTTGCCTTCTTTTTTAGCAGATTCCCAGAGCAGGTAGGCCCCCAACAGTGGGTCCTACGGTCTTATCTCTCCAGGGAGGGAAGAGATCTTGGGAGGCATGCCTGCACCCCCAAGTCAACGAGCTCTGGAAGCTCCTTTTGGAAAAGCTAATATAATCTGAGGTTGTGATAATAAAAGGGAGATGATAGTTCTGGTGTATTACGGTGCTAATTGGAGAACTTCATTCATTCATTCATTCACTCAACATTCATGAGTAGGACATTCCAGACCCAAAATGCTGTGATCGGGGTACCAACTTTCAACAGGAATGTTGACCAGTTGAGGGCCCCCAGGGCAGGGTGACCACGATGGTGAGGAAATCCTGTTCTGGGCCAGAACAGGGCATGTTTAGTTCCTAGGAGAGGAGGTAAAGGAAGACGTAGTAAAAATCTTCAAGAAGAGGCTGGTTGGTAGAAGTAGGTTACATTTGTTACGTGGCTGCTGAAGGTAGGAGTTGGATAGATGGGGGGAAGTTATAAGCAGGCAAACCAGTTCAGTTTGGGGTCAACCTTTTAACTAGAAATTTCATTAACAGAAGAACAGGTTTCCTTGAAAGCAGGGAATTCACAGTCCCTGAAAGCCTTCAAACAGGCTGAATGATCTGATCTCCTATTGATCATTTCTAATGTTCTTCCTAATCCTGAGTCTATAATTCCTGAGAAATTATAGGGAAGAGACTTTCCAGCATCTCTTATTTCAGGATCTAAAATTTCATCTTTAACTACAAATGAAGTCATCTACCTCTTAGATAAGGGGTCTTTTTCATATACGAATCAATTTAAATACTAGTAACATTGATGATTGTTATTTTACAGGTAACACAGAGCCATATGTCAGGAATTTTCTAACTGCTTTACATATACTAATAAAAGTATTAATTTATTTAATCCTCAGAACAATCCTACGACGAAGGTGCCATTATTATCCTCCCCATTTCACAGATGTGAATACTGAGGCACATTGCTAGTAAAGGGCAGAGCCAAGATTTGAATCTGGGTAGTTTGGCTCCAGAGTTTGTGCTTCTAACCACTACCTCTCATGCCACCCTTTTTGTCAGCTGAGGAAATGGTACCCGATGGAATTTAGTGATGTGTTCACAGTCACAGGGCTAGGCGAGTGGTGGCACGTAGATCTGGATGAAACCCCAATGTGCTCAGTGTGGAAGGCTTTTATCACCTATGACCCACACATCTGATTAGGGTCCTGGACAATGTATTGCACTGAATGAGATGACTCCTCCTTGAAGACTGAAGCTCATGCCCCAGATCTCCTAGCAAGTTGAAAACAAAGCTGTGGTAATCCGAATGCTTTGCTAACATGGTGAGGTACTTGTCTGTCCTCATTTCCCAGGATTTGAAATACTTCCCCCACTTCCTCCCTGTCTATATATATCCTACGGTCGAAGACCCAGTTATTGGCCACGAAACTTCCCGAGTCCCAAACTCTGCCAGTGCTTAACTTCTGCCCACATTCCTCTCAGGACATGCCCTCTCACCTAACCTGTAAGAGCAAGTTCATGGTAGTTTGGGCCAGCAAAGATTTGAGTATTTCTATGTTGGCTAAATTTATCCATCTTTTAAGGTTGGATTTAGAAAAACTTTCCCTACTGTGAAATTTTAAAAGAATTTCCTCTTGTGTTCTTCTAATATTATTATGGCTTTAGTTTTTATGTTGAAATTTTTGATCCATCTGGAATTTCCTTTACTGTATGAAATGAATAACCGGTATTTTTTTTTCCAAGTCCCCATTGAGTTGTCCCAATGTTATTTATTGGATATCCATTTTCTTTCAGCTGATTTGAAGAACCATTTTTATATTTAACTAAATTCCATATTTATATTTGAAATCATTCAGAATATGTTCTCTGAAATTAAGATGCAAAAAAGAGAGCTAGAAAATCCCCCAAATGTTTGGAAACTAGGCAACACACTTCTAAAATAACCTATGGGTCAAATGGAAAGTAGAAAATATTTTTAACTGAACGATAATTAAAATATATCAAAACTTATGGGCTATAGCTAAAATTATACTGAAAGAAATGTATAGTTTTATACATATGTTATAAAAGAAGGAAGGCTGAAAAAATCAATGATCTAAGTATCTATTTCAATTAGGGGAAAAAAGCACATGTTAAGCCCAAAGGAAAAAGGCTAACAGAACCCAGAACCCAGAAATTAAGAAAATAGAAAATAGACATATAATATACAAAATTTTCAAAGCCATAAGTTGATTCTTTGAAGAAAAAAAAATGTATTTAAACCGATGTCTGACCTCTCCGTTCTGTTGCATGAATCTATTTATGCATGTGTCAGTAAAAAACTATTTTAATAACTAAAGCTTTAGAGTGTCTTTTTAATATTTGGTTGGGCTAGTCCCTATTGCTCTTCTTTTTCAAATTTTACCTGCATTTGCTTTTCATTTGAATTTCAATCTTAGTTTATCACCTTGGCCAGTTCCCCTGTGCATCCCTTGCTTAAACCCTATTGACATTTCTATTGGAATCAAGTTAAATTAGACATTAATTTGAAGAGGATTGACATTTTTGTAACACTGAGTTTTCCTATCCAAGAACAGGATACGTCTTTTCATTCATTCAAGTCTTCCTTAGTGTTTTTTTTTTTTTTTTTTCCTTAGTGTTTGAAAAATGCCTTCATTTAGACCATGCATTATTTTTGGAATAATTTCCCTAAGTATTTTATTTTTTTGATTTGCATTGAAAATGGGAGCTTTTCTTTTTTTTTTTTTTAATATCTTTATTGGAGTATAATTGCTTTACAATTTTTTGTTAGTTTCTGCTGTATAACAAAGAATCAGTGATATGTATACATATATCCCCATATCCCCTCCCTCTTGCATCTCCCTCCCACCCTCCCTATCCCACCCCTCTAGGTGGTCACACAGCACTGAGCTGATCATGGGAGCTTTTCTTCAATTATATTTTGTCCTTTCAGTTGGGCAACTTCTAATACCTCTATTTAACATATAACGTAGATTGTATTTTGGACATTTCAGCTAAACCCATGTGAATCATATCCTCTTCAAACATGACATACACATCCGACCTTATGTTTCTTTCGTACTTCTGACATATAATCTTTAGGCAACTGCTATGTATATCCCCAAAGTTTCAAGAAAACTGCTACAGACGCCCCAAAGCACTATAAAGTATTTTGGACCACAGTTACCTAATCACAAATATTTATCACAGGTGTCTCCACTGTGCCCTAGGTATTTAGCAGACAATGTACATTGCAGATCTGATTCATCCTCAGGAGAGCTTATTGGAAGCATACCCTATGGAACACTGCCTGTGCCACCCACTTCCTGAGGGTAGCCAGAGCCACAGGGGATCTGGAGACACATCTGCAAGCTCTACAGTCCTTTTAATAATGATTTATCATTTTTTTGATATAAAATTAATACATAATCATCATAGAACACTAGGAAACATGAAGAAGAACATAAAAATCATAAAAATATAATATATCCCTATATATAATCTATAATCCCCACCGCCCAGAGATAACCAATGGTTTGTTTCCGTATGACCTTTCTTCCTTATGCATATACTGGTATACGTATTCCAAGATTGAGATCACTCTGGGCAGACGGTTTTGCATCCTGTTTCTCATGAATGTTTTGCCATGTCATTATATATTCTTCAAAAACAAGCTTTTTATTGGTGGCATGGTGTTTCCTAACACAGATATTTTATAATCTATTTACTCATTCTACTATTATTTCACCTTTGGATTGCTTCCAGTTTTTCCAAAATAAGACTTAAGTCAACACCTTATACAAACATCTTTGCCCTCTTCTCTGATTATGTCCTTTGAATACATTCCTAGATGAATTACTGGGTCAGAAATGGAAACATTTTTAAAAACTTGTGGTAAAGCATACATAACATAAAATTTACAATCTAAATCATTTTTAAATGTACTGTTCAGTGAGTGGCCTTAAGTACATTCACATTGTTGTGCAACAATCACCACAATCCATCTCCAGAACTTTTTTCATCTTGCAAAATTGAAACTCCATATGCATTAAACACTAGCTCCACATGCCCCCCTCCCCCAGCCCCTGGTAACCTCTATTTTACTTTCTGTCTCTATGAATCTGACTACTCTAGATACCTCATGTAAGTGAAGTCATACAGTATTTGTCCTTTTGTGACGATTTTATCTCACTTAGCATGCCTTCGAGATTCATCCATGTTGTAGCATGTATTAGAACTTCCTTTTCAAGGCTGAATAATATTCCATTGTATATACCACATTTTGTTTATCCAGAGGAACATTTTGTCTTCATCACATTGTCTACTACTTTCCAGAAAGATCACACCAATTTATGCCAGGAATGCACGAAATTATAATTCTAAAGTTTATGCACTTAACACTGTATCGTAGTAACCATGGTCTAATTTACTCATATCATGCCTGCATAGGGTTTTCCCCATTTGCTGATATGCAGCCCCAAGTTATTGCAAAGGGACCCTCAAAGGACTCCCTTCCTTCCTAGTGTTTGTGTGTGTGTGCATGTGTGTGTGTGATACACATATACATACATATAGCTGGAGATGAATGTATTTAGCATTTATCAAAGGGTAAAGGAGCTCATCTACAGTTTGGATCAGAGCCTCGGAATCTAAACTCATGCCATATGGCATTTGTCAGATTTTGACCTCCCAGAGTTCCATTCTTTTAAATCTCATTCAATTTTTGTGCCTTCCAAGAAAGGCACCAAAGATTTTATTTGGGAGGAAACATCTGGCGTTCGTATGGCATATTAAACTTTTCAAAGGGCGTCACATGCGTGATCTCACCTGGTTTCTACAACATCCTCAGCCCCAGGAGGCAGGCAGGGTGATATTGTTAATCACATTTGTGTAGACACAGGTTCAGAAAAGTGATGCTATCTGCTGGAACTTACACAGCCGGTTTGGGACTCAAGTTCCCATCTCCAGATTCCTGTACTGCCTCTGTCCTCTCACTAATTCCCAACTCACTCTTGCTGTTGCTAGAGTGTGCTGTTCCTTTACTTGGCATGTCAACGTTCCTAGGTTGTCCAGGAATGTACTTTCTTGGAGAGGAAAGGGAATAGATATTTCAGCCACACACAACACAGTGTGCTTGCCAGGTACCTAATAGGGACACTCAATAAATATTAATTAAAGAATGCAGCCACATTGGCTTTCATGCCGGCCAGATCCTTTAAAGTGTCAAGAATATTCCATGAGGGATTGAGTGTTGGGCTGGAAGGCTGTGCGGAGGCAGAGTGGATAGTGATACCCTGGACAAAGGGAGCATATTCTCTTGGAAGAGGAAAATACCCCCTGGGGGCCCCTGTCCATCACCTGGAGAGAAGGAGGAAGGGAGCTCACATTTGTTCAGAGCCTTCTGGGACCTGTATTTTCCTAGCTGGGTGGGATTTACTCTGTTCCTCCTCTACCTCTATGTCTGTCTCAAGCCAGTGGGAGATGCTGGGAGACAGCTGGCTGGGGTTAAGGACGAGTGTAACTTGTGGGGTGTGGAGGAGGATGGATAGGTGAGAAATGGAATGGGTGTGCCTTCCTCCTCTGGCATCCTCAGGGATGTAGGTGCCTGTTAAGTGTCTCTGGCTTGACAGGGAACCAGCAGAAGTCTATTTAGATCAGCAGTTCTGGGCACAGAGGCAATTGTTGGAGCCTCTCCCCTGGTCTGAGCCCACGGTGGCTCCCAGAAGGCAGCGCTGGTGTTCCCTGAAGCCCAGGGTCTGGGAGAGGGGACAGCTGGGCTGGGAATGAGTGAGGCAGAGGCCTGGGTAGGGAACCCTTGGGGAGCCACTCGGAGGAAGGGCTGTTGCCCAGATGGCTGATGTGCCAGGAGAAGGCCTCCTTCCTCATCCCGGGGAGGACCATAAAGGGAGGTGGGGACCTCTAACCCCACCTGGTGCCTGTGACCACCCTCTCTTTGCTCAGGATCTGTTAGATGCAAAAGCACATGCAAGGAACATGGGGCTCTTCTGGAAAGGCCAGAACCCAGCTCATAGTTTAGGACCCTAAACATGGAGTGTTTACGAGTGAGCTTATATCTGCTTTCCTAGGCCTCTTTGGGCAGTTTTTCTTTTGTTTTCTTAAAAGTAAGATTTGTGAGTTTGTGCAATTTTAAGCAAATGGTCAATTTCAGATGGTTTTGGTGTCAGAGAGTTTCCTCAGCATCTTCATCAACAAATTGTACTTAATATACTCCTGTTAATCAAGAAGAAAAAGAGGAATGGACATGAGCTATATATTTGTGTGTGTGTGTGTATGTATATATATATATTGCTATGACATGATAACAAATTTACTATATACAAATGCCTTCAGCAGTGATTCCACAAACGGAACATTTACTGGTCAGTCAGCCTGTATAAGTGGACACTCTTAGGGCCTAGATACCACAAAATTATTCTATGCTAGGTTCAGAAATGCCTAAATGGTGAAGCTACATGATTCTGTAGCTTCATCTCTTCATTCTTTGACGTACATCGTCTTATTTTTTATTTTTATTTTACGTTGGAGTATAGTTGATTTACAATGTTTTCTTAGCTTCAGGTGTACAGAAAAGTGATTCAGTCATATATATATATATATATATATATATATATATATATATATATATATATATATTCTTTTTCAGATTCTTTTCCCTTATAGGTTATTACAGAGTATTGGGTAGAGTTCTCTGTGCTATACAGTAGGTCCTTGTTGATTATCTATTTTATATATAGTAGTGTGCATATGTTAATCCCAACCACCTAATTTATTCCTCCCCCCCCCCCCCCCGCAACCTTTCCCCTTTGGTAACCAAATGTCTGTTCTCTAAGTCTGCAAGGCTGTTTCTGTTTTGTAAATACGTTCATTTGTATCATTTTTTAGAGTCCACGTATAAGTGATATCATATGGTATTTGTCTTTGTCTGACTTACTTCACTTAGAATGATCATCTCTAGGTCCATCCATGTTGCTGCAAATGACATTATTTCATTCTTTTTTATGGCTGAGTAATATTCCATTGTATGTTACATCATCTCAGTTAATCTCGAGACAGCTCTGCGTTGGTAAGTATTATTATCCCCATTTATCCATGGGGAAATCAAGGTCTTGGGTGACACAGCTAATGGTGACAGTTGATGTTTGAACACAGTATTTCTGGCTCCAGTGCTGGGGTGCTTTGTGCTTCCCCTGATACCATAATTGTCTCCATTATCTTGGGTTTGTTGGCACATTCATTCAACAAGCATGAACACCTGGGGGCCTCTGCATGATCTAGCCCCCCTCCCCCAGTAGTTCTCTTTCCGCAATTCCGATCCCTCTCCCCATGCTGTCACCATGCCAGCCACGCTGGCCTCCCAGCTATTCCTCTAACTTGCCAGCTCACCTGTCTCAGGGTCCAGGCCCTGGCTGTCTCTCTTTCCTGGAAGGGTCTTACCTGATCTTTGCTCCTCCCCAGCCAGGCCTTCCCTGATCACAGACCTGAAACAGCCATTCTCAGCCCACACCAACCCTCGTCCCTCACTCTACTTCATGTTTTCCAAAGGTCTTATGATTGTGTGAAATCATGTTTTTTAATGTATTTGTTTACTTAGTTCTTCTCTGTCTCTCCCTAGAAAGCAAACTCACCATGGGAGCAACAATGTTGAGCGATGCTGGGCCCATAGTTGGGATGCAGGAGAGCCGAGGAATGGTTCTTGCTCGCCCAGCCCGTGGTACAGCTGGTGACAGAGCTTTGGGGACTGGGAAACATGATCCTGTGACTGAACGGTTCAGATCATGAGTCCCAGAAGAAGGTAGTCCCAGAAGAATGACCAATCATTCATTCATTCGTTCATTCACTCACATAGGACCTACTTTATGCAAACAGCCAGGGTCAACCAGCCAGGGAGAACTGGACTGCTTTTTTTTCTGTTTCTTTTTTACCTGTGCATTTGCTATGCTGCCTTTTAGGCATCTGGGACCACTGCACACTGCTGGGTGCAGAGACATGTTGATGGAGTGATAGGCAAGTTCTGGACCTGAAAGTGCTGCTAACCAGGTGGGTGATTTTAGGGAATCTTCTCTCCATCTTCATGGAGCTCTGGCTGAGAGAATGCAGGCGATGATCCTCAGACAGGAGGGACGGGCGCAGAATCGGAAGTAACTGAGAGTGTTAACTATGCCCCCTTAACTTTGGAGCAACTTATTCCTCAGGAAGGTATTTAGACTCCTCCAGGGTCTCTCGATCTGAGATTCTATCTTTGGGCTTTAAGCAGTAATTTGTCAGTTTTGAGTTGAGGGACCCTGAGTTCAATTGCCAACATTTAATTTTCCTAAGTAAATCTTTAAGTAAACACTGTCTATTATCACCACCATTTTATGAAAGATAGGGCACACTGATTCCTCAAACTAGGGAGGACATCATCTCAAAAGAAATGATTTATTCTTTCGTTATTGGTCAAACAGTCACTTGTTCAGCCAGTATTGGTTGAGTGCTTGATGTGCTGTAATACGGGGTTCCTGCCCTCAAGGAGTTTACACTTGGCTAGGTGCGGGGGGAGACATTAATCAAGGAATCAGAATTAAAGGTAAAATTTCCAGTGTAGTAAATGCTACACAAGGAGATGCCTGAGGCTGTGAGGGTGCATAATGATAGGGACAGGGTGACATAACTCAAAGATTAGGAGCCTGGAGAGGAGAGAGGAGCATCTCAGGCTGAGAGACAGCACTTGCCCAGGCCCTGGGGCGGGAGGAAGATCCTGAGGTGACAGCAAGGGGAAGGAGGGGGTGCCAGGCCACTCAGGGCTTGTAGGTCAAGGAAGGGACTTTGTCTTTGTTCCAAGGGCTATAGGAAGACTGGTGGGTGGTGGTGCAGTCAAGCCAGCACCAAGACCAACCTCAGCAGAGGGGGGTTGGTGGGTCCGAGTGAGGCCAGAGCGGAAGTGAGGAAAGCGCTGTGTGCATCCGTCACCAGGGAGATGCTGGTGGCTTGTGTCCTGCTGGCTGCAGTGGGGGGACCTGGAGAAGAGTGGATGGGCTGAGAGGCATCTCAAAGGTAAAACTGACAGGATGTTAAGGCTGGTTTGGATGCGGGATGAAGAAGAAAGAGTTTGCTGTCTGGGCTGGTCCTCTGTTTCGTTTCCCACCACTGGACAGAGGCGGGTGAGTTTCTGAGGGCCGAGGTCTGGAGGAGAAGCAGATTCTGGGAGGAAGATGCCCTATTTGGGACATAATCAGCTCAAGGTGCCTTTGAGACATCCAAAGGGAGGAGTCAAAAAGGCAGGTGGCTACGTGGGACTGGAGTTCGAAGCAGAGATGAGCCTTTTCACGTGACTCACTGTCTGTCTGTTTGGCTGCGATGGGGCCGCCTCCTGAGAGAGAAGCGGGCGGCCAGGGGCCTGGGTGAAAGGAAGCCTTACTTTTCTCTTCATGCCCTTTTGTCCTCTTTGAGTTATGTACCACTGTGCATATATTACCTATTCAAAAATCAATAAAATAGAAAAAGCAAACTAAAAATACCCAATAATTTAGCATTTGAGAAAACATATATTATGCAAACTTGACCATGGATGACAGGTTCTGGGGTTTGGACTGGAGAGGAGGAATCTGAGCCATGTAACCTTTAAAATCCCTTCTGGCTCTCACCACATTTTACCGCAGTTTTCCTTGTCTTCTCTTATGGGTCTACCAGACGTGAGCAATGCTAGATAACATCATATTCCATAGACCTTGAAAGCCTTCAAAATTAACGTTTATGGAGAAAGGTGGGATCGAGACTGCATTGGGTATCTCCTTCCCCGAAAAAGTGGACCCCGTCCCACTCCCTCCTTGTTTGTCATAATTACCAGAAAGTTATTTCTAGGACATAGGAAAATATTCATGACTCACAGTAATGCTAGCAAAGAATGAGACACACTTTTTATTGTGTTCCCACTTACCCCTCTCTCAATCTGAGAAAAAGATTTCCCAGGCTTATTAGTTTGTTTTTAAACTCTGATGCTGGACTTGCTTCTTTGACAGCATCCCAACTGGTCCTAGTAAAACCCACACAAAGTCCCAGACACTAGAAAGAGTGGCTTCCTTCTTCATTACCCTATAACTTGGACACTTATCTCTGTAAAAATTCATTTCCTAGGCTTGGAAGGTTAGGCAAAATTAGTTTATTGGGTGGCTCCTACCTCCAAATCCATGATAATCATGATGATTAGCATCTGTATACCAGTTAGTTTACATAGCACTTGTGCTGGCGGTGTGTCCGGTGTGCCCGCGCCGCGTCCCAGCAACCCCGTGGTGAAGGCTTTGTTTCTTGAGCCTCACACTGGGTCTGGCACACACACGACGTTGTTAATTCAGTGTTTGTTGTATGAGGAAGGCAGACAGACTACGGAAACAGCTTTCCTAAAGCCTTGCAGCTAGTAATGGCAGAAAAGTATTTTCGGTCTGAAAGCTGGGCTGAGGGTCCTGTCTGCTCCCCGAGGTCCTCACAGTGGAAATGCCTCGACCATCACTCATGGGGCCGGGCTGCTTTGGCGGGTCCCAGGACGTGTCAGGAGCAGCGTGTGTGGTCACCTATGACTCTTTGCTCTACTACAGACAAAACATCACCCCTTCTGCAGGCTGCCCAGTTCTGATTCACCATTAACAGGATGTCTCGTCACTAGAGGCTAACTGGCACTTAGTATGCAGAATTCAGTACCAAAGTCACCCTTTAAAGACTTTTGACAGGGGAATGGGAAAGATAAAAATAGGGGGGAAAAAATAGGGGGAAAAATCAGAGAACAGTGAAGGCTAATTTGGTAGCTTCAAGTCCATTTGATTGTGTCTTGAAGTTCAAATGAAGACCCTGTCTGCAGCATGGATAGTGAGGAATAACAGCAGGGCTCGTCGGGGTGCCTCTGAATTAGGCTCAACATTTATTTTCTTGCTTTGCCGTCTTTAAAATCAGTGTTTTTAGTGCCCGTGGAAATCAGCCAAACTGTATGTCTCTCTGTCTATACTGCAATGGCGAATCCTAGTTTTTCACTGTTGGAATTTGAGGCCATTACCTAAGCACCCCCATTGCTGAGCCATCACAGGCCAGCTTCACGCTGGAGGCTCTTCCCTTCCCTTGTGTTAAAACTGGCATTGCCTCCTGACATGAAGCAGTTTGCCACAAGTGAGGCCTGACTGTTGATTTGAGGAGTGGAGATCATGAGATTTTCCCAGTTATTCGAGAAGAAAGTTTTCTGCGGTTATAGATGATGTCGTGTTGTGCCTGCAATTTCTTTCTACAAAGAAAACTTCACGCTGAGGGAGGTGATCTCCCTGAACATCCACTGCAGGGGCCTCACCTCCATCCCTAAACCCCTTGAGGCTTAAGAGTGTTTATAAAGTTATAGTCTCAAAGTGACAAGTGTGGCTTGAGTTTTGAAGACTTAGCTCGAAGTGGACAGAAAACTACCAATTGTTTCTTTCTGTCCTGCTTTCCTTTTTTTTTTTTTTTTTTAATGTGTTTTCTTTTCTTTTTTCTTTTTTGTCGTAGGGCATAGTTATTTATTTATTTATTTTTGGCTGTGTTGGGTCTTTGTTTCTGTGCGAGGGCTTTCTCTAGTTGAGGCAAGCGGGGGCCACTCTTCATCACGGTGCGCGGGCCTCTCACTATCGCGGCCTCTCTTGTTGCGGACCACAGGCTCCAGACGCGCAGGCTGAGTAGTTGTGGCGCACGGGCTTCGTTGCTCCGCGGCATGTGGGATCTTCCCAGACCAGGGCTCGAACCCGTGTCCCCTGCATTGGCAGGCAGATTCTCAACCACTGCGCCATCAGGGAAGCCCCGTGCTTTCCTTTTGAATAGGATCATTCACCTCATGAGCACCTCAGCCTGGTTGTCAACTCAGCCAGTCTAGTTCCAGATATTTCTTCCTTTGGGAAACTTTCTGAGACCCCCTTCCAGACAGAATAAATCCCTTGACTTTCTGTTCTCCTGAGCAGGGGCCTCCATTCTTGCCTGCCCTGTTCTTGCTCCGTTCTTTTTTTTTTTTTTTTTTTTTTAATTTTATTTATTTATTTTTGGCTGCGTTGGGTCTTCGTTCCTGCATCTGGGCTTTCTCTAGTTGCGGCGAGCGGGGACCACCCTTCATTGCGGTGCACGGGCTTCCCACTGCGGTGGCCTCTCTTGTTGCGGAGCTTGGGGGCTCTAGGTGTGCGGGCCTCAGCAGCTGTGGCTCTCGGGCTCTAGAGCACAGGCTCAGTAGTTGTGGCACACGGGCCTAGCTGCTCCGCGGCATGTGGGATCCTCCCGGACCAGGCCTCGAACCCGTGTTCCCTGCATTGGCAGGCGGACTCCCAACCACTGCGCCACCAGGGAAGCCCCTCTTGCTCCATTCTTGAGGGCTGGCTGTTTTTATATTTGTAGCCCTCTCCTAGATTGTGCATTTCTTGAGAACAGAGGCTGTTTAATACACCTTTATACGTCTCAGAGGTCGCGCCTGGTACCTGGCACCACCTCTTGAACCAATGCTGCCTAAATGGATTGAGAATCATGTGAACACATTTCTGTTCCAAAAACCGCAGCTCTCATTTTCTCAGATGGGGCAGGCTCCTTCCTGTGTCTCTGTGGTCGAGACGCCAGTGTGTATGAGGCTGTCCTCCCCGGGTTAGGACTTGCACCTGACTGATATCTAGAATGACTTTTGATTAGGACTGGCGTGTTTCCTCACTGACTCTTGCCAGGGTCATGAAAAGGCGGCCTCCACCCTTGCCGTCTGGGATGACACATTGGCTTCTGTTGTCATCAGCCTTCCTGTAGTAACTGCCCCACAGAGGGAGAAGCTGTCTGCAGCCTCACTTCCACATGGGACCTCGCCAACTGGTCCTTTTCTACAAGGACATCAGAACAGCCAATTTCAGGAAATGAGAAAAGCAGGCAGGGATTTAAAAAAAACCCTTAAATCTGTATATTTTTGAATAAGTAACAAATTCACATGGTGCAAAGTTGAAAAGGTACAAGAAGTTATGTACAGTGAAGTTTCCCTCCCAGCCACTTTCTTCAGCCATCCAGTGTCCCTCCCTGGAGGAAACTGTATCTATATGACTATATATTTGAATGTCTCTGTTGTCCTAGATCTTTACTTTTTCTGGGCGTTTCTCTTGTCTCCTTCATAAGAACATTCATTTTATCCTGCCCCTCCCCCTCTAGCCCCCAGTACCCAGTTGAGTGTCCTGGAGAGCCACCTGGCAAATGTTACAGATCAGTTGACAGCATGTCTGTAATACAACAATATTTGATGAGTCAGGGCTTATAGCATCTTTATTTGATTGTGAATTAGATGCATTTCATTCATTTACGTTCTCCTTCTTCTAAGATAAGCCAAGAAGTGCTGATTGTCACATCAGCCTCACTCATGCCGTCTTCCTTTCATGAACCATCACTTCCATTTGTACTGCTGCCAGCTTAGGATGGTTGAGGGCTCACTCACATTTTTCAAGGGACGGTTGTGCAAGAAATGTCGATATTTTCCAACACTTTTTTTGCCTCTTCGATTGTTTCTTCTTTGGCTCTGCAAGGAAAAATCCTCACCCCTGCCTCGCTTCGGCCCTTGGCCCCCAGCATCAACACACCCACATGTCCTTTGGGGCCTCTTTCTGCCCTTCTCTTCTAAGAACCACTGGAAATGAGAAAAGTACTGAAAGGAAGAATCCTGTCTTCCCCAGACGGGAGGTATTTATTTATTTATTTATTTATTTAAGCTTTTGCTTAGAGTTGCTTATAGTCGTAGAGAGGTTTTCAGGTTCTCTTTTTCTGCCCTCCTCTTTCTCTTTCATGTCAATTTCCCCCGGCAGTTGTGGACGGTTTACCTGCTTCTCCTCCATTTCCTGTGCACTCTGCTGCCCTCCTTCCTCATGCACCCTGGGGCCCTGACTGCTCAAGACCAGGGGCCTTGGAGCAATTTCCCTCCAGCTTCCTCTCTCCTCTAGCTGCTTAGCCAGCGGTCAGTCAAATGGCGGCCCCCGCAGTCCTTCGGGTGCCAGGGGCCAGTGATTAAGTAGCCAGGTCTTTAGCTGACTCCATCCTTGTTTGTCATAACTCTGCTGCAAGTTATTTTGGTCTCTGTGACTTGTGGCTGCACCATGATTAGGGTTTGATTACTATCACCAAAGTGACTAAAAGATGAAAATAGAAGCCACAACAGGAAATAAACAACTGCAAATGAGATATTTTATTCCATATTCCCTGCCAGCAAATGATTAGAATCAAACTCATTCACAATAGTTTGGTGAACTCCTAAACTTTTTTTTAAGGATCAGAATAGTTTGACATGGGGTGCCTGTCGGTCTCATTTGTGCCTGTGGAAAGGAAAGGAACTCCTTTTCTAGGCACGCCAGCCAGGCAGGAGTTCCTCTACTGTCCAGCTTCTTTCTTGGAAAGGAAAGGAATAAGAATATGAATGGGGTGGGACTGGCTCTCAGGAAGGCTTGGGATGTTAACTGATTCAGGGGATGCCAGGGAGCTATAAAGCAGCACCAGCCACTGTGGGTACTTGCCCAGCAACCCACCCATTGTCTACCTAGGGCAGTAAAATGGAGGAGGAAAGCCATGTAGAGAGGGCAAGACAGGGGTGACGCCTGAATTAAAAGCACCCACAATTACACTATATGGGAACATATCTTTGCAAGAATATGCATGTTCCACCCAGACAAGTTGTGACGTCAGATTCAACTCCTGAAACACCCGCTAAATCTACCTGCCCTGTGTGTGCTCCGGCCTCTCATCCCATAGTGTTAGCACCATGGGCCAGATTTCCCAGTCTTCAGATTCTCCATTTAGCCAAGAAGCTTAATTAGAATTATGCCTTTTGTTTTCATTGCTTATTTAAGTCCTTCCTGTCACTTTGCAGTCTGGCCTAGCCTCGACAGGAAAGTGAACATCTTCTAGCTAGGCCCAGAGCAGAGAGAGGGAATGGGACCCCGGAGAGGGCAGGAAACTTGCCCAGAAAGCTTTTTAAACCCTGCCGGTGCTCGTCTAATATCACCACTAGTGTGTTATTTAACCAGTGAGTGGCAGAGTCCCAGCCAGGAATCAGGTATTCTTTCTAAGTCTTTCTGAGTTGAGTGTATTCTACATTCCCCAGATACCTCAAAAATCCCATTTCTGCCTATTTTGTCTTTCCCTGCCTATGATGATGGGATCACCCAAATCCATTTTCTCCTGGGCTTTCTCTCCTGCTGTCTTTGCAGCTTGCTTGTTCTGAAAGTTTCACACACACACACAGAGGTTTCAATGCCCTTTTCAATAAGCAATATTTTTATTTGTAACAAAATTATGATCTTATACAATTGCAGCCTATGTGGCTTACAAGGTTTAGAATGCCAGCTGCTGCCCTGTCCTACACGTTTCTGCACTGCTTGGCATTTCTGGGTCTTCTAGGTCAGTGAGCTTCAGGGTCCCTTGCCTAGAGATGATCACGATTTTCTCTCACATTTATATGTCCAAAGGTGCTCTTGGTGGGTTTGGGGGAAATGGTCCAAATGAGTCTATTCAAGTCTGTTGATTCCTAAATATGTATTAAGCACCTATGGCATACAGACACCTTTTAAGTTGCTGGAAAGGAAGGGGCTGAGCTATAAAACTGAGATTCATCTGTGCTTTTTCCTTTTATTTTATTTTATTACTTTTATTGCCCTTTTTGTTTTTGTTTTTCTTTATTATTATTATTTTATTATTATTTTTGTGCCTTTTCCTTTTAAAGGAGCATAACGTAGCTGGGAAAATGAAAGTAGTTTTCTTTCACCTTTTCTAAAGATTCGTTAAAATCCCCAGTGAGTTTCATAGTTGTCCTGATCTCACAATTCTAAATGGCTTTTTAAAAAAATCTTATTTCACTGAATAAGATGCGAGGTTAGACCACCATGCCAACTAGTGGCCTCCTCAATAATGATGCGTATGTATTTAAATCATTACGTTTCTACTATTAACAGTTTTCACGAAGTAAACGTAATCTGGTCCTTTGCCCCACCAATGCTTTATCCATTTCCATGCAATAGTCTGCCTGCTGGGTATATGCTTCTCCAAAGCCTCGGGTAAGGGGATAAACTCTCTGACTCTAAGCGCCTTGAAAGCTACGGGGCCGAGGAGGGCGAAGAAACAAGCCCTGCATGCATATGCATGCCCTAGGCAGGTCTGCTCGGAAGGTAACCTTCCTGCGCCGGGAGGCGGGGTGGCGGAGGTCTTCCGGGCTCCGGAGGAAACCTGCACGCGGCGGGCGGGCGAGGCCCCCCCCGCCTCCCGCCAGGATGCTGCCCCTCGCAACTCGTCAGCCAGCCAAATGCATTCCAGAGCTTTGCACAAGACACACTTCTCCAGGCAGTCCTAGAAACCCGAGCCCGGAGCGGGAGAGGGCGGGAGGGAGTGCGCGGCCGCCGCTGAGGTCACATTCGCGCCGCCTCCCCGCCCTCGGCGGCCCGGCTGTTCCCTCCAGCGCACACTTCCCAGGGCCTCGGTCCAGTCCGGTGTAAATGTCTTTTAAATGGAGACAGCGCTCTCCTCCCCCTTCCCTCCCGCGCGGCGGCCAGGGGATCTGTCGCCAGGGCCTTTAAAACAAAACGAATGAATGAAGCGTTAGGGCGAGCGCGCGCGGGACAGCCACTGAGAAGCTCCGCGGTCTGGGTCTAAATCCGCCACCGACCCGCTCGCTTCGCTAGCCGAAGCCCGTTCGGTGCTGTTGGGTCTTCCCATTTCTCCTCTGATTCCGCCAGGTCTCAGTCGATTCTGGGAGCTTCTCTGCTCCCCACCTTTATTCGTCGCCCCCCTTTCGTCCCCCCCATCCCTGCAGACCCGGGAGGGGGTGGCGGTGGCGGGGGGCGGGGTGGAGAAATAGCTTTTAGAAACCCGATCTGTTGTTTGCGAAACACAATCGCTTTTTTTTTTTTTAAAGCGACAGGGTGTCTAGACGGCCACGTGACGAGGCCGGAGCCGGGCGCGCCACTGCGCAGTGGAACCAGCAGAGCAGAGGGCTGGGGGGGCTGGGGGGGCTGGGGGGGCGGGGGGGGGAGGCGGGGAGGAGGCGGCGGCGGCGGTGGCTGGGGGCGGGGGAGGGAAGGGGGAGGAAGGGGGAGGGAAGGGGGCGGGGGCGGGAGGCCTTGCGGGAGGCTGCGAGCCCTGAGCACACTCGCTCGCCTGCTCGGCGCACGGAGGACCCTGTTCTCGAGCCGCGCCAGCCGAGCCAGCCGGGCGCCGTGCTCGGTCCGCTCGCCGCGCCGGAGAGAGCTGCCCGAGACAGAGCCAGCCCGCCGGCGCCGAGCTGCCGAGCGCACGGCGCAGGAGCCCCTGAGTGCGGCGCGGCGAGCCCCCGGCGGCGGCAGAAGGACCCAAGCGCCAGGAGAGGGCGGACGGGGGACAAGAAGGCTCCCGGCCGCGACCAGGAGAGTCTCGGAGGAGAAGGCGGCGTGAGGGACACCGGGGCCTCCAGCCGCCGCAGCCGAGTCGGGGCGAGCAGCCCATACGGGGAGCCCCAGCGGCCGGCCGCGGCCAGGGGAGGGGGCGCCGGCGGTTCCCGCACTAGAGAGCAGAGGGCGAGAGCGCGCGACCCGCCAGCGGCCCGCCGCGGCCGCCGCGCCGCCCTCCCCCGCGCTGTCAGCCCCGCGGGGCGCAGCCGCCGCCGCAGCATCTTCTGCCCCTGCGCCCCCGCCAGCCCCAAGGAAGTCCCCGCTGAGGACCGGGGCCCCCGGGAGCGCAAGAGGAAAGACCAGAGACTACCCTAAATCACCCAGATGCGAAGGATTGAAGCAGCCTAGCCAAAGCTTTCTGTGGATTAAAAAAATACGATTTTTTTTTTTTTTGTTGTTGGCAGAAGAAAAGGAGAGGAAGACCAGCGGGGCTCTGCAAGGAAAAAAGAGGGATGTAACTCGTGGATACGTTTTTTCCACCCCTCAAACGTCTAGTTCTACTTTGTAAACATTTTCTTTTTTTAAACCCCAGGTCCAGCCGGACGCCCCCAGACCTCCGGGGTGCGAGGAGGTGGTGTTTTTCATTTTGGGCTTTGCATGTTTGGTTCTTAGATTTTGAGAGAGCTTCCTTATTTCGCCAGACATCTCATGCGGGGTGAAGTCCACTCAGCCCCCTCCCCCGAGTCTTCGTGTGCACGGAATTCAAGGCGATCCGGTTACTAAGGATATAGAGGAAAAAAATAAATCGCGTGCCTGCTTTTTTTTTTTTTTTAATTGCCAGCTTCTCCCCACCCCCAAATTAAGTTGCTTAGCAAGGGGGAAAGAGGCTTTTTCCTCCCTCCAGCAGCCCAGCCGAACGCCTTTCGTTTTTTGCCCTCGCGGATCTTCCATGTAGGCAGCCGAGGCTGGCGAGCCCGACACTCGGAAGCCGCTGCGGGGGGGCCTCTTTTTGGGGAGGCGCCGACCGGGGTAGGCTTCGCCGCCCCCAGGGAAGCGGCGGCCGCGTTCCTCCGGGGTGCGCCGGGGCCCGAGAGCGGCGCACGGCGCGGGCCGCGAGGGGTGGGGCAGCCGGAGCGCAGGCCCCCGAGCCCCGGCGGGCGCCCCCGGGCCCCCGCGCGCGCCCCGGCCTCCGGGAGACTGGCGCATGCCACGGAGCGCCCCTCGGGCCGCCGCCGCTCCTGCCAGGGCCCCTGCTGCTGCTGCTGTCGCCTGCGCCTGCTGCCCCAACTCGGCACCCGACTTCTTCATGGTGTGCGGAGGTCATGTTCGCTCCTTAGCCGGCAAACGACTTTTCTCCTCGCCTCCTCGCCCCGCATGTTCAGGACCAAACGATCTGCGCTCGTCCGGCGTCTCTGGAGGAGCCGTGCGCCCGGCGGCGAGGACGAGGAGGAGGGCGCGGGGGGAGGCGGAGGAGGAGGCGAGCTGCGGGGAGAAGGGGCGACGGACGGCCGGGCGCATGGGGCCGGTGGCGGCGGCGCAGGCAGGGCTGGCTGCTGCCTGGGCAAGGCGGTGCGAGGTGCCAAAGGTCACCACCATCCTCACCCCCCAGCCGCGGGCTCCGGCGCGGCCGGGGGCGCCGAGGCGGATCTGAAGGCGCTCACGCACTCGGTGCTCAAGAAACTGAAGGAACGGCAGCTGGAGCTGCTGCTTCAGGCCGTGGAGTCCCGCGGCGGTACGCGCACCGCGTGCCTCTTGCTGCCTGGCCGCCTGGACTGCAGGCTGGGCCTGGGGGCGCCCTCCGGCTCGCAGCCTGCGCAGCCGCCCTCGTCCTATTCGCTCCCCCTCCTGCTGTGCAAAGTGTTCAGGTGGCCGGATCTCAGGCATTCCTCGGAAGTCAAGAGGCTGTGTTGCTGTGAATCTTACGGGAAGATCAACCCCGAGCTGGTGTGCTGCAACCCCCATCACCTTAGCCGACTCTGCGAACTAGGTAGGAAGTTGTTCTGCGCCCACCCTCCCCTCCTCCTGGCGCTCAGGTGGTGCAAGAAAAGCCCCATTGGGCTGTGTGTTTCTGCAGCTACCTCGCCGGAGGGGAGTGTACATCTCCTCCTGGGAAGAGACCTGGGGGACAAGGGTCGAGAAGGGACTAGGGGAAACTGGAAAGGTATTCCCTGGGGGTTCCCTTCCAGTTTTTTTCTTCTCTCCTGCCCCGGGGCGGCGGGGGGAGGCTTTGGGCATTGCTCACGCACACACTCTACACACAGGGGGTTAAAGATTAGATGCTCTCATTTCCGGATTAGCCAAGGGGTGCAGAGAGAAGTGGGGGTCACGCCTCCCCCGCTCTGGGAAAGGCGTTGAGGTGTGTGGCCGAGTTGGATTCGGTCCAAGGCCGCCAAGGAAGGCTGGGAGAAGCAGTTATAAAGGCTAGAGAGTAAGGCTCTCCTTTAGTAAATAGAGTCACGTCGGGCACAAGGGGCCGGGAGACTGCCCTGGCCGGCGCAGCTTTGGGTTTTGAGGCAAAGAGAGTTAGGATGGAAGGTCGAGCTGGATATCTGCTCTAAACTGTGCCACCCCAGGGTGAAAGAGAACAAGCAGTCAGGAGAAGTTGGGTGCCCCCTGCTTTTTCCTTTCTTCTAGCACAGGAAAGCACAGTTACTGACTGTAGGATGGTCTGCCCCCAGCGCCTCCGTGAGGATGCTGCCCCTGGGGCCTGGGCTTCTTCTCAGTTGAGACCCCAGCCTCCTCCTCTTTATCCTCCCGGCCTCCTCCATTGATTCCCTTTTCTCTACGTCTTTGTGCGGGGGCGGGGTGCACCTCGGGCGCCCACAAATCCAAGTTCACCAGCGCTCTTGGGGTGCACCTCCCGGGTGGGCTGGCAAAGGGGAAGCCCGTGTTCCCCGCGCGGGTGCGGAGCGGAGCAGTGGTGGCGGAGGTGAATTGCACCCCTGGGGGACGGGTCGGGGCGGGGGTGGGGTGGGGCGGTGGGAGTGGGGTCTGAAGTTCTGGGACGGGGAGGGGGCTTTGTGGCCCTGCAGCCCTGTGAAGTGAGCGGCCTCGGCCGAGCTGCGGCCGAGCCGGTGGTTTCCAGCCCGGCCGGCCGAGCGCGGCGGCGGCGGCGGCGGCGGCGGCCGCAGACGTGGAGGAGCGGAGCGCCGAGGCTGGCGCCAGGCGGCCTCTTTTGTTTATCTGACAGCTAAATATCAAGGCAATCACCGCCTCGCGGCCCTGCCTCCAACCCCCACAGCTAAGACAAACAGTTGGGCTAAAAGAATGCCTGTGTTATCATAAGTTTCTATCTCTTTCTCATGGCTCGGCCTTTATTTTCTCTTTCTTTTTTAATTCCAGAGTCTCCCCCTCCTCCTTACTCCAGATACCCGATGGATTTTCTCAAACCAACTGGTGAGTAGATGATTTTAAAAATATCCTTCCTATCTTAAGTTAGAAATGGAGTCTCTAGAACGCGGATTTGTATGCCTAGGCAGCGGCGTGGGGAGACGCTGGACTTGCCCTGAGGTTGTTATAGGTTGCCGATGTTGGAAGTTTGGTGGATTTTTTTCTGTTTTTGTTGTGACTGGAGCTGGCGATAATGTGTGTGTGTGTGTGTGTGTATGTATACATATATTTCTTTTTGCAAAGATGTTTCCTAGATATTTCCATTTTGTTCTTTTTTTCATGTATTTGCACTCCATAACCCAAGTTGGCTCAGCTTTTAACACGTGGAATTTGATCCACGCCGAAGCATCTCGGGAGCCAAATAGGACAGGTTGATGGGAAACGTCGGAGACTTTGTGAGTGCCAGAAGTATCTCAGTGGGAAGAATAGATAACCCGATGGGGGAGGGAAGACAGTTTTAAAAAGTGCAGAGACGGACCTTGGTTTGGAGCAAGAGATTAGAAAATTTAAGAAGTAAAGTCAACATCCCCCTCCTGGTTTTCTCAGAGTTCCTGGTGAGGGCTATAAAAGTTTCTAGCATAGCTCTGCCTGCCTGGTGCTTTGTCACAGGCTGGCACGGGGCCAGGGCAGAAGCCCCACTTGAGACTGGCACCACCTCAGTTGCGCTTGTCTGCATTCAACTTCTGGCTGGCAGTGCAGAGGTTGACAGTGCCAGGGGAGGAGGCTCTGAAAAACGGGGACTCGAGGGTGACAACTTCGACGGGCTCTTGTTTCCTGGAGCCCCTTCTTACAGCGGAAGGTTCGTTTGCTTGAAAGTATGGATTGTGACTTTGGTCTACACTGGTGCCTGACAAATGCAACGCTTTTGACATTTTTATTTTGCCAAGGTTCTGGGAGAAGGAAAAGTGAAGGGTTGGGCCCCATTTCCCTCTTGGAATTCTACAAGTCCTTCCGCCTCATGAGTTTTGGCTGTTGGGCCTTTCCCCCACTAATTAAAAGTCTTGCTGGGGCGTTGTCGAGAATTAAATACTTTAATGAACGGTGTAAGAGAAGCCCATGCTCCCCAGCCAGCCCTCCCCAACTCCACGCTCCCTCCAGTGGGAAGGCGTTGCTGCTTGCCTGGTGCCTGTCTAGTAAGTGGCCTGCAAAGCATGTGATATTTTGCTTTCGATTTACAAAACACCAGATAAACAGTCATTAATGAGAAGATAAGCAGCTCTGTACTTGTAACAAATGTTAACTGGAATTACCAAGCTCTGTTTTCTCCAAGAATGTAAGTTGACTGGGTTTTTGGCATCAATACTCAAGAATTCTTTTATGAGCTTAGTTCTCCAAGGGGCTATCTCTGTCCTGTTTTTGTTTTGCCTTCCATAGTCTTCAAATTTGGAGGTTTTCCTTAAAAGTGAGAAAGAGAGAGGCCAGTTACCTTGGCCCCAGGGGTAAAGAAGACTAGGGGGAAAAGTTCTGAGAAATTTCCTAAAATCATAGGAAAGAAGGACCACATTCTCTTGGGTTTCCTGCAGAGGATACCTGGACAGATCTGTTCACCGGATTCAAGCAGTCACCCTCTCAGGCCAGGACCTCATTTTCAGTGAGTGGAGTGATATATTTATTCATTAGCAAGTGTTGACATTAGGTAGCAAAATGTGTGCAAACAGAGAAGCCACAAAGACAGGAATGTGCCATTTCCAAGGGGGAGAAAAGTTCTCCAGATCAGCCAATAGGAAGTGATTAACCTGCCAATCGGAAACTCACACAGCTGGTTACTCACCCAAAACGTTTCTGTAAAACAAAACCAAAAAAAAAAAAAAAACCCCAAAAAACACTCCAAAGCAAAAAACTAATCCCCCTCTCCACCCGCCAAACCAGAAAACCCCAAAACAAAAAAAAAAGGAGTGAAAAACATCACCTTTGTGTAAGGATGTGAGGGTGCTAACTGGCGAAGCCCCTGTGGTGGGGATCTGACGCATTGGAGGGCAGCCAGGGCTGGGCCTGGTTTTGCTGGCTGCTGTAGCCAGAGATGTTGAGGTCAGACACACAGATGGGATGCTGCCCCAGGTTTTTCTCTTTGCCTTGCACATGGGGGAGAGTATTTGGCTGGGGAACTTAGATCAGCTGCTTACATTCTTAAGTTTCTAAGTCGTAGGTTGCATTTTTAGTCTTGGGTTACTAGGTGAGAACCAGACATAAGGTTTACAATGGACAGCTATTAAAATCCTAACCAGTTGCACAACTAAGGGAACCTCCAGCTTGGGCAGAGGCGGTGGGAAGAGGCTGGGGCCTGGTCCCCCTGCGGCCTTGGAGGAATGCTAGGGCTGAAAGTTGGGAGCTCCATTTTGCTATGGTTCAAGCCGTTTCACTGCAGCCTCTGGCATGGCCTGACTAGGTAGGCCTGGGTACTCTGTGGTTCGAAGTCAGCAGGATCTTCTGGGAAGGAGTGTTAGACATGGCTGGATGTAGGAGTAGGGTGGCTGTGACTTGAGGCTCTCAGAAGTCAGGACGCCCCAGCCCCAGCCCCATCACACCAGGAGTAAGAGCAGGCTGTTAGAATGAGATCTCAGTTTATGGAGTGGGGATGCTGGGAGGGATTGCTCTGTAGGCTCTGCTTCCTGTGTCCTCTGTATCTGAAGGTCTGAAAGATTTGAAGAATGGCTTGGCGGGGAGGGCATGTTGCTGGGTACACCTGCTTGCTTGGGCTGGGGATCCAGGTGACCACTGGCAGATCGAGCCTCCAAAGCCTAGTTGAGAAGTCTGGGGCCTAGCCCTGCATTTACCTCGTTTTTTTTTTTTTAGAGAGAGGGGTTGTTTATTTATTTATTTATTTATGACTGTGTTGGGTCTTCGTTTCTGTGCGAGGGCTTTCTCTAGTTGTGGCAAGCGGGGGCCACTCTTCATCGCGGTGCGCGGGCCTCTCACTATCGCGGCCTCTCTTGTTGCGGGGCACAGGCTCCAGACGCGCAGGCTCAGTAGTTGTGGCTCACGGGCCCAGTTGCTCCGTGGCATGTGGGATCTTCCCAGACCAGGGCTCGAACCCGTGTCCCCTGCATTGGCAGGCAGATTCCCAACCACTGTGCCACCAGGGAAGCCCCTGCATTTACCTCTTAACTCAGGCCACTCTTAACTTTTCCAGGCCTGGTTTTAAACCCACATGATCAAGGAGTTAGGTTAGATGGTTCATTCATTCACTCATTTATTGGCTCACTCATTCAGTCATTCTGCATACCTGATGTGCCTGCCTAAAGTGCATTGAAGATGCCAATGCATTGGGTAGCGCTTCTGTAACCTGGGTTGTGGATTGGGGCAGAGCTGGGGTATAATGGTGGTGGTGGAGGCTCCTCTGTCCCAGACGGTAGGTACTTAGGTAGCTCAGAACTAAGTTGACAAGAATATCCTGGCTGTGTGGAAACCATTCTCTGAATGAGAGAAGTGGGGTCCCCAGCTCTGTCACCTTGTACCCCTTGCAGCAGCTCATTCCTCGGCTGCTCCCAGGCATGCATATTTGAAAGCTTTCTTAACTGCTGGGAGAGGGGAATGAGGCTCCCACAAAACCCAGCACTCACTGGGTGCTTGGTAGTGTTTAGCGGTGGAGGAGAGCCAGGAGTAGCCTAGAGTTTCTGAGTGTACCAGCCTGGGCTCTGGGGAGCAGGCGACAAGGCAATAGCTGAGAACCCTGACTTTGGAGAGCTATCTCAGCAGAGCTTTTTTGTGGGTGAGAGACGGAGGTGTGGCCTCTTTGACCTATACTCACTTGTCAGGAGCTTGAGGCCAGTCTGGATGCTGAAGACTGTCTCAGCCCAACTACCTGCAGGGAAGAGAGTGAGGACGTGGCCTACCTTGGGAGGGAGAGGGCTGAACCCTTGGGTATGGTCCAGCTCACTGGGTGGCCCCTTGGGCTACTCAGTGACTCCTCAGTTTACCTGGGTACCTGTCAAACAGGTATACCTTGCTACTTCACAGGGGTGGTAGGGAGACCTAATTAATGTTTGTAAATCCCTTCTGAGATCAAAGGCGCTGCACAAAGGGCAGAGCACCATTTCATAGAAATGCTTGTGGTTGCCAGTGTGGAGCTGGCTTAACCTTTGATCTGAGACAGGCTGACAACCCTGAATGTGGTCTCAGCTCTGCCCCGAGATATGGGCTCTTCCTTTGAAACACACCTTGTCCCTGGGATTCAGCCAGCCAAAGCTGGTGGGGGAGGGAGGGAGTGGCCGTGGATAAGTCATCATGGGGGTGTCTTCCCTTTGGGGGGTAGGTAGAAGCCAATCTCCAACATAGTGAAGGCCATCGAAGTAGTTCAGAAAGTGCAGGCTATACACTCTTTAACCAGCAACTCCATTTCCTGCCTGCCCCTATTGTTTTCCATTTGATTAAGTGTATCCTGTAAAACTGTATATTCCTGTTAGGAATTAAACGTTACCCTGATACAGTGAAATTACCCACACAGTCTTTTCTATCTCCCCTGCCTGCCGCTGCCACTCCTCTGCCTTCTCCTTCCCTGTTTAGAAGAATTCTTGAAAAGTTGTTGTTCTAGCCTGAGAGAGAATGCGAGAGAGGGATTAGAGAGAGGACCTCAGAGTTGAGTGGCCTAGCCCCTCCACCCTTTTACCAGGCACTGGAGACAGCTGCTGGGCCCCTAGAGAGCTCTGTGGCTACCTGCCCCTGGGCTACTCTTTCACTTGGCTTCCTATTCGCCCTCTCGGCCAAGTGTTTCCAGGGGGAAACTGGTAACGCACCCCCCAGGGACATCCTGCTAGTGGCCTGGGGTGGAGGGACTGGAATTTGCACCATCTGACCCGGTGTTTTTTGCTTTGGAGCTGCGACGCTCCTTTCCTGAGCCGGCCTTTCTCTATGGATTTCAGTAAGTTTGGCATTGGCAGTGGTGCATGGTATGCTCATGGGGTCTTGTGTATTTTTGTTTCATGGGACTAATTCGTTGTGCTTCGTGGCCATTATTTTTTGTTTTAATTGCTTGGAGGGAGGTTGTCAAGTCTGTCTATTTCTCATCTGGAATTGTCATTATCCTCGTGAACATTTAGGTCACTGTGCTGAGCACCTGAGGGTGACAAAGATGTTGAAGAGAAGGTTATGGTCTAGTTCAGGCAGACAGGATCTGAAGGTAAAAGATCAATAAAGACAGCAGAAGGAAATTCCAAGTACTGGGTGCCAGAAAGATTTTATAGGAACTGAGGCAGGGAGCCTTGCAGGCCTGGGGTTGCCTGGGAAGGTTTCCAGAGATGGGGAGTTTGGATTAGGGAGCCTTGCTGAAAATGTTCTCTGTTGTCCTGATGTGGGGTGAGGGGTTGTTCACACAGATGTGTACATGAGTAAAATTCATTTCATTGAGTTGTACTTGAGATTTGTATTTTTTTTTATACTTATTATACCTCAGTTGAAAAGGAAAAAGTCCCTTCAGCCCAACACCAGTTCTTCCTAAAGAACTGGGAAGTCTGTCTTTAAAAAGATGAGAGTGGCAGCGAGGCCACTGGGTCCAAGCAAAGAGGCCATGGCTTTGGGAAAAGATGGGAAAGATGGTGGGGAGACAGCAGCCTCGGTTGAGAGAGAAGAACCGGGCGTCCTTTGACCTTGGGAACTACCTGGTTTCCTCAATGGGGGACTTGCAATAAAAGAGAAATTCCAGCCAGTCTGTCTTGACTAATGATTAACTGGCCGCCCGGAGCCCAGACTGGTGACAAGGTGCTGTGGTCTGTCTTATGATGGGTAGCGAAGCCTGAGCAGCCCATTAATAATCAGCATCGCGGCTGGGAGTCACCCGTTTGGAATGTGTGGTTTCTCTTTAATGCTGTTTAGAATGTGCTTAAAAATTAATCTTGGTGTTTTTATTTATTTATTTCTATCTTCCTTTCATATCCACAGCAGACTGTCCAGATGCTGTGCCTTCCTCCGCTGAAACAGGGGGAACGAATTATCTGGCCCCTGGGGGGCTTTCAGGTGAGCTGCTTTCTCTTACTTTCTTGGCAATTCGAAGACCTCCTGAAATGACTGGAGACTGGAGGAATGGAGGTGGCCTTCTGCCACCCCAGCTGGTCTGGAATTAATTCTCACTTTTATGTGCATGAAACTGGATGTATCCATGATGACTGTTGCCCTTCAGCTCATCCTTCTGGGCCATAGATCTGGAAGTGGGGGCCAGCCGGCGGGCTGGTGTTGGGCCATGTTTCGTGGTTATTGTTAAGCAGCTCCCGACTTGAGGGGCTTCCACTTGGTGACTTTGGTGTCATTAGTTGACGGGTTTAAGCCCTTTTTTGCTCTCACTCTCAGTGCATCGGTTGCCTTGAAGGGAATGGATCCACCTTTTGGGAACTTGTAGAAGACAGATCCCAAGTGTAGGATGGGAGTTTAGAGTAGATGGCCTCGATGCTTCTTTGCAAGTCCTACTTCCCATTCCAGCTTCGTGCAGGAGTCTGCAGTGCATGGTGGGGATGGGAGGGCCAGGGTGGGGACACTGCAGACAGTAGGTGCTAATACTGTTACCCAGCAGGGAAGGTGTCCCTTAGGGCCCACAGGTGTGAGCAGGGGCCTGGACTCCCCAGGCTGGAGAGTTATGGAATTGGGTGAGGGGCAGTGGGGAGCCTAAACATCATTGTCCCTGAGAGGCAGGAGAAGAGAGTGATAAACTTGGAGAAACTCATTAGCAATGTAAGTGGGAGACATTTCCATTTTGTTCTAAATATGTCCTGTTTTCCACCTGTTTTTCCCACCCCAGTATGCTATCACTGGATTTTCTAAGAACTAGCTAAAACCAAGAGGGAAAGTAATCCGGGAAAAAAAAAGAAAAGAAAGAAAGAAAATCCAGCAGAGTTCTGGGCATTTGCCCTTGGGACATTGGTGTAGGATCATGGCAGCTCAGATGGAAGCTATAAAACTGCCTTTGGGGGGACCATGGTGCACCCTCTTTTGTGACTTTTAACTGGTCAGGTGTCGCTCAGGCCCGGCTCAGTTCATCCTAGCCAGTTCCCTCTGCAGGAATTGAGCTTGCTGAGAATGTCTTCAGGGAGACCCTTGTTTGTTTTGATTTCAGTGCAGTATATACTCTGGCTGTTATCTGAGACAGAGGATATTGTTTACTCAAAGCTCCTAATGAGAGCTGAGCAGGAAAAAAGAGGGACCCAGAAAGGGCAGGGGCTTGGGGTGAGGATGGGAGTGGACCATGGCGGTGGAGGAGGGAAGAACATACTGGGACATGGGAGCTGTGTCTTTTCTGCTTTCTAAGGCTGCGAGAGTTCCGGAAAGAAAGAAAGCCAAGGAGAGGAAAGGGTCTGGGCAAAATAGCACACTCAGGATGTTGTTAGAGGGTTTTATTTTTTAAATTCTGAATGTGCAGGGAGGAGTCCCAGCCCCTCTGAACCACATGAAATAAGCAAGGGAAGTGGTAGCTTTTGAAAGGGGGCTTTTCGGAAGGTTTGTCTTATTGATAACATCTTGTCTGTCTCCTCTGCTGGAGGAAGTAAGGATACCCGCCTGAGCCACCAGCCTCCTTACCCGGCCCCCAGAGCCAAACAGTGTGACAGTGCAGCCCCTTCTGAGACGGGTGGGCTTCCAAGAGTTTTTCTAGTCCTAGAAAGAAACTGGGGGTAAAGCAATGATGAACTCCTCCCGTACCCGCAAAGTAACTGCAGCCATTTCGATGAATGAAGAGCTGCTAGGAAGGAGTGCTTGTCTCTGAAGGGATAGCGTCGCCGTTCAACAAAACTGCAAGAAGAAAAAAAGGGGACGGGGGTTCCACATGAAAGAGCATTTGTTTTGAATTTTAGCTCTTGATTTACTAATTCCCAAGGCTTCAAAGTTTCAACTCTTTCTTCTTTCCGTTCAGAGTTGGAGTAGTTTATTAATAATGTGCCGTGGGGGGAAGTTGAAGAAACTGTTTCTTGGGTTGGTGCCAGTGGTTTGGGGGTGTCTGGAGGGGAGGCGATGGGCACTGAGAAAACCGAGGGCTCCACCCTCTGCCGCGAGAGTGCCCCCCCCCCCCCAAAAGATGATGGTAGTGGCCCGAGTCCAAGGCGGAGGGTTTTGCAAATGGAGAAAGCCCAAACCTCCTTTCCAAGAAGTTGATCTTTCCATGGGGGGGTGGTGGTGGAGGTGGCCAGGGTGTGTCTGCCAAGACCGGTGGGGGGCTGTGGTGGCTCAAGGGGGCTGGGCCAGGGAGGGGAAGGAGGCTGGAGCGGGGAACCTGCTGTGGGGAGCGCCAGGCCAAGTGGGCATCACGGCGGGGAGCGGGGAAGGTGCCCACAGGGCTCTGCCCCCCCGCCTCCCCCCTGGAAATCACCTCTCTGAGTGTCTCTTTCACGGGCCCCGTGTGCTGTTTTCCTTCCTGTCCTGGCCGAGATCGGGCTTAATGAATGGGGCTCAGTTTAGGGTGGGAGGAAGGTCGGCAGCGGGAGCCAGGGCTTGATTCTCTTGGCAAGGGAAGAAGGGAAAGAAAAAACAGCCGAATGTGAAAATGTGGTGCCTCGGGGGTGGGGGTGAGGGTGTGCTCGAAGGCACGCCCCTCGCCCCTCCCGAGATGCCGGGGTGACTCCAAGGCTGGCCCTTCCCTTTCCTGCGAGGAAGGGGAGTGGGCGGGTAGGAGCGCTGGGAGCCGGCCCGCTGGCTGCAGGTTGGAATTCCAGCCTTGCAGCGCGGGGCTGGCCGGGGAGACGACAGGCCAGGCCTCTGGGACTCGCAGTGAAACAGACCCCACCCCTGCAAGTTTCCTCAGTCTGGGAAAACGGCACATTTTTAGAAGGCTGTGACTCGGTTCCAGGAGATTGTACTTTCATTTCTGACAGCCGGCTCTCGGAGACAGATGGATTGCTTGGTGCCTGGTTGTGTGTGTGTGTGTGTGTGTGTGTGTGCACGCGCGCGTGTATGCGTGCTGCAGACGTACAGATAAGACACGTGCACAGACACATGAGCGGGCAGGCTCTGGGATAGGCCTGGGTCCCTCTCACACGGGGTAGGTGGACCTCAGAGATGGTTTCTCCATGAGGATATGTGCTCTGGGGCCGGGGAGTGTTTGTGGATTGGTTCTGAGTCGTGATCTGGGTATGGTGCTTTTGGAAAGGCGTGTAGGACAAACCCTTGTTGCTGGCATGTATCCTGGCTCAAGAATACCCACCGTGGAGAGGTCTTACGTAGATGGGAAGCTTCTAGGTTCAGCTCGGTGGTGGAAATGGAAAGGATTTGCTCCCAGAGCTTTCACTGTGTCATTGGTAATTAAAAGCATGTGTTCGAAGCTGTCATCTTTGCAGCCTCCATCTGGAGTTTCTAGGGGGGAGCTTTCATTTAGCTTGTCTGCTGTCCTGATTTGGGGGGGTGGGAGGGGTTTGAAGAAATACCCCCTCACTTGTGAGTTCCAGGTTACTCAGCTACAGATCCAGTCTCCTCCTTTATATATTGATATCTAAAGCTGGTTGGGCCTCAGACATACGGACCTCACTGGTTAGGGCAGGGATTAGAGGACAGCCTCATTTGTAGTCATTTAAACTTCAAAAGAGGTGCCACCCTGGATTTCAGGGAGGAGAGGTGGGAGGCAGTGGAGGTGTAGTACCGATGTGTCTGGGGGAGAGGGTTGAGGAGCCCATCTCTTGGCTGTACAAAATCATACTTATTGGAGAGACACTGTCCCACCAACCCAAGGGAGGCCAGCTCCTTTGCTAAGGTCTTCAGATTCGTGTCTCGCTTCTAGTTCCTGGGTGATGGGAATGTCCTTAGGTCAGCATCCATTCCAGGAAAGGTTCTTTCCTCTTCTTTGGTGCCTGCTGGCGTCTATGAGAGCCTCGGAGGAGAGTCTTCAAAAACACCTACATAATCTGAAAATGTGGTCCTGGCTCAGTCCACAGTCAACTTGGGCTCAAACCAAGTAGTTTAGGAAAGAGTGCTCCATCCTGTTTTGAAGGAAAGTTATTCAGCTGCATTTGTTGTCTGGTTGGGAATGGTGACGGCAAACTGGGAATCTCTCCTCAGGTGCCTATTGCTGTGTTTTTATATCTCCTTCCTGTGCCTGGGAACAAGCAGATTGTGGTTTCTCTGGAGTCTCTAATGCCATGGGGGGTGGGGTGGGGGTGGATTGAGTTCATCCAAGTGGCCTTGAGCATGGGCTTCGGGGGAGTCAGGAGGACCAGCACATGTAACCATGAGCGAGCTCCTTACCTATCCTCTCCCCTTCCTTCAGGCCGCTGTGAGGAGTGACAGTCTGAATCTCTAGGGACCCATATGTCCCTAAATGCCAGGCTGATGACTTCAATCCCAGGCTGGCTCACCTGGTGCACACCCACTCCCCAGTGAAGACCAGTCAAGGACAGCAGCTCAGGCTGTTTGCCTCCTCTGCAAGGCTTGAGGTCATGCACTCAACCCTGGAGAAGGGCTCACTGTTTAAACCCCTTTTGTCCTGGAAAGAATGGGGCAGTCAGGCAGGGGTTAAATGCAGGGTGACAGCATTTAAAGTCTCTGGAGCAAATTGGGGCTGCTCTGCGCGCCAGACTAGATGGGCCACTGCCTCATGCACCCCGTCCCTGAAGCAGAGCAGGGCTGGCCCGCGAAGGGGGAGGGGCCAGGTGAGGGCCAGGTTTCCGTGTAGCTCTTGGCCACTGTCTTGGGGCACTAACACCCTCTCCCCAGGGAGGCTTTTTCTTAGCAGAGCCCAGCAGTAGCTGTGTGGACTTCTGGACCTGTGGCCCAGAGCTAGGGGGGCAGTGAAAAGGGAGGAAATGCCAAAGGATTCATGATCAAGTTCGGCTCCCTTTGCTTTATTGCTGCTGTTACTGTCCCGTGACACTGCTCCTACAGTGCTGTGATCGCCAGGCCACTTCACAGCAGGTGTCTTAACCTGGTGGGAGAAAAAAGGTGCAGGATGGTGGTCCCCAGACTTGTCTGCACATCAGGACCCCTGGGGGCTTCCAGATCACAGTCTGTTGGCAGGATCCCAGCATCAGTATTTTTTGAGGCTTCCCAGGTGATTTCAAGGTGCAGACAAGTTGGGGAGCCCCTGGTGTAGGGGGTAAAAGGGTCTGTGTTCCTGTGGGGAACTATCTTTTTTTTTTTTTTTTTTTTTTTTGTGGGTAGTATCTTTGGTGGCTTCTCTTGGTGGCTTTGCAGGTTTTCTGTGATTTTGCCTGTGCTCCTATAGGGAAAAATTCGAGTACCTTGCTTGTTGAGCCTCTTCTCAACTAAGACTTTCACTCGATTGTAGAAACTTGACAAGGTGTGTTAACTCTGCCCCTTCCTCCCATTGGCTTTGTTGTAGTGGATGACATGGTAAAAGTGACCCATGGGACAGGGTCTCCTTTCAGGGTGATGAAGATGTTCTGGAACTAGGTAGTGGTGATGGTTGCTCATCTGCGAATGCTCTCAATGTCACTAATGGTAAATGTTGTGTTATGCATATATTGCCACACTTTTAAAAAGTAGTGACCTGTGGTAGCTTTTAAATGCGTGCAGGTATTTAGATATTCAGTAAAAAACACTGACTCTGGAGAATGAATATGGAGACTTCAGTTGGGTGTCTGAGATCTGTAGATAGACGCTTGTTTCCAGAGCACCTCTGAGGTCTCCAGGGGTGGACCCACAGTCACGGGCCTGTCTCCGTGATTTTTCAACCTTTCCTTTTCCATCCTGGTTGCAGAAAGGAGAGACAGGAAAGTTCCCTGTGGCTCATTTTCCAAGGCTGACCTTTCTGCAGGGGAAGTGAGCGCCCTTGCTCCTTCTCTGCCCCAGATGCTATTTTCCTCTGGGCAGCCCGGGGACTGGTAACCAGCCATGTAGGGGCGGTCTCCCAAAGCCTGGGGTCCTCCTGATCCCCTGCTGAGTGATCGGCCCCCGCTTCTGGGCCTGCTGCCCAAGACCCTGGTTCATGTGACAGCTTCACCGAGGTTATAGGGCTGCAGAGCAGAGGAGGCTGGTGACTCGCCCGGGAGCCCTCCCTTTGCAGGAGCCTTGTGAAAGGATACTGTACAGCGTGGCCACTGGGAGGTCACCACTGGCCCTACCATCTCTCTCGCTCAGTACTGAATGGCTAGCCCAGTCTGGCTGTGTGCCTACTGTCACAGACAGGCTTCCTCTCCGGGCTATTTTCAGCGGGAAGATATTATTAACTGCTGAGGCACAGTTCTCAATTTAGTGGCTAACACACCAAGAAAGGAACATTCCCTTGGTGGCGGCAACTCTACCTAAACGCGGTGGCTCATTGGGGATGATGCCCGCAGCCCCCTTCGCTTCCCCCCATGGGGGTCTGTGCCCCTAGCCCACTTCCTGGGGCAGCTGCGACTGAAGATTCAGTATCTACCATAGAGAGAACGTGGCTTTTTTCTTAAAGCCAACTCGTTAAAGGTGTAGACGATGATAGTGTTTATATTCTAAAATGGGGAGATTTTGTGACAGGGATGGGGTACTGGATGGAAAAAGGAACTTTCTATGGAGTTTAGGGACAGCTGTTTAAAACAGGGTGATAACTTTCACCTTGTAAGTGAACAGGAAGTATTGGGACAAGACAGGAAATTGCATCATTCCTTTTATGAGAAGAACTCCGAAAAAAAGTTGTTCGTGAAAGGTAGTGGCTGAGAGGAGGCCGGCCCGTTTTTGTTTTGTTTTTTTCCCCCTTCTTTCCTTCCACTCCCATGAGAACTTTTGGGCCATTTTCTTTAAGAAAGAGGCTGTTTGAGAACTTTATGTTATTTTTATTATTTAAAAAAATATTTTACCAGAAGGGTCACATTCAGTTGAAATGTTAACTGCAGCCTTATTTCCCAGTATACTAAAGAATCTTTCATGAGTGTTTCAGCTTCCTTCCCCAAATGGTGAGGCCAAGCAGCTCTTGGCTGGAAGTGAATTTTGGTTTGGCTGCACAGTCTTCGACACTGAGCCCCACCCAGTGTCATTAGCTCAGTTTTAACTTGCAAAAAAAAAAACATATTTTTTGGGGGAGGGGGTGGGTAGGAGTTTACTGATACCCTTAGCCTGTTCACCCCAGCATGACCTTCCCCTAACCAAGGTGCCTGGCATTTGGCAGGCTGGGGCTGCCTTTATGTACAAGCACTGGGCCTCGTTTTGCCCAAGGAGTCTCTCCTTTAGCTTCCTGACTGCCTATCGCTAGGACTCTGGTGAGCAGTAAAGAGGTGACAGAAGACAGCTCCCCTGGTACAGCTGTGCTTTGCCCCGGGGGATGGGGGTAACTCAGCCCTCAGTCACCCAGAAGCTTCCCCCTTTAGCAAGAGGGCTTGTGCAGCCCCACAGTGATGTGCAGAAGGTGGTATTGTGCTGGGTGTGAAAACAGTTTTCATTTATTCATCTCTGGGTTTCTAAGTCCCCTCTTGGATGATGTCATTGATCTCATAACATGGGACAATGCCCCGACCCGGGCTGCCAAGGAGCCATCTTTAGGATGGAGACCAGAAAGAAAGAGATCTGTGTGTGTCTGGCTTGCTCCCCATTTCCCCCCAACCCCCAGCTTTTTTCTTTAGTGGGCTTTGTTTTGTTTTCATAACACAATAAGAGCCCTGGGGTGTGTAAAAGCATTGTTGAACATTCGGTGAGGGTAACTTGTCCAAACAGAGCAGGACGCCAAGGCAGAATGCTGTGGGCAGGTGGTGAGCCCACAGAGGTTGCCTGGCCGGCGCCTGGCTTGGAAACACCTCCCGGGATCAGCCGCAGCTGGCTGGGAAGTAGCTGAGGACAGGGGCTCTTTTCCCGCCTCCACGGGGAGCCTGGGGCCAGGCCTAGGCCTTTCTGGCTGACCCCGGCCTGGAAGGCATGCTCCGCTCCTAGGTGGGTTCACACGGGCCTCGCTCTGCCAGGTGTAAAGCTGGGGGCCGGGGGGCGGTGGTGGTGCAGCTGCTTTGGGAGAAGCCAGCATGTCCCTGTGGTCCAATCATTTAGCGATTATTTATTGAGCACCTACTATGTGCCACGCTTTGCCAGGCACGGAGGATGTAGTTCTTGGACTCTGTGCAGATGTAATGGTCTGTCTGAAGGTGCTATGGGGTCAGTGAGATGGAGGGTCCTTGAACAGGATTTGGCTCTGTCTGGAGTCAGGCAGGGGGCAGCTTCTCAGCCATGGGGTGAGGTGTTGTAAGACACGGTGGAGGTGCAGGGATGGGCCCCTGGGGAGATTGTTTGAGCACGCAGGGCGGGCACAGCTTCAGGGTGGGCACAGCTTCTCTGCTTTGGTTGTGTGGTCTGTTGAGAGTTGAGATAAAGCAAAGCTTGTGGATAAACAGAGGTCTGCCTCCTCCGGTTCTGTTTCTATTCCCGCCCCCCTGGCCCCGGCACCCCCACTTGTTGATGGTGAGATAAGAGCTGCAACAGCAGGAGGTAGGGTTATAATCCAGACCCTGGTGGTACCTGGGAGCCCAGTGGAGCGGAGGTGACCAACCAGGGGCAGGGCTGGGGTGGGGTGGGCATCTGGAATGTTAGCATTTATGTCTTTACAGCCACAGGGGAGGTGGGACATTTTCGAAGCCCAGGATTTGGACTTTTCTTTTATAATTCTGGTGGGCTTGATTCCCATGAGGACCATCTGGGGATGCAACACTTGCTTTTTAATTTAAAATCTGATGGTCAAGTTCATTTCTGAGGTCCCAGCCAGTGTGTGAAGCTCTGGCCTGCCTGTGGGTAGGTTTACGCGAGGTAATCTAATGCCCAGTTACCAAGGGGTTTCATTTTCACTGCGCATCCTGCCCCTGGCTGTTCCCCCAAGGCCTACTGGTGGCTCTGTTCATTCGGAGCTCACTAATTTAATTAATCGTCCTTGCTCCTCTGTGGAGTCGGGAGAGCTCTTTTGGCCTTTGGTTTGATCCAGGGCAGTAAGGGAAGAACTGAGTTCAACTCCAGTTTTCCTCTTGCAAAATGGGGAGTTTCTGTCATTCAGATGCGAGCACTCAGATCACCAGGCCAGGGACTGTTGGTGTCTCTCGTGTTTGCTCATTTCTGTGTTGCCTTTTTACTTTTTAACTTGGGGTGGACGTTCAACAGGAACAAAAAAAGACAACGCCAAGAAAAGACTGTACTGTCAGTAAACTCACCTTTCTGCATTTGCCACCTGGAGGGTTAAATTACCATCTCCAGTCACCCTTTCCCACCTTGCGGTCACCTGCTGAAGTTGGCAGGTCTCCTTCCCCAGTGAGCTTCTGAGGCTAGAGAGGGTCAGGAAGAGCCGCTGCGCTCAGAAAGCGCCTGGGGACCTTGCCAGCCCCAGGGCAGCCTCGTAGCCAGCGCGGCCCCTCCCCCTCATTAATCAGTAACCAAGGGGAAAAGCAGGAGTTGAGTTCTTCCTGTGGTCTGGGTGCACAGTATACAGTTCTTAAAAACAGATGGGCCTCATCTCCAGCTCAGTGGGATCACAGTTAAAGGCCCACTATGGATGGGGGGGCGGTGTTTCCTGGGAAAAGGCCTGGATTTGGGGCTCTTGCAAAGATTCAGAAGCCGACCCCCATTTCAAGTGTATGTCGGATGCCCCAGGGTGGGGCTTGGAGAGAATTACAGTGGGAGGGAAAGCGCCCACCCTTCAAGTTTCAGTCCCCTGGGGCTGGCCTGATTTCCTGGGCTGAGGATGGGGGCACAGTTATCAGCTGGCTGCATGGCCTTCACCGAGCCATTTTTGTGTCCTGGACCTCAGTTTTTTCATCTACAAAATAAGCAGTTGGACCTGGTCTCCAAGTCCCTTGCAGTACTGAATGAAATCCTGTGATCTGTGATCTTCGGCTCTTGGATTTGAAGGTGTGTGAGAATAAGATCCCTTTTGCGGAGGTGGTGGGTAGCTAATGGCCTCTTTCACTGGCGAAGAAAAAGACTGTAGTTCTTCAAGTTTTTGGGTTTGCAGACTCTCCCAAGAATGAGTGAAAGCTGAAAGATCTTTCCCCCCAAAAAATGCATGTGCATACCAATATTTGCATACATTTCCAGGGGTCCTTTAGCCCCATCCCATGGAATCCCTTGTACTCAAGAAGGCAGGGTGTACACGAGAGCATTAGGAGAGGCAGAGCCTTTTTCTTTTTGTGGTAAAATATCCATACCATTTACCATTCTAGCCCTTCTTAAGTGTACAGTTCAACGGCATTAAGTCCATCCCGTGGTTGTGCAAACATCACCAGTATCCACCCCCAGAACTTTTTCACCTTTCGAAACTGAAACTCTGTGCCCATTAGACACTAATTTCACAGTCCCCCCTCCTCCCAGCTCCTGGCATGAATTTGACCGTTCCAGGTACCTCACATGAGTGGATTCGTACAGTATTTGTCCTTTTGTATTTGGTTTATTTCACTCGGTGTAAGGCCTTCAAGATTCACCCATGTTGTAGTAGGTGTCAGACTTGCCTTTCTTTTTAAATGTGTATAGATATCCGTTCATCCTTCAGTGGACACTTGGGTTGCTTCCACCTTTTGGCGATCGTGAATAATGCTGCTATGAACATGGGTGAACAGGTATCTCTTCAAGACCCTGCTTCAGTTCTCCTGGGTATATACCGAGAAGTGGAATTGCTGGGTCATGTGGTAATTCTGTGTTGAGTTTTTTGAGGCAGGGCCATCCTGACTTGAGCGTCTGCATAGACGGATCTGCATGGGGCAAACTGGGTGGACTTGAGGGTGAGCCCTGGGGCAGGGGGAGTGAGAGGAGAGTGGCATGGGGGGGGGGAAGGAGGTCAGCGGAGGAGGGGTGGCCTGGCTCTCTGCAGGAATACAGGCCAGATGGGAGCCCGCATTTATGTGAGGCCCAGAGTCCTGTGAAATGTGGAGCCCACAGCACTGAGCAGCAGTGGCCTTGTGACGGTGGTCCAGGGTAGGGGGACTTTCATTCCCCTGGCCTCCTCACTGGGGGCTTAGGGGTGGGAGGGCCCGTGAGATGGGGGGCCTCACGCCTAGGAGGTCCTGGGTGCTTTGGGGGGTGAAAGGGCTGGGATGGCTGAGCAGTGAGTGTGTCAAAGCCAGGGAGATTAGATTACGGAGGCAGACAGAAGTAATGATTAACTTTTCCAGTCTGCACACTGTCTCCACTCTGTCGTACTGTTGTTTTTCCCTGTAAGTACAGTGCGGCCCTGGCCAGGCCCTGGTGTTGGGTTGTAAAGAAAGAAGGAATGAGGGCTGGGAGTGAGCAGGGGGCGGGGAGCCAGGGAGCTGGCCGGAGAGGGAAGGCTTTTCCATCAGATCCAGCGTTGGAATTTATTGGCCGGAATGCAGTAAATGTTCAAAATGCCATCCCATCCAACAGTTTTCATAATTGTTATGGAACAAGGGGAGCTGGGGGAGGGGAGGGATGAAAAGGACTTTTGTTTCTCACTGGATTTTTCCTCTTCTTCGGACGGATTCTCTACCCTCCAGAAAAACGAGAGTTGAGCTGGAGCTGTGTGAAGGACGGGGTGGGGCAGGGCCCGTGTCTGGGGCTGGAATACCTTGCAGGGAGCTTGGAGGGTCCGCGCAGCTCGGGGGCTTTATTAAATTGAGACCCACAGCAAAAGCTGCTCCCGCAGAGCCCCCAGACCTGCAGAACCAGGTAAAACCCGTCCTGCACCTCTGGGGGTTGTGTCCTTTCGGGAAACTGGCTTATTGTGAATCTGTGTTTATTAAGATTCTTTTAACGCGTAGCCAGCGTACTTACAAGTGGTCAGGAAAAAGAAGAAAATCCTGGTGGTTTAAGAGTAGGTTCCTGTGTTGGATTTGTGTTTGCGAGTGGACGCGCACCACCAGTTGGGAATCCACACGTGGAATTTGGGGGGATTTCTGGACTCTCTCCGGGTTGGGGGTGGGTGGGTTAGAGATGTGACTCGCACGCCCTTCTGTTGTGGGATGTTCCCCTCCTTGCTATGTCTTCCCAGGAGTGGCCAGGATCCTACCCAGGGGGCAGGCAGGTGAGCAGATAATGCCCGCGCAGGCAGGTCTGGGGGGCTCTGTGTGCAAGTGTGTGACCCCTCTTTCTGAAGGCAGCTGCTGAGTTAAGTTGCGGGGGGGAACACGACGGTGGGAACTTGGTGATGCACCCTGGGGTGGAAGAGACTTGAAATTCAGACTTGAAAAGGATGAGGCTGGATGCACACTAACCAACAGCCAGGGAGGCCCATTTACTGTAAATATTATGAATGGAGTTGGCCGGGCTGGGAGTCCCCACCCTTCCTCTGAGGCCTCTCGGAGCTGGGCAGAGCTGGCCTCCTCAGAAGGCAGGCAGCCGGGTACACGCTATAATTTGCATGGCTGAAGGCTGGGGCACAGGAAGCCGCGTCAGCCCGGCTGGCGAGACAGATGGGAGCTTTTGATTTGTGTGGCTTCCCCCCCCTTCCCCGGCGCTACCCTCAATTATATTCTCTGATGGCAAAACACTGCTCTTAGGAGGGACCGCTGGGCTGGGGGCCTCCGACTTGGGCCATTTGAGGGGCTTTAGGAGGTGGGGCTGGGGCCCGTTGGGGGAGTAGGGAAGTACATTTTAGCTCTAGTAACTGATTACTCATCACAGTTTGTAAGGCACAGTCACGAATCAGTCTTCTAGACTAGCAGGACCTGCCAAATATGTCAGCCCAGGGGAGTTTGCAAGAGGAAGGAGGGTGATGATGGGTGAGAAGCTTCAGGGTGCCGAGCGTGGGTGGGCATTGGAAATAAGATGGTGATACAGGAGACCCTTCCCTGGGGACTCACCTTTTCCTGGGGGCCATGAATGACAACACAGAAAGAACATGAGTTTGTAACTCTTTGCAATGAAAAAAAAAGTTGGTTTAGAGATGGACACGGCCAAATCTGACTCAAATCTCCTTTCCCTTTTGATTTTGTTTTGTTTTATTGTTGCGAATGAAATGCAAAAGTGGGCCCTGCTCCCCAAAGTGATTTTCTTACTCTCCAGAAGGTAGTAAAAATAAACGGAACCTGTGTTGTTGAATACTGAAACCCAGAGTGTAGCCAGAGACCATCAGAGCCAGAAGGGGGCCCATGGGGCTGTTTTGCCCCCAGCCGCCTTTGCCCCAGTTGTGGGCTGGTCAGACTGAGACTCTGAGGGGGCAAAGCCGCTTGGCCAAGGTCACGGAGCAGCAGCTTGCTGGCAAAGAAGCCGTTTCACTCCTGGCTTGCTTGGTGCGAGGGAGCTGGACCCCATACTCGGGGGCCACGGTGGGCATAGCATTTCCACAGTGGGCTGTGAAGGACACTTGTTTTTGCTAGTGTTTGGAGAGGACTGGTGGCTTCCGAGGCCTGAGGTAGCTGCCCACACACAACTCACACCAGCCAGTATTCTGGCCTTGAACCCAGCTCTGCTTTCCAGCAGGTGATGTGTGTCTCATTGCCCCTCCTTCAACATACGGATGGTAATACTGTGCAGCCTCACAGGGTCCCCTTTCTGTGAGCCCCTTTCAGTAGAACTATGCATAGTAAATGCTCGTTAGGTGAAGGTGTCAGCCCAGAACTGTTCTCCCACCTGGGGGGTGGGGAGGGGGGGGGGACGAAGAGTTGTCAGCATTTTCCGAGCATTTGGAGAACCTAAGAGATAATATGCCCCTAAGAGCTGAGACCCTCCGCTGTGGCTGCTGGCCAGGCCCTGACCTCTGGCTGCTTTTTATCAAATTGTCACAATGCCAATGTGGCCAGTACTGGGAGCTCCATTTTAGAGATGAGCTCAAGTCACCACCAAGGTGACATGGGAGGCAGATTGAAGGGGGAGTGTCTGATTCCATAGCTGGTCAGCTCGTGGCTGGGCCCAGGGACCTGAAGAAGCACCCTGGCCTTTGAAGGAGAGCTTGGGGCACCCCCTGTCCACCCCCCAGTCCAGCCGCCTCAGTGGAGAACCTCGTTGCAGAGCTCTGAAAAAAAAATCCAACTTTTCCGTCCTGCCTTCTACCAGCCAGAGTTCAGTCTCTGATCCATTTGGTGCAGGAGCTTGGGGGTAGTGGTGATGGGTTGGGTCTGAGCATTTTCTGGGTAACTGAGAGTTAACCTGAAGCGTTTTGAGTTAGTTACAACCCCCATGGTAGCTTGCTCTAAACCCCAGAGCTGTCTTTGCTGCCCCAAGAATCCGAGGGAGCAGCTCTGACATCATCTTTTGTGTCCCGGGTGAGGTTGTAAGCATGGCTGATTAGAGCTGACCCCAGAACCCAGATTGAGCCCAGACACCGCAGCAAGTTTTTATGTGTTTGCTTCCTGAAAACTAGAGACCAGCGAGAGACTTGGTTAATTGTGCTTGGGATGAGAGTGGATGGGATGGGTTGGCACCAAGTCGCCTTTTATCTCAGCCCTTGTCCCTGAAATGGGCTGGTTGCTCTCTGAACAGTTTCCTGACCAGGGTGGGGAGCCGGGCCGATGAAGCTGTTAACCTTTGGGATGGCTGATGTAGGGGGGAAGGACAGGATGAGGCAACCCTGGGTGGCGCCGGAGTCCCGAGGAGGGAGGACCCTGGACCTGAGAGGGCGAGGCGTGGCCATGTTTGCGTTCCAGGGTTGCCAGGTTTACTTCTGGGTCTGCATGCTGTGCCCTTCGTTTGCCCTCGTCAGCCCGGGTGAGGCAGCCATTTCTGCCCAGGTTCCATCCCCAGCTGTGTGCCCTGCTGGACCACTGGGGAGGGGGCTCGCAGACCCATCCCACCGTGGGATAACCAGAATGTTGAATAAGAGAAATAATCCCTTTATAATACAAGTGCCTCGCGGAGATGAGAGTGGGTTGAGACACCCCCCCGCCCCCCGCCCGCCTGCCTTTTATTCCAGCCCACTGGCGCCCTGGCAGTGGGCACATTGGACTCAGCGGGTGCCTGCTTCTGTGGCTTTCTCTGTGTTGCTTCGTTTCCCAAGTATGTCCCTGTCCTGAAAAGTCAGAATCTTGGGGACCCCCACCCCACCCCCACCCCCGTCCCATCAGCACCGCCTCTGTGTGTGGACACAGCTAGGGTGAGATGGCCTCACTTCAAGTGTTCTCAGAATCCCGCTGGGTGTTTTGGAACAGTTCTGCCTCTCTGGCCTCATGGTCAACTTCCTAAATTGGAGACCGGACATGGTACCGTCGAGGCACTGAACTTGGCCTTTCCTCCCTCCCTCCAGTTTTTTTCTTCTTCATCTCCTCACATCTTCAGATCAAAAATTTTAAAAGGGGGAAGTTCCTCTCTAACCTAGGATGTGGCCTTGAGGGTCTGGTCACCCTGTGCCATTGCGATCCCAGGCATGAGATTCATTCATGAGCCTCTGGTCTCCTAGAAGGGTCTGGTCTGTTCATTCATGACCAGGGTAATTAAATAACTCTTTGTACGAGGCAGGGAGCTCCTTGTTAAGTGGTCTTCCCTAATGCAAGTGCAAACACGAGGCAGAATCCTTCTCCTTCTCCACCCGGCCTCCCGCTTTGCTTTTAAAGGGTAGATTTTATGCTTTAAGGGAAATTGGGAAGGGGAGGGGGAAAAACAACCTTAAAGGAATTTTAGGCCGATTCAGCACTTTTCTGGGGTTGCTCCACAAATTCCCTAAACTGTAATAAGAAGAAAAAATTGTGAAAAAATCTGATTAGGTAGCTTTTGACAACACAGCTTTTCTTTTGGATGCTTTAAAATGCACAAATATAGTTTTAAAACAGGCCCCCGTACAATTTTCTGAGGAGGGAGAAGTTGTTGAAAATACTGGAAAAGGTTATAAAAGCTGAGGGAAATTAACAAGGGACGGCGAGTTTTGCCTTTAGAGGTTAAGTATCGGCAACCAGGATACTAAGACCCTTCCTCAGTCCTTGTAACAAGGGGGCGTTTTTTTTTCTGTGCAGGGTCCTCCCAGCTCCTCACTTGGAGGCCTGGGAAGCCCCCAGGAGCTAAGCGTCTGCCCCGACCTTTGTGGGGAGATGCTTGTGGGCTGTGGGCCCAATTCCAGGAACTGTGCTTCTCTGAAGATGATGCTGAGCGCTTCCTAGAAATGAGCCCAGACGGCGGGTACTTCAGGGCTAAGGAGCGGAGTCTGAACTGGCAATTTGGGGCATTGTACTGGGCCCCCAGAAGCCTTCTGTGTAAAAGGGGCCTTCGCTCTAGTGATGGGTTTGCCTGACAGCCTGTTTCTGTGCTCAGAGCTGTGTAGTTCAGGAGCAGCAAGGAGAAGAGATATCAGGGCACTAGGGGACTGCAGGGTGACATGGGGGGGGCACGTGGGGGTCCTGCTGCCCCAGATTAGGGCACCTAGTGGGCTTTCAGGGACCTTGTTCACATCCAGGGACACCCACACGCTGCTGTTTATCTGGGCCGGGCCATTAACCTCAACAGAAAAAGGCTTTTTCTTTTTCCAGGGGATGTCTGGCAGCAAATTGCTGGGTGCATTGTCAGGCCGCACAGATGAAAGAGAAACCAGCCAGAACGCACCCCCCACCCCCACCCCCCATTCCCCCTCCTCTCTACTGGCCAACCTCAGGCCCCAGCCCCCGCCCAGCTTCCTCTGCCCCTTGAAGCCCACCAGGCAGACAAGGCCCCCTACCCCTTGCCGGTGGGCCTGGCACAGGGGCAACTCAATCTTCAGGCTCCCACCCTCCTCCCCCTCCCCCTCTCCCCTCCCCTCCCCCTCTCCCCTCCCCTCCCCCTCCTCCTCCTCCCCCCACTCCCCCAACCCCCATGCTCTGGCCGGTGCCAGGTTTCAGGGTAGCCGAGCTCCATGAAACAAAGTATTGTGAGGCTCCGCTGAGGGTCTCCTGAACCTCCCTCCCAGCGACTCCTGAGCCTTCCTTTCCAGGCCAGTTTGTTGTCCTGAGTTGGGATAATAAGTGAGAACTTCTTACATTTTGAAACGCTCTCCCCCCTCAAACAAGCAGGCAGGTGGGCGCCCTGTGCCTTCCAGAAGAGGGCTTTCTCCAACCCGGCAAACTTGGACGTCAGAGCATTTTTACTTACGTGAATGTTATGGGTCTTTGGTATAGCCTTCAGAGCTGAACTCGCTCGGCAAGAGGGTTCAAAAGATCGCCAGCGCTCACGAGTTTATTAGCAGTTGATGGATACTTTGCAGAAACAAGTTAATGCCTCATGACTCACCTTCTACTTGGAGCTCTTGTCCCTCTCTTGTTTTTCCATATGTTCCTGTGTATGTGCACGCAAACACACGTTCACATAACACACACTCGAAGTGTGCTCATATCCACGCACACAGCCTCTTTCACACTTGTGCTTCAGAGATGAATGTCGGGGTCAGGGGTGATGGGCCAGGTTTCTGGTGTTGATTTTCGGTGGGGTGGTGGTGGTTGAGGGGAGGAAGGAGCCCTCAGCTTCCCCGTCTTGTGTAGCTGGCGGGGCAGGCATTTGGGTAGGCCAGGTGGGACGTCCAGGCGACCGCTGCTCAGGGTGGGTGTTTCTGGCTGCCTCAGTGGCTCACCGAGCGCCTTTGTACAGACTTATTCACGGGACACCTCCATGTAAAGTTAATGCAGCTGACTGGTTCCCAGGTCCTTACATGCCTGTTAACGTTGGAAGGAGTTGGTGTGCTGCGCTGCACTGGTTAACCAGCCTGCCGGGGCAGCAGGACAGTCGGGACCCGAGCCCTCCCTCCTTTACCCCCAGCTGCTGTGCTGTATAACCCATCATCATCCAGGCTCTAAACCCAGTGGTTCCAAAATCAAAAAGGCCAATCAAACCCAAAGACATCACGCACCACCCCCAACTTCATGCCCCAAGCCCCCCACCCCAGTAAGTGAGAAGCGGGGACTACAGGGAGGGCAGGAGGCCGCTTCTGCCGCCTGCCAGGCCTTCCCCCGTCTCTGCCCATTTTCGTTGACAAATACAAGACTTCCGGTCTCCGCCCTGCCACCACAAACCACAGTGTTCCTGCAGCCCGGCTGGGCTGGGGAGACTTACGGTTCCCAGTCTGAGTCCTGCCCCGCCGGCTCCAGCTTAAAGGAGGAGTTGGAGGAGTCGGAATGCCAGCCTCCAGGGCCCCCTTTCCTTTCATACACGCCCCGCTTTTAAAGATCTCTGAGCGCCTGTTCGGGAGTCACCTTACCAGAATCACCCCAGTCTCCCCTGCTGCCCGTGGGAAGAAGCATGTCTAGGAAAGCCGGGGTGGGCCCTCCAGGGGAGGAGGGGGCAGGGCTGCGACTTTAGATGCTTCTGGGGAGGGAAGGGGAAGAGGAAGATGCCGCAAGCAGGGTCCTGCAAGCATGGCGGTACCCACTTTAAACACATCATCTTCTGTCTGGGCTGGAGGAGGTTAAGGTAGTCTGGGCTGACACCAGCTTGCAGGTTGTGATTCGGCATTTTTACCTGAACTCACGTGTACAGAGCTGCCGCTGACAGACACACTGGGAGTTATTTTTCTATTAGGAAGATAGATATTTTTACCCCAAACCACGTCCATTAAAATTTTTCCTGGATATGGGACTTCCCTGGTGGTCCAGTAGCTAAGACTCCACACTCCCAATGCAGGGGGCCAGGGTTCGATACCTGGTCGGGGAACTAGATCCCACGTGTCACAACTAAGAGTTCACATACGGCAACAAAGATCCTGCACGTGGCAACGAAGATCCCACATGCTGCAACTAAGACCCAGCGCAGCCAAATAAATAAATAAGTAAATAAATATTTGTGGTGGGGAATAAGCTCTGCAGTGGCTCCTCTTTTTAAAAAAAAAAAAAAAAAAAAATTTTTTTTTTCCCCCGGATAGCGCCTCCTTATGACCAAGGCACTGATCTGAGAACTGGGAGACAACAAGCACAAAGACTGTTTAGCAGGTGGTCCTGGGGTCGAGGTCTGGTTCCATCATCCCTGGGGCCTGAGCAACAAGCTTTCTGAGCCCAGGTTTTCTCATGAGGATGACAAGGGGCTGGATCCGCTGGCCTTCAAGGTTCCATCCAGTTTAAAGAACTGTAATTCTAGACCATCCAACTGTAAGGCCTTTTCTAGCCCTAAAACCAGGACCAGCCAAGTTACTAAGTGGTCTTGGCTTCTGAGCTCTGCAGCGATGGTGCTTCCTTTGGCCAGGTGGGCACACGTGCTGGTGTCCCGGGTGTCTGACAGGGTGTGGGAGTGGAGGGAAGAGGCTCCCCCTCCAGCAAGCCCCATGCTTAGAGGCAAGGCTCTTCCATCACTGGGTCAAGATTTCCAGGCCCCAGTAGGAGGACTCTTCGGCCTGCAACACATCCAGCACCCCATCCCCTCCTTCTGTCTTGCACTGAGAGACAAGCTGATCGTGAGGGTGTGTGTGATCTTGATTTCGGGAGGAAGAGGAAAAGGCCGGTCTCCATCACCACCAACCATGTCCGCCATTTTGTTTTCTAGATTCCCAACTTCTTCTGGAGCCTGGGGATCGGTCACACTGGTGCGTGGTGGCATACTGGGAGGAGAAGACGAGAGTGGGGAGGCTCTACTGTGTCCAGGAGCCCTCCCTGGATATCTTTTATGATCTACCTCAGGGGAATGGCTTTTGCCTCGGACAGCTCAATTCGGACAACAAGAGTCAGCTGGTGCAGAAAGTACGGAGCAAAATCGGCTGTGGCATCCAGCTCACGCGGGAAGTGGATGGCGTGTGGGTGTATAACCGCAGCAGTTACCCCATCTTCATCAAGTCAGCCACACTGGACAACCCGGACTCCAGGACGCTGTTGGTACACAAAGTGTTCCCCGGTTTCTCCATCAAGGCTTTTGACTACGAGAAAGCGTACAGCCTGCAGCGGCCCAACGACCACGAGTTCATGCAGCAGCCGTGGACTGGCTTCACCGTGCAGATCAGCTTCGTGAAGGGCTGGGGCCAGTGCTACACCCGTCAGTTCATCAGCAGCTGCCCGTGCTGGCTGGAGGTCATCTTCAACAGCCGGTAGCCACGTGGGGAGAGGACAGAGCGGGAGCCGAGCGGGCCCAGTCCAAACTACTTTGCTGCTAATATTTTCCTCCTGAGTGCTTGCTTTTCATGCAAACTCTTTGGTCGTTTTTTTTTTTTTTTCTCCCCTCCTTCCCCTCGTTCTTGTTTATGTTCTGTTTTGTTCTTTGAGAAATAGCTTATGAAAAGAATTGTTGGGGTTTTGGCGGGGGTGGGTGGTATGGTTGGCAGAACACCAAGGCATGAAAAGGGGAAGCAAAAATCAGTACCACCGAACACAATGTAAATGGGGAGCAGGCCTCGACTTCGGGGTCCTCGTTGCCCTCGTCAGGGTGTACGAGAGAGAGAGAGAGAGAGAGAGAGAGAGAGAGAGAGAGAGAGAGAGAGAGTGTGTGTGTACGCAGATGGGGGAAGCGGTGTGCTCTGTGCGTTTCCTACGGATGTTGACCGCTGAGAGGTTTGCGCTCCCAAGCTGTGTCCCTCTTGCTCCTTGGACTTGCACAGTGGGGCAGCGGGTGTCCCAGCAGCAAGGCTCTGTCCCCCAGCCTGGGGAAGCCCCCATCCCGCCTCTCCCCTTCTAGGACATTGGCCTGTCCGCAGGCTTCTTAGAAGCCACCCTGCCAGAGGCTGAACCAGAACCTGTCCTTCCATGCTGTCTCACTCCCCTCCGGCCACCCTGCTGCCGTTGTCGTGTCTTTCTTTTTTGGCCATCTGCTCCTGGATACCTCTGAGATGGGCTTCCCGAGGGCTGCCGGGGCAGCCCCCGTCACAGTATTGCTCACCTAGTGCCCTCTCAGGCCCCTCCGCCTCTCCCCTGCCCTGGTTACATCAGGTTTTTCCTGGACTCAGAAAACCAGCTCAGCACTTTCCTCCCCTCTGCAGCCTGTGTGTTGAGCTCTGCTGTTAGACCAGCGAGGGGAGCCGCCCCCCCTTCCCACCAAGAAGGATTCGGTCCATCTTAACCCAAGGTACCATCCTGAGCTGACACCTAACTCTTCCGTTTCTTCTACAACTCATACACTCGTATGATACGTTGACACTGCTCTTAGCTCAATGAGCATGTTTAGACTTTAACATAAGCTATTTTTCTAACTACAAAGGTTTAAATGAACAAGAGAAGCATTCTCATTGGAAATTTAGCATTGTAGTGCTTTGAGAGAAAAAGGACTCCTGAAAAAAAACCCTGAGATTTATTAAAGAAAAAATGTATTTTATGTTATATATAAATATATTATTACTTGTAAATATAAAGACGTTTTATAAGCATCATTATTTATGTATTGTGCAATGTGTATAAACAAAAATAAAGAAAAGATGCACTTTGCTTTAATATAAATGCAAATAACAAATGCCAAATTAAAAAAGATAAACACAAGATTGGTGTTTTTTTCTATGGGTGTTATCACCTAGCTGAATGTTTTTCTAAAGGAGTTTATGTTCCATTAAACAATTTTTAAAATGTATACTTGATTCCATGTTGTCCTCCAGCTCCTTTTTCTTCTGGTGGGTGGGCAGCAGGATGTAGCCATCAGAATCCGGGACAGTTGGGGTCTCCCAGAGCTTGGTTGGGGAGGAAGCTTGCTTGGTTGGTGGGACCACAAAAAGGAGAGACATCCAGAACAGCTTGCACCCGTACCTACACGGATACCACCTTTCTTGTTAGGCAGGAACCCTAGGGTGCAGCTGGTGGGTGTCCTGAATTTGTAATGGGTCAACCTCGGGGAGCCCTGAGTTACAAAGGCAGCTGATTTTTCAAAGCCTGAAAAGTTGAAAAAAGGGAATATCATTTTGAATGATGGGGAAGGAGGTTGCACTGGGAGACAGGATGGGAAGGTAAAGTCCCAAGAACTTGGGGTCCATCCAGTTCCTGCTTGCTGACTCCTTGCTTTACATTTAAGTCCCGAGACGACTGCACCTTTCCCAGAGGAAGGTCACTGCCACACTGGGTTCCAGGACAGATTCCCTGAAGGCTGAAGCCCTGGAGTAGAGACGAGGCTGGGGCTGAGTGTTGATGGTGGGAGGGAGGGATCTGGGTCCGCTAAGTTCTGTACTGGGCACTCCGGGAGGTGGAGAGGGCTGAAAGGAGGCTGGGCAGACCCTACTCTGCATCTGCTTAACACATTTCCAGTTCTCTATTCCCTTGGCCCAGCCCAGCTTAGCCCCAGTGGCACTTGCTGGTATTGCCCCTGGGATTTTCACTGATCTGAGCCATGTATTATTTTATTATTATTTTTAATTAATTAATTAATTTTGGGCTGTGTTGGGTCTTCGTTGCTGCACACAGGCTTTGCCTAGTTGCAGGGAGCGGGGGCTTCTCTTGTTGCGGAGCACGGGCTCTAGGGCGCACAGGCTTCAGTAGTTGCAGCACGTGGGCTCTAGGCTCAGTAGTTGTGGTGCACAGGCTTAGTTGCTCCGCAGCATGTGGGATCTTCCTGGACCAGGGATTGAACCCCTGTCCTCTGCGTTGGTAGGCGGATTCTTAACCACTGTGCCACCAGCGAAGTCCCTGAGCCACGTTTTAGATTCAAGAAATAGGTTCAAATCGGGCACCAAATGGGGCTGTTTAGGTGTCTATGTCAGGGGGTCTTAAATCTTAGACCCAGGAAGGGGGGTCTCTTTGAAGTGGGAGTTAAGATTTTAGATATCACAAACTGGTACAATTTCAGAAAAAATTTTTTGGAGGGCCAAAGTAAGATTGCCAGTTTTTCATTTTGCCAAATGACACAAAGCATTACAGCTTACTGGCACCACTGTTTAATGCGAGGGAATTATAATACAATTGTATAGCGAGGAATGGTAACTTAGAGCTTTAGTGCCAAATGGTCATCTGGGCCAGCTTGTTCACATGAGGTGACGGGGAGCTCACTACCACTTGAAGCTGCTTTTTGTCAGTTGAACTGAAACCTGCCTCCATTTATTCGAGTTCTGCAACCTAGAATAAGTGTAAAATCCACGTCTGGAAAACACCCAAGGAGGGCTATAATTAATTCCCAGGTGGTAGTGGTGGAGGAGGGGTGGGGTGGAAGGTGTTACATTAGGGAGCTGTCAGAGGCATTTTCGTTTGCTCTAACTTGCATCAGCATGCCAGGAAGCTCTTTAATAATAATAATAGCTACCATTTATTGAATGCTTAGCTAGTTGCCAGGCATGATGTTAAGCGTTTAAGGGAATTTATTTAATCCTCCCTAGGACCCCCTGCAAAACTGGAGGCTTTGAGAGGTTAAAAGACTTGCCCAAGGTCACTTGGCGAGGAAGTGCTGGGGGTGGTGGTGTTCAGGGGCTGACCTTGGCCTTACTCCTTGGTCCAAACCCTGTAGGGTTGTTATTTGGTGGAGTCTGTTGGGGCTCCAGTCCCACCACTTCAAATCAGCGCGAAGGTGGGCCCTGAGCTGCTTGCCCGGCGAGCTACGTGGGCAGGGCCTCCGGGTCCAGGAGGCAGGGGCTGTGGCAGCAGCACCTTCACACCCTCCTCTGCCACCCGGACTTGACTCTCAGCCCCACAAGGTTGGAACTGGGCTGTGGGCGTGTGGACCCGCGTGGGGTGGCTGACTCTGGGTCAGGGAAAGAAGGACATTTAGGAGAAACCCCATGTTTGCAGTACACGGCACTAAGCTGCCGTCACCACGGACATCCCCTGGGCGCCTCTGATGCGCTAGGACTGCTGCAGGGAACACGTGTCCTCCATGGTGCTGGAGGACAAGACGCCCACGCCTGAGGGTGGCCAGCAGCCCAGGCAGAATGTATTGAGTGAGGAGCGAGGACCTCCAGCCAAGGAGTTTGGATTCGTGGAGGGGAGGAGAAGATGCCCCCTTGGAGGGAAGTTTTCCTGTCACCTGGTTCTCCTTCCTCTCTCAGCTCACCAGTCAGATTTTGGGGTGTGTCACAGGGTTCTGTCCTCCCCTCTCTTCTTGGGCCACACCTTGTCCCCGGGTGGCCACGTCACTCCGGTGCCTTCATCTCCCCTCACCTGCAATGCCTCAGCTGCCCCAGCCAGAAACCTGGGTTCTCCCATCTCCCCTGCCCTGTCCCCCGACATGGAATAAACAGCCAGATCCTGTCCTCCCTGCCTCATTCCATCCACAGGTAAAAAATGCAAACAGTTCTCACGTATGTTCCCTTGCTCTATCCCCACTAGTACGATTTAGTTTAGGACCTTTTAGAGCCTCCTTCCTCTACTCCAGGTGGCCTTTCAGCATGTGCCTCCGCCAACCTCATGCCTTAACCCGCCACCCCCTCAACACATACACACCCACACCCACCCACCCCCACCACACACACACCCATCTTGGTCCCCAGCATGCAGGGTAACTTGCAATTCGTCAAACACACCTTGCTTATGTGTTTCCAAGCAAGCGCTTTCCAGGTCCTTCTTCAATTGGCTGTCTTCTTCTCATCCTTCAGGATGCAACTCAGACCACACCTCCTCCAGGAAGCCTCTCAAAAATGTCTGCTCTAAAGAAGACAACAGTGGTATAAGATTCTCTCTTCCCTACTGAACAGTAAGCTTTCGGCACTCTGGGATCCCTCTTAGGATCCACTACCTTAAAAATTTCCGCTACAGTGTTCAGACAGTGCTTGTCCTGATGAGGGAGGGAGAGGCAGAATTGTGCCTGGGATGGAAATAGTAATAATAATAATGGCCAGCACTGATTGTATTCTGACTATGTGGTAGCAGTGTTCCAAGCGTTTTACATTGGGATTGTGCCATATGATCCTTAAAACTATCCTAAAAGTAGATGCATTATCATGAGCCCCATTCTACAGATGAAGAAACTGAGGTTAGAGAGTTGCCCAAGGTCCCCCAGCTGGTAAGTGATAGCATCAGATTTCATCACCTCTGTGCTATCTCATCTCTATGGGCAGGCCTGGGTCAAGGGTGACTGAGTCGGGCATATGTTCTTTCTAAAACAAATTCTGGTTTGAAAGAACCAGGCTGATCTGACTGCTGAACAGTAGAAACAGTGCCTGAGGGTTGTACAGATTTGTGTGCACCAAGGGTCTTCCCAGCGCATGCCCTCCACAGGCCCACACTGCGGCACCACACAGGCAGGTCTTGGCCAGTTCCGGAAGAGGAGACCCTCCCCCAGGTGAGTGATTTGCCCAGGACACCCACATACAGCCTGCGGGAGGGAAGGATGGAATTGCACCCAAGCCCACAGCAAACAGACTTCCTGACGGTGAGGCCTGCACACTCACCCTCCCCAGGAGCTTTCTGTCCGTCTGCGTGTTGTCAACGCAACCACATGGGAGCACAGCTCTAGACACTCGAGAGCCAAGTGCCGGGGCAGGTGGGTGACTCAGGGGATGTGACTCAGTGTGCTGGGTTTTGGAGTCAGAGAGACCAAGGTTGGAGTGCTCACTTGGGTAAGTCACTTAACCTCTCTGAACCTCAATTTCTGAAACATCAAATGCGCGTTATACCTGCCTCACGGGGCCAAAAGGGGGATTAGTGAGGAAATGCATTGAAGAGCCAGGCATAGCATGGTTAGGCTGAACCACGTGGGGTTGCTACTGTCTGACTGTTTAGACCTACAAAAATGGCAATTTCATGCCATTTCATCTACTAGATGCTCCATTCAAGGCGGTGGTGATTAGGGGTCCCCAACCTTCTTTCTCCCCTGGGGCCACAGACAGGGGCTGTGTGGCAAGGGGGCTGAGAGAAGGCAGTGGGCGGGTGGGTGGTCAATATCGGGGTGATTCCCTGCTGCTCGGAATGCCAGGAAACTGCCGAGTCCAGGCCAGAGCAGGAAGCGAAGGCCGGTGGGAGCCAGGGCAGGAGGGCTGGGATGCCCGGCCTCGGGAGGAGGGGGCATGGGCCCCGGACGGTGCCCACCAAGCGGAGCAGCCTGCACAGCCTCAGGTTGCCTGGCGCTGAAGCAGCAGGCCCGAGTTGCCAGCTCAGCGGTTTTCCCCAACCAGAAGCGCCCCCCTCTCTTTCTGAAAGTAATGATTTTCTAAAAATGGATTCCCTCCCCTCCCCCAGCTGCAATTAATCTAGCGAACACAAAGTGGCCGCTGCAGGAGGCCCTTGGTGAGTTCGGACCAATGCAAGTGCTTTGACTAATCAGGAACGATTCATGGCTGGGGGTGAGGGGTGGGCGAGGGTGCCTGGCCTGGGTGCCAGGCTGGGCTCACTCTGGGCTCTATTTAGTGCCCACTAGAGCCACAGAGACGAGGCGAGCTGGGGCCGTCTTTCTAGGGAGCCTGTATGATGGGACTTCCTTGGGATTTGAGTGCCTCAGGATCTCAGACCCCAGCTCCGAGGTCATCCCATAGACACACGTACCCCACGCCGGGCGAAGCTGATAAATAAACCTGAGGCGCTTTCCTGGAGCTGCCTTTTTAAGGTGATTCGGGGGAGAAAGAATATGATTGTCTTATCTTAAGACAAGCCCATGTGTGTTATGCAGTAGAATGCAAACTTGACGTGAATTATTGAGTGAGACAACAAGAAACTTGGAGGATGTGTCCTTGCTCCCAGTATTGCTTTCAGCGTGGTCCCAGGCCCAGGCGGGCGCTTTGGTGGAAAAGTATGAGATGGAATCTATGCCCTGGATTTACAGGCAGGACACAGAGGCCCTGGAGGTAGAAACAGAATGTGTCTCTTAGGGCTGCATTGAACCCGAAAGAAAATATGGCTAATTTGTAGATAACGATATTCCATTTGTTCTCAACAGTGCAGAGAGCCCTTCACACACATTCTCTTAAAGATTCCAGATGGGACCTTTTAGAAGAAGGAACTGAGGATGGAAGAGATCGGTGAGTTCGTCGAGACCCAGCCAAGAGGTGGCAAGGTCACGCCTGGCAGTTCTCCTGAAGTCTCTCTCAGGCCTTTTTTTTTTTTTTTTTTTTCTGGAGCATGGCACTCCCCTGCTCTGTGCAATGCCCCTTTCAAATTCCTTTTCCTCCATCAGCTTGCTGGGTCCTGGTAGCAATAAACATCTGTGGCAGAGACATTTCATTCTCAGACATTTCATCCATAGCTATGTGGCCCCCATTTCCCAGCCTCCCTTGCAGTTTGGGGCCACGTGACTAGTTCCGGCCGAGGGGCTGCAAGTGGAGGGGCCTCGTAAAGAACTGCTGAGAGGTGATCCAGCTCTCCCCCTCTCCCTCTGCCGCAGGGAACTGGAAGATGGAGGCATGAGATGAGAACAGCCTGGATCCCTGAATCACTGCCCTGGAAAGCCACTGGGCCTGCAGCAGGCTGTGTGAATGTACAACTTTTTTGTGCCATGGACTGAGATTGGGTGACTTGCCATCCCGATGAACCCATGGCCTGTTCCACCCACCCAGACACTCGACCCAATCTGTCTTGCTTTCTTCTTTTTGTGGAGATTGGTCTTGTATCTCCAGCAGGACTGGAGCTCCTTGAGGTCAGGCACCAGCTCGCGTACTTACTTTTTTTGTTTGTTTTGTTTTGTTTTTTTCGCATACTTACTTGAATCACATCTTTCATCACACCAAGCCCAGCTCTGGGCTCATGGTAGGTGCTTAGTAATTACCTGCTGTGATTGACACGAACTGAGGGGCTTCCCCCACTGGTGTCCCTGGAGGGACTGCTGGTTGCCCTCTAAGGGCACAGTCTCCCCATGTGGTCCAGTGCTACATGGAAATACCCCCTTGCTGGAGCTTCACCTCCTAAAAGCCACTGGCAGCCCCTCTCACCCTCCTCCTCAAACCCCACCCAACTCCCCAGGCACAGGAGACAGTTTCAGCCCAGGCCAGTGTCAGTGGAGACCCGGCCAAGGCCAGTGCCTCCTGGGCTTCCTCACTCAGCCAAGGAGAGAGAAATTTCCAGAGCAGAGCCCTGGCTCAGCTGAACACATCAGATAGCATTCCCAGCACATAGCTCCTCTTATCCTGCTTTACTTTTCTTCATAGCACTGGTCGGCATTATTTGTACTGTATTGAATACATGTTTAGCATTTTATTATAATCTGTTTATTGATTTGGTTATTGTCTGACTCCCCTAGTAGATGGGAAGCGCTGGTCACTGCCATATCTCCAGTATCTAGGACAGTGCCTGGGACATAGTAGGCGCTTGACAAATATTCCTTGGATGAATCAGTGTTGAATGACTACTCAACTTTCCAACTGAAATAAATGCATTCAAGTTTCAGATGAATTTAGTTTTCCCCCAAGAAAAGTAGGTTTGTACTTGTTTTATAATATTTGTGAGAAGAAAGAGTGCATTCTTATATTTTTCCCCAAAAAGGTATGTGCAGAACTTTGCCTCTTGGGATGATGGTAACAGCTGCCACCGCAATCATAATAATAACAGCAGCCTATGTTTACTGACGGCAAAGTTTGTGCCAGGCGCTCTCAGCAAGGCACTTGGTGTTGTCTCTAAGGTAAGGGTTGTCATTAGTCCATTTTACAGGTAAGGAAATGGAGGCCCAGGGAGGAGTAGAGCAGGAGCCCAGGTCTGCCTAATTCCACAGCTCTTGTTCTGAGTCCTGAGCCCCTATGGGAGGCTGCAGCTTCGAAAGAGCAGTTTTTCTGGTTTCTTTCCTCGAGGTTAAGATACATCCTGAGGCCCAGGTTCTGTTGAGGCAGCTCAAGACTCCAGGGGTATCTCTGCCAGGAGACTTGCTCTGTGGTTGGGCTGTCCTGTCCCATCAGGGTCTGGAATCTTTGCTGCGTCCAGGCCTCATGTCACCAACACCAGATCTTCTAATGACACACTGCAGCCTGAGAAATTACAGTGCCCAGGAGACTTGTCCCAGAGGCCCTGCCCAGGGTAATTCCAGAGCAGGAGAGAATGCTGGGAATAACAAGAAAGACAGGGTCAGGCTGCCAGTCTTAGGTAATGGAATGGTGTGTCATGGGCATGGGGCATGGGGGATGGAGAATTTTATTTTATTTATGCAGCTTTTTTTCCAAACTTCAAAAATACTGAAAATCACAAAAGTAAAAATTATCCTCAATCTCAACACTTAAAATTATGCCTTCCAATGCCACTCCCCAGAAATGATCATGATCACAGGAGGCTTTGATTCATCCCCTTCTGAACTTGGCCCCTGCTTCTGCCTATGCACATGCACAATTTTCATGAATGGAATCAAGTTATGCATATTGGCCTGCAACCTGCTTCTGTCACTTAATGATACATCACAGACATTTCTGTAGATCATTCATTTTCATGCTGGTCTAGTATTGGAGCTGAACGTAAAGGATGCTAGTATTCGTTTAAAAGATGTACCACTTGATACTGAACAGGAGCGAAGGTGCTGTACACTTACGATTTGTGCACTTTTCTGTATGTATTATACTTCAGTGAGAGTCTATTTTCTAAAAAGAGGATCAATGGCATGCAATCCCTTCCCCCCGAATCAGTCCTGTTTCCCCTAGGTTTGTCCCTTTCCCTCTCTCTTCCAGGACCTAAGGAGCGCACACAGCCCGTGTGGCGTGTCTTCATTGGTCCTGTGGGGCTGGGAGAGAATGAGCCGGACATTCTGGCTGTGGGATCCCTGGGACCCAGTGGCCAGCCTCGGGGGAGCACTCAGGCTGCACTGCCCCCCAGGCTTGCCCCGGTGGGCGGTGGGCAGCACGGGGAGGAGAAGGAGGAGGAGGGAGAGTGGTGGGAGGAGGTAAAGGGGTTCCTGTCCTCATGACTGTTTAGGGCTCCGACAAAGAGCCTTGTGGCTGGGCAGCTGCATGAGTGGTGGAATTTCTGGAGTCCTACGTACTATCAGAACAATGATAACTACTCTTACAACTATTATTACAAATAGTAGCTAATATTTCTTGAGCACTTACAAAGCGCCAGGCGCTATGCTAAGTGTTTTATATACATCCCTCCTCTTAATCCTTTTAGCATGTAGTTATTTGTGTTCCACATACATATTGGAGGCTCACATATGTACAGTAAGCCCCCTGCCTACAATATCCCACCAGCCCCTGCTTAATTTTGATTGTCTAGTTGTTCGTTTGAGGACCTGCTATGTGCCAGACTCTATTGAGCCCTGAGGTGTACAAATTGGCATGATACACTCTCTGCAGTGTCTGAGCGGGTTAGTAATTGGGTGCTTATCCAAACCAATGTTCATTGTTTTATTTCATATTTTAGGGTGCTCCAAATAGGTAAATGGATAAATAAAATTTCATTTGTTTTGTTGTTCAGCAAAACTTAGCCAGCTAGGTTCACTAAAAATTAGACTAAATTAAGAAAAAGAGAAAATAACTTTAAAAAGTACCTTTAGTTCCACAATCACATTGAACCTGCTGACATCTGAGCACATCCCTTTTAGACTTTTTAAAAAATACATTCTTATGTGCCTACCATAGTAGTAGGTGCTCGAAGAAAAGTTGTTAAATTGTTATAAAATGACACTATAATATTGTTTTGTAAACTGTACCGTCCTCCAGACTCTTAATAATCTAATGAGATCATGTTCCAGGTCCATGAATGCACAGCTACTTCTGATGTTTTTTTCATCATTAGGGAGTGGAATGGTGTGTGTGGATGTAATTTTTTTCCATGTATTTGGGGGACATTTGCATTTCTTTCATGAATTTCTTTATATCTTTTGCCTATTTTTTCCTCTTGATTTGTTATTCTTTGTGGCCATTTATTTTTAAGGAATTAAAAACTTTTTTCAAGTTCATGCACAAAATTTTAAAAGTCAAAGGTAATTGAAAGCCTTACAATGAAATACAGCAGTCCCCTGTCCTTTCTTTCTTCCCCTGAGTTTCCCAGAAATAACCTTTTCAACTCTTCCAGCTGTTTCTTTTGGTATTTATTACCATATCTCTTTTTTTCTTTAGTATTTAAAAATATTTTATTGGTTTAAAATGTTGTAAAAGTAATATATATTCATTATCAAATATTCAACAGCTACAAAAGTGTGTTAAGAAAAAATGTTAAACCCTTCTCAATTTCTTCAGTGCTACTTTTCAGGGGTAATTTACATTACAGCTGTGACTATATCACCATATTTCTAAATAATATTCAGATATTTCTTAATGCATTAATTTTAAATATTATCGGTTAACTTTCTATTAACTTTCTAGTTAGGGATCACTGTCTTGAATCTTCATACTACTTCCCTTCTCATCAATAGTCAATACTTACACTATTGGAACTATGCCAGTCTTGTTCACTGCTGAGCCATGGAGTGTACTATGATTGCATTTCTTTCCTTACACAACTCTGGTATTCCTGGAGTTAAGACTTGCCTAGGTTCTTTTCATTGCCTTAGCGTTCATTGTAGTTTGCTTTCCATACACTTCAGGCACTTCTCAATATACTTCAAGCGCTTCTTGACTTTTCCTTAAGGTCAAACCTATCAGACAATTTGTCAGTTCAGTGTTTTTCCTCCTCAAGTATCCATCCTTCTGCCCCTTCTGGACGGGTTGCCTCATGGACCTTATTGATGCACAGCAGTGACCCCGAAGCATCCCTCCACCCCTTTGTTGGCTTGAGTCTCTCGTTCCCTGGATCCCATGAGTTCATCATCCTTGGTTTAGTCCCTCATTTTGGTGCCAGTTATCTTTGAAAACTGTTTGTACCATGTTTTCCTTCTTTCTTTCCTCCCTCCCTCCCTTCGTTCCTTCCTTCCTTCCTTTCCTCTTCCCCTCATCCTCCTTCTAAGCACGCCTGAGGACTATATGGCAGAAGGAAAGGGAAGGGCTCCCTGCCAACTTTAGCCTTTGCTGTGTTGTCTCGAGCCCATCATATAAAGGGGCCCTGAATGCAGGATTCAGCCCTCAGATCTACCTGCCAGAAAGCAGCGTCACCTCATTCCCCTTTCCCTCTGCTCCTCCCCATCTGTTTTTCTCTTGCCCTGGATTGGAAGTTTCTGCTTTTTCTGTTGTTGTTTTTTTTGTTTGTTGGGTTTTTTGTTTGTTTGTTTTTGGCCATACTGCACGGCTTGCGGGATCTTAGTTCCCTGACCAGGGATCGAACCCACGCCCTCGGCAGTGAAAGCGCGGTTTCCTAAACACTGGACCGCCAGGGAATTCCCTGGAAGTTTCTGGATATCAAATCGTTTTCTTTTCCCTGCCACTACCTCAACTTAGGCACTCCTGGCCTCTGGCCTGATTAATTCAGAGGCCTCCTAGCCATTCTCCCTGTACCCATGCTTGTCGCCCTGCTGATTGATACTCCTGGTTATGGCAGAAGGCATTCTGTAAACCCAGATCTGAGTTTTGTTTGTAAAAGCCACACACTTTCACGTTTCCACACTTTCGCACAGACTCTTGGCCTGGAATGTCTTTCCCCCCTTCTCTAGCTGATGAGCTCTCTCTCTTCTTTCAATGTCCAGCTCAAATATCTCCTCCTCCAAGAAGCCTTCCAGTCTCTTCTGTTGGCACGAATCAGACTCTGCAGCACTTTATATGACACTTTCTTATAACCCCCATCCTTGTCTGCCTTGGGCCAGATCCTAACACCAGCTAGCTGAACCACAGGTCACTTTCCCTCAGCTCCTACATCTGCACACTCCCTGGGGAGAAGAACCCTACTGTATTCAACACGGACTGTGCACCATGCCCTCTGCTGAGAATTTTCCATACATGATACAATTACAAACTGAACTCAAAGCCCTTCAGCAACACCCTTCTGTGCCTGTGTGCACTTTTGACAGTCTGGACGGGAGTGGGATGAGCAAAGACTGGGAGGTGGGGGAATGCGAGCAAGAGGGCGTCTGTTATTGATCTGCCTGTATGCCACCTGGGCTCTCTACCTGGCTTGGGAAATTCTTTGAGAGACTACAGAGCAAGATACTTGCTTTCCCAGCTTCCCTAGTGGCCAAGTATAGGCACGTGACCTGGGATTGGCCAATCAGATGCCCCTGCGCTGGTGTTGGAGTCAGAATGAGGGAACAGAGGAGCAGGAGGCAGGAGAATGATTCTAGGGGTGGGCAGGGGCCACATCCCATTTCTGGGGAAGAGCAGCGTCCGTGGGGCGAACAGCACAGTCCGGTGTTTGGTGTCCAGTGCAGATGTCAGCAGGGAGAGGAGAGTCATCTGGAGCTCCGAGGGTGGGGTAAGGGTGGCCAGTGGGATCTCAAGAGGAAGCTCTGTGGTGGGGTTTTGCCAGCCCTCCCTGCTATGGAGAAGTTCTCTGGCCCACTGTTGATTCTGTGACCTACCAGGATCCTGTCAGGACTTTTCTTTTGTGCTTAACTCAGCTAGAATGATCTTCTGTAGTTTGCAGCTCTGAAGACTGACCATAGATAGAGGCCAGGAGGGGCATAGGACATGCTTGGCTGCAAAGCCTTCCCAATGGGACAGGAGAGCTGGGAATCTCTGCCCCTCCTGACACTGATGATGGCCATGGCACGCTCCCCACCTGGGTGGTCACTTGGATCCTAAGCAAGCAGAGGCCACTCAGCAGGGGCAGAGTTGTAAGGATACGGAAGCCCTTAGGAAAGCCCCAGGAGGACCCAGCCTGGAAATAGAAATATCCTAGGCAGTGTCCCTCCAGTCATGAGAGGCATGCAGTTTTAAAGCCAGGGCCCCCCGTCAGAGCAGCCAGGGGCTGGGCACTCATGGTCAGGAGGCCTGGGTTCTTATCTTGCTGTAGTTAACTCCTCTTGTGGCTTGGGTAAGTCACTCCTGTTCTCTGGGCCTCGGTGTTAGTGCCCTCCCCCAGAAGCCTGGGATATGGGCAGGTAACTGAGAGGTCTCCCCTAGTGCCCGTGCTTCCAGTATGAGCACCCACAGCCTCTGGGGCCTCCTCTCCCCTCCGGCCCCCTGCCCCACCCACTGAACTCCCACGAACTCCCTGACAGCAGGTCCCTGCCATACACACAGTAGGTGCTCTAAAAGTGTGGGTTGACAGCACCAGGGAAGGGCCAGCTCCGTTGGGGTGTGAGTGGCTTGCTGGGGTCCTTGGCGACGCTCAAGGATCTTCTCCTGGGAACTCAAGCTCTGCCTCTCCGTGGTCTTTATGGAGGAGGAGGGGAAGGAGGGGGAGGGAGAAGGGGGTGTGTCAGGCCCAGCAGTGGCCCTGAGGCAGCCTCAGCAGACGCTTTCTGGGAAGCCGCCCCCAGAATCTAGCCGTGCGCAGGCCGAGGAGGCCCTGTCTCCAGCCCATTTCCCTTGAACTGGAGCCAGCCAGTCCTCACGCATTACTCACTGGCGGGGCGGCCCTGGCCCAGGGCCAAGGCAAACAGGCCTCCAGCCTGCCTGGGGGCTGGTCAGCTCAGGCTTGGGTGGGGAGGCAGGCGCCCACGCCTGGCCCCTGCTGTGGCCAGCTCGCCTATGTCCCCCTGCCAGCCCAGCCCCGGCTTGGTCCAGGGGTCAGGCTCTGGACCAGCCTCTACCTGGGTTGGGCCTGGCTGTCCCTGTGGAGCTGGTGCTGCTGAGGGCCTTCCTCCCTGCAGCGCCTGGGCCTTCCTCCCTCCCTCCAGAGGGAGTCCTTGGCAAGTAACTCCCTCTCTACCAAGGGAGAAGCCATGACTCCTACCTGTGTGGTGGCCAATGCAGAGGCTTTACCCAGTGCCTGCCACTGACCGGCCCCTGGGACAGCAGAGGAGGAGGGAGCCAAGGCCTCTACCCTCCCCGAGTTCCAGGTCTGCATCTCAGGATAGGGACATCTACAGGGAATGACCAGGGATGAGAGGGGATGTCCATCAAATATTATGCATTAGAAGGAGTGTAGGAAAGGGGCAGGCTAGGAAGACTTCCTGGAGGATGTAGGGCCTGACAAGGCCTTGAAAAATGGGGAAGGTTTGGGTAACCTTGATGGAGGAAGAGAGGAGAGGCTGTGCACTTGGTGTGGGTCTCTGGATGTGATGAGCCTGAAGATTGGGGCAGAGGTAGAGGGTCGGGGTAGGAGGAAAAGGGTAGCTTTGTGAGAAGCATAAGGCCAGGAACTAGTGGTCCTGGGCAGGCCCAGTCAGCCTTTGTCCAGAACCCACCTCTCCACGCATCTAGACACCCATCCATCCCCATCCATCCATCCATCCATTCATTTACCCATTTACCCATCCACACACCCATCTACCCTTCCAACCACCCATCGATCCACCCACCCATGTATCCATCCATCCTTCCATCCATCCAAACTACAAATATCTATTAAACACCCACAATGAGCCAAGACCTGTACTAAATATTTTCACTGACTCTTACACATACAGGCTTCACTTATAGTAAATAGGCTCCATAAATGTTTGTTTAAACCTATGGAGGGAATTCCCTGGCGGTCCAGTGGTTAGGACTCTGTGCTTCCACTGCCAGGGGCCTGGGTTCAATCCCTAGTCGGGGAACTAAGATCCCACAAGCCACACGGCACGGCCACAAAAAAAAAAAAAAAAAAAAAAATGGAGAAATGATGAACAGAAGAGACCTGTCTCTGCCCTCGGGGAGCTTATTGTCTGGTAGAACAAAAAATATAAAATTACAAATTGTGACAAGTGCTATAAAGGAAAAGATCAGGGTGCCAGGAGAAACAAGCAGACGGTAAAGACTATGGGTTCTTAAACTGCTGTGTGATCCTTGGCAAGTAACTTGATGTCTCCATGCCTCAGCTGCTGCATCTGTAAAATGGGAATAATGATAGTGCCTACTTTACAGAGTGGTCCATCAATTTTTTTTCAGTTATCCAAGTCAGAAAACTTTAATATTGACCAATTTTCTAATCCACGGTCTATATTTAGTTTCAGTTGTCTAAAAAATGTCTTTTTCTTTACAGCTTTTTAAAATAACAACTATATTTTGAAATATAGCTCATATACCACACAATTCACCCATTTAAAGTGTACAGTTCAATGGTTTTTAGAATATTCAAAGATATGTTCAACCACTGCCGTCAATTTTAGAACATTTTCATTATCCTAAAGAGAAATCCAGTATGCTTTAGCTATCACCCACTTTCTTCCCCCAACTCCCTCCCTCCAACGAGCCCTAGGGAATCACTAATCTATTTTCTGTCTTTATAGTTTTCCTTTGTTCTGAATATTTCATATAAATGGAATTATGTACTATGGTCTTTCGTGACTGGCTTCTTTCACTTAAAATCATGTTTTTAAGTTTCATCCATGTTGTAGCATGTAGCAACACCTTTTTTTTACTTTCAGAATAATAGACTATTTTTAGAGCAATTTTAGGTTCACAGCAAAATTGAAAGTACAGAATTCCCACATACCCCTACCCTCAAACCCAGCCTCCCCTACCATCCCACACGTCCCATGTGATACAGTGTGACACCGAATCATTACAATCAATGAACCAACGTTGACACATCATCATCAGCCAAAGTCCATAATTTCCATTAATGTTCACTAATTTTGGCTGAAAAATATTCCACTGTCTGGATATACCACATTTTGTTTATCCATTTACTTGTTGATGGGCACTTGGGTTGTTTCTACCTTTTCCCTCTTATGAATAATGCTGCTATAAACATGCATGTACAAGTTTCTGTGTGACCATATGTTTTCATTTCTCTTGGGTATAGGCTTATCTTGGAGATATTGAGGGTTTGGTTCCAGTGCATTGCACTAAAGTGAATATCGAAATAAAACGAATCACACAATTTTTTGTTTCCCAGGGCATACAAAAGTTATGTTTATGCTATGCTGTAGTCTATTACTTGTTTAATAGCATCATGTCTAAAAACAATGTGCATACCTTAAATAAAAAACACTTTATTGCTAAAAAATGCTAACCCTCATCTGAGCCTTCAGTGAGTTGTAATTTTTTGCAGTAGTAAACATCAAAGATCACTGATCACAGATCACCATAACAAATATAATAGTAATGAAAAAGTTGGAAATATTTTGAGAATTACCAAAATGTGACACAGAGACACAAAATGAGCAAATGCAGTTGGAAAAACGGCGCTGATAGACTTGCTCGATGTAGGGTTGCCACAAAACTTTGACTTGTAAAAAACACAATATCTGTGAAGCCCAGTGAGGCAAAGTGTGATAAAACAAGGTATGCCTGTATATACTTACTAGTGGAATTGCTGGGTCATATGGTAACTCTATCTTTAATATTCTGAAGAGTTCCCAGATTAATTTCCAAGGTGGCTGCACCATTTTACATTCCCACCAGCAATGTATGAGGGTTCTGATTTCTCCACATTCTTGCCAATAGTTGCTATTATCGGACTTTTTGAGTCTAGATATCCTAGTGGGTATGAAGTGGTTTTGATCTACATTCCTCTGATGACTAATGACGTCAAATATCTTATGTGCTTATTGGCCATTTGCGTGTCTTGGAGAAATGTCTGTTCATCTCCTTTGCCCATTTTTAAATTGGATTATTTGTCCTTTTATTGTTGAGTTGTAAGAGTTTTTATATATTCTGGATGCAAGTCTCTTATCAGATATATGGTTTGCAGATATTTTCTCTGATTCTGTGGGTTGTCTTTTCACTTTCTTGGTGGTGTCCTTTGATGCCCAAAAGTTTTTTATTCTGTTGAGGTCCAATATATCTATTTTTTCTTTTGTTGCTCATGCTTTTGGTGTCATATGTAAGAATTCCTTGCCAGATCCAAGGTCATGAAGGCTTAGCCCTATGTTTCTCCCAAGAGTTTCATAGTTTTAACTCCTACATTAGGTCTTTGATCCATTTCGACTTAGTTTTTATATATGGTATGAGGTAAGGGTCCAACTTTATTCTTTTTTTTTTTTTTTTTCAACTTTATTCTTTTGTGTGTGGAAATCCAGTTGTCCCAGCACCATCTGTTGAAAAAACGATTTCCCCCGCTTGGATGGTCTTGGCACCCTTGTCGAAAATCAGTTGACTATAGATGTATGGGTTTATTTCTGGACTCTCAATTCTATTCCACTGATTTCTATGTTTATCTTTGTGCCAGTACCACACTGTCTTGATTACAGTTGTTTTGTAGTAAGTTTATAAATCAGGAAGAGTGAGTCCTCCTACTTTGTTCTTCTTTTTCAGGATTATCTTGGCTATTCTGGGTCTCTTGCAATTCTATCTGAATTTTAGAATCAGCTTTACAAAGACGTCAGCTGGGATTGCACTGCATCTGTAGATCAATTTGGGGAGTAGCGCCATCTTAACGTTGTTAAGTCTCCTGACCCATAAACGTGGGATGTTTTTCCAATTATCTAGCTCCTCTTTCATTTCTTTTAAAGTTTTGTAATTTTCAGGGTATAAGTTGTTGTACTTCTTTTGTTAAATTTATTTCTAAGTATTTCATTCTTTTTGATGCTATTGTAAATGGCACTGTTTTCTTAATTTCACTTTTGGGTGGCCCACTCATTTTCAAACAAACGCTTATTGCGCTCAGCACTGTGAGAGGTGCTGGGGACATAGCAATGAGCATGTTATGAGGATGAATGAGATAATATATTAAAGTACAATAAGGTACTTTTTATTATTGCTTTTCCCGTCTCTTCCCTTTTCTTTAAGTATGTCTTCAGAAGGTCTGCTGCAGAGGCAGGAGGGAGCTGTTGAACTGCAGGAAGAGAAGAGCTGATGTATCTGGGAGCATCTGGAGGACATGACCATTGACAAGGGGAGCAGACCTGCTCACTCTGGGTGGCTGTGAGGGCAGAGCAAGGCTCCAAGGAGGCCAAGGGTGCTGCTCCCAGGAAATGGGCATCCTTGGGAGGTCTGGGAGCAGCCAGGGTGAGGGACCCAGTGGAGGCCCTTGCTGCCTGTAAGGGGTTCCTGCAGGAAGCGACTTACTCCCACCCCTGGGCTGGGCTTCCTCCTCTAGGGGTTTTCATCTTTCATCTTGTGGGCTTCCCCTCATTCTCACATCCCCTCGAGGATCTTTTCTTGGTTTTGGCCTATGTCTCCTCCGATGTTTCTCTAGCAGGCAAGGGATGGGCCGCAGGATCTGCTGGGAGCACTTGGATTGTGTAATGTCCTGCCCATCAGGTTGGGTGGGGAGAAGGAAGGGTGCCTCCCTCCCTGCCATCCCCCCCAGAAGCAATGGGCTGGCAAGTGGGGAGATCTCCCACCGCACCAGTTGGCTCCTTCCTGGGTGCAGCTCCAGCCTGCACCCCTCACCCTGGCCAACTGTCTCACAAGTGGGAGAGTAGCTGGAGGCCTGGCCAAACAGGGGCCTGCATCCTGAGACGGATGGTGTCAGTCCTGGCCTCTCCTTCCCTCTGCACAGGGCCTCTTCCTCCTGCCTGCTGTCTGGAAAGCCAGACAGGTTCCTCATTTCAACCGCCGCTTCCTCTCCAGCCCAGGCCCCATGGCGCCTGGAGGTGGTCTGATGGCTGGCCTCACGTCTGTTCACCAGTCATCCCTATCCTCGCCTGTGCTGGAACCTCCATACCCACACCCTCATGTCATATGTCAAACCACAGAGGGCTGAGTAAGGCCCAAGTGTGGGCGCAGGGCCTTGCACCTAGAGGGGTGGGGATGGAGGAGGAGGTGTGACCTCTGCCCCCAGCATCTTTCTGCCCTCCGTAAGATCCCGGCACATAGACAGCCAGGCATCATGCATGGGGCTGTGACCCAGTTCAGAGAAGGGAGGTCAGCGTGGGCTGCGGGGCTGAGGCAGGCTTGACACAGGACGTCCCAGGTTCTCAGGGGTCGTGGAATATGGCTAAACACTCTGGGTCCCTCAGCCGGGCCCTGATGGGACCGTTCCTCCCTCTGACTGAGAGGTGATGTCAGTGGGTAAGCAGATAGGGCCGCCCACAAGGAAGGGGATCCTGGCCACGGGGCAGATGTGAGATGCCACAAAGTGAGGCGAAGACGGTGGCCCCAGACTGCTTGGGTTAAAACAACCTGCTGACTAGCTGAGTGACCTTGGGAAAGTTACTTAACTTCTCTGGGTCTCAGTTTTCTCAGTGGGAAAATTAGATGATAATCATAGACAATATCTTAGACTCTAAGGATTAGAGCAAGGTTTCTCAGCCTCGACAGTGTTGATATTTGGGGCGGGATGATTCTTTGCTGTGAGGGGCTGTCCTGTGTGCACTGTTATCCCCCTAAGCACTGGATCCCAGTAGCACCTGCTGCCCCCAGTCATGACAACCGAAAATGTCTCCAGACATTGCCACATGTCCCCTGGGGGCAAAATCGACCCCGATTGAGAACTACTGGCTTATACAGGACTTAAGTGACTTAATATACACGATGCTCTTAGAACAGTGCCTGGCCCAGAGGAATCACTCAGTAATTCTTATCTACTCTTATTATTACAGGCAGGGAACAGAGGCAAAAACAAAATGGAAAACAGAAAACAGAAGTCCAGCACAGAAGAACATATCTAATACCCTTAGTGACTGGAGAGTAGTGCCTGTGACGAAGAGGGGAAGAGACTGTATTTTTAAAAAATTCCACCATTGGCTTGCCCAGCTCCTCGCATTATTGGGTCCATTCACCAGGATGTGGATCTGGAGCGCCCCGTGGGTGTGCAGGGGTGTGCTGGGGCCCCCAGTGACGCAGAGAGAAGGAGACTCAGCCCCACCTGGCTTCTGGGGCTTAACTCCACTCAGAGAAAAGCCCAGATACTTTACATTTCTCTTCAAGGGTTCAGAGGTCAGAGCACCCAGGTAACGCCAGGGCCGACCGGCCAGGCTCTTGGTCTCTGGCTACTCACTCATTGGTTCATTTGGGAAATGCTCATTGAGGCCCCTCCGAGCCAGACACTGTGCTGGCACATCGGAAGGAAGCGGGAATTTGAGCAGTGGTCTGAAAGTTGGCCAAGCTTCACACAGAAGGAGAGGAGGAGGAAGAATGCTACTGACCACGGACGGGGCGACAGTGGTAGTAGGAGCTGATCAGGCAAAGGCCCTGAGAAGGTGAATTTCTGGAAGCGTTGTGTGGTCAGAGGGGTGGATGGGGGTCAGTCTGTGAGGAGCCCTGAGTCCCAGGGTAGCGACACACTAGCTCCTTATTCCGGAGTCCTTGAGGCAGAGGTCTGGGGAACCCCAGGTCTGCTCCTGGGAGAGAAGGGACTTGGTTATGTCGCAGCCCCACGGGCCTCCCCATGCAGGGGCTCTGGGGTGGGCTCTTTAGGCAGGGCTCGGGTTTGGGCTCCCACTCCTGCCCCAGTCCCAGGGTAGGGCCCTGGACAGAGCCCCGTCAGGCTGCCCAGGCTGGGCGCCGGCCTGACTCATTTGCTGCCTCTGAGTGATGTCTCTCCAGCCGAGAAATGGAAGCGTCCACCTGCCTCCCTGGGCCCTCCCTCCACTTGAGCATAACTGAATGTCGCCTGCAAGTGCTTTGAACTCCACGGCAGTCCGACATTTGCTAGTGGAGCAGACGCCAGGCCTGACCTTCAGGGGTACACGGGAACTAGGGGCACCAGGAAGAGCCAGGGGCCCCTTGGGGAGTGGGCAGGGCTGGACAGCAGGGAGCCAAGCCCGTGTGAGTGCCTCCGTCTTGGCCCCGCCTCCTCTGGGGTGCCTCGCTCTCGCCTAAGGCACCAGGCCGGCAGCCACCTGGGCGGGGCCGCACCCACAGGGTTGCTAAAAAGCACCTGGGCCTGGCCTGACCGCGGGGAATGAGCTCACCATGTCGCTGTCCTGTGAGGGGCCAGGTTCATGTGGCACAGCTGGGCTGGTCTGAGACTGAGCCAGGTGCAGAGCCAGGCTCGCAGAGGCTGGCCCGAGGCCGGCCCGGGATTGCTCAGCTCTCGGGGCCCCAGTCTACAGAGTCATCCCCCTGGGCACAGCATCCCTTTGCCTCCAAAGAGAACTTGGCAAATGTGAATCGGGCTTCTGAACCTTGCCTGCTCCTTGGCCCGGGTCACAAGCTGCCCTGGAGAGGGTGCAGGGCCTGGTGGAGGCCTGTGGGAGGCCCACGCAGAGGGCCAGGATCCCAGCCCAGCACACAGAGCCGTCTGCAGCTCTGTCGCCCGCCACTGTGTCACCCGGGCAGGCCTTCCTTCTTCTTGAGCCCATTTCCACTGGGGCCAGTAGGAGTCATGAGGTTTGTCCTCCTTCCCTTCAGGGTGCTCATGAGGATCAAATGAGATCACAAAGATAACAGAAGAGAAAAGAAGAAAGCTCGGAACACACGTAAGTGGTTGTTATTGTCACTGTTGTTATTATTAGCTCCTCGCCAACCCCTCTCGGAACAGAGCCATCCAGCAGCTTCTCAGCCCTACCTGGGAGCCCCACGGGGTGTCAGGCCGGCCTGGGCCCTGCCACACCCAAAGCTCTCTCCGGGGGGCACCTTGGGGGTCCAGAGCCTCCTCTGTCCCTCCCAGTCCTCTAGCACAGCCCCGCCGTGGGTGGACGAGGGAGGCGAGAGGGGCCTCAGCCTGCCTGTGTGGGGACTGGTCCCTCTGGGCACTGCTAATGTCACATGGACACACACACTCCCAAATATACACACATGCTCACACGGACACATCAACACACGCAAACCAGCACCCATGAGCATTCACCCCCAGATCTTCACACACACACACATGCACACACACACACAGCCAGATGCCTCTTCCAAAGCAAATGCCATTATCATCTCCTTCCATCCAGAGACCAATGGGCAGCCAGGGATATTATTACCTGGGTGGTTGTTGTTATTATGATCGTCCTTAGAAAAGTCTCAGCTCGGCAGAAAACATCAAACAGCGGCCAGCAGCCTCAGATAGCAGCGGCGACAGGCCCTATGGGGCCCTTTCCAGTGCAGACCTGCCTCCTCGTTTGCAAAAATGACTTATTATTAATCTGTGATTGAAACTGTAATTATGCCATCACTGTGTCAACAAGCTGGAACATGGTGAGGACCGGCAGCGCCGTCTGGAAATGTGCTCTTACCCTCCACCATGACCATCCTGGCATCTGCCCCATCCCGTGGATGAGGCCGCGCACACACCTGCCAAGATGAGGGCCCACCTCTCCGCAAGGCGCAGGCCCTGGTTGTGTGCGTCTGCCTCTCACTCTAAGAGTCTGGCGAGGTGAGGTCCAGGCGTGCCCCTGAGGGGAAAGCAGCCCCGAGAGAGCCCCAGGGAGCTCTGGGGCCCGAGCTTGTGGGTCCAGCTGGGGGACCTGAACATCAGCATGTGCTTCAGGGAGTGTGGGCTGACAGGCCGGATCCCCAGGCCGTGTCTTTCCCTGCATACCCCACAGGGTGGGCCTGACTCAGCGCACACACCACAGTTGCCAGGGTCCTTGCAGCCCTGTCCCTGCCTCTGGTGGCCCTGAGGCATGGCTGGGCAAAGGCCCGCTCATCAGCTGTGATCACCTACTAATGACCGACTCTTATTGACCCCTTACTATGCACCAAGTCTGGTGCAAAATACTTTATGTTCATTATTTCATTTCATCTTTCGAAACCATTTAAATCTAAAATGAAGTAAATATTATATTAGTATTAGTGCCACAGATGAGGAAACTGTAGCCCAGTGGAGTTAGGTGATCTGCCCAGGTCCTGCAAAGCTGGGCTTTAAAGCCTTTTTAAAGAGGTGATCTGGCTACCCACGCCCCCCCGCCCCAACTCCTCTGATGTGGCTCACACCCTCCCCGTGAGCTCTGGGAGACAGAGCCCTGACTGTGCTCCTCTGCCTGCCTTCCTGCAGCCTTGGGTGTAGTAGATGCTCAGGAAATTGTCCACGAAGGAAGGAAGTAGGTGAAGGTCACCGGTTCAGGACTGGCTGTTCAGGACTGGTTTGAGAGACATGAACTTTCCAGAACCTGTGGCAATCTCCGGCCCAGGCCTTGGCCTTCCCTGGGGGCACTCCACCTGCAGGCACACAGGGTTGAGACTTCTGGGTCTGGGAGGGGTCCTTTGGTGCCAAAGACCACTTCTTTGCCACGTAGTGGATCCCAGTGTGTGCAGCTAAAGAAATGACAACCCCAACTTGCCCAGAGGAAAAGTCCTGCATGTGTGTGTATATGTGTGTGTGTATGTGTGTGTTTGTGTGACTGCACCCACAAACCTGTGGGCATTATTTCAAGAGACAGTAGAGATGGAAGGTCACAGAGCTAGCTGGCAGCAGAGATGAGATGAGAATGTAGGGCTCCTAACTTCCACCCAGGGATCTTCTATGCATCAGACTGGGAGGATCCCAGGCCCTGTGGCCGGCCATGGTGGAGACAACTTCCACTGTCTAGTCAGAGAACATGGCCCTTTCAGAGCTCATCTGGAGCGTGACCACAGACCCTGAGGCCACACACGGCCACCTCACAGTGCCCTCCAGGATCACAGGGAGGAACCACGGGTAGAAGGACTATACTTGAGGCAAAGGGCAGGGAGGTACAGAGGAAAGAGGAAGGGCATTGGAGTAAGATGGGACCTGGGTTCAAATCCCGACTCAACCACATTCTAACTGAGTGCTCTTGGGTAGAGTAAATTTTCTGAGCCTCAGTTTCTTTATCTGTAAATGGGGATAATAAGGCCTGCCTTACAGAGTTCTGGTGGGATAAAAGAAAATAACATAATATGAAATAGTGAAATGGCTCCTGTGCTCACAGTGTCCCCCTGTGAGACTAGCTGTACTGCCCTGGATTGTTCCATAGGCTATATTCTAGGCAGAGTCAGAACTTCTGCAGCACAAGCCAGATACTCAACTACAAGGTGGTTTTGGGTCTTGAAACAAGTACCTCTACACTGTGATACCCCCTCCTCCAGAAGGGCATTGCTCCCCACTCCCTGCCCCGCAATATCTCTGTCACCTGCCAGTTCTGGCCCACCCACTTCCCTGGTGTTTGATTACTTTGACTTAAGGCTTAATGCAGTACCTTTGTATGAGGGCCTAGGCAGTGTGCCAAAACTGTTCATCTGTAAATGTCCTCATTCATTCATTCATTCATACATTCATTCAACGGGCAGAGACTGGGCAGACACTAGGGAAACAGGAGCCCGGATATCTGGGAGCCGGAGCTGACAGCAGGGTAGAGAGTGGGACACCAGGGAGTGGAAGAGGAGAGTGGGAGGGGCTGCGCTGAAACCAGCCTTAATTGGGCTTAATTAATCCTCTGTTGATGCTGCTGGAGCAATTCAGAACCGGGCAGCAGGAACCAGCCAGGCGGGGGAGATGCTTAGGAGCTAACAAAGCCGTCTTTGGGTTTTTTTTTTTTTTTTTGAGAACCACGGGGGTCCAGGAGTGAAACCACTGTGGCTGTTCGAGGCTCACCTTTCCCGGCCTGGGTTGGGGTGGGGTGGGCAGGACCCCCGTAGTCTGGGAAAGCGGCAGCGGCGGCCAGCGTCCCGAGGGCGGGCGGGGTGTGGGCAAAGCTCCGGGCTGCGGCGGCGCGTCTGGGACCCGGGGCGGAAGGGCGCCGAGGCGGGGAGGGTGCGGGGTGCGGGGTGCGGGTGCGCCCGCCCCGCCGACGGGTGGACGGAGCGCGGGAGCGGAGACCGAGGTGATGGATGGCCCGCCGGCTCGCCTGGGAACCGACGCGGCGACGCGTCCGCGCCAGCCCGAGGGAGCCAGTGGGTCAGATGGCGGAGCCCCTCCCTCGGGAGGCCCAGCCCCAGGCAGGGGAGGGAGCGGGCGAGCCGGGCCGTTCTCAGGCCGGGGAGGATCCTGGCTTTCCTCCCATTCCCCCTCGCGTCTTCCCAGCAGCAGCGACTCTGGCTCTGGGGCCCGTCGGACCTTAGGGCTTGGATGGCGGCTCGGGATGCCTGGCCCCTCAGGGCCGCAGAGAGCGACTCGCACCCCACCTCCTTTTACAGGAGGAGGAAACTCCTCCCAACCCCCACCAGGCTTTGCAAACCAAGCCCCAGCTTCTTTTTACAGGGGCAGGAACTTGGCCTGTGGTACCCAGAGAGGGGGAGTGACTTGCCCAAGGTCACACAGCCAGGGAGAGGCCGAGAGATGACTCCATTAACTTTCCTCCAGGTCCAGCCCACCCTCAGAAACGGAGTTCTGTTTCCATAGGGATGTATGTGACTGTGGCAGTGGCTGGGGGGGGGGGGGTGGCTAGCCTCCCTGATTTGGGGACCCAGGGTGGGGGAAGAGTGAGCCCTCCCCTCCGGCCTATGATCAGGCATTCCCAGTGTTCGAGAGAGTGGAGCAGAGGCCCTTCTTGAGTGGGCAGCAGGCCAGGGGGTGATGTGTGAACCTGATTTTCCTCAGAACATGGCAAATCTTGTGCCACGTCTGCTCAGCGTCCCTGAACAAAGCTCTGTGAGCTGAAATGAGTCCTCTGAGCTCAGCCATGTTCCCCAGCCCCGGATTCGGTGTCGGGCTTGCCAGAATGACAGCTCGCCTCCCACCCTGCAGCCCGAGGTCAGGCATCCAGCTGGGGCTGGATGGCCTTGGGGAGGACAAAGCACCTCTGACTAATGCCCGTCTCCAGAGGTGCCTCCTCTATGCCAGCCTCACCACGCTCCCGGGTGCCGCCAACAGCGCTTTACGGGTGAGGACACAGGCCACGGGCAGACAAGTCACAAATAAGAGATAGTAGGGATGGAGCGGGAGCCTGTGTCTTGTGACGGGCACCTGCCAGCAGTCAGCAGGGCAGCAGAAGGACACTTGGATTTAGAATTTTTGGTGCAGATCTGTTTGCGACTTCGTGACTTTGGGTAAAACATTTCCCCTCTCTGAGCCTCAGTTTTCTCATCTGTAGTCTGGGGACAGCTGTACTGTCCCTGTCTTCCTCCCCAGAGTGTCCTGGGGTCTATGTGTTGAGGGCTGGCCCAGCAGCCCACGCCTGCTGCTCCTCACAGGGGGAGAGAAGGCACCCCTGGGTCCCTCCTGCTCCAGGAGCCCCTTGCAAGGGCTCTGGCCCTATTCCCACAGGCCGGGGAAGGCAGGGGTGAGGGTTCTCAGCTCCTCTGGTCCCAGGCTCTCCCTCCCATTCAGGTAGGAGCAGACAATCTAGAGAGGTGGGGCCCATCGCCCTCGGATCTCTTGCCCATGGGGTGGGTAGGTTGAGCCCCTGAGGCTATGCCCCTTGCCTGATGATGCTGCCGGTTGGGCAAAGTGCCCAGGCCTCGGAGAGCTGCCTAGTCCTGCTCACCTGCTCTGTGTTAATGTGCGTAAACGGAGCAGACTGGAACACTGACGCAGGCTCAGGAGGCAGAGCAGACAGGCGATGAGCTTAATTAATAGAATCAGGACGTATAAATAGTCTCTCCCTGCCTCCACTGCAGCGGCCATGCCAAGGGCTGGCTTGGCATTCTGGGGAATTGCCCATGAGTCCAGGGACTTCCGTGTGCTCCGCCTGTGCTGAGGTGGGCAGAAGGCCAGACAGGCCTCTCGGGAGCTCAGTGCTGAGCAGGGATGAGACGCTCAAAGCATTTAGGTGTCTTCCTGGGCGGTGGGGTTCTAAGACGCAATGAGATTCCAAGGAGGACGGAGAGGGCTGTGTGGCTGAAAGCCAGGAGGGCTTCCCAAAGGTGGTGGCTGCGGGTCTCAGGGATGCTCTGACGGGAAACGGCGAGGTGGGTAGTAAGGGAGGAGGAGAAGAAATGGGAGAGACTGAGAGAGAGGTCTGTGTATCCCCTGTTAGCAGGGGTGGCCCCCGGGGTACTGGTCTCTTTCCCTGGCTGAGGAACCCCTGTGTCAGTCTCAGGGGGTGAGGGGGTGAGGGGGTACCCAAGTGCTACCGTGCTAGGCCCTGACTAGCTGCTTCATTAGTCGTAATGGACTCCTCACTAATTCCCCCTGGTGTGGGGTTTTTATTGCCGAGCAAACGGAGGCATGGAGAGGCTGATCCGTTTGCTGGTGGTCCCGCAGGGGTTAGGAGGGTGGTCGGGGTTGATCTGGGCCTCTGACTCTAGTTCTCCAACTACAGGAGCAGAACTGACCCAGGCCTTAGGGGCTGCACGCTGGGAACCTCGCCGCCGTATGGCCCACGGGCCACCCCTAGCCTGGTGGGTCTGGGACTGGCACTGAGGCAGGCCCATCGATGGGAGGCCTGCGGCTCGCAGCGGCTGACTTTGCCTCCAGGACTCCTGACGGCGTGGCTGAGCCTTCCTTAGACATCACAATGGTCCAGGATGCTTCCGCCCAGATTTTCCTGCCTGACTCTCATGCGGGCATCACGTGCACCCTGATCCAAGGGCTCTCCCACGCTTTCCCAACATCTTTCCCATTTTCTTTCATCCATAATCCCATCTTGGCAGGGGGTGTTGCCCCCTCAGCTGACTCACACAGCTAAGAAGCCAGGGGGCTTGGCCCTTGGGGCTTCTCTCCATTTCTGCCTGGAGACCCTGCGTTAGGTGGCAGCACATTCTACCCATTTTACAGATGAGGCCCGGGGAGGAGCCGTGGGTTGTCCTCATGCAGCTGCACAGCTGTTGGGACCTCGTGGAAGGGCCCTCTACATCTGTCCCCGCTCCCTCACCTGACTCTGCCCTCAGCTCTCAGTGGGAGGATGAGAAGGGAAGGAGGTGGCAGGTGAGGAAGGGGCTGGGAGGCATCTTCCCAGGCTCATCCTCAGAGGCTGAGGGTTGCTGTGGAACCCCTGGCCCCCTGACCAAGCCTGGCTGCTTCTCCCCATAAAAGCTAAATTTACTCCGTTAACAAGTCTGGCACCGCATTAAAACACAATGGAATGCTTTGGAAGGGGGGACATCGTCTAGGGCCAATGAGTCAGGACTGCCAGGCGCAGCCTCCTCAGGGCCAGCAGTGCCTCCTGCAGAGAGAGAGGGAAGGCCCCACATGCCCTGTCTCCTCCTCCTGGGAGGTGGGGGGCCCAGAGTCCTGGGTTCCCTGTTCTGGAGTGAACCTCCCCGAGTCTCCGCAGACTCCAGTTCTTCACCGCTCTGGGTGAACCTAAGGGCCGTGGCTCTCCTTGCTGCTGGGTGTTCATCCAAACACCTGGCACGTGTTTGCAGGTTGAGCCTCAAAAGAGCCAACAGTGATGACTCAGGTTCCTTACCCCCACTGGCAGCCAACCCTTATGAGCCCCCTCCCTGCTCTGGACCTTGAACTCGAATTGGACTTTTGAGACACTAACTGGGGTTATTCCATCCGATTCCCTCACATCCCTCTTTTTCTCCATCCTGAAAGGGGTCCAGCTTTCTACGACTGTCCGTTATCACCTGGACTCTCACCCCTTCCCGACATCCCTGACCTGACACAGCTTCCTGCCCCTCCTTGGACTCTGCAACTCAAGATCTGTGATCACAGACGTGCCTGTAGCCTCAACCTTTTCCGTGAATGTCCCTTACTCCCTGAGGACTCTACTTTTCCTGAAGTCCTCCCACTGGAGGCTGCTTTTCTCTCTTGCACATCCATCTCAGAACCAGCAGGTGGGCGGACACCATTTTTACTCACACTGTCGCTTCCGACCCTCTCTCCTCCCTCCAGCTGTTTCTGAAGATCATCCCCTGTGTCACACACTCTGTCTGCCTCCTTTTGGCTGTTACCTGCTGACTTCTTGGTCACGGTCACTCCCCTTCATTCCTTGGGATGCTGGCTCTGTCACCAACCTTCTTGGGACTTTCCGTGGGTGTGATCATCGTCCAAGTCTCAGTTCCTCGACTGCCTCACCTCCAGCACACACGTCCTCCCCAGATAGTGCCGGGGCACAGCCTGACGCATGTCATTGCCAGGAACTGCACCGCCTCGCCTCAGGAACGTGCTCTCAGGCCTCTTTTTCTCTGACCACCCCTCCCCCTGCCCTCCAGGTCTCTAACTCTGTCCATTGACCCTGAACGGCAGTCATTCTTCAACTTCACCATTTTTGCTCTAACCCTGCCAGTTTTAGCTTCTCTCTCCCTCTCTTGTGTCTCTTTGGAGAATCCCACCCTTAGTTGAATACAGCTATTTCCTCAAGAGTTGAACTTTGCCAGAGAAAATCCTGTAGCTGGGCTGATGGGACACATCACAGACCTCCAAGTCGGGGACTCACCACTGCCTGGAAAGTCTTGTGCTTTTGGGGAAATTTGCTGTCCCTCCAGACTTCACATTTCCCTCCGACCTCCCACCCCCTGCCCACTCTCAGTTGATGACTTTGCCTCATACTTTACTGAGGAAAGAGAAGCAGAACTTCCTTCTGGCCTCCACAACATCCTCAAAACCTCCTGTAGTTTCTGTCTCTCCACCCTCTGAGAGGAAGCCTTTGGGTACCTTTCAACCCCTCTACCTGGGTCTTCCTGGCACTTTTCACAATATGTGAATGGCGTAGTTGATTTGTTATCTATGTGTTCGTTACCACTAGGAAGGTTCCCTCACAGTGCCTGGCACAGAGTGGGCACTCAATACACATCCATTCAGTGTATAAATGAGTATGTATGAGGGACAGTTAGGTTGATGTAATAACATTTTCAAATTGCTAAATTAATATGGAAAGCCCTCAATGCAGAAAGCTCAAGGCAATAGAAAAGTAAAAAGAAGAAAAGGTAGAAGTTAACCATATTCTTTATCACTCATTAATAACTACTCTCAACATTTTGGTATTTATGCCTTCAAAGGTTTCTACGTATATATTTTTTTCTTCACAAAGTGGTAGTAGATAAAGATTATGACAACAAGTGGTTATGAACATTTCTCTACATTTTAAAATATTCTTCTAAATATTTTAATAGCTACACAGTATTCCATTGTATGGATGACCTTGATTTACTTAACTACTTCCCTAACATTGAACATTTATATTATTTCCATACTTTAAAAATTCCCTAGTCAGTATTCTTATACATAAATATATGCATACATTATTTTTCTTGTGGCCAAATTCCTAAGTGGACTTATGGTTCAAAGGGTATGCATATTTTAAGGCTTTTGATTTATATTATTAAATCACAAGAGACAATTTGCTTTGGAAACCAAATAAACACCAACACAATCTCCTACTTTGCCAAGCATAACAACCCCTTTCTGAAGCTCTGGAAGCCTCATCCCCCATATCCTCATGGCCAACACCATCCTTTCTTTCCAGATTTTGCTTAAATGTCACTTTATCAGAGAGGTCTTGGGGTCTCCCGCATACAAAGTTGCATCTCCCCTTCCCTTTCTACATCCTTTTTGCAGTTGTACTTTCCTCAACTGCTCCCAGCACCTCCGACAGGTCTTACGTTTGTTTGTGTCTGTCTCTTCCCAGATCCATGAGGGTACGGACTTTGTCTATTTTGTTCCTCCTGTATTCCCAGTGCCTTCCCCGTGCCCGGCACAGAGTAAATGCTTAATAAGCATTTTGTGAATGAATGAATGAGGGTTGACACTTCTAGTTTCAAACTAATAGTGATGATAATACTCAGGGCTCCATAGGGGCTGTTTCAAGTAGTAGAGGCCATTTATAGACAAGAGATAAGAAAATAGAAAAATAAAGTGACTTGTTAGTGTAGTAAGTATCATGAAGGGGGACATGATTAAGACAGGACCATCAGGGAAGGCTCCTTTGAGATGTGATATTTGAGCTGAGACGTGAAGGACGAGCAGGAGTAGGATGTGAGAAGAGCATGGATAAGCACATCCCAGGCACACGGAACAGCGTGTAAAAAGGCCTGAAAGTGGAAAAAGAGATTGGCAGGTTACAGAGTTGAAAGAAGACTGGTGACTGCTCAGAGTGGCCAGTGGGGTGAGAGCCACAAGTGGGAGTTGGGGAGGTCACTGTGTGCTGTGAGTCAGGAACACGAGGAAGAATCCCTTACTCAAAGCTCCTCTCCTTTGGGCCTGCCTGTGCCCAAAGGTCCCACCATCTGAGAGTCATTCCTGTTAGAGTTAGGTGTTGCCCCCTCCCTGCATTTTTCCTTCCGAAACATTTCAGTAATGACTTACTAGGTGTAAATGACTATATCAGATGCTTCTCTAGGGTGGGGTGGGGAGCTGAAAGTTTTTTTTTTTGTTTGCAGTGGGGTGGGGGACCTAAAATCAAGACACTTCCATGGAGGAACAGCTCCTGTGCTGGAGAGAGATCCAAGGGAAGTCAGCGTCTGATGACCTAAACAAAGCCGTCTGTCCTATCACTAGGTACTCACTGGGTACCATGCACATACGCTATCTCCTTTAATCCTCACAACAAGCCATACCATTTCTATAGATGATAAAACAACTTCAGATAGGTTATGTGATTTGGGCCAAGGTCTACACATAGTAGGAGACAGAGGCAGGATTCGGGTAGCAGGCTCCAAAGCCCATTCTCTCCTCCAGTCTGATATACCATGGAGTCCATCAAATTCATATTTAATGCATGAGACTTCCAGCTTCGTATCTTTTATGCAATTAAATGATGTAAGTAAATTTTACATATGTTCTCTTTATAACATACTGTCCATTATCACATACATGCACAAACACTTTAGTATGTTGTACATGCAAACAATGTATACTGTGCTTTAAGGGGGAAAAATTTAGGGATTTTTCAAAAAAGTGACTTTCTTCTTATGCCCTGATTTTATTTCTATCAAGTTTTCTCACTGTGCTTCAATGCTCAATATTTTTTTTTTTTTAAACTTTGGGTTTATTTATTTATTTATGGCTGTGTTGGGTCTTCGTTTCTGTGCGAGGGCTTTCTCTAGTTGTGGCAAGTGGGGGCCACTCTTCATCGCAGTGCGTGGGCCTCTCATTATCATGGCCTCTCTTGTTGCGGAGCACAGGCTCCAGATGTGCAGGCTCAGTAATTGCGGCTCTCGGGCCTAGTTGCTCTGCGACATGTGGGATCTTCCCAGACCAGGGCTTGAACCCATGTCCCCTGCATTGGCAGGCAGACTCTCAACCACTGCGCCACCAGGGAAGCCCCAATGCTCAGTATTTTATACTGCCTGTTTTCCAGTTCACTAACTCTCTATTAGCTACATTTAATCTATTAAGCCCATTCACTGCATTGTTAATTATGATCATTGTATTTTTCATTTCTAGAATTCTATTTCCATTTAATAACTTTAAAAGTTTCCAGTTCTCTGCTTAAATTCTTTATCTTGTCTACTTTTTGAATTTATTAATCACAATTATTTTAAAGTCTGTTATTTTAAATGCCAATATCTGGATCTCCTATGTGTCTGTTGCTATTGTCTTTTTTTGTTTTTTTGATCTTGGTTTCAGTCATGTGGTCTTTTCTCTTGGTATGCCTGGTAAACTTTATTGATTGTGTGTATATAAGACACTGTGTATGGAAAAATTGTAGAGATAATCTGAGGCTCTGACAGATCAAGAGAGCATATACTGTTGCTTCAGGAAGGGAGTTAGAGGCAACTCACCTTAATCCAATCTGGAATTAAGTTTATCTGAAGTTGGGTTTTAATCCTTGTGAAGGCTGATCTATTTCTAATGTGCTCTTCAAAGGTCTCAAATGAAAGCCTTTTAAAAAAATAAGGCCCCCCGCTTCTTTGGAGATGCTTGAACTCCCCCGGCCCCCTTTTTCCCTAATCCCATGAGACTGCAAAAACTAAGTCTCCACTTTCTGTTCATATTCTCAATTTCACAGCTACTGCTTAGGGGAAAAATAAGGCCAAATGTTGAGATCATCTCTCTGGATTTTTCTTCTCTCCAACATCATGGCCTGTAGACCCCTTCAGTGCCTTCAAACAAGTTTTTAAAATATATTTTATCCATTTTTTTTTCCAGTTGTTTTGGTGGGAAAGTTGGTGTGAGATAAACTAGTTCCCAGTAGCTGGAAGTAGAAATCTGCACGGGCCATAGAATCCATCCCTGCAAAGATACAATTCTAGTCCACTGCTTCAACTTGACCTTTCAAAGGGCTGGCCTGCCTCTGCATGGAATCTTCCCACTGCCCTATGCACCTGCTTGCCCTTCATTTGGGGCTTGACTGCTGCCTAATGTCATTCATGGCCCGGAGGCTGCCTTGAGGCTGGCTGGTTAGGATGGTGGTGGTCTGGCTTCTGCAGAGCCTCTGCCACCGTGGGAAGCGGGCCTGCTTCTCTCTGCTGACCAGCTCCACCCGCAAGCTGCACCTTCTACAGGCTGAGCCCTGTGGTGCCAGGCTCAGGTTTCAGTGCTTAGCATAGGTTGTCTCACTTCTTCCTTTAGAAACACCAGCAAATAACTAGCGGTATCTCCATTTTACAGACGAGGAAGCTGAGGGTTAGTCAGAGTCCCTGCCCATCTCATAAAAGTATATACTTATTTCTCTGTTTACTTGTTAATTTTCTTGTGCTCCACAGACTCTAAGCAATGCAAGGTTGGGGACATGTTTACATGTCTGTCTTATTCCTTACCATGTGGCCATGCTTGGCACAGAGTGGGGAGGAGATGACAAACCTGGAATGAATAAACCAAGCCTCAGGTCCCGAAGTTGTTTATGGTGGAGGCCAGATCCAGGTCCTTGGCTCCTAGTCTACCATCCTTGTCACTACATCACAGCTGGGGAGGGAATGCATTCCTCCATCTCAGAGTTATCCAGCACCTTTTATGTGCTGAGATCTAGCTGAGTCCCCTGCCATCTAAAACCACTTCCTCCTTGATGTCAGGGGGCTGTGGTGCCCTTCACCAGGGTCTGAGGACCCACATGGAACTGAGGGATGGACTTGAAAGGCTTCTAAATTAGAGTAGAAATCTGCAAGTGTGTGATTGTGTTGCTAGAAAAAAGATCCATGGTATTCCTCAGATTCTCAGAGAGGTCTGGGACCCCCAGAAGGTTAAAAGAGCCTGGGCATGGGGATTGGTTCCTTGTCTGTCCCCCAGCATTGTCTGCTCTTGCCAGGGAGGGGCTTCCTGAAGCCCCCAGATGGCTGGGGGTTGTCTGGAGAGGTGGCCAGGGTGTGAAGGGGACCCTTTGCCCCAGCCAAAGCTGGGTGGATGGGGCAGTGCCCAGAGCGCTCCAGCTTGCTTCCTCAAAACCCCCAAGGGGGGGGGGGTATCACTTGCCAAAAGACTGTGAATAATGGAGGTCTCTCCTGACAGGAAAGCCGTCCTGCCGGCTGAGCGGCATATTTGTGTAGCTCCTGCTTCTGAGGCACCAGCCCTATGAGGCTGGGGCGGGGGTGCCCGGGCCCCAGCTCACCACTTTGAAGCCCATAGGAGGAGGAGGAGGAGGAGACGGAGGAGGGACCCCGAGTGTCTGATGGAGACGGGACCGGAAGCAGTCACAGGCTGCATTCTGGGGCCTGGCTCTTCCCCAGCCTGGGGTCCAGAGGGCCTTCTTTCTTGGTCCTCAGCATGTGCACCTACGGGAACATTATCTCTTAGAGTAGCGATTTCTACAGGGTTTAAAAACTGTCCCGGGCCAGTGGTTTTCACGCATTTCGAAAGCAGCAGGAATGTTTCATGGTTCCCATCACGCCATGTGTAAAATAGTAAAACCAAATGTGCTGGGATGAAGCAGGCCGGGCCCAGCTCCCCTTCTGCCCTGCCTGCCCCATGTCCCAGACCCCACGGTGAAACCTCGGCTCCAGCCAGCCTCCTGGTTTTCATGGAGAACTTGTGGCGAGGGGGTGAGGCTGGCTCAAGGTGCCCTGGGCAGGCAGTTCAGGAGGACCTGTCAGACCCGTCTGCCCACCGCGCTTTGTCAGCCAGCTGCGCCTGAGAGGCTGGGAAGGCGAAGGAGGGGGACCTGGGTCAGAGGGGCCAGCAAGGCTCAGGCGAGGGGGGCTGCAGAACTGCAGCTGTGAGGGCTGCCGTCGTCCTTCCTCCTCAGACCTTGCTGGCCCCATGGACCGTGTGGGTTCTTGGCTGTGCGTTTATCCGGGGGTCCTGAGGAGGGGGCGAGCCTCTGCCCTCCCCACGGTGCTGAGGAAGGGTCAAGATGACCAAACATGAGAGCTGATTTAGGGGTGCGAGAGCCACAGAGGGGGATGGGGGTAGGGGAAGGCCGCACACAGGTGGCCCTGCCTGGAGCGGGGAGCAAGGGTGGGCAGGTGGCCTTGTGAGGGAGGGGAGGGCAGGCTGCGAGGGGCAGCAGCCTCTTCCACGTGCGAGAAGACTCCACGCTCTGTAGGCCCTGGGCCCCCTGCGGCTCCACACCCACCGGGAACCTCTCCCTGGGCCTGCGAAGGCCTGTGTTCTACCTCCCTTCCTTTCTTCCGTTCTTCAAAACCGACTTGCTCCGTGCCATGCTCGCTCAGCCCCTTGAAGACAGCAGCGGCTATTTCCTTGGCAACGGGGCAGCATCCTACCCAAGCTGGACAGGTGCCTGTGGGAACAGCATGGACCAGGAGGCCCCCAGGTCCCCAGCCCAGGGTCCTGGCCTCCCTTCCCCAACTCCAGCCCAGCCCAGCCCTGGCCCAGCCTCTGAAATGGAGTCAAGGTCTAGACCTTCCTTGCCCCCTAGTTCAGTAAAAGTCTCTTGCTCAGGGGCTTCCCTGGTGACGCAGTGGTTGAGAATCTGCCTGCCAATGCAGGGACACGGGTTCGAGCCCTGGTCTGGGAAGATCCCATATGCCGCGGAGCAACTGGGCCCGTGAGCCACAGCTACTGAGCCTGCGCGTCTGGAGCCTGTGCTCTGCAATAGGAGAGGCCGTGATAGTGAGAGGCCCGCGCACCGCGATGAAGAGTGGCTCCCGCTTGCCGCAACTGGAAAAAGCCCTCGCACAGAAACGAAGATCCAACACAGCCAAATAAATAAATAAATAAATATTAAAAAAAAAAAAAAAGTCTCTTGCTCAGAGCTTAGAGCAGTTAACGAAGAGGAAATGTTTAAGAAAAGCCAAGAAAACCAAATTATCACCTTTGTCCGGATGTGACATGCCTCAGTGCGTGTCCTCCAACCCTCAAACCAGCGCCCCACCCCCTCACGGTGTCTCCCCACCTGGCAGGCGTGGAGTGGGGGAAGGTGGCAGGAGAGAGGACGATTCACGGTCCCTGGAAGGTCTGGTTGGAGGAGTCTCTGATGCTCTCTGTGCTCTGAGTGTCCCCTCTGTGGCTGGCCTGGGGGACAGTGGCATTGCTGGACACCTGGGCTCTGGGAGGGTCCTGACATGCCAACGTTACCCCAACAGCATGGCTGGGCCATGGGGTCAAAAAATATTTGGGGCTTCCCTGGTGACTCAGTGGTTAAGAATCTGCCTGCCAATGCAGGGGACACAGGTTCAAGCCCTGGTCCAGGAAGATCCCACATACCACGGAGCAACTAAGCCCATGCGCCACAACTACTGAGACTGCGCTCTACAGCCCGCGAGCCACAACTACTGAGCCCGCATGCCACAACTACTGCAGCCCGCGCACCTAGAGCCTGTGCAAGCCACCGCGATGAGAAGCTCACACACCGCAAAGAAGAGTAACCCCTGCACTCTGCAACTAGAGAAAGCCTGCACGCAGCAACGAAAACCCAAAGCAGCCAAAAATTAAAATAAATAAAGAAAGAAATTAATTAAAAAACAAAAAATTTGACACCCGGTGGCACTGACTGATGAGAAGTGAGCTGGAGCAGGGCCTCTGCTTTACTAGACGTGGGCAGCTGTGGTGACGGTGGGGACTGAAGGGTGGGGTGGGATAGGGTGGGACAGTGGCTACTTAGCAATTGCTCTGGAAGAATTTCAAGTTTAATAACGTGTACACACATGGTTAGCCAGACACAGGGTTGGCTGCCTAGAGCCTGTGTGGGCTTTTGGGAACCTGGAAATGTTAATGATGAAGAGAAAGGGGGGCCCTGGTGGGGGGAGGTTGGTGGCAGGACTGTGAGAGACCAACACCAACACTTGCTGTTCACGTGTTCTCACCACGCCTGGTACTGTGCTGAGTGACTGACACACATTAGCCCATGTGATATTTCTAGAAGTACCTTTATTGAGGTGTAGTTGACATACAAAACACTGCACATATTTAAAGCGTACAGTCTGATCAATTTTGACACAGGTATATACACTTGGCCCTCGGTATCCATGGGAAATTGGTTCCAGGACCCTCGCAGATACCAAAATCCGAAGATGCTCAAGTCCCTTGTACAAAATGGTATAGTATTTGTATATAACCTACACTCAGCCTCCCATATACTTCAAATCATCTCTGGATTACTTATAATACCTAATATATTATAAATGTTATGTAAATAGTTGTAAATACAATGTAAATGCTATGTAAATAGTTGCCGGTGTGTGGCAAATTCAAGTTTTGCTTTTTGGAACTTCCTGGAATTTTTTTTTCTGAATATTTTTGATCCAAGTTTGATCGAATCCTCAGATGTGGAACCTGCGGATGCAGAGGGCCAACTTGAAACCATCACTACAATTAAGATAATAAATGAATCCACTACTCCAAAACTTTCCTCAGAACCCTTTGTAATCTTCCCTCCTGACCTTTCCTGGCATCCCCAGGAAACCACCGATCAGCTTTCTGTCAGTTATAGATTGGTTTTCATTGTCTAGAATTGTACATAAAGGTAGTTCATTTAATGTTTACAACACTCTCTGAAGTAGCTACTACTAATATTGTCATCATCCCCCTTTTACAGATGAGAAAACAAAGGCACAGAGAAATGACTTGCACGAAGTCACACCACATGGCTGGGGAGGGGTGGAACCAGGATTTGGACCCAGGGAGTGTGGCTTCAGAGTCTGGCCTCCTAACCACTACACCACACTGCCCCTCACGCAGCCGGCTCCTCACTGCTGGCAATCAGGCTCACATTCAGAGTCTAGCCCTGCCCTAGGTAGGGGGCAAGCACAGGAGGGGCCCCTTCTTGTGAGCAGCAAATAGGAGGATGAAGGGAACCCTCACTACTTACCTTCTCTGGGCCTCAGTTTTCTCATCTGCAAAATGGGACTGATCATCACCTGTTGAATGGATAACAAATTGTGGTAGATGCATACAACGGAATATTCAGCCATAAAAAGTCATGACATTCTAATACACGCTTCCATGTGGATGAACCTCAAAAACTTAACACTAAGAAGCCAGACACAAAAGCCCACATATTGTATGATTCCATTTATAGGAAATATCCAGAATAGAAAGCAGATTAATGGTTGCCATGGGGTTGGGGGAGGGAAGGGAAGTAGCTGGTTAAAGCGTACAGGTGGGTGTGAGGGTCACATTCATGAAATTGAGTGAAAGGCAGACATGAAGGGGCCCACCGTGGTGCCCGGTGCATGGAAGTGCCCAGGAGAGGTCGGTGGGATGTGCAGATGTTTCTGACACCAAGGACGAGGGGACTGTTGAGCCCAGACAGCAGGTGCTCCCCCAGGTGGGTGAAAACCCCATTCCAGGTACAGATCTGAGCCCAGGAAGGTCTCAGAGTCCTCTTTCTCAGAGCTGGAGGGAAGCAAAGAGGGTTTGGGAGAGGGGCCAGGGACCCCAGGACGGTGAATCTGGTGAGGGGAACGTGGGCCTTGGCTGGAGCCAGCTGGGGGCCAAGGGCATGGCCCGCACCTGGGCCCAAATCAGGGTCTGAGCAAGATCTTATCAAAGGCCGTGGAACCCCTTCCTGCCACAAGAAGGGGGTCAGGGAAGGTTTCTGTCTCTGGCAGGCTTTTCTACGTGTCCTCGGAAGCCCCTTTTGTCTGAAGAGGTTTTCTGTCCCTCGTGGAGAAAAGCCCTGGGCTGACTCCCACGCTGAAGCCTGGTCTGGTGGGGCCGAGGCCAAGCTGGAGAGGAGGTTGGCAACCTCAAGGGCCCTTCTGGGTTCCCTCTGCCTGGGCTGCGGGAACTTGACCTGTGGACCAAGAGGCCATGGTCATCTGGAGCCTCCAGAGCAGTTGGCTCAGGGCTGGGCACGCAGTGTGGTGTCTTAACGGACACCAAGACCCAAGCTAACAACCAGAAAATACTTCCCAGACACCCTTTTCAGAGCAGAGCTTGGATGAAGCAAAAGAGGAGGTAGATGCATTTGGATGTCTTTGGGGGACTCGGGAGGGCTGGGGAGGAGCCGGATTTGGAGCGTGGCTGTGAGAAGGCGCATCGGGCGCATGACCCTACAGCAGCTGAGGGCTTTGGCCACGAACGACAAGGAGCTGCCGGCTCGCCAGCCCCTTGCGATGGTCACCAGAGGTCAACAGCAAAACCCGAAACAGTAAATACTGACAAGAGGGCAGTAATCATTACAGTTTTAGTTCAGCTAACGCGCTGCAGGAGGGAGGACGCGCTGGACGGTAAATAACAAGCAGAGACTTGTTGTAACAACTCACGCTCGGAGTCCTAATCGATCCAGCGAGAAGCTTGATCCATCTCCCTGCCCCGGGAGGTGTAGGGGGTCATCCCAAGGGAGAGGGCTGGAAAAGGGGAAACCCTCAGCTGGGAGACCGGAGCCTGGGCTCCAGCCCCAGCTCTGCCAACGGCTTGCTGTGCTGCCCGGGGCTGGCCTCTGTCCCTCTCTGGGCTCTGTTTCCTTCAGCTGTGAAACAGCAAGCTCTAGTATTCTATGATTCCAAGTCCCCTCCACCCCACCCAGTTTCTCAAGATTCCTGAGCTCCCTAGACCCTTTTAAGAAGGGGTTAGCCCCCTTCAGCCCTCTAGGATGGGGAGGGAGTGGGGTGAATGAGGGGTGAATGAGGGTCCTGCCAAGGGCCCTGCCCAGCCAGTGACAGGAAGGCAGCGGATCACGGCACAGGGAACAATTTTACTGGAAAGATGAAAGGAAATTGCATCTTTAATAATTCACTGGGCCGGTTTGGAGGGAGGCAGGTTGGTGGGGCTGCGGAGATCCCAGCGTCTGTTCCTGGAAATCCACTGGATCCAGAGCCTGCCCGAGAGACCCGGGGCCCTCCATCTCCTCCTGGCCGAGGGACAGCGGGAGCCGACGGAGTCTAAACCAGGGTGAGAGGTTAAAACACAGCCAACCCGGGAACCCGCTAAATTGACATCCCCAGCAAAAAGGGAGCCGAAATAATCGATAAGGCAGCAGCCCAGGAAAGCCGCCAAGCTCAGGCCCCAGACCCGTGGAGTCACTGCAGGAAAAAAGGGCCAGGGCTCTGCAAACTGCATGGGGCTCCAGTCAGCAGAGCAGACCGGGGGCTTCTGCCAGCACCGGTCCGGGCTGGAAAGGGGCCGCAGGCAGGGGCCCTGACGCTGGGCAACCTGTCCAGCTGGTGGGTGGGATCAGGGGACACACCGCCTCATGCCTTCAGCCAGTCACTGCTTTGCCTTTCCTCCTGGTCCCGCTCAAGTGGGAGTGCCCTCGACTGAGTTGCAAGTGGCAGGACCCACCTTCTGCTTCCCTTCAGAGTGACCTTCCTGGGCAGCCTGGGGGCTTTGAGTGCCAGACAAAGAAAGCAGAGGATTGAAGCCAGAGGAACTGGCTCAGGACACAGGCAGAAAGAAGGTGCCAAAGACAAAAGTAGCTAGAGAATTGTTGATTTTACAGTCCAAAAGTGATTTTACTCTTAGCCGAACCCCTCCCTGGGTTGTAGCCCCTCCTGTGAATGGGATGGTAACCCTGGGTGGCCAGACCCTTTGCTCCTGGAAAGAGCTTTGCATCTGTAGGTTGTCATTATCATCGGGCCTTTCACCCAAGGCCTGTCGACTCTTAGTTGACTAATCTGAAATTTAATAGCTTTACTGGATGCGTCATAGGTATAAACTTGATCGGGGAAGGGGTACATCATAATGGAGCCAAATCAGGAGACTGAGGGGACCTGGGGGGCCCAGGTGGGGATCAGGCAGAGCAACTGTTAATATCTCCCCTCTCTCTCTCTCTCTCTCTCTCTCTCTCCTTCCTGTCCTCCTTCCCTCCCTCCCTCCTTCTCCTGCTAAAAAGCAAAGACAACTCAAGAATTACAGAGAGGATTCTTTACAAACGAATATGCTCATCCTTCTTTTTCAGATGGAGAAACTGATGCCCAAAGAAGCAATGGCTCCACGGGCACCCAGGTGGTGAGTCTGGAACCAGGACTAGAATTTGGATCTGCTGACTCCCAGTGTGGTGTTCTTCCCACCAGTCCAGGGGCATCTGCTTCACTTTCCCCACAGCTCTTATGGAGGGAGGTCTGGTGGCCTTGAGGCAAGGTGACCAGGCCGGTCATGAGATTCATCTTGACTCGCTGTCTGACCTTGGCCCACCCCAGCCCTTAGGCTCAGGTTTCCTCCCTGGAGAATGAGGGTGAGACCCACCCCATCAGCTTCGAGGCTGCCAAGAGGATCACATGGGCTGATACAACTTTAAGGTTATGTTGGCAAAACCTTACGCATCTGGTGGATCCACTACGTTTGGAAGTCACTGGGGGACAGAAAGTAGGCAAAAAATGGTTTCTGAGTGGGTGAAATGGTTGTTTGAAACATCCATTCATGCAGTAAAGCTCCTGCCCTTTGCTCATAAAAATGTCCCTCGGGCCCTCACTCAGAGCCTATTTGCTCTTATTCACAAACAATTCTGACAAGTTTGGTGGTCTAGTTTCTCAGGCCACAACAGGTATACTGATAGGAGTGAGAAGAGCTGTGTGATGAGAGAGATAAGGCAGAGAAACTGTAAAAGGCAGATGCAGTAATTACAAAAGCAAAGCAGACTGGATACACCTTGATAATCCCTGAGGGTAACCCAGTATTACAGTCCAGTCTACTAATGAGTGGTGTCAGAATGAGCCTGAGTCATCAGGAAAGGGTGAGACACATGGGGCCTTCTGTGAGAGGACTCAGGGATGGGTATGATCCCCTGTACAAAGATTTTGACCAAAAAAAATTTTATGAAATTTTTTCTGTTTAAAGAGGCAAGTTATGGCAACAGGCAATAAATGCATGTGTAACAGCAGCTCTGCTCTGGACAATGCCAGGCGCCTGGGATGGAGAGAGCTGGCCTTGTGTGACAATCAGAACCGGAGAATTCTGGTTTAGTCCCTCTTCCCCATCGAGGTGCCTCCTGCCTGCATAATTAACTGTTTTTTCTTGCTGTTTTCACTGTTTCTCTCCCCCTTTAATCCATTCTGCGTACAGAAGGAAGATTAATCTCCACTAATTTCATTTCTTCTCTGATAAGGAGCCTCCAATGACTCCCATTTTCTCTGCAGGGCCCCGCCCCCTTCCTACATTCACTCCTCCAGATCTAGCTTCTAATTCTCTGGCACATCGGGGGCTTTGCAAGGGGCTTCTCCTAACCAACCTACCCAACGCCCTCCCACAGGGTCTGGCTGGTCCATCCCTCCCACAGCATGGCTGTTCCTGACTGTGCCCAGCTTCAACCGTCATCCACCTGACCCACACGGCACTTGCTTATGCACCGTGAACCCACCCTGAGGCCGACCTCATGTGCTGGGTTGGCCCCCCATCAGATCACACCAGGAGACTGGTCCCCAGGCCACCACCTTGCTGGGCTCCCCCTCCCCAGGGATGGACGACTGCATCACCAGAACGTGCAGCTCTGTGTGGTCACCCACTGTACCTCACTGTTCCTTCCCTACATGCCCGCCTCCTCTGCCAGCAGCCTCCCCTGACTGCTTGATTCCCCGCCATGTCCTCATCCCGGCATGGACCTGGCACACAGTGGGTTGTCGCATCGGCCTGAACACCTGCTGGTCCTGAGTGTGGGCGGGGTGTAGGAGTGTGGTCTCTCTCGTGTGTCTCCCAGGGCCCTCAAGGTCAGCTGGTGGATGCTTGGGGGAGAATCATGTGTGGGTGACAGGTCAGCTCACCCATCAGTGCCTCAATGGCGGTGGCCAGGCCAACACCTGAAGTCCCAACTTCAGCAGCCATGTCCCACTCAGAGTGGACATGCTTGTGTGCACACCCTTTACCCAGAAGAAGAGCCACACGCCAGTGAGGAAGGAGAGCCTGGGGGTCAAGAGGAAAGAGTTGTCATTTGCAAAGGACTCAGAAGACAGGCACTTTTATCCAAATCTTCCAGCAAGACAGAAGGTAGATCTCAGTATCCCCACTTTCAGTAGAGGAAGCTAAGGCTCAGAGACACTGAATGACTTGCCAGCCTCACTAGAATAATCCCAGCAGACATCACTGAGAGGGACCATCTACACTTCTCAGTGGACTTACCTGATTTTATCGCTGTGTGGGGGACACCGAGGTTTGAGGTTCAGGGTCACCTGCAAGGGCTTTGGAAGCAGAGGGGACCCTGTTAGAATGCGGCCCCTCCTCTTTCTAGTGGTGGGACCTGGGGCACATGACCCTCTCTCAGTCTGGGTGAAATGGAGACAGGGCCCTCAGGAGTTGTAGTGAGAAGCCGGGAAGTGCTCAGCTGGGTGCCTGGTTCAACACGCGCCCATGAATGTTGGCACCACCGTGACCTTGGCAAGTCCCTTTTCTGTAAGGGCCTCCGTGTCCTCACCTGTAAAATGGGAGGGTGGGCTCTAAATTCCCCTCCACACCCTGATAGCCTGGAGTACTTGCAGGGAGGAGGGTGGGAGTGAGGAAGTATTAAGTAATTTCCAGGGATTGAGAGCAAGAGCAGTTCCTGGGAGGCATCCCGAGAGGCCCTGGTCCCTTTTCAGAACCTCAGGATGGAAGGGATCTGTGGGTTTTTCCCTTATCCACACCCTGCCCCGGAAAGGAGAGAATCCTCTGACACCACGGGGTCCTCAGTGGGCCCCGGCTTCTGCTGGAACATGTCCAGTGGGGGGCTGGTGCTCAGGCCCCTGTGTTCCCCTCAGCTACCCCCTGCCACACCGTCTGCTGGTCCCCACAGTGTCCTTGGATCTGGGTGTCCACAGTCCACTCTCAACGTCCAGTCCGCCCCACCCTGTTTATTTTTTCTTTCCCACGGTGGCATGTCTGGCTTTTGAGGTCACATGTGTACACCCAGAGCGTTCTCGGGCACAATGTTCTCGGCTCCAGCAGCTTCCCCTTGGTCGTCGAGCGCCAGCCCCCTCTTGGCCTGCTCCCCATCCTTGGCCGTGTGCCTAATAAAACTAAAGTCCCAAAGGAGAATCCAATATTCCTGGTGCAGCTGGACCCGGGAGAGTAGAGTAAGCCGTCACCTCTAGATCCTGTGCGGCTTTTAGCGTAGTTTTTTCGAGGGGCATTTTCTCCCCAGCAAACGTCAGTTCACGACACCTGCTCAAACAAGCCCCTAGAGCCACAGGGACCTTCCAGGACTGCGTGAGCCTGGCTCCAGCACAAGGTGAGGGTCAGAAATCTGAAAGCGGAAGCCGCCTGTCCCCCTGCAGCCCTGTCCTCGGCTTCACTGGGACAGATGAAGACACAAGTCCTACCTCCTCTCCAAGATCCCGTTTCCAGAGATGCTTCCCTACCAGGGTCTGACAGGATTGCCGCTCCTGGAAGGAAGCCCACTGTCTGGGTGGTTGAGGCCGATTTACAGGGACCACAGAGCGTTCTGGGGAGGAAGCTGGAGTTTTCCTTGGTGGTCCCATCGGAGCCCTCGTCATCCTGCTGGGTGGGACGCCCCTTCCTCAGACGACTCAGGCCTCCTCCACGGGCAGCACCTCCTGTGACCACGGTCAGGGGTCCTCCTGGGTCTCTCCCTCTGACCTCAGTCTTGGTGACCAGGCCCCGTGACCCCCTTGGGAACATTTTCCTCCTTTCTCTCTGTCCACACCTTTCCCCTCACCAACTAAGGAATAAGCCGAGGGAAGGAAGGCAGGCTTGTGGCCTGCCCACCGGGGGCCAACAGCCTGTTCTCGGCATCTTGCGGGATCCGTGTCAGCTCCGGTCCCAGGGAGCAGGGTGAAAGCCACCGTGACGTCCTCTGAAAGACACCCCGCGTCTCTGGTTCTGGGAAGCAGGACCCTCACACCCCTCATTGTTCAGAGGCCGACCAGCCGAGAAGATTTAGAAACTGCAGTGCAAATTCACACACATCAGAAACACACCACACACATACACACACACACACCCCACGCTGTGCATACACCCCACGCAGCCCCAGAGAATCTCACATGCAGTGCACAGCTTGTGTCCTACCCGAGGGGCCCAGATGAGGGGTCCGGACAGCTCCCAAGGTCCTGGGCGGGGCTGGGCACCCCCGAGGGAGGAAGGGCACCTTCTCTTTTGCACAAAGGCCCGGTCTGTGCTCCCTGTGCCTCTGGCCTTCCCCCCCGCCTCGCAGCACAGCAGTCCCCCCACCTGCAGGCTCTCTGGACTGTTAGACCGCAGGGCCCTAGGACCCCCCAGCCCTCCCCACTGGAAGTCCCTGTCCCATGTGGGGTCCCCACCCCTCCGCTGCTCTGGGTGCCCCCCCTCCAGGACCTGGCTCAAGGTGCACCTCAGCTCTTCCCTCCCCCAGCCCCTCTGTCACTTATTACCCGGACCTCGCTGTCATGGTTCTCCTGTTTAGCACCCACATGCTTGTTCGGCGCCTGCTTGGGCCAGGCCCTGGGCTCGGTGCTGCAGATGCAGAGCGGACGAGGTCAAGCTCACAGTCAGTGGGTGTCAGCCACCTGCAGGCCAATGGTCACACACAGCGAGCTGGGCCATGGTAGAAGCCTCCGTGGGAGCTGCGGGAACCCAGAGGGGGCACCTGTAACCCCGACCAGGGGAGCTGTCATGGAGAACTTCTTAGAGGAGATGCACGTCCGTAACTCCAACCATTGTCCATGGACTGGAGACTGGGCTTGGGTCCCCTGCCATCCAGCCAATGTGATCCAAACCCCAGCCCATCTGCAGACCCTTAAACAAGAGCAGTGAACATTCATGTTGTAAGTCTTGAGATTTCAAGCTTGTTAGTTACACAATTAGCTGCACAGAGTTGCATGGCATAGTTAATTAATGCACGCAGACTCCAAGCACCCTTTCCTTCCCCGGCGTGTGCCTCAGGAGTTCCTGTCCCCGCCTCAGCCCCGGCGCTTCTCCTTCTCCTCTGAGCTGAGCCCACAGCAGAGTCTGCTCCTGGCCCTGGTTAAACAGGAAAAGCACTGCTTACACGCCAGGCCGTGAGCCTCTCTCCCATCCATCTGCGTACCTTTGAGGGCCATGTCACTGAATGTTCTGCTGGTCACCAGGGCGTCCAAGAACCCTGACCTGAGCCCCTGCTTGCCCCTGGGAGCCCGTGGGCCAATTAGAGTTGGGGGACACAGCAGGGTGAGGGTACTCAGGTCCCAAGGTGGCCATGGGTGCTGGAGGCCAGGAACCTGGGTCCTCAGCCTAGTCCCCATACATGCCCACCAGCCCCCTCTCAAGGCCTGGCCCTTGTGCCTGGGGGTCACATGACATGGGTTTGCCCCTGTTTCCCTGAGCCTGTTTCTTCTATCTTTAGAATGGAGTAAAAAATATCTGTCACCTGCCAGGGCTATTTGTGAGATCAAACAAGATCATATATTTGAAAACTACAGAGCACCGTTCAAGCAAAGGGTCTGGCTTTCTAAACATGTTTTCCCAGACGTAAAATGGGTGTAAGAATTGTATATACTTCCTTCACAGGGCTCTGGTGAGACCAGATAATGTGTGTGAAAGGGCTGCGGAAAGGAGCCAGGGCTGTGTGGTGGGTCAGGCCCTCTGGGCCAGAGTCTTCTTGGCCAGTCAAACACAGCTGCTTGCCTCACACTCCGGGCTGGCTGGCTGGCGGCCAGTCTGGGGCAGAAGCAGCTACCGCATCTGCTTCTAGAGCAGGCCAATTCCTTCCTTGGAAGGCGGCAGCATGAGCCGCCTTCTGGCCACCCCCCTGCCCACCCTCCTCCGTCCGGGCTCATGCTGAGACCAGGTGAGCAGCAGGGGAAGGTGAGATTTCTGGCTCAGATAAGATGTCCACACAGGGTTGATGTATGCATCAGGCACAGTACCTAGGACATAAGATAACTTTAGGGACCTGGAAGATGTTCTCAGCTCTTTCAAAATCAGAATTAAGAAATGGATTTTTAAGTTGAAAGGAAATGTTTTAATAAGGAATATTAATATATTTGTCTTTATACCAATATAGTCATAAAATACAATTTTTATATTATTTTAAGGAGGCAGGGCCTATGGAGGCATATAAGGGCCCAGGGCCCGTGAGAGTCATAACATGGCCCTGAGTCCATGCTATATACTCTGTCCACACTCCGGGACCATCCTGGAGCCCTTTCCCCCATTGCCAATGTGCTGGCCAGCCTGGTCTCAGCTTGGATGAGCGGTCCCAATACTGCAAATTGGGGTGAGGAAGGCAGCAACGTTGCCCACTGTTTCTATGTGTTAATTCTGCATTCCTGGGCCTGATCTCTGTGCTCATCACGTGCTGTGTTCCTGGAGTGGCGGTTGGCGGCCTCAACCGTGTGTGCCCACCAGTAAGAAGAGCGGCTCCCTAACGCCAGAATTCTGAAAACGTTGGTTTATGTGTGTGTCCTTTCGTAGCATGTAGTTTGAAAAATTTCCCAGGCAATTTGGATGTTGACCCCACCCCTGGATATGCCCCCCAGGAGGGTCTCCCTCACCTCCCACCCACCTTGAGGACCCCTGGCCTGGAGGGAATCCAACCAGACAGCTTGTAAGATGTCACAATGAATCCTTTTATAGAATAGCACCAAACTTTGCAATGTGACTCCTCTTCCTCCCCACCCCTCTGCAATCCTTTGATTTGGGGTATTTCACCATGCTCCTCCTTTCCACGGATATGGAAGGAAGACCCTGTAGCCTGCCCATGGTGGTCTCAGTGGGCAGCTGGCTGCTCCTTCTGTGTGGCTGGTGGGACTGGCCGGCTCCCTGGGGTGGTGCTCACAGCAGTCAGAGCAGAGGCTGCTGAGGACACAGCCGCTTTCTGGGAGGGGGAAGGGGCACCTGGCTCTCACTCTGGCCCCTGACTCTTCCACTGATCGGCCTTGGGCTCTGGGTCAGTCGTGTCACCTCTCTGGGCCTTTGTTTTCTCATCTGTAAAATGGGAATCAAAAATGCTCATCTGCCTGTATCACTGAACCACCTGAGACAGTGTATGGAGGGCCCTGAAAAGAACCCTTGGGGTTGAGAGACCTTTAATATTAAAGTATAACCACTTCTTCCCCTTCTACCATCTCAATCCTTGCTTCTTCTGCTACCTTTGCCTTGGTACTACCTTACAAGTCGTGTGTGTGCGTGTTCTAGTTTATTCATCCAAAATAGTCTTCCCGTCCCTCCTTCCTATAGACCCCAGTACAAAGGTAACCCACCCTCAGCATGACAGATAACACATATCAGCAGAGATGGTGGTGAAATGCAGAATTGAAACATTTATTATTTGGAGTATTTGTTTCATAATTTTCAGTAATTTAGAACTTTCTGAAACCAGAACTAAATCACCCAGAAAAATCTCTTCTCCTTTTTGGTGAACAGTGTACAGTAAGATTTCTCCTTCCCTACCCTCTCCCCCACCTTCTAACACCTTTCATTTTGACCTCACTTTCTGTTCCTACCCCTTTGTATTTTTGTAAAAAACTTCGGGCTGACAAAGGTCAATTGTTTAATTAAAAAGTTATCTCCCTCGGGACTTCCCTGGTGGTCCAGTGGTTAAGACTCCGCGCTTCCACTGCAGGGGGCACGGGTTCGATTCCTGGTCAGGGAACTAAGATTCTGCATGCCTCATGGCACGAGACCAAAAATTAAAAAAAAAAAAAGTTATCTCCCTCTACCAACTTGTGTACTTCTGGCTAGCACTGCACATTGTCATGTGACTCAGTAATGGGCAGGAACCAGTCTCCGCAGACCCTCCCCAGGCTCCTGGGCTGGCCTGGCTACCATCTTGGCCAGACCAGGGAAGTACGAAGGGTGTCGATGTTCTGGTTGCCACTCTGAGGAATTGAAAGCCTGGCAAGTTCCAGCCAGCAAGAATCCCCAAGGCGGACCTGTTACCAGGAGGCAGTGTCCCCAGTGTCTTGCCATGGAAGGGATTTGGGACCCTTTGATGAAAGACTGATTTGACTCATGGGGACAGGACAGCCACTTGCTGCTGACTTTTAGAGGCTGTTAGGCTAGGCTCAAGTCTCAGTCTTTTTAAAATGGGTCATTGCCAGATGTCACAGTGACTTTTTCATGGGAGGGGTAGGTTTGGGGAGTGGAGTGGTTAAGCACGCAGCAAACCAAGTCTTTAGCGGAAAAGTGATTTTGTGCAGGACTGGCTTAATCCTCCCACCTTGGATAGGCCACAGTTCCCAAGCCTGGGAGGAAGGGGGTATACGTCTCCTTCACCCATGGTATCCTGGACCACTCCTCCCCCACCCTCCCCAGCCCCCAGGCGCCCCCTCCCCACAGTGGCCCAACCGTGGGGAATCATCACCTGGGTAGGGGCTCCTCTGAGGCCTCTGCCAGCACCTGTTGAGGCACAAAAGCCTTTGGGAGAGATTTCCTTTGCCAAACACACAAAGAACACAGATTCAGGGCAGTTTTGTTTTTGGTGTGGTTTATTTTTTAAACCCACTTGTAGTTTGGGTTCAGCTGGAAAGCAGGACATACCGAGGGAGGGAAGGTGGTCGCATGAGCAGGATTCTGCTGCAGCTTTGGCGGGAAGCCCCAGGCCCCTGCTCCGGGGAGGTAGGACCCGTCACCAGGCTCCCAGCTGGCTCGGGCGAAGCGGGCAGCCCTTCTGTGCAAGTGTCCCGAGCAGAGGAAAGTTGCCATTTCTCTGATCTGCATCCTCAAAGGCCCAGCCTGAGGTTTCCCAACAGAGTGCCGGCAGCTGAGGGACAGGCCTCCACGGGCAGGCCGGACAGTCTGTTGGACGAGGAACACTGGCCGGCTTCTGATGCCAGATAAGAGACTGGGGCTTGGCGTCTGGGCAGCCCCTTGGGGCTGCTCTTGCGGAGGCCTGGCTGTCTGGGCCCCCGCCCCTGCAGCTGCCCAGGGCGTGATCAGTGGTACGTTTCCCACACCCCCCCTCCCCATCCCTCAGGGAAAATAAAATAAAATAAAAATTAGAATAAATACCGACTCGGCCAACATTTACATTTACATGGATGGACAGGACGATCCCCAAACTTTAAAGGTGTACAGACTGGTTAAGGAAGGACGAGCAGACGAAGGTGGGTTTGGGGGTGCACACTCTCGTGGAGGATGGTGGGGTCCCGCCTTGTCCAGGGGAGGCTGGGGGCCTTCTTGGGGCTGCGGTCCCAGAGCTTAGGCAAAGCCACAAGGCCATGGGAGCAGGAGCAGGCCGGCTGCCTGAGAGGAAAACAATGACTACCTCGTCTTGACTGTCGGGGGAGAGACCGAGACAGGACCCGCATCAGATGGCTGGACTTTGCCTCCTCTGTGCCAAGGAAGCCACAGGCGAGGAGGGAAAGCCACGCAAGCGTTAGAAACGCAATATCCAGTTTAGCCTCCCATCAAATACATTCAGAGGTCAACTTGGATATGGCCTCCCTCACTCAGCAGGGGGGATCTGGCTTGGGGAGGGGGCAGAGGTCTGGGGGCGCCCGCCTCTGCCCCCCACTTCCTGTCTGAGTAGTCTCCCATGGGAAGCTGCCTCAGTGTCTCAGATTTTAGGCTTTACTGTTATTTCCTTAAAAAAAAAATTTTTTTTTTTAATGTTTTCCTTCCATGTCTGAAAAAGTAGCAGCAACCCACATTTAGAAAAACAGCTTAAATTGTTATTCGGATCAGCCAGGAAGCGCTTTCAAGCAGTGGAATATACTAGGCAAACCATATGTCTGGAGCCACGGTGACACGACACGTAATTAAAAATATATTTATATATGTTTACATATTTATACCTCGCTTCTTCCCACCCTGGTCCTAACAGTCAAGGAGGGGTTGGCCGTGAGGCAAGACCACCAAGGAAGGCTGTTAGGAGGAAGGGCATTAGGCTCACAGTGCCCAAGATGCTACTTGCTTGGCTTTCGAGGGGACGTCAGCCCCCTGAGTCCGTGGTATCTGGGGCCCCTTCATAAAGCTCACTCTCTGAGCCCAAGGTAGGGGTGGGAGACCCCCTCTCCTGCCTCCTCGACTTTCGACCTCACTCGCAGGCCTCTCTCTTCTTCCAGGGCCCTGCTTCATTCTCAGTAGATGTGCTCGTGCATGCCCGCGCACGCGTGCACGCACACACATGCACACACACACACACACACACACACCACTCGAGGGAAGCAGGGCCCATTTCAGCCCAGGTGCGGCTCTCTGAGGGCTGCCAGGGCGTGGCTGCTTGCCTGGCTTGGGCTGCCGACTCCTCGGGACCATGATTTCCCTGGTGCCCTCTCTGAGCATCCTAACACCAGCCCGGCTCTTCTCTCAAGGCCTCCTGTGGGGCCTCTGGGGTCCCCGGGCCCCAGGCTGAGCCAGAGGTGTAGGCTGAGGAGGAAAGGCAGTGAGGAGAAGCTTGAGAGGAAGGGGCTGGGAGGGAGAAGGCAGAGGCCAGGGGCAGCGTGGGCTCCTTGGCAGAGGTGACCGACCCACTCCAGGTAAACCGTGCCCCCATGCCTTGTCCCCAACAGGCTCTTTTTGGGGACTGCAGGCAGGTGGCAGCTGGTGGGGAAAGCCAGGAAGTACGGAGGAAGCTGCTCCCCACCCCACCTGCCTGCTCTCCTAGACTCAACAAAGGGAATTTCCTCCAGCCTGACCGGACCAGGCAACCAGCGGGCCTCCAAGGTGACCCAGAGAAGGACTGGCCTCAACCAAGGGGCAAGTGAGGAAGATGCTGGGCTCTGAGGTCGCTTTCCAGGGGCTCATCACCGCGTGGGCTCCAGACCAGGAGATGGGCTGTGCGGACACCAGTGACAACCCGAAGCCAGCCTCCCAGGGCCCAACACGCATCCTCCTTTCTAGCCATCAGAGAAGGAGCTGCTCCCAGGACTTGGCCCCTCCAAGAACCCCCAGCCTTGTTCCCAGCCTGGAAAGCTGGTGGCTTGCTGGGTCCCCTGATGGTCCCCACGACTCAATGAATTCACCCTTTCCCGACAGCCCTGGGGCTGCAGTGCCACAGCCCTCCCGGGGCACAGACCGGGGCTATCGGCTAGGGCACGGACACAGCCCGTTTAGCTGGCCCTGGGGAGCCCTGCGGGGCCCACCAGTTCTCCCTCCAGTGAGAGCCTGGGACAAGACCTGTGTGTGGAGCGGGCAAGCATCACCGGGCGTTTTGGTTTTAATTCGCCAGCCTGGTTCTGAGCCCGGTTCACTATAAGGCCCTGGGGCAGGACGGGTTTAATGCTTTCCCAGCAGCGACAGTATCAGCCCTTTGAGGGAGGAAGCTAGAAAAAGAGACAACAGAGGTACTGGAAGCCGGGGGCTGAGGGGCACGGGGTTCCAGCGGGTTCCCCTGTCGGGGCAGAAGTTTCCAATTACCCTAATTGGCTACTGGCAAGCTGTCTGTGGCTAGAATCCTTCCAGAGGGGGCCGGGTTTGATCTCCCTCTAATCAGGGGGTCCTCGTGGTGCTGACTGTGTGATCACATTGCGGGCCCTTTGCGTTGAGAGAGGAGACTTCAAAGCAGCTGACTTTTGAAAAAATAAAACACAATGAAACAAAAGCGTGCAAGTAGAACGAAAAACTCCATCTCCCCTCCAGGCCCCGGGCCCGCCCCCGGCCCCCTGGGCCTGCAGCTTGGGGGCTGAAGGGGGGAGGCTGGAAGTGGGGAGGGTGGAGCATGAAGGTTAGAGGAGACCGCCTCTGTCCCCCAGCTCGGCCGTAAGGACAAAGGCCGTCAATTACGGGCGGCTGGTGGGGACCGTGCCTGCCTTTGTCCTCCCGGACATCTGCTACACGTCGCCTGCTGCCAGTTGGCGACTGCGGCTGACAGCATGCGGGAACAATGCAAGCCCGTCCCCGACCCACTTTTTCAGCCTTCTGAGGTCCTTTCTGACCCAAGCTGTACCCCGCCTGTGGGCTGCCAAGGCCTCTAAGGAGTCGCAGAGATGAACCCCTTGCACACAGCCCTGCCGGGGACATGTTGCATGGGAGGGGGTGGGGAGGAGTGGGAGTGAGGAGGGGGAGGGCCGGGCCACCGTGAGGAAGAAACATGCTTCCCTTACTGGTGTGAGCCGCCGCATGCTCGGGCTGGGGGGCTCGGGTAGGGGGGCGCTCCTCCTAGGGCTTTGGTCCCTTCCCCGTCTGGCTCCATACTGGCTGCCGGCTCCACTTGCCTTCCTCCCCATTTCTTTCTGCCGGCAGGGCCACCCCTGTCCTCCCGCCTGTCCATCTGGCTCTGTGCACCAGGGCCCCAGCTGCCCTCGGGCCACCCGCCAGGCCCCCTGGCTGTCAGGCTGTCAGTTTCTGGATGGTTCTGTTGTAGTACTGCGTGATGGGGGGCGTCAGAGGGTTCCAGCTGTTGGCGTGGAGCTCGATGACCTCCAGCAGCAGGGACCGGGTCAGCATCGACTCCGAGGGGCACAGCATCTTGTCGCGGGCGCTGGCCAGGAGCTCCGCCATCATCTCGGGCAGCTGCTCCTCCAGCAGTCGGCCTGTGCTCTGCAGCTGCGGGCAGAGAAGTGGGGTTAGGACGTGAGCTGGGCCCTGAAAGGGCTCCTGACCCACCTTGGTTAGGGATGCTGGGGGCAGGAACGGGAAATAGCTGGATTATCCCAGGAAGGTGCAGGCCCAGGCCTCTATGCCACAGGGCAAGAGGATGGAGAGTGTGGAGGGTGGACACAGCCAATGTGAGAGCCAACATTTAATACCCAATCTTCCGGAGGAATAAGAGGGGTCAGAATATTGCCTGCTGCCCAGGGCTGCAAAGAGTCCTCACCAGGAACACGCTGCTTCTCCCTTCATCCACTTGCCTCCCCTCCTACAGGAAGCCTTCTTTGACTATCGCCCACAACCTCAATGGCTGTGTGACCTGCTTCCTTCAAGAGTGATCAGGTGGCACCGTGTCAATTTTCACTTGCTGGGATGTCTCTCTGGAAACGAACTTGGTCATTATTACCTGCATGTGTCCGTGTGGAACCTGAGAGCAGGGATGAGGTCTCCCGTTTCTCTCTTTCCTTCTCTCCTGCCCCCAATCGCACCTACATACCCCCAGAACTGACCCCTGCCCACACTTGTGACATGAAGGGGAGGAGAGAAATATGAACTGGGCCAGAAGGCCAGCCAGAGGGCCTGCCCCCAAGAGAGGCCCCTGGTCATCTCGAAAAGCCCCCTTAGGAAGAAGGAGCCCCGATCCTCTGGATCAGCGCACCGTCGGCCGGCAGCCCCCGCAGCTCCTCTCCCTATAATCTAAGTCCCTGTCTCTGCTCCACCTCCAGCCTCAGCCCACCCATTTTTTCAAGGCTCTGCCTTCTTCACGAAACCTTCCCTGACCTTTCTGGCCCACTCTGACCTCTCCCCTAACTCCTCAGGGATGCATGCTCTGTACACATATTTATTCTCTACACCGTCCCATCCACTCTGTGCATGTGGCAGAGGTCTCTATCTCTAGCCAGACCACAAGCTGTCTGGAGGCAGGGACCATGCTTTCTCCTCCTCTCCTATCTCGCCTGCCTGGAGCCCCGTGCAGGGTACCCAGCTGGAGCCCCGGTGTGCCCTGGGTGTGGGCCCTGGAAGCGCCTCTCCTCACCACACTCCACTCTGAATGTCCCTGGGCTGTTTTCTTTCTTTCTTTTTTTTTTGGCCACACCGTGCGGCTTGCAGGATCTTAGTTCCTCGACCAGGGATCGAACCTGTGCCCTCAGCAGAGGAAGCGCAGAGTCCTAACCACTGGACTGCCAGGGAAGTCCCCTTGGACTGTTTTCTGAAGGCACAGCTTTGTCCCTGTAACTGGGCCAAAGCCAAGTGTCTGAAGGAAGATCCTGGAGAGCAGCGACCACACCTTGGGAACAGGAGTGGGACCTCCCATGGGGGCTGCTTGGAAGCGGATGGTGCCGACCTGGGGGTTCAAGCCTCAGCACCTCCTCCCAAACCCCACACCAAAGGAGACATGTGGGGGCAGGGCATCACCTAGAATCTCCTAAGTCATTTGTGTGGCGCACCTGGTCGAGGAGGAGGTGGTCTTGGGGGCAGAGGGAGAGTGGACGATGCTAGCACTCCATCCTTCCCGCCAGAGAACCGGCAGTTCCCTCTCCTCCAGCAGAAGTCCACATCCACTCAGGAAGCCGTCTGCCACCAGCCCCGCTCAACACGCCCTTGCCCTGGACCCGTGGATGCCTCCAGTGGTCCTTGAGCCCCCATAACTGTTAAGGCGAGAGAGACGCACAGGGTCTGAGGTGGGAGGTGTCTAAGCCACGCTGCTTACCTCCATTGAGCAGCACAGGACAGCATCTTCCTTCACATCCTGAGATTGCAAGAGCTGGAAGAGAGTGGCAGAGAATTCCGCTTAGGGTGGTGCGCTGCTCTCAGCCCCCTGCAGCCCAGAACAAGCATCTCCAAGGGGCGGGCCAGAGAGGCAGCCCACCAAGGCCGGAGGGCAGCAGGAGCACTGCCCCAGGAAGCAGTGATTTCTCCGACGGGATCTAAGCAGCTAGAGGACCGCCGTGGTCACGGAGCGTGGGCGTCCCGGCCAGGTCAGAGGGCTTGACCAGAGGCCACGGCAGAGCAAGGCCGCAGGTGGGTTGGAAGGCAGCGGCAAGCATGCTGGGATCATCCACTATAAGCAGCTGGTCAGCAAAAATGAAACTCGCGTAGATTTCCTGATTAGCGAGAGGGGCTCAGCCATGGTCTCAGGTGCTCCTGGGCCCTGGCTGTAGGAGGACTTGCAGAAATCACAGCAGTCTTCTCCACGGGCCCAGCACTGTGAGCCTGCAAAGCCATGCAGACCGTTCCAGAGGCCGGGATTGCTTCCTGACCAAGGCCACGGCCACGTGGCTCAGCACCGGCGCAGGCCACCCCCCGTCCAGGCTCTCCTCTATGTGCTGCATTTCATTCTTTCAATCTCTCTCCCTCTCTCTCTAAATTGAGACATAACTCACGTAACATCAAGTTCACCATTTTTAAGCATACAATTCAGTGACTTTTAGATTCACAAGGTTGTGCGACCATCACTACTAACTCTAGAATATTTTCATGGCTCCCAAAAGAAACCTGTACTCATTAGCGGTCAGTCCCCTTTCCCCCCCCACCCCCTGGCAACCCCTAATGTCCTTAATCTCTATAGATTTACCTATTCTGGACATTTTATACAATGGAATCATATAATACGTGATTTTTTTTTGTGAATGGCTTCTTCCACTTATAATGTTTTTAAAGTTCATCCATGTTGCAGCCTGTGTCAGTTCGTCATTCCTTTTTGGGGTTGGAAGATATTCCCCTGTATGGATGCACCACGTTTTGTTTATCCACTCATCAGTTGATAGACATTTGGGCTGTCTCCACTTTTTGGCTCTCGTGAACAAGGCAGCTATGAACACTTGTGTACGAGTTTTTGTGTGGACATGGGTTTTCATCTCTCTTGGGTACGCACCGAGGAGTGGAATTGCTGGATCATGTGGTAACTCCACGTTTAGCTGTTTGAGGACCCGATAACCTGTTTTCTACAGTGGCTGTGCCATTTTTCATTCCCTCCAGCAGTGTCTAGGGTTCTGATTTTTCCACAGCACCACCAATATTTGTTATTTTCTGCCTTTTTCTCCATTTTTTCCCAGGTAACTTTCCAGCTTTCCTTGGAGACTTCTGGGTCACTCCAGCCCATGGCGCCTGCTCCTGCTTCTCACTCCCGAGCACCCCCTGGCTTTCCCACCACTCAGCATTCCACACAGGTGGCAAGACATCTTCCAGTGTGAACTGTGGCTTCCTGAAGGCAGGGCAGTGTGACATTCATCTCTGCTGCCCTTTAACACCTAGCACAGCTCCTGGCAACAGCAGGGATTCGATAAATGTGGGTCGATATGATTTATGCATTGTTTTTGTTTTTTGTTTTAAAGGAAGGGCGGAGGGTAAGGAGAGAGCACAAGAGGAAGGCATTTTTAGGGTCAGCTTCCTTGTCCACTAACCGAGAACTAGAGTCAAGGTTTCTGATCTGGGCATGACGCGTTCAAGGAGGGTGAAATCACACACAACCCGGGGACTGTTCTCACTGCAGACTCGAAATCCAAATTCCACACACCGTCCTTAACTTCCCCCTTCTCCTGTCTTATTGCAGCCATCCACCCAGCCCAGGGTCTCCCCCAGCAGAAGCCACAAGCGGTCGCATCAGGGGGGCTGAAGATGCATGTATTAAATGTCAAATGAGTCCAGGGGCCAGATTAGTGTGGGCTGCTCTGACCAGAGATGCTCTCGGGGACCAGACCTCCTTCCTCTTCGTATCTCTGCAGGGCTGGGCATTAACTGGTCCCACGGTAGACACACCGAAACAGAGGTAGGTCTCAGGCTGCTCAAAAGATGAGTTGGTGGAGAGCAAGGGACAACCCGGGGAAGGTAACAGTGTCGGCCATGCAGTGACAGGCGTTGACGGCCATTGGTGGGCATGCTCTGCCCACTGACACACTTGTGACTCTGGGCCTTTGTGCTCTTGTCACCCAGGAATTCTCAGCCACCACCTGTCTGCAGACCTTCCTTCCTCAGTTTACTCAGGGCTCTGCCCCGACATCACCTCATCCACCAGGGATTCCCTGACCGGCCTGCGTGTAAGTGATCCCGCCGTTCACCTCCTGGCTTACCTCTCTCCTCAGCATCTCTCACCCCTGACATACGATCTGTTTGTTTGTCTGCTGTCTCCCCCAGGGGAAGGCAAACTCCAGGAGGGCAAGGCCTGTTTGGTCCATTCTCTCCCCGGCACCTGGCACAGTGCCTGGCACATAGTAAGCACTTGGAAGTATTTGTTAACAAATATGCCTTGAGTAACAGGGAGAAAACCCACCCAGCTGGGAGGGTCTGAAAGTGAGGAGGGACTAGCCTTGAGCCGCAGCCCCAGGGCAACTCACCCCAGTGCACGCGCTTGAAAAGGCAACAGTGAGCGGGACTTGGATAGCTCCACCCCACAGACTTCTCCTGTCAGAGCAGACACGGCACAAAATTATAGTCAATGTGTCTGCAAACATACAGTGTTTGTGGAAACAGAAGTTGGTATATGACTCTCTAAATGGCAATTTGGTGATAACTATCAACACTACAAGTGTACAAACCCTCTGAGCAGCGATACTACTTCCAGGAGTTTATTCCACACGTGTCCCCCACTGCCCACATATGCACCATGACATGGATATAAGGTTTTTGCTGCACTTTTGCAAATAGCTTGAATGGCTACCAACAAGGGGACTGGTTAAATTATGAGGATACATTTGCACAGAGGAATACTCTGCAGCACACAGCTGTCTACCCTCCTCCCCATGCCGGTGTGTGCTTCTGGAGTTTTCTTGCCCCGCAGGGCTGCAGACCCTCAAGGGGAGCCAAGGGAAGCTTTCACTGAGTCAGTGTCTGGGGGAATTTTGGGGGTCACACTAGGAAGGACCTCTCTCATCTAGAAAACCCTGGAAGCAGGTTCTGGAAAAAGCTGGGGGGAGGTGACTCACCTTGTAGCAGGTGTACCGAGTCATGGGTACTGGACCACGGGTTGATCCAGCATCCAACCCAGCCTGCTCTGTGAGGGGCTGGTTCCAGGACTTGGAGGGCCCTAACTGTCTCGGGGGGAAGGTGGGTGTAGCCCCACTGACTCTGCACGGAACATGAGGACAAATATTAAGGGAACTCTGTGAGGTTTTCTGGGACTTCTTTCTGATGGTAACTTTGTTCCTGCATAGGTTTCCCATAGTGCTTAGCAGGAAGAGAAACCTTAAAATAAAAATTGCTGGTAGAAATCACAAGAAAGGGGGAAAGTGGGGTATCTGGTGGGAAGGGAACTCCCAGAGACAGAGTGGGTGGTGGCAGCCATTTGGGGGCGAGGGGAGCAGGCAGAACTGGGAGCTTATGGGAAGGAAGAAAGGGGTCCTGCTCTGGATGCACCTAGCATGTTGGCTGACACATAGTAGGTGCTAGTAATGCCTGTCATGGGAAACTGAGATGAACCTGGGATCATGTTCCGTTCTGAGACCAGCTTCTTAGGGGTCCTGGGGCTTCGGGACATGGGCGGTAACATGATGGGAAATACTATGAACAGCCGGGGCCGGACAAGTACTAGATGCTCTGAAATGTGACTGTTTCTCCCTCCAAGTGGCCCTCCGACTTCTGCCCGCACAGCGTGGACAGCCTCGCGGGGCCTCGTGCTCCTGCCAGCACTGTGCCCGCACGAGCAGGTGTCTCCTCTTTCCTTCTACGGCCCGAGGCCCGCCTGCCCTCCGTCTGCTCCCTGGTGATGGTTCAGAACTGCAGAGCCGGTCCAGGGCTTCCTGTTCTTCTTTCCTTCCCCGCATCTTAGTGACTGGACTACCTCCTCCCTTCTGCACACCCAAACCCCCGCAGGCCTGCTCCCTCCCTGGGGGGCTCTGGGCTCTGGGGGGACAGACTCAGGGTGGGGACCCTCAAGCAGGGCTGCGGGCAGGCTCTCACCCCAGAGCCTCTCCTCCAACCTTATCTTTCACTGGTTGTTTGGGAAAGTCTGTGTTAAGCCAAGAATCACATCGAGTGATAGGCCCTCTCGCAAACGGCCTGCTGGGTTTTCTCAAGGAAGTGGGGGAGGACTGGGAGACTTTCACTGTACTTTTCCTTTGCAGTTGCTGGGATGCAGCGTTCGGGAGGGGAGTGGGTGCTGCAGACCACGTCCTAATCTCCCCCAAACGCTATCTCGGCCTGTCCGTTGCCAGCTTTAGAGGGTGGACCCTTGGAGCCTTAGAGCTGAAGGGCTGCAGAGAGGACGTCCCCTCAGCCCCCCATCATCACAGCTGGGAAGTCCCACCTTGCGGCTCTGTGTGGTGGAACGAGAGGCCGGCTGGCCTTACCCCGGGGGAGCACTTGACACACGCTAGGGGGCTCCCTCCCCAGGACCCCTGTCAGTGTCACTCTGAGAGGCTCCGGTGCCTCTGGGTGATCAACGGCTTCTCAGGAATCCGTCCTTGACTTGCTCTTTGTGGGCAGTGTCCAAGGGCAAGACCTTTCCACTCTTTTCTGTCTTGGCCAAAACTTACCTGTTTTGTGTTCCATTTCTTCATGGCTTGCTTTCCTAAAAGACAGCCAGTTTCTAGATAAGTGAATCCCTGCTGGTACACTGAGGGGGCCCACTCTGTTGTTTATGCGTGTTCTATTTGGGGTATTCTGGAGACAACGCTTCATTTAACTCCAAGCAACTCTCAGAAATTAGTGGCAACTTGAACAGGTTCTTGCCCACCCGTGTTCACAACAGCATGATTCACAACAGGCAAGGGGTGGGAGTAACCCAAGTGTCCACTGATGGATGAATGGATAAACTAAATGTGGTCCATCCATATAACAGAATGTTATTCAGCCTTAAAAAGGAAGGAAATCCTATCCCATGCTGCGACATGAACGGACCTTGAAGACCTTATGCTGAGTGAAATAAGCCAGTCACAAAAGGACAAGTATTGTAGGATTCCACTTATATGAGGGACCTGGAACAAATTCATAGAGACAGAAAGTAGAATGGTGGTTGTCAGGGGCTGAGGAAGAGGGACTAGGGAGTTAGTGTTTAATGGGGACAGAGTTTTAGTTTTGCAAGATGAAAAAGTTCTGGAGACGGATGGTGGTGATGGTTACACAGCAATGTGAATGTGCTTAATGCCACTGAACCGTGCACTTTAAAATGGCTAAAATGGTCAATCTTATGCTTGCTTTTTTTTAAACCACGATTTAAAAATGGTTTAAAAGCAGTGGCAGGGAGCAGGTACTCTTTGGTGGGCAGGCCAGTCTCTGCCTGGCCAGGACTGTCCCTCTTCTCTGCTGTCGCTCTTTGGAAGAAAAGCTGTGCGGATGGAGGAGACAGGGCTGCCGACCTCGGGGCTGAAGGCCCCCGGGGTGGGGGGGAGGAGCAGTCCACTCATCAAAGTCTCTGGCACAGAAAGGAGTGTGGGCGGGCCGGGGCAGGCACCCTGGAACAGTGAAATGTGTTTCTTGGACGAGAATCCAAGGCAATTGTGCGAGCCCACACAGTGTTTGTTCGGAAGCTAATGCATTCCTGTCCTATTGTCTCTGCCGGAGACTTGTTGTGGGCACACCCTTCATATCCTCCCTCGGGGAGAGGCCAAGGTGCTTGGAGTCAGGTTGTGGGCGGCTGGACAGCAAAGGGAGAAAGACAGCCTGGTGGGAGCACCTCGGAGTCCCCGGGGAGGGGGGAAGGAAGCCAGGGCAGGGCCATGCCGCCCAAGGTGTGCCCACAGTTCAGCCAGGCTGGTTGCTTGAGATGCCACGCTGTGGGGAGGGAAAGAGGGTGCTGATGGAGGGACCCTGGGGCTGTCTTCCTGTGCGGGAGGGGAGCGAGCGCTGGAGATCAGTTTCTTCTAGCCCGCCCCCCCAGCTCCCCCAACCACCTCAGCTCACCAAGAGCTTGGTTCCAACCCTGGTAGAACAAACCCAAACAGCCTAATGCAGCCACAGTAAAAGCTCAGCAAGTCCCCACCTGCAGGAGCCCCTCTTTTGCAGGTAGTCAAGGGTAGGCTGGGTGCAGCAACAAAGGAGCAAAAGTGAGGAGATTTCAGAGTGCATGTGATTGGCTGGGGAACAAACCCAGAGCTCTGATTGGCTGGCTGGGCCTACAGAAGGGCAGTGGCAATATACCCTGCAAGCATGGAAGAAGTCATGGGAAGAGGAGAGAGAAAAAGAAGAAGTAAGAGTGGGAGGTGCAGGTCTCCAGGGGCTGAGGAAGCCACAGTGATGGGCACAAGCCTTGACGGTGGAGAGATGGGGAGAGGGAGAAGAGTGAGGCAGAGCCAGAGGAGATGGCCCCGATGCGTGGCACATGGTCTAGCATGGTGGCCGGGGCGAGGAGCTGCACAGGGCCACCTGCATCTCGGGAGGGCCCTCAGGTTCGAGTCAGGGCATCTCCACCCTGTGCCTCTGGTGGACCTGGACCGGCACCTACAGCTGAGTCTAGAGGACAGCTCCTGATAACGACCTTGAATCTTCAAGAAGAGGGTCAATTACATCTGGGTCTCTTCAGGGAGGCAGGGAAGTAGATAATCTAGCCACAAGAGGCTGTCATCAAAAACGTGCAGAAGGTTTGGCTTCTATTCACTAAGAGTAACTCCGGGCATGCCACTTAGTCACTCTGCACTTCAGTTTCCTCACTTGAGAATGGGGATAATACTTGCCTAGAATTGTTTCGAGAGTCAGTGGAGATAATGCATGTGAAAGAGTTCTGAAAAATGCAAAGCTTGATTCAAATGCAAGGTGTTATTATTGTTATTAAATGTATATCTTCATAAACATGTATCTTTCCTGAAGATCTCGACCCACTTTGTAATGTACCATCACATTTATCCCCGTGACACTCTTGTGGAGACAGGGAAAGGACACAGGCATTATTATCTCTGCTTAATAGACAGAGAAACCGAGGCTCAGTAGTTCCGTGACTTACACAAGCCAGACAGACAGTAAGTCTGGGAAGAACTAGAAAGTGCTTAGAAGCCCTGGGTCAGCATCCTCTTTCTTGGGGAATTATTTTAATTTCTCCCACATTAGCTAATTCTTACTTCGCTGGTTGGAGCTCATAATTCTTAATTTTGTTGATTGGCGATGATAATCAATCCGGGCCTTCACAAAACTGAATTGATTTTACCTATTCTTTTTCTGCACTGGCCACCATCTATCCATCTATGCACGCATGCATCCATCCATCCATTTAGCCATCTATTCTTTTATCCACCCACACATCATGTGTCCAACCTTCCATCCACCCACTCATCCTTTCATCCATCTTCCTATCTACCCATCTACCCTCTCACCCACTCACCATCCAGCCATCCATTCAGCGAGCCAGCTGTCCTTCGACAACATTTATGGAACACCTACTATGTACTAAACACTGTGTAAGTACCTGGATAACAAGGAGAATAAAACTTGTAACTTAGAGTCTAGTAGGAAGAAACAGAGAGATTGCGTTAGGTATATGGGGTTGGAGCATGGGACGGAATGGTGGTGGTGAAGAACACGCCAGGCACGTGCCATAAGTGGCAGCACGTGGCATATGCACAAAAGCAAAAAAAAAACAAACAAAAAAAGGTGAACTAATGGAGTGCCTTGGGGAATAACAAGTATTTCAAGAGGCTAAAAATATACGGTGCTGGGGGAGAGAGAGCATATGATGATAAAGAAGGCCAGGGCCACATCCTAAAGGGCTCTACATGCCATGCTACTGGGTTTGGATTTTATCCTAAAGGACTGCAGAGCCACTGAAAAGAATTTCAACTGGTGAGTAGGATGATACTATTTGCAGTGTGGAGAGTAGACTGGAGCTGGTGGGGTGGTGGGAGAATTGGAGGCAAGGAGACCAGTGAAAAATTATGGCGGCTCGAGTGAGGGCAGGGACAATGGGAGGAGATAGCTTAGGAGGCAGAAGTAAAAGTGAGGAAAAGGACGATGCAGAAGACGGATAAGCCCCGGGTTTGGGGCTTGTCAGCGGAATAAACTGTGGTGCCACCAACGATATTAGGAAGGCAGGAAGAGTTGGTTCTGGAAAAAAGGAATGAGTTCAGTGTTAGAAATACTGAGTCCACCATCCTTGCAGGTCACCAGGGAAGATGGGAGACTGGCCATCTGTGATTATCAGTGCCCAGGTGTGAGTCAAGGCCACAGGTGTGACACGACCTGGGGAATGACGTGGAATAAGAGAAGATGGTAAGAGCTCCAAACCCGGAAACAGCAACATCGTAAGGGTGGCAGAGGAGGAGGAACCCCCAAAGGAGGAAGAGGGTGGTCAGGCAAGTAGGCAGAGCAGGAAAACGTGACGTCATGGAAGCCAAGGGAGTGCTAAGAAGTCAAGGTCACTTCTTGTCGACAAGGTCAACAGTGTCAAAAGCTCAGAGAGGTCAAGTGAGATGAACAATGACCAGGGCCCCTGGATTTGGTGATTAGGAGAGCACAGGCGACATTTGCCATGATGACTTCATGCAGGGAGGGGTGGGTGGAAGCCTGGGTAATGTGGAGCTGGAGAGACAGAATGAGGTCAGGAAGTGGAGAGAGAAAGAGCTGACCATTGCTTTTTCTTTGGGGGTTTCTGTTCTTTCTTCTCTCTCACTCTCCTTTCCTCCTCCGTCTCTCTTTTTTTGGGGGCGGGGCGGGGGACTTGCCTATGGAAGAGAAGAAGGGTAGGATGCTAGGAAAAAGAGACTGGCCCAGGGTCCAGGGGGAATGGTCGGTACAGCGGGAGAGACTTGAGCAGGGGCAGAGATGAGCGCGTAGCGTGCGGGAGAGAGGAGAGGACTGATGCCTGGATTAGCCTTAAATAAGACAAAGGCTGTCATTCCCTGAAACGAACAAGAAGCATTAGTGTGGCTGTGGATAGGTACCCGTGGAATGCTCACGCTGCCCGGCCTGTCTGGGCAACTAGGAGATTAGTGCTGTTTTACATTCATTACTTATTACCATCATTCTGTGACTGCCTGCACTTCAGACATCCCCAGCATAGGGGAATTTGCCCCAACTGTCACTTTTCCACTAGCCTAATAAGAAGCCCCGGTGTGGCAGCTATGGTCAGATGTCAAGGAAATTCATGGTTCTGAACTGGACTTCAGTCCAAGCTTGTGCCCTGTGGTCTGGCTGTCTGCCCTCCTAACTAAGACGGGCAGGCGGGCAGGCACCCTAACTGTGGACCAGGCGCCCTGGAGGGAATAATTAGCCTCCTTCCTGCAGAGCTTGCAAACCGCCCGTACAAAGTGGCCACAGTAAATGTCACATGGGGGAATGCTTCATCCCACAGCTGGCCCCAGGGGGTGGAAACGTAATCTGGGGCTCAGAGCAGACACTGAATCCTTCTGCAGACACCAGAGCCAGAGGACAGGGCCATGGCTCCAAGCCTCCTCTTGGGGGCCAAGCCCTGGCCGGTAGCCTGGACAGGAGGCGAGTTCTGTTCACGTAGTCCCTGCAGACATGAGTTCCCGGGACCCTGCGTCGGGGTTTGAAACATCAAGGACGTTGGTCGTGACTGCTATCAACACCTTCCAGCTTCTCCTTTAATACCCTTGCCTTTCCTTCTAGAAGCCTTGTCTGTTCTCTTCTGTATTCACTGCCCTGATGTCCATGGATCTCTCTTAAAGGGTGAACATAAAATGCCCGAGGTAGCCCTGAGGTTTTACCTTTCAGGAGGGGTCTCCTGAGGGCTGAGTCACACCTTCCAGGTCCTGAGTCAGTACCTGGCTTACATTTTTTGGAGTGCTGACTCCAGATGCCAAGCTCTGAACTTTGTGCATGTTTTAAAATCCATTTTATCCTTATACCAGTTTATCTGAGTTAAATACCATTGTAATTATTCTCATTGTGTAACGGTAGAAACTGAGGCATGGAGAGTGAAATGAACTCCCCACGAGTGCACGGGTAATGGAAAACCGGCTTTGGAACCCAGGTCTAGTCTGCCTCCAAAGTCAAAGGACATAACCACTGCCCCATGAGTAAGTCCCACATAAATATGACTAATGGCGAGAGGTCAGCAAAAGGTGGGGTGACCACACACCCCAGTTTGCCTGGGATGGTTCTTGTGTTCATCCCAAATAATTAGTAATATTCCTTTCGCTTTCAAAAGTGCCCTGATTAGGAGGGTACCTTATAATAGTCGCCTAGACAAGGGAAGGGGCACTGAGGGGCTGGGAGCCCCCCCGTCCCCCATCACCACCCGACCAGTTAGTACACCTCTGGCCTGTTCCACCTCCCCTCCTGGTGCCTAAGTGCTCCTGCCCATCTCTGAGGGGTTCAGCAGGTGGAGTGAGGAGAAGGGCTCCGAAGGCGGCAAAGCGGCCCTGCTCCCAGCGAGAGGCGGTTATCACTGCAGATCAGTATACCTGCCGCAGGGCCTCACCTGGCCTCACCTGGGCTTGCCAGTGAGAACCGCTCTCCAAGGATGGGAGCCGGAACAGGACGGAATTATGTTAACAGGCTGCTGGTGGGGGCCCTGGGGAGAGCAGTTGAAGGAGAGGCAGATGGGAAAGCAGTTGTTCTCCAAGCTTCCTCTGGGGGAGCCTGGCCAGGAGTGCCGGGCCTGGAGGCACGGGGTGGCACCTGGGACCGTCACCCCCTTGACAGCACCCTCTGGACGCCCCTTGGAAGGAATGACTGCATTTTGCGTCTGACTCAGCATCAAATGTCTCTCTGAGACAAGGGGAGGGGTTTGGGCTGGCTGGGGCCCATGCCTGAGGCCTGGGACAGCGGGCAGACACCCCTCATGGGGCCAGTCTCTGAACTCACAAGTCTCTCCGGGCGCCCACCAGGCTGGGACCCCCGGGCGGCACAAGGAGAGGGCAGGGAAGGGGAGGGCGGCCCGGGCTGCCATCTGCTCTTAGTGGGGCCTCTCCTGGCCCCTGGCCCCTTCCCTTGGCTCTCTGCCGCCCCCCAACCTCCGCCCACCTGAGGCCTGGACTTGACCTTGCTGGCTTTGCGGGGAGGGTGTGATAAGCCTCTTGGTGGAGGGAACTAGCTGCCTGCAAAGGCATTTTCCGCTCTCTAAAGTAAACAATCAAACAGGAAATTAATCGAGAAACCCACATCAACGGAAGGTTCAGGTTGTGATTTTCACAGCCCCAGAGCCAGGAAATTCAAAGTTATAGTTCCCATAGCAACTTGCCTGTAGAAGCTGCCGCAGCCGCTAGCTTGGAATGAGGACTTGAGGGGTCAACTAGGCCAGCCCCCTGCCTCCAGGAAGCGCAGCCCCACAGCAAATCTGAATGTGCTGTGGGTAGACTGCCCTTCTGAGGCTCAACAGCAAGCCTGGGACAGAGTTAGGAGCTGCATGGCCTGGGCTGTACTTTCAGTTCTCACAGCGACAAGCCTTGTAAACTGCAGAATCAGCTGACATCCTGGGGCTTCAGCTTTCTATATTCCCATATTCCAGTTATTATTCCTGTATCCCCGTATTCTGTGAATGGGGAGTAATACTCACGCCTGCAAGACGCTAGAGCGAGGGGCTGCGCAGTGCGTGCTTATTCTTACTCACGTCTCCCACCCCTTGTTCTACTTAGTCCCATAACGACCCCCCATCTCTATCCCAATTGCCCCTGAACTGTGTAATTGTCCTTTGCCTGCCCCCCTTCCCCTGGGTTGTTTTTCCTGCAAGAAACATCTCAATTGATTGACAGGGCCAAGAGCTTTCAGACAGCCTCCAAGGTGGCTCCATTTTTTGGATGGCCTCGTCTCTTCAACCTGCCCCTCCACCCCTTCTGGACCAAATATATGATATGAGCTCAACGTACACTTACTGCTCCCTTGACTGATAAACGGGTAGCCTGAACGGAACCAGACGCAAGCCCTCCTCCTTCAAGCCTGTGCGGGGTTGTGTGTCTTGGGTGGGGTTTTCTTTTGTGTGACTAGTGAGGAGTCCCGCCTGGCAGGAAAGGAGATAAGGGCGTTGGAGCTCAACAGAGAAGGAAACAGTCTGGAATCCTTCCCCGAGAGTCACCCTGCCCTCCCACCCGAGATGGCCACGATAGCCGGCCGGCCTGATCAGCGCAGTTCTGCAGCCCAGACCCGGGGACCCTTAACACGGGCCGAGGCAGGAGTGGGCACTTCCGGGCACCAGGCCTGCGGCAGAGGGTGCCCAGCCTGCCCGCCCACCCGCCAGCCTGGCCCTGGAGCCGGGCCGTGAATTGAGCAAAGCAGTGGAAAGAGAAGTGGCGCCTGCTGGAAAGCAGACAGAGCGGCTCCTGGATTTCCTAACAGGCCCAGCCGCGTGCCAGGGCCGATGGGCCAGCTCAGAGCGCCTGCCCAGCCTCGCTTGCGAAACAGTCCTTCCTCCCCTGGGTGAGCTTTCCCGGGTGGCCGAGCTGCTGTCTAGCCACCCGAGTCCCTGAGCGAGGCCTCCCCTTCACACCCATCGCCTTTCCGTCCGCCCTCTCCCGGGTTTAGACACATCAGAGCACGGTGGGCCCCTCGGGAAGACAGGATGCATCCTGGGGGTGCAAGATGTTTCCTTTCATGAAGGCAAAGAAATTTAATCAGAAAGAAGAAGTGATGGGAAAGTAGGTATGGACAGAGGGCTGACTTCTCTGCAGTCTCAGAGGGGACCAGGAGAGGGGCACTGCCACAGAGGGTGACCCACTGGCTTCCGAGGAAAGGCCTCCCTGTGCACAGAGCCCTAGGCCGCTGCAGCCCCGGAGCCCGGCCTTGCTCGCTGATGGGCACACGGTCATCTGAAGGGCTGTGCCAATCCACCTTGTCTTGAGCCTGGGAAGAAGCTTCTCAGAAGGTTCTTCTTGGTATGCCAAGCTAACCAGGGGTCCCTCCTACCAATTCCAGACTCTGCAGGGGGTGGGAGTGGGGAGGGCGCAAGTAACCAGCAAGGGGCCTTGAGGAGCTGGGGGAGGGGCACACCGGCCTCTTCCTCTGCCCCCAAGCGCGGAATGTTGAAGAAGCCTTTGCTTAGATCATGTCCTCTTTAGCCGTATGAAGAATAAACGCCTGCAGCAGCCTGGTCCCCAGGCAGAGGTGCCAGTCTTCCCGGGGTGGGGGAGGTGGGTGGAGTTTGAAGCCACATGGCAGAAGCTGGCCGGGAGGTCTGCCCCTTGGGTGAAGGAGCTTAGCTGATTCTGTGGTGGGTTTGGGTACAAGGAGGTTACCAAGGACCAACTGGGCAGGGACAGCTGGGCCTGGGACGATTAAGCAGAGAAAAAATAGGGCTGTGCTCAAGGCATAATTAGCATCTGTACTCAGAGCAGCAGCCATCCAAACGGAGGGGCAAACAGGCCTGGGCTGAGAAAAGGGCCTGGGCTGCCTGGGGACAGCAGAGGTACTCGCTGCCAAGTCTAAGGTTGGAGATAAGAGTGTTTAATGGGCACCTGGAAGTTTGTTTGGCTTTAGAGCCTTACCCTTAGCAGAGTATACATTTTCATAATGGGGTGACTCTTTCTAAATTGAGACAATCTCTTTGGGTGAATTAGCATGTGCGTCAATATTCTGTATCACCAGTGCATCCTTACCAGGTCCAACTGACTGGGCCGCAGGGGATAAAGTGCTTAGCCTGGCACTCAGGCGCTCGCTGGCCCACTTCCGCCCCAGGGGCCCTCCATCCCCCTCTCTCCCCTTCACAGGCCTCCCGTCCAGCCAAATCCATCTATGAACATGCCTTGTCCTTATCTGCCTCCGGATTTTGCTCCTCATTGACTCAGCCAGGCCTGCCTTCTCTCACCTTGGCTCCATTAACTGGATCCTGCAAGATGGACCGCAAGACCCCCCCCCCCCCCCACACTCCAAGAAGCCTTCCCTGACCTCCTCTCCTGATCCCCTGTAGGGAGAAGCCTCATTACTCACAGCCCGGGAGCAGTTATTTGGCTCTACCCAGTTCTAGGTCGATAGCCTAAAGTTTACCTAGACTAGTTTTTCCTCATGCAGGACCTTGTGCCCAGCTGGCCCTCTCAGAAAACCTGTGGATTGGATTTGAAGGAAAGTATGTGCTGGCTGGGGCAAAGCCACTCAGAAGAGCCTCTGTGTTCCGTGGATGCAGCCCCACCAATGACACGCAGGCCTGGGGCATGGCTGGTCCTGCACCCTCCTCCCAAGAGTCTGAAAGAATAGAAGAATTTTTCATTCATTCATTCATTCATTCAATAAGGAGGCATGAATCCTGCCCTCACAGACCTATTAGTTTAGTAGAAAAGACAGAATTTACACAAGCAGATCAGTGATGGGAGCCGGGGCTGTAAAGTGAGACTGCCTGGGTTCTAATCCCGACTCGATCACCTGCTAATTATGTTGCACAGGTAACTTCTCTGTGTCTCAGTTTCCTCATCTGGAAAGTGGGGGGAGCATTACATGAGATAATCTATGAGACATATTTAGAGCAGTATCTGGCACACAGTAAGCGAGGCTCTATCAGGGGCAGCTCTCAGTAGTAAGTGGGCTCGTTTTGCACAGAACTAAGGGTGCTGCGGTGGTGGGTGGCAGGAAGGACCATTTTCATCTGTGCGGGGAGAGGAAGCTCGGAAAAGGCTTCCTGAGGGAGAGAGCTTTAAACTGACACTTTAAGGTGGAGCTAGGGAAAGCGTGGGATCAGGAGCGGGAAGGAGGGAAGAACATTCCAGGCAGTGACCCCTGAGAGTCCTGTGAGCCTGCAGTCCACAGAGAGAGAGGGGGCCAAGCCCGGTTAGAAGGCTGGTGGGGTAATTCAAGTGAAAGGTGACCTTGCCCTAGACAATGGAGAGGGAGAAAAGTGGTAGCCAGAGCCAAGAACTCTACGCGAGCTGCTACCCACAGACCCTGGGGACTGACGGGGTGAGGGCTGGTCAGGGATGGCCTGGAGTCTTCAGCCACTACAGCCAGGAAGATGGTGGTACTATCCCTGGGGGGAGGGGCAGGTTTGGGGGGCAGGAGATGGGTCATATTAGGACACTCAGAGTTTGAGGGATCCGTGGGTGGGCCAGGGGGAGGTGTCAGGTGGATGCACTCAGGCCTGGAGATATGGATCTAGAGTTTGTGCAGTTCAAGTCTGAGGGCTGCTGCTGCCCTGGGAATTTGCCTGTGACCAACACAACACAAGCTTTGAGGCCTCTGCCAGGGGTCTTGCTCATGGCCCACCACAAGCTACAGTTGCCTGTCCTTTGGTAAATCCCAAAGGACATCAACTTCTCCATGTTTCTGGTTATGGGGCCGTCAAATGAAGTTTTGGAGAAGGCTTAAAGGTGAACATAGGCCCCTGGTGAAGGCTCCTACACTAAACTCGGGGTGATACATGTACTTGGAGCCAGCCTCCAAGTATGTGTGTATCTACACACTCATGAACAAACATATTATCTATCTATGTACGTTGTATGAAGTATGACGAGAAAGGAAACTAGTTTCAGGGGGACATAAAAAAAAAAATCAATCTTATTTCTTTGTATTTTCTTCTAGCATCTGTGAGAGTACCTGCCGCCTGTGCAAGGACCCAGGTGAGACATTCTCCAGGTGGAGCTGAGCCCAGAGTCTTGCCCAAGGCCTGGGCAGCCCAGCACACCCAACTCGAGAGGGGTATTGGCTTGGAAACACCTCTGTGAGTCCCTGGTGACGGCACATCTGCCTTGCAATAGGCGTTTCATCTGGGATGAAGAAAAGTGGGGCAAAGAGGTAGAGGGAAGACCAGCTTGGAGCTATTTTAAGCCCACGTCCAAGGTGATGATGGCATGACAGAAGAGAGGTGGTGGGGAAAAGGGAGGAATCAAGGGTAACTCCCAAGTTTTTGGCCTGAGCTAAAGGCGTGGCCAGTGGTTTCATCTACCAAGATTGAAGCTAGCTGGAGGGAGGAACGGACTTGGCCATTGGGTCTAGAGGTCAGAGGAGTGGTCCTGGCTGGAGACACATTTGAGAGCACTGGGTGCAGATGGTATTTAAAGTCCTGGGGACAGATGAGATCATTTAGACCAGGATTTCTCAGCCACAGCACGACTGACATTTGAGCCAGACAGTTCTTTGCTGTGGGGCCTCCTGGGCATGGCAGGATGCTGAGCGGAACCTGGGCTTCCTCCCACCAGAGGCCAGTAGCACCTTCCCAGTTGTGACCACCAAAAACGTCTCCAGACACTACCAAATGCCGCTTGGCACCGGGGGGCAAACTGCCCCTAGTTCAGAATCATAGATCTAGATTAGGGGTGGATAACCTCTAGTCCACCAGCCAAATCCCACCCTCAGCCTGCTTTGGTACAGCCCAGCGAGCTAAGAATGCTCTTTACATTTTTATTTTTCCTTTTTTTTTTTTTTTGGCTGCACCGCGCAGCTTGCGGGATCTTAGTTCCCTGACCAGGGATCGAACCCATGCCCTCTGCAGTGGAAGCGCGGAGTCCTAACCCCTGGACCACCAGGGAAGTCCCTACATTTTTAAACGGTTGACAAAAAAAAATCAAAAGAACAATATTTTGTGACACACTGCATGAAATTCAGATTTCAGTGTCCATAAATAAAATTTTGTTGGAGCACAGTCACCGTCATTGGTTTACGTATCATGTATGCTGCTTCCTTGCTAATGGTGGTGTGGAGGCCTGAGTAGGCTTCTGGATTTGGTGATATGGCAGTCTCGAACGGGGACCACGCTGTTGGCTGGATGGGGCAGAAGCAACCCAGAGACACCACGTAGAGAGACAGTTCTTTTGAAAATTCTGGCTCTAAGGGAAGAGAGAAATGGGGTGGCTTCTGGAGGGGAATATGGGGGCAATGGAAGGTCTTCCCCCCTCAGATGGATTTAGTGGGTTGATAAGAAGAAAACACTAGGGAGAGGGGAGCCTGTGAGGTGGGAGAGAGAAGAGAAATCCATTGCAGGCAAGAAGGAAAGAAGGGATAGGACAGGCGTACTCTGGAATCAAGGAGTGTGCTGAGCAAAGCCACCGCCCTGGAAGATGGGCCACCCAAAATAGGCCAGGTCCACCACCATGGTGAAGAGGTGAAGAGGTGAAGAGGCCTGAGACAGCCTGTTGGCCCCGTGAGATAATTAAAGAAAGCAGAAGTTATGTAAGCAGACTTGGATAGCAGTTTGGGTGAAGAAGAAAGATGCTTAAACCTAGCTTTTGGATTATTTTAAAATCTTACTCTATTATTTGTGTTTATATATAAATTACTCTTTCTTGAAGCTATGTGCTAACTTAACTGCAAAATTATATAGAAAAAGCCCCCAGGGGGTGATTTTATATTGTATTTCTAGTTTTCTCAGTTGAACGTTTTTTGAGAAGACTTTTTGTTTAAGTATCACACATACAAAAATGTGCAGTGAGATGGATTTGCACAAATAACGAAGGGCAAACATGTTCTGATGCCCTGACCAAGAGCTACAAACCTGGATCACACCCCACAGTCCTCTTGCACCCGCCCCGTCATTTCACTGACCCTTCCTGAGGGTCACCATGATCCTCCTTAACACCAGAGTTTAATTTTGCCCACTTTAAAACCCCCAGTATTTAAATTCGAAGCAAAACACACTGGCCCTGCAGGATGGCCCCCTGTGACTCACCCCGCTCACCTGGGCCCCTGTGAGAGCCCTACCCATTCTTGACTGCCCACTCTGGGTTTTCCTTCATAGGGTATCATCTGACTCTGGACTTGGCTGGGCAGGTATGCTAGTCCCAGTTTTTAGGGCTGAGGAAATGGAAGTTCAGATCTGAATTAGATGACCTCCGATGCATAGGTCAGGGTCAGGGAGCTAATTTCCAAATCCAGGAATCTGTCTCAAAAGTCTGGTGCTCTCTTCTGCACTGTGTTTAGAGCTATGCATCCTGTAATTTTCGGGGGGAACATGGAGCCCTTTGAGGATCTGATGAAAACTCTGGCACCTCTCCCAGAAAAATGCACATCTCCACAGGTTCACAGATGTCAGCGTACAATTTCAGTGGGTTCCCAGACCCTGAAGGCCACCCGAAGGCCACCCTGAAGGGCCCGAGGTACAAACCCTGGACATGAGCCATACCCCTAAATCACCAATGGAAATGTCACAGAAGCGCAAGCCAGTGACATCAACACAGCCATGGTCTCAGGTGTCGCCTTCTTCCGTGGCTGTCTAGGCTGTGGCTGGGTAGCTCTGTGGTTAAGACACAATGCCAGGGTGGCCGATAAAGAGACCCTAGGACTTCCCTGGACGTCCAGTGGTTAAGACTCTGCGCTCCCACTGCAGGAGGTGCGGGTTTGATTCCTGGTCGGGGAACTAAGATCCCACATGCCACGCAGCGTGGCAAAAAAAAAAAGAAAAAGAAAAAATAAACCATAAAAGTTCTGTACTGTGTGCCAGACACTTGACAGACATGATGATCAATCCTTAAGACAACCTTGCAGAGGTAGAGGCTGTTTCCCCATTTTACTGATGGAAAAATTGAGGTTCAAAGAGATTAAGTAACTTGCCTCAGGTTCCAGCTAGTACAAAAAGCGTGGGATTTGACATCATGTAAATCTGACGTCCAGGCCCTTGTTCTTTCCATTTCCTTTCTCACAGAGGGGGCTTTTAGCTTCCCTCTTGTGCTGCTCTGTCGATCCCCGAAGCTGGCAGGGAGTTTCTCTAAAGCGCAGGGCAGGGAGGGAGCTGACTGACAGCATGAGGATGCCTCAGTGCGTACTATCGCCATTCATGGGAAGTGACTCACTGGAGCCCTGCCACTTTGGGACTCCAGGGGACACATACACATTTCCTGTGTCTCAGCTAGAGCCTCGGGCATCGTGAGTTGCTGGAAGGGTAGATCTCTGAAGGCGGCCAGAGATAGAAAACCACCCAGCTCCGCATCCTGGGACAGAGAAGCCTCTCCCTGGGTTCATATGATGGAGCTATGTCACCTCTGGGCCTGTTTTGTCATCTGTAAAGTGGGGGTGAAGTTCAGACTAGCTCAGTGTTTGCTCCTCAGTGTGTGGTCCTCCTAACCTCAGCATCAGCATTGCCTGAGAAATGGCAAATTCTCCTTTCTGACAGTGATTCTTAAATTTTAATGCGCATCAACATTACCTGGAAGGCAATTTCCCAGCTGAGAGATCTAGATCAGGGGTCGGTTAAACTACAGCCCACTGGCCAAATCTGGTCCACAGCCTGCCTTTTACAGGCTCATGAGCTGAGAAAAGTTTTGACATTTTTAAATAGCTAGGAAAAAAATCAAAAGAAGAATAATATTCGGTGACACCTAAAAATGATATAAGATTCAAATTTCAGTGTCCGTAAATAGGGTTTTGTTGGAACACGGTCACTCTCAGTCATTTACATATCACCTACGGCTGCTTTCCCATTACGAAGGCAGAGCTGAGTAGTTTCTACAGAAACCGTTCTCACTGATTCGCACTGCTGCTCAGCGCAGTACACACCGCAGGGATGTGGTTAAACTCGATTTTGCCTCTTGGGCTGCAAAGCTAAAATATTTACTATCTGTTCCTTTAGAGAAGTCTTTTGACCTCTGATCTGGGGAGAAGAGAGGAGAGCTCAGGGATGAGCTAGGGTCTCTTCTGGGGGGAAAAAGTAAGCTGTCAGGGGCTTTTGGAATCCGTGGAAGTCCTTATCTGTGCTGGGTCAGCCCCGAGAATCCTTTACACTGTTGCTTTGAGGGTGGTCTGGAAGGCCCCTCTGACCATTTGCCTGGATGAAAATCCCAATTCCACTTCTGGAGCAGGGGCTCTTAACTGGAAGCCCCCCAGAGGACAGGCTCCAGGGATTCTCTGCAAGCTTTAATGCCTGTGGATATTTTCTGGGGAGACCCCTGGAGGGGTTAGTCATCTCCCTGACTCCCCCCAAAGCCCTGAGCATCTTTTTTTCCTTTGGGGCACACATTTTTTTTCTTCCAACCTCTCCTTTCAAAACGTTAAAAGTCCCTGGAAGGGTAACACCCTACATACACATCCCTCTTACCTAGAAAAGGGGGAGGCAGTCTGATTGCATGAGGCCCGCCTTAGGAAAGTCCTGGGAGTCTGCGGAGGGGTGGAGGGAGGGGGGCGGGCAAACCGAGGCGGAGGAGACATTCGGAGGGAGGAAATGTAATCAGAAAAGGGCCTCTTTTCTGGACTCCCCTCACTCTAGAATCCACTTCTCCTCACGGGCAAGAGGCAAGAAGGGCTCGGACCGGTGGACCAGGGGCAGTCACCCTCACCGGGGGGCACCTCCGCTCCCCAGGGCCCACGAGGCTCCCGCCTTGGGCAGTGCCCCAGCAAGTCTCAACCCTGGCCCTGGGATTCCAGGTATTTTCCCAGCCAGCCCCACCTCATCTAATTGCTTTCCAGTCAGCTAATCCTTGGCCCACGCCCTCAGCTCCAGCCAGGCAAGGCACCTCCGTGTGGCCAGCAGCAGCTCCTGAGACTTCCCACGGCCCGCGTCCAAGCCTGGGGCGGCCTCTCGACTCCCCCTGCCCAAACCACATCCTCCTCGCTCTTCCCCACACCTCCAGCTCTCCTCTGACGAACGTGTCCAAAGCAAGCCGAGCTCGGTCCAGTCCAGACCAAAAGCAGCAGACGGAATTCGTTCCCTCCTGTCCCCCCCCTCCCTCGAAACTCGCCATATCCTGGCGATCCGGGGAGAGCAATTAGCAGAAAGTGGAGTCGTACCTACTGTTCAATTCCCGGAGCTAATTGTTTTAAGCAGGGCTTCAGCCTTAATTAAAGGATAATTAGTTAGTGAATGTGTGTTTGCATTTCCTAAGTCTGGCTTTTAACCCTGGGAAACCAGATTCAGCAAATACTTTTATGTTGCAGTACCTCTGAGTAAGGGACAAGGTCTTAATTACAGAAATGGCTGTCCCGAGAACAACAGTGTAACCAAAAGGGCAATGGAAGAATGAGCTAATTGTTATCTTCCATGGCCTGGGCCGCGCTTTCTGTTTAGCCATTGTGCGCAGGAGCCGGCAGCTGCCTGCCCCCCGGGACTGCCCCTCCTCGGTCTGTGGGCTCTGTTCTTAGCTCCGTCACGCAGCCTGCCATCCTGGCCACCCACGACCTCTTTTTCCCCTTTCTGTGTTTTTCTTCTCTCTTACCTTTTCTGCCCCCCCCTTTCACTCTCTCCATCTTTTTTTCATTCTGGGGTCACAAGGATTGCCTTCTGCAGACCCCATCCTGGACCTCTGGCCAACCGAGCAGCGTTAGCATGTTGACTATGCGTTTAAAGTCTCAGTTCACACCGCCTTCCTTTGCTTCTGGGTGCTCAGAGAGAGAAGCTATAAAAATACTTTTGAGACTTTGGGGATCCAGATAACTTTTGGGATCCAGACTGTTCCAAAAGCCCGAGGATTCCAGAAGCCACCCAGCTACCCGTGTCCTTGAGCACTTGAAATGCACCGAGTCCGAATTGAGAGATGCTTTAAGTGTAAAATACACGTTGGATTTCAGACTTAGTACAAAAAAGAATAATAGAAAAAAAATCCCACTGATGCTTTTTAATATTGATTATACGTTGAAATAATACTTTGGATATATTAGATAACATAAAAGGTATTGAAATTAATTTCACTGGTGCCTTTTAAAAAACGCAGCTACTCGATAAGGTACGGTGACATAGTGGCTGCCATTATATTGTACTGGATGTGTTGCTCCATCGCTGGGATTGTGCTGTGATTGTCAAGGGCTAAGAGGTTTCGTTCTCCTCAGCGTTTGTGACTGTGGGTGTCCTCTCTCACCCGCTCCACTCTCCCACCTCTGGTGTCCAGCCCTCACCTTCTTCCGACCCTCACAGCACCCTCCTGTGCCCTGTGCATCCTCTTTACTCCTCCTCCTCAGGCGAGAGGCAGGAGAGGAAGGCTCTGCTCCTTGATTGCATCTCCAGGCCCAGCTGAAGCCGGCATGGAACCCAGCAGGTGCTCACTCAGTGGCCCCTCCACAATCCCTTCCCCAAGGCTCTCGATCTATGAAGTAGAGCCAGAAGCCCACCCTGACTTCTCACGATGGTGGCTCATAGGATTCTGACTTTGGAGAGGCTAATTAAATCTCACATGAAGCCTCGCAGACAGAAGTCGAGAAAAGACCACTTAACTAGAGCGAAATATGGGGACAGAATACGGGCAGCTTCATTGACCGGCAGCAGTTTCTGCTCACGTTCTGCGCACGCTCCTTTGAGTTGGATTTCGGGGGGAGTGTTCCTCTTCCCTCCCTCATTCTGAGCTCATCTCTGGGGACCACGACCAGCCAGCCCCACTCTGCTTGCTCACCTTGCCTCTTCAAGGATTCTGGATTTATCTCCCCTGAGCAATCTTCCTCGATTCACTCTAGAAGGGTGACTGTTGTCTCCTTTGTTCAGTCTAGACATTCTATTTCATTAATTTATTCAACAGGATTTATTGAGCACCTACTATATGGCAGGCACTGTTCCAGGCACTGGAGATATAGCTATGAACAGAGTAGACCAGCCCCTGCCTTTAGAGAGTTTCCATGCTAGTTGGGGAGACAGAAAACAAGCAGATTAACAAAGAAAACTCTTAAGGTGGAGTCAGATACTAGTCAGGGCTATGGAGAAAAAGAAAGCAGGCTGTGAGGAGTATGGTCTGGGAGGGTCCCTCTGAGGAACTGACATCCAGAAGAGGTCTGGAAGGATACCTGGAAGGGCATTCTCCCAGAAGGAACGGCAAGGACAAAGGCCCTGAAACTTCATCTCCTGTGTTCCTTCACATTTTTTCTCATTAAAGAAGCACTTCATTTTATACGATATGAATATGCTGCTGGCTGATCCCTTTACTCTCTGTCTTTTGTTTTTCATGTCTTTGTTTTGTGTGTCCTGCTACAACGAAGGGAGGAAGTCAACTTATAATTAGCAAATCTACTAAATTACGTTTAATCCTCATCCCGACAAGGAACTGAGGGCCAGAGTGGGTAAGCTGCCTGGGTCTGTCTAGCTCTGAAGTCCACGTCTCCCCACACACCCTTCTCTTCTGGCTACAAGAAAGGCTGATCCTGGCTGGCCCAGGCCTCCGGTTACCGGTTACCTACAGGTCGTTGCTGGCAGCACTGACAGTGGAGCCATCGATAAGGAATTGGGCTCTAGCTAGGACTTGAGGTGGACAGAAAAGAGGAGAAAAGGTGGTTCCTAACTTGCTGGTTTCCACACCAACAAGTGCTGCCTAAACGTCATCTACTCTGAAGGTGGGGCAGCAGTGAGTGGGGTATCATCAGCTGCTGGATTTAAATTCTTTGACCCTGAGCGCTGGAGCAGGTTAAAGAAAGATCAGTGTGGGTCCTGGAGAGACTTGGCGTGTGATTTATGCACCAGCTCCCAGCACAGGGCACTTTGTGTTTCCACTTCTTCTCCCCAGCAGACAGCAGCTCTGTGAGGGCAGGGGCCACGCACAGCATGCTCGTGCCTAGGCCCCAGCAGCCCGCTCATCCTTTGGCACCCAAACTGCTGGGTGGAGGGGACCCGAGCTGGGGCAGGTAGGGCTGGCAGGGCTGGGACGGGGGATGGGCAAACCACGAGGAGGCGTTTGTTGGGGGACGCTGAGCCAGGATTCACTGGGGCTGCTTACAACCTCCTGGTGGGTGGGAACTAGGCAAACTTTTTTTTTGACTTCTGTGTTATCTGAAGTTACTGATGGCCATTTTTTTCCCCCACAGCTCCTGATTTCTTATCCTCTAAATATATAGGTCACTCCCTCTCCCTCCTAGCCAATCCCCACTCCCCTGCCCGGACCTGAACGCTCACAAAGTGTCCCAGCTTGTCTCCCCACATGCTCCCCAGCTGGCTGAGCAGCCGCTGACATCAGCCCACCGGGAAAACGCCACTGGGACGGAGCAAGGGGAAGGATGCTTTTTTTCCAAACCCAAAGGATTTAAAAGAAATCTATGGACAGACGCATGCGTATGTGTACATGTATATATGTGTGTATCTCGTACACAAACTCTACCAGGAAACAATGCATCCTCCACCTTCCACTCGCCAGCTTAGAAAAAGAAGCCACACCCCGGCCCCTCCCCGTCCCTGCCCGCCTTCTGCGCGACTCTGCAGAAAGCAGGGGCCTCTTGAAGTTCAGACATTAATTACTGAGTTAGAATATTTTTCAAAATTACAAGGCATGGCCCCAGGAGATAAGAGGAAGCAGAGGAGAGCGCGGAGCGGGGTGGGGAGGTGGGGAGAGCCGGTCCGCCCAGGGCGGCGGAGGCGGGGCTGCGGGCTGGGCCGGGGGAGGCCCCGTGCCTCCAGGAAGAGCACCCCACCCCCAACCCGCAAGGCCAGGCGCCCCCTGCAGGCAGCGCCGGGAGAAGGCGAGAGGCCGTGCCGCAGGGGGCCTCCGTGGGGGAGGGGAGGCACTGGAGGACAGCGATGCAGGACGTTTCTTTAAACTGGCCCTGAGCAGGGAAGTTTAGACAGCTCTACCTCTTAGCTCTCCACTCGAGGGCTTAAACGTAAATTCCTGCTAGAGAATGGTTATGTTAATTAAAGCTGTCTTCAACGAAGGGGAGATAGATCAAATCAGTCCCCCTCTATAATTAGGAGGATTGATGGCGCTGAGGACTCGCTGGGAGGGAACTTGGAAGGAGTGGCAGCAATTCAATCTAACTTAAAAAAAAATGTCGAATAGCTGCTGTTTAAGAACAGCCGCTCCCACCTATATATCCTTGACACGGCTACCGAATTCTCAGAGAGCCACGTCTTTTCTGCGTCTCTAAATTTTAGAGAAAATACCGAAAGCTTGCAACTGCACCACCTTCCAAAACGGAATTGAAGAGATGTCCTCCTGAGCCATGTTGAGATGGGTTTGGAAATCTCTTGAGTTTTAAGACTGTTTAAAAACGGTTCTGGCGTGGAGACTGGTTTCCCTTTGGAAACCAGTGTCTGGTGGAAGCTGGTATTTTTATAACTCCAGGCTCTCTATCAGATCCTGTGTTACCATGGTTGCTAAGGAGAACACTGGCTTCAAATTTCACATTTCAGTTTGCAGAGTCTGGCTAAGGAAGTAGGACAGTTAAAGGGGGGGCTGGGGGAGGGTCGGGGAGTGGGGGTGGGGTGAGACCTGAATTTTATCTTGAGGAGGTCAAGGATCCGGGAAGCCTCGCCTCAGGTGGGGACACATCAGGGTGCTCGTGTGTGTGTATGTGTGTGTGTGTGTGTGTGTGTGTGTGTGTGTGTGTGTGTGTGTGTGTTTGGGGGGGTGCCTGAGTAGGTCAGCGGCATCACACCACAGAGTGACTTGGTTGCTGAGTGGAAGAGGGGGACGGCAGCTCTGGAGGGGACAAAAAACTGTGGGGAGTTATTTCTGCAGAGGTTACAGGAATGGTTGCTTAAGCTGGGTATTCATAGCAGCAGCTGCTGGACCTGCAGGAACTCTGCCGCTAAACCAGCGCCCAGGGGCTGTGTACCTGCCCTGGGAAGGCTGCAATCTCAGAGGAACATTCCAAGCGGGGTCTGTGCCTAAGACTAGGGCTGGAATAAACTGTTCATGGAGGAAGGTTCTCCTGAATTTTCAAGCTTCGTTCCAGCCCTTCCCTTCCTGCTTCTTAGCCTGCTTGATTGAAGGCTCTAGTCAGAGTGTTCTCGGCTAAGATGCCCTTGCCAGGCAGATCTTGTCTCATCTGCCTTCTGGGCACCCACATTCCTGCTTCCCACTCTCACCTTATTTTGAGCACTGTACTTTCCACCATGCACTGAGTTATCCGTGGGTCTCTCTGGCCAGGGAGTGCCCCAGATTTAGTAGACTTTATCTCAGCACATTTCTAGCAGGAAAAGTGTCTGGGAGACTTTTCAATTCAGTAAAGAAATAGCATTTTTCTCAGTGTTTGTTGAATGAATAAACAAACTCTCCTTTATGCTTTCCATGGTGTTGCTCTCCGGCTTAAAACACTCTCAGAGAGAGGTTCTCAGTATCATCTTGTGTCCACCCGAATGCCTCTGCTGGGAGCCAGTGCCGGCCCATGACCCACCCATCAGGCCGTCTCTTTACCACACCACACAGACGGGCCGTGCTTCATTCTGGCTCCCAGTCCTCCGCTCAAAGTTTTCTTCTTGGGGGCCTTTCTCCTTCCCTGCCAATACCTGTCTGAAGCCCACTTCCCCTTAAGCTGTAGTCCCCCTTCCCCTTTGCCCCCAGCAGCTGCCCACACTCCTAAACTCCCTCCACCTCTATATTCGTACAACCCATCATAAATGTTCACAGCCGCTTGATCTCTGGGGATGTGGTAGCCAAGTGGATTGTAAGCCTTTTCAGGGAGGATCACAACTTGTACTCCTTCCTTTTAGTACAACTAGGAAACTTTGCAGTTCAGTAAGAAACTAGCTTTGTCTCAAACCAAATCACCGCTTACTGAATGGACACAGAGTCCTGAACAAAATGCAGTCAGGGTTACATGATAGATGAGACGCAGCCTATCCTCAGGTACCAATGGAAGGTGGAGATGATTTTAAAGCAATCAAGAAGTCACCAGGCATTCATCCAACCACTGGTAAAGGCCATGTCCAGAGAGCGGGTGTTGGCAGGCTGGTGTGGATGTGAGTTCTGCAGAATGCTGCAGCAAGAGTAAATTGGGGCGGGGTGGGGACGCGGTGGGAAGTGAACCTGGTCTTGAAGGTGGGCTAGAGTCAGGCAGGAGGAGGAGATCACGCTCAAGGCAGGAGGAATGTAAGAGACCTTCTGTGGAAACACAACAGGAACAGGGTGGCTGCAGCTGTAGGACTCATGAGAGATTCTCCAGGAAAAGGGGTTGCGATGGTGGGGGGCCTTGGTGCCCAGTTAGGAGAATGGATCTTACTTTCTGGGGCTCCTGTGATGCGATACTTCTCTTGAGTAATGCCTGGAATACGGTTTGCTTTCAACAGCAATTCACATGTCAGCTCACCGACGGGCTGTCACACACTACTTGCTTCATGTGAACATCTCACTTATTTTAAGCCTTAAAACAAACCCGCAGAATGAATTATTCCCATTTTTTCCCATGCAAAGAGAAAATACTGAGGTTCAGAAAGATGAAGAATTAGGTTAAAGCCCCCACAGCTAGTAAGTGGCAGAGCTGGGATTCAAGCTCTGGTCTCTCTGGCTCTTCCGGTGGTACCTTTCCACGTGCCCTTTGCTCATCAGCGGCCTCACGAAGTGCACCTAGGATGCGGCTACTCGTGTTTCTTAACCTTGGTTGCACATTGGAGTTACATGGGAAGCTTAAATCTCCCCCCACTCCCGTGCCTCCTCAAAACCCATCCCCAGAAAGTCTGATTTAATTGGTCTGAGAATTTGTGATTTTGTAAAAGCTTCCCAAAGATTAGAGGGGGCAGGGAGGGGGCAGGCACTCCCCACCCCTGCCAGGGATGCAACTGAGAGTCCTGGGCTGCATGGAGGATAATTTTGAGTCTCTGCTTCCCATTAGGGTCCATCACCACCCTGGGCACAGCCGACCTTGGTCTCTTCCAGCCCCAGGGGGCCCTGCCTTGGCCCCAGCTGGGTGGCTAGACACAGCCCCATCTCTTGCTCTCGGGAAGGGAGGAATGGTCCCACTGGAAATTACCTCTGAGGAATGTTCTGCTTGACTCTCTCAGCCCTGTGAAAGAGTGGAGGATCTCCACCCACACCCACTTCATCTCAGCCTTTTCCGAGGTCAGATTTCCCCCTGGAGCCAAAACAATGTGAGCAATTGAATGCACGCTCACGCAAAAAGTTAAAAAAGTGGCTCTCTCATTGTTGCACGGAGCAATTTCATTTCCGGAGAAGCCTGACTCGTTGCCCTCTGTGTTCTCCTCCACAGTCTGCGCGCCTGCCAGCCTCCTCCAGGAGCCCCGCCAGTTGCATCCCTGGGGGGATTGTGGCTCAGAGACACCCCTCAGAGGAAGGGCAGGGAGGGGCAGATGGGGTTTCTGGTGCCTGGGGGAAGGAGAGCAAGGGAGCCAACCAGAGGGAGAGGTTGGTGGGGGTCACAGAGGGGTGCAGAAGGAGGAGAGATTCCTGACAGAGGCACCCCCTCCCTTCCTCCCTTCCTCCACTCTGACCTCTGGCTATGGCTGCCGGACTCAGAAGAGGGCAGGAGGATGGGAATGCAGAGAGGAAAGGTGGGATGTTTGGGGGAGGGAGGAAGGATGAGAGGGAGTGGATAAAAACACCCCTGGTGCATGGGGAAAGTCGGCTCAGAGGAAACAAGTGTGAAGGGTTAAAATCCACCCCAGTATCCCCTGCAGAGGAATTTTCAACAAAGCTCTTGAAGTAAGGGGCCCAGAGAGAACCATTCACTGATAACTTGGAGGAGTCTAGCAACATCACCACTGGGTTACAGAGGTGGCAGAGAGCCTTGTAGGGTCAGGAAAAAGGGGATGAGGGATGGCACTGGGTGAGCCAGACCCCAAACCTGCCAGGTCAGTTCCAGGTGAGACGGGAGATGATAAAACCCTTAGCTCAGGCCACAGACACTGATTACAGCCCTCCTGTGTGTGGAACCCTTGCAGTCACAGTTTGGCTGAGGACCTTAGCAGGATGAAGGGGTCCTTAGAATGCTATTAAAAACAGCTTGAGGGACGTCTTAGCATTTGTTTGTGTCTTTAATTTCTTGCATCAGTATTTTGTAGTTTTCAACGTACAAGTATTTCACTTGCTTAGTTAAGTTTATGCCTAAGTATTTCATTCTTTCTGATGCTATGGTAAATGAGATCATTTTCCTAATTTCCTTTTTTGGATAGTTTGTTATTAGCATATAGAAATGCAATTGATTCTTTTGTATGTTGATTTTTATCCTGCAAATTTACTGAATTCATTTTTTAGTCCTAACAGTTTTTTGTGTGTGGAGTCTTTAGGGTTTTCTATATACAAGATCGTGTCATCTGCAAACAGACAATTTCACTTCTTCCTTTCTGATTTGGATATCCTTTTATTTCTTTTTCTTGCCTAATTGCTCTGGCTGCGACTTCCAGTACTATGTTGAATAAGAGTGATGAGACTGGGCATTCTTTGTCTTGTTCCCGATCTTGGATTAGAAGACTAATATATTTAAAATGTCAGTACTACTCAAAGTGACCCACAGATTCAGTGCAATCTCTAATCAAAATTCCAGTGTTATTTTTCACAGAAATAGAAAAAATAAATCTAAAACTCATATGGAACCACAAAAGACTCCAAATAGCCAAAGCAATCTTGAAACAATTTGAAAAAGAACAAATCAGGAGGCATCATACAGCCTGATTTGAAAATATATTACAGGGACTTCCCTAGTGGTGCAGTGGTTAAGAATCTGCCTGCCAATGCAGGGGACACGGGTTCAATCCCTGGTCGGGGAAGATCCCACATGCCGCGGAGCAACTAAGCCCGTGCACCACAACCACTGAGCCTGCACTCTAGAGCCTGCGAGCCACAACTACTGAAGCCCACGTGCCTAGAGCCTGTGCTCCGCAACAAGAGAAGCCACCACACCACAACGAAGAGTAGTCCCCGCTCGTCGCAACTAGAGAAAGCCTGCACGCAGCAATGAAGACCCAATGCAGCCAAAAATAAATAAATAAAATAAATAAATTTATATTAAAAAAAGAAAATATATTACAAAGCTACAGTAATTAAAACAAACATATAGACTAATGGTACAGAATTGAGAGGCCAGAAATAAATCCATGCATGTATGGTCAACTGAGAGGGAGTGGACAGAAACAAATGTGCCAGGAAAGCACAATGGGGAAAGCATGGTCTCTTCAACAAATGGTGTTGGGAAAACTGGATATTCACATGCCAAAGAATGAAACTGGACTCTTAGCTTATACCTTACACAAAAATAAACTAAAAAATGGATTAAAGACTTATAAACATAACTCCTGAAACTATAACTCCTTGAAGAAAACATAAGGGAAAAGTCTCATGACATTGGTCTTGGCAGTGATTTCATGGATATGACACCAAAAGCACAAAAGCAAAAACAGACAAGTGGGACTACATCAAACTACAAGGCTTCTGTACAGCAAAGTTAACAACAGAGTGAAAAGGCATCCTACAGAATGGGAGAAAATATTTGTAAACCATATATCTGATAAGGGGTTAATTTTCAAAAAAATTTAAGGAACTCTTACAACCCCAAAGCAAAAGAAACTAATAACCAGATTTTTAAAAATGGACTAAGGATTTGAATAGACATTTTTCCAAAGAAGACATACAAATGGCCAACAGGCATATGAAAAGATGCTCAAGGTCACTAATCATCAAGGAAATGCAAATCAAAACCACCCCACACCTGTTAAGAAGGCTATTTTATTTATATATATATATATATATATATATATAACTACAAAAGATTAAAAAGTGTTGAGAAATTAGAACTCGTACATTGTTGATGGGAATACAAAATGGTACAGCTTCAATGGAAAACAGTAGGAAGGTTCCTCAAAAAATTAAAAATAGAACTTCTACAGTATATCATCCAGCAATCCCACTCCTGGGTATTTCTCTAAAAGTACTGAAATCAAGATCTGGAAGAGATATTAGCACTTCCATGTTCATTGCAACACTATTCACAGCAGCCAAGATGTGGAAATAATCTAAATGTCCATCGAGAGATGAATAGATTTTTAAATGTGGTCTATACACAGTGGAATACTATTCAGCCTTAAAAAAGGAAATTTGCAATATGGGACAACATGGTTGAATCTGGAAGACATTATGCCAAGTGAAATAAGCAGTCACAGAAGGACAAATACTGCATGTTTCCATTTTTATGAGGGATCTAGAATAGTCAAATTCATAGAAACAAAGAATAGGATAGGAGTTGCCGGAGGCTGGGGGGAGGAGGAAGTGGGGGGTTGCTAATCACCGGGTATAAAATTTCAGTTATGCCAGATGAATAAATTCTAGAGATCTGCTGTACTACCTTGTGCCTACAGATAACAATACTGTACTGTATACTTAAAATGCTGTTATGAGAGTAGATCTCATGTTAAGTGTTCTTACCACAATAAACATTTGAAAACATTAAAAAAAATTAAAAAGAGCTCATGAGGCAAATATGAGCTGTAAACAGTAGGGCAAGGAGACTCGCGCAGCTTCTGGTCACCAGTAATACTCCTCACTCACTTGGAAAACCATCTTGGCAGAAACTGTTTGCTCTTAAACAATTAAAGAGCTTGTTGAAAATTATTCTTCTCCATCCCTCGAAGAGGGATCTCTGATTGGCACATGCTATTTATGGCAAAAACAGGATCAATCCCACAAAGATCTATTTGGCTTCCGCCACAGAGTAGGCGCTGGGTACGGACGAGAATAGAATAAGAGCAGTTCCTGCTCTGCTTGTAAGGCAGTGAAGCAGGGTGTTTAGGAGCAGGGACTCGGGCAGTCACGTCTGGATTCCGATATTGACTCTGCTGCCCGCTAACTGTGGGGCTGTGAGCAAGCTGTCTGATCTCTCTGTTCTCTGGAAAACGGGGATGATAATCTTCAGGGTGTTGCCCGAGTTAAAAGACAAGAGAATGCATTAAGTGCTTTGGACAATGCCTTCCACTGTACTGTTATCAATACTAAAACATCCTCTAAGGTGATGTAAAAAGGATGGAGCTATAAGGATGGAGTGCACTGCCTCGCTCAGGAGGGAGCTCCTGGTACACTCGGCTGGGGGTGGGGACAGGGGAGGTTCCAGAAGAGGTGGCTTGAGCTGGGCCTGGAAGGAGGTGTTTTAGGGCCAGGAGGAGAGAGACTCCAAGGATGGAGTCCAGGATTTCAAGCTTGAGTGACTGAGAGGGGGTTAATTCAACTAGGTCAGAGTGTGGAAGGAAATGCCAGGGGCCTCGCTCTAGGGCAGGGCATCTCTCAGAGAGCTGGCTGTCCTCCAGCCTGAAGGGGCTCAGGGGCTAAGCACACGCTCAGTCTGGGTAAGCCCCTCATCCAGTGAAGGTGGCCTCCCTGAGCATGAAGACCCCGAGACTGAGGATTTTGTATCTTTCCCTTAGGTTTGCTCCAAACGAGACTCTTCGCACCAAGATGGCCCGTGGGTTTGTGTTTGACTCGGGGGCATCAAGGAAAGGGGAGCAGGGGAAGCCTTAGGGGGTGGTGCCGAAGCAGAGGATGGAGTGGGTGTCCCATGATACTGAGAAAGGGCAGTTGGGGAGTCCTGGGGCTGCTGTCTGGCCACAGTGGGGCAGGAAGGCTGGGTCTGGGCCACGTGAGGACAGGGAGTGAGCAGGAGGGTTTGGGGCACCGCTGGCACATCCTGTTGGAAGGCTCGAGGCTTGACTTGGGATGTGTCTAGTGGGCAGCCAGAGATGCTGGCCTGGGGATGGTTCAGGGAGCTGGGATGACCTCAGGGCAGGGTGGGCCCTGTACATTTGGGGTCAGCCATCTACATGGCCCCGGGGGAAGAGCCTAAACTTGTACAGCATAGAGAAAGGCAGCGGCAGTGATTCTGGCTTCTAGAAACATCCCAGAGCTGGCTCAACCTGCTTTGGGACGTGGGTCAGGCCTGGGTATGCGTGTATGTGTCATAAGGTACAGGAGGCAGCAGCTGACTCTAAGAATTCAGGGGTCTCCCCATGTGGCCTCAAGCAGATAGTTTGGAACGTGGGGCGGTGGTTTCCTCTTTTACAAAATGGTGAAAACCATTGATCATTTATTTACCCTTCAAGTTTACCATGAGCCTGGCGGGGTCTGTGTGAGTTTAATGCAACAAGCAAGTGTGCGGCAGGGGAGGCTCCTTATTTCTGGTCTGTGCAGACCTGGCACTTGCCGGATCTCACACCAGAAGGTTTGCACTACCTCAGGTGGTGTCAGAAGTGTCCCAGCAGCCAGGGCCAGGGCTCGGCTGTAGCCCTGCTTCCTGCTCGGGGGAGCAGGTGACAGCAACACCAGGAGGTGTCCAGATCACGCAGAGGGAACATGTTGGGGCAATCCAGGTCACTGCCCTAGAACAGTGCTTCTCCCTGCCTTGAGGTGGGTGGTCAGGGCGCAGGGCAGCTCAGGCAAGGATGAGAGGACTCCAAGAGGCCACCAGGGCCAGCCCCCTGCCTCCAAGAGGGCTACCTGCAAAGCATCCCAAAGGGATGCAAAAAGCATAGCCATGGCCTATCTTGGTACTTCAGTCTGAGCTGAGGACACTTTGAGAGTGAACTCAAGTTGGAAGAGGTCATTGTCTGAATCTGAGAAACAAGTCTGAATTCAAGTACATTTGTCAAGAAACATCTTTGGCTACGTGAAGTGGTAGAGGCTTACAGGGCCGCAAAGCACCCAGGAGAGGCCTGCGTGCTCTGCTTTCGTGCAGATCCACGCAGTCTGGAATGAATGTGCTATTTTCCTATAAATGGATGCTTCAAAAACATTTACAGATACCCCCTCCTTTCTCTTAAACTGCTCTATTATCTTTCTTTCAGAAACACAAAAGTGTCTCTTGACCGCATACCTCCCCTTTAGCTGACAAGTTCTCTTTCCCTGCGGCCTTTCACAGAAACACTTCTCCAAAAACGTGTCCACACTCATGCCCTCACCTCCACCGACTCCCCAACGAGGCAAATGTAGCTTCTGTTCTCACTCCACTGATACCGTGGGCCCCTCCTTGTTGCCAAACCCAGGCCTCTTCTCTGTCCTGGTCCCACTGATTCCCCAGAGGCTGTTCCTCTTGGGACCAGCATCTTGGGACCAGCTGCTGAGGGTGGGAGGGGACCAGCACCTGTGAGGTGTGGGCTGGCCCTGCTGGACAAGGGCTGTGATGATTGCACCCTCCTGGCTTGTTTCCAGCCTCCTGGCCACTCCTTGTCCACCTCCCCTCCTCCATCTCACCACCGCCCCCCCTGGGTGACCCCATCCAGTCCCCAGCACCAGGTACAGGTCGACACTTCACACAACGCTGAAGCCTGTGTCCCCAGGGATGGCTAACAGGCCACCCAAACTCTCGGTTTTCATCCACACTCTACTTGTTTCTCTTCCAGCTTCCCCATCCCAGGAATTGGTGCCAGCAGGGTAGTAGATGAGGACCCTACGTCACTTCCTTCCTTCTCTGTATCTCATGTCAGCAAGTCCTGTTGGTTCTAACTCAAAGATATAACTGGAATGCAACTGGCCCTCCCCCTCCTCACTCTCATGACTGTGCTTTGAGCCACCAGCCTTTCACTGGACACACCAATAGCTTCCACATTTGCCCTTCAATTCTACCCCTTGCGAGCTGCCAAGGGTGACCCTCCAAAGTGGATTATGATACCTGGTAGGGCAATCACCCCACTGACTTCTTGCTTCTTAAAAGTTTCTTTATTATCCTTATTTATTTCTTTATCAGAGGAAATTTAGAAGCAAATATATTTTAAAATAAATAATTCAATGGTAAACCAATCCAGTCCAAAGATCTATTCACTCAATATTTTCTGTAGATCTCCCTTCTGTAGGCAGTGTTCTAGAGTATGAATGACTGCAGTCTGAGTTCATAATACTTTCCTTTGGGGGATTATTTCCTTTTACGTAAACTCAATAAATAAAAACCTGGCTAGAGTAAACAAAAGCACTGGGAAGTTCCGTTTCTCTTAACCAAATGATTGATCACTTTAAGTGGTACAAGCCTTGTAGCTTTCCTGGCGCATCAGAGATGGAGACGCGCGTCGTTAGCAGACAGGGCAGCGCCCACGCTCTCGGGCAGGGCCGGCAGAGACTTACCTCCCTGAGACAGGTGTAGATGGGGCAGACGAGCACGCGGAAGGGCTCGCCCGTGCTGCTGCGCATGGTGCCGAAGACCTCGCACAGGAAGGTGATGAAGCCCAGCCAGCGCTCCACGTCCTGCTGCTGCAGCTCCTCCCGCACTGTGAAGTCCTTCTGCGGAGGCACAAGAGACCGCGTCAGCTGCACAGGAGCTGGGAGGGGCCCCGGGCACCACCCCGGTCTGCTGCGGTGCCTACTGGCTAAGGGCTAGGCCCGGGCAACTGGTAAACCCCATGATTTCCATGAGAAAGGCGATGGGTGACCCATGGCTGGAGCATGAACGCTGAAGACTCACTTGTGGGCAGAAAGACCACCTTGACCTTTAGCCACAGCACCTCTTCTTCAGTGTCCCCAGATTGGGGGGCTCTACAGCCTTGCCTCACTGACCCAGATACTGAGGTGGAGGGAATGAGATAAAGGGGGAGATGACACCTTTCCCAGTCATCACCTCCTCCATTCAACTCCCTGGCGCTAAACTATCTCCTTTGCTAACCTCCAAATCATGCCCCCACAGCAGTGAGGGTAACCACACACCCAGCAATGGGCATCTGAGGCCCATCTTGGCCCCAGCACTGGCCTAGAGACACAGCTACAACCCCCGCCAGCAAGTGGCCCAGAGCATAGAAGGAAAACTAGAGGCATTCATTCACTCATTCATTCATCCTCCTTAAAAATACCATTGCCCGACTGTGTGCCAGGCACTGCTCTAGGGGGTAAGATAAGACATGTTCATTCATTTTAGTTCATTCAGTTATGAACGAACTAAAAGCCATTGGAGGGTTCCAGGTAAAGGGACTTTGGGGAACTCAGAGGTAGGAGTTATTCCTTTCAACTGGAAATTGGCACCTTGGAAGAGCTAGGATTCTGACCTAAGAACCTGGGGGAATTTCAGGTGGAGCAATGACCACAGGTGAGGCACCAGGAAGGTAACATGGAAGTCTGGGAAACAGGGAGGTCTTAGCCAACCCGTCCCCATTGCAGGTGGGTAGAGAGGAAAATGGGGGCAGGGCTGGGAAAGGAGGTTGGGGCTAGAGTGTGGATAATTGAAACCAGCCCAGGAGTCAGGTTCCATGTGATGGTTGGTAGGGAAGGTTTTGGGGGGTCATTGAAATGCCTTGGTCATACCTGTGCTCTTTTGAAGGTTAATATGGCATAGGTGTGGAGACCAGAAAGGAGGCCACTGCAAAGGTCCAGACAGAATGAAATAAAAACCTGAACTCTCTGGCGATTGAAAGATAAGACTCTGTGGTAGATTAGGTTATGTTCAGAAATTCTTCCGCCTTTCCCCTGGTCTTCGGGTTTGACCTTGTGACTTGCTTCGGCCAGTAGAATGAGGCAGAACTGACACGGTGCCAGTCCTGATCCTGGTCCTTAAGAGGCCTTAAGTATTTACGCTTACTCTCCTGTGCTGCTTCCGTCATTGTGAGAAGACCATCCGAGGGGTGGCCCAGTGGTCCCAGGAGGAAGATGAATTACTTTTCCTGCTGCCCCAGACCCTGCAGAGGGTGCTGTACTGCGGGTCTTGAAGTCATGAAACTTTGGGTAGTTCTATCCTCATTAACTTCTGTTTATCCCACTATATCTTTATGTGGTCAGAGCAGGGGCAGGCATTACCATTCCCATTTTAGAATGGGGGAACTGAGGTACAAGATCTGAAAAGACTTGGCCAAGGTCACCAGTACAAGAACTTGAATGAGAACCTAAGCCCTTCCATTGCTCTCTGCTCTGAGCTGAACGTTCTCAGCCCTGGTTGCTCAGTGGAGTCCCCTGGAGGAACTCCGAAGCTACTGACGCCTGGACTCCACCCAGAGAGGCTTGTGTCATTGGCCAGGCTGAGGCCAAGACACTGGTATATTTTGAAAGCTCCCCAGGTGATTCCAATGTACAGCCATGGTTGAGAACAACTCTAGACCTTTATAAAGTGCCAGCGTGGGCGTTAAAATGGTGCCCCTGTATCAGTGCCTGAGACGCCCTTTCTCTCTCTCCCATAAAAATGCCCGTGAGAGCGGACATAAGCCCCACAGCAACACCGAGAAGGAAGATTACAGTTCACTGCAGACGCCTTACCATTGACTAAAATGCTGTCGTTGAGAAGTTCTGGTTGTCCAAAGCCGCTTGGCCCCCTACCCATAAGACAGGGGTGAGATGGGGAGGGAGCTCAAGCTTAAGCCCTCCCTCTGTCTGCCGCTGGCTCGTAGGCAAAGAGCCTGTAACTGTTAACAAGGCCCCGTGCCTGTGCCCTACGGCAGCTCCCATCAATACTGCTCTTATTCTAGTCATTGCAGATTCGGGGCAGAAGGAGGTGAGGTGGTTCCCTGAGTCCTCAGAGGCACAGTGTTCTCAGGCAAAGCCCTCTGGGCAGGAAAAGTCTCAGGGCAATGCAAACCAGGGACTGGAGTTTTTTAAAAAAATGATTACATCTGACCAAAGAACTACAGCTTGACTCAGTTTCCTCCTGATAATCAGTGGCATTGAGAGAGGATTCTGTTTTGGGCTAGTAGAACTCACTAGAAGACTGAAGGCCTGCTAAATATGGGGTATTGAATTTGGGATGTGCACATGAAACCACCAGCTTCAGGTCTGAGGAGAGACTCTACTATTACCTCAGCAGACACTGAGCAACTCTAAGGATGATCTGCACAGCTAACACCAAAACCAAACCCAGCCTTTCTCATTCAAGGGTAAGGGAGGAGAAAAGAACTATGGCATCTGTGGAAAAATCCTGCACCGCAGAATAGGGGAGCATTATCTTGAAGATCTAATGGAAATGCATAACTCTGAAAATGTCAACTACAATAAAGCAAAGACAAATAAAATAAAAAACCCAACTACAAACATGTGGGATTGTATGTCTGTTAAGAACAACAACATAGATTCTGTGACATGTGATTAGTTAAAAAAAACCTTAGGTTGAGATGAAGTGTGAGACTAGAAATGGGGATAGGAGAGAACCAAAGGAAGTCAGAAATCCACAGCAAAATGAAATGTGAATTGGAGGCAATAAAGAATAGAATGGATACTGCAGGAAAAGTGATAATATGAGACAGACTTGGAAAATGACTAGAGAGCTGAAGACAAAGCCATAGATTAAAAAAAGAAAGAAGAAAAAGGATAGAGAAGACAGAGAGTGGACATGAATTATAGAGGTTTTCAAAAGGACATCAGAATACAACAAAGGGACCCAAGAGAGAAACTTAAAGTTGAAAACAAACAAAACAAAACAACAAAAAAAAGAGCTGACTCTTCAGGCAAAAAGTGTTCACAGTGTTCCAGAGCCCCACTATTTATACTTAGCAGGAGAATTTTCTTTTTTTTTAATTTCAAGGAAAAGGAAAAATTCTAAAAACAGCTTTGAAGGAAAAAAAACCCCTAGGTTTCTTACAAAGGAACAAAAATATGGTTGGCCTTATTCTTTTATAATTGATGCTAAAATTCAGAGACACTGAGGCAACATCTTCATATATTTGAGGTAAAAAGAACACACCTAGCTATGAGTGAAAGCAAGACAAAGACATTTTACACAAGCAGATTTTTAAAAAATCCCACCCACATGCTTATCTTTAAAAGAATTAAATGGTGCAGCTGCTATGGAAAATACTGTAGTGATTCCTCAAAAAATTAAAAATAAAATTATCAATATGATCCAATAGTTCCACTTCTGGGGATATATACAAAAGAACTGAAAGCAGGATCTTGAAGAGATACTTGCACACCCATGTTCAAAGGAGCACTATTCATAATAGCCAAGAGGTGAAATCTACTCAAGTGTCCACTGACAGAGGAATGGATGAACAAAATGTAGTATATGCATACAATGGAATATTATTAAATCTTAGAATATTCTGATACATGCTGCAACATGGGTGAACCCTAAGGACATTATGCTAGGTGAAATAAACCAGCTGCAAAAAGGACATCAGAATACACAGAACAAAGGGTCCAAGAGAATCATCATCGTACTGTATGATGCCACTTATATAGGTATCCAGAGTAGTCAGATTCATAGAAACAGAAAGTAGAATGATGGTCGTCAGAGGCTGGGGAGACAGGGCAATGAGTAGTTGTTTAATGGATTAGAATTTGGGTTTTATAAGATGAAAAAGTTTTGGAGATTGATTACATAACAATGTGACTATACTTAACATGACTAAACTGTATACTTAGAAAATGGTTGAGATGATAAATTTATGCTTTTTTAAAACACAATTAAAAATAACTTAAAAACTTTCTTGAAGGCATGCTCCAGCCAAAAAAAAATTTACTACTCAACTCTGAGAAAATCATGGTATAGAAGCACCAGAAGTGAAAACTTGAAACCAGGTAGATTTATGAAGTTAAATCAAAATAAGTAATTATAATTTTGGTTATAAGATTGAGTCAAAATCCAGAAATAATCCTCTAGAGAGAAGATACTTAATAAATAAATGTAATCTGAATAAGAATTTCATAGTAGTAGTAACCTAATAATCCAAGATTAAATTACTTAAGATTGATGAATACTGGTGGGAGAAGGAGAGAAGACTTGTAAAGCACACAAAATTTCATAATTTAGACCATAAAGATTCGCAGGTTATTGCTTCTTTCTTAAGTTTGATAAATAGAGAAATAGACATTAAAGTGTGCTTTTAAAAATATTAAAACATGGGACTTCCCTGGTGGCACAGTGGTTAAGAATCTGCCTGCCCAATGCATGGGACACGGGTTTGAGCCCTGGTCTGGGAAGATCCCACATGCCGCGGAACAACTAAGCCCATGCGCCACAACTACTGAAGCCTGCGTGCCTAGAGCCTGTGCTCCACAACAGGAGAAGCCACTGCAATGAGAAGCCTGTGCACTGCAACGAAGAGTAGTCCCCGCTCGCTGCAACTAGAGAAAGCCCGCGCACAGCAATGAAGACCCAATGCAGCCAAAAAATAAATAAAATTAAAAAAAAAATTAAAACACTAGTAGCCATTAATAGATATAAAATAAAAGTAAAACACAAGTAAAATCAAAGTACTTTTCAAGGTAACATTCATTAAGTAAAATAAAAATTATTTATATAGATAAAAATACAATCCATAATAGATAACATATATACTGTATAGTGCAGACTCAAACTACATAACACAAAAGCTATTAAAACATAAGAAAAAGATAGAAAAATAGTATTGGAAAATGAAATCACTAGTATTCTTTTGCTGATTAAATGAACAAAAAATGTATTACTTAGATGACTTAAATCGTGTAATGAATAAGACAAAATTGAAACAAACCTCATTATAAGCTGTGATTCTACTACATATGTCAGAATACAGAAACTGTACAGGTTACATACTTGGACTAAGAATTAAGAACAACTTTAAAAATAGCCAATTACTTGTTTAAAAGGCATTCTCCTAAAGAAAGATGGAATGAAGACATAATCAAATATACAGTAATAGATTATTTAGGAAATAAAGGACTGTAAAAACTTGTGTGATGTGGTCAAAGCTATAATGAAAGGTAAATTTATAGTCTTAACTATTTTGGCTATTTAAAAAGGAAGCAAAGGGACTTCCCTGGTGGAACAGTGGTTTAGAATCCACCTGCCAGTGCAGGGTACAGGGGTTCAAGCCCTGGTCCAGGAAGATCCCACATGCCGTGGAGCAACTAAGCCCATGCACAACAACTACTGAGCCTGTGCTCTAGAGCCCGCGAACCACAACTACTGAGCCCACGCACCACAACTACTGAAGCCTGTGCACCTAGAGCCCATGCTCCCCAACAAGAGAAGCCACCACAAGGAGAAGCCTGTGCGCCGCAACGAACAGTAGCCCCCGCTTGCCGCAACTAGAGAAAGCCCGCACAGCAACGAAGACCCAACGCAGCCAAAAATAAATAAGAGAACTCGCTAATAAAGATCAGAATTAACAAGAGAGTTTAGTAACTAATTAATAGTATTTAGATGTAAACTTAATATACAAAAATCAACAACTTTTTTATGACAGAATTAACCAGTGAGACATTTTAATGCACAAAAGCTCATTTAGTAAGCAATAAAAGTTCTTAAATGACATTATTAAGAAATGTGTGATTTCTATGAAGAAAATTGCAAAACTGAACAGAGAAATTTAAGAGAAAGTCTTAAACAAGTGAAGAAACACATAATATTCCTTAATGGGTAGACAGCACTGAAAAGATGGTAATTTTCCTTGAAATAATTCACAAGTTTAACACCAATTTGTACTCCATATTCCAACGGGAATGTTTTGGAGGGAAAGGGGAAATGGAGACTTGAAAAAAACCATCCTAAAAGTAATTTGAAAGAATAATAGGGAAAAAGCTAAAAACAAAATAGAACAAAATTGGAAAGAGTTATATTACTTTCACCTATTCTAAAGCTTTAATAATTAAAAGGGTGTGGAACTGACATAAGAATGAATAGCTAGATCAGATAGCCTAGAAACAAATTTGGCATCCATAAGGGTTTATCACATGGCCCCTAGAGAACCACAAATCAGTAGCAAAGGAAGCATTATTCACTCAAGCAATGATGCAGAAACAGCTGTCTACGTCGGGGTGGGTGTGGGGTGGAGTGGATAATTTAGAGTCTCCTTTCACACTGGCCCCTAAAATGAATTCCAGATGAAATAAAGAGGTAAATGTTAAAGAAAAAAAAAAAAAGGACAAACCATAAGAACTTGAAGAAAATTAAAGTATTTATCGAATTTCTGGATGGAGAAGGGTCTTCTAAATTAAAACAAGAGGAATGCATCAAAAATCGATATATTATAAACACACTTAGAAGGCAATGGATACACCAGGAAAAATATCTGCAATAAATGTGACAAAGCGTAATGGTCTTAATGTTTAAGTAGCTTGTTCAAATTGATATTAAAAGTACTAAATCCCTCTTGGACAAAACGGGAAAGGGCATTAAAAGATAATTCATATGTGAAAACATAAATTGCTGACAAATATATAAAAAGAAATTAAATCTCAGTAGCTATCAAATGAATGAAAATATCATTTTTTCGCACCTTCTGTGTTAGCAAAGCTTAAAAACCAGTAATTGTCACTGCTGGTAAAGATGAAGTGAGACAGGCACTCTCATAATATGAGCCATGTAAACTGGTATCACTTTCCTGAAAAAAATCTTAAAATAAGCCTTTGGGGACTTCCCTGGTGGTGCAGTGGTTAAGAATCCGCCTGCCAACGCAGGGGACACGGGTTCGAGCCCTGGTCCGGGAAGATCCCACATGCTGCGGAGCAACTAAGCCTGTGCGCCACAACTACTGAGCCTGTGCTCTAGAGCCCGCGAGCCACAACTACTGGGTCCATGTGCCACAACTACTGAAGCCTGTGCACCTAGAGCCTGTGCTCTGCAACAAGAGAAGCCACCGCAATGAGAAGCTCGCGCACCGCAACAAAGAGTAGCCCCCGCTAGCCACACCTAGAGAAAGCCCGTGCACAGCAACGAAGACCCAATGCAGCCAAAAAAAAAAAAAAAAAAGCCTTTCAAGTGTTCTTATTGTTTGATCCAGTAATTGCACTTCTGGATAATTATCATAAGGAAATAATTTAAAATAACAGGAAAAATAAGCTTAATACACACAAAAATTCAACAACTTAAGCATCCAACAATAGGGGAATGATTAAGTAAATGATGATTCATGGACCCATTAAAATTACGTTTATGAGAAGCTTATAACAGCTTGGGAAAATGGCTGTGTAATGCTAAGTGAAAAAAACAAAAGCAGGGACTTCCCTGATGGCGCAGTGGTTAAGAATCCGCCTGCCAATGCAGGGGACATGGGTTTGTGCCCTGGTCCGGGAAGATCCCACATGCCATGGAGCAACTAAGCCCGTGCTCCACAACTACTGAGGCTGTGCTCTAGAGCCCATGAGCCACAACTACCGAGCCCGCGTGCCACAACTACTGAAGCCCGTGCACCTAGAGCCCGTGCTCCGCAACAAGAGAAGCCACCACAATGAGAAGCCCGCGTACCTCAACGAAGAGTAGCCCCCGCTCACTGCAACTAGAGAAAGCCCGAGCGCAGCAACGAAGACCCAATGCAGCCAAAAATAAATAAATAAATAAATTTAAAAAAAAAGAAAAAGTAAACTTGCAAATATTATATAATCTCACCCATGAATAAAAAATTTTTTTATATAAGGAAAAAGATGAGAAATATCCAAAGTGTTAACAGTAGTCGTTTCTCAATAGTGGAATTATGGATGACCTTTATTTTTTACTTTTTATTATTTTCTGAATTTCCCCACTTTTCTGAGAACGTTTCGTTTTATAGTCAGAAAAACAGTTACTTAAAAAGAAACTGACAGATCGTGACCCTTTTCCTTGATTTTTTTGATTAGGACATCGGAACTCTTGGAGTGACCTGCCAGCTAGTGGTGATTCTCACTGCAAGGGTGGGGAAGTGGGTTGTGACCTTGCCCAGCCCAGAGGCCACCAAAAGCCAGCCTATGTGTCTCTTCTGGGCGCATACGTTGTAGGTTGCCAACCTCTCCTCTGGAACAAGGAGCTCTTTTTCGCCAACTGAAACCAGCCATCCCCTGGGTCTCCAGCTCTGCCTTCAACCTCAGCCTTTTGCATCCAGAACCAGCAAGGGGCCTCCGATTGGTGGCAGCCATTTCAAAGACTGGTATTTGGCTCCAGGTTCTCATCTGACTGGCAGGCTCTCTCCCAGCAACCCCTAGTGCCTTTCCCCAAACTTGAAGGCTACCATTTAAGCCTCGTTTCCTGCCTAAAACTATTTATTGACGTACTGCTATTTCCTGCACCGGCCACATCAATAAGCCCTGAAAGCCATTCAGTGTCTCAGGTTTCTCAAGGCATTCTGGGAAATTCTTCCCTGCTCTGGATAACCACATGAACTCTGGCATGATAGAGTCCTGTGGTCAAGCCAAAAACAGCTGCATACAGGCAAAGGGGGAACCCCCCCACCGGGCGGCCAGCGGCTGCAGCAGGGAGATGGTGCCCTGAGAGACAGGAGGCATTAGGGCACAAGGATCTTAGTGTATTCTGAAGCTTCCTGAAGTAGATGGCAGCCCCACCAATCCCTGCAAACTCACCATCATTTCCTTCTCCTAAAACAAATGACCAAGGGAAATTTGCCCATCCACATTCTACATCCCTGGTGACTCTGGTTTGTTTCTGTGCAGAGAGGTAGCTGCTGCTGCGATGTCCCCAGTGCGGAGGAGAAAGTGCCCTTTTATTTACTGCTGGCAGGAAGTTTCTTTTTCCTTGAGAAGTCACGATGAAATGTGAGAGGGGTGGGTCCTGGGGAGCTGGTGACAGCCCACCAGCAATGAGTTGATCCCAGTCCTTCCCCCAGGACACTGGTTGGAGGGCTTAAAAAGAGTATTTGCCAGAATTCTTTATACTGGCAAGAGGAAAGTTGTTTTCAAATAGAAGGTACTCTGTTTTTTATTCGGCGCAAACTTTCCCTTCCTTCAGGTTTTTGCTCCCATGTTGGCTCCTCAGGGGGGCCTCCCCTAACTGCCTCTCTAAGATAGCAGCCCCCAAGGCTCATTGTCTGGCCCTGGTCTATTTTCCTCCTAGTCTTTATCATCTGTATCAGGTCCTGTATTTGTTGATGATCTGACCCTTCACTAGAAAGAAAGTTTCCCTAGGTCTGGAGTCCTGTTGTCTTATCCATTGCCACGTCCCCTAGAATGGTACCTGGATCATAGCAGGCATTTGGTGAACATGTGGGTAAAGATTCCACGCTAAGTGATCAGACAGCTCTTCTTTAAGAGGCCAACCTGTTCAGAGGGAACAGGCTGCCACCATTCTTTTCTTTTCTTTTTTTTTCTTTCCTGAGTTCTTTTTTTTTAAAAATACATCTTTATTGGAGTATAATTGCTTTACAATGTTGTATTAGTTTCTGCCATACAACAAAGTGAATCAGCTATATGCACACACATATCCCCATATCCCCTCCCTCTTGAGCCTCCCTCCCACCCTCCCTATCCTACTCCTCTAGGTGGTCACAAAGCACCGAGCTGATCTCCCCGTCCCATGCAGCAGCCTCCCACCAGCCATCCATTTTACATTTGGTAGTGCATATATGTCAATGCTACTCCCTCACTACGTCCCAGCTTCCCCTTCCCCCGTGTCCTCAAGTCTGTTCTCAACATCTGCACATCTTTATTCCTGCCCTGCCACTAGGTTCATCAGTACCATTTTTCTAGATTCCATATGTATGTATTAGCATATGGTATTTGTTTTCCTCTTTCTGACTTACTTCACTCTGTATGACAGACTCTAGGTCCATCCACCTTACTACAAATAACTCAATTTCATTTCTTTTTATGGCTGAGTAATATTCCATTGTATATATGTGCCACATCTTCTTTATCCATTCGTCTGTCGATGGACACTTAGGTTGTTTCCATGTCCTGGCTATTGTAAATAGTGCTGCAATGAACACTGTGGTACATGTAACTTTTTGAATTATGGTTTTCTCTGGGTATATGCCCAGTAGTGGGATTGCTGGGTCGTATGGTAGTTCTATTTTTAGTTTTTTAAGGAATCTTCATACTGTTCTCCATAGTGGCTGTATCAATTTACATTCCCACCAACAGTGCAAAGATGCTCAACATCACTAATCATTAGAGAAATGCAAATCAAAACCACAATGAGGTATCATCTCACACCAGTCAAAATAGCCATCATCAAAAAATCTAGAAACAGGGCTTCCCTGGTGGCGCAGTGGTTGAGAATCTGCCTGCCAATGCAGGGGACACGGGTTCGAGCCCTGGTCTGGGAAGATCCCACATGCCGCGGAGCAACTAGGCCCGTGAGCCACAATTACTGAGCCTGCGCGTCTGGAGCCTGTGCTCCGCAACAAGAGAGGCCGCGATAATGAGAGGCCCGCGCACCGTGATGAAGAGTGGCCCCCACTTGCCACAACTAGAGAAAGCCCTTGCACAGAAACGAAGACCCAACACAGCCATAAAATAAAATAAATAAAGAAAGAAAAATTAAAAAAAAGAGTATACGTTGCTTATCTAAAATGTATATTAAAAAAAAAAAATCTAGAAACAATAAATGCTGGAGAGGGCATGGAGAAAAGGAACCCTCCTACCATTCTTTTCTTAATTTTAGACTTGAGAGGACAGAGCCAGTATGTTTGCCAGGATCCACCTTTTCTTTCATTTGTGGCTGTTATTTCACTCCCCAGACGTATTCTTCCCAACTGCTCTGTGCCAGTCCTGGTCCAGTTCGTCTCGTAGCATTTGTTTCACTTTTGTGGGTAACATTTTTGTCACAGGGTGAGGTTTCTTTGCTTATTTGGGACTTTTTTTTCCCCCTTTCAAGGTTGCATCAAGTAAGCCCATGCCATTCTGTAGAGTCGCCCTTTGTGACGGGGTCATCTGTGGTTTTCACCTGGCTACTCCCCCACCTTGGACCTCCCCTTTGGTCACCTGGCCCCTCAGTGCTGCTTGCTGCAGCCATCAAAGCCCACCTGCACGCTCCCCTCCTCACTTCCCCCTCCCTCCTCTGTCCTCCTCTCTCAGCCCAGGGCCTGCTTGCCTGCCCCCAGTGGGTAGAAATAGGCCCTGGGTAGCTGCTGGGAAGTTCCTGTCCTGCCCAGTCATTAACATCTGGGGGGACCCCAGGGCAGGAGCTTTCACCTCACAGAAGGCGATATGGTCCTTTCTTGGCACCTGGTCACAGGGGCAGAGGCAGGGGCGTTCCCAGGCTGATGGCTGGTCTGGAGGGAAAACTGCAGACACTATGGCAGATCAATCTCCCCTGGCCTGAGAGAGAACCCTGAATGTGCCATTTCCTGTCCTTTCCTGGGACCTTTGGGCTCCATGAGACACCTCTGTACCCTTATGAAAGAAGGATTCAGGGATGTCAAGCTACCTCAAGTTGGTTTCTGTGACTTAGGACCAAAAAGAACTGATCAGAATGACAGTTGGCCCCTCCTCTGTGAGGGAAGAGTGGCTCCCAGCCAGGGGATGAAATGGGGCCGAGTCGGAAAGGAGGGTGGGCTGAGGCTGGGTGGGCATCCTTCCAGCAGAGCCTGGCGTCAGGAGAGGAGGAGAGGGGAGAATGGGCTAGCTGGCTGGCACCTGTGTCTTGGATGGTCCTCCCTGGGTGGAGCCCACGCCCTGCCTCTCACACCCCCACTTGGGGCAGCATGAAGGAAGGATGGCCCAAGTCTTGGCATCACTCTGACTGGGTCAGACAGACCCCCATGGCATCAAAGAGTGACGTGTGCAATGGATCTGGCACACACAGTAGGTGTTTAACAAGTGGCAGAGAGACCTCCTGGTTATTGTGTCCTGAGTCATTCTGTCTACCAAAGCCGGCCCCAGACCTGGCCACCCTCTCCTTCTGGCAGGCTGTGTGTGCAGCCCCAGCCAGGGGGTGTACGGCCAGGCTGCACTCACAGCTGGCCATCACGGCCACATCTGTGTGGCCACAGCTGCCAGTCTTTGCTCAGTCCTGCTGGGCCCTGAGGCCTGGCCCTGGGGATTCAGGTGTACCTCTACTCTGGAACAGTGGGACTCTGACCTGCAGGTCACTTTGGCTTGGCCAATAGTTTGTGGCAGGCCTGCATTGTCTGCAGAAAGAAGGCACCCCAGAGGCTGGTGTGAGGATGAGACTACAGCTTCCGCCCTGGAACTGGTTGCTTACTTTGGGTTCTGATGTCCACTGGGCCCTGCCTTTGGGCATGTCCTTACCCTTCCCACTCCAGGTTGGACCTTTCCCTGAGTAGCCTTGACCTCCACAGGCCATGGCCCAGACACCCAACCATATGATGCCAAAGCCCTGGTCACTCCACTGCTTCCCTCTGTTCTGCCCCCAGACACTGTTAGATGGCATTCTTGGCTGGACAGAAACCCTCTCCAACTAGTTAAAGCACACAGGGCCTGAACTGGTTTACGTGGCAGGGGTGGAAGGGGGTGGTCCCCAAGAACATAGCTGGCCCACAGGGCTCAAACAATGACAGAGCTGGTCCTCCCTGCTCTTGCTTCTGCCTGTCTTAGCTTCGTGCAGGTTGACCACTTTGTCTCCTGCCTGGGTCTCCCTTTGCAATGGCAAAGATGGCCGTCAGTAGTTCCCAGTCTCTATCATGACCCCTCTTTCCTGTGCCCAACCCACAAATCTCAGGGAAGGATTCTGATTGGCCCTGCTCGGCAGATGACCATCCCTCAGACCAATCACTGTGGATGTGGAGACGGGGTTCCCTGATTTGCCAGACCCAAGTCACGTGGCCAACTCTGTGGCTGGGCAATGTGGGGCCCTGTGACAGATCCCCAGACCACAGACAGAGACAACAGCTGCTCACTGCAAACACAGACCCTGGCCTGGAACCACGAGCATGGCCTTCACCAGTGCCTGAAACTCTCCTGAGCATCATGTCAAATTCCCCATGTGCTGGTTGTGACTGCTGCCCTTTGAGTCCCACCCAAACGAATAAAGAGAGAGTAACATTATTGGGATAATCTTGAATCTGTTCTAGTAAACATACATGAACGTATGCCCCAAATGCTGGCCCTTTATTATTATTAATAAACAAAGCACTGGAGACTTTCTCTGTGACTGATGGACACCGAGGCCGAGAATGCGTTCTCCCTGGCACTTGGCTCCAGGTGAAGGGAACACACTGTGGCTGGGAACTGCCATCAGCCACTTCCAGTTTAATCTAGAATATTCTGGAGACATTTTTCAAGCTTCCCAGGGTGTGAGCAAAATCTGGGTTGGCAAAATTAGGTCAGGTAGGCTCAGCTCTGCTGATCCGTAGGAGGCGCGGGGTAGTGGCGCTGGGGTGCAGTGAAAAGAAGCTGAGAAGTTGGGCTGATTCAGTGGGAATTCTGTCTCGCACTTATGCAGGCACGAAGCCTCATTCTCAGGCAAGGGGGAGCCAGCACCTGCTGTGGCTGTGGCCTTGAAATGCCCTCAAAAGAGGCTGGAAGGAAAACTCTGAGCAGGAAGAGAGGGCCGGACTGCCTGACAGGACTACAGGTGGATGAGCAGGAATGCCTGCGAGCAGGGTGTCACAGGGTTCACTTAGCCTCAGGAAGACACCTCCAGGTACCACTTCCCAGGTACGGGTGAGTCAGAGCGCTTGAGTCCACAGACCTAGGGCAGCCCTCGGTAACCAGACACTCAGCAGACTCTGCAGTGCTGGCGCCCTGGCCTCCCCTGGCCTCGTCCGTCCCTTGCGGCCTGATGTTGTTGTAATAGTACCACCACACATTTACATAACAATTTTCTTTCCCAAGCACTTCCCACAAACATTGCCACCTCTGCCCTACACAGCATCTTACGCTGGAGGAAGAGATCCTGGGATCTGATCATCCTTCCGAGGCTGGTAGGGCTGGAACCCAGGCCTCTAGTTCTGCTTCTGCTGTTCTTTCTCCCCCAGAGGCATCCTGTTTGAAAAGACCCACTTGTACATAGGACAGCTGCCTGCCTCTGCCCTGCACTTCCCTGCAGGTCCCCCCGGATGACAGGGCCCAGCTGTTGACTCTGCAGAACTGGGATTCCTCCTTGCCTGGCTGCTGTCCTGCCCAGAGAGTGGCCATGGGCTTGGAGGCAGGTATCCACCAGGGTCTGGCCACGGCCCAGGCAGGTCTCATCCGTTATGCAGAGCTCTGTGTGGGGAGGGTGGGGAGTGGGCTGGGGGCGTGCTCACCATGGCCTCAGCTTGAGGAACTGCAAAATAAAGGGCAACGAGTCTAGTTTGGGCAGGGCATCGTGTGACTATCAGGCCGGCCTGTGAAAAATCTGCCTCAGTGTCCTCATCTGTAAAATGGAAAGAGACTATCTGACCTGCACAGGGTCAATGGGGTGATGGAGTGATGAAATAGATGTGAAAACCCAGGGGAAAAGCCGTGAGTCCCCTAAATAGAACAGGGGCAATGCCCACAGCCTGCAATTTGAGAAACAAGGCACACGGGGGACAAATGTCTTGTCCAGGGTTTTCTGTGGGAGGAAAGTGGGAGCTGGGGCCAGAGCCCAGCTTATCCAGCTTTCTGGAGATTCCTAGAGTCTGCTCCCAGAGTTTCTGCCCGGACCAGGTTCTACCAGGAGAGTCAGGCCACCTCGTCCAGGCAGAAACGCTGTCCAGGATCCCACTGTTCCGTGCCAGGCCCACGGGCCACGCTCTGGAAGCAACTGGAAACTGAAGGCTTGTGAAATCCTGCTTTCAATGCAGCCACGTTACTTTTGAAACTGTCTGGAAGGCTAGCGATAAAAATAGATGATCACACAGGCATTATTAAACTATTTATAGAATTTGAGAAAACCCCTTGAATTGCTCACGAAAAGATTTGGCCTATAATGGGGATTCCAGAATGACTCAGCCTGAAGCCCAAATCCACCCGCGACTTTGAACTTTGCCACAGATGAAGTCTTCAAAAGTCACATTAACATTTATGGGGCATTATCCCTCAGGGAAGCTGTAATGGTCGGGGGGGGGGGCACACATCTTTTATCAATCTGTATCCCAAAATGTTCACCAGACGACAGTTAAGCAACAGCTATAGGTGGGGCACGCAGCGAGAGCTGGGGCAGAGGAGAAGGCCTTGAGGTCCAGTGGGCTCAGGGAAGGCCAAAATTTGCATCTGTGAAATGGGGATACTGGCTCCTGCCCTACCTCTGGAGACCGTATGGGGATATGGATGTGGCAGCGATCGTCACGCCTGGTATCTTTTGCAAAGATGTGGATGGAAGCTGTTGGATGGAAGCTGTTCGCATCAGGCTCTGTCTGAACAGGCCCCGCTGTTGCAACATGCCATTCCCTTTGGTCCTACCCATCTGGACTTGATGTCTGCTCTGTGCTCAGCGCTGCAGGGGTTGGGGTGGCCCCAAAGGAAGCACTCAGGCTCTCTCGATGAGCCGAGAGCTCCAGGCCACAGACCAGATGGGGCCTCATGTTGTTCCAAGGAGCCTCGGGCCAACTCTGGGGGTGGGTGACGGGGGGTCGGGTGGGCAGGCTCCGAACGCTTTGGTTCCAGGCAGAGCCCCTCTTCTGGATCTGTTTCACATGGTGGAGGATATGCCCGAAATCGAGTTTGGAAAAAATAACTCTGTTGCTAAAAATGTTTGAAAACCACTGGTGTGTCAAGAGTATGCACCATGGCCTCTAAGCCAGACAGGCCTAGATCCTCAGACTCCTACCCAGCCCTCAGACCTCGGCAAACCCCAAGACCTCCCACAGTCTCACATTCTCCATGCGGGAAAGGGTAACAGGGCTAGACACAGCAAGAATGAAAATGGCCTGGCCGGGGAGAGACTCAATGGATGTTGGGCTCCTCCTCGCTTCCTTAGCCTTTCCCGGTTAGGGCCCAAGGACCTCCACAGCAGGTGTGATCTGTCTGAATTCCCACCCCTTGGCCACCCTAGAAAGGGAAGTTTCCTAGGGAAAATGGTAGATGCTAAGATGGGAAGCTCATCCTGCCCTTATTCATGTTTCCATTCATATTAAGGTGGATGGAAGGAAGGAATGATTCCTCATCAATACGGGATCCAACATGACCCAAGACAGAAGAGGGACCTCTGAGATCAGAAAGGGTATGTTATCCTTACTAAGAAGTCATCTAGCGGGAAGACCAGAAGACTTGCCTTTTTTGGGGCTATGTGACTTTGGGCAAGTTATTCACCTCATTGGGCCTCAGTTTGGTCATCCGCAAAATGAAGCCAAGTATACTTGTCCATCAGGCCCATGAGTGGTGGTGAAGATTGAATAAGGCAATGGGCATGCAATCACCGGGTGAGCTGAGAGTGCTCTACAAGACTGGGTGGTTGGTCCTCATGGATGGACCAGCAACGGTCCACCAGCCCCTTAAAGTCCAGCTTGGTCCTGACCTTGCACAAGGTAGTTGGCTCAATAGACCCTTCCTGAATTGATTCACGTGATCAAGAGCTGCTGGCCACCACTGGTCACTTTCCCCACCTGTGGTCTTGCTGACCAGACGCCTCCTGTCAAGCCACACGCTGGATGGTGGAGGAGGCGCCATCTGCTAGAGAGGGCTTGCCTAATCTCAGCACACTGGACATTTTGGACTGGATTATTCTTTTCTGCGAGGGGTGTCTTGTGCATTGCAAGTCTCTACCCACTCGATGCCGGTCGCAGTCCCCACCCTCGCTCATAGCTGTAGAAACCAAAAATATTTCAACATTTCCAAACGTCTGCTGGGGGCAAAATCACCCCCAGCTGAGAGCCACTGACTGGAGCGATCCCTTGCACACTCCTGCCCCCACTGGGGCAACTTATTAGGACCCAGCAAGATGCAGAGGTCCTTGAATAACACTGGGAAACAAAGCAGTGAGGGGCTCCATCTAGTGTAAGGCCTATGAGGGGGCACCCCTGCAACTGTCTTTAGAAACCTTCTAGGGGCTGCATAGGACACATACCTGCGCGCCAAGCAGCTACTTCACTGGGCTCAGAATGGAGCTCGCGCTAACTCAGCAGACACCGCAGCGGCGTGTATAACCTGCCCCTGCACCCAGTCCGCAGACTGTGGCCATTTCCCCTCTTGTGGATTATAGATACAGAATGATGGTTTAAAGAAAAGCACGGGCCCTTATGTGTGAGGATTCAAAACCCCAAGAGGGTAAAAATGATGTTTGGGCTCTGGCACTGACAGCTCTGTGCTTGGGTTGTGATGTCAGCTCTGTGAGCAAATTATCTTTCATCAGTCTGACTGTATTTTTAAATGTGAACAGCTTAGCACACTTAACGCTACTTATTTGGGGGTGCCTTGGACAACAGATAATTCAACTGCTTTTACCAGATGACACTGACAAATACTTCCCACGCCTGTGTCCCCAGATAAAAATAACGCCAGCTTGCTCACAGGTCTGCAGAAAGAAAGGGCAGGAAGCCGGAGGTACCAGTCGTGTCTGGCACCTCCCTGCTGTGCCGGCCCCTGGTGGCGCTGGCTCTGCTGCAGGCAGAGGAAGGGTTACCCAGGTGACATGTGATGTTCTGACTGTGTGAGAGGAGTGGAGAGGGCCTGGTGTAGTGTCCCTTCACAGGCCACCGGCTCTGCCTGCCACAGAAGGCTCTGCTTCCTTAGCAAACATCCAAGGAGAGTGCAGAGAGCACTGTGTGAGCTTGGGCAATCACCTGGCCTTGCTGAGCCCCATCTGGAGAACGGGTTCATACAACATGCCCTACTACCTGTCCTAGATACTGCGAGATCCAGATGCCTGAATCCTGTCCCATAGGGTAGAGGACGGCTGCAGACCTAGAAGCATGGGCCTCTGTGGAGTGAGCCCAAAGGCCCCTCTGTGCCCTACAGCATTTCCCCTGCAACCAGCATGCGTTTTGCCTGAGGGCGCCCCATCCACACTGCACCTTTAGAATAAGCCTTTGTTTCTCCAGCAACTCCCCAGTCAAACCACAGGGTAAAACATCAACTACAAATCACACTGGCACAGTTCAACTGATCAGAAACTTGCCCTTCTATGAGAAAAACCAGACTTAAGACAGGTGGGCTCTGAAGGGAAGAAAATTAGGGATAGTTTAGAAAATTAGGGGTAGCACCATGGGAAATCAGCTATAGGGTGACTGATCACAGGAGGCCCTGGAGTCTATGGGGGACTTTGACAAGGATATCGGGGACCCAGGCCAGGAAGGCTGTCAGTGCAGGCTGCTGACATGGCCCTTTTTACTCTGGGCTGGGCACATCTGACTCCAGCTGTCAGAGAAAAGCTTGGACAGTGTAAAGGATGGCCCTAAGGAAGCTGTAGGTCTCTAACTCAGAATTCCCATTGCACAGGTATCTCGAGAGCACTTACGAATATTCCAGAAGCCACGAGTACGTAAGAGAGGCGAGCCTGTTCTAATTCTAGGTCCTGCTCCCCAGTCAGCCTCGGGGTGCCTGCGGGGTGCACGTGTCCAACCAAGTGTGCAGGGCAGGATGAATGGGTATCACTGCGAGGTCAGATATGGTCGCTTCCTTAGGATAATGTTCACGCTGATAAGCTGCTTTCTGTTCTAACCACCTCCAGCAAGTCCCCTCTTCCTGTGCATAAACCCTCACGGATCCAAAGGCTAAAAAAAAGGCTGAGCGTGGAAATGTTTGCCATTTTCAAAAGTGGTCCCTCAGTAGGTGTTTCCCTCCTCTGCCCTAAGCCTGCCATTCCAGCACCAGCGCGTGAAAGATGGTGCCAGGCTTAGTTCTGTGGATGGCAAAGAAGTCGGCTTTCCCAAGGCATGGATGGTGAAGGTTCCTTCCTTTTGGGGGGAAAATAATTCCATTTTCCATAAGCATTAAACTCTGACACAAAGAGAGAGGGTCTGAAGTTCTTCCGCACACAGAATTCTGAGTCATCAAGCAAGTGACAAAAAAGAAGGGGTGCATACTCAAGTGCGGGACCCCATTCTGGGGATCCAGAGGGAGGCGATCTGGTCATACCCCCCAGGTTAGTAAGCTCCTGGGGAAAATACAACCCACATATTTGAAAGAGTTCAGAGAATACAAGCAGCTCTTTATAAGCCATTTTAAGAAACTTAAATAAATAAATAAAACTAAGAAGTGATTTTTTTCCCTCCCAACAAACATCTTCATTAAATGGAAGAATTCACTGCAAGCTTCTTTTAATCTGGGGACTCCTTACAACAATCCTGGCTGAATGAAAAGGTGATATACAGGCTCGCATGTGTGGTGGCCCGTGAGACGGCCCATTTCTCACCAACTGCAAGTTATCATAACCCAAGGGATCTGAAGACCTTGGAGAAATGAGGTTGGGGAAGAAGCAAAGGCCCACAGGGATGCTGGCAGAGAATGGCGATTACCCAGGCACTTAGGGCAGCAGATGGGCCTCCCTCCAGCACCTAAGTCCTGGTTGGATATGCCATCCTTCAAGGAGAAGGCAACCTTACAGGCTGAGGATCAAAATACCTGGCCTGGAGTAATGCCAATTGCCTCCAAAACATGGCTTCTTCCTAACGTGAAAGTAACATCAGGTAAAGCCAACACAGGAAGTGAAGGCAAAACTAACCACTTGTGATTTCTGTGGTCTCTGTCATGGATCCCCACATAGGACTCTAGCTGGTGAATTTAGAGTCTACAGCCATCCATCCCTCCATCCATCCATCCCTCCCTCCCTTCTCCCCTCCCTCTCTCCCTCCCTCCATCCCTCCCTCCACAGATGGCAGATACTGACTCTCACGCAGTGTACTCTGGGGGCCTGGGGGAAGGGGTGTCTTAAGCTGCGTTCTGAGATCTGCTGAACAATCAGGAAAACCTACAGAGTTCTGACAAACTCTGGGTCTGACAGGCATCTCCAGAGGGCATCTGCTTCAATCCCACCTGCTTTCAATCATCCTAGGTGGTTTGTAAAGCTGTCCTATTTTTAAAGCTATTCTGGGAAGAATGTCCCCAAACTTCCCTCTGCTTCCAAGTTTTCTCTCTACCCACTACCCCAAGCAGTTGACTACTGAAAAGTCAGCCCCCTGTCTAGGCCAGAGCCCCCATCTCTGGAACCACCAGCCAAAGCTCACCCCTCCTGGTCTAAGGCTCTTCCCCCACTTGCGGAGGCCTTCTGGGGGAGCCTGCATTTGCTGGGTGGGAGTTTAGCTGATGCCTTAGCTCTGGCTCTTCCCGCTTGTTCCATCTTTCCATCAGTCTGTGCTAGAATGCTGGCTGATTCCTTGCCTGACATGACTTTAGACTGTTTACAAGCTCACTCTTGCCTTCAGTTTTGTGCCTGGCTGGGAGGAATGAATCTGTTGAGGGAGCAGCAAAAAATAAGAGCAGGGACTTCCCTGGTGGCGCAGTGGTTAAGAATCCGCCTGCCAATGCAGGGGACACGGGTTTGAGCCCTGGTCCGGGAAGATCCCACATGCCGCGGAGCAACTAAGCCCGTGCGCCACAACTACTGAAGCCCGCGCGCCTAGAGCCCGTGCTCCGCAACAACAGAAGCCACCACAATGAGAAGCCCTCACACTGCAACCAAGAGTAGCCCCTGCTCGCCGCAACTAGAGAAAGCCCGTGCACAGCAACAAAGACCCAAGGCAGCCAAAACTAAATAAATAAATAAGTAAATTTATTAAAAAAAAATGCAGCATATTTAAAAAAAAACAAATGAGAGCAGTATTGTCCATGTATCTCTATGAGGAAGGAGTGGGGAGCAGGAGCTGAGCTAGGGGTTAGAGCGGGCACCCCTGTGGCATTTCTGTGGGGGGCTGAAGGTCACCCTTTGCCCCCTAGTCAGTAGGCCCAAAGGATCCAGAGGTGGTACAGATGGTGATGGTGAAGAAATCTTCCACAGAGCAGGAGAGAAGGTAATAGGAGCAGAGGGGGACCCCCGACTCAATTGTGCTCCATTTCTGGTGTCCCACTGCCAGTCCTGTGCAGGCCTGGGTGGCTGGGAGACCCTCTGAGCTTCTTATCTGTAAGGCTGGGCTGAGCCCTCACAGTCCCTGCAAGCTGGGCATTGGCTGTCCTGAAATCAGGCCCTTCCGAAAAGCCTTTCCCCATTTTCCCGGGGAAATGACTGGACCTAATGGCACTCAAATCTAACAAGATTGGGGCAGGCTGACTTTTTTTGTTTGTTTCTGTTGTTTGTTTTCTGTTTTTATTTTTTGGCTGTGCCGTGCTGCACGTGGGATCTTAGTTCCCTGACCAGGGATCAAACGTGTGCCCCTTGCATTGGAAGCATTGGAGTCTTAACCACTGGACCTCCAGGGAAGTCCCCCAGGCTGACAGTTTGAACTTCTCCATTATTCCTGCTTGGGCATTTACATGGTGACCTCAAAGAAGTATTTGGGAGTGATTTTTAGGGAAAACTAGATCATTGAAGAGGAACTTCAGCCAGGCTAATGATTAACAAGAAAAAGGGGAGGGAGGGGTAGGTAAGCAGCCCACTGGAGCCTGTACCATGCAGTATGCCACCCTCCTCCAAGGTATTCTGTTTACTGAGAGATCGTCATGGAGGCAGGAAACATTTTGTCAGAAATACCACGCACAAAATATAGTGGGCGCTAAATACTTAATCTTATTGGCACCACCTACAGAAGCCGGAGTTGTGGATGGCTGTGGGGAAAAGGTCTGAGTTATATAAAGCCGCAGGGAGCAAAGATAGCCCTAGGCGCCCATCCCAGGCTCTCTGTCAGTTTTCCGGAAGCTGAAATTTAAGCCTCACCAAGGAATGAAATGCTAAAATGACACCGTTTTCCCATGAAATGTCAAGAGGTTCGGAGGCGATGGGGCTGCAGCCTGCCCCTCCCTGTTTCTCCGTCCCAGAAGCCTCCTCATTTACAAGCATAATTAATTGCGTCCTGGTGCCCTGCTAGCCTGGGAGAGGATCCTGGGGAGAGGTGCAGGGCCCCAGCCTGCCATGCTATGGGGGTAGCTAGCCCATTACTCATCGGCCACCCATTCATGACGCTCGATAATTAAAAACACAGGTTCTGCTCTAAAGCAAGTGGCCTTTTAAACCATTTATCTTCATTATCTTAAGATTTCATACAGTCTCATGGTTTCAAATGCCACTGAATGGCTCTCAGAGGCTTATCGCTGTCCAGATCACTGTACCTAGGACTCCAGCCACCCACTCCACACGACCACTTTCTATTATGCATTTCAAACATGCTGTGCCTAACGGTGAACTCCTGGTCCTGCCCTCCACACGCTGCTCCCACGTGATCGTTCCCATCTCAGTGAGTGGCCACCCCCTCTTCCAGTTGCCCAGGCCCCAAACCTTGGATCATCCTTGACGCCAACATTTTCTCTTGCACCCACATTCAGCCTTTCAGTGAATCCTGTTAGCTCTTCTTTCAAATTTGCTCCAGATTCTGCCCTGTCTCTTCCTAAAGCCTCTTCCTAAAGCCTTCAAGCTGGCCTCCCTGGGTCTACCTCACCCTTTCAGACTACTTTCAACCTGGCAGCCTGAGTGGTCCCATTAAAATCTAAGCCAGATCTTGTACTTCCTGTGCAAAACCCTCTGAGGTGTCCCATCCCACTCAGGGTAGATGCGACGTCCTCACGACAGCCTGCAGATCCTGCACAAGGTGGGCCCTGCCATGGCTCTGACCTGATGTCCTCCCACAGTCCCCCCACCCACCCACCCCGCCAGCTCCTCGCTCCCCACCCCTCCCCCCTCCCCCTGGCCCCCATGGGGTAGGTACACTCTGGCCTCAGGGCCTTTGCACTGCTGTTTCCCTTTGTCTAGGATGTTCCTCTGGTGCCACATGGGTCACTCCTTCAGGTCTATCGAAAGGTCACCTTGGTGAGCTCTTTCCCAATCGCCCTATTTAAAACTGTGCCCCAAGACGCCTGGCTTCATCTTCTTCCACAGTCTCATCCTAATTTACTTACTGACTGATCTATTGTCTGGATGCTCTTCACCTCCCTCCTCACTAGAATATGACTCCGTGAGAGCAAGCTGTATGGACTGTTTTGTTCATCACTGAATCCCACCAGAACCCAGGGCCCAGCCCAGTGCCTGGTACACAGTAGGCCCTTAATAAATATTCATCAAATGTTTTACGAATGAAGTTGCCTAAACTTTTGTTAGAGGGACAGGAGCAGACCCACGAAATGAAGCTAAGAACGCCAGATAGCAAAAGCCAAGTGCCCAGGGAGGGCGTAGATCAGGCTCCAAGGAGAGAGGATTCCAGGAAATCTGGAAAAGTGGATGGAATACAAACAGGGTCAACTGGACCCGGGGAAGACACTCAACAGAGCAGCTCAAGGAAAACAAAGCCACAACAATAAAAGCTACAGTGAATTCAGTGACAGGCTTCGGAGAGGATGGGAAGATGCCGGGATTCAAGTGCTTGTCCTCAGGCGATCTGGGTGAGCCACAGCACATTCCTGTCTGCAACTGTTCGTTTTACAGAAGAGGAGACCCTCAGGGCGGGGCTGGGAGGGGGCAGTTTCCACCTAGCATAGGGGTGGGGTGGGTAGGGAGCCTGACTCTGGGACCTGGCCACTCTCCTCTTCTCTCTGGGTCTCCAGTGGCCCTGACTGTGGCTCTGACCGTTTGTCCAGAACTTGTGTTTCTCCTACAGAAGGAAATGAAACGAAACCGCAAAAATAGCTTGAAAGAGCACTGGCCTCAGACCTAGATCCCAGACCCAGCTCTGCCTCTCGGTATATGGCCTTCGGCACCTCCTCACCCCTCTCTGGCCTCAGCTTCCTTATCGGTCCAGAGCGTGGCTCTCACAGTCTGATCGGCTGGCGAGGCAGAAAGCTTCAGAGTTACCTGAAGACAGCTCGCTGTCACCCGCTCTCTTGGCTTGAGCCATTGTAAAGGGTTTGCACAATGCTCCCCTTCCTCCCCACGTCTGCTCGTGACCTCAGAGACGTGACATTCCTGGGAGGCCTGCTCCGGTAGCCAAGGCTCTCCTGGGCCGATGGTGTGTGCAGGTAGACAGGTATGGGGACACAGGGGAACAGAGATCGGGAAGCCTCAGGCCCTGTGGCAGGAGAAGGGACACTGGGGACACCAGGAGGTGGGCTGGCAGGAGAAGGGACACTGGGGACACCAGGAGGTGGGCTGGCCCACCGAGCCACCGGGAGGACGTGTTCCCCCACACAGACGGGGCCTGTGACGTGCCTCTCTGACTTCCAGGGTGGCGACTGGAGGCGCCCTGGGCTCCCGCCGGGCGGGGTCTGGAGTGAGAACTTCAGAGCCAGAGTTGGCTGCATTCCTCTGAAATCCCTGGCCTTGGAGAAAGAGAGCTGCCGGTCACGTCCTCCCCGGCATGTCTGCCTCTCTGGAGAGAGCTGGCCCCGGCCCCTGGCGGCTGAGGCCGCCCCTCCAGCTCCCGGAGCTTTCTCAGTCTTTCAGGAAACGTCTCCAGACCTGGTGGGGTGCGTGTATGGGGGGGGGGGGGTGGGGAGGGGGTCGCTCAGCTGGGCCCAGGCCAAAGGGCTCTGCGGGGTGTCCTGTGGGACTTGGCAGCCTGCCCCTTGGTGACTCAAGCCTGTGGGTCGTCCCTTCCCCACAACAACCCCTTTGAACTCAGGAACGTTCCAGAAGCAGCTTTCTACCCCTAAGGCCATGAGCAACACCTTCCGCAGTTCCCCCTTGCCATGAGATCTTTGTTCACTGTCCCCGTCGGCTTGAAACTTCCTCTATATTTAACTTCTGGCCAAGTGACCCTGGGCAAGCTACTTCCCCAGTCTGGGTCTCGGAAAGGGAAGGGCTGGACTCCCAGGCCTCAGGTCCTTAGCTTCAGCCTTTCATCCTTGGGAAAGGTGGCTCATCCTTCAAGGCTCACCTCTTCCACAGGACCATGAGACCCTTGGGGCAGGAACTGCCTTCATTCCATTTCTGTCCCCTCCCAGACATCTAGGAGACAGCCCTGGGCACTGAAGGAGTTTCACAGATGCGAACTACACCCAGTTCTGCTTTGTCATTGCATGGCCTGCTGCCAACCCAGCTGAAGACTTTCTTGCCCTCTGAATCCCCTGGAGCATCACTGAGGGTCCCAGTCTCAGGGCTCTCACCAGATACAGCCATGGGTATATGTGTCTTATTTTCCCTACCAGATTAGGAGGTCTAACTCAACCCAAGCAACAAGACAGATCTTGGTGTTCTGTTGGTGGAATGTACCTTATCAGTAGATTGCGGTTAACCTTACAACAGCCCCATGGCAGTGGCACTGTCATTATCCGCATTTAACAGAAGAGAAATCTAGGCCACAGAGAGGATAAAAGTATCCTGCCCAAGGTCATGAGCTTGTAGTGGCAAAGCTGACATTGGAAGCCCAGGGGTCAGGCTCTAGCATCTACACTCAAACACTGCCCTACAGTCTACTGGGTCTCTCACTATGTCTAGTCTTCCCAACAGAGCTTTAAGCTTCTTGACAGCAAAAATCAGTCCTTGATCTATACTTCCAGTGTTGTTCGTCTTTCTCAAGACCTCTTTGGATATTTCAGGTTCTTTGTGATTCCAGGTACATTTTGGAATCAGCCTGTCAGTTTCTACTAAAAAGCCTGCTGGGATTTTGATTGGGACTGTGTTGAATCTATAGATCAATTTGGGAAGAACTGACATTTTAACAATACTGAGTCTTTCTTATTTTTTTTTTTTTTCTATTTTAAAATTTATTATTTATTTATTATTTTTATTTTTGGCTGTGTTGGGTCTTTGTTTTTGTGTGAGGGCTTTCTCCAGTTGCGGCGAGTGGGGGCCACTCTTCATCGCGGTGCGCGGGCCTGTCACTATCGCGGCCTCTCTTGTTGCGGAGCAGAGGCTCCAGACGCTCAGGCTCAGTAGTTGTGCCTCACGGGCCCAGTTGCTCCGCGGCATGTGGGATCCTCCCAGACCAGGGCTCGAACCCGTGTCCCCTGCATTGGCAGGCAGACTCTCAACCACTGCGCCACCAGGGAAGCCCAATACTGAGTCTTTCAATCCATGAACATGGTACGTCCCTGATTTATATTTGATTGTATCTCCACAGTCCTGCACATGGGGCTAGACCCGTGGTATTAGTGCACATGAGATAAATTGAATGGAAACACAAATTCTTTTCACTATTACCCCTGAATCCAAGCAGGACCCTGTGGGACTTCTGGGCATGGAAGCCCTTCTGTGTTCCCCATTTCTTGTTTGTAGGGAACAGACTCCAGCCTCCATGACCTTCCCCGAGTTCCAAAGGGCAGGTTCAAACAGTTGCTAATCAGGGAAGGGAGGGGATGCAGAGACAAGGGAAGAGCAGTCAAGAAACAATAGTGTAGCTTTGGGGCGGGGTCCTGGTTCCACCTGAAGGGATACATATAACAATATCTTTGAGCTCTTCTACAGAACTAAAACCCCCAACAAATGGAAGACATTGATGACTTGATGAAGCATCCTTCATTCCAGAGAGAAGGTCACAGTTTTGATAACCTCAAGAACCAGAAAAGCTCATCAGAAGACCACCAGAGCCCAGATTAAAGGAATGCCAGCCCTGCACACACCCTGATCCTTATCAGCATCCCTGCCCTTGAACCATTGTTATAAAACTCCTCACCAAATCCCCCCAGCCTGAGACACACAGTTTTGAGGGCATTAGCCTGCTGTGTCCTCCTTTGCCTGGCAAAGCAATAAAGCTATTCTTTTCTACTTCACCCAAAACTCTGAGATTCAACTCGGCACCGGTGCACAGAGGATGACTTTTCGGCATCACCCCAAGCAAAATCCAGATGAATCACTGCCAGCGTTATGAGCAGGTACTGAGGGTCAGTACTATACTAAGCCCTTTGCATATATTACCTCATTTAATCCCCCAGGGACCCTATGGAGTAGTATTATTATTATCCCCACTTTACCAGCAAGGAAATTGAGGCTTAAAGAGATTCAGAAATTCATCCAAGATCAGACAACTAGTAAAGGAGAGTTGGGATTTGAACCCAGGCCTGCTGGACTCCCTACTCCACGCTATCACCTACCACATTATAAGAAAATAAAAACCAGTGAATATATCTCCAAACCCAAAGAAAATGATCTGGGGCTTCTCACTGGTTCAGTACTCCCTGCTAAGGAGGGGGCTGCAGAAGTAATGGAGGGAAGGTCCACGTGACTCTGCTGCGGGAGGACGAGGGTCTGCAGCCCAGAAGCACCCCACCCACCCCCGCATGCACACACCCACTCTCTGCCACCTCTGCCATGCTCAGCACAGCGCATGCCCTCCTGAGTCTGCCCAGGGTCTCCCAGGCTGAGGGGCCTACTGTGAGAGGGTGGGCAGGGGGCTCTTTTGGCATCACTATCTAGGATCCTTCGTGGCCTATCCTGAAGTCATCATACTTGCATTTATCTCAGCCTTCCTAGCAGGCGTGTCCACTTTGGGCCTGCACCTCCTGGGAAATGATGAGTTCATCTCCATCCTGTGCAACAGAACAAGTGTTTCCTTTTAATTTTCCTATAATGACCTGTCCAAGGGCGACCCCTGAGTCTCTCTGTTCCGGGATTTATGGTGATGGTGATGAGGTCTATATTCTCTCCCTATTGCAGTCACATCTCTGCCTCTCCCAGACTCAGGAATCTTATCTACAAAGGCTATCGTTGTACTTTCTGGCTGTTCCCATTGCTCCCCCGGACGTCCTTCAGCTCCATGAATTCTTCCTGGCAACGTGGTCACGGAAGGGCAGGTGTGCAGGCAGGCAGGGCAAAAGTGCTCCAGGTGTGGTCCTGAGATGCTCAGGAAAATGGGAGGAACACGGTCCCAGGACTTACTACTGGCACTGACGTTGATTTACAGGCAAGGACACTGAGGCCAGGGAGGAGTGACAGCTCACTCACTCTTCTTAAGAGTATGGGGCAGAGCAGGACCTAGAACTCAGCATCCTGAGTCCTGGCTGAAGCCTTGGTGTCTGTCCCTCCTCAGGGGGCAGAAATGTGCTTTATACATGAGGTCCTCAGAATGAGGCTCTGTCCCCAAAGTCAGGGTGCCCTGGTAACTGAGCAGGTTCCAAACCTTTCTGACCTTCCTCCTGGAAAGAGACAAAAGTTAAAAACTCAGGTTTGGGACTTCCCTGGTGGTGCAGTGGTTAAGAATCCACCTGCCAATGTAGGGGACACGGGTTCGAGCCCTGGTCCGGGAAGATCTCACCTGCCGCAGAGCAACTAAGCCCGTGAGCCACAACTACTGAGCCTGAGCTCTAGAGTCTGTGAGAAACAACTAATGAGTCCGTGTGCCACAACTACTGAGTCCACACGCCTAAAGCCCGTGCTCTGCAACAAGAGAAGCCACTGCAATGAGAAGCCCGCGCACCGCAACGAAGAGCAGCCCTGGCTCACCACAACTAGAGAAAGCCCGGGCAGCAACAAAGACCCAACGCAGCCATAAATAAATAAATATTAAAAAAAAACAAACCGGACTTCCCTGGTGGTGCAGTGGTTAAGAATCCACCTGCCAATGCAGGGGACATGGGTTCAAGCCCTGGTCCGGGAAGATCCCACAAGCTGTGGAGCAACTAAGCCCGTGCGCCACAACTACTGAGCCTGCGCTCTAGAGCCCGTGAGCCAAAACTATTGAGCCTGCATGCCTAGAGCCCGTGCTCCACAACAAGGGAAGCCACCGCATTGAGAAGCCTGTGCACGGCAAGGAAGAGTAGCCCCAGCTCGCCGCAACGAAAGCCCGCGTGCAGCAACGAAGACCCAACACAGCCAAAAATAAATAAATAAATAAATTTATATTAAAAAAAACCCCAACAACTCAGGTTTCTCCTCCCCAACCTAAAGGTCAGAGGGTCAGGCATCCAGTTGTCCCCTGTGGGTGTTATCACTTGGAGATTTTGCAAAGGGGGAACTCCTGGCTCAAGGTCCAAGAAGCTGCTTTCCCAGAGCAGGATGTCATGCGCAGCAGCGTCTGGCTCTCCCCTCACCTCCTGCTGAGATCCTCCCCTTCAGGAGAGGTGATCAAGACAGATATCCCAAAGCATGCAAGCCGGGCCTCCCAGCCCTCAGCTTCCCCAACCTTTCTGCTTTGCCAATCCCCTCCAGGGCAGCGTGTGGGGAGTGGGAGACGGTGGAGGGAGCGGGGGTGGGGACAGAGGAAATACCATTTATAGCGGGAGTCCTTCATCTAAACTGCAAACCGTCCTTTGGAAGAAAAGCAGACAGCCAGACAGCGTGCAGCCAGACGCATGCTGCCTGGGAGATGGAATGCGTAACGTGGCAACACACACACACACACACAAGCGTGAACACACATACACACACACGCATGTGCATGCATACATGCGCACACACACAGACACCCCCCTCCCGGCCCCCCCCCCCCCCGCCCCTTCTTCCTTCCCAGGAGGGAGAGAACTCAACCAGGAGAGGAGAGGAGAACCGAGGAGCTTATCATGATCTCTTGTTGCCACACCTGGTTTGGGGGCAGCTGTGTTTAAGGCCCCTTGAGTGGAGGCATCTAAGGGCTGGAGTCAGGCTGCACAGCCCCAAGTATAAAACCACCCTGTAGATAGATAATGACCTGGGAAAAGCCTCACAGTTTTGCTTTTCTGAGAGATATGGGCCCCTTCTCTCCTTTCCTTCCTTCCTTTTGATACTTAAGATGTGAACCGATGTGGCCACAGTCCATGCCCGCTGGGTCCCCCTCCTCTGCCCACCCCTCACAAACAGTAAGGACCGGGGTGGGGGCAGATCTCAAGCATCTGTCTCTTGCACCCCTCACAGCTGCTGCCAGAGAGCCAGTGAAAAGCCCTGCTGTTATCCTGACCCCAGCCCCGCCTCTGCCTCAATGGTCTGGAGGCCCCCCAGACAAAGTCCCATCTCCAGGGCCCCTCCCAGGCTGCTGGCTGAACCATATGGATGGGCTATGGTGGCCAGCAGGACACAGACTGACAGGGTATGAGAAGGGAGATTTACTGCAGTGCAGGGAGGAAAGGGACTCCAGGTCATCCAGTTCACACCCTGCCCCCAGAAGAAGGCTTTTATAGAGTCAGCGGTTGTGAGGTGGAGGTGGCAATGATCATGGTGGAGAGAGGAGGAAAGGCCCCTTGGGCTGGTTTGGGGTGAGGCCGAGGAGGGAAGACAGCTGGGCTGGGTCCTTCCTCTCCCTTCAGCGTTCCAGGCTTGGACTCTCTGCCCCAGGAATTCTGATCTTCTAGCTAAGAGTAGGTAAGGTCAAAGGAGAAACACTGACTTAGGATGGCACCTTGCACTGATTCAGGCCCACGTCCCTCTAGTTTCTGCTCAGCACTGGAAAACTGCATAATGACGGCAGTAATCCTTAGCATATCTGGGATTTATTGAGTGTTTACTATATGCCAGGCACTGCTTTAAATCCTTACATGCAGTGCCTCATTTAATTCTCATAATGACTCTACCATCATCCCCATCATGCAGATGAGGACACAGAGAGAAAACGATCAGGTCCCTTGTCCAAAGTCGCCTGGCCCGTGAGCTCTGGAGCTGGGATTTGAACTGAGGCAGGAACATAGCTCCTGGGTCTAGCTAGGCTCTTACGATACTCACTGCTGGGCCCAGGAGGCCCTGTAAGTATCTGCTCAAGTATTAGGTTCAAGCAGAGCCAGATGGCCCTCCAGTCCCCAGTATCGGGGGTCAATTCTGCCCCTTGAGGGGGGCTGGAGAGAGACCTTAGGCTTGCAGCCCCTCCCAAACACCAGAAACTCCCCTTCTCTCCAGCCTACATCAACTTGCTCACTCGCCCTCTCATTTCCTCCCCCCACCCTCCCATGCTGTGTGGTTTTGCACAGGTATATCCAGTCCTGCAAAGGAGGAACAGGCTTTAGAACAAGGGAGAACTTCAAAGATCATGAATAAGCTATTCAAACTCTCTGAGCCTCAGCTTCTTCATTCATAAAACCTGGCAGGGTTGCTGTGAGAATGATCTTAACCCATAACTTCTAAGTGAGATGCCTGGGGCTATGGTTCTCAAGCTTGACTGCAAGGTGGACTCACCGGGGGAAAGCTGAACAACGCTGGTGCTCGGGCCCCGCCCCCCAGAGATGGTGATTCAATTGGTCAGGGGTGCGGCCTGGGCCCTGGCATGTCCAGAGCTCCCAGGTGTGGCCAAGGTACACGGTAGAAACTTGGTAAAGGGCAGCTGCCCCTGATGCGGACACCGAGATCACAGCTAGTTCATGGCAAAGCCAATGAACCACAGCCTGGTTGTGAGTCCCAGGCAGTCTCTTCAGAACCCCCCCAGTTCCTCCCCCTGAGTTTGGTTTTTGGGAATGCTCGCTTTTGAAAGCCTTTTACTCTCCTTGATGACCTGATGATTGGGCCAGGCTCCTTGTCCATTTCAGAGGACCGTGAACTATCTGCGGGGGGACGGGTTTCTGCAGGTGGTGGATGTGTGCACGGGGGGAAATCCTCCCCCCTCCCCGCCTGGAGGTGCCAGGAGCCCCCCCAGAGTGCGGGCAGCAGTGGAGGGGCTTCAGGGTGCATCAAGACCACTTAGACCACTTCATGAAAGGGCATCCCAAGTCAGCTTCTGCTTTTTGTAAATTATTTTCCTAATTTTGTAGTTACTTAAAGCAGCCATAGCTGAGTTCAGGTTTGGAGCCCCACAAGAATGAGAAATATCAATAATCTATGAGCTCTTCCTGCATTTCTGTGAGGTTTAATAAAAGAAAGAGAGGGAGGGAGGAAAAGGAGAGAGGAAGGAAGGGAGGGAGGGAGGAAAGAAGGGAGGAAGGAGGCAGCGAAGAAGGAAGAAGTGAAGGAAAGAAAAGAGAAAAGAAATCCACCCCAAGGTCTGGTTTTGCCAGAAGCAAGGAACTGAAGGCAAAGCGACCCAGTGTGGAAAACCTGATGCTCACAAGTGCAGCGAATGGCTGAGGGCTGAGGGCTGGTCTCTTTGGGGTTTGGTGATCAGGAAGGATGGGAGAAATTGGAGGCGAGCACTTCTGAGAGTGAGGACGATGTATGTGAGAGCATGTATGTGAGAATTTGTACACACACACACACACACACACACACGCACATATGCATGCTTGCTCTGCCCAAGCACCCTGTGCTCTCTGGGCTGATGCATGTTAAACAAAGCAGGTCCCTGCAGGCTCCTGAGTGAAACACGCCGAGTCCCTCTTTCTTGCTTCTTATCTTCCAAGCCCCCTCGTCCCCAGTGCGCACTTCCCTCCAATAACACCACCTCCGGTTTCCTTGCACACGATTCTCTCCTGCTTTTTACTTTACTCATGCTCATCTGTTTGCCTAGAAAATGTCCCTCTACACACACTTGTTCATCTGGAAGCTCCCACCCAGCCACTGAGTGCCCCTTCCTCTGGGCGCCAGCCTCCAGTGCCCCCCGCCCGTGCATTCTTCCTTCCCCAGCCGCTCAGGCGGTCTGCTCAGGCCTCTAGTACAGCACTCAGCACGCTGGTTGGCAGTTCCTGGTTTATCTGTGTGCGGCGCCCGTCAGATTAGGAGGAACCCAATGGCGGCAGAGGGTCTCTCCCATTTTTCCACTAGCACGCTGCCTGGCATGTAGCAGATGCTCAGCTAATAAATGAATGACTCTCTGGTGTGGAAAAGGCCACCGATCAGTCCGCACATGGAGCTATGTAAGACGCACAGAGGGTGCATAAGAGAGAGAGCATGCGAGCCGGCGCACGGGAGCAAGTGGGGGTCAGGCAGCTGGGAGTGTGTGCTGCCCTGGTGACTAAGGTCAACGTTCAAGAGGGCAGGGGTCAACGTGCTGCGCTCGGCTGCAGGCAGCCTGTGGCGGGCTGGCAGCTGGGACACTGAATTCCCATCGAGTGGGAGGAAGCATCTCCAGCCAAGAGAACAGAGCGGGAAGGCTGGGCTGGGCTGGAGACCCAAGCTGTGAAGCCACCAGTTAGTGTTGGGCTGAGACCCGCAGCCCCAGGTTCGGGAGTGCCCTGGCCCCGCTCCCCAGGCCTGGGGACAGCCGGGTACCCAGGTGAACTGTGCTGTTTTGGATACCAACCAGGGCCCTGGGCCTGGGCTCCAGGATTTCTTGGACCTGTGAAATTTGAGGGTTGCCAGTGTTTTATTTTGTTAAGGATGTTTTTAAAAAAGTTTTCATCCATCATTTCATAAAAGAGAGGACAATTTTAATGCCAAGATAGTAGGAAGGATGCAGTCTCAGAATAATGGCCAGTCCTTCCCGGACAGGGCCGTTGGCAGCTGTTCAAATCACGCCATACATGAAGCACGCTGCTGCAGCCTGTGGTGTAGACCAGCTTTGGTTTGAGGCCTGGCACCCAGGAACCGCTCAGTTAAGGCTCTCCCAGCTGGTACTCGTATCTAACAGGCCTCCTTCCACTCCCTCTTCCGGGCCGAGGCACTGAGTGGCCTTTTAGACCTGGGCAAGGAGGGCAGCACAGTGAGTGCATGACTCATTAATGGGTTAGGACACGGGACAGGTGAACGTCAACTGGGGAAAAAGGAGAAAACCCTTTGTAATCTGGGGTGTGCTGGGAAGGCGGGCCCGGGCAGGGGAGAAGCATGTACCCAGCAAAGCTCCCCACTTCCCAATCCTGCCCCAGCTGGCTCTGGTTCCCCAAATCGGGCAGCGTGGTAGCCAGTGGAGGAGGGGTACGGCAGCTGCCCTGGGCCCCAGGCGCCGGGCATTCCTCCTCTAAGCTCCCCATGCGTCCCCGGCCCCGTTTGTAAGGCACAGGGAGCCAAGGAGTCTGTGTGGCCCCGCCAACTCAGCCTGGAGGCCCCAGGAGGGAACCCAAGCCCGAGGCGAAGGGGAGCCGCCCTCCCATGCCAGCCCCAGGAGCTGCCGCCTGCAGCTTCCCAGAGCCCCTGGCATCTGACCTGTGGCCCTGTGGGTGCCCCGAGGGCCTGGGATCTAGCCAAGGAACGAAAAGCTGAATGCCGAGAGGGCCTTGGGGGTGGGTGGTGCTCATGCCCCCCGGGTGCTCGCTGCGCGCTTTAAATAGCTCAGCTTCTCTCAGCCTAGCAGCCCCGTCAGCCCTGCCAGCTCCTTCTCGCACTTTCCACACCAGAGACGGCTGATTTCCAGGTCAGGATGGGGAGGGGGTAAGGGGACAGAGTGACCTGGCTGTCTTGGGCACTGGGGGTTCGGAAAGGAAAGCAGAGTTCCCCCTTGTTCCTCTGTGCTCTGTTGGACTTCAGCCTCCACGCCAGGCAAGTGCCCGGAGCCCCTGATGGGTAAGCCTTCCTGTCTCCTGGGAGAAGTGGGTGCCCAACCCAGGCCACCTTCTACTTGGCAAACCTGCGACCAAGCCCCACACCCGCAGACAGCCTCTGCCGCCTCCCTTCCTGCCCTGCCCCGGGTCCAGTTCCCGCAGGGCCCACTCTTGGCGGGGCTATGACCTACCACTGTCCCCAACTCCCCCATGACCCCCCTCCTCCCTGCTGCTCCCCGCCAGGTTCCTCTAGCCCCGGCCTTTCTTCAGCAGCCCCGGCATTCACAAACCAGTCTAATCATCACAACTGCTTTCGTTTATGTGGCACTTTGCAGTTCACAAACTATTTTCACGTCCTTATTTCATAAGAGATTTCCGACCACCCTGAGCAATGTGCAAGGCAGATATAAATAATCCCCATTTTACAGCCAACAAGACTGAGAGCCAGAAATATTAGGGGATGTATCCAAGTTCATATGTCAAATTACTGATACAATCGAGACTGAAACCCAGGCCTTAACCATTTGCACTGCCTGAAGAATGTTCCCTCTTGCCACCCCCCTCCCCCCTTCCTGCTCTTTGGCAAGAGGGAACACGGAGGAACATTGACAGGAACATAAGACAAGGGGGAGGGGAGGGCAGGGCCACATGTCTTCTCTCCCAGGCCCTGAACCCTGCTGCTGGCTCCATAGGTCACTTTCACAACCCAGGACAAAAATCTCCCTAGATATGGCCTCAGACCGCCTGGCTCCAGCCACCCTCGCCGGCAGACGCAGACGCGCACAGACACACAGAGCAGGGGCTGTTATCTCTCCTCTCCAGCCCGTTTCCTACACTTCTCACACAGCAGATTTCTTCCAGCCTGGCTGTCTCCCCCAGTCACCACCCATAGCCACTGGCCCCTGGGGCCCGGCCAAGTCCCCTAGACGGTGACGCCGAGTCCCTGCTATCAGACAGTCGCCTCTGCCCTCCCAGCCGCCGCCCCCAGAGTTCCCTGGAAATGTCCCTTCTGCAGGCCCGGCCCCCACTGCGACGCATGGCTTTGTCTGCACACACAGCTGACTTGTGTTTGCAGGGACAGACAGGGGCTGGCGCTGGGGCCGGAGCCAGGAGGCGCTGGGAGGGTACAGCAGACGGGGAAAACACGAAGTCCAGAGAACAAACTGTTGCAAGCAAGCCCTTTGGGGTCAGTTGGGAGCCTGACAACAAGCAGGGGGCTCGCAAAGCCAGAGGCTCCTCGAAGGCAGGGATGGGGGTCTCCACAAACCTCGATTGTCTGGTTTGAGTACCAGAAAGCTGTGCTAGCCAGAAAGGGTGGGATGACAGAGCGGGGGCTGGGGACACAGGGAAGGGACAGAAGGGGCTCGAGCCTACCTGCACTCCTGTCCCTCAAGCCCCACCTCAGCACTCTGCCCACTAGGTACACAGAGGGGGCTCTATAGTCGCTTGCCCCTGTACAGCTCTCATTCCGACCAGCTCTCAAGAGGGCTGCCTCTTCTGTCGGGGCTGGAGGGAGAGGAAGCATGGGGGAGCTGGTGCAGTGTGCCAACCTACCATGTTTTTGAACTTCCCTTTTATCAGGCAGAGGCGCCACGGTGTGTGTATGGCGGCACCACGTTTGCAGGGAGAGGATGCACGTGAACCCCAGTCTGCAGAGGCACGCATGGGAGGGAACGCGCTGTATTAAGTGTGGCTCGCCTTCCTGCAGCCCCCCTTCTGACCTTTTCCGTTTTGAACCCTGGGCTACTTAACCCGATTCTGAAATGAAGCCGCAGCTGCTGAAATGCATAGGGGTCATCATAAATCAAGTTGTACGGGAGAGGGGGGGAGTTTAAAAAAAAAAAAAAAGACCAGGCATGGCAGCAGCGTCAAAGAAGCCTTTTCACAGCGTGGCTCCTTCTCCGGGGTGACACTCTGGGCTGGGTGCCGGGGAAACCTTAGAAGGGCTCCTTCGGGATTGAGCAACCCGTCTGCCCCCGGCTCACACCCCAGGGTCCTCACTTAATAATTTAGAGCTTTAGACACAAGACAGCATGTAGGCGTGCGCTCTCTCTCTCTTCTTCCTTTTTACTTTGCAAGCCTGATGTCCTGATCTCTTGGGCTTGGTGAGCAGTGAGGAAGGGACCAGTTAAAAGTGTCACCACCCCTTCCTCTGGTCTAGAGAGGTGGTGGAGGTGCGAAGCCTCATGTGAGACACGATCCGCTAACTCGGGCTCCCGCGGCTGGGACCTGTCATAGGAGATTCAAGCTGCCCCAGACCACGGGGCTGCGAACAGAGGGGCGCTCACAGATGCCCACGTGCCCAGGGCACCAGCGGCGCCCACTCACCAGGAGCCATCGTAACCCAGAGCTTCAGGCTCCAGCCCCTGGGGCCGCCAAGTGGAGCAAATCAAACCGAATTGAGTTCTCTTCGCCTTTTCTCATGAATTATGAGGGTGATGGGCTGGAAACCAGTAGGTGGGATGGCCACAGAGGAGACAGCGAGGCCGGCTGGGACAGCCTGGTGGAGAGGGACACCCCTGCCCCCTGGCCCCACCGTGACAGGCGGGGAGCAGCAGACCCCAAGTACCCACGGAGCTCTGGCCTGGAAACTGTCTCCAGATGCTTTCAGCCATAAGATGACAATGGGGAGATTACCCAGCTACTGTTCACTCTGCGGGGGAGGATACTCTGATCAAGTCATCTAAAAGGCATCTTCTTATCTTGTTTCCCCACCACCTGCCTTCTACCTTCTACCTGGCCCTGCCCCACCCCCAGTACAAATACCCTTCTGGCCAACAGAGGCACTCAGGCAGCAGCAGGTTCTGAGGAGGGCACAGGGCACCAGGGGACTGGGGTCCAGTTCCGCTTCTGTCCCTGACTGGCTGTATGACTTCAGGTGTGTTTCTGGCGCTTTCTTTACCTATGTGTAGAATGGGACTAATAATGCCCACCTCGCAAAAGTCTAATGGGTACTTAGGGTGCACAGTGTCTGCACACAGCCGGTGCACAATAAATGCCTGCAAAGTGACTGCCCGGCTGAAACAGAGCTCTCAGCCAGACACCTGACAGGAACCTTCAGACACTATGCTGGCCTGTCCTGGAGGTCTGGAAAGGACCCCAAGCCAGAGGTTTCTGGTCTCAGGGATGGGGGCCCACAGGGGCTGGAAACTGCAACACTGGTGGGTGGCTTTGTAGAAGAGTCACCATCAGATGGCTTACATCTTCTCTGTGGGACAAAGCACAGGAGGCCAAGATGCTGGGTTGGACTGGGAGGGGCCTGCAGGCAGGTGAGGCCACCCTTGCACACTGGCGCCCCCTGCAGGCTGCTCAGCCGGCCAGGTGGCCACTGACTCCAGACACCCAACCAGGAAGGGGGGGGGGGGGCGCCGGAGTGGCCAGGACTGCAGACCCCCTCCAGGCAGGGAGCGTCTGCTCTTCACTGGTCAACCCACCAACAGCAGTGGGCAATTAACAGGCACTGTCTGTATGCCCCGCATGTCTGCTTTAGAATAACAAAGAGCTGAAAGGGACCTATGAAGTCACTTCTTCTACCCCCCCTTATTTTATGGGCAAGGAAGCCACCAGAAGGGTGGAAGGACTGGCCTGCGGTCACTCGGCTAGGGAAAGGCAGGGCTGGGGCAGGAGCCTGGAATGCTGCAGCCCAGGCGCCTCCTGCACTGCCCCTTCGAGTCCCCTACTTCTGAGCAGCGCCCCATCTTCTCTTCCTGCCCCTAGTCAGCCCTCAAATGTTTCCCAGGCTCTCTCCATCCTTGACCCACATGCACACAACCTCCACAAGCCCAAGGCGCCCGAGGGACTGCGGGAGCAGAACAGGAGGAGCCGTGAGCCTTGCTGCCCGGTGGGGAGACTGACCACGCCCCTGGACCACATGAGGACACTGAGGCCCAGGGCCAGGCAAGATGCTGGCTTCAGACTTCCTGTCTCCTGCCGTACCCCTTGAGGCAGGCCAGAAAAAATGTGCTGGGGGAGGAGGGATGGGGCTTGTGCAGCGGAGGTTGCTTTGTGGATCTGCCCAGCCCCAGGCACCCCATGTAGCCCTGCTTCTGGTTCCCTGCAGGCTGTACGGCTTCTGCTGGAGGAAGGGGCCCTATGACAGCACCGGCACTGCAGGCTGTGTGTGGAGGGCACCCATCTCCACATGGCTCTTGGGGGCAGCTGATCCATAAAGAGGGGCTGAGTGGGTCACTCGAGGTGGGCACCTGGGACCTGCCCTCTCCCACGAAGCGCTGAACTGGTCAGGAAAGGGAGGGTCTCTCGGCCTTGAATGCCAGGCCCCATACTACCTGTCTCAGTGAAACCCTGGTGTCTGGAGCCCGCCAGCAGGTTGGACTGGGCCCCAGAGGCGGTGGCCCTCCCTGCCTCCTGCCCAAGACTGACCGAGGCCCAGTGCTGGCAGGGAGCTCCCTAATCTTAAGGTAGAAGTTTTAGTTCTGGATTAAAACAACCTTGGCCTGCAATGGTGAGAAGCAAGTGCCAGCAAATGAATGCGCCACAGTGGTGACTGTGACCTGGGGTCATGGCCTGGCCGGGCAGCTTTACACCAGGGCTTGCTGACACTTGCAGAGCCCCCTGCTGCTGCCTGGACACCCTCGGCCAGGCTGGCGTGTACACCGATCTCATCCCACCACGCTGTCTGCACAATTGTGCCCCCCTGCCCCCCGGCTCCTCCCACCCATAAGCCTTTGCTAAATTGGCTCCTTCCTCCTATTTTCCTCTGTCCACCCAAATCCTGCCTCTTCTTTCATGCTGCCTCCTCCTGGAAGCCTTCCCCAGATGCCAGTACTTAAAGGGTTTGCCCCCTCCTCCGACTTGCCTAAACCGCTCTCTGGTTTAGCTGGCCTTGGCCCTCCAGTAGGCCTCTAAATATCTGGTAGAGGCAAGTGGCCCCTGCTTTACTGGGATTTAACAGTGCTGAGCACAGGGCACCCAGAGGGCCTCAACACCAGTTCCAGGTCCCCTGTGAGAGCTTTCCTTGTGGCCGGATCCCAGGGCTAGCCATAGTGCTGCATCGAAACCCCAAACCCTAGCATGACTTGGGGGCCCCTGGGCTTGTGGAAGGTCTGTGTGGGGCCTCTCCTAGGAACCTTGAATGAATGGGATTCATCAAAGGTAAAAGGAAAAATATGTTTATATGAAATTCAGAAATTCCTCTTGGGGGAGGGGCCTTAAGAGGACACAGACCAAATGATATGTATTTCAGTGGATTTTAACAATTGTTATGTCTGTAGAATAAGCAGGTGTAGGGGACAGGTATTATTACCCCCATTTAATGGAAGAGTAAGTGGAGGGCAGCCAGACTGCGAGGTCTGCCCAAAGTCACCAGCTGACGTGCCAGAACCAGGGTTAGGGGGTAGATGTTGGACTCTGTGCTTTGTCAATGATTTCTTATGCAACACAGCAGGACGTCATTAAGAGCAAGTCTCTGGGGCCTGCAGGCTGAATTCCAGGTGACTCTGCGTCCAACCTCGCGAGATACTATTCTAATCAGGCTTTTTTCAACACTCAGAGTAATGCAATGACTGTCATCTAACGGGGTCAATGGCAAGTGTGAGTCCAGTATGTGGAGCTCCGATTGACATGCAGCTGCTCAAGAATGCACTTACTCCAATTATAGATAGATATTCCTAAGCTTTAGCTGGCGCCCAGCCATCCCCGAATACCACCTAAGCTCCTCCCCCTGCTCAGTGGCGGAGCTGAAGGCGGGGGCGCTACAGGATAGCATGGTGGCCCTCGAGCCCTCTCTGCTTAGTCTTCTGGGTGCAAATAGTCTGGCTGCGCACATACATGGTGGTACAACGTCTCTGGAATATGCCTGGTCCTAGCTAGGCACTGTCAAGAGTGGGATGATTTGGGGGGCGAGGGGCTTCCTCAAGGGGGAGGGCTGGGGGGCCATCCCGGGGGGAGGGGTGGGCTGCTCTTGGCTGGGCATACCTGTCTCCACGTTTCTAAGTGGCCTGAAGCTTTTCTCCCTCTGTGAGCTGGGCTCTGGAAGGTCACCAAAGGGTCAAGTGAAGCTGATTCCCTGCAGGTCACAACCTGCTCCCCCGAAGGGGCCGCCCACCCTCTCCCTGGCACTGCTGGCTTGAACTGGGGTGGAGGTGGGGCCAGGAAGGGGCTGGCATTGTTCCCTGGAGACTCAGCATGTCAGGCATGAAGCAGCAGGGGATGGAGGGCCTGTGGGTGCGCAGGGAGCCCTGATTCTGAACTTTGGGTTCCAAGGGCAGATTCCCTGTGCTGATGGTTCTCAGGCTGCAGCAAGAGCTCCTGGGCTGGAAGGTGACCTCAAGGGGCCACACAGTCCAGCCCCTGCTTCCTGGTCGAGGGTCACAATGTCTCCTGGACAGACATGCCACCAGACATGAAAGGTCTAGAGTAAGAAGAAACTAGGAACTGGGCATAACTGGGTTTGGATTGTTCACATGATGCCAGTCGACTGAGGAGTAACTGAGGCACAGATGAACCCCAACCTGCACCCCTGCATCACACTCTGCAACCTGGGATGCCTGGTGACCTCTTAGTGGTCATCTGGAGGGGAGCTGGGAAGACTTCTGTCCGTTTAAATCGATCTCTTCTTTATCTAGAGGAGACGGAACCCAGCCACCCTGAAAGCAGTGAGTTTAAGACAACTGTGGCTGGGGACTTCCCTGGTGGCGCAGTGGTTAAGAATGCACCTGCCAATGCAGGGGACACGGGTTCGAGCCCTGGTCTGGGAAGATCCCACATGCTGTGGAGCAACTAAGCCCGTGGGCCACAACTGCTAAGCCTGCGCTCTGGAGCCTGCGAGCCACAACTACTGAGTCCACGTGCCTAGAGCCCGTGCTCCACAACAAGAGAAGCCACTGCAATGAGAAGCCCGCCCACCGCAACGAAGAGTAGCCCCCCGCTCGCCGCAGCTAGAGAAAGCCCACACACGGCAACGAAGACCCAACGCAGCCAAAAATTAAAAAAAAAAAAAAAAAAGACAAGTGTGGCATTCTTGCTGGCTGTTTAAAGTTTCTATCCCCCAACTCCCTTTGCCTCACCCTCACACTCACTGATTTCTCATAAATCACTGGGATGCACAGCCAAGGCACATAGGTATGGGCAGAGAAAGGAGGGGGCGAGGTGCCCACAGCAGTGTGGAGGGGGCATCGAGGCAGCGGTGGGAGGGCACACGGTGTGATTCCCGTTCATTCTCCCCCTAGGTGGCCCGCAGGCCATGCGCTCAGTGCGGGCTTTGAAACCTAGGCTGTGTGCCCTCGTCTGGGAAGCCTCAGTTCAAAGATGCCCACTGACTTACTCTTGCAGCTTTTGGAGACTGTTGTGGCCCCTGCAGAAGGAAGGGGAACAGAGGTGGAGGAATACATCTCCCACGTCCGCCCACTGTTCCTGTGGCAGCACCCCCAGCTTCCAGCCTCTGGATCGTGGGCCAAATGCTACTGTTCCGCATACCTAAGGCCGGGAGCAGGTCCTGGGAGGAGGTGGAGAATGAGGCCTGTGCCACCGCAGCTTGGATCTTGGAGGGGCAGGCTCTCTTTGTAAAAGAGACAACTGTGGTCACTAAAACCCCTGGTCCTCTATGTAACAGATTTCCAAGCATGACAGCCTATAACGCAGCACCCACGTCTGCCTAAAGCAGGGCTTTGATAACCTTCCTGAGCCTCTAGTCTCTCATCTACAATATGAGTGGGTTTGATGGATAATCTATAGATCATTCAGGTCTATACTGTTCTATGGTTTTCAATTAATCTTAGGACACCACAGCTCAAGAACAAACAATGGCTCCTTGGTTCTACTTCATAAAGTCCAAATCCTTTTGTTCGATCTTACAGACTTCCAACTCTCCACTTCCACCCTGACCCTGTCCCGCACTTGGATCTTGTTTCATTACATTTCCCCATCAAAAACAACCTTCTGGAAAACAGTTTGGCAGTTCCTAAAAAGTTATACGCAGAGTTTTCATATAATCCAGCAATTCTACTTCTAGGTAGACACCCAAAATAATTGAAAGCAGACGCTAAAACAGATACTTGTATGTGGTGTGTTCATGGTGGCATCATTCACAATAGCCCAAAGGTGAAACAACCCACGTGTCCATCCATGATGGATGAACGGATAAACAAAATATGGTCTATCCACACAATGGAACATTATCCAGCCGTGAAAAGGAAGGAAATTCTGACGTGCTACCACATGAATGAACCTAGAAACCATGATGATAAATGAAATAAGCCAGACACAAAAGGACAACTGTATGATTCCACTTATACGCGGTATGCATAGAGCGTGGCGCGCGAGAGCTCACGGAAAAAGAAGGGAGAGAGGAGGTATAGCGGGGCTGGGGAGTTGTTGTTTGGTGGCTACAGGACTTCTGTCTGGGAAGATGAGAGGGCTCTGGGGGTGGATGGTGGGAGTGGTGGTGCAATGCTGTGGGTGCACTTGGTGCCACTGAGTTATGCACTTAAAAATGGTTAAGCAGGTAAATTTTATGTTGCATATATCTTACAACAATAAAAAAAAAAAAAGCCAAATAATAAAACCAAGCCAAACAAGCCAACAATGAAACCGCCCTGCCCTCTCCCCTTAACCTCTCCTGCGAGTCCAGCTCTCCTGATGAGCCTTTCTCTCTCTGCTGGGCTAGTGTCTTGAGCTGGCCTCCGTGCTCAGCGAGCATTTACAGGGAACACCAGTCTCCTTGGGGCGCTGAGGACCTTGGATCCAGAGAAGGACCTTGGGCAATCACTCAAGACTATGTGCATCTCTTTGAAAGAATGACCCTCTGTGTCCCCTCCCTGTCCAGGGGCCACCGCTCTCCCTCTGTGGTGGCTGGGAGCCTCCCTAGGGAGCCAGGGACAGGGCGGTGAGCAGTTACATAACCCGCAGGGAGATTTGTTTCCATCGGCCTGGGCGGTGCCAGCTTTCCAGCGGCAGCCGCAGCAGGTAGAGGCGCCCTGTCTGGGTCGGCCGTGCCCGGGCAGGGCAGCGATGTGGTGATCTGGAGCGGCTTAGCATAGCTCAGATTCCCGGCGGCGGCTGGGGACCGGCCACTCGCTGAGCTGAGGGAAAGGAACTGTTGTCTCCTGCTGGCCTGGCTCTGGGGAGAGGGGAGGAGGAGGTGCTGGGGGTGAGCTGCCAGCCAGCCAGGGGTGACCCTCTGGGGCCCGGGACACCCGAGCTGCCTTCTCCGATAACCCACTTATCTTCAGGGCCTGCCTCGGCGTGGCAGCCTCAGACAGGGGAGCGCCCGGCCAAGTCCTATCAGTGGATTTAGCAGGGAAAATGAAGACGGGGTGGGAGGTGAGGGCGTGCAGGGAAGAGGACACGGCCTGGCAAGGGACACGGGTGATGGTGAAATAATTCCTGACCAGGGTAAGTTCCTCGGCCCAGAGATGGGAGGGAGCAGGACACCATGCGTCCCTCTGCTGTCCTAGCACCTGCCCACCAACGCGCCTTTGTCCCCGTGGGCGGAAGCTCCTGGAAGCAGCCGTCTGATGCTTGCTGAATACCTGTCATGGGCAGGCTTGGTGGGGGACACAAAGATCTCTCGGACACAGTCTTTGCCCCCCAAGACACCTGGGGACACAGCCTCAGACAAGAAAACCTTGACTGGCAGGCCGCTGTCCTGGGCTCCTTCTGGGACTGACATTTTCTTTCCTCTGCTTATTTTCAGATTAAAAAATCAAAATGCTTTTTTTTTTTCTTTTCGAGTCACAGGCTACTTCTGTCTCATGGGGCATTCCAAAGTTCTAGAAGGGGCCTCAGATTTAGCACTTTCGGAAGCCACGGTGCCCCCACTAAGGCAGAAAAACCTGACTTGAGGCATTCCAGCTGGGTCCTTGAATAAACCTCTCAGACTTGGGCCAGTGCCCCGCCGGCACAAACTGGGGGACGACGAGATGGGAGGGAGAATTGACAGAGGTGACACATGCATGGGCTGTGCCACGGCGTGTGGTACACAGCAGGTGCTCAATAAATGTTTGTTGAGGGGAAGACATCAGGATTAGAAGAAAGAAGGTAAAATTCACTCGTTCCATAGCAAGTGTGGGCAACAAGTCTGGCAGGAGGCACAGGCCTCGCCTCTGGTTCGGGTCCGGTGGGCTAAGAGCGTGGGTACCAGCCGGGCATCGCTGTCCCCGGCGGGGTAGCTGTACCTGCCACAGACTCCTACGCAGGTCAAGCTCCTGTGACAGGACATGTAGGCAAGCCTGCTGGCGCCCACCGTCGGGGAATGTGTGTGCCAGCTCTGCCTGGCCCTTGCAGGGCACCGACAACTCACAGGGTGCCATTGGGGCAACATTTTTTAGAAAGAGAGACCTTTTGTGGGTCTTCAAAATCACCTTCCATAATCTGCCCACGGGAGAGTTGCTTGCACTGCCTGTTAGTCCTCCGCTTTCTCCCTCTTGATTTCTAGCAACCAGTGGAGGGGAGCTCGGGGTGGGTACAGCCCAGGGCTTTGCTCAGGCTCTGGAATGCACAGAACAATGTGCTTCTATCCCTGGGTATGCCTGGCTTGGGCCAACAGTAAAATTAGTTTACATGCCTGGAGTGCACATCGGCTCAGTGGTGGGCGTGCAGGGGTGAAGGCGGAGCTCTGGGCCAAGGGAGAGGGTGCGAGGGGAGAGCCAGCCTCAGGAAGAACAGCTGTGTGGTTCATCTGCGTAAAGCAGATGGAGCCGTGGAGGTGTTTCCTCAGACACCCTCAGCTCTCTATTGGCCTGGAAAGCCCAGAGATTCAGACCATTGGAAACCCAGTGGGAGTCTCATATAGGAGGATGGATTTTGAAATCTCCACTGATAGCTTCATGAGAAGGATTCCTGATTTTCCCAACTTTCTGACCGGTATATTCTATTTGGGGGGTGGCCAGGGAGCCAAGAGCTTGGGGTGCTGGACTGACCACCCCCATGACTTTGTAGCCTTGCTGAGCCACCGTCCTCATCTGTAAACGTGGGGGATGGATCCTGCCCTGGAACCCACCTCGGAGAGAGAATCTCCACATTCACACGCATGAAAGTGCTCAGAAGAGCTGAGAAGCCCATCTCACATCAGGGAGCTCTGGTACCTAAGACTGAGGGCTCCATCCCTCCCTTCCTCAGGCACTTGCTGAGCACCTACTGTGTACATGTCATGATGCTAGGAGCTGGGGACTGATGATCACACAGCCAGGATCCCTGCCCTCAAGGAACTTACAACTCAGAGCTGGTTAGAACGCCAAGAATCAATGTTTGTTCCTCTCCTCCCTCCCTCAGTAAAAGATTGGGGTTAGGAACTCCAAATTTTGGGTAAAGAGGAACAACTTTTGATTTTCCTGAACCTTGAGATAACCAGGAAGAACGAGGTTCCTTTTTTTTTTTTTAATAAATTTATTTTTATTTATTTTATTTTTGGCTGTGTTGCGTCTTCGTTGCTCTGCGGGCTTTCTCTATTTGTGGCGAGTGGGGGCTACTCTTCGTTGCGGTGCGCGGGCTTCTCATTGCAGCGGCTTCTCTTGTTGCAGAGCACGGGCTCTAGGTGCGCAGGCTTCAGCAGCTGTGGCATGTGGGCTCAGTAGCTGTGGCGCGCGGGCTCTAGAGCGCAGACTCAGTAGTTGTGGCGCACGGGCTTAGTTGCTCCGCGGCATGTGGAATCTTCCCGGACCAGGGCTCTAACCCCTGTCCCCTGCATTAGCAGGTGGATTCTTAACCACTGTGCCACCAGGGAAGACCGAGGTTCCCTTTTATGAGCTGAGTTAGAGGAACAGCCCAGTCCCTTTGCCCAAGCCAGCAAATGTGGGACGAAGACGGGGACAGAGATGGCAGAAATGGGGTAAAAGTGGGGTGATGGGTCACATAAGCCCTGAAGATGCAGCTTGTATTTTGATTCACTTATGGGGCAGCCAGACCAGAAAATCTTGAGTGCCCCTTCTGGGGCTAAAACCCACAGTTAAAATCACTCCCAGAGATCTCCCAGAGGCCCCATGGGGCCCCTTCACCAAGCAATTGAGTTTCTGTGTATCAAAAGCCCCAAACACGATGCTTAATGGGTGACCCAGCTAGACACTCTGGAGAGTTTATCCATTTTCTAGCTCCAGGTCAGGCTGTCTTCTAGAAGGTGCTGGCAGACAGCAATTTATTTTGAAACCTGGTCACATGCCAGATTCTGAATTGCGTTGTCTTATCCCAACAGCCTTGTTGTGTTTACGACTTGGTGAGATGAGGGTTTTTTTGTTTTTTTTTTTTCTTCAAAAAAAGGTATTGCCTCCTTCTGTTAGATGTGTTGTTGACAACGGTTGCTAGGGAGAGTTGGGTTCAGTTACAGACACACTGATGCCTGCTCTAATAATACTTTGCTCTGCATAGCTCAGATGCAGACACCTCTTGGCTAAACAGGGCACACACATTTCAACAGAAGAGGGCTTGAACTTATACTACCCAAGCATATTTCAGCAAAGGAGCATTCCCTGAGCTGGACTGGAAGGCCCAGGGTGGTGACGGGGCAGTGCTGGGTGGAGGGGGCTCAGGCCTCCAATTCCTGTCATTCCAAAGGTCCCATAAAAAGAGGCACGCTCATTCTTCACCTCGCTGTGAAAGCAGAGCCCCCTCCCCTCATCGCACCACAGTTCCTTGGTGAGGATCAAGGCAGAGTTTTGGTGACCTCTGTAACCCAGGGGCCATGGGCAGCCCACGTTCTCCTGGAAGTCAGGATCCATCAATGCTCATAGTCTCGTGAGTGCGGGACCATGCAATCATGCAGCTGGGAGCCGGGTGGGACGAGGTGGGGTGAGGCAGGTCGGGCAGGGAAACGAATCACCTCTTCAGCTTTACTGGTGGCCTAGCCTGGCAACGTGGATTGAGAGTGAGGCCCTTTTCCTGAAACATGTGATAGGCGCTTCAACAAATGTCTGAGACCAAGAAAAAGGAAAAGGACCTGGGGAACGGAGCTGAGAGCAGAGAGAAATGGGGCGGGCGGGAGAGGAGAGGCAGCCTTCAGCTGGCTGGCGCGGTTAGTGTGGAGGCTTCCCAGGAGGAATGTCAGGACAGCGAGGTATGTGAGAAAGGTCCCCTGAGATGGTCCAGCCCAGCTTCTCACTGCACAGAGGGGAAGCCGAGGCCGGGCAAGGTGACGGGAGTGTCTCGGGGGCTGACGTCTCCTGCTTTGGTGTTCTCCCACCAGCTCAGGCTCTGAATCCTTCACATCACTCAGCAAAGAGTCCAGTACCTGGTACACATTTCTTGGCTGATTCACAGGGTGACAGGCAGGGCTGTTCATAAGTGACAGTGGTTCATAAGTGACAGTGGTGGCACAGTCAGGGCATCTCTGGAGTATCTTTCTAACAGTGGTGTTCAATCTGCAGCACCACAGAATCGGCCAGAAAGGTCTTTAAAAAAGTATGCCCAGGCCCATCCCTGGAGAATCTAATTCAACTGGTCTGGGGGGGGAGCCCCTGGGCCGGTATGTTTTATTGGGTTGGCCAAAAAGCTCATTCAGTCTCAAATAAAAATAAGAGACACATTTTTCATCTTCACCAAGAACTTTATTGAACAACATATTCACTAATCGAACGAACTTTCTGGCCAACCCAATAAAAGCATCTCCCCGTGAGATTCTAATGGACAGCCAGGGTGAGAACCAATGCCCTAAAGAAAACCTGGTGGCTGGAACTCAATATTCCCAGGCTGGATCCCCCCTTCTGACATCACATCAATAAAAGACTGTGCCTCAGTTGGCCTGTCTATGAACTTGACCCACCACCTACAAAACCATCAGCCATCCAATGTCTTAGTACTCAAAGTGTGGTCCCTGGGCCAGCAGCATGGGCATGGCCTGGGAGCTTGTTAGAAATGTAGCATCTCAGGTTCTACCCAGACCTCTTGAATCAGAACCTCTATTTAACTAAAATCCCATGTGATTCAAACACACATTCAAGTTTGACAAGCACTGATCTAATGAAGACTGCACGCTTGGCACATAACAGACATCCGAGAAATATCTGTTTAATAAGTAGAATTTTACTTACAAGAACATTACTAAGAAAATGACCACATCTAAGGCAAAAAGACTCAGTTTAGATGTAAAAACTGAAGATGATTTTTGAGCTGTGGATTGGTTACAGGGGTCCCCTGGGACCCCAAGGTCTCTGGCATTGTCCGTGCTCATGAGGGTAGTGCTTTTGGACTTCTTGAGATGACGACGCTGAGTCTGGCTGGGAAGGGTGAAAGGTCTTTTGACTTCCCCCTGGGCCCACTTGCCTCTCCATGGGGGCGGCATCCCAGCTTGGCAGGCAGCGCCACACTGTGCCAAAGAGTGTCCACTACATCAGAGCCTGCCCCTCCCCTGCCGCGCTGCCAGCTCCCACTGCCGAAGCCCAGGCAGTGAAAGCGGTCGGCCAAGGAGGGCAGCATCCAAAGACAGCTGCTGGGAGCTGTGTTCATAGGGCACTTCACACCCTGTCCGCTTTGCAGCCAGAATCACTAAGCCGGGTCTCAGAACTTGTACATGGAGGCAGAGGCGAAACCTGGCCATGCGAGGGGCATCTCAGAGGGCGCCGAACTGAACCAGGGGCTGGCTGGGGATCCAGAGGCAATGGGCCTTGAGTGCATGCAGCTGAGCGTGAACCTCAGAGGGAGAAAGCAGGGGGAAGGTGCTGGGGGCCAGGCCCAGGACTGTTGGCCAGGGAAGGGATACAAATCAGGTTGGCCAGAAAATGAAAGCAGGTGAAAAACGACACCCCTGTGGGTCACAAGGAAAGTGGGGTTTAATGAGCTATGCCCACTGCTCTGCTCTCTTTTCTTGAGCCTTGTGGGTCTGGGGTGGTGAATGGCCATGTATTATGCTGCCTAGAAAGCCTACTCCAACCCGCCACCTCCTCAGCTGCAGAGGAGGTCCCGACAGACACGCAGTGCTGGCTTCCTCCAGGCCTTGTAACCGGGGGTCTGCTAGGAGCTTAGGGGCCGCCTCACGCCAGCACATCCAGCCCACCTTCCATGGGAGCCAAAGGGCTTTGAACAGTGACCCAGGAGGCCTGAGTGTCCAGCTCCAGCCCTCTGGTTACATCCTTCAAGGGGCTCCCTCTTACACTTAAGCTGGGGCTGCAGGAGATGAAGGGGGTGGTAGGGTCTAGGGGACATTTCGATTTCTAAATATCTGACCCACAAATGCTCCACCCAGGCAAATGGCAGATTGGGAGTGAGAGTCCCCCTCCGCCCCAGAGACAAATGACACTAGCAGGACTGGGTCCCTTGGGCCGGCCCCCAAAGCCTGTCACACATGACAGACCTATCACTGAGCCCCAGTATGGGGTAAGCAAGTTTCTGAGGATGAGAGGGACCCAGGACTGCTTCATGTCACTAACAGGGCCAGGAGAGAGAGAGAAAGGAAGCAGCTCACGGGGGGCCACTCATGCCCTCCCTGAGGCCCCCGCCTCATCTTCAACAGCGCAAAATCCTAAGGTCCACTGACCAGTGTAGAGCAGCCAATCACTTTCCCAGCAGGAGCTGCAGAGGCCAAGCTCCGGGTGACGATGGCTCAATCAGGCCGAGAAGCCCTGTTTCCTGACTTTCGGTTTAGTGCTCTTTCCCTGCGCTAGTGTTTGCCAAACTGTGTCTCTCAGCACACTAATTCCACAAGAAGTCATTAGCTGGGGAATGCAAAGGGGACTTCACTGAGTTGGATGTAGCCAAACAGGTTCCCTTCCTGCTGGCCTAAGCCAGTCCACTCTGGGGCTGACGCAGAGGCGGGTGTAGGGCCGCCAAGCTCCATTTGTGGCTGAGCATTTCCCAGGACTGATGCTCTGCCGGGTACTGCGGGCAAGGCCGCTCTAACCACGGGTCACTGGAAGAGAAGCCTGACCGGGGCAGGACCCTGGGTGGCCCCTGCTGCCAGCTGCCCTTCCCGCCTGGGTGCATCTCGTCCCACGCCCTGTGTGTCTGTCCAACTATTGTCTAGAAGTCTTGCCCTATCCTGGCCCTTCTCTTGATAAAAGCCAAGGCCAAAGGCCAATCTGTCCCTGACTCCCCCATGCCTGGCTGTACGTGGCAGACAGGCTGCTCCCCACCGTCACCCTCCACACTCTCCCAGGACATTCCGGCCCGCGAGGAACATGCCCGATGTGCAAATCCCTCAGGTAATGAGGGAATTCATCACCGGGGAGCGTGGGCGATCCAGGAATGGGAACCCGATCGGTGCCTCGAGCTGGACAGAAGCAGCCCAGGCTGGCCAGCGAGGCTCGGGTTGCAGTGAGAGTGTCCCTGGGAAGAGGAGAGGACGGCGGGGATGGAACCCATGGGCAGCCTTCGGAGGGGGTTCCTCCCACCCTGTTCTCAGGGAAGAGAGGGAAGACTGCGAACCAGGTGGCTAAGACCAGGGTGACCATATATCCTGGTTAACACCTGGGGTCTCGGCCCGATTATGACTACAGCCCCAACTCTCAAAGGTGTCATGGTTTGGACGACCTATTATATGGTCACCCTCGTTAAGAGAGACCTGCAGGTGGTTTCTTCCAGCTCTGTAATCCTACTTTCAGAACTTCTAAGCAATTGTTTTACCCTACCTGGACTGAAACTCATTTCATATCTCAACTAGCCTAAGGTACAAAGCAGGATTACAGATGATTTTCCACAGCCAAGTCTGCAAGGAAGAGTCCCTGGGCCTGGCATGGCCACCATGCTGTGCCACGTGCTACCTCTCCCTGATGCCACCAGTTCTGGGACCAGTTCACTTGCTACCACCCATGACGAAAGAGCAGGTATAGGCCTTCAGCTCTCCACCTATGAGATCAAACAGTGCTGGGCTCAGCCTAAGCACCCATGCCCACGCCCATTACACACCCCAGTAAAACCATCGCTGGACGCCGGCACCCACGGAGGAAGGAATAAAGAGGGGCAGGATTAAGCTATCTGGGGTGGAGGGATTTAGTGGGATGGCACCAAGGAACAAGACGGTCTTTGATCTCCATGCTTCCCCTTGGCCCTAAAAGTGGTTTCAAGAAGCCCAGGAGCATTGGCAGACAGATCAATGCTTCCCTCCTCAAGGCCCTTATGCCTTTTGCTCAGACCCATCTCAGCACCAACTACAACCAGTGCACCACCTGCAGGGTCTGGAGGGTGGTCCCGGGGAGGAGGAAGAGGAGGAAAAGAGAAGTCCACAGTAAGTGTACGTCTGCTGGGACGTGGAGAGGTCAAAGCACAGAGCCTGTTAAGACAAGAGCCAGCCCTCTTATCATGGAAATAGAAAGAGGGAAAGGCTGGTTAAACATGAAGCACCTATAAAATTATATTGGTCCATCGTAACCATGGAGCCCTCACACAAACACACGCAAATCTGGCCACTCATCCCTTGCCCCTTGAGTGCCTTTTTATTTTCTATAATTAATCGGGCAAGGGTGGAACTTGGGAAAAGTTCAACTGTGGTCAGAATCTGCAGCCTTCTCTCTAGTAATAACCCACCGGCGGTGGGGCGTGGGGTGGGGTGGTGGGAGGTGCAGCTGTCGGCGTCCGTTACCTGAAGCATGTTGAGGAGGAGGCTCCGGAACTTGGTCCCCTCCACCATGAAGAGCGCCATCTTGTCGCAGAGCTTGGCGGCCGTGAAAGCAAAGCTGCGGTCGGACACGGCCTTCTGGTAGATGGTGCGGACGATCTCTCCCAGCATCTCCTCGGAGTTGGTCGAGTTCTGGGCCTCCTCCATGAAGGTGGTGAGCTTGGCATCCACATCGCTGCTGTTGTTCCTCATGCTGTTCAGGATCTCAATCAACTTGTCCATCTTGTTCTGCTGAGGGTTGGTGGTCTCCACGGCCACTTCATCCTGGGGGTGCGGGAGACAAACCGAGTCGCGCCTGAGCGGAGCCCAGCTTTCTGCGGAGGGGTGGCCAGTGGAGGGGGGGCTGCCACCCTCAGAAAGGACCCGCCCCACCTTCTAGAACCTGAGGTCTGATCCCTCCGGGAATGCCGACCTTCACCATGGACCCTGGGGCCCCAGGCTCTCTGCTGACCCTTTTCTTGGCCCCTGTGACACCCTGGGTGGATCCTTCTTGTGAGCTCCAGCTCTTACCCAGGATTCTCATACGCACTGGGTTTGCCTCATACACATTAAATATCTCAATCTAGAAATGATTTAACGGGGCTTATAAAAGATGAAATAAAATAACAGATAAGAAATTGGGCCAAGAGAAAACGAGGGTAGGAAGACTAGGTCAGGAAGGAGGTAGCATCCAAAATGCCTGCTCTGTTGGTTAAAGGTGCCCATGGAGTGGCTACCTTGTCCTCCAGACCTTGGCTCCTTCAGCCCGAGGACCATCATGTTCTCTGGGTGTGGGGATCCCTGTGACACGGCCTTGGCATTGTGTCCTATGGAGACTGTGCTGGCTTTTTACAACAAGCACTGCACACCAAGGAATCCTCCAATGTGCCACGAAAGCAACTGGCACTTCGAGGAGGGAAACTTCAGATAAAAAACCCTACACCCTTAAGTGGTTTCACTACAACTGGGACCAGACCTGCGCTGGGGGAGGAAGAAAATGGCATTTGATGTCTCAGAAGTATAGATTGGCGGTCAGGAAAATGACTGACTTAACTGCTGGGATGTGAGACCAGGGTTAAAGGGCAGGCGCAGGGACATAAAGGGAAGCCCCATGTTTGCCCTTCCGGCATCAACAGAAGAATCCAGGGCTGGGAGGCTCAGGCCCAGGTCCTAGAACCTGCTGTCTGTCTCTAGCTGGATGGCTCTGGGAAGTGGTTTCACTCTCTGGGCCTCAGTTTCCTCCCTGGTAACATGAGGGGGTTAGGTTAGATGGTCTATAGCTTACCCTTAGCCCTGCTATTGCTTAAGCCCATTCCTCCTGGTCCAGGAGGCCTCACCTGAGGGCAGTTCTTGAAGTTGAAATACGGGCGCTACGGATCTACCTTACCTGTTCTATCTCCCCCTTCCTTCTCCACCCCAACCCTGTGGGCCCCAGGGCATGAATAGTGGTCGGTATGTATAGAATAACCCCTCGAGGGTCTTCACACAGCTTATGGCATTTGATCTGCAGTCTGTCTGCAAGGTGGATAGTATTATACCCATTTTACAGATGGGTAAACTGGGGGGGGGGGTGCCCAGAGAGGTTAGGTGACTTGCCCAAGGCCACCTAGCCAGTCAAAGGCAGAGTGAAGACTGAGCTGGTTTGCTGGACTCTAAAGCCCATGTTGTTTCCCTTCTGTGGCACTGCAGTTACATTCAGTAGAGCTGGAGAGAATTAACAATCCTCTCTCCCTGGCTGGACTGCAGCAATCTGTTCCAGAAGCTCTTCAGGCAAAGACCACACACTGGCCATCACTTGGGAAGCTCTCCCAGGCTCTTATCTTTGGGACGTAAGGGAATGAGTGAGGCTTTCCTCCAGGACGTCATAGCCGCCCGCCCCACAGGGAGCAGTGGGTGGGGGCCCGGGGCTGTAAGGATGCCAGCAGCAGCATGTCACCTTCGAGAACTGATCAGGGAAAAGGTCTGACCTGCCTTGTCCTGCCTGAGTGTGGACCTGGCCTCGGAGGTGAAAGGTGGAGGAGAGAAGGCAGTAGAGAGATGTCAGGGAGAAGCCCGGAGCTTCGAGCTCCGCAGAAGCCCCAAAAGGAGGACTCGTGGAGGAAAGCTGGGGGCAAGTGGGCCTTTCTTGGGAACAGCTCCTTTCCAAGGTGACCTTACCTGCACCCTTGGCTGAGGACGGGGAGCTAGGGTGCGCAGAGTGGACTTAACGCTGCCAGGGACAGAGCTCCAGCCCTTCTCTGGAGGCTTGGGGCATCTCTTCCTGAATTTGTGAACTAGGCTCTAGAGACCAGGGCCAGGAGTAGGGTGAGGAATGTGAGGCTCCTGGGGAGCAAAATTTAAGGAGGCCCTCCTTCTCAGGGCTGTGCCAGTGCAGGATGGGCATCTGCGTGATGCTGAGAGTGAGTGCCTCCTTAAATTTTGTCCCTTAGACCCCTCCCTACTGCTGGGTGGTGAAGCGGGGGAGTGGCAAGGCTGAGGCCAGTCTGCTGCACTCTGCCCTACTCACCTTTGCTCTCCCCTGGCAGGGAGCGCAGCCTGGTACTCGCCTTCGGGAGAAGCATTCTTATGTTATAGGCTCTGTGTTTTCCCCGGATGCCCTTTAGCACTAAGAGGGCAGTATCTGCCACCAGATAATGCTGGAGGGAAGAACCAGGCCTTCTCTGCACACCTCCCGTCACCTGGAAGCACATGCCTCTTCCTCCCCTGCCTTCTCAGGCTGGGGGCTGGTACCGACTGCTCACCCGCGACTCTTGGAGGGTGGGATGTGCTGGAGGGGTTCACAGGCAGAGCTGGCCATGGGCCTGCCGTCTGGTGGCCGGGGGTCCCTCAGGCAGCGTTGACCAGGTGTGCTGGGGCCACATGAGCCTCCCTCCACGAGGCTCCCCAGGTCCGCAAACCCGAGCTCACCTACCAAGATGCCTACCTCGCGCTGTCCTCCCTGGTGCAAGAGAACAAGGAAAATTCAATTACCGGTACCTTTTCTTTCAGCCTTCGCCGCAGCCTGTCTTTGGAAGACTGGAGCAGGGTAATTTTGGGCCGCTCCCCGCTGCGCTCGGGAATAATACTGTCTTTACGCTTTGTCTCAGCCTCTGGACCCCCTGGCTGCAGCAGGGGCAGCCTCTCGGAAGCCACCGGGGCCAGGGCATCAGGGCTGCAGGGGGGCTCGAGGCCGCTGTGCCCGGCATCCCCCAGGGCGTCCTCGAGTTTGGGGCTCTCCATGGTCACGGTCTCTTTGGCATTGCGGTGGGCGCCTGCCTCCCCCTTGTCGCCTGGTGGATGCTTCATGTTGCTGTGGTGCCAGCGCCGGTTCTGGCTGTAGCCATGATGGGTGGACCTCCCTGAGGGGTGGGGCACTGAGCCCCCCTGGTAGGATTTCTGGTGGTCCCTGTTGTGTTTGGCACTGCCCGGTGGGTGGTCACCGTGCTGTTGAGGCTTGTTCCCTCCTGGGGGTCTCTGCTGCCGCCTGCAAACCAAAGGAGAAAGACAGAGAGGGTCACTGGGGCCGCTGGCCAGGGTCCCTGTGTCCAAACACTCGAAGGAATTTATTTATTCATTTTTTCAATACCCTTACTGAAGGCCTCCTATGCACCAGGCTCTGTGATGGGGCTTGGGGATACTAGCAGAGAATATGACAGACAGGTCCCTGTGATTACACAGGATTTAAGTCACCCCTTGACTTAAAATAAGTATTTTATTCCCTTATTAGAATATGCTTTAGTACATGTGTAGGGAACAAAATTAAAATGATAGAGTATACAGTGAACCCTCCTGACTGTCCCCAGACACCCAGTATGTCTTCTTGAAGCAGCCACTACCATTTCGTGAACATATTCTATGCATGTTCCAGTAAAGATATATACACAGACCTGCATCTGATAACTATCCTGTTAATGACTTTTTAACCATCGTGGCTCATGAAAAGTTATACCATTTGTTACACAACCTTTCTTTGGGTACACTGACATTTCTGCCCCCAAACCCACTAACAAAATATGCTATTAAGAAATTGTTTTAGGCTGAATCGTGTTTCTCTCAAATTCATATGTTGAAGCCTCAACCCCCAGGACCTCAGCATGTGACTGCATTTGGACATAGGACCTTTAAAGAGGTGATTACGTTAAAATGAGGCTGTTAGGGTGGGCCTTAATCTAATTTGACCGGTACCCTTATTATTATTATTATTTTTGGCCATGCCACATGCCTTGCGGGAACCAGGGATGGAACCCGGGCCCTGGCAGTGAAAGCGCCGAGTCCTAACCACTGGACCGGCAGGGAATTCCCATGACTGGTATCCTTATAATAAGAGGAGATTTGAATGCACAGAGACACCAGGGATGCAGGTACAGAGAAGAAATCCCATGTGAGGACACAGCCAGAAGGCGGCCATCTACAAGCCAAGCAGAGTGGCCTCAGAAGAAACCAAACCCAATACCTTGACCTCGGACTTCCAGCCTCCAGAACTGTGAGAAAATCAATTTCTGTTGTTTACCCACCCGGTCTGTGGTATTTTGTTATGGCAGCCCGAGCTGAGCAATACAGAAGTGATATTAAACATGGTGGTTTGAGGCAGACAGGCTCATCGAGTTTTTTTGACAATTTCAAAGCAGAGATTATCATTTGGAACAAATTTGAGGTGTACATCACGGGACAAACCCCAAACGTGTTGATTTGAAGACTAAAGGAGAGCAAGGGGGTGAGGGTATTCTGAGGACCCTTCAGTCCAGCAGCTCAAGGACTGCTTCCATCACTGAAGCACTCCTATGTTCCACCTCTGTTTCACCCTCACGGTGTTTTCCGTGCCATAACCTTATTTGAAGTGCATTTGGAGAACAGGATAACCATGAGCCTCTCAAAGTTGTAAAGCCAGTGAAGAAAGTTTGTGGAGAGAAGACGTTACATTCTAGGGAATGAGGCCCCCGTCCCAGTCTGTGATCCATCTCTTTGGCAGGTACAACAGAACTTCGCTGCACTGCATTTCATGAACAAATTGTATTTATTTGCTCTAAAATTATTATTACTCATATAAACTCAATTTCACTGTTCATTTGATAAATTTTTTTAAATTAATTTTTATTGGAGTATGGTTGCCTTACAATGTTGTGTTAGCCTCCGCTGCACAACAAAAGGAATCAGCCATACACATACAGATATCCCCTCCCTTTTGGACTTCCCTCCCATTTAGGTTACCACAGTGCACTACATGAGTTCCCTGTGCTATACAGCATGTTCCCATCAGTTGTCCATTTTATACATAGTATCAATAATGTATATGTGTCAATCCTAGTCTCCCAGTTCCTCCCACCCCACCCGTTTCCCCCTTGGTAGCCATACATTTGTCCTCTAAGTCTGTGTCTCTATTTCTGCTTTACAACTAAGATCATCTATACCATTTTTCTAGATTCCACATATACACGTTATTATACGGTATTTGCTTTTCTCTTTCTGACTTACTTCACTCCATATGACACTCTCTAAGTCCACCCACGTCTCTACAAATGACCCAATTTCATTCCTTTTTATGGCTGAGTAGTATTCCATTGTATATATGTACCACATCTTCTTTATCCATTCCTCGGTCGATGGACATTTAGGTTGCTTCCATGACCTGGCTATTGTAAATAGTGCTGCTATGAACATTGGGGTGCATGTGTTTTTTTGAATTATGGTTTTCTCTGGGTATATGTCCAGTAGTGGGATCATATGGTAGTTCTATTTTTAGTTTTTTAAGGAACCTCCATACTGTTTTCCATAGTGGCTGTATCAATTTACATTCCCACCAACAGTGTATGAGGGTTCCCTTTTCTCCACACCCTCTCCAGTATTTACTGTTTGTGGGTTTTTTGATGACAGCCATTCTGACCAGTGTGAGGTAATACCTCATTGTAGTTTTGATTTGCATTTCTCTAATAATTAGTGATGTTGAGCATCTTTTCATGTGTTTGTTGGCCATCTGTATGTCTTCTTTGGAGAAATGTCTTTTTAGGTCTTCCGTCCATTTTCTGATTGGGTTGTTTGTTTTTTTGATACTGAGCTGTATGAGCTGCTTGTATATTTTGGAGATTAATCCTTTGTCAGTTGCTTCATTTGCAAATATTTTCTCCCATTCTGAGGGTTGTCTTTTCATCTTCTTTATGGTCTCTTTTGCTGTGCAAAAGCTTTTAAGTTTCATTAGGTCTCATTTGGTTATTTTTGTTTTAATTTTCATTACTCTAGGAGGTGGGTCAAAAAAGATGTTGCTGTGGTTTATGTCAATGAGTGTTCTTCCTATGTTTTCCTCTAAGAGTTTTATAGTGTCTGGTCTTACATTTAGATCTTTAATCCATTTTGAGTTTATTTTTGTGTATGGTGTTAGGGAGTGTTCTAATTTCATTCTTTTCCATGGAGCTGTCCAGTTTTCCCAGCACCACTTATTGAAGAGACTGTCTTTTCTCCATTGTATATTCTTGCCTCCTTTGTCATAGATTAGGTGACAATATGTGCATGGGTTTATCTCTGGGCTCTCTATCCTGTTCCATTGATCTATATTTCTGTTTTTGTGCCAGTACCATACTGTCTTGATTACTGTAGCTTTGTAGTATAGTCTGAAGTCAGGGAGCCTGATTCCTCCAGCTCTGTTTTTCTTTCTCAAGATTGCTTTAGCTATTCAGGGTCTTTTGTGTTTCCATAGGAATTGTAAAATTTTTTTGTTCTAGTTCTGTGAAAAATGCCATTGGTAATTTGACAGGGATTGCATTGAATCTGTAGATTGCTTTGGGTAGTATAGTCATTTTCACAATATTGATTCTTCCAATCCAAGAACATGGTATATCGCTCCATCTATTTATGTCTTCTTTGATTTCTTTCATCAGTGTTTTATAGTTTTCTGAGTACAGGTCTTTTGCCTCCTTAGGTAGGTTTATTCCTAGGTATTTTATTTTTTTGTTGCAATGGTGAATGGGATTGTTTCCTTAATTTCTCTTTCTGCCTTTTAGTTGTTAGTATATAAGAATGCAAGAGATTTCTGAGTATTAATTTTCTATCCTGCAACTTTACCAAATTCATTGATTAGCTCTAGTAGTTTTCTGGTGGCATCTTTAGGATTTTCCCTGTGTAGTATCATGTCATTTGCAAACAGTGACAGTTTTACTTCTTCTTTTCCAATTTATATTCCTTTTATTTCTTTTTCTTCTATGATTGTTGCAGCTAGGACTTCCAAAACTACGTTGAATAGTAGTGGTGAGAGTGGACACCCTTGTCTTGTTCCTGATCTTAGAGGAAATGCTTTCAGTTTTTCACCATTGAGAATAATGTTTGCTGTGGGTTTGTCATATATGGTCTTTATTATGTTGAGGTAGGTTCTCTCTTTGCCCACTTTCTGGAGAGTTTTTATCATAAATGGGTGTTGAATTTTGTCAGAGGCTTTTTCTGCATCTATTGAGATGATCAGATGGTTTTTATTCTTTAAGTTATTAATATGGTGTATCACATTGATTATTTGCATATACTGAAGAATCCTTGCATCCCTGGAATAAATCCCACTTGATCATGTTATATGATCCTATTAATGTGTTGTTGGATTCTGTTTGCTAGTATTTTGTTGAGGATTTTTACATCTATGTTCATCAGTGATACTGGCCTGTAATTTTCTTTTTTTGTGATATCTTTGTCTGGTTTTGGTATCAGGGTGATGGTAGGCTTGTAGAATGAGTTTGGGAGTGTTCCACCCTCTGCAATTTTTTGGAAGAGTTTGAGAAGGATTGGTGTTAGCTCTTCTCTAAATGTTTGATAGAATTCACCTGCGAAGCCATCTGGTCCTGGACTTTTGTTTGTTGGAAGATTTTTAATCACAATTTCAATTTCAGTGCTTGCGATTGGTCTATTCATATTTTCTATTTCTTCTTGGTTCAGTCTTGGAAGGTTGTACTTTTCTAAGAATTTGTCCATTTCATCCAGGTTGTCCATTTTATTGGCATATAGTTGCTTGTAGTACTCTCTTATGATCCTTTGTATTTCTATGGTGTCAGTTGTAACTCCTCCTTTTTCATTTCTAATTTTACTGATTTGAGTCCTCTCCCTTTTTTTCTTGATGAGTGTGGCTAAGGGTTTATCAGTTTTGTGTGTCTTCTCAAAGAACCAGCTTTTAGTGTTATTGATCTTTGCCATTGCTTTCTTCATTTCTACTTCATTTATTTCTGCTCTGATCTTTATGATTTCTTTCTTTCTACTAACTTTGGGTTTTGTTTGTTCTTCTTTCTCTAGTTGCTTTAGGTGTAAGGTTAGGTTGTTTATTTGAGATTTTTTTTGTTTCTTGAGGTAGGATTGTATTGCTGTAAACTTCCCTCTTAGAACTGCTTTTGCTGCATCCCATAGGTTTTGGGTCATCGTGTTTTCGTTGTCATTTGTTTCTAGGTATTTTTTGATTTCCTCTTTAATTTCTTCAGTGATCTCTTGGTTATTTAGTAGCGTATTGTTTAGTCTCCATGTGTTTCTATTTTTTACAGTTTTTTTTCCTGTAATTGATTTCTAATCTCATAGTGTTGTGGTCAGAAAAGATGCCTGATATGATTTCAACTTTCTTAAATTGATTTGTGACCCAAGATGTGATCTGTCCCAGTGAAAGTTCTGTGAGCACTTGAGAAGAAAGTGTATTCTGCCACTTTTGGGTGGAATGTCCTATAAATATCAATTAAATCTATTTGGTCTATTGTGTCATTTAAAGCTTGGGTTTCCTTATCTATTTTCTGTTTGGATGATCTGTCCATTGGTGTAAGTGGGGTGTTAAAGTCCCCCACTAATATTGTGTTACTGTCGATTTCCCCTTTTATGGCTGTTAGCATTTGCCATATGTATTGAGGTGCTCCTATGTTGGGTGCATAGATATTTACAATTGCTATATCTTCTTCTTGGATTGATCCTTTGTTCATTATGTAGTGTCCTTCCTTGTCTCTTGTAATAGTCTTTATTTTAAAATCTGTCTTGTCTGATATGAGTATTGCTACTCCAGTCAGTTATTCTGCTGTTGATTCCTTCTTGTGTATTTTTCATTTCAGTTATTGTGTTGTTCATCACTGATTGTTTGTTCTTTAGGTCTTCTAGGTACTTGTTAATCGTTTCTTGTATTTTCTCCATTCTATTTCCTAGATCTTGGATCATCTTTATTATCATTACTCGGAATTCTTTTTCAGATAGCTTGCCTATTTCCTCTTCATTTATTTGGTCTTGTGGGATTTTACCTTGCTCCTTTGTCTGCAGCGTATTTCTCTGTCATTTCATTTTGTCTGAACTACTGTATTTATGGTCTTCTTTCTGTAGGTTGCAGAGTCGTAGTTCCTCTTCTTTCTGTTGACTGTCCCCTGCTGAGTGAGGTTGGTCCAGGGGCTTGTGCAGGTTTCCTGGTGGGAGGGCCTGGTGCCTGCACTCTGTTGGGTGGAGTTGAGTCTTTTCCCTCTGATGGGCAGGGCTGTGTCAGGTGGTGTGTTTTGGGGTGTCTGTGAGCTTAGTATGACTTTAGGCAGCCTGTCTACTGTGGGTGGGGCTGGGTTCCTGTCTTGCTGGTTGTTTGGTGTGAGGTGTTTAGCACTGGAGCCTGCAGGCAGTTGTGTGGGGCTGGGTCTTGGTGTTGATATGGATACCTTCAGGAATGCACGTGCCAATTAATGGTGCCTGGGCCCAGGAATTCTCTGGTGTTCCAGCATCCTGGACCCTATGTTTCCACCCCGGAGGCCCAGGCCCGACCCCTCTAGGTAGGTCTCTGGACCTGCTGTGGACACTGTGGGGCCAGCTCAGACTCTGATTTGGCCTGATTCCCGTGTGTATCTCTCCACAAAGTCCAGTGCTGCGAAGGCTAGACTGGTCTCAGATGTTGAAACACTCATTGTCTATTCAGGTATTCCACAAACGCAGGGTTTACCCAGCCGATCTTGGGGATTTAATTCACAGCTTGTGCTGCTGCATAGAAAAATTTGTGTCTCTCTTCCTTAGTTGCACCACCTTTCAGGCTCAGTTTTGGTTTTAACCCCACCTCTGCGTGTGTGCCGCCCTCAGGCATCTGATCCTTGCCCAGGTGAGTGGGAGCGAAAGCAGCAGCTGCTTGGAGCCCACTTGGGTACTCCCAGTACCTGCAGTGGCAGGAGCTGGCGTATGGGAGCATTGTTGCCTCCACCCCCCGTGCCTCTCTCAACAACGGTGCCTTGCTTTCCAGGCAGACCCCGCTTCCTCTAGGGGCATTCCTGGCCACGCGTCCCCTCAGTCCTGTCCCTTCTATTGTATCAGCGTGGCCAACTGCGTTTCTCTCCCCAGGTCTGTTCTTCCAACCCCATGCTTTAGCCCTCTGACCCTGCCAAGAGTCCCCTCGGTGGACTCTTGTCCCAGGTAGGGGTGCCCAGAGCTGATTCCCAAGGAGGTTTTGGGGTGGGCGGTGCAGGCAAAGATGACCCTGGCACAAGGGGCGGGCGGGCCTGCTCTGGTGGGAGCCCCTCCCAATGCCCACAGAGGCAGAAGAAGTGGATGGGGAAGGGGTTTATAATGGCAGCTCCACCCCTTGCATGCCACGCTACTATGACGCCTTGCTATGGTGTCAGGCTTTTTCCACACACTTTCCCTGTTGTGATGCCCCTTGCTCCTGCCCCTTCAGGCTGTTTTTTCACAGCCAAGAGCTGTCCTCTCCCTGGGTCTGCACTCCAAACCCCTCTTTCTAGCACTCGGCTCCCCTTCACAACAGGTGACTCACAATTCAGGCTGGAATGCACAGAGCTGCCATATAGATCATGCATGCGGTTCTTACTTTGTCTTGCCTTCCATAGACCATCTGCAGTGTTCTCCTTTGATTCCCTGAAGTTCCTTTTCTGTCCCAGCTGATTTCCCCTCCATGAGGGAGTCTTTCTTAATGTGGGGACCTCTCCTCACCTTCAGCTTCTTGCCAGGGTTGCTGGTCTCTTTTTTGATTCTTTTCTTTTTTTTCTTTTTTCTTCTTTTTTTCATTCTTTTAGGTGTCTGAAGTCTACCACTACTGTTCAGCAGGAGCTCTATGGGAATTATTCCATTTGTAAATGTGTTTTTGATGAACTTGTGAGGAGCGACAAATTCCGCATCCTTCTATTCTGCCATCTGGACCGAGAGGCAATAATTCTGTATCTGTGAAACTTTGGGGGTATCTTGGGTTGGGGTTAGATGGGTCATTTTCCCATTAAAATTAATGAAAATATTTTCATTGAAAAGCTGTCCCTTCTACCGATATCAAACGTTGGTGAGGATGTGGAGAAAAGGGAACCCTTGTACACTGTTGGTGGGAATGTAAATTGGGGCAGCCTCTGTGGAAAACGGTATGGAGGTTTCTCAAAAAAACAAAAAAATAGAACTACCATATGACCCAGCAATTTCACTCCTGAGTAAATATCCGAAAAAGCAAAAGACACTAATTTGAAAAGTTACATGCACTTCAGTGTTCATAGCAGCATTATTTACAATTGCCAAGATATGGAAGCAACCTAAGCATCCATCAACAGATGAATGGATAAAGAAGTTGTGGTATACACACGCACACACACACACACACACACTCACACACACACACACACACACACTGGAATACTATTCAGCCATAAAGAAGAATGAAAGCTTGCCATTTGCAACAACATGGATGGACTTGGAGGGCATTATGCTAAGTGAAATAAGTCAGAGAAAGATGTATACTGTATGATATCGCTTATATGTGGAATCTAAAAAATACAACAAACTAGTGAATAAAAAGCAGACTCACAGATACAGAAAACAAACTAGTGGTTACCAGTGGGGAGGGCAGAGGGGCAATATAGGGGTGGGGGAGTGGGAGGCACAAACTACTGGGCGTAAGATAGGCTCAAGGATGTGTTGTACAACACTGGGAATATATCCGATATTTTGTAATAACTGTAAATGGAAAGTAACTTTAAACATTGTATAAAAATAAAAAATTAAAAGAAAAGCTTTCCCTAAGTGGCAGGGTTTTCAGGAGGAATTAAAGTTGTTAAGTGAGAGACAGGTGTATAAGCTTCTTTTTCTTTCCACACAAACAGTAACTTACAACCCACTGTATATTAGAAGTAGAAATTAGTATGTTTCTGGAGGGAAATTTGACAATTGGTTACAAAAGTCTCTAAAACATGTAAACCACTGGACCTTGCAATCTATCCACATGTGACAACTTATCCAAAGGAAATAATCAAAGCACAGGGATGTAGGAATAAGGATATTCATCTCAGCAGTGTTTAGAACAGCAGTGAAAAACGGACTGTGGAGAAATTAAGAACATGGTGAAAAATTCACTCTGTAGCATGTGTTGTAATACATGCAGCATGGTGCTATTTTTTAAGGCAAGTATTCATATGCATAGAAAAACTGGAAGGATACACACCAAAATGCTAACAGTCATTATCTCTAGGGGATGGGATGAGGATTTTTCTTTTCTTTTTTGTGTTTTCTAAATGAACATAAATTTATTTTTCTAAACTTTCTATTGTGGGATAATTATAGATTCAAATGCAGTTGTAAGAAAGAATACAGAGAGATCTTTTGAATCCTTTACCCAGTTTCCTTCCATGGTAACATCTTACAAAACTATAGTTCAAGGTCACAACCAAGATTTTGACACTGATACAATCAAGATACAGAACATTTCCATCACCACCAGGATCTTCCGTGTTGCCCTTTGGTAGCCACATTTACTTCCCTCCCACCACCTCCTCCTTAGCCTCCGGCAACAACTAATCCAGTCTCCATTTCTACAATTTTGTCATCTCAAGAATGTTATATACATACAGTATTTAGCCCAGTGGGATTGGCTTTTCTCACTCAGCATAATTCCCTGGCGATCCATCCAGGTGGCTGCATGTATCCATAGTTGTCCCTTTTTCACTGCTGAGTAGTATTCCATGGTGTGGATGTATCAGTGAGTTTAGTCATTTACCCACTGAAGGACATTTTGGTTGTTTCCAATTACTGGCTATTGTGCAGACAGCTGCTGGGAACATTTGTTTACAGGTTTTTGTGTGGACATAGTTTTCATTTCTCTGGAATAAATGCCTGCGAGCACCATTGTTGGGTCATAGGGTAGTTGCATATTTAATATTTAAAGAAACTGTCAAACTGTTTTCCAGAGAGGCTGTACCATTTTACATTCCCACCAGCAATGCATGAGAAGTTTTCAATCATTATTTCTTTGGGTCATTTTTCAGGCACACCCTTTTTTTCCTCTACCTCCTGGATGACAGGTCTGTTAGATTTTCAGTTATGGTCCCTCAGGTCTGTGAAGCTCAGTTCATTCTTTTCAGTCTGTTTTCTCGCTGTTGCTCAGACTAGATCATTTATATTGTTTTATCTTCCAGGACACTGGTCTTGCCTTTGTCCCCTCCATTCTGCTGTTGAGTCCATCCATTGAGTTTTTTATTTAACTCAAGTTTTCATTTGATTCTTTGTTATATGCTGAGACGTATCTTTTCATTTGTGTCAAGTGTGTTTCCAAATTGCTCTTTGAAGCATTTTTATGCTGACTACTTTAAAATCTTTGTCAGATAATTCTAATATTTCTGTTATTTTGGTATTAACATGTACTGTCTTTTTTCATTCAGTTGAGATCTTTCAAGGTTTTGGTGTGTGACAGAAGATTTTCAGTTGAAAGCTGGACATCTTGGGTATTATGTTATGAGACTCTGGACTTAATCAAACCTTCTGTTTGGCTGGCTTCCTCTTACCTTGGTCGGGTAATAGAAAGGGCTGTGCTGCCTCATTACTGCAGGGTCGGGGGAGAAGTCAGGTTCCCCAGTGGGTCTTCTCTGACAGAGCAAAGGGGGTCCTCTTTAATGCTGGGCACAGTGGGGGGGTCTGGTTCCACACACAGACACCTCCTTGGCTAGGAGGGGCAGGGTGTCACACTGCTGCTCCCCACGTGGCCTCCACTGACACAGAGGGAGGGGTGCTCAGTGCCCTCCAGGGGTGTCAGCTTCACTGACACCAGCCTGGCAAGGTTTGGGTGCCTCGTCACAGCCTGGCAAAGGTGGAATCTCAGCCCCTCGTTTGGCCCTGACTGGCATGGGTGGGGTGGAGCCGGTTTTCTCTAGGGCGTTTGCCTGAAGTAGAGCAGTTATTGTCTAAGAGTTTTCTGTCTTAAGAGTCTGCCCCTTGCCTGGTTCTTCGGCTGCAGGGGGCAGGCTTTTGTTGTGGCCATTTTGGTATGCCTGCGCCTGTGGGTGTTTCTGGGTTGCCGGCTTCTTTCGCTCCAAGTCTGGGATTTATGAGGCTGAGAAGAAAACTCAAGCAAGTCACTGCTGTGTCATCCCTCAGGTGCCAAGGTCCCCACCCAGTCTGACTTCTTCTCGCTGCCTTTCAGAGTTCTCTTGTGTTTGTTTGTATACTTAAATGTCCAGGGTTTTTAGTTGTATTTATTTTAATAATTTAAGAGGCAATACAGCAGAGTCAAAAGAGGCAGCCCCTCCACCCAATCCCACCACTGTCACCACCGCCACTGGCACTCAGTTTCATTCCCTAATGGTCTCATCCTAAAAACAGGGATCATCATGGGCCTAACACTAAGTTCTGGAAGAAGGTCCGTTTGTATTCAGAGCAGGGCAGGGCACCCAGGGAACGGGGACGAGCTGGGCCCCATCAGCAAAGTGACTCATTGAGTTGGATTCCTCCTAGGATCACCAACTGGCCTTCAGATGTGCCAGATGCCCGAGACACAGGTCAGCTCAGGAGCCTGGATCCTTCATTCTGAGAAGCACTGGGAGAGCACGGAAAAAATTTCACAGCCCACCAACTCCCTGCGGCACCACGTGCCGTGACGTTTTGTAAATTCTCCCTACTTTTATTTTTTAATTACTTTAAATTAACTGGCCCTTTTTCCTTCCACTCTCTTTGTTCTTTGAGTGTAATTTTTAAGCCCGGAGAAGAATCTTGGAAATTCCCTGGCAGATAATGCTTGCTTCTCACAACTTCTGTCATCCTTATTTAGAATTTTTGTGGTGCCTGCAGCTATGGCCCAAGGAATGCCCCCAAAGAATGGTTGACCAAGCCCTTCCCAGCATCTGTCTTGAGAATGGCTTCCCACTTGCCATATCAGGGATTCCCCTCTCTTTGTCCAGCATCTCCCCCGGCTCCCCTCCCCGCCACCCCCCCAAAAAAATCCACTTCTCTCCACCTGGAGGAGGAAGAAGGTAATTTCTACATGGCTGGTCAAGGTCTCAGAAGGAAATCAGCTAGGCCTTGTAGAGCTTCTGCTATTCTTTCCTGGAAATTTTCAGGGGCCTGGAACTCCATGTCCTCCTGGTTCAAAAGACCTTGGAGCCGGCCAGCCCTGTCAACACAGCAATGACCAAGAAGAATGCCCGAGGTTGCTGAGCATTAGTGGCTGTTTTCAGAGTCACTCTGCCTGGGTGGCAGTTCCTTTGCACACGTGGAGTGATGTCCACGGCGGGGGGAGGAGAGGCTTGGGAGTCCACCCTCAAGGGTGCCCTTTTAACTGGGCAGACAAGACTCATGATTCAAAAGGAGGAGGGCTGATATGGGGCTGGACAGCAAATGAGATTGGCTGGGTGGCCCCTAGGAGGGCAGGGAAGAGCCAGATGCCCTTGGAGGAGGGGCATGGGGCATGGAGCCCCTTTTCTTCCTTCCTGCTTAATTTTCAGGGCTAGTGATCATTGGGACTGGTCTCTGTGCGCAGGCCAGTCAAGAATCTTTCTTCCCATTTTACAGATAAGCCAACTGAGGCTCAGTGAGGAGAAGTCCCACACCAGAGGGCCTTGCAGAAGCTCTCAGGAGTGTACCCAGCCTGTCAGCCAGTCACGGCTCCCAAGCGTCCACCTCCTGTCTCCCACTTGCCCTCAGATCCAGCCCCCTCAGGAGAGAAGGGCTGAGTTACCGCTGAGACCTGCTGTGGTAATGACCACATGAGGCCCATGTCCTGGGCCTGGAAAAGGGCTGAGAGGGCCTTAACTCCTGGAACAGACTTGGGGCTGGGCCTTGGGCTCCAACAATGGAGACCCAGGCTCCCCTGCTCTGGCCATTCACAAATATTTGTCAGCGGTTGCTGGCTGAGCTGGCCCAAACCAGCTCCTGTCTTCTGTGTTTGCTGGCCCTGGGTTTCGTCGATACCTTCCTTCAGGGGCCAGCTGGCTGCTCACCACGAAACCTGTGGGTTTAGGTTTGGCTGATCTGGGGATGAGGCCCTGTCGCTCCCAGTGGCGGGTAAGGAAGCCACATTTGGTCTCAGATCCCCAGATACGTGGGTCCAGGTTTCGGAGACATACTAAACATGCAGCCCCGCGAGCCAAAAAGGGCAAAAATCCACCTCCCTGTCTGCTTATTATGTTCTCATCTGTCGGGGGAAGTTTCCTCTGGTGGGGGCAGGGCGGGGGGAGGAATGGCTTAGGAGATAAGATTAATATTCCATTTGTGCTACTGGCAGCACCTGCTGTTAGGAAAATAATGCTTATTTTTTTTTGAGAATGGAAATTGTCAGTATGCTTTTTCCGTCACTCATTTAGTTTATTCTTTCTTCTTTGGGTTCTGAAATCAGATGTCTTGTTCCACTCTAAGACTGTTCTCTTTTATTAAGAAAAAAAAAAAAAAAGTTCTCGGAAGACCACAGCTGCATTTTGGGAGGTGGGTGTAGGGAGAATAACTTCAGATTTTGTTTTTAAAAATGATTTTAACAGCAGTCCAAATGCAGACAAACGTCTCTCTGTTCGTTTTTTATTTCATAATCACTCCCAACTAGATATTCTGAGGGCCACCAACTTATTATGGTTCTCTCAATGTCGGACACTTCACCACATAATTTGTAGGTCTGCTTAAAAATTTCTGAAAGCAAAATTCCTAGGGCGAGTGGTTTGAGAACTATGCATGGGCTCATATTTCTTGCCTTCAGAAAGTGATGACTGCTTATTACTAGCTTAGGCGCCTCCATTCCTGCCCACCTACACATGCCCCGCACAGGTCCCACCTCCCCTGCCCCCGCCGCTGCCGTGACAAAGCACAAGCTGAAATGTAGGGGCTCAGGCACACGGCTCCAGGGCTGTTTAGCTTAGCTCGGCATGTGGGGCGCGGAAACAAGGGTCACCCGCCACACAAGGCTGCTCCAGTTTGCAGAATAGGAAGCTTAGCAAGGAAAAGCATAGCGGAGACTTATTTCCCTCTTCAGGGAGCCAACCAAGGGAAACATGACATTGGCTTACCAAAGAGACAAGGATCCGAGTGGCCTGTGTTAACTGAGCACCTACGATACACCCGGGGCTGAATTAGGTGCTGGAAACCCACTGCGTCTGTTCTGTAGGACATTCCTCATCTGGTCTGTCTGTGAGACTACAGTCAGCTCAGAGCCTGGCTTAGGGGGATTTCACCCCTCTGTGTCTCCTTCCCTAGCTGTGTTGGCCCCCAGTTCTGGGGTGGCTGTGAAGATACACGAGAGACAGCATGAGAAAGCTTGGTCTTACATATAAGAAAGCCAAGGTTCAGAGAGGTTGCTTCGTTCCCCTCAGGCTGCCCAGCTAGTTAGTGGCAAAGCCCGTACTGGAAGTTGGATCTGTGTTTCTGCTCTAAGGTACTGCCTGAAACGCTACATGATTGGATTTAACAATGACTTGCCTGAGGTCTTAGGAGGTCTTAGGTCTGGAGAACTGGGGCATTACTGGCCACTTAGACAAATGCCCCACCTGTAATTGCCATCATCCGCATCATGGCAGGAACAACAGCACCATCCCAGCCGGCTTTGAGTGCCAGGCGCACTCCTGCACCAGGTTCCCCTGACAACCTGCGAGGAGCATCACGTGCTCAGGAGCACTCCTGCTGCCTTGGATGGTCAGCCAAGCTTTAGAGGCTCCCACTCCAGCAGACTGTGGGACTCTCCTTTCGCTCAGAGTTGGGTAGGAAATGATTCAGGACTGAGACCTCTGCCAGCCGAGGCAAGAGTTCACGTAAGAAGTTCAGTCTTCCACTGAGTGGACTGAAAGCTTTAGAGACCTGGCGAAAGGGATGCTCTGGGATGTTTACCTGGTGAAAGGGATGCTCTGGGATGGAAATGAGAGGGTCTGACTCTTCACCCTGAGGCAGAGAAAAGATTTTTTCATACCAACTACAGAATGAATGAACAAAGGAATGAAGAAGGGAAAAGCTGGTTCATTTACTGCTTCATTAATTAAACATGTTTAATTAATGAACCTCTGTCTGGAGGTTCAGCAGAGGTATCAATGGGCTTGCCCAAGACCACATAGCTCCTGGAACACTCTGAGGGAAGCTGGGAGTTGGGGAGAGGGGGTGGCAAAAGCTGTTCAGCTCTCCCGCAGGAGTCTCTCAATACCTCTCCTAATCCCACCCAGGCTTTGAGGCCCAGATCCGCCCAGGAGCCTTCCCCAGCTCCCAGGGTGCCCCCTCTATCTCTAGACTCCTCACGAAATTATAGTCTGGCTTCCCTAGTCTCTGCCACCTACGGCCTTGGGTGTTCCTCTTGTGAACACTTAAAAGCATCTACTTCCCTCAGATGTGTGAGAACCTTCTCTAAATCTCCCTCAGAGTCTGTGGTGGGGCTGGGCAGTCATTCATGCCTGAAGTGAGCCCCGCAATGAGCCAGATCTTGGGGACACAGCGATGACTCCAACACAGGGCTGTGTCCTTATAGAGCTTAGGGTCCATTTGGAGAGACAAACACTAATCCAGTAATTACAGAAACAGGTATCTGGTTACAACCAGGAACAAGAGTCATGAAGGAAGGGAAGCAGAGAGTAGCACAGGGGTCTGTCCTAGTCTGATCCTAGAGGCAGGACTGGCCATATAATTTGCAGGGCCCTGTGCAAAATAAAAATGTGGGCCTCTTGTCAAAAATTGTCAAGATAGCCACAGCAGAGCATTAAACCAAGCGCAGCCATTCTGAGCATGGGTCTCAGCACAAGAGCGCAGACTGCATGCCTGAGAAGCCAGCCCTGCCAAGAGGGCTGCCCCGAGGAATGGGACTGTAGCTGAAATCACAAAGATGCAGAACAACAGTAATGAAAACACGGTAACGTGTATGAAGCGCTAACCACGGTCCAGGCACAGCTTTCATTTACTCTAAGAGGGAGGGACCACTGCACTCTGTTTTACAGAGAGGTCAGTGAGGCACAGAAAGGTAAGTACTTGCCTAAGGCCACACAGCTTGCAAGAAGTAGAACTTGGTTTGAACTTAGGTAGTTTGGCCCGAGGATGAGTGCTCTCAACCACCGTGCTCTCGTCTCAAGGGTTTGCGGCCTGTTCCACGGTCCTGAGGGCCCAGGGGCAGCCAGCACGCCACTGCTGAGCCACTGGAACCCCAATCCAGAGGACCCCAGGCCTTGGCCAAGGCCAGTGGGGGAGGAGTCGTGGCTCTGGCAGCACGTGGTGCGGAAGCTCGGCTAGATATGCAGACGCAAAGGCCAAAGGCTGAGCCCGAGGCCACTGGAAACGGGGAAGCTGAGGCCCGGGAGAGGGGAAAGCCTGGGAGGGCTCTGGACGGGCATTCTGGGTTGAGGTTTGGAAATCCGGCCTTCCAGCCTTGGCTCCACTGCGTCTGGGGAAAACCGCAAAAGCCACATGTGGCCCTCGGGTTTCCTTCCATCTGTGCTGGGAACAATCCTTTCCCCACCACGGTCTGCTAGTTCCTGCGGCTGGGGCCTGAGGGGCAGGGCTGGGGGGAGTTTGAGTTTTCAGGTGGCCTGCTGGCTTTACCCTCGCACTTGGGGTGGGGAGGGGGTGGGAAGAGCTGTAGGCTCCTGCACCGTCCTCCATCTTAGGGCAGCACAGAAGGCCATGGGGAAATAGCTTTCTCTGGGGTATTAGATGCGGCGCTGAGTCTCACTCAACTGCTGGGGCATTTCTGAGGCCCTCCTCTCAAACCCACTGGAAATCCAGGGCTCCCAGCACCAATCTGCTGGGCAGCTTTGGCAAAGCACCCACCTCTCCACGTCTCAGTATTCCCACCTGCAGAATGGGAACACCAAATCCTCACTCAAGGCATTTCCTTAGGTGGGGTCCCACCTTCTCTGCATTCCTGCCTAGATCACAAGGCACGTCTGAAGTTACAATACAATCAAGCCTGGGAGAGCCTTTGGGGAACAAAGGCACATTATAAATATGAGGTATTATTTTTGTTCCAGGGTGAATCAGGCATTCCAAGAATCCTTGGCCTCATACGTTCTGAGGCAGCGTGATGTCATGGGAAGAGCACGCGGCTGCCCTAGCGGACTGTTTCCAGGGAAAGGCCCTCGCCCTTCCGCCTAGCCCAGCCAAGCCCTGCAGTCTCCAAGTCTGGCCCATGGACCCTCAGTGCAGCCTACTGGCGGGTCCAGGTATCCCCCGAGCTATATGCCCACCCTGGGCACGCACTCAGAGTCTGGTGGACAGTAGACATGAATGCAGGTAAGTCTCAGCTGGGATGCTCGATTTTCCAGCTAAATTGAAATTGTGGCTAAACTGACCAAGTCATGTCAATCAACACCAGGAAGCAAACTCTGGCCATGCCACCTTTCTGGAGCCTGTGCGCTCCCACCCACTTTTCCTAAAGAACCGAGGAAGCCTGGCTATGGGTGTGAACTTGTCCCCCGTGTGGCCTTCTTCCATAGCCCCTCACTGCCTGGAATACAGAAAGTGCCCAACACAAACTCCCAGAGTATTTACCAAGAGGCAACATACTGCCATCGTTCAAAGTATGGACTTTGGAGTCAGACCCCCAGAGTTCAAATCCAGGCTCTGAACTTCCAGCTGTGCAACACTGGGCAAGTTCCTTAACCTCTCTGGGCCTTAGCTTGTTCATCTGTAAAATGGGGACAAATAGAGGACTCATCTCACAGGGTTCCTGTGAGTTTTAAAAGAGTTGATGTACGTGTTATACTAGTGTTGTTTTGAATAATATTATATTGTGGGTTTTCCAAGCAATATAGTATGAATCCATCAGATATTCGGAGGAAGTGCTGAGCATTAGTGCACCCATAGTACAGGTGGGAGAACTGAGGCTGTGGGGAAACAGGCTTTTTCAAGTGTTAGAAATCAAAGAAGAAACCCTAGATGTCCAGCTTCTACTTCTGCTCTAATTCTGGCCTCTAGAGGCTGCATTTTGGACATAATTTCCCACCATGTAAGTTCTCATCACCAGATACTCACCACCATCATTCCAAAGGAAATATTACCCAAGGAGTTCCCACAGGCTTAGGGGCTACCTCCAATGACCTCCTTGATTCCTAGCCTAAAGCCTGGCCATCGTGTCCACCACAGCTGGCCAGCGGGCCTCAGCTGGCCCACATTATCACACTTACTCCACGGGCTGAGTGGCTTCAGAGGCCCACTCGAACTAGCCCTTTTCACCATCTGTCTTAATCTCACCATCTCCATGTAGTCTAGTAGCCCTCAAACTGGCTTTCAAAGATAGGACAAAGAGGAAGAGGGATAGGGAGAAAGTCCCCTAAGAGTTGTTTAAATACCAGATGTCACCAACTGCTGAGTCCTTTAGAACTCTGGGGGAAGGAAGGCCCGAGACACAGCCTGAGCTCACCTAATGGAGGAACTTCCTCAGGACAGCTACCCCACGTTGGAGGGGGCTGCCTGGAAATGTGGTGAGCTCCCCGTCACTGGAGGTATCCAAACACAGAGACCTCCTATCCCTAACCTGCCCATTCTGCAATCAGTACCTCCTCCACAAAACCCTACTGGGTTTAGCAGGAGTCCCCACCTGGGGACGCAGCAGGATGCAGCGATAACTTGGAAATCGGACACACCTGGGTTCACATCCTGGTTTTTGCCCCTGTCTAGCTGGGTGGTTTTGGACAAGCTGTCTAACCTTTCTGCCCCTCAGTTGTTTTATTAATCAAATGGACCTACAACTGGAAAATAGGTGAGGGGCGGGCTCAAAGGGATGACCCCAGGGCTCGGTGCTAAACCTTGCCCACTCACGCCTCTGCCTTGGGCCAGCCCTGGGAAGCCAGGTGAAGAAATGATGGCTCCGTTGTGGGAAGCAGAGGATCCCAGGGCAGTCCTGAGCTGGTTCGGCTTTGTGGGTAGTGGAGCACCGCTGAGTTTCCAGGCTCTCCAGGGGAACGCTGCCGGCTACCGGCCCCCCTCAGTCCATCAGCCATCACAACCCGGCCACCCTCCTGGGACAGCCTCTCCCTCACAACTTCATTACTGACAGGTTTGCTCTGTCCCTGAAGGACCATTTTTTCCATCTCAGGAGGGAGAGGAGATGTGAAATGGAGTTAGCTGGAGTAGGGCCTCCGTCCGGCCACATTTTTCAGCCGGGGCTGGTGGAACTGACAAGTCCGTGGTGAGACATCACGGCGGAGGGGGAGCCATTCAACAGGTTTATACACCTCACGGACCCCAATACCACCCTCCCCCCAACCCGCCCAGCCTTCTCGGGACACGGCTGCCCAGAAGATGGGTTCTTGGGCTAGAATCTTCCCAAGAGCAAGTACTGTGCTGATAGCCTTCTCATTAAACACCCATCAGCCAGGATTCAGTGTATAAATATATTCAGGGACATTCAGACAGGTGACGAGGACTTACTCTCCCTAGCTCCCAAATGCAGGGTCCTGAAGTTTAGAGTAGTGAGTTTAAAATCAACCAGAGACTTTCCCTGACAGTAGAAAGACAACTAGTAAACGTAGAAGGAATGATGGAATTAGAAAATCATCTGGCAGGGACTTCCCTGGTGGTGCAGTGGTTGAGAATCCTCCTGCCAATGAATGCAGGGGACATGGGTTCGAGCCCTGGTCTGGGAAGATCCCACATGCTGCGGAGCAACTAAGCCCGTGAGCCACAACTACTGAGCTCGCGTGCCACAACTACTGAAGCCCGCGCGCCTAGAGCCCATGCTCCGCAACAAGAGAAGCCACCTCAGTGAGAAGCCCGTGCACCACAACGAAGAGTAGCCCCCGCTCTCCACAACTAGAGAAAGCCTGTGCACAGCAATGAAGACCCAATGCAGCCATAAATAAATAAATTTATAAAAAAGAAAAGAAAAGAAAAGAAAATCATCTGGCAGCCACCATAATAATAATTCTTAAGCAAGAATCATCAGTGGAGGCTAGTAGGTGAAAGTTGGAGGAAAACAGAATATTGGCATTGTCTCAAAGGATCTCCCCACAAGCTATTTCTTAATTACAAAGGGAAAACTCATAATTTCACAGTGGAGAAACTTGGCAGACACGGCCATAACCAAGTAATCAAAGTCAGCATCACCAGTCCTGGGGTGAGGGGACAGCATGAGTGTCCTGATATGATGCACTGAGAATCTGATTGTGAGGAAATATCAGAGAAACTGGAATGAGGGACCATGACACAAAGACAACTAGTTGTTCTTAAAAAAAGTCAATGTCATGAAATACAAAGATCTGTGAACTGTCCTCAGATTAAAAGGCACTAAAGAGACATGACAATTGAATGTAACCCCTGCTCTAGGATCACTGGAGAAAGATGAGTAAGGACCATGGAGTAGATAATGGTATTGTGTTGATGTTAGTTTCCCAATTTTGATCATTGTACCGTGGCAATGAAAGAAAATGTCTTTATAAAGAAACACACTGTGAACTATTTATCAGTAAAAAGGCATCCTTTTGGCAACTCACTCTCACTCAGGTCAGAAAATAATGTAGGTTAGAGGGAGAAAGATAAAGCAAATGCAGTAAAATGTTAATATTTGAGGAATCCGGGGGAAGAATATATGGGGATTCTTTGTATTATTCCTGCAACTTTTCTGTGAGTCTGAGATTTTTGTTGAAATCAGAAGTTTTTTAAAATGAGTAGGATCTGGTTAGAAGGGAAGAAGTCGAGTGGGCATTCTAGAAGAAACTCAGACTCAACAAAGGCTTGGTGGCAATTTTTCTTAAGTCAATTTCTTATGTACCAGGCAAAGCAAATAAAATACAATAAAATTGACCACAGAGGGTCCTGCTTCACCTAGCAGCAGGTAAAACTGCAGAGACCCCTCACCGTAGGTAGGGGTGGCCTCACTGGAGGTGCATACAGAGCTCACCGTGCATTTGTGTCCTTGCGACCTATAGAAAGTTCCTTAATGGAGCCCAAGCATCTGGGCACCATCTGAAGGGCAGTAGCCAAACTCCTACATCCCCAGGGACACAGGCCTGGGTGGACCCCCTGTACCATCATAAGCAAGTCGATTTGCCCTTATGGGTAATACCTGGAGCTTCTCAAAGCAAGACTCTGTTCCCCAGGGTGGGCCTCTACGGCACCCACCCGGAGACCTAGTCCCTCAATGGGTGAGGAAAAGTGCATATTTTTACACTTATTTTTACACTTGTGGAAACTGAGGCAGTTTAGTGGGCTGGCCGCAGCCTTGCTCCACTTTTTTAGACGTGAGAACTCCCCACACAGTAATATATCATCTTGCAAACACACTTAGGAATTTAAAAAACTTTTATTATTTTCGACGGTATACGATAAAGAAATTATTTTATATAAAACATAGTTTTTAGATTAATATGTTATTGGGAATAAATAATAAAGGTTCATATCTAATATGACCTTTAATAACATCTATGATTAAAGGCAATATTTAACCTTCCCCCACTTACCAAGTGATGCCTTCTCCTTCATTTATTATAAATGAGTTATGAAGGCAAAAGCATAATTTTCCACAAAGAAATTTCAAAATGACATATTACCATTTCATTGTGTCTTTGGCACCACATACATGCTCACGTGGAAGCTAACGCTTGACTATATAAGGCAGAAAAAGAAACAAAAAGCAAAAACTGATTTTGTGGCCCACTGTTTGGAATTCTTAAATTGTATGTTTGTTTAATAAAAATCAACTTGGTTTGTTTTTGTAATTTTCTTGCTTTGTTTCTAAATGATGAGACGTGAGAATTTTCAGGAAGTGCTTGCAATCACTTCTGCCCAAATAGCAGGTCGTGAGCAGGGAGGGTCTTGACTCTCATGAACGGAGTGGGACGCCGGCCAGGCTCGGGGTCTCCAGGACTCCGACCAGATGCTTGGGGCTCCCGGACCCGGGTGGAGCACCCGAGGCAAACGTGCAGAGCTATTACCACTTGCATGTTCCTCAGGAACCAGCCTTTTAATATCGGTGTTCTTTAATGCTTCCTGCCTTTAACCAACTGTCCATTATGGGTAAAAAATTAAATATTTGACTAAGAATAAAAATCATTTCAAACTGAGTAATGCTCAAAACCACCAAAGTGGCTCTCCAGGCTGCTGAGTGATGAACTGGCCAAGGGGGTGGATCTTGGGCGTCCCCCTCTCTTCTGCGTTAAGCCGGGGCTCCATCCACACCCACAGGCAGGGTCTCACACTGCGAGCTTCCGAAGGTGAAAACAGACCCCTGGCATGGGGGTAAGAGCCCGTCTCTGGGGCCAACCAGGCCTGGGTTCAAGTCCAGGCCCTGTCACCTCCTTGCTGTGTGCCTTGGGCAAGGCTCTTATTGGTCCGTACCTCAGTTTCCCAATTGCAAAATGGGGGAATGATAATGAAAGGGGTATTGCCTACGGTTCTGAGGGTTAAATGAGCTGCAATTGGCCTGTGCCTGACACAGAGCAAGGGCTCGGTAAGGAGCTCCCATGGCCACTGTCGTAGCTTCCCTTGGGACCAGTAGCAGTGACAAGTCAGGACTCCGGGCACAGTGCTCTCACTCCAAGTGTGAGCCCAGGAGACACTTCCTCTGGCATGCCCAGGCTCCTTGCAAGCCTGGCATCTTCCACATGACCTCACGTTTGCAGCTTCAGTGTGGGGTTTGGATTCTCCTGGGGGAGACTTGAAAATCTGCTGGAGGTCTGAGCATGGGGCTCTCACCTGCCTGTCCCCCTCCCCCCAAGGGTGTCCATGCCATCTCCCTGCTGGAACTGCCCCTTCACCCGTCTTTGCCTCAAAATATCTTCTCTTGGGTCTTGGCACTCAAGCCCACCCCCTTTGGGGAGCTGCCCTGGTCCCCTGGCCCATGGTGAGTGCTGTCTGTCCCCGGAATCTCGCCCGGAGTTGATGGTAAGTATCACCGCATGTGCAGCCTCTGTCCACGGCTCATTCCTGGTGGACAGGCACGGCCTGCCAGGCTCACTCCAGGAGGTGTCAGGCTCTACTGTCAGAAGTGGATGTTTAGGGGCTTCCCTGGCGGCGCAGTGGTGGAGAGTCTGCCTGCCAATGCAGGGGACGCGGGTTCGAGCCCTGGTCTGGGAAGATCCCACATGCCGCGGAGCAACTAGGCCCGTGAGCCACAACTACTGAGCCTGCGCGTCTGGAGCCTGTGCTCTGCAACAGGAGAGGCCACAACAGTGAGAGGCCCGCGCACCGCGATGAAGAGTGGCCCCCGCTCGCCGCAACTAGAGAAAGCCCTCGCACAGAAACGGAGACCCAACGCAGCCAAAAATAAATAAATAAAATTAAAAAAAAAAAAAAAAAGTGGATGTTTAGGTTTTTACTGTGGGGGAGTGGGACGTGGTTTCTGACATGGGGGATGAGGAAGGAGGCGTTTTGGAGGACTCCCTCCGGGGCCTTGGTCCCAGCAGCCCTTCACTGGCTCTCTGTTCCCTTCCTGGGCAGAGCACGGCCCTGAGGGCAGGTGAGGGGGAAGTGAGGGCGGCAGACGGACAGGGTCTCTCAGCACAGTCCAGCGAGCGCATTCCTTTAGGTGGGAAGCCTGGTCAGGAGGGGAAGTGGTGTGTTTGAGGGCTGGTGCTGGCAAAGCTATGAGACAAGCCAGGGCCCAGGCGGGATCCAGACTCTCCTTTGGGTGGTTTAATAGCCTAATTTCTGGGCTGTGGCAGGGAGACCTGTGGTGGGGAGGCACTCCAGAGAGCCGGCAGGAACGTAACAGAGTTGCTGAAAGGACCCGAGAGGATACAGTAAGTACCCTGGGTAGGGCTACCTCCTTGGCCATCCACTCATTTACTCAACAAACGTCTACAGAGTTCCATTATATGCAGGCACTGCTCTAGACACTGGGGATACGGTTGGGAGTAATTGACAAAAAGCCCTGCTCTTGTGGACCTTCTCTCTCTAATGGGGAGATACAGATAATAAACAGAATAAATGCATAATACAGAATAGCAGAGGACATTAAGTTCTATGGAGAATATGAAGCCAGCAAGGGGGATTGGGGGTGCTGGTGTGTGGGGGGACACCCATGGGGGGTTGCACTTTTATTAATTTAAAATGTTTTTTAAAAATTGAAGTATAATTGACTTACAACATTATGTTAGTTTCAGGTGTACAACAGAGTGACTTGATATTTTTATACATTATGAAAGGATCACCACGATAAGTCTAGTTACCATCTGTCACCATACAAAGTTATTCCAATATTATTGACTACATGCCCTATGCTGTACATTACATCCCTGTGACTTATTTCTTTTATAACTGGAAGTTTGTACTTCTCACTCTCTCTCACCTATGAGGGTTTGTACTTTTAGATAGAATCGTTGGGACAGATCTCACTGAGATGGTGCCACTGAGCAAAGACTTGAGGAAGGAGCCATGTAAATATCTGAGAGCGGAGCGATCCAGGTAAAGTGCAAAGGCCCTGTGGTAGGAGCTTACTGGTGTGCTCAAGGCCCCTAGGAAGACCAGCGTAGCTGGAGTGCAGAGCGTGAGGGGGGATGGCAGATGACGAGGTCAGAGGTGATGGGAACCAGATAACCTGGGGCCTTGTAGACCATTGAAAGGACTTTGGTCCTTACTCTATGTGAAATGTTGGGGATTAGTGGAGGAGTCTAAAGAAAGAAATCACATTTAAAAAGGCAGAGTCAGGGAGATCATGGAGGTTATAGGAATAATGCGGGTGAGAGCCAATGGGGCCCTGGACCAGAGGGGCAGGAGTAGAGGTGGTAAGAAGTGGGTGGATTCTGGACCTGTTTTGAAGGTGGGACTGGCAGGAATTTCAGTCTGGATGTGGGTGGAGAGGAGGGGAGAAATCAAAGATGTCTCTAAGGTATCTGGCCTCAGCAACGGCAAGGATGGAGCCAAGTTACCTGAGCCAGGGAAGACTGGGGGAGAGGGCAGATTTGAGGTGGACGGAAGCTCAGTCTTGGATATGTTGAGATTGATAAGTTCTGAAGCACCCACTGGGGGACACTGAGAAGGCTGAAGGATGCAGGAGCCTGAAGCTCGGGGAGACAGTGACCTAAGGAGCTGCTTGGAACTCCAGCTCAGGCAGCACGCCTGCTCTCTCAGGCTCAGCAAAAGGTCTGTTTTTATTTCAATTACATTTTTATTTCTAATTATGTAAAATAGTTTTTCCTTTAGTTTTTTCTTCTTTTTTAATTTCTTTTTTAAAAATATAATTATGTAAAATATTTACATGGGTTCCAAAGTTAAATCTGCAAAACAAGGTGTTTAGTGATGTCTGCCCTCTACTCCCCCACCCCACCAACTGCCCTTTTGTGCCATAAATAACCACTTTATTGGTTTTATGGTTTATCCATCCATTCATTATCTTTAGCATAAGTAAATATGAATACACGTTTTCTCCCTTTTAGGGAGAAAAGTAGCATACTACATGTACTTTTTCCACTTTGGTTTTTTCAATTAATATTATTTAAGGTCACTTATTTCACTCTGCTTTTTATTTTTAGGGATGGATTTTTAAAAAACAATTTTTATTAATTTACTTTTAAAATTGTCTGTACCACGGTGGTTTAATTCTGCTTTCTAGCAAGCACCACCACTCTGGGTAAGGGGCAAAACAGTCCCTAGAATTCCATGTGCAGTAGCTTATGAGAATGAGTTATTCTGGGGTTTCCTCCAGTTCTGAACTTCTAGATCTCCCTGGTTCTTGGTAACAGGCAGGGCAGGGGCTTGCCAATTGCTAGAAGAAGTATCAGGGTGGGAGCTGGAGACCTAGCTTACAGTTTGGCTCCTTGGGGAGCCCCCCTCTTGCTGCAAAATGAGCAGCCTGGATAAGATGATCTCTGTGGGTCCTGTGGGTCGATAGAGGACCAGGTATGGAGGCATGCAAGCAAACAACCCCTTCTTAGGAGAAGGTGACAAAGGCACGTTTCATCATGCAAAAGCCTCAGCGCCCATCACCCGCTTCTCTGCACATGGCAAAGGGCTGCTGGGCAATATGGAACCACGTGGTGCGTCACGGAGACAGGGCTGTGAGCAGGAGGTAGGCGTGCACGGGCAAAGCAGGGGGTCAGCAGGGAGCAGCCAGCTGAGCAGGTACAGTTCTAGGGAGTCCACAGATGTCAGGAGGGTGAAGCAGCAGGTGACCAGGCGACTGGTCAGGATGGCAGAGGGCTGACTGCTCCCTCAGGGATAAGGAAGCCGAGCCCAGAGGCTGGCCTGCCCCGACAGGAAGCTTCTGTACTCTTCCCCACGGAGGCAGGACCAATGTTACCTTCCCCAGGAAGACCTTCTAGAGCCCGGGGGCTCAACTGGCCAAGATGGTACAGCTCCGAAAGTTCCTGGTGCATGACAGCTGCTTTTATTCTCTTTTCCATGGAGAAAATTTCAAATCTGGAGCCACCCATTCTGTATGTTTTTCCTTCTCTCCCAAAACCCTCAAACACAACTCACACAAGTAAAGGCAAGAGGCCAGGAAATAAATATGCCAAAAAGAAAAATCACTGGAAGCACAAGAAAGAGCAAAACTCTGAGCCACCCCAAAGTACAGCCTGGGTGGAGCTTTCCACTAAGCCGCGCATCACGTATTCCAGCCCAGAGTCCTCTCCCAAGCTTCCGTCCGCAGCTCTGACTTCCGTTTGGTGCAGAGGGAGGCAGACGGGGCCCCAGACTCTGGGGATGTTGTGGGCTCTGCTGAGTAGCCCTGAGCATGCCGGGAGCAGGCGGGTGACCAGCTTCAGAGCCTGGAGAGGCGCAGGCACCCACCTTACCCCTTTCACCTTCCTAATCCCAGACATGAAATACGTCATCACCCAGCTCACTGCCCCTGCGGGAAGGAATGTGGGAGAGGAATCCACTTTCTGCACTGACTGGGTCTTGACTCAGTGTATATTGGAAAAAAGACGGAGGTCTGAACACTCCCACCCAGGGCCGGCTTGGTAATTGCGGGTTTTCAATAACACTCCGGGAAAGAACAGTGCTGCTATGGAGAAGCTGGGGAAAAGGCTTTGTGGCAACCGTTCCCAGGAACGAGGCCATCCCAGCCATCAGACCACCCTGGCGTGCCGTTTCTGACTCTTCCACTTCCCCTGTCATGCGGGATAAGGTCCAGCCCAGCCCTCCCCAAGAGGCCATTCGTCCTCCCCTCCTCGAGTACGCACGGGGGTTTCCTGTCTCTGCCCCGTTCACGGGCCAGAGCTCCCAGGGAGGACAGCAGGTGCAAAGGGAGCACCTACATCTTGTCACCGGCTCTAAGGGCCCCTGGGGAAGAGGACGTCTTAAATTTTGATCACGACCTCTTTTGATGGGGGGAACTGCATCGCCTGCAAGCGTTCTACAGACTCCAGCCTAAAAGGATGAGAATTGGTTTCTGGCACGCAAAACAAAAGTCCGAGGCTGCCTTGGAGATACAGATTCTGTTCAGGGACTCTCCCCTCACGTCTCAACCCCACTCCAGCTCCCAAGCTTATCTCCTTCCCTCCGACATGAACTTCCCTTCCTTCGCCACCCTCCACAAGCCACACGCCTTCCCACCCTGTGTCTTGGCACCTGCGGCCCCTCCAGTGACGCCCTCTCCTAGCCCGGACGTCTGCATACGATGCATCGAGAGATGTGTCTGTAGCTTGGTGCACTGGGTCTAAACTCTTGGCTGGCTTTCTTTGCCCTCCACAGAGGGCCCTCCCTGACATACCTCTCTCCTCGGCCCCTCAGCGGTGTCCTCTGCACTCAGGCCAACCGGTGCACTGTCCCTGACACCACACCAGGCAGGGCCCACCTCGGGACCTTCGCCTCTGCTTCCCCCCGCCCTCTGCCTGGCCCATTGAAGAGACAGACCATGTTCCACCTCCTCCAGGAAGGCTTCTTTGTTACGCTAAACCCCAGAAATCTTTCTTTTCTCTGAAGTCCCAGGGCCTATGGCCCGGCACTGTACTATTACACATGCAAATGACTCACATGCATATACACACATGTGGACATATGTGTATACACGTACAAAACGTGTAACACACACACACACACATACAACAATGTTATTAAGTGGAAGTGTTCAGTATACCTTTTCTCTCCAACTAGACTATAAGCTCCTGGAATGCCCAGCACAGACTTGGGCCTGCGAGAAGCACTCAAGAGACGCTTCCTTCCTGACCAAAGCCCCTTTGTCCAGCCTCACTTACTAGCTGTACAGGGGCTGGTGACAGGCATTGCTTCTGCCACCCTAGGGACCACGAGGCAGATGAGGCCAACACTACAAAGCGCTTCAGCCTCTCAAGGAAAATGTCCCTCTCTCCCCCAGAACGCTGCCCCATGATAAACAGGATGCAAACAAATCCCAACGAATCCTGGGATTCGAGCAATTTTAATATAGCTAATCTGACATCATCTCTCTGACCACAGCAATGCTTGAGGGGGGCGGCCCTGACCTATTTTTGGTGGGCAGTCACTGCCAGAGGGGCAGCCTTGAAGGTCCCCCCACTCCTGGCCCCAGACGGAGGGGGTGAGGCTTCAGCCTGGCGCCTTCCCCCACTGGAGGCTCCCATCTGGGATCTGAGCCACAGCTCCCAGAACAGGCACAGCGGAGTTTGAGGAACCCAGCCTCCCTCACGGCCTTGCCAAGCATTAAGCCTGCCTCAGGGGGCGATGGCCAGCTCTACCTGCGAATACCCCCTTTATCAGACCCCAAACTGCTACCACGTCCACCAGAACTAAGACCCCCGGAGGACTCTTAGGCTGGGAAGGTGGACCTTTGCCACGGAAAAGCTTCGCTCTGAGACCCAGTCCTGAGAGACTTGGAGAAGGGATGGGTTAGTTGGGATTTCCGGGGCGGGCTGGGGGGTGGTTTAAGGCGAGCGCCCTGAGGTGGGCTGGAGGGCCGGCTGGAGGCCGAGCAGGGCTGGGAGGGTCCCCACAGGCATGGCCTTGAAGGAGGTGGGTGCAAGCTGTCTTCTTTCACAATGCTGCTCTTACAAAAATGAAGAACCTTGGGCAGACAGAGAACTTTCTTCCTTCTCAACACTCCTGGCTGCTCTGCGGTGGGACAGGCCAGAGCAGCCCCCGGCGTCGCGGTCCGAACACTCACCCAGAAGCACTCCGCGGGATCTGGCTGCCCAGAGCCCCCGCCTGGCCGTCTGTGTCCCTCGTACTCCTCCCACCTGCAGGATGCTCCCTGGGGCTTGGGCACGGCTGTCAGTCCCCAGAGAGCCCCTCCCCTGACCCGGCACTTGGCGGGCTCCCCCAGGACAGCAGCGGTGGCCCAGAGCCCAGCTAGCCCTGCTTTAACCACTCAGGCTGGGGGTGCGGTCTGAGGGATTTAATGGAAATGGGAGGCTGCCACTCCCCTAGAGGGGAGCAGGGCTGAGGCACGATCATCGGGCAACCCAGCTGGGCTTTCCAGTCCACTCCCGCCTCCCCCGACCCCACCGCTGTCCCTCTTTGCCCCCCGCTCCCCTGTCTGTAACCCACAAACTTGACAAAGCCAGTCCCAGGAAGGGGTCCCAGAGCTTCAGGATACCACCTCCCCCAAGGTAGCTACACTTTGGAAGGGACCACAGGGAACGTGAATTTTTAAACCCAAAGGAGGCAGATACTAATGGAAGTTTAGGCAACAAGGCCCCAGTGCCTCTCAAAATGCCGTTCATTCATACTATGACTATTAACGTGATTAATAAGTAGATCAAATATCTATGGAGAGTACACCATGCCTCTACTGCAGGCACACAGGTGAATAAAGCCCCCAGACGGTTGCTCGCATTAGTGAGTGCCTCCTCTTGTCTACACCCGACGAGGATCCTGGCTGGGCACCGGGCAGCCCTACCCCTCTGCAGCACGGCTGGTGTGGGGTGGAGGGCACGTCGGGAACCGAGCTCTGCTGGCTGGGCTGTGTTGTCTGCAGGTGAAGCTGTGATCTGGGCCATCACGAGAGGGTGAATGGGAAGCCTTGTGTCCAGAGGGGCTGCTCAGACACAGCTCACCAAGAGCAAGAGACCTCTCTTCGGCTGAAGATGCTCTGGGCTGTAGTGTTAGTGCCAGGTGGTGGTTGCCCCGTGGAGGGCGTGGCAGAGCCTCATGCAGGGCAGAGGGCTGGCCAGCCCCGTCGCCGAGGCAAGACCTGTCCTGTCTGTGCGCTGTCCTGCTGGCCCTTTTCCCCTTCTACCTTCTGACTTGCCTTAAAAGCTTCAGGGAGGCAGGGGACACTCTTCTTTCTACAGCCTTCCAAGTTCTGTTGCTACTCCTTAGGCATCAATGGCTACTCCCAGGCACCCGAATCCCGAGGTCTCCCACAGCAGCCTTCAGCAAGGCCTTCTGCAGCCTCCACATCAAAATGCATCCCCAGGGACTTTTGTCCAACAGGGCATAGGAGGCTTAGCAGACCGGAGCTCAAGCACCCGGCCAGCAGCACACCAGCCCTAAGACCTGCTTCTCTGAGAAATGCAGTACTGTCTTCAAGAACCAGAGCATGCTGGGGGGGTGGGGTAGAACAGCCTGGTACCCCGCAGGGCCTCTCCTCTGGCTTTCCTGTTACGTCCGTCCTGGGGCGACCCTGGGTAGGCACTCCATCCCAGGCAGAATGGAGGGACAGGGGATGTCAACTCTGGTCGTGCAGCCTGAATCTGCCCTAAGAGGCCCGTGAGAGCAGAGGCAGGGAGGTGACTCCACATGGCTGCACCTCGGCCTCCTCAGTGTAAGGTGCAAACAGACATTTCCTTCCTTTTGGTGTTCTTGTGAAAATCTAGATCAGGGATTTGCAAACTATGGCCTATGGGCCGAATCCAGCCTCCACTTGTTTTTGTGAATAAAGTTTTGTTGAAACACAGCCCCTCTCGTTCGTTTGCATGTGGTCAGTGGCTGCTTTGGCCCTACAATGTGCAATCAGGGTGGAGTAGATGTGACAGAGACCACATGGCCCTTGAGGCCTAAATGCTTTTTTCTCTGGTCCTTTATGAGAGAAGTCTGCAGCCCCCCTGACCCAGACAGGCTGCAAGCACAGGGCACACCGCATACGGAGCAGCTTCAGTAACTACTTTACGCTAGTGGGGACAAAGGGACAGCGGTGGTGAGGACAGGTGGGTTTCTAGACCCAACCTGATCAAAACTAAAGAGGTCTGCTTTGATTGGTTTATATATTTAGTTTCCATATAAGATTTGGTTTGAAATCTACGCACCCCTCGCTTCCCAAAGCAAATCAAGCCCTTACCAGGTGCCCTGAGAGAGCCTGGGAAGACGCTGCTGGAGGCGTGGTTTGTGCGTGGAGTTCTCTGGGAATGAGAGGGTTAATGGAGTCATCTGTAGAGGGTGGGGACTGTTGATAAAGGAACCAATGGTTGGGGGGGGAGGAGCCCTGCGCTCTCCTTTCTCCTGGTGTCACCCCCTGTGCCCAAGGGTGTGCCCTGGATCGTCCACAAGGAGGGCTCCACTCTCACCTCTCAGTGATGTCCCCAGCAGGGCGGGCACTGGCCCTCATTCCCAGACCCAGCTGAAGGAGGCGCAAACACTTCCTGAGGCTGATGGAGGGGTGGCGGATACGCTGCTCAACGAACACGTCTCCTTCTCAGTGTCTTCCTTCTGCTCTCAGGCCTTCTTCCCCCGGCCCAGACCCTCAGACTCTTCCCCTCCAGTCTGCTTCCCCCTCCTCCCCCCACCCTGCCCCATGCCTGGCTCTCTGGGGCCCGGGAGTTTCTGTAGGGCAGGGCTACATTACAGAACTTTCTGTGAGGATAGAAATGGTCTCCGTCTGCACTGTCCAGTGTGGTAACCATCACGTTGTAGCTAACCACCATTGTCGTCGAAGCTACGCGGTGCTATCGCGCACTTGAAATGTGGCCAGTGCAACTGAAGAACTGAATTCTAGCTTTACTTCGCTTCAACTTAAATAGCCACGCTGAGTCCTGTGTTGGCCAGCACAACTGCAGACAAAAGGGGCACATTACCACTCCACTCCAATGACTCCATCTGGAGCCAGAGCCTCCTGAAAGTCCTTCTAGTGATGCCTTCACAGCGGAGGGGGAAGAGCCTGTGGGCGGATTGGAAGGAAGAGATGAAAGAGGGTCGGTCCTCTTCTGCCGTCACCACTGCGTGCTCCCTCACTACCGGTCATCACTCCCGCCACGACATTTCCAGCTCCGAGGGACGTCGCTCCTCTCTCCACTATCCTGAGCCCCTGCAACACCTGGGCTGCTCTCCCAGGCCGGACTACCCGCACCCAGACAGGCAGACAACCCCAGATCACCATTTATTCTGGAATGGGTGGAAAAGAAGTGCAGGTCCCCCTACTTAGGGCCGATGTTGCACAACCCCATGGCAAAGAGTCTGAATATTCTGAGGTCTGGGACCAGCTTCAGTTTTGCAAGGTCTTGAGCAAATCGCGTGGCCCTAGTCTCACCTACATTACTCTTATAATGGGGACATTTGTCCTATCTGCTCCCCGGGCCTGCTGCCGGGATGCTATGAGAAAGGATGTGTGAGACACCTTTACCTGTATTGCTAACATTGGTGTTCTTTTCTCTCCTATCCAAGGAAGCCTTCCCTGTCAGTGTCTGAGAGATTCAAGTATTTCAATATGCTTCCAATTAAAGTCCAATCTTTTATAATCATTGAGACTATAGAGTTTAAGGGAAAATAAGTATGTGTGAGTAAGAGAGAAAGAGAGAGAGTGTGTGTGTGACTGTGTGTATCTTGGAAAGTTCCCTTTGCATGGAACTACCTGCTGGACCCCTGGAGGACAGGTAGGTCCCAAAGCTCAGAAAAGAGCATCTTCTGGTCTAAAACCTTCCCCAGGGAGAGAGGTTCTAATTCATGCTCCACTGTAGAGAGGAGCCACGGTGAGGTAGGATATGAGTGTAGAGGGGAGAACAGGATAAGGAAGGCATTTTTGGAAAGATTTGAAGTTGAACCAGAAAAGGGAAAACAGCAAAAACCTCAATCCATTCAAACCTATTGTTGCATTTTACTAGATCATTTAAAATGGGAGGGGAAAAAAACCCAGCAATGCCACAGGAAGAAACTAGAATCAGATAAAGATGGCCCCCAATGGTCCCCACCCGGTGGCATTCACACCCTGTGTAGTCCCTTCTGACACCATCCAAGGGGTGGTCTATGGGACCAATAGAAGAGCAGAAGGAATTGTATGTCACTTCTGAGATTAGGTTACAAAAGACATGACAGCCTCTTTCTCTCTCTCTCCACTCATTCTATCATGAGCACCCTACAGAGAGGCCCACATTGCAAGGAAATGAAGCCTCCGGCCAACAGCCAGTGAGGAACTAAGGCCTGCCAACAACCACGTCAGTGAGCTTGGAAGTGGATCTTCCAGCCCCATCTGAATCAAGTCTTCAGATGATCACAATCACTGCCAACAGGCTTGACCCGCCATCTCAAGACAGATCGCGAGCCAGAAGCAACCAGTTAAACTGCTCCTGGGTTCCTGACCCTTGGAAACTGTGTGAGGTAAAAAATAGTTGCTGTTTGAAGCTCTAAGTTTTGGAGTAATTTGTTACACAGCAATAGATAACCAATACAAGCATGCAGGCCCAGCTCCATTTCCAGCAAACTATCACTGGAAGTGATGACTGGCAGAGTCCCTAAAATAGTCACACACACACAGCTATAAACACAGATGTGTGTATTCCACACACACAGACAGGCAGTAAGTCCTCATGTTTGAGAGCCCTTGGTATTTTACCTGTGTTCAGAGCATCACTGCATTGCAACAGCAAAACAGTCTTAGAAGGCAGATGCCCCACTTTGTAGATGAGAAACATGCCTCAGAGAGATGAAGTCATGCCTTGGAGGCTCCACATGAGACCCAAACCAAGTCTAGACAAGTCAGCACACCCAAGGGGCCACCTATACATTTGGCTGGAACCTGGGCTCTACAGTTCATGCTATGTGACTTCCAGAAAATGAACACAGAGGCAAAAAGGATGTTTGCTTAAAGTGGGATAGTTTTAGGCTTCTAGGAGCTAAAAATCCCGCCCTCAAAAAATACAACCCATGTACCCTCCCTACCTACTCCCTACACCTCCTGGCTTTTCACTGTGTCCCAAGCTCTTAGCACGAGGTCACTCTCTTAACTCTGGGTCATCACTGAAGGCTCTGGTGAAAACGCAAAGTGACCTGCCCTGGGTTACCCATTAAAGCCGGATTGACTCCTGACACCCCAGTTCACAAGGTGGGATGCAAGAGTGGTAAATGTGGCTACATGAGGAGCAGCTTGAGAGTAGTGGGGGTGGGGTGGATGAGGAGGCATAGACGGTTTCCCCCAGTTGTGTGCAGAGTGAACACCACAGTAAAAATACAGACCTAGAGCTTTGGCCAGGAAAGGATGCCCGAGACAGAAATTGGATGGCTCCTTGGGAGGGAGCTGGCCCTTGTGGGCCCCACCTAGAGAGGTCCTAGTGATCAGCTTCCCAGCCCTACTCCTGACCGAGAGTGTGCCAACCTTCTGATCATCAGGGCAAAGTCAGAAACCTGTCCTCTGCCTGTCCCACCCTGGTCCCTGCCCAGCCTGTCTGAGCCACGGCTGTGGCTCACGGTTCAGAGGCACCAGGTTTCCTGCTCAGGGTGACCATCTGTTCTCTGACACACCGAGCCAGTCTGCTGTGGCCGCTCAGGACGCTGGGCCAAACATGCACACAGCCCCATAGAGTATATTTTTCTTCCTAAAAACATTTCTCATCTTTGGGTCTACACATCTTTCCCAAGTTCAGTGTCAATCCCGACAAACGGAAAGCCTGAAATTAGATCCTTTGTCCACAGAATCCTCCCCTTAAGCTGAAGAGCGGAGTCTGAAGGCAACTGAAGGGCAGCATATTCCCGAGGGAGAGGTTAGCTGCGGTAACGCTGGCTGCCTCGGCGATCACCGGGAGAGGTGACTCAGGAGCCGGCTCGCCCTCCCACGCACCAGTGAGTGTCCTGCACGCTCCCGCCCCATCCCCCGCCCCATCCCCCACCCCATCCTCGAATCCCTCAGCTGCCGCACCTGCTCCAGGTGAGCCAGGCAGGGAGAGCTCTTTCAGTCCATGCCGGGCCCAATGCACCCCAGCAACCATGGGGAAGGTCAGGGAAGAGGATCAAGGGAGGACGAAAAAGAGCTTGGGTAGGGCTTCCCTGGTGGCGCAGTGGTTGAGAGTCTGCCTGCCAATGCAGGGGACATGGGTTCGAGCCCTGGTCTCGGAAGATCCCACATGCCATGGAGCAACTAAGCCCGTGAGCCACAACTACTGAGCCTGCGTGTCTGGAGCCTGTGCTCCGCAACAAGAGAGGCCACAATAGTGAGAGGCCCGCGCACCGCGATTAAGAGTGGCCCCCGCCTGCGCCGCAACTGGAGAAAGCCCTCGCACAGAAACGAAGACCCAACACAGCCATAAATAAATTAATTAATAAAAAAATTAATAAAAAAAAATATATATATTAAAAAAAAAAAAAAGAGCTTGGGTAGTGACAGGGGAGCGCAATACGAGAGGAAGCCAGCGAGGCAAGAATCGGGTGAGCAAGGGCCCAGGCGGAGGGGCCAGTCAGGTGCAGACAGGTGAGGTTGGCCTGTTCAGGGAACCGAGAGCAGACTGGGGTCAGGAAGTGCAGTGAGCAAGGACACTGAATTAGGAGGAGGCGGGAGAGGGGCGGCGGGCAGGTTGGGGGTGAGGCAGGCCTGTCTTGGGGGGAGGGGAGGGCAGGGGGTGGGGGGCGGTCAGGTATGGCTGGTGCCGGTAGGGGGGTCCGAAGGTCTATTTGACCTCTGTTTAGTAATTCCTCCAGAACAATTCCTCCAAAAACCTTGCAATGTTAATGGGCTAGTGCCCATAAGTTTTAAGCCCCCCCTAAATTGCTGGTGAGTTTGCCTGTCTACCTACCAGCTGGAGCTCCGGAACTTGCCACTGATGTGGGCTTGTCTGCTCCTGGTGCTCGGGCTGTCTGTCCAGGCCAACTTGGAAAGACCCAGCAGCTCCATCCAGTCTGCATTTTGAAAGGCCCTGAGATGGCTGCAGGTGCTGGGAGAGCTGGAGACAGTGACACAAGCTGCCACCTTAGAGGTGCCCACTGGGCCCGCAGGGCCCCTTGGTCTTAATTTCCTCCGGGGGGCTAAGCAGAGGCATCACCTCCAGGGACCCGCAGGCCTGTCTCCTTGAGTTATTTTAATTCTGTTCGCTGATGTCTTGCCTAATTGAGTCCCTGCATCCCTTCTGGAAACCAGGGCCTCCCCAAAATACTCCAAACCATAATAGAGGCCACCCTGGCTTTCCCCAAAACACACACATTGGAATAAATGGCTAAAATTAAATTACTGGGAAGACTCAGAAATAACTCTCGGAGCTCAGGGTAAACGCTGACCCAGGCAGGAAGGCTCCTCGGTATTTTTAAAAGCTGTGCTCCCGTCCCTGCTGGGGAGCCTTGGGGAGTGAAGGGCACCCTTGCGGCCTGGGCGGCCCTCCTGGGACTTGGGGGATGGCAGCTGGAGGAAGCTCTCCCACTCCAGACTGCCCTCCCGAGAGCTGCCCACCGTTCTGGAACTCACAGCACCCTTCCTCCGGCCTCTCACCAAGTGGGGCCCCTACAACCTGGGAAATCTCTGCGCTATTATAGGAACTTCCTAAATATGTCCACACATGAATCATCCGGACGAGGGAAGGGATCTACGGGTGTGACTAACTTGGTGCAGGGGCGCAGAGGGCAGAGGGTGGGTCTTGTCTGAAATCTCACCATTTGTTCATTCCTTTGAATGAGGCACTAGCCCCTTCCCCAGTCCTTTTGAAAATGGAGGCCCCATGCTGCCTTTATCGCCCCTAGCACAGAGTTAGTCAGGGGCTTACTTGGGGGTGTAGGTAGGAATTGGCGAGGGACCCAGAAGAGGGACGCCGAGCATGTTGAAGAGTGGACAGAGAGTTTTCCAGCAGAGAACTGGTTAGGGGCCCAGGCTCTGAGCCAGGCTGCTTGAGTTTACAGTCTGGCTCAGCTACTTTCCAGCTCTGCGACTTTGGGGGAGTTACCCCCCTTCTCTGTGCAAATTACTTTCCTCATCTGTAAAATGGAAATAAAAACAGTATCTCCTTCCTAGGGTTGTTGGGAAGATTGTACAAGCCGATATCTGCAAAGGGCTCAGTGTGTCCCGAACACGGTGAGCATTCTAGAAGTGCTTGTTAAATCGCTGAGTCATTTCCGGGCAGGACTCAGGGTGAGCCAGTCTTGCCCATGGGCCTATCGAAAAGGCCCTAGGACCAACGGTACGCACAGCCCACCCTACGGGTAAGGTGGTCCCATGCGGGCAGTCAGAATGCTGGGAGTACGGAGGCTCAGCCAGGCATGGTTGGGTACCCAGCCCAGGGTACAGACCTAGACCAGATTGGTCCCAAAAGATGTACACAGGAGCAGCAGACATGGCCCAGCTTTCTGGAACTTTCTGGAGAGGGTGAATGGGCTGGGATGAAGGTACAGGGGAGCTAGTTATTTGCACTGAAAGCTCCAACTGGCCTCTGGAGTGTCTCTGTCTTTCCAGCCCACGGCTAAGGAATGGAATATTCCTGGGGAGGGTTCTTTGTCAACTTTAACCCCGCATTCACCCCAATGCATTTGAAAGTATTAGCTCCAACAGTGTAAGGGAATTGCCTTGGGCCACACAAGGATGGAAACCCAGACTGCATAACTGCTGGCCCAATCTTCTTTCTTTCCCTGCACACGGCCCAAGATGGAGGGGTCCCAGGAGCAAACGTCAGGAAGGAGGGGACCCATGCTTCTGTACTTAGAGCTGGGCTTGGGACTGGGCCCTCTCGTGTACCTGCCATCACCCCTCACCTACTGGCATCCCTGCAGGGGGCGTGTCAGTGTCCTTGGGGACAGTAAGAAGAATGAGCTTGGCAAGGGTCCTTATCGCCCCAAGATCCCCTGGCTGGTGAGGGATGAACTGGTCCAGAACCCAAGTGAGCCTGGCCTAGGCCCCGGTACCCACCATGCTGGTTGACCCCGGCAAAGGCTGTGCAGACTTGGCACCAGAGGCCCGGTCACTTGGGGCCCTCGGAGTTGCTTGTGTCCATATGCTCCAGCAGGGGAGAGAGGGTTGGGCATAACATTTGTGAGCCAACCCAAATGTCCAAATGTCCAGCATTTCAGAAAGAGAGACTAAGACATCTGAGGAGGCGTAATTAAACCAACCCAGGTGGCTGGTTCCTGGCGTCCGTTCTATTTCCTGTCCCAGGCACAGACCCGGTGGAGATGGCATTTATCTCTCTATGGCCACTTTCCTAGTTAGCACCCCTCCTGCTCTCCAAGCCACTAGGCATGCACCCTTGCCTCCTTTTCTGTCAGCTTCCTTGCCCCCAGGTCTCCCTCCTTTGCCGTCTAGGGCTTAAGGGGTCTGGATGAACCCCAATAGCTGAAAAGAGGAGCAGAGAGCAAGCAAGAAGCAGCAGCTCTCAGCTTCCCAGCAGTGGGCACAGACTGGGAGGGCAGGCTGGCCCGGCACCAGGAGCTCTGCCAAAAGGCACAAGATGGCCATGCACGGATGTGGGCCCTGGGCCCGTGGACTCGCTGGTCCTTCCCCGGGAGAGGGACCCCAGGGACTGGTTTACTTTCCCATGAAGTGTGATTCTGAGAGCAGCTTCTGAGCACGGAGCACGTGCCAGGAAAGAGGGGCAGGAAAGGGTGAGTCGTCAGCCAGCCTTCAGGGCCCTCTCGGCAGCCTGTTCTGCCCATGAGCGCCAGGTGAGGTGCACATTGTCCAAAGGATGATCTGGCCGTCATGGCTCGTACAAAGGCCAGGGTCTTCTCTAGGCATACCAAGGCCCTTCATGTCAATCAAACACAGACCTGGACATCTGGCTTCAAGAAATGAGCTGCTCTTCCTTCCAAGAGAGCTTGGGGGTGGGTGTGGGGGAGGAGGAGAAGGAGCCTAAAAATAATTCCTATCTGACTCATTTTGCTTAGAATCTGACAGGGCTGCCTGCCAGGTAGGGGTTTGCCTGTCCCATTTTCTTATCTATCTTTAGCAGGGACTTAATGAGGGCAATTTCCTTGCTGCGATATAAAGACAAACCGCAGGCAATGGGAGTGTAATCTGTCTCACTGTTCCCTGGGCTCCTGATGACAGGATGACAATAATGGTCACTTCAGGGCTGAGCTGTCTGGAGGGCTTGGGGATGGTGTCATCCCAGGATAGGGCAAATGAAGCAGCGGTCCCCTCAGTGCGACCCAAGCCAGGCAACAACCGTGGAGGAAGCGTCTCCCGCTCCCTCCTTCTATCCCCCCCATCTCTGCTACCGCCACTCAGACAAGATAAACTACTCAGCCTAAAACCCCATCACTCACAACATAGTCCTTTATCTTCAGCATCTCTCCCCCTGTTTTAAAGGGCAAGCACAGTCCATTTTCATTATTCACAGAAGTCATGCTCTATATAACTGTATAACTACGCTGCACACCGAACCACTGCTCCCAGAAGAAAGACAGGGTTAGGTTCCTGCAAGCCTCCGGTCACATTTTCTCCAGTTGATCAAAGATAACCCCACTTTATGTGTGTTTTGGTTTAAGGACACCTTATTTAATATATATTGTTGATTCATTAACACTGAGCTCACCGCCAACAGCACTATCACTCTGGCCGGAACGAAGCTCATCTAACACACGTATTTTCTCCATAAGGCACTTCACAGCCTCCCTGTACTTTGGAACAAAGACAGCACTTCAGTGCTATGCTTAGGGGCCATTTTAAACTGCAAATTCACCCATGAAAAGCACATCAACGCAAAAAACATGGCACTAAATAGATCACGGAAAGACACTACTTTACAATATGAGAGCTGGAGCAAGAAGGCAGAGGTCTCCTGGTCCAACCTCAGCTGGGAACGTGTGTGTCAGGTGACTCGAGTGTTTCACCGCTCTGGGAGTGTCCAGGAATGACTGTGAAAGCACCATATTGACTAAATCACACATAACAAATCATTTTAACGAGAGGCAAATTTGCAAATACAGAATCCACGAGTAATGAGGACTGACTGTACTTCCCAAAGGGCTACCTTAACGACTTCTGTGAAGGAGAGGATGGATGGATGGATCTGGGCTCTGAACTAGATGAATTTCTGATCAGTTCCTGGTGGGCAAGGTCTGGGGCTTAGTCATCTTCATCGATGAGGGAGTCCATGACTACAGGAGTGATGTGAGGTGCTAAAGGGAATGGCAAGTTCCAGAAAGCAACTGTGACTTAGAGACAAGATTTTAACGTGGCACTGGCATTCCCCCAGGGTCCCTGCCCATGAGCGCAGCGTGAAGAGGAGGAGGGTAAGGTGAATTCTAGAAGGGAACGAGGGGTCTCCTGTAGCCAGTGACGGCCATCAAAGGGTGGGGTAGAGCTGTCAGAGTGTGTCGAGGAGTGGGCTCAACAGGCATTAATGACAATTCTAAAATTAAGTTTTTGTATTTAGAGTGAGAAGGAGGAGGCAAGCATGAATCTGCAGATGGGGAAGACGATGTAGAATTAAGGGGGCCGCTGAGAGAAAGGTCCGCCTTCTGTCAGAGAACATGTGTTGGACCAGGAAAGGTAGACCCCGCTAAAGCATCCTCAGTACGTTGCCGAGGGCCTCGGAGGAAATCCTGGGAGAGAGACAGGTACTCTGAGTGCTCATCTTCTTGCCCAAGGGATGGAACAATATGGTCCAGAAAAAGACAGCTTTGCACGTGAGGTCATAAATAGCCCCTGACTACTTCTGAGGAACAAAGTGCTAGAGACTGCAGCTATGTGTATACCGTTCCAATTTTTTAAAATCAGAAAAATATAGATATCATCTCTCCTAAGGAGACTGCCAAGCCAATGATCTGGAAGAAAAGATGTAACCACTGATAGCTAGCACACAGTCACACAGACCAAGTCAGGGCCAGACCAAATCTACGTCCTTGAAAGGGTTACTCTCCTGATACACTTGGGGAACCCAGCAAACACCAAGATTAAGGAGCGTTTACAGAGGCTTGCCCCATCACTCCATCCTGGGACCTGCCTTATCCATTAAACAAAAACTTAAAAAAAAATTTGAGATATAATTCACTTACCACAAAATCTACCCTTTTAAATCACAAAATCCAGGGTTTTTAGTATCTTCCCAAAATTGCATACCCATCACCATTAATTCCAGATGCCCTGTTCATTTTTATCAGTGACCTAGATGATGTCACAGAAAGCTGGCAAAATCAAATCTGACGGCTGACTCTAATGTTGTCCCCAGGGAAAGAGCCTGGCACCCAGGGAGGGTTTGGGCACATGGCGGCAGAGGAGGAGACGGAGAAATGAGATTGTAAATTGGTTCTACGGTTAGAGGACAGCAAGCCACTGTCATGGTCGATCATAGGACAGAGGCAGCAAGAGCTGCTGGGGGCTCTGCTCACCCTGCAGCGTCCAGGCTGTGGCCCGACTGCACCATCTGGGGACCCAGGGAGGGGGTGGCACTCAGATGTGGGGACAGCTTGCTCTCCTGCCTCTCGCCCAGCAGAGCCATCTGATACTAGCTGGCGATGACTGTGCCATTCTTTCCTTCTTTTCAAATCTGCTTTGCACATGGAGTAAATTAACCGTTCTGAGACCTCACTTCATGAAACAAATTAATTTGGAGAATGGCTCTCCTGTCTCCCCAGCCGCACGGGCATCGTGCGATGGACCCCTAATGCTTCCATTAGCTGCCCCACTCTCACTGTTAGGAGGCCAGCTCTGGAGCCTGCGGGGTCTACTGGGACTTCTAACGTCTGGGCTGGGCCCCGTCAGGAGCCAGGAGCTCCGGCTTTTCTCTTCTCTTTAGTTCAGTTGCGGGTAGTGGCAGCAGTGAGCTCCACCCATCCGGCTCTGTTTCTAGGGAGTTTTGTGGGAGCGACATCCGGGGCGGTGGGAATCCCTGGTTCCCACATCTGTTTCACTGAGGCTTTCACAGTCTCACCCTAATGTCCTCCCATCTCCCTTCCAAATCCCCCTCGTGACTCGTGGCTAATTCAGTGCCCACCTCCTCAGGAAGCATTCTGTAACCACTCTCGCTGGCTCCCTTCTTTGAACCCCCTCGCGGGAACACATGCGTGCTACGTAGTCGTGCCCCACGTTCTGGTGGCTTCTGAGGCCAGTTGTGCAAGCTCTACCTCAGGCCCTTGAGACCGGGGACCACGCCTGGCACTTCTCTGGTTTCTCTGCAGCATGGAATGTAGCACAGAGCACTGCCCCATCAATCCTAGTTGGAGAGTTAAAGAGTGCTTCACTGTGGTGTTCGCTGTGATGTGCCACCCCGGGCCCTGCTCAGAAATGACACACTCGCCCCTGGCTGCTGGATGCGCTGTGGCAGACAGCCCTCGGCGGTCAGCCCTACAGAAGTTGTCTGGGGCGGAGAGCTGCCGGCTCAAGGTCAAGGCACTCCCCATCTGATGACTAGAGCAGACACAGGGATACAAAGACCTGCCCCTTCTCTCCATCTTGGGACAACTCTAAAGAGTCACCCCAACTTCAGAACTTCCCGTAGAATCAGAACTCCCCACCCAGACTGTGCTGCAACCCACCTCCTCCCTCTGCCCAATCCTGCTGCCCTCCCTTTCCGTGACCCCAAGGGCACTCCTTAGCAAGTGTCCTGCCCAATAATCTCCATCCCAGACTCTGCTTCCCAGGGAGCACAGACCATGACCTTCATTCATGGCCTCAGATGTCCATCTCTTCAAATGGAGCAGGGGTGGGGGGAGTAGAGAAAACCCCTGCATCCCTCCGGAGGTGAGACCTCACTCAAGGTCAACACAGGCAGTGGGTCAGCGGCATGGCCGGGACTCAGCCCTCCAGAGTTTGCCCCTCTGCCCTGCATCCTGAGGGTAAGGAGCTCAGGGCAGAAGACGAACCTCAGCGGACCCCCTTCCAGTCGGCAGGTCTCTGGCTTGGGTGGGGATAGAGCAACCGGAGGCATGTTGCTCTTTCAGGAATGCGTGAAATACTCATTTAGTACATTCATATCATGAAATGCATAATTTTGTCTGAAATCAGCAAACATCCTCGATTAGTTTCGCAAAATAAACAAGTGGTTACCAGTTGTCCATGTTTTGAGACCATTTTAAAGGAGAAAACTTTTGAACTGTTCACGAGCTTAACCTTTTTTTTTTTTTTTTTTGCAAAATGAGGAAAAGACGCCCACAACTCAATTTTAGACACAGAGGCCCTCGAAGCAGCGCACAGAATGTGGGAGCAGAGTCTGCAGATGGTTGCTCTAGAGGGGCCCTCCTTCCCCGCCAGCCCCGACAGCGGGAGCAAAGCTTTAAAAGTTGATCCCTGAGAAGGAACAATTGACCCTGGGTGCCTTGCCCCTGGAGGTGATGCAAGGAAAGTTCCCTGGGCTCAAGCAAACCCGCACTCATGGGGATTTGGGACAATAGCCCCATCCCTGCACCCCGCCACCGCAGACATCTGCACTCCACTGTCACCTTACATTGTTTTCTGAGTACCTCGGATCCCCCTGTGATCTTAGCTGGCGCTAAGACCATTTCCCGGTGCCTTACAAGGATGAGCTTGGTTAAGCCTCCCAATTAATGAACCCATTTTACAGAAGAGGAAATAAAGTTGTCAAGGTATAGAGTAATTTGCCAAAATCACGGAGTTAATGAGTAGGAAAGGTGGCATTCACATCCGGCATCTAATTCCACGGCATATGCCTCGGACATCAGAGAATAAAAGCAGTAAGGGCACACTCAAGACCTCAAGAGGCCACCGGGAACTAGGATATAATCTAGACTTCCGTCAAGACTAGGGCTCTAGAGCCCAGTTTAGAAATTCCTGCTGCAGGCTGTGGGGTAGCACGGACCCCCAGGTTCAGCAACCTGCCGAGCTGCCGAGAGTTTGCAGCGATCAGACACCAGGTCCTCTGCAGTCAGACGGAAGGCCGCAGACCCCTGCAGGCCTTCCGGGAGAGCCTCAGAGACACCAGGGGGATGGAGCGGGCCACCTCCCTTCATGTGACACTGCAGCCACCCTCCTAATTATGCACCCACCAGCTCCCTGCTCTTGGCTTTTTCTAGGTCAGAGGTCCACCTGAGGCTGTGGAGTCGAAAAGGCTGGAGCTGCAGTCAGCAGGGGTGAGTTCAGCTCTGCTACTTAGCTGAGCAATGTTGGCTAGTGTCCCTGGCCTCAGCTATTCCATCTGTTAAGAGGGGAAACAGCACCTTTTCTCCCTTGCAACAGAGGGGGAGAGATCAGAGGCATGACACAGATAGATGCTGGCTGTGCCCTTGGCCACCACATCTGATTCTGGTCACCTCCCCCTCTGCCACCAGGGAATGCAAGCCTCACTACTAGGAAGGTTAACCTGCTGTACAAAAGTGTTAACTATCAAGGTCAAATATAAAGGTTTGGGGCTCAGCAAGGCCGTGACTATCTATCATCAGCTGGAAGGTTAGGGTCGACTGGATAACATCCTGTAGCCGTTCCTCAAATGCCAGAATCACACGCTCCACCAAGGAGGACTCGGGAGGCCCCCGGTGCTGGCTGCCTGCTTTCAGACAAAGAGGTCCTTCAAGTGTCCGGCTGCCTGCTCTTCTCCTGAAAGTCCCCATTGCCTGCGGACTCTGTGACGGCCGAGTGTTGACCTGCACCATATTCCAGATTGTGACTAAAGGTGGGGCCCCGACCGGCACACAGCACAGGCTCAACGCGTGTCTGCCATGCTGAATGGCAGAGTCCGAGCCCCTGATGGTCAAGACGTTTGTTGCTTGAGTCCGTCTTTGGTCCAGAGGAACGCTCTCTCCTTTCATTTCAGCTGATTTCCTGCAGTTCGGGTCCCGGGGAAGGTGGGCGGCCGCTCCTCGGCGCTCGGTATAAATCTTTCAAGAGTTTACTGGCATGCACGTCCTTTCCCTGTAGCCTCCTCTTCCCTGGCCCTGGCCCGTTAGCCTCTCCTCACAGGACATACTTTCCATCCCTTTAATCATCTTTATTGCCTTGCTTTGGACCCAGTCCCGGGTCCACATCCTTTGCGAGGTGTGCTGACCTAACTGGGCATTTGTTAACACAAGCGAGGCTCAGCCGGAAGGCCGGCTTCCCGGTGCCTGCATGTCACGATCCTTTTCCTACATTCCTGGGTCACGCCGCCGCTTTCCGGAGACCTGCACTGTCCAGGGGCTCCTGCTGAGTGAGGTGACCTGGCCCACAAGCGGAGGCGCGGCCGATCTGGACGCTGAGAGCAGCCTGCCCTTGCCTGGGCCCACAGGGTGACTTCTCCTATGGAAGCTCGGGGACTCCCCACACCTCCACACACACTCTGGGGACCACAGGGCAGGGGAGGAGCGACAGCCAGCCTCTGCTCTTCCTGACACCTCCCCAGTCCCTTGTGAACCCCATTCCTCCTTTAGGGGGTGCTCCCTATGTCTTCTCTTTGCGGGGAACCCAGCAATCAGGAATTAGCCTCCGTGAAGCTGCACAACAAGAAGGCAGCACACACGGTGCGATGACTACACTCTGGTCAGGCCGGGAATAGGCTTGGTCCAACTCTCCCTGCTCAGTTTCCCCTTCTGACGCCACTACAGAAAGTGCCTGGTGGTTTCTAAGCCCGGACTGCCTTCCTCCCAGATGGCTGTACACTCACTGTCCTCTGGGGCTGTTTTGGTTCCACTAACTCCACCGGCTGATGACATTCCGGGGGCCTGGTCCTCCATCCACCCTGAGTTGCGGCCACCACCCAACACGCCTCGTTCAGGGCCCGCGTGTGGAGGGAGGGATCAGGGACCCTGGGCAGCCCTAGTCTCCAGGAAGCTGCACAAGAAGAGGCATTTCTAGTATTCTGAGGAAGCATGTTGACTGGGCTTTTTTTTTGGCTCTCTTGAGATGAGAACATGCTCTGTTCATTAAAGGTAAAACCACAAGGCATCACCTTTAACTAAGAAGAAATTCCCTGTAGAGGAGAACCTCATTTTAATTCTTCAAGCAGAAGCCTTCCTTCCTCCGTCCCTCCGTCCCTCCCTCCCTTCCTTCCTCGCTTCCCTCCTTCTCTTCCTCCCTGCTCCCTCTCTCATTTCCATCCAGAAATCATCTATGCACATTCTAACAAACAAACAAACAAACAAATACTCTAACTCTGCTTTTGCACAAATGGCCACATACTAAAACACTGTTCTGCACCCGGACTCTTCCATTTGGAATGCTCCTTGAAGACCTTTCCCTGTCAGACAGCCTTTAAGGAAACAAAGGCTCAGCCTCCCAGACGCCCAACATCAGCTGTTTGTTCCTATCCAGGGCTACCCCAGGCACTTTTTCTGGCCCCTTGCTGTCACCCAGCCCTCTGCTGGATGCCAGGGGAGATCCTGGTTTCTGCTTTAGTTTAAGTGAGCCCCAACCCCCCAGGCATTCGAGAGAAGCAGCATGTGCAGTTCTGATCTGTGTGTCGCTGTCACAGCAGAACCCAGCATGGGCCAGGGACGGCTCCCAGGACAGGGCAGAGGAAAGACAGTCCTGGAACTGTGAGCTCCAGAGCCTCCTGGAGGCTGTGTCTCAAAACACACGTCGGCAGGTCCTGGTCCCCTGAGGACCGTTACTGTTGCTGCATGGTCAGTGGAAAGAGCTTTTCTCTTCCTGAACTGCCAAACCTGCCCTGGACTCCTGAATAGATCCAATCCCAGGGCCAACCAAGAGGCGGGCAGCCGCCGCCGCCCCCGGTCACCAGCCCACTGAGCCTATGTCGCCTCTTGTTGCATCGGCTGATGACCAGGAAAAGCCAAACACAGGACAGGACTGTGGCTCCAGAAGGGCCGGCAGAGGCAGAGAAAACCCAAAGCTGGCGATGGAGAGTCTCCTACCTTCGGTCATTTCTCCTCCTCCGGAACAACTTCTTCGTGTGCGCAATCTCCACCTCATGGGGCATCGGGTGGTAGCCCTGTGTGTTTGGGGGAGGAAGAGAGGATTGTCAGTAAATCTTCTGAAAGAGAGCAAAGAACTTCCGGGTCTGAACTAACTACAACAACACCTATGATGAAACGAAATCGAGAGTTTGGAAAGGCTAGACTCTGGCCACCAAATCCAGGCTGAAAAATGGAGAACACTAGAGTTAATGAGTTTCCCACCAGATGACAATGCTGGAATTATAGAACCAAAGAACAGTGGGGACACAAAGGGGTCCCTAGAATTTGTCATATCCAGTCACTCAAATTACAGATGGGAACACTCAGGTCCAGAGAGGTGGATGAGCCAGTTCAAGGTCTAGCAGAGAATTAGCAAGAGAATTAGATCCTGGAATCACTGGCTGATGGAGGACAAGTTGGCCCTCTAACATCAAGCTTCCTAACACAATGGGAATGTTAATATCTTCTCTGAGCTGTTGAGAGGACCAAGGAGATGCAGCCTCCTTGCAAATCCTGAGCCTCATGCAGAGGGAATGTGCTAGGACCCAGGTCTCCTCATCCTAGTCCAGGATGCCTCATGCAATTCTTACCCAAGATCTTTGTTACTTATACTCCTGGGGTATATTTAGAGGAAACATGCAAATAGCTAAATGCTTTTTTTAAACTTTTAACTGGGGAAAATCCTAAAGATGGTCTTTTGCATATTGTCATCATGATAACAACTATGTATATATTTATATCAAGATCAGAGGGAGACCCTCTATTCATAATGCAGGGTTGATCTTGCAAATGCTGGGCCACAGGCAGAATTATTTGCAGAAGTTGGGCTGATGGCCAGCTCTCTTCTTACCATTTCCCTCCCCCCAGAAAACTGTGTTCTGGTGGGACATGGGAAAGCACTGCCATTCCATTATGGGCAGGCTGGGGTGAGGTGGGAGGGGTTGAGGGTCTTAGGCCTGGAGGCCTGGCTTGGGCCTGGGACACCTGGGTATGGGTCCTGATGCAGAATCCATAGCCTGAGCATGGCCCCCATGCCGCCCACAAGGCCCTGGGTGTGCACAGGGTCAGAGGGTGTGACGGGGCTCAGTGTGCTGGAGAGGGCATAGTGAGAGCCCATTTAGCACCCGCCCCCCACGCACTTTACAGACAGGGAGACAGAAGCCCAGACCCCCTCCATGGCAAGGGCACATGCAGCCCTCTGGATCTGGGCTCCTAGCGGAGGGTCCTGCTGGGCCTTCTCAGGGCTTAGCCCCCAGCCACGGGGCTAAGCAGCCCTGGACATGGGCAGCCCGGCCAGTCTTGAGGTGCTTCCTGGGGCGGGCACGGGGAGGACAACAGGCTCAGGAGGACACGGGGACCTTGGCCTTTCAGACGCTTGGCCGAGACTCCTATTGAGTCCAGGGAGGGAAGGGCACATTTCAAATTTTATTTTATTTAATTTATATTATTTATATTGACAGTCCCTCCCTCACACCCTGTCTCTTGGTTGCAACAATCGGACCAAGAAGGCATGAATGAATTCTGGCTCGGACAGGCACAATGGGCCTCTGCTGCTTTAGGATGTGCTTTGTTTAATGGTTTTCTCAAAGGATATTATTTGCTTTCTTTAATACAAAACACAAACAAGGAAAAGCAGCAAGTCTTCCCCTCTCATTTCCCCTCTCCCACCCTCACCCAGCTCCGGGCTGGCCCCTTCCCTCCCTCCGGCCTCAGGTCACCACAGGAACACACTGGGCGTGCCCCGTGGAGACAATGGAAGGAAGCCGAGCCTGGATGGGGAGCTGAGCTCTGAGGCCGGGCCGAGGGAGCTGTCGGGACACTTGGCCTTCCACGAGCTCAGAAGGTGCCAGGCTCCCGTCTGGGCCCCAGAGTCCTGGGCTCTGACCTGCATCCTGGCCTGCCCACCCCCCACCCCCGGCCACAGGGCTGCAGCAGAGGGGAGCTGCCCTGGTGACCCAGCCTCGGCATGGAGTCCTAGCTCTCTGCCAGGACTCAGTGTGGCCCAGGGGCATGCGGGACCCCTCAGGGCTTCTAATGAAGCCACTGCTCTGACCGCTGTGTCCATCCATCTATCGCCTCCAAATTACTACATATGTATGTACATATATAAAATATCATCGCAGTTAAAAGCCTGGGATCTGGAGCCACACTGTGAACTGCCAGCTCCTGGCTCTTCCTCTTGATGGCTATGTGACTTTGAGCAGGTGACCTAACCTCTACGTGCCTCAGTTTCCACACCTGTAAAATGGAGATAATAATAGGCTCCTGGGGTCCCTGTGAGGGTTAAGTGTGTTGATAAACATGTAAAGAACGTAGAACGGTGCCTGGTGCGCAGACACCTCAGCAAGTACCTCTGGTGTTGTCACTGCCATCGTTGGCGTCATCACCATCGTCATCAGTGGCAGCAGAACCATTTCTCCCACCATCCTGACACTCTGCTCAGGGCCGAGTGCACCAGGACAAGCAAGGCTGCTCTGGTCCCTCTCCTCATGGGGCCCCCAGTCTTGGCAGAGAGAGTCCAGTGGAGCTGGTTTGCAGGGGAGGAGGGTGTAGGAAGCTTAGGTTAGGGAAGGTGGAGGGAATTAGCAGAGAGCCTGGTGACCAGGTGGTGTGCTGGGGAAGGATGGAGGAGTTCTGCCTGTGTTCTCTTTGGCCTGAGGCTGGAAGACCCCAATGGGAGGCCAGAAATCAGCTGAACAAAGTGACAAAGGTGACAGAACAAAGCCTTGCACCTCTAAGGTCTTCCCTCCCCAGGAATAACCCAGGCCAGTGCTATAGAGGACTGGTCCCACCCACAAGATCAGCTGGGGCCCCAGCCTACTGGCACCATGGTGAATAAATGAATGAATGCCACCTTCCCTGGGGCGCTTATGTAGAACTTTCAGACGGTCTTGTATAAAATGGGGTGCACGGTATTTATACAAGCTTTACTGGAGGACCCTCTTCAATTAGCCACTTAGTTCTTCAAACTCAAGCTGGTGGTGGTACCATGTGACACACACAACTCAAGATGCTGCCCACACTTCCCCCAAAACAAGGGCATTTGGGTATCAAGAGAGGCAAATATGAGGCCAAAAGAGGAAGACAGAGGGAGAAAGTCTGTGCTTAGCCACGATCTGCCATCAGATTAGCTGCTGGCCTAGGCTGGCAAAAGTTCTTTAAAGCCATTGGCGGGAGACGAGGCTTGTACATGAATGTTCATAGCAGTAGTATTCATAATAGCCAAGAATGGAAACAACCCAAATGTCCAATAACTGATGTTTGGATAAATACGTGGTAGCTCCATACAATGGAGTATTACATGGCTATAAAAAGAGACGAAGTTCTGATACATGCTACAGCACGGGTGAATCTACCAAAGACCACATATGGTTTGATTTCATTTTTATGAAATGTCCAGAAATGGCAAATCTGCAGAGATGGAAAGTAGATGAGAGGTTGCCAGTGTCTGGGGAGAGAAAGAATGGGGAGTGACTGCCAATGGGCTCCAGGTTTCTTCTGGGGATAATGAAAATATTCTGGAATTGGACAGTGGCAATTGTTGCACCATCTCATAAAGATACTAAAAACCATTTACTCATATATTTTAAAGGGTGAATTTTATGGCATGTAAATTATATCTCAGTTTTTAAAAGGTGGAAAACATATTCCAGGTAGAGGCAATAGCAAGTGTTTTGGAAAAAAAAAAATCCAGCCACGGTGAAAACTGTGCCCCCCTCTCACTCAATTCCTCTACAGAAAGCAGCTGCCCTAAAACATAGTTCCTACGAAAGGGCTGGAGAGGGTGGTATGTGTAGGCAAGGGGCATCCGACGACAAGAGTGACTAATAAGGAATCTGGGAAGGCACATGAGTTGGTATTTCCAGGCCCGGCCAGGGGTGATGGGGTTCTGGCTTTAGACCAGTGACCCCCTCCCTGCTTTGTAGATAGAATGTACCTCTTGAGTGGAGAATGGGAAATTTATCAGGCTTGTCCGAATGATCGTTTAAGAGTATACAGTATAAAAAAACAAAACAAATATTTTTAAGAGGGTGGATCTCATGTCATGTATACTAAATAAAATAAAAGGTCACAGAACTAAAAAAAAAAAAAAAAAAGAGTATACAGTAGTCTTTGCTCTATTTCTTTACTCAATAAATTCTTCTATTCTATGTTTTGAAAGAGCCCCATCGGGACGTCAGTCCAGGTATGAGCATCCCCCCTCCCCCCAGATAAACAAGAGCCCCACCAGCCTCTGGTTTACCAGCTGGTTTGTGTGTTTCCTCAGCCGGAGTCAGGTGAGCCTCTGTAGTATCAGCCTGGACCACCCAGGCCCTGCCTGCTCTTCCTCCGCCTCTCTGCATGGGAACACTTCTCCCTTTAGCTCTGAGACCTGGCTGCAGTTCCCCTCTGTCTAACCTCTGACCACTTTCAATAACTAAGTGGGCCTGGGAGACAAGTAGATTATATAAAACAAGCCTCTCCAGGGAGGGAGGGAAGATAATACTCCTTCTGCGTGCAGCTTGGGCAGAGGACACGTGAAACACACACACACACTCTCTCTCTCTCAGTCTCTCTCTCTCTCCTGTCCCAGAGGTCAGCACTGGTCTAAGATGCGGCACCATGGGCAGCGTGTTACTGCTCTGGCTGCTGAAACCCGTCACGTAAAGTCTGCCCATTCCAGGGCAGGCTGAAGCTAATACCTCACCACCTGGGACGGCAGGTATTTCTGGGGGATTAAAGGCAGCTGCAGCAGAGCTGCTGACCGCAGACCGGCAGTGCAGGGGCCTTACTCTGAGACGACAGCTACAAACAAACATATCTTGGGTCTGGGGGTGAGGATATGGGAGGGAGGGCAACGAAAGCACGCTGGGCAAGGCAGCATGTGTGCCGGGTGGCACTGAGACCAGCTGCCTCTGTGATAAGCGTGATGCACGTCCAATGAGCCACAGGCTCCCCTCCCCCCATCCCTCCACACTTCCCCACCCGCCCAACCATCCACCCTTTCCCCATCCAGCCATCCACCCGCCCAACCATCCACCCTTCCCCCATCCACCCATCCACCCATCCATCCATCCATCCTACCATGCATCCTATAAATACTGTCGTTTTAGACACTGCAGATACAGTAGTGAAAGAGCAATAGGCAAAATGCTTGTTTTTACAGAGCACACATTCTAGTGAAAGGAGAGAGATGACAAATAAATAGATAATATGATCAATGATGAAAAATGCTATCGAGCAGAACAAGGCAGGACAAAGGGATGAGAGCGGCAGCTGTGGCGGTGGTCAGGGGAGAGCTGTCCATTACTTGCCATCCATCCACCCATCTGTCCATCCTTGGTTCTTCTTCACCCAAGCAGCTCTCAAGGCCTACTATGTGCCAGGTGCATCAGATGGGAATACCAGAATGAAGAGACCCAGTCCCAGCCCTAGGAGCTCAGGGGAACACAAATAAGCAAGCTGATGCATGCCGTGCGTCACGGTAGAGGTTGTATAGATGCCTCTGGCAGCCCCGAGGAAGGAACGAGGACCTTTGCTGGGAGAAGGGTCAGGGAGGCCTTCGCCAGGGTGGTACCTGCGCTGAGTGCTAATGGGTTGACAGGAGCACAAGGGAGAAGAAGAAGGTGCGTTACAACGTCCACTGCGGGCCAACACACGCCAGGGTCACAGGTGGATTGTGTGGAGACACGCTGGCACTACAGGAGGAGACAGAGGCACCGGGTACTCTGAGGGCCAGGGGGGCGCTCCTGACCACAGTGTCGCGTGCAGTGTCTCCACCCCTACAGTGGGTAGAATTGCGTGCCCCCAAAAGATCAGTTGGAGTCTTAACCCTGGGTACAGGTGAATGCGACCTTATTTGGAAACAGGATCTTTGCAGATATGATGGAGTTAAGACGCGGTCATACAAAATTAGGGTGGTCCTAAATCCTATGACTGGTGTCCTTATAAGAAGAAGGAAATTTGGACAGAGACAGAGGGAAGAAGGCTATGTGAACATGGAAGCAATGTTTGGAGGGACGCAGCTTCAAGCCAAGGAACAGCGAGGATTGCTGGCAGCCACCGGAAGCTAGGAGAGGCAAGAAAGGATTCTTCCTTAGAGTCTCCAGAGGGAGCGTGGCCCTGCTGACACCTTGCATCTGACTTCTAGCCTTTAGAACTGTGAGACTGTAAATTTCTGTTGCTTTAAGCCACCTAGTTGATGGTGGCTCCAGCACCCAAAACTAGGAGATAATAAATCGCTCTTGTTCTAAGCCAACAGCGTGTTGGCACTTTGTTATGGCAGCACCCTGCCCCCCCACCCCCACCCTTCCTGGGCCAGGAGACGAATACAGGTGGAAGAGTAGGCAAAATCATCTGTGCTTTAAAAAAGGGTCATTTTTCTACCTGGATTTCCTTTGCCAAAATGGAGTTGCATTTGTGAAAGTTACGTGCTCACCAGGTAATTTCACCGTGTTGGCAACCTGTTTTTACCAAGGAGGAAGGAGAGGCTCAGTAAGGTCCAGGAAGTTCCTCTGGGCCACCCAACCAGTTGGCAGCAGCCTGTACCTGCCGCCTCCAAGGCTCACACTCCCAACTGTGATGTCACTCAGCCTGCAGCACCAGGGCAGAGACGTGGAGGTGGAACCACTGGGGGCATGAGAGGGCACCTCCTGCCCGACCTCTGACCCCATGGTGCCGGGCCATGCACTCTGGGTCCCAGCAAGTGAGGAAGTGGCTCAGCGCAAGCTCCGACCTGTGCTGGAGCCACCGTTGGACGGCCCCATTTCTGTCCATGGTGCCGCCCACCAGGCGTGAGGATGGAGAGCTGGTGTCCCTGGGCGCTGGTTCAGATGCCGTCCCATGTCTGCCCTGCAGAGTGCATGCCCGTGTGTGCTCACTGTGACCTCTGCGATGACCCTGGCCATGGCCCCTTTGGCAGGCCTCTGCCCCCCTCTCTCTAGGGGGTGGCACTCATGACACCAAGCTTACCCTGCCCTTCACTCCCCAGGTTTGTGGGGCCAGGGCCCCTGGCTACTGCTCTGCCTGGTTCCCCTTCAATCTTGCGGGACGAGGTTTAGAAGTGCCCCACAGAGCTCAGTCCCACGGCCAGCAGCTTCATGGAACCCCAGGCCCACTTTCCTTTCAAGAGAGATTCTCCTGATATTCCCGTGACCTGTGACCTCTGACCACTGACCTTGGACCAGGGTCTGATAGAAATCATCCAGGCTTAACTATCTCACAGGTCTATTCTCTCTCTTTCTCACACACCAGCTCTTTGCAAAGGGAGAGTGTGTTACACAAATACAAGAGAGCCTTCCTCCTGTTGTGTGAAGACCCCCGGACTGTGGTAGACCTGGACGGGCCTTCAGTAGGAGGTGATGCGGCTGGGAAATGCTGGAGCTGGAAGGGAAGGCTGCGGATCCCAGCCCAGGTGAGGCAGCAGCGGGAGGTTCCAAGTGGGGCATCGGAAGCTGTGCTCAAGGTGACTCCAACCAGAAATAAATACAGGATCACAAGACTCCACTGCCAGGACACCTGGAGCTTGGTTCTTTTCTACACATTAGCTGTCTTTTCCCACACACACCAGTCTCCTGACAGGTAAGCCCTGTGGCCCCAGCTCTACCCTCTCCAGCGACCCGCCCGTCCGCCCCCATCTCTCCTGGATACCGACTCTCCACCTGGCCTCTTGGAAACCACAGCCCCTCTCCTCTTCTTCACAAGCTTGCGTATTGGCCCTACCTGTCACTCCCAAGGATGCTTTGAAACACATGGAAACTAATGGCTTCTTTCTCTCCAGAAAATTCCAGATGGCCCAGAGTGGAGGACCCCATGAACCGTGACTCAGAGGAACTGGATGTTGGTTCTGCCGTGCCCAGTGGGCAAGCCCAGGGAGCTGGAGCCCCACAGAGGCAGGACAGACTCAGGCCAAGCCAGCCGGGATTCCCCACGTCCCTGTCTCTGGCTTGACACGGGGGCCGGCGGTATGAAGGAAACATAGCACTTGGCAACTTAAGGGGCCATAAAAATACCAAGTACAGCTCCTCTGACAAAGAGTTTGTCTCAACCGTGGAGCCTTCCTCTTGCTAGGGTCATGTTTTTTCATAGCTTCTAAGAAGTTATCCTACCAAGCTCCACATGGGCAGGATGTGTGGGTCACGTCCAAGCTGAAACAAACAGGTAATGTTTCTAAAATTCCTGGAATCTCAAGGCTGCACAGCTATTCAGAGAAGCCGACCTGTTTCAGAAAGAAAGGTGGGAGGCGGGAGGCTAAACCATGTTTAAATCCGTGATTTTCTACCTTTTCTTTTAATTTATTTTTTTTAATCAGCAGAGACCCTTTTAAGAACAATACCTCAGCTGGAGTCCCAATATAAAAACAAAGATAAAGGTAGACGGGGCAGAGATGCAGAGGCTGCCTCTGAACCACCAACGTCACTCGCTGCCTCCACCCCTGCCCCCCACTCACAGTCTGGACTGTGAACCTAGCCGCCACCCACTCTGAAAGGCTGGATGCTGGCTCCACAAGAACTGGACATTCTTCCAGAAACGGAGCCTAACTGAGGCTCTCTGGCAAGGGTTTAGTGGGGTCTACTGCACATGAATATCTTGCCTGTGGCAGCCTTTGGGGTGCGAGCCCACAGCATTTATCCAGCACGCAGGGGTCTGTGTCTGCACTGTAGTGTGGTTACAGAGGCCAGGTCGCTGGCATGTGGCCTTCCTTGGGTGCACTAAGCTAATAAAACCCATCCCTCCTTTTTCCTTCAAGTTGGGTTTCTCACTGCAACAGCCAAGAGTCTTGACTAATAAACCCACACAGCCTTTAGGCAACCTGGGCCCCAGCTCTGTTGCCAAACTTGGATACCACTGGGCAGTTATGTCACCCAGCCCTCTCCTCCTTCTTGTGGAAAATGTGGATGAAAACATTTGCTTTTCCTGCCTCCTGTGTCATGATTGCTTGTCTTCCTTTGATTTCATGAGCCAATCAGTTACCCTTTTAATCTTTAAATATATTTTGAGTTGGGGTTCTGTCACTTGCACCCAAAAGAGTCCTAAATAATTCAGCATGATACAACTTTAGGTATTGTTACGGTTGTTTTTAGTATATCCATGAAGTCCTGGAAAGCAAACACGACTGTCCCTGCCCCCTCCCACTGGTAGCCATGTCAGGAAACGATGCACTGAGCAATGTCAAATACTGATGACATTGACTCGATAATTTCTGAGTAAACAGAAAAAAATAAGCGAGAACATTGGTACAAAGGACAGGACTACAAACCAATAGAAAAATGTTAGAAAATTGTTTTTATGTTACATTGTGTAAAATGTAAAGGAAACAATTACTAAAGTGCTGCTTTTTCAACCACTGTCAGATGACACAAACAGATGGAGAGATATACCATGTTCTTGGACTGGAAGAATCAATATTGTGAAAATGACTATACTACCCAAAGCAATCTACAGATTCAATGCAATCCTATCAAATTACCAATGGCATTTTTTACAGAACTAGAACAAAAAATCTTCAAATTTGTATGGAGACACAAAAGGCCCCGAATAGCCAAAGCAGTCTTGAGGGAAAAAAATGGAGCTGGAGGAATCAGACTCCCTGACTTCAGACTATACTACAAAGCTACAGTAATCAAGACAATATGGTACTGGCACAAAAACAGAAATATAGATCAATGGAACAAGATAGAAAGCCCAGAGATAAACCCACGCACCTATGGTCAACTAATCTATGACAAAGGAGGCAAGGATATACAGTGGAGCAAAGACAGTCTCTTCATTAAGTGGTGCTGGGAAAACTGGACAGCTACATAGAAAAGAATGAAATTAGAACACTCCCTAACACCATACACAAAAAGAAACTCAAAATGGATTAGAGACCTAAATGTAAGACCGGACACTATAAAACTCTTAGAGGAAAACATAGGAAGAACACTCTTTGACATCAATCACAGCAAGATCTTTTTTGATCCACCTCCTAGAGTAATGGAAATAAAAACAAAAATAAACAAATGGGACCTAATGAAACTTAAAAGCTTTTGCACAGCAAAGGAAACCATAAACAAGACAAAAAGACAACCCTCAGAATGGGAGAAAATATTTGCAAACGAATCATCGGACAATGGATTAATCTCCAAAATATATAAACAGCGCATGCAGCTCAATATTAAAAAAACAAACCACCCAATCCAAAAATGGGCAGAAGACCTAAATAGACATTTCTCCAAAGAAGACATACAGATGGCCAAGAAGCACATGAAAAGCTGCTCAACATCACTAATTATTAGAGAAATGCAAATCAAAACTACAATGAGGTATCACCTCACACCAGTTAGAATGGGCATCATCAGAAAATCTACAAACAACAAATGCTGGAGAGGGTGTGGAGAAAAGGGAACCCTCCTGCACTGTTGGTGGGAATGTAAATTGATACAGTCGCTATGCAGAACAGTATGGAGGTTCCTTAAGAAACTAAAAATAGAATTACCATATGACCCAGCAATCCCACTACTGGGCATATACCCAGAGAAAACCATAATTCAAAAAGACACATGTACCCCAATGTTCATTGCAGCACTATTTACAATAGCCAGGTCATGGAAGCAAGCTAAATGCCCATTGACAGACGAATGGATAAAGATGTGGTACATATATACAATGGAATATTACTCAGCCATAAAAAGGAACGAAATTGGGTCATTTGTAGAGACGTGGATGCATCTAGAGACTGTTATACAGAGTGAAGTAAGTCAGAAAGAGAAAAACAAATATTGTATATTAATGCATATATGTGGAACCTAGAAAATGGTAAAGATGAACCTGTTTGCAGGGCAGAAATAGAGACACAGATGTAGAGAACAAATGTATGGACACCAAGGGCGGAAAGCCGCGGGGTGGTGGGGGTGGTGCTGTGATGAATTGGGCGATTGGGATTGACATGTATACACTGATGTGTATAAAATGGATAACTAATAAGAACCTGCTATATAAAAAAATAAATAAAATTAAAAAAAAGAAGTTTCCCATTTGCAACCAGTGTAGTCCTGTGATGGGTGTGTGTGTGTGTGTGTGTGTGTGTGTGTGTGTGTGTGTGTGTGTGTATGTGAGTGTATAGGGAGGGCTATTGGAGGGTGAGTATAACTCTCTCTGTGTCGAACACCATATGAGACCAAGTGGCTCAGGGCCTCATCCAGGTGACAAGCCCAGGACCAAGAGTCCAGAAGGAGTCCTGGAGGCAGGCCCCGTGGGCTCATGATGACACAGGGACAGCCACATGAGAATGGAACGGGGGCAGACAGATGCTCTCCACTTCCCTGATCAGTGGCTTTTGCTGGGGGTCCTGGGAAGGCTGCGGACCTGAAAAAGGTAACAGCTTCCTGCTGCTACAGACCAGAGGCAGGAAGATGGTCTAGAAAGGCAAGAGGTACAAGTGGTCACAGGAAAGACACAGGGTCTGCTCTGCAGCCTCCGGGAAAGTTGCCTGGGCACGACTGGACACACGTGGCCTGAATTCTAGTCTCTAACTGAATGGTGTATCCATGACAGAGATAAGACCCAAATCCTGGAAAAGCCCATAAAGCAAACTCAAGAGAAGACAAAGTAATATTCGTGCTCTGGTCTCTAAGAGGAAGGGACAGTGTTCGTGAGGCAGGCAATTTGTGAATAGTTTTATGTACTTGGGGAGGTTCAGAGACCATCTTGGGAACAGAAGCAACAATGGATTCTGGGAGAGGAGTTAGAAGATGCCCACTGCGTTCTGTGACCACACTGCGTGTCACAGACGTAGAAAAACCAGACTCTGCCTGTGTCCCAAAGAAGTCCACAGGCTGCTGGAAGAACAGATACACAAGCGATTTTACTACTTCAGGCAAGTCACGCGGACACCCAGGGTGCAAGGAACCTGCGGAGGAAGGGATGCCCGAGGCTACCCTCCGAGCTACCGGAAGGCTCTGAAGTTAACAGAAGCAGAACCAGAAAGGCGAGGGCCCCAGCAGAAGTTGCTAGAAGGCATGTTTCAATGGCTTTGCTCTTGCCTCTCCTGAGCATACTCTGGTGTTCATTATGGCTCATTATACAAACTGGCAGTAGTCAGGTAACGGTAAGTGTAATGGCCTCTGTGGGCCCTGGAGAGGGACCCCTGTCCCAAACACCTCTACCAGAGACGCTGAGATCCCAAGCCGAGTTCCACTGAGCGGGGGATGCCTCCAAGGCCTTGTGTGAGTGAACGGGTTCATCATTCTCCTGCCCCTGCACTGGTGGGCCAAAGCTGGCTGGTCCAGGGACATGGGGGGGACAGGGAAAGAGGCCTTGACAAAGGAGCATCTAAGAGCAGCAGGGCCCCTGTCCCAGCGTTTGCAGAGCCAGCCTCAGGTGCTTTAAGCAATGCAGATTCGGGGCGGCCCAGCAGGGATCGGAGTCAATTGGTTTGGTTTTAAATACCATCACTGCCACCTACTGTGGAAGCCTGGATAGATAGCTACCCTACTTATGCTTCTATTTTCCTCTTCCATAAAATGGCAATAATAATGAATTATACCAATTTCAGAGGACCATCAGGAGGACTAAATGAGACTTTGTGACGTACAAGGACAGGCAGCACAGGAGGTTTCCCAACTGCCCATCCTTCCCCCCATCCTCTGCACACCCCCCCACCATGGCCCTCTTCCTTTTTGGGGCACAGTCTGTGAAATCCCAGGCCCAAGGGCGCCCCATCTGCACCCGGAGCCCCTGCTGCCCCTGAGACTTTCTAACTTTCCATCCACGTCCCTCAAGATGGAAGCCGCAGCCCAAAGCCCCAGTAACGCTGTCCTAGGATGAGGTGACCCTGTGTCCACCAACCAACCACTTCCTGAGCCCCCCAGCTGTGTCCAGAACATTCTCAGGGGACAAAAGTGCGGCTTGCTGCAACCTCAGCCTCCTCTATGCAGTTATTCAACTCCTGCCCATCCCCAGCCCCGTCTGGACACTGCTTATCCCTTTTTCATCTCATCACAGGCGGCCAGCAGGGGTGGGTAAGAAGAGAAGGAGCTTCCGGAGGTTCTGAAGGGCAAGGGCAGGGCCTGTCTCCCAGGGCGGCAGGCCTTCCTGGGAACCTACTCCAGGCAGGACATCACTCCCGTACCCTGAAGACCCAAGGTAGGCAGGGGCCGCATCCTCTGAAAGTGAGCTGCTCCCAACTCGAGAGAAATGGTGAGTGGAACACGGAGTCAGGGCAGCCTGGCTGGGGCTTCCGGGCACCGGACAGCTCACAGGGCATCACAGAGGCTGAGCCACGATAGAGACAAGCAGGGAGAACCCGCAGGGGCAGGCACGGCAGTAGCACTGGAGAGACAAGAGGGCAAAACGTGGTCCCTCCCTGGAGGAACCGACCATGCTTTCATTCATTCACCCGGCTCATCCTCACTGAGGCTTCCAATGTGCCAGGAGCTGATCTACCATGGTGAGACTAAGCCACAGATATGGGCTTCCACTCTACAAGGGGTACGTGACAGTCAACAGGATGCAGCTAAAAAGAAAGAGACAAGTGTGCCGGGAAAAGAAATGAAGAGGGTATTCTCTAGTAGGACTGTGTCTTTATTCCCGTCTTACCACTAGGTTCTTAGGGGGGTGGGATAGGGAGGGTGGGAGGGACGGAGATGCAAGAGGGAAGAGATATGGGAACATATGTATATGTATAACTGATTCACTTTGTTATAAAGCAGAAACTGACACACCATTGTAAAGCAGTTACACTCCAATAAAGATGTTAAAGTTTGAAAAAAAAAAAAAAAAAAAAGAAAGAAATGAAGAGGGTAATGCTTTCCACTGGAGGATCAGAAATGGCCTGAGAGAGTGACATTTGAGCCAAACTAGAATGACCAGGTTGACAGATCGAGAGAGATTCGAGGCTGAAACCAACATGTTGAATATCATAAACTAGTAAAGTTTAAATTTCAGAACGGACAGTTGCTACTTTTTACTCTGCTTAATGACATCCCACCCACTGCCACCATCATTTCACAAAGGACAAAGCTTTAAAATAAAAGCTGGGTCTTTACGTGGATTAACTTCAGCTCCATGAAGAAGTCACTACACTCTCCTGTAGGACGCCCTTTACACGGAGTCTCAATCAGGTGCTTTGTCTACCTCACTCAAATTCACCAACATGCGCTTAGAAAGAAAATTTAACTACTATACGGGGTTCATGTACTCTTTACAATAGAGCGCACCTATACATTTACACGTAGGTAATGTTGCACAGCAACGTTACCTACTCCAAAACCAAGTATTCTGAACTTCATGAGCATTTTAAGGGGTTTTCAGGAGTAATCTTTTTTTTTCTTGAATTTTTGAATTTTATTTCAGGAGTAATTTTGTTTATAAGTGATCCCTTTCATTTGAGCCTAATCCCCACGCAAAATGTGAACTCACCATTTTCCTCGTTTTGCAAGGACCGGTGGGAAAACCTCTGGCTCACCTGTGTTGGCCTAAGCCATGGACCTCAGCAGTGACCATTGCTGCCCTTGTATGAAAGTCAGGTCCTCATGTAATCCAAACCCTTTCCCTTCTTGCTAATGGTATTTATTCAAGCCATAACCAGTTTTTGTTCGGTTTTGTTTTCAAAGAGAACATGGGATTTTTTGGTCATTTGCTCACTGACTCTCCCTATCCTGGGCCACCATCCTACCCTCCTTGGGCCGTTGACACAAATGCAATACAATTAGTTTAGTGCCCACTTATTGACCGATAACCATACAGCCCTCACGTCCTAACGCTGAAGCTACCAGAACATATGGGAGGGAGCCCTTTGCCACCGGCCGGGCCTCCCCTGCTCAGCTTGTGCTAGGCTGCTTCCTGCGACAGGAGGTTTCAGAACGGCAGCCGCTGTCTGCTGGACCGCCCAGCTGCCGGAACAGAAGAGGCCAGGAAAGCCGGTGCACTTGCTGCCCCCTTTATCCCCAAGCTTTTCAGGGATGAGTTTTGCACCTTTCTTAGTTTCTTTCTTTTCTTTTCTTTTCCTTTTTTTTTTTTTAGGACCGTGTAGTTTCCCACGATGTTGACCTTCGGGAGCAGGGTCGCCCTGCACGGCCACCCAGCTCGGGCTCTGTGCTCACCCCAGCTTGACCAGGAAGGTCAGTGTGCTCAGCTGGGCCCAAGAGGTCAGATCTGGGGCTGGGGGCTGGGTGACCAGTATTCACGGCTGCACCACAGACTTTCCAGTCTCTTACGTGGAGGAAGTGCTTCTTCAGGCTCTTACTGCCCCCTCCCCCATGTCAGAGCTCAGGGCCCTACGTGGAGGAAAAGTTTTAATTACTACCCTGCCTCTCCCCACCGGCTCAAGAACTGCTTTACACTTCTATTTATGGAAACACAGCAGAAGAGGCACTGGGCTGGGGGCCAGGGCACCCGGGTTCCTGCCCTGGGGGTTGCTCTAGGGCCATCCTCTCCTCCCTGCCCCCGTGTGCCTGCCACCCTACCCCCGAACACACATTCCTCTTCCGGGTTTTTCCTTCTGCCTGGAACATCTTCCCCACTTTTGTTCAGCCCTGCAATCCTGTCCAGCCTCTGCTGTTGGCATCAACGCCCCTGCCCTACAACACTGATGCAAATTCCCATGTGAATTAACCCATGTGGTCACAGAGCGCATCGGACAAACTCTTCTTAGCACGCCAGCCTGGTGTCTAAATAGACTAGGTAGCTGCTCGCAAGCTTGCCTCCTCCACCATGCTGTAAACTTCCAGGGGCTCACGGGCCATGCTTGCTTCACTTCCATAGGCCCCACTGTGCCTTAGATACCACAGTCCTCCATAACTGCTTGTTGGATGAAAAGTTAAGATGACTGACAACCCTGGATGGACCAGAAGTGGGCCATCCCCATTCTACCCACTGGGGACCAACAGCATTCACGGGAGACCCAAGGGGCCTGGGGCCTACAGACTGTGGCCATCGACCAGGCAAAATCTCCTGTGCTGCAAGAAGCCACGATGCTCCATTGCCTCATGGGCCCTCGACCTGTAGCCACGAGGCCCAGTGCTCAGCGACTGCAGCTGTCCTTCAGCTGAATGGAAAAGGTATGAGATCTGGATCCCCCAGTCCTCAGTTCCACTGCAAGCTCTCCGAGGACCCCAGTGGCCGTTTCCTGGCCTGCACTAGAACAAGAGCACTGTGGAGGCTTGGGGTCCACCAGTCAACTCCACAGGCACCCTGGTTTGTGACAAGTGTCTCACTGCTGCCAAGCCAGCCCCGTGTGCAAGGCCAGAGGCAGGTCCGGCCACGCGGGAGGGCTGTTCACCTCCCCTCGCGGAGCCTCAGCCTCCTCTGCTCTAAAATGGAGAACTTAAACCTACTTCCGTCATGAGGATTAAACGAGGCGCTGGAAGTCAAATGAGATGACATATAGGAACACATCTGGCCAGTCCTGGAATACAAGTTTGCTGGACCCAAGGGGAAAGTGCCCGTGCCCAGACCAGCCCACAGAGGGCAGGGTTCAAGTGTACCCTAGGTCCTCAGAGCTGAGGCCAGACAGGCTGAGAGGGGTCAGTACCACCAGGGGAGGAATGTGGTCTGGGGGGTCACACGAGTAACACAGCCCAGGGAGCTGAGACCAGGAGTTCTACTCTGCTGGGACAGGGGGGTGACCAGATGGCAGGGTCCAAGGAGGTGGGCCTGGTCTCCTGAAGGACTCAAGACAAAGCTTCTCCTGCACAAGGCACTTTTGAGGTAGGCTGGCCCAAACCACGAGTGGGAGGCAGGCAGTGGCAGGGAATCCCACTCAATGGCCACTCTTGGGTGTGGTCACTGCTTTCTGCCCTGGATTTGTGCTCTTTGCCTGGGGTGAAAGCACTGGGGGTGAAGGGGAATTCTGAAAGGCAGACGTGACCTCAGCCCAGGTAAATGCCAGGAGACTCCATGGGAGGCCTCAGGATCCTACCTTACTTGTCAGAGCCTTTAGTTTCACCTCCAAAATAGCATCTTACGTGTTGCAGATGCGCAGCGAGAATCTTCCACGTGTCCGACGACATCGATGGTTGGGGAGGAGGGGAAGGGGAGAACACGTGTGGGAGATAGCTTGGACTTGAGGGAAAGCCTGCCTTTACACTCCTTGGCTGTTTGCAACAGGTTCTACTGGCTACCTCCTAGGTCAGCTCAGGGTGGCAAGAAGACAAAGAAGGAGATGGCAAGGCAAGGTGAGGGCATCCTTGGGCTGAGTCCCATGCGGATGAGCTGGCCCAACAATGGGGGGAAGCTAGCCCGCGAAGTCTTTCCTTCCCCTCCAGTCCTGCCCGAGAAATATGCGCCCTTCCACTGAGTGAGCAATTCCATTTTCCTGGAAAGTATTCAAAAAGTCTTCTTACCATAGAAGGAACTAAACTGTATCTGCAAGGATCGCGAGCTGTGATAATGATAATAACAGCGTCTATCACTTACGGAGGCAGGCAGAGTTCAGAGTTTCACATGTATTAACTAATTTAAACCTCACCACAACCCTGACAGGGAGGTACTATTATTATCCATTCTCTACAGGAGAGGAAAAGGAGGATGGAATAGATTAAACAGATTTAATAGCAGACCTAATGAAATACAGCGAGTGTGTGGTAGAGCTGGGACATTAACTCAGAGGCTTGGGATGGAACCGTAACACAACGCCCATAAGAGCTGCAGATCTGAGACCTGGCGCCAACCACAGCCAATGGCTGTCGGGCTGATCCAGAAGTTGGGGGTTGCAGTCTCAGGCAATAGACCCCCAGGTGCCAGCACAGTGGACTGTGCAGAGCGACATCACAGAGCAGGTACTCAACACGCATTGGCTGATGGAATGAGAAAGTGTATGAAAGAATCATGAGCACGGTTTTCAACAAGCCATGGAAGGGATTGGCCTACTCACGGTTTTCCCTGGATTCATTCTGCAGACCATCGCAGCGTCAGAGATATAAATTCACAGGGTTGCTGTCAGTGGGCTCTGCTGGGGGTACCTTGCTTCTTCCCTCTCTCTCTTTCTAAATTAAGTCACTAAGAGCAATACTGCCAAGCTAAATATTAATATGATCAGTATCGTGTGAAAATAATGGACCTCCCTGACAAGTGTGTTGTCAAAAATTATAAAGTCTAAGGAACATGGTCTTGTGGAAGTTTCCAATTAGGAAAGATGGGAAATCAGTAGATAGAAATGAGTTCCTAAAAACCTGCTGGCATGCAAAAAATTTTCTGTATAGAATTGTGTTTTAACTATATTAGGAGATTATAAGTCTTATGGCAAATATCTTTGGTAGAAGAAATAATTGCCTGCAACTTATTAATTTTTTAAGTGAATCCTTTAAGGACATAGGTTATACCTCTCTCTGACTACAGGAAATGGACTATTTCAGAAATTCAATTACTTGTTCCATTCCCAGAAAGCAGGGCTGACCTTTTGCTGTGTGGATGTGGGCCATTAAGGACGCCCTGCCACATAAAAGAGTCTTTATGGGTTGTCTTAAATTGGGCAGCCATTGGTTTCGGCCGGCTCACCAGGCACCAGCAGCTCTGATGACCTAGTTGGTACCTCTTTCCCTCCGTGCCTCTGTAGCAGACAGTGATTTGACCTACTTTCAGGGGCACAGTGGTGGCTGAAGAAGGAAAGGAGGGGAACGCGAGAGCCTGGACACAGGAGTTTGAAGCGTGGGCTCTGGTCAAGCACAGGGCTCATCTCCTCCCTCTCTCCATCTCCAGAGCTTCTGCCCTCCTGCAGTCCCTGCCCTGACTGCATCCTCCTCGGGCAGGAAAGGAGTCCATTCCCAGCTCAGTCTGTCCAACCTCTTAAATCTATCAAGTGTTGACGTGGGGCTTCCCAGCCCTCTCACCTCACAGCCCATCAGGAGCACAGTGACATCTGTATGGCCCACTGGGGTAACCCAGAGAGGCTGCTTGGGGCCAGAGGGTGGCAGCCTGTAGCACTGGCCATCCGAGGCCCGTCATCCCAAGGCTGAGAGCACAGAGCCATATGTTAGCCCAACTAGGACTTATTCTCAACACGTCTATCAGGACACTCTGCCCTGCTTTATAAGCAACTACAAAATTACAAAGAGTCTAAGAAGTGGTTTTTTAAATTCCCAGCATTTGTGTTAATGTGTAAAGTGCAGCGAGGGAAGACATGCAGGGTCAACTCTCCAGAGCAGGGGTTGGCAAACTTTTTCTGTGAAGAGCCAGGTTGTAACTATTTTAGGCTCTGCAGGCCATATGGTCTCTGTCACAGCTGCTCAACTCTGCCATGTACTGTAGAAGCAGCCATAGAAGCGTGGCTGTGTTCCAATAAAACTTTATTGATAATAATGGGTGGGGGGGCTGGATTTGGCCCACGGGCCATGACTTGGCAACCTTGCTCTAGAGAAATGTTGGGATGCCAAGTGCATTTTGCAGCAGTGTGTCTTCCCTCTCTGGGCCCTTCCCATGACGCAGTGGTGATTTCTTGTGTTTGATGGGTGCCCATCCTCACATTCTCTCCCCTACTGCTATCAGAACCTGCTTTCAGGGAAGGCTCTGACAAACTCAGTCCCCCAGATGAGGATAAATGGATTGTATCTACATTTCAATCAATAAAAACCCTGGGTCGGTGGCTCTCAGCCCTGGAGTATCATTGACAGCCCCGGGGAGATATAAAACTCCTGATGCCCACGTCTTAGTCCAGAAGTTCTGATGCACGTGGTCAGGGCACAGCCCAGGCAGTGGGGATTTTAAAGCTCTCTAGGTAATTCTAAAGGATGGTCAGGTTGACAACCACTGCCTTAGACCAAAAGGGAAACAAAAAAAATTAGTGGTAGTGTTTTTAGAATAAGCGAGCCAGGGAGGTAAAGCTTGTTTTCCCCCTCGGGGATGGGGATTGGGTGGGGGGGGGGGGCGGGGAAGGAAACATGTCCAGAACCCTTGAAATCACACCACCCAGGCAATCACCCTTCACCAAGGCTGGCGCTGTGTAGATTTCACCATGTTTTTTAAGATCCACAACCTTCTCATTTTTGTCTCCCTCTTGACATCTAGCATGATTCCCTACTGGCAATATGTGTTCTATGAACACTGGTTAATCATCAAAAAAGAAACCCCTAATGGCCTAATATTCAATCATCAGTCAATCAATCAACCTTCAAAAAGAAAAAAAAAAAAAAAGAGGTCACTGAGTCCTGCCTTAGAAGGACTATAGTCTGTGAAGGGAGACAAGGTAAGCACAGACGAAACTTATAATAGGCTTAGTCATACTCGCAGCATGTAATAAGGCAGTGGATCCCACACTTCACTACACACAATCACCTGGAGAGATTTTTAAAAATCCCAATGCCTGGGATGTACCCCATGCCAATAAAATCAGAATATCTGAGGGTAGAAGACTGGCACGGGTCTCTTTTAAAACCCTCCAGTGATGCCAATGTGCAGCAGAATTTGGGAACCATGGTTATAAGGTCCCGCTACTCCAAGTGTGGTCCACGGAACAACAGCATTATCATCGGCTGGGAGCTGGTTTGGAATGCAGGATCTCGAGCCTCACCCCAGTCCTACTGAATCAGAACCTGCACGTGAACCAGATCCGCATGCTATCTGTTTGCACATGAAGTTCAAGAAGCTGCTGCAGGGAACCCTGTTCCGAGAAAGAACCAGCTCTAGACCGTCCCCCCTACCGTAACCAGGGAACACTTCTTAGAGGAAGGGAGAAACAAGAGATGCCGTAGGACGGGGGAATGAGAGGCAGAGAGATGGTAGGCAGGACTCAGCACACAGAGGCGAGGAGGAAGGTGGTCTGTACGCATGGTGAGCCAGAAGTAAGGAGAAGGGGTCAAAACGTTTTTGTTTTTGTTTTTTAATAAAAGTAGAAAATTAAATCACATTTAGTCACATAAGTAACAGGCTGAGGGTTTTTAAAGGATAAAATGCCAAGAAAATAAGGCTGTCCTGGAAAATTGGGGGCAACAATTTTCCAGAAAACAAATTTCTCTAGAGAAATTTTCCATCCCAACATTTCTCTAGAGCAAGGTTGCCAAGTCAGGAAGGTGGTGGATGACTAGAATGGACGAGGTTGTGAGGGAAGATTCCAGAGACTATGGACACCCTGCAGAGGGCTTCAGATTTTGTCTCATGGGCCAGTGGAGAGCCGCATGTTGCCTCTGGAGCTGGGGAGGGAGGTGAGAGGAGAGGGGGCTGGGCAGAGGGGCTCGGGCAATGTCTTTGAAGAGACAGACCAGTAACAGAAGCAAGCAGAGAGGCAGGAGGACCAGACAGGGAGCTGGGGCGAGCAGCACCTGTGACCGGGGAAAGGACGGAGCTTGAGAAAGACCTTTCAGAGGAGGCAGCTGATCGGCGGGGGTGAGCGAGAGCCACTGAGCATTCTGAGGTCTCAAGTCCGGGACACTGGGCTGTCTAAGTGTGGGGAAAGCTAGAACCTCTAGCCTTGTTATCATAAGCTCTTTAGGTAATGCCGCCCAAAAAGTTACCTATGGGAAAACATGAAAGTCTCTAGCAAACAAGACTCCCCAAGGGAAGCTGAGAGGAAGGGCGACACTGTACACAGACCCTGGGATTGTCTTCAGCTCCAGTGGGCCATGAAGACCCAGGGAGGCCCTTGGGCACAGTCCTTTGTTTCCAGGCCCCTGGAAGTCCAGCTGATTCCCAGTTGAGTTGAAGAGGCCGGGAGATTGTTCCCACTGCAGTGGACTGAAACAATAACTGCAGAGTGGACGTTACCACAATTGTTTCCACTGAAGTTATTTTGGGGGAGTTTAGGAAGATTGTCTATTCCGAGACATTTCCTTCACCCGAGTCCCTTTATAAAAACACTGAGGGAACAGGCTGGTGTCGCCATCTCCACGCTGCCCTGCTCACGAGGAGCACGTGCACAGCGGGCCCCAGGGAGCTGCCATATGCAACACCTATTTCCTGAGGCTCTCGTGGAAGCCCTTAGATCTGACTGGGGCCTCACGGTTTTCAAAGTCCCTCCTCAGTGACCATTGTGCTTAATTCCCACGACAGCCTTCCGAGATGGTAGCGGCAGGGTGTAGATTTTATTATTCCCAGTCTGGATATGAGGAAACAGAGAAGTCAGGGTACTTGGTCAAGGTCACCCAGCTTGGAGGGGGTGGGGCAGAATCCCATGTTGACTCCTGGAGGATGTCCTGTGCATGGTGTGGCGTGCACCAGGGCTGCAGTGAGAGGTTCACTACCTGCTCGTGGCCTACTTACCACTGCCAATCCCCACGCCAGGCATGGGCTCATGACAGGTCCGCCAGGTGAAGACGGGGGCTGGTCCGTCCACACTCAGGACCCCAGAATGAGTCCAGTATGGTTGTTACCTAGAGTGCACGGTGGGGACAATGTGGGATCCGAGGCTGAAAGGAGAGCTGGACTGGGGAGGCCTTGCACAGAGGGAGCTTGATCCTACGTGTGATGGGAAGGCAGGGAAAGGCTTAAGCCCGTAGTAAAATAGCTAGATCTGTGTACTTTAGATCATGCTGAGGTCATGAAGGGGATGGATTTAGGGAGGCTATCACAATTGTCAAGACATGACAGTGGCCAATATAGGAATTAGGGAAGTGGCAGAGGGATGGAAGAGGAGAGTCTACAAACATTTAAGACTAAAATGGACTGGTTGTGGTGAAGGATGGGGGTGGGAGTTGGGGATAGTGCATCGTCTGTGAGAAATACAACTGCAAATAAGACACAGTCCGTGCTCTGGAGGATTCCTACATCCTCATAGGACAGATAGAAAATGAATGAGTATCATGCAAGCCTGAGTGATTAATATCAAGAAGACAGAGGTTTTATAAGTTTGGATCCAGTCCTGGCTCACCCCTTGCTTTTCTATGATGCAAACACCTTACAGGATGGGGAAATGGGATCAATCCTCAATACCTAAGGGCACAGACCCTCTAGCTGGTGGCATGTCAGATTTACCCAGGGAACTGTAAAAATGACTGATGCCCAGGACCCACCACCCAGAGATTCTGATTTGTCTGTGGTGGGTCCAGGCATGGTTATATTTTAAGAGCTCCCCAACTGATTCTAACACGCAGCAAGGACTGAGAGGGGGGATGCAGCACCTCATTTCAGAGTCCTGGAAATGAGGTCTTTTCAGCTTTACAGAGAGGGAGCTGCAGTTTCACACCACCAATGCTAGGACTGAAGGAAGACGATGTTCTTCTTAGTGACTAACGTCTGCCCCGACGTCTTTGAGTCATCTCTTCTTGCAACACAGAGAGGTACCCCTGCCCAGTTTCCCCAGTGACCCAGCAAGGTTCCTCCCTGGCCCCCTGTCCACTGGATCGGTTTGCCTGACCCTCTATCTTCCACCGGTCAGGTTTCCTCCTCCAGTGCATGGGCATCCTGCCCAACCTGACCGGCCAGCATAAGCCACGCAGCCGGCCACCGGTGTTGCCGCCCTTTGGGGTGTCCTGAAAAGACCTCGCTGAGGGGGTGTGATGCATTTCCTTGACCACACCACACACCAGCCTGCTGGAACAATGTCCCTTTTCTTGCCGCCAGGAAAGGCCACATAAAGGAACATCTTCTTTTTTCTTGCCAAGCAAATGTTTCTGTTTTGACCTGAAGGGTGCACTTTGAAGCAAAATAATGACCCAGAGGCCACTGAGCTGCCCTAAAGGTCAAGTACTGGAAAGAATTGTTCCCAACATTTTTAGCACGTTGAGAATACTGTGCGTGTGCGTGCGCGCGCGCATCGTGACAGGTGGGAGAGGGACAACCGCCCCTCGTGTGAGCAGTCCCTGACCCGTCACTGTGTCCTGGCCGGGCCGGGTGGGGTGAACGGGTCAGGACTATGAAGATTCCGCTGTCAGAATGTCTGCTTCTTATGGCCAACTTTGCTGAGGGTCTTTGCAATGAATTCCTTAAAAGGAATCACATACTATTGACATGATCAAGTCTTACTAACATTTCCATGAGCAGAATCTTCGTGCTGAGTGGCTGACCTCTGGCCAGAGCAGGTGAACAAGGTGTTCCACTAGGGTCCTGCTCAGGGCTCAGAAGAATTTGGGGGACCTGGCAGCAGCTCTTCTTCTCTGCAAAATCACCTCTGCAGCCAGTCCCTCCTGGTCTGCAGGACTCTGTCTCCCAGGTACGGGGACCCTTGACTCACAACAGCTTCTAGAATTCAGTTCATCTCCTCTTTACTGGGGAGGTGCACAGTCCTGTGCTCAGAGCAGGGACGTCTGTCTGGGCCTCAATTTTCCCAGCGGCAAAATGAAAGGAGCTGGGCCAGATGACCAGAAGGCTCCTTTCAGGACTAACACTATAACATTCTAGAACACTCGATGGCCATGACTCCTTCCTCCTGAGGAAATAGAAAGGGTCACTTCACCTTCGCCACTGTTAAGATATTTCTCTCCAAGGGAGGTTCCCTTTAGCTGGAAATGTTCTAAACTCGAAGTCTGGCTTTCTATGGAATGAATGAATGGCTTGGGTATTCAACTCAAGCTTCTGGGTATGAAATTTGCTTAAAACGAGGAACAGCTGCTGCTTACATGTGCTCCGCACACCTCCGGGAGATGGTCCTCTCGGCCTCATCGATCTGAGGCATTTTTGATAATTTCAGGCAGAGGCTTTCGCATGTGTAGAGGAAGGAACACCGCTCTCTAATTTGCACAGAGTGGCTGTGCTGGCTAGTGGCAGGGCTGGTCCACGTACACTTTCTGAAAAGCCATCTTTCTGGGCTCAAAAGGGCCTCACAGGCCTGCCCGATAGCATAGAACAGAGACCAGCAAGAGGACGCAATGCGGCTGCCGACGTGGGGCGTCCAGAGGACACGACAGAAAACCCTTCTCCACGGGGTTGACCAAGGCCCCCGACATTCACCGCATTCTTCTATGTGGCCCTCCGTCTCCCTGCGCCTCGGACCCGGCAGAGCTGAGGAGGGCGCTGCAGGGAGTACCTGGCTTGGGGTCAAGGCTGCCATTGGCCGCTCACACAGCCTTGCCTTTCTGGTTCTTGCTTGGTGGTGGGGGGGGGGGGCGCGAGGGTGGAGAGGCAGCTCTGATTGCGATTTCCTTTCCTTTCTTCTTTTTTCTAATTTCCTTTCTACAGAACGTTTTATGTGCAGACACTTCAGTGATGAAGGCTTTTCAAAGACACCTATTGATGCTGATCCCTAGTGAAATTCTAGAATAAATTATTAAACAGATGTCCTGTGAGCCTTATGCGAGGACCCGTGCTTAGAATTCATCAGAAATGAAACTGCAGTGTGTATGGAAAGAGCTGTGACCTACGGATCCTAAGCCCCAGATCTGTGTGCCCCTTGGTGCGGCCCATTCCCACGGTGGGGCTTAGTTTCCTCGTTGAGCACAATGTGTTTAGGATGCTTTCCTCACGGTTTAGAGTGCTGACCACGTGGTCTCCAAGATAGATGTTCAGGGAGAGATTTCAACTCTTGCCCCACAGCCCACCACTGGCTGTTCCTCCTGCCAGCACTAGGGCAAGGTAGCCAGAGGACCTGGGTTCTCTCCAGCTGGTCTAGGTGCCCTATCTCGGGGTCCCCGCCTCCTGACCTTGCCCTTATCTGACCCTTTCTGCCCCTCCAGCCCCAGTTTTATCGTGCACATTGCAGCCTGAGGTGACAACGTGTCAATAGGACAAATCACTGCCAGTGATCGGCTGGAAATGGAACATTTCCAGGTAATAGGATGTACCCAGAGTGCCTGCCCTTCAGGGCTCTGAGCTCCTCAGATTAGGAGCAGCTGACAGAGCTGCACACGGACTAGCCTTCTGCCAGCCCCGGCTGGCTCTTTGGGGCACTGCCCTTTATCAACTGGGTGCAATGCGTGATGCTGGAAAAACTGCCCTGCCTGCCCCTAAGGGCATCCTTGCTTATTTCAACGTTTCCAGAAATGAGCAGGAACTCCCAGGTAAGGAGCTTAAAGCTGCCAAAAGTTCTACACAAATGGTTTTCAAGAACTGCAGAATACATGGATTGTTGAAATGCAAATTGGCAAAAGGCAGGGACAGCGTGTACTTTATGTGAGGCCTTCTAGAGCTAGTGTACCATTAGGGGTGGGTGGGGTCCCGTTTCTTAGCCAAAGAGGAGAGGCCCAGGCAGCTCCACAGCAGAGAGGCCAGCAATGACCAGTAGGCTTTCAGGGTGACTGTGAGAGGCCGCATTGCCCTGTCCTTTGCACACAGCTGGCTCCCACATCTGCTCTGGCATCTTAGCAACCATTCTGTGGTTTTGTGACTTACTGAGCTCCGACCACGTGCCCAGCCCTGTCCCAGGTGTGGCACTGGGCAAGAACCCTGCTCCCAGGACCCTGGATGCTTGCTGGGAAAAAGTCTTTCCCACCAGAAGGGGTCAACGGCAAAGCCAGGAAGGGTGAGGCTGGGATCCTAACGAGCTGGGCAATAGAGCTTATCCTTGGGTCCTGGACTGCATTTGCCCTGGTGGCTCTTGGCTCTTGTGTGGGAGTGAGCGTCTCTATAAGGTCTGAATCCGAGCAGATTTTCCCAGGCCCCTCAGACAGCTAATGTGTGTGTGTGTGTGTGTGTGTGTGTGTGTGTGTGTCCCCTCCTGGAGTTCTTTGAACAATAGGAAAGAAAAGAACCTGTTTATTGGTATTCAGGAACATCCTGCTGCCCCCTTTATATTCTAACCCCAGTAACAACATGTCCAGGGCCTGGACTCAGAGGACAGACCATTTCATCCGTCTGCTCCCAGATACAAATGTCTGCTCCCACTTCTGCTCCTGACAAGCACGTTAAGCTCAGTGTCTCCTACGATGCTCTCCCTCTTTCCCTGATGATTTAAATCCAACCAAATTAGACTTCTGACTCGACATGGTGGATTGACACATGCACTTATTTTAACTCCTCCTCTCTCAATAAAAAAAGTTATAAGCCCACAAAAGCACAGAGAACCAAAGAGATTTCAACACACTTTGGGAGGATAGAAATTGAATGCAGGAGTAGCAGGCAACCCAGCAGAGAGGGATATTGATAAGAAATGCACTGATGGAGCCTACAGACCTCCAGGGAGCTCAAGGCTTGGAGGTATCAGGGATCACAAAGGGCAGGGTTCAGGTGCTGGGAGGAAACAGCAGAACTGCTTGAAAGTCTGCATATAGGACCCCCCCCCCCACCAAGTCTCCTTCTGCACCCCACACAGCCATGCAACTATCTATCAATCCCTGCCTGCAGGCAAAAGACCTTATTTTCTGGAGAAGCTGAATAAGAGAAACTCTGACCTGGGGACACAGGCACTCAGAAAATGGGAGAGAGAAATGGGTCAAAAGACAAGGGGATTCAGGGACTTCTCTGGTGGTCTAGTGGTTAAGAATCTGCCTGCCAATGCAGGGGACACGGGTTCAAGCCCTGGTCCGGGAAGATCCCACATGCCGCAAAGCAACTAAGCCCATGCGCCACAACTACTGAGCCTGCACTCTACAGCCCGTGAGCCACAACTACTGAGCCTGCACGCCACAACTACTGAAGCCCGCGTACCTAGAGCCTGTGTTCTGCAACAAGAGAAGCCACTGCAATGAGAAGCCCGCACACTGCAACGAAGAGTAGCCCCCGCTTGCCGCAACTAGAGAAAGCCCACACGCAGCAATGAAGACCCAACGCAGCCAAAAATAAATAAATAAATAAATAAATAAAAAATAAATAAATAAATAAATAATTAAAAAAAAAAAAAAAAAAAGACAAGGAGATTCAGTAGCAATGAGCATACCTAGCACCTGGATCTGGGTTTCTAAAAAATGTCCACTAAAAAGTCCCAGGCTCTGTGGATAATGATGGATTCCAGAGTTGGGCAGAGAAAGTCCATAATAAGCCTGGAGCAACTTCTTGTGCCAGCAAGTAAGGAAGTACTCAAAGAATAATCAGGACATTTCAGAAATACCCAGGCATGATTCTGAAGGGGCTCCCACTTGCCAAATCTGAGACAATTAGAGCATCAAAATAAGTAATAATAGTAGCGGATTATAATCCCTAGAGTAACATAAAAATCTATAAGACAAGACATATAAATAAATAGAGGAGAAAAGAAAGATCTTCCTTACAGTAGAAAGTCCACTAAAATATGCAGATGAAATTAGAAAAGTTACCATTTGCCAAACATCCTGATGATATTTCCGGCAAGGATCATCAATAAATGCTAAAACCGGTGGGTCAAAATATTATCAGAAACACGGTCTCAAATATCTCTCTGCAAGATACTTATTAACTGCAAAGGGCAACATAGTAACTTTGTGGTGGTGAGGCCTAGAAGCTACCACGTGAACAGGTGCTCAGTGTTACATCACCAAGGCAACATCTTATGCCTTCTGGTATGAGGCACTGAGGACACGGTGCATGACTGAATCATGAGAAAACATCAGACAAACACAAACTGATGGACATTCTACAAAATAATTGACCTGTACTCTTCAAAAAATGTCAAGGTCATAAAAGACAAAGGAAGATCAAGGAGGCTAAGGAGACATTACAATTAAAAGCAAACTGTGATCTTGTATTGAGTTCTAAACCAGAAAAATAAATACCCAAAACAATTTCTTTAGCTATAAAGAGTATTAGTGGGACAACTGGCAAAATAAGGTCTGAAGATTATATAATAGTATTCCATCAATATTAATTTCCTGGTTTTGATCATGAAATTGTAGTTATATAACAGAATGACCTTGTTTTTAGGAAAACACACTGAGGTATTTTTAGGAATAAAGTGGCACATGTCCACAATTTATTCTTCAAACCACCAAAAAAAAAAAAAAAGAAAGAAAGAAAGAAAGAAAATTATGCAGACACTGATAAAGCAAGCATGGAAAAATGTTAACATTTGGGGAATCCGGTGAAGGGTATACAGAAATCTTTGTATTTTATTTTTGCAACTTTTCTGTTATTCTGAATGTTTTTCAAAATAAAAAGAAAAGTAAAATAAGATTCAATAATGAAGTAATAATCTGACTAAAAATTTAAGTAAAATGTGATATAACTAGACTGAGAAGATAGGGGTATAAGAGAGCAAAACTCACATCTACCATAATAGGAAGTCAGCAGATGATGTCTAAATTTGATATAGTTAAGAAGAGCAGTATAAGAATAGTACACCAGATAATAGAAATATTAGATATTTTATATATAATTAGAAATATGGTGGCACACCAGAAGAACAGTGGAAAAATAAAAGAAAAGTAGTTGCTTTGAGAAATGGAACTGGTAATTACAGAAGAATGAGGCATGGACTTGGCTATGTTCTGCTACTACAGGTCTTTTAGGATTATTTAGTTTTTAGTACTTTTAGTATTATTTAGTATTTTTAAACTATTATTTAATTATTTACTATTATTTAATTTTCAGTATTTTAAAAAAGTGTTATTTAATTATTTACTTTGTGTGAACTACAGACATATACTGCTTTTGGAACCACTGGGTAGATGAATCTAATTCTTGGGGGCCCAACTCCCCAGGAAGGCATGAAGTCCCTTCAGCCTACCTTTTATGAATCCCACCCGCACCAATGGCATCACGTTATACCAACAGGTTTAAGTGAGCTGTTACATCCAAGCCACAGGATGTACGAGGTGGGAACGGCTATCGAGACCACTGGCTCTGACACACTCACTCTGGAGATGAGGATGTCGAGCCACGGAGGCAGGGGGTGAAGCAGCCGAGGCCCTTGGAGGCTCTGGCTTACACCCCGCCTGACACTGTAGCACCTCACGTTGGGTGGAGGCTATGTCCATGCCAAAGGGGGCCACTCAGCATGGAACACGTGGGCTGACAGCCCTGGGCCTCGAGGGACAACTGGGGCCCAGAACCCTCAGCCTCCTGTACCTGTCCTAGAGGTGCATGGGGCTCCACTTACCTCTCCCTGGATCCCCGCCAGGCTGACAGTCCTCTGGGACCCAAACACACTCCAAGCCGTAAGAAGCAAAATGCTAAATTAAATTCTCCATCAGTAATGAAAAAACTCAAGGTTTATAAACTCTGGGAGGGAGAGGAGACTGGGGATGTGGAGGAAGCTACATATGGCCGCGCCACGGGACGGCGGAAGCGGAACTTCTCCCTGAACCCTCCAGGGGGTAGGGTGCATGCCAGTAGGAAAAGTGAGGGTCTTTTGGGAACACAAGAACACATGTAATGCTTTAATCATCAAACAAGGTCTTTCCTCTAGAAGCACCCCAAGAGTGGGTCAGGGGGTTACAGGGTTGGGTCCAGAAGGATGGCAGAGCCTCCTCTCCTATTTCACAGGAAGTGGGACCGCGAGGCTCAGAGGTAGGACATGATCGCCTGTCCCTGGGCCAGGGCTCTGTCCTCATCAGCCCTCCGCTCCCAAAGTCAGAACACTGACGCTCAGAGGGAAAGGCCAGAATTGTTTTCTGGACAGATCTCAATGTTTAGCTTTTCCACAGTCTGTTTGGCTGAGCCTGCAACTACGTTACTGTTATTATTTATAGTCTATTTAACATCAACTTTTGATTATTCCCTTTGTAGACAGAAGTTAGTGTTTGTTGTTTTATCCCTAGGTCAGCTTCCTCTCGCCACTAACTATGCCTCAGGGTCATTGCCGGCTGCCTACAGGCTCTGAGCCCAGGGACAGACTCCCTTCACCATCAGCCACTGCCCAGCACACAGTGTGTGACAAATCCGCTACACACACAGCAATGTCATCCAAAGAGAAGGAACAGCGTAACTAGCCCAGAGCTTCCCCTCCATCTCTAAATAAAGGCTGCCTCCACGTCTTCACCCCAGGCAGTGGCTCTGATCACCTGCAAAGACGCAGCATCCCTGGGGGCTCTGCTGAGGTTTCTACCTTTGATGGTGAGGTAATGACACCCCCCAACCCCAAAACCAGGAACTCTAATCCCCAGGGGCTCACCCAGGGCTGTTGGCACGGCTAGTGCCAGGAGCAGGTGCCAGAGTCTGGGGGACTGGGTCGTTCCTAAATCACTCAACCCTCTGCAAATCCCTATCCTTGGTTGTCAAAGAGGGCAAGATTCTTTGTCCACCATTTGAGCAAAATAATGGTAAAGAACAAATAAACAATCAAAATTTTGTCAGCAAATAGAAGGGGATAGGTGATGTCAATTACCAGAGAAATTATCAAGAAACTATTAAGATAGACAACACAACTGGTATAAACATTAAAATTGCTAAGAGGCTATATCTTACTTGTTCCCAACACTAAAGAAATGCCAAATCTGTGACACAGTAGAGGTGTTAGCTAACACTACAATGGCCAGCATATTGCAATATAAACGGATCAAGTCAATATGTTGTATACCTTAAACTTGCACAATGCTATAGGTCAAATATATCTCAATTTTAGAAAAAGAGATAAAAAAAAAAGAATTTATTAAGAGCCAACTGCCCGCAAGTAGGTCCTCAGGCCTGGCTCTCAAACTTGAGCAGGCATCAGAATCACCTGGAGGACTTCTTAAAACACAGATCGCTGGGCCCTAACCCCAGAGTTGCTGGTTCAATAGGAGTGAAGGGGAGTGCTAAGAATCTGAATTTCTATCAAGTTTCTGGGTGATACTAATGCTGCTGGTCTGAGGACCACACTTTGAGAACCTAAGAGTTTTCAGACCCCAGGATTTGGAGTGTGTTGTGTGGGGAGAGGCATGTAAGTGTGGGAGAGACACAGGGGCGTCCCAGTGATGTGGAGGGCAGCCCTTCTCTAGGGATACATTAAGTGCTCGAGGAGCCCAGAAAAAGCAAAAAAGGAAGTGGGTTGTTAGAGAGGGCTGCACAGAGAAGGTGACCTTCAAGTAATCTTTGAAGAACAGGTAAGTGGCAGGTAGGCGAATGTAGCCGGAAGGACATTTAAGGCAGGGGACTGGTGCTGCTGGATCGGGACCCGTTAACTAGTCACAAGGCTACAGCACAAGGCGGGAAGTCACAGGAGAGAAGCCTGGGAGGCCGGCAGGCACTGGGGTTAAAGGAAAGTCTGTGATTTTTTTCCCATAGGCCTCGGGAATCATTGAAGGAGTTTTAAGCAGGGCAATAGGAAGTCTGGTAAAACCTTTACCTTTCTGGGTCTATTTGTCTGTGGAATGGGGTGATGGGCAGAAGGTCTGGGCAGGCCTTTTCCAGCCCTGACGTGCTGTGATTCCAAGGGGGCAGGGGACAGGGCATGGTGCCATCCGGCCAGTGGCCTCACCCTGTCGGCGGCCCCTTGCAAGCTCAGGGACCCGATGGTCGCTCACACGTGCTTGGTCTATCTGTCCATCTGCTGCCTCCCGAATCCTGGCCAGCCTGGGAAGTGTAGACAGCTGGAGGTGTCACACACATTGCTAATCTCTCCTGGGCCCGTTCCCCCTCCCCCCTGGCTTGCAGAGCCAAGCGGCCTGGGACTGTGCAGTGGCTCACAATGGAAGGAAGAGGGTGTAGGAGGGAGGTCCCCGGGCTGACCCTGGTATTGTTCTTGGGCCAGAAGAAAGCTTCCTCCTGCCTGGCCACTGCAGTGCTAGAAAAGACGCCGGCCGGCCAGCAAGAGTCAGCGCGTCCTGGGGGGGGCGCCTGCCGTCGGGGCAGCCTGGGAGCCGGGGCCCATTCACAAACGCCTGCAGGAGAGCACGTAGCCCTGTCCGCCCCGCCCCCTCTGCCCTGCCGGCGGCTGCTCCCAGCCAGAGGAGCTGGGGTAAACGAAAATAACCGGGCTTCTCCGCCAGGAAGGAGAACGAGACCAGAAATGGCACCCTGGCTAATAAAGGAATAATGGATGCTTCACACCCTCAGCGATACCTTCCTCCTCCCCCGCCTCAGCTGCTCCTTCCACCGCCCAAGGACGGAGCAGGAAGGTGCTGGACCAGGGTGCAACCTTGTTGAACCAGGACTGGTCCAAGTCACCAGGACATTCCTGAGATGGCTGGGGTGTTACACCAGCCCTGGAAACTGGCTAGGAACAGACAGTGGGGCTGCACGTGGGGTAACCCCGCTCACCTTGGGCTTTGGGGCCCCTCCTGGAAGGACCACTGGGTCACTGGGGTGGGTGTGTGCATGATGGTGGCCCTGCCTCTGAGCGATGGTAACCAGGGTCCCGCAGGCCAGCTTAGGGCCTGCTCTCAGCCCTGGGCTCCTGGTACCTCTGCTGGCCTCCCCCTCCCAAGCCCAAGTCATTCTGGGGTTGGGGGTGGGTGGGTAGAGCAGCTCTTTCTGTCTGTGAGATGTCCTGGGCCCAGCAGAGGTCGTGAGGGAGGCCATCTTCAGTCTGGCCTTGCTTGGGCCTGCTACTCCCCCACCCTCCCCCATCTGACTGATCAAGCCCTCTGTCCCTCAGCAAAGGATTCTGGGTATGGTCTGGCCCAAAGCAGGGCATGGACCAGATGACCTCTCTACCGGGGGCAAGTCCTCTTTATAAGGGACCCTGGCCTGTCCCTAACGAAGCAACGAAACGTCCTTCCTTGGCTACTGTGGGAAGATGTGTACAATCCTAGGAATTCCTTAGAGGTCCCAGGAAGAGAGCATAAGGATTGGTCAGGCCTTAGGATTTGGCCCTTGGCTTCCTAAATCCTCCTTCCATCATACATTTCTCTGCTTGAGAACGTTCGGTTGAGTCCCTGTTTGGTCAGGTTCCAAGGCCTCAAGCACCTGCACCAACTGCTCTCTCTGCTGTTGGACACGTCCCTTCAGGACTCCAGGACTCCCCCATTCTCCATGGCCTGCATTTCTTCTGAACCACTGCTTGCTTAGTTCTGCAGCCCTAATGCCATACCTTTGCTTTTCTCTCTGTGAAACAACAGGAGAACCTCAAAACTGGCCTACAGTGAAGTCCTCCAAATGCCCACAAAAGCCCTCAGGACTGGGATGGTGGGATGGTGGTCTGATTCATCTAGGACAATTTCACCAAGCAGGTGAAATTTGACAGGGTCGTGAAAGAACAGGGAGACTGGGCAAGGGAGAGGTAAGGACACACGAGGTCTATGGGGCACACGGTCTTCTTTGAGATCTCTGTCTTCGTGGGAGCCGGGGAAACACAACCTAATCTCTATCCTCCACCCGCAACTGCCGCCCCCAAATCACAGGAGGGACGTGTGGATGGTTCCCATCTTGTCTGTCAAGCTCCCCAGGTCTGTGCTTGCTTCCAGGTGTAACTGAGCTACTTAGTAAGGCCACTTCACACCTGTAGAGTGTTTTTTGGTCATTATACGACCTGGTTTATATTGTGACCCTCAGCAAAGCCTTGCAATGAAAGTCAAACCCGTATATGATCCCATGTTACAGTTGAAGAAATGGGAGCTGGAATTGAATCATTTTGGATGAACTCCAAGATGTTCTGCATGTGGAACCAAAGGCCTCTCGGGTGACAAGTGAATGAACTTGTTTGTCACCTGTTTTAACTCTCAGGGCTTTTTTTCTGTTTATACTCTAGATCAGTGTTTATCAATCTTTTCCTGTAAAGGGCCAGATCGGATATATTTAGGCTTCAAAGGTGGTAGGGTCCACATTGCAGCTACTCAACTCTGCTTTGTAACACAAACACAACCACAGCCAGTGAACAAATGAATGGGCGTGGCCATGTGCCAATAAAACTTTATTTGCAGAAACAGGCTGGAGGGCTGGACTTGGTCTGCAGCCCACAGTTTGCCCACCCCTGTCTAAGACCCTAACTGTGCTACGGATAATTGAGGCTGTCCTATAAGGGAGGCAGATGTTTCCGGGACGCCCTAGAGCCAGAAAGCACTTGCCACCTCCAGTCCCCCCTCCCTGCATTCTGCCCGCACCCCAAGACTGTGAGAACCTGGTCCAGACTCAGCCAGTCACCTGCTTCCCAGGAACTTTCCTAGCTGTCCCCAACAAAACTCTTCATGCCCCAGATAATAATTTCTTGTAAAAATACTCCCAAACAACAAAAATAAAAATAGACTGGCCTCACAGCACACACTGCCCATGGTCAGTGGGCCTTGCTACCTGGTGGTCTCAGACAGGAAACCATGGATTGAAGAAGTCCTGGTCTCCTCCTTTATTGCATGGGCACCTATTTTTTTATTTTTAACATCTTTATTGGAGTATAATTGCTTTACAGTGGTGTGTTAGTTTCTGCTTTATAACAAAGTGAATCAGTTATACATATACATATGTTCCCATATCTCTTCCCTCTTGCATCTCCCTCCCTCCCACCCTCCCTAGCCCACCCCTCTAGGTGGTCACAAAGCACCGAGCTGATCTCCCTGTGCTATGCGGCTGCTTCCCACTAGCTATCTATTTTACATTTGGTAGTGTATATATGTCCATGCCACTCTCTCACCCTGTCACATCTTACCCCTCCCCTTCCCCATATCCTCAAGTCCATTCTCTAGTAGGTCTGTGTCTTTATTCCCGTCTTGCCACTAGGTTCTTCATGACCATTTTTTTCCCCCTTAGATTCCATATGTATGTGTTAGCATATTGTATTTGTTTTTCTCTTTCTGACTTACTTCACTCTGTATGACAGACTCTAACTCCATCCACCTCACTACAAATACCACCTATTTTTATCCTGAGGGAGGGAGCACTGGGTGGTGGGAGGGTGGCCAGAGAGCAGAGGGGCTCTCCTAGGTGAGCACTCCTCCTCAGAGCCGGGGCAGGATCTGGAGTCAGCAGGGGTTGGGGGGAGGCCCCTGGAAACCTTTCCGATTAGAAAAAAGGAAAAACATCTCTTCCTCTGTCAAAGGTGTCAGTAGGGGCTCCTCTCTCCCTCGCCCCACCCCCTCCTCCTCTCTTTCCATTTTTAGTGCCTACAGCAGTAGAGAAAAAAAAAAAAAAAAAAAGAAAGATGTCCATTTTCTTGTTCTTGCTTATTAAGGAAATGACATTCACCCCTAACTTGCTGTACGTGACTACAGTCACCTAGAATTAGAAAATGGTTTTCCATCACCTCTTCCTCCCCGTCACTCCTTACAAAGGAGCACCAGGCTGCCTGAATTCCAATCCCACTCCCCCATTTGTAAGCTATGTGATTTGAGGCAGGTATTTGATCTCGGTTTTTTTGTCTGCAAGATGACGATAATAGTAGTACCTACACTCTACAGGGCAGTTACAAGAATTCAGAGATGATACATGCAGACACGTAGCTCAGATGGTACGCGATTTACGTGAGCCCCTGTGAAGGACTTTGGGGTGCTGGGGGTGAGTCCCTCTGGGATAGGAGCAAGTCAGGGCTCATTTAGTCATTCACCTAATATTTAATGAGCACCTATATGAGCCCGCATGGAACGTAACATTCCAGTGGAGAAGGCAGACCACAAAAATAAAGCATGTGTGTGATGAGCACTATGGAGAAAAATTAAGTGGGGGTGGGCGGGAATGGGGAGTATGGAATGGGGTGTTCAAAAGGCTTTACTGAGAAGGTGACATCTGACCAGAGGCAGCATCGTCTGTAAAAGGAGATCAGTAACAGCACACCCTCCACAGGGACAAGGTGAGGATAAGTAAGATAAGCACTGTCACAGTTCCTGGAGCCTGGAAGGCACTCAGCCAGTGTTTGCACTGCGTTGTAGTCATTCATTGCTAGATGCTCATTATAGGGACATTAGGAGAATTGCATGTCCTGGTTCACTGAAAAGGCAGCGGCCCCCGCGTTTAAACTCAGTCCATCATGACTAAGACGACGCCTGGTCCACAGAAAGATGCCCAGTCAATCCTGGTGGACTCAGTTAATGAAGTCAGACCGGACCTCCCATGGGACCAAGACGGGACATGAAGCAGGATTTGGGGAAGAGGGCAGGCCTGGGGTTGTGAGGTGGGACTTAGTTTTCACATGATTTTGCTCCTTGGCATCTCAGGATATTTTAATAATCCTCATGCCTGTGAGTTAGCATATCCTGGAAGTTTCCAGAAGACTTGGCCACAGAGCTGGTATAGCTCTAGGGAATGATAAAGTCACTCCTTCCCATCTGGAGGGCTGGGAATTGGGCTTCCAGCCGCTTCAATCCACTGTGGGGCAGCCCCTTCCCACCAACCTTGAGTCCACACTGCAACAGCGCCACCTGCTGGAGGAACAAGGCTGCTCCCGCATCTGCCACCATTTTTATTCCTCCGAGCGCTCAGTGATTTTCATTCTGAAAGCTCATATGTCCCTCAGATTCCTGGCGCGTGGGGTGGGGTGTTTCTCACCCTGTCTTTATTCGGGGCCAAGCGGGAAAATGGGGTGCTTAACCCCAAGCCTCACTGTCCCCCTCCTTTAGCTGGTCTCCTGTCCTCACTCCGGGTCCCATGTGAAGAGAGAACTTGGGCACATCCATGAGGCCAGAAAGCCCACTCGACTTAGTCATGTTCTTTGTTCAGTGTGTGCGCCATGCCGACCTCACATCAGTGGGCCTACACATTATGTACTGCACTAAACTAGGTCAGTCACCAGAGGATTAGAGCAACGGACCTGACCAGGTCAGGGTGAGCTCATAATTAATTGCAGACAGACACAGAATTTAGTTTCAAAATTTCCTAACAGGAAAGCAAAATAAGTTGGGTTATGCAGTTCCCATTGTCAGACAAAAGAAGGTAGGCGAAACGTTTCTGACAGAGAATTCAAAGAAAAATGATCAAAATGTGTCCTTTCAGAAAGGCTTAGGCAAGACACGAGATAACTCAACAACAACGTCTTTCAACTGGGGTTTTGTTTAAAACGCAGAAGCATCCAGGGCCGTGTGTGGAATAAAGAGGCAGTATTTCTGCAGGGCCCTGAGGAGACGCTGAGGAGAAACTGTTCAAGTTACCACACCTCAGGGGGAAGGAGCCCGGGGTGGTGTCTAGGCTGGAGGTCTTGGGCCAGAGGTGAGGAGAGGGGAGCGCAAGGGGAGACCAGAACCCATTCAGATTCGATTCCCTTGCCTTCACATCGAACTCAGTCAAGTTTATGGGGCTCCATCAATCCCCTCAGCACCGCCTGCCGGCCCCTGTCCTTCCAACGGCAGAAGCCAGCACCCTGTAATTCTCCAAGCCCCACGCCAGCGGGTCTCTCCCCTGCAGGCCCAGGTGAAACCGTCTGGTGTGGGGAAGGCCACCAGCACGCCTCGCTCCGTGGGCGAGCACCCTAGTTGTCTGTGCAGCTGATAGAGGCTGAATGGGTGTCCTCCTGGGAGCTGACACGTGTTCCCAGGGGTCTGACGACTGGAGGGGGGGGGGGGCTGTCCCTGGAGGAATGTCAGGCCTGTGCATGGCAGGGGGCACCTGGACCAAACAGGTACTTCCTTCACTTGTGCGGCTGCCTGCTTCACTGCCTCATCTTCTCCCTTGTTCTGGGGAGAAGGCCTGAGCCTGGAGGGCCTGCGTCATTTTGGGGACAACGTTAAGCATCGTATTTGCATGTTGAGCACCAACAAGGCAAGGACACCTTTGGCTGCTGGGGACAAGGGACCTCTCATTGCAAATGTGACTGCGGAGTCTCCATAGCGGTGCGCTGGTGCCCTCTAGTGGGAGCGGATCACGGTGCAGCCATCCGTCCCTCTGCACCTGCCATACCTGACCCTGGGGCCACACTGGGAGCAGGATTACAAATGATGGGGGCTGGAATGCCCACATCACTGCCAATACGGCAGGCTGGCCAACCCCCTTCCACGGTTCACAACAGAGGTGCCAAAAATGCAGGCGGGACCCCCAGGACTCCATTCTAAGCCCAGTTGTATAGGTGTCAGCTTCTGCCCTGCCCTGTGGCTTCACCGCCTGAAACCATGATGGATGTCCTCCTGAATCCATGTCACCATGTTCAGAGACTCCAGCTGCCCTTCCCAATCAGAGCTCTTGGGGAGCAAAGCTAGCTTCAGCTCACCTCAGGCTGCTGAGTTTGGGGATGCTGAAATCTGGCTGCTGGCTGTCACCCAGCCCATCTCGCTCGCTCTTCCGCCTCAACTATCACTACAGGGAGGCAGACCTTGGGGAGAGTCAACATCACCAGCATCAGCCTTTACTAACCAACTAAACACCTCTTATGGGTGGAGAACTGTGCCTGGCGGATGTGGGTACCTACTGTCCGCCCTGCTGCCTCAGGTTCTTGGGTGGCTCCAGGGGCCTGAGTCCCAGCAGTGGCGGTTCCTGGATTCATTGCCCACTGTGCAAATACAACCAGATGGGACCACCAGGGATCGAGTCCTTGGCTTTGGCTGGAGGGGGGCGTGGACAGGTACCCAGGCATCAGCAGCTGATCTCTGACTGAGGCACTCCCACCGAGGACCACTCACTGTGACATGTGCCCCATGTGTGACTCCCAGTGAGAGACAAGCTAGAGCTCCCAGAGATCTACAGCAGGCATTAAGTTGGGGGGCCACTGGGGCCCTCGGCTCCTGACTCAGCCATTCTTTCAAGCCCCAGGCTGCACACACTGCACGGCACTGGAGAGGCAGATGGAGCATGCAGGGAGGGGACCAGACTTCCCTCTACGGGGACACTGACCTGGGCAAGGCACCAGCGTTCGCTCAGGCACTGATAGCTGCAACTCTGCGCTACTGTCATCAGAGCACATGTCTCGTTTCTCTTCTAGACTGTGCCCCTCCTGGCAACTGTATCTCATGCAGTTCTCTCTCTTTCTCTAAAAGGCTGGTGCAAAGCCCTTGTCCATGAAGAAGAGTCAGGCGAACAAGTGAAGGAAAGAGGAAATCGGGGCAGAAGCACCATTGCTGACCCGACTGCCTCTTTCTCCGCCAGCCCCTTTGCCCTTGGATGGGGTCATGGGACTAGTTCTGTCCAATGGGCTAAGTACAAATGATACTTCTGGGCCAAAGCATTTGAGACCCAGATCATGACCCTCCAGCTCTCTCTTTGGCCCTGCCAGGGCCACCTGGGTGCTGTGGGTTGAGATAGTACGGTCACAGAATGGAATCCAACTGGACCTTTGAGCCCCCACTCTGGAAAGGAGCTGCCCTGGAGGGTAGCTGGACCCTCAGCAGAAATCTCAGTAAGTGACAAATAATATCCTGTGTGTGAGGCCTCTGAGATTTGGGAGTTTGTTTAATATCATGCCATGGCTCTCACCAGACCTCAAATTCTACCACCAGAGATATATGTTTTGGGATCAGGAGGCCTGTTGGCCTTGTCCTAATGGTACCATATGAAATGCAAACACCCCAAAGAGACATCAAGCCCTGAGCATGATCAACTACACGTTTTCAACTCTTATGGATAATTTTGATAAACCTGCAGATATTCTGTGATGCTTTAACAAATACAGATTCCTGGGTACAATCAGCGGGTGTGGTGCCCCGCCTCCAGGATGGCCCCCAATGACCTCTCCTCCTGATATTCACACCTTTGTATAGTTCCTTCTACACTGTACAAGGGTTGATCTGTGCAATCAACGTATAGCTTGTGGCAGTGTGAGAGTATGTCACTTCTGAGATTAGGTTAGAAAAGATTAGGACTTCTGTGTTGGACGCTCTCCACTCTCTCACCCATGATATGTCTATGTCTGTCTATCTGTCTCTCTTCCTTCCTCCCTCCTTTTGGAGGAAGCCAGCTGCCATGATGTGACACTCAAGCGGCTTATGGAGAGGCTCATGTGAATGAAGCTTTCTGCCAGCGGCCAGGGTAGAACCGAGTCCCCTGCCCTCTGCCGTGGACGGGAGCCACCATGGAAGTGGGTCCTCCAGCCCCGGTCCAGCCTTCAGATGACTGCGGCCCCAAATGACACCTTGATCACAGCTTTGTGAGAAACCCTGAGCCAGAACCACCTGGCTAAGATGCTCTCAGATTCCTGACCCTCAAAAACTGTGTGTGATAACAAATGTTTATTGTTTTAGGCTGCTAAATTTTGAGCAACTTATTCCACAGCAATAGATAACTAATACAGTGGATCTAGGGTAAGACCCAGAAAGCTGTAGATCTGCTCAGGGACTTGTCTGTTGGTAGTTTTCCGAGGGCAAAGCTGGTTCAAAGTGTTGGTGTGTGTGAGTATCAAAGCCTGTCCGCTGTGTGGATCCTGACGGGGAATGGAGACCAGAGGTGAAGCCTTCCACTCCCGGCACCTCTAAGAGCCGATGTCTCACACAGTCCCTAGAGACCAAGAATGCTTCTGATGGATTGTTCCTGAGAGAGAGAAAACCCTAGAATATGAAACCTGAGTGGGACCTTGGTCGGATGATTTTCAAAATCTGTTTAGTGGTGGAACCATGTCTTCAAATGAAACCGTTTGTAGAAGACTGGTTTAGAGACACGGGCTGAGCTGTCTGGGCCAACCTGAGTGGGGGTCCCCTCGAGCCTGCTTCTCCAGCCACCCCCACTCCCCACCCCAGGAGCGCCCCTGAGACGCCTCTGGAAAATCCCAGAGCTTTACAGTTTGCAAACCTCTAATCTAGTTCAACTGTGTCATTTTACTGATGAGTAAACCAAGGCCCACAGAAGGGAGGTCACTGGCACGTCTGTGGCAGACGCCTATCCTTTGATTCTCGTGACCTCTGATGCAATCTTTCTGCGCTCCTTGGGATGCCACTCAGGACAAATGCACAAGGTGGAGATGGGGTATAGGAAATTGCTCCCTCTCCCACCTCCTAACAAAGTGGGGAGCCCCAGAGCCTGTCCACCAGCAGAGGGAGCACCTCCTATGTGCCAGGCAGTGTTTTCAGTGCTTCACGTGAATTCATGTGCTCAATCTTCCAGACAATCCTAGGACGTAGATACTGTTATTATCCTATTTTACACAGGAGGAAACAGGCAGAGCAAGGTAAGTAACTAGTCCGACTCCTTGGCTAGTCAGTGGCACGGCCAGGATGCCATGGTGTCCAGACACCAAGCCCTTAACCCCTGCACTCCGCTGCCTCCCCCAGGTAAGGGCCTGGCTCTCTCTCCCTTCCAGCGGGAGTGAAAGGCCCTCTGCTGTGCTCCCCAAGGAGCTGGGAGGCAGTCACCCAACAGGAGAGGTGGTCACACCTGTAACTTCTCCGGCCAGGATGCCCCAGGCTTCTGGCTCAAAGGCCACTGAGGGGTCAACACCTCTCCTAGGGCAGGGGGCTCCTCACCTAGGTCAGTGTCTCTCAAATGTACTTTTTCTATCAATAACGAACACTGTAGGCATTTAGGAATGGAGTGATAAGGTGGCATTTTCTGAGTACTTTACCTTTTGACTTTTGCGCCAGGGCTAGCTTTATATTAGCTGTGAGAATTTAGTACAGATCCAGGCCAGAGGGTATTTCATTAGCCGATACTCTGTGCCTTTGACCTACACATCATGGCCTAGACCCTATTGATTATTTTTCTCTCAAGCATAGGAAAGTTGCAAGAACAGTGCAAAGAGCCCCTCCCCCCAACCCCCGTCCCCCTCACTCAGGCTTCTCTCTCCCTCTGTGGATCTACACACTCATTATCATTCATCTTCTTCTAAACCATTTGAGGACACGCTTGCAGACATGAGGCCACACATCCCACAAATATTCTAGCGTGTGTTTCTCAACAACAAGGACACTCACCTACCTAACCATCATATAGCCCCCTAAATCAGGACACTTCTAGCCAGGAAACACTACTGCCACAGACCCCAATTCACATTCTCCCACTGTCCAACAAGGTCTCTATTTCTTTCTGGTCCGGATCTCAAAAAGGAATACATATTGCATTTAGTTGTCTGCCTCTTCAATCCCCTTTCAATCTGGAAGATTCCTCAGTCTTTCATGTCCAAGCAGTTTTAGAAGATGGCCTTTCCATTTGGTTCCTCATGACCAGATGCAGGCTGTGCTTTCTTGGCAGGAAAACCCCAGAAATGATGCTGGGCTTTCTCCATGCAGCACATCAGGGGCACATGGTGTCCACTCATCCCACACTAATGATGTTAACCCTGATCACCTGGTCAGGTTGGAGCCTGCCAGGTTTCTCCACCATAAAGTCACCACACTTTCCCTTATAATGAAGTGAGCCCTACATGTGCCCCAGCCTGGTGCTTGGTGAGTTTCCAGTCTGCAAGGCAGGGAGGAGTCCAAACAGAGCCTGGTGGTCTCAATGAGTTAAGGGGACAGAGTTCAAAATTCAGGGAGTCCAAGGCCACTAGAATTTGGAAGGCAGAGTACCAGAGAGGAGAAAGCTGCACACAGAGAGAAATCCAGAAATTGCAGGCCCATGAGTCTTTGGCTGAGCACCAATTTGTGCATGTATGTGAGGAAACTTCCAGGGCTGGTGAAAAGCTACCTGCAACAAATTGATGGAGTAATCCCCTAAGATCACACATGGCTGGAAATAGTTTGTATTCCCAGCTGACATGGTGGAAATACCTCCTAGGACATAAAGCACTGAGTGGCAACTTCAGAAGGCTACTGACCCAGTAGTGGAGCAAACTTTGCTCTAAAGGCTTCCCACCTAACAAAGCTTAAAAAGCAAGCCTTGAAAGGATCAAACTCTTGAAGTAACTTAACTATGCTCTGGAATAAAGTTCAAAATATTTTAATTAATAATAATAATATCCAACACCCTAAAATTCCTAATATCTTGCATCTAATATAAAATTACCAAGCATGCAAGGAAAAACACAACCCATACCCAAGAGAAAAATCAGTTAACAGAAACAGACTGTGAAATGACATGGATGACAGAATTAGTAGAGAAGGACATTAAAACAGTTACTATAAAATATTCCATATGCTCAAGATAGGAGAAAGCATGAGCATGAAGAGGAGAGAAATACCAAAAAAAAAAAAAAAAAATCCATAACTGAACTTCTAGAGATGAACAATATAATGTCTGAAATGAAAAATATACAGGACAGGATTAACAGTCGATTAGACACTGCAAGAAAAGATTAGTGAACTTGAAGACATAGCAATAGAAACTACCCAAAATGAAACACAGAAAAAAAGACTAAAAAAAGAAGCAGAGCTTTGGTGAACCATGGGAAAATATGAAGAAGCACAGCGTGCATATAATTGGAATTGCAGGGGATGGGTTCTGGGGGAGGTGAGGAAGATAATGGCTGAAATTTTTCCAAATTTGATATAAACCTACACTATACACCTACAGATGCAAGAAGCTCAATAAACTCCAAGTGGAACAAACACAAGGAAAAACCAGCCCAAGTCACATCCCAATCAGATTGCTGAGGCCTTGACTGTTCATTCTACTGCCTCCCATTAATGGGCCCAAGGCATAAACACTCAACCAAAAAGTGGGTAAGTCCTGCAGGGAGCCGGAAGAGAAGAATGGATGCAGCTGACATAGCCAGACAGACTGGGAAGAGAGAGGAAAGCGTGATGTGGCAAGTGCAGTGCGCGGCAGGTCACGCGGGGCAGGCTCGGTCACGGAGGAGGGTTTGCTGCTCCCCTCCTCTGCAGGAGGCCGAGCCTCATTCCCGGAAGCAGCTACGCTCCTACGGCTTCTGCCCAAAGCCCAGCACCAGAAGCATCTAGGGACCTACATTTGCTGTCTCTTTGCTGAGTAAATCCTCTTGTCCTGGAGCCCGGCCCGATTCAGGGAAAGGAGTCCAATCAATGACAAAACCAGCAAGCACAGCAGACACCTGGAGGCTGGCGGGACAACTCCACTTTTCAAAGGCCTAAAAATAGCCCTGACCACATTTGAAACCATGACAGCCCTGCCAGTCGCACCGGAACACGCTGCAGGTTGCCTCACCTCAGACGTTTCAGGTCAAGGGACAAAAACTTCCCAGTTTGCTGAGTTGCCAGTGCATGGGCCATTTCATCCACGTCAGGTCTGCCACCAGCACCTGTGGCACAGCTGAGCACAGGCTGCCACACACACATCACAGTGGACACCCTGCACCAAGGCAGGTACCCACCCCGGCCCACCTGCCACTGCAGTACATCCAGCTATACCCTGCGGGAACAAGGGCCCAGTGGGAGAGTTTAGGCCCTGACCAGGCCGAGGGCAGGGGGAGCGGTGCTGTTGGAGACTCTGCCCCTGCACCTACCTGCCAGGCCGGGAGGACCTTCTCGATGTCATTCAGGTTGATTCCATCCCCATCTTCCAGCTTCCCTTTTCCACACCTGCACCAGAAAAGACATAACAGCATTGAAAGGACAGCTCATTCGTGCATCCTGTCCAGGTCCAGCAAGCAGAAAGAGCAGGGGTGGTCAGGAGACACCAGGTCCTTCTCTCCCTCAAGGCCGAAGAATCAGCCTGTCCCACCTGGGGGAAATGGCCCTGGAGAAGTGCCCTCCTCCCTCAGGCCTGCAACACAGGCCCTTCCTTGAGGACAAAGGACTCTGTGCAGGCAGGAATGTGGGACCTGGGGTGGGGCAGAGGCACTAACAAGGCATCCAACCCCTAGGGAGGTGAAGGATACCAGAGTTCCCCTTGACCTCTCCAGGCAAAGAAGTTAAGCTCCTTGCCAAGGAACGCCCCAAAGCATATCACAGATCCTGCAAAAACCCATCATTTTGCCCGGTTACACCAAGGGGAAAGCAAATGAACAGAGAGATCGAGCAACTTTCTCAAGGTCACACAGGCCCCCAATAGGGCTTCCTCCCTCCCGGGCCCGACTTTGCCAGTCCAGCAAGCCCGCTCAGATACCGATGCTTTGTCTTCATGTCCTCTGTGGGCGGGCACACCTTCAGACCAGAGGTGCTGACCCCAATTCACTGGCAGAGGCCCACATCTTCCACATATTTGAGGGTGCAGACTCTGGAACTGCAGAGCTTGGAACCCCAGTGACATCACTTACTAACTGGGTGACCCTGCTCAAGTCACTTTCCCTCTCTGTAACTCAGTTTCCTCATTTGTAAAATGGGGATAATTACTAGCGCCTAACATCACAAGGTGGTTAGAAGATTAAATTAGTTAATGTATTGAAGTGCTTAGACCTGTGCCCAGCATACAGTAAACGCTATAATAAAGGTATATGCAGAAAATATATTATCATGGTAAATACAGGCAATAATTCAGTAAAATTATAACAAAACAAACAATAAGGTAAATATATTAGTGCTACTAGGACTGTTATATTTACTGTCGTCGTCGTTATTGTTATTGGGGCAGAGCAGCAGTGCAGTGACTGATTAATAGCATAGATTCTAGAGCCAACACAGCCTCATGCAGGTTACTCAGTTTTTCTGGGCCTCTAGATTCCTCATCTGTTGAAGTGAAGATAATAACAGCTCTTACCTCCCTAAGCTGTGGTGAGTTGCAGATAATACAGGCAAGCGGTTAGAACCAGGATTGGTGTATGCACAGTGCACAGTACGTATTAGTTACTATTACTATTATGTATTGTGATTATTATTGGCCCAGGTATGGTGAGGGCTACCTGATGGGTTGGTGGCAGCATTTTCCAGTTCCAGAGTTAATGCAACTCTCAAATTTCAGAGTGATTAGTTCATTTGATCAAATATTTGTCAAGCCTCTCTTGTGTTTTTGGACCTGTCAACTTTTCTTGGAGTCGTGGAAAATAAATCCCACGTGATTCCTGCCCTCAGACGGCTCACAGCTCTTAGCCAAGGAGCCCTAAGCCCGTCTACAGGGCAGTGAACCTGAGCACCAGTAGGGGGCAGCATGAGATAAGTGCTATGAAAGTCCCGTGGACAGAGGCACCCTGAAACTCCAAGGAAGAGAAACGGGGTGGCTACAAAACCCAGCACAGCTTGGGGGGAGGGGTGGGGGATAGGATCTACGCCCCGTTCAACACACGCTTGTGTCCCTGGGGGCTCCGGCTTGGGCTGGGCCCTCCGTGTCACAGCACGGTGGCAGTGCTCGGTGGCGAGGTGGCAAGGGCTCGGTGGCAAGCGAGGACGCGGCAGGACCCAGAGGAGCAGCATCTAGAATAGCCTGGGGCGGAGGGAGGGGAGGTGGGACGTGAGATGGTCCAGCAGAGAATCTTGGAGAGCATCCCAGGCAGAGGGCAGCAGGGCAAAAGCCTGGAGCTAAGCGCAAGCGTGTTGCCAGCAAGGAGGGCAGGGTTCTTGTGGCTGAAGAGGGGTGGGGGGAGGGGGCCAGGGGGCAAGATGGCGCTGGCAGGCCAGGGTTGGGAGCTTGGGTTCTGGCCGGTGGAGATGGGGAGGGAGGGGTGTAAGGGGACTTCTTGCCCCTTCAGCCTCCACCCTGGTGGTGATGTGCAGGGCTGCAGAGGAGGTGGAGAGAGGTCTGGAAACATCCAGCTGCCCTTCAACTAACAAATCTGCCTGGTAGAGACAGGCTGGCCCGTGAAGACACCGACTGCTCACAGTCATCTGTGTTCCCTGCGTGCGCTGTCAGCGGGGGAGGAGGGAACTGGGGCCCCTGGGGCTGACACCCCTCCCCCAGGTCACGTGAACATGTAACACACCTCTGGCTCCAACCACCCTCGGGCACCAGCCTAGCACATCATGGCACAGCCTTTCAGTCTCACCTCATCAGCCCCTGGGGTCGGCAAGGAGGGCTGCTGTCCCCCTAGGCCCGCCCTGTCGGGGGCTCAGAACTCCCTGGAGGGAAGGCAGGCAGGTTCCAAGGGCAGGAGGTTGCTACAGACCAGCTGAGTCGCTGCTGCCAACAGGGTTTCCAAGGTAACAGCCTCCTCTGATTTCTGTCCCTCCGTGGAAACACGGGCTGCGGAAAGCCTTGGCAACCGAGTGGTACCCTACTTCCAAGGGCTGCTGCCGTGGCTGGGCATGTGGAGTCCATCCCCAGAAAGGCCGGACTCCAAGGGTGACACAGTTCTTGGCTTAGCCGCAAGGTGGCCACTGGATGCTGCACCCAAACTCCCCAGGAACCCAGGAGAGATGGGATTTGGTCAGAGAGCCAGGTGTCTATGGGAGACCCCGGGGGACTGTCAGCAAATCTGGCCGGCTCCTCTGAGTGAGTGAGCCTGGTGGTGAGCAGGTGTGGCCAGTTCCTCCGGCTCCAGAAGGGACAAGGGCCCTCAGCACAAGGGGAATCCTTCCCTGGATAGTCATTTGTCGCTACTGCCACATTGTATTCTGTTGGGACGTTAATTTGTGTGAACTGGTGCACACGCCTTCGGAAAGCCTGACTTCATTACTCGCTCCCCAATGGACACCTTCAGTCCATGAGGCAGTGTCATCACTTCTGTCCTTTGGGCCTCAGTTTCCCCACTGGTTTTGCCATCCATGTACCCCCAGGGGACAAAGGAGAGATGGGCGCTTCCCAGGGAAATGCCACCTCTCTCCAGAAGGCTTCCGCAGACAGTTCATCCCCCCACGGTGCTCACTTCTCTACCCCTGCCCCCCGCATTCACTTTATGTAACTGCACACCTGGCCCTTATTTTATACCGTGTACTCTCTGAATGTGTATGCATAGTCTCAATCATGAATGGGTTCATGTCTCTTTTTAACAGTAGAGTGAATAGAAATAATGCTTCTGGGCATTATTCTGGGACCATATTGTATACAGTGTGTGTGTGTGTGTGTGTGTGTGTGTGTGTGTGTTCCTCACCATTTGGGGACCCAGCAGGACTCGTGACTGGGCTTCAGAAGTGCAAAATGCTCCTCCCTTTCCCATGGCACACCGCACGCTCCAACTGGCTCCCACCACAGGGCAGATGGGGAGCATCGCTTCTGCAGAAAACCAGCTCCTGAACTTGACCTGCTGAGCAAAGGTCAGCTTTCCTAAACTCAGAAGTGCGGAGGGCACAGCCCTGCGCAGCCAAGCAGCTCAGGGGGAAAACGGCCCCAGTGCTGCTGAGTGAGAGGGTTGAGGGTACGGTGAGCGGGTGGACGGGTGTGAGGCAGGGCCAAGGGAGCCCCGTGGTTGCGACTCTGCTTTGCACTGCCTCCTCCTAACAGGATGCCTCCACGTTCAAGGGCAACTCCTCTCTCTACTCAAAAAAAACCATCCCAAGAATTTGGACAGAACCCTCACAGGCAGGAGCAGGACAGTGGAGAAAGGAGGTGTGGGGAGAAGATGGGGTCCCCTGGGAAAGTCTGATATGAGTGATGGGCCCCTGCCCCCCAAAATATACACGTGCACATAATTTTACATGAAATTTTAAGGGGATTAAGCCAATTCAAGGATACTCTTGCATCCTTGAGCCTGAGCACTGGATGGCGTCAGAAGGGCTCAAATCACAGGTCTGCCACTTGGGCAGGTTACTGTGCCTCTCTGAGCTTTGTTTCTCTCATCTCTGAAATAAGGATGCGAGCCTCTCCCTCTCAGGTTGTCACGCTTACACTGCAGTGAAACCACTGCAATGGTTTCAAGAGGACGGTGACCACTGGGTGTGAGTGGGGTGGGCAGAGTTACAGCGGGACAGGTGAGATGCAGGAACGTAGTCCATAATATCAGCTACATTTTAGCTTGAAGTGACAGGGAGACAAGGGTGGGCAGGGAAGGACTGGAAGGAAAAATAAAAGCCATGAGTATAATTAAAAGAAAAGAATGGAAAATAGCGAGTGCTGGGAGGATGCGGAAAAATCGGATCCCCTGTGTATTGCTGTTGGGAATGTAAAATATTCAGCTGCTGTGGAAAACAGTTTAGCTGTTCCTCATAAAGTTAAAACATAGAACTGCCATGTGGGATATTGTGATTTATACTAAGATATTGTGATTTATACTAAGATATATCTGATCTTCACCTCCAGTCTTGGCAAAGAGCTCCTAAAATCTTTGGAATTACCTAAGTGGAGAGTGGTCACGGTGTCTTTTGTTATGTTAATGAGGTGAAATTTGGAAAGTCCCTAGGTCACCTGAGGATCAGAGCTGGTTGCCAGGGGAACCAACCCTGTGGTAGAAGGATAAGAACTTTTATCCCCAACCTCAGATTTCCAGGGAGGGGAGAGGGGCTGGAGATTGAATCAATCAACAATAACCAACGATTTAATCAATTATGCCTATGTAGTGAGGCCTGTCTAAAAACCCAAAAGGACGGGGTTTGGCGAGCTTCTGGGTTGGTGAACACGTGGAGATTCAGGGAGAATGGTGCACCCAGAGAGAGCATGGAAATTCTGCACCTCTTTCCCCATAGTGTGTCCTATGCATCTCTTCCATCTGGCTGTTCTTGAGTTATATCCTTACATGATAAACTGGTAATCAAGTAAGTAAAATATTTTCCTGACTTCTGTGAGCTGCTCAAGCAAATTAATCAAACTCCAGGAGAGGTTGTGGGAACCTCTGATTTACAGCCAGTTGATCAGAAACACAAGTAGCAACCTGGACTTCTACTGATATCTGATGCTCTATCCAGGGAGACAGTGTCAGAATTGAATTGAATTACAGGACACCCAGCTAGTGTTGAAGAATTGCTTGTGGATTTTGGGGAAAAAATACACACACATCAGAACTGGTGTCAGAAATTAGCCATGTGACCCAACAATTCCACTCCCAGTCAAAGACCCCGAAAGAACTGAAAACAGAGACTCAAACAAATACTTATATGTGAATGTTCATAATAGCATTATTCACGGTAGCCAAAGGATGGGAACAACGCAAATATCCATCAGCAGATAGATGGGTAAACAATGGAATGTTATTCAGCTATGAAAAGGATTGAAGTACTGATATAAGCCACAGCGTGGATGAGCCTCAAAAATATTATGCCGAGTGAAAGAGGCCCAACACAAAGACCACATATGATTCCATATATACATACATACATATATATATATATATGGAATTCCATACATATATATATATATATATATCTCCAGATATCTATATCTATCTATCTATATAGAGATAGATAGATAGATATAGATAGATATCTCCAGAATAGATAAATTCATAGAAACAGAAAGCAAATTGGTGGTTGCCAGGGGTAGGGGTGCGGGGAAATGGGAATAACTGCTTAATGGGTATGGGTTTTATACTGGGGTGTTGAAAATGTTTTGGAACTAGATAGATGTGGTGGTTATGCAACATTATAAATGTACTAAATGCCACAGAGTTGAATACCTTAAAATGGTTAATTTTATGTTATGTGAATTCTACCTCAGTAAAAATTATCTTAAAAGGAAGGAAGGAAGGGAGGGAGGGAGGGAGGAAGAAAGGAAGGAAGGGAGAAAAGGAGTCATCTGTCTCACACCCCTGTGTGTGGCTGGAGTCACATTCCTGTCTGGAGGTCAGACCAGACCCTGACACCATCTCTAAAAGGGAAGGTAAACACTGATGCATGAACGAAGCAAAGAGTGAGACGACCGAGTAAAAGCAACCACTACCCCAGTGGTTCTTAAAGTGGGGCCCCCGGACCAGCAGCATCAGTGGTTCCTGAGAACTTGTGAAAAATGCCAGTTCTCAGGCCCCACCCCAGACCTCCTGAATCAGAGACTCTGGGGTGGACCCAGCGATCCCTGTTCTTATCAAGGTGAGACCCACTGCTCTAGACTATTGGCAAGCAGGGCCACTGTGAGTGGTCCGGAAGGGGAGCAGGCAGTGTGGCTGGAGGGGGCTGGGCAGCGAAGGGTGGAGGGATTCTGGAGAGAGGCCAGTGAACCTGCAGATCTGAGCCACTGAGCCTCTGGACATCAGCCTGCCCAAGGAAAGGCCCCTCTCTGCCCCGGTATAGCCACAGCTGTCCCTCACCTCACCAGCCCCTATGTGAGAGTCCCCCCGCTGCCCCTTACCCTTCACGGTCGATGTGTGGCAGGGGCTGCTTGGGCGTGTGTCGGAGCTTCCGGTGGAACTGGGTGAAGTCCAGCTTTTCAGGCTGCAGGTCCCAGGTGGCACCACTAGAGGGCGAGGGAGGGTGAGAAATGTGACAAGCCCAGTTACTGATGGGGATGAGACACCCCGGCACACCCCAGGCAGGGAATCTCAGAAAGAGGTGGGCAGGAAGAAGGAGTGCCCACTGGCCACAGGCAGGGGTCAGGTCACTCAGAATGGAGCCTGAAATGTCAGCTCTGTGCTCACAGACAACAGGGCAAGTGCCTGCCTGTGTAGCCTTCCCCTCTCTTCAACCCTGCTGTATGATAATAGATGCCTATAAAACACAAGTGTGGGCCTGATGCTCGCTCTACAGTGGTCCGCCTGAAACACTGGAAAGCCTGGGGAGAGTGTGTCAGTTGGGGAAGCAGGAGGCCAGGTCCCCCAAGTACCAGTCTCAGGAGACCCATGGCACTTCCATGCTGGGCAAACCTGAGTCAGAACCAGGGTGAGCCTGGAGCACAGCCAGAGTTGGCCAGCTCCAGGGCCAGGGCAGGGCTGAGCTAAAGGGCCACCACCATCCATGGTCTGAGGCCATCACTCTCCAAAGGAGTGGACACCATGACAGGAGAGCCCATCAGCAAACCCTTCAGGGGCACCATCCCCACGTCCTGAGGAAGCCTGGCCAATACCTGCCCTTCCAACTTGGCCCGTCAGGAAGCTTCTAGAGTCTGAAGCACTGACAATTCTTCCTTTTCTCTGGACCCCTCTCTGCACCCCCCCAGACCCCGCCTTCCATAACCTCTGGCGGGAGGGGTGGGGTGTGCAGCCACAGCTGTCCGTCCTCAGCTCTAACACAGCCTGCCTAACATCTGCCATGTGCCATTCCCCTGCCGCCATTTTCCTTCCTTCTCTCTCTGACCTCCTTCCTCCAGCCTCATACTTTCTACTTCACCCTCCTGTCTTTCTCTCCACTTCTTGATCAACGAACTCTCAACAATAACTCAGTCCCCAAAGGCCCCTCAGGGCATAAGGACCAGTAAGCTGGGGTCCCAGCCGGAGCCACACACCACAACAAGAGGAAGAGGAGCTCACCTGAAGGAATCAAAGGTGTTGGCAGCCCAGATATCTGTGCCCAGCATGTCCAGAGAGGTGTCTTTGCTGCCATTCTGGAAGAGATGGAGGATCAAAGGGGTGGCATTATTTGCCTGGCCAGGACATGGAACAAGTGGGTGGAAGGCCCAATCCCAGAGAGGGTTGCAGAGGGCCCCCTTCCCCGCCATCCCCCTCGGTTGGTCATCCTGGGCAGCTTGGAGGCTGGAGTGAGCCACTGGAGTGAGTGTCCTGGCTGGTGTACCCAGTACGAGTCAGGGGGACCCCTGGCCTCCCCCAGGCTTGGGCCCTCAATTTGCTGGTGTTTGACAGAGCTGTGTGGTCAGGTACAGGGCAGCCAGGGCTCTGCTGCTCCAGCCGGTGGCTCTCTCCTCAAAGCCTCTATACTAGTGAGCTGCCATCACCACTGCCAGCCTGATGGCAGCGGCTTCTCCCCAGGCAGGGGCTCTGCAGAGCCAGGCACACTGGAAGGTCTGTGTTGGGAGGTTGACTTCCTTTGGAGTTAAGCCCCACACCCCGAAATCAGGTGGCACCAAGAAGCCCCCCATTGACCAACAACTCCAGCGATGGAATTTCTCTAAGTCAACTAGCTCCAGTCTTCATCCTTTGTTGTTTCCTACATGATTCATTCCATAGACAGAAAATGCTCTACTTGACCCAGCTTCTATGATCTGGCTTCTTTGCCCTTGGCTGATGATCTCTGCAACAAGTTCTCCAGATCCCTATCTTCACTCCTGATGCCACCCATCCCTCACTGTAACTGAGCAGGACCCTATGGGGCCTTCCCAGAACAGATCCTACCCCCTCCCATGTCCTCTACCTGAAGGAAAACTTCAGCTTCCTAGGCCTTCCCCAAGTTCCAAAGAGCAAATGTAATTAGAGAAGTGAGAAAATGCAGAAACAAAGGAAAACAGACAAGCAAAACAAAAATAATAATAGTTTAGCCATTAAACAAAGGCAAGGACATTTAGTTCCTCCTCAAGGGCTATAGATAATATTCTGAGCCAGGTCCTTTGAGCTGTTTTGCAGATACTGAATCCCCCACCAGGTGGAAGAAGTTAACTGCATGCTGACCACAAGCACATAGACCCCAGATGGGTTGGAACCAGAGGTTGGTAATGTTGACTCCTAATTACCTCACCACCAACTAATCAGAAGAATGCCCATGAGCTGATCACACATCCCATAACCCTCCTCCCTCACCCTGTCTTTAAAAACCTTTCCCTGAAAGCCTTCGAGGACTTTGGGCCTTTTAAGCACTAAGCTGCCTGGACTCCTTGCTTGGCGCCCTGCAATAAACGCTGCACTTTCCTTCACCACAACCTGGAGTCAATAGATTGGCTTTACTGTGTGTGGGCAAGTGGACCCAAGTTTGGTTCAGTAACATCATGACCCCCACAGTCTGCTTTCCATCACCACAGTCTTTAAAAACAATACTTCCACCTCCACTGAAGCTGACCGTGTGCATGCCTTATAACCCAGGACTCCACTCCCAAGTACAAACACAGCCAAAATGTGCACAGATGTTCACCAGTATTACACAGCACAGAAGTATAGAGCAGCACTACTCAGAATAGCTCCAAACTGGAAACCACCCAAATGCCTACCAACAGTTGACCAGATAAATTAAGCGTGGTGTGTTCACATACTGGAATATTACACAACAGTCAGAATAAACTAAAACAACATGCAATGCCATAAATGAATCCCACAAACATAAAGTGGAACAAAAGAATCTAGATATAAGAGTACCAGCTCTATAATTCAATTTTATATAAAGTTCAAGAACAGGCAAACTAATCTACGGAGATGGAATTCAGACAGTAACCAGAAGCAGGCCCCAGGAGGGTGCTGGGGGGCTGGTAACGTCTCCTCTTAATCTAGGCGCTGGTTACATAGGTGTATTCAGTTTGTGGAAATCCACTGAACTGTATGTGCATGGTATGTACACCTTCTTCTGTGTGTGTTATGACCTTCTGGTTAGATTCCTGGTAGCATCCCCAGTCTTTATTTTTATGATGATCTGTCCCTGGACCTGTCATTCCTCAGATCCACTAGCTCATACTCTGGGCAATCTTCCTTTGAGATCTTTCCATAGGCCTGGCCCTGGGCAGACACTGAAGACACAAAAGTGGAGAAGTCACAGGTTAGGTCTGCAAAGAATGGTATGGGATGACACACACATAATAAATAATTACAATACAGTGTGAAATGTGCACTGATTCAAGGTGCCACAGTAGGACCAAAGCACAGGCAAATTTCCTGAGAAGTAGGGAAGGACTCCCCCAGAGTAGGGATTCATGGTGGTCAGGAGAGCGGAGGGAAAAGGAGGGAAGGGGTCATCTGGGAAAAAGGGCCAGCATGTGGAAAGGGATCCTGGCAGGATACAATAAGGCATTCTGGGTAACTTTAAGGCCTCCTGGGTTTGCACAGGGAGCCCAGCAGCATGTCAAGGGGCCCCCAGGTGGGCAAGTCAGTGGTTTTCAACATCACCCACTCTCAGTCCTGGGCAGGGGCCTACTAGGGGCCTCACAAGTGCTCCTCAATGATCGTCATGGGTTGAATTGTGTCATCGCCCCCTGCTCCCCGACCCCCGCCACCACCATTATTCATACGCTGCAGTCCTGACCCCCAGTCCCTCAGAATGTATTTGGTAACAGGCTCATTGCAGATGTAATTAGTTAAGATGAGAGTGGGCCCTAATCCAGTATAACCGGCCTCTTTATAAAAAGAGGAAATTTGGACACAGTGACAGATGCACACAGAGGGAGAACGCCAAGTGAAGAATGGAGTTATGCTGCCACAAGCCAAGGAACTTCCAGAAGCTGGGAGAGAGGCCTGTACAGATCCTTTCCTAGCTCCTTCACAGGGATCATGGCTCTGCCGACACCTTGATTTCAGTCTTTTGGCCTCCAGAACTATGAGATGACAATACATTTCTGTTGTTCTAAGTCACCTAGTTCGTGGTCAAACATCCTAAATCAAGCAGCCCTAGCAAACTGATAATAGTGATCAACCATCCATCACCTCCACAAACCCCTTTGTGAGGGCAGTCCATCACATCCCCACTTCCCACAGCCAGCAGACAACCCCTCTGCGACCTTCTCATGTCCTTCAGCCACATCAAGCACCAGAGGGCACCGGCGTCCCACCTCCTGCAAACAGACAAGCTCAGACTCAGGCTGGCTCAGCTAGTCTCTGACCTCCCCACACCACCTCCCCAGAGACGGCCCATGAAGAGTCCCACCTGCTGTCCTCCCTGTGCCCCCCCAAGCTGGAGACCACGGCCAACATCACCCCAGAGCCTACTGAGCAGAGCCCACATGGACACTGGTGAAAAGAGAAAAGGCATGAGGATGCATGTGTGTGTTTAGATTCTGCACTTACTGAGTGCCGCCCACATACAAGGCACTGAGAACCCAGCTAGAAATAACCCCAGACGAGGCTCAGCAACAAGCCTCTCCCTCCCCCAGCGACCAGAGACACCCGGCGCCTTGGCAAAGAAGCCCCATGACTTGGGGGTTTGCTTTTGTTTTTAATTCTCATTTTCTTCAGGTCGCAGAGGCGGCCAGCAAGCTCTTCTTGCTTACTGCATCCTACTCAGGTCACCCCGACTCAGCAGTCCCTCAAGGTAGAAACCAACCTACTTCGCAGAGAGAGAGCAGTTTGAGGGTGGTTTCCGGCTTCTAATCGGTCTGAAGGAAAAGGAACACAAACTGGCCAGTAGAAAGGTTGAGGCCCAGCCTCCCAGCAGAAGAGGCCCAAGTGCTCGGACCCTCACAGACACCAGGCAGGAGATAAGGAGGGGGTGGGGAGAGGAGGGGAGCGTTCAGGGGAGGCTGAGGGAACAAAGGGCTAATGGGAGACAGAGGCACCCAGAGTGTGACCTTGGATGAGTCGCGTAACCTGCCTGGGCTGCAGCCATAAAATGAGGACTGGGCCCTCCCTCTGGCACCACCAGCCTGAAGCCTTAGGTCACTCAGGTTCTAAGTGGCTGGGAACTTTCTCATGATGCCCTGAGATCTCCCACAATCCTCCTGTGAATCAACCACGTTCACTCGGGGCCAGAAGCTTCTCCATGTGGTGCCACCTGTGTGCACCTGGGTCCACCCACACCTGTCCAGTCCCGCTTTGCCATAATCCCTTTCACTATTGACCATGACCTCTCGTCTCGGCCTTGCTCCTCTCCTGCTCCCTCCAGACGTGCCCCATCCTTCAGCGCTTGGCTCCAGAAAACTCCTCCAACCTCCCAAACTGCAGTCACCTCCCTCTGCCCTGAACTTAGCACCTGCGTGGGTGACCTGTGGCCGCAGAGCCCACAGGCGGCAGTCCTCACTCCGTCTTACCGTCACTCCCTCCTGCTCCAGGGCAGGGACCTGGGATGGCAGAGACCTCTCCGGGTGCCCCAGCACTCTATGCCCAGTGCCCAGGAAGTGTCTGGTGAGTTGACAAACACTTCAAGAGACCTTCACTGTCTTCCTTAAACACGTTGCCATAATGAGCCATGTGACCTCAGCAAAGTTACTTCACCAATTTGGACTTCAGATTCTTCATATTTAAATAAAGAGATCTCCGAAAGTGAAGTGCCATATCCTGTAGATGCGTTTCTTCTGATTGGCACGTGCGCTGCCGCCACACCCTCCCTCACCAGGGGCAGACATCACTAATCAATTATGGCACAATTTACAGTCTTCTAGGATCAGCCCCTCCCTCCCTTCCTTCTTTGAGTTGTCTCATCACCCTACCCATCCCAACTCCTGGTGCCCTGCTTGCTTCAAATGCCACTTTGAAATTGCAGGTGGCTAGAGAGACTCACTTTCTATCTAGGAGACAGGCCCCCACCCTCCTGAGATGTTAAGTGGCTTGTTCACAACACCCTTCCCAGGCCTCAAAGATGATTACCAATAGGTATAGCATTTCAAAATGACTTCTAAAGCAAAGGTCAAAAAAATAAAAAAAATCAAACAAACAAACTTCACCTTGCTTCCAAAGCACACGTCTGAGACCTCACCTGGAGTGAAGTTCAATTCCTCCTTCAGGATAGTAACACGAAGTCTCTCCCTAATCCCTGACCCTTTAAATACACAACTCACTCTGGCACTTACAAATTCAGCTTACGTGGAGTGGACCATTGCTTAGTCATCACTCTCTTATACCCATAAGGATGTTAATCTCCCCAAGTAAGTTTTTTTTTTTTTCCAAAAAATTTTTATTGTGGTAAAACGCACATAACATAAAATTTACCATCTTAACCATTTTAAGCGTACAGTTCAGTGGTACTAAACATATTTATAATATTGTGTAACCATCACCACCATCCATTCCCATAACTCCTTTCACCTTGTAAAACTGAAAGCGTATACCCATTAAATACCAACTCCCCATTTCTGCTCCCCCCAGCCCTGGCAACCACTATCCTATCTTCTGTCTCTATGATTTTTGACAACTCTCAGTACTTCATACAAGTGGAATCACACAGTATTTGTCTTTTTGTGACTGGCTTACTTCACTTGGCATAAGGTCCTCAAGGTTCATCCATGACCCCAATTAGACTAAATTTAAGCTCCTGGACCACAGCTGCTTTCTGTTCTTGTGTCCCCAAAGTGGTCAAGCCGGGCACACAGTAGGTCCACCTCAGATGCCTGCCAACTGATTAAAGAGACTCTACCCTGAGAGGTAGAGGCCCTGCTGCCTCTGTGCCTGAAAGACTGATTCACAGATTAGGATGTCAAGATGGATTCACCAACCTAGGATCTGAGGCCCCTAGAGAGTGAGGAATGCAGGATGCAGAGAGAGAACAACCATGAAAAAAGGACGGGAAGGTCACAGCTAAACCCAGGACCGCAAGCACCTCACAGGCACGAGCACAATTCACCTTAAAAGCAGCTCAAGAGCAGCGCGAGTGCACATAAATCTCCCTCCTGGTCCGGGGGCGGGAGTCTTGGCCACCACCCCTCATAGCAGGGAGGGGAGGCCATCTACTCTCTGCCCTGTGCAGAGAGAGCCACAGCTAAGGGAGGTGCCTGGGCATCTCAAACTCAGGCCCCAGCCTCTTCTGAAGCAGCATCCCTGGCATGGGACCCACCAGCCTCAGGGACTCTGGGGGTCCAGGGACAAGGCCCCACTGGCTGATGAGTGGGAAAGAGTGACAGAGCAGCAGTTGCTGGAGGGGATGCCCCAGGCATTTGCAGCAGGAGACACTCTGTAAAGAGAGGGCCCCCCCTCCCTGCATGTGCAGATCAACCTCGAGGAGCTGGTACCATCTCCGATCGGAGGTGAGAAGCATTTTTTCAGTACTTCATAGTTTATAGACCCTCTCCACACATTTTTCCTCATTGAAGCCTACGACTCTCACCCATCCTCGCAGGAGCCCAGAGAACTTATTCCTGAGCCGATGGAGTGTGTGTGTGTGGGGGGGGTATTGTGTGTGTGTGGGTGTGTGTGGGGTGTGTGTGTGTGTGGGTGGGTGGGGTGTGTGTGTGGGGAGGTGTTGTGTGTGTGTGTGTGTGTGTGGTGTGTGTGTGTGTTGTGGTGTGTGTGTGTGGGGGGGTGTTGTGTGTGTGTTGGGGTGTTGTGTGTGTGTGTTGTGTGTGTGTGTTGTGTGTGGGGGTGGGGTGTGTGTGTTGTGTGTGTGGTGTGTGTGTGTGTGGGGGTGTTGTGTGTGTGGGGGTGTGTGTGTGTGTGGGTGGGGTGTGTGTGTGTAGGGTGTGTGGGTGCGGGTGTATGTGGGGAGGTGTTGTGTGTGTGTGTGTGTGTGTGTTGTGTGTGTGTGTATGGGGGGGTGTTGTGTGTGTGTGGGGGGGGTGTTGTGTGTGTGTGTGTTGTGTGTGTGTGTGAACCCTACCTTAAATGCTGGAAAACTCCAAAACCACTGCGGTTCCCAGCAAGCACCTGGCTCCTCAACCCTCCCCCCATCCCCCTGCCATCAGCTCACCCTCTGGTTCCGGTGACAGCATCCCTCACGCAGCGGAAGCCTCTGCTCTCACCCCTCCACCTCCACAGGGCAGGTCTCATTACTCCTCATGCGCATCTACCTCCTGCCTCCACTCCCTCCCCCACACGCTGTGACTCTGATTCTCGGAGCTGAGGAACAGAAGTGCTAGGATGAGCCCCTCACAGACCGAGGGGCCGCAGCCCACACTGTGCACAGCCCTGGGGAAAGAATAAGGTGCACAGCCTCCCTGGAGGAGGCGACAGCACTGGGCAAGAACCAGGACCCTCGGGCCGCTGAACAGGATGTGGCTGAGGGCTGTGGGCAAGCCTGCGGCCTCTCTTGCTAAATACAGTAGGAGGGTGAGCCCCAGCAAGGCCAGTGTTGTAACGGGGAGGGGGAAAGTGTCTGGAGAAGTCCACAGTGAAAATCTTGGTCACGGAGATGACTTACTTATCGTTGCTCCATTTGACACGATGACTGCAGCACATAACAAGAATCTGGACATCTCCTTAGAGTTTGTGGCAATGGGATGTGACCGGCATATAATCACTGCATGTAACCTTTTACCAACAGGGGCTGGAGAAGGGGCCTAGCTCTTGGAAACAAAATCTGTGTCCTTCAAGTTTCAGCCCAGAGAGGGAAGACCCTCACCTGCAGAGCCTTCCTTTTTGTCCCTTGTTGAAGCCGAGGTGGCGACCCAGGCGATGCCCAGAGGGGCCAGGACTCACCGGCAGAGTGACTGCTGCCACTGAACTGACAGCCAGGAACCTAACAGCTTCCCACGTTCAGCCCCAGCGCCCGCCAGCCCTGGGCTGACAGCACCCAGGCGACCCTGGGGCCACCTGCCACGTTGATGCACGTCCAGCCAAAGCCCCTGAAGCCATAAAGCGCCTTGATGTTCCCGCTTCTTGAGTTCCGGATGCCAACCCTCAAACCTTGCAACCCCTAACGCACACACAGGGCAGAGACGATGGTGGCAGGAGTTTGGCTGTTCTGCTCGCTGCTACAGGGGCCTCAGCACCCTCCTTGGCACACTGGCAAAGCTTTGTGTTGGCGTGCGGCTCAGACACCGTCTGTGAAGGGGCTCTGAGGCCACACCAAGCTGCTGAAGGTACAAGATTATATTCCTCTTTGGGCCGCTGTGCTCCTCCTGGACTCAGAGAAAACAAATCTCCTTTCCACCCACTCCGAGTCTTTCTCTCTGATGGGATCCAGCTCGAGAGCCTTCCTGCCTGTGGCTCTACTGTTTCCTCATCAGCTGGTGCCCCCCAAGCCCACAGCACATCCAGCACATACCCCAGCGGTGGATTCCCTTCCTGATCTACTGTGTGCTCCAAGTGGCATTCTAGAAACACTAATCCGCTGGCTCACAAATGTCAGTGTGCATCAGAATCATCCAGGGAAGGGACTGAAAATGGTTTAAGTTTAGGGCAGCTGGAGTGGTGCATGGAACACACTTTTGGAAACAGTGGATATTAAAAAGTTTTGTGGGGGACAAAAAGTTTAAAAAGGCTCCTCGGTCAAATATTTGGGACACACAGAGTTAAAAGAGTGTTAGATAAATACTTTATTGCAGAACTTCTCAGTGCCTTTATTGGTCTTAGATGGATGCTGACTCTTCAAGTAGATGGCAGCACACTATGCAGCTTTTCCCAAGCTCCTTTGGCCAGAAACCCACCCCACTCTTCCTTTTCACTCCACAGAGCATCCTGCAGGACTATGGTTCCCCCACTGGGAAATGGACATCTTAAACTATCTGTTAACTCTCTTCCCCAATTAGTCTGCCATCCCCTCAATTGCAGTAGCCCTGGCTTCACTTTTCTGTTGTGTCCCCCTGCCTCCTCACCCCCACCACCTTCCTAGTCTTGGGATGCAGCATCATTCATTCTTTTTTTTTTTTTTTGCAAGGACTCAGTGGCCAGGCACCGAGAGCTCTCCACAAAACCTCGCTGGCTTCTTCGAGAACATTCTCCAGGTTGCAATTCTACAGTTGGCCCTGGGACCACGGCTTTCCTCTGAGTCCCACCCCTTCCCTGGCCCTGAGGTCACCCAGCCCCTGCCAACACCCCACCAGGTTGTTGCAATGCCAAGGTTCTGAGGAGTCTTATCAAAAAAAATCACCCTTTTCAGTGGATCGCTTTTTAGCACTCAAATGCTGCTGAATCCTTCACAACAGCTTCTTTTACTGACAATTAGGGGGCCCCTTGCCAGGGTGAATCGTGCTGCTCTCAGAACAGATCACAAAGGGATAATGAGCACTTTAAACCATGTGGAAAAAGAAATGGAAACGACCTGCCCACAGGCAGGGAGACTGAAGCTGCCTCTGAAAGGGCCACGCGGGGTGCACAGCTACCCCAGATCAGGGAGGACAGATTCCAGAGAATGATAACAGCAAACAATGACGCAGCACTCACTGTACACCAGGCACCATCTGAGCACTTTACATCTGTTACAGTCTTAGGAAGCAGCTGTTGCTATCACCATCCCCATTTCACTGATGAGGAAACTGAGGCTCAGAGAACTTGCCCGCATTCACAGAGCAAGTTCCCAGGAATGCATATGAGTGTGGACCAGAGTCTGTGCTCTTAACCACTGCACTCTGCATATATATTACTCAAATAACTTCTGACCCCACTGTCGAGTTTCCCATAATGCAGGAACATACCCACATCCCTACGAACATTTGGGTTTTCCGAGTTCATCTCTTGGGAAGGCAGTGCTGGTGCAGGGAGTAAATGTGAGGAAAAGAAGGAATGTAGGGGTGCAAGATGGAATGTGTAGGGTCAGGGGGCTCCGTGCATGAATGAATGAAACAAGATGGGAGTGAGTCACTGTACAGTAGAAAAACATGCCAAGTCAGGTGCAATGGGAAAAAATGACCCTCTTCTATACTGGTGTTTTCTCTTTATTAATATACAACTGCAGAGTCATTTCTGCTTGTGTACGTGTGTGTGCACAGGTATGTGTGTGTTGACAATCCCAGGCTGCAAAGGTTTAGAAATAAGGCAGAGTCTGGCTAAACAAGGCAGAGGGCAGCAGGAGGACTCCCCCCATTAATGGGAGGGTCACAGGCAAAGTTCCAACTAGAGGATGTCCGGGCATGTCAGTCTGAGTTTCCCCAGCATGGTTGCTGCTGTGTCAGCCGCACCAGAGCTGGCCAGCCCGAGACTGTGGCTGCAGCACCAGGGCCTGAAACTCCCGGACCGCAGAACCAGGGGCCAGCTGCTGGTCGTCAGCTCTACAGGGCCCAGCCTGGGCACCAGAGAGATGAGGGCACTACAGCCCCTGCCCCTCGGAAGGCTCATAATCCCAGTCCGTTTCCCCTTCTTGGTGCAAAATGTTCTTCCATAGATTCTGTCCATGATGAGGGCCAAGAGCAAGCAAACCCCACAGACTCAGGGCTCCCAGGGGAGCCGATAGGGAGGGCTGTCCCTTTAAACAATGCACAAGACCTCTCTCCTTCCTCTCCAAGGATGCCCTCCCAAGTCCCCTGCCCCCAGCCCCAGTGTATCACCCACATTAGTGGATTAACACAGTGCTAGGCACTGTGTGGCCACAAGAGGTCCCTGTCCCACAGGTCTTACCACCTAGCTGGAGAGTCACAGAAAAGGAAACAACAACTGAAGACAACACGTAGTGAAGCACCATGTGATATGATGCATGCCACCCATGCTGCGGGCTCCCGGGGAGACTGTGGCTCTGGACTCCAGGAAAAACCTCCTGCAAGTAACAACACGGATGGACTGAGAGTGGGGAAAGCAGGACCCTAGGCCTGTAAGCCGCTTCCTGGGGCCCCGTGAGGGTTGCTCCAGCTCCTCACACCTGAGCTCCCTCTTCAGTACCATACTGGACTAGAACGGTGATTCCTGAGTTGGGGTGGAGGCGGGAAGTGGAGGCATGAGACACTGGGAGAGTGTGGTGCATTACACAGGATGTTTGGAGACCAAAGAACTCCAAAGGCATCTCCTGGGCCGAAACAGGGGCTTCCTGTAAGCCAGGTCCAAAACTCCTCTCAGACCCAAACAACCAGACTTTGAGGGTGACTTGGGTTTGCTTGAACAGAGAGGAAGTGAGGAGCCAAGCACAGATCAAGGGTGCGGCAGGGCAGGGCCCAAGGAGAAACAGTCCTGTCCTGGGTGTGTGCGTGTGTGTGTGTGCGTGTGTGGGTGCTGTGTGTGTGTGTGTGTTGTGTGTGTGTGTGGCTGTGTGTGTGTGTGGGTGTTGTGTGTGTGTGGTGTGTGCGTGTGGGCGTGTGTGTGTGTGTGTGGTGTGTGGGGGTGTGTGGGGGGGGGAGGGGTGTGTGTGTGTGGATGTGTGTGTGTGGGTGTGTGTGTGTGTGGTGTGTGTGGGTGTGTTGTGTGTGTGGTGTGTGTGGTGTGTGTGTGTGTGTTCAGCATGTTCAGCACCAAGGACAGCACCCCCACGTGCTGGTAGGAAAGATGGTGATGGACCCCCAATATTTTAATCTTCCTACAATAGAAAGGCCTGAGGCAGGAGAACAACAGAGCAGAGACCAGAAGACAGAGCCTCCTGAGTAGTACCAGAGCTCAGTTCAGGAGCAGAAAAGGCCACTCCTTTCACTCTGGAACTTTCCTGTCTGGCCAATCTGTCCCTTCTCTCTCTACCCTCACTGTCTTTGAATTAAGACCCAAAGCCCCGGGAGAAGTGGGAGATAATGACTCCCTGTGGCCAAGTATATTTCTCCAGTCTCTCGGCTAATTAATCATGCCTTAGGATTTAAATGGCAATATTATTAGTGCCTACCCTAGACTGGGCCACAGCAGAGCCCACTTCTGGTTGGCTGCCTGTCCAGCATCTGCTGAAGTAATGGGGGCCCACTCAGCTGTCCCTAGCCCCATACCTTGCCCATGCCTCTGGGCAGAGAAAGGATCTCATCCTCCAAGGCTCCTCACTAGGAGGCCTTCTTGGTACTCCCCAGTTGCTGGAGATATCTCCCTTCCTGCCAGCGCCAGACTCAGAACCACAGAAGGCCAGGTGGGGAAGGGGCTGAGAGATCATCTGGCCCAGGGCTGACCCAGGAGTTCTGCAGAGATGCTCCCAGAGTGATGAGGTGGATAGAGTGGGAGAGAAAGCAGGTGGATTCCTTCCCCTGCCTCACCAAACGGCTCTGCCCTTCTGGTTTTCTACATGAGATTTCCTTGAAAGACTGTGATGAAACAAAAGGTTCTGTACTTTAAAAAATTTAACTTTTATTTTAGATAACTGTAGATTCACACCTAGTTGTAAAAAATAATAGAGATCCCGTGTATCCTTTACCCAGTTTCCCCCCCAAGGAAAAACTTGTAAAAGTATATAGTTCAGATCACATCCAGGGTACTGACAGCAATACCCTCTAGATGCTGAACATTTCCATCAGCACAAGGATCCTTCCTGCTGCGCTTTTGTACCCACCCACTTCATCGTGCCGCCCTCCCCTAATCCTGAGGAACTGCTAACCTGCTCTCCATTTCTATAATCCTGTCATTTCAAGAATGGTATATAAGTGGAATCATAGAGTATGCAACTTTGGGGGATTAGCCTTTTTTCACTCCACATAATTCCCTGGAGATTCATTCAGGTTACTGCATGTGTCAAGAGTTGATTCCTTTTTATTGCTGAGTGCCATAACTTAACCATTCACCTGTTGAAGGACATCTGGATTATTTCCAGCTTTTGGCTCTGACGAATAAAGCTGCTATAGACATTCAAGTACAGGTTTTTGTGTGAACATAAGTTTTCATTTCCCTGGGATAAACACCCAGGATTGCAATTGCTGGATCATATGGTACTTGTAGGTTTAGTTTTATAAGAAACTGCCAAACTGTTTTCCAGAATGGCTGTACCACTTAACATCCCCACCAGCTATGTGTGAGTCATCCAATTTCTCTGTATCTTCACCAACATTTGGTGTTGTCACTATTTTTTTTTTTAAATTTTAGCCATACTGACAGGTGTATAGAGACACCTTGCTGAGGCTTTAGTTTGCATTTCCCTAAGAGCTAACAATGAACATCTTCTTGTGCGCTTAGTTGCCATCTGTATATCCTCTTTAGTGAAAAATGCCTCTTCATGTATTTTGTCCATTTTCTAATTGCATTGTTTTCAATGCTGAGTTTTGAGAGTTCTTTACATATTCTAGATGCTTGTCCTTTGTCAGATATATGTTTTGCAAAATCTTCTCCCTCTTTGTAACTTGTCTCTTCATGCTCTAAACAGGGTTTTTCCCAGAGCAAGAGTTTTTCATTTTGATGAAGTCCAATTTCACATCTCAGTGTTGACATTTATTGTCTTCATTCATTCACTTCGAAATCTTCCCAATTCTTGTTATGACAAATGGTTTTTGATTGTAATCAGGACACTTTCATGTTATGTAATGAGACTCTGAATCTCATTTAAATCTTCTGTTTTAACTGGCTTTTTGTGGTACCACTCTGTCGGGGAAAGGGGGGTGGGCACAACCTCAGTACTGTCAGTGGAGCACTTGTTATGGCTCAGCGGAGGTAGGAGTTCCAGGACTCCACATGGTCCCCGCTGACCCTGCTATGGGGCCTCACGACCACCGGGCAACAGTGGAAGTCCCAACTCTCTAGTAGAACCTCCTCTGACACATGCCAGCAGGGAGGGGAGGGGCACCTTTATCCTGCTGAGTGGGGGTGGGAGTCCAGATTCCCCGCATGGCCTCCAACAATACCATGGGGGCAGGGAGCTTCTTACCAGCCAGCAGGGATGAAAGTCACAACTTCCTACTTGACCTTCTCTGACACCACACTGCTGAAGGAGTTAGGGGGCCGCATTACAGCCCGGAGCGGGTGGAAGTCCAGGCTCCCACTGGTTCTTTGCTGGTGAGGGTGGGGATAGGGCTACAGTTTTTTTCTGTGCTGTTTGGCTGGAGTAGAGCAGCTATTGTCTAAAAGTTTTCTATCTTGCTAGACCTAAGCTTCTATTCTTTTCCTGGACCTAAGTTTAGAGAGAATAGGCTTTTATTGGAACTTAAAAAAAAAAAATCTGTGTCCACTGGCCTTTCCTGGTTACCCACATCTTCAGCTTCAAGTCTGGGATATAGGAGGCAAAAAGAAAACCCAGGGAGGCCACCCCTGTGTCAATACTCAGGTCCCAAGGTCCCTAGCTAGTCTGCCTTCTCTCTATGTTTCAGAATCTTCTTATATTTGTTTTATATAAAATGTTCAGGGTTTTAGTTGTACTTAGCAGGAGGAATATAGAAAAGAACATCTATTCCATCTTCCCAGAAATAGAAATCTGTATTTTTAACAAAACATTTTGATGACCTTAAGTCTAGTTCACCTCCTCATTTTTCAGAGGAGAAACTGAGGCTGCAGCTAGATGACGTACGTATCTCACCAGTGATGGAATAGCGAGTCAGAGGTACAGAAGCCAGGACTCACGTCTCCTCACTCCAGTCCTCCAGTCGGATGCCGTTACCATGACAGCATGGCCCCTCCCCCTTCGTGCCCGGGTATCTGACCTCCTCTACAGACGCCAGCTGCAGCCAGCTCCCCTCCTCCTGGCATTCACACGTGGCTCTAGAATGTTGCTTGTCCACTCGAGAAAGTCTTCTTTCTCTAAGCAGACTCTGGGTACTCTGAGGGCAGAGACCAGGCCACATGGCTCATACAAACAGCGTGGGCTCAATGAATAGTTGCCGACTGCTCTCCCTATAAAAGTCAATCATCAGTATTGTTTGGTAAGTGTTGTATCCTGGTTCCTCCAGGTGAGCTGGAGCCAGAAGTCACTTTGAGCATGGGGACAGATGGCATCTTCTGGAAAAGAGAGGCTCACACGCTGGGAGCAGCAGAAGTACACAGATCATGCCGTGTTCAGTTTTGGGAGGCTTATGAAGAGGAAATATAGTCTATGCTTATGGTGCTCCCAGAAAAGTAACCCAGGATGGGACAGGATGTGGGAAGCAGTGTGTCATGTCCCAGACTTCTCAGCACTGTGGTTTAAGTGCCCATCTCTCCCCCCGCCCACTCTACCCTCCACACACACGGAGACTGCACCCATTGCCTTCACCATCCCGATTCCTGGTTCCTAGCACGGTGGCTGGCACACGGGCCCTCAATGATGACGTGCTGGTTGGATCAATGGATGAAAGAACAAATAAATAATCAAAGGAATAAACGAACCATGACAAAAGGAAGTAGCTGCAGGAATGAGGATGCTTAGCTTAGAAAGCAGACTTGCCATGGCAGACTGTGGGGGAGAGGCTAAATAGCCATGGACAAAAGGAATCAAACTAAAGCCATCAGCTGGAGTTATGAAGAGGTGGTCTGGGCTGAATCAAAGACCGACATTGTTATCAGTGGAGCTGCCTCACATGCTCTGAGACGCCTTGTGAAGCAGTGAGTTCTCCTTTTCTGGAAACGTCCAGCAGCTCAATGGCCTCATGAAGCAGGGGGATCCTGCATTGCAGGGAGTTGGATCAGGTGACCTCTGAGCTTCTTCTCATCCTGAGAGCCCACATCTTCAGGGTTCACTGGAGAGCTGCCTAGCTCTGGATTTAATGTGGTAAAGGAGATAAGGGGGGGAGGAAGTCAGCCACAGCCCCTGTTGAGTTTCCACTAGAAGTGGAGCATGTGACAGTCATTCTAGCCAGTCACCAACCAGTTCTGGTTTCCCTGGTCCAGGCGTATAGTAGGATTATCCTATTTAGTGTGTTTATGGTTGGGTGGGGCCACATGACTAGTTCTGGGCAACAAGCTAAGAGTGGAAGTGACGCGTGTTACATTTAGGTTGGAGCATTGAATTGCCTCCGGTGCTCTTTTCCCTCTGCCATGACAACTGGTGAAAATGGCAACTGCTCCACCAAGCTGGGTCCTAAATGGGTGGCTTAAAGTTACTAAGATTCAGAGCTGTTTGTTACTGCAGCATTTCCTAGGCTATCCTGACTGATACAGGGGGACAGAATTTACCTGTAAGGAACGACAGAGAAAATACAAGCCATGCAAGGTACACAGATGTGTGGGGTTGGACAGCAGCTCCAGCAACTCAGCGGGGTGTACAGACACCCCCTCCCCCACCACTCTGGTAAAACCCAGCACTAACCAACGACTCCAGCTGTGCCCACTCCTCCTCCCTAACATCCCAGCATCATGGCCAACTTCAAGTCTCTGCTAACACTGTTTCTTCTCTCTTCCCTTCCATTTGGTCAGACATCCTACCCATTCCTGAAGGCACAGATCGAGTCTCATGTCCTGCAAGCCATCTCCCTACCCGCAGAGAGCAACAGGGCCATGCCTTGGAACGACTGCAGTGTCTGTGGTCAGGGCATCTCTTTGGGGGTCTTACCGTGTGTGCCTTTAGTCTGTTTCATGTTCACTAGCCTCTGCTCTACAAACAGGTAGTGAGCCCAAAGCCTCCAGCTCATATGTGAGCCAAGCTCACAGCAGGTGGTCAATAAATGCTGAGTGAACAGAGAGCAGTGTCATGAACATACACATGATATTTCTTAATTATTCAGAGAAGCTGATTAAAAATCTGGGCACTTTGACTCAGATATCATTTGTACTGAGTTTTTAGATTGGCTCTGAACCAGATACAATAATTCCTCAAGGGCAGCAAGATGACTGGCAGAAAACTCCTTCTACCCTTTTCTGTGGACCAGAGGTAAGCAGTGCATTTGAGGCTCACCTCTGCCTACCATCTGTCATCTCTTGGGTCAGGGTCAATGCTGACACGTAGGATATACCTAACCTGCAGGTTGGCACAGGCATCAGGGCATGTGGGGGGAACAGTAGAGAAATCAGGAAAATCCAGACCTGCTGATTTTAGCAGCTATTTGGACCCACTTCATGGAGGCACAGAATATAAACAGTGAAAGGTGTTTCCAGAGAGGCTCAGAGAAGTCTGTGTAGTCCAATGTCTCATTCTGTGGAAGAGGCATTGGAGTGCACGCCACACCTGGGTCAACATCTGGTTCTTCTGAACCCTGGAACAAGGCTCTTTTCACTCTCTCCTGATGCTTCGATTTGCTACCGGGCATCACGGGTGGAAGAAGGGAGTGCCCTTCTCTCCTCACTCCAGGGAGTGTGGGATCACAGCCTGTCAGCCAGGACTCAGGACACCATTTCTGACACATCCCCACCTTTCCCAGGGCTTTGCATGAACCTGTCTGGTAAGATGTGGGCTCATCAGGTTCCCAGCAAAGATCCCATCACTTGCTCAATAGCCAACACCGTGGGCCAACAAGTCCTTCGGTCAGGAAGTCCTTCTCAAGGTCTAATCAGAGGCACTGCTGCTGTCAGGCACATCAATTTCCTTTCCTTGGCATTTCTGTGCTGATGGAGAAGACCTGTTTGCGCCTGACTCCACATAACCTTTCAGCTTCCTTCCCTGAATGCTAAGTCCTGGGCCGGCACCTGGAGATGTCGTCTAAGTGCAGTGGGCTGCACTCTCTCATTTCAGGTGCCTTCCTCTAAATCATCTCCGGGCACCTCCCCTGTTACAATAAGAAGGTGAAAACTGTATTCCGACCTCCTGAGTAAATGACTAGGTGGTGGACGAGCTCTCTTCGAAAGATGCTGCCAGGATGCCAAACGGTCCCCAGTACAGCCGAGTCCCGACTACAGGCAGTTAACGGGCCTCTTCAGGACTATGTGGAGCCCATTTTTTGTTCTGGCCTCTCTGAGCCCCCTCCTCCCATCTCATGGGACTCTACCTACCCTGGCTTACCTCTACGTTGTGCCTCTGAAAGGGTTCAGAGAAGGCAAGGGCTGTTTTGGTTTTATACATTAATTAAAACAACAAAAATAATCCCAGTGCATGACTAATCCCCAGATGGTGCCTGCACCCAGCTCCTCATTCAGTGCATGGACTGTGACTCACCACACAGCCTCCTGGGCAGAACGCAGCACCTCAGCACCCTCCTGCGGGCCCCACTGTCCTGGGCACACGTGCCCAAGGTGGGGCAGTCAGGGAAAGTGCTAGAGCAGCCACCCCAGTCTCAACCTAGCCTCAGTTTCCTCCTGAAATTCTTCCCAGAGGTGAATGTGGGATAGTAGAGCTGCCCCATCATCCCAATGACTTCCAAAAGCTCAGCAAAGTTGGTGTGGCCAGAGGAACAGGACCCGCTAGGGAATGACTGCGTAGACCGGGTCTGAGCCATCTCAGGTATCATTATTGAGCACCTACTGTGTGCAAGGCCCTAGGCTGGGGGGGGGCGGGCAGTCAGGGATGTAAAGGGAGCCCTGGCGGCGCCCAGCTCAAGGCCCACCAGCAGGCTGAGGGGGCAGGCAGATGTACATACGGAACGTCCTGAACACACCACGGATTAGTGTGCGGGTGAGAGTGTCTGCCTCGTTGAGAGGGTGCAGTGAGGAGGCCAGTGGGTGCTCATATGAGCTGGTCCAGCGCTCCTACATCTGGTGGACCAGCTGAAGGGGCCCTTGAAGGCTGTATGGGCAGCGGCATCCCATCAGAGCTGCCCCCAGCTAAGGCACTCTTCAGCTGGCAGCTCCCGGTTTCCCCTCCATCAGGGGGCCGCTCCAGGGCAGGGTGGGCAGGAGCCGCTGTCTCTGGTAAGTTGTGGGGCTTTCCTTACGTCACTCAAGGGATGCTGACCAGCTTTGATCCCCCCACCGGAGGGCATCAGAAGATGGCTGCTTCACGGACATCCCTGGCGGCCCAGTGGTTAAGACTCTGTGCTTCCACTGCAGGGGGCAAGGGTTCCATCCCCGGTCGGGGAGCTAAGATCCCACATGTCGTGCGGACAAAAAATTAAAAAAATTTTTAACTTTTAAAAAAAGATGGCTGCTTCTTGAGGGGACACCAGAGGCTCCTGCAGACGAAGCCCAGGGTGGGTGCGCCCACTGGCAGGAATGTGGACGTGGACGTGAGCCAGCATGGGCCATGGGACAAGGGCAACAGCCCAGAGAGGGCAGAACATGAGAAAGGAGGCTGTCCCAACACTGCTGAGCTGCCATGCCAGCCCTGAACACCCTCCCAGGAGGGTGGCGAGAGAGAAGGAGACTTCCATCTCGCTTACACCACTCTATTGTTCGTACCCTAATTAACTGAGTTACTAATGTCTACGATCAGGCCTTTCATCACCGAACCAAGGTGATGACCTCAGGAGACCTCATTTCAATCCTGCCTCTCCGTGCAGTGCGGGTACAGCGTCCGGGGCCTTCCGGGAGGGCCAGCCCGATGCCACCTCCTCTGCTCGGCCTGCCCGAGTGCCTTACCTCTGGGCCACCTGAGGTCTGGCCACGCCGTGCACACTGTGTCTCCTGCCCTGCACTGGGCATTCTTTTACACGTTATCTTGTCCTTCAGGGGCCACTACAAACACTCCCTGGCAGAAGAATCTATGAAAAATCCCTCTGCAAACACCCTGAACTCTTGGGCCCGCTGAGCTTTCCTCGGCTCTAAGCAGCTTCTCACGGCACAGGGTGCGACCTCACCAGGACTCAGGCGGAGCAGCCTTCCCGCTTCCCCCGGCTGGCTCGCCGCATGGGGACACCGCGGGCTCTGAATCCAGAACGCACAAGGCACGTGGCACGTGGGGCTGAGGCCGTGGCTGTCCCCCGGTGCCCCGGCTACTCTTCCACTTCTTGGAAGCAGATGTCTCCCCCTCCCTCCCTCTGAGATGATCAGACAGACTACACGGGGGCGGTGGGAGTGCCAAAGGCCCCATGGCCTGTAGGAAACCCCTACTATGAAGCCCTCGTGCTCCGGGCACATCGGGGAAGTAAAGCGGGTTTACATCCTGAGAGCCCACCTTCCCCATTCCTGGGGCTCTTCCCCTATAATGGACTTATGCTCAGTTCCACCCGCCAAGAAAGGACCTAACATGAGCCTTTTACAATTTCTTCTTTAAGTTCAGTTGCATTTCGTTTTGCATTTCATTCAGCCCCTGCTTACCCCAAGCCGACTTTTCAGCTGCTTCTAAGATGGGATTCAGGGTCAGCTGGTCTTCATGGTGCCAGGGTATCCCTTCCCACAAGTCCCCGGCCCTGGCCAACTCCCCACCCACCCTCTTCCAGGGGCTGAAACCAGCTGTGAAAGGACAGCTCAGAGTGAGGCAGGCAGATGAGAAGCAAGTGGGAGGATACGCCATTCTCATCCCCCTGGAAACCTGTCCAGAGTGATGGGAAAATGGGACCAGAGAGAAAGGGTGGGGAGAGGGAACCCAGAAAAGAAGATAAAGGAGGGAGAACAAAAAGGAAGACTCTGGACGATTCCAGAACCAGACACCTACTGACTAAATAACAGAGAGCTGGTTTTTCAATCTCTCATTTACCAGCCTCTTATGTCCCCATCCAAGACTTTCAACCCTTCCCTGAAGCTCTCTCTCTGATTCTTGAGTCCCCAAATCCAAGTCCACCTTTGCTGCTGAAGAGTTAAGAGAATCTTCACGTAGGAAACCCCAGATAATTGGCAGACACTAGTGACAGTGCCCCTGATGTGTCAGGCCTTCGGCCAAGAGCTGGAGGGGTTTAGGGAGTATAAACGGAGTCCGTGACCAAGCACCAGCAGCCTAGTGGTGAGGACAAAAGACCTCCGTAGAGGGCTACCTACTACAGGAAGACAAGGTAAAGGGCCGATGAGGGGACAGGACAGGCAAAGACCTGGGTTCAAGTCCCAGCTTGGTCAGGTCATGGCACCTCCATGGACCCCAACTTCCCTGTCTGTAAATGGCATGGAGAAGCTAGAAGGACCCTCAGAAGCCACCGAGTCTCCTGGTTTTTGTATGAGGAAGCTGAGGACACAGAGAACTGCCACCAAGTTTGTGGCAGAGCACCTCGCCCTGGCTTTATCACGGCCTCCTACTTAAGAATCAACGAAACACACACACAAGCATCTCATCATGTGACAGGACTGTCCAGGGCAGCTGCCCCGACACACACACCCCATGGTATAGCAAAGCCCTACAGCCTAAGAAAGATCTGGAACTGAGGCCACTGCCCTCCTTCCCTCACGACAGAATAGAGAAGAGTTGGTTTAATCAGCACCATAGACCGAAGTCAGACACAAGCAAGTGGGCCCAGGCAATGTGTCAACACAGGTGCTTTGGAACTGGGAGCAAGTTACTGCTGAAGCCCATAAAGCCTCCCTCATCTCTCTGGACAGGTGCAGTGGGAGGCTGGGCTGGGGGTCTGGGATAGACGGAGTTTTCAGTCTCTGATCCCACCGTCTCTCGCGGGACGAGGTATCAGTAAGAACAGCTCGACAACCAGAGGGTGTACGGGATCTGGGGGTCACCAGGGACGGCTCTCAAAGAGCAGCCGCCTCCTTCCCTCCCGGCCACACGACCCGCACAGGGGCCCCCTCGGGATCTCACAGGGAAGCAGCAGGGGGAGAAGCAGCGGATTCCAGCCTGGTCCCAGGAAGCTGGTTGGCTTCCCTCACACCCACAGTCTGCCCCTCCAGGTCCTCTGCAAACCTGGAGCAGAAGCGACCTCCAGAGTGCCCCACCACCACCAAAACCCTAGGATCCATCATCATCGCTGATGTGCGAACCTCCAGTTCACTCATTTTACTGCTGTATAATATTCCACCGTAAGGATGTATCACAGATCACTCACTTTATTGCTCTATTACAGTACATTGTAAGGATATATCACGTATCGTTTATCTATTCTCCTCTCAACGGATCAGTAGTTGTTTACAGATGTTTGTTATTATAAATAATGCTGCTACTAAAAATAAATCTTATGAATCTATGTGTTCTGGGCAGGGAGGGCTTCACTGTGGGCTGGATATTCAGGGAGAACTTTCCAGAGGGCAGACTGCACCCTCCCCTGTCCCATTTCCCGCACTCCCATGTCACCACCTCTCAGGAGCAGCATGGTGAACAGCCCAGGAACCCAGACAGACAAGACCACGACGGCCCCCAGATGGAGCACGGAGCTGGCTCCTTACCTGCTGCAGGGGGGCTCGCCCTCGGGAGAAGGAATAGCTGCAGTCCAGCTGCTCACTGCAGTCTGCCGTCCACTGCAGGGGAGAAAGGAGTGGTCAGTGATGGCAGGACACACAGGCTCATACTCGCTCTGCCCTGGCCCCCCAGGCACGGCCCCGCCCTGCTGCAGTAGAGCCAGTATGCAATCCTGCTCAGCCATTTTCAGAGACAAATCTTTCTGTACCAGCAGGTCCCACTTGGCATCTCCCAGTGCCACATGGAGGTGACCCTTTGGCGTATGTGTGGGGAAGGCAAACTCATTTCCTGTCACCTAAGCCCACCAAAGTGATGAAGAGCCAGCTACATTCCAAAGCCAACCAGACAACACAGAGGGTAAATATGAGTTTTGAGAAACCAGCACCATGTTTGACCACCTAACCATGCTTCAGCCACACTAGTCAGGGTCAAGGTTGGAGCTAGAGGAGAGGCATGTATGTGTAGATCATCCCGTACACGCAGCCCCGAAGTACGGTGGACCTGTGGACCGACAGGAGAGCATGGCATCGGGGGAGAGCCCCAGACTGGCCGTCAGAAGCCCAGTCCCACCACTGACCTCAGGGGCCTCTTGTGCCCCAGAGTGGGATATGACAACTACCAGTGTGACAGTCCCCAAAGCCTGCCACATAGGGGGTCTCTGGGTCCTACCCTCCACCCACTGAATCACTCGCTGAGGGCAGCACCTGTCTTCTCCATTTTGACAAGCTTTCCAAGGGATGCACCAGAAGTTTGAGAGCCACTGAAATCCATGTAATCTCCCAGGCTTCACTTTGTCATCTATAAAATGGGGACAGCAAGGCTGGGTGACTCTGCAAGGTTGAAATGAAGGGACTTTGTAAGCTACACAAAATCTATATATAGATATAAAGTAGTAGTAAGAGTGCAGCTCTTCCACGGTAATGTGCTATCTGTATATATGGTGGTGCTTTTATTATTGTGTTAAATGTTAGGTAGGCTCTCCAGCTCATGTTGAACATTGATCTTGACCTACACCCTGTATGATTCATAAAAAGTAGAGGAGCCCAGTATATCTCTGTTTGACACACTAGTTCAAAACTGTGAGCGAGTGTGGATGGCTCAAAGCCATCACCGTCCTGGATTTGTGAAACCTTGGCTAGACACACCCTCCAGACTGGGGGTCAAGGGCATGACCTTTGTATAGGAAAGACATTTTATTACAATGCCGATGGTACAGGCTGGTACAAGTGTACTCTACAGCAGTGCTGGCCAACGAATAGGAACCGCAGACATAATTTTAAATGATCTAGTAGACAGATTTAAAGAAGAAAAAAGAAAAAGGTAAAATTAAACTTAATAATGCATTTTATTTATCCCAGTATGTGTTTATCTAAATAGGTAATTGATATAAAAATGATCAATGAGATATTTTACATACTTCTCTCCATACTAAGGTTTTGAAATCTGCTTAAAGCATGTCAATTTCAAGTACTCAAGAGCCACATGTGGCTAGTGGCTGCCCTGTTGGACAGCACAGCTCAGCTCGAAGGAATTGGCAAAGGCAAGGTACCAGTCTCAAGAGAGTGTGCCCTCAGAGCCACTTCTTGCCCATCCCTGCTCTGTACCGCAGAGGGGCTGAACCCTGCAGACTCAGCTGGCTTCCAGCTGGGTTGGGCCAATGGGAGACAGGAAGAGATAGAAGCCACGGTGTTTCTCCATCTCTCTATGCTTCAGGCAGCATTACCAGTAATGACTGGGTCTTCTTCAAGGCTCCAGCCTCACCAGATAGGCCCTCTGTGCACGACCCCTAACGCTGGGCTCTGGCAATACCATCTCCTCCCTTTGTGCCTCAGGCCTAGAGGTGGTAATGGCTTCTTGTGGTTGTTTAGTTTCTCAGCTCTTTTATTATCTGGGTAACCAACTCCCTGGGTTAAATCCCCTCTGTCTGGATATTTGTAGTCTCAAAGCATCTCTGCAAAGATATTTATTAAATTACAGGAGAAAAAAAGGGAAAAATGAGAAATCTATGAGACACCACCTTAAACCAAGTGATCAAGGATAATATCATCTGTAATAAAACATATTACCACCGTGGACTTCCCAGCGTAATGCCCTGAGAAGGGCCATGTCACTCTTGAGGTGTTCTTGCCAAAAATGCACAATCTCAGTATGATCATGAGAGAATATCAGGCAACCCAAACTGATGAACTTTCCAAAAAATACATGACCAATACTCTTCAAAAGTGTCAAGGTTGTAGGGATAAGAAAAGACCACGGGAGTGTCACAGGTTGGAGGAGAATAAGAAAGCATGACAATTAGATGCAAATTTGAATCTTGGAACAGAAAAAGGACATTAGTAGATAAACTGGTGATATCCAAATAAAGTCTCATTGTACCAATGTTAATTTCTTAGTTCTGATCATTGTACTATGGTTATGTAAGATATTCATATTAGGGGACAGGTACATGGGAACACCCTGTACTATTTTTGCACCTCTGCTATGAGTTAAAAGTAACTTCAAAATAAAAAGTAATCCAGGGACTTCCCTGGTGGTCCACTGGTTAAGACTCTGTGCTTCCACTGAAGGGGGCACGGGTTGGATCCCTGGTCAGGGAACTAAGATCTCACAGGCCGCGTGGCACAGCCAAAAAAAAAAAAAAGTAATCCACATATGTATATATGTGTTTATATATATATATATTTGTAAACTATTTGAACTACTATAAAAACAATCCCTCTGCTTAACTGCTTTCTATACTTGAGTGGCTTCTCCTTTCCTGGTTGGAGCCTGGCTGACAGTGGGGAGGATGGTCAAGGCACGCAGTGACTACCGGCCGGGAGAGAACTAGATCCTGCCCTTCTCGTCCCATCCCAGCACAGCCTTGCAGAGAAAGGCTTCCTCCAGTGGGGCATCCCAAACACTGCAACCCCAGCTGCGTACTGCTGATGTGACATCTCGCAGAGAGGTGACTTGAGGGTGGGCACACCTCCTCCTGGGGTCAGCGTGGTCCCAGCGTGGTCCCCGCGTGGTCCCCGGCAGGGGGGGGATGGGAAGCAACACGGGCTGCTCCTGACGAGCGGGCACAGAGGGGCAGCCGAGGCTTCGTGCACAGCCACGTGCCACCTCAGCCCCCTGGCTAGGCTTTCCCGGAGCGATTCCAAGCTCCGATGAGACTGCTGTGCTTGGTCAAAGGTCATCCTTAACTTTACACTGGCCGACCTTCCTGAGCACCTTTGGTGTGGGACCTACCACCGGTGCTCCCTTCACAGGAGGGGTGAGATGTCCAGTAACAGTAACGCGGGGAGGGCGAGGGCGAAGCTGAGAAGGGACAGTGTGTGCTCTCGGAGGGATTCCTAGGCAAGGAAAGCACTTGAGGCCGGACCCCTGGAGAAGAGTGAGCCCAAGTGTGGACATGGCAGGGGAACACTGGCCAGCTCAGGGGTAGAGGGTAGCAAGCAGGACTCTCCCACTAAGGGGTCAGAGACTCCTCCTGGGTGGAGTGAGGCCGAAGGCTTCTGTTAGGGGAGGGCGTCATCAGAGCTGTGTCAGAACAGGCTGAACTGGCCCGGAGTGTGGGTGTGGGGAACCCACTGGTCGGGAAGCTAGAGGCCGACATGCAGGTTTCCACCGGGAGAGCAGGCAGAGACAGAAATGAAGAAGTGGCTCTGAGGGCATCACACAGTTAAGCAGTGAACAGAGGGCTGATGTGTTTAGGAAAGCTAGCAAGATAGGAAAGTCCACAGAAACCCACCCCACAGAGCCAGCCATGGCCCCCAGGGAAAGCTTTTCGGGCAGGGAGTGTGGTCCAGCTGGGTCCTGCTTTCCTGACCCCCGGGGAGGAATTAAATGTGAGCCACTGCAGTTCTCCCAGGAAGTTGTACCACTGGGCCCATGCGGCATCCAACCCCCCAGCCACATCCGCTCTCTGCTGCTGCCTGACCCTGCAAGCCCCTGGGAGCTCTCCCTTCCCTGTTCAAAGCTCCTCCCCGCTGCTGGGATTCCTGGGATTCCGCTGCCCACGCTGTCTTCTCTCTCCTTAGGCTGCAGCCACCACCTCCTCCCTCCCCTCTGCCTTTTCTGAGCCACAGCCTAGAAAATTCTCCAGACACAGGCCTTCCGGGAACCCGTCCTTATCTGTACGAGATGATTCCAGAACAAGAGAAAGGGCCCCCTTGGGGAGCAATCTCCTCGGCCCTGCCCCTGTGCCTGGTCCAGCCAGGGCATTTCTCCTTTGAGGTGAAGGGTTTACAGCTGGGAGCAAGTTCTCTGGGGGGTAAGGTGGCCCCTCCTGAAAAGGTCGTTGAACACAAAGAGGCAGGAAAAGTGGGAAATCTGTATGTACGGGAACAACGAACATGGAATTCACAAGAGTGGTTTTGGGTCTTCACCATAACCGCTATAATTTATTTCTTAATTTAAAAAGATGAAACAAAGATGGCACAGGGTTAAGGTTTAACAAACAGGAGTACAGATGCTTAGTCTGTACTCAAAACAGATGCTTATTCTATTATTCTCTGCTTCTATCGGTACACTTTAAATACTTCATGCTGAAAGAATTAAAATCTTATTATCAGTCATTTGCACCCCAGGATGGACAGTATTTTTGGAGCAGACTTGATGGAGGACAGAGGAAGCCACTGAAAGCTGAGGGAGGAGGAGCGAAAAGGGAAAAGCCCCAGGCTGGGGGAGGCTGAAAGTGCTAAGGATACACCGCCCCCTTGGGTGGTGTCTGAAGTCCCCGGGGCTCGCCCCTTCTAGACATCAAAGTGTATCAAGGCCAGAGCCAAACCATCAGGCTGAATCAGCACAGGAGGAGAGGAAGAGATCAACTGATAAAACCGCATCCATAAACAAACAGATGTGCAAATGGGAACTTAGTATGTGATAAGGACAATGTTTCACATCAGGGGAAAGGAGAGACCATCAGTAAACACAGGGACTAGTCATGCTCAGAAAAAAAATTAAAAAATAAAAAATAAACACAGGGACTGAGACAACCAGAGAGCCAGCGAGGAAAAAAATGACCCTAGAATCTGCCTCCCAGTACTGTGGACAACACATTCCAAGTTGGTTAAAATCCAAGATACAAGTTTTAAACTCCATCAAAGTCTAAAATTTTGTGTGACAAAAGAAATCACAAACACAGTTAAAGACAAGTGAGAGGCCACTTGCAACATGTGTAACAAAGGACTCAACCCCAGAAAATATAAAGATTTCATTTAATCCAGGAACTATTCTAAGACTGCTACTTACATTAACATTTATTCCACATAGATCCCAAGGCCCATGTATTACCCCCACTTTGCAAATATGGAATTTGAGGCATAGCATGGTTAAGTAACTGAGCCAGGGTTACACAGCCAAAAAGTAGCAGAATGAGTAAAGGGGATAAATAGGTATTAATTCAAAGAGCCAGTCAAAATGTTGGAAACTCAATGTGATGTATGGTCTTGCATTAGATGTTGAACCAGAAATTTTTTATTGTAGTAAAATATACATAATTTACCATTTTAAATATTTTTAAGTGTACAATTCAGTGGCATGAAGTACATTCACACTGCTGTACAACCATCACCACCATCCAGCGCTCCAGCTCCATCCGTCTCCAGCACTTTTTCATCCCAAACTGAAACTGTCCCCCTCAAACACTAACTCCCCATCCCCCCTCCTCCAAGCCCCTGATAACAACCATTCTGCTTTCATTCTCTATGAATTTGACTCTTCTACATGCCTCATAGAAGTGAGATCATACAGTACTCGTCCTTTTGTGTCTGGTTTATTTCTCTTGGCATAAAAGTCCTCAGGGTTCATCCATGTTGTAGCACGTGACAGGATTTCCTTTATTTTAAGCCTCAATAATATTCCTCTATGTATGGACCACATTTTGTCCATTCAATCATCCACTGATGGACACTGGGGTTGCTTCCACGTTTTGGCTATTGTGAATAATGTTGCTATGAACATGTTGTACAGGTATCAGGTCAAGCTCTTGCTTTCAGTTCTTTTGGGTATATACCCAGAAGTAGAATTGCTGGATCATATAGTAATTCTATGTTTAATTTTTTGAGGAGCCTAGAATTTTTTTTTAACTTTTGCTATAAAGGATATTATTGAGAAAACTGGTGAAATAAAAGGTCTATAGATTAAATAATAGTACTGTGTCAATGTTTATTTCCTATACTGTAATTATAAGAGAATGTCCTTTTTATGGTGGAGCAATATTCCATTGTATATATGTGCCACATCTTCTTTATCCATTCATTTGTCGATAACTGATTCACTTTGTTATAAAGCAGAAACTGACACACCATTGTAAAGTAATTATATTCCAATAAAGATGTTAAAAATAAATTAATTAATTAATAAATAAAATAAAATAAAATACCATTAAAAAAAAAAGACAGAATGTCCTTGTTCTTAGGAAACACACAGTGAAGTGTTTACAGATAAAGGGAAAATCTCTCTATATACAGAATCTATTGATCAATTGATCGATCTATCTATCGAGAGACAAGAGAAAGAATATAAATGTGGTAAGATATTAACACTGGAGAATCTGGGTGAAGGATATGCAGGAATTCTTTGTCCTATTATTATAATTTTTATGTACATCTGAAATTATTTCAAAGTGAAAAATTATTTAAAAAGCCATCTTATCCACGGCTTCTTAATCAAGGGGGTGCCAGGACCACCCAGGGGGGCGATTCGAAGGTCTAGTGGGAACCACTGCTCTCACCCAACATCCTCTTTTCCTGGTGAAGGGCCTGAGAGGAGATGGGGACAGCCTAAAGATGGGAGCCTCTCAAAGTCAGGCGCTTGTTCGACTGCTGCCTCTGTGCTGGCACAAGGGCTTACTGACCAGGAGAGGGGGAAGAGAGGAGGTGGGAGCAGAGACGGGCTGGCAGCTCACACTCTCCTCCACAGTGATACTCCAGGAAAACCTTGTGTGTGAGGGGGAGGGGATGCTGCCCAAGGGCTGAGATTTGAGAGAGGGAGAAAGGCTTCTTGCTCCGATCTTAAGACAAACAAACTAACTAACAAGAAACCCAAACAACTTTCCTGTTGTGGAGGCAGCTTAACGCAGTGATTAGGAGCCTGAGTTCTTGAAGCAGCGAATATGAGTTCATATTCCTGCTCTATCTTTTACTCTATCACCTTGGGAAAGTCTCTTCCTCCCTCAGACTGTTTCCCCCAAGCTGTAATAATGACAGAAACTGCCATAGCAGAGGTTAAGCGTATGGCACCTGGAGCAAGATCATCTGGTTCAAACCTCACACTGTGTGACCTTAGGCAGCAAATTCAACCTCTCTGTGCCTCTGTTTCCTCCCATGTATGCTGGCAACAGTAACAGCATCTTCTTCATAGCATTGTTACGTAGAGTAAATGAGCTACATGGACACCCCTCCATGTCCTTTGGTAGCTCCTCCTCATGGCCCCAACTCCTTAGAGCTCAATCCTTGACCCTCTTGTCTAAGCTCCCCCACTCCTTGGGCTTAAAATGCCACCCACATGCTGCTATTTACAAATGTGAATCTCCAGGTCATTCCCCTCCTCTGAATGCCACTTTGTACATCTAACTGCTTGATCAACACCTCTGCTAAGACAACCAATACTATCTTAAAACTTTCACATCCAAAACCTGAACTCTTGACCTTTGTTCCCCCAATGCTGCTCTTCCAGCGTCTTCCATCTCATTTCTGGAAAGTTTGTCCTTCTATAGGCTCAGGCTATTGTCAAGGTCATTCATTAGAAAATCATGTTATCTGTGCCTTAAAGTATGAGAATCTGACCACTTCTCACCACCTTCACGGTGCCACACAGCTCCAATTCACCATCACCTTTGACCCTGACCAACCAAGTACTTCCTGGTCCCCCTGCTTCCTTTCCGCCTGGCCCCTTGCTATAACCTATTCTCCACACAGCACCCAGAGTGGTCCAGTTTAACCAGTGATACCGTGTCCCTCCTCTGCTCAAAACCTCCCGGCGTCTCACCGACGAGGCCCCACAGACCTGGCTCTTTGCTCCCCACCAGACTGGCCCCAAAGCTGTTCATCAAAGTGGGGTACACTCCCACACCAGAGCTGTGCCCTCAACATCCCCTCTGCCTGGAAGGCTGGTTCCTAAGCGGCCTCAACTCTCACCTTCTTCAAATCTTTGCTCAAAAGTCTTAAGTAAACCTTTCAAACAGCCCATCACCCCGCCCCTTCTTGCCTCCTTCATGTGTATCACCTTCTAACATCTATTTTCTTCTTTGTCTATCACCTGCCTTCCTCCAACTGAAAGTAAGAGCTAGGAGGACAGGGATTATGGTCCATTCTGTTCATGACTTTATCCCAGAGCCTAGAATGGGGCCTGAATTAATCATTCTTAGCTCTAATTATATTTCACTATTTAGCCAACAGTAACTGGCAGGTTTAAACAATTATACTTTATGCCAAAACCACCAAATAATGTGTAGGAAACCATGCTAAATAAATGAGCAAGCTAAAAGTGACATGTATGCTAGAAGCTCAACTCTTGAAAGGTATATTAAGAAAAAATAATACACAAAAATTACACTAGTTTTTATCATAAAATTATGGTGGGGGTTTCCCTGGTGGGGCAGTGGTTAAGAATCTACCCGCCAATGCAGGGGACACTGGTTTGATCTCTGGTCTGGGAAGATCCCACACACCGCGGAACAACTAAGCCCGTGCGCCACAACTACTGAGCCTGTGCTCTAGAGCCCGCAAGCCACAACTACTGAGCCTGTACACCTAGAGCCCGTGCTCTGCAACGAGAGAAGCCACCGCAGTGAGAAGCCCGCACACCGCAACAAAGAGTAGCCCCCGCTCACCACAACTAGAGAGAAAGCCCGTGCACAGCAGTGAAGACCCAACGCAGCCAAAAATAAATAAAATAAATAAATAAAAAGCTAAAAACATTTTAAAAAAAGAAAGAAAAATTCTTCCTTTAAAAAAATTATGGTGGGTTTCTTTCTCTGTTTTCTGATTGTCTCTGTTTTTCCAATTGTTGCTTTAAAAGTAAAATAAAAATTTAACCTATTAAAAAATTGGCTGGTAATCAGATTAAAAAGTGCTCAACCTCGCTAAAAATTGAGGAAATGCAAATTAAAGTGACAAAAGACCATTTGTCCCAATACACTGGTGGTCCTGTGAATAACGCAACAGGCGTTTTGGAGAGCAATTTGGCAATAGCTATTAAAATTGATTCTACGTCTCAGCATCCACCTAAAGAAACAGTTTTATATGTGCAGGAGGAGGCATGTTCAGAAGCATTCACTGAAATAGCTTGTATTTCCAGGGGAAAGTTTGGAAATAATCCAAATGCCCAGCAATAGGTAAATGGTTAAACAATGGGACATCCATACTATGGGCTATTGTGCAGCCATTAAACAGAACACAGCAGATGTACAAGCCTGAAGGAATCCCTAGGGCATACAGCCATGGGAAAAAGGTGAGTTATTGAACAACATATTCACCAGCTATGATATATGATTTTGAAATAATATATTTCTGTAAGTCATATTTTACATACGACACACATGTAAAAGCATTGAGAAGGTGAGGAAGTTAACTCATCATTCCAATGGGAGGTAGGGTAAGACAGTGGAATGAGGACGTAACTAATTAGCATTTGAATTCTTATGTACCATGAGAATATATGCATACAGTACTTGTGTAATGAAAAATAAATTATTTTTTTAAATAAGGAGAAGAATGAGTCCCCACATTCACACCCCACAGGTCCCCTTAAACTCACTTCTTCTGTTAAGCCTTTCATAGGTGGTCCACCATTGATCGCTTCCTCCTATGAGCAAAGATGACAGGGAAAAAGGATTCAAAGGACAGGAGGAAATGAGGGAATGGGATAAAAGAGGGATGAGGGAGCAGTGAACAGGGAAGGCAGAATGTAAGGAAAAATGTGAAGAGAAAGAGAAGGGAAAAGCATTGTGAGAAAGCGACATCATGCCAATCTGAATCCATCCTACATATCTGCATGGTCGCATCTCTCTGTAAGGTCTCTGTGCATGAGACAAAACCCAGGACTTCCAAGTGCCTGAGAGCATCAAAAAGAACTACAGGAAGTTCTCTTCACCCTCACTGGCTCTTCATTTGACTTGCTAACAAGAATTTAGTGTAAAACACGCTTTCATTAAATGTATCCACTCTTTACAATGGCCCTACGTTCTACCCTTCCAAGGGAAGGCAGCTGGACATGGAGGGGTAGGAAGGCAGTCAGACAAGTCCACCTGTGGCTGTGGTCGTCAACCTGAGCAGAACATCAGAGTCACGTGGGGGCTAATGAGATGCCAATGCCCAGGCCCCTCCTCATTCCACTCAACTCTGGGGTGGGATCTGTCCAAGCTCCAGAGCAATTCCAACATGCAGCCAGAGTTGTGAACACTGCGTTAAAGCTCGCTGATGACCCACAAAACCATCCGCTAACATCAGAAGTGCCAAACTTCCCCACTGATAACATCCCAATCTCCTCCACAAAAGGTTAATGGTCAATGAGATTTGGAACCCTAATTCTCATTCCACAGGGGGAAAAATATACTATCTTCCCAACAGCCTGTTAGTCACAGCCTGTGCCGAGCATGGAACCAAAAGTAGGTGGGCAAGGGGTGGGCACCAGGTCTCTGCTCAGCCACCACCAAGCAGTGGGGTTTGGCCATTTTCCATCTCTGTGTCTCAGTCTTTCCTCCTGCAGAATAGGGCTATAATCCCCCTCCTCCCAAGGACAGAGTGAGGGCAACTCTCAGGATGTGCCTCTGGGGACTTGGAATCCACTGGAGGACAGGCACTTCTGAAATGTGTGGGTGTGGGTGAGGGTGTAATTTTAAATTGGTATCCCAAACATGCTGGGAAACTTAGAACATACATTCTCTTCGTTACTCATGTAGGAAAAAAAGGACACTTTTCTGTCTCTCTCTGTTTCTTCTCTCTCTCTCTCCCATTCATCCATCCATCCATCCATCCGTCCATCCATCCATCCATTTTTCTTTCTAGTTATTGATGGGGGAGGGGTGGGGGAGAACACAACTTTACAAGCATCATGAGGTATTTTCTTCCTGAGTGTCAACTGCCATCTCTCAGATCCTAAAAAATGACCTCACTCACTGAAAAGCAACATTCTTCTCCACTCCCTCAAGTTTTCTCAAGGTTTCCAAGATTCTTAACAATTTTCTCTCCCAGAAACATCAAAACACCACCACAGACAGGCAGCCCAGGACATTCTCTGAGGTTTTTTATTTTTGTTTTTGTCTTTGGCTTCCATTTAAAATAGTCATCAGATTAAATAAAAACAAGCAAAAGTGCTTTAGCAGAAAGATTTCCTGTAAAGCTGTGTCAATAGAGATTATATTTTTTTAAAGAAGTGTGTTATAATAACACATCTAACACTGGCCTTGCTTAGAGTTGCCACAGCTGCCCCCTCCTCTGGAGTCTTGACCCCAGCTGTATTTGGGTTGCGGGGGTAGTTGGTGGGAGCAGGATTGAAACATGTCCCCCTCGGCCACCTGCACACAGGCGGGTCCTGGGATCCTGCCAGGTGTTCGCATTCTCCCAGGAAACCTCAGGGAATACAGAAAGTTTAAGGAATGCATCTAGATGGTACAAGTGTTTTCCACACTCTGCCTCAAGCCAACATCTGTTTAACAGCCCACCCAGATGTGGACATCCAAGCGTGGTTAGGTCCAACCTATCCCAGGAGCAGGAGCCGGGAGTGCAGGGCCCAGATTGAGGGCACTTCTCCATCTGCTCTACATCCTGAAAGCTCACCTGTCCCCACAGGGGGCTCAGAGGCGCTGGGAGGGCCCCTCCTTCCAAAATTCTCCCTGATGGTTGCTCTGGGAACAGAAATCCTATCACTCACAAAGCATTCCTCTGGGGTGAAGCTTCACAGCTTCCTGGGACCCTCGTCCTGTAAGAGCCCATTTCACCTGAAGGAAATATTGAGGGATGCCCTGCTGGAGGCCACCAGAGTCCACTCAGTGGGGGAGGCAGGCAGCACACGTCAGGCTAGCCCCACGCACCCGTCCACAGGGCCCGAGTCGAGGCCAAGCCCTCTCACCTACTCAAGGCCATTGCTCCAGCAAGCGGCCCCTCTGCCCTGGACCACTCCCATCCATGCACAGCTCATTGTTAATGCTCCTGTTGTGACCTCGCTTCGCCCCAGAACCACATGCCTCTCCCCTTTAGAGCGAAACTCCTGTAACACAGGGAGGACCTGCACTGCATTATCCTCCCATCTCAAACCCATCTCCTTGACCTTCACCCCCACCACTGGACCGTCACCCCTCCCATCAGGGTCGCCAACGGCCCCAGTGGCTCCTTTAGGTTATTCTCACTCCTCCTGCCAAATGCCCTGCAGCAGCAGTCAGCCCACCCCCCACACCCTCGAAACACATCCTCCCCAGGGTTTCCAGCACCCAACTCTCACATGAATTTCCTCCTACCTCACTGCCAACCCCTCTTGGTCTCTTTTGCTGGTTCCCCTCACATCCCTGCCTTCTAAATGTAGGCAGACCCCAGGACTCAGCCCTTGTACATCTGGTCTACCTGACCCCACTGCCTCATGGAAGCATCTCTTCTGCTCTCCCTCTTTCTCTCTCTGCTCCAGCCACACCGGCCTCCCTGCTGCCCCTGGAATAACTCTGCCAGCTCAGGCCTTTGCACGTGCTGTCCCCTCTGCCTGGACTGCCCCTTCCCCAGACATCTGCAAGTTCACCTCTCCACCTCCTTCGGTGACATCTTCCTTGACATCCCATTTAAAATTGCAAATCCCTCCTGACCTTCATCACTCCCCACTCCATTTTCCTGATTTATTTTTCCCCACAGCAGTTGCCATCCACCACTGGGATAAGTTCCACGAGGGCTGAGCTTTTCATCTCTTTCACTCATTCCCAGGTACCCAGTCCTAGGACAGTGCCAGACACCGAGCAGGTGCTCAATACACACTTGTAGAATGAATACTGAACAGATTACAGGCTCACACTACCTGTGATTTTAGAACTTCAAGAACGCCAAGGAAAGCATCGATTTCTCTCTCAGGGCAGATCTTGCCTTCCCTACCCTCCAATGGGGATAAGGTGTGGACCAGCAAGGCTTCACAGTTTCCCAGGTCCACTCCTGGTCCTGAGTTCCAGGAAAGCCACAGGTTCATTCTGGCTTTCTAAAAAGCTGGAGGGTCTGGATCTTCTGTCCACCCAGATAGCGAGCCAGCCAGTTGCACTTGGCTTTTCTCCAAAGCAGGGCACCCATGTCAACTTCTCTACTTGATAGAGGAGCCCCAGGCTTGAGGGGGACAAGTACAAGAGGTGGACACTGGGCCCCAGACCCTGAGAAGAAGAGACCCTCCCGAGCCTCTGGGTGCAGACAACACTCTGCCCCTCTGTAGTTTTGGAGCCTCTTATCACTTTTGACCTTCCAACATTCCTGAGGCAGCGGGATCATCCCCACTCACCAGATAAGAAAGCCAAGCCTCAGAGAAGTTGAGGGGTTTGCCTGAGGTCACACAGGCAGCTAGTAGCAAATCTGGAACCAACTCTTGAACAAATATCTACTGAGAATTTACCATGTTCAGCAAAGATGCATGTGACATGGTCACTTCCCTTAATGGTTCACATTCTACTCAAGACAACTCAAAACTTCCAAATCTCGACCCACAGTCTTTCAGCCGAGTTCACCTTCTACCCAAGATCAGGGCTGCCACAGACTGACCAGGAGCAGGGAGGCCAACCTCAGAGTCTGGTCTGAAGGCTTCATGTGTGTAACGAGGTCTGGCACACAGGGCCCTGGATGACCGCCTGAGAGACTCGATTCTTTGGCACCAACAACGGCCTGTATTCGACATCAGAGGAAATATTCACGAGTGATAGACTTTTGATTGTGTGCCTTTTGGATAAGCTACAACCGTCAGGTCTCTTTTAGAACATGAGCTTGTGAAGAACAGGGAGCAGTGCCTAGCACAGCGGGGGCTCAGTAAACGAGTGTTCCATGAACGGTGAGTCTGGCTGGGCCGCAGCTGCCCAGCGGGGTAGGACGGGGTAGAGGTGGGTCAGAGGGGCTGGGAGCACACAGCCAGGGGCCTCCTGCCTGGATCCCACGCTCTGCTGGGTGCGGCCATCCACACCTTGGCAACCTAGGGCCAGGCCATCAGATGCTGCCTGGAATTAGGGTCCCTTACCCTTATTACCCCACTTCGAGCTTGCCGAGGCCTCGTACCTGACCAGGCCCTGCCCCCTCCCGGGCAGTGCTCACCTGGGAGATGTGGGACTGCGTCTTCTCACTCTCGCCGTCCCCCTCTGTCTTGTCGGCCAGCAGCCCCTGCACCTGGTACTCAAGCACGTAGCTGTCGATGAACCGCTCAAGCTCCTCGATCTCCTGGGAGCGGCTGCTCCCGGCCTCGGAGGAGGCCGATGCTGCTGAGGAGTTCTCCATCCCTCCACTCAGGGGCCTGGGCTGCGGGGTACAGAGAACAGATGGGCTCTGTGAGACACAGCTGGAGGCAGAGATGGTGACCCCACTTGAGAACTCCTCCCCTGTCCAGAAGCATTCCCTCATTCAGACTGCCGTCTTGGTCTCCCAACATCCTGAGAAGTCAGTGGGGCGCCAGCTCGCCTTTAGTGTCAAGAGGATGCTGTGATCCCTCCTGCGTGGGGAAGGAGACTCAGGCCCAGAGAAGGCAGGTAATTTGCCTAATCGGCCAACACAGTAACTCATGCGATGTTGAGCGTTAGTCCACACCCGGACCTTACCACCCAGGAAAAAGCGGAATATGGACCCAGTCTACAAGTCCAACCTTACTTCCCAACTTGGAGTTAACAAAATCCACCACAAAGCAGAATAAAACAGACCACAGGCTTCTACGTCTCTGACCCCAGCATTGAGATGTACGGGGGTCCCCAGACACAAACCCTCTAAGGGGCCTGGGCCTCTAAGAAATACCTCCTTCTAAAGAGACATTTTCTCTTTGGACGCCAGGCTATCCCTAAGTTAGGTGAAGACTGTAGGCCTTAACATGATCTTGTAGCCCTGTTAATGGTGCATCTACTGGGACACACGCTACACTCAGTCTGTAAGGACGTGACTGGCTTTTAATGATACAATGTGAAAGGCAAGGTGGGTTGTCTGGGAGGGTGTGGCCCAGCCATGGTCCTCTGTAGGAGAATGACTCCCTCTTCAGCCCTCAGGCCCTCTCCCTGGGGGGCCTGGCATAATGTGACCATCGTTCCAGGGATAGCTGTTAAAGTCCACCAATAGAACTGCTGTCCCTCCCCAACTAGACCGGGTTAACCCAGCCGCTGCAGGGGCCCAGGCCTGCAGGGACACCTCCACTGTCCACGCTTGCTCCCAAAGCTCCCCCCCTCGCCCGCACCGATCCACCTGGAAGTTGGGAAAGCTAGAACCATTCTCAACACTAGGTCCCTTCCCACCAGGGACCCTCCCCCTTCCTCTGGACAGGCTCTAGGGCCTGATGGGAAAGGGCTTCAAAGCTTGTCTGGTGTCCCTTCCATTGTCTGGAAATCAGTGCTCTCCACAGGGAAGCCCGTTCAGCAGAGGAAGCAGAGGCTGCACATGGCTTCACCATCAGAACTAGTACAACAGTCTTCTACCCAACCACCACCATTAGATACACAAAGACCCACGTAACGTATGCACGGGGCTCTGAGACCACAGAGGGCTGCGGGCACCTAGAACAGTACTGTGGACAATAAAGGCAACATCCCAGTATTTTCAAAGGAACACTTGCATTTCAAAACCTCGGATTACTGAGAGCTTTTTTAGGACACAGTTATTCACCAATAATTAAGGGCTTGTTGCATTTTTAACGGTAATGAATCCAAAACAGCGCAAGGAATGGCCTGCTGGGTTCCAGAAATGCTGCTGAGACTGTGAATGCTGACTCCCTCACACCCTCGCCAGGCTCCCTGGAGTCTGTGTGGACCATGGGGGGGGGAAGAACTCCCTGGGGAGACACACATTCTCCAGCTGGTTTCCTGACTCAGGTTTTGGCTTTCGGCTGCTGCATGAGACCCAGCCTCCCTTGGACCCCAGGCCAGCTGTAGCGGGTGTGCGCTGGGCTCCTGAGCTCAGTGGCCTTAGGACTCATGGATTTGTCCGCCTGCCCCAGAGGGAGGAGTCTGAGGTTTCAGGCTTGGGTGAGGGAAGCCAGGTGTGGAGGCCTGGGTGGCCGTGAGTGTGCAGGTAGTTTGCTCAGATTGAAATAAGCATGCCTAGTGGTGCAGGGCCACAGGAGGGGGTAGGGGTGGGGATGTCCAACGCCCCTTCCTGCACCTGCCGTTCAAGGCCTACAGTGGCCTTACATCCCTCCCACCACCAACATCCACCTGCTCCGATGGCTGCCTGTGCTTCCCTCCAGCCCCCTGGCCACTCTGCTCCTCGTCCCAGGTACAAGCCGTGTGTGGCAGGTAGACCCCCTAAGAGGGTCCTGAGTGTACATCTTCCCCCAGCTACTCAATCAAACATTAATCTAGGAACTCCTGGGAAGGGATTTTGCAAATATAATTAAACTCCAAATCAGCAGACTTGAAGAGAGGAAGAGTATTCAGGAGGGCCTGATCCAATCACACGAGCCCCCTAAATCTGCGGCTGGAGGTAGAGACAGTGTTGCTGGCCCGAAGAAGGAGGGGTGTGGGCAAGGATCATGGGCGGCCTCTAGAGGTTGAGAGCAATGCCTGGTCAACGACCCACAAGGGAAAGGTGTTTCCGTCCTACAACTGCAGGAAGTAAATTCTCCAACAATCAATGAGCTTGGGTTCAGATTTCGTCCCCCAGAGCCTCCAGACCAGAACTCAGTCTGGCCGACACCTTGATTTCAGCCTTCTGCTATACCAAGCAGGACTTCCGACTTCCAGAACTGTGAGACGATAAACGGGCATCGTTTAAAGCCACTAAGTTTGTAGCAATTTGTTACACGGCAATAAACCACTAACACATGATGCTTTTACTTCTCTGTGCTTTTGCTCACACTATGTCCCTCACCCAGAGTCACTTTCCCCTTCCCTCCACCTGCCAGATCTCGGGGTCCTAACACTCACGGAGTGCTAGAACCTTAAAGCCAACAGGTAATTAGCCCAACGGGCAATTAGCTTTAATAGCGGCCAGTGGGCAAAGGATTCACCCAGCCTCGGCCTAGGGGCATGGATACGGCAACCCCTAATAGCAGGAAAGGCTAATGTGTACTGAGCGTGTATCGTGGGCCAGGCACTCTCCTCAGCACTCCATATGCCTTCGTCCACTTACCCCTCACCATAGCTCTGTGTAATCGATATAATTATACTCCTTAGAAGAGAAAACTGAGTTTCAGAGAGGTTAAGTAACTGGCCCAAGTTCTCACGGCAGAGCTCCAGGTCCGGTGCCTCCCCATTGCCTCTTCATCCCGCCTCCTGGCAACCTGCTCAGGCCCTCAGGACATCTCCCACTTCGCCTTTCCCCACTGCCCTTTGAAAGCCCAGGGAATCCCTCAAGTGCTGTGTGTGTGTGTGTGTGTGTGTGTGTTTGTGTGCATGCGTGCGCACATCTTAACCCCCACTGGGCTGCAGGCTCTAGAGAGCTGGGCCCCGTGCCTAGCTCAGTGCGGGATCCTGGGCAGACGGGCGGCCTCAGGGGGATGGGATAAGGCTGGTGTCCAGAGAGGGCTGAAAAGGAGCCGCCTGCAGAAAAAAGCCAGTATCTAAGGCCGCGCCTATTATTCCTCGAAGACTTAAGATCTTATCACAGGCTTCTGGCACACGTCACGGGTACAGGCAGAGGGCTGGCTTCTGTAGGAGCGAGACAGGAGCGTTTCCAGGAGGCTCGGCCTGCAGCAGCAGTCTCCGTCCTGCTCTGCTGGCCGCTCCCAGGCTCTTGCGGGTCTGTCACGGGGCCACACCACCGTCCTGTCAGGGAGCCCGGGGGCAGAAATCACCCCTCACTGGCTCACTGAGGAAAGAGACAGGCATTGAGACACATTCCCAGCCTGGAGAATTTCGGTGCCCAGAGGGAAAAGGAGCATGTCCCACACTGGTCACTTGCCTTGGAGGTCCCCTCCTGCTGCAGTCACTGCTGCCCAGTCAGATTCACACATGTAGCCTGACAGCACCTCCCCTCCGCTGCCCTGAGCGCCTTCGGCCCAGGGCTCCTCTGACACACACCAGCAGTACCTGCAGGCACCCACCTGGCACCTGGTCCCTGCATCCTAGAAGTGGGAGGAGCTAACAGCCCCTGGGGCAGCCCTGGATGGGGACAAACACTCCCTCTTGGTCTCTGAGATAACAATGGAGGCGGCTTCCTCATGGTCCCTCAGCGGGTCCCAGTGGATTGGGCCCAGCTGCCCACAGTGGTGACCAGATCCATGATACCCCTTTGCCAGCTCTCCCTCCTTCCGTGTTACTCTCCTCAAGGACTCCTGTTCTTGGGCTCATTTCTACATTCTAGAATGAGCCCCAACCAGGGTTCAGGTCCCTCCTTCAGTAGAAGAGACCCAAGCTTTATCTCTTTAGCAGAGAAGAGGGAGGAGGGAGAGAGGGAGTGCAGCTACATTATCCATCTCCTTGGCTATCAGCCGGGCACTCAATCCCCCAGTTTCTATAGGGGTAAAATACATATGACACAAAACGTACCATTGTAACCATTTTCAAGTGTACAACTCAGTAGCGTTAAGCACATTCACAGTGTTGTGTGAGCATCACCGCTATCTATTTCCAGAACGTTTTCATCATTCCAAACAGAAACCCTGCGCCCATCAAACAACTCCCCATCCCCCATCGCAGCCCCTGGCAACCACTCTACTTTCTGTCTCTTCTGAATTTGGCTCTTCAACGTACCTCATTTTGGTGGCATCATACAATATCTACCCTTCTGTGATTGGCTTATTTCACTTATAATGTTTTCAAGATTCATGCATGTTGTAGAATGTGTCACAATTTCACACCTTTTTACGGCTGAATAATACACTGTGTTACAATAATATACTGTATGTATGAACTATATTTTGTTTATCCATTCATCCATCAGTGGACATTCGGGTTGTTCCCACCTTTGGCTACTGTGATTAATGCTGCTATGAACATGGGTGTACAAGTATCTGTTTGAGTCCCTGTTTGCAATTCTTTGGGGTATAAGCTTAGAAGTTCCACCGCATTTTTAAGGTAAAAAGAGTGAGGAGGCACAGAGTAAACTTTCAGGCTGGTGGAGACACAGGGAAATAAAGGGATGCTTTCCTCCAGGACTTGTTCTGCTCCCTTCCTGCCTGTGTTTTGGGGTCTCCTCCTGGCTCCGTTTCTCATTCACAGGAAGATCAGGATGGGAAACCCCCAAACAGCTGGGACGCTGGCTAAGCTGAGAGCCAGCAAGAGGAGCTTAGGTTTTAATGAACAGTGAAAGTGATAAGGGGGATGGGACCAGAGGAGGAAGAAAGAGAGGAGAGGGTGGAAGAGGAGAAGAGACACCTCCCCCGGCTGCAGCCATCCAGGATGCAGCATGCAGAGCTGAGTCCAGATCCCAGGAACACACCCTGCAGCCTTCCTGGCTCCCCTCCTCGCCCCGCCCTGCCCCCATTCCCTGCCAGGTGATGGATGCCAAGGAACAAAAAGGCAGACAGCAGGAGTGGGAGAAGCGCTGAGGCCGCACTTTGCTGTAAAGGGCAGGCAGCCCAGAGCCTGCAGGCGGGAGGGCGGGGCCTGGGTGGGCACAGCGGAAGGAGGGGCACGGAGGGGCTGGGGCTGCAGAGCGGTGTGGCTTCCTTGGGAAACCAGCACTCAGCAAAGGTGCTTCAGCTGACACGGCGGGCTCTGCCCGAGGTCAGGAATCTCGCTCCCCCCATCCTCTGGGCCTGCCCGCCTTTCATGTCGTGGGGCTCACAGCGCTACATCAGGGGCCCGGGGTCTGGAGGAAAAGGTAGGGCCCAGAGACAAGAAGCTGGAACCGTCCCAGCCCTCTCAACATCCTTTCCCGCCCGCCCAGTGACAAAAGGCATTAGCAGCTGTAAATTTAGCCAATCCCTTTAAGAACAGCCAGGAGTTAGAGGCATATCACCTCCTCCCCGAATCCGCAGGACCAATTCCATGACCTGCCAACCAGATGAGACTCTTCTGTTTCGCTGCCTGCTAGCTCTTCCCTGGGGAATCCGTCATTCCGGGTCCTGAAAGGGCAGCCCCGCGCCCCTCACCCTTCCTCAGACCCTTTCCCCTCAGGCCCTCAGCACACAGCTCAGCTGGGACCTCAGAGAGGAAGCCCAGGGCTCATTTTTCGGCGTTCCGTAAGGGACCCGGCCACCTGGCCCGCAGGCCGGCTGCGGGGAGCTGTGCAGTGCGGTAGGGGGCTCGCTCTGGGCTCCTGAGCTCAGTGGCCTGGGGACTCATGGGTCTGTCCGTCCAGCCCGGGAGGACAGCAACTCCACAGATGGATACAGGCACATCTGAGCTGTAGGTGGGCGGCAGGGCCCTGCCAGTCAGCGGCGCTCCCCTGGTGGTGAATCGCCTCCACCCACCACGTCTCCACCAGCACGGCCTCACTCCCCCAGCCCGGACCCCCTCCAGCAGTCGTTCCTGGTGACCGTTACACACAAGGCCCGCCCTTCTCCCCTTCCCTCGCCAACGCAGTGCTGGCAACTGCCACCCACACCCAGAGCCTGCAGGAGGGCTCTCTCCTTTGTGTCAGGCAGCCCCCAGGGCAGGGCAGGGCCGGGCCAGGCCTCCCACTTCCAGTGTGGGAGGAGAGAGGCCAGCTGCCAGGGGAGGAGGACACCCACAGCCCTCCCTGAGGAAGCCATGGGAACCCCCTTCACAACGTCCTGCAGCCAACCTACCCCTCTGAGTTTGGCCCATGCCTCACCTCCTGCATAAACAGGACTCAGGCAGAACGCCTTTCCCCCCAACCTGCGGCCCTCAGGCTCGGCCACTCGTGTCAGTGCTGGCCTGGGGACTCTGGGCCACGCTGGTGTTCGCCAAAGAAAGCAGGGGGATTCAGGGGAGGCCTCTGTGTACAGGAGCCTCAGGCCTCCAAACACCAGAAGTAGAAAAGTTTAGAAACACTCAGAGCTGGAGGCGACCTCACAAATCAGCATCGTTTACCGTCTCAGGAGTCAGGACACCAGGTGTCCTCTACATGTCTGACACCGGTGTAACCCTCTGTTACTCAAACATCAGATGGGGGTTAGCTAGGGCGGTGTTTTTCAAACTGCAGGTCTCGGCGGTTTAGCAGCTGCAAAATAAACTTAGTGTAAGGCAAACTCATGATCTCAGCATTAAAATTATACAACTAAGTTGAAAATTCCAGTGAGTTAACACACATTGTAAGTGGAACAATTGTTTCATGGAACTTTTGTCTCATCTAAATACACCATGGAAATATATTTCTTTCTGTGAGGCGTGGTCAAAAGAGTTTATGAAAAGTGGGCCAGAGCAGTGCTTCCCAAACTTTCCTGTGTGCGGCGATCACAGGCAATCTTGTTAAAATGCAGATTCGGATTCAGTGGATCCCAGGTGGGGCCTGAGAGGCTGCATTTCTAACAAGCTCCCAGCTGGTGATGTTGCTGCTGGTCAGAGGACCTGGCTTGGAATAGCCAAGATCTAGAAAACCTGTCACATCCCTTCTATCCATTATTCAGCTCTTCCACCCTGGTTGGAAAATGGCTGGATTCTCCATCCTGATCCTCTGGCCTGCTGGCCAGCTCCCTGGGAGAGGGGCAGTTTCTCTCATGGCCCACTTAAGGCCAGGCAGGACCTCGACAGGCTGAATTAATATTTATTTGTGGACCCTGGGATCACCCACCTCCACCCTGGGCTCTTGGCACCAGGAACACATAACAGCACTTGCTGAGTCCCACAGGGCCGAGCTGCGGGTCCAGACATACCCAGATGCTCTCAATAAGTTGGAGGGGCTTCTGAAATCTAAGCCTCGTGACCTCAGTGGATCTTAGAGAATCCAGCCCCTTTACTGAGCAGATGAGGACACTGGAGCCCAGAGAAGGGGAGGGTCTGCTGGGAGCCACTCGGATGCCTATGGATAGAGCCCACCCGTAATGCAGGTCCCCAAGCCCCTGAGAGTCTGCCATCCCCAGAGACCCCCTGCTGAGCTGAGTCACCTCTCCCCTCCCCCAGTGACTGCCAACGTCTCTGGACCCCAAGTGCAGTTCTGGGTTACAGTCATTAACATCAGACAGTTATTCCTAAATAACAGACAGCTCCCAAATCACTGCATCATTTTCACACCCTATTGAACCCTCACTCCATGCAGGGCCCTGGGCCAAGCCCTGTGGATCTTTCAGAGTTTCCATGGAGAGACCACTGGGCCCTGGCCTTGCCGCTGCCTCCCCAGAGCAGCCTCTAGGAGTAACTGAGGAGTTGGACTGGTTTTCACAGTGAGGGCTCAGGCCACTGTGAGCCAAGAAGACAGGAGAGACGCTGTGAACCCTTCTCTCCTCAGCATGCCCACCGTGGTAGCACCTGGAGAGGCACCTGAGAAGGGGGTCGCGGGGAGAGGGAGCGGGTGCACCCACAGCAGTCCCTGCACAGGACACACCCCATCAGATTCCAGTCTCCCGACTGGGACTTCCTCTGGAGAAAATATCCTGAAACAGTCACTCCCCCGACCTGCAGAGGCCTCCGCACCAGCAGACAAGCCCGGACCAATGAGTAGAAGGGCATCCAGGGTGGGCTCTTGAGGTCCAGCCCCTGCATTATCCCTGGACCTCCCTGCCGTCCATATCTGCCCTCCCCTCCAGCCCCCGGGGTCAACAGGAGCCTCCACCGGGCTCCAGGTCCAGAGTCCCCAGCTGCTCCCTTGGCTGAGCACAGGCTGCTTCCTGACACCTTCACACCCCCACCTCGTGCTGTCACCCAACTCTTATCCTGATCTTGAATTTTTTATGGGTTTTTATCTTGTCTTGACAAGACTTCATGGTCTTTGGGGGCCCCGCTTCATCCGATACCTCTCACCGTCCCAAGCCCTGACGGCAGGCGGGCCTCCAGCTCCCCAGACCCCTCACACCCAGTCCAGCGTGCTCCTTCCCCGAGAGTGGGCCTCCCCAGCTCCTCTGCCCACTGCTGCTGGGCCCAGGCTCTCCTCCAGCCCCCTCCCAGCTCTTAGAACACTACAGCCAAGGGTGCTGGGGGTGGACCTGTCCCATTCCCCGCTCCACCAGCCTCCAGGGTCACCTGGTCCCAGAACCAAGACTCCCACTTCTTCCCACCACATTCTAGAGCTTCCTTAAGGCAATTTACCTCAACAGGTACTGAGCACTTGCTGTATGTCGTGCCCCACGGGCTCGAGGGGGCAAGGAAGTCACAGGCCTCAGGGTCACTGGCTGGCCAGCCCCATCCTTGGCTGGAGTCAGGTGGCTTCCTCCCTTCCTCCTACTCCTAAGATAGGGAAACATGATGATTCTGGGTTCCAATGCTGGCTAAACCAAGCTCTGTAACCTTGGGCAGCCTGTTTCCTCATCTTTAAAGTAGTCTGATGATAAAAGTACCATCTCATAAAATGTTGGGAGGATTAAGTGAAAACGCATGAGAAGTGGAGCGTGTGGGCCCCACCATCAGCCTTGAAAAGCTTCTGAGTTGACGGACAAAGAGTGGAAACTCACTCGGAGAGTGCTGGGAACAGAGCCCAGAGGTGTCCTGCTCTGAACCCGGCGATGCACCTGGGAGAGCACCTCAGGTGAAGGCCACAAAGCTTCTCCAAGCCCGGTGGCCAGCACCCAGGCCTTCCTTCTCAGGTGACACTCTCTCTCCAGTGTCTCTCTCGGGGTAACCAGGGTCCCCAGTCACCTTGCTCCCTCCTGGCAACAGCTTCCTGAACCAACCCAGCTGGAGCAGTGACAGTACCAAGTGGTTTCAGAGACACTGGCGGGGGTCTCAGAAGCCTGTCCCTTGCGGGGCTGTGACCCTGTGGGCCTCACGGCTGGGAAGACAGAGCTGGCTCCGAGAACTGCATCCCTTCCCTCTCCCCTCCTCATCCTCCAGGACCCCTCGATCAAGCCCACCTCTGGACGCCACCCTGACTACCCCAGCTCACAGTGAGCCTGTCCCTCAGAACACCCACAGAAGCTGCTCACTGGGCCCCTCAGCCTCTGTCCCCTGCCACCTGGGATGACCAACTCCTCCCGCACAGAAGCATAACCACAAAGCAGAGACTGCAAATGCTCATTAGGGGCCATGTCAGGACCACAGTGTATTTCGTTTGGTCTGTCCGGTATTTTTTAAATATTCAAGCCAATTTTATAAACCAAAAGATTTCGCGTAAAAATCCACATTTCTGATTTTCTTGAAAGACTGTGAGATCCAGCAATATTGGCCTGCCTCCCAACATTACAAGCGTCAGCTAGAGCTAAGCAGGGCTGATCCCTTCAGACAGGGCACGTGATCACCAGTTCTCCACAGACCCCAGTGCTCCCTAATGTCTCCCCACGGCCTACAGCCATCACTCTCACGCGGCTCCACTCACTCACATGTTACCGGCCTGGCCCTCACAGACATCTGCGTTTGAGACCCCCTCGCTACAAGAAAGAAACTGTAGATGGTCTATGACCACAAAAATGAGGAGTGGCCCTAAGAACTTGGAAATCAAGAACAAGGACTGTCCCCTGGGAGTTACAATGTGAAATCAGTACATGACAGTCCAAAATTGAAATATGCAAAGTCACTGCAAAGAGGGAGGTTTCCAGACCAGCAGGACACTACCCTAACCTGGCTGAAGACAGGCCACAGAGCTATTATAGGGAGACTGTGTCACTCTGCAGGGATTGGGCTGCACTGGAAACAAAGAAAATAGTCAAGCACAGAAGGCAGTGTACCCCCAAACTCTGTCCAGGGAAAGGGGTGCCCCTCCTGGGTGTCTTGAGGGGGGTCCAGGTAAAAGGACAGGGCTGTCCCACTGCTCCCTGTGATGCCTCCACCACACTCCAGCTCAGCCCTGAAGTGGTCTGAGGGGCTGCCTCCTTCCTCAGCTAAACTACAAGCTCTTAGAGGCCGAGGACGTGTCTGCTCTGCCCCTTGTGCCCTGGGAGCCAGACCTGAGCCCACTGTAGACTTTCAGTTAATCATTGAGTATTTGATGCTGGATTCCCAGAAATTAGAAAATGGACAGCAGGTAACTGATGCTCTGTCCCCTTGGTATTAACAGACAGGCAGGCGCTGGCTGCCGGTAGGCAGAGACGGGTGGCACGTTAGCAGCGGAATCAGCTAGTACAGTAGGCTGGGGGTGGACCCCTGTTTGGCTGAGTAGCCTGCATGTATCACACACAATGCTTGAGGCCCACAGGACAGCAACCACAGGAATCTCGAACTTGACCCAGTGCCCAGGCTCTTATCACTCTCCCTGCATTCCTCCAGGAACCACAGGCAGAACTGAACAGCAAGAGCCCGGGAGTGTAAAACCACGGAAAATGGAAGACCAGACCCCTGATTCCTGGAGTGGCCTCCAGGTCCAGAGCCAGCACACCCATGCTGCCCCTGCCTTTGTCTGGAGGACGCCAAGAGGGCTGCTCCTGCTCAGGGCCAGCTGCCTTTGACCTTTATTGAAGCAGGAAGGCAAACCATCAATACTGTATTCCCCACAGATCGCTGGTTTCCAAACTACTTTCCTCTAATACCATACGTATTTTTCAAATTAAATTATACACGGCTGCCCAGCTGCCCCCATATAGAAAAGATAACAGTCAGCATTTATTGAGCATTTACTATGTGCCAAACCCTGTGTTAAATGCTTGTCATATATTACTTTAATCCTCAAGACAATCCTATAATGTAGGCACCTTTTTGTCCCCACTGTACAAATTAGGAAACCGAGGCAGACAGGAATTGCCCAAGGTCATCTGGTAAGAGGCTGGCTGAGTCAGGACTTGAACCCAAACAGAGGGGCTCCAAGATACGGTTACTCTGATAAAACAGAAGCCAGGAGCCCAGAACTCCACCCACTCAACGTTCCCATCCTTGCCCAACATCCCCCATGAGCTGCTGTTCCCCACGGTCACTTCTGAAGTGGGCCCTGAACTGCTCCAGGTCAAGGCTTTGTGCCTTTCACAGGATAAGAGAGTAAGCTACCATCAGATATGAACTATTGAATCAGATGTGACATTATCTGTCCAGGCTTGGGAGGGGGGCTCTGGGCCTCCTGCCCTTGGGTCTGCACAGCCCAGCACCACCCTGCCAGTCGCCTCTCAATCACCCTGTGTATGAGGGAGACAGGTGTGTGTCACCACCTCCCTCTTACACGTGGGGACCCTGAAGCAATGTGCCTGTGGCTTAGCGACAGGAGAGACTGCAACCCAGGCGTCCTGACTCCAGCCCCGGGCGTCTCCCCAGGACCAGCAGCAGCTCAGAGTCCCACTGCTTTGTGGCACGAGCCAATAAATCACTGACTGTTCCCAGCTTGTGCTGTGATGGGGCAGAAGCTCTGAGGGATGAAGAGGAAAGGGACTGGACGGAAGGGATGGAAGTCCTACGTGCTACAGGGACTTCTTCTGGAGAGAGGGGGCGGGAAAGCCAAGCTCTGCAGACCACAGACATCTGCTGGCTACGGCTGTTACCTTGTAGAACACGGAGCCCAACTACTGAGATCTCGGCCATGACAGCCGCACCAGAGATGAGGGCTGCTGGCCACGGCCATGTTGAAGGCTCAGGTACAGTAGTTTTCCTGGGGTTGGTTTCCCCCAAGTGTTTCTCTCTGGGACATGTTGAGGTCACATAATTAGGGAAATAGGCAGCCAGAAAATCTGACCTCCAGATCACTCCCATTGGAACCCACTAGAGTGTGTGTTCTTGCGGACGTGATCATTTTGTCTCTCCCATCAATATACTTCCAGGGCCTGGCACAAAGTAGGATTCCACAGAAGATGGAAGGAAGGACTGTGGGCTCCCGGTGGGAGGGCTTCTGTGACCTAGGAGCTCGCCCTGGGGGCTAGAGTGGGGCAGCTGCAGCAAGGACTCTCAGACGCAGCCAGATGCCTTGCAGAGAGAAGAGAGAACCCACTTGGTGGCAGATCACAGATGGCTGATCTTATTAGGCCATCACAGTCATTGGGCTCTATTTCCCATTATCCCTGCAGTTCATTTCCCTCACTAGAGTGTGGTAGCGGCAGATCACCTCTTTACGGGCACACAGCAGGAGCAGTCTGTAGCCAGTTACAGCCACAGGGAGCAGGCTGAGTGGTTAACTGGCAGATAATTAACTGAGAAATTCCCCACAGCCCTCTGCAAACTCTGCTGAGATGGGAGAAAGGGATATACAAAGCCAGAAAAGGGCCTCCATTGTCTCAACAGTCAATGGATTTCACTCCAGAATCCTGGGAGCTTAGAAGTAGAAAGGCCCTTACAAATCACTGAGTCAACTGTGGGTGAGGATGTGGAGAAATTAGAACCCTCATATGCTGATGGTGGGAATGAAAAATGATGCAGCTGCTTTGGACAACAGTCTGGTAGTCCCTCATATGATTACACATAGGGTTAATATAAGACCCAACAATTCTATTCCTATATATATATATATATAGGAGAAATGAAAATACATGTCCGTACAAAAACTTGTACGTAAATGTTTTTATTATTATTTTATTTATTTATTTATTTTTAACTTTTGGCTGCGTTGGGTCTTCATTGCTGCATGCAGGTTTTCTCTAGTTGCGGGGAGCGGGGTCTACTCTTCGTTGCGGTGTACGGGCTTCTCATTGCGGTGGCTTCTCTTGTTACGGAGCATGGGCTCTAGGCACATGGGCTTCAGTAGTTGTGGCACGCGGGCTCAGTAGCTGTGGCTGGCGGGCTCTAGAGTGCAGGCTCAGTAGTTGTGGAGCATGGGCTTAGTTGCTCTGCGGCATGTGGGATATTCCTGGACCAGGGCTCGAACCCGTGTCACCTGCATTGTCAGGCGGATTCTTAACCACTGTGCCACCAGGGAAGTCTAGTAGTATTACTAATAATAACAAAAACATGGAAACAACCCAAATGTCTGACAACTGATGAATAGATAAACAAAATGTGGTATATTCAGGCAATGGAATATTATTCGGTCATAAAAAATAATGAAGTCCTGATACATGCTACAGTGTGGATGAACCTTAAAAAAATTGTGCTAAGTGAAAGTCACAAAAGACCATGGATGACACAATTCCATTCTTACGAAATGTGCAGAATATGGAAATCTATAGGGACAGAAAGTAGGTTAGTGGGTGATTAGGGTACCCACTAATGTGCGGGTGAGGGGATGGAATAGGTGGGCAGGAGGGCAATAGTTAAAGGGTATGGGTTTCTTACTGAGGTGATGAAAGTGTTCTAAAATTGACTGTGGTTGCCCATATCTGTGATTATACTGAGAAGCATTTAATTGTAGACTTTAAATAGGTGAACTGTATGGTATGTGAATTATATCTCAATAAAGTCGCTTAAAAAACTAGTGTATTTACACAAGTTGGTCCCAAGATAATTGCCTTGGGTTCAAATCTCTGGCTGAGTAGCTTAGAGACCTACCCAGAGGAAACTATAGTTGTGAGAATCAACTAAGACTATAAGTGAATAAAAGAATATCAACAAAAAGCCTAAAAAACTGAGTCCAGATTCCCCCTAAATCTGACAGAAATGTTTGCAGCTTCCCTAGAAGGGATTCTGCTGCTTCACCAAAGATAGACTGCATTTCCTGCAGCTCCATCCATCCATCCATCCATCCATCCATTCCATCCACCCACTCACCCATCCATCCATCCATCCACCCACCCATCCCTTCATCCATTTATTCATCCATTCATCCATTTATCTGTCCATCCATCCATCCCTCCATCCATTTATTCATCCATTCATCCATTTATCCATCCATCTATCCATCCATCCATCCAACCATCCAATCATCCATCCATCCATCCCTCCCTCCATTTATCTATCCATCCATCCTTCCATCCATCCATTCATTTAATAAGTACCTACTCAAGTTTGATTTTAGGTGTTAGGAACAAACAGGAAAGTAACCAGGCAATTGATATCATGAGTTAAGTGTTGTGGGCCGCAGAGGCGCAGCACCAACACATGGGACGGATGTTATTTTTATTAGTTTGTTCTAACTGACCAAAAAATGCAAATAAAACTACTAGATATTAAAACTAGGAGAAACCTTAGAAAGCCAAGTCATCAATTCTAAGACCCACCATTATTTTATGAGCCACAAAGAAAAGAAAAAATGCTGCCAATTAAACTATGACATAATGCCTTACTGACAAGCCTGCATGCAGACAAGTTGGTCACACGAGCCTCACATAGCTTTGAGGTGGTTTCATCTCTTCTGAGGGATTTGGGAATTTCTCCTGCCTTTGGTGGCATGCATGAGACTGATAGTTCCTGTTGTTTTACAAGAAAGTATGAAATTGCAGTTCTTCCCCCAACAACAAATATTTGCTTTTCTAATATCAAATCAATGCCCCACTACTGCTTCCATGTCCCTCTGTGTACACAGTAACATTTGGTGTCAATAATAAATTATAGTGAGATCTTTTGGAACACATTCTGAGTGCCAATCCACTTAACAGGTGGATGACCAACGACACATCCAATTCAGCTGAGGTCATGACAGTCTGAACAGCAGGACCACATTCACGCCTGCTCAGGCAATGACAGCTATGCCATGTGACACACCTGCCATGTGGCTAGCAGCCATCAATAGTAAGATGCACCCTGATTTCAGAGATATTAACATGTGGGGGGAAAATCATGTCTCCTAGAAGCAATGAAATGGTCAACTCGTTCCCTCATATTACAGATCAGGAAACACAAGCACAGAGCCGTGACGTGACACATCCCAAATCATGGAGCCAGGACTAAAACCCTTATTAGTTGAGATTTGTGCCAATGTGTTTCCTTTTTACTCCCTCAGGCCACCTCCAGGAGACTGCCATCTCTAAGCTTCTCTTACATTTTCTCGCTTAAAAAAAAACCAAAACATGCAACTAGAGATTATCATACTAAGGGAAGTCAGAAAGAGAAAGACAAATACCATATGATGTCACTTATATGTGCAATCTAAAATATGGCACAAATGAACCTACCTACAAAACAGAAACAGACACATAGACATAGAGAACAGACTTGTGGTTGCCAAGGTGGAGGGGGGAGAGAGAGGGATGGACTGGGAGTTTGGGGTTGGTAGATGCAAACTATTACATTTAGAATGGATAAACAACAAGGTCCTAATGTATAGTACAGGGAACTATATTCAATATCCTGTGATAAACCATAATGGAAAAGAATGTAAATATATATATATGTGTGTGTGTACAACTGAGTCACTTTCCTGTACAGCAGAGACTGGCACAACATTGTAAATCAACTCTACTTCAATAAAAAACAACAACAATGAAAAAAAAAAGAAAACAATCTTTTAGAGCATACCCAACAATAAGATGAACATATCTGTACAAACAGTCATAGTCCTACAAGCCCATGAAGATGGGCTCATTCCAATGCCATCTAAGGGACCATGTTAAACGTGCATGTAGGCGAAGAAGGACCATTAATTTATAGCTGCCAGGAGACCGCATTTCCACTCCCCACAGGCTGGTCCCCAGGCTGCCATCCAAAAATATTGTGCCATGTTTATAAATGAAGGTGGCCAGGTGTTTTTCTCAGAGTTACACACTCTCCCTATGGGTGGGGGCCCCGGGAAGACAGCCTCTCCATCAGATCGCCTGTAAGAGTCTAGAAACGCCCTTGCTGAGCCTGATGTGAGAAATCACTATGTCTATTGCATGCAGACAGAATATCCAGAGTTCAGGAAACTGCTAAATTGATTCTCAATATCTAAACATGCTGCTCGCATCCTGGCAGTATATCTGTCTTACAGGGTACTGGATCAAGATGGGGAAAAACACATTTTTCTTTTGTGAGCCTGGGATTGCAGAGCTGGCCCTTTGACATGAACACAGATTAACACGATCAAGTCCTCTTTGCTTCAACAAAAAAGTCCTTTTTCTTTTCCTATAGCTGGATAAACAACAGGCTTAAAGCCTTCAAGGTGAGGATAGATCCATTTAAACAGAGCTGAGATATGCTTCCCCGAGTGGAAGACTGAAGCCTGAAAACTGAACCAGATATGGGCCTGCCCAACAAGGATGAGGACAGCGGCCGGTGGAAACAGCCAGTCTACGCGGCTGAGAGCAAGGACGGCACTGCTCGGATTTCAGCAAGAGTCACAGCCTCACCAGGGACACCAGTGTAAAGTGGAACTAACATGAGATAAGCTGCCTTGGGACTGATGTAACAGGAGGCCACTCAGGGCTGGAATACTGGGGAAAAATGAAAGAACTAGTTACGGTGCAAAAGGTAACGAAGAATTTGTCCATCATCCAGCACTATCCAAGGGAGAAAAAAGTATCCAACATTCCAATCTATTTGTAGTGCCAAGCCAGGAACACAGCTGCGGACATTGAGCTGTCAGAGCTCAAAAGGAATATCCATTCAGGTCACCCCTGTGCCCTTTATTCTGGCTCTACCCTTGACTCAAAGCACAACAAACACCTGCCATTTCCTCAGCGCTTGCCAGGCGCCGTGCTAGAACCCGGGTACCAGGTGAGACGTGGCTTCTGCCCTGAGGATCCACCAGGGTGGCAGGCAGAAGATGGTACATAGTAGGAATTCCTGTCAGGAGCCACAAAGACACCGGTACAAAGGCACACACGGGCGTCAGCACAGAGTAACTGGTGAACAAACACATTGCACGACCTCCAGGAAGGTACTGAACCCTTGGAGCCTCAGTCTCCCCAGCAGATAAAAACCCCAACTTGACAGGGCAGTTGAGAGGATTATATAAAAATATATAAAATTAGCACAGTCCCAGGCAGACAGTAGGCAATCAATATATGATGTGTATATTGATGTGCTTATTTCAGAATCAAACATGCACTAGAGGCTCAATAAACAATGGCGATTAATAATTTGGGTGATCATTTCACAATATATACAAGTATTGAATCATTATGTTGTACACCTGAAACTAACATAATGTTATATGTCAATTATTCCTCAATAAGAACAAACAAACAAAAAAACCCAACAAAGCAAAACAAAAATAATGATAATTTGTCCGGGAGAGAAGGTCAGGGAGCACCTACATTGAGTGACCCTGGAGGAGGACGGGAGGTCTGCTGGGTGGGGGAGGGGAGAGGCCCCAAGGGCAGGGACCGCATCACCGAGGCACCACCAAGCCTGTGTGCTATCCCGTGAGGGCTTGACCTCCTCTAGGGCCAGGGCCACGCCGCTCTCGATCGATCTCACGATGATCACAGCAGCCAGCACAGGCAGCTGGGCACAGCACAACTTGCTGCATAAAACAGCTCCCAAATCCTCATTCCAACCCGCCGGGCAGAAGGGGTTGAGGAGTAGGGGCTGGCCTTTGCCCCCATGTACAGTCATGGAGGCAGGGACAGGAAACCAGCTCTTCTTCCCAGGCCTTCAGGCCATATGACCACCATGCTGGGCCCAAACGGGCGTATCAACTCAACTAAGGTGACCCTCACAGTAGGGCCTTCAGAGAAGCTGTCCCAGCCTGGGAGCACTTGCTGGGTCCCATCGCCTCTAGCCGGCATCCCTTCCCTCCCCTGCTCTGCCTGGCAGTGGGAACCCCCGTGTGCGGGCCCAGAGGGAAGATGTGGGTCAGGACCTATGACCCCAACAGCAGCCCGGGTCACCACTGGCTGAAAGAGTGCAAGACCCCACTTTCCCAATTCATCCTCATGAGTGGTGCTGAGCCACTAGGATGAAGAGTGTGAGCAATAAATGAGATTATCCGTGCAAAGTGCCCAGACCGTGGAGCTGTCACAGGTGAGACAGTAACTACCAACCGGTTGAACCTGAACCCAGGTGTGCGTATCAGCACAGCCGCTCGCTCAGCCCAGGCATCGCACACTCATCTACAGCATCCGTGCTGCTTCCCTGCTGGTCCCAGCTCCCCGCCGCCCACGAGCTCCCAAATAGCAGCTGCTAGTGACAGCGCACACCTATTGTGTGCCAGACACCCTTCTAAGTGCACTTCACGTTTTACTGCATTTAGTGCTCACTCCCACAGATGCTGTTACCGTGTCCATTTGACAGTGAGGGAAACAGATCCAGGGTATTATTGGACGCATTGGTTGTCAACGTGGTGAGCGGCCCTCTTCTGGCCTCACATACTCAAAGTGGACTGGCCACTTTGTGGGTATCACAGGCTGGAAAGCTTTGGGGAACACTATGCTGGCTCAGGAACCACCCCCGCAATGAAAGGCTGTGAGAAGGGGCCAGGGCACCCACTTCTCAGAGCCATCACCACGCTGAGGGTCTCATCCGTCTGCCCAGGACACAGGCGCTGCCCAGCCTCCCGATAATGGGTGTACCTGGCACTGCCCAGACTCTAGAAGGAGGAGGGTCTCCTAATTCCCTTAGGAACTAGCCAGGTGCCCTGCTGACCTGGGCAGTGCAGAGGCCTGGCTGAGCAGGAAAGGAGCTGGCGTGGAGGGGAACAGACTGCTGGGCGCTGAGATGCCGTCATACCCAGCAACAGAGACGGTTCCACTGGGGCTGCCGCCCCATGGACTTCTTGCCCCCAGGAATTTGTGAAGGGCTGTAGCAACATAGGAGTGTTCATGTTGCCATGTTATGGAGGAAAAAAAACACATTTTTATGTACGCTAGGATCTCAATCACATGAAAATGCACAGAAAAATGACTGCAAACAACAAATATCCTAAAACATCTCTCAGAGGCAGAATTAGGACTACCCTTTCTGTATTTTCCTCTTTTTTTTCAAAAATAAGCTTTTGGTCTTTTTATAAGTAAGAAGAAACAAACTTTGGTTTAAGAGAAAAAAAAAGTTGGCTGCGGGGTCCCTCCGGCCTGTTGATCACCAGGTTAGAACGCTGGCTGGGTGGAGCCTCTGCCAACCCAGACTCAGGCGGCTGGTCACGCGCCAGGCCAGCAGAGCCCTCTGCTAACACCCCTCCGGCAGGGACACTGCCTTATTTGCAAGGCCTTTCCACAGCCATGAGCTGTCTGGCACAGAGGTCATTTTCTTCTCTGGCAATGCACGAGGGCCCCTGCTGGGTGGACAGCGTGCTGTCCATCTGTCACCCTGTGCGTCACCGCTTAATCTAGAAATCTGCTGACCTCGTGCAGAGCCAGAGGTGGGAAATGGCAGCATCACTGGGGGTGTTCCCCACCACCCGCCCCCGTCCCTGGGAAGAAGGCTGGGGGTTGGAGGTGGGGACCAAGAAATAATCCCCATAAAGCCCTTGTAACTCCTGTCGAATGCTTTGATACAGTCAATAAATGCCACTGTTTTCATTATTGGCGCTACTATCCTCGTTCTTGCTCTGGGTTCCATGATTACACAAACCTCCTGGCAGTAGATTCTTCTGCTGGCAAAATACCAAAGGGAAATATGTTCTCAAGTTCTGATTTTAACATTTTAAATGCACTGAGATGGCACATGCCATGACCTTACTCCCAGCTCCCCTGCTGCCCTGTGGGCTCCCTCGTCTACCTCTGCATATGGTGTGGAGGGCGGGCAGGCCCCAGGCATTTCTGAGCACGTCAGACGGTGCCATGTCAGCCTCGGCACTGAGAGGTGCCCACCACACCTTCCCCCACCTTGCTAATGACATCACACTTCTAACTTCCTTCACACCAAGGCCTCTGCAGCCTTCTTAAACATGAATGAGCAGAATTTCACAGACTAAATTGTATGGTTTTCATTTGTTCTCTTGTGACTTATTAAGACAACCAAGGTATGAAAAATACTTGTGGTTGCCAAGCAGGAGAAATCTGGAAACGCGGTAAGACCCCAGAACCACCTGCCAATTCCCCAGTCACCTCAGCCGGGGTTTCCCTGCACCCCATGCTACTTGCCTACCATTTAACAGCCTGGAGCTTGGTGCGTGGCCAGTGGAGGTCTAAGGAATTCGGCTGCAGGGTCCAGGGCCAGACGGTGGGCTAGAAAAGCTGAAGCAATGGAATAGAGGGTACAGGGACCCCATCATGGGCCCAGCTGGAGGTAGCGGTCTGTCTGTTGCATTGGTCGTTGGGTCTCCTCATCAGAAACTGCCCAAGTTCACAGGTTCAAGAAGAGAGAGGCCAGCAAGGCCCTCCTTTAGACCAGGGGGCTGAATCTACATTCCAGGACACAGGCCGCATCCTTGACTTATTCCTGTCCAGACAAAGCCTACGCACCCCTCAAGACCCTTCTCCCCAGGACTGGTTTCCTGGTGAGTTATCTGTTGACTGGTCAATTATCCACTCACATGTCTGTTTCCTCTTGGATGTTGTGGGTCCCTCACCTCTTTTTCTTCCTCCTTTCCTATTGTCTTATAGAGAGCAAGTGAGCAGCAAATGGATGTTCAGTGAATGAGGGAGGGAATGAATGAATAAAATCGGCCAGTCGACATATACATTAAACTACTTCATTCAATGCTTCATCCCACATTGAACTTGCACTTCATCCTTCAACGCTTGACCTTGTTCCACTCACACCGCCCCCTCAGAAGATCAGGAACTGGAAACAGGGCCCACACGACACACGGAAACCCAAAAACCTGGTTTTACCACCTTCAGGTTGTGGAGCTATGAGAGTGGCAGACACTTCTAGTTGAACCTGTAATATCTAGTCTCTCCTTCCTTACTAACAAAACCCTTATAACATTGAGGGAGACAATGTGTCCAGATAAAAACTACATTTCCCAGCCTCCCTCACAGATAGTAGCAGCCAATGAGATGTAAAATAAAGTTAATGGGTGGGAAACCCTTTAAAGGGACTGACTGAGCCGGCACATGAATTTTGTCCTTTCCACTTTCTCCTCCTTGTGTAGAATGTGGGCATGATGTCTGGAGCTCCCGCAGCTCTCTTAGACTATGAGGCAACTTTGAGGCTAGTAAGTAGCCACCCATTAAGCATGGCAAAGCAGAAAGACAGAAAGACCCTAGGCCCCTGATGGCTACAGAGCCCCCACACCAGTCCTGGGTTCCTGCCTCCAGAGTCCTTTTCCATGGGAGAAAAAAAAAAATCTCTGTGTTGTTTAAACCACTGTTACTTAGGTTTCCTGTTATAGGCTGCTGTGGTAAGGAACTCTTTAAGATGGGCTTCAGTGACCCCTGCCTCCTGCTTTCCATGCCCTGTGTAATCTCCTCTCTTGAGTGTAGGCTGGATCTAGAGACTACCTTCGAACAAATAGAATATGGTAAAATGATAAGATGTCACTTCTGTAATCAGTTTACAAAAGACTGACTTCTGTCTTGCTGACTCTCCATTGCCTTGTCGGCTCGCACACTCTGATGAAGCAAGCTGCCATGCTGGAGAGGCCCACGTGGCCAGGAACTGTGGGCAACCTCTGGCCAACAGCCAGTGAGGAGCTGAGGCCTCAGCCCAGTAGCGCCAAGGAACTGAACCTCAGCAACAACTGTACCAGCGAGCTAGGAAGCAGATACTCCCGCAGTCGACCACAGCCTCAGTCAACACCTCTTCTGCAGCCTTGGGAGAGACCCTGGAAGCAGAGTGTCCAGCCAGGCTGAGCCCAGACTCCAACCAGCACAAAGCAGGAGATAAATGTGTGCTGTTTGGGGGATAATTTGTTATGCAGCAGTAGAGAACTGACACAGCTGCCACTCCTGATTCTAACTAAAATCCTGGGCAGGACCCTCCCCTCCTTTGGCTTTCATCCCCTTGTCAGTAAAATGAGAGCATTGGGGCTTCCCTGGTGGTGCAGTGGTTGAGAATCTGCCTGTCAATGCAAGGGGCACGGGTTCGAGCCCTGCTCTGGGAAGATCCCACATGCCGCGGAGCAACTAAGCCCGTGAGCCACAATTACTGAGCCTGCGCGCCTGGAGCCTGTGCTCCGCAACAAGAGAGGCCGCAATAGTGAGAGGCCCGCGCACCACGATGAAGAGTGGCCCCCACTTGCCGCAACTAGAGAAAGCCCTGGCACAGAAATGAAGACCCAACACAGCCATAAATAAATAAATAAATACAATTAAAAAAAAAAATAAAGAGAGCATTGGACTGGGGGATCTCGAAGGCAGGCGCCTACCATTTTAAAATTCCGGAATCCTGGGCTTCCCTGGTGGCGCAGTGGTTAAGAATCCTCCTGCCAATGCAGAGGACACAGGTTCAAGCCCTGATCCGGGAAGATCCCACATGCCAAGGAGCAACTAAGCCCGTGCACCACAACTACTGAGCCTGCGCTCTAGAGCCCACGAGCCACAACTACTGAAGCCCGCACGCCTAGAGCCCGTGCTCCGCAACAAAGAGAAGCCACCACAGTGAGAAGCCTGAGCACTGCAACGAAGAGTAGCCCCGGCTCACCACAGCTAGAGAAAGCCTGCACAGCAACGAAGACCCAACTCAGCCAAAATTAAATAAATAAACAAATTTATAAAAAAAAAAAGAAAAAGAAAACAGGGTCTTTGCAGATGTAGTTAGTTAAGAGGTTATACTGGTCTCCTTATAAAAAGGGGGAATTTGCACACACAGACACACACACAGGGAGAATGCCAAGTGGAGATGAAGGCAGAGACTGGGTGATGCATCTACAAGCCAAGAAATGCCAAAGATTGCCAGGAAACCACCACAAGCTAGAGGAGAGACATGGGACAGAACCTCCCTCACAGCCCTCAAAAGGAATCAACCCTGCTGACACCTTGATCTTGGACTTCCAGCCTTTAGAACTGTGAAAGAATAAATCTCTGCTGTTTAAACCACTTAGTCTGTGGTACTTTGTTAAAGCAGTCTTAGCAGACTAATACATATCTGTACATAACACACCTGCACACACGCACGCGCACACGCACACACACACACTCACCCTGGCAATACATTTTGTGCATTACAAAAACATAACCCAAATAGAAATTAAAAGATGAAAAAATAAATATACATAAGAGTTCTAATACTTTCTTCAGGTGGGTCCTTAGGCACCCCACCTTGGAGCCCATTAGTTTCAGGTGGCAACGTTGGCACTAACCACCGATTTCCCCCCAAGTCCTTGCAATCTGGAATCCATGATTCTGACCTCGCGCCTCAGCTCCCTAATTGTTTTCTTGCTGAACTTGATGTGTTGGTAAGGACTGTGCTGGGCAGGGTCTGGGTGAGGGCCGGCCCGCTGACTTCCCATGTGTGCTGGGGTCTGCTGCGGCCTGCGGAGTGCACCAGGTGAGGAGGGGCCCAGGAGCGCGTTCCTTAGATCGCTCTCCTCTTCCCCATCCATCAAAAATAAACCCTGGGCTTCCCTGGTGGCGCAGTGGTTGAGAGTCTGCCTGCCGATGCAGGGGACACGGGTTCGAGCCCTGGTCTGGGAAGATCCCACATGCCGCGGAGCAACTGGGCCCGTGAGCCACAACTACTGAGCCTGCGCGTCTGGAGCCTGTGCTCCGCAACAAGAGAGGCCGCGATAGTGAGAGGCCTGCGCACTGCGATGAAGAGTGGCCCCCGCTCGCCGCAACTGGAGAAAGCTCTCGCACAGAAACGAAGACCCAACACAGTCAAAAATAAATAAATAAATAAATAAAAATTAAAAAGAAAAAAACTAAACCCTGAGGGGACGCGGATGGAGCCAACTTCAGGGCAGGGTGGGGATGTCTATCTGTTGTGCGTGCCAGGATTTCTGGCTCGTTGCCCTTTGCAGCAAGGTCACAGGAGTGCACGTGGTGTCTCCAGGTGTGGAGGGCAGGCGCAGCCCGGGATGGAGGGAGGCGGGGAGGGAGGGGTGGAGAGAGGCAGCCAGGGAATGTGTGCACGCTCATTCCAGAAACCCCGCCTGGCCTTGCTCAGCCGCCTGGCGTCCACATGCAGCTGCCATAAATGCCGGTCCCCACACAGGGGGAGCTGTGGCCTCTGCCAGCCTCACCCCAGCAGCTTGGCCAGCTGACAGACCCCAAGGACCCCTCCTCACGCCCCCAACAGCTGTGGAACCCAAGCAAGCGAGCCTGGCTGCGTAATTCATGGGGCCCCCAGGGAAAAGAAGAATGCAAGCAGAGCCTCTTGCTCAAAATAAGGATTTCAGAACAGCGACAGCCCAGGGATCAGCGAGCATTAACTCTTCTGAGTGTAGGGCCCTGTGTCAGAGCAGAGGGACACCCATGAAGCCAGACCGCCTGCTGATGAAAGAGGCCAGTCTGCAGCCTCGATGCTCCACACACCAGAGCTGCCAAATTAACTCTCCCCTTCCCTGCCACACATCCCAGGAGTCGGGGAGGTGGGACGGTGTGGGAGAAGGGGTAAGGTCCTGTTCCAGGAGGCCCCCGTGTGCAGGAGAGGTACTCGCCTCTTTCGTCTGTGGCATCTGGTTGATGGAAAAGAGTCCCCTAAATAAGTTTTTACAGTAGATAACTGAATGCAGTTACTCAGAAGAAACAATGTGAATGACAATCTAGCATCCCTCGGTCTGGCCCCAGCCCCAGAGGAGGCAAAGGCATGTTCTCCCCTTGGCTTATCGCCTGTGTCGGTCACCTGCCTGTTTTAGGCCCCTTTTCTACACCTTCAGAACAGAACAATATCTTTGCCCACCTTTACTTTTTTCTAACCTCCCAGGGTTGTCAAGAACATAAATACCAGGTCTAAAATCCAGAACTCTAGACACATATTATTAATACCAATAACGATGACAATAAAGATAATTTTGCTTTGATTGAGTCCTTTCCCACGCACGACAAACTTGCCCTTTTCTGCCAAGTCTTCTCCGGAGAATGCCAGAGTCTGGCTGAAATCTCTGCTCCCCGTAAGCACCCTATCGCAGGGCTTCCTGTGCATACTGACCTGAGGGAAGCCCTCCTGCGGCCTCCTGAACGCTGAGAGGTGCCACGCTCCCGCCGGACACACAGTACCCCAGTCTCTCTGGCCGCTGAGGATTCCCAGGGGGACGAGGACAGGAGAAAACTTTATCGGGCTCGTTACAAAAATGTGCTGGCTCATCTGGAGGCAGGATATGGGCTGCAGGCAGAGTGGAGTCTGCCAGCCTGGATGGGCCCCACCTGCTTCCGGGCCTCCCAGCTCCCAGCTGCCCACCATTCCCTGCTCCCATGGCAGCCAGCCCCTCCAGGATGAGATGACGCCCCCAAAGTTTTGCAATGACTCCCTTTGTTCCTCTACCCCTGGGGCCCCAGGAGCCAAAAGCAGCCTGTGACTGTCAGGCTTGGCTGCTGCTCAGCTGATGAGAGCGATTAGTACCAGCCACTCCCTGCTAATTGCTGTCCTCAGCAGTGCCAGGTCCACTCCTCCGGAGCCCTCTGCCGGCACACAGCCTCCGACTGTTAACAGTGACAGGAGTTGCGTGTCATGGGAACTACAGTGTCCGCGCTGTGAGGCCAACTCGTGCCAGTTATTAATCCATTTACCCAGCCGTCGAGGCCCGTGGCTTCTCCGCTGAGTCTGAACCATTCGGGCAATGCCAGGCAGAGCTATTTCCCAACTACCCCTGGGAAGTAAGGTGCCTCACAGGTGGAGAGCTTCACACTAGCTTATTCACTGGTATCCAGGAGAAATGGGGCGAAGGAGAAAACCTTGCTCCTGAAACCCACAGATACTACCAGTGTGTTTCAGTGGGAAGAACACAGCGCCATCCAAAGGGCTGCTGGGTCACTCTCCTGCTCTGCTATCAACTTCTGCATCTGTAAAGTGGGGTTAATAGCCCTGCCTACCTTCCCACAGTTGCTGTGAGGATCAACTGAGACAACGAACATGGTAATAACCACGTGAGGGGCTATTGAGAGCTAAGCCTTTAAATGCACTCTGTCCAATCCTCTCTCTAGTCTGTAAGATGGTTCCCATCTTACAGATGAGGAAACTGAGGCCCAGGAAGGTCCAGACACGATGGCCACAAGCGGGTAAGGGCACATGGACACGGGGCCATGGGACTGCCGTCATGGTGCCGAGCTCTTCCTGATGCTGAAATGATCCCCTTCCATGTGTCCTGCTCAGAGATTCAGGCCAGGCTAGTTGGTGCCTGCAGGCAGCCATTGCCTGGAGCAGCGGGCACCGCACCCGAGGGTGGTCTACCTACAGACTGTTGGGACGCATGAGGTGGCTTAGTGGGAGGACCCTGCCCTGGAAGGGCGAGGGTAGTTAGCGAGGCCACTGGACAGGCTCCTGAGCAGGTCTGGACTGTACAGCACAGGATGGGTGGCCAGTCCACGGACAAGGGAGAGAGGGCAGGCACCAGACAGGAGCTGAGATGTCTGAGAGCTGGTCCCAGGACTTCCGCCACGTCTGAGGTCTGCCTGTTCCCACCCGCATGCACCTTATAACGTGCAGAATGCTGTATCTGTCTGACTCCAAGTCTCACTCTGTGACCACTGTTTAAGTTCCCTGGGAGAGGACTGACATTCACACTACCGTATAAATGACTAACACAAGCAGGTTTCAGTGTGTGGGGGGGGTGGTAAGCAGTGGCAGAAGCCAACTGGAACTGGGGAGTCTGAAATGGATGTCTCTCTTTTCCCAACTAGGGTGCTGCCAGCGGTGCTGGTCACTCTCTTCCCAGTCTCTGGGAAAGCTGGCACTTGGGGGCACCCCCATCCTGATGACAGCACGGTCTCCTGGGCAGCATGGGTCCAGGGAAGGAAAAAGGACTTGGATTCCAGAAAGAGCCACCCAAATCTAGTGGCTCTCCGTTAACTAACTATGTGACGTCAGGCAAGTCACCTCTCTAGGCCAGCGGGGTTTCCCGGTCAACATACAGGCAGGAAAAGGGGCAGGCCCGGCACAGATGGACGGACACTTTCGTCCCCAGCAGTGCTGCACCATAGGCCATGGCTGCCCTGGCTTGGGGCCGGTGCTCCGCCCTTTCTGGCAACCACTGTGGCCTCAGAGCAGCAGCTGGGACTGGATTCCAGACTAAATATGGAGCCCCAGCCCAGGCTTCTCCCCACCTGCGAGCCGAGGGCCCAAACCCCTGCGGCTACAGAGCATCGTGCTGCCTGCCCTCCAGCCCACGCCGAACGCTGACTCACAAACTCTGCACACGGGCAAAGGCCACACAAAGGTCAGAGGGCCAGAGCAACAATGAACTTCCAGAGCAATCAAAAAAACAGCAGCAGAAGGCACTGGCCTGTAAAGGAATACAGAAGCAAGCCTGCTAGTTTAAATAACAGACAAGAATATAAAGCAGTTTACCCCCAGAGCGTGTTCAAGTTTATTTCCCAGAGCTGAACAGTGACAAAAGTTACAAATAAAAATGATGCCTCTGTGAGGCGTCTCTCCCCTCCCCTGGGCTGAAATGTATGGTCATATCTTAAAAGGCTGCTGATAAGACTTTAGTCCTTCACCCCTCTCACACACACACACACACACACACACACACACACACATGCACACACGCACGCACGCAAAAACAAACCCACTACTGGCAAACTGTTTATTAAAGGGACAGGTCCAACAAGTAGAGTACTGACTACTGAGTTTCCAACCTAAAATACCCCAGAATGACCCGGTGTGAACCACATCTCATACCCCCTCTCTAGTACCAGAGATGGGGGACGCCTGTCACACTGCTGTTGGGTGACAGGTCCCTTGCAAGAAGACCTGCTGGCGTCTTAACACTCCCCACCCCATCGTCACTGTGACTATATTTGGAAGTAGAGTCTTTGCAGATGTAATCAAATTTGAGGTCATCCTGGCATAGGATGGGCCCTAAAGCCAATGACTCCTGTCCTTGTAAAAAGAGGGAAATTCAGACACAGGGACACACACAGGGAGAAGGCCACGTGAAGGCAGAGGCAGAGAGATTGGAGCGATGCATCTACAACCCAAGGGAGGCCAAGGACTGCCAGTCACCCACCAGAAGCTTGGAAGGGGCCAGGAAGGATCCCTCCCAGAGACTTCAGAGGAAGCATGGCCTGGCTGGCACCTAGATTTCAGACTTCCAGCTTCCAGAGCTGTGAGAGAATAAATTTCTATTGTTCTAAGCCACCCAGGTTGTGGTGATTTGTTCCAGTATCTGCAGGAAAGGAATACACACACCTATGAGAGGACCCACCACAAACCTCCAGCTGTTAGACCTGAACATGCCCCTTCCCTGGGCCTTGGTTTTCTTTTCTGTAAAGTGTAGAAAGTTGTGCCAGTCAGTCCCTTCCAGCTCTGACCTCCTACCGCAGGTTCCTTCATCTACTAAGTCTCTGGAGGATGATGGGAGGTGGTGGTGGGGAGGGCAGGGGATAGACACAGGGGAGGATGGGGAAAAGCACAGGGCGCTCTCCCACTGCCCACGCTGTGCTGAGGATGCAGAAACAGTCAGAGGGGAGCGGCCTACCTTGATAAAGGATAGGTCAAGTTCATCTTTGCAAGCTTGCATCCTACCCTACGCAAGACGGTGGTGCAGTAGAGAGAGCAAAGATTCTGGAGCGAGTCATTCATAGGACAGAGGTTTTCCTTGTCTTAGATTTGCATCAGAGTAATAACGCAAGATCGGGAAGGGGAGAGACTGGAACAGAAGGAACAGTGGAGAGAGTCCTGCAGGAGGCTAGAACAGGGACGACGTGGGCTTGAGTCAAGGTGGAGGCAGAAGAACGAAGACAAGAAGATGCAGTGAGAGCTGTGTGGGCAGCAGCCGGAGAGGTCGGTGAGCGTGTTTGTGGGGAGGGGCACGGAGAGGCAGAATGTGTGTCCCGGGTTGTGGGCTTGGGGGACTAGTTCGGTGATAAGAAGGCAGACCAGAGCAGAGGGCGTAGACAAGGATCACGAGCCGGATTTGGGAGGTGCCTGAGGTCAAAGTGACCAGGAAGCAGTCTGGTGGGCACTGCACTGGGATCAGAGGACAGGCCTGGTGTGGAGAACAGATGTGACAGTCAATGGCACTCAGGCAACAGCCAGGGCGACCCAAGGGGGCAAGAGGGCCCAGGAGGAGGGCAAGTGGAGAAGGGGCTGGGACAGGGCCCCAGGAACCCCCGTCTGATAGGCCACAGAGAACAGGTCCCTGTGGGAAAATGTGGAAGACGAAAAAGGCACGGGGTGCAGAGGCAAGTGGTCGTGGGAGCCAAAGGCAGCAGGAGTTGGGGGGAGGGGGGTCCTCGGTGGGAGAGCAAGCAACATAACAGGGCAAAGGCAGAATGGACACAGGAGGGTCCCAGTAAGTTCAGGCTCCTGTCACTGCTCCCCAGAAGGCAATGAGGTCCTTGGTGCCTTGTCCATTTCCAGGTCTCACCAAGGAGACACATAAATGGTTACTGAGGAAGGAAAGAAGGAAGAGACGCAATGAGCCATGATACTGACTTAACCACAGTTTCCCACTGTCAAATGCACACATGCTTTCTCATCAGCGACTTCACAGACCCTGAGGACACCCTTCAGTAAAACATAGAAGGGGGATTGGGGGACTTCCCTGGTGGCACAGTGGTTAAGAATCCACCTGCCAGTGCAGGGGACACCGGTTCGAGCCCTGGTCAGGGAAGATCCCACATGCCGCTGAGCAAGTAAGCCCGTGCGCCACAACTACTGAGCCTGCGCTCTAGAGCCCGCGAGCCACAACTACTGAGCCCACGTGCCACAACTACTGAAGCCCACATGCCTGGAGCCCGTGCTCCGCAACAAGAGAAGCCACCACAATGAGAAGCCCGTACATTGCAATGAAGAGTAGCCCCCGCTCACCACAACTAGAGAAAGCCCGTGTGCAGCAATGAGGAACCAACGCAGCCAAAAATTAAAAGTTAAAAAAAAAAAGAGAGAAAGAAGGGGGATTGGTTACATTGAAGTATTTCTTCTTTTGGGCAGTCAGAGCATAACTAAGGTAGAAATTTGGTGAAATGGAAAAATGTATGTACAGAACTTTCAATTGTTTTTGCTTTTACATAATCCAGACACTAAAGAAAAAATAAAGCTAAATTGTCTTACATATGTCATAATCTTTTTGTGAAAAAAAAGAAAAATATGGCTAGAACTGGACTCATAGACATTTGGAGTTGAGAACAACCTGTAAGTTTATCTAGTCACAGACTCTCATTTGACTGGTGAGAAAAGTGAGGCCCGTCAAGTGAGCTGGCTTGCCCCAAGTCACAGGTCACATCAGTAATTAGTAACTAGGTCAGGACTAGAGCCTCCTTCCTCCTTCCTGGCTTCCATTGCTGCAACACAAACCAAATCAAGGCTAATAACCTAATTCCAACTCCATTCAAAACACTGCGATGCCCACGTCTGAAGTTTGGGAAGTTCTATTATATTGATAGTAAAAAGTGTACCATTCAATGGCTTGGAGCTTTTTTTTGTTATTTTCAAAACTGCCTCAATTCAGATGCCTAACACTCAGAGTGGCTGCACAGAGTGGTGTAGGCTGTGTGGACTGTGTAAGTTGTGCAGCTGTGGTCTGGACAGGGGTGCCTGCCTGAGGAAGCCAGAACGGGCTGAAACCCACTATGTGCCACTCACCAAGCCCTACGCTTAGGAACTGAGCTGTGTCTGCAGGAGAGGGGCACTTTTCCTAACTCTCCCAAAGACCACTTTGGGGATGGGCCAGTGATGACCTGGTGCCACTCGGGAGCTAATTTAATTTGTTCCAAGCCTCCAAGTTTAGGTAGAGATGAGTACATTTTAAAATCTATAAATCAAGGCCTTAACCTATAAATGAAGACCTCTAACTAAAATTAAAGAAAAATACATCAATAGAAAAACTGAGCCAAGAGCATGAAAAGTAAATTTACAAAGGAAGAAATATAAATGGCCTATAAATTCCTGAAAAATCTTCAAGTTTACTAGTAATCAAAGAAATGCAACGGCAAATGAGATATAATTTCATACCCACCAAATCTGGAGGAGTGGAAAGGAACACCGACACCCAATGTTGGGGAAACTGGTATTCTCACACTCAGCTAATGGGGATGAAGATGGGTACCACCTGTCTTCTCTAGGGCCATTTGCCCAAATATTAAAAACCCTTTAATGTATGCATACCTAGGAATAAAAAAAAAATCAGTCAAGAAAATAACCAAAGATGTCTTTGACATTCACCTACAAGTATGTCTCTGAGGAAAATAAGAACAGAGGCCACACCCACAGGTCAGGCATCTTCCATCAAGCCATTAGCTCTTGGAGTCAGCATAGGTAACGACACCACAACACTCACAAATGAGAGTCCACCCAAAGGGAGAAATACCTGCAGGCTGTTATTGTCTTTTTCTAACTCAGCTATAGAGAGTCATGCAGTTGAGACAGGAAAAGGAAGCATGAAGGAAAGAGCATGTGAAACAGAAACAGAGCACCGCTGAGCAGTAGGAGTTCTCAGCAGCTGGTTCATCTGCTCTGAGGCGATTCTGTCCCTGGGAAGTGGAAACAACGGTCAGTGTCTCTTAGCAAAGTCCCAGGGAGCCTCTCAAGGCTGGAGCAGATTGCATCTCTTGGATGCTCCAGCCCTGCCAAGGGATGGGATGAAAATCCCACAGGTCCTTGTCCACAGCTTTGTGCCCTAAAAGTATGGCTTTGAAGAGATGGACTCTTCAAAGCAAGCCTTTGAGGATGGGCCGTCCGCCAAGTCCGCAAGGGAGCCAGTGCTGGCATCTTGCCCAGCAGGTCACCTCCCGGGGGTGTGGGTGGTGTGTGTGTCCAGGCTGTGTTACCAGGTTCCACCCAACCTCACAGAAAGCCATGGGGTCCCCTGCTGGGCCCCAGCAATGCCACACACAGGCACTCTGTGAACTCCCCCAAGGCTGGCACTGGCTGGGAGCGAGTCTGCATTACCCTAGGGTCCCAGGAGGGGGTGAGAGAAGCCCAGGCCAAGTGGGAGCTTTCTTTAAAGGTAACTTTTTATCTTAGGCATCCAAATCATTTTTGTTCTGCTCTCTATGCCTTTCTTTATTTCAACAGCAAGACAGACTTTTTTTTTGGTACGATCTTCAAATGCTATTGAAGATTGTACTCCAAGTAGATGTACCACTTTGATCCTGCAGCTCGGTCTGGCCCTGGTGCGTGAAGCTGTTTTAGGTCTGAGAAATCTGGCAACAAGTCATTCCTGCTGCTCCCTGAGCCCTGCCCCCCACACAGGCCCCACCTCTCCGAGGGAAACTGCAGAGAATACAAGACACATGGGGACCAAACGGGAGAGGCGGTCGCTGTCCCCTGAACAGGTGCCTTCCATCCTCACTAGCCTTGCTAATATGATTTTAGAACCACTGATGATCTTCCGGCATGATGGAAATGATCTTCATTTTGATCTTGGCGATGGTTACACGAATATAAACATTTGTCAAGATCCCTCAGGCTATGCACTTAAGATTCATGCATTATCCTGTATATAAATTATACTTCAGTAAAGTACTGTTACTATTAAGAGTGGGAAAAAATAATTGATGGCTACAGGAAGCATGATCTGCAAACCAAGTGGTACAGAGCCGGTTCTCGGCCTTGGAGATTGTCAGAGATGGAGGAGCTGGGAAGGAGCCGGCGGGGGGTTGGGAGCAGGTGGGCCTGCACTGAAAGTCACCAGAGTGGGATCAGGTCTCAACCCCACCCCAGACGCGCCTGGGCAAGTCACCATCCCTCTCTTGGTCTCTGTTTCCTTATTTATAAATTGAAGAAATGGGCTAGTTCCATAAAAAAATACAGATTCTTGGGCTTTGTCTTGCCTCCTGAGTCACATACAATGTGAGTCCGGGGAACAGGAATCTGCATTTTGATAAGCTCCTTGGGTGAGAGTAATGTTCTTCGGGGTCCAGGACCAATATTTGGGAATTGTGGACAATGCGCTTATAAAGGTTCTGACCTCCAATGGTAACAATCCCTGCTTCTTTGTGGAAAGAACAGCAACATAGGGCCAAGAGAAAGGTGTAAATAAATAGGATGATCAGAGTTGAGTGACACAGGCTTCCCACCTTACATTCTCCGATCAAGAGCCTAAACCCAGACTTTAAATCTCAAAAGGGTGACCTTATACAGTTGTGCAGTTTGCGTACTGCTCAAAGACATCTACGCAAGACATTGAGTGAAGGCTGAGAGTCAGCACATATCCCATTTGTCAGACCATGTGCCCTGAAGCAAGGCTGCAGACACCTGGGGGAGGGGCGAGAGGGAGGGGTTGCTTTCTTCAAAATTCATCCACCAAGATAAGGAATGCCTTTTCCTAATTCTGACAAAGGCGCTGCATAAGTTAGTAGTGTCTACAGAAAGACCAGCATCAGAAAACATTCATGTTCTTTCGACATGTGTTTTCAGCCCTAATTCCCTAAAGACAAGATAAGTGACTTGATATTCAGGACCTGCCCTGCCTTTTTCCAGCAGTCCACAACTTTGTCCCAATGTCACTTGCCCTTCCACACACATTCCTCGCCCCTGTCCTCCATGCTTTGGTCAAGCTGTTGCCACCACCTACCAAACTTCTCACTGGTCAGCGATCCAGTCGTTGGCACCTTCTGCAACCCCTCCAGGTGAATTAATCCTCCCACCAGGATCCTGTGCCCAGCACAGGGGATGGGGTAGCTAATGAGACAGGCGTGTTCCAGGCCCTCACAGACCTTATGATCCTGTTTGAAGATGATTAAGACACTAATTACAATAAAGTGTGAGTAAGGAGAGCGTGTAGCAGTGGGCACGCTGTTCATTACAAAACTAGCATGGCGCCATCTAAAAATAGTCCAAGCCCCTCCCCTGCCAATCTACAAGTCTAGAAACAATGCAAACTGAACTCAAAGCTCTCTTGCATCTGGTATCACTCTCATCCCTATGATGTCTAAATACGTCACACTCTAAGAAAATTAAGGTAACAGAGCATTCATTAAAATTTTCTGCAGCATCTAATTCTACAGACTACCAGCTGGACATAAATTCTTTTCCCTGGTCCACCTCTCTGTCCTTCCTCGCCTAAGAACCTCTCTGGCCAGTGCTCCAAGCACTGCTGGCCCCAACAGCTAGTGAGGGAGACCCTCCCTAGGGCCAGGTGGGATGGGGGGGGCCAGCCACACCCGTTGCTGGGCTGTGCACAGGTTCCACCCCGTCCTGCTGCCCAGCTGCCCCGAAGGTGGGCATTTCCTCTCCAGCGCTTTCCTCTCTCCTCTCTTACCCGCCGTCACAGACAAGGCTGGAGAGGGAGTGAGGGGCAGGTCCTCGGCATATTGGAGGCGCTGACACACACTCACCCAGCTCTAAATCGGCACAACCACAATCAACGCGATTCAGCAGACAGTGACAGAGCCTGCTCTTCTGAGACAGGGCGGAGGAGAGCGAGCGAGAGCGTAAGGTCTGAAGCCATGAGACCGGGATCCGAGTCTAGGCTCTGTCCTGTACGAGATGTGCCACTTCAGGAAAATCACTTAATTCTCCCTGCTTCCGTTTCCCTACCTGTAAGATGGGGCCAACCCATGGGGTTACTGCAAGGACTAAATCAACTAGCGCTGGTAAAATGCTTAGCACACAGTAACCGCTCAAATGGTGATATTATCTCCACTAGTCTCAATACTCCAAGTGATCACATTATTACCTCCAAGAGTACTGGTCCTCCTAACCCCTGCCATCATTACCACAGCTACTGTTCGATAACCTGCTGGCTGGGAGGCCATAAGGTACACAGACTGTCCCTGTGCCAGGAAGCACACAGCACACGGCAGGCAGGTGCACCTGACCCAGCGTGCCTCAGAAGCCCATCCAAGGCACAGAGGGGACCCTGACGCAGGAGGCACAGCAGGGAGGCCTTGAGGACCACACAGAATCAACACCGCTCCCAGGCGCCTCCTTCACCAAAGCCGTGAGCCCTGAGGGCTCTTCCGCCAAAGGTCTTTCAATCTCGTCCCTTCCTCTTTGTTCCTACCGATGTCTTTACGTCATCCACGCTGCCATCAACTCTCTGCGCCAGCTGCCTGCGCCACCAAGGCCAGCACCTGATGGCCTTGGCACAGGCAGCTGGTGCAGAGAGCTGCCCCGGGTCCCAGGACTCTGGGACCCAAACCTCTACCTCGGGTCCCAGGACTCATCCCCAAACAGCCCCATAAGCTGTCAGTGGGTCTTTGTACAGTCTTATCATGGCTCCCCGTTGGGCAGAGGGTAGAGGCTCTACCTCCCACTCGGAGCCCGGCCCCCGCACGCCCTGGCCCCGCCTCCTGCTTCTCGGAAGGTTCATTCTGGGGTCTTTCTCCTCCTGGCCTCTCAGATGCCAAGTCACACCAGACATCTCTGGGAGAAGAACAGTGATACCCATTCTCTCCAAAATGGGTCCCCCTCCTCCCATCTCTAAATCCCACCCCCATCCCGCAGGGCCACTGCACCCACCTCAGACACAAGGCCTCCCCTGCCTTGTTCCACACTGACCCCCCACTTCCCTAAAAGTCTCCAGCACTTATTTCCCAAGCACACCCTCTGCCACGTAATCATACCTCTCTTCCTGTGTGGAGCCTTACCTCCTTCCCGTCTGCCATTTTTTCTCCCAGCGACAGGTAATAACACCTTGTTGGGTACCAGGTACTTACCTAAAGCTCAATAAACACTTGCAGGAGGGACACACCCTCTAGCTTTCCAGCCCCACATGAGCAATAAAAAGAAAGAAATGAGGTAAAGGGCCGCTGGCTGCCTGACCCCAGGAAGCAAACTGGATGGGAGCCCCGTCCTCCCAGACACTTGCTTCACTCCATTTCTGCCAACAGAGAAAGCATTCCCTCCTCTCGCCGGCTGCTCTTTATTCCTGGTCTGCTTCCCTCAGAGGAAATGCCAGTGGTGACAGAAATGCCAGAAAGAAAGTCTGCAGGAACCCAGCAAGGAGAGGGGAGCCTCCAGATCCAACCCAGGCGCAGGCAGCTGAAAAGAACAGAAATGGGAAGAAAAGCTCTTGGAACGTGGAGATGAGGGGGGCAGGACTAAACTAAAGCCCCCAAATCTAAGGGGGTGGCAAGAATTATTTTTGCAAATACAAGGAGCAAAGTGTAATTTCAGATGCAGGGCTAGTAAGTTATGCAATTGTACTGGATCTCAGGATTTTTCCAAAAGATCGAAATTTTTTTACAAAAAAATCAGCTGCAGTATTTGTGAAAACAGAGTATTGCTGTCTCACCTTCTCTCACTGTGAAATGGGAAATTTATGAAAATAAACGAGAGAGCTGGTGCTGGCACGATGCTGAAGAAGGAATGTGTAATAGCATGGCAAAGTCATGGCATTTATACGAAATGTGCAGAATAGGCAAATCTATAGAGAAAGAAAGTTGATTAGAGGTTGCCTGAAGCTGAGGGACTTGGGGAGAAATGGGAGTGACTGCACACGGGTACAGGAGGGGATGAAAATGTTCTGGGTGATGAGTTTCTAGAAAATGATGTCTCTAGAAAATGTTCTAGATAGTAAGTGATGGTTGCACAACATTGTGAATGTATTCAAAGTCACCTACTTTTTTTTTTTGGCCGCATCACACAGGATCTTAGTTCCCTGACCAGGGATTGAACTCACGCCCCCTGCAGTGGAAGTGCGGAGTCCTAACCACTGGACCGCCAGGAAGTCCCCAAAGTCACCTACTTTAAAAGGGTGGATTTTGGGAATTCCCTCTCCGTCACCGCTCTCTGGTCCCCAGGCAGGGACACGTCAGATCCCATTTTACCCACACTCCTCGCCTCCAGTGGACAAGGAAGTGTTTTTCTAGAGCCACGATTTCTTGTTGTGGTTTTCTCCTCATAGCTCTAACCTCAAGTGTCCGAGAGGCCGTCTGAGTGCCCAGGCCGGTGTGTCACCATGACACGGGGGCTCTGGCAGATGCTTCTCCTCCTGTGGGGAACGGAGGCCGTGACTCTGACAGCCCATCTAGGCCTTACAGAGGTCCTCTGGTCACACCCACTTTCCGGTGCATTGCCTAAGCAGGAACAGTGATTCCACTTCGCTAACTCCCCTCAAATCGCTCTCCTGGGGGCTCCGTGAGCACATCTGCTGTGGCGGCGACATGAACTGCTCTCATCACACAGGCCACCCCGGCGGCTCTCAAGGTGTTAAGAATAATTAGCAATTTCAACATTTTGGAATATCATCCCCTGGATAGAGAAAGCCAGAAACCAAAACCACACAAAAGATAAGGCTTGAAATTCCCAAGCACCAAGCTTATGAAGTAGAATAGGGAATTGGAGTCTAAATAGAAGAATTTTAAAAGGTGCATCTGAGCAGACCAAATCCTACCTATGTCCTTTTTCCTTTTTTTCCTTTGTTTGTGTCACATCCTGGACTTGGGCCTCCACGGGGCTGGGTTTTATTTGGTCTTGCTGGAGACAGTGTCAGCGATTAAACAGTTATGCCTCCTCTGGCACCGTGAATCTGGAAACAAGAAGAGTCTCCGTCCAGAGGTGTCTTTTCGCCTACTCATTCTGGCGTTTCTGTTGGCAGAGGTACCGAGCTGCACAGAAAGAGGACTCGGAAAATGAGAGGCTCCGGGGGAGGGTGCCAGCGAGATGTGGGGAGGCAGGCAAAGGTCCGAAGATGAAAGGCAAGGCCCATCTCAGAAAAGGGCCATAAGGTACCAGGAGGTCCGGCACCACCTCAGTTACTGTAAGATGCTTATGCCTTTTTGGCTTCCCAGTAGAAATGGTCAGGCCAGGGGAGAAGGGGAAAACGCCACGCTGTATTAAGTGCTTCTCTCCTGGGCTGGCGGCTGACCCGGCAAAGCCCCGAAGGCCACTTGTTTGCCCTTCCAAAGGTCAGCACTGCCCTGGGCAGCCTCGGCGCGAGTGACCGCACACTCACAGCTCTCAGAAGGCAGGCCCACCCCTCAGAACCCGCTCGCGCCAGGGCAGGCTGGGTGTCCTGCGGGCTGGCACTGCTGTCCAAGGTCAAGGAGGGACAATCCACAAACTGAAATTATTCTTCAGTGAGTTCTGTCTGAGGCTAAGTTCTAGCACATACATTTCTCTAGCTCGGGTCCACCTGGCACATGCCCTGGGCCCTCCACAAATGTTTATTTTTGGCTCCCTGTGGTGAAAAAGCAAGACTGGCATTGGAAAAGCACTCGCATTTGCTAAGGCCTTAATCCAGGCAAAGCCCTGACTTCCACAGTTTACCTCGGAGAGAGGAGACCCCATAAGCAGTTGCCTTAACTACTTCGGATTAACCAGGGCTTGGGGCTAGGGCCACAACCCAGCACAAACGTGTGCTCAGAGCAGCCGTTTCTAGAAATGCACGCCGGGCAGGGACCATTTGTGATAGTCATGGCCTGGGGGGCGGTGGGCAGGGAATATCCCAGGGGAGTAGAGCCAGACCAAGAGGCTGGGCCTCTGTCAACCATCCCTGCCCTGTCGTGGGTGAGGAGGGCTCCTCAGCAGGGCACTTGGGTAAATTAAATGTGAAGTTGACTGCTTCTCGGGCTCGGAGGATCTCACACCAGCACTCACAGCTCTACTCACAGTGCAGTGCTGTAATCCCACTGTATCATCAACCCCTCCGAGGCAAAAGAAAAGTGAAAATTAATCTAATTAGAGTCAACAGTGTTCACAGTAAGGAAAATTCTGGTATTTTGCCAAGAGTCTCTCTTTCCAGCCAGCTTTGTGGGCAAAGGGCACGGGGTTTGGAGCCTGGAGGGCCTAAGCTGGAATTCTGGCTGTCACTCAGCTGTATCACCATGGCACAACTGTCCAAGGGGCAAAAGTGTCACTGCCTTACAGAACTGCTATGTGGGTGTATGAGAAAAGATATAAAAGCCATGAAGCCCCTGATGGATATTAAACACTCAGCAAGTTTTCCTCTTGTCCCTCATGGACTCAAGTCCTACCCGCCTACCCGCCTGGTGGCCTGCTTGGACATCTCAGGAGGAGGACCCAGGACCTGTCTCCTGCACCCCCAGATCCTGCTCCCAGCAGCAGAGGCAGGACTCGTGTCTGGGGGTGGGAGCTCCAGGGAGGGAGGTTCCAAAAACCCTGCCACACTTAGCTGCCAACACCTTTCACAGCTATTATTGTCTTATCTCATTTGGACCTGGGTCTGGCGGCAGTATTTCTATTATCCCCATTTTAGAGATCCAGAGAAGGAGTAGGTCTTGGGCTAAGTCACAAAGGAAGTTATCCCAAGAGCGGGGTCTCACAGTCCAGTGCTCTAATAAAACGACTAATATTTATTAAGTATGCAGACATTCTACTACATTCCCTATAGGGATGGAAGTGTCCACACTTCGCAGTGTGCAACTGGATGTTCAGCAATGCAGCAGAAGCGACACGATGCTCTTTCCAGGCCTAAGACTGAAGAAGACCTGGAGGCTTTCACATTTGTGCTCTGAGGGAGGGGAGCCACCTTGAAATAAGGCCACGTCCACTGAGACCACCATGTTGGAGGGAAACCCAAGCTAACCCCAGGAGGATTCTCTCTCCCTCTCTCTCTAATGATTCTGCTTCTCTGAAGAATCTGCCTAATCCAGGTTTCTCAAGACCATGAGCCAAATACGATTTGCCTTTGACCCCTTAGTCTGCAAAGCGTCCTGCTCAGACTATCCAAAGGAAAAGACTGAAAACCACCAGAAACGGGGGATGGGTGAATAAACTAGTATATAGCCATATGATAGAATATTATACACTCAGAAAAAAACAAGGAGGATCGCTGTGCACTGATAGAGAAAACATCTACAGAATGTTCTGTAAGGTGAAAGGGAACAGGTACAGAATCGCATTTTCAGTATGGTCCCTTTGATGTAAGAAAGGGGAAACATCAGAATATATTCCTTAGAGTGCATGAAAAAAAAACCGAAAGGAGAAACAAAATATTATTGAAAGTGGTACATATTGTGGCTGTGTTTTTTAAAAAACCATTCTTTTACTGATATATATTGATTTATTATTTATGAGTGAAATAATATAGTGTCTGGGATTTGCTTCAAATAATCCAGGGGTAGGAGAATGGACACCGGAAAAGAATCAAGCTTGGTGGTGAGATGACAACTGAGGAAGCTGGGTGGTGGGGACACAGTCATTCGTTAAACCATTCTGTCTACCTTTACATCTTTTGGAATTTTTAATAATAAAAAGGTTTTTCAAAAATTGTTACCTCCAGGGAGGGAGTAGGGCAAGAAGGAAGGGACAAAGTGAAAACAATATTTTCATACTTCACAGATAGTATCATCTTTTTTTTTTTTTTAATTCTTGAGGTGAAATTCACATAGCATGAAATTAACCGTTTTACGTAATTTAAAATGTACAATTCAGTGGCACTTAGTACAGTCACATTGCTGTGTAACCACCACCTCTATCTAGTTCTAAAACATTTTCATCACACCAAAAGAAAACCCAGTACCCATTAAGCAGTTACTCCCTATTCCTGCAACCTCCCCACCCCTGGTAACCACCAACCTTCATTCTGTCTCTATGAATTTACCTATTCTGGATTTTTCATATAAATGGAATCATGCAATATGTTACTTTTGTGTCTGGCTTCTTTCACTTAGCATAATGTTTCCAAGGTTCATCCAAATTGTAGCATGTATCAGTGCTTCATTCCTTTTTACAGCTGAATAATATTCTACTGTATGGATACACCACATTTTGTTTATCCATTGATTGGTTGGTGGACATTTGGGTTGTTGCCAAAGCATACCTTTTCATTTTGTCTTTATTTTTTAACTGTGTAAGTGTACTACTTCTTCACATTTTTTAAATTAAATTTCTATTAGATAATCAATGTGGGCCATAGAGAAGGCAGGATGAGAACACAGGGTAGATTCATTAAAAAAGTTAGGAAGCTTGGCAAGAACATAGTAAGAAAGCATTCAAAAATATAAAAGGAAAAATGGATAATAAGTTATAATTACTCGTATTTGGGGGTATGTGGTTTTACCACATAATTTATAATTCTTTCGAGCATGAAAGAACTCCTTGAGAACCTATTTAGGGTAAAGCACTGGGAGAGTGGGCGATGAGTCGGGGCTGGGTTGGGAGATGGGGCTGGACTGTGAGGGTCTCCACCCCAGGCTGGAACCAAGCCAAGGTGTGATGACATCTATTCACTGTCACCCAATGACCAAGTTGCTCATCTCACCAACTAAGGGGAGGGCTTGGGCTTCTACTTCCTGCATCCACCCAGAGCACTCAAAACCCATGAAGCGTTGGGCAGTTAGGGAAGTGGAAGCTTCCTGAAGGACCAAGGACAGCCCACCTTGGGGCCCTGGGGAGAGTTAGGGGCATTTTCCAGGGAGGTGGCTTGTGGGGCAGGGCAGCCAGTGGCATTCTGTTTCCTGTTTTGTGCACTGGGCCCCTGACGAAGGATTATTTTAAAGAGCTCCATCTGTTGCTTTAAAACAAAAGGTCTGTAAATACTATTTCGGGAGAAAGAGCTCTGGGTTTGGAGTCAGAAGACCCAGTTTTAGTTACAGCTCTGACCCTGAGTGGGTTACTTGTCCATTTTCCAGATAGAAATAATAATTCTTGCCCCTCCCTGTATCTTGGAATATTAGGTGGTCCAGAGATAATTAAGGCTTTGAGCTCTTCAGAAGAAAGATGTCTGGAAACACAAGGGGATATTATGATTCCTGTGGCTTGGGTGGGTGGGGTGGAGTCTATGAGAGAAGTCTGTGTGTATAATTGAGCTCAGAAAAATCATTTAATCTTCTAGACTTTACCTAGAGGGAGGGGAAGAGTCTGAGGAGCTAAACAAACTGCAAATCAGAGACTTCCCTGGTGGTGCAGTGGTTAAGAATCCGCCTGCCAATGCAGGGGACACGGGTTCGAGCCCTGGTCCGGGAAGATTCCACATGCCGCGGAGCAACTAAGCCCGTCCGCCACAACTACTGAGCCTGTGCTCTAGAGACCGTGAGCCACAACTACTGAGCCCGTGCACCGCAACTACTGAGCCCACGCGCCACAACTACTGAAGCCCATGCGCCTAGAGCCCGTGCTCCGCAACAAGAGAAGGCACCACAATGAGAAGCCCGCGCACCGCAACAAAGAGTAGCCCCTACTCGCCACAACTAGAGAAAGCCGGCGCGCAGCAACGAAGACACAACGCAGCCACAAATAAAAATAAATAAAATAAATTTATAAAAACAAAAAACAAAAAAAACCCCTGCAAATCACCACCACAAACCTCCATTTATAGAGTTATGTATAGTCTATTGACTCATTTGATCTTTGTCACAAATCTTTTGGAGTACGATTATTCCCTTTCTGAAGATGGAGAAACTAAGGCTCAAAGAAGTAAACGGCTCGTCTAAGTATGAAGTGGGGCCAGGCCCCCAGCCCATGCACAGTCCTGCTATTCTCTGAGTCCTCTGGGCTTATGGATGACTAATGGGAAGTGGAGTTTCCCCTGCGTCTTGTCACATTCATCTGCCCGGTCAGCAGCATCTCCTAGGCGCCACAGGGCTGAGTGCCACAGAGAGAAATGGAACACAGAGCCACACCCTCAGGGAGCTGCTCGTCCTCCTTGGCTCCCTGCTACAACATGCCACGGCAGAGGCTGCTAGTTGCTGAATCAATATATATTCTCCCATTCCTCCTTACTAACAGAACCTTGGGTAAGTGAAGTGCTCAGCTGAAAAACATTTCCCAGCTTCCCTTGCAGATAGGGGTAGTCAATGAAAACTGATTCCAGTTCCTCCTCCTTCTTCCCAGAATGACCCTGTGTGATGGCTGGTACTCCAGCAACACTGTTGGACCTTGAGTGACCTTGAATAAAAGGGCCACATGCAGAGGATGGTGGTACAAAAAGATAGAAGTAGCTTAAGGCCCATGGAACCAGCATACCAACTCTGGCCAGCCTACCTCCAGGCCTCTTTTATGCAAGAGAGAAATAATCTCTATCTTACTTAAGCCCTGGTTATTTCTGATGTCTCTTACTAACCAATACTCATGGATTGGTTCCTTTGAGTTTATATACACTAAACAACAAAGGCTGCCAGGCTCTGAAGACTTCTGCATTGGCATGAAGGGACACAGAGGCATCACAGCCCAGAAAAGAGCCAGGCAACTCAGTGTAAAGGGCAAGGAGGCCATCCAAACCTCACAGCAGAATCAAAGAACAAATCCTCCAACCTGGATACCAACGAGGGGGCTGAACGAGCCCTCAGAGCACCAGGTATAGGGGGGAGGAGTGGGGCTAAGGGTAGGCTGTTTCCAGACTGCCCAGTACTGTGGTCCCTCGAGCCGAAGGCATCTGTCACAGGATCTCTTGCCCCAAAGTGCAAGAAAAAAGCTGGGGCGAGGTCTGGCTTACTCACCTCCACCTGTGTGTCCTTCACACTCTGGCCTCTGCTCAACACTCCAGCCCCATTCCTCACCTCCCTCCACCCTTCTCCAAGTTTGTGTCCTCAGATGACCCACACATGCACATTCTCACTGCCAGACCTTTGCATATAATGTCCCTCCTGCCTTAAACACTCCTGTCCCCACCTGCTGGCCAAACTAATTCCCCTCCCTGCGTCCTTTCATTTAGTTCTCAACTTATTCACCACTCTCATAAGGCAACTTCCCTGACTCCCCAGGCTGGGCCAGGCTCCTCTCCGGGGACTCACACGGTGCCCTGGGCGTCTCCCTCCACCCTGTGTGTGAACGTCTGCTTCTTCCACTCGTCTGCTTCTTCCACTCGTCTGTGCAAGCCTTCAGGGCAGGGACGAAGCGCTCAACTTCGAAAATTGCTTTTGAAGGCTCTCTGGCCAGGGGAGACTACCGCGTGGCCCTCTGTACACAGCACAGTTCCGGCATGCAGTAGGTTCTTAATAAATATTTATGATGGAAGGACAGAATCTGATACCCAACTAGCAACTGACTTTATTAAACTCCAGTTTCCTCTGCCCTGGGTGACAAGTGTTCTTCTTTCTCCCAGTAACGATCAGCTTTTACGCTCTAAGAATCATGACATGCTTCCCTGCAAATGGATCCTGGTTACACATGCTCTTCCCTCTAAGGGGTGGGGAAGGGCCTCGTTCTGATCTTGGCTTCCTCTCCCAGTCCCGGGCAATGTACTCCATTTACACAGAGGACTAGGAATCAGTCAACTTGGCCACGTCTGCAGCTGTGGTTAAGAGTGAATGTTTGCAGGTTGAAATCGCTAACATCAGGTTTGGACAACACTCAATATGGCCTATGTCTCCTTGCTCTCTAAACTAACTAGGGTCCACTATCACTGCCTTCAAGTGACAGAGGTCAAGAAGGACGAGGTTAGGTTGCTGCCAGCATAGACTCAACGCTGGCTCGTAGGACAGCAGGACAGATGCCCCAGCCCCAGGCAGGAGTGGTCAGTGCTGCCCTCCCCAAGCCTGGTCAGATCTCTGCACATGCTTACTTAGAGCGAAAGGCACAGGAGACTCACCAGTGCCTCAGCTGCTCTAATTGTCAACTGTCCTAAACTGAACTGGTCTTTGGGAGAGGAAGGTTCAGGAGACTTTTAATTACAGGTTGTCTCTCCTGCCTTTAATGGCTAGGCTCTGAAAATGTACTACTTTAATCACATGGTGCTAAATCACCTTTTAAGTATACCAGTGAGGGTGGGTATTTAAAGGAAACCTGGGCTTCCCTGGTGGCGCAGTGGTTAAGAAACTGCCTGCCAATGCAGGGGACATGGGTTCGAGCCCTGGTCCGGGAAGATCCCACATGCCGTGGAGCAGCTAAGCCCGTGCGCCACAACTACTGAGCCTGCGCTCTACAGCCCATGAGCCACAACTACTGAAGCCCGTGTGCCTAGAGCCCATGCTCCGCAACAAAAGAAGCCACCGCAATGAGAAGCCCACGCACCGCAACGAAGAGTAGCCCCTGCTCGCTGCAACTAGAGAAAGCCCACGCGCAGCAATGAAGACCCAACGCAGCCAAAAAAAAAAAAAAAAAAACTCCTGGTGGAGCTTGAAAAGAAAAAAGAAGTAAACCTGTTATGAAATCTTTTATAAAGGCAGTTAATTGAACTTTTTTGAAATTCAGGGGGGCGGGTTGTTTATGAAGTTTACTTAAGTGAATCTAATTCAAGTTTGCCAGGAGCACTAAATCATTCACTCATCTATGTTTGCCTTGTCACAATTCTCAGCGGTGCCCACATCCCCCAAATCAGGTCTCTAACAGCTCCCAGAGGTATTCAATTCTCAGTCCCCTTTCCCTCCAGGAGTGTACCTTTCCACTCAAAACTGTGCACACTCTGGAAATTCTGAAAAAAAAAAACGTGTTCCAGGCTGACTTGTGCCCCACCCCCCCAAATTCATATGCTGAAGTCCGATCACCCAGTACCTCAGAATGTGGCTGTATTTGGAGATGGTGCCTTTCAAGAGGTGATTAGGTAAAATGCGGTCGTTAGGGTGGGCCCTCATCCAATACAACTGGTGTCCTTATAAGAAGAGATTAGGACACAGACACACACAGCGAACACCATGTGAGGACACAGTGAGAAGTGGCCATCTCTACGCCAAGGAGAGAGGCCTCAGGAGAAACCAACCTCTGATCTTGGACTCCTAGCCTCCAGAGTCATGAGAAAATGAATCTCTGGTGTTAAAGCCCGCCTCTGTGGCACTCTGTTATGGCAGCCGGAGCAGACTCACACAGAAGAAGAGTCCCTGTTCCACCGCTGATGAGCTGTGGGACCCTGGGCGGGGTTGCAGCTCTGGCTCAGGGGCCCCTCAGTTCCCCTACCTCAGTGGGGGCAGGAGGGGGGATTAAACGCAGATGCTGTGAGCTCACTTCCCCCTCCCTGGTTCTCTGACGCGTGGACAACGCCCTTCACCCACAAGAGAACGAGATTTCTCTCTCACTTCATGCTGTCTCCTAGGTCAGGAAGCCAAAGGGAGAAGGAGAACCTGACACTAATAGCCTGGATATATTTCTTGATTTAACACTTTATTCTTTTTTTTGTTTGTTTAAAGCATTGTCATACTTATTTGTAAAATTAAGGCTCACAACAAATCTGTGAAATAGCCAGAATTAGAAATCTTTTTTTTTTTTTTTTTTTATTTATTTATTTTATTATTTTTGGCTGTGTTGGGTCTTCGTTTCTGTGCGAGGGCTTTCTCTAGTTGTGGCAAGTGGGGGCCACTCTTCATCGCGGTGGGCGGGCCTCTCACTATCGTGGCCTCTCTTGTTGCGGAGCACAGGCTCCAGACGCGCAGGCTCAGTAGTTGTGGCGCGCGGGCCTAGTTGCTCCGCGGCATGTGGGATCTTCCCAGACCAGGGCTCGAACCCGTGTCCCCTGCATTAGCAGGCAGATTCTCAACCACTGCGCCACCAGGGAAGCCCCAGAATTAGAAATCTTACTTTCATTTTACAGATGAGACAAACTGAGGTGTCTCTAGAGAGTGATTTATCCATGGCCCTCATGACTCGTTGGGGAAGGACCCCTGTTCTCTGGACTCACACATTTGTCTGCTCCCAGCTCCTTCCCACCATCAGACACCCTAAACACTTGCCATTACCAGTCTACTCATCTGCTGCAAAACCTTCAATGGAGCCCAGGTGCAGGCCACATGAAGCCCCACTGGCCTGCACTGCCCCGCACCTTCTAACCTCTTACCCGCCCCATTGCCAAGTCCATTGTGACAGACCAGCCATGCTGCCCGAAGGACAGAAGCCATGCTCACGTGTTACCACATCTCTGAGAACACCTTCCCCACTTCTTTCTGACTAGCTAGGAGCCACCTCATCCAGGAAGCCTTCCCAGACTACTCTCAATGAGTTCTTTCCACAGTGCTCTCAGGCCCAGCCATATGAAGTGACTCTGAACAGACTTGCCCTTGTTTTGTTTGTAAATTGCTTAACCATGTTAGTCTCCAGGGAAAGGAACACATCTTCCCACAAGCCCCATGTACCTGGGCACAAAGAAAATACTCAGTAACACTTGTTGGTCTATCAGAAGACCAGTCATGGATAAGTTACCTCCACAATATAAACATGTTCAGAAATAGTTATTTACAAGCTCAACTTCAAAAACAGATTCCCATTCTTCCCGGACTTCTGCCACATTGGAAGAGTGCTGGATGTCTCCTCTGCCCAACTGGCCTTTAGTGACACGGTTTCTCCTTCCCTCTGTCCCTGGAGGACATCTTAACTACCCCACTGTCCCCGCCTCTCTGGCACAAAGCCAATGATCCTTAAACCAATGCCTGTGTAACTCCACGAGTTACTATTTAAAGATTTGAGAGGTCTTTCTTTAAAGATGACCTCCTGTTATAAGACTAGAACTCAAGGGCAAGAATTTATCTGTTTTGTTCACTTGCTATATTCCCAGCACCTAGAAAAAAGCCTGGTACATAGATGCTGCTCAAAAATATCTGTTGAGGGACTTCCCTGGAGGTCCAGTGGTTAAGACTTCGCGCTCCCAATACAGGGGGCACAGGTTCGATCCCTGGTTGGGGAACTAAGATCCCACATGCCGCATGGCGTGGCCAAAAAAAAAAAAAAAAAAAAAAATCAAAAATACCTGTTGAATAAATTTCTTGAATAAATAAGACTATTAACTCTTTGACTACCTGTTTCACAGACTTTTAAAACATTTAATGATTGAATGAGAATCAAAATCTGCAGTCTCTCAGCCAGGCCCAAGTGAGGTAGGCTGCTGGCTGTGGGGTTTTGTAAGTCAAATAGGAGTGCCCAGGAAGCACTGTCCTTTAGACACAACGCCAGCAGTATTAATCCCTTCCCCAAAGTCCCTCTCTTGTCCTCTACCCAGAGCTGTCCATAAGGGGGTTTCTGCAGCCTTTCCAAAGCTTTCATTTTTTTCTGGATGAGGAAAGGACTCCCACCCCAAAGGGAAATGCCTCTCAAAGAGGCATTTGAGAGGAAGAGGCTGGCCTCAGAGGCAGCAGCTGCTGTCCCAGCTGTCGCCTCTAACAATGAGCAGTGGAATGAGGTGGTTGCCCCCATGGAAGGATGTCCCCACTGTGCTGCAGCTGGACCACCCCCCACCTGGCCCCCAACCCTTGTGAGGACAATCCCCACACACAAAAAGCTCATCTTGGCCATGAAAATCGCAACTCTCTGTCCTCAAAGTGCCTCCCCCAAGGTGCTGGCCAGGCTCAGGACCTAATCTTGGGTTTTACGTCCTCTCTCTTCCCTACCAGCTTTGGGGAGGCCTATGGTGTGCCGCTCACTGAAAGGGGCACAGAGAGGAACCCCAGATGAGTCCCAGAGGCTCAAAATCAGGAGAGGAATTCTGCCAAAGCACACACCAGGGAGGCCCCGCTGCTGGGGCTGAGACTCTGCATTCCAGCACAGGGGGTGGAGCGGGTACATCAGCCCCAGGAGATCACTGGAATGTCACGCGTGGGGGGCAGCATACCTAAAGGGTGTGACGCAGGAGGCACCTGCACAGGCCACAACTGCAGGAGATGCTGGAGCTTCCGAAATCCCAGCCCTGTGCCAGGGTCGGATGTGAGAGCTTCTCCTCTCCCTGGCTAATTATGCGAGCCCTGCAATCTCAGAGCATGCCCTCCAAAGCCTCCAAAGGCTTCCTATGAGTCCAAGTTCAAGTGCAGCAAGATCTGGCCCCATGATATTGCTACCGGATGGCTTGGTGCTCTTGCCCTGCTCACTCGTCTCCAGCCCCATGGCCTCCTGCTACTCCTCCAACAGACCAGGATCCTCACCCCTCCATATACTCTCCTTCTTCAGGACTCTGTCCTTCCCACTCAAGTCACCACCCCCCTCCCAGCCCCTCGAGCCCCTGGCCCTGCCTTATTCCCCTTCATAGCACACACTTGTGTCCTTGTCTGTGGTCAGAAAACTCCATGAGGCTCTGTCCCACTCACGGCTTCACCCCCAGCAGCTAGAATGGGGTCTGGTCTATGGTAGTACATACTGGTTGAATGAATGAATGAACTAATGAATGAATGAATGAACTCCTTCCTTTACACACCACACACTGCCACTGTTGATGGCTTTATCCCTTTGGGTATGTGTGTGTACACATGGTGACACTGCAAGGGTAGTAGTGAGGCAACGCTGGGAGCCAGAATGCCCAGTGGCCGCAGCCTCGGTCTGTAAAATGGACAGACCACCAAGTACGCCAAGATCCCCAACTGAAGGGTCAGCTCTACAGGTGGCCTGCTGGTCGACCACCCTGGCAAAGGAAAGGGCACTACGTCAGGAGACTGGACCCCGAGATGTGCGGTGTGGGACAGGCATGCAGCCACGGGCCCAGCCTTCTCATCTTGTATGATGCTTATCTGGGCACGGGTTTTACCTGCATTTCTGGATGGCGTGCCTGAGCCACGGAATCAGTCTGTTCCCCACAATGTCCGGCACATAAGCGGGGGTTACTACCACCCCTCCTAAGAGCTCACATGTATTGTCACTAGGTACCATCCTAAGCACATGTGACAGCTCACTTCAGCCTCACAGTGGCCTCATGAAATAGGCGCTGTTATGACAGACGAAGGAACTAAAGCATAGAGGCCTCGTCCCTGGTGTCTATGGCTGGTTCCATGGTGTGGTGGAAAGAACACTAGATTGAGAGTGAGAGGATATAGCCTCTGGTTCTGAAGTCAGCTGCCAAGTCCTATGTGAGACTTTTAATCTCTCAGAGTATCTGTGTAAAGTGGCCATAATTATAACACCAGCCTACCCCACATATGGGGCATGAGAGCACTTGGTAAATTCATAAAATACGACACAAATGAGTGGCAACTGATGTTATTTAAGGGTACAACGATCCCAGCGATTTCTCAGGTGTTTCCTTTAGGAGCAGGGAAGGGAAACCCCAGACAGAGGGAGGCACAACTAAAACTAGATACAGTTGTCCCTTAGTATCCACAGAAGGGTTGGTTCCAGGACCCCCAGGGAAACCAAAATCTGCACACGTTCAAGTCCCTTAGAACCAGCCCTGGGAATACACGGATTCAACCAACGTTGGATCCCGTAGAATTCTGGATCTAAGGTTAGTTGAATCCGTGGATGCAGAAGCTGTGGATACAGAGGACCAACTGTACTCTCTGCAGAGAAGGTGCCGCCGATGAAGGCGGTGATAGGACAGAGCTGCGGGGACCGGGGTCTGTGGAAAACAGCGGTGACATCGGTAATAAACGGGACTCGAAACAAATTTTAAAACAAAGCTAATTAAGTATACAAAATTATTTAGCACAGCTGCCAATCAACCAATTGCTATTAAAGGGGAAAAGGGATACAATGTGCAAAACTTAACACAGTATTTAAGTGATGAGGTGGAGAGGATTCTTCACTTCAAACGTACTTTAATGCAGTGGTGGCCCCATATTTTCATTAACATTTTGTAAGTTGTCGAAAACACAACCACACACACTAGTAAGGTATCTTCAGTGAGAAGCAAATTTCTGTTTTCCAAAACGTCCCCTAAAAGAAACAGCTTCACTTATTCAAGTACCTGCTGCTTTCCATCGACAGTTAATTGTGAGATGGATGAGGTCAAATATTCTTTAGGCTAAGTTAGAGCCAGGCTTTGGGGACTTTCACAGAGGCCTGGGCAGGGGGCCGTCCACAGCACATGGAGCCGCCCCAAGACGGTACCCCACCCAAGCCCACCCCTGCAGGGCCTCCACCTCCACACCTGCAGTCCCAACCCCCAGGCCCACAAGGCCCCCACTACCAACCGGGCGGCAGGCAAAGCATATGGGAAGAGAAGGGGTACCACCCACTCCCACAAAAGCCCCTTTTGCTTTAGGACCTTCTAGCCTTTGGGACACCCAGCGATCAAGTCCGGTCACGCCTGAAACAGGCAGGAATGCGGGGAGAGCGGCCACCGGGAGGGAACACTTCCAAAATGCTGGCTCTGAGAAGAAGGAAAGCCCCGATCTGAAAAAACTGAGGGACAGCAAAGCGTGGCCTGAAAGCAGTCAAAAAGAAACTGGAAGACTTTTTAAAAAGACTTTCCTCCAAAGAGAGTATCTCTGAAAAGGAACTGGGATTCCTGGTTGTCAGGAAGATTATTTCATCATTTGGGGGGTGGAGCGGGGGCAGGAAGAGAGGTGTGCAGGCGGTAGTAGGAGGCAAGGCCAGGGACCCCGGGCAGGAGGGGAGCACACAGAAAGAGCCCGCCCTACGTTCCCTCGGGGGTCCCAAACCCACTGGACACAAACCTAGGAGAAAAAGCAGGGGCAGCAAAACTCTCACAATAGGAGAGACCCTTCTGTACAGGGCAGAGGAGCTACAGGTCCAGGGGGTTGTCCCTAGGAATCAGGAATCCTCTTAAATCGCTAAATTGAAGAGATACCATTATTGAAACCAGCCACAACACCACAGAATAAACTCTCCTCCAAGATCCCAATCACCTTCAAACTAAGCACCAAGATCAAGGTCAGCTTCCCACTGGCAATAAAAGTGAGTCACCCTCACCTCTGCCCTCTGCTGCTCCAAAGGACAGAGGAGGCTGTATTTCCTCCCTGAAAACTGCCCTTTATGGGGAAGGTGGGCTCAGTCAAGGCAGCTAATCTGCACAGAGGAAGACCCCCAAGGGCCCCTCGGCAGCCCCAGGCTCCCACCTCTCCGAGAAATGCTGCCACTCATCTTTTAACTCCCCTGGACTGATTTATTGGTTATTGGTAGGAGGGAGCTGGGAAGGTGACATTCAGAGTGGCAAGTTGGCCGTTGCTGAATGTTATGGCTCAATTCTGAGGTAAATCACTCTGGCCCAGAGAACTGACTCCACGTAGATTTACTAGTTTTAATATTTGTTTGGGGCATTGCAATTAATCGAAAGATGACTTCTTCCAGTTATTGTTCTGAAATGCGGACCTTGGTCTCCGAGCACTCATTTTTATTGGGCATAATTACGATCATTTGTCTGGAGTCCTCATTCCCAGGGAGCAGAGCTCTCTACAGTTCCAGGCTCGCTTGAGAGCCCAACAACCAGGATCACTTCCTCTTGGGGAAACCCAAACAAGCTAAAGTCCCCTCTACATGTTAGCTTAGGACCCTAGAATTTGCTAACCTTGCAGAGGTTATCAGATATGGCCCCGGGGGTTCTGGGGGCTGCAGGGAGAGAAGCCAAAGGACGAGTGGAAGATGCTGAGCATCCCCACGCCAGTTCCAGGCATCGGCCTCCCTCATTTCACATCAGGCCGCCAGTGAACAGCATTGAGCAGGGTAAGAACATGAACTCTGGAGCCAGACTGCTAAATTTGAAGCCTGCCCTTGCCACTTACTAGCTGTGTGACCTTAGGCAAGTTACTTAACCTCTCCGTTAACTCTGTCTCAATTTTCTCTAAAATGGGGATGATAATATTACCCATCTCACAGGGTTTTTATAAGGATTAAAATAGGTTGACAATTTAAAAGTACTTGGTACAGTGCATGGCACAAATACTAGAAGAATTGATTTATCGGTAAAAGAACTGATTTATTGGTAAATTTATTTGATTTATTGGTAAAGTTACTTGAAGAAAGAACCATGTGTTCTTTGAAATGTGAAGTTTGAAAACCATGTGAAGTTTGAAAACCATTATTCTACACCAGGGGTCTACAAACTTTCTGTAAAGTGTCAGAGAGTAAATATTTTAGGTTTTGTGGGCCATATGGTCCCTGCTGCGACCAGCAAAAGGCAACCACGGCTGTACATAAAGCAACAGGCGTGACTGTGCGCTGGTAAAATGTCACTTAGGAAAACAGGCATTGGGCTGGTTTGGTTGGCAGGCTGTAGTTTGCTGACCCCTGGACTGGATCGAACTCCCTGTTTCACAGATGAGGAAAACAGAGTGGGGAGCTCCAGGCCAGGGCACACTTTAAAATCAAGAGCCCCAGAAAGGGAAAGAGAAGTCATCCCCACTGCATTCAGAGCAGACATGCTCACTCTGTGTTTCACCAGTGGAAAAGGACACCCTGAGAAAAAGTGACACTGAGGCCATTGCTGTCCATCTACCGTACAACCCTGGGCTCCCTGAAGGTGGGCACGGCGCGGGGTGTCTCCCTATTCATCTCTGCAGCCCGCTGGCAGCCAGCGCAGGCTCTTGCCACAGAGAGTTGCTCCAGGAAGGCCAGTAACTGTGGATAGCCCTGCCTGGGGACGACTCCCACTGCCAAGGCCAAGTGCCTGCACGCCTCTATTTCAGCAATTCTGGGAGTGATTGATTAAATGAAGATGCCCACATACCTGTGACAAAGGGAAGCCACTTTTTAAAGGACTAGAATATAAAATGGACATTTACTAACTATAACAGTGTTTAAATGATACAAACGGGGTTTTACAGGCATTTCTTTTTTCATCCCCTCATAAAAGACTGCAAGAAGATGAACTTTAAACATCCGTGAAGGTCTGCAAGAAGGAAGGACACTCCTCTCCTGTGAGACCAGTTCCTGTGCTTTAAAACATGGCCCCCAAATCTCTGACACCCCACCCATCAGGAAATAGGACCTATGTCCCTTCCTCTTGAATCTGGCCTGGGTGACTGCTCCACGGATGGTGTATGGAAGAGACACCGAGGATTCCAGGCCAAGCCTTTGGAAAATCGCAGCTGCTCCTTCCTGTTTCCTGGGACGTTCACTTTTGGAACCCAGCCACATGCCTTGAGGAAGCCCAAGCAGACCAGTGGAGAAGCCCACACGGAGAAGAACCAACAGCCAAGACAACTCGCCAGCCTCAGGAATGAGCCATCTTGGAAGTGGATCTTCCAGCCTTCCAGATGGTTGAGCCATCTCAGCTGATACCACGTGGAGCAGACAGACGTGAGCTGTACCTATTGAGCCCTGCCCAAATGGCAGGCCCTTGAGCAGAATAAAGGATTATCACTGTTTAAGCCACTAAGTTTTAGGATGGTTTGTTACACAGCAATAGTAAGGAGAATAGGCTCCTTAATTTCAATCATTTGCTCAGGCTACAAAGCCACGTGCTCCCACAGATAACACAGCAAAATATTCTTTTGTTTGTTAGGATTTTGGGAGATGGGGTAGGAATGCAGACCCCATATTTAATTTTCTGTTATATTAATAAAGGAATGTGATATTGTGATTTATAATAAGAACTATATTTTTGGTCTTCAACCATCCCGGACATATAGCACCTAAAACCCTTGGAATTTGTAAGAGCTTTAAAGGTGTCTTGATATTCATAACAAACCCCTTCCACCACAACTAGGTTTATGTTAATGAGGTGACCTTTGGAAACAGAAGGATGGGGGCTGGTTGCCAGGGGAGCCAACCATGTGATTGGAGGGTAGAAAATTTCAGACCCACCCCTGACGAGAGAGGGGCTGGAGATTGAATCGATATACGATGGTCAGTGATTTAATCAAGCATGTCTATGTAATGAAGCCTTCCTAAAATTCCCAAAAGATGGGGTTCAGAGAGCTTCCAGGTTGGTGGACATCTGGAGATTTGGGGAGAGTGGTGTATTCCAGGAGGGCATGGAAACTCTGGGCCCTTTCTCCATACCTTGCCCAACGCATCTCTTCCATTTGACTGTTCCTGAAATTGGTAATCTAACAGGTAAAATGCTTCTCTGAGTTCTGTGAGCTGCTCTACCAAATTAATAGGACCCAAGGAGCAGGGTCATTGAAAGCCAGTCAGAAGCATAGCATCTGAAGTTTGGGGGGGTGCGGGGGGTTCTAGACGTAGGACTGAGCCCTTAACATGTGGGATCTGATGCTGCCTATAGGTAGGTAGTGTTAGAAGAATTGAGTTGAATTGTAGGACACCCAGCTGGTGTCAGAGAATTGCTTGGTGGTGTAGAAAACCCCCAGGTGGTGTAGAAAACCCCCATATACATCGTACTGGGAGCAGAACTGTGAAAAGCTAAGATATTTGGGGGGGAAGTAGAAAGAGAAAGTAGGTCTCAGGAGTATCTGAAGAAAGAACAAATATTTTTATTAAAAAAGAGAATTTTGAAATCGCATGAGCACATCAACAAATTTGAGAATGAGACCTCAGAGTCCCGATGTAGATGTAAGACGACAGGTGGGAGAAGTCCTGATTTCAAATATTCAAATGCACATCCTGATTTTGGGTTCCGAAAATAGGGTCACCATTGCTCACAGTATGGAAGAGAATATGCTGGCCTAAAGGTGTTGAGTCTGGTGTTACAAGTGACTGCCTCAGCTTCAACATAACTCTTCTAGATAATCGGAATTTACTCAAATGCAGATAGTAAAACTTTGTCGGGTTCATAGGATGGGCTAGCTCTAAAATGCACCCCTTAGTTAACCTTAGACAAGAGTATTTATCACTGGTTGGAGAAAGGATGTCAGACAGAACATTCTTTATTGCAGCACATTTGATGCTAAGATGATCTTTCTGACAATTAAATATATTAACCTTCATTGTGCTGAAGTTATTCAGGTGCCAATTAATAAGTTTCTGGTCATCAAAATCCTGGATAATATAAGTTACTATTTAAAAGTCTAAATTTGCTTTTGAAAGAAACTGGACACTATATAAAAGGATTCTTTGCTTTACAACAATATTTACTTAGGTTGTCTTTAGGTAATGACCACCTTTCATGAATCCAAATTACAATCACATGTATAGAAGTTTTGTTTCTAAGTTTCAATACTTAGAAACCCACATTTGTTACATGAAAAGAGGTAGCCTTGGGCTGAAATCAGTCATGTATTATTCAGAACTCACCCAGTGCCAAGTGACAGAAGCCCAACCCAAACTTGATTTTGGCAGCATTTCCCAAAATTCACCACCTTGGAGTTTTCTGTCATAGCTGGGTACCAGGTGTAATGTTATTATTGACTTTTTGTCTTGACTTTTTATTAAACTAAGCTTCCTGCTAAGCAATAATGAAATCACAAGTTCCATGTACTAGTTATGTTTTCTTTCTTTAATGCACATTTAAATGAATACGCAGCTTTAAATTGTTAACTTGTTCCTAGATATTCGACTGAAAATCAGCCTATACTCCCCATCAGTGGTCTGAATGCCGTACTTTAAGGCAGAGAAAGGAGGTTTACTGAATGGAGAACCAGCCCTTAATTTGTTTTCTCACTGATGAGTGTGGTATGTGACCTTGGCCAAGTCACCTAGTTCTTCTTGCTTCAATGCCCCCATTAGAAGAAGTGCATTAGCCCTGCCCACTCCCACTCCTCATAAGAGCACCGGGGGGTAATAACCCCCGGTTTTGCTGACAACCGCCCATCCATAGCGGTCAGGGTACTCAAGGTGTCCTCAGCCACTGGGATCTGAAGGCCTCTTCCTGGCCATCTGAATGCTAGAGCCAGAGAGCTTCGGCTTCCTAGATCTATGGAGGTCATGAGCAGGCAGCTGAGTAACTGGGAACTTTCAAAGACACTCACCTGCTTTTCTGGTTTTAAAATCTATTACAGATACATTAAGTAAACTTAGCTCTAATGAGGTAACTAAAATCATTAAAACCCTGTGGGGATAAACCAGGGGCTGGGCTGCCAGAGGATTAAAAATCAGGGCCCTGAGATTGTCCACAAGCAGCCTGGCCAACCTCATCCTTGCCCTTACCGCTCTGTTTTCAGTCTGCAGAATCCTAGAACGAGGCCACCACCCTCTCCTCACCCTCACCATCACCTGCCATCTACCTGGGTCTCATGGGAAATGGAAACAAGATAAGGCTAAAGACGCAGAGGTCTTTGGCTCAACATGGGATCTTTTAAGGTGTGCTGCCCCCGGGGTTGGTTTCTCTCTGGCATGAATGAGACTGCAGTCAACCTAGAGGAAGAAAGCACATCATATCACTTACCATCAACCCTTTCCCCATACCCTTTGGCTGATATAACTCAAAGCCCACATCCTTAAAAGACCTAGAAAGGTATCTGGCACAGGGTGGGGATAATTTCTACCTTATTGAAAAAATTAATTTTATAGGGAAGGAGCAAACTGTCAAACCATAGGTCCAAATGGCCAAATCAGGCAGATCTAGAGCTGCTACCTCAGGTGTGGGCAAATGCCGAAGATGACATCACAGGGATTCCTCCTCCCCTACACCAGTCCATGCTGAGGATTTAATCCCTGCCTCAGAGGCCTGGCACTAGGAACCTCAGAAGGAGACAATCAGGGACGTTAGGCAGTATCTCATCCAGTCCCTGAGGTCACCGAGGAGAAAGCATCCAGATGTAAAGTGACTTGCCCAAGATCACCCAAGTCATTAATGGCAGATTAAGACCAGTGACTTTCCCAGAATACCACAAGAGGACCTCAGCGTAACCTGTCAATCCCCACGTGTGATGGTTAAGATACAACACTCAAAGTAGCAAAATAGTCTATGCCACTTATTAGCTGTGTGACCTAGGGTAAATTACTTAACCTCTCTGTGCCCTCATTGTCTCATCTGTAAAATAGAAGGCTAATTAAGATAACACATGTAAAGTGCTCATGAAGCACTTTAACACAGTAATACGTAACAAATGTTAGGTTTTTAAAGTTATTATTGGATTGCCCCAGGGTTTCAGCAGAAATACCACCTGTTCAATCCCTGAGTTGACAGACATCCACCCCCACCCCACCCCCAAACACAGCAGCAGAGTCCAGGTTCTGGAGTCACGTAGGCCTGGATTTGGAGCCTGGCTTTCATAACAAAATAGCACAAACTGGGTGGCCTAGACATGAGAAATCTATTTTCTCATAGTCTGGACACTAGAAGTCTGAGATTAAGGCGTCAGCAGGGTTGGTTTCTTCTGAGCCCTCTCTCCTTGGCCTCACAGATGGCTACCTTCTCCCTGTGTCCTCACATGGTTGTCTCAGGTGTCCTAGGTCTGTGTCTTGAGGTCCTCTTCTTTTAAGGATACCAGTCATATTGCATTAGGGCCACCCACAGGACCTCATTTTACCTTAGTTACCTCTTTAAGGGCCCCATCTCCAAATACAGTCACATTCCAAGGTCCTGGGGGTTAGGACTACAACATACTTTTAGGGGGGATACAATTCAACCCATAACAGCATGGTGGATTACCTTTCTTCCTCTCTAGGAAAGGAATATGTACAGACTCACAAATCCTTATCCAGGGCACTGTGCTGTGCCACACTGAACTGGTTTGGAATCTGGAGAGATGCCCAAAGTGAACAAGTACCTCCCCTCATTCTACAAATACTCATTTTGCTTTAAAAAAGATCTGTGTTCCTGGAGCAGGGACCCTGTGGCAAGCACTGCCCTAGCCCTATGGGAAATCCACAAGTGACTCAGACCAGGATATGATCTTCAAGGTGCTTATGATCTCAGGGAGCAGATCAGGCAAGAACCCAAGGAAGGATGGGAGTGGCGCAAAGTGCTAAGTGTGCTAAAGATGTACAGACCAAAGGCTGGGATGGAAGAGGAGGACAAAACTGACCATACAAGCAGAGTACAGAAGAGCCCAGGGGGGACTTATTTGCTCCAGGGCACTGGGTGGTCTTCCCTTGGCCTGAGCTGTTTGTTTGTATCAACAGAAGGGGATGATGGTTTGGGGAGGGGAAGATGGTGTCCCCCATAATCTTCCCGTGGCCTACATTCCCCACGGCCAGAGTTCTCAATTAGCAGGGGCAGGAGAACTGACTCTGCAGGACCCAAGGTGTCCAAGCCGCACTAAGAAGCAATTTCCTCCCTCAAACCCCACAGCTGCTGGCACAAGTGACTGCTGTCTGCCATGGACCAGCCAGAACCTCGGCCCCTTAGGTATCTCCAGTCCTGCTGTCAGGGCCACCACCAACATAGGTTCCCTCTCTCTCCCTCCCTCTGGACAACTCTGTCTGCTCGGCTTCTCCACCTGGCCCCAGTGACCGGAATGCAGAGGGGCCACTGGGGGAAGGGGACATAGAATCTACCTGAGACCACACAAAAGACCTCCACGGGACACCTAGGGTCCTACACTCCCATATTACCTATAGGTTAAGAAATAATAATTACTAGAAAAGGCAGGATTATAGTGAAAGAAAGAAGAGTAGTTGCCAGAGCCCAGGGGGTAGGTTTGTTTTCCTTATACCTCAATTATAATATAAGAAATTATTTTATAAAAAAAATATATCTCAATAAAGTTGATACATCCCCAAATGAATAAGTAAAATCACAATGAAACTTGGTGAGGTAAACAATCATTGCTTACCTAACCATGATCCCCCTCTCCACCTCCTCGCAAGCAGTTCTCCCTCTTCCTATAGATGAGGCAGAAAACACCAAAACTTGCTTTATCAGCCTCCATGGTGAGGTATCGACCCATTTCTCTTCAATGGAACTTGATAGTAAATTCTAGCAGGGGGATTCTGGGCAAGGTTTTCATGCCTGATACATTAAGACACAAGGATGGTACAGCCTCTGTGGAAAATGGTATGGAGGTTTCACAAAAAAACTAAAAATAGAACCACCATGTGACCCGGCAGTTCCACTCCTGGCTATATACCTGAAAAAAACAAAAACACTAATTTGAAAGATACAGGCACCCCAATGTTCATAGCAATATTATTTACAATTGCCAAGATGTGGAAGCAACCTAAGTGTCCATCAACAGATGAATGGATAAAGAAGATGTGGCATACACACACACACACACAGACACAGACACAGACACAGACACACAGACACACACACACACACACACACACACACACACACACACACAATGGAATACTACTCAGCCATAAAAAAGAATGAAATTTTGCCACTTGCGGCAACATGGATGGACTTGGAAAGACAAATACTGTATGATATCACTTATATTGGAATCTAAAAAATACAGCAAACCAGTGAATATAACACAAAAGAAGCAGACTCACAGATATAGAGAACAAACTAGTAGTTACCAGTGGAGAGAGGGAAGTGGGGAAGGGCACTATAGGGACAGGGGATTAAAAGGTACAAACTATTATGTATAAAACAAATTAAAGGATATATCGTACAACGTGGGGAATATAGCCAATATTTTTAATAACTATAAATGGAATATAACCTTTAAAAATTGTAAATCACTATATTGTATACCTGTAACTTATATAATACTGTATATCAACTATACTTCAATTAGAAAAAAAAATTTTTTTAAGACACAAGGAGAAACCCACCTTCCTGCCTGCCTTCCAATACAGTTACGTGAGAATGTGATGTGTGGAGCAGTGGGAGCCATGCTGTGACCATGAGGGGTCAAGCCTGAGCCAGAGGCCAATGTGCTGTAAATGGTTGCCTGGAAGGTTAGAATGAGTCCTTAAAATTATCATTGACCCACTGAATTAATCAACTTTAGAACCCCTACATTCAGACTTCTGGCTAGATAAGTCTACACATCTTGTTTTTTAAGCCACTGTTAGTCCAGTGTTCTTTTACCTGTAGCCAATAACATACTACAAACCAGGTGGTTTTCATCTCCCCAAACTTCCATCTCCAACCCCAAAACTGAGATCATAGTGAGATATAAGATAGAACCTTGTGGCTGTAAACTGAGACCCATCAGAGTTCTTAGTCCACAGTCCCCACAGATAAAGCGTTCCTCTCCAGCCCCAGAAAAACAGGAAACAGATGCCAGTTTCTCTTGCAGCCAAGCCCCTCCCCTCCATTAGGCCTACGTGCATCCTGTAGTACAAAGGACTGATGACAGTGTCAGGTATGACCCACATGCATTCACCCTCCCTGGCTCATGTGGCCATAAGCCCCCATTTGCCCAGGACAGTCCCACTTTATATCTGTGTCCTGGCATGATTATGAATGGCACTCCCTGTCACTCTCAAAAGTGCCTCCATTTGGACAAAAAATTATAGTCATCCTACTTCTGGCTGCCTCAGCACACTTTTCTTTCTCTTTACCCAGTACTTCCCACACCACACAAACGAGGCCATTCTGTCTTCCCCACCAAGATGAAGACAGGAAGTAGGGACCCTGCCAGGTTCATCTGAAAGCCTCCGACCCACAGCAGGCGTCTCATGCATGTCCGCTAAACCAAACCAAATGTTAACGGAGGTAACAGGCTTAAGGTAAAAGGTTTGAGGCAAACCAGTAGAATGTGAGCGTGAAGAACAATTTTTGGAAGGAGAAGAGGAGAAACTGGGTACTTTCCCAGAATCCCTGACCTTCACCACTGGGCCCTGTCAGGATCGCACATCCGTGTATCCAGCTGGCTGATGCAACCTCGCGACAAAGGCAACTCGTGCTCCTCATAACACAACACGGCACCTGTTAAATATATGAACCCCACAGATGCCAGCCAACCTGTGAATGCAAAGGAGCGGAAAGTCTTTTGCTTCCTCAAAGAGCCCGGGGCACTGTAGACAGACACCAGTGGGACTTCTGGACCACACATGTAGTGGCCATCCAAAGCCACAACAGGTCTAAGGTTTCAAGTTTCCAGAGAAGATTCTTCCCCACCCCAAATCCAGGCCAAGACAGACAAGCTCCCCCTTGCATGCAAGCTCTGCCTTGCATGCTGGGAAAAATACTGTCATTGTCAACACCGTCCTGTTTGGTGACACATCAAGATGTGGACTGTCCAGCAGGCCACTTTCTTGATCTCATGATTCAAACTTGTAAGTATCTCAGCAAATGACCCATGAATACGGCAAAGGCCTGTGGGTTCTCAGCTCGTGGTGAGATCATGACATTGCCTACCCCAGAGGAAGGCCCTATAAGGGAACAGCATGGGGAATGCCTGCCCCACCCACTCCCGGATGGAACCACACACATTCTTTCTGAATAACTTTAGGGCTCAATTGTCACAACTACAGTAAGGCATATCCACGGCTCTGCTGCCCTTTCTCTCTCCCTCACAGAAGTTACTTTTATTTAGTAACACATACCGACAACACCTAGCACTGCACCCAGTACCTAACAGACACTCAATAAACGTCAGCTCCCTGCATCAGATTCCTGAGTCACTCACTTACAAACTGAAATGTATTCTGGGTGCTGGAGGAAGGAACTTGCTTCTCTAGTCGGAATCTGAAAAGCACTGAGCCAAAGCTCCTCAGAACTTCTGCATCACAGCCAGCTCAGCAAACCTTACATCTCGTCTTCAAAATCTCCCTCTTTGCTAAGGAAGTTAGGATGGAAGTTGGCTGGATTCTCACAGAATCTTAGCTCGACAAATTAAGGCCCTTCCAGCAAAAGCGAGCAAGATGGTGAAAGGCCTCCAAAGCATCTCTCACCACAGCCCATGGCCGAAGGGGCGATGGGGGGAAATAGCCGGGCAGTGCCTGAGGCTCACAGGAGGCCTTCCAGCTGCAAAAGCCTTCTAATGAGGGAAGGCACTGCCTCATAAAGCCACATACTCCCGGCCACGGGAAGCCTCTGAGAAAGTGCTGGTGGAGACAGCTGGCTGACCTCACCCCACACCCCAAACAACAAACTCTTTGAAATGCGAGGAACTCAAGCCTCTGGGCTTAGGACAGATGATGCGGCGCACAGTCTGGTGGGACCAGGAGCAGCTGGAATCTGCACAGGCCACCCTGAGGAGGAACCTGGACAGAAGCCTTGCCTGTAAAGACCTGGCCTGAGTCAACAGCGGGGGAGAACGTCTCACCTTCCTGGACAGGCTCGTCTGCAGGCTTCTGCTGAGAGATGAAGCCCTCGGGCAGGTGCAGCCTTTCTCCACAGCCATGCACACGCCCTCAGCAGTGTATAAGTGTCATGAAGGCCCTTTTCAAAGGTTCCCGCCAAGGCCTCTTTCTCCTCCTCCTCACTCAGCACCCCCCATCCCCCCCCGGGTCCTGCAGCATCTCTCCAAGGTGGAGACCCAAGTCAGTGAAGGGTGAAGAACCCCGGAATCTTCCCGGCACTCATGAGATCCTGGAGCCCACAGGCAGGAAGACCCTGGCCCCCCGAAGGCTTTATGTGCTAATTCCCTGGGGACTTCTGGACTACACATGTAGTGGTCATCCAAGGCCACAACAGGCCTGAGGTTTCGAGTTTCTAGGGAAGATTCTTCCCCACCCCAAATCCAGGCCAAGACAGACAAGCTCCCCCTCTCCCGCTTCCATGCCACCGGGCGGACGTCTATTCCAACCTCTCTCCAAGCCTGCTCACCTTTGCAGGGGCCCGTTTCAGGCAGGGCCCTCCATGCCAACTCCCAGACTCACCTCGGACCCTGGAGGAGGCATTGTTAAGGGCTCAGCTGCCTTTGGTTCTGAGACCCCTCAACACGCCCACAGCCAAACCCACCCCCAGGCCTGGCCTAGCGTCAGTGCAAGCTTACTGTCCTCGCTCACTTTTGAGTTCCCTGGGGATTTCTCTTACATTCGAGAAGCTCAGCCCTTCTTTGAAAGGATGCTAGTTATATTTCATACAGCATTTCTAGGTGCTTGGTAGTTGGAAGGTTTTCGAGATTTTTACTCCACTATGGTACTAAAAATATTCCAAATCAGTGTTGGAATCCCCTCTTTGGACTTGTTCACGGGAACCTTCTCTGGCTGACCTCACCCCACACCCCAAACAACAAACTCTGGCCACATCCCTGCAGATCCAAATACGTAGGATGAACACCTGCTATGTAGGTCCGAGCATTCAAAAATGAAAAGGTTGGCACTCTGCCCAAAACACAGCAGCCCTGTAAAAATGCGGCATGGCAGGAAGAGAAGTACCAGCAGGCCTCTTCCATTTAATGTGCAGCCCACTATTTGCCCAGGTTATTACAGATTTTTAGTGGTTTCATACGTCCACATCTTGTCTCCCAACTAGACTGCCTTCTCCTGGGCAGAGGTCCAGGTCTCCCCTGCCCTTTACTTACGCCCTGAGGGCCTGGGAAGGGCTCTGCCAACCAGGGATGTTAAAAATGACAAGGCCTCTCCTCTAACTCACTCTAAGGCTTCCAGCTGAAGCGCGCTCTTGGCTGTCGCTGGATTCTGCCAGCTGGGCCTCCAGCGTGACACAGCATCCCCCCCGCCTGGCTTCCCTGACGACAGCGGCCCAGCGTGACAAAGGATTCTCTGACAATGGGAGGAAGAGGTCTTCTCATTGTCTACAGCAGTCCCCACGGCAGTCACGTTCAGCAGCAGACCATTCCCCACTCCCAGAACTGGAGCTCCTGCCCACACCTCCTCCCCAGGCTTCTACCACGCACGCTGTATTGTCTGGAAGACAGCTCCACTGGACTATCCTACCAGCAATTCAAACTCACCACGGCTAACATTAAACTCACCACAGTCCTTCTCACCCCCACCAGAGCAGACCTGCTCCAGCCACCAGAAGGGCACTGCCCAGTAAAGGCCGCCATCCACTGAGTCCACAAGGCCAGAAACCTGGGAGTCACTGGGACTCCTCCCTTATCCCCCAAAGCTAAGCAATCACGGCCGACTTTACTCCCCAAACGTTTTTAATACGTGGCCTTCCCTCCTCCGCATATGTCTCATCCCCTGGGACCTGAATACTGCACGGAGCTCGTTGTTGCCTCATCAGCCCAGCGGCTGCCTGGTTCCTGGTCATGCTCCCTTCTGGCCCACGGCCGAGTGCCTTGACTCTGCTTAAAGCCCTGTCCTCCTCACCGAAATGCGACGTCCTCAGCCAGGCTCACAAGCTCCTCAGAGCGGGGCTCTGTATGCCTCTCGGCCTTGTGCTTGACTTCCCTGGGGCAGTCCCTTCCTCCACCAGGCAGCCTCGGGCCTCTACGCCTTTGCGCCCACATTCCCTCCCCCTGAAGGTCCTTCTCCTGTCTCTTCTCCTGGCTAATTCCTTTTCATACATTCAGATTCAGCTCCTGCATCATCTCCCTTAGGAAGCCCTCTCTGATCTCTGAGGCTAGAACAGGTGGCCCTTGTCTGGAAGGCAACTTTCTCCACCACTGCGCTCACCACACATGCTGAATTTAACTGTTTAAGAGTCTGCCTCTCCCGCGAGACAGTGGGTTCTTTGAAGGCAGGAGGGCTGTGCCTGTTCGCGGTTGCAGCCCCAGGGCGGAGCACAGAGCTGGCCAGAGAAAGAGCCCAGTCACTATGAGAAGACCCCTCTGACTGCAGGATCCACCCAACCTCCTTGGTCAGCTCCACCCAGGACCAAGCACGCACAATTTCCCCTTCACCCTTTTTGGGCCATGGTCCCAGCTGAAAACCTCTGCCAGGTCTGCCACAACCCCAGACCTATCCTCAAATTCACCTCTTTCATGAAATCATCCCAAACTGGCCCCAGTCCACATATCACTGTTATGATAACTGCCTCCCGTACTTTATCCATCCCACCCCCGGGTAAGTTAGCACTTAGGTCTGGCTCCATGGTTCGACATAAGCCAGCAGTGGATATCATGAAGAAGGAGCTCCAAAAAAAAAAAGAAAAATAAGAAGAAGCTCCAAAAAGTTCAATGTCCTCCACTCATAAAAGTGTAATGATGATGTGCCGTGGTGGACCACGTCAACTCAGGACACCAGATTTGAAACCTGAAGACTTGGGGTCAGATTCCTGCTCTACTACTTACTTGTGACTGCGGCATGGCACTAACCATGGAGGCTCAGTTTCCCCATCTGCAAAATGGGAATAACAACAACAGCCTCAAAGGGCTATTATAAAAAGCAGATGAAATAATTTGTGTGAAATAGTTCATAAACTGCAAAGCCAAATCAGGTGTAAGGTATTATGCTAGTCTCCAGTGCCAACCAACCCCCTATCCAACTCCACTACCCCCCACCCCCAGTAGTTCTTCTCCTTACTTGAGTCAGGTAAGAATCAAATGAAATATGTGGATCCTCCTCCTAGAAAAATGCATGTACATAACAGCTTTGCAAACACTTTCAGGAGGTTCCTGAGGACACTGCCATCGAAAGGGAAAGCCACAGACCAAACTTAAGAGCATTGGAAGGCCCCAAGCATAGACCTCTCTCCCAAATATATGCTCTCATCCAGATTCCTGGGGGCCAAAGATGAAAGATAGGGCAATGAAGGCCAGGCTTGAAGGAAAGCAATCTCAAGACTAAAAGATGAATTCCTAGGCCTTTCCTGGAACCAAAGGGGGAAAAAAAAAAAGATGCAGAGTTTTCACTCTTTGGGAAGTAAGAATCCCACTTTTTTTCAGGAAGCATCACAGTACAGAGAAAGAAGATTAAATAAGGCTTCAAATTTTAGAAGTTCATGTTCCACTCTGCCAAGGGCTCCCTGTGACTTTGGGCAAGTCATTTCACCTCTCTGGGCCTTGGGGTCTTCAGCTCATCAACAAGGCCCTTCCCAGCTCTGGGTGCCTAGATCTGAGGGTGTGTCTGTTCTCACTCTGTTCTGAACCACAGCTCTGGCCGGGGATTAATTCAGAAACAACAGGCAGCTGTCAATAGTCAGCATGGGGGTAATTCTGAGAGAAGACCACCATCACAACAGTGCCCTAAGTTAAACTGCATGCAGGAGGAGGCAGGAGGGCACAAGAGCAAAGCCTGAATGTTAGCAGCTGAGCTCAGGTGACCAGAGAGTCAGCAGTGAGGCCCAGAGGTAGAGGATCCCCCTCAAAGAGAACACCAAAAGGGGCTGTCACATTATTGGGTAAGCTATGCAGAAATGCCATCAGGTTTGGAGAATTGCCCAAAACTGCAATTTGCCCGTCTGTTTTGTACCTCCTGTTCTTTCTCTGGGCTCAGGATTCTCTCCCCATCCTAACCACCACCTCCTGCTTCCTCCTTCATCATGTGAACTGCAAACAACAGAACCTTAAAACAAGGGCAGTGAATGCAGGGGACATGGGTTCGAGCCCTGGTCCGGGAAGATCCCACATGCTGCGGAGCAACTGAGCCCATGTGCCACAACTACTGAAGCCCGAGCACCTAGAGCCCGTGCTCCGCAACAAGAGAAGCCACCGCAACAAGAAGCCCGTGCACCGCAACAAAGAGTAGCCCCCACTCGCCACAACTAGAGAAAGCCCGCACGCAGCAACGAAGACCCAACACAGCCAAAAATAAATAAATGAAATTTATAAAAAAAAAAAAAAAAACAAGGGCAGTGGACCCCAAAACTGAGATGAAATTGGAAAACAGTGTCAAAGACCCGGGAAGTGAGTTGGAGAATGAATAGATTAAAAAGCAGACTCATATTAGAACATATCCATAGACCTGTGAGACAGAAACTACTAAACTCAGGCAAGGCCTGAGTGAGACCTTGACCAAAGCCACTGAAGACAGCCTATCACAGCCCATCACTGTCCAGCAGAGCTGGGGCAGGAGCACAGAGAACAACTTGTCAGTTCCTCATTGCTCAGCAGACTAACCTGTTGGTTGGCTTCAGGGTCATCTCCCACGAGCTGCCTAACTTCTACAGAAGGACAGACCTCCAGGGCTCACCTGGGAGGTTCCAAATAGTTTGAAGTTCAGAGGAACAAGGCTCTTCTTCCTCTGTTGCTTCCTTCTGCATTTGCTGTAGCACAGGGACTGGCATTATGAGTCCCTTGCAACCAACATATGTGAAATTGACTAAGTCCCAGGGCGAGTGCTTTAAAATATTTATGATTTGTTCCCTCCTGCAGGCTCTGAATCATCCATTTTTTGCACTGCAAATTAGCTGTTTCTGCTATCCTATCTTTGTGTGCCCCAAACACAGCAGAGTATCTAGCCTACGGAAGGTGCTCAACAAACATTTGCTGGACTTAAAATTTTACATTTATCTCCACAGCTAGAAGATGTTCTTGCCAAGCAGGGTCACTATGTTAAATATTCTTTGTATGTACTTCAACATACACAAACATGTTGGTGTTCAATACATATTTGTGAATGAATAGCTGATTATCTGACCAAACCTAATAACCCTCCAGGCTGTGTCTGAGAACCTTCATGTGCGCGAACTCTGAGAAATACATACAGTTATGTAGGAGTTCTTTGTTCTTTTCAAGGCTTCCCCATCCCTGGAGATGGAGGGGGCAGGTTCCTGGGTGGTTTCTCAGGAGCTATACTTTAAACCCATGGTTTTGGAACCAGTAAGTAAAGAATAAACCTTAGATTCAATAAAGACCCCACGAACACACCCATATGAACACAGGCATGTGTTGCAGAAACATATATCCATATGTATTTATTACATGCAGGTATACATACTGCATGTATCAAAGCTGACGATCATTCACCAACAGTAAATTATCAGATGAGTGATAACAGCAATGCAGACTTCTGTTTTTTAATACTTATTCTCATTAGGACTGGTAGCAAACCAAGTGTTTTTTGACAAAGAATAAATACCATAATTTACTCCTTTTCTTGGGTTCAGTATTTCCTGAGGTGCCAAGACCTACACTTGAAAAAAAAAAAAAAGGTGGTCACTATTTAAATTAAAAGCCATAGTCTGAGAAGTGAAATCACAGAAAGGCCTCAGGCAAGTCACGTCAGTTTTTGAGCCTCAATGTGCTATTCTGTAAAATGGGGTTAATATCCCCCTACCTCATGGGACCGTCTTAATAAATGCGATGATGGGGTGGGGGACTGCCCAGTAAAGTCATACAAACATATTGTTATTCTAGCAATTTGTTAATCACTGATGACACTGTATCCCAGAATGCGTTATAAAATTACTGCTCCGAGTGCACATTATCCAGGACAGACACTTGACACAGCAGATGAGTTGATCTGTGTGTAAATCGAATCCTGTTTCAAATACTCTAAGGGAGTGTATCCTGTGAGGGACTGGACATCTTCTAACGTCTGCTCGGTGCGTTCTGTTCCACTATGATTGGGTTTTCTCGCACGCCAGGCAATTTTCTCGCGCGGTCCCAGCATGCTCGTAGCCGGGATCCCTGAGGTTTACGGCCCAGACCCGGAGCTGGACGGGAGGAAACAGGCCGGACAGCCTGCGGCCCCTCCCCGCCCTCTGGGCGGCTCCTTCCTCTCTCCTCCAGCTCGGGCGGGCAGCGGCGCTCGTGCTGTGTCACTTTCGCCATCGGGAGCCTCCAGCCGCCGCGCAGCCCGCAGCTCCAGCGGCTTCCTCCCTTTGCGCGCGGGCCCCTAGCCTGGGAGATAATCCCCGGCCGCAGAGACCCAGCGCCGAGAGGACAGAGCCGGCAAAGGCATGCGGCCGGCTGGGCACCCGGCAGCGGCGCAGGAGGCAGCGCGGGGCTGGGCCCGGGGCCGGTCAGGCCGGACAGCCTTTGGCCCCCACTATCTCCAGGTCGAAAAATTAGGAGGGGGTGCGCAGAGCGCGCTAATTCTCTCCAGGATCTGCGAAGGCAGCGGCAGGCGCGGGCACGGGCACCCACAGAGCGCCCCCGGCCAAGGGTCAACCGAGGGGCGTGGGGGGGTGGGCAACGCGCGAGCGCCCGCGGCTCCTCCAGGCCCAGCCAGACCAGCCCCCGGCGCCACCGAGTAGGTGGACAGTCTGCCGGGTCAGAGGGGCGTCGGGGACGCGAAGGGAGGGTTACGCAACCCCAGGGTCTCCCCGGGCCCCCAGCCGCACAACCCCCCTCTCCAAGTAACCCTGGCGCGAGCGCGGACACACACACCACTACGAGCCCTGGCGGGACCGATACTCCAGGCGATCTGGGCCCAAGCGCGTCCCCACGACGCCGCGGTCTGCGGTCCCCGCCCCCCACACACGCCAGAGCGGTGTGTACACACACAAACAGCTGGGCGCGGGAGGCGACGCCTCACCCCCCGGGTGGGGATGCACACCGCGCCGCCAGCCACCCCTCCCCTTTACACGCCGCAACCCCCTCTCTGTTCACACCTTCCCCCAAACCCCAACCCTGAAAACTCCACGAAACCAAACAGCCAACGCCGCCCACAGGAGGGGCTCAGACTCCCGACTGTCATTTAACGTCAATGGAGAGACGTACCCAACTCAGATGCGCGGTCCCCGGGACGCCTCCCTCAGATGCACCCAGGCTCCAGCACCCGGCCCTCAGGGGCAGCACAGCTCCGCCGCAGACAAGCCACCGCCCCCCCTGCCCGCCGCCCACCCCCACTCCCCCCCACCACGGCCGGCGTCCGGGACAGTCACCTGCTCGCTGAAGGACCCGAGCCGGAACCCGGGTCACCAGCCACTGCGAGCTGGCTTTTCAGAGCCTGTCAACTTAACCCTGGCTCCGCCGGACGGATCCGTTCCCCAGGCCCAATTACACCGCGGCGACAGAAATGAATAATAATAATAATTTTTTTTAAAGCCAACAGAATCACCGCCGTGGGGAATGTCCAAAGCCGCGACCTCAGTGGATCTACCCATTCGGGTTCCTCCTCTGCTCCCATCCCCCGCGCCCCCCGCGGCCCGCGGGCTCACCGTGGACGGAGGGAGGGTGCAGCCTGTCTAGACGACAGACATCCCCGCGCCCGCGGGGACGGGCGCGCACACACACACGCGGCCGCCACAGACACAATCAGTCACCAGAGGAGGGAGGGGCGGCGTGGAGATACTCTCTCGGGGTCCCTCCGGGAGCCGCCACCCTACCTCAGCGGAGCACGGTCAGAACAGCTGCAAGTTTGGCCGGTACTAAACCAACTGCTTGATGCAGCAAATGCGGGCTTCAAAACAAAAGAGAGGAATCAAGCTCGCTCTCTTCCTCCCCCCGGGTCGGAATCTGGCACATGACAGCGGCTACACCGCGCGGCTCCAACGCGAGCCAGGCTCCAGCCGTGCGCCCCCCAAGAACCCCCCTCCTCACTGGAGCTCCAGAGCTACGGCTCCCCTACCGGCGGGGAACCCGGCAGGGAAGGGGCAAACCTCGGGAGGGGGCGAAATCGTGGAGTGCGGTCCTCGACAGAGGCGGGGAAGGTGGATGGGCGCCGACTCCTGGCTGCCCCAGGCGCAGGGAGGGGGGAAGGGGGCTAATTGTTTGGGTCGGTTTTCCCGGATTTATCTATAAGCACGCGCACGTCACGCAGCCCTCCTCGCGGGTCCCCGAATCGATCGGCAATCAGAGATGACTAAAAGAGGGGGGCGGACGGGGGGATGCTCACCTCGGGGTTCCTCTGGCCGCCGCTCCGAGCCCTAGTCGGGGGGTGGGGGAAGGGGGCAGGGAAGGAGAAGGGAGGGAGGAGGCTCGGGAGAGCCGACTCCAGCCTCGAGTTCCGCGCGTCCCGGCTGCGGAGGGGCTCCGGCGCCCCAGCGCACAAACCCAGCCGACAGGGGAGGGAGGGAGGGGAGGGAAAGAGGGAGGGAGGGGCGGGTGGGGGAGAGGGAGTAGAGGAACGAAAAAAAAAAAAAAAAAATGATCTCCGCTCTGACACAGGGAAAGAGAATGTAGGAGAGTGACGTCCAGGCCCCGCCCTCCCCTCCGGCCACGTGCAAAGACTTGAAAGGAAAGAGGGCGGCGGGAGGCCTGATGGGTAATGTAGTTCGCCTTTCTTTACCGGGATGGCGGGCCCTGGAGAACGGGGCGCCGCCGGGACGCCGGGGATGTGCCTGAGCAGCAGAGACAGCCTGTCTGGCCACGCCGAAACCCAACGCCCAACGCCCGTTCCCCTCCCCGCAACGTGCTGGCGCAGCCCTGGGTGGGGACCTCCGCGTGGGGAGAATTGGGGGCTTAGGCGAGATCCAGGCTTGGAGGGAAACATTTGATTTTAGGGACAGGACGGCTTTAAGGATGAGGACTTCCTTGCTTTAAGTGCTAAGTCCGTCCTAATGGCAGATAAAAGGGAGCTTTGTGTACGCACTAGGCGGCCCAAGTCCAGTTATTAACGCTGTATTAAATGCTAACGTCTGTTATTGAGATGCATATGTTATAATTAACATTTGAACATCTCTGTGGCAGGGGCGGGATGTTGTAATTAGATATGCACTTTGCAACCAATTAATTTTCCATTGGCCATGCTAAAGGCTAAGGCTGGGGACTTGGTGACTGGGAGAATTCAATGCAATGTATAATTCAGTAATCACTTAACCAAATCACCAGCGTTTTCCAAGTGCCTACTAGGTGCTAGGCACTGAGCTTAGCACAGAGAAGCCTTCTGGAGAAATATATGATGCTGTACACCCTCCAAGCAAGGGGGTTATAAACTCATGGAAGGAACTGTGTGACTCGGTATAACTGCGAAGAAAATCATTTATTAATTCATATAACATTTGGTGAGCACTTTCCACAGATGGGACATGTCCGGGAATGCCAAGACAGGTGAGACCCTCAAGGAGGTCAAAGTCTCTTGTAAGGACCACAGTCAATGAAAGTATACGGGATAAGTCCACACTTAACATAGGCATAGGCGCAAAGTGCTCTGGAACCCTCAGGAGGAGCAGCCAACCAGGATGGAGGGTGGATAGGGGTAGGAGAGGATGAGGGAAGGCTTCCTGGAGGAGGTAGTACTTTAGGTAAGAATTACTAACATTTTTAACAAAGGCAAAGGGAAGGGTAGACCTCTGACTAAGTCTGCAGGGTACAAAGGCTTGAGATGAGAGATAAGAGAGCAAATTCTGAAAGTCCCAGTAATTTGACAGGGCAGAAGGAAGGACCCAAAATGCGGGTGGGTCAGGGATGAAAGGTGGGTCTAGAGGGCAGAAGAAGCCTGGGATGGCTTTTCAGCAGAGATGGGCCTTGCAGTGGGCCTTGAAAGAGGGGTGGGATTTCTTTCAGAGCAGAGAGCATGTCTTCCTGACTTGAAGCTCAGCATGTGCCAAGCCGCGGTGGAAGGAAAGCGAAGCAGCATCCGCAGTCACACCCAGTAGAGCAGCTCTTTTGACTCTTGTACCAAAGGACATGGAGGAGTATCATCCCCTCCCTTCTAGAAGGAGGCGGCAGGCCCATAGTTGTGCATTCATAAGAGGCAGAGTGGCTACCAGAAGCCAGTTGTCTGGGTGCCAGGCCCAGTACCCCCCGGCAAAGGAACGTGTTTAAGCACACCTGACTCTTCCTACTGGTTTGTCCCTCTTAGCATTTATGCCTCACTGGCTCAGCAGTTATTTTTGCGCTTTAACATCTGGATGATTTCCTGGATTTACGAAATATGGACTAATAGTCCCGGAGTCTATCCACTCAGCAAATTCCCATTTACCTACCTTTTGTTGTCAATGCTGTTTTGCCAATTGTGTGATATGCACACTACCTGCAAAGGAACAAGAATGGAATTGTCTGGGTCTTGGTTTTGGCTTTGCTTTAAATCACATCCCCAGAGGTGAGAACAGGATCCAGCCCCAGAGGTGAGGAAAGGCTGAGCAACCTGCAGAGTGCAAAACATCCGTGGAGAGTATATGCCTCTGTTTGGGGGCTGTGCCTTCAGTGACAGGGCCAGTGGTGACAGCACAGACTCAAGAGTCAGCCTGAACCCTCAGCTTGAATCCCAGGCGTGACACTTCCTGGATCTGTGACCTTGGGCTGTTCACTTAACCTCCAAATGAGTGACTTGGGCAGCTTATTCAACAACCTTTCTTGGCCTTGTGAGAACCAACGGTGAAAATGCATTTAAACTGGCTCCTCGTCACACAGCAACTCTTGGTGATGGTCATTCCTTTCCCTGTCCCAGGGTCTTTCTGGGCCAGGAGAATGATCCCTGAATTTTTTTTTTCTGCAGGTAGGCCAGCAGAGCGGGTGCTGCAGGGAGGATTCCTGCGGATGACTCACCTTCATGTGTGAAGTAGGTTAGGGTTGTCTTCAAGGAACCTTCACCCGATTTTAGTCCTCACCGCTCGCGGGCTCAGCGCTCCTAACCCTCCCCAGCTGACATAGTGGTTACGCTCTCCCTCTCCCCACCCTGCTGCCCCAGGACCCCCTTGTGTGTGCACCCAAAGCCCCTTCTCTGGACAGTGTCCCCAGGCTCCCGCGTTCCTTCTTCCCACCTAGCAACACTTACCTCCTGCTTTCCACATCCCAGAGCCTGGCTCTCTGCTTTACCTTCAGCCTATTCCACCTTCATCAATGGATGATAAGATAATCTTTTCATTCTCTCCTCCAACTATGACATGTTTGTCCTCTTATCTAGAGCTTTCTGAAACGGCCTTTGCTGATGGGGATTTCGGGCTGGAATGGGGGTCTTTGAGAGGAAGACTCTGTGAGTCACTCAGACTAGAAACTGTGGCTTTCCCAGTGTGGGAGGCCTGGGGCTTCATTGGTCCCTCATGTGGTGGCCTTCCTTCCCTGCAGTTGATCTTATGCCCCACTTGCAAGCTTGGGTCAGAGGAGCTGCTGGATGCAGAGTCAATAAGCTGGCACTGGAATTGGTTAATTAGGCAGATTTGAGTTGTTAAGCCTGACTTGTTACCACATAGCCTAGAAATGAAAAGCCAGACTGTTTCTGTCTTAAGCAGTTGCTTTTCCTAATCAATACTTTCCTAAGATACTAGCAAAAGGAGGGAATTCCCTGGCGGTCCAGTGGTTAGGGCTTGGTGCTTTCACTGCCATGGCCCGGGTTCGATCCCTGGTTAGGGAACTAAGATCCCGCAAGCTGCACAGTACAGCCAAAAAAAAAAAAAGAAAAGAAAAGAAAAAGAAAAGAAAAAAAAAGGACACTAGCAAAAGGAAATATTTCTCTTTTCTTCCCATATCCTCTTCTGACTCCTGACAGTCTTTCCTCCATCAGTCAGTGCATTTATTGAAGGCCTGGTGGGAGCCCACCAGAGTGCAGGGGCAGAGAAATGGCTCGCTTCAGGAGCTGGCACCCATGAGATAACAGAAGAACTGATGGGGTGCTACTCTGCATGAGGGTGATGTTAAATGAACAAAGCGTTCCTAGCAGGCTGGGATGGTCAGAGAAGACTTCTGGGAGGAAAGTGAGACTAGATTCACTTATAACTTCCCATCGGGAGGAGGTCAGCAGTGACCTAAATCCCATTTTTGTAGCATTGGCCTGGGAGGCATTGCAGAAGTCGTGTCTTTATGTGGAAGCTAGAGAGTGGGTTCATCATGCATCAGTTTGGTGGCCAGTGACCCCACAGAGGGAAGGAAGTTATCAGTCTAGTGTTTTCGCTCTGCTGCTGTGGTGTTGGCTTGGAGAGATAATGGCTTGATAGAATCAGGTTAAGTTTCACCCCTGTCTCATCTCAGCTTCCACTACACAACCCCAAAGACCAACACCTGAAAGGCAGATGGAAAGTGATCTTCTAGGGTTGAAGTTGGTGGTGGAAGAAGGGGCACCAATAGCGAATGATGAGCTTGAGAAAAGCCAAAGCTAAATAAGAAATAAACCAACAAATGTTTATTGGGTGCAGGCTACGTCTAAGGCGTTGCATGGCACCTTGGGGAACTCAGTGTGTGAAACTAGGTTCCAAGCCCCACCTGCCCCATCCTGCTGTGTGACATCTCCTCTCTCTGGGCCTCAGTTTCCACACCTGTAAAATCGGAGGGTCTATGATCTCTAAGATTATTTCCAAACCTGAAGTTCTCCCTTTGAGAAGTTTATAGTCCAGCTGGCAAAAGAAACTGAAAGTTAAGTAGCCAAAAGCATGAATTTTAAGCTGTTTAATTCCAGCAGATCAGGAAGGGTTTGCAATATTCATTTAACAAAGCCCTGAAATCCATGAGGGAACAGAACACAAGCAGATCTTGTCTCTCAAGATTCAAGGACAGTAAGTGAAGCCCATGAATAGTCAAGCATTCCTCAATTTCTTTAGAGTTCAAGGTCAGACCTCACAGGTCAGTGGCATGAGCACCACATCCATGGATGGCCTTGTCCATGATGAGGCCTTGGGCAAAGATACACATCCACATATCTGCAAGAGACAGGTTTCATTATTTCTCAGGCTGGAAAAACTGTGCCACCCTCATCCTGGGAGGGGTGGCCTGGCTTACCGGGCCAGGGGTATACACTTGATCCAAGGGACTCCAGACTATTGTCTATGCCTGGACTTAAGTGGCCCTGGCTCCAGCAGATGAACTGAGCCAATCAGATTCCCTTTTGCAAGAATCTTCAGGAAGAGGCTGAGAGACCTGTGCTCACCGGTGACTCTGCTCAGTCAGGTGGGGGAGGAGGGGCTTGTGGCCTTAGTGGGCCAGGCGCAAGAAGAGTAGGCAGAGGAGGGGGGTGAAGGGGGAAAAGGGAGGGAGAGAGATGTGTGGAGTAGCCTCAGTTCCAAACTTTCTGATTCTCAGTCACAGGGTGCTCTACTATACCTCTCTTTGATTCCTGATACTTCTGTATCCTTATAGTAATTCCCTTTACTTTGTGCAGGGCTGAGTGGGTTTCTGATTTTTGTAATCCAAAGACCCAAATCTCAAACAGCCTGAAAGAGAAGTGCAGAGAAAGTTACAACCATTATGATCCCTGTAGCTGGGAATTTCCCCTCCTGAAGATGCTCTTCCCTTTTCTATCCTAGATGTCTCCCTCTTCAACTAGTGGATAATCCTTGTCTCCTAAATCTTATTCTGAAATGTCTGCAAAATAACTTGACCTTGAACCTTCCACAGCCAATAAATCCCCTATCCAAGAAAAATAGGTAATAGATTAATCAAACGATTACTATTTGCCAGGCAACAAGCGAAACACTTTCTGTGCTTTGTTTCATATAGTCGACATTGCAACTTTTGCAGTGGAAGGAACTGAGGCTAGGAGGGGTGACAGAACTTGCCCAGGGGCGCACAGCCAGCAAGCAGGTGGTAGTCCTGTGGACCTCAGAACCAGCAAGTTTTTTTTTTGTTGTTTTGTTTTGTTTTAATTAATTAATTAATTAATTTTTATTTTTGCCTGTGTTGGGTCTTCGTTTCTGTGCGAGGGCTTTCTCTAGTTGCGGCAAGCGGGGGCCACTCTTCATCGCGGTGCGCGGGCCTCTCACTATCTATCGCGGCCTCTCCTGCTGCGGAGCACAAGCTCCAGACCCGCAGGCTCAGTAGTTACGGCGCACGGGCCTAGTTGCTCCGTGGCATGTGGGATCTTCCTAGACCAGGGCTTGAACCCGTCTCCCCTGCATTGGCAGGCAGATTCTCAACCACTGCGCCACCAGGGAAGCCCAGAACCAGCAAGTTTTAACCACGCCCCCTCATCTCCAAACATCAGCATCCACCTTCTCAAGTCCCCAGCTGCAGGAAACATCCTTCTTCCTCACTGGTGCATTTACAATGAGGTGCTTTTTTCTTTTAGACTGAGACTTCCGAGATGTGTGTGCATTTGTTTGTATATAACTGATGCCCCAAATGATTCTATGCTGTAGAAGAAGGATCATTGTTCATATGCCTCATCAGTCAAAAAAATTTTTTTGATCTGCCTCTATATTTCTCATTTATTTGTTATTTATTTTTTATCTATTATATTTCCCAAATAGATATTTTATTTTTTCTTTCAGTTTGATTGAGATATAATTGACATAAAATAGGCATTTTAAATGAGGGTCTAAAGATGAAACAAACATTTTTAAATAATTTTAAAATTTTTACGAATTTATGATTCAAAAGTCCTTTTGCTCTTAGGGAAGCTTATTTTTTGCATAAATTTAACATGAAGGTGACCATCAGTAAATATCATAATATTTTCTTCTGGCACCCCAGTGGCTTGTTTTGGGATACGCATACCTGGGGCCCACATACCATACCCTGGATGTGGAATGTTTGTCATGTTCCCCAATTTGTTAATAATACAGTGATTTCAGGAAATAATGAAGAGGCAGTCAGCTAAAACTTCGTGAGTTTTCATTGCTTTCCTGACTTATTTATTACCCTAGTAGTTTTTATTTTTTGTGTTTTAAACCAGTGATTTATTACACATAATAGTTGGGATAACATTACTTACGCATTATTCATCCAGCTAAGTCACTTAATAAAATTAAAAACACACATTTCTATGTCGTTGAAAAGTCTTTAGAGACACCATTTGAAAAATCACTTAAATGGCCTCTTTTTTTACCCTAGTGTTTACTGAGTACATACAATGCGTTTGCTCTAAGTTAGATATCGTGAGTGATAAGTACACACAAAAATGGGCATTCATCTATGCTTATAGGACCTCACAGTTTAGGTCAGAAGAAAAGACAGACACATTTTAAGCAGACATGGCAGTGTAAGACTAAAATCCAAAACATGCCCGATGTACAACACAGAGGGAGTGATTGTTCAGAGGAAGGGGAGTCTTGAGACCTGAGTGGCAGGGAAAGTTTTACAGGAAAAGTGGGGCCCGAGCCAGTCTTTGAGGCCTGAATGTGATTTGCATGGAAAGGGGATAGGAAGGTGGCTGTCCCGTGGGTGGACAGCAGGAGCTTATAAGTGGGAATTAGCAAGTGGAAGGGTGAGGGTGAGCAAAGGGTAGAAGGAGGCAGTAAGTCCAGAAAGGCAGTACTGTGGAGCTGGTTTGAGCCTGGACTCAGGATGCACACAGACCAGAATATGAATCTTGCCATCACCTTTTATAACCAGGTGTCAGCCTTGGGCAACTTAAGCACTCTGAGCTCCTGTGTCCTCTATAAATGGGAAAAATAATAGAGCGTTCCTTGGTAAGTTATCACGAGGATTAAAGGAGCTCATGTCTATGAAGCACTGAGCACATTGTAAGGGCTCAATTAAGGCTAGGTTTTTTTGGGGGGTGTTATTCTTGTTTTTTGTTTTTTTTTTTTACTGGGGATAGTCTGCGTGGGACCTTGAACGAAAATCTGAGCAATCTGGACTTTTTTCTATGGCCCAGGAGAGTGAGGTTAGATTTTGTTTCTGAGTGCTAATTCAGACACAGTGGAACATGCTGCAGTCCCAGGCCCAGTGATTCCAGTCCGACCTGAGCCGAGGTCCCAGTAACCTTCATTGGCACCTTCAGCACGACCTCTGCTGGTTCAACAGAACCTGGGGGATAAGGAACAGACCTTCGGGTGCTCTAGGGGCTGACATCCTGTCCCTCCCTCACCCACATGCAGACACAAATATGCACACTCGCCTCTTTTTCCATTTTGACAATATTGATGATCAAATTTGTTTATACTCCACTCTTTCCAAAAAGGACTTGAGACAGCTTTTCAAATTCTAAAATGCACCTTGTATATGAAGATAGGGGTTTACACAAAAGATACTTTATGAGATGATTATCCTTTTTACAAAAGGAGTAACCGTAATTTCTTTAAATAGCAGCTCATCTTGTACATACAACATCAGATCTGATTGACAAAATTTTGCTTTGCCAGCAACTTTTCTGGAATGCGTCAATGGTATTAGTGTGATTCACAACATTGACTGGTTTTGATCAGGTTTAGTACTTGAATAAAGGGTGTAAGAAGCCCTTAAATTTATTTTGTGCCATCTTAAACCAAAAGGGCTCTGCTGTATTTTTTGATGAATTTCTTTACAAACCGAGATGTACAGAGCTAAGCAATTGAATTGAATTTGGTCTAGAGACCACTGAGCTGCCAGTTGGTCATGGAAGCCTGACTGGAGGAGGCGGCAGGGGAGATTTTTCAGGTAAACGAGGAAAGATGCCGGTTGGTTGATGTTGAATGGGAGACCATCCCAGGAGAAGGGAGAAGTGTGGAGAGATGCTGGGGCTACGCTTCTCCCTAAAGGGCAGCAGCAGGTGTGGCCCACCATCCTGGAACCTCGGATAAGCCGCAGAAGAGACAAGAACAGCCTAGTGACAGTTCTCCTGGACCCCATCCCAGAAAACAGTTTTGGTCTGATGCAGAGATAAGATGCGCAACACTCCCTTCCTGCTATACCTGATTTCAGGCCTTATCAGACATACCCCTTCGGTGGGCATGTTGCCATAACAACCTTATAGTCACTGGAGGGCATCTATAATTGGGAGAAAATGGCATTAATTTAGTTACAGGTTTGTTTTTTTTTTTTCCTGGGAGGAGTTTTAGTCCACAGCTACTTTAAGTACTCGGATTCAGATGTAATCTTTTTGCCTGAGCAGACTAATAATCACCTTGTAATTTAATTACTAAGCCAGCACCAGTGAACTCTTCTGCTATCGACTGAGTTATAATTTTTGAATACCAGCTTCATGGGCAGGGCCTGGCTCTGAAAGCTGTAGTTATCCAGATGCAGGTCTTAACCTATGCTGTGCTTCATGAGGCTACTCGGCCGTAGAATTAGCTCCAGGGATGCTTGTGAAACTTGAGCATGTCCTGAGTGGTCCACCTGTCAGTTATGGCAGGCATTCATTTCCACTAGAGAACAGCTTGTCCCCACTGTCACTTCTCCTTTCCCTACAGTCTCCTGCCACCTGGTATGATCCCATTTCCTAGGCCTAGAAAGCCTCCAATCTTGGAATGATAGGGTTTTTTTCTCAAATTTTTAAATCTTAAAAAATCGTGGTGAAATACATATAATATAAATTTACTGTCTTAACTATGTTTATGTGTACAATTCAGTGGCACTAAATACATTCACATTATTGTGCTACCATCACCACCATCCATCCACAGAACTCTTCCTTTTGCAAAACCGAAATTCTGTACCCCTTAAACAAGAACTCTCCATTCTCTTCTCCTCCTAGCCCCTGGCAACCACCATTCTCCGTTTTGTCTCCATGAGTTTAACTTCTCTAGGGGCCTCATGTAAGTGAAATGATACAGTATTTGTTCTTTTGTGGCCAGCTTTTTTCACTTGGCATGATGTCCTCAAGGTTCATGTATGTCAGAATTTCCTTGTTTTTTAAGGCTGAATAATATTCCCTTCTACGTGTATACCACATTTTCTTTATTCATTCATCTGTTGATGGACATTTGGGCTGCTTCCACCTCTTGGCTGTTGTGAGTAATGCTTCAATGAACCTGTGTGTGCAAATATCTCAAGATCTTGCTTTCAGTTCTTTAGGGCATATACCCAGGAGTGAAATTGCTGGATCAAATGGTAGTTCTTTTTTTAGTTTCTTGAGAAACCACCATACTGTTTTCCATAATAGCTGTACTATTTTACTTTTCCACCAACAATGCACGGGGGTTCCAATTTCTCCACATCCTTGCCGACCTTTATTTGCTTTATTTTTCTATAGTGACCATTGTAATGGGTGGAGGTGGTAATAATAATTTTTTATTAAAGAGAGGACCTGTCTAACCTCACTACTTAATAACACTTCTACTAATAGCAATTATAATAGCTGACACTGAGTACATAGCACATGGTAGCCACTTGTATTAGGGTTCTCCAGAGAAACAGAACCAATATCCCTCAACACAGAACAAGGGCTGCTTAGGGATTAACAGGACAACCTCTAGTAATGCAGTTCTTTTATTTTGTTTCTTGTAATGTCTTTCCTGATGATGATGACAAAAAATAATGAAGGCAATATTGATATTAAAGAAATAAAGAGAGATTGAATATAACCAAATGTGCAGTTATAATCTCCATATGTGAAAAAAACTCAATATTTGAACATTTCATATTCATAGAGAACTAAATGAGAGGGCGATTATTCATATAATGGAATTATTTGCTTTATAGAAGGATTCACTGAGTTATCCTCTTCTGTGATGAGCTTTCCCCATTCACTTAAAACAGGAATTAATTTATAACAATGTGACGTATATATAGCTCCCCCAGAACCCATCTATTGCACAGCATGAAGCCAAATCAAGTTACTAAAATGATTTTGACTACTGGATAATGATAGTGGGGAATATTTGTTCACTTCAGCACTTGAGGATTCCAACTACAAAAGGATTCGCAGATATCAAACCACTATCCTTGGTCTTGGTGAAATTATGAAGGACCAGAGAAATGCCAAAAGATGGGTGGAACAACTTATTAAACAAGTGATTTGCGAGCACGACCAGAAGAAGGAATCACTTGAAGACTCCTTAACAAGACAGAAATAACAAGCTGAGCCAAACTGAGATCTTTCCTTGTATGGCTGATGCTAATAGAGAACTAGAAGGTGAGAGAGCCGTGGCTTTGCTATGCACTTGGCAGTCTCTCCTGACCTTCTTTTGAAAAAGAAGAAACGTCAATGGAAGAGAACGCATGACTAGGTGAGCAGTTACTTCTGGCTTTTTGGTTAAGATGACCCGTGTGTGTTGATAGATTTCTGTCCAGGTAATGAGCACTCAGCAGGCACAATCTCACCATATCAATTAGGAATTGCATTCAGCTGCAGAGATCCATGTTATAGTGGCTTAAATAACAATAGGGATTTTTCTCTCACATTAAAAAAAGTTGGTACAGTCACTTTGGAAGACAGCGTGGCAGTTTCTTACAGAACTAAACGTACTCTTACCATGTGATCCAGCAATCACATTCTTTGGTTACTTGCCCAAAAGAATCAGAAACTTATGTCCACACAAAAACCTGCACATGGATATTTATGGCAGCTTTATTCATAATTTCCAAAACTTGGAAGCCACAAAGATGCCCTTCAGTAGGTGAATGGGTAAACAAACTGGTACATCCAGGCAATGGATTATTGTTCAGTACTAAAAAGAAATGAGCTGTCAAGTCATGAAAATTCATGGAGGAACCTTAAATGTGTATTGCTAAGTGAAAGAAACCAATCTGAAAAGGCTGTATGGTTTCAACTATGGGACATTCTGGAAAACACAAAGCTGTGGCAAGACATTCAAAAGATTAGTGGTTGCTAAGAGTTCCAGGGAAGGAGGGATGAGCAGGTCTAGCACAGGGGATTTTTAAGGCAGTGAAACTTCTCTGTATGATACTGTAATGGTGGGTACATATTGTTTTACGTTTGTTAAAACCCATAGAATGTACAACACCAAGAGTGGACCTTAATGTAAAGTGTGGACTTTAGTTAATAATAATGAATCAATATTGGCTCATCAATTGTAACAAATATACCACACTAATGCAAGATGTTAATAATAAAGGAAACAGCAGGGGTGGGGAGGGAGATCTGGGAACCCTCTGTACTTTCTGCTCAATTTTTCTGTAAACCCAAAAGTGCTCGAAAAGCAAAATCTATTAATTTTAAAAAAGGAAAAAAGCCAGACTGAGAAACAGAAAGAGTCCAGAGTTAGACACCTCATGCTGGAGTGATGGCTCTGTGCTCATCAGAGCCCCATCTCCTTCTGTCTTCCCAGTCTATCTTCCCTGGTGCATGGCTTCCATCCTCAAAGTTGGCTCATGGTCACAGATGGTGACTTGAACTCCGGTCACCTGAATGCCACATAACAGTAGAGGGATGGGAGGAGAGACAAAGGTACACTTGGGTCCCTATCAAATCAGAGACCCCTTTAAAAGAGTTCCCAATGAAGAACAGACTGCATGTTAGATGATATTGCTATTAAGGAAGCGTTGTTAGTTTTGTCAGGTATGATACTGGTATCATGGTTATGTTAAAAAAGAAAGTATTAAATCTCTTAGACACACTGAAGTATTCATGGGTAGAAATAATATAACATCTGGCCTTTGCTTTTAAATATTCTAGAAAATAAAAGACAAGTGGAAGGGTAGATGAAACAAGAATGGCAAAAGGTTGACAGCTATGCAACTATAAGAAGGGTACATGGCAGTTCTTATACTATTTTCTCTACTTTTGTATATGTCTGGATTTTTTGTTATAAGAAGTAAAAAAAAAAAAATTATGCAAACATTGCATTGGAACCCCTGTTGGCAGGAGAGGCGGGAAAATGATTTTTTTTTTATTAGCACAAGAACCTTTTTTTTTAATTGACATATAGTTGATTTACAATGTTATGTTACTTTCTGCTGTATAGCAAAGTGATTCAGTTATATATATGTGTACATTCTTTTTAATATTCTTTTCCATTATGGTTTAATCACAGGATATTGAATATAGTTCCCCATGTTGTACAGTAGAACTTTGTTTTTTCTGGGAAATGGATTTTTACCTGGGCTTTGTCACAATCAACAATACGGAATTTGTTGGTGCAAAGAGGGGAAGATGGATATTTGACAGACAACCAGCATGCTCTGTTACATCCACGAATAATAATCCATCCCAAACTGCTCTTCTGGTCAAACCTTCAAATCAGATGGCACCCTGCTCACCAAACCACATTTTCCTCCTATTATTGTCAGGATAGTCTGCGGGCTAGACTCACCAGTAGGGGTAATCGTGCCTCATCCTTACTGCCTGGAATGTTCTACCCTGAGCCATTGCTCATTTTTTCCCTCTCCTCCACCCCTTCACGGGATTTATACTCCCCACCCTTTAGACTCAACTCACAAGCTACATCCTCCAAGAAGCCCTTAGCATCCTGCCTCCTCGCCACCCCACAGTGGGTTAAATGCCCTTCTGGGTTCTCACCTCTCCTCTGCTTACCTCTGCTATAGTACCTATACTCTGAATGTGTGACAGAAATTTTTCTTTATCTCCTTCCACCACTAAACTATAAACTAAACATAGGGCACATGCTATGTCTTATTTGTCTTAGAATCTCCAACATCTATCAAAGTACCTGGTACATTGTGCAGAATGAAACTCATAAACTAGATTACACACTTACCCTTGTAATGGCAATAATATTGACAATAATAGCAACTAACCTTCCTTGAATACTTAATATGCGCCAAACTTATTTCATGCCTGACTTCATTTAATCTTCACAAGACCCCTATGAGGTGAGTGCACTTATTCCCATTTTATAAAAGAGAAAACCAAGGCTTAGAGAGTCTTATATTGTGAGGTTTCTAAGAGTTGGAGCCTGGGTTCAAGCTCCGGACTGTCTGATGCCAGATGTGAGCTCATAACCTCCTCCCTGTCCCACCTCTGTGTATCCTCACTCCTGCCAGCAGTGGCAGGTCCCATGATGCAATGCGTTAACAGAACCAGGAAGTATGTGGTCCTGGTGCTGGAGTATTTCCTTATATGGCAATGGGGGCGGATCCTGGCATGTGGATGTGTTCGCACCACCTGCCTGAGGGTATAAAAAGGCAATCCTGCACCAGCTGATCCTCCTACTTGGTGAATTCCTCACTCAGCATTGTTTGTGCAGAGGTCTGCCTTGCCCAGGACTGGTGAGCACTGAACTCCAGGAGCAGACCTGTGAGGAGGTAGGAGGCACCCCTGAGGCTTGATCCTCTGTCAGTCATTTGCCCACCTTACTCCTGGCTGCAAGTGATGATCCCAGGCAACTGGCTCTGTGAGCCAAGGGACGTGCAGTTCAGTCCTCTACGTTGGTGCAAGGTGTCAGGTGGGGAAACTTCCCGCTCTACCTCTCTTGAGTTCTTGTGGCTGGACTAATAATAAAATTGACCCAAGACAGATTAACAGGAGAAAAAGTAACAGATTTTAATATGTGTGCACTGAGGTCTCATAAATGGGACCTAAGAAGTGGCCAAAGCAGGCAGCTTTTCTACTTTTTAGACAAAGAAATGGTAAATATGTGAGGAATTGACAGGACAAAGAAACTTGGGTTTTGGGTGCTCAATTAATGAAGAATCTAAACAGAGTTTGGGCTTGGGGTAGGAAATTAAAGGAGTAGCAAGTTTTATTTATATAAGCTTCTCAGACTGAATTCCCTACTGTACCTTTCACAAGAGAGATTTATTTCCTGCTTTCAGGGAGACAGAGAGGAGGGTCAGAGTATCACTCTTGTGTTTCTTAAGTAACTTTAATTCAAAATAATCAAGATGCCATTGTGACGTATTTGGGGGCGGACCACCCTGAGGTCCAACAAGGGCCTTCCGGGAAACAACGCTGCTAAGGACAGATCTCAGGTCTCAGGTAGATTAAATCTGATAGTTCCTCCTCATCCGTCAGGCACATGCTTCCTGAAAAAAAAAAAGTGGGTGACACCATACAATAGTCCTTGCCTCAAGGATCCTGGGCAGTCGCTTTGATGGGAACTTTGCACACTTGTTCTGGATGGACAGGTTCAGTTGAGCTTTATCTCTTACAATTTGTCCCGAGGTCATTCCCACAAATCAAGGCTCTGGAAGCCCAGAAAGTTAGGACATCAGGCCTATCCTGTGCCTCTGACTTCCCTGGCATCTGAGGCATCAAACTTTGGATATTGGTACTTGCTTATCCACTCCTGTGCTTAAGTAAAACATATTAGTTTGTGGCAAGTTATTTCGTAATTCTAAACATTCATATTATGAGACAAAAAATCAATAGTGACAATTTGATAATTTTTGTCATGCAATGTAATAATGTGTATCCATTTAAGAATGATAATGTTTAATGATGTCTTATTATACTTGATAGAATAATAAATAGGAAAAAACAAGAAAAAAGTTTCTCAAGCAAAGAAAAAAAAAGTGGGTGACAGAAACTAAGGAGGTGTCCATCCCATGCATCTTTCAATCTGAGGCACCTCTGTTGAAGCACAACAGCGATGGGAAAAAAGGCAAAAGTAGCCAGCCAAAGTCACACTGTCTTGCTCTTTCCTGTCTTCTGTTTAATTATCCAACAATATCAGTCAATTCCTCCCTCTTCGCCCACCCCTCCGCCCATTTAATAGGCTGTCTCTTGCCCCTGGTTCTTGTACCCTGGCGCACGTAGTTTCTTTTGCCTGGAAGGCCACCCCACCCACTTCCAGCCCTTCTGTTCATCTTTCCCACAGCTGTCACCCTCCAGGAAATCTGGTTGGGTTCCTTGCTCTGGGCTTCCTAAAATACCCTGTCCATATCTCTGCGCTGCAGTTACAACACCGCTTTTTTATGATCCTCTATGTGTCTGCCTCCCCCACTAGATTACAAGTCTTGAGACCATATATTTACTTTATTTTCCTTCGTATGCCCAGCACCTTATACCACATTGGCCAAAATATAAGTAGGTGCTCAATAAATAATGATACTTCACTTTGATCCAGCACTTGCCATGTGCTGGGCAGCATGCAAAGGGCATCATTTGCATTGTGTCATTTAATCTTCACAACAACTTAAGGACCTAGGCCCTAATATTAATCCCATTTTATAGATGAGGAACCTGAGGCTTGGAAAGGTTGCATTATTTGCCCAAAGTAACCCAGGTCGTAAGTGCTGGAACTCAGACTCAAAATCAAAACAGTGGCACTCAGTATCTTAAACACTACAGAATACTCCCTCCTTCAAATACGTGTGGAATTTAAGAATACATGCTTTTCATGAGCTATGTGTGCATTGTCAAAACTTAAATGTTTCTGGTGGTGAAAAGGAAAGGGGGTGAAATCAAGCCCAGAGATTCAAATTTGTAGACAAGGAAATGTCTTCTCTCTCAATCTCTGTTAACCAATTTACAAATATTTATTGCATTGGATTTATGTGAGCTCAGCGCTGCATTAACAGCTATGGGGAAGAAAAGCTAGAAGAGTAGATGGTGTGTTTCTGGCCCTTGTGGACTTGCTAATGTGGCTGGAGAGACAATGACACCACAGAGGGAAGAGCCTGAAGCAGAGTCTGATGAGCGGGGTTGGCAGTCAAGGATGCCGAGACCAGAGTGGGACTAGGGCAGGGAGGTGGTTAGAAAGAGCGTCACAGAGCAGACTTGGATGAGAGGAGGACCTTCTTGCTTGGACTGTTCTGTGACTTTTCTGTGGGTCCTGTCCAAAGCCACCACAGGGTTGGCCTGGAAGAGGCCTCCTATGTGATGCTGAATTTCTGCATCAAGGCCCTTTATCTTCATTTCTATAGCTAAGAGTAGAAGTTGGGGTTCTCTGGTTGGGCCAGGACAGGGAGAGAGGCTATTCTCCAATGACCAAAGAGCTGCTTCTCTTGCCCCGTGTCCCCGTGACCTTCTGTGGTGGTTGCAGAAAGGCAGCTATGTGAGTGTCCCCGTAATAGAGCCTTGAGGGCTGCCGGCTTTTGAAAACCCTCACCTCTCCATTCTCTCCCTGGGGAAGCCAGGGGATAATTGGGTATTATGTGCAGCCTCTAAGACACAGGGCCCTTTCAGCATGACTGTCCCCTGGGAGTGGCTGCATTTGTGTCGACTGCAATTTTCCCTGGGCAGGTGAAAGGAGCAGGTGAGCCCTGGGGCTGCCTTTTCAGAGCTGGGAATCGTACCTGGGTTTGGGGACTGTGGTAACATTCACAGTGATACAAAGCTGGTAACCGTGGAGGCTGTGACTCTGACCACAGACTGTAATCTTAGGACTCAGCTACTTTCTTCTTCCTCTGGAGGAGGCCCATCAGCACGGCCTTCTCCTCGTGTGAAGCGGGGTGACTTTTACCGTGGCTTCTGCCCCACCTCTCCCTGGCCACCTCATTCCTCCACTTCCTCCTCCAGGCGTCTGGTACCCTTAGTCCTTCTGCCATCCCTCCTCTCTCAGAAGCCGCACTCAGGAAGAGCAGCATTTATAGCTGTGCACAGAAGAAAGAGTTCTGGATGAGAATCTAGGGGCTGAGGTTTTGGTGCTGGCTTGACTGCTTCCTGGCTTTGTGACTTCGGGCAAATCATGTCCCCCTTCTCTGGTTCTGTCTCCTCATGAATAAGATTATGGGGCCAGGGCAGGGAGGGACAAGAGCAGAGGGTCTCAACCCTAGTTATACACTGGAACCGTCTGGGGTTGCTTTTTAAAAATATCAGTGTCCGGGATCCAACGCAGACCATGTAAATCAGAATATTTGGAGGCAGACCCGAGGCATCAGTGTGTTCTAAAAATTCGGTCAACTAAAAATAATGCACAACCTAAAAGTTGAGAATTATGTTTTGTTTGGTGGATTTTTCTGAGGACTTAAGCCCAGAAGACAGTCTCTCAGATAGCTCGGAGGGACTGCTCCAAAGAGGTAAGGGGGGAGCCAGGATATATATAGGAGTTATGCAACAAAACCCAGGCAGTCAGACATCAAAAGATTACTGTTAATTAAAGAAAACCAGACATTGTAAGTTAATGAATTTAGCACTTTACTATGTATGGGAAGATGCCGGAGTCTGGGCTCATTGAAATTATTCCTTTGATAGGCACCTTAACTATCTAGGGCCAGTATCGTGCTCTTCTCCGTCCTGAATCCCCTCAGAGTGCAGGGTTGCGGGTGGCTTCAGTGGCTGCTGTCTTGATGGCTGCAACATCCTTTCTTTACTGATACGGCAGGCAATATTTTTCATCTGCATTCCCCAAGGGGTTCTAATATAAGGCCAGGCTGGAGAACCTCAGATCTGATAACTTCTAAGATCATGATTTTAGATGATTCTTAAAGATCCCTGGGTTAACCTAGTCAGTCATATTGGCATTTTATATCTTAATAGTGGAGTTAAAAGAAATGGTGATTTCTTTTGAAAGCATGGAGAAAGGTAGTACCTTTTCATGGTGGCACTTTCCAGACATCCAAGAAGTATGACGTTCAGAGTAGCCCTTTCAGAGCGGCTCTGACTACCATCAGCCTCACCCAGTCTCAAAGTTCCCAGCTGGCATTAGGGGAGAGAAGAAAGGCATTCAGCTTGTTCCCCAGGAGCCAGGGTTCTCCAGGCATAGAAAGATGAAGCCTCACCCAGGTGTCCTCAGTCATCTGGTGTTGATTAGCAGGTGATTCTGGCACTATTCAGCAAGAAAGGGTTAGAAGCAGGGATGTTTTGATGGTGAGTATGGGGTGGTGGGAAATAGGTTCAGGATGTGACTCTTTGCCCAAGGTGAGCTGGCCACAGGGTGCACTGGTGTAGCAGTTCTGAGAAGCTGGAAGAAGGCTCCTAGGACCTTGGAACAGTAGAATACAGAAGGTTCTGGAAGGGTTATTAGGCTGGCACCAAAGAGAAAGAGACATTCTATTTATTTGTTTCTCTAAGGTCTGGCTCTGACCGTAAGCTCCCATAGGTAACTTCTGATTTTTTTCCTTCTTTTTGATTTCTCATTGAATAAACACTTAGGCAACTGGTAGAGCAGCCTGTGTGATGAGCTATGTGGGCATAGATGGTACCCGGGGGCCTAAACCACATGGTTTTACCTTTAGAACCATAATACCATACCTGGCTCTTTGATTGTTTTCTGTGGATTCCTCTTTTTCCCCAATGGGATTATCAGCCCTGGGAGGGCATGAATCGTACCCGTTGCTTTGCAGGTGCTAATCTGTGTCTAGCCCAGAACTGGGCACACAGTGATATTTGATACATGCTTATTTATTTAACTTCATTGTGGCCCTCAATGGGAGCCCGTATTCTGGGCAGGATCGTCTGAAGCTCCTAATGTGAACATTCACTCATTCAGCAAATATTTATTGAGTCCCTAATATGTATTGGGCCCTTGTTATGGACTGAATGTTTGTGTCTCCCCACCACATTCATATGTTGAAGCCCTAACCTCCAATGGAATAGTATTTGGAGATGGTCCTTTGGGAGGTAATTAGGGTTAGATGAGATCATGAGGGTGGGACCCTCGTGATGGGATTAGTGCCTTTTTAGAAAAGACACCAGAGAGCTTGCTCTCTTTCCCCCTCTCTCTGTAAAATCACAGAGAAGCACACCCACAAGCACACGGTGAGACAGCAGCCTCCTGCAAGCCAAGAGAAGAGGCCTCAGAGTGAAATCTACCTTGCTGGCACCTTGACCATGGATTTCCCAGCCTCCAGAAGAGAGAGAAAATAAATTTCTGTGGTTTAAGCCATTCAGCCTATGATATTTTGCTTCGATGACCTGAGCAGACTAAAAGAACACTATCCAACCCTTAGGGAAGGGGATGGACCCTTCTGCTAATTTCAGGTTTGTCACCCCGTTCCTTCAACTGAGCGATCAAATTACCCCCATTGCTTCATAGGCAGGGATTATACTGCATATTTCCTTTCATTCTTCATGAAGCCTAGTGTTTCTCAGCACATATGAGGCAGGCCCTCAATAAAAAATTTTGAATAACTGGTGGAATAAATTTAAGTGTTTATTGAGCATTTATTATTAAATCCTCACAGGCTTATGTTGTATGCTGTGAGGCATTTAAGAACAAGAATAGACATAGTCCTTATCCTTAGGGAGTTTAAAGTCTCATGAGGGAGGATGTCAGACCTTCTTATGTACCAGGACAAATCAGGTAAACCTTTTGCCTTGTATTCTAGCCATTACTGTAGTGACCAGTTCTAAGGGGCTCTGACTAGCTTCCTATGGGACCAGCCGAGCAGTGTGTCACCTCAGACCAAATCCATCACTCAGTACCACCCTTAGATCCAGGCAAGCAGGACTTATGCCTCTGATGGGAGCCTCAGGCTTGCTGACCCTTTCCCACTCTTTCCATGAAATTTTCTAAGCTCTCATAAACCTGCATTGCAACCTGCATGGGCCTGGGGCCTGATTTCTCCCATGGTACACACACACACACACACACACACACCCCATGCAAGGGGTCACCTAGATATCCCAACCACCTCCAAGACTCAAGCCTGTGGGGCTACCTCAGGGCCCGTTTCTGGTTGGTTCCAAAGAGCAGTCCTCCGGGGATGGCCCTTCCTTCTCCACCATAGATTTTTCAGACTCTTGCTCTCAATGCCAACGGGCCCTTCTGATTGAGGTCGTGATGTCATTGCTCTCCCCAGCCAGTCTGAAGGCTTGCTGAATGAGGGATGGACGTTCCTTGTGGAAATTGTCCCACTCTTCTTACTCTCCCCCACAGGCCTCTCACCGGTCCTCCCTTTGATGGCCGTGTATGGAAGGCAAGGGTGAAATCAACATTGAGAGAGATTGCATTCAGGATGCAGAGACTAGGGCCAAAGAGTTCAAGGGAAGACGTGGTTGGAAAATATGCTGTTCTATTTACATTATAAAACTTAGAAGAGCAACTTTAACATGCATGTCCAGAAAACGAATTATCGCTCATCATTTCCTGCATACTCTGAGTGAGACTTGAATCTGTGGTCATCTCCATGAAGCACTTCAACTTTTAAGAGAGTCATTGGAAGCTGGTATTCACAGGTGGCTCCACAGATGGGGCAGCCTTATGAGTAATGATGTAGCCAGCATAAAATACATTGTAAAAGGGAACTGCAGAGGCAATAAGATCTGTATCGTTTCAGTACAAACAGGTTCCAAAGAGTCATGACATTGTAATAACAGCATTGCTACCTTTTTCTCAGGATTAGGATTAGTCAGGCCCCCTGACAGTAATGAACAGGAAGAGATACTTCCTGCCCTGAACAGGAAAGGGTGGTGCCTGGACACTCCAAAAAAGTCTTCACATGTATTGATAGGCCAATAAACAAACATGTAAATACCTATTCTCTGCCCACTATCTAAATTTTCATTGACAAATCACTATATCTCATGTAGGCCTGTGAAACTTGTAATAGATTTTTAAATCAAATTGTTTACATAGATGGAGCCCTACAAAAAATATCTGCCAAGGCCACGTATACCCTAAGGACAGCCCTGCTTATTCGACTCACGTCCTGTTCTAAGGTGGCTCTGACACTGCCACATGGGACTCATGGGAACCCACCTGGTTCCCTGCACACACAGCTGGGAAGTGCAGGAGAGGTAGCACCCACCGCATGGAACAAAAATGACCAGTGGTGGCTGGGAGTCGGTGAATAAATGCCTTTCTGTTCTCTTTCTTTACCCATGTTGCCTGTGGCTGTCCAAACGGACTCATGCAGCCAGGCAACCATCACCCATAAAAAGTGAGCAAATCCAGAATGAAGCCTTATGTTGGCTCTCCCTCTTGCTCTGCTTTTCTTTCTGTCCCTCACATTTACTCCCTGGGTTCACATTCTCCATAAGACACTTGAACATAAGCCTTTCAGGTTCTGCTTTCTGGGAACCCAGGCTAAAACAGGGAGACAAGATTTATACAACTTAGGGACTTCCTTCTGGTTCAGTGGTAAAGAATCTGCCTTCCAATGCAGGGGACGCAGTTTCGATCCCTGGTTGGGGAACTAAGATCCCACATGCTGCAGGGCAACTAAGCCAGCGCACCACAACTAGAGAGGAGAAAAACCCACAGGCCGCAATGAAAGATCCCGCCCACCTCAACAAAGATACCCTGTGCCGCAACTAAGACCGGACGCAGCCAAAAAAAAAAAAAAAAAAAACAAAGATTTATGCAACTTAACAAATAGAACGGAAAATAGTGAAGTATTAAACTGTACGGCAATGATTTTCAACTTGGAGGTAGTGCATCAGACTCATTTAGGAAGCTTTGTCAAAACACACTTGCCCTCCCTCCTACATCTGATACACGCCTTGTAGTTGGAATCACGGCGACAGGGAGCTGCTTTTTGTGGGGGAGTGTGTGGGACACAGCTTTCTGGGGTGGTTTTCCAGTAAGATAGGGTCATTTTCCAATGTGAGGAAGATGTCTGTGTGGGAGTGTGCTAGGAAGAAGTTTAGGGACCACTCTATGTTATACAGGCTTTTTTTTTTTTTTTTTTAATTTTTTTAAAAATTTATTATTTATTTATTATTTTTATTTTTTTTTGGCCGTGTTGGGTCTTCGTTTCTGTGCGAGGGCTTTCTCCAGTTGCGGCGAGTGGGGGCCACTCTTCATCGCGGTGCGCGGGCCTCTCACTATCGCGGCCTCTCTTGTTGCGGAGCAGAGGCTCCAGAGGCGCAGGCTCAGTAGTTGTGGCTCACGGGCCCAGTTGCTCCGCGGCATGTGGGATCTTCCCAGACCAGGGCTCGAACCCGTGTCCCTTGCATTGGCAGGCAGATTCTCAACCACTGCGCCACCAGTGAAGCCCTATACAGGCTTTTAGAAAACATGGAGATCTGTCATAATTACAACCAAATTCATTGGGATGTAAAAAAAAGTTTTCATAGAAGAGACAGGGTTTGTATTCGTTTGCTAGGGCTGCCACAGTAAAGCACCACAGACTAAATGGCTTAACCAATGGAAATCCATTTCCTCACAGTTCTGGAGGTTGGAAGTCCAAGATCAAGGTGCCAGCAGGGTTAGTTTGTTCAGAGGCTTCCTTCCTTTGCTTGTAGACAGTCATCTTCTTTCTATGTCTTCTTTCTATGGGTGTCTGTGTCCTAATCTTCTCTTCTTATAAGGACACAAGTCAGATTGGATGAGGGCCCACCCTAATGGCCTCATTTTACCTTAATTACCTCTGTAAAGGCCCTTTCTCCAAATACAGGCACATTTGGAGGTACTGGGGGTTAGGACTTCAGCATGTGAATTTGGGGGAGGGACACGATTCAGCCCATAACAGAGTTTGAGGGGACCTGGAAAGGTGAGCTACATTTGAGCAGGGCAAAGGACAGAGCCCCGTCCAGTATCCTCACTGTGGTGAACTCAAAAGCCCTCATGGAGACTAAACTTCATTTTCTCTCTTCCTTGGTAAGAAAAGTGCAGAGAATCACCTTGGTTGACATTAGGAGGGTGAATCACCTCTGAGGCAGGAAGTGGCCCTGCTTCCCCAGTTAGATCTCTGTGTTGTGCTGGTCTGGACCCCCTTTGAGGCATTCACAGGCTACTCCTCAAGGCGGCATAAGCCATACGTTTATGCATTAGAATCCAAAGGAGAAACTTCCAGTTGAATATCGCGGCCCCCTGAAGACAATCCAGCTAGTGCGTTTTGGGAGATGCCTCCAGAGGAAGTCATCCCAGACTGACTTTACGAAGCTGAATTGAGTTGTGGTCCTAGAGTGTGTAAAAGGAGGAAGGCATGATATGGGGCAGGGGGCGGTGTTGTTAGGACCAGGCCAGGAGACGTACCTGGAATAGAAGATTTAATCCTCCGCCCCGGGTCATAGGTTGAGCTGCCTCTCACCATCATGAGGGACCTCCGGAGCTGGAGGCTAGGGCTTGAGGTCTGCGCTCTGAGGATCTGCTGAGGTGTGCTGACGTACAGAGAGCTGAAGCGGAGGCAGCACACCGGTTACCATGCCATCGTTCTCACGTGTCGCCACTCCCCCAACTTCATGTGAATGATGGCATCCTCTTTGTGCTGTATCCCCCCTACCCCTCCTGCCCCTCCTCCTCCCCCTTGTCCCAGTCAACTTCCTGGTTTTAGCAAAGCCTGACACGTGACGGCAGGACAAACTTTCTGCAGTGGCTTCCAGGAGGAATGGGGTCATTTTCCTACATGCCGGAGACGCTGTGCTTCTGCTATAAAGCAGCGCTGCCTTCCCATCGGACCCCACTCTGACAGCCTTTTGTTTGCTGCTTACGTCTCTGCCAAGCTTTTGCCGTGTCCTGCTGGGCCTGATGAACAAATCTGGACCCACTTTTCTGTTTCTGACCAATAGAAAATGAGCTGACTGCCAGCAAGGAGGGTGATGGTTCCTTGCCAAGGGTGGGGGTGGCAGAGGCAGAGAATCCTCCAGCTGGGCAGTTGGGACTGGCACACAGCATCCTGCTGGGCCAGCTGCAGGTGTTCCAGATGGCCAGGCCCCGGGTCTGTTTGTCTCCACTGCCAGCTTTTGTTTATGTCCCAGCATCCTCACTCTCCCCATCAAACACACGGTGAGTGTCCTGGCACACCCAGAACTGCAGCAGGAGGCTTCTTGATGGAGGTGGCATTTTAAGCCGTGTTTCTCTTTAAAAGGAGGAGAGATGAGAGAATTTTATTGTGGAAAACAGTACAAGCCAAAGGGAATTGGACTAGATAATGTCTGTTGACAGCTCCTGGGTATGTCAATTAGGAATCCAATCTTCTAGAAAGTAGGAATGTTTTTTATAACAGCCTATTTGAAATGAAGACTAATCTAGAAAATCTAGATTGGATGGTTACAGTTCCTAGAAATCCTTAACTGGTTAAAATGTCAAGCGCCATGTGATTTCATTGATATGATGTTCAAGAACAGGAAAGCTAACTGAGGTGAGAAAAGTCAGAACAGTGCTTACCTATGGGAGGAGACTAGGAAGGGACAGGAAGGAAACTTTTGGAGCAGGGGAAATTGTTTACATCTTGACCTGGGTGGTGGTTACATAGGTGTATTCGTATGTGAAATTCATTGAGATAGATGTACACTTAAGGTTAGTGCACTCACATGTGTTGATAAACTTCAATACAAAAGTTAAAATTTTTTCCATTTCCTACTGTATGCCGGGTACTGCACTAGCCACTCAGAATGCACATTTGCGTAACAGAGACAGACAACCAGACAGTTAAAATGCGGCATATGAAGTGCGGTTGGCAGGAACTACCGGTTGCCTATCCGTATCTATTTTCTCCCTCAGTCGTAACAGAATCCTGACTCTTAGCTGGGAACGTTGCTACCCAGGATAAAGATTACATCTTCTAGGCTTCTTTACTTAGGATGAGTAGCCTTGGACTAGCTTCTGGCTACTGTGAAATAAGGGGAAGTGCCAGGTGGGACATCTGGGGAGACTGCTTAAAGGGAGGGCCACCTGTGGTAACTGCAGCCCCTCCTGGTGTCTACAGTGTGGACCAGAAGGCTGCATTTCCAGCTGCCATTTTGGATCATGTGGTGACCTTGAGGATGCAAATCTTTCATTGAGGATGCTGGATCAGGAAGAGTGGATGACTTAATGGAGCTGCCACGCTGGCCTCAGACTGCCTACCTTCACACAGTTTTTTAAATGAGTGAGTAAACTCGCGTGTGTTTGTCACTATGTCTCAGGCCTCTATTACTCACAGACTAACTAATCACAGGTTAAGGTAAAGGTGAGCACAGGGCAACACGAGGGACATAGGATGGCACTAGCTTAGCGTGGATGGCCAGTTGTCATTGGAAACGATTTCTTAGACACGGTGCCACTTGAGCTGAGTCTTGAAGGATAAGTAAAATTTGGCTAAGAGATGTGATGTCTTTTTAAATGCTTTTATGAGAGAGTCCCATCTGGGTAGGAAAATCTGTTAAGGGTTGTTCAATTCCAGTCAAATAGACATTCTCTTACCTTCAAGGAGCTAATAATCTGAACTGCCTCTTAGATACGTAGCAACTAGAAGTGCCTCACTAGTAGTAGTTATTTGAACAAATGTTGATAAAATGAATAAGTGAAGCTTTATTTCTTCATTTTACTTGGAATATACCCCTAATAAAATTAAAGCTCTATTTTATGCTCAAAGGCCATTTCTTCTTTTTGTAAATTCAAAACCTTATGGTGAAAAACATGTAAGACCTCTGGTCTAAAAATTACAAAGTATTGCTGAGATATATTAAAGAAGATCTAAATAAATGTTTTGACATGCTCATTATTATTAATATATCCATTTCCCTCAAGTTGAGATCTTTCTCCATCTTCTAAAATTATCATTTAATGCTATAATTTTCTTCTAAGTGCTGCTTCAGCTGCATTCCACAAATTGTTATGTTTTGTTTTCATTTTCACTCCATTTGAAATATTTTCTAATTCCCATGTGACTTCTTTGACTCACGCATTACCTGGAACATAATTTGTGTTATTATGTACCACCATATTATGTACCACATATGTACCATAATTATGCGGTACATAATTTACAGATATTTGGGGATTGTTCATATAGCTTTCTGTTATCTATTTCTAGTATAATTCCATTATGGTCTGAGATCATACTTTCCATGATTTCAATTATTTTAAATTAGTTGGAGTTTGTTGTGTGGAATATCTTGGTGAATGTTCATTGTGCACTTGCAAAGAATGTGTATTCTGATGTCATTGTTTGGCATATTCTATAAATTCAATTAGGTCAAGATGGTTGGAAGTGCTGTGCAAGTCTGCTAAGTTTTTACTGATTTTCTTTCTACTTGTTCTGTTGATTAGCATCACCATGTGCTAAGGGACGGTTGGGGTCGGCAGAAGGATTTTTCTCAATTCTTCATCTCTACTCTCATCTTTTCTGTGCGCCTGCACCACAGAGGCAGTCTCTTCTTATCCCCCTGCCCCTCTGCCAAGGGCAGACTGCCGTTGCCTCTTACTTGATGCTTGCTGGCCAGGTGGTGGTTGTAGAGGGTGGAAGTGGAGTCTCTGTTGTTCTGATTCAGCCCCAGCCTGTAGCAGGCACTGGTCTCTGTGTCTTGGAAGCTGGGTTTGCTCAGTGATCCTGACCTACCTCCCAAGAACCAGAGGTGTGGGCACAGCCCCTCATCTGGGAGTAGAGACTTTCTTCTCTTCCTTTTCTCTAGCTGCAGTGTCTTCACCTGTGCCCTAGGGAACCATAGGGTTGCTGCTCTTTCCCCAGTGGCTTAATGCCTTCCACAGGGGAGAAAGTTAGGGGTGTGGTCTCATGGCTTTCCCACAGCTATGGCCACTCCCCTCTTCCAGCCCTGAACCAAGGGGGAAGGTTTTCTCTGGTCTCCTTCTCTGCCCCCAGTCTTTTTCATGACTGCCTGGTGGGGTCCGTGGAGAAGAACTGCTGAGGGGTGGGAGCTCCTTTTTTGTCTGCAACTCCTGGAGGTTCTACGGTCTCATGCTAGCCCACACTTGGTCTTTGTGATTCGTCAAACATTTTGGCTGGATGCTTCCTGCTGACTTGTCTGGTAGCCCTGTCTTCCTTCTTTGCTCTGTTGCAGGTAAGCCAGTGCTCACGTCCTGTCCATCCTTAGAGGAGCCTGTCCTTCTTAGATTTCATGCTAGTTGTGTTGACCTGTGACATCAGTTTTTTGATGGGCTCTAGAAAAGTTATGATTTTGTAGATTTTCTGGCTTTTTCTTGTGTTTAAGGCAGGAGTGACAGTCTTTTCAGCTTTCTACATCCTAGGTGGAAGCCAGAAGTCAAAATATATCTTTAGATGATTCACTTTTATTCTGAATCACTTTGGGTTCCTTTCAAAAACCATATTTATTCTCTATGGATGAAAACTTATCACCATAAAAATGATTCCCAAGAATTGGTGCCCGGAGCGGGGTGTAAAATGGGTGAAGGGGGTCAAAAGGTACAAACTTCCAGTTGTAAAATAAATAAGTCCTGGGGATGTAATGTACAACATGGTGACTATAGTTAGTAATACTGTGTTGTATATTGGAAAGTTGCTAAGAGAGTAGATCTTAAATTTTCATCACAAGAAAAAAATTGTAACTATGGATAGTGATGAAGTTAACTAAACCTATTGTGGTGATCATTTCACAACGTATACAAACATCAAATCGTTATGTTGTACATCTGAAAGTAATATAATATATCAATTATATCTCAATAAAAATAAATAAACAAAAAATTAAAAAATATATGTTCCTTAGGATCTGTGGAATGTTCCAAAAGCACAATTCCAAATGCGTTTAGTAATGAGCAGCATTGATAGCTGAATAGTTTCTCAATAATAACTGCTCCCAGCAAGGAGACCCATTTAGATGTTCAAGTTCTAATGGTTCTTTACAGTCTCATTACTGTATAGCTATAGGAAAACTGAAACATATTGTCCCCTAAGTCTTGGTGAAGTTACTTAACTTCTTCAATCCTGTTTTCTCATCTGTAAAGATGGGGATAATAATAGTTCGCACACCATAGGATTACAGAGAGTAACAATAAGTGCTGAACAGATATTATATCAATTACTACATGCCACTAGAAACATAAATATTAATCATTTTGCTTAAGAGAGGAAAGCCCATACATTATATTGCCCCTGTGAAATCATTAATAACATCCCCTTTCACCTTCTAAAAGTCCCGGTTTGGACAATTAATGATATGTCCCCCTATGAAGATCACACAGCTAGTAAGCTGGGGTAGCAGGGATTTGAACACAGGTCAGTCTGAGTTAGGACCATGGGAATCACAAGGTTAAAAGTGGGGAGGATTTCTGGTGCAGAAGCCAGGAACTGTCCTTTCTCTCTAGCCTTTGCACAAGCTTCATTCCAGGATATTCCATAGACCAGGAATAAAGCATCCAGTATATTCTATATGCAGAAGGCCTCCTTCTCTTTCTACCGACTTCCTGTCCTGTCCTGTATTGTTTTGTTTTGCTTTTTATTCCTGCACTTTCTAATCTGAATAGTTCTCATTTTGATCCTTCCACAATATTCTCATTTAGGATTTCATGATTAGCATTTAAAGGCAATTTTGCTTTAGCTCAAAGAAGTTCCCTTGAACTTTATAACATGTAACAAATACATGGTGGGGTGTGTTGGGATAAATTAGGGGCTTGGGATTAGCAGATACAAACTACTATATATAAAATAGATAAACAACAAAGTCCTACTGTACAGCACAGGGAACTATATTCAATACCCTGTGATAAACCATAATGGAAATGAAAAAAAAATATTATCCTTAAAGGAAAAAAACCAAATACTTATGATCCAGTTGGTGCATTGTAACCTAGAAGCACAGACCAATGTAGGAGCTCCAGGGAACAAGGGAGGGCTTCCTCTGGGGGCATGAGAAAGGGCAGGGGGTTGATGTCTACTGAGGGAGGTTCTCCTGGAGCCCTCTCCTCATCTCCTGGGAACAGCACTGTCATCTTCCTCTTGGGGGGCACCTCCCTTCTCTGTCAGGAATGGAGCTGAGACTCAGACCTCGTCAATCAACGACCACAAGGACCTATGGGATGGGCCTGGGACACCACCTGAGCCAGTGGGAGTCATTCCAGGGCTCTTGTTGGGGCATTGGGATAGAGGTGGTCTCTTTTAGTCAGCGGGGTAGATGAGGGAGAGTCGGAGGTGGTCACCTCTGCCACCTCATGGGGATGTGGGACAAGGATGCTATCCCAGAGGAAGCAAGAGCCAAAGGTGGAGAAAGATTCCTGAAGATTGTTTCTGCCCTCCTTGTAGCTGAAAGAGTCCAGATGACGACACGGAATTCTCTAGGGCACTTAATGCCTGTAAAGTAATTACCTGAGTTTGTCTGTTGGATATTGTCCGAAAATATCTGAGAGTAACACTACCTGCTCTTTAGTGAACCCCTATTGTGATAGATTGATTGCTCTGTTAATACCTTCCCCGTATCTCACTCTCTGAATGTGTCTTTGTAGCGCCTCTTAGCAATAGCTGGAGTCTCTTTCCCCACTTCTTGAATCTGGGCTGGCTTGTGACTTACTTTGAACAGAAGAGTGGTACAGAAGTGACAGTGTACCAGCTCCAAGCCCAGGTCCCAGCCAAGGGAGAAGCCCAGGCTGGCCAGCTGGAGGACAAGAGGCCATGTGGAGGAGAGCTGCAGAGCTCCAGACCACAGCCAGTCAACACACATAAGCAGAGCCACCTCGCCACCTGCCCTCGACCACAGAGGCATGAGGGAACCCAGCAAAGACCAGAAGAACCACCCAAGGGAGCAGAGCCTAAGTTACTGGCCCGCAGAACTGTGGGCTAAAATAAACGCTGGTTGTCTTGATCCAATAAGTTTTGGGGTGATCTGTGTCCTAGCAGTTGGGGAACTGACACTCTTATTATGACTGAGATACTTTGTAAATATTAATCAAGCACTCTAGCTTTGGAGACAGATCTGATTTTTCAGTCCTGGCTCTATAACTTACTGGCTGTGTGACCTTGGGTAAGCTTTCAAAAACTGTCTCTGTTCAGATTTCTCATCTGTAAAACAAGGATAATAATAGTAGTTATGAAGTTTTGGTAATATAAATGAGAATAATGCATGTGAAGTACTTAGCACGGTGCCTGTGACATGCAATAAATCCTGATGATCTGTCTTACAAAGTAGCAGCTGTTAAACCTGTTTTACAGATGAGGAGACAGAAGCTCAGAAGGCTAACCTGAGGATAATAGCTACCAGATATGGAGGGTCCACTATATCCTGAAAGTTTCCTAAGCTACATCTTCTAGAATGGGAGCCATGGAGTCTGGAGGTGCAACACAACACAGGTGAGCCCAGGTGAGGCTTGGTTAGGGTTAGGGGAGGGAGAAGAGCCCACCCTTGTCACCTCCTGGAGACAGCGTGACGCTTGGACCTGCAGAGTGCCAGGTCAGTGTTCTCTCAGGGAGGAGATGAACCTGAGAACAGGAGCTGGAGGGAGGTCTATAAGATTCCAGGGAGGGGCCACCCCACCCTCATTTCAGCTTTCACCGAGTGCTGAGGGGCAGGGGTCCTGACAGGTGCAATTCCTTGATCACTCTCTCATTCTGCTTCCCACAATTGGGTCATCTGCCACTGAGCCCCACAGGGCACCTTGTCTAGACTGTCTCCCTGCCCCAGTCCAGACAAAGCCAGAACCATGAATCATAGAATGAATGAATAGGTCTTGGACTCTATGTTCTTCTCAAAACCAGAACAATTTTACCCCAATTAGTGGAAAGCTGAGGCTAGTTCCCATGCTCTCCTGAAGTGCCAGAGAATCTAGATGGAAAGGGAAGGTGAAAACAAAAGCAGTTGACAAATGAACTACCATTTTGATTTTATTTATCTTTTTTGTCCTGATCGCTCTCTTCTTACAGGCAAACCCCAATCCCCAGACTAATTTGCTCACACACCAAAGGTAAGCCCTGCTGTCTTAAACAGCTTTTTTGGCACAAAACTGAGGAAGAGATCGTCTGCAGTCCGTTCTACCTGACGATAAACTCTTAGGGTAATGACAGCACGAGATTACTATTTCATTTTCAAATTTGAACAATCTTGAATGAGGTGTCTTGACTGGAGCTCTTTTTAGAAACACTAAGAAGAATGTTCTTTCCTCCTTTCCCCCTTTGCTGTTCAACCAGCCTTCCTCTCTCCTCTTCCGGGAAAGTGTTTGTTTCAATCTGCAGCCAAATATTTTAGGAGCTTCAGCAGCGGGTGGAGTTCTGCAAACATGGAACCACAGCCTTCCACGGGCTCCAGCTTCTGCAAACTGGACGTGAGCCTGAGAACTTGCAGAAAGAACACACAGACCGAGTGACAGTGTTTCCTGTGGTTGACAAGATGCTGGCACTTGTGGGTAATTCAGGAACTGGGATGTGGGAGAGTTTCCTGTTGCCTTTAGTGACGTATCTTCTCTATCTCTACAATCCAAGTCTTAATCGTCTACCTGGAGAGCTGTGGGATTTATCACAATTCTCGTATTATTTCAATTCAATTCAATTCCTGTTTATTGAGCAAAATGTAAAGGAAAATTCTAAATTGGCCAAGGAGCAAGTTAATTAGGACAGTTAAATAACACAGCAATATAGTATACACCCCTCTTGTCCTCAGTAAGAATTCCCAATGCTTAAAATACTGCCTGACTCGTGTTAGGGGCTTGATAAATACTTCTTGAATGAATAAATGAATATGCTAAATGCCAGAAGGGATAATGCCTCCATTCAGGCATTATGTCTCCCTGGATTACCACAATATTTTCCAAAGGTCTCCCAACCTCCAGTTCTCTGCCACCCTAATCCATTCTCCATCTGACTGCCACAGGAATCTTTACAAACTGAGCATTTGCCTGTGTCATGCCCAAGTCTAAAACAGCCTCGTTACAAGTGTAAAGTACTTTAACATTCCTTCATGGCTCTCTAGTGCCCTTGGGATAAAGTTTATTACATCAATCATTCATTTACTGAGCTGAAGACCTCATGAGGCTGTTTTCTGAACTGTGCTTGAATACTTCTAGTGACAGGGATCTTACTATGCACTTATCACATATATAGGCAACTCTGGTACTAAAAGTGAATAAAAGAGCCAGGACTGGACCCTAGGACTCCTGTGTATTAGGGTTCTCCAGAGAAATAATCAATAGGGTTGATTGACCTATCTATCTATTCATCCATCCATCCATCCATCCATCATCTATCTATCCATCCATTATCTATCTATCTATCTATCTATCTATCTATCTATCTATGTATCAGGAGATTTACTATAAGAACTGACTCATGTGGTCACAGAGGCCAAGGAGGCCCATCTGCTGTCTGCAAACTGGAGAACCAGGAGGGCTGGTGGTGTAATTCACTCTGGGTCTGAAGGCCTGAGAACCAGGGGGCTGATGGCATAAGTCCTGATCTGAGTCCAAAAGCTCAAGAACCTGGAGCACCAATGTCCAAGGGCAGGAGAAGGTGGATGTCTCAGCTCAAGCAGAGAGAACGGATCCACCCTTCCTCCACCTTTTTGTTCAATTCGAGCCCTCAGGGGATGATGCCCACTCAGGCTGAGGAGGACCTTCTGCTCTGCTGGGTCACTCTTTCTTTGACCTTTGACCTTCAAAGGGATTATTGATATAGTTGGATTAATAGTTACCGTATTTGTCATTGTTTCTGTTGTTCTTTATTTCTATTTTTCTCTTCCATTCTTTTTCTGCCTTTTATGGTTTTCATTGAACATTTTCTATGATTCCATCTTTCTCCTTTCTTAGCATATCAATTATACTTCTTTTAAAAAACTTTTCTTTTACCTTTTTTTTTAGTGGTTGCCCTAGAGTTTGAAATATACCTTTACAACTAATCCAACTCTCCTTGCAAATAACACTACACCATTTCATGGGTAGTGTGAGTACCTTATAATAGCAAAATAATCCTAATTCTTCTCATAATCCTACTAAAAATGTGAATACTAAGCATCCCATTGTTGAGACACTTCCATCAGGAAGCCCACCACCATGCTATGAGAAGTCCAAGTCACATACAGAGGGGACATGTCGGCGCTCCAGTCAGTAGCCCCAGCCAACAGCATCAACTGCCAGCCATGGTGAGATACCTTGGATGGCAGCTCATTCAAGCCTTCAGACAACGCCAGGCCCACCTGTCATTTGACTGCAAATTCCTAAGAGTCTCTAAGTAAGAGGATTTCTAAGGCAGTGAAAATACTCTGTATGATACTATAATAGTGGATACATGTAATACTTTCGTCAAAACCTATAGAATGTACAACACCAAGAGTGGACCTTAATATACACTGTAGATTTTGGGTGAAAATGATGCATCAGTGTAGGTTCATCATTGTAAAAAATGTACCCCTCTGGTGGGAGATGTTGATAATGGGGTGGGCTATGCATGTGTAGGGGCAGGGGGTGTATGGGAACTCTCTGTACCTTCTTCTCAATTTTGCTGAGAACCTCAAACTGCTGTAAAAAAGTTGTCAAAGGGGAGAGTTAAACAAAGAGAAAAAAAAAAAAGAATCAGTTTTTTTTTAGTTCATTTTTCTCTCTCTGTGGGTACCTTGTCAAAAGCAGCTAGTAGAAGCACATTGGCGCTTAGAAACCTCAGCTATGAAATCTCCTTAGTCGAATACGTCAGTTCATTAGGTATATTTTCTATGTACTGTCACTGAAGTTCCCAGTGTTGCAACTTCCCACCACTGCATGAAGGTGGAAGAGCCTTATTCTCTATGCTTTCTTCCCTGTCCATCAAGCTTTCACCAAACATCTCCTCTGAGCCTTTCCAGCTTCTGTCTGTTCGCTGCTTTCAAAGCCAATGGCACCAATTTTAGATTAAACACACACACACACACAATAACACCCTGCTTCCAGGAACCGGTATATGTTTATCTATTGCAGCATAACACCCACACCCCCAGCCCCCTCCCACCAAATCATAGTGGCTGAAACAACAGTATTATTTTTTTTTTAAATAAATTTATTTATTTTATTTATTTATTTTTGGCTGCACTGGGTCTTTGTTGCTGCACGTGGGCTTTCTCTAGTTGCGGCAAGCAGGGGCTACTCTTCATTGTGGTGCGTGGGCTTCTCATTGCGGTGGCTTCTCTTGTTGCGGAGCATGGGCTCTAGGCGTGAAGGCTCAGTAGTTGTGGCACACGGGCTTAGTTGCTCCGCAGCATGTGGGATCTTCCCGGACCAGGGTTAGAACCCGTGTCCCCTGCATTGGCAGGAGGATTCTTAACCACTGCACCACCAAGGAAGCCCAACAACAGTATTATTACCTCACTTGACTTCCTTTGTCGACCATCTCGGCTGGGCAGTTCTCACTTGGGATTTCTCATGTGCTCGTATTCAGATGGTGCCTGGGACTGAAGGATTCACAGGACTGGATGTTCAAGATGACTTGCTCACGTGACTGCCAGTTGGCTTGGAGCTCAGCGGGGGCTGTGGATAGGGTGCCCACACATGGCCTCTTATTGTTTGGGCTTTTCCAGCATGACAACTGCTGAGAGGGAACGTCTCAAGAGTGAATGTTCCAAGAGGTCCAGACTTCTTAGGACCTAGCCTTGGCCATCCCAGAATATCATTTCCAACTCACTCTGTTGGCCAAGCAAGTTACTAAAATCAGCCCAGATTCAAGGTCAGGAAAATTAGTCTTTACCTTTTGATTTGAGGAACCACATGTATGTACCAGAGGAGTGGAATTCTTTGGGACCATCTTTGGGGATTAACTATTACAGATTCCCCACCTCCACCCCTCGCCTCCCCGGTAAAGCTCCAGTTTTTCCAAAGTCCTAGCTGTGTGTAAATTCACACTAAGTTGTTAAGAGCAGACTCTGGGTGAATGTGCCCTGCTGGTGTATCAGTCAGGGTGGACTAGGTTATACTATCGTTACGGATCACACCCAAATCTTGAGGCTAATGCCACAGAGCTCTTTTGCATTCAAACTACATGTCCACAGAGGTTGACATCCGTACCCTGGGACCCAGGCTGCTAGACCTAACACTGCCTGGAGCGTTGTTGGCCACTGTGGCAGAGGGAAAGACAGTGTGAAGAATCGTGCATGGGATGGAGAAGCTTCCAGCTGGAAGTGACCCACACCATGCCCACTCACGGTTCCTTGTCCACAGCCAGTCACATGACCATTCCCAAGTCCACAGGGACAGGATGTGCCATCCCACCATGGGCCTGGATGGATAACTAGAAATGTTTGGTAAATGACACTAAGACCACCACGGGTGATATTTGTATTTTAACAGAGGTCAATGCATTACGCCAAATAAATACATCTCTAAAGGTTGGGCTGAGGGGGTTCTAGGCAGCAGTTAAAAGTTGGGTTAAGGAGGAATTTTTTGAGGCTTTCAGTAGATCCTCTCAGATCCCACCTTACAGTAACCTCTGCTGGCTCTGACCAAGAACTCGCCCCTCCCCCAAGGCAATGCTCCCTCATCCTCCTGAATTGGGGCAGGCACGTGCTCCTTTCTGTACACACCCTGCGGGGTGGTGGTGGGGGAGGGTTTGGAGGGATGGTGATTTGCACGCAAGATGACAGACCTTGTCACTTCTCGTTTCCTTTGAAGCAAACCTTGAACTAGTTTAGAGCAGCTCTGCCCTGTCCACAGTGAAGGGTGGGCTGCCCAATCCTTTATGGTGTCCATAAGCCTGTGTATGTGACCCACGTGGGGCTAAGGACACAGGACCCTCCTTGTGAAATGGTCTTTTCTCCCTCTCAAAGGTGAGGTCAAGTCTTATATTTTGTCCTAAGTCAAATAGACCTATGTTTGAATTCTGCTTCTGCCGCTGTCTAGCTGTATAACTTTGGCCTCTTAATTTTTCTGAGCCTGGGTTCCTCATCTGCAAAATAGGGATGGCAACACCTACCTTCCAGAGTTGTCATGAGGATAAAATGACTCAAATGACCATACTACTTACTAGCTGTGTGAGCTAAGGCAAGTTACTTAACCTCTCTGTACTTCTCTACTTATCTCCTAGGTTGTCTTAAGGCTTAAGGGATTTAATATTTATAAAGAGCATACAACGGTGCCTTGCACATGCCAAGTATTACTTAAGTGTTGGCTTATTGACTTTAAGGTGTGGGAGCTGGTTACCATGCAGAAGGCCTCCGATAAATGTGAGCTGTCTTCTCTTCACCCTCTCATGCCCCCAGCTTTGGCTGCAGGAGTCTGGTTTCTCTGAAGACCACAGAATTCCGGGTTGAACAGATTTCAGGTAGTTTAGTTTGCCTTCAGTCACCAGAAAAATAAAGTAACAGAGACCCCTAGCGGGCCCTGGTAGCTAATGCTCAGGCTAGTTTGAGTGCCTGCGACTGATGACCGATGGGGACCGGGTGGGCAGTACAGCTGTGGCGCAAGCCCGCACACTTGGGGCCACAGGGCTCAGGGGCCACGTCAGTGCAGCCTTCACCCTGCAGCTGGCCTTGTCACTAAGACTCTGTGCCATCAAAACAACACTCCCGGGCAGAGTCTGTCATTGCATCAGCCCACACAAGAATCCAAGAGGACCTAGCCGCAGGTGGCCCTGGGAGACAGAGGAGAGAGGCTGGGAAGAGCTGGCAGAAAATGGGCGGGCTTAGGACTTTTCTGCTGCATGATCTCAAATGAGTCATTTAGCATCTCTGAGCTCCGGTTTCCTGGTCTGCAAAATGGAGTTAGTAATACACTCAGGGTTACTTTAAGGATGGTTTAAATTAATGGATGTAGAAGGTTAAGTACTACATTGGCACGCAGAGAGCACCCAAAAAATGGTAGATATTATTACTGTTGTTGTTTTACGGTAGATGAGTATAGTTGAGATGATTAGGGTATAAATCTACACAATATTGGGCCGGGGGAAGCCACCATAGTTTATAGAAGCTGAGACAGAAGCTGATCCAAGAGCCGTGCTGGTTAGGCAAGGCCTCGTGGAGGAGACCTAATCCCTTAGGAAACTTTGGTGACAGTAACAAAAAGCTCATACTCCAGCTGGCTGAGATGATTATGAGGCTGTATTGGCTCATAGACCTCAGAAAAGTTGATCCAGCAGCTTGATGATTTCACCAAGGACACAGTCTCTTTTTTTAAAAAAAATTATGATGTATATAAAACATACAAAAAAATTTTAGAAAACAACACAACATTCATCTTGGGAAATAAAATAAATATAGTTGAAGCTTCCTGGCCCTTCTTCAATCGCATTTCTCCTTACACTCTACCCCACAAAGGGAACTACTATCCTAAATTTAGTGTTTATCTTTTCCATGTATGCATTGACATTATTACTATATGCATATGTATTCCTAAACCATAGATGGTAGAATTGCATATTTTAAAACTTTATCTAAATGTATCAAACAGTATGTATCTTTCTGAAACCTGTGCTTTTTTCCACTTAATGTTAGCTTTTTGAGATGTCCTTGTTGATTTGTGTAAGCCTAGATTATTTTCACTGCTGTATAATATTCTGTTGTATGAGTATACCACAATTTTCCATTCTCCTCTTTTGAATTTCTTATTATTTCAAACAAAATATGCATGAATATATTTGAGAGCTAGGCATAGCTACATGGTTTGTCTTTTTGTTTTATTTTGGTGTCTTTTTCTACACAGGCGTGTAAAAAATGTTTTTAGGTGGTAGGAAGGACAAGTATTTTTGTTTATGGTTTATGCTTTTGATATTTTGGTTTCCCAACCCCAAGTACATACAGATATTTTATATTTTTTTCAGAAAGTTAAAATATGTAGGTCTTTAATTCACCTGGAATAGATTTTATGTGTGATGTGAGGTTTGAGTTGACTTTTTTTTAATACCATTAAGTAATAAACCCAGCACCATATATAGAATGGGTCATCCCTTCCCTGCTAATTTACAAAGCCACCTAGGTTGAAAAACAATTCCTGTGCATGTAGGGATTTTTTCTGGGACCTCTATTCTTTTCCATTGGTTGATTTTTCTGTTATTGCATTAATAATGCAGCATTTTAATTCCTTTAGCTTTATACTATATTTTGATAGCTTCTACATCAAGTCCTTATACCTTGTTTATCTTCAAAATTGTCTTTGTTACTATAGGCTTTTTGCTTTTTAAAATTTATTCCTTAATAATTTCAGTTTGTCAAGTTCCATGACAAAATTTATTGAAATTTGAATGAATTATATTAAATTTATAGAATTGACATCTATATGATATTCTAGACATGAAAATGCTATTCTAGCGATGAAAATAGTATTTTTAATGTCCTCTTTAAAAATATTAAAACATTTTTATAGTTTACTCCCTAAAATTCTTTCATGTGCTTTGCTAGATTTGTTCAGAGTTACTTTTTGTTTTTTTGGCCGTGCTGTGTGGCGTGTGGGATCTTAGCTCCCCGACCAGGGGTCGAACCCGTGCCCCCTGCACTGGAAGCGCAGAGTCTTAACCACTGGACTGCCAGGGAAGTCCACAATTATCTTTTTTCTTTTTTAAAAAATAATATCTTTTTCTTATACTACATTTTAAAAACTCTGTTATTAGTGTGTAAGAAAGCAATTGTTTTTGTATATTGGTCTCATATCTATAACATTTATGAACTTTCATTAATCCAATAATTAATCTGTATATTCTATTGGGTTTTCTATATCAGCTGCACGTAATTATAGTTTTGTTTCTTCTCTTCTAATACTTATACCTGTAATTTCTTTTTCCTGTCTGGTACTAGTAAGATCCTTGTTTTGATCCTGACTCTAAGGGAACACTTCTAATCTTTCACAATTATAAATCTTTGATGAAGGTTTTTGCTGGATACTTTGAAAAAATCAAGTTAAGGACGTTTCCTTGTATGCTTTTTTTAAAAAAATAAATTTATTATTTATTTATTTATATTTTTAGCTGTTTTGGGTCTTTGTTGCTGCACGTGGGCTTTCTCTAGTTGCGCAAGTGGGGGCTACTCCTTGTTGCAGTGCGCGGGCTTCTCGTTGCTGTGGCTTCTCTTGTTGCGGGGCACAGGCTCTAGGGCACGCAGGCTTCAGTGGTTGCAGCATGTGGGCTCAGTAGTTGTGGCACGCGGGCTCTAGAGCGCAGGCCCAGTAGTTGTGGCACACGTGCTCCACGGCATGTGGGATCTCCCCAGACCAGAGCTCGAACCCGTGTCCCCTGCATTGGCAGGCAGATTCTTAACCACTGCACCATCAGAGAAGCCCTCCTTTTATGCTTAGCATGCTATGAGGGCTTTAAAAACATGTCTTCATCAAAAGTCTGGATATAGCTTAAGTGGGTCCTCTGCTTAGGGTTTCCTAGGCTGCAACTAAGGTGCAGAGGACCTAGGTTCTCAACTGGAGGCTTAACTAGGGAAACCTCCACTTCCCCATTTGTGTGGTTGTTTGCAGTATTCAGTTCCTTGCAGCTATAGCTTGCTTCTTCATGGCAGCTGGATTCTTCAAAGTGAGCAAGGAGAGAGAGAGAGTCTGCTAGCAAGATAGAGTCTTATGTAATGTAAGTAATCGCAGGAGTGACATCCTATCACTCTTGCTATCTTTAATTGGTTAGAATCAAAGTACAGATACCTCCACACTCACAGGCAGGGAACTACATAAAGCCAAAAACACCAGGATTGCTTCAAGAGTATGTCTGTTATAGTCTGCTCTCTGGTCTCCAGTAATTAATGTTCTTCTCACATGCAAAATATATTCACTCCCTACCAAGATCTCCCAAAATCTTGCCCAATTATAGCATAAGCTCAAAGTCCAAACTCTCAGCCAAGACAAGGCTCCTGGGGAGTAGTTTGTAAGTACAGCTTCTGTGGACCTGTGGAAATAAAGAGATAAGTCATCTGCCCCCAACACACCCAATATACACTAGTGGGATAGGTGTAAGGTAGCAGCTATAGACATTCCTATTCAAAAAGTGCAAAAATGGAAGGTATAGAGGAATCACTGGTCCACAACAGTTCAATCCAGATATTTCATAATATGCGATGATGTTATTACTCTGACAGATAATGGAATGTGTGCTTATGTATTCTTGTGTGCTCTAGAATTTTCTGTGTTAGTAGGATTAAGATATAAATATTGCATTTTCAAAGATTAACTAAATTTGTTCTCAGGACTTCTACTACCTTTCTTTGGTTATACTTGATATAACCTCTGTGACTTTATTATTGTATAATAAATTATTATTTTGAAATCCCCAATTTTTTTTTTTTGCACATATACAGAAACAGAAGTATGTACTCTTTATTGTTTTGTTTTGCAATAGTATTTTTAACCTTTTGAAAAACTTTTCTAAATTTTTAAATGTTATATAAAACATTTGTTATTTTACAATTTAATATATTTTATTCTAAAATAAAAGGAAATGTACTTACAATTTATTTTCTTATTTTTCAGGATGGATCATTGGCTTAAAAACAGAGATTGGAAGACTCTCCTTTTCAACCCATAGCTGCACAGACTACATTTAAAGAAGCTGAAAAAGATGAAACTCTTATATCTGAGAGTTCTCTGACTCATGGAAGAGAGGAATATACTCCAAAGAAACTAGGTGAAGTTGTGAAAAAAATGAAAATAGGAAAACTATCTTTCCTTTGACATATATAATTACTTCATTGTGTCTTTCACAACAGAAAATTTTTGAATATGACATAAGGTAATTTGTGGCACTATGTCAAGACCCATTATTCATCGTTTAGTGAAAAAGGAATTGAATACTTCAAATGTAGACATGATGGAGTCTGGAAAGACCAAAACTTGTTTGCTATAGTTTTCCAAGTAGAATTGAAAAAGCCAAGGAAACATCTTACAGAGTGTTATCATGTGGCATTGGATGAAGAAACACACACAATAGCTGAAAGGTTAATGGTGCCCTGTATAGTTGACATTCCTGAATACCTGCTGTACGAAAAGTCAGCGAAAGAAATCATGGTCGTGTTATTTTTCCAGTGATATAGAGTAACCTGTCAAATCAAAGATTTTGTTGTAAACAGAAAGTCTGAGTTAATACCTCATTTGCAGTTTCAAGTGGGAACCAGAGCAAGACAAGTTTCTTCAAAAAGTCCAGGCTGTAGTACAAGCTGCTCACTACTTTGGCCTTATGAGCCAGCAGAGCCATTCAAAGTGTCTGTGGCAAATAGGGATGCTCTCTGTAGTCGCTGGAAACTACCAGTAGGAGAATCACAGCCCAGACCTCTAGGATTTCTGAGCAAGCCTATGGACTGCTGCAGAGTCTCATTTTCTATTTTTTTAAATATTTAATTAATTAATTAATTAATTAATATTTATTTTGGCTGTGCCGGGTCTTAGCTGCGGCACGTGGGATCTTCCTTGCGGCATGAGGGATCTTTTTTTTTTTTTAGTTGCGGCATGCAGGATCTTTTAGTTGCAGCCTGTATACTTCTTAGTTGTGGCATGCAGACTCTTAGTTATGGCATGCATGTGGGATCTAGTTCCCCGACCAGGGATCGAACCCAGGCTCCCTGCGTTGGGAACGTGGAGTCTTACCCACTGGACCACCAGGGAAGTCCCAGAGTCTCATTTTGAGAAAGAGCTTCTGGTTTGCTACTTGGCCTTGGTAAAGACTGAAGTGTATGCATGAGACATGAGAGAACCATAAGGCCTGAGCTTTCCATCATGTACTAGGGGTTATCTGACTCACCAACCCAGAAAATTGGACATGAACAGCAACAATCTATTATCAAATGATGTATAAGCTCTCAGGCTCACGCAGGTCCAGAAGATACCGGCAAGTAGCATGAGCAGATAGCTCAGCCTTCTTTAATCCTATGGCGTTGCTTCCTCTCCCTCAATATATACTATGGTCTCATGGGGAGTTCCTTATGGTCACTTGAAGAGGAAGAAAAAACTTGAGCCCAGTTTACAGATGGGTCTGTGTGCATTCTAGCTCCACTTACGGGTGACCCTGTACTTTTGGGCTGTTCTGTTCGCCTGGTCGAGGATCGGGGCACTGCAGGTGGGCTGGGTCTGAGCTAACGTGGATCTGTCCTTTGCAGCTGAGACTGAAATTAGAGATGGCCAAAGGCCAATGATGTGGGGCACTAAAGACATCTGCTGTGGCTCCAGTTTTGTTTGTTTCATTTTAAGCTTTGGAAAGGTAACTGTGTGGGGCTAGGCTGTATTTCCCTTCTCCCTCATGTTTAAAGCAGGTGGCTTTTCTAGGCTTTTAGGACGAGGTTCTGCCTGGGAGTGGGGAGGGGAGGTTGGGAGGAGATGGGCTAGGGCAGTTTTCCCAGCTCAAAGCTCAAAGTCACCTCGTCTTTTGGTATATGAATGACTCCAAATAAGCCCTGTCTCTGTAGCCACATCTTTGTTTCTGAGCTATATGTATGGTTCCGGGGGATTTCCTGTTCCAGCCCCAGTCCCCAGCCCTAGAACTCTACAGGCCTAGCCTTCCAGCACATGTTGTGTTTCACGTGTTATATTGTGGTATATCCCGAGACCTCTTTCCACTGGCCCCTTCCTCCCCTACCATGTAATCATTCTCTTTCACTCACTCACAGCGTTTCTGCCCTGCTCAGTCTGGTTTCTGTTTCCAGTAATTTTCCTTCAAAGTGAGGCTTTTGCCTTCTGGAATGAACTGATGGCTCCATGCATCTGAGATCCCCAAGGACGTAAACTGCTCTACCCCCCTTTGCTCCACCCATGTGCACGTCACCCACACCTTCGAACCTGTGGGACTTTTCTTCCCTGCACAGGATGCTCTCAGATGTGTTGGCCCAGGTTTCTGTTCATGGTGTCATCTTCTCCCTTTTTTAGGGGGGAGCGTTTGGGGGTGACTTTCTCATTTTTGTGGCCAAGTCCTGTTGTGGCTGGTTTGATGCATTGTCCGTATCCCAGGGTTTGATAGATTTCCTCTTACCTAGCCTAGTTTGGTTGAAGAGGTTATAAGTGGATTTTTCATTTATTTGTTTTATTTTGGTTTTTTTTTTTTTTTGACGGGTAGTGTCCTATCTGGTCTGCTTGTTTGCCAAGAGGGGTTATAGGGAGATTAAAAAACTAAACTGCCACTGTGACCACATTGCCCTTGAGTTATATTCTTAGTTAGTTGACTTTTCCCTGATTTTTCTAATATACAGATTTAAAGTTATGAATTTTCCTCTAAATTCTGTTGCTGTTGAAGCCCACAGATTTGCTATGTAAGGCTCGTGTGTCATTTACTGTTAAGGATTGGGTAATTTCAGTTTTGGTTTCTTTTTTTAACACATGGTACCTATTTTTTTCTCTGCTGGATAACTGTGTAGATTGCACCGGCCTGGTATGCCACCAAGAACCAGGCGTGGAATTTCTGCAAAGGTTCCGACACGTTCTTGTAGGTTCATGGGCAACTGGGTAGTAAGAAAGGGGCTATTTGATGCAGATTATTTGATAACACAGTGGACTGAGCAGGAGGGGGGAGCTGGGAGACAGGAAAGGAAGAGGCTGCTGTAGTGACCCAGGGAGCAGAAACTTCAGCCACAGGGCCCCCCTGCCTGGATCCAGTTCCCCCTACTGATTTAGAATAGGCCCTGCTTCCGCCAAAGTGTGTCCCTTAACAGTGTTCAGTGTAGTCGCATCCATTCATTCCCTCTCTCATTATTCCCAATAGCCGAATGATCTGGGTCTAAAAAGGTCCCCTGAAGTCTCATGACTTGGTCATACCACAAAGCCAGCAACCACCCACACTGGTAAATCTTGTAATTCCAGTCTGTTCTCCTTGACTCCTAGTTCATACACCTGTACAACTATATATGCATGGAATTGTCCTTAGAGATCAAATATTCTGGAGATTTTCAACTGGTTTTAGCAAATAAACTCTTAGTCAAATGAAATCTTTGGTAAATCTTCAATATAAAACAGGTAAAAAGAGTGTAATAGATTCCCTTGGGCGTTCACATTTTCTTAATTTATGGGAATTTCATGATTGTTGTGGAACAGATGAAGTACCTCCATGAAACCCCAAGTTTTCCTGAAACAGTTTGAAAACCAGAGATCTCTCCAAACTCTTCACTTTACAGATGAGCAAGTGGAACCCAAAGAAATGAAGGGAACTAACCAAAAGCACACACGGAGTGGAAGATCTGAGGGAGAACTCTGGTATCTTGACACCTGGAATAGTACCCTTTCTATCACAAGGACCTGCCCTCTGGCAGCCAGGACCTTAATAGGAATGAGCTTTCTAGTTGTTAAGTGTTCTCGAGTGGGTTCCAGAGAGCATCTTTCAAGATACTCTTTGAAAAGTAGGTTACAATGCTCAGATAAATTTTGGAAACGCCATCCTGCAATCCCCTGTAGCTGACTCCCAGAGCACATTAATGTGCTTAAGGCTCTGAGAAGTCCTGCAGTATAGAAAGCTGTTTATCTTTGCTTCATCCAGCTTTTCCAAGAACAATTTTTTTTTTACAAAAAGTGTTCCCTTTTTCTAGATCTACTCACATTCTGCTTTGAAGCCTAGAAAAATCTTCTTTTGAGGAATAAATCTCTATGGGATGGTGGGAGTGCGGTGGGGTGGAGAGAAGGCTCAGGCCTCATACCAGTAGGTACAAGATTTCAGATGTTGTCACCTGTACCATTTCCTTTGCCTGGGAGTTAGTTGGCCAGCCTCTTTGGCTGGTGCAAGGATGAGGCATAAAGGAGACAGAAGAGGGGAAAGCAGCATGGGAGAAGTGGATGGTGCTGACTTCAGATTGCCCAGTGGAGTACTATACTTTTTGTACCTTCTCGGGGAGAAATAGCTTGTAGGAGCCTGGATGTGGCCAGTGGTCTGGAACCAGGAGCGATTCCCTAGTCTATTCTTTCATAGTTTGTCCTCCTTCCTCTCGTCTGAGTCACCTCCAAATCCTATGCTTTCTCCATTGAAATGCTTGCTCCTCTCCATTCCTGCTGTCCCATCTTATTGTCTCCCTCATCTGTCTCCAGGCAGAGTCCCCCTGACATCAGTCTCTGCCAACAGGCTGTTCATGCATCAGCCTGGTCTCCCTTAGACCTTGTACATGAGCATGAGTACCCAGAACTTGAAAAAGGGTGAGGTTCCTATATTCCAGCCTCAGCATTTCCCTCTTTCCTTTAAAATCAAGACTAGACAGACCCGATTAAATTCATAACCACCAGAGGGCGCAGCAATTAAGGACGTTGAAAGGAGGCCCAAAAAACTTTGTCCGGAAGTTAAGCCAGCTCACACAGTCTTGGAAATAGGCAAAGTTTGAACCTGAGAAGTGCGGAGTGGAAGACTGTAGGTTTGGTCACCACTTGTGACCTCTTCATCACCTTCATTTCAAATACAGTAGAATTCTATTATAACAAAACACACGGTCGCACCATTTCAGTTATGCCTGGGCCTAATCCCCGCCCTTCATATATGTGCAGGCAAAGAGCATTGAGAATTGGTTTCAGTCTATTTTCAGAAACGTGAATTCCAGTGGGGGTTCCTATATAATAAAAAGGTGGCCATTTGGTTGCAGTACAAAGCAAGGCTGGGGAAAACAGGGTATGCAGTAAGACTGCTCTGGGCTAGCCTTCAGAAAATGGGGTGCTGTGATGTTATTTACCGTGTGACTCTGACTTAATAATAACAAGAATGGATGTTCATTGAACACCTACTATATGCCAGCAAGTGTGCCTGGCATATTATAAATAGTATTTCTCATTCTCATGATAAACTTGCAAGACAGATATTTTCATTTAAGAAATATAAAAATTGAGGCTCAGAGATGTTAAATGCTATGCCCAAAGTTACACAGCCAGCAAGTTGTTGTGCCATGAATCAATCTCTAGGTATGGTTGACTACAAACCAGGTGAATTCCCATTATCTGCAATTTTCTCACCTTTTGATGTTTTGATCTCTGTACATTTTTCATATTAAAATCCACACCTATCTTCCTGTTTTATTTAGGCTAGGTTAACTGTTGTAACAAATAATCCCAAACTCTCAGTGGTTTAACTAGATAAAAACCTTTCATGATCATATTCATGTCCATTGCAAGTCAGACAGGAGCCTCTGCTCCACACGGTCCTTCAGAGACCCAGGCTCCTCCCATGTGATGGAGCTGCCATCTTCAGGATGTGGCCTCCAAGGTCTCCATAGGCCAGATAAAGAATGGAAGGCTACACATAAGAAATTTGGATGTGCCAGGCCTGGAAGTGACACACACCATTTTCCATTTGTCTGATTTAGATCACTTGGTCCTAACCTAACAGAAGAGGGGCTGGGAAAGGTAATTTAGCCCATGCCCAGGAAGAAGAGGACAAAATGGATATTGATGAGTGCTGTTTCTCTCACACCTCTGTATCTCAATGAGGTTGTGGTGGGGATGAAATGAAATAATATCTTTCAGGGCACTTTCCCCAGATGAGAGATTATGGTGGCTTAAACCGGGAAAAAAGGGGCTAGAAGGGAGAGATTGCAGATGGGATATGTCTGAATAGGAACTGTGACACCCCAGTTAAGAGTGTGGTCTTGTCCCAGAATCTGAGAGCTCTGTCCTGTGAGTCTTCTGCTAAGGACTGCCACATCCTTATTCACCACAGATACCTCTAGCTCCATTGGGTCTGTTGGTCACATGGCCCATGAAGCAGAGTACCTGGAACCACAAATTGGACTTGCTGCCCACTCAAAACTGTTGCTTTTTGAGTCATCAGAGAAATGGAGTAGAAATTTAGACTATGGTGCCTTCAAAATCCAAGGAAACTCCAAGCATTATACCTCTTTCTTAGTATTATGAGGTGCAAGGTGCAGCAACTTGCCCTTTACCTAAGACGGATGTCCCAACATATCCCAGACAAATGGAACTTAAAAAATTCACCAGTGTGTCATGTTTCTGAATCTTTGTGTAGTTTATCTCCCACTTCCTGGCATATATGTGTCTTACGAGTGCTTTTAAGATACTTGCCAACTCCTGCTCACCAGTTCCAGTTAGCACAATACCATCGTGCTATAGTGGATAGCATGATGTTCTGCTGTATCATGATGGTGCAAGAAAGTTAACATGCTCCTGGGACAAGACAGTGAATATGTACTGCTGTCCCTGCTAAGGAAATGTAAACTTTTTTGACTCTGTCCACTAAGGATTGCCAGGCATGGTGTTGATCTGTCCCAATAAAGATCCATATTCAGACTGAATATGGGTCTAATCTTGCAGTAGTCCACTGTCAGGGGTGAATTTAATCAGAATACAATAGGGACCATGCCCTTCGTCTTTCTTGTTTTTTATGTCATTATATTTAATTAGTTTCTTATAGATGACATAAGGTTGGGTCTTGTTTATTTATTTATTTATTTATTTTTTAATCAGTCATCAATTTTATACACATCACTATATACATGTCAATCCCAATCGCCCAGTTCAGCACACCACCATCCCCACCCCACTGAAGTTTTCCCCCCTTGGTATCCACACGTTTGTTCTCTACATCTGTGTCTTAACTTCTGCCCTGCAACCTGGTTCATCTGTACCAGTTTTCTAGGTTCCACATACATGCGTTAATATACGATATTTGTTTTTCTCTTTCTGACTTACTTCACTCTGTATGATAGTCTCTAGATCCATCCACGTCTCAACAAATGACTCAATTTCATTCCTTTTTATGGCTGAGTAATATTCCATTGTATATATGTACCACATCTTCTTTATCCATTCGTCTGTCGATGGGCATTTAGGTTGCTTCCATGACCTGGCTATTGTAAATAGTGCTGCAATGAACATTGGGGTGCATGTGTCTTTTTGAATTACGGTTTTCTCTGGGTATATGCCCAGTAGTGGGATTGCTGGGTCATATGGTAATTCTATTTTTAGTTTTTAAAGGAACCTCCATATTGTTCTCCATAGTGGCTGTATCAATTTACATTCCCACCAACAGTGCAAGAGGGTTCCCTTTTCTCCACACCCTCTCCAGCATTTGTTGTTTGTAGATTTTCTGATGATGCCCATTCTAACTGGTGTGAGGTGATACCTCATTGTAGTTTTGATTTGCATTTCGCTAATAATTAGTGATGTTGAGCATCTTTTCATGTGCTTCGTGGCCATCTGTATGTCTTCTTTGGAGAAATGTCTATTTAGGTCTTCTGCCCATTTTTGGATTGGGTTGTTTGTTTCTTTAATATTGAGCTGAATGAGCTGTTTATATATTTTGGAGATTAAGCCTTTGTCCGTTGATTCGTTTGCAAATATTTTCTCCCATTCTGAGGGTTGTCTTTTCGTCTTGTTTATGGTTTCCTTTGCTGTGCAAAAGCTTGGAAGTTTCATTAGGTCCCATTTGTTTATTTTTGTTTTTATTTCCATTACTCTAGGAAGGGGATCAAAAAAGATCTTGCTGTGATTTATGTCAAAGAGTGTTCTTCCTATGTTTTCCTCTAAGAGTTTTATAGTGTCCGGTCTTACATTCAGGTCTCTAATCCATTTTGAGTTTATTTTTGTGTATGGTGTTAGGGAGTATTCTAATTTCATTCTTTCACAGGTAGCTGTCCAGTTTTCCCAGCACCACTTAATTGAAGAGACTGTTTTTTCTCCATTGTATATCTTTGCTGCCTTTGTCATAGATTAGTTGACCATAGGTGCGTGGGTTTATCTCTGGGCTTTCTATCTTGTTCCATTGATCTATGTTTCTGTTTTTGTGCCAGTACCATATTGTCTTGATTACTGTAGCTTTGTAGTATAGTCTGAAGTCAGGGAGTCTGATTCCTCCAGCTCTGTTTTTTTCCCTCAAGACTGCTTTGGCTATTCGGGGTCTTTTGTGTCTCCATACAAATTTTAAGATGATATGTTCTAGTTCCGTAAAAATGTCATTGGTGATTTGATAGGGATTGCATTGAATCTGTAGATTGCTTTGGGTAGTATATTCATTTTCACAATATTGATTCTTCCAATCCAAGAACATGGTATATCTCTCCATCTGTTGGTATCATCTTTAATTTCTTTCATCACTGCCTTATAGTTTTCTGCATACAGGTCTTTTGTCTCCCTAGGTAGGTTTATTCCTAGGTATTTTATTCTTTTTGTTGCAGTGGTAAACGGGAGTGTTTCCATAACTTCTCTTTCAGATTTTTCATCATTAGTGTATAGGAATGCAAGAGATTTCTGTGCATTAATTTTGTATCCTGCAACTTTACCAAATTCATTAATTAGCTCTAGCAGTTTTCTGATGGCAGTTTTAGGATTCTCTATGTATAGTATCATGTCATCTGCAAACAGTGACGGTTTTACTTCTTCTTTTCCAATTTGTATTCCTTTTATTTCTTTTTCTTCTCTGATTGCCATGGCTAGGACTTCCAGAACAATGTTGAATAATAGTGGTGAGAGTGGACATCCTTTTCTTGTTCCTGATCTTAGAGGAAATGCTTTCAGTTTTTCACCATTGAGAATGATGTTTGCTGTGGGTTTGTCATATATGGCCTTGATTATGTTGAGGGAGGTTCCCTCTATGCCCACTTTCTGGAGAGTTTTTATCATAAATGGGTGTTGAATTTTGTCGAAAGCTTTTTCTGCATCTATTGAGATGATCATATGGTTTTTATTCTTCAATTTGTTAATATGGGGTATCACATTACGTATATTGAAGAATCCTTGCATCCCTGGGATAAATCCCACTTGATCGTGGTGTATGACCCTTTTAATGTGTTGTTGGATTCTGTTTGCTAGTATTTTGTTGAGGATTTTTGCATCTATATTCATCAGTGATATTGGTCTGTAATTTTCTTTTTTTGTAGTGTCTTTGTCTGGTTTTGGTATCAGGGTGATGGTGGCCTCATAGAATGAGTTTGGGAGTGTTCTTTCCTCTGAAATTTTTTGGAAGAGTTTGAGAAGGATGCGTGTTAGCTCTTCTCTAAATGTTTGATAGAATTCACCTGTGAAGCCATCTGGTCCTGGACTTTTGTTTGTTGGAAGATTTTTAATCACAGTTTCAATTTCATTACTTGTGATTGGTCTGTTCATATTTTCTGTTTCTTCCTGGTTCAGTCTTGGAAGGTTATACCTTTCTAAGAATTTGTCCATTTCTTCCAGGTTGTCCATTTTATTGGCATAGAGTTGCTTGTAGTAGTCTCTTAGGATGCTTTGTATTTCTGCGGTGTCTGTTGTAACTTCTCCTTTTTCATTTCTGATTTTATTGATTTGAGTCCTCTCCCTCTTTTTCTTGATGAGTCTGGCTAATGGCTTATCAATTCTGTTTATCTTTTCAAAGACCCAGCTTTTAGTTTTATTGATCTTTGCTATTGTTTTCTTTGTTTCTATTTCATTTATTTCTGCTCTGATCTTTATGATTTCTTTCCTTCTGCTAACTTTGGGTTTTGTTTATTCTTCTTTCTCTAGTTTCTTTAGGTGTAAGGTTAGATTGTTTACTTGAGATTTTTCTTGTTTCTTTAGGTAGGCTTGTATAGCTATAAACTTCCCCCTTAGAACTGCTTTTGCTGCATCCCATAGGGTTTGGGTCGTCGTGTTTTCATTGTCATTTGTCTCTAGGTATTTTTTGATGTCCTCTTTGATTTCTTTAGTGATCTCTTGGTTATTTAGTAACGTATTGTTTAACCTCCATGTGTTTGTGTTTTTTACATTTTTTTCCCTGTAATTCATTTCTAATCTCATAGCGTTGTGGTCAGAAAAGATGCGTGATATGATTTCAATTTTCTTAAATTTACTGAGGCTTGATTTGTGACCCAAGATGTGATCTATCCTGGAGAATGTTCCATGTGCACTTGAGAAGAACGTGTAATCTGCTGTTTTTGGATGGAATGTCCTATATATATCAATTAAATCTATCTGGTCTATTGTGTCATTTAAAGCTTCTATTTCCTTACTTATTTTCATTTTGGATGATCTGTCCATTGGTGTAAGTGAGGTGTTAAAGTCCCCCACTATTATTGTGTAACTGTCGATTTCCTCTTTTATAGCTGTTAGCAGTTGCCTTATGTATTGAGGTGCTTCTATGTTGGGTGCATATATATTTATAATTGTTATATCTTCTTCTTGGATTGATCCCTTGATCATTATGTAGTGTCCTTCCTTGTCTCTTGTAACATTCTTTATTTTAAAGTCTATTTTATCTGATATGAGTATAGCTACTCCAGCTTTCTTTTGATTTCCATTTGCATGGAATATCTTTTTCCATCCCCTCACTTTCAGTCTGTATGTGTCCCTAGGTCTGAAGTGGGTCTCTTGTAGACAGCATATATATGGGTCTTGTTTTTGTATCCATTCAGCAAGCCTGTGTCTTTTGGTTGGAGCATTTAATCCACTCCTGTTTAAGGTAATTATCGATATGTATGTTCCTATGACCATTTTCTCAATTGTTATGGGTTTGTTTTTGTAGGTCCTTTTTTTCTCTTGTGTTTCCCACTTAGAGAAGTTTCCTTTAGCATCTGCTGTAGAGCTGGTTTGGTGGTGCTGAATTCTCTTAGCTTTTGCTTGTCTATAAAGCTTTTGATTTCTCTGTCAAATCTGAATGAGATCCTTGCCGGGTAGAGTAATCTTGGTTGTAGGTTCTTCCCTATCATGCCACTCCCTTCTGGTTTGTAGAGTTTCTGCTGAGGAATCAGCTGTTAACCGTATGGGAGCTACCTTGTATGTTATTTGTTGTTTTTCCCTTGCTGCTTTCAATAATTTTTCTTTGTCTTTAATTTTTGTCAATTTGATTACTATGTGTCTCGGCATGTTTCTCCTTGGGTTTATCCTGCCTGAGACTCTCTGCACTTCCTGGACTGGGGTGGCTATTTCCTTTCCCATGTTATGGAAGTTTTCGATTATAATCTCTTCAAATATTTTCTCGGGTCCTTTCTCTCTCTCTTCTCCTTCTGGGACCTCTATAATGTGAATGTTGTTGTGTTTAACGTTGTCCCAGAGGTCTTTTAAGGTGTCTTCATTTCTTTTCATTCTTTATTCTGTTCTGCGGCAGTGAATTCCACCATTCTGTTTTCCAAGTCACTTATCCATTCTTCTGCCTCAGTTATTCTGCTATTGATTCCTTCTAGTGTAGTTTTCATTTCAGTTATTGTATTGTTCATCTCTGTTTGTTTGTTCTTTAATTCTTCTAGGTCTTTGTTAATCATTTCTTGCATCTTCTCAATCTTTGCCTCCATTCTTATTCCGAGGTCCTGGATCATCTTCACTATCATTATTCTGAATTCTTTTTCTGGAAGGTTGCCTATCTCCACTTCATTTAGTTGTTTTTCTGGGGTTTTTTCTTGTTCCTTCATCTGGTATACAGCCCTCTGCCTTTTCATCTTGTCTATCTTTCTGTGAATGTGGTTTTTGTTCCACAGGCTGCAGGATTATAGTTTTTTTTTGCTTCTGCTCTCTGCCCTCTGGTGGTTGAGGTTATCTAAGAGGCTTGATGGGAGGCTCTGGTGGTGAGTAGAGCTGACTGTTGCTGTGGCAGTCAGAGCTCAGTAAAACTTTAATCCACTTGACTGTTGATGGGTGGGGCTGGGTTCCCTCCCTGTTGGTTGTTTTGCCCGAGGTAACCCAACACTGGAGCCTACCCAGGCTCTTTGGTGGGGCTAATGGCAGACTCTGGGAGGGCTCACGCCAAGGAGTACTTCCCAGAACTTCTGCTGCCAGTGTCCTTGTCCCCACAGTGAAACAGAGCCACCCCCCTCCTCTGCAGGAGACCTTCCAACACTAGCAGGTAGGTCTGGTTCAGTCTCCCCCAGGGTCACTGCTCCTTCCCCTGGGTCCCGATGCGCACACTATTTTGTGTGCGCCCTCCAAGAGTGGGGTCTCTGTTTCCCCCAGTCCTGTCGAAGTCCTGCAATCAATTCCCACTAGGCTTCAAAGTCTGATTCTCTATGAATTCCTCCTCCCGTTGCCAGACCCCCAGGTTGGGAAACCTGACGTGGGGCTCAGAACCTTCACTCCAGTGGGTGGACTTCTGTGGTATAAGTGTTCGCCAGTCTGTGAGTCACCCACCCAGCAGTTATGGGATTTGATTTTACTCTGATTGCGCCCCCCCTACCATCTCACTGTGGCTTCTCCTGTGTCTTTGGATGTGGGGTATCTTTTTTGGTGAGTTCCAGTGTCTTCCTGCCAATGATTGTCCAGCAGCTAGTTGTCGCCCTTCGTCTTTCTAATCTTTGATGGTGGTGCTAACTTTGAAATTCTTCCAGAAATGTGATATTGCTTCTGATTAATTTGGAGGTTGGTATTAGGGATGGGGAAATTTCAAGGACTTCCAATCATAATGACCCTTACTCCACAAATCAGGCCAACACTGTGAGGAATCCATCAGCTGCTAGGTATATGCTAAGTATGTCTATCCTAACTATATATTTGGGAACTGGGAGAATAACCACAGGGTGGGTTCACAGATACACTGGATACTCTGGACAATGACTTTGGTCTGGACTTAGAGTCTTGGAATTCCCTTCACCACGGGCTCTGAGTCTGTGAACTGGCTTAGAGGTAAGGGTCACAGTTTTCCTTTGCACTGGCTAATGTCAGCCTACTATTTTCCAGATCTAGATTTTTTTATGTGTATATAATTATGGTAGTACTCTATTTGGTCACCCATTTACCTTAACACCCTGGACACCAAAAGCTATTAACAACTGCTGTAAATCCTTATGGCTCAAGGAATCTCAACTGCCACTCCAATTTGCTTCCTATTAAGTAATTATGTTCGTTGTGCCTCTGAAAGTCAACACTGAGCTTTTTTAAGATGCCGACATCTTCTTTACCAATGTATTTCTTACTACCTTAGTGAAGAGTTTATCCTCTCAGTGGTAGGTTTTTGGACCGTACCTGGCATAAATCTCTGTTTAATAGTCCCACTTCCCCAAGCCTTCTGGCATCCTCTGCTTTGTTTACTGTAGTCCCTTGTGGAGTCCAGGCTCCAAGTAACCATCCCAGCAAAACTACCCAGGTGTTCTTGACACAAATGAAATTATGAGTCATACATGAGTTACCACATGTCAATGAATTCTCCACTCTCAAGTCCTGTATTCTGCCACCCCCTGGACTAACACCCTCATTATTCATTTCCATTTATGTTCCTCAGTTCCTGCTAGGTTTTGTAATTTCTTTCCCATCTAGACAATCTTCTCTAGAAACAGAGATTTTGTGTCTCCATCTGAGCTTGCTGAGACCTGACTTTGACTATCAGTCTGGAGACAAGGAGTGTTGCTGGAACAAAGCTAACATTTCTTGAGGACGGCAAGCATCATCTTGTGAAGAAACTTCTTCAGGTGAGATCACTGAACATTCTTCAGGCAAGTAGAGTCTAGTCTCCTCTGGCAAAGATGAAGGTGCTGCTTCTTTGAGAAGGAGGCTTAAGGGAATTTAGAGTTTCAAGATGCTCAGTTCATTCTTAAATGTCTCCATCCCAGAACTCAGAGTCCCACGTGTTCTCTATCATGGTTCTGACTGGACAGAGAATATTTGCCAAGCTTCTGCATTTTATTTTAACGGCAGATCCGAACCCTTAGTATCAGATCTTTGCCCTGATTTTCAGCCCAGTCTTCCCTGAGGCTGCAGGAAATAAAGACTTCTTTTAATATTGCCATAGAGGTCATTTGGATTTTAGATCATGCCTTAAACTGAGTACCCTGAGCCTGTTATTTATTCAAATGTGTTTAATGCTGTCATCAGTATCCACCCTAATCCACAATCCTTGTCATTAACATTGTTTCTATATTAGTTGGCTGCCATGACCACTTGATCTCCACTGGGCATTGCCTTGACCTCCCTCCACCTGCACTTTATCCCAATTAACTGAAGTGAAAGTTGACAAAATCATGGATCTATCAAATGCAGAGGGATTACTACCATTCCATGTACCACCAGCAATGAAGTACCTGTTACTCTCAGACAGGTGGACCATTCACCTCCCTAATTCCATCCTGAGGATTGTTTACTAGAATCACTCTTGGACAATTGTTTTAGCCCATGTTTTCTAGTCTAGGACAGAGCTTTAAGCAAAGCTCAAAATGCTAATGTTATATTTGTGAAATGCAAGACCAGCGGGCTGAGGGTGAAGAAAAATGGGAAGTGAGTCAAGGAAATAAGAAACATTGCAACATGTTACTGTACTGGCCACTGTGTTACAACAAGTGTTGAAAAGGCATCCAACTCAATTGGTTTGCATGTTCAGGCTGCACACTGGATTTTCTCCAAAATATTTTCAGGGAGAAACTAGTCCTCAGAGTAGTCTACACTAGGGAGAAGTGGGGACAAATTTATTATGCAACTCCCTTCCATCTTCCATTTCTTAGTGGGTCACACCACTATGTTACATTATCTGGCTCCATGGCCATATCATGCTCAGAGAGCCATGTGCCGTGCTCTGAGTGTGACATTTTAGCCAAGTCTAGAAATGGAGGGCACCTCAGTATGGCACATGGTACACATTGGCCCATGTGGCCTGGGGCCTACCCTGGATTTCTGCCAGTTTAGGGAGGTCATTTCAAGTAGTGACAGCAGCATGAATCAGGAGAGAGGCAGAGCCTTAGGAAGGAAGCCAGGGATTATAAATCAAGGAGGCACAAAGTCTGGTGTCACATATACTATACTTCAGGATAACAGGAACAAATTAGGTTCATGTTACTCTTTCCTTGGAGACTATTTAGCCAGATGCAATTTTGTTACTTTCAACGGCTCAACATGTTATAAATTAAGGCTTAAGTGTGTGAACATTGTCCATGAAAGCATCCTAGTTTTTTTTTTTTTAAAGTATGATCTCTATTTTTATTTATTTATTTTTTATACAGCAGGTTCTTATTAGTTATCCATTTTATACATATTAGTGTATACATGTCAATCCCAGTCTCCCAATTCATCACACCCCCACCCCCGCCACCCCCCTGCAAAAGGTTTTTTTTTTTAACATCTTTATTGGAGTATAATTTCTTTACAATGGTGTGTTAGTTTCTGCTTTATAACAAAGTGAATCAGTTATACATATACGTATGTCCCCATATCTCTTCCCTCTTGCGTCTCCCTCCCTCCCACCCTCCCTATCCCACCCCTCTAGGTGATCACAAAGCACGGAGCTGATCTCCCTGTGCTATGCGGCTGCTTCCCAGTAGCTATCTATTTTACGTTTGGTAGTGTATATATGTCCATGCCACTCTCTCACTTTGTCCCAGCTTACCCTTCCCCCTCCCCACATCCTCAAGTCCATTCTCTAGTAGTTCTGTGTCTTTATTCCCATCTTGCCCCTAGGTTTTTCCTGACCTTTGTTTTTTTTCTTAGATTCCATATATATGTGTTAGCATACGGTATTTGTTTTTCTCTTTCTGACTCTGCTCCTGAAAAGTATGGGAGAGCTCCATGTTTCAAGGAGCCAAGTGGATAACTCTTTCTGTAAAGTGTGGATTCCTTTTTTGATGTGAACGATCATGCTTTAATTAAGCAGTGGGAAGAGTTCAGTTTCAGCATAATGGGTTTTCTGAAAGGTCCATATAAATCCAATATTGTATCCTGGTCTCAAAAATCTAATTTATTGTTTCCCCAGGCCAGATTGAATTTTTATTTACTGGGGATAAAGCCAGTGGCTTCCAGATATTGTACATTCTCAAGTGAACATGAAGGGCATGAATTTTCCTCATGAGGTGGTTTCTGGCTTGCAGTTCTGGACTGGGTTTTGTGGAGCTCCCTAGGCTGGGACAGCCACAGGTACTGGTGAAGGAAAACCTAAGAGAAGCCTTCACTTGTTTTTGATGGCAGGACATGCCAATGACAAGATAAGAATGAATTAAGCTAATTGAGCTCAACAGTGTTGACCTTTTAGGGTTCGATGGAGAAGATAATCATTGTAGTGACAGGTTCACATTTCCACAGTAGAAAAACAATACTTTTTCACTGTGCAAACACTGAGATGATTTCTCTTTCTTCCATAGACTTATTTTTTCATAGAGGGAGTAGTACCATGATACTTGTTTGAGAACCATGGGTGAACAGTATGATGTTAGCATTAAATACTTTCAGAGCCTTGTTACTTTAATAAGGGTCATGTACAACTCTCTTAGTACCCACCACCAAATTGATGTCTATTTTCAACTCAAGGCCCAATTCTGCAAGAAAATCTGTTTTTGCTTTGTTTTGGTTTTCCCCTGGATGAGCCTTGTAAAACAAGTTTTCCCTCTTCCTTGTGCTCTTGTCTGGATCTATGTGGCTTCCTGATCTTGGGAATCTGTCCCAGTGGCTCTGAAACTCAACTGTGCATCAGAACAACCCCAGAAGCTTTAAAAAATACAGATACCTAGTATTATACCCTCACTGAATCAGAATCTCCAGAGATGGAGCCTGAGGATCACCTGTAATTTTGAAAACTCCTTATGTAATTATGATGCTGCAGTTTCACAGTTCTTGGATATTCTAGTCTTTTTTTAAAAATTAGGGAATGATTAGTAATAGCCTATTTTTATCTGTGCTGATACTTTTTTGGGGCTACTTGCTGGATTCAATTTTTGAGGCCACCTCCAGATGCCTCTTTGGTAAATATGGGATCCTTCTGGGTTTAATAGAGGACCATTTATGCATATGTTCAACTATGTATGTATGTATGTATCCATCCTTCCATCTAGTGAACAAATATTTGTTTATTTTTCTTCCAGTTTCATTGCAATATAATTGACACAAATATTTATATTTTGATTTTCACTACAGGGGTAAGTGCAAGTTGAAACCCATAGGCTTACTTTACCTTTAACTGGCTCTATGTCAGTTACTGAGTCTGTGCTAGTCTGTGATTTCTTGGGAGGTAGAGACCACATCTCTCTACATGGTTGTGTCTTTAGTAACTCTTTAGTGTCGTAACTGTGGGAAATGTTAGACATTTTTTCTCATTGAAATGGGGTAAAGAGTCACAAATTCTTCTCTGTTCCAGCATGCAAACAACACAGAAGTGTTGGGGATTTTCCAAAGGCCCATTGCTTATGGGTCTGAGCATTCAATAAGACTTAATCTGTATACTTGAAGTCTGAAAGGCAGGAGAGGTCACAAGGGATTCTTGGGAGGCATTAGAATGGTAGATGTGGACAGGAGGAACAACGGAGAGTGAAAACCTTAACTGAGGTAAACTAAGATATATTTTATCCTAGAAGGATGGCCTTTCCCCCTATTATAGCAGGTGTGCTGTCTTAATGCTGCAGAATTTTGAAATGATGAATATCTAAGCAGCCCTGTGTGCGCTTGGTCTGGCATTCTCATTGAGGATAGAAGACAGGATGCAGCCTGATTTGAAGGATGTAGAAGGGGGCCCTGCAGAAATGGGAAGTGATCTGCGTCTGTGTACTTTATCCATTAGAGCCCTTTGCATAATAATCATAGTTGTCTTAAATTCCTGGTCTGATAATTCCAACATCCCTGCCATATCTGAGTGTGGTCAACGTGAGAAGAAAGATGGAAATTCTAAGAAAGAAGAAAAAAATAAATGCTAGAGATTGAAAACAGTGTAATGAAGAATGCATTTGATGGGCTCATTAGTAGATTGGGCATGCCTGATGAAAGAATTTCTGAGCTTGAGGGTATGTCAGTTGAAAATCCTAAAACAGAACAGCAAAGAGAAAAAAAGAATGAAAACAAAACAAAACAAAAAAACACACAGAAAAAAAACCCATAATAGAATAGCTAAGGACTGTGGGACAACTACAAAAGTTATTACATACTTGTATTAGGATTACCAGAAAGAGAAGAAAGAGAGAGAGGGACAGAGGCAATGTTTGAAGAAATAATGTCTTGAGAATTTCCCCAAATCAAAAACCACAGATCCAGGAAGCTCAGAGAACACCAGCAAGATAAATGCCAAACAAAACAAAACAAACAACGACAACAAAACTCCAGAAACGATACCTAAGCGTGGCTTATTCGGACTATCAAAAAGCAAAATAAGGAAAAATCCTGAAAGAAAGAAACCAAAGCCAAAAAAAATCACTTTACTGACAGTGGAACAAAGAAAAGAATTACATCCAATTTTTCCTCAGAAACCATTCAAGCAAGAAGAGAGTTAAATGGAATATTTAATGTGTTGAGAGAAAAACCTACACCAATCTAGAATTCTCTACTCTGCAAAATTATCCTTCAAAAGGGAAGGAGAAATAAGGCCTACAGACAAAAATTGAGGGAATTTGTTGCTAGTAGACCTGCTTTGCAAGAAATGTTAAAAGGAATTCTTCAGAGAGAGGGAAAATGATATAGGTCAGGAACTCAGGTCTACATTAAGGAAGGAAGAGGACTGGAGAAGGAATAAGTAAGGCAAAATAAAATTTTTTATTTTTCTTATTCTTTTTTAAAAATTAATTAATTAATTAATTAATTAATATTTGGCTGCGTTGGGTCTTCATTGCTGCGCACGGGCTTTCTCTAGTTGCGGCGAACAGGAGCTATTCTTTGTTGCGGTGCACAGGCTTCTCACTGCGGTGGCTTCTCTTGTTGTGGAGCATGGGCTCTAGGAGCGCAGGCTTCAGTAGTTGCAGTGCACGGGCTCAGTAGTTGTGGCACACAGGCTTCGTTGCTCTGTGGCGTGTAGGATCTTCCTGGACCAGGGCTCGAACCCGTGTCCCCTGCATTGGCAGGCGGATTCTTAACCACTGCATCACCAGGGAAGCCCTTATTTGTCTTATTCTTAATTGATCTAAGAGATCAACCATAATAGTAACAATGTATTCAGTTATATATATAATATACATATGTACAACTATATATACATATATACATATATATCATAATATAAGTGAAATTATTGACAGCAACAATACAAGAGTAGAGAGGAAGGAATTAGAATTATTTTGTTCTTACCTGTGAAGCAGTATAGTGTTATTTGAAAGTGAACTTCGATTGGTTGTATATTGCAAACTCTAGGGCAACCACTGAAAAAAGTTACAGAGAGATGACAACTGGTATATTAAGAAAGGAGAGAAGATGGAATCATATAAAATGTTCAATTAAAATCATAAAGGTAGAGTGGAAGATGAAAGTAGGAGCAAAGAAAAGGACAACAAATACAAAACAGTAAAAAATATGGCAGATATTATTAATCCAACTATGTCAATAATCACCTTAAACATCGATGTTTTATTTTTTTATTTTTAAATTTTTTATAAATTTATTTATTTATTTTTGGCTGCATTGGGTCTTTGTTGCTGCGCACGAACTTTCTCTAGTTGTAGTGAGCGGGGAGTACTCTTTGTTGCGGTGTGCAGGCTTCTCATTGCGGTGGCTTCTCTTGTTGTGGAGTACGGTGTCTAGGTGCGGGCTTCAGTAGTTGTAGTGTGCTGGCTCAGTGGTTGTGGCTCGTGGGCTTAGTTGCTCTGCAGCATGTGGGATCTTCCCAGACCAGGGCTCGAACCGTGTTCCCTGCATTGGTAGGAGGATTCTTAACCACTGCGCCACCAGGGAAGTCCCACATCAGTGTCTTAAATGCACAATTAAAAGACAGAGATTTTTAGAGTGGATTAAAAAACAAGATCCAACTATAAATTTTGCACAAGAAACTCACTTTGAATATAAATACATATATAACAGTGGCCAAGATGGCAGAGTAGGAAGATTCTGAGCTCACCTCCTCCCATGGGCACACAAAAATTACAACCATTTACAGAGCAACGATTGATGAGAAATAGTGGAAGACTAGCAGAAAAGATCTTCTACAACTAAGATATAAAGAAGAAACCACAATAAGATCAGTAGGAGGAGCAGAGATGCAGTATAGTCAAGACCCATACCCCTGGGTGGGTGACACACAAACGGGAGAATAATTACAATTCCAGACATTCTCCCCAAGGAGAGAATGGTCCAAGCCCACAATGGGCTCCCCAGCCCAGGGGTCCTACACTGGGAAGATGAGACTCCAGAACATTTGGCTTTGACAGCCAGTGGGGCTTACTTTCAGGAGAGCCAGAAGGCTGTAGGAAATAGAGACCCCACTCTTGAAGGGTGCACACAAATTCTCACATGTGCTGGGACACAGGGAGAAGCAGTCATTTGAAAGGAGCCTGGGTCAGACCCACCTGCTGATCTTGGAGAGTCTCCTGGAGAGGCAGGACACAGGTGGAGCTCACCTTGGGGACACAGACACTGGTGACAGCCATTTTGGGGTGCTCGTTGTACCACAAGGACACTGGTACTGGCAAGCTCTATTTTGGAATCCTCCCTCTAGCTTATTAGTGCTGGAACACAGCCTCATCCACCAGTGGGTGGACACCAGCTCCAGGACCACCACAGCCCCACAGCCAACCATGTCAGGACTCAGACCATCCACCAGCAGGCCAACACTAGATCCAGGGCCCCTAGCCCCACAGCCACCCACCCCAGAAACTGGCTCTGCCCACCAGTGGGCCAGCACTAGCCCCAGGACCCCCTAGGGCTCTGCAGCCAGATGTCTTGTGACCCAGCCCCATATGCCAGTGGCCAGCAGCCTCTGCACAAGGCAGGGCCTGGCAACCAACTGGACCAGTGGCCAGTGACGCCTACCAGACTGCTCACAGTAGTCAGCTCATCAGAACAGAAGGACACATACAACCCATATAAGGGACATTCCTAGAACATACAGCTCTGGTGACCTTAGGGGAATGTGCTGCTGGGACTCATAGGACATCTCCTACAAAAGCTACTTCTCTAAAGTTGGGAAGCACAACCAATCTACAAAATACATAGAAATAAAAATGGTGAATTAGGCAAAATGAGGTGACAGAGGAATATGTTCCAAATGAAGGAACAAGAAAAAACTTCAGAAGAAGAACTGAGTGAAGTGGAGATAAGTAAACTCCCTGATAAAAGAGTTCAAAGTAATGATATTGAAGATTCTTAAAGAACCCAGGAGAAGATTGGATGAATAGAGTGAGAAGTTAGAAGTTTTCAACAAAGAGTTAGAAAATATAAAGAAGAACCAAACAGAGATGAAGAATATAATAACTGAGATAAAAAATACACTAGATGGAATCAACAGTATATTAGATGATAAGAGGAATGGATCAGTGAGCTGGAAGACAGAGTAGTAGAAGTCACCCAAGCTGAAAAGAAAAAAGAATAAAAAGAAATGAGGACAGTTTAAGAAACCCCTGGGACAACATCAAGTGCACTAATATTCACATTACAGGTACTCCAGAAGGAGAAGAGAGAGAGAAAGGTGCTGAGAACATATTTGAAGACACGTTAGCTGAAAACTTCCCTAACCTGGGAAAGGAAACAGACGTCCAGGTCCAGGAAGCACAGATAGTCCCAAATAGGATCAACCCAAAGAAGACCACACCAAGACAAATTATTATCAAACTGGCAAAAATTAAAGATAAGAAGAGAAGAGTAAAAGCAGAAAAGGAAAAGAAACAAGTTACGTATAAGAGAACTCCCATAAAGCTATCAGCTGACTTTTCAGCAGAAACTTTGCAGGCCAGAAGGGAGTGGCACAATATATTTAAAGTGGTGAAAGGGAAAAACTACAACCAAGAATGCTCTACCCAGCAAAATTTTCATTCAGATTTGATGGAGTGATCAAAATTTTACAGACAAGCAAAAGCTAAAAAAGTTCAGCACCACCAAACCAGTTTCACAAGAAATGTTAAAGGGACTTCTCTAAGTGGAAAAGGAAAGGGCACAACTAGAAATATGAAAATTACAGAAGGAACAATCTCATTGGCATAGGCAAATATACAATAAAGGTAGTAAATCAATCATGTATAAAGCTAGTAGGAAGGTTAAAAGACAAAAGTTGTAAAATCATCTAGATCCACAATAAGTAGTTAAGGAATACACAAACAGAAAGATGCAAAATCCCAAAACATATGAAGATAAAACAACACACTTCTAAATGACACATGGATCAAAGAAGAAGTCTCAAGAGTAATTTAAAAATATTTTGAATTAAATGAAAATGAAAATACCACTTACCAAAATTTGTGGGTTGCAGTAAAAGCAGTGCTTAGAGGAAAATTTATAGCATTGGATGCATATATTAGTAAAGAAGAAAGATCCAAAATCCAAAATCAGTCATCTAAGCTTCCACCTTAGGAAAGTAGAAAAAGAAGACTAAATCCAAATTAAGCAAAATAAAAGAAATAATAAGAATTTGAGCAGACATCAATGAAATTGAAAACAGGAAATCAATAGAAAAAAATCAATGGAACCAAAATCTGATTCTTTGAAAAGATCAATAAAATTGATAAGCCTCTAGCCAGGCTAAGTGAGATAAAAAGAGAAAAGGCACAAAAACTAATATCAGAAATGAAAGATGGGTAATCACTACAGATCCCACAGACAATGAAAGGATAATAAAGGAATACTGTGACCAACCTTATGTCCACAAATTTGATAACCTAGATGAAACGGACTAATTCCTTGAAAGACACAATCTGCTAAAACTTACAAGAAGGAACAGACAATTTGAACAGGCTTATATCTATTAAATTAATTGAACCAATACTTAAATAAGCTTCCAAAACAGAAAACCCAAGGCCCAGATGGATTCACTGGTGAATTCTACCAAAGACTTAAGGAAGAAATTTTACCAATTTTCTATCATCTCTTCCAGAAGATAGAAGCAGAAGGAATACTTCCCAAGTCATTCTATGAGGTCAACATTACCATAACATCAAAACCAGACAAAGACTTTGTAAGAAAAGAAAACTACAGACCAATATCTCTCATAAACAAAGATGCAAAAATCCTAAAAATATATTAGCAAATCAAATCCAACAATGTATAAAAAGAATTACACACTATTGCCAAGTGGGATTTATCCAGGTATGTTTCACAAAAGAAACAATGATAAGCTGGACTTCATTAATATTAAAAACTTCTGTCTATGAAAGACACTGCCAAGAGAATGAGAAGACAAGCCTCAGACTGGGAGAAAATATTTGCAGAAGACATGTCATATCTGATATAGGACTGCTATCCAAAATATACCAAGGAACTTAAAGCTCAACAATAAGAAACCCAAACCCAATTAAGAAATAGGCCACACAACTCACCAAAGAAGATATACAGATGGCAAATAAGCATATGAAAAGATGCTCCACATCTTTAAGTCAATAGGGAAATGCAAATCAAAACCACGAGATACCACTGCACACCTTTTAGAGTGGCCAAAATCCAGAACAACACCAAATGCTGGTCAGCATGTGTAGTAAGTAGAAGGAGCTCTCATTCTTTGTTGGTGGGAATGCAAAGTGGTACAGCCACTTTAGAAGACAGTTTGGTGGTTTCTCACAAAACTAAACACGCTCTTACCATATAATCCAGCAATCACATTCTTGGTGTTTACCCAAAGGAGCTGAAAACTTATGTCCACACAAAGACCTGAATGTGAATTTTTTTTTAATTAATTAATTTATTTATATTTATTTTTGACTGTGTTGGGTCTTCGTTTCTGTGCGAGGGCTTTCTCTAGTTGCGGCAAGCGGGGGCCACTCTTCATTGCAGTGTGGGGGCCTTTCACTGTCGTGGCCTCTCTTGTTGCGGGGCACAGGCTCCAGACGCGCAGGCTCAGTAGTTGTGGCTCATGGGCCTAGTTGCTCCGCGGCATGTGGGATCTTCCCAGACCAGGGCTCGAACCCGTGTCCCCTGCATTGGCAGGCAGATTGTCAACCAGTGCGCCACCAGGGAAGCCCCTGAATGTGAACTTTTATAGCAGCTTTATTCATAGTTGCTAAAACTTGGAAGCAACCCAGATGTCTTTCAGTAGGTGAATAGATAAATAAACTGTGGGATATTATTCAGCACTAAAAAGAAATGAGCTGTCAAGCTATGAAAAGACAAGGAGGAAACTTAAATGCATATTACTAAGTGAAAGAAGCCAATCTGAAATGGCTACACACTGTATGATTCCAATTATATGACATTTTGGAAAATGTAAAACTATGGAAACAGTAAAAAGATCAGTGGTTGCCAGAGGTTGCGGGGAGAGAGGGATGAATAGGCAGAGCACCGGGGATTCTTAGGGCAATGAAACTATCATGGTGGACACATCATTATACATTTGTCAAAACTCATGGAAGGCACAACAACCAAGAGTGAACCCTAAGATAAACTATGGATTCTAGGTGATAAGGGTGTGTTAATGTAGGTTCATGTAACAAATGTACCACTGTTGTGTGGAGGGGGGAGCAGGTATATGGGATCTCTTTGTACTACTGCTCAGTTTTACTGTGAACCTAAAACTGCTCTAAAAAATAAAGTTTTTAAGAGGAAAAGAAACTGATCTGGATTTTCCACAGAAAGTCATAGCATTTCCACCCACGCTTCAGCAACTGTTAAAAAAAAAAAAAAAAAGGCTCATGATTCATGCTTGGACTCCTAAGTGCCAGGTCTTGGTGAACCCCAATTGAATGGTGCCTTAATTACATGGTAATTGCCATTTTATTGCATTGATTTGTATAAACTTTAAAATCCTTTTCAAAGGACCAACACCCCCACAAAAAACAAAAAACAACTTTAAAGTCCTTGGAGCAGATTGTATCTGGGATTGGGAAGATACTTCTCTGAACGTTCTGGCCCTGAGGCATCAAAGTATAAATCTTCTTTCATTTTCTACCTTCCTTCAATTTTCTTACTGCTCTTTACTTATTAAACTTAAGGCACAGAGAAGGAGAAAGAGAGTTAAAAAAAAAAAAAAAGAAAGAAGGAAAGAAAGAAAGCAAGCAAATTGCATCAGCCACAGAGCAAGGCATTAAGGGATGGTATAGAACCTTCTTTGGTTAAGATTTACCTCCTGAAACCCTCTCTGACCAGCCCTTCTTCTCACTTGTGCTTCTCTTAAATCATAATTGTCATTGGTACATTTCACTGGACAGTTTACAAGACACACTTATATATATATACATTATCTGTTAAACTTCAAAGCTATGAAAGATAAGCAATATTATCATCCCAATATCCTAAAGGAGAAATGGATTCAGACAGGTTAATTCATTTCCAAGGGACCCTCCAAGGATAAGTGTAGGGAGCTCTCCAAGCCAGTCTCCTGTTCTCCATCCCATCCTCTACTTTACCTCGTCCTCTCCAATGCCAGCATTTTCCACTCTGCTCATGCTCAGCATTAAACATTCTCCCCAAATTTTTACCTTGAATAAACACAAATTTACAGAAATGTGTAATGAATACTTGCAAACTCCTCTCCTAGATTATTCATTGATTAACATGGTACCCCATTTTCTCTTCATAATTCTGTGTCTGTGTCTCTCTTCCTCTGTCTCTCTCTTCCTCTTCCTCTGTGTTTATATTTACATTTATGTTATATTTATATTCCCCTCCTGAACTGTTAGAGAGTTAGTTGCAGACATCATGACTCTTCAGCATTAAGTAAGTTTTAAGAACAAAGACCTTCTCTAACATACCCACAATTCAGTTCTCACACTCAGGAAATTTATTGGATATTACAACACTATTATGTTTTATCCAGTCAATACTCTAATTTCTCAAGTTGTCTCTATATCAGTAAGGTTCTTTAGTATCTGTTTTTTGTTTGTTTGTTTGCTTTTTTAAACCCAGGATTCATTCAAGGATGACAGCTGTCATGTCTCTTCAGTCTGTCCTGCGTTTTTAGTCTTTTATGACCTTGACGTGGTAGAGTCCCCTTCTTCTTGCTTGCTTTACTTCCTGAGTTCTGTCTCACATTTCACAGGAGAGGGCTGGGCAGGTGCCATCAGAACACCCCCTCCCCCCTCCAGATCTCAGGCATCAGGAATGCCCTGTACTTAAGAGCCTAAAACGTTTCTAGGTGGGGGCCCAGATTTACACAAGTCAGAGAGGGACACTTGGGGTTGGAGAATTCCATGAGCAAGGTTCCTGTGCCCAGGACCTTGTGGCGAGAAAAAGGGGCAACAGATAGTGAGGTAGTACAGCCCTGGGATCCACTCCCCTGCCCACTAATGTCTGGCTCTGCTGAACCCTCACTCGCACCCTCCCCACTCCTTCTCTGCACGGACACCACTACACATCTGCCAGGCATTGCTTTTTCCTCCCTCAAATCTGGGGCTCAGTCTTGTCCTGTCTTCTTTCACACAGAACTTCCTTACTTCTCCACTGGTTGATAAGAACAAGACTGGCTCCTCTTTCCTTGTGTCTCCAGAGTGGCCAGCATATCGGAAGGTGCTTAATGTCTTGTCACAAAATACTGGGTTTGAGTGAGCATTGCATTATGGATATCTCTCTGCTCTACAAACATGCTTTGGTCCTCCCAGAAACAGACCCTTTGCCAGTGAAGCTCCTTTGACCCACGTTAGTCCCAGGAAATACAGTACAGATTTCCTTGGTGGTGGCAGGGCTGTGGGTGATTTGGCAATGATACTATTTCAATAAGATTTTGTGGGTATTTCTGAACTCAGACTTTCCTAACTCATTTTTTTGATTCATTCTCTCATTGATTCATCATAATTTTTAGGCCATTGGTGCCGGACAGGCACAAATGGTCTCTGGACCCCTCCATTCTTTTCCAGTGTGTGAATCTGAGCTTGGCCACTCACGAGCCTGAGTAACCTCGAGAAAGTTCCTTAACCACTATGAGTCTCAGGTGACTGCTTTGTCTTACTTCATGGAATAAATAAGGAAACATATGTAAAGTACTAACCAAAATACCAGGTACACGTTATCATTCAAAAGTTTCTCTATCAGGTGCAGGTCTAGGTGGTAATATCCACCATACTGAGCATCTACCCTGCACCAGGCACTGTGCTCCGTGCTCTATGAGCAGAGCCCCTTCTCATTTTCACAGTAACCACTCAGGCAAGTATTTTTATTGATATTTCAGAAAGCCTAGTGATGGGCTCCAAATCACTAGCCTCTGGGACTCCAAAGGGCTCTTTCCACCAACTGCACTGCTTTGTGGGATCTTAGATGGTCTCCAAGGTTCCTGTTGGCTTTAACAGGCTCTGTGATCTGCTGAGAGGGAAGGCGTGAGGCTGCTGGGGTGGGGGTGAGGGGCCGGGAGCAGGGAGTGCAACTTGTTCTTACAGCACCTGGTCTGGCCGAAAGGAAATCCAGTACATGTGTTGGTGTGCAGACCTTCGGCCTCCATTCTGGATCTGCTGGGGAGCTACCCTGACTGGGCTGATGGTAGCACTGGGATTATTCTTTTTTTTTTAGCCGTGCTGCATGGCTTGTGGTATCTTAGTTCCCCAACCAGGGATTGAACCCGTGCCCTCAGCAGTGAAAATGCAGAGTCCTAACCACTGAACCACCAGGGAATTCCCTGGGATTATTCTTATATAACCACTTAAAAGAGGTTTCCAGTTACAATAGTGATAGCCAATGAGGTTTCCAATGTCTAGAATATACAATGTGCCCCAAGATTCCAAATCCTGGGCACTGTAATCATAGGAGAGATTTGGTTCAAAGGCTGTTTGCACGGTAGGGGTCTGATGGTCAAGATCTTCATCCTTGCCAGAGCTTAGTCCTTACCTCTCAGATGGAAGAGGGGCCAGGTGACCCTGATGCCTGCCTTCCTCCAGGCCTCCTAGACTCCCTAGGGAGTGAACATCATCTTCTGCATTTGTGTGTGTACTGGGGGAGGGGGTTGGGGGCTGAAGGAAGGGAATGGGCTGCAGGGGTCTGAGCCTTGGGAATCTCATTTTTGGCCTAGTCCTGGGCATTCTCACCTTCCCACAATGAACCAGTACATCATTAGTAACATACATGCCACAGCTCACTGCCTGGACTCACAATCCAGCAAGTCGCTCGATCTCTCTGTGCCTCAGTTTCCTCATGTGTAAAATGGTAATAGTCATAGGGCCCATTTCATAGACTTGTGAAGATTAATGAGTTAATAGAGAGCATTTAGAAGAGCGGCTGGCACGTTTAAGTGTTACGTAAACTTGATGTTGCTGGGCTCAAGAAGTAGGAAGAAAGCCCACACCCCTAAAAAGGGGTCTAGAATCTTAGAATGTTGGAACTGTAAGTGGCCTGGCCCAAGCTCTGAGTCAGTGTTAGTGACTATACGGAATTCAAACCTTTGTCTTCATCTCAGGTCTTTCTCCATAGGGACTTTATTTTCTGAACCCCAAACCCAATCTCATAGGGAATCACAGTCTCTCTGAAACTTCCCTGGTACAGCATTGCATCTGGCAGTTGCTGTCTGAGAGGAAGAAGCGCTCATGTGTGAGTCAGGCTGTGACGGCTTTGTGGGTATACCAGAAGCCTGTGCCGGGGCAGGCTCCCCAGGTGAGTGGAGATGCCCACCCTCCCTCCCTCCCGCTCCCTGCCTCTCCCTGGGTGGGGTTCCCTCAATAGACTCTTTGTTCTCAGGACTCTCCTCAGCCCCACCTAGTCTTTAACTCTCCCACAGTCTGGGCTCTGATCTTTACTTAAACCACCAAGCCCTTGCATCAAACCACAAGAAGAAAACCACATGTCTTTTGAATTAGGCTGTTTTCTCTTGTTTTGTTTTTTCCTTCCTCTCTTCTTCTCTCCCTCTTCCCTGGCTTCCTCACCCCAGCGCGCGCGCGCACACACACACACACACACACACACCCTTTTTCTCCACAGCAGTTTTCCCATCAGGAGGCTGCTTCCTGGTTTCATGAAACAAGGCTGCCCAGGACTTAGTCCTGGAACAGGCAAACAAAGGGCCGCCCACAGCCCTTAGGACACCTGGAGGACCAGCTAGCCCCTCTCTTGGACCCAGAGCCCTCACCTCAGCTGCCGTCTCAGAACATGGCAGATCTGGGTTGGGAGCTGCCTTGGGTCTAGAGAAACTTGGGCAGTGACCCAGCCTTGCACCCAGAGGCCTCGGTCAATGCCAGGCTTGTGCATTATTGGGTCCGGTGAAGACTGTGGGGTTACTGCTGACAGCCTGGCTCCCATTTGAGCTGCCCACACTCAGTGGACTTCCGGCCTGGGGAACACAGGCTGCCTGTCTAGGACTGTGGAGTCCTTTGCAGGGAGAGACAAGGTGGGTGGAGTAGGGGAAGGGTTAGACTCTCATCAGCTTGGCTGGCTCCATGGTCCAAATTCTCACTGCAGGTGAGACAGCCCCAGAGTACTTCCTGCAGGAAAGGCGAAGTGCCTTCAAAACAAAAGGGGCAAGGCACAGCCCCGAAGTCACAGTGGAGGGTGAGATGGGCTCTACCAGGGGTCATAGATTCAAATGCTTTCTGGGCTCAGGCAGGTAATTAAACATACAAAGGGCCAGATGTAATAAAATACATGGCAGGATAGACATCTAATTTAAATTTTAAAATTATATTTTTGAAACATTCTTTTAGCCAAATAAAACATATTTCCTGTCCAGATACACCCTCTCCTGCCCCCAGGCTGTGAATTTCCAACCCTCTTGTATACAATCCACAGTTTTGCTATTCTGACATAGAAGGGGTTGTAAAGAAACATAACAGAGTCGCTAAAACATGGCACTGGGTTGGGTGTTGGTAGAGCTGTGGTTAAAAACACAGGCTTTGGTGTCCAGCTGTGATGGACATTCCTCAATTGCTTCATTTTAGCTGTATGATCATTGGATAGGTTACTCAATCTTGCTAAGTCTCGGTTTTCTCATCTGCAAGATGGGGATGATGAAAGAATCTATTTCAGAGCATGATGAGCCCCTTCACATAGCTCAATAAACGATTACTAGGATATTCTACACCCCTTCCAACAAACACACACAAGGCTGAATGCCTTTTGCCAAAGAGCAATAGTTTGGTGAACTGAGCGTTAATATTTTCTGTGGTTCTGGCCTGTGGCGAGAGGGGTGAGAGTCAGAGCCAAGGTCAGATCTGCACAGACCATTTCCCTGTGAACACAGAACAAAAACTCTTTGCAGTTGGGCTGTTAATTTTAAATTCAGGAAAAGAAGGTTGGCTGGGGAAGTTTTGCCCTCAGGTCTTGGAATTTCTCACCAGACCTCCAATGTTCACCTCCAGCTGGGGGTGGTTGGCCCACCTGGGTCAGCAATGGCCCATTTGCCCTTGATCTTAGCAGAAGAAGCTGGTCTGCCCAACACCAAGGAGCCTGGGGGGGTAGGGGAACCCATCCAGTTCCCTGGAGGTATTTGAAAGAGGGCTGGACTAGGCTTCCTGAAATCTACCTTCCACCCCAACAGGACCTGTGCACTTGAACTTGTTACTTGCAAACTCCTTGAGGGTGGAGATCACTGATCTCTCTGGATTGCCACAATCCCTAGCATAGCATCCTCAATAAATGACCTGCTTAATACACACTGAAATAACTATATGAAACTCATACTTGAAAGTAGGAAATGGGGAGAGATTCTTCACACTTTTAAAAGGAATTTTCATTTTATAAAACATTTCCCCACTAGAGTTCTCTAAATGGAAACTTCTTTGGTTATTTAAAATGAGATTGTAATTTGACTAGTTGAAACCTAAACTGATGGGCTCAGTTGATCTATACCGTCCTCCCACGCTTTCCCTTTCCCTGCGGTCTCTGTAAATTCAAATCCCACCCGTCCTTGATAACAGTGAACAGTGATTGGGACTATTTTGCAGCAGACCAGGCGCTCAGTGCTGTGTACGTGACCACATTCTACCATCATAGCCGCTTCACGGCCAGGAATATTCTCTTCCTCATTTTACAGATGAGACAATGTATGCTTGGAGAGTTCGGAACTATTTGTAGGAGTGGCCGAGTCAAAACCTACACCCAGCCCGAGCAGTGAATCACTGTTCTTAAGAAATGCCGCCTTCAAACAGATTCATCTGTACCATTTTTCTAGGTTCGGATGAACCGGTTTGCAGGACAGAAATAGAGACACAGATGTAGAGAACAAACGTATGGACACCAAGGGGGGAAAGTGGCCGGGGGGTGGGGTGTGATAAATTGGGAGACTGAGATTGACATACAAACACTAATATGTGTAAAATGGATAACTAATAAGAACCTGCTGTATAAAAAAAAAATTAAAAAATTAAAAAATAAAAAAGAGGCTGCTTGTTATCAAGCTCACAGATAAGCAATGAAAAAAAAAAAGAAATGCCACCTTCTCCACGAGGGCCCTCCTGACCCTAAACAGACGGGACAGTCTCATTCCTCTGGTGCCTAGCCTTCTCTTGGTCTTCTTGACCTTGCATTCTATCCTGGGCAGCGGCCACTTAGGTGTTTGCCGCCTCCCCGCTGCCCTGTCACCCACTCCCCCAGCGCTCACGCCGGACTGGCGGGGCCTAGAGCGTGGGAGGCGCCTCCCACCCGTCTTTGCCTTTCCAGCGGTGCCAGGCTCCGTGCCAGACCCGGGGGCCTCGCTGAGTATTTCGGTTCAGTTTGATGTATCTCCTTTCCCGCAAGAGGGCGCTGACGCTCTCCAGGAAGGAGTCTAGCAGAAGTGTAGAGGCGATAGGTCTCTGAAAACTGGGGGCGTCTCTGGGGGCACTCATGCTGCTCTGGTTTAGCCTGGGCAACACTCTGAGGTGGCCTCAAGGGCTGTTCCATCCCAGTGAGATCTGGGAACCAGCCACAAGGCTCCAAGTGGCCTTGTGGTCCCATAACCTCCTGCTTGGCCCACCTGCCTGGGCCCCTGAAACGCCGCAGCCAGCCCTGTGGCGGTGTCCTGAGTTCAGGCCTATTGTAGCCAATTGCACCAACTCTCTGTGCTCTGGACCCCTGCCTGCTTCCTGCGGCCCTGCTTGCAGACCTGCTGGGAGCGGACAAGCAGATCCCAGCTGGGCCTCACCCTGATCACCGCAGGTTGATCTGAGCATGTGATGCCCTTCCCCTGTTCCTTTGTTGGTGGAGCGGACAAATATATATATATATTATTATATAATAATATTATTATTATTATTAATAATAATTATTAACCTGGAGCCCTGGGTGGTTCATCCTGGACCTCACACCCAGTGTCTCCCTGGATTGGGCTGGCAGCCCCCAGGTAGTGAGGGGAGGTCATTAATATTGCTCCCATTATATACTTGAAGGAACTGAGGCTCACACTTGTTAAGGAAAGAGGCAGGGATGCAGTCTGCGGCCACCCGTTCAAGAGAGGGGCCTTGTGGGCTGGGGAGAGCTTCCCTGAGCTGAGAGCCGGCAGTGTCTTGTCCCGGGGCCTGCAGCGGTGGAGCTTTGTGGCAAATCCTGGCAGCCACTGGAGCACTCCTGGAAGGCACAAAGTCATAGGACCGGGATGAAGGTGGCCCCGCCACCTGGTCCCATCCAGGGACCCCACAATTACATGGGGGCGCAGGAGGTAAATGGCTCACCTAGCTCTGCCCCAGGCCAGCTCACAGCGGCTCGCCAGGATCGATGCATTTGGCAACCAGTTCTCAGAAGGGTTGTCTTGCCAGCAGCACCTGCATCATGCGATGAACCAAAGGAATTTTCCTGCAGTGCAGACCCGAGGATGGGGATGCAAAAATCTGTCTTTTCTCCCTTCCCTCTTCCTTCCCCTCCCTTTCCCTCTCTTCCCCTCTCTCCCCTCCCCTCCCATCCCCTTCTCTCTCTCTGTCTTCTCAGTTTACCGGGGGAAGAGGTATAGTCAGGAGGAAAAGGTAACATTATGCCTTCCTTTGCACTCACTGCCCTGCATTTGGAATATTCCAGCTCAAACTATCCATGGATCAGACTCTCTGGGAGAAATGAGATTTTACAATTCTGGGAACCAGGGTGACCCACTGCTGCCAAGATGGACAAGGCTTCTGAGGCCTCCGGACACCTCCTCCCATGCTCTGAATTACGTGCCTCCCTTCCTTAAGACCCTGTCTTCCACCAGCTGCCACTCTACCCATCCATCCTCACATGGGTCACATATCAGCCCTGATGGGCTGGGCCAGACTCCTCCCCGCTCAGCTGCGTGGGGATTTTCGCCTCTAGGTCTGGTGTATGACAGACTTCAGAACAAATGTTACAGCTTGCACTTGACAAGGCTTGGTGCCTATCTCAGTCTTAATCCTTTTATTCTGCAGAAATTTAGGCTGCAGAATCTATCCTGGCAGATTAGGGGCACTTTGCTTGGGTCTCCACTTCTGCACACATTTCCCTTAAACCCAGAGACTTGTGGGCTCCAGGATACTTAATAATGGGCTGGATATATTTGATTTCATTCAACACATATTTATGAGGAGCCTACCATGTGCCAGGCACCGTGCTGGACTAGGAGGATATAAAGATGACCCCTGGGTGTGTATATGGCTGGTGCCACACCCAGAATTGAGGCAACTGGCATACTTTCTCTATTATGCCTCTGGGTAGATTCTCGCATTGTTAACCAGGTCTAATATGAGAGACCCCATCAAGGGAGTTGGACCACAGTAATAAGCTAATGTAATCTTAACCACTTCACTCTTTCTGGATTGCCCCATCCTTGAAGGCCCAGTTCAAGTCCCATCTCTGCTGTGAAGTCTTCCTTTCATTCATTCATTCAGCTAGAAAATCGTTAGGGTGCCAACACTGTGATAAGTATAGATACGGATACAAAGAGTATAAAGCATGCCCCCAGTTGCATTCTGGTAGAGGAGATTCTTTCATTCAGCAAATATTGGTTGAGGGCCCATCATGGTCTAGGCACTGCACAAGGCGTGGGACACATGGCAATGAACTAGGCCAACATGGGTCCTCCCTTCCCAGGGTATTAAGTCTGGTGAGGGACACAGATGTGTGAGCAGCCAGTCCCACTACGCTGTACTCAGTGGCACAGTGGAGGGAAGTCTGGGGAGCAATGAAGCTCATAGATAGGCTTCTGCTCACAGGGCCAGGGCAGGTTTCCCTGGGGGTGATTCACCTTGTACTTAAATAATCACCAGAGAAGGTGGTGACTGCTCGGTACCACCTGCGAGGTGCACGTGAGGATTAGTGCAACAGCACCTGCAGAGGGGAGGGCTCCTCCAGCCATGGAGAAGTCTTCCGGGAAGGAGTGAGCTTTGAGTTGGGTCTTAAAACTTCCAGAATGACTCCAGCCCACCCTGGTCTTTCTCTCTCCAGAAGCACTCCCAGGCTGTTTCACAAAGTTAACTCAATTGTTTATGATATGTTTACATAATTTTTCTCCATCTTGCTTTGTTTTGTGTGTGTCCCCTGCCCACCCCTTATGTCATAAACCCTTGGAAGAATCTGGGGACCAATGGCATCTCTTGGGTCCCCACAGACTAGCTTGGCGCTAGAACTGGACAAAGGGCACAAGTCTGGGAGCCCAGGTGTGTGGGCAGGTGCTCCTCATTGCCCCTTTGTGCCCTCCGCAGCACACATAATGCTCGAGGGAAATCAGTGCAGTGCCATGAGGGTGGGGACTTCTGAGTAGGTTCAGGGAAAGCCGAGCCTAGGCTCTGCCCAGGAAAGGTCTTTAAATAGAGCAGAGGGTGCTCACTTCGGCGGCACATATACTAGAATCGGAACGATACAGAGAAGATTAGCATGGCCCCTGCGCAAGGATGACACGCAAATTCGCGAAGTGTTCCACATTTTTCAAAGAAATTATTAAAAGGAAAAATTGTTCTTTAAAAAGAGTAGGGGCTTCTCCAGTGGCGCAGTGGTTAAGAATCCGCCTGCCAATGCAGGGGTCACGGGTTCGAGCCCTGATCTGGGAAGATCCCACACGCCGCGGAGCAACTAAGCCCATGCGCCACAACTACTGAGCCTGCGCTCTAGAGCCCGCGAGCCACAACTACTGAAGCCTGCGTGCTTAGAGTCCGTGCTCCGCAACAAGAGAAGCCACTGCAATGAGAAACCCACGCACTGCAATGAAGAGTAGCCCCCGCTTGCCGCAACAAAAAGAAAGCCCGCACGCAGCAACGAAGACCCAACACAGCCAAAAATAAATAGATAAATAAATAAATAAATTTATTTGGGAAAAAAAGCATTAGGAACATTGATTTCACTTGTTAAAAAAAAAAGAGCAGAAGCAAAGTGTCAATATCTCTGTAACTTAGGTAGTGAGACTGTAACATGTTTCATAATTATTGTTTGTATCATTATTATTTATGAAACATAAAAATGTTTCATAATTTAAAATAAAAAATTAAAAGATTGTGTATGAGTTAGAACTAAGTTTAGCTGCATATTTAGAAAACCCAAAATAAAAGTGGCTTTAAAAAAAAAAATAGAGCAGAGGAACTCTGTCAGCGTAGCCTGCGAGAGAATTTGCTTACACTTTAGATTATTCATTTATATTGGGAACATTAACTGAATTAAGCTTTGAATAAAAAGGATTCTATTTTCAGAAGAGTCATGAGGACAATTAAAGGGTGGCCTTTTCCTTCAGAGATCTGCCATCAAACCATGTGGCTTAATTTCGGAAGCCACCAAGTGTTCAGGTAATGCGGTACAGAAGTAAGACCTAAAAAGGAGTGTTCTGCCCACAGCGGGACAGCACAGGCAGACACCAGCCTCTGGTGGCTTCCCAGGTGCCCAGAGGTATAATGGTGGGCGGGGCCGATGTGGTGAGCTTGGAGTGCTGTCTCCTTTCTTGAGGCCTTTTACACAGAACAAACCATCAGCCTAAACTCAGGGTTTAGTCTTTAGATGGGGCTGAGCTAAATGGCTTTCCAAGGTTTCCTGTTCTGCATGCTCACAGGTGGTAGGTATTGCCCCAGTGTTCTGGTCTGAGGACCTTGGCAAGGAATCTTCCCACTGCTCCTAATATATCCTCCCCATCCATCTGTCTCCATGCCCGACACCACCTGTAAAAGAGGTTAATTCTTTCTGGCTGAGATATGTCCTTCCTGGGAGTTCCTTGCAGTAACACAACTTCCTCTAGTAAGCAAGCCAGCATCCTTCATCTTTCAACACAGTTTCTGGACACCTAGTATATACCCAGCATGGTCCACAGAGCTGGGGACACAGCAAGGAGCCAAACAAAGTCCTTGCTCTCTTGGAGCTTACATTGTGGAAGGGGAGATGATAGACCGTAAACAAATATATAGTCGATTAGGGATGGCGGGGTTGCTGGGAAACAAGACAGGATGATGGGGCAGCATGCTATTGTGTGCGGGGTGGTCAGGGAAGGCTATTCTCATGGTTCAGAGCTTCCAGAAGGACTGCAGTCCACTCTGATCTTTCTCTCTCCAGGGCTGTAGAAGAACTCCCAGGCTGTCTCATCAAGTTAACTCAACTGTTTCTGCTGTGATACATACTTATTCTCCATCTTGCTTTGTTCTGTTTCGTGTCTGTGTCCCTTGCCCAGCCCTTATATCATAAGCCCCTTGACTTTATTATGTATTATTTATTAGTGTCTTGGGTAGTTTGAACCGAGGCCTCAAGAACGTGAGCCTGAGCCAAGAGGCTCTGAGGGAAGCTTCCAGGCCGAGGAAATAGCAAGTGTAAAGACGCCAAGGCAGGAGAGGCTGGTGTCTTGGGAACAGCCAAGGAACCAGAGAACTGGGTACCGGGTGGAGAGGGACAGTGGTGGGAGCTGAGGTCAGATTGTGGGGCAAGACAGGCTGTGCAAAGGGCCTTGGGTCGTACTCTGCGCTGCACGAGAAGCCATGGGGAGCCTCTGAACAGAGGAGGGCCATGATATGATGATGCTTTACACGACTACTCACCAGCCATGACCACCTTGGTGTTCTGTGAATTGAGGCTAGAGGGAAGGGCAGGGGCTGGAGACACCAAGGGCATTAAAGGCCAAGAGAGGGACCTGGGACTTTATCATGAGGTCAGTGGGTATCCATGGAGGATTTTAGAGTAAAGGAGTTAGTGCTACCCCTCAGTTTGGAACAGAGGGCACTAGCACAGAGAAGTGAGGTCACCTATCCCAGAACGCACAGCTGGATAAAGATGGAGCTGGGAGGGAAAGCTAGGTCTTCAGACTCCCATTCCAGTATGAGGTTTCTCCTGAATAAGAGGAAATATTTATTGAGCACATTCTAAGTGCCATGCATAGCTCAGGTACCAACCCATCTAATTTTCAGAACAACCCTAAGAGGTAGACATTATTGTTATTCTCATCTTACATAGAAGGAAGCAAAGTACAGAGGGGCTGAACAATGCATCTGAGGTTACAAGGCTAGTAAGTAGTAGAGCTGGGATTTCAACCCAGGCAGACTGGATCAGGAGTTCATGCAGTTAACCAATGTGCTACAGGGCTTTGCTAAGTCTTCTGGACATGTAGGAACGTGGGTGGGGCACTGGGCCCCAGGACCAGTTAACATGGTGTTTCCGGGGCCAAGCCAGCTCCAGACTTGCCTGGACTCAGGCCCCTGTACTTTTCCTGTAGCCCCGTCATTAGTTATAGGATGGACCGACTGCTAAACATGAGGTTGGCTGCTGCTCAGTCACTCCAGATCTGATGCAGCCACACCTCCGTTCCGGAGGCCGCAAAGGGCTCTGCTTAGAGTTTTTATAAAAAGACTGTGTTCCTTAATTACTTCAGCCCTTGCTGTCCTGTGCTTTTCTCTTAGCTCAAGATGGCCTTCCACATGTACTTCCTGAATCCAGGGCTGGCTTCACATGTAGGCAAATAGTAGGGGACAATGCTAGGGCTCTCAGAGACTTCCCCTTCCTCACCCACCTAAACTTCTGACCCTCCTGCTGGTTGGAAGTTGCTTGAACAGCTGCACCTGACTACACGGGAGAACTATCCAGAGAGTGTATAAAAAGTCCTGATGCCTGAGTCCCGCCGCACACCAAATGAATCTGACTTTCTGGGGTTGGCCCCAGGCAACAAAAAGTACTTTTAAAAAGCTTCCTGGGGCTTCCCTGGTGGAGAAGTGGTTAAGAATCTGCCTGCCAATGCAGGGGTCACGGGTTGGAGCCCTGATCTGGGAAGATCCCACATGCCGTGGAGCAACTAAGCCCATGCGCCACAACTACTGAGCCTGTGCTCTAGAGCCCGTGAGCCACAACTACTGAAGCCCGTGCGCCTAGAGCCCGTGCTCTGCAACAAGAGAAGCCACCGCGATGAGAAGCTTGCCTACCACAACGAAGAGTAGCCCCCGCTCACTGCAACTAGAGAAAGCCCACACGCAGCGACGAAGACCCAACACCGTCAAAAATAAATAAATAAAATAAATAAATTAAAAAAAAAGAAAAGCTTCCTGGGTGATTCTAATGTGCAGCCAAGTTGAGAATCACTGGCCTGGACCTTATTATAGAGAGAAAGTGGTTTGTCCAGGGTCACATGGCCATCAGTAGAAGGGTTGGAATGAAAATCTAGGTCTTCTGTTTCCTAGAACAATGTCCTTTTCCAAAAGAAATATAGGTTGGAAAAGGCAAGGCTCCTTGGGGAGGGGCACTTGAATATCAGTGTACATAGAGTTTTGGATGATGGAGGACACATTATGAAAGTGGAAGTGTGGGGCCAGGGCAGGGGGACTGAAAGAAATGGGCCTGGAACAAAAGCTGAGTTCTACCAACGTTACTGCTCAGCCAGGGACGGGCACTGCCAGAGTCGCAGCCATCAGCAGCATAGCTTGAAGGTGCGGGCCACAGACCCTGCCCTGGGCTGAGAAAGAAAACATGTGGACGGCCTCCATTGAGGGTGAGGAGCATGCGAGCTTCAGCCAGAGCAACTGTTCTATCGAAAGGATCACATTCACCAGAAATGCTCTCCTTAGAGGATTTAACACCTAGGAGGAGATTATGCTTCTCCACTGAGGCCTCAGCTGTGGGAGACATTGAAGGAACAGGATTGGGGGGAGGGCAGCGACTCAGCGTTGGGGGGTAGATGCAAAGGAGAAATGGCCCCCCCATCAGGAAATTCACAGCTGCCTTTTTATCCATTAGCCCTCAGTGCCTTTGAAGATTTGGGTGACCTCTCTGCCATAAACAGTCCAGAATGCCAAGTCTCCGGGGTGGTTTGATGGTATGAATCACCCAAATTGAAAGACGAAAGGTACCGGGGAAGGAATGAAAACGATTCTTTCTGCAAGCTCTGGATACATCCCAGAATCTCTAGGGGGAGACTGGAGTTGGTGTCGGGAAGGAGGAGCCTGGGGGAAATCTCTGTGACTGATTCTCAGGCTTTCTCCTTGCCTGCCTGCCTGTTTCCTTAAGAGGCACTAAAGCTTTCCAGCCTGCAAGCCACCAGAGGGCACCCATAGACAGGGCTTGGAAGGGCAGCGGGGTGGCACAGCAGAGGGAAAAGCACACACACAAGCTGCAATATACTGAGTAGGCCCAGGAAACTGGAAGGGGGCGTCCGAAGCCACACCCAGGCCGTGGCCTTTCCCATACAATGGCCACGACCACCCTCCCTTCCTGGTGGCTTGTGCACCAAAACAATCCCTGCAGGATCTGGCTCGGTGACAAGCTGGGATTTTCTTTGTCCTTGTTTCCAAGATGAATTTGAAAAAGTCGAGTTCTCTGTAGAGTACAAAGACTGGAATGGGCTAAAGATGACACTTCATTAGCCCACCTTGAGGGCCAACTGACCCAGTCCCCAAACTAATGATCTGGTGACAACAGCCAGTGATGGTTTTAGCCCAAACCTATGTATATGTACCTACATTTCTTCTGCACTTACCACACAGAATGAGAATTATCTGCCTATTTACATGTCTCCAGAATTTGACTGGGTTCCTTGAGAACAGAAACCATATTCTACCAGTCTCTGTTCCCAGTTGAACTGAAATCTATGTCACATATATAGACCATTTGGTCCCATTTCCCCAGGGAGACCTGGAAGACACCAAACGCACAGAGCCTGATTGGATCTCAAATAGAGAAAACCTTTCTGTTTCACGGCTGGGAATTATTTCCAAGTAGGCTAGTCCATGACTCTAGGACAGAGGTCAGCAAACGATAGTCCCCAGGCCAAATCTGAACCATTGCCTGTTTTGTAAATAAAGTTTTATTTGAACACAGCCAGGGCCATTCATTTATGTAGTGTCTGTGGCTGCTTTTGTGCTACTGCGGCAGGGTTAAGTAGTTGCCAAAGAGACCATGTTGTCTACAAAGCCTAAAATATTTGCTGTGGGGGGCCCTTTACAGGAGAAGTCTGCGGACCCCAGTTTCAGGAGAACAAAATGGCGCATTGGGATCTGGCTGGTGGCAGGGCCCCTCCCTCTGGATTCTGGGACACAGTGAGGAAGGCGGTGTCACTGAGCCTCCCAGGGCTGAAAACCAGGCCCCGGGCATGCCCAATCTGCTCTGTGGGGACAGACAGCCAGGCTGAGGGCCCACGGGTCTCGCGTGGGTCCTTTTAGTTCCTGGTTTGGGGCTGCAGTGCTGGCGTCTCCTAGCAGAGATTGGGAGGGGCTGGCCATCTTACAGCAACTCTGTTGTCTCTCTCTAAAAAAAATTGTAAGTAGTTTTCCTGAGATATAATTCACATACCACCCATTTAAAGTGTACAACTCAAAAAAATAAAAATAAAAAATAAAAAATAAAGTGTACAACTCAATCCATTCTCTTTTAACCACCTCGTCCTGTGACTTTTTCTCCCCATTTCCTGAAGCTACACCTGTATGAACTTGTTCTCTGTAAAGATGTCAGTGAATTCATTCTCACTCAGGTGTAAGTGAGTGATGACAGTATGATCACCTAGAATCTCTGGGTGACCAGTCCCATGCAGTATTCTTCTGTCTCAGGTAGGTTTTCTAGAAGTAGAGGCTGAGATGGAGTTTGAGGGGCAGAGGAAGATGCCCACAGTGATGCAGTTCCAACAAAGCCTTGGCCAACCTAGCTCTGAAGTGATTACTGTCCATCGGGGTATCCTGCAGCGGGCCTGGAGGTCCAGCCTTTGTACCCCTGCTGCTCCCCATCACCACACGCGAGCCCCAGGGGAGGAGGCTCCCTGCAGCCGAGGCCAAACCTGAAGAGCCGATGCTGGAGGCTGACCACTGACCATTGACCACATCCCCCACAGCTGGGCAGCAATCCTTCCTCAAAGGGGTTCTAGGGGCCACATCTCCACATGCACCCCACTCTTTCACAGAATCCCGTCACCCAGTGGCCAGCTAGCTCCTGCCTCCACTCTCCCAGGACCAGGATGCTCCCTTCCTGCTGAGGAGGCCCACCTGCCTTTCACAGGGCTCTAGGCTTCCCTCTGCTGAGCCCAAACCGAAAACAGGTGAGCGCTGGTCTGGGTGCTGCCCTCTGAAGCCACATGAATCAATCTCCGTGACAGTAGGGAGCCTCCCCCAACCCTGCCCCCACTCTGATCTCTCCATCCATTCTGCACGAGATGCATGTCCATCATCTCTGTCCAGACTAATCTGGCCAATTAGTCCAAGTCCCTTGGAGGTGTGGTTCCAGCTCTAAATGCAGCGCTTCAGGAGGACCTGCCAGGGTGCTCGGACCCACAGCAGCATGTCCTTTGTGTTCTGGAGGACAGAGTCAAATCACAGTGTTGACTTGATGGAAGTTTATCAAAATCCTCAGCTGTTCTCACCAGCTACTGCTAATCCGCACAGCCCCAGACTGTACTGCTGGAACTGGCTTCCCAGATCCAAGGAGAGAATCTCAGTCTTGTCTCAGTTTGGTTCAACTTTTAGACCATTCCCAAGGGAATTTGCGTTTTTACAGAAAAGGACAAGTATCTGATGAGGGATTTCTAGTTGATGAATTTCTAAAAATTCATCAAAATATGAATTTTTAGCCCTGGAAGTTCTGGTGTCCCTGAAAACACCTGTAGATTGGTGCTTCAGCTCAAACAACTTTAGCATGAAACCCCTTCCTGGACGATCTCTTTATTTTAAGATATAGGGAAGATAGTTTCTATCCTAACTCAGTAATAATACGGAAACAAATGTAAAATTTACATGAATTTATAAGGGAAATTAGAGCATTCAAAGTCATTTCACACCTCCTTTGGGCAGCTTTAGACCCTATCCAGGCCTCTCTGGAGTAGGGCACATAGTCACTCTCTAGGTAGGGGTATTTGATGTAGATAATTGTGTTGTCCAGCCCGGTAAAGATGGCCATGCATGGCCAAGACACAGACAAGAAAACCAACCAAACAGAACCAAACCGATACCCTATCTGCCATTCTAGACCACTGGATTTTCAGAGCATGAGTGTCCTTCAGAGATGAGCTAGCTGATTCCTTTGTTTTATAGGTACAAACACTGAGACTCAGAAAGGGAAATCACTTGCTCAAGGGCACATATGGAACCAGATTTATGGTGCCCTGATTCTGAGTCTCACTCATGGCATTTAATATGGGTAGTGCCAGGGAGGTGCCACTTGGAGGGAGGGGGCTGTGAGGTTGGAATGTGAAGGTGCGGAGGAGATTCTCAGGTTCTGTTCCTGGTGATCAGAGTTATAGATGCAATCCTGCAGCCAACTGGCGGGACCTACCAAGGGCCATACATGTAATCTCTCCACCTGTGAGATGGTCCTTTTCATTTATCCAGCTTGGGTTATGGGCTCTTCTTTTGGTTGAATGCTCATGTTTATGAGACAGTGTTAACAGTGTCAGTTATGTATCTAATACTGTATTACGATGCCCAAAAGAATTTTAAAGTATCCCTGTATATAAGGAGCTTGCAGTCTGGTGGACCATGTCATACACACATGACACACACGTGAACACTAATGGTGTGATGCAGAAAAAAATCTCCCTGTGGGTAGCCTCAGCCTGAGTGGCTGATCAGGGGTTCATCCCAGATCCATTCTCTGTGTGTGAAGCTAACATCAGAGCCACCTTCCATGACCTGAAGACATTTCTTTGCCAACAGTCATTTCAGATGGTTGATCCCCTCCCCCCATCAATTCTTATGGATAACAAGACAGATTTTCCCCCAAGTCCCAAAAGACTGCCTTCCTTGATCCTGCCCCTGGGGCTGTGCTCATGACCTTGTCATTCGGCAAAGAGTGAGGAAACAAGTGGGACTGGGGTTTCCAAAATGTAAGGCATAGTCCTTGCCCTTGAGAAGCATCTAGTAATCCAGGTGAGAGAAGACTAACTTGAATTTGGGAACAGTAAAGAATGAGGGTGTGGTTCTGACTGTGACTGCGGGAACAGTTCTTAGATGGGAAGGATGATGGGGACTGAGTAATTAGAAAAACCTTCTAGGGTGGGGTCACTTGTGCTAGGTCCTAGGGCACCAGTACAAGAGTACCATGCTTGGAGCTTGGGGTACAGGTTTAAATTGGGGGTCACCCAAATTAATTTTGCAAAGGGACCCAGTTCCTTTGCCCTTAGAATTCCCCTCCCATGGTGTCCGCAGTGCCTAACAATTGTGTGACACCCTAAAGTCAGGAAAAGTCTATCTACCCCATCAGTGTGCATTTTCTCAGATTGGCCCTGCTTTTGCTGCCTTTCCTGGCTCTTTCCCTCCAGTTGTGAATCTCTGTAGTTTCCTTCGGCCTCAGTTTCCCCACACACAGAATAGACAAGAGGTCTATTCCCCTGCTCCTTTCTAAGAAGGTTGGGAAGATAAATGGCACAATAAGCCAGACCAATTTGGTACAAGCCCAGTAAAATATTATGCAGGAATACTTCATTTAAACTATTCTCACTCAGTCTGTGAAGCATTGCCACAAAGACTGCTGGAAGAGGAATTTCAGACAATGATGGCAGCCTTTTTTTCCATTCATTCAACAAAAACAAACATTTTTGAGTTCAAGGAATGGAGGAAGGACAGCCACCCGGCAACTATGCAAGTGGGCTTCCTGGTCACCTTTCCTAAGTGTCCTCGAGCTGGAGCAGCTGGTTTTGGATGTGGCGCTTGGAGATGTGGCACTTGGACCCAGCTCGGCTGCTAGGGCAGACCACAACCAAACCAGTAAATGCTTTTCCAGATGCTGCAAACCAGCCTTTCTGGGCTGGAGAGTGCGAGGCGAGCTGGACGAGGGCCTGCAGCCTCCAGGGCTCCAACCCACCCCATGTCAGGAATCAGCTGAAGACTGATGTCCCCTTTTCCAAAGAGGAAGCCAGGACACTTCCAGGACGAGAGCCTGGGAGGAGCCCAGCTTTGGAGACCTTGGCAGGAGATCTGCCTTCTGCCCCTGGAGCGTGGTCCCAGAGTCTTGGCAGGAGGCCATGTTATGATTGGCATCCTCAATGGTGGAAGAGGAAGCCGACCATGGCTGGACATCCTGTGCCAGTTTGGACGACGGGCTGGGAGCACCTTTCAGAGGAGTCCCGAACCCCGAGCACACACAATCCCACTGCTTTCATTCAGCACAGAAGTCTGGGTTCTAAGTTCAGCGCCAGATGTGACCTTCAAAATGCACAAAAGGAACACAGGATTTCAACAGACAGAATCTTGCACGGCATTTGACTGTAATGGAGCAGTCATCGCCGGCCATCCTCCACGGGTTTGAATTCGTTTAAGCCACCTTCCTGGTGGAGGGGTCCTGCTACAGAGAAACTAGCCACTGGGTGTGAGCGTTTCTCCCTAGAGTTGGATTTGGAGAACTGCTGGGGCCGAGTACTCAGCACCATTATGCAGTGATTGGCATGTGTTTCCCTGAGACTAGAGATGGGGGAGCAGGGTACATCGGTGGCAAGATCCCTGAGAGTCGGCACTTCTGGAATGGAGTCCTTTCTAGGCCACTAAACAGCATATGTCTTCAGGCAATAAACTCCCTCCTGGCTGGCAGATTCTCAGCTTCCTTCTAGCTCCAAAATTCTAAACAGGAGCGTTCCAAGTGCAAGTGAAGACTATATTTTTAATACGAGTAGAGGGTTGTTGGCAATCTCTAGTAAAGGTAAAGATTTTCATGAGCCCGTGGACATTTGATATCCTTTAAAATCATTATCTATATAACAGATATATAGTTTATATATATCTCTATAGATATAATAGTTTAAAGACAGTTCTAGTTGGATCTGGATAGGTAGAAAGGACAGAAGTCTGCTCAAACTAGCTCAGGAAAAAAGGAGGTTTATTGGACCCCGTAAAACTTAGGGTCAGGGCAGGTCTTGCAGAGGCTGGAGCTGGGAACTGGAAAGTTACTAGTAATGGAGACTGTGTTCATTCATTCTCTTTCTTCCTCTACTATTAGCTTCCTCTGCTTACCCAGAGGCCTTGCTCCCTCATAAATATCCTATGGCTTCAGCTTGCTATATGCTGACTTCGCCCTCCCTCTACTTTCCCTTGAAACCTCACCACTGATGGATGGGTCAAGTGTCCATCTTTGTTCTAATCAGCCTTGCGAGGAAGGAGAGTGACGTGGTGCCTGGATGGGGGCCAGGAAAGTTTCTCTAGGAAGAGCTGGAATGGGGCAGGTGGGAAACCTATGCAGGACAGGAGCATCTTGATTGCTTGGCTCCCTCCTCTGCAGCCATCCTCTCTCCATTTGGCTCCTGGGAATGCTCATCCTGTGGTTCTGCTTTTATTCTGGTGGTTGCTTTGACTGCTCCTTTGACGGTTTTCTCTTGCTGCCTGTCCCATAGGTTTTGGTGTTCCCCAAGCTTCTGCCCTTCTTCATCTTCCCTTTGCTAGGTCCTCAATGAAGGACCTAGAATGTGCCAGACACTGAGGATACTGAAGAGGACAAGACACAGTCCCCATCTTCCCAGGATTTACAGCTTAGTGAGGAGACAAACAAATAGCTACAGTTGGTTATGATAAGCTCTGTGATGGGATGGGAGAAGGGGTAGTGGTAACGTATAACAAGGACTTAATTATACGTTAAGCATATAAGCATCCAGCAAGGATGCTCCGAATCTGTTTTCAGCTCCAATTCTATCTTGTACTGCAGACCCTGTATTTGCCACTGCTTACTAGACATCTCCACCTACAATTCTGTAGCAGCCTTAGATTTAAACATATCTACAATGGAAATGATTATATCCTACCTAGAGCTGTTGTAAATCCAGGATGACTTATTAGCTAGGTACCCAGGAGTCCATTGACTCTTCCTTTCTCTGATTACCAGAATCCAATCACTTTCTAGGTCTTAACAAGTCTCCCTTAGGGATGTCTGCTGGATGAGCCAAAGCCATGTGACATGGGATAGATGTCTCTATCCCCATCACCACCATTTTTTATTCAAATACATATTATCTCTTTTCCTCGCTCTCACAATGGCCTCCAATTTTTCCTTGGCTGGTTTCTCCCTCCCCTTGCTGCCTCTCCTTGCCCCGTATCTATCAACAAACCACATAGCATCCAGAGTGAAGTTTTGTTTGTGTTTATGTTTTCATCTAGCTCTCATTCAGCTTAAAAAAATCTTTTTTCCCCATTTTTCAAATATAATTTGAGACCATTGAATCTTATAAAATATCTTATTAATTGTGTATGCAACAATACAAATATATTTAAAATGTTTTAAAGATTTTTTTTTACACTGAAGTGTAGTTGATTTACAATGTTGCGCTAATTTCAGGTGTGCAGCAAAGTGATTCAGTTACACATATATATGTATTCTTTTTTTCAGATTCTTTTCCATTATAGGTTATTACAAGATACTGAGTTTAGTTCCTTGTGCTATACAGTAGGAAAAAGCTTGAATCTTAGTGTTTTGCTATTTGTCTCAGCTTTCTTGCCAAAAAACAAAACATTACATTTTATGTTAGTTTTTCCATTTATATAATCAAATATCCAACCCCATATTTTTACATCGTGTGTTTTCCCCAATGTTTGTCACATTTTAGGGTCCCATCTGTGTATCAGTGTATCTGTGGACCCTCTATTTGGTTCTACTGGCGTATTCTTTCTTCTGTGCCAATACTACTCTTAATTTTTACAGTTTTCTGCAAAATCTTAACATCTGGTAAAGTAAGTCCCCTGCCAGTTTGTTATTCAATTGCCTCGGCTATTCTTAGATCTTCCTCTGTGTGAGTGTGTGTGTATAGCATGAATGTTTCCTGGATTTTGAAACATGTTATGCTAAATAAGCATAAACAGTTTGGAAGATTGAGCATATATGACAGAGCTGTGACATTTCAAAATATCAACCAGATTATAAATACTGACCTGCACAATTGTTCCTGTGCCTCATTAGCTATGAAATACCTTTTTCTTGTATGGCATTTTGCAATTTTTAGAACCTGATGGGATGTAAGAGCATTATTTCCACCATTTTACTTTAAAAATTTTTATTTTTAAAGTTTATATTTTTATCAAAGTTACACATAGGCACAGTCAAATTATTTTACAAGCTTTGCTATGAAAAGTACCTGTCCCTTATCCTTTCCCCCAACATCTCCCTCCCTGGGAGCAGTCATTCTCAACTCTGATTATTTTGGTACTTATTTCCATGGCTTTAGATAATATTTCTAAACTTGTATTGCTACCTCATAATTTTTTTTCAGTTTTAATCATTAAGTTTTAAATATTAGTCCACTGAGGATTTCTCTGCTCCATCCACTTATACGCTCCCTGCCGCAGCCCCTCAATGTGTTGGGTCATAATTTTGGTTAGATGGATATTTGGGGTTCACGTTAATCTGACTGTGTAAAACCATGTAGTGAACCACGACGACTTTCTTTCTCTACACAACTTTTTGCTTCTGTTGCTTTTTCGTTTGCTTGGCTTTCTATTTACACGTATCTAATTCAATCACAAAGGCTTCAACAATTGTCTCATTCTCCCCTTCATTATCGTCAGATGTTTAGTCAGCTTAATCTTCTGAGGAGTCTTTCCTGGAGATTTCTGATGTGCTCCAATGTGGGCTGGAAGACTCTATGTCTGGTGAACATCTGTCATTTTGGGCCTTTCCTTCGTCACCAATCTCTCTTTCATCTTGGATCTCCTGGGTGCCATTTCTTCCTTGTTATTAGTTTATTTCTTGGTTCTGGGGGCATGTTCCTCCAGTAGCTTCCTGGGAAGGAGTGGATGTGAGGTAAATATTGTGAGATGTCTGGAAATATCTTTATTCCTCCTTCCCAATTTATTGGCCACTTGGATGGTTATGAAATTCTAGATAGGAAGTACTTTGGCTTCAGAATTTGGAAGGTATTCACCATTATCTTCAAGCTTCCTGTAGTTCTGTCAAAAAGTGCAAAGCCTTACTGATCTTTATAAACTTGTAGATTTTTTTTTTTCTTGGTAGACAATATTCTAAAATTTCATACTGATGTTTCATCCATTGTGCTGTGTGCTTGGTAGGTCCTTTATTTTTTTATTTTTTTTAAAAATTTATTTATTTATTTATTTATTTATGGCTGTTTTGGGTCTTCGTTTCTGTGTGAGGGCTTTCTCTAGCTGCGGCAAGTGGGGGCCACTCTTCATCGCGGTGCGCGGGCCTCTCTTGTTGTGGAGCACAGGCTCCAGATGCGCAGGCTCAGTAGTTGTGGCTCACGGGCCCAGCCGCTCCATGGCATGTGGGATCTTCCCAGACCAGGGCTCGAACCTGTGTCCCCTGCATTGGCAGGCAGATTCTCAACCACTGCGCCACCAGAGAAGCCCCCTTGGTAGGTCCTTTAAATCTGTGAACTCACGTCCTTCAACTCTGGGAGGTCTCCTTTTTTATTCTCTTCTCTGATTTTCCTCCCTTCCTTCCTCCCTCCCTTCCCTCCTTCCTCCCTCCCTCGCTATGACTCTTCTCCTCCATGTTTTCTGTTTTTTTTACTGGAGCTCCTATTGTTTATGTATCAAAGCTCCTGGACTAGTCCTCTAATTTTCTTCTCTTTCCCATTTTCCATCCCTTTTTCTTTGTCCTCTTTCCTCAACTTTGCCTTCTATTCTTCTATTGATTTCTTCATTTCTACTATGATGTTTTTAATTCTCAGGAGCACTGGTTTTTGTTCTCTGACTGTTCTTTTTCCTAATAACCTCTCCTTGTTCTATGGTTGCAATATCTTCTCATATCGCTAAGGATATTAATTGTAACTTTTTTTTGAGTTTTCTTCCCCTTGAATCAACTTTGCTTCTTCTAAGTTGTTTTTCCCCATTTGTTCATCTGGGCCTCTGTCTTTCAAGCTGGTGGCTTTCCTCACATGTCTGGAGATCTTTGTTTGTGTTCTTATGCAGACAAAAAGCTGATTGGAAGCTCTGGGTATGTGAATTTAGATTATCCTGAGGTGATCAACCTAGATCATCTCTTGTAGATTTTCAATATCAGTAAATTTTTTCTTCTTGGGCTGATGTTATTTCCTGTCTCAAGGGCGAATGGCTGGCCTCCAGGGTTCTTGGAGGTGAGGCTCAGAAGAGAGCTGTGAAGCTCAGTGGACACATACTCACTAATATTCCAGCTTTTACTAGGAAACTCTGCCCTCAACTCTGCACAATCAGGGGAACCGCCTCCTGTTTGATCTTCTCTAGAGAATAAACTTCCAGTCTTCTTCCATGATAGGTAGGCAGTGTCTGGCTGTGCAGATTTGGGAGGGAGTCTGGGAACCTGGGTCTTACACAGACTTTCAACTATTTCCTTTACCTCCATTTTCACCTTTATTTCCAGAGATAACTGGTTCCACCCATCCCTGAACTTTCGGAGAGTTCTATCATCCTGTCATATTGCTTCTTGTTTTTCTGCACTGTTGGCCTAGAACTCAGTTTTCTTGGATCTGCTGCATGGCTAAGTTACTTACCACTCTCTCATCTGCTTCTTAGCTTCCATAATCTTTTTTCTAGAGTTCTGTTCTGTTCTCTCATTCTTTGTTTTTACTTTACTGTCATTTGAGATAGAGTGGGATTTTGTGAGAAACATTTGTTCAGTCCACTCTCTTTACCTTTAATCCTCTTTCACCCACCCTGATTTTTCTTTAATACAGTTCCCATCTTACATGATATACTATTAGGTACCTTCTTTTTTTTTTTTTTTTTTTTTTTAGGTACCTTCTTAATAATCTTCTATCTTATTCTTTCACTCTTTGCTATACATTTTAGGATCACGTCATCAAGCTACACACAACAACAACAACAACAAAATGAAAAATAACCTTGAAAAAAAAAAGAAAAAAGAAAAATAACCTTGGAATTTTTATGGCAATTAAAATTAAACCCATCCCTTGTGGGTTTCCAGTCCTCTTTGGGAGGACTGGTTGGAACAGATGGAGTTGGGGGGTGACTAAGTCATTAGATGATAACAACCTAAGCATGACCCTGGCCAGAAGCACTTTGATTTTTAGGGTGCCTTTTTACACAATGGAAAAATGATGTATATCCTAATGAAGGGATCACTGTGGAGGACTTTGATTAATTTCTGCCAGACACCGCTCGTCCTGCTTTGATATGGGAGATGTCCTGCCCATTGCCCAAGGTGATTCCTTGGAGAACTTAGCTCCTTTATTGTGTACCGATTTCAGTTCAACTCTTAGGGAGTAACTGTCTCCAACTTCTTGGGTCCTATAGTAGGTTGAATGGTGGCTCTCCAAAGATGAGTCAACTCATAAGCTGTGAATGTGACTCTATCTGGGAAAGGGTCTTTGTAGGTGTAATTAAGATCATCCTGGGTTAGCGTAGGCTCTAAATCCAATGACAAGTGTCCTTATAAGAGGAGAGAAGGGAAGAAGACACACAAGGGAGCAGGCAATGTGAAGACAGAGTCAGAGATTGGAGTGATGCCTCTATAAGCCAAAGATTGTCAAAGATTGCCAGGGGTCATCAGAAGATAGGAGGAATGGAAAGATTCTCAGTCAGAGCCTCCAGATGAAACCAACACCGCTGACACATTGGTTTATGACTTCTGGCCTCAGAACTGTGAAAGGATAAATTATCACTGCTTGTGGTAATTTGCAACAGCAGCACGAGGAAACTAATACAAGTCCCCTTATTGTAGCCTTATTATTATATCGGAACAGTAAGAACTCAGTTGCCTGCGTGGTATCATATTATGGGCACCCAGAGGGGCTTCTCTGCTTAAAAAAGTCTTTTCTCCCACTTATTATCACAAGTGCCCCGAATCCACAGTGAATCCATCCTGATGTATAGAGTCAACAGAACTGTACACACATGTGCATCTCCAAGAATGTTCATGGCAGAGTTTTTTTGGTAATAGCCCCACATGACTATCAACAGATAACAGATAAGTGCATTGTGGTCTAGACACACAAAGGAATGTGATGCAGCACCAATGAATGAACCATGCCCCTGTACAGCAGCACAGATGAATCTCACATACATGATGTTGAGTGGAAGACGTTGGACCCCGAAGAATGTATATTGAATAAGTGCATTTATATAAATTTCAAAAGGAGTCATCTATGGTGTTAAAAGCCAGGATAGTGGCTAGGGAAGGAGGATGTGTGAGGAGGGGAGTCAGCAAGAGAGGGGCTTCTGGGGCACTGGCAACGTTCTGGATGGTGGATACCTAGGTGCTCCCTTTGTGATAATTTATTGACCTGTATATGCAATATCTGTGCATTTTATACATATTATAACCCACAATATAAAAGGTTTTTTTTTAATCCACTATGAGCAATTTCGGAAAAGCAGTATGTAAAAGAAAGCAATAATATAATTGTCTTAGTCTGGGTTTTGCCAGAGCAGTGCCGAGACAAGATTTCAGTACAGCAGTCTGATGGGGAGATGTTCCCAGGAAGCCCTGCTTAGGGGAGAGGGGCACTGAGATGGGAAAAGAAGGATGCAATAAAGGGGGGTTATGGGAGACTGAATAGGGTTCACTCACTTTAGAAACGCAGCAGAGAGAATCAGCATGCCTGGGTCCCCCAGAGGCATGAATAAGCCAGATTGCGTATCCTCCAACTCCCGTTCTCCAGGGCTCCCGCTGCTCCTGGGTGGTACCTCCTTGGCACCTGCGCTAAGAAGCTGAAAAACCTGAGGTGCTTGTAGGGGGCTTCACGGGTGGAATGTGGGATTCTGAGTGTCTGGGGCATATGGGCAGCCCACCAACTGCTTTTGCTGTGAGACTCTGTAACGTGAACATCTCAGAAGAAAATTAGGCATCAGAAGTAGGTCTGCATGGAATTTAGAAAAAGTGGAGACTGAGAGGCCACCTCTTCGGTTTATCACCAAAATTTCTAGGGGAATGGATGCCAGTGGACTGACATGGTTAGTCAGATTTTGAACACTTACCTTTAGAATGACTAAGAACTAAGTGAAAGGAAAAATTAAAACTCTCACAAAGCAAGCCCAGTCCTCAGAGTTCAAGGCATCCAAGCTTTAAAGATGCCACACACTGTCCTACGCTCAAACTTTACATGTCCAACGTTCACTGGGGCCTGGAATGTGGCAGGCCCGGCGATAAGTGTGCGGGATTCCGAGGAGAATAAAGCAGCGTCCACCCTAATGCAGTTTATGTCTGGATGGGGAGGCATAAAAAGAGGTCTTCCCGATTCCCCAAGTCATTCTTTCGTTCCCCAGGTGTCTGTCAGGCTTCCTGTGCATCACACACTGTTCAGGGCACCTGACTGACATCACTGAACAGAACAGATGAAAAAACCTGGGCCACGGCCTTCACTCTAGTCGGGGAGACAGACCATAAAAGTAAACGTCATAAATGAGTACTTTATAGAGTATGTTAGAAGCTGATAAGCGCTCTTGGAGTGGGGTCTTTGCGTGGACAAGGAAGGGGCTGCTCTACAGATCAGGCCTCCGTGAGATGTCACCTCCCAGTTCAACTGCTTGCAGTGAATCCTTGTCTGAAGGTATGATTCTGCAGGAAACCAAGCTGAAAGTGTCTAATACAGAAAATGAACCCAGATGGAGGTTTTGGAGGACCACGAGCTGGCTTTTGGATGCATTGTGTTTGAACTGCTTGTGGGTCTCCCAGTATAACATCTGGGAGGCGGCTAGACATCCGGGTCCTTAGCATCAGAAAGCAGCTGAGGCTGGCTAGGCAGGCTTGGGGGTGTCAGGGCACATGTCTCTCCGGTCAAGTTACCCAGGGAGAGTGTACCGTGTGAGAAGGCCAGGGAGGAGGGCAGAGCACTGAGAAACATCCAGCTCAGGCCGATGGAGGTGGGGGCTGCGAACAGCCTGAGAGGGAGGGGCCAGAGAGGTGGGAGGGGCCAGAGAGGTGGGAGGGGCCAGAGAGGTGGGAGGAGGGCATGGAGTCCTGCAGGTGCACGGATAGAGGCTCAAAGAGGAGGGAGAGGTCAACGTACCAAATCCACCACGGACGAGCAGGATGGGGGGCCTGGCTTCCCAGGTGGGACTTAGAGGTCCTTGGTGTCATCAGTGGGAACCATCTCAATGGAGCTCCATGGAGATGCGAGGCTCAGGTGACCCTGAGCTGAGAAGTGATTGGGAGATTGGGACAGAGTCGGCAAGTGGAGAAGAGCCCTTTGGGAAGCTTGGCTGTGACCTTGGGGGTGCGGGGCAGAGGGAGGATTGGAGGCTGAGATTCCTCTATGTTCACATCCTGAATGGAAAAAGCCACCACAGGTGGGGAGAGTGCAGAATAGTAAAAAATGAGAGTGAATGATGACAGGGAAACATTTTTAAGGAAGAAGATGTGGAAAGCAGGTGGATGGGGAGGTGGGAAGGCAGGAGGAGACACGCCAGTAGGCTTTTGACTTTTCAGAGCCCTTCACAACCAGTTGGGACCATCACTGGCCGTGAGGTAGACGAGATCGGGCTCTCCATTTTCCAGATGGGGAACTAGAGCACGGAGAAGTTCATGCCTGGTCCAAGGTCACACGGGGGACACCAGAATTCCCCATTCCTCATCCTGGGCACCGGCCCCCAGATCCCTCACCTTCTGAGTTCGCTCATGCACTTTCCAAACACACCAGGGAGCATGCAGAGGCCAACCGGCCTCCAAGTTGCTTCGAAAATGAACACTCGAGGCAGCGAGTGACTTGAGGCAGGCATTTATCCAGGTTGACAAAAGACTGAGAACCTGAGGGATAAGCTGGTGAGAGGAGGAAACCTGATTTCTACAGTTTGCAATGGCAAGAAGGCTTCCTGAGAGCCGGCACACCTCGCCAAGGGTCATTCGATAAGCGTGTATTGTGTTTCCTGCGTGCCCGGCACTGCGCCTGCACAACCTGGATGTCGCAGGGGACTTGCGGTTGCCGGCGAGCATGGAGGCCTATGAACGATGTGCAGCGGGAGGCTGGGGGTGGTAGTGTTGGATGCTGATTTAGAGCCAAGCAAGCCTGAAGCAGGTGAGACGTCCTTGCCAGCCAGAAAGGGTGGAATCAGTGAGCCCAGGGTATCTGGAGTGTCCAGGAACCTGGGCTCCAGTCCTGGCACTGCTTGGACAAGTCTGCAGGCCTCAGCCAGGTTAACACGTCTCTGAAGCCCTCCACCATCATCATATGGTCCTGTGTGAGCCACAGACCGTGTTGGCCCTAATACTCTGCAAGGGAAGGGGTGGGTACCTGTACAGGGCTCTAGGGAGGCAGGGAGGGAAGGATGGCTGCAGTAACAGACAGAAGGAAAGTGCCATTTACCCGAAATTTCCATCTCAAACAGGTGGCAGTGCCCACATGCAATTTTCAAAGCCCCCCTTGATGAGCGCTCCAGGGCTACAGGTGGCTCTGGGTTCCTCACACCTCCAGGGGGCTCTTATCTCCAGGCAGGCATTTCTATGGACAGATCTGAGCCAGGTTTAATAAATATTTTATTTTGTTACTTTAGATATTCATATGTTTATAGGCATCTGATTAATTTTTTAAAACATAGGGCTTGCTTTTTAGAAGCATATTAAAAAATCAAGAAAAAAATTAAACCAACATAAGTTTTATTGTAAACTCTTTTAGAATAAACTCGTTTACAAGTGCCCCTTGGGGATCTGCATGAACTTGGCTCGAACCTGATTCTGTGGTCTCCCCATGATGTCTAAGTGGTCAACATTGTACCTTCTCTGCTCCCCACAGAAACCCCACTGACACTGGGCATTCTGTGGTTTGCGTGGATGTTTCCTGAAGATCTGGGGGGTTAAGGGGATGACTGTCCCAGCACACTGTCCAGCCACACCCACCCCCCTCTCTCACCCCTGTCCCCACCCTCTGCTTCTCTCCCCATGGCTCCCTCGCCTGCACACCCAGGATATTCTGTCCCCTTCAGCAGGACAGTCATGTTACCCATGAGCCAACACACCACCTCAATTTCTACCCCAAGGGAAATTCTTACCAAATACAATGTTCTACCTAAAGAAGTCTGGAGAATACAATTTTCTCCACCAGCTTTCCCACAAGAGCATCTCGTTTGACAGTTTCAGTTCTCAGTGTAGCTCACAGCTGCAGCTGGGCAAACGGGTGCATCCAGGCATGGCGGTCAGGAACCTATACTCCAAACTGACCCCTCTCATCCTCATGTGCCCCCACTTTCCAGCCCACTGCAAGCTTGCTTCTTCTCCTGCCATTCTCCAGAACAGTGCTGTCCAACAGGGTATTCTGTGAGGATGGTAATGTTCTATTCTGAGTGGTCCAGCATGATAACCACTAGCCATGTGTGGCTACGGAGAACATGCAATGTGGCTCGTGGAACTGAATTTTAAATTTTATCTAAGTTTGACTTAATTTTAATTGCTACATATGGCTAAGTGGCAATTGTATTGGGCAGTGCAGCTCTAAGTTACTTGTTGACTTTCTAGTGAGCAAACTCAATGCGCACGTTTCTGTCTGAATCTCACTTTCAGTCCCTGCAGCATCCTTGCCCCTCTTCCAGCCACCACATCTCATCCTGGCCCTTCTCTTTTGTTCCCATAACTTCAAATACCTTACATACACCTACAACTCACAAATCTATTTCTTTCAATTAGACTTCTTTCCCGGGCTCCTGACCTAATTTCCAAATGTTCTGTGGATGTCTCCACAACAATCTCAAAATAAATATGTCCCAAAGTAAACTTATTATTTCTCCCCACATTTCCATATGCCCTTCAAACAAACTGATCTTTCTCTATTTCTGGGCTAAAAATGGGGGAGCCGTCTTCTTAAAATCCTCCTTCTCCCTCCATATGTAATCAGTCACTAAAACCTATGGAGTCGATGTGCCCCCGCGCTGGCTTTGTACGCGGAGCCGCCTGCCGGTCCTTTAACAATGGGCGGCGCGAGCGCCCCGGCGCTGGGCCCGAGCTGAGGCCGGCGCTTCGCGGCCGACTGTCCGCAGCATGAGCGGGGCCGGCGTCCCCCGCACGCTGGCGGGGCTGGGCCTGTGAGGGCCGCGGTTCCGGACTGAAGTTGCCGCGTCTGGCCAGGCGCGCCGCCCGGTCCCATGGAGCTGGAGGGTCAGTGGTGGCGGGGACAGCTGGCTGCCGATATCCATCAAGCTCTTCGATACAAGGAGCTGAAGTTACCTTCCTACAAAGGCCAGTCCCCTCAACTAAGTCTTAGAAGGTATTTTGCTGACTTGATTGCCATTGTGAGCAATCGTTTCACCCTCTGCCCTTCTGCCCGACATCTTGCTGTCTATTTGCTGGACCTGTTTATGGATCGGTATGACATCTCTATCCAGCAGCTGCATTTAGTTGCACTTTCCTGTCTGCTTCTAGCAAGTAAATTTGAAGAAAAAGAAGATAGTGTGCCTAAGCTGGAGCAGCTCAACAGCCTGGGTTGTATGACTAATATGAATCTAGTATTAACAAAACAAAATTTGCTACATATGGAACTATTATTATTAGAAACCTTTCAGTGGAACCTCTGCCTTCCAACAGCTGCCCATTTCATTGAGTATTATCTCTCCGAAGCCGTGCATGAAACCGATCTTCATGACGGCTGGCCAATGATTTGCTTGGAAAAAACTAAACTCTACATGGCCAAGTATGCAGATTACTTCCTGGAAGTATCTTTGCAAGATTATGCCTTTCTAAATTATGCACCTTCTTTAGTAGCTGCAGCATGTGTGGCTTCTTCAAGGATTATACTTCGTCTTTCTCCAACGTGGCCTACAAGACTGCATCGTCTTACTGCTTACTCCTGGGATTTCTTAGTGCAGTGCATTGAACGGCTATTGATTGCTCATGATAATGATGTGAAAGAAGCAAACAAACAGAGAGGACAGGCAGGACCTCAGCCAGCACAACTAAGTGTGTTCCAGACAGCCTCCCAGCCCTCTCGGGCAGTTCACTTTCAGCAGCCTCAGTATCTCCATCAGACACATCAGACCTCGCTGCAGTATCGCCATCCTGTATCGGAACAACCAAGCTGTCAGCAGATTGTATCTACCACACACACCTCATCTTACACACTACCGACATGTCCTGCTGGCTTCCAAACTAGTGTTCAGGGCCTTGGGCACATGCAGACTGGTGTTGGGATGTCACTGGCAATACCAGTAGAAGTTAAGCCCTGTCTGAATGTTTCTTATAACCGTAGTTATCAGATAAATGAACATTACCCTTGCATTACTCCATGCTTTGAAAGGTGATTTTATGCGAAGGTAAGACTGGTAACCCAGACTGTTTGTGACTCAAAGCTCTGGGGCAAGCTTTTTGTAAACTTCTCTTCAAAAGGAAAGGGATCCAAATGGCATCAGAAGTCTTCCAGCACCAGCACCAGGAAGACTGAATATCCCTTCCAACGCACCATGAATATCTGGGAGGACTAAGCTAACACTGCAAACACTTTAACAGTGTGTATGTCAAATCCTGTTAAAACACATCCTTATATGACACAAATTTTAAAGCCCCAACTGATGGTCCAAATATTTCAAAAACATTCAACACAACAGAAAACTTGGACAGACTTCAATTCGTCGTTTTGTGATTTGACCTGTGGTGGCCTCTGGGCCTTATGTTGGCTTATATGTCAGAAACTAATGTTTATCTGTGGACTTGCCAAACAGTCTTTTTATGAAGGAAAGTTACAGTATTAATTTTTGAAGAGGTCCTTTTTCTTATTCTGCAGTTTTGAGTTATATTTTTGATCTACAAATGAATCTCTGACTAAGTTTAAACTCATGAATTGCTATGCTATACCAGTCTGTGCAGTTAAAAAAATTTTTTTTAGATATTCTATATAACTTCCTATCACAGATAGTACAGGTACCTGGATTTATGTACTAAAATTAAGGGTGGAGTAGCTCTCTTATCTTAAAGTCATGGTCATAAATTTTTGTTGTTTTTTCCCCTAAAGATCAGCCTCAAATCTTTAGAATTAAACACATTTAACTCAGGGAATTTGAACTACTTGGAAACTTAACTGTAATGCAACATGCTTTGGGAATGTTATAGTATGAACTACCTTAATAACATAGGTTAGTATACTCCTGCTAGAATGTGTTTTCAAACGAGAACATAATTGTATCCTAGAATGAATGAAGTGGTGGTTCCTATCATTCATAATACATATATAAGTTTTGCATTTCTCAGTACAATCAATGATTTATACTCAGATTTGATATTATTCTAAAGTTTTTTCAAGGGAAGGCAAAACTGTAAAATGTCAGTACTAGAATAAAGTCCCATAGGTTTATTTTGAAGTGGAACATGGCCAGGGTAGTTCTCAGGTTGTGCTAGAGCAGCACTTTGTTACATGGAAGACAGGTTTTATAAGCAACCTTTGACTCCAGCTAGTCAAGAGTAAGCAGGCAAAGGTGACTTTCATTAGATTGGCCCCAGGACTGCCCTGGGACATTTCACTATACTGGTGATGAGTGAAAACAGCAATAAGTCATTACAGCAAGGGCAATTTGGGGGTAAAGAGTTTGGAGGGAATAAACTGAAAAAGTAAAAAGAAAAAAAAATAAAAATAAAACCTATGGAGTCCACATCAAACCATTTCCTGAAAGCATCCCCTTCTCTCTGTGCCCACCGCTGACACTATTATACATGCAGAGCTGGCTCTGTAACTTGTAGGTCCAGTGCAAAATGCAGGGCCCCTGCTGGGAGTGGGGAATCAGTCTCCCTTCCTATGTGCCTCCACCCAACCCACAGGTGGAAGGGCAAACGCTAAGGGATTGCAACCAAAGAGAAGCTGGGTACCTGCACTGGAGGTGGGCAAGGGGCCCCTGCTGAGTCACTCTGCAATGTGCCATGGCACTGCCAGCCCAGGGCAGTGGTGGCCACTGCCTTGTCCTGTCCAGAGATGCCAAGGAGCCTGCACTCAACCTTGGCCCTCTCTGAGCTTGACTTGGGCTCCGCTGGGGCTGGAGGGCAATACAGAACCTGACTCCCGTCCCCCACCAATGTAATGGGGTCAAGTGATAGGAGTGGGGAGGGGGAACTGGGTGGAACCTGAGGTGCCAGGGGCATGGCGTGGGGAGGCAGCGGGAGGTGGGACTGCCCAGGAACAGAGGCTGCAAGCCTTCAGAACATTCTTCATTGGCCACAGACTCTACTCACAAAACACAAATTCAAAGAAAAAAGGATCAAGAATTTCCAGATGGTGCCCTCAGAGCCTTAAACCCCTCATGCAGGGCCCTTCTGAATGAGGGACCCTGGGTGACTGCTCTGGTCGATTGCCTATGAAGGCCCCCTGCACACGTCCTAAAACTAGACCCACCAGAAGTTAGCTAGGGGTGGTACCTACCCCCTGGTGGCATTTGGAAATGTGTCAGGTGCATGAGGTTGTCACAGTGACTGGGGGGTGCTTATGGAATTTAGTGAGCAGGGATGGGAGACACTAAGTGTCCTGCTAAGCCTGGAACAGTCCTGAGTCAAACGATTAATAGTGCCCCCGCAGAAAAGCTGCCCAGGATGCTGCTATGTCCTATGGCGCATGCTGTTACTTCCACCCAGGATGCCTGTCCCGGGCTCCTTGCCTTATATTATAAACTCCTTAGCTATTCATCCCGAAGTCTCCTCTGGCCCAGCCCTGGGAAGCAGAGCCCGCTGTGTTTACTTTCCTTAGAGTCCCTATCGAGTTTCACTGTAGTTGCTGACTCACATGCCATCTCCTTCATGGCTGCAATCACATGGAAAGCTTCAGTCAAGAGGAAAGAGCCCTGGATTGGGAGCCAGGCTGCCTCTGGCTCCATCACTGTCTTTGCCACCCATGAACTGGGAGGACCTGGTAAGTCATTTCTCCTCCCTGAACATCCAGCTCTATTCTGCCATCATCAGAAAGCCCTCAAGTGCATCTCTGAAAACAACCCTTCAACTGGCACCGTAACCTTGATGAATGACACCACCTCCTCATCTTCATTTCCTCTGTCTTTTTTCCTGTCCAGCCTTGAACTGAAGGCGTAAATCATCTTTCCTTTATTCCAGGACACGCACACCTCTAGGTGGAGAAGGGAGATGGTAAAGAGATAGGGGCATTTCCTTAATTTCTCTTTCTGATTATATTCCAATAAAGATCTATTTAAAAAAAAAAAGAGATAGGGGCACAGATTAGCATTCCCACCTGTTGTTTTTTTAAAAATTGTGGTAAAATATATGTAACATAAATCTTACTATTTTAACCATTTTAAAGTGTACATTAAAATTAAGTACTTTCACAATGTTGTACAACTATCGCCACTATCCATGTCCAGAACCAAACAATAACTCCTCATTTCTCCCTCCCCAAATTCCCTGGCAACCACCATTCTATTTTATGTTGGTATGAATTTGTCTACTCTAGGAATCTTACATAAGTGGAATCATACCGTATTTGTTCTTTTGTATCTGATCTATTTCACTTTGCATAAAGTCTTCAAGGTTCATTCATGCTGTAGCACAGGTCAGAGTTTCCTTCTACTTAAAGGCTGAATAATATTCCATTGTTTGTATAGACCACATTTTGTTTATCCATTCATCCATTGGTGGACACTTGAGTTGCCCACCTGTTCTTTTTTTTTTTTTTTTTTCAATTTTATTTTATCTTTGGCTGCGTTGGGTCTTCATTGCTGTGCATGGGCTTTCTCTAGTTGCAGTGAGCAGGGGCTACTCTTCTTTGTGGTGCGCAGGCTTCTCATTGTGGTGGCTTCTCTTGTTGTGGAGCACGGGCTCTAGATGCGTGGGCTTCAGTAGTTGTGGCACATGGGCTCAGTAGCTGTGTCCCATTGGCTCTAGAGCGCAGGCTCAGTAGTTGTGGCGCAGGGACTTAGTTGCTCCGCGGCATGTGGGATCTTCCCGGACCAGGGATCAAACCCGTGTCCCCTTCATTGGCAGGCAGATTCTTAACCACTGTGCCACCAGGGAAGTCCCTGTTCTTTTTACTCAGCATACGCAGCATATCTCCTCTCTCATGCCCAGCCTCCATCATCCCATCGGATGTTACTTATAACACACAAATTCAAAGACAAAGTTACTAAGAGTGTCAAGACAGCTACAGCAGAACATTGAACCAAGGGTGGGCCCTTCTGAGTGTGGTGTCTTCTGTGACTGCACACGTCCCATGCCCATGATGCCAGTTCTGAGGAGTATCCAGTAAATGACCTGGGCTAAAGGAAAAGAAGCAGAGAAAAGCAGAAGGAAAACAGTGGCCAAAGGTTTATGCAGAGTGGCTCTCTTGAAGACCCCCAAACAGAAACAGCAAAAAGCAGGAAGATCAGCAAAATGAAATGACAGCCAACAGTTTGCAGTAAAAATGGAGGCAGAAGTACTTCCAAAATTATATGGAAGTACTCAAAATCTATGGCTTCCTAGGGCCATTCAGCATGGTCAAGCCTCACACAAGTCAGTAAATCCTGAGTCTATCAGGGCTTTGTTCCTGAGCCCAGGAATGTTCAGGAAGAAGCCTCAGCATCCTGAAGAGGGGGTGGGGTACATTGAGTATTTTCTGTTTAAAAATGTGTATGTAGGTTTTCTTTCTAACATATATAATAATATATATATATGTTTTAAGTTCTGATGGCTAGGAGGGTTAAGCTTTAAATTTTAAGAAAATCTGCTTGTGTAGCATACCACATAACTGAGATGCTATTGTAGCTTGACAACCTATAGCAAATGTTTAAAGCTCTAGGTAATTGCAGAAAAAAGTACTTGGAGGGCATGGGCTGTGTTTTCTATTTCTTTTGCATAACTGGTGATACTTGGTTAAGACACATATTAGGTTGTTGGTAAATTCTTGTTGAAGGGCTGTGTATGGTTTGGGGAGGAATTTGAAGTGAACCTGGTGAATGGTCCTGCTAATTTTACCTACATTTAAAGTTGGTTTTATTTAGAGAAGAGCTAACACCCATCCTTCTCAAACTCTTCCAAAAAATTGCAGAGGAAGGAACACTCCCACACTCATTCTATGAGGCCACCATCACCCTGATACCAAAACCAGACAAAGATACTACAAAAAAAGAAAATTACAGACCAATATCACTGATGAATATAGATGAAAAGATCCTCAACAAAATACTAGCAAACAGAATCCAACAACATATTAAAAGGATCATACACCATGATCAAGTGGGATTTATCCCAGGGATGCAAGGATTCTTCAGTATAGGCAAATCAATCAGTGTGACACCATATTAATAAATTGAAGAATAAAAACCATATGATCATCTCAATAGATGCAGAAAAAGCTTTCGACAAAATTTAACACCCATTTATGATAAAAAACTCTCCAGAAAGTGGGCATAGAGGGAACATACCTCAACATAATAAAGGCCATATACGACAAACCCACAGCAAACATCATTCTCAACGGTGAAAAACTGAAAGCATTTCCTCTAACATCAGGAACAAGACAAGGATGTCCACTCTCATCACTATTATTCAACATAGTTTTGTAAGTCCTAGCCTCGGCAATCAGAGAAGAAAAAGAAATAAAAGGAATACAAATTGGAAAAGAAGAAGTAAAACTGTCACTGTTTGCAGATGACATGATACTATACATAGAGAATCCTAAAGATGTCACCAGAAAACTACTAGAGCTAATCAATGAATTTGGTAAAGTTGCAGGATACAAAATTAATGTGCAGAAATCTCTCATTCCTATACACTAATGATGAAAAATCTGAAAGAGAAATTAAGGAAACACTCCTATTTACCATTGCAACAAAAAGAATAAAATACCTAGGAATAAACCTACCTAGGGAGACAAAAGACCTGTATGCAGAAAACTATAAGACACTGATGAAAGAAATTAAAAATGACACCAACAGATGGAGAGATATACCATGTTCTTGGATTGGAAGAATCAATATTGTGAAAATGACTATACTACCCAAAGCAATCTACAGATTCAGTGCAATCCCTATCAAATTACCAATGGCATTTTTTACAGAACTAGAACAAAAAATCTTAAAATTTGTATGGAGACACAAAAGACCCCGAATAGCCAAAGCAGTCTTGAGGGAAAAAAACAGAGCTGGAGGAATCAGACTCCCTGACTTCAGACTATACTACAAAGCTACAGTAATCAAGACAATATGGTACTTCCACAAAAACAGAAATATAGATCAATGGAACAGGATAGAAAGCCCAGAGATAAACCCATGCACCTATGGTCAACTAATCTATGAGAAAGGAGGCAAGGATATACAATGGAGAAAAGACAGTCTCTTCAATAAGTGGTGTTGGGAAAACTGGACAGCTACGTGTAAAAGAATGAAATTAGAGCACTCCCTAACACCATAAACAAAAATAAACACAAAATGGATTAGAGACCTAAATGTAAGACCAGACACTATAAAACTCTTAGAGGAAAACATAGGAAGAACACTCTTTGACATAAATCACAGCAAGATCTTTTTTGATCCACCTCCTAGAGTAATGGAAATAAAAACAAAAATAAACAAACGGGACCTAATGAAACTTCAAAGCTTTTGCACAGCAAAGGAAACCATAAACAAGACGAAAAGACAACCCTCAGAATGGGAGAAAATATTTGCATATTCTAAAAATAGAATTACCATATGATCCAGCAATCCCACTACTGGGCATATACCCAGAGAAAACCACAATTCAAAAAGACACATGCACCCCAATGTTCATTGCAGCACTATTTACAATAGCCAGGTCATGGAAGCAACCTAAATGCCCATTGACAGAAGAATGGATAAAGAAGATGTGGTACATATATACCATGGAATATTACTCAGCCATAAAAAGGAACGAAATTGGGTCATTTGTTGATACGTGGATGGATCTAGAGGCTGTCATACAGAGTGAAGGAAGTCAGAAAGAGAAAAACGAATATCGTATATTAACACATATATGTGGAACCTAGAAAAATGGTACAGATGAACTGGTTTGCAGGGCAGAAGTTGAGACACAGATGTAGAGAACAAACGTATGAACACCAAGGGGGGAAAACCGTGGTGGGGTGGGGATGGTGGTGTGCTGAATTGGGCGATTGGGACTGACATGCATACACTGATGTGTATAAAATTGATGACTAATAAGAACCTGCAGTATAAAAAAACAAACAAACAAAAAACAACTAATACTAAACTTTCTTTGGGTTATTTGTATGGAAATATGTTAACATAAATGTTTCAGACCTTACATGAAATTTCTAAAAATCTTATATGTTCTGGTATAACGTTATAAGTCATAATTCTAGTTATTACTTTAAAATGTATATCTCAGAAATAACTAAATTTCCTTGTCAATTGCATTATTATGAACTTTCCTCAAATCTTTAACCATGGTCCTTTTTAAGTCTTTTGTCATTTACAGACATTTCTGGGTGTACTCTGATGCTTTTGCAAAAATGTTCCTATAAAAGGGTTTCATCTTCAAGGAATTCATGGAAAAGACTCTGACAAGTACAGGTTTCTGGTAACTGACTATACTGCTGAACTGAATGAATAAGCATTTTCAGAACTCTAATGGAAAACAGATGAATTCATAAAAGTGCTAACAAAAGATCAAGATGAAAAACAAATTAATTACATGGGACTGAGTGAACTAATGAGGATGATTATAATTTTTGTGACTTTCTCTTTGAATAAAAAAAAAAAATCCCACAAGGACTCAGGGGCAAAAAAAATACAAATCAATTATCACTGCAAAGTAAAGGAGCTGTTTCAGTGAAAAAAAAAATTGGAAATGTAGTTTTAAAATTTTTGGCTTTTCCTCTTTTTAAATATAAATATGTAAGGCTATAAATTATCCTTGGGAATTCCCTGGTGGTCCAGTTATTAGGACTTGGCACTTTCACTGTTAAGCGTCTGGGTTTGATCCCTGGTCAGAGAACTAAAAACCCGTAAGCCACAGCATGGCAAAAAAAAAAAAAAAAAAAAAAAAAAAAATTTATCCTTGAAGAACTATTTTCACTGCATTTCATATGTTTTCATTATCGTTCAATTCTGAGTATTTTTAAGTTTCCATTGAGAATTCTTCTTTGACCTATGAGTTATTTGGAAGTGTGTTAATCATTTCCAAATAGCAGTATTTAGTGTACATTTTTGTTATTATCTTCTAACCTAATTGCATTGTGATCAAAGAATCTTGCCTGTATGATAGTTATAGTTTGAAATTTGCTCTGTGACTAGTATATAATCAATGTTTGTAAATGTTACATGTGTGCTTGTGGTAGTTAGTCTCCAAGGTGGCCCCCAATTATTCTCATCTCAAGGTGTTTATTCTTTTGGGTAGTCCCCTCCCACGTTGAATAATAGGGCTGTTATGTACAACCAATATGACGTTGCAGAAATGACAGTATGGGACTTCTGAGGCTACATCGTGAAACACATTGCAGTGTCCATCTTTTGGACTGAGGTTGTTCACACTGAGGGAAGCCAGCTGCAATGTCATGAAGACACTCAAGCAGCCCTGTGAAAAGTCCTACATGGGAAGGAACTGAGGCTTCCTTCCAACCACTAGCACCAGTTTACTTGTTATGTGGGTGAACCTGTTTGAAAGCAGATCCTCCAGGTCCAGTCAAGACTGTGGCCACTGACAACACATCTCTGAATCTCATGAGACATATTGAGGCAAAACCACCCAGCCAAGCTGCTCCTGAATTCCTGACCCACAGACACTTAGAGATTTAAAAAATGCTTATTTTTGTTTTACACTATTGAGTTTGTGCAGCAGTGGATAACTAAGACAGTTTTGAAGAAGATTTTGTACTCTCTATTGTAGAAAGGAGAATTATGTACAGTCAAGCTTCTGTTCATTCAATTTTATTGTTTATATCTTCAATATATTTAGTGAATTTTTATCTGCTTGACTTGTCAGCAATTTAAGAAAATGTGTTGAAATCTCCCATTGTAATGGTGGATTTGTGGATTTTATATTGTAGCCCTATCAAATTTTCTTTATATACCTTAAGGCTACTTTGTTAGGTGCATGCATGGTATGATTAAAGAGGAAAAATAAAACTAAAAAATAAATAAATAAATAAATAAAGTTGGTTTTGTCTACATGACTACTGTTCTTGCACCTACTAAATTAATACTCATTCCTTCATATGGGCAAATATACATTTTGTGTTCAAATTTCTCCTATTGTCTCATGTCCTCTCATTTTTATGATTTTTCTTGTTTATTGAGATGTAACTTACAGATGGTAAAATGCACAAATTCCAAGTGTACACCTTGACAGATTTTTACATGGATGTACATTGGCATAGCTAAAGTATATCCCAAAGTGGTAGCATCAAATTTACACTTCTGCCAGCAATGTGTGAGAGATCAGTTTGCTTTGTATTCTCACTAACACTTAGTATTATTGGTACTTTTAATTTTAGTCCTTATGATTGGGAGGGGCAAAGGGTAGATATATCTCTGATGCATAACGATGTTGAGAGCAGCTTTATGTATGTCTGTCCTTGTTCGTTATTTTAAAAAATTGGCTTGTCAATCTTTTTCATATCGATAATAGGAGTTCTTTATATGTTCTGGATATTAGTCAGAATATATACATATCTTCTCCCAATCTGGCTGGTTCTTCCAATCTATTTTTATCTTGTCTTTTGATTAAAAGATATTCTTAGCTTTAATGAAGTCTAATTTATCAATCTATCCTTTTTTTGGTTAGTGTTTTTCTGTACCCTATTTAAGAAAAATTTGCCTTTCTAAATGTAATGAAAAAATCTTCTGTATTTTTCTGTAGAATTAATGTTTGTGTATGATGTGAGGTAGTTTGTGTATAATGTGAGGTAGGTAGGGGTCAAGGTTAATTTTTACATATGGATATCCACTTGGCCTAGCATTATCTTTTCACCACTGAGTAGTAGTAATGCCTCCATCATAAAGCAAGTTAACGCATGTGTAGAACGGTTTCTTGGCTCTCTATTTGACTCATCTGTTTATCTGTAGTGTTACCTATAACATACTGTTTAGTTACTACAGCATTATATTAATTATTGCTCTCTAGTACCCCAAACTGTATGTAATCACTGATCTGCTTCCTTTCACTATAGTTTGCTTTTTCTAGAATTGCATATAAAGGGAATTATACAGTATGCACCCCTTTGTTTCCTGCCTCTTTCACTCAGCAGAATGTTTTTGAGATTCATCACTTTTGTTGTGTGTTTCATTAGTATGTTCCTTTTAATTGCAGAATAGTATTTCATTGCATGGATATACGGATATCTGTTTATTCATTCACCTGTTGATGGACATTTGGGTTGTTTCTATTTTTTTGCTATTATGAATAATGATGTTATAAACATTTATGTACAAAAAAAGAAATAAAGTTGTTTTTGTCTAAAAGCTCACAGAAACACAAATGAGATATCAAAACATTAAGAAGTACGGTTTGCTATGTGTTCTTCCAAAAACTACCTATAATAAATGGCTTTTGTTAAACGTTCACTCTAAAAAATTATTGAGTGAATGAATGAAAAAGACGAAGTGGTGAGAGGAGATAGCAACTCTGTCAGTAATTAGGGTCTCAGTTTCCTCAGTTTTAAAATAAGCTTTCAACTGTATGGTGCATTCCAACTTAAAATTCTATGATTCAGTAAATATTTATAAGCTCAGTTAAGATGGTCACTGCTTGATAAGAGGAAAGGAAGTACAATTATGTAACATGGCGATTCATTTACTACCAGGTATTAAACCAAACAGTGGGTGGTGCACTTTTCTACAAACACAAGAGTAAGTGGCAGGTAGAGAGTCAGAAGAAGACACATTAATTCATTCAATCAGGAATTACTAAATGCGTACAAGAGCCAACCTACTAGGCATGCTGTGGGTTAAAGTAACTTCAAGCTACTAATGTGGAGACAAGTTGCTGACAAACGAATAAAGCTATAACAAGGCCTTGTTGGGCACGATGACATCAAGATTCCTGTAAGATGACAGGAGAGACTCGAGTGTCCAGAGAAGGAGTGGCCTCCCTGTGGGCCAGAGGGGGTGTCGAGTTTGCCTAACTCCCACTTGTCTATAGCTAGGGTGGGTCCATCTGCTCCACTCTATGGGAAGGATTATGGAAACTTTTAACCAACTATTCACTCAGCAAAATATTTCTTGAGCACCTACTAAGTGCCAGGTACTGTGCAAGGCACTGGAGATACAAAGGTGAGCAAATGCAGTCCTGTCCCCAAACTGCTCAGATGGTGATTGGGGACCATCGTGGTGATGGAGGGCAGTGCAGTGTGGCAGTCTGGGTTGGCAGACACAGTTGCATGGTACCTGGCCACCACCCACTACTGTTGCCTTTCCTAAAGAATGATGGCAAGTTTCCTGTTGTGTTTGCATATTGCCTCAGCATCCTTCTTGACACAGCAACCAGGTAATCACTATGCATCAATCAGACCTGGCACAAAAGACAGAACCTATTTGCTTCCAGGCAACAAGGGCTATAAATAACACTGCACACACTTGCTATGGGAGCACAGAGAAGCAGGTGGTTAGTGCTTTTGGGTGGAATTTGGGTAAGAAGTCACAGAGTGGATGACAAATCAACTGGACTTCAAAGGATAAATAGATTTCTGCAGGTTAGAAACTGCCAGGCCTCCTTTCACTCCATGCACTGTTGCTGGCTTATTTGCAACTTGGAGAGAAGGTAATAGTTCCTGGAAAACATGACTTCCTTTTTGGTAAGGGTGGATACTACTCAGGGTCCCTCAGATCAGGGCCCTGATGGGAGTAGCAGACCCCTGGGAGGGATGGAGCCTTGAGGTGTAGTGTGGCTGAACCAGCCTGTTGGAGAAAGCCCAGGTTGCTGGCCCAGCCACTGGGTTTTCTCTGGCAGAAGCATGTCCAGCCTCTTCATGTAGCTGGTGCCAAGCAGGCCAGGCACAGTGAGCTCATGGCGTTTCATGAGTCCTGGAGCTGGAGACTTAGGGTGGAGGGAAGCAGAGGGCTGGAGATAGCTCTACTGGCTCCAGGTTTGTAGCAGTCAGGGTTCTGGGCCAATGGAGATGGGAAATCTTCTGGGCTTTCAGACGTTGTGTCATATGATTGTTTATTTGGGAAGAAGAAGCCATCCAGGGAGCACTGGTGCCCATCACCAGCTCCTGAGAGAGAAACCCAGCTGGAGCACGTATTACCCTCCTCACCCACTTGCCCGTGGAGCACATAGACACACAGGCGCACATCCCCTCATCACCTGCCCCACTGCCCCCACCCCGTGCGTACAGGTGAGGTGAGTTCGTCATGCTCAGCAAGCGATAACAGAGTTCCAGAGCCCTGCTGCCTACATTTCTACCCAAATTGTGCCACAGGGACCCGGTTCTCCTGTCTCTCTGGGGCAAGTCATGTCTTGCCAAACCTTGGTTTTCCCGTCTGTAAAATGAAGAAAGGAAAATTCTTCAACCTACCACCTGAGAAAACAGAGAGAGAAGAGCTGTGTAGAACAGAACAGCTCCAACCATACGGTGAGCAATCTTTGTCCTCATGACAACCACCCAGGCTTGAGAGTTATGGAGTCACAGCAGACTCCCTTCTTCCCTCCATATTCAATCACTCATCAAGTCCTGTTGACTCTTACAGGTATCTAACAATCATCACCTCCTCCCTATCCCCACTGCCTCTGTCCTAATTTAGACCCTAGTTACATGCACCTGAGCCACTGCAATAGCCTTCTCACCATCTCCCTGCCTCCGTGCACCTACCCCCATCTGTCCTCACATTGCCCTAGGGAATGCCTCTGGTTGGATACTTCCTGTCCTCAAACCTTTCAGACCTCCTCCTTGCCTCTAACTTCAAATTCCTCCCTGATCTTCACTCACCTACTCTTCCAGTGGTATCTTCTATCTTTCCCATATTGATCTGCTATGCCACAGCCACACTAGGCTTCTATTTCTTGAGCTAATTTTGCAAATTCTTAACTTTGTACATTTCCCTTTATTCTGAGATGTGCTTTTTTTTTTTTTTTTAAGTACTCATCATATCTACCTATGTGGAAAAACAGCAAAGTAAGTTCCAGATTAATTAAAGATATATATGTGAAAAGAATGAAATCATAAACACATTGGGAGAAAATATGGGTGAATATATATATATACACACTTTGGAGTCAGAAAGGTGTTTCTAATATGACACCAGCCATAGAGTGGATAACATCTCAATCAAGCTTCAGGAAATAAACAACTAAGCAATGTTTAAAACTTCTATACATCAAAACAAATTTTAACAGAAATGCATGGCAAAAGTTTGGAAAGTCATCAACAAATTGTTAAAGGTGGTTATATGGGGGGAGAAGAGTAAAATTCTTATGTTTTGTGGATGTTATGGTGAATTTAATTTTTTTAACCTAATATACTTACATATTATTAGAAATGTATAGAGATGATATATTCCTTTGTAATCTAGAATATTAAAGATATCAATACAAACAAAATTTAAAAGCTAATAGCAAAGTGGTAAAAATATTTGCAATATATGTGACAGTCAAGGGATTAATAACCTCACTATGTGAAGAGCTCTTACAAAAATAAGAAAAAAAAAAAAAGAACAACCCGTTAGGAAATTGGCCAAGGGCACAAATATGCAATTAACAAAAGAAAAATATTTATGGCCAAAAAAACGTATGGAGAAATATCAGCCTCATTAATAATTTCAAAATCTACATTAAAACAAGAAGTTTGGCAAAGATAGGTAGATTGATAGATAGATTAAAAGGTAGATAATCTATCCTTGCCAAACTTCCTGTTTTAATCTACATTTTGAAATTATTATTATTTTTTTTAAAGGTTTTTTTTTTAAATTAATTAATTAATTAATTTTTGGCTGTGTTGGGTTTTTGTTTCTGTGTGCAGGCTTTCTCTAGTTGCGGCGAGCGGGGGCTACTCTTCATTGCAGTGCGTGGGCTTCTCATTGTCTTGGCTTCTCTTGTTGTGGAGCACAGGCTCTAGACACGCAGGCTCAGTAGTTGTGGCTCACGGGCTTAGTTGCTCCGCGGCATGTGGGATCTTCCCAGACCAGGGCTCAAACCCGTGTCCCCTGCATTGGCAGGCAGATTCTTAACCACTGCACCACCAGGGAAGCCCTGAAATTATTAATGAGGCTGACATTTTTCCATCTGTTTACTCTATATATAGTGAACTCTTAGACACTCTTAGGTACTGCCAGCAGGAATGCACATTGGTACATTATTTTGTCAGGCAATTTGACAAGAGCTATCTAATCTTACAAATGTGTATATATTTTGACCCAGAAATTTCATTTCCCACATTTATTCGCAAGAAATATTAGAGCAACCCAAAGAGGACCACACCAACACATTGTCATTAAAATGGCAAAAATTAAAGATAAAGAGAGAATATTAAAAGCAGCAAGGGAAAAGCAACAAGTTACATACAAGGTTATCAGTTGATTTTCAGCAGAAACTCTGCAGGCCAGAAGAGAGTGGCATAATATATTTAAGGTGATTAAGAGGAAAATTCTACAACCAAGAATAGTCTACCCGGCAAAGCTCTCATTCGGATTTGTTGGTGAGATCGAAAGTTCTACAGACAAGCAAAAGCTAAAAGACTTCAGTACCACCAAGCTAGCTTTACAAGGAATGTTAAAAGAATTTCCCTAAGCAAAAAAGAAAAGGCCACAATTATAAACATGAAAACTATGAAAGGAAAAAGCTCATCAATAAAGGCAAATATACAGTAAAGATAGTAAATCAACTATGTACAAAGCTAGTAGCAAGGTTACAAGACAAAAGTAAAATCACCTATATCCACAATGAGCAGTTGAGGGATACACAAAACAAGTAGATGTAAAATATGATGTCAAAAACAGTAATCATAAAGGGAGAAGAGTAAAAATGCAGTGTTGTTAAAATGCATTTGAAATTAAGAGATCAGCAACTTAAAACAATCACATGTATATATAGATTGCTATATATAAACTTCATGGTAACCACAAACCAAAAATCTATAATAGATACACACACAAAAAAGAAAAAGGAATCCAAACATAACACAAAAGATAGTCATCAAATCAAAAGGGAAGAAAGCAAAAAAGAAGAAAGGAACAAAAAAGAATTACAAAAACACCCCAAAATAATTTATAAAATGTCAATAAGCACATACATATCAATAGTTACTTTAAATGTAAATGGATTAAATGCCCCAATCAAAAGACATAGAGTGGCTGAATGGATACAAAAGCAAAACCCATACATATGCTGCCTACAAGAGACTCACTTCAGATCTAGAGATACAGGCAGACTGAAGCTGAGGCAATGGAAAAAGGTATTCCACATAAATGGAAATCAGAAGAAAGCTGGAGTAGCAATACTTATATCAGACAAAATAGAATTTAAAATAAGACTATAAAAAGAGAAAAAGAAGGATACTACATAATGATCAAGGGATCAATTCAAGAAGAAGACATAACAATCATAAATTTATACATGTACCCAACTTTGCCTAAATATATAAGGCAAATATTAATGGACATAAAAGGAGAAATCGACAGTAACACAATAATAGTAGGGGACTTTAACACCCCACTTACATCAATGGACAGGTCATCCAGATAGAAAGAACAATAAGGAAACAGTGGCCTAAGTGACACATTATACCAGATGGACTTAATGATACATATAAAACATTTCATCCAAAAGCAGCAGAATACATATTATTTTCAAGTGCATATGGAACATTCTCAAGGATAGATCACATGCTAGGCCACAAAACAAGCCTCGATGAATTTATGAAACTTGAAATCGTATCATGCATCTTTTCCAACCACAACACTGTGAGACTAGAAATCAACTATAAGAAAAAACCTGCAAAAAACACAAACACGTGGAGGCTAACAATATGTTACTAAACAACCAATTATTCACTGAAGAAGTCAAAGAAGAAATAAAAAAATACCTGGAAACAAATGAAAATACAACAATCCAAAACCTATGGGACACAGCAAAAGCAGTCCTAAGAGGTAAGTTTATAGTGATACAAGCTTACCTCAGGAAACAAGAGAAATCTCAAATAAACAACCTAACTTTACACCTAAAGAAAGTAGAAAAAGCAGAACAAACAAAACCCAAAGTTAGTAGAAGGAAATAAATGACAAAGATCAGAACAGAAATAAATGAGACTAAAAAAATAGAAATGATCAATGAAACTAAGAGCAGGTTCTGAGAAAAGATAAACAAAATGATAAACCTTTAGTCAGACTCATCAAGAAAAAAAAGAGAGAGGGCCCAAATTAATAAAGTTATAAATGAAAAAAAGAGAAATTACAACCAAAATCACAGGAGTGCAGAAGATCATACGAGATTGCTACAAAAAACCATATGCCAATAAAATGGACAACCTAGAAGAAATGGACAAATTTCTAGAAATGTACAATCACCCAAGACTGAATCAAAAAGAAACAGAAAATATGAACAGATCAATTACCAGTAATGAAATTGAATCAGCAATTTAAAAACTCCCAACAAACTGAAGTTCAGGACCTGATGGCTTTGCAGGTGAATTCTACCAAACATTTAGAGAAGAGTTAACACCTATCTTTCTCAAACTATTTCAAAAAAATCGCAGAGGAAGGAACACGTCCAAACTCATTCTATGAGCCCAGCATCACCCTAATACCAAAACCAAACAAAGATATCACACACATGCAAAAAAGAAAACTACAGGCTAATATCACTGATGAACATATATGCAAAAATTCTCAAAAAAATATATTAGGAAACCAAATCCAACAATACATTAAAAGGATCATACAACATGATCAAATGGGGTTTAACTCAGGGATGCAAGGATGGTCTAATATCTTCAAATCAACAATGTGATACACTATATTAACAAACTGAAGAATGAAAACCATATGATTATTTCAACAGATGCATAAAAAGCCTTTGACAAAATTCAACATTCATTTATGATAATACCTCTCCAGAAAGTGGGCATAGAGGGAACGTACCTCAACATAATAAAGGCCATATATGATAAGCCCACAGTTGACATCATAGTCAACAGTGAAAAGCTGAAATTACTTCCTCTAAGATCAAGAACAAGACAACGATGCCCACTCTCACCACTTTTATTCAACATAGTATTGGAAGTCCTAGCCACAGCAATTAGATAAGAAAAAGAAACAAAAGGAATCCAAATTGGAAAGGAAAAATTAAAACTGTCACTGTTTGCAGATAACATGATACCATACATAGAAAATCCTAAAGACTCCACCAAAAAACTACTAGAGCTCATCAATGATTTTGGTAAAGTTGCAGGATACAAAATAATAGAAAGAAATCTGTTGCATATCTATACACTAACAATGAATTATCAGAAAGAGAAATTAAGGAAACAATCCCACTTATATTCACATCAAAAAGAATAAAATACCTAGGAGTAAACTTACCTGAGGAGATAAAAGATCTATGCTTGGAAAACCATGACACTGATGACAGAAATTTAAGATGACACAAACAGATGGAAAGATATACCAAGTTCATGGATTGGAAGAATTAATATTGTTAAGATCACCATACTACCCAAGGCAATCTAAGATTCAGTGAAATCCCTATTAAAATACCAATGGTGTTATTCACAAAATTAGAACAAATAATTTAAAATTTGTATGGAAACACAAAAGACCCCAAATAGCCAAAAGAGTCTTGAGAAAGAAGAACAGAGCTGGAGGAATCATGTGCCCTGGCTTTAGACTATACCACAAAGCTACAGTAATCAAAACAGTATGCTACTTGTACATAAACAGACACATAGATTAATGGAACAGGATAGAGAGCCCAGAAATAAACCCATGCACTTACAGTCAATTAATCCACAATAAAGGAGGCAAGAGTATACAATGGAGAAAAGACATTCTCTTCAATAAGCGGTGCTGGAAAACTGGACATATACATGTAAAAGAATGAAATTAGAACATTATCTAATACCATATACGAAAATAAACTCAAAATGGATTAAAGACCTAAATGTTAAGTCTGGATACTATAAAACTCATAGAAGAAAACATAGGCAGAACACTGTTTGACAGAAATCACAGCAATATTTTTTTGGATCTGTCTCCTGAAGCAAAGGACATAAAAGAAAAAATAAACAAATGGGACCTAATTAAACTTAAAAGCTTTTGCACAGCAGAGGAAACCATTGACAAAATGAAAAAGACAACCTACAGAATGGAAGAAAAATTTGCAAATGATATGACCACTAAGGGGTTAACATCCAAAATATATAAACAGCTCATACAACTCAATCTCAAAAAACAAACAAACCTGATTTTAAAATGGGCAGAAGGGGGGCTTCCCTGGTGGCGCAGTGGTTGAGAATCTGCCTGCTAATGCAGGGGACACGGGTTCGAGCCCTGGTCTGGGAAGATCCCACATTCTGCGGAGCAACTGGGCCTGTGAGCCACAATTACGGAGCCTGCGCATCTGGAGCCTGTGCTCTGCAACAGGAGAGGCCGCGATAGTGAGAGGCCCGTGCACCGCGATGAAGAGTGATCCCCGCTTGCTGCAACTAGAGAAAGCCCTCGCACAGAAACGAAGACCCAACACAGCCCCAAATAAATAAATAAAATAAATAAATAAATAAATAAATAAAATGGGCAGAAGGTCTGAACAGACATTTTTCCAAAGAAGACATACAGATGGCCAACAGGCAGATGAAAATATGCTTAATATCGCTAATCAAACACACTCTGACCCTTTGTCCCATGCATAGGAAGGGCTCCAGGACTCACGCCCATAGAGTAATTCCTGCTAGGGCCAGACTCCAGTTCCAGGAGGGTGGATAGCTGCCTCTTACCAGTGTAGTATTTGTTTTGTGGATTTGAGCAAGACTGGGCCACCAGAAAGGTGCAGACATGCTGATTTGAGGTGACTCTTATGAATACAGGATGAGTCTGGGGCTCTGGGCAACTGGTGGTCCACTGCTGACCCCTGGGCTTGAGCTGTGTATGCGGGTTGGCACAACAGCTCTCATCCTTATGTAATCAGACCATGGTGCTGCTGTTGGTCTATAGCACCCACCCAAGGGCTGCAGGTCTGGTGGCAGGCATCCTTTACTCCAGGTGTCCCTACCCTGGCACCCAACCCAGTCACCCTGCACCCTCACTAGGCTCTGTGCCATGGGTCAGGCAATCCTCCAGCAGTGGCAGTGGCCATTTCCTCTGATGGCTTCTGAGACCACTTTTCCACAATGCCTATGGGCTTTTCTTATCAATGTCCTCTCTTACCTCCAACTGATGTGGCGATGTCATGCCTTTTCAGGTTGGTATTAAGACATGTTGGACAAAGGTATGATGTTCCTTGCATAAGAATTCCTCTCTTCTCACCCCACCTGCAGGCTCCTCACCCATCCTTCCCACTGGCAGCAGTCTGTAGAAAGCAGGAGATGTTAGTTTTCTAGGGCTGCTGTAACAAATTACCATAAATGTAGTGTTTGAAAGACAACAGAAATTTATTTTCTTACAGTTCTAGAGGCCAGAGTCTTGAAATCAAGATGTCAGCAGGTTTGGTTCTTCCTGGAGGCTCTGAGTGAGTCTGTTCCAGGCTTCTCTCTTAGCTTCTGGGTTGCCAGCGATCCTTGCTGTTCCTTGGTTTATAGATGAATTATTCCAATCTCTGCCTCCATCTTCACATGGCATTATCCCCTGTGTGTGTCTGTGTCTCCAAATTTCCCTTTCCTTATAAGAATACCATTTATTAGATTTAGGGCCCACCCTAATCCAGTGTGACCTTATCTTAACTTGATTTTATTTTTAAAAACCCTATTTCCAAATAAGGTCATATTCACAAGTTCCGGGTGGATATGAATTTTAGGGGGACACTATCCAACCCAGTATACAGGGATTTGGTCAATATTCAAAGAGGTCACATTCTAGGAAGGTAGTGATTATAGTCTAAAGAATTTAAGAGAAAACATGGGTGGGAGATGTGTTGTTTTATGTTTATACTACATAATCCCAAATGGTAAATTTAACATGATCTGGAAATGAGTGATGGCTCACATTTTCCTGTTTACACTGGGTAAGAGGTCCTCATCAACAAAGCACAATAACAACTTTTGAGAGTGTTATTGTGTCAACAAAGCACAATAACAATTTTTGAGAGTCGTTAGAATTCAGTGCTCACAGACTGCAGGATGGATGATGCAACATCATGAGTTGGTGGTGTAAAGCAGTGGTCCCCAACCTCTTCAGCACCAGGGACCAGTTTTGTGGAAGACAATTTTTCCACGGACCGGGGTGGGGGGGGGGATGGTTTCAGGATGATTCAAGCGCATTACATTTATTGTGTACTTTATTTCTATAATTATTACATTGTAATATATAACGAAATAATTATACAACTCACCATAATGCAGAATCAGTGGGAGCCCTGACCTTGTTTTCCTGCAACAAGATGGTCCCATCTGGGGGTGATGGGAGACAGTGACACCCTAAGTGTGTTGCTTATGTCCAGTCCACTCTGTAAGATGCAGCTTAGTTGCCACTTGCCACTCACTGATAGGGCTTTGATATGAGTCTGCAAGCAACTGATTTATTATGGTCTCTGTGCAGTCAAACCTCTCTGCTAATGATGATCTGTATTTGCAGCCGCTCCCCAGCATTAGCATCACCGCCTCAGCTCCACCTCAGATCACCAGGCATTAGATTATCATAAGGAGAGAGAAAACAAGATCCCTTGCATGCGCAGTTCACAGTAGGGTTCCCGCTCCTATGAGAATCTAATGCCACCACTGATCTGACAGGAGCAGAGCTCAGGCGGTAATTCGAGCGATGGGGAGTGGCTGTAAATACAGGTGAAGCTTTGCTGGCTTGCCCACTGCTCACCTCCTGCTGTGTGGCCTGGTTCCTAACAGGCCACAGACCACTACCGATCTGTGGCCTGGGGGTTGGGGACCCCTGGTGTAAAGGAACTGCAGAGGCAAGAAAAACTATAGTGTTTCAATACAAATAGGTTCTGAGGAACCATGGCGTTCTGAGTAACAGTGGTGCTACCCTTTCTCAAGGTGGGAGACATGAAATTAACTAAGAATGGTGCATTTGGCAATAGTGAACAAGAAAGGAAGTGAAAAGGTGGTTTTGTGACTTGAACAGGAAGAGGCGGTATCTGGACACTATGAAGAATCTTAATATGCGTCAATGAGACAATAAATAAATATCTCTTCTCTATCCATTATTATACATCTTCATCATTAAATCACTATATGGCACATGGGCCATGGATTTTGTAATGCATTTTAAAAACCAAATTGTTTATGTAGACAGGCACTGCGCAACAAATATTTGCCTGGTGCCCTACACGTCCTGACTAAAAGCAGTCCTCTCCTTCCACACAGCCTCTGAGTAGGGTGAGGGCTCTTGGTTTAATCACATCCTCAGAGTAATTGGCACAGCTCTGACCTGGTGCTTGGCTAACCAAGGGAAATCCCAGTGGGGACCTTGGCTCAGTGATAGGTCACTTCTGAATTCTCATGGGGTGGGGGAGATGGGGCAACGTTTTATATATACATATATATATGTACATGTATACATATACATAAAACACTGACTGCTCAGGGAGAGAATGGTTGAAGGAAAGGAAGTAATACTATGGCATTTTGCAAAATTTGAGGTAACTAGCAAATTGTTTCTCTGATCCTCATAGATTTCGACTGAATCATCTCTAAGAATTGTCCTTAGAAGCTGTGTGTGGGGGCGGGGGGAGGAGGGAGTGTGCATTTGTGCACATTTGTATCGACAATTACTCACCAAACAGTGGGAAGAATACACAGGCCCACCCCCAGCTGCGACTGCTGGGGAGATCCCGAAGGAGGCTGGACTGACCTGGGGACCTCGTGTGCCCTGATTTGCTTGGTTGTTCTGTCATACTTGGGGTGCTGATGGCCATCATCAGACAGTCCTGCTGGTGATCACCCACCTACCCCAGAGCCTTACTTCAGGTGTCTTGACTGACTGAGGCTTGGGGAAATGTACGTGTGGAGGGGGACAGGGAAGGGATCCTAGGGAAAACTCCTTCCCTGAGGTTAGGGGCTGGTTCTCCTCAGGAGAGTCTCATCAAAGGGTCATCCCACAAAGTCCTGAAAGCTGGGGAGCCAGGTTAGAAATGGGGTGCACCGTCAAGGGACTCACTGTGGAGGGTTGAACCCCTGGTTGCTTATGGAGGAAGTCACATGTCATGCACAACTTCAAGTTGTCCAAACTTACATTTTAATTCCCTTGAGCTACCTCAACGTTTTATTAAATTGTTACCCAGTAGAGCCTTTGTAGCCTCTGGTGTGGCAAACAGCACTAGTGGGTCTGAGGAGCGTGGCTTGCCTACACCAGCTTCTTCCTGGGGGGTGCTGGGGGACATAGCAGCCTCTTGAGGGAGATGGTAACTGGAGTTTTGGGTCAGGAGCTAAAGGGCAAGGTGGACCGTGGCCACACTGGGAACAGAATGAGGTACACTGGACACGGAGAAAGAACTTCCAGAAGAACTGAAAGCAGAACTTCCATATCCTCAATAGTTTCTAGAGGAAGCTGGTCCCTGGAAGGAAGTGGTGGTTTTTGCACTCCCTTGCAAATGTGGATTACACATTTTAAAAAATCAGGGATTAACTGGTTATCTCTGGTGGGTGATTACAGATGGGTTTAATTTTTTTCTGTGTTTTCTTTGGCTCTGTTAAAGAAAACATTATTCTGACACTTGTTAAAATGGTAAGGAAGATTTTATTCAAGACTATAGCAAAAAGAGTATTGCAACAGGGAAGAGAGATGAGGCTCAACAAGGAAAAGTGGGGATTTATAGCCAAGGAAGGGTGGGAGTCGGTGGATGGAAGATTACTAAGAAGAGACATCAAGGGTAGGTAGTAAACTGACCTAGCAGGATTCTTGCCAAAGGGAGGCCTTGGTCAGATATCAAGGGTGGGGGGTGAGGAATTTGATCAGATATCAAGGTGGATCAGATTTGAAGGATGGTGGTGGGGGGGGCGCCGGGCGGGGTGGGATTCTCACTAAGTTGATTTAGTAGAATTCTTGCTACAACTGGATTAGGCAGGCCCTAAGGGCGAGGTCTCATCAAAAAGAGGGCTGAGAGGAGCCCGTCTAAAGTTTGGTGAGGGAGAGAACGTTTGTAACCTCATATGGGTCGTAAATGTACAGCCACTTAAATAAGAAATGAAAACTGAGAAAATTTCTTTTTTTAATTAAAAAAAAACACCCTCCCAAGAGATATGAGAACTGAATGCAATGTGTTAATCCTGGACCGGAATCTGATCAGAATTAATTTAGTTTTCTTTTTTTTTTTTTTTTTTTGCCATTATTGAGAAAACTGGCAAAATCTAAATATGGTTTAGATTAGAAAATAGCATTGATGGAAATTTCCTGATTTTGATTATTACATAAGAGAATGTCCTTCTTGTTAGAAAACACTCATTGAAGAATTTATCAGTAAAGGAGCATCATATCTTCAGCTTACTCTCCAATGCTTTAGGAAAAAATACTATGTATATATAGAGAGGCTACAGGATAAAGCAAACATGGGAAATGTCTGCATCTGGAGAATTTGGGTGAAGGTATATGGTAATTCTTTTTATTTCTCTTTATTTTTTTATATATACATAAATATATTTTCTAAGTGAAATATAAAAAAGGGTATATGGTAATTCTTTATATTATGTTTGTAACTTTTCTGAAAACCTGAAATTATTTTAAAATAAAAATTTTAAAAGAGAGAGAGCATGTGTGTGAATCCAAACTTAAAGGACTGAATCAAATGCCACCCTTTCCAGGAAGTTCCTCTCAATTGAGATTGCACCTTGCCCAACCTGCCTTGTGGTAACACAGACCATTGTTTTCTTGAAATTCTCTTTAGCCTCTTTTCCTTAAAGGCTCTTACCTCTTTTCTCTTCTAGAGGCAGCACTGCAGGATGGACCCCTGATGGATTCCCGAACTCACAAACCTGGGTCCCAAAGGTGCCTCTGCCACTTCCCAGCTTCGGGACCTTGGTCGTCACCATTGCTATTGATTTCAGACTTCTCATCTATAAATGGTCATAACAAAATGCATCGCACACAGTTGTCCTGAGGAACATATAACAATGCATGCCATGATTCTGATTCTAGAAGTAGCTCTGTAAATGTTAATTCTCTCCTTTTCTTTTCTCTTGAATCAGCCTCTCACCACCCTTGGGGCATAGATAAATATTTGAACCCAATTCTCAGATAATTTCTGAAAAATTTATTCCAATAACTAATATTGACAATTTACAATGCACAGTGCTTGATCCACAGTAGCCCCTTAATGAATGCTGTTCACGAGGTAATACTTGCCCACACCTTTTCTCATGTGGTCATCTCAGCATCCCGAAGGTGTAGAAAAGTCCCTATTCTTATCTCCTTTTGATAGATTTGGAAATGGAGGCATTGAGGAGTTGAATAACATGCTTTTCTAGGTTACATGGCTGTTAAAGAGGAAAGTCTGGCACAAGCCAATAAATCCTATTATTTATGGCAAAGTTTACAGTTGCACTTCCATATAAACAAGTAAATTGCAAGTGAGTCTTACAAAGTGCACTGGATTTCTCTCTGTGTTACCCTGCTTACTCCACCATTCTAAAATAACTTTGCATTCATTTGGTTTATCAATCTTTAATGAGCACCTATCAGGTGCCAAGTGTGTGTTAGGCACTGAGGATACCAAGATGGGTAAGGAGCTCAAAGTCTTGTTGGAAAAAAGACAACTGAATAAAAATCGTGAACACGGTGTAATAGCTGCTCTCTTTAAAAATATTCCATAATATCACTAATGCAGACCATTCTCATCCTGATTGCTCTTAAATTTATAAAACTTTTGCCTGTGGTGATTAGGTTCAGAAGACCTGTGGCTCACTGTCTAGAACATGGAACCTTCCTCTGCAGCTCATGACATGGAAAGCCATTCAGTGATTCCTAGCTATGGAACACCTGCTCTGAGCCAGCTGTACCCAGAGAAGGGAGGACAACCTTTCCTATTTAGAGGAATTTCTAATTTAGTACCCACATCCCTCTTTTCTTAAACAAAACACCCTTTTCACGGCCATGGCTGCCCTCGCTCCCTGCACTGCATTCCTTTCATCTGCAGGTGTCTTGCAGGGCTCACATCCCCCAGGTACTCCCTAAATTCACCCCCATGCTTCTGGCTTAGAAGCTTGTCCACATCAGCTGGGTCAGTAGTCCTCCAAATGGCTGAAGACCCTTTAATGAAAGGAAGTGAGGCAGACAACCTAATTTAGCAGGGAGACAGACAAGCTAATTTGGGAGGGCAAAGGCTCCCAGGGCTGCTTAAAGCAAGGATGTTATTTTGCTTTAGCTACTTGGAAGTCTGACATCCTGAATCTGAAAATCTTAGTTTCCACAACAGACTTCCCTAGACTTCTTCAAACTGCCTTTGAACAGTTTGGATAAGCTGGTTGTTCAAACTGTCAAAGAAATGCTGTTTTCTTCTTAGGAAAAGCCAGGCCTCTCTGTCCAGTGAAACATGACGTACACAACCGTACGTTTCAGCTCACCCTTTCATGTTTGTGCCTAGATTTCCGCTGTCACATCCTATTCCAGAGCCTTTTCCCTTGTTTTCATTATACCCAAGTGGTGCCATGCAATGTGCATTTATTACACGAACGAATGAAACGATGAAAATTTCTAGTGAGCAACACTGGTAAGAAGCGCCAAGCAAAAGGTCCACAAATTTATTTTCGTGAATCCTGTAAAGGATGCCATCGAGTATCTTCAATAGTCAGAGACACTACGCAGACAGCAGCAGTCCCACTGTCCGTTCATTAGTCGATGGCCAGAATGGAAACAGGAGGGAGAGATTCGCTTTCTCGCCTGTCCTGGGCGCCTCGCACGGCTCAGGTAAGCGCAGTCCCTGTAAGACTTTGAGGACCGAAAAACTTCGCCGCCTTTGAAGACAGAGTCCCGGAGAGGATCCGCTGACATCAGAGGGTACAGTCGCAGAGGTCGGGCAAGCCACGGCGGGCAAGGGTTTCTATGTCTGCAGGGAGTGAGGAAGGCGGGAGTTGTAAAAAGGTAGAGCGCCAGTGTGCCCCGGCCTGCTGGTGGCCGGAACGTCTGCCGAGGAGTCTCCTAGCCAGCGGACAGTTCACGCCTTCGCTCCTGGACCGAGACCCCCTCCTCTTCCCTCGGATGGGCCCTTTGCGCTGTCCATCACCGCTTGGCGCCTGCAGCGCTTCCCACCGAGACTCTCCAGCGGGTACAGTATCCGCGGAGGCGGGGCTTGGAGGGACCGGGTGGAGTCAAGTCCTTCTAGTGCCCGCCCTTTGGCTGCGTAGCTGGGTGATTGGATGCTTCTGAAGGCCGCCTTCCAGGTAGTCCAGGCGAGTGACGGGTGGCCCGAGGCCGGTCCCTGGTGCGCGCTGTGCAGTTTGCGGGGTACCCTGGCCGGCGAGCTGTTGGGGGCCCGGCGCCCGAGCGGCCTCCAGGGCGGGGAGGCCCGCAGGGATTTGGGAGCCCTGGAGTGCTGCGCGCCTGTGGTTTCTCGTGTCGGAGAGGTGTCTTTCTGAGCTCTCTGGAATTCCGAGAGCATTTGGGAAACTTCTCGCCCCCACTCCTTGCTCCCTACTTTCGGTTGGAAAAGCAGTTGCTGAGTTTTTTTATTTCCTCCCCCAATCGGACTCTGTAAAAATAGCCGTGCGCCGGGGCGACCGAGCCAAGCTCTGCCGCCCCGGTGTCCTGGGCCGGGTGTGGACCTAAAAATACCCGGCGGTCTGGAGCCTGTGCTCCGGGTGCCGGCGGGTCCGGCCGGGCCGCAGAGGGCGTCTGGAGACCGGAGAAACGGCGGCCGCCTGGCCCCTCGCCTCGGCCGGGGCTGTCCCTTTAAATCCTGGAGGAGGCAAAGAGAAAAAAGAAAGAAAAAAGACGCGGAGCCCCGAGCGGAGGGTGGTTGTGCCAGGCCCCCCACTCCGCCCCCGCGCCGCGGCCTGACTGCCGCCCGCCGCCGGCGCGGGTCCTGGGCGCCCCCAGCAGCGCCGCCCCCAGCCACAGTTACTGTCAAAATAGAAATTAATTGGAGCCGAGGAGGAGGTTGAGACGCAGCAAGTGCATGTGTGGCGGGGCGGGGAGGCGGTGCAGGGGAGGGGGCGGGCGCGCGAGAGAGGCGACCTCAGACATCCGGGCCCTTTAGCCCAGTGCGCACCCCGAGTCGCTGGCGCGGGCAGCGCGGGCGCCGGGCGCGGGGCGCAGGGCTGACAGCAGCGGCGCGGGAGGCGGGGCACGAGGAGGGCGGAGGCGCGGAGCGGGGAGGGAGGAGCTGCCGCGCGCCCGCCACTGCCGCTCGGCTCCACACAGCCGGCGCAGCCCAGCCACGAGACTCTGACAGCCGAGCGACCCGCGCAGCTCCGGCGCACAGGGACGGACGGCGGCGAAGGCGGACGCGAGGACAGCGGCCGGCGCCAAGTGCAGGAGGCGCGCGGGTCCGGCGGCGCGCAGAGGTGAGTGGCTTCGCGTGCCGGGCTGGGGCATCGACTGCGAGGGTCGCGGTCTCCACCGCATCTCGGCTGCTGAGGCGGGTCGGGGGTCGCGGGGCTCCCGGAGGGTGGCTCCGCATCGCAGGCGCCGGGGAGCGATCTCCCGGGCTGTTGCTAGGAGGCCGGAGGTCCGCGCACCCTGGGGCGCAGGCTGGGGCAGGGGCGCCCCCGGCGCGGCGGGCAGGAGGCGGGGGGTTGTGGTGGCTATTCAGGGGCTCCGTTCGGCAGCCATGCAACGGGAGGAGGCGGGAGGAGGGAGGGAGGAGGGGAGAGCCAGCGAAGAGCGAGCCAGCGAGCGGGCGCCGCGCCTCCTGGCTGGCACCGCGGCCCGGAGCGAAGTGGCGCGCGGGGCTGGAAGGGAACTTATACGGGCGCGTGCGGCCCCGGGCTCGGCGGCGCCTTTGGGCCCGGGCGGGGCGGGTCTGTCGGCAGCCACAGGTGGTTTCTGCCAAAACTTTTACCGCACTTCTGCCGGGAAGGCGCGGGAACATTTTGGAGAGTGGCGGTTTCTTGAGACTTTGGCACCCGCATTGAGGTCTTATCTTGAAGATTAGGAAAGGGACTGGAAAGTCTGGGACCCGGCATCTCGCGATGCGCCTCAAGGGCGTCGTAGCGGTCCCTGCTCGAGGTGGTGTCTTTGCAGGATCCTGAGACCCATGCTGCTGTCCAGTTGGGAAGTTGCGGGAACTGGGAGCACTCAACGGTTCCTCTGTGCCTCGGGAAAGTTAAGCGAAGGCCGGCCCGGTACCTGTCGCCCGCAAGGGTCAGCACAAAGTCTCTTCCTAGCGACGCGCACGGGAACCGGGCGCGCCTTCGCTCATGGTGTGCGCATCTCCTGGTCCTTTGAAAGCGAATCGTCTCCGGCCACTGTATTGCTTTGTTATTAGGGCTGCTTCTTTGATTTCATTAGGAAGAAGGCCAGGAGGAGCCAAAGAAAAGAGAAGCGGCAACAACTCCCGTTTCCTTTGAATCCAGCCGCGGGGGCTGGTACCCAAGCCGAGGTGTGGAGGGTCCAGGACCGAGGGGAGCCAGGAGTCTGTGGCTTGTGCTGCCTGCCCAGGGAGCCTCGCTGGACCATTCTCCAGGCGAGGGCTGGGGTTTCTGGGGCCTCCGGGACGGAAAGAGCGATGACGGTGGGAAGGGAAGACCCTCACAAGAGGAAGATGTGCCTTGGTCAGCTCTGGGAGAGAGGCTCTGAGAAATCCAGTGGTTTGGCCCTGTTCCTCATTGGCCAGGTTGACAAATCCAGGGCAGCGGAGGTTAGCACCACCCGGGTAGCTCCATCCTGGGCTGAAAGAAATCATTATTCCCAGAATGGGTCTGATATCCGGGTGTTGCAAGTCGGTACAGAACTGCATGGGAGTTGGAAACACTCAGTCCTTCATTCTGGCTGGTTCTGTTCCCACTCCTTATTCCCCCAGCCCCAGCAAGTACCTGAGCAGAAAGCATGTCCTTTGCTTTAAAGGAAGTCACAGAATTTTGGAGCTGAAAGAGACCCCAGAAACATTAAAGAGTGCTCATTTTACAGAGGAGCAGATTCAGGCCCGAGGAAGGAGAGTGACCTGCCACAGTGGTTAGAGGCCCAGGGAGACTAGAAATGACATCAGCCTCCCAGACCGGGGTGGAGAGAGTTCCCTCAACAAGGCCTTGTAGGGCCTGAGATCAGAAATGCCACTCCCACACCCCAAGCCCATCATGGGCTCATTATCTGGTACTTTCTACATCCATGCTTGCCAGCTAATTTCCTGTCCTCTGCCCTTGGCTTAAAAAAATCAGAACTGTCACTGCAGATTTCCAGTCTGACACTATCCCAACTTTTCCTGCTCCCTCCTCACCCCAAATTCCTCAAACTCCTTTTGTAACATAATGTGGCTTGATTAGCCAAGATGAGTTTGCAGCTTGTCTCACTGTGAGGCACCCACTTTCCGTAGGATGCCAGAACTCTGTTTTGCTGGTAATTAGGTTTTACAGATATTTTTGAAAGGGAGCCCAATTCTGGATCAATCACACTTGGGCACAAATGCTGTGCTGTTGTGGATACTAAATGAGAAAGATGAGCAATTATCTGGGGGTGTTGGAATAAATGTTGTTATGGGTATTTGACACAGCTATTAGACATCAATGAGTGGGTTTTCCGTAAATGTTTTTTACATTGTATTTTATTGAGCAAACAAAGTGTCTTAATTAAAAAGAACTGGGAGTTGGCCATTTAAATGTTAGCCACTTGTTTCTTACCAGTGTGTATGGGCAGGAAGGATCTGAGTGATAAACAGAATGATTGTTAAGAGAACTTTTTTCTCCTGAACCTAAATATTCTAGGGCAATGCTTATTCTTCAGTCTAAAATGTCATGTACGGTCCAGCAGAACCGTATTAAATCAAAATAATTCTGGATGTGGTGTGTGTCAATCTGTATTAGTCAGAAACGACTTATAAGAGAGAACATTTTGTAAGTTTTATGCTTTCAAGGGCACGCAGTATCAAGAATTCAAGGCTAATGCAGTGGCACCGAGCATAATTCTTCTCTCACGAACAGATAAGAATCAATGTCCCCATAGCTGCACTTGAGGCTTCTGGAGAAGAAACCAAGATCTGGTATCTTCATGATAATACGATGTTACAGTTTGACACTGCCTTTTCACTTTCATTGCATGCTAATCTCATAGGTAACTCATAGTTCATAGTTCATCTCTTAACAGATAGGGAAACCAAGGCAGAGAGAGGGGAGAATGTTATTGCTGTAACTCCATTCACTGCAGTAACATACTCTGAGCATGCAGCTTGGGGTTTCTGGGCCGACCAGGGTGAAAGAGTCCCCCTAATAATATTGCGACCCCCCAGCCCTCTCCAGCACTGCAGTCACAAAGGGGTTTAGAGGTGTGGCAGGGTTACAGTGACAGTTCATGGGCGGCCACTCACTCCCATGGGGGCCTGAAGGGCTGCGTTCTCCACCCCGACTGTGGGTGAGCCATTTCCCTCCCTCTTCCAGAAGGCTGTGGGAACTTGGGCGAGGAGGGACCAGCTGGCTGAGGCTGGGGCGGGGGTGTGGGATCTGTGCCTGTGGAGGGCTGAAGGAGTCCAGGCTATTTATAACCCCTCCTCCCCTCCTGGGAGGAAGAGACTCAAGGGTCTGGAACCAGGCTTGGCGCTGACTTCTCCCCAGGATGGCTGTGCCCACTGGAAGAAAACCTGCCACCCACTGCATGGCGGGGGCTGGAGTGAACCCTGACCCGTGTGGAGGGGCCCCGCGGGGCTTCTGGCAACTTCAGCTGCTCTGGGGGATCTGGGATACAAGCATTCAGCAAACAAAAAGCACCCCTAGAGCCAGTGTGGGTGCTTTTTCTCAGGCACTGACCCCCTCATTTGTACAAAATGAGGCACACCCCAGAAACCTCACAGGGTAGAGCTTAAGAACCTGCTCAAGTGGGGGTAATTTGCTTCTCTGAATAATGGCAACGATGATTTTTATGCAGGAGGAGATTCTGAAAGCCACAAATCAGACGTGGCTCCCTCTGACCGTGAGCTGTGGCATCTGTTCGGTGCTGGTTGCGGAGGTCTGAGGCGTGCAGCCAGAGCTCTTTCCCTCCTCCCCACTCCTTCCCCAGACTAGTCCCCTTTGGTCCCCCTCACCTCCCACTCTTCAAGCCAACACTAAAACCCTCCTTTGTCTTCAGATACATAGTACCTGCCATCCCACCGACTACAGCTTCATTCCTGAGACTGGGCGTATTTTCTCCCTGGGTCAGTGGAGGGAGGAATGGGGGTGCGGCGGGGGCGGGCAGAGGAAGCAGGCGGGGCACTGAGCTTGTCTCTCTGTTTAACCCCTTGGAGTGAATTAATCCACCCTTCAGAACCATGTCAGGCGCTCACAGCAGGTTTCACCAGGAGGCCTACCTGGAGAGGTGGGTGCTGGGCAGCTCGTGGCCAACGGTGGTGCCCTGAGAGCCTGGGGCAGCTTTTGGGGGCAGGGCTTGTGTTGCTCATCGTCACACCCTCAGCGCCCACCGCAAGACCTGGGCACGGAAGATGTTTACTGAACGCACACCGAGGGCTGGGCATGGGTGGATGGGTGGACGGCAGTCAGGCTTGCTCCTTCGTTGCCATCAGCTGTGTTCCTTGGCGCTGTGAAGGGGGTGTTGGCAGGGCAAGGATCTAGAAGCGGAGTGTGGATGAGAAGAGATGGGGTTCCATGGGCATTTTGAGAGCCCCAAGTCAAGCTGATTGCTTGTCTGGGATGATGGGAATCCTGTCATCAATTCGCCTGATAGCGTTGCATTCCTGCTCTGAGGGCTGTCACAGCACAACCCAGCCTCACAAAGCCACAGCGGGACTCTCCTCTAGTGAGGCAGGTGGGCCGCTCCTGTGCCACCCTCCTGTGGGCTCTCTGGGGTCTGGCCCCTGCCTGCCTCTCTGACCCTCCTCCACTCCCTGTACTCTAGCCACCTGGCTCCTTTTTGTTCCTTGAACACACGGAGCTCACGTGTTTCTCCTTGTCTGTTCTCCTGTCTGCAAGGCCCTTCCCGCAAATCTTCCCACAGCTGGCTTCACCTTGTCATTAGATCTCAACTGAAACAGCCTGGTAATACGTTCGTCATAGCGTCCCAATCTATCTGGGATAGAAACTTGATTCTCCTGCTGTCTATCGTCTGCCTCCCCGACTAGAATGTAAGCTCCAAGAAGGCAGGGAGCTTGTCTGTTTTGCTCCCCATTGTATCCCCAACCCCAGAACAGTGCCTGGCATGTGGCAGTGGCTGAGGAAGTAGTTGGTGAGTGCTATGCTCATTAGTGCTAGGGGGTGTATGAAGATGAATCAGCCAGGGGCCCTGCCCTCGGGATCTCTTTAGCTTAGAGGTGGATGTAAAGCTTGTTCATACTCACTCTGATGTGTGGCAGGAAGGGAAGCTGGCATTCGAGAGATACAGCCCAGGAGGGCTATGGTCTAGCAGTGTTAGCCCTGATTCGACAAGGCTGGTTGGCTTAGGTGGAGGGGTCTTCTTTCAGGTGTTTTGTTATGAGTTGGGGACCTCGGGAAGCTGAGCCACTTCCAGCACTGAAGTTCCTCCAGCTTGCTTGGCTGCCACGTCTCTCCCTCTCTCTTCTGTTTATTTACTTCTTTGGTGAGCAAGAGTTCCAAGCATAATGCCATCCTTGGAGAGTTCGGAATGTTGTGTTTTTCCACCAGCTCCATTCATTTGCAGCCTCCTCAGAACAGCTGTGGACAGCTGGCTGCCAGCGTGGATGTGGGGAGAGCTTCTCTTCAGGGCCAAGGGGTACACTCAGCCCTGCAGGAATGGGGAATTTCATTTGTGTTTCACACCCTGCTGATTTCCAAACCCCACTGAAATGGTGCCTGTAAAAACAGGTTCATGAGGAAATTAAAAAACTATTAGCATTCAGTTTGCTGCTTATTTTCTGATTATAAAAGCAATAAGGGTCATGATGGAAAATTTGGAAAATATGGAAAGGTGTAAAATTAAAATGGAAAACTGCTTACAACACCCTGATTTTGGAATATTTCCTTCCAGTCTTTTTTCTGTATCCACTAACACACACACGCACGCGTGTGTGTGTGTGTGCGTGTGTGTGTGCATTTGCACACACAGAGACCTACTCGCATATAAATGTATTAAGATTAAATGTTGTTTTCTACAACTTTCAAAACCCATATCATCTTTTAATAGACAGAAGGTTTCTTTTTCTTGGGAGTCTGGAAAATTCCCACTGTGAATCACTGATATTTAGAAGAAAATGTATTTTCCAAGTCTCCTCACTGGTTGAGAATACTTCAGTAAGCTTTACCATCCACAGTTTGAGTTAGGAAATCAGCCCTCCCTCCTGCCCACCCCCAACACTGGATGTGGTTAGAAAGGTACTTCTCACTAAGTACCTGCCTCCGTGACCTTGTTAAGAGCCACTGGTATATGGTGTTGCAAGCTGTCCCTCAATGAGCGTTCTATCACATTTACCAATGCCATCATGCTCTTTAGAAACATATTTTAATGGGTGTGTTGCATTCCTTCACGTAATGTATCATACTTTATTTATCATTACAAAACACAAAACAAAACCCAGTGCCCATTAGCTAATCATTCCTTGACCTACAAATAACAGCAGGAGAATCTTGAGAAATATGAACCAGTATCATTGGATTAGCGTGTTTAGGGCATCACCATTTGGGGAAAACCTTGGTTCCTTCAGAAGCCCAGGGGCTTTGTCACTGTCACTGCTATGCCCATGGTCTAGAAGAACACCCAGCGTGCAGCGGATGCTCACGATATATTTTGCTGAATGAGTGAAATACAGAATACTTCCTGTGGGAGGTGAGACCCTGATTAAGCCCATTGGTGTCAAGGCTTCTTTTGAGTGTGAGTTTGCTGGAGAAGGAGTGCAGGGCCCTGGGGAGGGGTGGGGGAGAGCATCACCTCCTGGGAAGCAGAGTAGGAAAGGGCAGCATGGGAAGTGGCTTTCTGACTTAATAGTTTTGATTGGTTTTTGGAGGAGGTGAAGTTTAGGTGGAGTCTTGATGTAAGGAGTTAGTGGCACTTAATTCCATGAGACAGGAACTAGAGGGCACCCAGGGAGGAGCAACCTCAAGGTCAAGAGAACCCCAAGGTCAAGAGAACCTCAAGGTCAAGAGAACCCCAAGGTCAAGAGAACCTCAAGGTCAAGAGAACCCCAAGGTCAAGAGAACCTCAAGGTCAAGAGCGCGGGGACAGGTTTGCCAGCCTAGGATGTGGGGTGTAGCCCAACCAGGGAGTGGCTAGAGACAGAGATCCTTCGAACCAGAAGCTCCTCAGGAGCACAGAACCTACTCCCAGGGGAGGATGGGTCCCCAGGGACCATGGGGTCTCCAACCCTGCCTCAGGCAGGTATTGTCCCCATCCTGCAGATGAGGAAACTGAGACACGTGCAGGGGTGGTGAGGAGCATGGGTCTGGAGCTGATCAGACCTGAACCCTATGTCTTGGCCACTTTCTGGTGGTCACCTTGGGCACATTACTTAACCTCTCTAAGCTTTAGTTTCCTTGTCTAGAAAACAGTGATAAGCAACTTCATAGGGTGGTTGAGAAAATGGGATGAGATGATACACACAAAGTACTCTGCACAGCTCCTGACAAAAATGAGGGGTCCCCACATGGAAGCCACAATTATTCACGTGTTTTGTGATTTCTATTTCTAACCTGAAGGGAGAGTAGAGAGAAGACCAAGGATTCGTGTTGAAGAACTTTCAAGACTTTGTTTTCTTCCCCCTCCTCCTCCTCCTCCTCCCCAAGCTACCACTATGCTTCAAGGGATAAAAATCCTACGAGACAGATGACTGTTGGGAAGCCAGTGCTCACATGTAGGTAGAATTAATGTCACTTGAGGGGTGACAGGATCCCTCTCCTTCCCTACCTCCTACAGAAGGGGAGACACACTCCTTACGGTCATCCTGAGGCTTCAGTGGCTCAGTCTCGATATTGTTGTCAGGGGCACACTGCTCAGGAACGCCTGGCGTCGTTGGTCTTTAGAATAGAGAATGGCCACACAGAGTCTGGGACACGGGACAGGTCAGTTTTGCCGACTGGGAGCTGAATGGATAAACGGCTTATGACCTGGAGCAGCACAGCCTAGTGAAGATATAATGTGAGCCATGCAGGTAATTTAAAATTTTCTAGTAGTCACATTTAAAAAAAGTAAAAAGAGATGGGTAAAATGAATTTTAGTAAGGTTTTTTGTTTAACCCAATATATCCAAAGTTGAATTATCATTTCAACACGTGACACCAGTCACATTTCAAGAGCTCTGTAGTCTGGAGACAGGGCAGGGGGCCTGGGGCACAGGTCAGGAGGGTCAGTCTTGGGGAGGCTGGTGCTACTTGGGGGACTCTGTATGGCCAGGGGAGGAAATGTGTCAAAAGCAAGCAATTTAGGAAAGAAGTGAAGGGTTGTGAGACCTGACTTTTATCCTGGCATATGGAGGGCAAATTGTGTATTCCTGGGTGCCATTCCACTATGGGCCTCAGTTTCTTCAACCACAAAAATGAGATTGTATTATCTCAGAGCCATTCTGGCTCTGGTGTTCTCTAATTCCTGCGAGAAAGGCATGGAAAGCACATTTAGCCACTTCCTAAGTTTGAAGTGGGTGGAGATGGGGCTTGGAGAGAAAGTTTGGGCAACAGAGAAACCTGCTGGGCACCACGTTTTAAAGCATCTCATTGGAAAGTTCTGCCTGGACAGTTTAGAGAGACATACACGCCTCTCTAAGCCTCTCCAAGAATGGACAATATCCAGTCACTGCCATTAAGTTACATTTATTTAAAAGTATGTTTTGGGGATGCAGGGGGGCCTCCGTTAACTATTGTTTTTAAAAAGTGACATGTTTTCATTGTCTTTAAATCCTGAAGCTGCCTGTTGTTCCTGGTCATCCCAGATGGCTGTGAATGGCAGCCATAAAAGAGGGGAGGGGCCCTGCAGGAAATATTAGAACAAAAAAGGAAATATTTCAGCTCTGTCATAAATGGGCACTTGGCCTGTCCAGAGAGGATGTGGGAAGAGAGAGGAAAAAAGCAGCAGGTGTGTTTGGAGGGAAGGGTGTGTCTGCAAATGTATTTTAAGCTCCTGAAGTCAGAGGCGCTGGTTTCATTGCACTCTGGTGCGTAGGATTTGAGGTTTTTATCTCCCTGCCACAGACTTCTGTTGGGGGGAAGGAAACTCTCTCTCCTTTCTAAGGAGTGTTTCTTCTTTTTAAATTAGGTTGTCAGTAAGTAACTAGCTGTGTCTACCTGGGGATCCCCTGTTCCCACACAGGAAAGGGCCTATGTGCTCTAAGAGCTGGTCCAAACACTTCCATTCACGGAGGAGGAAACTGAGGGTCAGAGAGGCCCCGCCACTCTCTGAGGTCCCCCAGCAAGGCAGGGAGGAGCCCAGGCCAGTGCCAGCGGCTGCCACGTGTCCTTTCAGCCACACAAGGGTGCCTCCTGGGTTTTTGCTTTCTGCGCAGTTAACAGATGACTCAACCAGGCTGCCTTGAATCATTTTTAAATGAGGATTTCTCTTTTATGTTTTCCTAAACTAGATTTTTTATTACTTTTCCACGCATTGTTTGCTTTGAATTTCTAATTTAATTTTTTCGAATAGGTCAATACTTACGTGGTTTAAAATTCAAAAGGTACAAAAGGGTATTCAAAGTAAACTGGCTTTCCCTCACCTCATCTCTTAGTTCCCTTATCCCTAGGCAACCACTGCTACGGGGCTCTTCAGTTTAAAGATACTGAATGCACATACTGGAAAATATGTATATGTGTGTGTATGTATACATACATGTGCATGTGTATTTAAAATTTTTTTTACCCAAATGGAAGCGTACCATACACATTATATTTCACTTTACATTTTCCACTGAACAGTAAGTCTTGACTATAAAGAATTTCTTTGTTCTTTTTTGCTTGTTTGTTTTGACTGCGTAAATTCCATTATATGGCTATACCTTGGCTTATTTAACCAGGCCCTTATAGATGGATATTTTGGTTTCCAGTCTTTTGCTTATCCAATACTCTTGGTTTTTACCCAATGATTTTTTTTTTTTAAAGGGAACGCTATTTATTTATTTATTTATTTATTTATTTATTTATTTATTTATTTATTTATTTATTTATTTTGGCTGTGTTGGGTTTCCGTTTCTGTGCGAGGGCTTTCTCTAGTTGCGGCAAGCGGGGGCCATTCTTCATCGCGGTGCACGGGCCTCTCACTATCGCGGCCTCTCTTGTTGTGGAGCACAAGCTCCAGACGCGCAGGCTCAGTAGTTGTGGCTCATGGGCCTAGTTGCTGCGCAGCATGTGGGATCTTCCCAGACCAGGGCTCGAACCCATGTCCCCTGCATTGGCAGGCAGATTCTCAACCACTGCGCCACCAGGGAAGCCCTACCCAATGATTTTTTTTTTTTTTTTTTTTATGAAAGGAAACCTTGAGTTTTCTGAATACAAACTGATAGCCTTCTAAGCTTGCTGATTTATTGTTCACAAGGTGCCTCAAAGAATAAAATTGCTTAATTGTTTAAGGATTGAGAGCAGAATAAAGAATTTTTTGCATTGAACTGCCTGGAAAACAAATCCTATGGTCGACATTATTAAACCAATGTTTCTTGAGTTCCTACTGTGTGCTGTGCCAGGCAATGGGTGCAGGTGGGGAAGCAAAGAAGAAGGAGGCTTGTAGGACAGCACTCCTGTTCTTGGCCTGGAGTCAGGGGCGGGGGTGACTTTGATGGAGGAAGAAAACAGTTAAAGCAGCACTGGGGGCGGCCTCGATGAAGGGAAATAAAAGCCACAGAGGGGATGTTAGGGCCTTTGACTGGGGGTGGGGTGCAGGGTGTCAGGGAGGGGCTCTGGGCTGACTGGCTGTATGTGAGCGGTGAGGTTTCCTGCCCACAGCTCATGGCACCATGTCCTTGGTCCCTCTCATCTGCCTCTCTTGGTCACCGTCCATCTGCAGAGTCCTCCACAGGGCTGGGTCTGGGGCCCCGGCTCAGCCAGGTAGACTCTGTGTCCTTGCTGTGCTCCTTCTGAGCTTGAGGGGCTTTGAAACCGCTCTGTATCCCAGGAAGACAGAGCTGTCCTCAGTCTGGAGAGCAAGGCTCTCCCTCAGGCCAATCCCTTCTCAGCAAATGGACAGTGATGGCAGAGCAGCCGCATGGACAGAGGGGATTGGGGTCAGTGGAGAGAAATCAGTCCCACTGTGTTGAAGGAGGCACCCTCAGCCCGCTTGAACTGGACTCCCCTGGGCTGTCCCTGTGTGTATGCAGCTCCGTGTTCCCCTCCCGGATTGAGGGCCATCTCCTTTCAGGAACACTGGCCCCAGTCCTTTCAGCCTGCCCTCTTGGAGGCTCAGAAAGCTTTCCAGAAGCAGCCCACAGCCTGAGTGTAGGCCTTTATCAGTGGGGTTGAAGGCAACCAACTAGAGTAGCTGAAGAGTTCCAGACTGGCCCTAGAAACTGCCCATCACAAAGAAGTTTTGCTTGTGTGTGGGGGTTGGGGGAGGGAAGCTGGGATCCCACCGAGAACACAAGGTGCATTGGAGCTCCCCCTGTGTCTCCAACCTGGGCTAAGTTCTGCAGAGCATCAGAAGAAGCCCAAGACATGGTCTTGGCCTCAAGATCTGAAAACCTGGCTAGGAAAATGCTGATGTATGTAAGATATACACAAGCCTAATGCTGAAGAGCTAAATGATGCAGTATATCTTGTAAGAGCTGTAAGACTTTAAGGAAAAGAGAGGTTGTATTCCTGGAGTCGACAGGGTGTGAGACTTCAGACGGACCTCAGAAAGGGAGTGTGGTAGGAGGATGGGCACTGACATCAATTTAGCGACTGCTACATGGCAGGCACTGCCCAGGTGTGATGCGCCCATTCAATCCCACGGCAGCTTTTAGTTAGACGTTATTATTCCCATTTAACAGAGCTCAGATTTCAGAGCCCATATTCTTTCCACTGCACCTAAATTGACACTGAGGTTCCTAGAGATTATTCAGGGAGAGAGGAACAGCTTGAGCAAAGGAATGGCGGGACCAGTGTGCCCTGTGTCACGCTCCACCAAGAAGTCGCCTCTTAGCAGAAAAGCGTGTGTAGGAAGTAGGAGGAAGTACATTTGATTAAAGGGGTCAGGCTTGGAGGATTAATTGCAGTAAATCTTTTGTTTATTTTTGAATTTTACTTTACTTTTTTATACAGCAGGTTCTTATTAGTTATCCATTTTATACATATTAGTGTATATATGTCAATCCCAATCTCCCAATTCATCACATTCCCCCCCCGCCCCATGTCACTTTACCCCCTTGGTGTCCATATGTTTGTTCTCTACATGTGTGTCTCTATTTCTGCTCTGCAAAAAAATGGTTCATCTATACCATTTTTCTAGGTTCCACATATATGTGTTAATATAAGATATTTGTTTTTCTTTTTCTGACTTACTTCACTCTGTATGACAGTCTCTAGATCCATCCACATCTCTACAAATGACCCAGTTTCGTTCCTTTTTATGGCTGAGTAATATTCCATTGTGTATATGTACCACAACTTCTTTATCCATTCATCTGTCAATGGGCATTTAGGTTGCTTCCATGACCTGGCTATTGTAAATAGTGCTGCAATGAACATTGGGGTGCATGTGTCTTTTTGAATTACGGTTTTCTCTGGGTATATGCCCAGTAGTGGGATTTTTGGGTCATACATGGTAATTCTATTTTTAGTTTTTTAAGGAACCTCCATACTGTTCTCCGTAGTGGCTGTATCAATTTACATTCCCACCAACAGTGCAAGAGGGTTCCCTTTTCTCCACACCCTCTCCAGCATTGGTTTTTTGTAGATTTTCTGATGAAGCCCATTCTGACTGGTGTGAGGTGATACCTCATTGTAGTTTTGACTTGCATTTTTCTAATAATTAGTGATGTTGAGCATCCTTTCATGTGTTTGTTGGCAATCTCTATATCTTCTTTGGAGAAATATCTATTTAGGTCTTCTGCCCATTTTTGGATTGGGTTGTTTGCTTTTGATATTGAGCTGCATGAGCTGCTTGTAAATTTTGGAGATTAGTTCTTTGTCAGTTGCTTCATTTGAAAATATTTTCTCCCATTCTTAGGGTTGTCTTTTCATCTTGTTTGTAGTTTCCTTTGCTTTGCAAAAGTTAGGTCCCATTTGTTTGTTTTTGTTTTTATTTCCATTACTCTAGGAGGTGGATCAAAAAAGATCTTGCTGTGATTTATGTCAAAGAGTCCTTCCTATGTTTTCCTCTAAGAGTTTTATAGTGTCCAGTCTTACATTTAGGTCTCTAATCCATTTTGAGTTTATTTTTGTGTATGGTGTTAGGGAGTGTTCTAATTTCATTCTTTTCCATGTAGCTGTCCAGTTTTCCCAGCACCACTCATTGAAGAGACTGTCTTTTCTCCATTGTATATCCTTGCCTCCTTTGTCATAGATTAGTTGACCATAGGTATGTGGGTTTATCTCTGGGCTTTCTATCCTGTTCCATTGATCTATATTTCTGTTTTTGTGCCAGTACCATATTGTCTTGATTACTGTAGCTTTGTAGTATAGTCTGAAATCAGGGAGTCTGATTCTTCCAGCTCCGTTTTTTTTCCCTCCAGACTGCTTTGGCTATTGGGGGTCTTTTGTGTCTCCATACAAATTTTAAGATTTTTTGTTCTGGTTCTGTAAAAAATGCCATTGGTAATTTGATAGGGATTGCACTGAATCTGTAGATTGCTTTGGGTAGTATAGTCATTTTCACAATATTGATTCTTCCAATCCAAGAACATGGTATATCTCTCCATTTGTTGGTATCATCTTTAATTTCTTTCATCAGTGTCTTATAGTTTTCTGCATACAGGTCTTTTGTCTCCCTAGGTAGGTTTATTCCTAGGTATTTTATTCTTTTTGTTGCAATGGTAAATGGGAGTGTTTCCTTAATTTCTCTTTCAGATTTTTCATCATTCTTGTATAGGAATGCAAGAGATTTCTGTGCATTAATTTTGTATCCTGCAACCTTACCAAATTCATTGATTACCTCTAGTAGTTTTCTGGTGGCATCTTTAGGTTTCTCTATGTATAGTATCATGTCATCTGCAAACAGTGACAGTTTTACTTCTTCTTTTCCAATTTATACTCTTTTTATTTCTTTTTCTTCTCTGATTGCCATGGCTAGGACTTCCAAAACTATGTTGAATAATAGTGGTGAGAGTGGACATCCTTGTCTTGTTCCTGATCTTAGAGGAAATGCTTTCAGTTTTTCACCATTGAGAATGATGTTTGCTGTGGGTTTGTTGTATATGGCCTTGATTATGTTGAGGGAGGTTCCCTCTATGCCCGCTTTCTGGAGAGTTTTTATCATAAATGGGTGTTGAATTTTGTCAAAAGCTTTTCTGCATCTATTGAGATGATCATATAATTTTTATCCTTCATTCTGTTAATATGGTGTATCACATTGATTGATTTGCATATATTGAAGAATCCTTGCATCCCTAGGATAAATCCCACTTGATCATGGTGTATGATCCTTTTAATGTGCTGTTGGATTCTGTTTGCTAGTATTTTGTTGAGGATTTTTGCATCTGTATTCATCAGTGATATTGGTCTGTAATTTTCTTTTTTTGTAGTATCTTTGTCTGGTTTTGGTATCAGGGTGATGGTGGCCTCATAGAATGAGTTTGGGAGTGTTCCTTCCTCTAATTGCAGTAAATCTTAACTCCCAGCCTCTTTACCTCTCTGTCCAGTTCACTTCTGATTTTCACCTGGTTTAGCTCAATTCTTGTATGCTTCAGGGGATGCCATAATGTCGATTTTCGCATTAAATGATAGAATTTAAGAAGAGATAATCCACTTGATACCAAGTATTAAAACCATGTATTTCAGCCCCAAACCAAACTGGGGTAATTTTTATCCATTGACCAGTATCTCTTATGACATTTTGGGAGATTGTTTCTGGAGCCACTTAAGGCACTGTTGTAAAAATGCAACTACCAGCACAAAGAAATATCAGGTCATTGGACTCAGGTGTTAAGACATCCCAGAGGTGTGTGTTTATCAATGTTTTCTTTTTTTTAAAATAAATTTATTTATTTATTTAATTATGGCTGTGTTGGGTCTTCGTTTCTGTGCGCGGGCTTTCTCCAGTTCCGGTGAGCGGGGGCCACTCTTCATCGCGGTGCACGGGCCTCTCACTGTCGCGGCCTCTCCCATTGCGGAGCACAGGCTCCAGACGCGCAGGCTCAGTAGTCGAGGCTCACAGGCCTAGCCGCTCTGCGGCATGTGGGATCTTCCCAGACCAGGGCTCGAACCCGTGTACCCTGCATTGGCAGGCAGATTCTTAACCACTGCGCCACCAGGGAAGCCCTATCAATGTTTTCTAATCCTGTAGATGGATGGTTCTATATTTCAATTTCTATGAGAGCCACGTGACTTGTTAATGACCTTGTGGCTCACAGTCAAGGAGGAGAATTCCTCATTCATTACACTCTCTCTGTGTGCTGTGGGCCAAGTAGTACGTGTTGTTAAGGGTGGTGAATGGACAGGAGCAGAGGAAAGTATGGGAAGGCTAGTAAATCTGGGTAATGGTTAGGTTGTGAGATGTGCTGGAGAGATTCAAGGATCCCATTCCAAGGCCCAAGTTTGCGTAAGTGTCCTCCAGTAGGTTTCTATCCATCTATGTAATCTCAGTGTTCCTCCTCCCTGGTACTAACTTACAAATAAATATAAACCACTTGAATGAAAAAAGCCTGCCTGCTGTTTTTCTGACTGCCTTTAGCATTGGGAATTAATGAAGTCTTAGTAGATCTGAACCTCACCTGAAGAGGTTATGGGCGTCTTATTAGGCTTCTTGCCTTGATTCTTATAGAATGTAGAAAACTCCTCAAGGGTAGGAAAATGTTTCCTGTCTCTGGTTTAGCTCTGATGTTAGATGTGCTTGTGCAAGTCATCTCCTAACTCAGATTTCAGCTAGTTTCTGAGAAGCTGGAAATTGTGCTCACAAGCTGGGCAGTACTGATGAGAAAGCAGAGGGCAAGATCCCAGTCATTCTCCTTGCCAGCCATGGGAAAGCTGACGAGTGTGTGCTTGCCTTTGTCTACCTGGAGCCCTGGGATGTTTTCCTAAGGTGCTTTTAGAGGAGAGTGGGGCTGGAGGGAAAGGTTGTAAAAGTGAATTATTTGATAAACTAATATTTCTGCTTACTTTTTGGAAAACTAAATCACGCTATGTTTTATCTCCATTGCTTTGCCAGAAATTCCTCATGACAGATTCTGATGCACCAGATTGAGCCATCTCGCTGAGCGGCACCTATTTGCAGAAGTCATTAGAAGCCATTGTTTAACCAGAGGCTTTTCTGTTCCTTCCTTGCAATTTTCAAGACCCTGCATTTGTACAGACCTGACTCAGCAACATTCTATTTTGAGAATTTACCTCTTCTCAGATTCTGGACTACGCTTCCCTAGTTTTCTGCCCTTTGTTCAGGAACGGCTATTGCATAGCTCTTGAGTCCAGGTCTGAAGTAGTCTTGCCACATCTTTGTACCAGGACTCTGCCCAGCTCCTGGGTACAGGAGTGACTCCTCCTGCCTGCCTCATGGACAAACTAACATTTTCACCATTGTAAATTGTTACATTCCCGGGGAAAGTAGCCATTTGCCACAGTGGTAAAGCATTTCAATAGAGCATACATGCCCCCATCTCTCTCTCTCTCTCTCTCTCTCTCCCTGCCCCCGTACCTCCCTCTCTCCAACCCTCCTTCCCTCTCCCTTTCTCCTTCCCTTCTTAAATGGGATCCTAGATGGAAAGCGCCCAGCATAGTGGCTGTCACAGAGCCCAGACCTCAATAAATATTATTGATTACTGCTAATATTATAATTATCATGTTCAAAAGGAAACCATAGCCCCCAGTCCCTTTGTGGTCACGCTTGAGAGTCAGAAAGCTCTCATAGCCTGGTGACCCATTCTGTTGTTTTTTTATACTCCATCCCTCATACACACACAGCATATTAAGAGTCTGTTCATTCTTGGGATGTGTGCGAAATTCCAGTTCCTGTCAGGAGAATTTATGTGTGGTTTTAGAGGGGATAATCGACCAGTTAGTACGTGCGCACTGATTTTATACACATACGCGTCGGCGTTTACAGCACACATTATAACATCTTCAGTCTCTGCCAAGAATGTGTATTTCTTAGCCCTGTGCATTTGCATATTATGGGTTCATAATTTCAAATAGCTGTAAAGATCTCTACAGGAAAATGTAGTCACTGTAGTCTGATGTTCTAAATCTCAATGTAGTAGTAGAACCGGGCTAATTTTTGCCCCTGCTAATGTACCAGCTCTGTAATTTTCTCACACACACACACACACACACACACACACACACACACACACCCCTCTGACTTTACTTCTAAGCAAGGATTTAATAGCTGGGAGCTGAGTTATGCTGCCTATTCCCTAGACTTCATTACCTTTCCAAAATATATCGTACACTTGGCACAATGTACTGTGGTCTTATTACAGATGATTAAAAAGAAAAGATTTGTCAAAATAAATGAACCCGCTGTATCTGATCTTCCCCTGGTTTGGGTCCCTCGCTTTCCACCCCTCACCCCACCATGCAGCTTTAGTCATCTGCCGTGCTTCTCGCTTAGCTATGCTCCCTGACACAGCAGAGAGCTCTTCACAAATTGCCCTTTCAAGCTAATATCACCAGAAAATCCAGCCACCCACACCTCACCCTCTAATCAGTCATTAGAGAACCTGCCATTGGCAGCACTTGATTTGACCAAACAAAATAGAGCAGCGGGAAGAAAAGAAACTTAGACGTTTTTAAGGTCTTGCAGGTACCAGACACCTGCATTTTAAAAACAGTCACGTGGAGATTTTCTTTTTGAAGTTCAGAAAAAAAAGGATGCCAAGTTGAAGTCTATTCTATCCCATTTCAGTGTAGGGAGAATTAAATAGCTGAGCCATAGGAGTCTTCCAATGTAGTGGTTGCAATGGAAATGCTGCAGAAGTTCACTGTCCCGGGGCTGACCTGGGCCACGGAATCGGCCAGGGCTGGGAAGGGGGTCCAGTGGCTTTCTTCACTGACTGGTCTGCTTTGCTCTTTTGTTGTTCAGTCAGAAAGTAAATGCTGCCCTGAAGACTGGGAACTGCATGCCCTTTGGAATATCTGGGAGGGTTCCAGCTTCCTTGAGGCAGGGGGACATCATTTTCCAGCTGCTGAAGTGGCAGCTGTCTGTGACTCAGATGCCGAGGTTGCTGACCTCAGGGTGCTTATGATCACCTTGCTGCCTCTTGGGTTGTGCCCCTTGTGGCTTATTTTTACTTAGGAACATTTGCTTTATTCCTGTGTGTGTGTGTGTGTGTGTGTGTGTGTGTGTGTGTGTACGTGTGTTCATCTTGAAATGTCCTGATTGAAACTTCCTTTAGTTTGCATTCGGAGCTTAATTGCAGAAGAATCAAATGAAAACTTTACATTATAAAAATTCTCTTTTTAAAACATTTTTAACAGCTTTATTGAGGTATAATTTATATGCCATAGAATTCACTTTATTTTAGGTTTACCATGCAATGATTAATTTTTAATGACATAACATACGTATATATATATATATATGTATAGATATATATGTATGTCGGAGACTGCGGAAGGGGGAGGAAAAGAAGGAATCTTTTGTCCTCCACTTGCATTCTCTCCCTTCACCTTCCCTGCAGAAGGAGCCACGTGGGCAGGAAGTGTGGAGGGCAGAGGAGGCCCGCAGGGAGGGGAATACACTCTGGGCAGGCGCCTCCTGCTTCTGCTTGGTCCCACCCTGGCACTTGGGGCTCTTCAGTGCTTGGACAACAACTGTTCCTCCCTGGTCATTAGCAGTTCGCAAATGCCAAGGTATTGTCACATCAGATGCATATTCATTAGCACATTTGGCTAAAACCATTTCCTGTTCTCACTCACAGACCGTGTTGCACCGGATTTCGGAGGTCATCCAGGCCAGTTCCCCTGTATACACACAGCCCAGTATTGTCCTTGGGGCTCAAGTAAGTGGTCCAGGGACACTCACTGGTCAGCAGTAGAGCTGGGGCCAGATCCTGGTCTCCAAACTGTCCAGGACAGTGGCATGCCCTTCTCACTGCACTGCCCTGTCGGAATGGCCTAACGTGGGCATGGGAAAGTGGGCAGGAAGGCAATGTGGAAGTTACCAAAGACCCATTTATCTCCTTACAGGCATCTCGTGTCCCAGCTCCCTAGCCCTGCTCCAGAGCTATCTTTTGCTGCTTTAAAGCGTCTCAGTAAGGACTCTGCGCTGTCCCAGTCTGATTTTTCAGCACTTCACATCATCTAGCAACCCTGAAAGGAGCAGAGGTCAGGTGGAGAACCCTCTCCCTCAGACCTTTATTCCAGAAGCAGCAATCCTTTGATTATACCTGAGAAGTCCAAGCAAGAAATTAGGCCAAACAGAGAAACAGCCATAGCTTGTACTTGGACTTCTGTGTAGAAACCACTGTTTTAAATCCTGGTTGCATTTTGTTGGTGTGTGTGTGTGTGTGTGTGTGTGTGTGTGTGTGTGTGTGTGTGTGTGTGTTTTAAAAGAAAGTTCTGAGAAAATGATGTTTTGGGGGTAAAAAAGAGCATTTCATCTTGAAGAATTCAAAGCTGTGAACAAAAAGTGAGTAAAGAAACCAATTGTATGTAGATGCAAGTAGTTATTAGATAACCAATGTGTGGTGGAAAGGGAAGATCTTATGCTTTGAAAGGCGAACAGTCCTTCCCTCTGATTCAAGGCACCATCACAGGGAATTCGCCCTGCTGGGATGCTTGCTTAGAAGGCTTTCTCTTTCAGCTTTTGCCAGCTGGTGTGGAGCCGAAAGCCGACTAGTGGGGCAGAAAGCCAAGGTTTCCCTTGTGCTGAGAGCCAGAGGGGGAGAAGTAGGTAGACAGCAAACCCAAATAGAGGAGCAAAGTCATGACAGTTAAACAGTGGCAGTTACAGCCAGACAGTTCAATGCTTGAGCCTGTAGCAACTAGTTGAGCCAAGAAGACAGGAGTATCCTAGAGCAGCGATTCTCTAAAGGGGGCCCCCGGACCAGCCACATCAGCATCTCCTGGGAGCTTGTGAGAAATGCAGATTATCAGTCCCCACCCCACTGAGACCAACTGAGTCAGAAATTCTACACATGAGCCCAGTGATCTGTAGTTTAACCAGCTTTGCTGGAGGTTCTGATGAACTCTGCAGTTTGAGAACCACAGCCTTAGAAAGAGTGAGGGTAATGTTAAGCCATGATCGATCGATAGCAGCTGAGGGTCGGAGTACTGATTCTGCATTGTTTGGTGAAGGTCACAGTTTGTTGTCATGTCTGGTTAATTTATCAATAATAAAGAGTTTTACTACCCTATAGAATATATAGTTGACTGAATTGCATGTCAAAAGTCCAGTGAATTGGACATTATACTTTGCCTTATAACATGTTAAGCCTAAAATATTTCCAATAAAACTTTATTACAGGTGCTTCAAAAACAACCCCAAAATCCAATGAACTTCACTCAGAAAGAGCATAAAAGAGATCTTGAGAATCAGATCGACTGGCTTTAACTCCTGGTTCTGCCACTTACCGGTGATGGGAAGTAGAATGTTACTTAAGATTTCTGAGCCTCTTTTTTCTTGTTGAGTCAAATCAGGGTGAAAATTACCTACTTTATGGAGTTCTTGAGAGTAAAGGAGGCTGAGAGACACCAGGTAGGCAGAGTCTAGCTCAGGGCCTCTGCCACACAGAGGACTTCATTTCCTGGGCAGGTGCATTTTGAAGGCATTGCCATCACTTGGTGGCAGTCACCCAGATGACCATGGCTTTGCTTCTCAGGAATTGAGCACTAGCATTGGAAGGGATTTGGGTGATACAGTCCACTCACTTCATTTTATAGATGAGGAAATGAAAGCTTGGAGATTTTAAGACACAAAGCTAGTTATTAGCAGAAAGAAGCCCGGAGCCCCTGTCTGCTGCAGCCCAGCTCAGCGGCGTTCTTGCCCAGGCCATTTGTCCTCACACGTTGACCCTGTATCACATGAAGGTGAGTGCGAGGGCCAGAGAAAGGGTCCTTGTTCAACTGCAAGGGCCTCTGGGCTGAGGAGAAGGAGCCTGTGGGCTGCCAGCTCGCAGTTGGGTTGTCCCTCTTGCTTGTCTCTCAATGCCTCGGTTTTCCTGGCGTGGAGAGCACAGTATGCATGCAGAGCCATGGCCGGTGAGGGCCTCCATGCCTTGGAGATGGTGGACTGCAGGTCTCGGTCTATCCCTGGAGAAGTGGAGGCTCAGAAAGGGCAGGTCTCGGGGTGGGCTTGGAACTTACTCTGACTATGAAGCTGTTGGAAGGTTTTAAGCAGGTGGGTGATATGCTGTGATTCTAATTTTTAAACAAGCACCAGCAGTTATTAAAAATTGGCCTCTAAGTATTACTCTTGGACTAGACTGGGCATGATAGTGGGAGGGGCTTTTACTTTGCATTTTATTTATTACTCTGGAGTTTTTTGACCATGTCTTACTTTTATGATATGTGTAGGCATTCAAAAAACTAACTTACAAAATGAAGCTCTTTTCTAGATCAAGGGAAAATAAATTCTGTGGCAAATATGTAGTGCTTTGGAAAAAATGACTGAAATAAATTGCTTAGCCAAAAAAAAAAAAGACACTATTTTTTGGTATGATTCCACTTTGACAAGAAAAATGTATTTATGTGTAGAAAAAGTCTGGAATAATGAATATTAAAATATTATTAAGATTAAAAATGTTTTTGTTTTAACCTGTGTTTTCTAATTTTTCTAGTATGAACATATATTACTTTTGTAGTTAGAAAAAATGATTGATTTTAATGAAAACACCAAAGAGTGATGGTGTCTTCGGTCAACCCAGTGGACTTTCCTTTAGTAAGCATTCCTAGGGCAGCCCTGCCCTTCCTGCGGATGTCCATAGTTTCATGTGACGTCAGTGATGGGGTCTTTAAAGACACCAGCAATGCTCTTCTGTTGGAAATCTTCTGACTCGAGCTCAGTAAGCGTAGGGTATCTTCCAATGTGGAGAAGGGATTCTAGAGAAACCAACATATAGAGAATTCAGAGAGCTTTCGCTCATTCATTTAGCGGTTCATTCAGAAATGCGTGTCAAGTGCCTTCTGTGCGTCAGGCCCTGTGCTGGGCTCTGCAGATTCAGTAGCGCATGAAGGAGCATGCTTACTTGCTTTCCCCCCAGCTCTCTCTTTTTCTGTATTGATCCAGTGCTTTGTTTTTTATCAGGAGAGAGTCTCCCTGCACATGAATGCAGCTCCGACAGGCCTCTTCAAGCTGGGGTTTTGCCCTGGGTGGTCTGGACGACAGGCTGTGAGGCCACCTGGGGGAATACCTGGTGGGGGGGAAGTCCTGACATCACTACCATTTATTAATGTTTTCTCTCTGCTAAATGCTCACACATATTTTCAATCTTTACAACAACCCTTTAGATGCAAGAAAACCAAGGGTCAGGGAAGTGAAGGGCCTGGAACTGCCTAATCAGGATTTGAATCCACACCTTTCCATCTGTCTCTTAGTCCCACTGTCTCCACCCTGCTCTTTTATGACCTAATCTATAGAGGTGGTGCAGGCCCCCAGGCGTTCACAAGGTCAACAGGCAGGCCCACCACACACACACACACACACACACACACACACACACACGGCACTGAACATCACTCTGTGAATACGTAAATGACAAAATGCAGTTTTGCTACATGCTAAGTTAACCTGCTACTTCTAGCCTTAAGCCTCCACATTAATTCAGACGGCAGGGCAATCATTCAGAAAGTGTGATGATTCAGACAGGGTTGGGCTGCAATGTAACTTGGTCCAAATAAAGACTGGAGGCAGGGGGAGGCCAAATAAATCCTGTAAACAAGATGAGAGGGTACAGCATGTGAACTCTGGGAGAACATCATTTGTAAATACTGATGTGCTCCTCTAACAGTCCTCTTGTCTCTACTGGTTCTGGATCAGTTATACCAATTGCTTCCATGTGAGATGGGCCAAGGTGCCCAAATGTTTCTCTCTTCCAGCTCTGACTTCTACGATATTAGTATTTGTCAGTCTAAATGAAATAAGATATTTAAAAATCAGTTTGCTAAAGCCAGCTTCTCTCAGGGATTTCCCAGTATAGAAGAAAGTAATACAAGCACTGCTGTATTTTACAGACACTTAAAAAAAAACAGTTACTCAGCAACAGTTTATTTGTTTTTTCTGTATCCTGACACACTGCTAGGTGGTGTGGGGAAGTCTGTGTGACAACATAAGACACAATACCTGATCTTAAGGAACACATTCCCTCAGCAGGGAGAAAACATGAATATCCATTGAAAGAAGATGAAAAAATACAGGACAGCATCAGAATTTGGTGGCAGACTATTTGGTATTGTAGACGGTCAGAGGGACAGCAGGGAGGGTGGGATAATGAGGGCAGCTTTGTGGTTGAGGTGAATTTTGAAGTGTGGCTGGGGTTTTGATTGGAAGGAGGAAACAGTCTTATAAAACAAACATGCATAACTAATTAGACCAGCATTTACGGTGAAAACCAGGCTTTCTTTCTCTCTTTGTCAGTTGGTACTTGTGATATTACACTATCAGCTGGTTTACCACTTCTGACAAGTTCCCTGCTTGTTTGTATCAAGGATATCGGGGCCCAGGTCCATATCCTCTTCTTGGCCCTCCCCCTCTGACCCATCTCACTGTTTGTTTCTCTGGCTTGAGGGAGGATAGAGGCAGAGACATGAAGGTCAGAACCATCTGTTTTGCAACCTTCTGAAATTCAGGGAAGAGATTTGCTGGAGGAGGCAGCTGGCCATAAAGTGATGCTACAGTCGACCTGAGAGTTATCTGTGGATTTCAGGTGACCAAGTTTTCTGTAGTCTTCACTACAACTGCCTATTAGAAATAAAAACCCATTCATTTTGAGCATCCATTAAAATGGAGGCTGGCTTGGTGGGTGGATGAAATACATTTCATACTGGCCTCCTTCTCTCTAGCCCAGCCAATGGGTATTCCCAGAATGCTGTTTGGTACACCTTATCTTTCTACCTGAAGACCTCCAGTGAATCCAGATTTCTGACTTCCAAATCCACTCTTGACTAGGCTCCCAGTCTCATTGTCTCTATGTCTTTGTGTACACTGACCCAGCTACTCTGCTGTCCCTGACATGGCAGGGCGTTTCATGCCACCTCCTAGTTTTGCTCATTAGAGCCCCTCAACCTGGATTGTTCTTCACTTCTCCTCTATTAAAATCCAGCTCATCTTTTAAAATTTACCATACATGCCTCCCACTCCAAGAAGTCTTCCTGGATCATCCCATGGGAACTAATTGCTCCCACAGCACTGTGGTATGAGAAAGGAGAAAGAGAATGGAGAAGCTGTGTGCTGGGCACCCAGGAGGGTTTAGAAGATTTGACAAGGAGAGGCTCCAGAGAGGTGTGGGGGATTTGGGGAGGAGAGAAAGGGAACCTTGAGAAATGATTCTGTGGGTTATCACTTGGTGTCCGATGTCATTCTTTGAGCTGAAGCAAGACAAGACTGGAATCTCCATTCATTTACTCTAGGTTGCTGGACTTCGCATCTTTGACTAGAGACTGGGTGAGGTGGGGCCCCTGGATTTATGCAGGTTACCAGTTGCATTCTCCCAGCACATCTATATACAAGCTGTATCTCACCATCCTACACTCGAGGTTCTTTTGTGTATTTCCTGCTGTTCTATGACCTGGGTTTTCCAGAAGAGCCCTGATTTGTGGTTTGGAAAATATGATGAGTGTGGGTGCACTCAGCCTCTTCAGCTTAGATTGCATTCCCCTCTTTGCCAAGCATCTATGCCCCTCTGTTTGCAGCACTGCACTGGCCAAGGTAAATACTTGTTGAATGGATGGGAGGAATAAGCTTTGAATCCAAGTTCACCTGGATGTTGGGTTGGTACATCCCTGTGGACTCTCAGCATTTGCCCTCTGCCCTTCCCTCCATCTCTTCTTTCCACCTTTCAATATCTAGCCTAGAGGATGCTTGCTATTGGTGGTGCTGGGGACAGAGTTTCTTGATCAAGCACACCAGCCGTGATTGTCCTTGGGGTGAATGGAGAAGCCCTTCCATCAGAGGTCAGCCTGCAATGTGTTCGCCAGAGAGTGCAACCTCTGCTTAGAGGACACTCCTACCTGATTGCATTAGACAGGGGCTGGGATGGCAGGAAAAAATGGGTGGAGAGTCAGAAAAAAGTGGGGGTTAAGAGCCCTGTCTTCTAGTTCAAGCATTCTATGGTTCTGTGACTCAACCATAAGGGGTTAAAGAGAATGTACTTGTGGGAGCTGGGGGTGGGGGGAGGGGAGAACCTCCTTCTCCTGGAATCAGGGCAGCTGAAAGGCCACTCTGAGGGAGCTTTGTAGAGACACATGTGGCTGTGTGTCTGCCGCACTGGCTGCCTGCAGCATAACCGTGTGGGCTGGAGAGGAGCGAGGAGCAAGCAGTGCTGTGCATGTTTGAAACCACAAATCACGACTCTGCAAATATCAAGGGTTTCCTGTGTATTTCTGAACTGCTAGCGGGAAGAGGTTAAAGGGACTTTTTGTATGCTTCAGTTGCTTCTAGATATACGTTCATCTCTGCCCTTCTACCTTCCACTCCCAATGGTGAGTGCTTTGTGGGCAGGTCTGCCTTTGTGTAGGGCATATTTTACCCCCTTTACAATAAATAGCACATGCATTTAGAATTGTAATGGGGATGATTTTGTCTGGGGCCTTCCACCCCCTCTGGCTGTACCCTCAAGGTAGGCTCTGTTATTGCTGAGCTGTGCAAATCCAGTCGGCCAGGATAGGAGCTGAAACCCTGACTTTAGCCCCTCATCATGATGTTCAAATCCAGTGACCCCCCCATCGGTCTCAGAAGAGGTTATCAACTGCTTCCTAACTGCTGCACAGGGCATTGTGAGAACTACTAGGATCTACAAATGTCACAAAGACCTACAAAAATACTTGAGACCTGAAAAGAAAATGTTGATTGCAAGTTGAAAAGAGATCTGCAAACCAAAAAATAGTAAACATGGAATAAAATGTCTACAGAATATATATGAGTTCTGCTGCAACTCACCTCAACTGTGCGGTCATTATAGCAACCCCATTCAGCCAAGGATGTGCATGCATTTGATACGGTGGCTGGGATGAGGTTGTATCCGACACTGTGACTTATCATCCAATAATGCCTTCTGCCACATCTTCCCCAATTCCTTTCCCAGCTTCCTGACCACACCCTCTGGTTTCCAGCAGCTTCTCTTCTGGGGATGTGGTGACAGGATGCAGGGACGGTGCTCCTTTTCCTACTTCGTTAAAGACTCACCCAGAGTGTTTTCAATCCCCCTGTTCCCAGTGTGTGGGAGCTCCAGGGGCAGTCTGGCTGGTTCCAGTGCAGGTGATGTGTCTCTTTTTTTTTTAATAATTAAATTTATTTATTTACTTTTGGCTGCGTTGGGTCTTTGTTGCTGTGCATGGGCTTTCTCTAGTGCGGCGAGTGGGGGCTACTCTTGGTTGTGGTGCGTGGGCTTCTCATTGCAGTGGCTTCTCTTGTTGCGGAGCACGGGCTCTAGGCATGTGGGCTCATTAGTTGTGGCTTGTGGGCTCTAGAGCGCAGGCTCAGTAGCTGTGGCACATGGGCTTAGTGCTCCGCGGCATGTGGGATCTTCCCGGACCAGGGCTCGAACCCGTGTCCCCTGCATTGGCAGGTGGATTCTTTTTTTTTTTTTTTTTTTAAAGAATGTATTTTATTTTATTTATTTATTTTTTTAAAAAAATTTTATTTATTTATTTTTGGCTGTGTTGGGTCTTCATTTCTGTGCGAGGGCTTTCTCTAGCTGCGGCGAGCGGGGGCCATTCTTCATCGCGGTGCACGGGCCTCTCACCATCGCGGCCTCTCTTGTTGCAGAGCATAGGCTCCAGATGCGCAGGCTCAGTAGTTGTGGCTTACGGGCTCAGTTGCTCCGTGGCATGTGGGATCTTCCCAGACCAGGGCTCGAACCCGTGTCCCTTGCATTGGCAGGCAGATTCTCAACCACTGCGCCACCAGGGAAGCCCAGCAGGCGGATTCTTAACCACTGTGCCACCAGGGAAGCCCTCTCCTAAATTATTATACTTATGTCCATATTTCTAAAGAACATGCATAAATGGCCACTTCTTGATTTTTCAGTTTTAGGCATTCTCTATTGGCTTCCTACTACTAGAAGGTGAAAATTTACCTCTTTTGCCACAGTTATCCTCCACCTGGTGCTACAATATGTAAATACATTCATCAATTGTATTATTGTTCCCAACTGAATCACTGCCTCCCTGTAAATGGATAATATGTCTATTCACATTGTCATGTGACTATCATACCTGTGGGAGGAATAATACAATTGACATTGAGCTCGGCCGTTTGATTAGCTTGGTCAATGGAATGTGAGTGGAAGCGATGTATTCCACTTCTGATCAGAAGTTTAAGAGACACTGCATGGTCTGGGTGAGTTACTTTTTTCCCTCTGCCAAGAAAATGGACATGTCCCCTTAAGGGGCTAATCCTTTAGCTTAGATCCTAGAATGAAGGAGACATATGGTGTAGTCATAGCTGACCCACAGCTATGCTACAGTGTTACATGAGTGAGAACTTTTGTAAGCCATTGAGATTTATTTTATTACTGCAATATAACCTAGTAAAATCTGACTGACACATCACCTCTCTATCTTACCAACACATTTATGTAGAAATATTGTGTTTACATTGTTATGATTGTGTACATGCTCTTTCCAGGTGAACCATCTAGTATCTCTGTGATGCTGTTCCTTTCTTGAATCACTCTTTGTTTTCCCTAAAGTTGATCATTGTATTATTTCTCATTTGCTTATGATTTCATGTTCTTATTACTAATTCAATCCCCAAATCCCCACCAATTGTTTAAATCTCTTCCCAAAATGTTCAGATTTTATTTCATTCAGAAATCCCTCTTTGTATCGCTGAAGTGCTCCAATCTGGACTTATTGATCTCTATGCCTGGTGCGTAGCTGTCATCTTCGTGTCACCTTGAGATTCCCTTTGACTTTCTCTTGTGTTGAATTTTCTCTTTCCCATATTCCGTGGCTTCCTGTTTCTTGGTTTACACCCCCGTATTGGCAGATCACATCGTCCAGTAGCTCCCTAAGAAGAGGTATGTGGGATATAAATTATTTGAAACTTTGTATGGCTGCAAGTATACTTATTCTATCATCATGCTTAATTACAGTTTGGCTGGGTATAGAATTCTAGTTTGGAAACCATTTTCCTTCAGAATTTTGAAGGCATTTTCCAATTTTCTTTTAGATTTCACTGTTATTATTGAGAAGTCTGAAACTATTCTGATACCCGATCCTCTACATGCCCTGTTTTTTCTTTCTGGAAGGTTGTAGAGGTTTTTAAAAACAAACTTTTAATTTTAGAACAGTTTTAGATTCACAGAATGACTGTGAAGATAGTACAGTGAATTCCTATGTACTCCATACTTAGTTGTCCCTATTTTGAACATCTTATATTAGTATGATACATTTTTCCCTATAAATTAACCAATATGGATATATTGTCAGTTACTAAATTCCATTCTTCATTCAGATTTCCTTAGCTTTCTCCTAACGTCCCTTCCTGTTCCAGGATCCCATACATGATACCACATTGCATTTAGTTGTGGTATCTACTTAGTTGCATTTCTGACAGTTTCTCAGACTTTCCTTGTTTTTGCTGACCTTGAGAGTTTTGAGGAACACTGGTCATATATTTTTGTAGAATGTCCCTTAATTGGGATACATCTGAAGTTTTTCTCATTATTAGACTGGGGTAATATGTTTTGGGGAAGAAGATCACAGAGGTGAGTGCCACTGTCATCACATTAAATTAACGCTACATACTATCAACATGACTTATTGTTGATATTAACTTTGATCATCTGACTTGAGACAGTGTTTGTCAGGTTTCTACACTTTAAAGTAACTCTCCTTTTTTTCTTCCTTTCCATAATTTTCTCTTTGAAAGAAAGTCACTATGCACCTCCCACACTTAAGAAATGGGGAGTTACATTCATAAATTATTTGGAATTCTTCCACGTAGGAGATTTGTCCGTTCTTTCCCATTGATTTACTTAACCAATTATTTATTTATATTACTATGGACTCATTTTATACTTTGGGTTATGATCCAGTACTACTTTATTTATTTTGTTGCTTAAGTTGTTCCAATTTTTGCCAGTAGGAACTCTTTCTGTTGGCCTCTGTATTCTTCTGACATACCCCCATCACTCTGTATATGTGTGTGTGTGTGTGTGTGTGTGTGTGTGTGTATGTGTTAGCACTTTTTTTACTCTCTGGCACTACAAGATGCTCCAGGCTCATTTTGTGTATTTTCTGCCCCAGTCATAGAACCAACCACTTCTCCAAGGAGACCTAACTCCTTTTATTGAAGAATGGTATTGGAAACCAAGATCTGGGCACTAGTGTGCTCATTGCTTCTGGGGTGTCATTGCTTCTAGTCCTTCTCAGATGACAGAGCAAGGAGATATATATATATATATATATATATATATATATATATATACTAAACTGAGTATATATACGTATCTGTAAATATTTCTATATTAGGTAAACATGAGTTCATACTCATGTTTCCAATACTAATCTATTACCACAGGGATTATTCTAGCCTTTGCTTATTTGTAACTGTCCACTCCAATAGTGAGAAACCTGGCTCCTGGGACTTCCTTGGTGGTCCAGTGGTTGGGACTTCACCTTCCAATGCAGGGGATGCGGGTTTGCTCCCTGACTGGGGAGCTAGGATCCCACATGCCTCGTGGCCAAACACCCAAAACATAAAACAGAAGCAATATTGTAACAAATTCAATAAAGACTTTAAAAATTGGTCCACATCAAAAAAAAAAAAACATAAAAAAACCCAGAAACCTGGCTCCCATCATATGTCATTCATTTAATATTTAGTTCCTTAATACATGTGTAATAATTTCAGAGTTGTCAATCTATATTCTTGTGGGAAATGACTTTATCAACTAGAGTATAGTTCTTATGTATAGTTCCTTTTTCTTTTAGTCTTAGGTACTCTGCTTATATCCAAAGCTACTTTGGTCAGCACCTTATTCCCCACCCCCTTCAGTGAACTTGTATATATAATACTTTTAGATTTTAGTGTCATATTCTGAATTCCATCCTGGGCTATCTCCACCTCCTAAATGATTAAAACATTTTCTCATGTATTAAGTTTTCCTCTTTGTGCTGTAAAGTTCTATGAGTTTTGACAAATGCTTGATGTCTTGTATTCACCGTTACAGTATTGTACAGAAAAGTTTCACCATCCTAAATATCTCCTGTGTGTCATCTGTTTCCCTCACTCTCCCCTGACCCCTTGGTAACCACTGGTCTTTTACTGTGTCTATAGTTTTGTCTTTTCCAGAATGTCCTATAATTGGAATCATACAATATGTAGCTTTTTCAAATTGGTTTCTTTCATTTAGCAATATACATTTAAGATTCATCCATATCTTCTTGAGGCTCAGTAGCTCATTTCTTATTGTTGCTGAATAATATCTCATTCTGTGGATGTACTACAGCTTGTTTATCTATTCACTTATTGAAAGACATCTTGGTTGTTTCCAGTTTTTGGCAATTTGAATAACGCTGCCATAAACATTCACATACAGGTTTTTTATGTGGGCGAAAGTTTTCAGATCAGTTGGGTATATACCTAGGAGCACTATTGTTTGATTGTATGGTAAGACTATGTTTAGTTTTGTTAAAAAATTGCCAAAATGTCTTCCAAAGTGACTGTACTATCTTGTATCTTCTCCAGCAATGAATAAGAGTTCTTGTTGCTCCACACCCTTGACAGCAGTTGGTATTGTCAGTTTTGGGGTTTTAGCCATTCTGTATTATGTAGTGATATTTCATTGTTGTTTCAATTTGCAGCTTCCTAATCACAAATGCTGTTGAGCATCTTTTCGTACACTTATTTGCCATCTGTGTATCTTCTTTGGTGAGGTATCTGTTCAGATCTTTTGCCCATTTTTTAACTGGCTTGTTTGTTTTCTTACTGTTCAGTTTTCAGAGTTTTTTGTATATTTTGGATACAAGTCCTTTCTCAGATATGTGTTTTGCAGATATTTTCTCCCTTGTCTGAGGAGAGAGTGGGAGAAAGACAAGCAATCTGGGGCTTTTCTTTCATAAATCAGAAGTTTCTAAATGGAAGTTAACAATTTTTCCTTTCAAACTTTTCCTTTCAAATATCTATGTTTTTCAAAACTTTTGCTATTGGTGTCATGTTTTAAAACTCATCAGCAAACCCAAGTTCATGGAGATTTTTTACTATGTTTTCAACAAGAAGTTTTATAGTTTCACATTTTAAATTTAAGTCTATGATCAATTTTGATTTTTTATGTGAGGTGTAAAGTCTATGTCTAACGAATATATATATATATACATATATATGTATACATATATACGTAGATATATGTGTATATATGTGTATACATATATATATGTGTGTGTGTGTGTGTGTGTATGTGTATATATATATATATATATATATATATATATATATATATATATATGGTTGTAATCCAATTGTTATGGCATCATTTGTTGACAAGACTATCCATTCTCGATTCAGTTGCCTTTGACATTCACAGAAAGATAGACAAAATGAAAAGGCAGAGGACTATGTACCAGATGAAGGAAAAAGATAAAACACCAGAAAAACAACTAAATGAAGTGGAGATAGGCAACCTTCCAGAAAAAGAATTCAGAATAATGACAGTGAAGGTGATCCAGGACCTCGGAAAAAGAATGGAGGCGAAGATTGAGAAAATGCAAGAAATGTTTAACAAAGACCTAGAAGAATTAAAGAACAAACAAACAGAGATGAACAATACAATAACTGAAATGAAAAATACACTAGAGGGAATCAATAGCAGAATACCTGAGGCAGAAGAATGGATAAGTGACCTGGAAGACAGGATGGTGGAAATCACTGCCATGGAACAGAATAAAGAAAAAAGAATGAAAAGAAATGAAGACAGCCTAAGAGACATCTGGGACAACATTAAACACAACAACATTCACATTATAGGGGTCCCAGAAGGAGAAGAGAGAGAGAAAGGACCCGAGAAAATATTTGAAGAGATTATAGTCTGAAACTTCCCTAACATGGGAAAGGAAATAGCCACCCAAGTCCAGGAAGCACAGAGAGTCCCAGGCAGGATAAACCCAAGGGGAAACATGCCAAGACACATAGTAATCAAATTGGCAAAAATTAAAGACAAAGAAAAATTATTAAAAGCAACAAGGGAAAAATGACAAATAACATACAAGGGAACTCCCATAAGGTTAACACCTAATTTCTCAGCAGAAACTCTACAAGCCAGAAGGGAGTGGCATGATATATTTAAAGTGATGAAAGGGAAGAACCTACAACCAAGATTACTCTACCTGGCAAAGATCTCATTCAGATTTGATGGAGAAATCAAAACCTTTACAGACAAGCAAAAGTTAAGAGAATTCAGAACCACCAGATCAGCTCTACAACAAAGGCTAAAGGAATTCTCTAAGTGGGAAACACAAGAGAACAAAAGGACCTCCAAAAATAAACCCAAAACAATTAAGAAAATGGTAATAGGAACATACATGTCGATAATTGCCTTAAATGTAAATAGATTAAATGCTCCAACCAAAAGACATAGACTGGCTGAATGGATACAAAAACAAGACCCATATATACGCTGTCTACAAGAGACCCACTTCAGACCTAGGGACGGAATGAGGGGATGGAAAAAGATATTCCATGCAAATGGAAATCAAAAGAAAGCTGGAGTAGCAATACTCATATCAGATAAAATAGACTTTAAAATAAAGACTGTTACAAGGGACAAGGAAGGACACTACATAATGATCAAGGGATCAATCCAAGAAGAAGATATAACAATTATAAATATACATGCACCCAACATAGGAGCACCTCAATACATAAGGCAAATGCTAACATCTATAAAAGAGGAAATTGACAGTAACACAATAATAGTGGGGGACTTTAACACCTCACTGACACCAATGGACAGATCATCCAGACAGAAAATTAATAAGGAAACACAAGGTTTAAATGACACAGTAGATTTAATTGTTGTTTAAAAGACATTCCATCTGAAAACAGCAGATTTCACTTTCTTCTCAAGTGCACATGGAACATTCTCCAGGGTAGATCACAACTTGGGTCACAAATGAAGCCTCAGTAAATTTAAGAAAATTGAAATCATATCAAGCATCTTTTCCGACCACAACGCTATGAGATTAGAAAGCAATTACAGGGAAAAAAACGTAAAAAACACAAACACATGGAGGCTAAACAATACGTTGCTAAATAACCAAGAGATCACTGAAGAAATCAAAGAGGAAATAAAAAAATACCTAGAGACAAAAGACAGTGAAAACACGACGATCCAAAACTTATGGGATGCAGCAAAAGCAGTTCTAAGAGGGAAGTTTATAGCAATACATTCCTACCTCAAGAAACAAGAAAAATCTCAAATAAACAATCTAACCTTACACCTAAAGGAACTAGAGAAAGAAGAACAAACAGAACCCAAAGTTAGTAGAAGGAAAGAAATCATTGAGATCAGAACAGAAATAAATGAAATAGAAACAAAGGAAACAATAGCAAAGATCAATAAAACTAAAATCTCATTCTTTGGGAAGATAAATAAAATTGATAAACCTTTAGTAAGTTGCCTTTTTTCCTTTGTCAAAGATCAGTTAACTACATTTGTGTGGGCCTTTTTCTGGGCTGTCTATTCTGTTTTATTCACCTATGTGTCTATTCTTTCACTATTCTTTTCACATCCTGTCTTGATTACTGTAGCCTTATAGTAAATTTGGAAATCAGGTATTGTGAGTCTTTCAATTTTGTTGTTCTTCTGTATTGTGTTGGTTACGCTAGGTCTTTTGCTTTTCTATATAAACTTTAGAATCAGTTCATCAAGGGCTACAAAATAGCTTTCTGGAATTTTTATTGAGATTGTGTTGAGTCTATAGATAAAGTCGGGAAGGACTAACATTTTAATATTGAGTCTTCTGACCCAGGAACATGTTTTGTTCTTGTTTTTTGCCTCAGTATTCTGAGATGTCATAATGATGTGCTTTGCCTTACAGTGGATCTCTTTTTATCATTGTGCTCATATTTTTATCTAAGGGCCCACTTGGCTGGCCTTTTCAATGTATAACCTCTGGGGCCTTTAGTTCCAGGACATTTTCTTGATTTTGTAGATGATTTACTTTTCTTTTTTATGCCCTCCCCCCACACCCAGTTCCCTCTTTCTAAGCCTCTCATTTGGAGAGTAGACCTTCTGGACTGGATCTGTAGTTCTCTTAACTTTTCTCTTTTCTATCTCTTTGTCTTTTTGCTTTACTTTCTGGGAGGTTTTCTTAAGTTTACCTTCCAGCCCTCTATTGATATTTCATTTGTTATATTTTTAATTTATAAGAATTTTTTGTTGTTATTCCCTTTTTATAACATCCTGTTCTATGATTGCAATATTGTCTCCCTGAAGAAATTATGATATATTTTTTTCAAGTTTTTTTTCTTCCTTCACAGTCTGTTTCTTCCAAGTTGTTTTGGTGTCTATTATTCAATTTTGGAGATTTCTTCAGTTATCTGGTTATTTTTGTTTATCTGCACCTATTTAAGAGTACCAGTGCAAGTGGGATTTGATGACCATGGGCTTCACTGGAAGATGATCTGGCTGGGCCTTTCTCTTGTGCAGTCTCAAATGTTATGAAGTCTTTATTTTTATTTTTTTAGTTGCAGTATAGTTGACATAAAATGTCATATTAATTTCAGTGTACCACATAGTGATTCATATGATACATCATGAATACATTAGGAATTGATCACCACGATAAGTCTAGTAACTGTCTGTCACCATACAAAATTATTGCAATATTATTGACTATATTCCCTATGTGGTACATTACATTCCCGTGACTTATTATTTTATAACTGGAAGTTTGTACCTCTTAATCATCTTCACCTATTTCACCCAGCCCTCACCCCCCTCTCTTCTGGTGACCACCAGTTTGTTCTCTGTATCTATGGGTCTATTTCTGTTTTGTTTGTTTGTTTTGTTTTTTTAGATTCCACATATAAGTGAGATCATATGTTATTTTTCTCTGTTTGACTTATTTCACTTAGCAGGATACCCTTTATGTCCATCCATTTTGTCACAAATGGGAATATTTCATTCTATTTTATGGATGAGTCATATTCCATTGTGTGTGTGTGTGTGTGTGTGTGTGTGTGTGTGTGTGTGTGTAATCATATCTTCTTTATCCACTCATCTATTGATGGACTCTTAGGTTGTTCCCTATCTTGGCTGTTGTAAATAATGCTGCAGTGAGCATTGGGGTGCATGTATCTTTTTGAATTAGTGTTTTCATTTTCCTCAGATAAATACCCAGATGTGAAATTGCAGGATCATACAGTAGTTCTATTTTTAATTTTTTGAGGAACCTCCATGCTATTTTGTATAGTGGCTGTACCAATTGATATTCCCACCAGCATTACACAAGGGTTCTCTTTTCTCCACATCCTTGGCAGCACTTGTTGTCTTTTTGATACTAGCCATTCTGACAGGTGTGCAGTGATATCTCATTGTGGTTTTGTTTTGCATTTCCCTGATGATTAGTGATGTTGAGCATCTTTTCATGTGTCTGTTGGCCATCTCTATGTCTTCTTTGGAGAAATGTCTATTCAGGTCCTCTACCCATTTCTTAATCAGATTGTTTGCTTTTTTGATATTGAGTTGTGTGAGATGAAGTCTTTCTTAAATCATGAAGTCTTTCTTCACAGTCAAGTTGGGGTCCTCAGAGAAGACTCATCTTGTCTCTTGCCTGGAGAGTGACATTTTGAGGTTGGTGCTCTGAGTACCCAGTGGAAGAGGAGCCTCGCCTCAGTAACCAGAATTCAGCTGGATGATCTTTAATCCCCCTGTTTTCAGCAAGGTAGGTCTCTCCTCAATTCCTCCTGGTGTCTCCCAGTCCAGAAAGCCTCTATTTATTTAACAGAATAAACCTCCCTCTTCTGCTGTGCTGGGCAAGGGGCCGTTACTAGTCAGGGAAAGAACCTGGGACTCTAACTGCTTCCTAAACAGGTTGCCAACCAACCTTCCTTGTTTTATCCCTCCCTTCTTCTCTCTTGCTTTCGAGAGGGATTGGTACCACCAGTTTCTGAGCTGTTAAGGGGTTTTGCAGTATAAATTGGATTGGTTGTCAACTTCCCCCGCAGCTGGCTTAGAATTCAGCTTTTAGGGATTCCTGGACCATTCACCACTTGTCCATCTGATTTCCAGCTTCAGAAATTCTGTTACTTTTATCTCCTCTCTGGTTCTTCCCATTTTTGTCTATTTATACTTACTTTTTAAAAAGCTGTCATTCCAATAAGGCTTGGGGAGGAAGCAGAAGTAGACGCATATGCCTAACTAGCCATATTTACCTGGTAAGGCTGATATTCAAGCCCAGCATCTGTTCTGATTTGGCTGGGATTGGACCTTAGCATTTGTTAAAGATTTTGAATATTACCCCTGTCCAGACATGGTTTCTCCTATTCATCCTTTAGGATGAGTTCAGATGTTACCCTTGTGCACTGCTTTATTGTCTTCTTCCCTCCCCCCATCTCCCTCCCCCCACAAGAAGACTTGGCCGTCTCTCCTCTTGAGATCACATAGACTTTGCATTCACCGCTCTCACCGCATTTACTGATGATAATTTGTACAATTGCCTCGCCCTCTTAGACCAGAAGCTTTGGCGGTGGGTGGCAGGCACCTCTCATTTGTCTTTAGGTCTCCACCACCGACCCAATGCTCAGACATCAGTAGACTTACTAAATGTTTGCTGCATGAATAAAAGCAAAACCAGGTGCTTTGTGGGATGATGCTTTGGGGGTAGGCTTGCCTGGAGGCATTCCCCCCATCCCCTGTGACCTGCATGCTGGGCTGGAGTGGGAACCCAGGTTGGGTCCCTGAGGGCTTGATCTCAGCCCTCTTTCAGCCCCTGGATTCTTTCTGGGAACCTTTTTTCTCAGCACTGACCTTTTTCCTGAAGACTTTGTCTATGTGCCTAAGTTTGCGATTAGAAATATTGAGAACACAGTGGGGATGGGAGGTGTTGGTACATAACGATCTCTACCCTCTTCAGTGTTCCTGTGCACCAAAGACAGGGCCGTGCTGGGTGGGGGACTGGTGCAAAGCCACGGGGGAGGTGTCATCATTCTGTAATTGACACGCAGGGCAGCTCTCTTCCCTGAGGCAGGCCCAGAGCATTAGCAGAATGACAGCAGCATTTAGAGCCCAGCCACCTTGCTGGACAGGTCTTACAGTGACACAAAGGCAGGGAGTGAAGCTGAGAGGGGTTCTACACCCCAAACTGCAGATGTACAGAGTGACAGCCTCTGGGGCTGCAGGCCCTTGGCTCTGCCTTCCTCCCCAGGCAGCAGGCTGTTCTTCTGGCCCTAACAGGGCTGGGGGGATCCAGAATGTCACAGCTGACTGACAGCCCTGCTTCTAGCGATGGGGCCTGGCCTTGGGCTGATTTCAGGCAACCAGGGGCCTTTCCTCGGCCTCAGACATCATGCCCCCAAATGGTAATTAACTAAGTGCAGCTGACTCACTTGGGACGCCAGAGTTTTGCAAATGAAATGACTTTTCAGTCACACCTGCGTAGTGTGACTGGCGAGGCCTGGAAGCCCTTCCCTCCAAATCATCATCTGGTCATGTACTCTGGGGGTCTTTTGATACCTAACTTAGAAGTGGGGTACCAAAAGATGATTTCTTTGGGTCAAGACATTATCCTGTTTAAAATACAAGTAGCCTTAAGAAGAGCACATTGAACCAGTATTCATCACTGAAAACTTAATGTGGATTAATTTAATGTACTCATTAAACTGCTAGAAGTACAAAGAGTTCTTAGACTGCCTCTACTTCAGAGCTTCTCTAAGTGTGGTTGTTGGACCAGCCACATCAACACCACCAGAGAACTTGTTAGAAATGCAGACTGTCCAGTCCCACCCCAGAACTGCAGAATCAGAAACTCTGGGGATAGGGCCCAGTCATCTGTGTTTTACAAACCCTCCAAGTGATTCTGATGCACACCTCAGTCAGAGAAACACTGCTTTTCAAGATTAGGAAACTTTAAGAAAAGCCCAAGAAGGTGAGGGACTTGCCTGGGGTCACAAAGCTAGTTGATGCCAGAGCTGTCATTTTCAAATGACAACTGGTTGCCAGGATCCGGGGAGGAATTATTAACATTTATGGAAGCCTCTCTCCATGCAAGTCTCATAGCAGGAGTGTTATCTCACTAAATCCTCACCAGGATCCTGAAAACTGTCCCCAGTTTGTAGAGAAAGAAGTTGCGGCTCAGTGTAGTTGAATAACATGCCCGGATAGGGACACGAGTTCAATCCTGATCTCTCTCTCTTTTTTCTTTTGTCTTCTTTGGCAACTACATTTGTTGTGTGTGTGCATGTGCTCCCGAGTAGACCGTGGAGAGTTGCTATTCAGACCCTGCTGGTAGAGGCGGGGCACTCTAAGTGGTCATGTTGGCATTCTGAGGGCACTCCTCTCTTGGGGGTGCTTGCCCACTTACTTTCTTCCCAGCTTTGTTTCTGGTTGGGTCCTGACTCCAGTCTGGAGGGACAGAATGAGAGACACCCCCGCTGCCCCCGGCCTTTCTGCCCACCGTATTTCCATCTTGGCCCGGGAATTGGATTTCCTAGTTGATCTCATGCTTCTAAGTGTCGTTGCTGTTCAAGGAAAGCCAGAGCCTTACTGACTGTGGCCAGCACACCAGTCAGGAGCGACTTGGGGTGGGGGAAGGGGTTCCCCCACATCTGGGAAGGGAAGCAGGGCTCCTTGGGAGCCCGAGGGCACAAAAGACTCTGAGTCGGGGAGTGGGAGGGGGAGCGCAGGCAAAGCCAAACAGAAGAGGAAATTAAAGAGGCTCGAGTCTCCCGCCAGCTTCCTTTGCTGCATTTTTGGCAGGGATCGGCAAAGCTGGCCTGTCTGTAACTTTCCAGTCTGTCTGCTCATTGTCTTGCCCAGAAATACCAGATAAAAGAGACCATGGAATGAGGAGTGAGGAGCTCGGGTCCCACCCTCAGGATATTCCACCAACATTAACTCTCTTTCAGGCCAGCACCGTCTGTGCCATCTGCCGGGGTCTAGCCGTTTTCACAGCTCTCGCCTCTGCGGTGTGATGGGTGGGTTGGCAGGGGATGCAGGCAAGGCGTGTCTCCAGAGAGCTCCTCACCGCTGGCCGGATATCTGTCACGCTGCCTGTCTTGTGCCTCAAGTCCCCCCATGAGCACCATTCCATTGAGTTTCCCGTGGTCTCACGTTAAAGTAGAATGCCAGAGGAAGGATAACACCTAATACCTTGCTGGTGAGTGACTCACCAGGTTCTAGTTAAATGGGTAGGGGGTTTAGGGGAAATGGGCCAGTTGCTCTGAGTGGAGGCTTCTGGGAAAGAGCGGGACTACAGCAAGAGCAGATAGGATGGCAGAGACAGCTTTGCCAAACTCAGAACCACGTAAGCTGGTGCTGGAAGGGACCCCAGAGATGCCAGAGAAGGGACTGCCTTGCCCAGGGACACTGAGCCAATGGGGGACAGAGCCAGACAGACCTGGCCTGTTAGAACTCTTTCAAGAGCCCAGTGTAATCATGCGTCATCTTGTCCCTCACCTCAAGCCTCCTCTTTTCGTGAAGAGGTCCTGCAACTTGGTTGAATCTCTGCTTCAAGAAGAGGTGACTTTCTGCAGAAAGTTTAAAGTGGGCTCTATTTGTGTGGTCGTTAAACATCTTCTGAAGGTCTCCTGGGAACAGATGCTAAGGCAGGCTCTGGGAAGACAAGGATGGGGAGAACGCTCTCCTTGTTCTTGTGGAGTTCACAATCCAGGGGGCAACGCACAAGGTAAAGCACAAAAGCTAAGATACAGTGTGAGCAAGAGCTCTCTGGGAGCTGGAGAGGGGGATGCCTCTGGTCAGGAAGAAGCTGCCCCCAGCTCTTCTAGGGAAAGTCAGGGTTGGGGATGCTTGAGCTGGGAACTGAAGAATGAGTTTGCTAAGCATATCGAGGAGGTGGGAGTGGGGGGAGGTATAGGCATTCCACATAGAGGAGACATCTCAGGTGGGAGGGGGCATAGCCCTTCCAGAACCTGTAAATATGGTTGAATCACGATTATTGAAAGAGTGTGTTTAGGGGAGGGCCAAGAGACAGCCCAGAATGGGGGGCTGGGCCAGGCCATAAAAGCCATTGAGCATGGCGACACTAAAGGGTTTGGACTTACCTCCTGAGGGCAGTGGGGAGCCATTGAAAAGTTTTATTAGTCAATCAATGCTAACTGTCCAATAAGCAACCCCTAACATGTTAATGGCTTAACCTCAAAGGTTCAATTCTACTCCAGTGAAGTCTGCTGAGACCTCCAGAGTCTGCAGCGGGAGGGGAGAGAAAGACGGAGAAAGCATACCAGCTCATAGCGCCCTCAGCCTGGAAGTGGCACATGTAGTTCTACTCGTAGTCTGTCGGCCGGAAACAGTCACATGGCCCCAGCCTACCTGCAAAGGAGGCTGGGAAATGTCGGGAGGCACAGGCGTGCCTGGAGAGCATGAACAGCTGCCACAGGAGACTTTAGTCAGGAGAGTGCTGTGGTCTGATGTGTGATTTGGGATGTTCACTCTGGCAGTGGACTGAGGAGGGAGTTAAAGGGCTGCAAGCGTGGAGACGGAGGCCGGACAGGAGGCTCTTCCAATTGTCTGGTGACAGAGCTCTCCCTGCTCCCCAGTTCTCTGCAGACTGCAGCGGGGTGAGCCTTCAGGGAAGGAAGGTGGGTGGAGACTGCCATGAGGGAGGCAGACGGCTCAGGGGCGATGGGAGGTCAGTGACGGACGCAATGGGCAGCCGCACGTAGGGCTGCAGGGCTCGCAGTGGGCCTGACTGAGCTGGGGGTGTTATTGGCCTCTTCAGAGTTCAGGGCCTCCCCGAGTGTGAGCTGTGCTGAGGCGGGCCTCCTGCCTTTAACCCTGTGTTCTCGGTGCTCCAGAGGTCCTCACTTACCATTTGGAGCGAGTGAGCACGTGGTAAATGAAACCGTGGGTGGAGTGAAGGGGCTTGGAGGAAGAAGGGAGCTGGATGGAAGCATCTCTGGGAAAGAGGAGCCTTGAATGGCCTGTCTTCCAAGGTAATAACACTTCTCTAGTGTTCCTAAGCTTCATTGCCACCTGTTTGTAGCTCTGAGGAGTAATGCAAGCTGCCACTTCAGAAGGACTGTCAGGTACTTTCAGAGGAAGCATTTGCTCATGAACTTCTGCATAGCTGTGCTCATTTTAACCCAGTGCCTGGCTGTGTCCCCACTGCCATCTTCCACTGGTAATACCGTGGGGACGGCAGGCCTCCTGCCCAGCCTTTGCTCTCCTGGTTGCCCTGTCTGATGTCAGGCTCTCATGCCAACCTAAGGAATAGATGTCCCAAAGCTGGCAGCGGGGAGGAAGAGACCTGAGTTCTGGTTTAAACTAGGCTGCTAACTTCCTGGATGATCTTGCAAAGTCATCCTGTATTTCTGGGCTTCAGTCTCTTCTGTTGGGTGGGCGTGGGGATTTTAAATGAGAGATCTTCAAGCTCTGACATTTCCAGCTCCACAGGATGGAAACTGAATATCCTAAGGGCCCAGCAATTTTCAGAGCACTGCTTTTTCAACTAGAGGCAGGAATACCGGGAGGCATATTGGGAGTTCCCAGAGGTGGTCTGGGCGTGGCAGAGCTCACCGGTTTTTCCTGGGGCTGCAGAAAATGGGGGGTGTGGGTCTCAAGTGTGGGCCTCTTCCTTCTCTTGCCTCTTTGGGAAATGAACCCCTTTGAGAAATGGGTGAGAGCCACAGGCCATCTCTCCAGAAAAGCACATGGCATGCACAGAACCATGTACCAGACGCACACCCTCTTTTACGTTTAATTTTAGGGGCTCATGGCCTCCCTAAAATGCAGCTGGGCTATCTGCCTGCTTCTCTCTCCCTAGTGGGTTCTGGGTTCCTTTTACAAATCCAGTGCTTGCTCCTGAGCCAAGTTGTGGAAGAGCTTCAGGAGCCGAAGGAAAGTCCTCAGAGGTGTTTGCTTTGACCTCACAAGGGATTGGATGAGACCTCTCTAAAGAGAGGCAGAAAATCAGCGCAAATTTATATGGCGACAGCTGAAGGCACTTGATAGGTGGGGTGTGTGTGTGCTTGTCTGAGAGAGAAAGTTGGGGGGCAATGTGGGTGTATTGGCACTCTTACCTTGATAACATGTCTTCTGGGAGGGATTCTCTACTTTCTTGTAATTAAGCTTTTTATTTTGAGATAATTAGAGATTCGCATGCAGTTATAAAAAATAATACAGAGGAATCCCTTGTATCCTTAACCTAGTTTTCCCCTTTGGCAATATCTTGCAAAATTATAATACAGTATCACAGTTAGGATATTGATATTGATACAGTCAAGATGCAGAATGTTTCCAACACTGCATGGATCTCTCCTGTAGCCCTTTTATAGCCACGGCCACTTCCCTTCTCTGCTCTCATTCTCTACTTAACCTCTGAAAACTAATAATCTGTTCTTCATTTCCATAATTTTATCATTTCAAGACTGTTATATAAATGCAATAATACAGTATATGTGTAACTTTCTGGGATTGGCTTTTTTCACTCAGTGTAATTCCCTGGAGATTCGTCCAGGTTGATACATTTACCAGTAGTTTGTTCCCTTTTATTGCTGAGTAGTGTTCCACAGTATGGATGGACCACAGTTAGTTTAACCATTTATGCATTCAAGGGCATCTGGATTCCTCTTTGACTCATTGGTTATTTAGAAGTATGTTGATTTGTTTCCAAGCGTTTAGAGGTTTTCCTGTTATCTTGCTGTTATTGATTTCTAGTTGGATTCCTTTGAGGTCAGAGAACACTCTCTATATGAAACAGAGAATGAATTCTGTATGAAAATTCAGTTCTTTTGAATTCACTGAGATTTGTTTTATGGCCCAGGATATAGTCTATCTTGGCATTTGTTCTGTGGGCACTTGAGAAGAATGTACATTCTGCTGCTGTTGGGTGGAGTGTTTTGTAAATGTTGATTAGATTCTGTTGGCTGATGGTGTTGTTGAGTTATTCTATATCCTTGCTGATTGCCTAGTTATTTTATTAATTTTGAGAGAGGAGTGTTGAAGTCTGCAAATATAATTGTGGATTTATGTATTTTTCTTTTCAGTTCTATCAGGTTTCGCTTCACATATTTTGTATCTCTTTTGTTTGGTGCATGTGAATTTAGGATTTCTTGGTGGATTAATCCTTCATCATTATATAATATTCCTCTCTGTGCTCACTTCGGCGGCACATATACTAAAATTGGAACAATACAGAGAAGATTAGCATGGCCCCTGTGCAAGGATGACACACAAATTCATGAAGTGGTCCGTATTTTTGTTAAAATGGTTGTGGTCATTCTATCTATCTCTAATAGTGTCAACAATAAAAATAAAGTTAAAAAAATATTCCTCTCTGCCTCTGGTAATTGTTTTCCCCCTGAAGTCTAATTTATCTCATATTGATATAACCATTTTTGCTTTCTTGTGATTAATGTTTACATGATATATACATTTTCATCCTTTTACGTTCAACCTGCCTATATCATTTTACTTGAAGTGAATTTCTTATTAACAGAATAGTGGGTCATGTTTTTAAATGATATTTTTATTTAATATTTATTTATTTTTAGATAAATAACAAGGATTTACTGTATAGTACAGAGAACTATATTCAATATCCGGTAATAATCTATAATGGAAAAGAATCTGAAAAAATATATATGTTTAACTGAACCATGCTGCTGTACACCTGAAACTAAGACAATATTGTAAATCAACTATACTTCAATTTAAAAAAAAAAAAGAAAGAGAAAATCGTCACCAAAAAACAGAAAGTCAGTCTTAATCATGTGCATTTCTAACTTATGTGGACTGACCAGATCAAAGATAATTTAGAATATCAATGGCCATTATGGGGAACATTTGAAATCCCCAAACTTAATTTCCTTAAAACTGAATTGGGCTACAATAGCTCAAAAACTTCCAGAACAGAGTTCAATACTTATTTCTATTGGTAGTTTGAGGCTTCCCTATGTTATCAGGAGTCTAAAATTGCCTCACTGAAAAATAAGATTTTAAGATTAATGGGGCAAACAAATTATTAAAGAAAGTTAAAATGGCTCCCAAAGCCTTAGGCTCTTCTTCTTGGCTTTTTTGTCTCAGATTCTCCTTTGGCACCATCTTGTCTCTCTCTTTGGCCCCTCATGTCCAGACTCCACCTCCACCACCATCATACTTACTCCCTTCTACACTTCCTATGCCTCTTCTATACCCTCAATTCTCCCATATTAACTTTCTCATCAAACTTTCCCTTTTCTCTAAAACCCTCCCCACTCTTTTCCTCTGAACTTGTCAGAAGCTTTCCCTTCAAAATTGAGCCTTCTGAGGGTCCAGAGGCTAAACTTTTAATTCCTTGGACCAAAGGTGAACAGTGAGCCATTGTTAAAGATTTTTTCAAAGTAACTAAAGTTTCTCACAAATTTGCTGAGGAATCAAACTTATCAACCTGGTTTCTCTGACTTATATCAGCTAGTTCATATGCTTGTCAGGGAATGCCAGGCCCAGCATTGGGTGAAAAACACAAATTGGGAAAATACTGAAAGGTCTCTAGCATTGTAAAGGGGAGACCAACCTGCTAATTTATCATATGATCAGGCTTGGGCAATAGCCAAATGACTTCGTCAAGCATAAATTGATATTTTTAGATTATTCACATTTAATGTAATTATTGATATTTTAGGGCCTCAGTATGCAATTTTATTTTTATATTTTGTTGTTGTTTGTTGTCTCTTTCATTTCTGTTTTCTTTTTCCTGATTTCTTGTGTGCTACCTAAACATTTTAAAGTATTCCACTTGGACTTATCTATAGTATTTTTCAGTTTATATTTTTCGTATTTTTTTTAGTGATATGTACATTATGTGTACATGACTTAACACAGTCTACTGGTGTCATCATTCTACCAATTCAAGTGAAATATAGAAACCTTACCACCCTTTATGTCTTTTTACCCTCCTTCTGATTATAATGTAATTGTCTTAAATATTTCCTCTACATTTAAAACCACATCAGACAGTGTTATAATTTTTGCTTCAACTGTCAAATATCATTTAGAAATTTAAGAGGAGAAATAAGTCAGTTGTATTTACCTACACTTTTGCTTAAGTGTATTTCTTCCTTCCCGATGTTCCAAGGTTTCTTCAGTTGTTTCTTTTCTTTTCTTTTTTTTCCTAAAGAACTTCTTTTAGCCACTCTTGGGGGTAGGTCTGTTGGCAACAAATTCTCTTAGTTTTCCTTCATCTGAGAATGACTTGATTTCCCCTTCATCCCTGAAGGATATTTTCACTGGATACAGTATAAGATTCTGGGTTGATAGTTCTTTTCACACTTGAAAAATGTTGTGCTACTTCTTTTTGGTCTCCATGGTTTCTGATGAGAAATCTGCTGTCATTCTAATTGTTTTCCCCATATCGATAGGTGTCGTTTCTCTAGAACTGTTTTCAAGATTTTTTTCTATGTCTTTAGCTCTCAGAAGTTTGACTATGATGTGTCCTGTGGATTTCTTTCAGTTTATTTTGTTTAAGATTCTCTCATCTTGAATCTGTAGGTTTGTATCTTTTTCCAAATTTGAGAGGTTTTCAACTATTGAGCACTTTTTCAGTCCACCCTTTTTCTCCTCTCCTTTGAGACTCCAGTGACAAGAATGTGAGACTTTTTGTTGTATTACTATAAGTCCCTGAGGCTTTGTTTGTTTGTTTGTTTCAGTCTATTTTCTGTCTTTCTCAGTTTGGATGATTTTTATTGCTCTATCTTGCAGTTCATTGATTCTTTCCTCTGTTCTCTCCATTCTGCTGTTGAACCCATCCATTGAATTTGGTATTTCAGTTAATATATTTTTCATTTCTAAAGTCTCCATTGGTTCTTTATATCTTATATTTCCTTTTTAGATTTTACATTGGTTTCAAACATGTTCATAGTTGCTTGTTGAAACATTTTTATGATGGCTGCTTTAATATCTCTGTCAGATAATTCTAACATCTCTGTCATCTTGGAGTTGGCATTTACTGACTGTTTTTTTTCATTCAGTTTAGGGTTTTCCTGGTTCTTTAAGATAAGTGATTTTTTATTGAAATGTGGACATTTTGGGTAATATGTTTTGAGACTCTAGATCTTACTTAAAACTTCCACTTTGGCTGGCTTTTTTTTTTCAACATGCTCCAGAGGGGAGTTTGGGGGCCCTGGTTTATTACTGCCAGGTGGGGTTGAAGTCCAGGTGTCCCACTCGGCCTCTACAAATTCCTTTCTGGTTAGGAGGGGTTGGAATGCCTAGTTACTGGTCCCCTTGTGACCTCCACTGACACCACAGGGGTTGAGGGTGGCCTCTTTACTGCTGAGCAGTAGTAAAAACCCTGACTCTCCGCTAGGCCTCCTCTAATACCACTCTAGCGGGGAGGGGTTAGGGTGACTCATTACTGCTGGGCGGGAGTGGGAGTCAAGGCTGTACTGGGCCTTTGCTAGCATGGATGGGAGTGGGACAACTGTTTTTTTTTTTTTTTTTTTTGGCAGTGTTTGACTGGATTAGAGAAGTTATTGTATAGAAATTTGTCTTTCTAGGCTTCCCCTTTCCTAGTCTTTTGGCTAGAAAGAACAGGCTTGGGCTTCCCTGGTGGCGCAGTGGTTGAGAATCTGCCTGCCAATGCAGGGGACACGGGTTCGAGTCCTGGTCTGGGAAGATCCCACATGCCGCGGAGCAACTAGGCCTGTGAGCCACAATTACTGAGCCTGCGCATCTGGAGCCTGTGCTCTGCAACAGGAGAGGCCGCGATAGTGAGAGGCCCGCGCACCGCGATGAAGAGTGGCCCCCACTTGCCACAACTAGAGAAAGCCCTCGCACAGAAACGAAGACCCAACACAGTCGTAAATAAATACACAAATAAATAAAAATTTAAAAAAAAAAAAGAAAGAACAGGCTTTTGTTGGGGATTTTTTTGTCTGTGCCTATTGATATTTTCAGGTTGCCAACTTCTTCAGCTCCAAATCTGGGATATATGAGGCCAAAAGAAAACCCACCATCCAGAAACTTCACCATCCTATCTTCCTCAGGTCCCAAGGTCCCTAGCTAGTTGCTTCTCTTTACCTTTCAGATTCACATGATGTTTGTTTTATGTATAATATCCAGGGTTTTTAGTTGTATTTAGGGGGAGGCATAGGGCAAAGTGTGTCTATTCCATCTTCCCAGAAGTGGAAATCCTCTCTACTTCTTTTTCTTTACTACTTTTTAGCAATATTGAGAATGTAGTACATGTATTTGGGAAAGTTTTAAACAGTACAAAAGAGATACGTGAAAAGTTCCCTTTCAAGTCCTGTGTTCTGGAGTGGCCACATGGTTCTTCTACCAGTGGCAGTCACTGTTACCAGTGCTTGTGTGTCCTTTTCAAGAGAGTCTTTGTGTGTTTGTGTGTGTGTGTGTGTGTGTGTGTGTGTGTCTTTCTATACTTGGTAGTGGCACCAACTTAAACTCCATTAACCATGGATGAGAGCAGTTATACACACTCTGGTTCAGCAGCACTGTGTATATTTAAGCATATTTGCCAACCTAATATATGAACAACTGGATTGCATTATAGTTTTAATGTGCATTTCCTGCCATGTGTGAGGATGAGCATCATTTCTGATGTATAAAATACATTTGTGTTTCCTGCTTTGTGGTCTGACAATTTAATTTCTTCCTTATTGTACATTTCTCTATTGGGTTGTTGGCATTTCTTACAGACCTGCACAGGTTTGCACATGCACATTATTTATGTAGCAAGGAAATGTGCCCTATGCCTGTCATATATGTTGCCAATATTTTGTTCCTATTTTTTCCATTTTCTTTTGACTTTATTGTATTTTATGGTATAAGATATTTAAAAAATTTTGAACTCAGATGTAGCCTTTTTAAAAATGACATTTGAATTTGGGTCATGTTTTGAAAGTTCTTCCTAGTTCAAGATTATTACAAATATTCTCCCACATTTTTCTTCTAGATCTTTTCATAGTTGCATCTTTTGTTTAGGTCCTTGATACATGTGATCCAAAATTTTTTTAGATCATTCCTGAATTGTCTCAACACAATTACTTGAAAGGTCTATCTTGTCCCCAGTGGTTTGAAATGCCACCTTGATTTATCGTGGGTCTTCTCTGTGTAGGTGCTTATCTGCTTTGTCAGCAAATTACCAATGGCAGCTGGTGGCCTGGGGAGGCTGTGCTGAGGTGATCTCGGAGCCATCTGCAAGGAAAGAAGCACTTTTGGAGAGGGATAAGGAGCAAGGGTGGCTGATTCTCCCCACATTGGACTGCTCTGTTTTGGTCTCATGAAAATGGGCTGAGCCTGTTTCAGGGACGTTTTCCAGCCATCTTGCCCCCTGATGGTAAGAGGCCCCTCTGTCTGCTCCTCTTGTAAATCACAGGTCCTGCTCTTCTCTTAAATATCTCCTACATCCACCCCTCATCCCTATTCCCCTCTTCTGTCCTTGACACCTCTTCACTTCAGGCCTTTACTATTATGGCCTAGTTTTTGAGTACCCTCCTAAACGTTTGTTTTAGTTATCTCTTGCTACCAAGCAAATCAACACAAATTTAGTTGCTTGAAACAACACACATTTATTATCTCATAGACTTATTATTGCTGTGGACCACGAGTCCTGGCACATCTTAGCTAAGTCCTGGCCTTCAGGGCTCTCATGAAGCTGCAATCAAGGTGTCATCCAGGGCTGGGGTCTCATCAGGAGGCTCAGTTGGGGAAGGATCCATTTCCTTTTTCATGTGGTTGTTGTGGCTGTGGGATTCATGGAAGCTTGCTTCATCAAAGCCAGAAAGGGAGAAAGAGTGTCTCTAGTGCCCGGTTACTATCAAAATGGAGCAAAATAATGTAATGTGATTGCAGGAATGACATCCCATCATCTTTGCCATATTGTACTGGTTAGAAGTCACACCACATTCAAAGGTATGATCACCCGGAGGCAGGTCTTGTGGGATGCCCTTGGAATCTGTCCTCCACATGGGTTTCTACTCTAGTCCACACTTCACTGTGGAGCCAGATTAATTTTCTTAAAGCACATCCCTGACCTTACTAGTCTTCTACTCAAAAGTCTGCATTAGTTAAAATTCATACAAAATGTTCTTATATTAGCATTTAAGGCTTTCTCCAGGAGCTGTCTGGCAGTTATCTGTCAAAATTGCCAGTGCACAAAGCCTTTGACCCAGACTATATCCCAGATCTCTACTCCCACACAAGTGAAATAATGAATGCACAAATGTAAGCACTGCAGAATTGTTTGAAATAACAAAAGATTGGAAACAACCCAAATGGGAGGGGCTGGTTGAATACATTACTGTACATCCAATCAGTGGAATACTACACAGCCACAAGATGGACGAGGCAGCTCTTTATAAATTCATGTAGAGTGATCTACACCAGTGATTCTCAGAGTGTGGTTCCTTGACCAGCAGTATCACCTGAGAACTTGTTGGAAAGAAACAAAGAAGAACTACAAAAACAACCCCCAAATAATTTACAAAATGTCAATAAGCACATACATGTCAACAGTTACTTTAAATGTAAATGGAGTAAATGCCCCAATCAAAACACAAAGTGACTGAATGGATACAAAAACAAGACCCCTACATATGCTGGGAAAGTGACTTTTCACTGTATATCCTTTTGTACCTTTTGAATTTGAACCACTTAATGTATTACTTATGTAAAATATTAAAATACAAAAGCCCCATCCGTCAGACCTCATTAGCTTTCTCTCTCACCTCTCACATGGCCTGTTCACACCACTCAGACTTGCCTCTTCACTATCCCTTGGGTTAGGGTCGCATTTCCTGGCCATGGCCCATCGCTTACGTACGTGCCCCCAACTGGAATTCCCTTTACTCTTCTCTGTATAATTAAAGCCAACTCAAAGGTCAGGCCCAGATGCCGCCTCCTTTGGGGATTTGCCTGACCCCCGCCCTGCAGGCAGGATTAACTGGCACTTCTCCTCAGCTTCCCCAGCCTGTGCCTTTCTTCTGCCCATTGCCTGGCTGTCTTCTTTAATAGAATGGCGGCTCTCTGCAGGCAGGGACTCGGCCTCACACATCATTGTGACCTCAGCACCCAGCATAGCCTGCAAGTTGACACCTAAGAATCTTTTAGTGAATAACTGAGTGAGCAAGTGAATGATGGACACAGAGATGGGGACATAGGGACACAGGGTGAGCTGGAGAGTGAACAGACCTAAGAGTGGGAATTGTCAGAGAGGAGAAGAATGAATCTGGGCAGGAAAGATGGGGAGAGGTTGCGGGGAGAATCTGCTGGTGGCTGGGCTTTCTACCGGCTTAGGTTGGGGGATGAGCCATCATCAGTGCCCTGGGGGGTGGGGTGGGGAGGACACCTTGACCTGGGGGCCCATGAGATTCATTTCGTTTTATTGGAGGGGGGAGTTCTTTTAAAAATGCAGATGAGCTTTGGAGGGGCAGTGATTGAGGGGTAGAATGTGTGCCTTAAAACGACCTCACACAGACTGGCAGAAGGGCAGGCTGCCCTCCCAAGGGGGTTATTTTGATTACAGCCAAGTCGAGGTGAAGTTATTTTTTAATATTAAAAAGAATATGCCCCCCCATGGCCACTCTGTCCCTAACCTCCCTCCATCTCGGGAAAGCATCTGACATTTCCTGCACATTTTAACTTTCTAACCAAATAATGAAATAATCATATTGGCTCCTCAGTCACAGGATTCATTTTCTCTCATTCCTGGGCTTCAAAATTCATCTCATATTTTAATCTGTTTTGAGCTCTTTTCAATTGCCTTGGAGATAGAGCCAAAGGTTCCTTGAACTCCTATTGCCTGCCGTTGTTTGGTTTTGCTTCCTGTGGGGTATTCTCTTTAATAACACGGTCTGTCCTGCAGCAGCGGCAGGAATTCTAGGGCGGTTGGGGCTGGGCCTCACACTTCGTGGCTTCCTGACAGTAAATTAATGCCCACATTCCGACTCTGGGCATTCTCATTTTCTGCCTTCCTCTTGAATGGTACCCTCCCTTCTCAATTGTATTAATGTTTAAAAGCCCAGCCTCCCATAGAAATTCTCTCCCAACTACTCTAGGCCGCATGATCCTTCCCTCCTCTGAGCATCAAGTAAACACACAAAACACAACGGCAATAACAACCAGCATTTCGGAGCCTAAATATCTTTCAGGCACATTCTGAGCACTGTTATGGGTTAATTCATTTGATTCCACACTCTCCTCTAAGGTAGTATTAGTTTTAGTGTCCCCATTATTTTGATGAGTAGACTGAGGTAAAGAGAGAGTCCATAACTTGTCCAGGCGCTGCAACACACCTAAGGTCAGTTTCATGCAGTTGAACTCTTGGTTTTCCTGTTTCATGTGTGCACGTCATAGCTTCCCAACCAGACAGCAGGCCCTCAGGGTGGGCGCTGCACCCTTCTAGGTGCTGTGCGAGGTGGTGTCTTTGTAAATACTTGTTGGTTGTTTGAGCTCCTTGTCTCATGAAAGACCAGAGAGGGCGCTGGTTTGGAGCAGGAGGCAGGGCGCCGTCTGTACATTTCTTAGAGCCATTTGGGGTGGTAGGTGGAGTTGCTTGAGAACTTACCCACGCTTCTTGTTTGGGGTAGGGAGTGGCAAAAGGACATGGTGTGGTGCAGGTGGCAAGGCTTCTCCTTGGGGGCATGAAACCATGTGTGCTGTAGCATTGTTGGAGAGAGTTGGGTGCCCATCAAGGAGCACGCTGTGACTCTGGGGAGAGACGAGCTCACTGCCAAGGGTCCCCCTTATGAAAATGAGAAGGGCCCCTATGTGGGAAGTCCTTGGCAGTGGGGAGGGACCAGAGTCAGCTCTCTGTCCCAGGGGTTCCTCTCTGGCACTGGGGTCTGGTCCTTCAGTTGGGTTGTCTTTGTTCCGTAAAGATGACAACCCAGGCAGGCATTTCACCTCTTCAAGTCTCAATTATCTCATCTGTAAAAGGGGGAGAAATACCCAAACCTGCCTTCCTTGTGGCAGAGCATTGGGAAGGGCAACTGAGAGTGTACGCATCAGGAACAAAAGCTTCGTGGCAGGTAGGACTGGAATTACATCATTGGAGACAATTTCTCTCTGGGTCTCTCTTCCTGACATACTGTCTGATGGACCTGTATGTTTGTCCAGACTTGTTAAATCTGTGTAGCTTCGGCTTCTCCCTTTCTGTCCGTGGCACCTCGCATGAGCCCTTCTGGGGCTGTCTTTTCCTCCACATCAGGGTTCTGAGAACTGTCTGTGCAGTTGAATCCCCTGGATGCTCCTGATGCCCGAGCCTTACCCCCAGAGGTTCTGACCCCCTGGTCTTGGGTGCATCCTGGGCTTGGTATTTCTTAAAGGCTTCCCAAAGATTCCAGTGTGCCCCTGCATTGAGACCTACGCTCCACAGCATGCGGAGGCACAGGGCATGAATGGAGAGGAGAGAGGAGAGAGGGTCTATCAGAATCTCAATGTTCCTAGTAAAAATTTTTGAAAATCATGTTTGTTAGATGCTATGTTTTAGGCCTGATACTGAATGTATTTTGCAAGGTCAAATAAAATTGAGTACATTAAATTTTTATATTTAGCAAAAGACTGTACAGGTGAGTTAGCATGAATCCCCTCTGGGATCTGAGGGTTGAGACCCTGGAGGAGCTGGGAAGCAGGGAGCAGCAGCAGACCTGGATCTGGGAAGCCTGGTTACCAAGGCTGACTCCATCACTCACTTGCGAATATTCACACCTATCTCACAGAATCATTGTGAGGGGCAACGAGATCACTCATGAAACCTTTTTGAGAAACCAGTATTTCTGTAGAAATAAAAATATTGCATAAAAGCAATTGTGTTTTGTATTCTGTCGACTGTGACTCTCTGGACATCATTCTTTAGGAGTTCTGCCTGACACGGGGAGACCAGATGTCCCAAATTCCCGGTCTCCCGCGCAGGTTTACCCCACCATGTGCATTCCAGACCTCATCCACTCCTGGCACCGCTGACCAGCCCTTCCCCTCCCCAGCTGCCGTCTTCAAATTCCATCGCCCTCCACTGGCTTCTTCCCCTCCGGACAGAAACATATCCCTCTCTCCCACAGTAAAAAGAAAATACACCTGTGACCCTTGGGCCCCCTCTTCCTTCCACCTTTGCCTTACAACTAGGTTTCTGGGACATGTAACTCATGTGGAGACTCCCCTTTCATCACTCCCTTCTCCCTCTGTTCTGGCAGAGGCCACCCATTTCCCATGGCCGCCAGCTACTCCATCCTTTTCTACCTGAGGTCTCTGCCGTAGGTGCCCTGTGGACCACTCCCTTCATGACACACTCCCCTTCCTCTGGCTCCCTCACCTCCTCCCTTCCCCTCTCACCCTCACCCTCAACTTTGCCTGATCACCTAACCTTAGGGATTCCATTTCCTAAATATTTCTCATACCTGTAGACTCCCTTCAGTGCCCACCACCCCTACCTTGGTTCAGCCCCTCTCTCACCTGGACTACCTCTCACCTGGCCTATTGGTCCAGCCTCTTAAGGTGTCCTGACCTCCCTCCCTGGCTGCCTCTGCCCTCCAGGGTCAAGTTTAATACAAAGCCCTTTGTGATGTGGACCTTGCCTACATCTCCAGATGCATCTCTTCCAACTCTTCCTTTCACATTTGCATTCATTCCCCAAATCTGTCCTGGTGCGTCATGGCTCTGGGGTTTTACATGTCTTGTAACATCCCCGTAAAACCTTCCCTGCCCACCACTGCCCGAACCTCATGCTGGAAAAATGTTCATCTTATAAATCCCAGCTCAACTGTCAGATCCCTCAAGGAGCCTCCCCTGGTTCCTCTGTTCCATCCCCCAGTGGGCTTAGTCTCACCTTGCCTTGCTCTGGGCCCTCCGCTGCTCAGTCATGCTGCTTTCAGAGCTCTCCTCACGCTGCATTATGCATGTAGCAAGTGCTTCCCCAGACCTGGAAGCTCCTTGAGAGAAGGGTTCATGGCTGGCGCGCTCTCTTTCAAGTTCTTGCTCTCAGGTATGCAGAGCCCGGTGCAGAGTTAGTGCTCAACAAATGTTTGTAGGATTGAATTGAGTTGATTGATCTGCAAAGAACAACTCGGAGTATCTTGACAGGTCATAATGACTTCTGAACACTCAAGAAATGCCATTGTCCCTGTATTCCAATGCTTGGAAAAGTAGTTATCCTCATATGGGATCGATTGCTGATTCACAGTTAGCAAGGATCTTGGCTTTTCGACCCTCCTCCATGTTCTGATCTCTTCAGACAGCAGGGAGCTTCCTCCATGAAGGCCCCATTCACAAACAGTTCTAGGTACACGCACATCGTAGGATGCTGTGACTGGGCCTGTGGAAGCAGCCAGAGCACTCGAGCTCTGAGCCAGGGAGAAACGTCAGTGTCCTGTATGTTTTTCTGGATTCTTTTTCCTGCAACTACATCCCCCTGATGATAAGCCCCTCCAGAAGGGCAGTGGTCACTCCCACCGCCCTACTCCCACCATCCACCTCAACACAGATGTTTTCTTGCTCCTGTTTTGTACCACCCATGGCTTCCTTTCCAAGGTCTCTCCCACCCTTCCCTCTTGGGGAAAAAGGGAAAGGATGGTTTGTTAAAGTCACAAAGCATCTTTGCAGAACTGATGTCACCAGCTTTTGATGGGTTTCAAGGGGCTGTACTTGCAGGGCAGGCCTTCTCTGGCCTCCTTTTATATCTTTGAACTCTTGTTAAACTCATTCTTGAAATTTTCCTTTGTACATTCTGCCTGGGTCACTCTCACAGTGGTATCTAGTGTCCCATCATGTTGCCATCACTATAAAACCTTTAACTGCCTGTTATACCTAAAAATGTGTTATGTTATATAGTGGAATGTTGTTATATATATTATAAGATTGTAATATTATATGTTGTAATAATGTCTGTCCCCTGTCATTTTCTTTGAAATTCACGTTTTGATCGTCTTCATAGTTTCCTCTTTCTAAACCTGCTCTGAAAGCTTTCCTTTATCCTGGAGTGAAAATGACAGATACCAGGAGAAAGCTTGGCTTCTCACAGTGGAGGGAAAGGGAGGAAGCTCGGGTGCAGGAATATCAGGCATCAGCCCTGGGGAGCTGTGGGTGTGCGTCTGCGGGTGGGGTGGTCATCAGCTTTCTGTCTTCTGGCCCTGAGCAGCATTGTCCTTCCTGTACCCTTAGTTGTGGGGCAGGGTCACGAGACGAGGTCTGGCCAGTAGGGTGTGGATGGCGTGTGATGGGTTTCGCCTACAGGTTGGAGCATTTAGTTACCTGCGCAAGGCCCTCCAGAGCTGGCAGGACAGTCGGCCACTTTCGAGACCATGGCTCCTGCAGCAGTCTGGAACCCCGAGTGACTGCGACAAGCCCAGTCTGCGGTGGCTGGTTGTTACCGCAGCATGACCTGGCCTGGCCAGACTGGCCGGGAAATTGGTTCTATGCCTAGAACAGTTGTGCTTTGTGACAACAATGTAAACTGTGTGCCGTTTGCTTGGGGCACATATGAAAGTGAAAAGAGCGGAGTGTAGATGCTCATGAACCACGAGCCTGAGATACACTTCTGCTGTCTCAGGCCACAGAGAGGTCGGGGTTGTCTGTACTGCTGGAGTCTCTGACTGATGCGGGCAGGTGGGGAGGGCCAGAGCAGGATTGGGTGGGGCAACATGTGAGTACCAGTGAGACCTGCCTGGAGCCCCGCCAGCTGTGATCTTGGCAGGCAGTCACCTCTGTGCCGTGGGGGAAGGCCAGTCCTGTGTCCCGCAGCCCCGGGGGCACCCATGGGGATTCCCTGGACCCTGTGACCCAGAGACCGAGCAGGCTTGTTTTCTCCTTGGAGCTCTTCTTTGTCTCTGTTTCGTTGTCACCCTTTCTCTGTGACAGCGTCAGGGCTCTGGAGAGGCAGAGGTGAGAATGTGTGAGCTCTGTGTCCCGTTTCCCAGCTGTGGGGCGTTGGCTCTGAGCAGAATCCACAAGACAGTGAAGTTTGTCCCTCTGACCCCACTGCCCCAGCCTCTACCCCTCGTCGCCCCGACCTCCTCTCCGGGCAGCTCTCTACCTGTTCTGCAGGTGGCTGTTTGCTTCCCCCCAGAATGTGTACGTTCTCTAGCCCTCCTGGGACAGGTCTGCCAGTGTGTTTCAAGGTGGCATTCTGGTGATCTGGTAGATTAATCTCAGCGCATCTGCTAAGGAGGAATGCAGGCTGCCTGGGGTGTCGTTCACTCCTCAAATGGTTACTGAAGCTCCCCCGTGCCCAGCTCTGAGCACAGTCCTAAAGGGTGGGGGGCGGGGAAAGGGCGGAGAGGGGGGACTCATGACTGTGGCTGGGCCCTGCCTCTAGACCCTTGCAGTTCAACGGGGGAGGGCAGGGCTAAGCCGGTGGAGGGTTTAGAAGTGTGGTGCAGGGTAATGTGTGTTAGGAGCTCCGGGTGGGATCCAGGCCATGAGTAGGGGACAAGGGGATGGCGCGAGTGCTCTGTGGTCTGGGATAGTCAGGGAATGCCAAGTCACTGTCCTGGGGCCTCAGTTTCCCCATCTGTCAAGTAAGGAAGGTGGGTGTGTGCATTGCTGTTTAGATTGCCTGATGATAAGAATTTCCAGGGAAGCCTGTTCAGCTCCAGGACTCCCAGGCCCCTCCTAGAGATTCAGAGTCTGTGGGTCTGGAGTCGGGCTGGGAACGTGGCTCTTTATTTCTTGTCTGACCTCCCCTGCCACCCCCAGTTCCGCCCCGGGAGCTGGGATGCTGGGGGCTTAGGGGGCAGGCTGTGAAGGGTACGGGGGACTTTGAGGGGGCCTTCGAGATGCCTAGCTCCACGTTGGAAAGGCACTTACCACAGCTGGGGCAGGTCACTCGGTAGGGAGATGAGGACACGGTTGAACTCTAGCTGGTTGCTGAGTGATTAGTGGAACCCAGGAGGGTTTGTTGACCAGGATGCCCTTTGGAGGAGAGCTGGAGGCAGCCCGAGTGCTCGGCGCTGTTTGCGTTCGGCCTCGACCTGATAATGCTTCAGGCTGCTGGGAAGGCTTTCTGAGCGAATTGACTCTGTGATTCTTTAGGCCAAACGTGGGAGGTAGGTCCCCATAGGAGACCAATGAAATGGGCGGCCCAGATTGGGCCAGCTCCTGTCCTAGGTGGAAAATGCTGCTAATAATTCAGCAAACCCAGCAGGGTGCACTGAGGACCCTGTACCTCGGTGGTTCTCAAACTTCCTGTGCCTCAGAATTGCCTGGCGGGCTTGCTAAATAGGGTGCTGAGCCCCACCCCCAGAGTGTCTGATTGCGGGGAGGGGCGGGCAGAAAATTTGCATTTCTAGCATGTTGCCAGGTGCTGGCTGTTGCTCCTGGGACCACGCTTTGAAAGCCACTGCCAAATTCTCAACCCACTAGCGTAGGGGTGTGGGTGATATCTACAGACTCAGGACCCAGTCACTCCCCCCAGGCCACTTATACTCCAACTGGGGACCTATTTGCACCCACCCATATCAAGGGAATACGAGGTAGTGAGTGTCAAGAGTACTGGAGTGATCCCAAGATGATGGGCACCGGGGAGGCTGCAGAGGGGTGTGCAGTCAGGGGAGAGGCCTCCTGTGGCTGAGAGGCCCTGAGGGTGGACAGACCTGGAACACTGTGCTGTGCACCACACACCTATGACTTAGGAAGGGAGTGGCGCCCCCTGGAGTTGTGCAGTGCGGTTGCTCTAGCAAATGAGAGGGTCCTTGCAGCTGGGCCAGTGTGTAGGGGCACAGACTGGGAAGCCCAGAGTAGGCCCGGGGCCCAGTATAGAAGCCAGGGGCTGAGTGGATTCCTACCAGGGGCAGGAAGAAGAGAAGGCTTTATAGGAGCCGGCCCGTGGAAGGTCTGAAATGCTCGGGTGAGGAGTTCAGACTTTATTCCATGGTGAACTGGGAACAGATCAACAGTAGTTTGGCTCCCCAAAGCAGACATCTGGAAATTGACTCTTAAATTTTGAAAAACAGATTTTCAGTAGTAGCTCATGGCCGATCCGTGTGACATGATTTCAAGGCTGAATCTCAGAGCCTTCTCTGTCATCTCCTCCCCCCACCACTAACCCCGCACACTGTTTCTTCCTCACAGTCCTTGAAATTTCACCGTTAGAGATTATATCCCTTTGTTCAAAATATTACCCTCTCCAAGAGGCTCGTCTCATGAACCAGGAATGCCCAAGAAGGAAAGTAACTAACATTAGCATGCTAAGCTAGGTCACCTTAGAGGAAGTTGACATGGCAGTCTTCTTCTCCAAGAGCCAATGGCAGGGGACATAGGACAGGTAAGCTTTGACAAATGTGGAAGCAGAGGTAGGGTACAAAGGCCAGGTGCAGTCAGAGAGGAGGCATGAGGCACAGGGGGTTTAGGGAAAGTGTTCCGAGGCTTTCCCTAGAGAATGTCAATAGGAATGATCTCTGGGTGCTGTGAGGTGGGGGCCCTGGAAGCTGATAGCATCGGAAGTTATCCGTGTGCTTGGTAGACTCACAGTAGCTCAGTCCAATTTCTTTGGTCCCCCATCTCCACTCCTTTATGTGGAACACTGAGGGGAGTGTACAGCTATCAGTACATTTCAGACCCAACCCTGACACAGCAGCCTCCTCCTCTCCTGTTTAACTAGCCAGAATGGCTGACATTGGTTCTAGATTTGCAGTCAGGAAGCAGGAAATAGCCGTGTTTCTCAAGTCATGTTCCCAAGTCCATTAGATACCTATGCTCTGAAATCCGGGTGTGAAGAGAAACTTTACTAATTGTATTTGGGGATGACGAGCTGATGAGGAGGTCTCAGGTGAGTCCTTTTGCCAGGTGATTAATTACCTCTTTATTTTCCTGTTCTAAAGTCAAGCTTTTCCATATAAGATGGTCTGTAACTGGGAACAGGGTATACCGTGCATATAAAGCTCCAACAAGAACCTGTCATGAGCAAAGTCAGTAATTGTGTTCATGTTGAGATTGATTATGGCAGCCTAACACGACTGTAGAAAGTTAACATTTTTGCCCACAGGTGTGAATTACACAGGTGTATTCCTAGGCAATCCCACCCTCAGACACTGCTTTTATAGAATGCCTATATCTGAGAAACTGAGTCTGATTTCTGTTACCAATATTGAGTTGTTCCACACAATTCTCTGAAGGAAGGAAATTGGAAGGCCCAGGAGGTGGCTTGGAGTGCAGATGAAGCCTTTTTTGGGGGGAGGGAGGGGAACACAAGAGGCCAGCACTGTGCCTTCATCTCTATCTCTCCCACCCATGCTGTGATGGAAAATGTGGGGATGGCCTTTGGGCCCGACCACTTCCAGGCTGCGTGATGACTGTGGGCAGGTCATGCAACCATTCTGCTCCTCGTTGATACTAATGTTGACCTGAAGTCATCATGAGATAACTGAGAAGATGTACACGGCGTGCCCAGGACCTGGTAGGTGCCCTCTCTGTGCAGCCAGCTCTGTCCTGCTCCCTGTGTTGTCATAAAGGCCCATGGCCCAGCCCTTCGAGAAAGGCCCTGAGTGCATTTCCTGGAAGTGCCTAGATTAGAGTCGTTAAGTGATTTTAACATCAAAGATACACGGAATTGGAGGAAATTGGGGGACAGGGACTCTTCTACAGCCCCGCAGAGGGTCAGAGGCTGAGCCCAGCCTGCAGCCTGCCTACCTCCCCAACACTGCTGGTTACAACGAGCCTGGGGAAGCACATTTATCAGTCAACACAGCTGGGGAAAGCGACAGGATTAAAGAAGGAGGAGGGTTTCTGCACAGCTAGAAGCTGTGGTTTTAGGCAATGCTGGGTGCATCTGTGATAAACAGAACACTATTTGGAGTTAGAACACCTGGACACCACTGTCAGCTCAGCCCCTTGTAGTCTGTGTGGTTGTGGGCTTGAGCTCTCTGCACCTCAGTTTTCACATCTGTATACTGGGTATGACTATCCTATCCCAAGGTTGCTTTGAGGATCAGGAGGCACTGGATAGGAAGCTCCGTGTAGACTGCAAGACACAGCAAAAGCAAAGGATTATTGTTATATCAGTTGCTATTTCTGTATTGCTTTTAGTCTTCCAGAGAACTTTCTCATCTTTTCTTACTTAATGTACAACAGCTGTGCGAGGTAGGCAGGGCCGATGGTAGGACTCTCACATACAGATGTCTAAGGCTGGTTGATGGCTTGTCCGAGGCCATCCCTGAGAGCTGGGGGTGAGGAAGGCCTGGACCCCAGTCCTCCCAACACAGAGATCATAGCTTTTTAGCTCACCTTCGATCTTTTTTTTTTTTTTAACAATTCTTTTTAAAAATTTATTTATTTATTTATTGTGGCTGCGCTGGGTCTTAGTTGCAGCGCATGGGATCTTCGTTGCGGCATGTGGGATCTTTAGTTACAGCATGCGGACTTCTTAGTTGTGGCATGCATGTGGGATCTAGTTCCCCGACCAGGGATCGAACCCAGGCCCCCTACATTGGGTGCGTGGAGTCTTACCCACTGGACCACGAGGGATGACCCTCACCTTTGATCTTTTTTTTTTTTTAACATCTTTATTAGAGTATAATTGCTTTACAATGGTGTGTTAGTTTCTGCTTTATAACAAAGTGAATCAGTTATACATATACATACGTTCCCATATCTCTTCCCTCTTGTGTCTCCCTCCATCCCACCCTCCCTATCCCACCCCTCTAGGTGGTCACAAAGCACCGAGCTGCTCTCCCTGTGCTATGTGGCTGCTTCCCACTAGCTATCTATTTTACGTTTGGTTGTGTATATATGTCCATGCCACTCTCTCACTTTGTCACAGCTTACCTTTCCCCCTCCCCATATCCTCAAGTCCAATCTCTAGTAGTCCTGTGTCTTTATTCCCATCTTGCCCCTAGGTTCTTCATGACCATTTTTTTTTTCTTAGATTCCATATATATGTGTTAGCATGTGGTATTTGTTTTTCTCTTTCTGACTTACTTCACTCTGTATGACAGACTCTAGGTCCATCCACTTCACTACAAATAACTCAACTTCATTTCTTTTTATGGCTGAGTAATATTCCGTTGTATATATGTGCCACATCTTTTGTATCCATTCATCTGTCGATGGACACTTAGCTTGCTTCCATGTCCTGGCTATTGTAAATAGAGCTGCAGTGAACATTTTGGTACATGACTCTTTTTGAATTATGGTTTTCTCAGGGTATATGCCCAGTAGTGGGATTGCTGGGTCGTATGGTTCTATTTTCGGTTTTTTAAGGAACCTCCATACTGTTCTCCATAGTGCCTGTATCAATTTACATTCCCACCAACAGTGCAAGAGGGTTCCCTTTTCTACACACCCTCTCCAGCATTTACTGTTTGTAGATTTTTTAATGATGGCCATTCTGACCGGTGTGAGATGATATCTCATTGTAGTTTTGATTTGCATTTCTCTAATGATTAATGATGTTGAGCATTCTTTCATGTGTTTGTTGCCAATCTGTATATCTTCTTTGGAGAAATGTCTATTTAGCTCTTCTGCCCATTTTTGTATTGGGTTGTTTGTTTTTTTGATATTGAGCTGCATGAGCTGCTTGTAAGTTTTGGAGATTAATCCTTTGTCAGTTGCTTCATTTGCAAATATTTTCTCCCATTCTGAGGGTTGTCTTTTTGTCTTGTTTATGGTTTCCTTTGCTGTGCAAAAGCTTTTAAGTTTCATTAGGTACCATTTGTTTATTTTTGGTTTTATTTCCATTTCTCTAGGAGGTGGGTCAAAAAGGCTCTTGCTGTGATTTATGTCATAGAGTGTTCTTCCTATGTTTTCCTCTAAGAGTTTGATAGTGTCTGGCCTTACATTTAGGTCTGTAATCCATTTTGAGTTTATTTTTGTGTATGGTGTTAGGGAGTGTTCTAATTTCTTTCTTTTACATGTAGCTGTCCAGTTTTCCCAGCACCACTTATTGAAGAGGCTGTCTTTTCTCCATTGTATATTCTTGCCTCCTTTATCAAAGATAAGGTGACCATATGTGTGTGGGTTTATTTCTGGGCTTTCTATCCTGTTCCATTGATCTATATTTCTGTTTTTGTGCCAGAACCATACTGTCTTGATTACGGTAGCTTTGTAGTATAGTCTGAAGTCAGGGAACCTGATTCCTCCAGCTCCGTTTTTCTTTCTCTAGATTGCTTTGGCTAGTCAGGGTCTTTTGTGTTTCCATAAAAATTGTGAAATTTTTTTGTTCTAGTTCTGTGAAAAATTCCAGTGGTAGTTTGATAGGGATTGCATTGAATCTGTAGATTGCTTTGGGTAGTAGAGTCATTTTCACAATGTTGATTCTTCCAATCCAAGAACATGGTATATCTCTCCATCTGTTTGTATCATCTTTAATTTCTTTCATCAGTGTCTTATAATTTTCTGCATACTGGTCTTTTGTCTCCTTAGGTAGGTTTATTCCTAGATATTTTATTCTTTTGGTTGCAATGGTAAATGGGAGTGTTTTCTTAATTTCTCTTTCAGATTTTTCATCATTAGTGTATAGGAATGCAAGAGATTTCTGTGCATTAATTTTGTGTCCTGCTACTTTACCAAATTCATTGATTAGCTCTAGTAGTTTTCTGGTAGCATCTTTAGGATTCTCTATGTATAGTATCATGTCATCTGCAAACAGTGACAGCTTTACTTCTTCTTTTCCGATTTGGATTCCTTTTATTTCTTTTTCTTCTCTGATTGCTGTGGCTAAAACTTCCAAAACTATGTTGAATAATAGTGGTGAGAGTGGGCAACCTTGTCTTCTTCCTGATCTTAGTGGAAATGGTTTCAGTTTTTCACCATTGAGGACGATGTTGGCTGTGGGTTTGTCATATATGGCCTTTATTATATTGAGGAAAGTTCCCCCTATGCCTCCTTTCTGGAGGGTTTTTATCATAAATGGGTGTTGAATTTTGTCAAAAGCTTTCTCTGCATCTATTGAGTTGATCATATGGTTTTTCTCCTTCAATTTGTTAATATGGTGTATCTCATTGATTGATTTGCATATATTGAAGAATCGTTGCATTCCTGGGATAAACCCCACTTGATCATGGTGTATGATCCTTTTAATGTGCTGTTGGATTCTGTTTGCTAGTATTTTGTTGAGGATTTTTGCATCTAGGTTCATAAGTGATATTGGCCTGTAGTTTTCTTTCTTTTTGACATCTTTGTTTGGTTTTGGTATCAGGGTGATGGTGGCCTCGTAGAATGAGTTGGGGAGTGTTCCTCCCTCTGCAATATTTTGGAAGAGTTTGAGAAGGATAGGTGTTAGCTCTTCTCTAAATGTTTGATAGAATTCGCCTGTGAAGCCATCTGGTCCTGGGCTTTGGTTTGTTGGAAAATTTTTAATCACAGTTTCAATTTCAGTGCTTGTGATTGGTCTGTTCATATTTTCTATTTCTTCCTGGTTCAGTCTCAAAGGTTGTGCATTTCTAAGAATTCACCTTTGATCTTGACATTACTTTGCTCACTTGCTTACACATCACTTCTCTCCTTAACTTTTGTCACTTTCTCTCTTCTCTGAAGTTCAGCTCTTAGCATTACACCCTCTGAGGCATGTTTTTACCTCCTGGCATGCTGTAAAGGCGCCTACCAAATCCTGGCCTGTGGCTTCGTAGCAGAGGGACCCTTAAGCTGAACCTAGCAGGCCAAGTAGAGGTCAAATAGAGGTGAGGGAAGGGGCTAGGCAGAGGGCAGGGCACCTCTAGCCCCTGACCTTCTGGCCTGCCAGGGCCCCTCAGGCTCACTGCAGGGGCTCAGTGCTCTGTTTTCTCCCTTCCAGCCTCCTCTGTGCTCTGCCAGACAGAGATCTGCCAGCAGGTAGGATCCTGGGTCCTGTGCCCTAGCCTGAGCTTGTCCTGCTACAGAGGTGGGGCCAGGCTGGGCTGGTGGGAGGAATAGGAACATTTGGGGCTCCTCAGGCCCAGCAATTACTGCTGTGAAATCTTGATTGCACCAATCAAAGTTTCCATTTAACCTTTCTTCTTTTAGATCAAAATTGACTTAGCACATAACGGGCCATTTGGTTTAAAGCAACATCTCCACCAGGAATGGATGAAGAGCAGGAAAATAACGCCTTTCAGGGTACAGCTGGGACTTTGGCAACCCCAGAACGCTTGTAATGTCCCCTTAGAGCGCATCCCTGCCGAGAGTCCCTCCTTAAGCCGTGGTAAGATGCTCCCCGCACTGGGGAAGCCCACTGGCTCCCAACCCGGCGGGATGTCCGTGCGGGAGGAGCAGTTTGGTTGGTGGAGATGCACAAAGCTACTCCTTTAAATCCAAGGAACTGTGTTCCTCCTGTGCTGGCTGCTGGCTTCATCCTCCTCTCCAGTCTCTGCCCCCGTCACCAGCAAGAGTCTAAGGGCTTGTGAGCAGTAGTGACCCCCAAGGGCTTCCTGAGTCCATACCTGGAGTGAGCACCGTGGGGGATGTGAAGGAAATGTGACCCATGGCTTCTGTGCCAAATGAGCTTACATCTCATGCCCGTATATGACTGGAGGTGGGCCATGTATATGTACATGTAAATTGGTTCAACTCTATGGAGGCAATATTAACAGGGAGAACTGGATCAGGAATGACAGGGATGGGAGGAAAACTCTTCATTCATATAGCCTTTTGTGTTATTTGAATTGTGAACAATATGAAGGTATTTCCATTTGTGGTGGGTGGAATAATGATCCCTGTAGATGTCCACGCCCCAATTCCCGGAACCTGTACATATGTCGCTTTACGTGGCACAAGGGTCTTTGCAGATGCGATTAAGACTATGACCTTGAAATGGAGAGAGGATGCTGGATTATTCAGGTGGGCCCAATCAAGTCACATGAATCCCTAAACCGCAAGGAACCTTGCCGGCCTGTGGTCAGAGAGGGAGATGTGACTACAGAAGAACAGTCAGAGAAATGCCACACTGCTGGCTTCGAAAATGGAGGGAGGGACCCACGAGCCAAGGAATGCGGGCAGCCTCACAGAGCTTGAAAAGGCAAGGGAATGGATTTTCCCTTATAGCCTCCAGGAAGGAACACAGCACAGCCAGCACCTTGGTTTTAGCCCCATGAGACCCATGTCAGGCTTCTGACCTTCAAACTGTAAGATTATACATTTGTGTTGTTTAAGTCACAGAGTTTGTGATCATTTGTTACAATGTTCATAGAAAATTAATCTACTGCTAAAACCAATTAATAAAATAGTTTTGGAAAGAAGCTCACAGTCTAATGGTTAGAGTGGACATTCACGGAGGAAACAGACACCGACTTTCAGTGGTGTGCTGGGTGGTGCAGACTAAATGTTGTGGAACCCAGCTCACTTCTTGGAGGACTGTGGGGCAGGCACTATGCTACGTGCAGGGACCACAAGATGAAAAAAACATGGTTGCTGCCCTGGGCATGCTTCATGGTGTGTTTTGCAGTATTCCTACTCTCCACCCCCTTAAAACTGGCCTCCAGGATGAGTGTACTGTGTGCCCACCCCCACCCCACGGCCTGTCGGGGAGGGCATTTCTAGGTGCTTTGTCATCTTGGGCCCCGATAGACTGGACTGTCCCTCCTTCCTCTGCTTGCAGCCAGTCGTCCTGCCTTGAATACCTCCAGGGTGGGAGAACCCACCACCTTGAGACTCGGCTCTGCTGTGGGCTTTCCTCCTAAAGCACTCAGCGTAGGCACCGTTTATTTCAGCATCACTCAAGGACCGGGTGACTGGGGTTTCTGCTTTGGGAGGTTGGTATCTCGCCTTCCCTCATGAGACCACGCACGTCCTCGTGCGTCTGTAGTTAATTTGTTGCCCACCCTTCATCTTGACGGAACCAAATACATAATAGTGACTCACTACAAACCTGTTGGATGAAGCAGCTATGCAGCTCCTATCGTGTGTATCGGGTGGTGCCAGGTAGGCACTGGGAAGGATGCAAGAAACAAAAAAGGATGGAGACTTGGTCTTTGAGCAGAGTTATAAAGAGAAAATGTATCATGGTTCTCTTCTGCTGGTTCCTTTGTTCATGCTCATTTTATATAGGAAATGATTTCCTCCTTTAGTCCTCCCTCCCCTGTCATGTATTGCCAGAACGCTGTTCATCCTTGATTCGAAGAAGCCACCGAGCTGCTGTTAGGTGCTTTTCAAGTCCTGCCAGCCACCACACTCAGGGCTGCATCCAAAGCCCCCCAGACCCAGCTGCCCTCTCCTCACTTCCTTCTGCTCCCTCCCCTCCCCGCCCCCAGCGTCCTGTGTCCTAGGATCCGTTTCCCTCTTTGCCTTTCAAGGCTTCCTCTCCCGGCCAACATCTATGAGTGTTTGAGCAGAGGTGGCAATGTGCACAGCCAGGTGACGCGCGGTAACTCTTGGAAACCGGCCCTCCCTGAGGGAGCAATCCTGCCGCACCATCTCAGCCTCTGCAGGAGACTTGGAGCAGTGTGTTCGTGCTGGAAGTGCATGAAATGCAGTGGTTTCATGTGGGGAGACGGCAGGGTCCCCTAGAGCAAAGCCCACCGGGAACCACTGCTCTTGCACCGGTGAGGAACCGTGGGTCAGCCGGGAAGTGTGGTGCTCGAGGGGAACAGTTTTGGGAATCAAGCAATTGAGGATTTGAATCCAGACTCCTTGGTTGCTTACTCTTTCTAAGCCTCAGTTTACTCCTCTGTAGAAGTGGGAGCTGGACTCAGACATGGGATGACACAGGTATGTACAGAGTTGGGATTCAATTCTAAACCTGAGCTTACCTTGCGATGTGGCCCTGGTGGTAATGTCAGCTCTGACAGTGTATAAACCCCCTCTGGGAAGACCAGACACCAAAGCAGAAATAGGTGCCAGCTCAGGGGTGCGGGTCACTGATGAGAACTGACTTGACTTTCCATGGGAAATGCCTGGCTCTTGGTGGTGGTTATTATTTTGTAAGGTTCATGCGATTTTACTGTCTTGGCTCGTTTCCTTGCTGCCATGCTGCTCCCCGGGCCAGACCCAGCAGGAATGCGGGTCTGCAGAGGCCCCTTCCCAGCACCCCGCAGGCGGCACCGTGGGTCCGGCTTATTTGTCATGCAGGGCTGGAATATCCGCCACGGCACTAACGTGCCCTCGCAGCCTCTTCACCTCCTCCGTCTCTTCCTGGGTTATCCATCACCTCACCTTTTTTCCTGGTACCCTTCCACACCCACCTCCAGGCCCCTTCTGCCCCCATTTCCTGCCCTTTTTCTTACCGACCTCAGCGTTTTGCAAACCATCTCCCGCCTTGGTCTCAAAGTGGCTTTAGTGGTTTTTCTTCTAGAAGCTTCCCCCTCCTGCAGCCTGGCTTTTCCATAAAGGCACCCTTTCAGAGCTGCCCACTTCCAGGCTTGAAAACTCTGAAATTCCCTTTTCCAACCACAACCTCCAGGCTCTCTACGCTGTGTCCTCCCGAGAGTGAGTGATGTGGTGGCCCGTCACAGGCAGAACAGGAAGTGCACGTGTGCCAGGGGGCGTGGTAGGTTGGTGATAAATGTGGAGTTGACTGGCTCAGGTAGGAAGCTGGGTGTGCACAGGGGACAGTAAGAGCTTGTTGGTGCAGCTGCTCCAACCTGGGATGGAGGGGCAAAGGCAGAGGGCATTGAGGTTTCGCTCTGCCTTGCCAGGGAGTGGAGGCGGGGGACAGGGATTGCTCTGCCAGATGTTTCTGGTCTAGGAATGAGCCTGCATCTGGCCTGGTGCCTCTGGTGGCTTCCTCTGAAAAGAAAGCCTAATCTGGGGACTTGTAGCATCTCTTATGGGAAGAAGCAAGGCAAGGGCATATTGAAACTTGGGGATCAGTTTGGAAAAAGGAGTGACACTGGGGATGTGTAGAGTTGGGGTTAAATTCTAAACCTGAGCTTGCCTTCTAGTCTGGCCTGTGTGGAAATGATAGCAACTCTGATGGTCTCTAAACGCCCCCTCTGGGAAAACCAGCCAGCAAAGCGGAAATAAGTATTGGTTCAGGTGAGGGGGTCAAGGCACAGATACCTCACTTATCCAGAGCTCAGCCTGCTCTCACCTCTCCTGTCCCAGAACATGGATCTCAGAGCGAGGGACAAGTGCCTGTGATCAGCGAAATGGCTGAAGCCATGGCTCCTTATCCTAAGACCGCCTGACCCTTGCTCAGAGCCCCACGGTCGCCCAGCCCAGGGGGCTGCATATTAGAAGTGGGGAAGCTTCTTTAGGCAGGCATTCCTAACAGGTAGCATGACCTCTGGGAGCCTTACTGTGGGAAGGGGCAGATAGAAGAAGAGAGAAAATTGCAGCAGTAGGGACAAATCTCCTGACACAGGAGAGCATCTCATAGACATGCCAGAGGGCCCTGAAGACAAAGTTACATTATTTTCAGCACCTTGGCCACTGCAAATGCTTTGTGGAACAGAGCTGGGGAGAGGAGTACACAAACAAATGTTAGGTTTTATTCTTTGCCACAAAAGGATGAGAAGCATATAAATGTTAAAACAAAACAAAACAAAACTTCGTGCAGTAGGGCTAAAATGAAACACATTTTGTTGCTTGAAGGGGCAATGTTTAGTTGTCTAGAAAAGACTTGTATGTGAAATATCTCGTCTGTATTGCTAGATAAACAGTAAACCATTATTCCTGTTGGCGTGATGGAGTGTTAGGACCGAAAGAGACCATGAGATTCTATAAACCCATCTTAAAATGTTTATAGGTTCAGAGATGTGATAGTGGTTTGCCCAAGGTCCCACAGCCAGATGGTGGCAGAACTGGGCCTTGAACTTGGTTCACTAGAGTGCAAAATGGATTCAGGGTTCTGGGGAGCAGACCTGGGTTCAGACCCTATACCTCTGGCAGGAGCAGCCAGGCCGGGGCTGGGACCTCCTCCCTACCCCCAACCTCCCAGAGGTCAGAGTCAAGGCCTACATGGGAGGCTGGGGGGCCTGAAACACCTGCCTAAGGACAAGTTGAGGAAACACTGCACGGAATGGGTCGGGGGTCTGGGGGAATGGGTGGGAGTGCTGGTAAGCCAGGAGAGCTGGACAGAAGTCCAAAGGGCAGGCTGGGTGCAGGGCATTGGAGTGGTGTAAACACGCCCAAAACATAAGTGAGCCTCTGGCATCTCCCGGCTGGACAGTTTGCCTCCTATTCTAGAACAGCCTGACTCCAGGCATGTCAAGAACTGGTTTGAAAGGCAGCTTACAGCCCGGAGATGGGAAACAAAGAAGAAAATGCCAAGCACTCCTTGTAATCTTGTGGGAAACAGCTCCTAGAGTCTGATTTTTGCTTTCTATTTCTTGTAAGAGAGGCCGAGAGGGCTCAGAACCCGGCTTGTCCAATGCAAACCCACAGAAGCGTCTTGCTGCACATCTATCCACGGACTTCCTATTTTTACTCTTAATAACCGTAAGCTCGAGGTTACCAGGGTCTCCTTGTTGCTATAGTGAGAGGTGATAGTGCCAGCCTTCCAAAGCGCTAGACCCTTGGCTTAGAGGAAGAACAGAATCTGGGTTGCTTTATTTTTGGGCTTGACTGAGAAGGTTTAATGCACCATTTGCCAGCCCTCCCAGCAATGGTGGTTTGTGCTCAAAATACATGAAACCTCAATAACAGAAAAACTGACGATTTCAGGAAGTGGGTATCTGAGAGTAATATAGAAGGAAAACTTTAAATTACAAAAATGATAAAACTTCATTAAGAACATCTAGAAAATGACAAAGAAATGAAAATACATGTGATTATAATACCATAACACAGCTTTCATGGTCCTGAGCTGTCATCCTACTACAGTCTATCAGTTTTCTTAAATGTGCATTTGGCAGAGTTGAAGATTTAGTGTGCGTATGTAGTGTGTGAATAATGGGTAGTCTGCTTTTTCAGTTATTATGTCATAAGCATCTTTCTGTGCTGCTGCATTATCTCAATAAACATTATTTTTATTGGTTGGGTAATGTCACATCATTTCATATAACACTCTCCTACTTTTCATCTTTGGTGTCTCTTGAATTCACGCTTGGTCTCTATCATACCATCTCTTTCAAAATTCTACTCCTTCTCTAATTTGGATAACTGGCCTGCCTTGTCCCTGTCCCCACCCCCGTACACACACACACACACCCACACACACACTCACACACACACAGACACATGTACACACTAGGATTTCCTCCACTCTACAGTCTTGCTAATCAAAGGGTGGTCCCACACCAGTGGCCTGGACACCCCTGGGAGCTTGTTAGAAATGCAGAATTTCAGACTCCAGCTGGGACCTACCGAATCTGAATCTGCATCTGTATTTTGACAAGATCCCCAGGTGATTCCTAAGCACATTGAAGCTTGAGAAGCACTGATCTGAAACACACATTCCCCACGCTCCAGGAGAGAACCCCGGCCAGGTGTGCAGCCTGCAGAGTGCAGACCAAATGGAGAGGGGGCTGGGAGTGAGTAGGTGAGGGCCAGCCAGACAACCACAGGTGGTGGGCAGCTGTGGGCCAGGAATCTTAGAGAGGTTGCAGGAAGGAATGAGGCCTGTGAAGGAAAACCTATAGAAGATACAAGATTGAAAACTGAGGGCTCAGTTGGCTAGGAGGGGCAGGGGCAAAACAACCAGCCCTGGCTCACTCCCACTTTGTAGGTGAAGAAGCTGAGGCACAGAGAAATTAAACTGCTTGCCCAAGGTCACCAGTGAATAGGTGGTGGAGCTGGGAGAGCAATCTGCTTCCAGAGCCCACACTCTTAACCACCCTGCAGTGCAGTGGAGGGTAAACGACAGGAGGAAGAAAAGAAAAAAAGGACGTTAGACTCCTACAATGAGCTGGGTAATTTTTCACTTCCTTACATATAATAACCACGACAGCCTTTGGATGTGGATATTCCTACCCCATGTTACAAACGAGAAGGTCCATTTGCACCAGTGATGAGCAGTTCCTGAGTTCACATAGTTACTAACAGCTGAAGTCAGGATTTGAACCCAGGACATTTTGGGTCCCAAAGTGATGCTCTTTCCAAATTGCACACTTCATCCGCAAGGTGTGGAGCTGCTCTCTGCTCTCAGAACAGCTTCTTTCCTTCTCCCCTGTCTCCTGATTTTATTTTATTTTTTTAGATTTGATGAAAGCTTAACTTTTAAAAGTGTTTTTATTGGAGTACAGTTGATTTACAATGTTGTGTCAGCTTCTGCTGTACAGCAAAGGGAATCAGTTAAACATACACATATATCCACTCTTTTTTAGATTCATTTCCCATGCAGGTTATTACAGAGTATTGAGTAGAGTTCCCTGTGCTATACAGTAGGTCCTTATTAGTTATCTATTTTATATGTGGTAGTTTGTGTCAATCCCAGTCTCCCAATTTATCCCCTACCCTTGCCCTCCGGTAACCATAAGTTTGTTTTCTACATCTGTGAATCTATTTCTGTTTTGCAAATAAGTTCATTTGTATCATTTTTTTAGAGTCCACATATAAGCAATATCATATTTGTCTTTGTCTGGCTTTACTTCACTCAGTATGAGAATCTCTAGGTCCATCCGTGTCGCTGCAAATGGCATTATTTTGTTCCTTTTTATGGCTGAGTAATATTCCATTGTATATATGCACCACATCTTTATCCTTTCATCCGTCGATGGGTATTTAGGTTGCTTCCATGTCCTGGCTATTGTAAATAGTGCTGCAATGAACATTGTGGTGCATGTGTCTTTTTGAATGACGGTTTTCTCAGGGTATATGCCCAGTAGTGGGATTGCTGGGTCGTATGGTAGTTCTATTTTTAGTTTTTTAAGGAACCTCCACACTGTTCTCCATAGTGGCTGTACCAATTTACATTCCCACCAACAGTGTAGGAGGGTTCCCTTTTCTCCACACCCTCTCCAGCATTTATTGTTTGTAGATTTTTTGATGATGGCCATTCTAACTAGTGCGAGGAGATACCTCATTGCAGTTTTTTTTTAAATTAATTAATTTTGTTTATTTATTTTTGGCTGCGTTGGGTCTTCATTGCTGTGCGCGGGCTTTCTCTAGTTGCGGCGAGCAGGGACTACTCTTTGTTGCAGTGCATGGGCTTCTCATTGTGGTGGCTTTTGTTGCGGAGCAGGGGCTCTAGACACATGGGCTTCAGTAGCTGTGGCACGTGGACTCAGTAGTTGTGGCTTGTGGGCTCTAGAGCACAGGCTCAGTAGTTGTGGCACATGGGCTTAGTTGCTCCGCGGCATGTGGGATCTTCCCGGACCAGGGCTCAAACCTGTGTCCCCCGCGTTGGCAGGTGGATTCTTAACCACTGTGCCACCAAGGAAGCCCCCCTCATTGCAGTTTTGATTTGCATTTCTCTAATAATTTGTGATGCTGAGCATCTTTTTATGTGCTTTTTGGCTATCTGTATGTCTTCTTTAAAGAAATGTCTATTTAGATCTTCTGCCCATTTTTTGATTGGGTGGTTTGTTTTTTTGATATTGAGCTGCATGAGCTGCTTGTATATTTTGGAGATTAATGCCTTATCGGTTGCTTCATTTGCAAATATTTTCTCCCATTCTGTGGGTTGTCTTTTCATTTTGTTTATGGTTTCCTTTGCTGTGCAAAAGCTTTTAAGTTTAGTTAAGTCCCATTTATTTATTTTTGTTTTTATTTTCATTACTCTAGGAGGTGGATCAAAAAAGATCTTGCTTAGATTTATGTCAGAGAGTGTTCTGCCTGTTTTCCTGTAAGAGTTTTATGGTATCAGGCCTTACATTGAGGTCTTTAATCCATTTTGAGTTTATTTTTGTGTATGGTGTTAGGTAGTGTTCATTCTTTTACATGTAGCTGTCCAGTTTTCCCACCACCACTGATATAAGAGACTGTCTTTTCTCCATTGTATATTCTTGCCTCCTTTGTCATAGATTAGGTCACCCTGGGTGCCTGGGTTTAACTCTGGACTTTCTATCCTGTTCCATTGATCTGTATTTCTGCTTTTGGGCCAGTACCGTACTGTTTTGATTACTGTAGCTTTGTAGTATAGTCTGAAGTCAGCAAGCCTGCTTCTTCCACCTCCATTTTTCTTTCTCAAGATTGCTTTGGCTATTCGGGGTCTTTTGTGTTTCCATACAAATTGTAAAATTTTTTGTTCTAATTCTGTGAAAAATGCCATTGGTAATTTGATAGGGATTGCAGTGAATCTTTGGATTGCTTTGGGTAGTGTAGTCATTTTGACAATATTGATTCTTCCAATCCAAGAACTTGGTATGTCTCTCCATTTCTTTGTTTCACCTTTCATTTCTTTCATCAGTATCTTATAGTTTTCTGAGTACAGGTTTTTTGCTTCCTTAGGTAGGTTTATTCCTAGGTATTTTATTCTTTTTGATGTGATGGTAAATGGGATTGTTTCCTTAATTTCTCCTTCTGATCTTTCATTGTTAGTGTATAGGAATGCAAGAGATTTCTGTGTATTAATTCTGTATCCTGCAACTTCACGAAATTCATTGATGAGCTCTAGTAGTTTTCTGGTAGCATCTTTAGGATTTTCTATGTATAGTATCATGTCATCTGCAAACAGTGACAGTTTTACTTCTTTTCCAATTTGGATTCCTTTGTCTTCTGATCCTTCTGTCTCTGCCCAGGGACACATTCCCCTTGCCCGTTCATGGTGAGGACAAACACAGGGCAAGTTTCAGATATTTTCCTCAATCCTTAAAATTGTGAAATGCTTACGACTAGAAGGTACCTGTTGTGCATTTAATCCAACTGCCTCATTTTACAGTTAAGGAAACTGAAGCCCAGAGAGATCAAGTGGCTTGTCTGAGGTCACACAGCCATAGATCCAAGACTCTGACCCTGGATTCAGTGTTCCTTTCGTGACTCTGGGCTGTATTTGCACCTGGTGTCCTGGATGCCAAGGGGTCTGTGCACCACCAGGGCAGCCAGCACTGGGCTGTCGGGTTGCTAGGTCAGTGCAAGTTCAGCCTTAAGCTTAAGGTGAAGGATGCAATGGATGAATCTCCATTTAAAAAAACCAAACTGGGGCTTCCCTGATGGCACAGTCGTTAAGCATCCGCCTGCCAATGCAGGGGACACAGGTTTGAGCCCTGGTCTGGGAAGATCCCACATGCCATGGAGCAACTAAGCCCGTGTGCCACAACTACTGAGCCTGCACTCTAGAGCCCACGAGCCGCAACTACTGAGCCCACATGCCACAACTACTGAAGCCTGTGTGCCTGGAGCCCGTGCTCCGCAACAAGAGAAGCCACTGCAATGAGAAGCCCACGCACCACAACGAAGAGTAGCCCCCACTCGCCGCAACTAGAGAAAGCCCACACGCAGCAACGAAGACCCAACGCAGCCAAAAAATATATTAAAAAAAAAAAAATGAAGAGGAACTAAAGAGTAAAAAAAAGAGAGAGAACAGAGGCTTGAAAAAAAAAGCCTAATAAAAATAATATCTGCTTGTTAAAAATCCAAGCAGTGTAGAAGTGTGTCTGCAAACACTTGAAAGCACCCCCTCCCAGCCCTCCCCGGCCCACTCCCCAGGGGTAACCACTTAGTGCCGCCTCCAATGGCTTCTTAATTTTCATGCCAGCCATTGGGTTTTGTAGGATCCATGCCACAGCAAGGCTATTTTTAACAAGCATCCCAGGCTTCAGGAGGTTGAGGAGAGGGGAAGAAAAAATATTCCATTTGTGTATTTTTAATCCATGTGCATTTGAGCAAGCAGTGGCTTTCCTGTCCCTGCTGCCAAGGGTTTCAGGCAATTGATTAGACTTTCTGGGTGCAGGGTAATCCTTTCTCTTCCCCTAACGAGGCTGGAAGGCCAGGGAGAGGTTCAGGTGATGTTTCTGGGGCTGATGGCTGTCTCAGCTGGCTGCCTCCTGATCCTGCCTGCCCCCAGCCCTCTCCTTCAGGCAGCCTTGACAATCCTGGCTGGGTCTTCCAGAGCAGAGGAGGCCTGGGAACCTGACTCTTTGTGCCACACTCATATTTAGAAATGTCTCCAGCCAGAGGTTGGCGTCTGTCCCGCTTGGACTCTGGGCAGGGGGTGTAGTCACATGTGCTGCCTTTGAGTGGGCAGATTCTGAGTGGGCAACGGCCCGCTTTGAATATAAACACAGTCCTTTTATGCCGAGGAGCTGGCATCCGAGCCTGTGCTCCTGGTCACTGGGTGAAGGCAAGTGCTGGTAGCCGGATGGGTGACAGGGAGACGGAAGAAGGATGTCACAAGGCTTGAACTGGGCAAAGTGGTGGTCGAGGAGGGGTCTCAGCTCCCTGCCCTCCACCCCCCCAGCCCCGTCCCTATCTTTTTTCTGCGCTCCTTCGCCAGGTGCGCAGAGCACTGCCACTGCCTGAGTAGGAGGCCTGCTGCCCCGTGGGGTTGTGGAGGGGTGTCGGCCAGATGGTGCCCCCATCTGAGCCTTCCTTTCTGCCCTGTGAGTTCCCCAGTATATTGAGGGGTGGTCCTGGGAGGCTGTGTGGATTGGGACCAGAGTGAGGCCCGGATGTAGAGCCAGCTGCGGCAGTCTTGCTCTGCCCTCCCTGTTGGTGAGCAGACAGCCCCTCAACCTCTCCAGATGGCACCTGCAAAACGTGTCCAGGATGATGTCATCCCTGAAGGCTCTTTTGGCGCTGACAGTGATCATTCTACAATTTCTTGCTCACCCTGCTTTCTTTCCCATGACAGTGCATGACAACAGATAAAACGGACCAACCAGCCCAGCCTTAAATAGCAGCCCCCTGGGTAACAAACATCATGCCTTAGCCCTATAAAAACTCTCCTTTCTTTTAAACAGTTCCTTTAAGGAGGGGCATTCTGGTTCATTCACTCATCCCTCAGGTCTTTAATGAACAACTACGAAGCGCTCTCTCCAGCTCCACAGCAGCTGATGGGGGCTTTTGGATCTCCTTACATAGCACCTCTCCACCCCTCTGCAGGCCTTCCCTGGGGACCAAGGTGGCTTGCTTACCACATTCAGCTCTCTGGAGAGGACTCTGCCTTCCTGCAGCTGAATCTTCAGAGAGAACACAAATGCAATAGGATTCCTCTCCTACAGCTGATGCCAAGCCAGTGCCAAGTGCTGAAGCCCCTTGCACCTCCACCTCACCCTGCTCCATCTTCCCTCCTCCCTCCACATCCCAGGGGAAGAAAGCTCCATGCAGTGGTCAAGAAGGCTGAATAGATATTTTCCTCATATCTCCTATATAATGAATGAATGAGTGAATGAATGAATAAATAAGCAGATAAGCAAGTGAGCAAATGAATGGAGGAACAAATGGAAACTCAATCTCTACTCCAAAGGAACTTAAAATTCAAAGGAAAAGAACCATGCTTGTAGCATGGTAGCACTGTGGGACTGAAGGGGACCCTAGGGATTGGACTCACCCCCTCTTTTTATGGGAAAGGAAATGCAGGCTCAGAGGCGGGAGGGGCTGCCGTGCGATGCGTGCAGCGGACCACGGAGCTCAGAGGATGGCGAAATCGCCCAGGGGGAGTGAGATCCTGAATCGAACACAAGGCTGCCCTACTTTCCCTCTGCTGCTGCCCTAAGTGTCCCTTGTCCTTGGGAAAAATTGTCTTTTCATATGGTTGGGAGTGGATGGCGCAGTTTTTCTTTGAGGGTTAATTGTTTTGCCGACAGCACAGATAATTAGGAATGAGAATCCCGAGTGAGGGTGACAGCACCATCTGCTGTGAATATGTTTCAACCCCACCTTGCAGGAGGGCTCAGAAGCACTCCGATCCCCACCCTCCCACCCCCAGCGAAAACTGATGTGCTCTAGCTGTTTGCTTCCGGAGCTACAGCCGCCAGGTGATCGTGCAGCCCATGGGACAGGCTGGTAACCGGCTTCTGAAGGGTGCAGCTTCTCCTCCCTTTCCCACGGCATTTGGTGCACGTGTAGTAGGGCTCATGTCTTACTTGGTAGAACAAGGACCCCCTCCCCTTCCCCGGGGTGCCTGGGACACAGAACGATAATAACACCAGGGGATGACTTTCCATTCTTTCCGTAGCCTGATGTGTTGAGGTGTGGTCCGGTGGGCATGTGGGTCTGCACCGAGCTCCTGGCTGCTTTTGGTGTTTGCGTCCTTTTTCCGCTGAACTCCATAGATTGGCCACCTATCCTGGGTTTCCTGGCCTTTGGCCTGTGCTGCCTATTCTAGAAGGATCTCGGCCTGCCTTCCCACCAGGTAGGAATTTCCTAGGTTGTGACTTCTTCCTGGAGAGCGGAAGCAGAGCAGCATTGGAATCAAGCAGAGAATCCAATTGTCCAGGAGCAGCTGAGATCTTTCTTCGTAGGGGTGGAACTTCGTGGTGGCATTTTTTCATTTTCATTATTCAGGAATATATCCCATATACAAAAGAGCATTGATGTGTGTGTATGCTTTTGGAAGGTAATACCAATAACTGCTTTGTTCTTTCAAAGGGGCTTCTAATCCCCAGGGCTGCCTTGCCCAGCAATGCCTCGGAGGCCACAGCTGTAAAGCCAGGTTGCCCTGGAGGCTCAAGGTGGGCACCCTGCCCCCCTCCCCACTCCCAAGCTGTGGCTATTTATCACAGCAGCACCCTGTTTGCCTGAGCTGCTCCTGTCAGCTAGGGGCCTCCACATTCCTGCCTTCCCTGTTTATCACTCTCTTCTCTGTGCCTTCTTCGCCTAGACCCTCCTAGCAGGGGAGAAACCACAGGCCGGATCCTCCTCCTGTTCTCTCTTCTCCCCATCCCCCCACAGCAGGCCAAGTATGCCTCTGTTCCCCTCGTCCTCCCCACTCCTACCGACCCGCCATTCCCCTGACGTGCTAGGAAATTAACCCAGTACCAAGGGGCTTGCTGGAAAGAATGATAACTGGGAGTCGGAAATTCCAGTCTTGACTCTTTCACTACCTTCCTGTGGGATCTTTAGTGAGATTCTCAACCTTTCTGTGCTTTTGTTGCCTCATCTCTAAAATAACCTTAAAAAAAAAATACCCCTTTATGTCACTACTGTGAAACCACATGGGTCCAGTGGATGCCAAAGCAGCTTGAAGGGTATAAATCAGGGTGTGTGTGAAAGACATTGTCATTGTTAGGCTTACAAAATCCATGGGACTCCAGGTCCCTGCCTCCCTTTGCTGCCCTCATCCCTGTCCATGGTGCTCCCCCTTTCCTGCAGCACTGGATGCCCTGGTGGACACTCTCCCCCTACCACAGCCCCTTCTCAGCAGTGGGTTCACTGAGGCCCAGAGGACCCCGAGTTTGGGGTGGAGCTCAGGGTCACAGCTGTCTGGGCAGTGGCCCTGGGAGCTGGAGGCCATGCCTGGTCAGAGATGCAGGGCTATGGCCAATGTGGCCCCAGTCTCCAGAACCCAGGAGATCTGCATGCTGAGGCGCGGCTTCTTCTTGTTGGAGCCCCTTCCTACCTGCCCCCTGCCCCCAGAGTGTGAGCTGTGGTCTTGGCTATGAAATGTGGTCACTCAGTGGAGCAGTGTCTGTGTCCCTCACCCAGCGAGGTTTGCATCTGTACCCTTGTCTCTCACTCTGAGCGAAGGGCTGTGAAAGGAGGCCACAGGTGGGCGGCCTTCCTGGAGCCCCCAAACCACAGCACACCGGAAGCCTTGTCCCAGGGCCTGGGCTACAAGAGTTGAGGAATGTCCCCGGTAGACATGGCCTTGTTCTTTGTGGGTCTCATTGGTGGAGGGAGGACACCCAGGTCCTTCCTCTTTCCTGGGGCAATGAGGTTCTGTTGGTGGGTATGAGCTAAATTCTGAATGGTGGGTAAGATGGGTGACTGAAGGTGCGTCTTTCAGGCAGATGAAATAAAATATGCCAAGGTAAGGAGATAAGAATGAAGGGGTGTGTGTGTGTGGCACACGCATGCTGAGGCCTGGGGGTAGGGTTGGTGGGTGGGACATTGGCAGTGAAGACCCTAGCTGAGGTAGAGTCTATATAGTCACCTGGAGTTACAAGATCTAATAATAGAGAGAGAAAAAAAAGATGGCTGGAAAGTTCTAGAACAGTTAAAACTTGGACATGTGTCTCTGGCCCTGGTAGGTCACAGGGACCTTTGTTCTTCCTACAGGTCTCCTGTGAAGCAGCTGGGAACTCAGAAGGCCTCACTACCCCTGAGGAGTAGGCCAGCCAGGAGAGCAGTAAGGGATGGCATGAAGCCCACCAGGGCCTGAGGAGTGAGCACAATCTGCAGCTCGTTGGACCCGGAGCCTCCAAGTCGGGAGACTGTACCAGCGGGGAGACTCAAGAAGAATTGATACCTCGGCCCCAAGTGACATGTACACGGTGTAATGACAGGTAATGAACCTGAGGTTCATCAATCCTTTCTGAATGATATGGCAGGTAGGAGAATATGTCAGCCTGCAGTAGACATAAAAGGTCAGCTCTTGGGAGGATAACCATGCAAACAAAGCAGAGTAAGGCCTGATGAGATAATAGATGGATGCTTTATAGTTATTAGTTCCTGCCCCAAGCTCTTGCTGGAGCTAGGCACCAGAAGATTTAGCAGCAGGTAGGTTCACTTGCTATACCTCATAGGAAGGCCTGATGCCATATGGATGTAGCACCTCTTGTTTTAAGACCTTAGAGTAACAAATCAAGAAGTCATTATTTCCCATCAGCTCCCTTGGGAAGCAGGGCATGGATGCCAGTGGGGAAACAAAGGCAGCGAGGGGTGCAGGAGCTCTTTCATGGATCAGTGATACCTAAGGGATAGACCTGGAGGCCTTATTGGCTGAGAAGCCTTCTGGGTTGGGACAGATTTTTTGAATGACCGGTGAGGTGATGGGTTGGTATTTCTTGTAAAAAAGGAAATAGGGACTTTGTGGCTGCCTTCGTCCCTCCAAGGATGCCAAGGCAAGTAGCAGATGACCAAGGCTGACTTGGGGAGGTCATGGGTGGGGGTCTGGAGAGCACAGGCGGGGGCTGGCAGACACCCTGGGTCTAGCAGGTAATCTGAGGAGGTCAGCCAAGGCAGAAAGCATTGAGAAGGTCCTCAGAGCCTAGAGGGCAGGACCCTGAAGCTGGGAGGACCAGGGTCCAGTGGGACTGGAGACCCCGAAGATGAGCTCTGATCTAGTGGAGGGCCTGTTCCATTGGCCATCTGGTCGTCACTGTGTGTGTCATACTGGGTACCGCTCTGGCAATTTCCGCCATGGGGAAAACGGCAGGCTGGGGCGGGAGCAAAAATAGCTTGGGGCCTTGGGAAACTGACCAGGGCAGGGGGAGAGGGCCAATGGCCTGGGGCAGGAGGCCCAAGAGGGTGTGGCAAATTCCATTCCAGTGCAGGCCAGTGTCAGGGTGCACAAAGCCAAGCCAAGGGGTGGGGAGGGGCAGAGTATTAGGACTTCCGGGAGCCCTTGTTCTAAGTCAGGCAGAAAGAATAAGATGAAGAAGGAATCCAGAAAGCTGAACCCAGCTCTAGGAAATGGATCAACCACAGGTACCAGGTGGGCCCAGGACTTGGCTTCTGTCTATACGAACAAATGGCAGGGGAGTCGAGCTTTGGGGACCCTGGTGAGGATAGTTAGGGGTCTGGCTAGGCCTGGAGGGTCTTTGCTAGGGAGCTGGTATCTTCACAGTTTCTTGGAGCTAGCTGTGTCCCCGGGCACCCTAGACCCTAGTGTACCAGCTCTGGACTATTCTCAGACCCCCACCTCTCAGTGGAGCAGGCAGTCTGTGCATTTTAGGCTTGACTGGGGACCTGGGCAGGGCTCACCGTGTGGGCCCTCGTGATGGGAGGTGATGGGGGGCAGGAGGAGGCAGAAGAGGCCCAGCCCTGCAGGTGGCTCAGGAATGTAAGGGGCTTAGCAGCCTCAGGAAGGTAAGGGGCAAAATACTTTCTGATTAAGTCAAGAGAGAACAAAGGGTTGAATCTAGAAGTTTCTTAACCTAGTTTCCCAGTATTTCCCGAGTACCTATTTTGTACTGGGCACTGTGCTAGGTGCCAGACATACAAAGATGCATGAGGTGTGTCTGCTCCCAGGGAAGGGAACATGGGGCAGAGGAAAAAACATGGGAGTGGAGACAGATCTGGGACTCTGGGAGCCTCAGGCTCCTGTCTTCAAAATGGGGACAAGACTTTCTCACTCACAGGCTGGTTGGGAGAATTAAATAAAATGAAACATGCAAAACATTTAGCACCGCAGCTGGCACCATAGTAAGTGATCAATCATTTAGTTTTCTTCCATTGTTCTGCTCTTGGAGGAGCTTATGGTCTGGGAGGGGAGGGAGCAAAGAAGGCTGGGAGAAACGCATCCCAATTCCCAGGGCTTCTGATTGTGAACAGGGTTTGAGGCCTGGGCTTTGAAAACCTCGTTCTCAGCATTCCTCTGGCCATGGAAAATGTAGTTTAAGGTGGATCCGAACACTCAGAAATGGTGATTGCCTGTGAGTGCTTTGGCAGTTGCTGGGCCTGGGGATGCTTTCTGGGCACTGAGTAGGATAGAGGGAGGGAGGGATGGGTCCAGGAATTTACAGACGTGTTGAGAAGAGAGGACATTCTCGGAATGCTTGGAGAGTCTTGCCTCCTCGGCTTCCAGCGCTGCTCTAGGGAGTGGGGCAGGATGAGTCGGGTACAGAAACCGAGGCAAGACTTGGGACCTGGAGCAGGGCTGCCCAGAGAGACTGAGCATGCGCCAGTCTCATGGGATTTTTAATTTGAAGCAAGTGAAATTAATTGTAATAATGTTTCATTTAACTCAACATGTCCAAAGTATTATCATTGCAACATGGAGTGAATATAAAGATTATTAATGAGATAGTTTATATTCTTCTTTTCGTACAAAGTCTTTGAGGTCCAGAGTGCATTTTTATACTTACGGTTTATCTCCGTTTGGACCAGCCACATTGCAAGTGCTCAACAGCACCTGTGGCTAGTGGCTACTCTATTGGACAGCTTAGGTCTAGAATTTAGAGCATCTTGCCCAGGGGCACCCAGAGGCCAGGTGTATCCTGAGCTAGACAATAGAACTTACTATTCTGTCCTCTTCTCATGACACAACTGAAATGAATTCCTGGGGAAACTGGCTTGAAGTGTCAGAGGTGTCTTGAATCACTTGTTCTGGATGGTAACGTATGTTCTCTAGAACCAGCCCTGGCTGCAGGTCTTCCCAGCTGGCCTCAGATGCCACCACTTACTGGTCCCGGGCTGACCCCAGGCAGTGCCCAAAGCTCTCTGAGCTTCAGAAGCTGCATTGAAAGTGGCACTAAGAATGTCTGTTTTGCTGGGTAATTATGAGGACTAAATAAAATAATCATTACTCTGTGACATTCCACGTCAAGAAATAATGCTTTTTATTTTCCTAAATTAAATGAAAACCGGGTTGAGTTCCCTATGGGCTAGGTGTGGCAAAAGTGTCCTAGCAGGAATTTCTGTAGTTCTGTTTCTACTCTTCTGTTGCATGAGGACTGTGGGGCTTTGTGGGGCAGGACAGATGGGCAGGGGGTGAGCCTGGACCTTGGCCCAGGGTGGCTGCCTGTGGCCCTCCTTATCCAGAGCCGTGTGGTCACCTGGAGGAGACAGGTCCTGCAGGCAGCTTGTGCCCCTGTGTCAGCTCTGCCGTAGAGAAGGCAGGGGTCCCCGGGCTTTCATCTCTAGAGGATGGACACCACCGTGGCACTGTGTTTCAGTGGGCCGAGGGGGTGCCGGCCACCCCAGGACCCATTACCTAAGCCATCCCAAGTGTCTTGGGACCCGATCCAGGCACCCTACTCGAAAAGCTGCTTGTCCTTCATCCCCTTTCTCTCCTGTCTCCCAGCCTCAGCCTTTGAAACAAAGGCCCATCCCTACCTTACCTGCCTCCTTTCTTTACCAGCCATAAAAATACAGATTACTCCCTGTGAGGGCCAGGGAGCCCACGATCATAGATATGGCTGCTCTTTCTGGGTTTGGGAGAGGGTATTTTCTATTACTCTGTGAATGACATCTGCCCCAGTCACGGGATCCCAACAGCAGCAGAAAATAGTAATTGCTACATATGTGTCCTGACACATGTCACTGGCATAAGGTTGGCACTCCACAAAATCAAGTTCCCCTAAGCCCAGCCCCACCTGAGGAATAGGTTAAATAATTTCTGCCTTTGGGGTTTTTCTGAGACTCAAATGAGATAGTGTATGTGAAAGACCTGCATAAAATTATAAAATGTTATTAAGACTCTTAATTCCCTACCTGGCGTGGTTTCTTGGTTGGGAGCTGGGTTGATTCTAAACGTGCCCTTCCACTCGGCATCACATGGCAGGTTGGGCCATCATCACGCACTGTCCTCCCCACCGTGGGCCCCGCTCAGTGCTCCCCTGGATGTTCCTCCCTGCAGGGCGAGCACCTCTCAACTAATAATCCTTTGTCTCCTGTGTGTCAGTGGCAGGTTTCGCTGACATCCTTAGTTTTCTTCAGCCTGTTGTGTGGGGTCTCTAACTCATCCCCCTGAGTTTGGAATCTACCCTAGTTATCAAGAAAGTTCCCAACCCATCTTTTCCGGGCCTGAGGGGAGAGAGGCCTGGAGCTAAGCAAGGGTCCTCTTCACCTACCTGGCTTGGGTTTGGTGAGGATTCTGCGATGGGAAAGGAGGTTTGAATAGAGTGTCTGTAGGCAGATCCTTAGGGCTGGAGTGGAGAGAGCAGGATAAGGAGGTACAGGTCGGTGATGCAAAGAGTAACCGGGTGTCAGCCATGCTGGAATCAGTGCAAAGTCTATAGACGAATGGGAATTCTCCAGCCCTGGGGACTGAAATGACATTTTCAAGGTTGGGTCAACATCTGATTGTGTGAGGTTGCGTCAGTGGTCCTTGGATGCTCACCGCAGCCGTCTGTGTTGTTCCTCCCCTGGGGGCAGCTGGCTTCTGCTTCCTGTTCCTCTCCTGGGCCCTGAGCTCTCAAGGCTGTCACGAATCCTAAAAGAGTCCTCCAAAGCAGTGTCATTGTGACTTAGCATCTATTTTAAAAGGTAATCTATGGCACATGTGGGGGACAATGAGGAGGGAGTGTCATAAAATCAAGCATATTTAGATGGAGATATAGTCTAGATTCTTTCTAAGTTTGCTTTGTGACCCTGTGCACATCTCTCAAGTTCCCCAGGCCTTAATGTTCTCATCTGTTAAATGAGCATGAGAAAGTGCACTGCAATGATTTAATGCTGTTGCCAGGCACACATGCATTCAAAAAGCAAGAGGCGCTATGAATCTTAATCACCAAACAGTTGAGAGTATTATGGCAACCCCCTTTTCCTCGTCAAGTCTAGCAGTGTGCAATTCTGCTCATCAAAATTAGTCTCTTCCTTGCTTCCTGGGGGCCCACAGGGAACAGCTTCTGATATATCACCTTAAAATTTTGCAGCAGGGAGAGGCAGAAAGCTACATTGCCCTTGACTGACAACCTTCATATTGGTACTTGACAATTTTAATTTTTCATGATTCCTCTGATAAAAATAGTGCCCGACTAAAAACAAATACATTTGTATTTTCCATCTCCTTAATTAGTTTCTAATTTGGGGGTTCTTATTAGCTTAAAATCATCTCGCTGAAATGGTCCTTGGATGATAAAAAATGTGAAAACCACAATCAATTCTAGAGAGATCCTGCTATTTAATTATGCTGATTGGAGCACTAGAGACCCCTGGCAAAACGAACCTCTCAGAATAAGCTTGATTTGTGTAATTTGGTTTTTAAAAAATTTGGATGCATATTTATCATGTTCAACTATGTGTTCTTGTTCTCCTTGAGATTCTGACTCATCTCCTAAGAGATGGGTGGAGGAATCCATGGGCTGTGGAGACCGTGGGACTCCAGCTAAGCCCATGGAGTTGCTGGTAGCGCCTGGCCAGAAGGGAAGACAGGGTCCCTGGCTTGTCTGGTCATTTAAAAGTGTCTTTTCTTTATTAAAAAAAAAAAAAAAAAAAAAAGAAAGAAAGGTAAAAGGTCACCCAGAGATAGCCTAGGAAAGGATAAGCTGATAGAATTTTGGAGCTGATGGTAGTAGAGAGTCCTCCATGAAATCCCAGGCTGGAGATGTATCTAGAACCAAATTCTAGAATGTGATACGACTTTGGAGATACTGGGAAGACCTAGTTGCTCAAAAAGATATATCCCCCCAGCATCCAAATCCATGGATCAGTATTAGCTTTGCTAAAAGTGGACCACCAGATGTGACGTGATGGGAAGGACACAGCACCACCCAGGACATTTTCCCACCATATAACTGAACATAAAACTGCTCCTGCCTGTAAATCTAACGACCACCTTATGCAGGAACTAGAGGAACATGGGAAAGCCCACCACAGAGAGGCCGTCACCAGATCCAGAACGAGAGGGCTCCTCAGGACAAATGCCCTATCTTCCCAACAGGAGGTCGAGGGGAAATAATGGCGAGATGTGAGGGAATTGTTACAGATTTAGAGTCTTAAGAGATATACCAACCGAATGGCCTCTATGGGTCCAATTTGACTCATGACTCAAGTCTACTTATACTCTATTTGAGAGAATCAAGGAGGTTAGAGACAGGCTGTGCGTTAGATACCCAGGAATTATTACTATTATTATTTTTTTATTTTTATTTTTTAAAAATCTTTTTAACATCTTTATTGGAGTATAATTGCTTTACAATGGTGTGTTAGTTTCTGCTTTATAACAAAGTGAATCAGTTATACATATACATATATCCCGATATCTCTTCCCTCTTGCGTCTCCCTCCCTCCCACCCTCCCTATCCCACCCCTCTAGGTGGTCACAAAGCATCCAGCTGATCTCCCTGTGCTATGCGGCTGCTTCCCACTAGCTATCTGTTTTACATTTGGTAGTGTATATATGTCCATGCCACTCTCTCACTTTGTCCCAGCTTACCCTTCCCCCTCCCCGTATCCTCAAGTCTATTCTCTAGTAGGTCTGCATCTTTATTCCCGTCTTGCCCCTGTTATACCCAGGAATTATTGTTAATTTTTTTAGGGTGTGTAATACTGTAGCAATGTTACATACTGAAGTATTTACAGATGATGTCTGGGATTTTCTCTAAAATATTTTAGATAAAAAAAGATGAAGCAAGAACAGATTGCTGACTATTGTTGAAGCTGGTTTGGTAATTGGTGATGGGTATGTGGGGATTTATTATGCTCTTCTATTTTGTGTGTATTTGAAACGTTCAATAATAAAAAGTAAAATAATAATAAATGTCCTTACTGGTTGGCTGAGCCCTGAAATTTCACAGTTAGAGCTTTCTTCATCTAGCTTAAGCCTTTCTTCGTCCATAATATACAGCTTCTCCTGGGAACATGCTTTACCCTTTAGGAAAGTAGCAGTGGGGCAGTAGAACATTTCCCCAGTTCAGGATACTGTAGGTGTCCCATGCAAAAGGGTTTCAGGTGAGGTAAGTTTGGAGAAGGTTGCATTGAACTAAGCCAAACAGGTTTCTTCAGAACTTCGGTTATACTGTGAATGAATGTTAACACGTACTGTGCATCTTGCGGAGGGGGGGAGTGGTGGTGCATAGCAGTGCCGTGTTCCCCCAAAATAATTTATCATGTGCTTCAGAGGAGACAGAAACTTTCAGCTCCCCTAAGGAGAATCAGGAAGGTCAGAAACCTGGGTTCCAGAGCTGTTTCTATTTACTAACTGGTCATTGGTCAATCACTCAAACTTTCTAAGTCTCAGTTTTCCTACCTGTAAAATGAGCTTCATATCACCTGCCACTTACCTTCCAAGATTATGAAAGGGCTTCGTGCAGTATAAAGCCCAAGACCAAAGGTTAAATTGTATGATTATTATTTAGTGCCATTTTCTGAAACTCGGTCCACAAATGTTTGCTTGGAGACTCCTGGCTCTGTGTATAGGTGTGGTCTAACATCACCCAAGGGATAGACTATCCTGGGTGTCACAAACTTAAAAGGTACAGAGGAGGTAAAAACAAGTTCTCTGCCCTTTGGGAGCTCACGACGGAACTGGAGAAGCAGTACAAATAAACAGTGACGGGGCAAAGCCATCTAACCCTAGAGATAAACGAAAGGTTCAGATTCAGAGGAAAGGGGAATTGCTCTTGGCTGGAGTGATCCTTGAAGGCCACCTGGAGGAGGTGGCACTTGACCTGGGCCTTGAAGCCTGGGGAAGATTTGGACAGACCATCCTTTTGTTGGTTATGGATCACTCAGCTAGAATACTTCCCTGTCTCCTGCCTCCACACGCCCACACGCTGCAGCTGAGCACATAAACCCTGTTTGGATTACAGTATTATCTGACTTGGGGGCCCAAGTCTTCCCTGTCCGGAACTGGGGTCGTGCTCCCCCTGCCCGGCCCTGTCAGCCACTCCCATCCTCTCCTCTCCGGCTCCACCCCTTGTTTCCGTCTTCCCACCAGGGCTTAGAGAAGCTGGGATTACTCATCCCGTCCACGCTCACTCACTCCTGCCCTGTCTTTTAAGCAAAAAGAAAAAAAAAAAGTATCAACCACGGAAACAAAGCAATAAATTATGACTCAGAGACATCCAAGCCTTCATGTGGAAATGTTTATTATCATCAGCAAATCATTCCTAGGGCAGAGAGAGAAGATGGCCTGAGTGGAAATCTTGCAAAAGGTGGGCCGCAGTTGCTCCAGTAAAGGTGAAGGGATTTGAGGCAGCCTTGGGAGCCAGTTAGTTTCTTGGGTGTGGAGAGCTGGGTGGGGGGCTCTCACTCCTCCCAGGGGGTGTGCATGGCGTTATTTGGCATGAATGGCCATCAAAGGCACTTGTTAGTGGGACTTCCCTGGTGGCGCAGTGGTTAAGAATCTGCCTGCCAATGCAGGGGACACGGGTTCGAGCCCTGGTCCGGGAAGATCCCACATGCCACGGAGCAACTAAGCCCGTGCGCTAAAACTACTGAGCCTGCACTATGGAGCCCGCAAACCACAACTACTGAAGCCCGCGCGCCTAGAGCCCGTGCTCCGCAACAAGAGAAGCCACTGCAATGAGAAGCCCACACACTGCAACGGAGAGTAGCTCCCACTCACCACAGCTAGAGAAAGCCCGTGTGCAGCAACGAAGACCCAACTCAGCCAAAAATAAATAAATAAATTTATTAAAAAAAAAAAAAAGACACTTGTTAGTTAAGAGCCCACACTGTCCTTTAATTTGCACAGCAGAAATGGAAGAAAGGGTCCTAGAAAAGGACAGGGTTGAGGTGGGTGCTTCAGGTCAACAAGGGGGCCCAGCTCTGTGCCACTCAAGGATTCAGAGACAACTGGGCCACATGCCTTGTCCTCAAGAGTCCTGTGTGGACAGAGCTCAGCCCACTCCCGGCACATTTGAAAGCTCAGAAAGCTATTGTTAGTATTGGTATTTGGGGAAGGACCTACTCAACGCCTGCCCCACTGTGGACCTTCCCTGCAATCGCACACCTCACACCTCAGCTGTGGGCCCAGGGTGCTGGGTTCTGGCTCTGCCACTTGGGGCAGGTGGCCTAGTCTCCCTGGGCCTCAGTGTCCGCAAATGTAAGATGGGGCAACCACGCCTCTCTCCCAGGATGAAATGAAATGAATGAATTGGGAGCATGAAATGGAATGATCCAGAGAGAGCTCTTGGCTTCCCCCTCTGCCACTGAGAAGTAATAAGACATGGGACAAGTTGCCCCGAGCCTTGGTTTCCTTATCTGTTAATTGGAAAGAATTAGATTACCTGTCCTGCTGACATCATTTACCTACAGAAAGAGAGTTTAATGGGCAGTGTATTCAAAAACACTTCAAGAAATATAAAGAGTTAGTCAAACATTTAAAAAATGTGTTCATGTGTGTTACATGTGCAAACCCACACATGCAAACTGTCCTCAAAAGACAAAAATCTCAGAGTGGCAAAAGGTGTCCACTGGTGGTCCAGTGGGGAGAGACGTAGCACCCGACTCTAGACTGGTTTGTATTGTGTTTTTTGGCCATTCCACTTTCCCAGAGGCCGCTCGTCTACTTCTCTGGACGCTGGTGCCCCCAGCAGGGCTCTGCCTTGGAAACTGCCCTGTGGGACCCTGAGCAAATCATGAAACTGCTTCCTCAGACACAAAACAAAGGTTAAAAACTGCTGGCCACACGACATCAAGAGGCTCCAGCGGGATGATGAGCGAAAGCCTTTCTGAGTTGTAAAGCGGTGACCATGTGGAAGCGGCCACCATCCTTATGCCTGTCAGCCAGGCCTTCTGAGCCCAGGGCAACACAAGATTTAATAACACTTGTTAATTGATTAATGTGCAGCCTGCCATTTCAGGTGCTTTTGGGGAGGCAGTGGCAATTATTTTTATGTTAGAGAGGTACTCCTTAAAGAAGCCTCCCCTGACCCTGACCTTCTATTGCTTTTCTGAGTCAGAGGGTAGACCTTCTCCCAGCTCTGGTGGGTAACAGTCAGGTGGCCATTGGGGCTGAGACCAGCCATCCATTTACCCACTTATTCTAATTCACTTTGTAACTCAGCACTCACTCCAGGTGTTGATTTACAGTTAATGTTTCATCTTTAAATGAATACTTGTCTGGAATATTTCATGACTCAATGGAGGTGGTATTGACTTGGCAGCCAGGTAATGAGTCCTGGAGTGCCAAGTATTTTTTTTTTTTTTTTGGCCAATATTCCCCCTATTTTCCCCTACCAACCACATAAAGAACCCTCCACAAATACACACTGATTTTATTTTCAGGCTACAAGGCGTAGTGGAAAGAGTGAGGGCTGAGTCAGGAGATAGGAGCTCTCAGCCCAGCTTTGCTGTTAATTCACTGTGTGATGCCAAGAAAGTCACTTGACCTCTCTGGGCTTCAGTTTCCCATCTGCTGGATGGTGCAGGGTCGGGAGGGGAGTTCTTCCACTGAATCTCTGACTAGGTCCACCAGACCAGCAATGTATGCAATGCATGAGAGAGATCTATGTTCAGATTACAAAAATAATAATTGCTTTGTATAAGAAAACAAAATAATATACATGTGTTTGAGAAAGTGAAGGAAATTGTGAGACACCCCGACCCTCACCCCAGAGATCATCACTGTCAAGAATTCAGGGAATTGTTACATTCATATCACTATCTGTATTTATAGTTACCATGGATCTGGAAAAATAGATCCATATTACACAAAAATGGGATCAAGCTATGTATTGTATTATGTTCTGCAGCTTGTGTTTTTACTTAATGTAATCTTTTAAAAACTACTCATACACATCACTCTAGTTTTTTATAATATGGTTTTCTATAATATGGATATATTTTATTAATAGGCTAGAGTTAATTCCACCTCCTCAGTGGATGTCAGGGTGGTAGCAGTACATTTTAATGGATGTAATGGTTGACTGCCACCTCCTACTCCAGGAGGGATCAGAGAGGAGCCTGGGAGGGGAAGAGCTCGCTTACATGGCCGAAGCCACCGTCCTTAGCTGAGGGTGCTGCCCTCTCACCTCTCCAGAATTCTTCTCCAACAAGTACTGTGACTGAGCAATGCGAGGGCCCAGGGCACTGCCCCCCAGAGCTGGGGGAACCAGGGCCATGCTGGGGATACAGAGAGGAAGGCCCGGAGTGGGGTGGGCTTGGCAGGCAGAGCCTAAGAATGTGAACATTGTACTTAATGCAGTTTGGTTGCTTCTGGAACCACTTGATGTCAGGAGCCGTGGTAACCGTGAGTCAGGGTTGAGTCAGGGAGCAGACCTGGGCATAGCCCTCCAGAGGTGGGCAGGCCTCGAGCGATGCTGGCCTGGGGCAGGTCCCAGCCCTTCCCTTCTTCTTGCTCCCTCCGGTGATGAGTCAGGAAGGGCAGGCCCCAGCAGGCTGCCCATCTGCACTCCATGCCCGGCCTCCACTTGTGTTGGAGTGACGCGCCCTCCACTTCTGGGTCCATGTGACCGTGGGATTCCAGGCACGGCACTTTTAGCATCCATTTTTGGAGGGGGCAGAAGGGAGAAATTTTTGGCTCTTGCGTCTAGAATTACTTCCCATTTCCCCTTTCCTCTGTGTTTAATTGAATTAGAATTTTTGCGTAGGTGAAGCATTTTATACAGTTCAAAAATCAAAATGGCATACAAAGGTGTACACTGAGATTTCACTCTCCCCCCGTTGCCCCCTATAGGCCACCATTTATATAACTTTTAGTTTTATTCTTTCAGTGTTTTCTTTATGCTAAAATGGAGAAATTTGAATATATATTCTTAACCACTTTGCCATACAAAAGATAGCCTACTGTATATTCTGCACCTTGCTTTTTTATTTCCTTAAATATATGTCCTTGAAATCTCTTCATATTAGTACGCAGAGCAAATTCCTCATTTTTAAAAATAGCTGTGTAGTATTCCACTGGATGCATGGACAGTTTTTTTAAACCAACCCCCTATAGAGGGACACCTGGATCATTTCCAACTTTTTTTGCTGTTAAAAACAGTTCTGCAATCTGATGTCAGTCTGAGCTATTTTATTGCATGTATGTGTTTTAAATTGCAAACCACCCCAAATCTTTTCTAGAAGTAGGCAGAGTATGCATTATTTATAAACAGATAAGTCAATAAGACTTTGTTCCCAGATTCCTATGCCATTTCCCTGTCTTCCAAGCAACTTTCCCCCAGTCCCCTAGCATCCCATAGTCACCAAAACATCTGCCAAGATGCAGTGTCCTTTGTCTGCCAACTTGGGCTGGTAGAAATAGCCTTTACTCTCATTTCCTCTGGGGGTTTCAATGAAGACTCAAGCCAGGGCCTGAGAGATTGGGAATCTCTATAAAGGTTTCCTGGGGTCCTGAGTGCAGTGGAAGAAGTACCATGGCCTGAACCAGTGAGAGGGTGTGGAATCCAGTCCCAGATCTGCAACTGATGAACTGGGCGATTCTGTACAAGTCCCTTCCCTCATGCATCACACAGGTGAGCTGAGGGCCTGAGGTCCATTCCGATCCTCACGTGTTGTGGTGCTCGGAGCAACATAATGGTGTTAAGTACAGTTTTAAAATCCTCAGGCCCTGGATAGCAGTTCAGTGTCCCTTTCTCCACGAGGGGCCCCATGCTGGTGTTTCCTCACCTCCCTGGGTGGCTGGAGTGCTTTCTTTAACGTGACATCAAAGGTTTGATGACGCTGGCTTGTACATGGTAATAAAATAATGCCCACGTGCAGATTCCCATTACTCAGAAGGACATTCATTTGACTATAGGTCTGCGAAGGCCTTTCATTGCTAGTGCATGTAAAAGGGATATTTCACACATGGTTCACATTAGCACCGTGATTTAGCTCCTGCGTGAATAAGAATCAATGCAACAGCCAACTGCCACCTGAGAGTCCATTTATATTATACTACACGCTGCGAGGCGGGCCCACCTTTGACTGCGCTCTTGTCAGATCTGATAAGGTAATAGTAATAATAACTTACGTTTTCATTGTATGGGCATTTTCCCCAGGGCTTGGCCGCCTGCAGGTGTCTTTTCTGTGGTTTGGCTGTGCTTCTGTCCAGGGTGAGTCCTAAGTCGGTGGCGGCCTCACACTGAGCCTCATCCCAGGAAAGAGGTTTGGGCATCACTTATCCATGAATCAGTTGATAGATCAGTCAGTCGTTCGGCCCATTGTTGTCGTGCATAGCACCCCTCAAATGCAGGGCGCCCACACAGAACTCCTGACCTGGACCCCACACTCTGGGTCCCCCCCTCTTGTAAAGAGCACCAAACTCTCTGGAGTTTGCCAGTCCCTCCATGCCCCCTGTCACCCTCTCCTGGACCCGCCCAGCAGCCCAACAGATCCTTCTGCATTTTCTCTTGCCAACCCTGTCCCCACCCTGATCTTCACACAGCACACAGTAGCTGCTCTGGTGAATAGGCTCATCTGACCAGACCTCTCCCTATTTAGATCCTCTAAGGGTCTCTTGCTGCTTCTCGGATAAAGGTAGAAATTCTTACCAGGGCCCACGAGTCCCGCCCACCTCATCTGCTGCCTCCTGCTCCCTCTTCCCTTGGTTTCTAGGACAAGCAGCGCTCTTTTCCGCCTCAGGAGATACACACCTGCTCTCTCTGGGCACTGGCCTCCCTCACCTTCATGGCTTTAACCCCTGCATACCCATCAGAGAGCAGCTAGGCTGTCCATTTCCTAACCCTCCTGACCCCTCTTAGCCCTTACCACGGTTGTAAATAAATGTCCAACAGGCTTTTAAAATCTGCCTCCTCTCTAGAGGTAAACACCATGACTCACTGACAGCTGGATCCTGGCACAGAATGTAGTAGGAGCGGATTGATTGACATGAGCAAGCTGTATCATGGATGGTGGGGCAGGGGGGAACCAAAGAATACAGGATGCCCAGTGGACATTATCTTTGTAGCGACAACATCAAAAGAATGGCACAGTTGTGGGACTGCAGAGGACTTTAGAGGTGGTCTCAGGCCCAAGGCCTTCTTTGAGGGAGGGAGTGCAGACTGTGGCTCTGGAGTCAAACTGCCTTCCTTCTTGCTGTGTGCTCTTGGGCAAGTTGCCTGACTACTCTGGGCCTTAACTTCCTCATCTGTAAAATACCTTTTCCAGAAAAACATTGTGAGGGTTAAGTGAGAATTAAATGAAAAAATCCATGCAAAGTGCTTAGCACAGTGCCAGCCCCGAGCACGTATTGACCATTATTATTATTTCAGAGGATGACACTGAAGCCCGGAGAGGTTAGGTTAGAGGTGTCCTGACCAAGATCACACCGTCTGGTTTTCTGTACTGGCCACTGGACTGAGCTATCAGAAGTGCCGGCATAGTCCTTGCCCTCCAGTGGTTCCCAGTCAAATTGCTATAGCACACTGGTTCTCAACGGGGCCATATTGCCCCTCTCTCCACTCCAGGGGGTATTTGGTGTTGTCTGTAGACATTTTTGTTGTCTCAGATGTGGGAGGGTGGGTACTACTGGCGTTTAGTGGGTAGAGACCAGGGATGCTGCTACACATCCCACAATGCACAAGAATTCCCTCCCCAACAAAGGAGCCCCAAATGTCAGTAGTGCCGAGGCTGGGAAATCCTGCTATAGCATTTACAGGAGGGCCCCAGGGGAACTAAGTCCACCAGAAACTGACCTGATGAAAGGCACCCTCTCTAAAAAGGGCAGGAGGTGCCTCGTAACCCTATATCCAGGGAAGACGGCCTCTCTTGTTTGGGGCAGAGCAGGGATGGAAGGCTGGACATGGAACTTAGAGGCAGATGAGAGTCAAAAGAGCTGCTTGGAGCAAAGAGAAAATATAACAGGGGCAGCCTGATCTGATGTGTATGGGGTTTGGGGAACGTGGTCTATTTCTCTGAGTGGAGTCTTTGCCAGAACCTTACAGACACCAGCATCCAACTTCCCCTGTTTGTTTTCCAAAGGGCCTTTGGCTCTTTTGAGATTTTGGGGTGCTCGTGCAGAGACGTGGCTCCCGGCTGGGGCAGATCTGAGTGCAGCCTGGCCAGTGCTCCCCGTCTGCCAATGGCTCTGAGCAGGCTGCCGAATGTGGCTGCCCTTGGGAGGTGTGAGGACTCAGGGCAACTGTAAATCACCCTCCATCCAGTTTCCCCACCCCCAGCCCGGCACCATTTTCACCTAGGAAAAGTCTCATAAAAATGCATTCCAAGTCCTAAAGGAGGAAGACTGGGGAGGAGCAGGGGAGGGGAGCCAGCACAGCCTTGATTAAATGCATCTGAGCCGCAGGGCTTTTCTGGCCTTAGAAGCAGCCCCAGGGCCCGCGGAAGCCCGGTGTTCCTGGGTATCTGCTCCACTCTCCAGGCCTGGGGGGCAGCCTGGGTCCCAGCCTACCCTGTGAGTTAGGTGAGTGCTCTCCACTCATCTCAGGGCTGATTAGGCCCTGCAGAGGGGCCTCACCTCCGTGGAGGATGCACCAGCTGGGGATTTGCCTTGGAGAGCGGGGTGCGGGGGGGCAGGGAAGAGGCTTCCCCTTCCAGTGGGCATGAAGCACCTGTAAGGGAAGGGGGCAGGGAAGCCAGACCAGTCCCCTTGGAGCAGTGGCTCTCAACCCTGGCTGCACATTAGAATCACCTGGAAGCTTTGGCCGTACCTCAGACCTATTACAGCAGTCGCTGGGGGTGGCACTCAGGTGCCAGTAATTTTTCAACTTATCCAGGTGATTTCAATAGGAACCACGGATTTAAAGCTTCCCTGGGCTCTGATAGTCTGGTCACAGTGAGGCCTGTAATGAGGGCACAGGGAAGCCCCAGTTCGGGTGCAGGGGAGGGCCCAAACATGAGGAGGAAACTGGGGGGCTGACAGACGCTGGGTGGAGGTGGAATGTCACCCATCCGGCCACACAGATGACCAGGATTTCCGGCTGCAAGAGGTGACAGCCCAGAGGAGGTAGCTGTCCAGGGCCAGGGTCTGAGGAGCAGGGCCTCTGCAGGCCAGACAGGGCAGCAGGACTCTACGTAAACTGCTGTAGAGTCGATGGTAGATGTTGTGTTGTGGGTATTTGGATGCACATCTGGTCTTTGCTGCTGGCCTGGGAGCCCTCAGGAGAGCAGTGGCCGGGTCATAGTTGTATCAGGACTTGGTCACTTCTCACCTGCCCTGCTCTTATCTCTCAGGCACCAGCCGCCTCATCTCTCACCTGGATGATCACAACTGCTTCCTGATTAGGGCCCCAGCCTCTGTCCCCAGCAGTCTAGCCAGAGGGACCCTTTGAAACGTGTCAGATGGTTTCCTCCTTTTCTCAGAACCTTCCAGTGGCTCCCCATGTCGCTCAGAGTAAAAGTCCAAGTCCTCAGAGTGGCCTGCAGGGCCCCCATTCTCCCTCCTGAACCCCCCTCCAGCCACACTGGCCTCCTACCTGTTCTGGGCACTCTTGCCTCAAGACCTTTGCCCGTGTTGTTCCCTTGGCTGAGAAGCTTGGCCCCCTTCTTCCCCTTCTTCAGGACTTTGCCTGAATGTCACTTTCTCAGTGAGGCCTTCCTGGATCACCTGCTTCCTGTCTCCCAGATCTTCATTTCTCTCCATACCTCTTATATGCTGACACTATATATTTTGTTTAATGTCCATCTCCCTACACTACAGTGTGAGCTCCAAGATGGTGGGGATTTTATTATTATTATTATTATTACATTTGCTGGTGTAAAGCCAGATCCTGGGACAGTATCTAGCCTGCAATGGATGCCCAGTATATTTGTTTGTTTTCCCCCTTGTGGACCGCTCATGCTTAAAACTGGTTTAATCACAATCTTCGGCTGATAACATTCCCTCTATTGGCCCATGCATGGTCTGATTTTATTTAATTATGTATTTAGCTGTTTTTGTTGTTTGTTTCTTTTTTTTCTTTTTTTCTTTTTAATTAATGTAACAAGCAGCCAAGAGCTCATCACTCAAAACAAAGCAAGAATTTGACAAAACCTATATCCAGACCTAAGATCTTGCTTCAGGCCTTCCCACCCGAGGTCGGCACCTTCCTTAATCTTATGTTTATCATTCTGCTTTTCCTTTTACTCGTTCCACTGCGTCTAATCTATATGTATTCCTAAAAGGTATATTTTATTGCAGTTATTTTTAGCCTTATTCAAAACCTATTATCCTGTATATAATCTTTGAAGTCGTTCCCATTTAATATAGTTTTTTAACATCTTTAATGGAGGATAATTGCCTTACAGTGGTGTGTTAGTTTCTGCTTTATAACAAAGTGAATCAGCTGTACATGTATCCCCATATCCCCTCCCTGTTGTGTCTCCCTCCCTCCCACCCCTCTAGGTGGTCACAAACCACTGAGCTGATCTCCTGTGCTATGGGGCTTCTTCCCACTAGCTATCTATTTTACATTTGGTAGTGTATATATGTCCATGCCACTCTCTCACTTTGTCCCAGCTTACCCTTCCCCCTCCACATATCCTCAAGTCCATTCTCTATGTCTGCATCTTTATTCCTGTCCTGCCCCTAGGTTCTTCAGAACCATTTTTTTGTTTTGTTTTTAGATTCCATATATATGTGTTAGCATACGGTATTTGTTTTTCTCTTTCTGACTTACTTCACTCTGTATGACAGACTCTAGGTCCATCCACCTCACTACAAATAACTCAACTTCGTTTCTTTTTATGGCTGAGTAATATTCCATTGTATATACATGCCACATCTTCTTTATCCATTCATCTGTCGATGGACACTTAGCTTGCTTCCATGTCCTGGCTATTGTAAATAGAGCTGCAATGAATATTGTGGTACATGACTCTTTTTGAATTATGGTTTTCTCAGGGTATATGCCCAGTAGTGGGATTGCTGGGTCATATGGTAGTTCTATTTTCAGTTTTTTAAGGAACCTCCATACTGTTCTCCATAGTGGCTGTATCAATTTACATTCCCACCCACAGTGCAAGAGGGTTCCCTTTTCTCCACACCTGCTCCAGCATTTATTGTTTGTAGATTTTTTGATGACGGCCATTCTGACCGGTGTGAGGTGATACCTCATTGTAGTTTTGATTTGCATTTCTCTAATGATTAGTGATGTTGAGCATCCTTTCAAGTGTTTGTTGGCAATCTGTATATCTTCTTTGCAGAAATGTCTGTTTAGGTCTTCTGCCCATTTTGGGATTGGGTTGTTTGTTTTTTTGATATTGAGCTGCATGAGCTGTGTGTAAATTTTGGAGATTAATCCTTTGTCAGTTGCTTCATTTGCAAATATTTTCTTCCATTCTGAAGGTTGTCTTTTCGTCTTGTTTATGGTTTCCATTGCTGTGCAAAAGCTTTTAAGTTTCATTAGGTACCATTTGTTTATTTTTGTTTTTATTTCTATTTCTCTAGAAGGTAGGTCAAAAAGGATCTTGCTGTGATTTATGTCATAGAGTATGCCTATGTTTTCCTCTAAGAGTTTGATAGTGTCTGGCCTTACATTTAGGTCTTTAATCCATTTTCAGTTAATTTTTGTTCATGGTGTTAGGGAGTATTCTAATTTCATTCTTTTCCATGTAGCTGTCCAGTTTTCCCAGCACCACTTATTGGAGAGGCTGTCTTTTCTCCACTGTATATTCTTGCCTCCTTAATCAAAAATAAGGTGACCATATGTGCGTGGGTTTATCTCTGGGCTTTCTGTCCTGTTTCACTGATCTGTATTTCTGTTTTTGTGCCAGTACCATATTGTCTTGATGACTGTAGCTTTGTAGTATAGTCTGAAGTCCAGGAGACTGATTCCTCCAGCTCAGTTTTTCTTTCTCAAGATTGCTTTGGCTATTCGGGGTCTTTTGTGTTTCCATACACATTGTGAAAGTTTTTGTTCTAGTTCTGTGAAAAATGCCATTGGTAGTTTGATAGGGATTGCATTGAATCTGTAGATTGCTTTGGGTAGTAGAGTCATTTTCACAATGTTGATTCTTCCAATCCATGAACATGGTATATCTCTCCATCTGTTTGTATCATCTTTAATTTCTTTCATCAGTGTCTTATAGTTTTCTGCATACAGATCTTTTGTCTCCTTAGGTAGGTTTATTCCTATGTATTTTATTCTTTTTGTTGCAGTGGTAAATGGGAGTGTTTCCTTAATTTCTCTTTCAGATTTTTCATCATTCATGTATAGGAATGCAAGAGATTTCTGTGCATTAATTTTGTATCCTGCTACTTTACCAAATTCATTGATTAGCTCTAGTAGTTTTCTGGTAGCATCTTTAGGATTCTCTATGTATAGTATCATGTCATCTGCAAACTGTGACAGCTTTACTTCTTCTTTTCTGATTTGTATTCCTTTTATTTCCTTTTCTTCTCTGATTACTGTGGCTAAAACTTCCAAAACTATGTTGAATAATAGTGGTGAGAGTGGACAACCTTGTCTTGTTCCTGATCTTAGAGGAAATGCTTTCAGTTATTCACCATTGAGAACGATGTTGGCTGTGGGTTTGTCATATATGGCCTTTATTATGTTGAGATAAGTTCCCTCTGTGCCTACTTTCTGGAGAGTTTTTATCATAAATGGGTGTTGAATTTTGTCAAAAGCTTTTTCTGCATCTATTGAGATTATCATATGATTTTTATTGTTCAGTTTGTTAATATGGTGTATTACATTGCTTGATTTGCGTATATTGAAGAATCCTTGCATTCCTGGGATAAATCCCACTTGATCATGGTGTATGATCCTTTTAATGTGCTGTTGGATTCTGTTTGCTAGTATTTTGTTGAGGATTTTTGCATCTATGTACATCAGTGATATTGGCCTGTAGTTTTCTTTCTTTGTGACATCTTTGTCTGGTTTTGGTATCAGGGTGATGGTGGCCTCGTAGAATGAGCTTGGGAGTGTTCCTCCCTCTGCTATATTTTGGAAGAGTTTGAGAAGGATAGGTGTTAGCTCTTCTCTAAATGTTTGATAGAATTCGCCTGTGTAGCCATCTTGTCCTGGGCTTTTGTCTGTTGGAAGATTTTTAATCACAGCCTCAATTTTAGTGCTTGTGATTGGTCTGTTTATATTTTCTATTTCTTCCTGGTTCAGTCACAGAAGGTTGTGCTTTTCTAAGAATTTGTCCATTTCTTCCAGGTTGTCCATTTTATTGGCATATAGTTGCTTGTAGTAATCTCTCATGATCTTTTGTATTTCTGCAATGTCAGTTGTTACTTCTCCTTTATCATTTCTAATTCTATTGATTTGAGTCTTCTCCCTTTTTTTCTTGATAGGTCTAGTTAATGGTTTGTCAATTTTGTTTATCTTCTTAAAGAACAAGCTTTTAGTTTTATTGATCTTTGCTATTGTTTCCTTCAATTCTTTTTCATTTAGTTCTGATCTGATCTTTATGATTTCTTTCCTTCTGCTAACTTTGGGGTTTTTTTGTTCTTCTGTCTCTAATTGCTTTAGGTGTAAGGTTAGGTTGTTTATTTGAGATGTTTCTTGTTTCTTGAGGTAGGCTTGTATTGCTATAAATTTCCCTCTTAGAACTGCTTTTGCTGTATCCCATAGGTTTTGGATAATCGTGTGTTCCTTGTCATTTGTTTCTAGGTATTTTTTGATTTCCTCTTTGATTTCTTCAGTCATTTCTTGGTTATTTAGTAGTGTATTGTTTAGCCTCCATGTGTTTGTAGTTTTTACAGATTTTTTCCTGTAATTGATATCTAGTCTCATAGCGTTGTGGTTGGAAAAGATACTTGATACGATTTCAGTTTTCTTAAATTTATCAAGGCTTGATTTGTGACCCAAGATATGGTCTATCCTGGAAAATGTTCCATGAGCACTTGAGAAGAAAGTGTATTCTGTTGTTTTTGGATGGAATGTCCTATAAATATCAATGAAGTCCATCTTGTTTAATGTATCATTTAAAGCTTGTTTTTCCTTATTTATTTTCATTTTGCATGATCAGTCCATTGGTGAAAGTGGGGTGTTAAAGTCCCCTAGTATGATTGTGTTACTGTCGATTTCCCCTTTTATGGCTGTTAGCATTTGCCTTATGTATTGAGGTGCTCCTATGTTGGGTGCATAAATATTTACAACTGTTATATCTTCTTCTTGGATTGATCCCTTGATCATTATGCAGTGTCCTTCTTTGTCTCGTATAATAGTCTTTATTTTAAAGTCTATTTTGTCTGTTATGAGAATTGCTACTCCAGTTTTCTTTTGATTTCCATTTTCATGGAATATCTTTTTCCATCCCCTCAGTTTCAGTCTGTGTGTGTCCCTAGGTCTGACGTGGGTCTCTTGTAGACAGCATATACACAGGTCTTGTTTTTGTATCCATTCAGCCAGTCTGTGTCTTTTGGTGGGAGCATTTAATCCATTTACATTTAAGGTAATTATCGATATGTATGTTCCTATTACCATTTTCTAAATTCTTTTGGGTTTGTTATTGTAGGTGTTTTCCTTCTCTTGTGTTTCTTGCCTAGAGAAGTTCCTTTATCATTTGTTGTAAAGCTGGTTTGGTGGTGCTGAATTCTCTTAGCTTTTGCTTGCCTGTAAAGGTTTTGATTTCACCATCGAATCTGAATGAGATCCATGCTGGGTAGAGTAATCTTGGTTGTAGGTTTTTCCCTTTCATCACTTTAAATATGTCCTGCCACTGCCTCTGGCTTGCAGAGTTTCTGCTGAAAGATCAGCTGTTAACCTTATGGGGATTCCCTTATATGTTATTTGTTGTTTTTCCCTTGCTGCTTTTAATATTTGTTCTTTGTATTTAATTTTTGATAGTTTGATTAATATGTGTCTTGGTGTGTTTCTCCTTGGATTTATCCTGTATGGGACTCTCTGTGCTTCCTGGACTATTTCCTTTCCCATGTTAGGGAAGTTTTCAACTATAATCTCTTCAAATATTTTCTCAGTCCCTTTCTTTTTCTCTTCTTCTTCTGGGACCCCTATCATTTGAATGTTGGTGCATTTAATGTTGTCCCAGAGGTCTCTGAGACTGTCCTCAATTCTTTTCATTCTTTTTTCTTTATTCTGCTCTGCAGTAGTTATTTCCACTATTTTATCTTCCAGGTCACTTATCCGTTCTTCTGCCTCAGTTATTCTGCTACTGATTCCTTCTAGAGAATTTTAAATTTCATTTATTGTGTTCTTCATCATTGTTTGTTTGCTCTTTAGTTCTTCTAGGTCCTTTTTAAACGTTTCTTGTATTTTCTCCATTCTATTTCCAAGATTTTGGATCATCTTTGCTATCATTACTCGGAATTCTTTTTCAGGTAGATTGCCTATTTCCTATTCATTTGTTTGGTCTGGTGGGTTTTTGCCTTGCTCCTTTACCTGCTGTGTGTTTCTCTGTCTTCTCATTTTGCTTAACTTACTGTGTCTGGGGTCTCCTTTTTGTAGGCTGCAGGTTCATTGTTCCCGTTGTTTTTGGTGTCTGCCCCCAGTGGCTACGGTTGGTTCAGTGGGTTGTGTAGGCTTCCTGGTGGAGGGGGCTGGTGCCTGTGTTCTGGTGGATGAGGCTGGATCTTGTCTTTCTTGTGGGCAGGACCGCATCTGGTGGTATGTTTTGGGGTGTCTGTGACCTTATTATGATTTTAGGCAGCCTCTCTGCTAATGGGTGGGGTTGTGTTCCTGTCTTGCTAGTTGTTTGGCATAGGGTGTCCAACACTGTAGTTTGCTGTTCATTGAGTGGAGATGGGTCTTAGTGTTGAGATGGAGATCTCTGGGGAGCTTTTGCCATTTGATATTACGTGGAGCTGGGAGGTCTCTGGTGGACCAATGTCCTGAACTTGGCTCTCCCACCTCAGAGGCTCAGCCCTGACACCCGGCCAGAGTACCAAGACCCTGTCAGCCAGACGGTTCAGAAGAAAAGGGAGAAAAAAAGAAAGAGAGAAAGAAAAAATAAAATAAAAGTTATTAAAATAAAAAATAAAAAAAATTATTAAAAATAAAAAAAAATTGAAAAGTAATAAAAAAAGAAAGAAAAGAGTAACCAAACCTAAAAACAAATCCACCAATGATAACAAGCACTAAAAATCTATACTAAAAACAAAACAAAACAAAACAAAACAAAAAAACAGGCAGACAGAACCCTAGGACAAATGGTAAAAGCAAAGCTATACAGACAAAATCACACCATGTCCACTGCCTCAATTTTGGGATGATTCGTTGTCTATTCAGGTATTCCACAGATGCAGGGTACATCAAGTTGATTGTGGAGATTTAATCTGCTGCTCCTGAGGCTGCTGGGAGAGATTTCCCTTTCTCTTCTTTGTTTGCACAGCTCCTGGGGTTCAGCTTTGGATTTGGACCCGCCTCTGCATGTAGGTTGCCTGAGGGTGTCTGTTCTTCACTCAGACAGGATGGGGCTGAAGTAGCAGCTGATTAGGGGGCTCTGGCTCACTCAGGCTGGGAGGAGGGAGGGGTACAGATGCAGGGCGGGCCTGTGGCGGCAGAGTGGGGCACACCATGTGTCCTCCCGGGGAAGTTGTCCCTGGGTCATGGGACCCTGGCAGTGGTGGGCTGCACAGGCTCCCGGGAGGGGTGGTGTGGATAGTGACCTGTGCTTGCACACAGGCTTTTTGGTGGCTGCAGCAGCAGCCTTAGCGTTTCATGCCTGTCTCTGGTGTCTGCGCTGATAGCCGTGGCTCACGCCCATCTCTGGAGCTTGTTTAGGTGGTGCTCTGAATCCCCTCTCCTCACGCACCCCGAAACAATGGTCTCTTGTCTCTTAGGCAGTTCCAGACTTTTTCCTGGACTCCCTCCCGGCTAGCTGTGATGCACTAGCCCCCTTCAGGCTGTGTTCACGCAGCCAACCCCAGTCCTCTCCCTGGGATCCGACCTCCGAAGCCCGAGCCTCAGCTCCCAGCCCCAACCCGCCCCGGCGGGTGAGCAGACAAGCCTCTCGGGCTGGTGAGTGCTGGTCGGCACCAACCCTCTGTGTGGGAATCTCTGCGCTTTGCCCTCTGCACTCCTGTTGCTGCGCTCTCCTCCATGGCTCCGAAGCTTCCCCCCTGCGTCTCTGCCAGTGAAGGGGCTTCCTAGCGTGTGAAAGCTTTTCCTCCTTCACAGCTCCCTCCCTGAGGTGCAGGTCCCGTCCCTATTCTTTTGTCTCTGTTTTTTCTTTTTTCTTTTGACCTACCCAGGTACGTGGGGAATTTCTTGCCTTTTGGGAAGTCTGAGGTCTTCTGCCAGCGTTCAGTAGGTGTTTTGTAGGAGTTGTTCCACATGTAGATGTATTTCTGATGTATTTCTGGGGAGGAAGGTGATCTCCACCTCTTACTCCTCTGCCATCTTGAAGGTCTCTCCCCATTTAATATTATATTGTTAAGATCCACCTACATTGTTGCACGTGTTCATTCCTTTTGACAACAAAAAGTATTGGAATGAACTTTATGTCTCCCCATGGTGCCAGGTTCCTAATAACAGCTAACATCTATGAAGTGTGTGCAAGGCACCCTGCTAAGTCTTTTATTAACCCCACATAACAGATGGGAAAACTGACACACAAGAGGTGAGCAACTGGCCTGAGGTCACATCCAAATGGCTCAAGGGGCAGAGGCAGGACTTGAACTTGTATCATGGACCTCTAGAGGCCTTTCTTCTGCCTCTGTACCACATCATCTCTGAGTAAACAAGGGAGTGAGCTCACACTTACACCACTGCCAGCCCTTTAGGAACCCCACTGAATGACTCTTGGTTACAAATCGAGGTGAACACACACACACACACACACACACACACACACACACACTAGCATTCTGGAATTGCTCACAAATACTTGTTAACGGACAGACAATTTATAAGAGAGGAAATAGACTTACCTTCTGATGCTTACCAAGATCTGTCTGTCTGTTTCTCTCTCTTTCTCTCCATCTCCTCTCTATTAAAAGAAAACACCAGCTGGGCCTTGTGCTTACAGGAGCTGGGGGCTCAGAATCTATCAACAGGCTGTGCCCTGGTCTTGGATCCCAGGAGAGGGGAGCAGGGTGGGGACCTTGGCCTGTGGGAGGAAGGAGCCTGCTCAGGGCAGAATTTATCTCCCTCCACACCAGGACCCTTGGTAACTGCAGGCGCCTCACTCAGCAAAGCTGGTCATGCAGTGACCAGAGTGGGTAAGCGCTGACCCTGTCAGGGGTCCCCAGCCATCTGTTCCCCTTCTTGGCAATAGGATCTCACGCTCAGGGGTGAGATCTTTTTACACTAGGAACCAATGGAAGCAATGGGGAACTGGAGGGCTGGGTACAGGATTGAACAAACAATAGAGGCTATCCCAAGAACAATTGCCCCTGCCCTGGGGTACACACAGCAGGGCCAAGGTCAGGCAAATAAATGAACATTGTGCCGGCTTTGGTCCTGAGCCCAGTGTTGGGCTCATGTGAGCCCGATTTGACCACAGGGAGGACAGGCCCATAGATTTTACCCTTCCGGGTGAAGAATGGCCTGTCCACCATGGCAGCATTTGTGCAGGCCTGGAGCAGAGCTGGTCTGGAAGGGGCTGCCTGAGACTTGTCTCACGGACCAGCCTGGGGAAGGCAGAGGGGTCTCTCCAGGAACCAAGCAGGTGGAGGAGGATGGAAGCCTCACCTGGGGTGGATGTGTGAAGCAGGTGGTTCCAGACCAGTCTGGCGGGAGGAGGAAAGGAAGGAAAGTGAATGCTGTGACATGTTCTGCTCACTGGTGTCAACAGGGGGCGGCAGAGAGCAGAAGACAAACAGATGGGCCTCCCCTGATAATAAGGTCACCCAGCCTCAGTTTCCTCTAAGCACCTGTGGGCCCAGAAGCCTAGAAGTTGAGTGCGGGTGTGTGGCACTGCGGGCAGGGTGGGGCCTATTGCTAGTGCCCGTGCACATCAGTGAGGCCACCTGGGGTGGGTGGCAAGGAGAGAGGCAGTCTTCCAGACAAGGGGAAAGGGACCCACTGAGCTCAGGGTGAGCTTTCTCAACCCAGGCTGCACACTCGAATCGCCCCAGGAGTTTCTCAAATATGGAGGCCCTGGCCCACCCAGACCAGTGGAATCAGAATGTCTGGGGTAGGGACCCAGGGATCGGTCTGTTTTAAAGCCTTTCTAGATGATTCTTCTCTTCAGCCAGGATTGAGAACCACTGGGTCAGACGCTTTGCTCTTTGAGTCTAGGCTTCCCCCTCAGTAGCTGTAGGAGCTGGAATGTTGACTCACTTTGTCTGTACAATGGTGATGTTAACAGAATGTGGTGACATCAGGGCTGCTGTGAGGGTGAACAGAAATACTGTGTATTAAGCTTGGCATGTGGCTGCCACCTAGGAGGAAACTATGTGGTCAGCAGTGCTTCGCAAACGGGCTCTGGACCTGGCATCTTCAGAGCTGGACCTGGCATCTTCATCTGGGGTCCTTGGGGACACAGAACACTTGGGGAGATGTTTTGTTTCTGGAGTCTGAGGTCTGGGTGGAGCTGGCCTAAAGGCCTGGGTCAAAATGGTAGATACCCTCTTGTATCAGTGCCTGAGGTCAGAGATGATGGTGATGCCTCCTCCCTAAAGGCCTTAGCCTTGGTCATGATGTCCAGCTAGGGACAGTGCTTTAGCCAAAGGTTTTAGATGGGGCAACATTTGTGGGGCATCTTCTATGTGCTAGACATGTTCACATTTATTACTTTACACAATTCTCAGAGCAACCATGCATGATGGATACACATATCTCCGTTTTACAGAGGGAGAAACTGAGGCCCAGAGACGCCTGGCAACTTGCTCAAGGTCACACAGGAGAACCAGGTCTCTTGACTTTTCACCACACCACAGCCCTCTCCCAGCAGTTGTAACCTGTGGCTTCCTCCCTAGACAGATACTCATGCCCGAATTTAGTCAACTCCTATTCCTAAACCCATACATGGAAGGGTCATTCTTTGGACAATTCCAGTTCTACTTCATCTGCAAGGAAGGGAAAAAATGAGTATGGAAGTGTTTTGTGGAGGCCTAGTGCCGGTGCTGCGTATCCCAGGTGGTTGGTGGTGGCAACTAGGGTTTGGGTGGGAGGGAGGGGGAGTCAGTTGCTAGGTCTTTAGGGCTGGACAGTTGGCGATGTGAACTTCCAGGGGCAAGAGGAGTGGGGGCAGCGGGAGCTGCTGATCTTCCCTGAGGGGGGCTGGGCTAGGGGGCTTTAGGCGCTTAGGTTATCCTTAAAGCCTATCCCTCCATCCACAGGGCCCATCTCCAAGGCTTTGTTCATCGACTTCTTTCCATTTTGTGTCACACTCTGGTGGGGGAGGGCAATTAAGCTAATTGAGCCCCCCTAAGTGTCAGAGCTGGACACGAGTTCACCCAGCCTGGACTCTCTGGGCAGTCGGATGGGGTGGAGTGGGGGTCAAGCTCTGCAGCCTGCCTTCCGAGAGGCGACCCATCATGCCCATTAGGAACTGCCATTCCACTGGGAGTGTGGAACTTGGGGCTGGTTCCAGTCTACCTCCTTACTTCCCACTTTGCCTAAAGCAGTAGGTGGCTTCTTAGGGGTCTAAGGCTAGTAAATGGCAAAGCATGGGGCTCCTGCACTAAGTCAGCACTCTTTGCACTAAGCAGGGCAGGGATGGGGGGTAGGGGAAGAGGAGAAAATGGCATGACCTTGGACACCATTGGCCCTGGTGGGGATAACCTTCACTCCATTGTAAATCTAAGCACATGATCCTCACCAGATTATAGAGAACCCTGCATCCTGGTAGGGTTTCGAATTTTCAAAAATCCCTGAGTCCTGTGAGCCTAATTGAGTATCGGTGTGCCAATTTCCCCCCAGCAAATTTCCAGCTGTGGACAAGTGGCGGGTGCTCTTCTCAAGGTCAGCTCCCCAGTCCCTGTTTATGCAGAGGTCTCTGTGTTCCGAGTGTCTCCACTCAGCTGGCTTCTGAGTCACACACATTTTGTCCCAGCTCTAATTGGCGCTCTTGAAGGCGTTCCCCGGGCAGATGATAGAGTAGGCTTTGACAGCCCCAAAAGAGGACAGGAGAGGGTTCCATGCCCACGGTCACCATGCCCTCCACAGAGGGCTCCTCCCATACCAAGTGGCTGTGCAGACCCCAGGTGACGAGGGGCAGCTGAGGGAACCGTACCATTATCAGCCCTGTCAGGACTCTGCTGTTGGCTGCATATAGCGCCTGCCCGCCTGCGTGTGAAGTCCCAGGAGAATGGCTCATTAAAAAGGAGGGCCAGCACCTTGGGTGACCTGCAGCCTGAACCCTTCTTCCAGCCATCAGGGGTGTCTGGCGGGGTGGGCTGGCCTGGAGAGAAGGGAGCGGCCGTGCGTTCTTCCTCCTCTGGTCTCCAAGAAAGCTCAGCCGGAGACACCTTTATGAGGGGGCTGTCTGGGAGGAGTAGGCCTTACACCTGTCTGGGGACCCAGTGCTGCCCCTACCTGCCACCACCCATCATCCCTGAACTAGTTCCAGCAACTGTAAGCAAACTTGGCCATTATTTGCAGTGACCCCACTCACATGTCTCCTCTCTCCCCCTTTGCTGGGCTCCACCAGTAGGGTTGCCAGATAAAACACAGGATGACCAGTTAAATTTGAATTTCAGGTATGCAATGAAAAAAAAAAAATCGCACAGCACATACTTACACTAGAAAATCATCTATCATTTATCTAAAATCCAAATTTAAGTGAAATTCAAATTCAAATTTAATCTTGAATTTTTGTTTGCTGAATCTGGCAACTTCATCCACAAAGAAATCTCCCGACATGGGGGCTGGGCCCAAGAGGGGTGATACCTGTGTTCCGTGGCTTCTCTCTTCTGTAGGACCAGCTCTACTTACTGATGCCTTGGAGATTGTAATAAGATGCAGGTTACGATTCAATAGGTCTAGAGGAGGGCTGAGGCTCTGCATTTCTAACAAACTTCCAGGCCAGTGCTGTTGGTCCAAGGACCATACTCTGAGTAGCAAGGAAATAGAGCAGTGATTGCAGGCTAACCACAGGTTAACGGGGAAGTGGGGTGGGGAGGTCAGGGGTGGGGGGATGAGGGTTTGAAAACACTGCTGCTTGGAGTTTACTCCACAAATCTGAGTTAATTTATCTGGGGCAGGACCCAAGCAAGGGACTTTAATTTTTTGTGTGTGTGGTAAAAAGCATAACAAAATTTACCATCTTAACCATTTTTAAGTGCACAGTTCATAGTGTTGAGTATATTCACATTATTGTGAAACAGCTCTCTAGAACTTTTTCATCTTGCAAATCTGACACTCTATACCCATTAAACAACAACTCTCCATTCCGCCTTCCCTCCAGCCCTTGGTAAGCACTTTCTGTTTTTATGAATTTGACTACTTTTAGATGCCCCATATATAGTCATACAGTATTTGTCTTTTCGTGACTGGTTTATTTCAATGAGCATAATGTCCTCAAGGTTCATCCGTGTTGTAGCGTGTGATAGGATTTCCTTCCTTTTTAAAGCTGAATAATTTTCCATTGTATATATAGACCACATTTTACTTATCCACTCATCTGTTGATGGACATTTGAATTGCTTCCACCTCTTGGCTATCGTGAATAATGCTACTATGAACATGGACGTGCAAGTGTCTCTTTGAGACCCTGCTTTCAATTCTTTTGGGTATATACTCAGAAATGAGATTGCTGAATCATATGGTCGTTCTATTTTAAATTTTTGTAAATTAAAAAATTTGAGGAACCTCCACACTCTTTTACATAGTGATTGCACCATTTTACAATCCCAATCAACGATGCAAAAGTGTTCCAGTTTTTCCACATCCTCTTCCCAGGTGATTCTAATTCCCAGGCAGGCTTGAGAGCTACTTCCCTGGGCTCTTTCTTGGCAAATTCTCTCTGTTCTTGCTGGCCTGAGGCCTCTGGGTTTTGCTAGGTACAGGATGAATTCATTCCACAACTCTAGGGGGTCCTGTTCCTGTGAATGGTGCCACAACTGGCCTGGGAAATAGAAACCCTATCTTTGAATTCGCAGATTGAGTACTGTGTGACCTTTGGCAAGTCATTCAACCTCTCTGAGCCTCAGGTCCACACCTATAAAGGGACAGGGGAGTATTAACTATAACAAAAGGAGGATCTGGTAAACCATGTATACAAGAGCTTTTCGGACTCATAAACAGCCATGGGAATGTCAGATGAGATGACAGTAGGAATTGAGTGAAGAAACTCAAGTATCTGTGGTCAGGAGGGCTCAAACGGAATCAGTTGACACTTACTGAGGCACACCTGCCCCATGGCATCATGGAAGAGCTTGTCTGTTCACCATCACCCCAGCATCTCACCCAATACCGGTATTGTGTCTAACACACAGCTGACCAACGATTGTCTGAGACACTGTCCTGGAAGCCTGTGGCAGATGAGCTCCTGTGGACAGGGTGTGTGACACGACCAGAGCGGACCTCTACGGAACACTTACCATGTTCCAGGTGCTCAGCTAAGCTCTTTATTTTTTAATTCCCTTAACGTTGCTGTGAGGTGGGTGCTGTTATTACCTCTGCTCTTTGTATGAGGCACAGAGAATTGAAGTAGCCTGCCCAAAGTTCTGCGTCCAGAAAATAGGCTTGTAAACGTTGCCCTTTATAAATAAAGAGCCACACGGGTGTTAAACCATGATGTAAAAGAGTCATCACTTGGCTACCTGCTGGAGGAGCAGAAGAGAGTCATGACACAGTGGGTGACATGACGAATTGTGGTGTGGGGTGACCAGGCAAGGCCACGAGGGCAGACGTTCTGGGGCAGGGCCAGTGCTGGGAAGGGTGGGATGGATAAGTGTGTCTGCTGCCTGGATGGCCTCAAGGAGGTCCCTTCTGGGATCTGGGAAGAGCCTGAGGGCCAGGCAAGGAAGTGGGCCAGCTGGTAGCAAGACCCAGGAGGGACTGGGGCTCCGGGATGTGGCCAAACCCCAGACATGTGAGTTGGATGCTGCCTGAGAGCTCCTTTGATGCCCCCTGATGAAGGTCACATCAGGGGTCAGACCTGGCTCCGTAGAGCAGGAAGCCCTGATGCCATCCTTGAGAGATGGGTATAAACTGGACAAGCAGATGGGAGGTCACCTAAGTAGGTGGGAGAACCTCAGCAGAAGTACAGAGATTCTTGCCTTAACCTGGTAGAGTAACTCATTGGGGAAATTCAGGAATCAAAGCAAGCTTGTTGGGAAGACATATTCTGTCCAAAGTGGCTGCTTTTTCTACTTGTCTTATCAATGAAGAAAAATCAGAATAAAGGCAAATTTTAATGAATAATTTTTACATTTCTATCATCAGCCTTGCATGCCTTTCTGATCCCTATTGCTCCCTGGCTTTTCCTGTGAGGTACGGGGTAAGACCACAGATTTGGTGTCAGTGATAGTTTAGTTTGAGTCCCATCCCAACTACTCAATAGCTGCATGTTCTTGGGGAACTTGCTTTACCTCTCTGAGCCTCAGTTTCCTCATCTGTTGTGCAGGGATTGTCCTGAACATTGTAGGATATTTAGCAGCATCCCTGGCCTCTATCCAGTAGATGCCAGTAGCACCCTCCCAACTCCTGAGTTGGTGACAACCAAAAATGTCTTCAGAGATTGCCAAATGTACCCTGGAAGCAAAATTGCCCGTAACGGAGAACTGCTGTAGTAGTCCCTGGCTCCCTTCTAGGCAGAAAAGGCTAAAATTCCATTCACTCTCTTTTGATTCATTCATTCAATAACTATTTACCGTCTACCTGCTATGTGCTGGGCACGGGCAGATTCAGTGGTGAGCAAGACAGGTCACGTGCCCTCAGCAGCTCCCACTGTGGGGAGGCCATGGCATGAGAAAGAGCAGGCATCCACCCTACCTTGGGATGTGCTATGTTGGGGAAGCACAGGCTGCTGTGGGAACACACAGAAGAGATGCTTAATCCTGGATGTTTCATTGGAGGGGGCAGCAGGGCACGGAGGGTGGTCAAAGATATCACAGGGCATTGACCTGCAGGTGCCAGAAATTCTTCCATTCCTGTTGTTGATTGAATGAATCTGGGAACCGTTATTAAAGGCTGCCCATGACATAATTGACTGCCCAAATTGGCTGAAAAGATGTGCACTAATATATCATACAGAGGACAGAGGGGCAGTTACTTTGTGTTGACATTTGGAGCTGGGCAGCCAGGGGCCTGCTGATGTGTCTCCTAGGAACACCAGTAATGTAGAGAACAGGTGGGCTTATTAGGTCACCCCACAGAATAGCGCCGCTATTACCAGCCTGAGTTGCCAAGTGTGATGTGCCCCACCTCAGACTCACCAGAGACCTGGGCTGGGCGGAGAGCACAGGAGGAGAAACCCATGGGCTTTGAGGTAGATGTGCCCAAAAAGGTGTTTTGAAAGAAAACTCAGGAAAGCACTTTGCTGGCCCAGGTCTGTGGGCTTGGGTGACAGCGCCTTTCCTGGATGTTCTGAAATAAGCCTGCTTCCCATCCTTTGGAGAAAGAAGAAGAAAAAGAAAAAAAAGTCTTTCTCCTCCCTTGCTTTTGTAAGCACGAGGAAAGAAAGAAAGGCTGTGTGTCCCAACAGTAGCCTTTCTTTGGGAGTCTTGGACATAGCTCTTTTTTCAACTTGAATCTACTTCTTACATTTCTGGTTTTAAAATCCAGACCTTCATGGACAGTCTGGAAAACAGAAAGTGGCAGGAATGGTTTTCATTTGTTAAGAGGGTATGGCAAGAAATGGGAAGTTCTAAAAAAACCTCATAGTAATAATGACAACAACTGTGATTAAAGAAAGACAGTGGTAATGGAAACTAGGAACCGAGTTTTGAGTGCCTGCTGTGTGCCAGGTGCCTTGCTTTGCAGCTCTTACCAGATCCCTGCAAGACAGGTCTCACTGTCCCAGCAGAGCTGAAGTCTGAGTTTGCCCAGCTAGCATGTGGTGATGCCAGGATGCAGATCTTGGTCTAGGAAGAAAAGAGAAAAATAAGCATAATGTAGTGAGTTTTTCATAAGGTTAAATTACTCTCTCTTAAAAGTGTTGTCCCTTATTCTGAGATTTATATCCTTCCAATATTTTTGGTAATAACATGCACTATCTTTTATGATAACTATGGAGACAGTAGATGTTGGCAACATGAAAATTTGGTACCCTCCCCTTATAAATTTTATTTTCCAGGTTTGTGAAATTCCTAAGTCTGGTCAATTCCTTCTTGAAGGTGGTACTCTGCCAGGAACGATCCCTGCTACCATTTTCTATGAGAAGCAGCCACTGTTCCCACTTCTGTGCATCTCTGCCTTCTTTACACTTTTGCTTAGGGTTGTGGATTTGTCAGAGAGGGAGAGTGAGGAGGAGGAGAAAGCAGGAAAAATGATAAGTGACAACCCTTAGGGCAACAGTGGTTTTCTAAGAAAAGATAGTAATTCTGTTGAAAATTGCTGGAGAAGAGAGTGCGGTCCAAGTAGGCATATGCAAATTATATGCAAATCACACATGGCCCTCCTATTTTATAACCTGGATGTCCCCCTTGGGAAAATGCTAATGGAGACTAGTGGTCTCTGGCAAGCCTCCCTTGGTGATCTCCAGGAGTCCGGCCCTGATTAACGAGTATTTTCCTGGCAGTGTGGGGCTCCAATGATCTTAATTTTCACCCTCTTTCCCCCTCCCTCATCTCCATAGCCTGTGGGCGAGCCTCAGAGGGCTCTCCACAGGCCTGTGAAGTAGGGAACATGGCCAGAGTCCTGATCTGGAAAGTTCTAGAATCCTCAGGTAGACCTCACCTTCTATAGGGCTCCTGGGGTCCCAACCCAGCTCTGAGGGAAGGGACTGCTTATAGCATTGGTTCTCAAACTTCAGCATGCATCAGAATCACACAGAGTGCTTGTTTAAAACACACATTGCTGGGCTCCACCTCAGAGTTACAGATTCACAAGGTCTGGGATGGGCTGGAGAACTGGTATTTATGTCAGGTTCCCAGGTGATGCGGATGCAGACCACAGCCTAAAGACCACCATGAAATAATGCCATTTGCAGCAACATGGATGCAACTAGAGATTATCATACTAAGTGAAGTAAGTCAGAAAGAGAAAGACAAATACCATATGATATCACTTATATGTAGAATCTAAAATATGACACAAGTGAACCTATCTATGAAACAGAAACAGGATCACAGACATAGAGAACAGACTGGTGGTTGCTAACAGGGAGGGGGTTGGGGGAGGGATGGAGTGGGAGATTGGGGTTAGCAGATGTAAGCCTTTGTATATAGAATGGATAAACAACAAGGTCCTACTGTGTAGCACAGAGAACTATATTCAATATCCTATGATAAACCATAATGGAAAAGAATATAAAAAAAGAATGTATATATAGGTATAACTGAATCACTTTGCTGTACAGCAGAAATTAACACAACATTGTTAATCAACTGTACTTTAATAAAAAAACAAAAACAAAAAGCCACTGCCCTAGGGTGAAGAGTACTACTCAAAATGTGGGCCCTGGTAACAGGTTGTTACCAGACTGTGATAGAAATTAAGTGTAGAAATTAACAATAAACATTTAGAAACTTTTATGGAAGTGTGACATTGCCACACCATCCAAGCACGTGATTATTTTTCTATTAATTAATTTTTATTTTACTTCCCCAAAATATTGGTCTATGATGGTTTAAGAGTTAAAAAAACAACAAGTCTTTTGCCACAGATAGCAATTTGGGAACTCTTGCCGAGAGGGGCCAGAGACTCTAGTTCAGGGCAACCCCAGGCTGGCAGGACAACTGAAGTGCCCATCCAGAAACTGAGGCTCTGGGCAGGCTGGGCATGCAGTGGATTGGCTCCAGAAGGCGTTTGGCAACGTGTGGGGAGTGGGAGGCTGGGGGAAGGGCAGGGTATTGGTTGTCACAGTGACTGGTGGTATGGGGGAGAAAACTGGCGTTTAATGGCTGAGTGTTGGGCACGGGCACCGCAGAGACTTGTCCTGCCCTAAATGCCAGTTGAACCCCTCTTGAAAAACAATGCGGAGGGTGGAGTTAAGAAGCTGGCCCCACTCCAGACCCCCTGCCTTCTCTTGGGGGTGGGTGGACGGGGGGCAGGGAGTGGAGAGGGCTGCACCAGTCAGAACCGGCTCAACCAGAGTGCCCTTGTTTGTACATAGTAACCGTGTGTGTGTGTGTGTGTGTGTGTGTGTGTGGATGGCAATGGTATATTGTTAGTACCTTACAGGTACCTCTTGCTTTAGGCAAAACCAGTGTACAAAAGCTCCAATATAGAAACGGGGTAGGTTGGCAGAGGGTGGTGAGGATAATTCCTTTTAAAAAAGATTAATTGTAGGAGTCCCTGCTTCGTAAAAAGTTGTACCAAAAATGTAGTCTACGTGTGGTGTCCAGGACAGTCATTTGCATAAAGTAAGGGGTACCTGTTCTTTCAGAGGAAGGTGGCAGGATCTAGAGGTGGTGCGGTTTCAGATGGCCTTGTGAATTGCTTGGAAGGCTCTAACGGTAATAAATACCACAATAATAAGTGGTTGTAGTTGGAAGGGATCCTGCCTGTTTTGTCATTGCCCCCTCACCAGCCCCTGGCCTGGGCAAGTCCTTCTCAGCTAGGAAAGAAAGTTTTGTGATTCCGGCCTGCTATCTTTGTAGATAGTGTTTGACATTTTGTGGTGACGGTGTGAGAAGTAATTAGTTGTCTTGTGCCTTTGGGTGTACGAGGGGGCTGCTGGCTCTTCAAGCTCAGAGTCGTAGAGTGCGGAGCCTGGAAGGAGATGTAGCGTTCATCAACCCCGCATTTTATAGGGTGGAAACTGAGGCCCTGGAAGCCCCAAATGTGCCCCAAGTTGAGCTTGTGTTAAGGCAGGCAGTGGGCCTATTGTTGGAGGCTTACCATGTAATTAATGGGATTTGGAGCAATTACAGGGACAGTAAAGCCCCTCGTTTGTTTCTTGTGCCAGGCCTGAGATTCCTTAGGAGGGGGGAGCGGGAGGGCAGAGGGAAGGTGGTAAGAAGGTGGCAGATAGTTGGCAAATCATCTCTTGCCAGGCCTGCTCCGTGGAACGCTGGCTTACATTTTTATACTGTGCGCCTCAAAGGATTCCGGTACAGGGTGCGTATCTGCCCAAGGTTCCCCACCTAGTTTTCCTCTGGGGCTAATTCTTGTTGGCTTTTAATGCTGGGCTGTAAGGAGCCTGCTTTTCTTTTTTTTTTTTTTTCTTTTTTTTTTAAGTGAACACCAACTAGGAAATCATAAAAGTTGACATCATTCCGGGGAGGGGGTTCCTGCGCCTTCCTAGGCCTGGGGACAGCAGCTGAGCCAGAGCTGATAGTCACTGACTGGGGAGAGGAGCGGGGATCTGGTGTGATGAGAAGATCAGCACATCTAAGCTTTTGCAGCTGTGTGGGATTCCATATCAGGCCCCTGAATTCATTCATTCATTCGACAGATACTTATTGAGCGTTTATTATTTCCCAGCCATTGTGCTAACTGGTGAGACAAAAAGTGCTGGCGATGGATGGTGGTGATGGCTGCACAACAGTGTGAATGTACTCAATGCCACTAAATTGTACACTTAAATATGGTTAAATGGTACACATTGTGTTGTGTATATTTTACCATGATAAGAAACAAAGAGAGAGAAAGAGCAACATAGAATAAGGCCCCTGATTCCAGGAGGTTGCTGGTCCTCTGCAGACTCCCCTTAACATGGCCTAGAGCCCGAACAGTGGCGGTTAATGGCCACCCATGGAGGGGGTCTGTGGGAGACTGTGGGAGGCTGGGAGTGCCCAGGGCAGGCTGAGGAGGGGGGTCTGGCAGGGATCGCCCATGTGCATGCCCATGAGAGGAGGTGCTGTGCAACGGAGGATGCTGTCTTTAAATACATTTCTTGCTAAAATGTGTTTTTGAGATGTTGCCCCCATAGGGACAGTGCTCAGACTTGAATTTCTGTTGGAACTAATGTTTGTTCACAGAAATTTTAAGTGGTAAAAAGCTTGGGGCTGCAACCATGGTGACACCCGGAGCTCAGGCTCTAGTTTTCTTCTTTCTAGACTGTGTTTCTGAGAGTTTCTTTTTCAAAAACATGGGTGAAACTGAGGCTACATAGCATCACGGTTTTCTTAATGTTTCCTGTGGATTGGTCATTCATGCCTGTGCCACCGTGGGGCTGAGGGGAGCCTGGGCCAGTGACTTCAACTCTCTCTACCTCAATTTCTCTATCTTAGGAGGTGGTGAGCACATGTGATGGAGGGTGTGGAAAGCGTTTAGCCGCCAACCTGGCCTGCAGTGACTCTTGTAACTGTCACTTTGCATGTCACCAGTCATTTGGATATTAGCATGTCCTGGCTTGCAATGAAACATGCATTATTATTTAACGTTTCCCTCATGTTAATATTCTCCCCACTCAGATTACAAGGAGAGGGTTTCACCTCTTCCTATGCCTCCCATGTCTCTCTCTGTAGGGCACATGGCAGGTGCCCTACAGACACTCAGTTGATTGAATAGTCTCTTTGTAAAGGTCTGGGTGGTATTTCCGAGGGTAGCCTTTCCATTCGCCGGCAGATCAGCCCCACTCCGCGTCCTCTGAGCCGGGAACATTTGGGGCAGGTCCGTCCTGCGTGACTCCAAGATCCTCAGCAGCTCTTTCACGGTTTCGTTTTGGAACCATAGCTCTGGCCTCTTCAGATGGTCTCAGGCAGTGATGGCCAGGTCACCCAGCAACAGCCATTCAGATAATTACATGGGTTTCAAATTGTTCACCACTTTACGTCCTCAAAGCAATTTCAGAATCAATTTGAGGTTTGACAGGGAGCCGGTGGAGGTCTCGCAGCCCTGGGATGGTGCATGGGGCCTGCTTAGCACTCGTTATAATTCCAGCGGCAGGATCCGTGCACCTGGGGAGCAGGGGCGCCGTCCTCTCTTGCAACTCAGGGAAGAAAATCAGTCAATCAATCAATGAGAGCACACCTAATTAAAGGTAACAAAGGCTCTGGGCGCTTCATCCCTCCCCACGCTCTTGGGGCTATAGAGCGCCAAAAGAAAAACCAGCCTTGTCTCAAGGAGGATTAAAATGAAGTCTCGGTGTCAGAAATCAAATCTAGCAAGACTATCTTTTTTGAACAACAGGTACCTACCCCTCAGTGGAGTGGAGAACCTCTTCCCAGGAGCAGCCTTATAATGGGCCTAGACCGTTCCTCTGCTCTCAGTAGAATAAGGGCTCCAGGCTGCCCCTGTTCTCGTGCACGGGAGTAGAACAGTAGGAAAGGCCGCCTGGCTTATGCCCTGTGCTCAGAGGCCCTGCACACAGAGGCTGAAAAGTGCGGTGGTCAAGGTGTTGGCTCCAGAGACAGATGGCCAGGGTTCCTTCCCCTCACCCCCAGCTGGGGGACCCGAGGCTGGTTGCCCCAAGATCTTCATCTGCAAAATGGGAGTGGCCATAACTCCCACCTCTGGAACTGTGGAAAGATTGCACCAGTTAACGTGTGAAAACAGTACCTGGCACGGAGTAAAGTCTTGCTGCTCTTTTAAAGAACCATTTCCCTAACCAGGCAACGGGTAAAGCCACTCTTCACTTTGCAAGGAGCAAGATAAGTTTATTTTTAGTTCTACTTTGCAAAAGGGGTGAGTTAACCCAGGTCACAGAGCAAAGTGGAGCGAGCCTGAAATGGAGGGCTTATCGTCCCCTCCTCCCAGCCTCTCTGGGCTCTGGTGTTCAACCTTCTAACGAGCCTTGCTGAGGTCTTTCACCCCAACCTCTAGTCTCATGGCCAAGATAAACTCAAAGCATCAGCCCTGTGGCATATTTTGTACTTCAATAGGGTCAACTTCTTATGCTGCAAGAATGAACTGGTAGAGTGTCAGGACCCTCTCGTGGGTCGGCCAGGTATTTGGGGAGGGCCCTGCTGTCACACCACATGGCACTTATCTGCTCAACCTTTACTTCCCACCAACCCTGCCTTGCAGATCTTTGGGATTAAAAGGATCATCGGAGCATCTGAGACCTCGTCAAAGGCAGGGCGGGGAATCTTTGGTGATTACCTTTTGTTTTGGAAACCTTAGAGCAGACTGTTAGGGCTGGCTTATCTTCTCCTCTCCTCCAGTCTAATGAGAGAGTGGGTCAAGAGCCAGACGGAAACACAATAACACTGGGTACATGGAAGTCAGGAAATTCAAAGACATGTTCTCCACAGTGGTTGCAAATTGGTCCTTTTTGCACAGGCGCAGGTTGAAGGCCTCCCAGTGATAGAAAAGGTGAAGGAGAGGGAAGATGGAAGCTTTGGTGCCCTGAGTTATATGCTGCCTTCACTCTCCCGTTCCTTGCATCACTCCCTGCACCAGTGAACATTAATGGGACACTAAGCTTTAAAAACCAGACACTGAGCTTGGCTTGTGGGCTCTGGGATTGCAAAGAGGGATGGACCCTGATGAGCCCAGGCCAGAGGATGCAGCAGCAGATCGAATCCGAAGAACAGAACTGCAAATAATTAATAGTTCACAGACACCTGCCAGGGCCAGAGCTTTACTGGGACTTGTCGTAGCAGCCAGCAAACTGGAAGTCAGTTTTGGAGAGTGATTTTTGGGAAAGGCCTTTGTGGAGGGACGTTGAGAGGTTCAGGTTCAGATCCAAACATGCACATCCAGCCAAGCCATTGCTGGTTCACCAGCTGTAGAGCAGACATCGATCTGGGTGGACTTAGCCAGCTCTCTGTTATTGAACATGCAGCGAAGAGAAAAACTATTATTTTACCTGCTGGCGTTAGTGCTCTCCTAGGGAAGAAACTGTTTTCACTTAAGAAGTACCTTGATAGGTAATTTGGGTGAGAGAGGAGGCCTTGAGGCCATGAGTAGAAAGAGAAAAAATAGAGAGAGAACTCCTTTGTGTAAATACAAGCAGAAGTTGTGGAAAAGGAGGGAGGGGGGAGGATCCTGGTTGGAGGCTGGGACTGAGTCGGAGGAAGTGGCCACGTCTGCTCTCTAGTTTAAGACTCCTGGTGGCCCTCCCCCAGCCCGTCAACTTTGTCTCCAGCAGTGTCTACTCCTCGCCAACCTGTGTGTGGGTGTTGAGGGCTGGGCCTCCCGGGCCTCGGATGACAGGACAGAGCATCCTCAGCTCGTGGAGGAAGGAGGAGGGATTCTGCGACAGCCGGAAATCAATGTGGAGCTAACGCCGGATGGAGCTGGGTGTTGGCTTCCCCGCAGGTCAGGAGATGGCAGTTGGAGCCCATCTTTGCTAGATGGGATAAGAGCTGCTTTTCAAATGTTTGCTGAAGAATTGGGTCTTTATTCTTTTAAGGCCTGTGGGTCAGGGTTCTGGCTGGTCTCCAGGAGGGTTGCTGGGGCCTTCCTCGCAGCAGGGAGCCACGGTGAACAACTCCTGCCACTGCCCCTGCCCCAGTTCTCCTAAGCCAGCAGACAGAGAAATCAAAATAGAGCCTCGCCATGCAAAGTCAGTGTAAGCTAAGATCTGGTGGAAAACGTCCAAGGCTTCTCATCCAGCACTATCCCGGTCAGTCACTTTTCCCACAGTCTCCAGGAGAACTGGCCATCCAGCCTCTGCTCAGATGTTCCCAAGACCAGGGGCGCACCGTGCTGAGAGTCCCACTGTCAGACAGCTCTCATGGTCAGGGTGTTCCTTGTGAGATCCAGTCACATTCTGTACCCACTCCCCACACCCACCTCCCCAGCCACTCATCACAGCTCTGCCCTCAGGCCCCCTTTCTGCACAGACAGCCCTCCTGGCCTGTGGCCAGCTGTCCTGTCCTTTGCGTTCTTCCTTGGCTCAGTCTCTTCTGTCCCTCCCCCTTCCTCATCTGTCATGGGTGCCTGGGTGCCCGACAACAGGCCTCGCTCATGACAAGTAACGTTAGGGGCTCCCCGAAGGGCATTTGCAGTGGCTGGTCAAGAATATGATGTTTTTTAATCTTCTGAAAACTTCCTAAAAGCTAGGCCAGACTGTGCCCAGCCTGTGCCCTCTCTGAGGTATGTCCTCAGCTCAGGAAAGTCCTTGCTTTGTAGCAAAGCTGTCCTGTGGGCTCCTGACCTATCCCTGGCCTGGCAGTGTCTCTCTCGTCCCCTCCCTGTGCTCCTTCTGGCCTACCTCTGCCTGTCTGCTACTTCACAACAACCTTCCAGGCCTGTCTGTTGTGTGGGGAGAGCAACCACTGCTTAAATCTTGTGGTTTGAAGGGAACGGGGGTGACTTCCTCTACCTTTGCCCCTGCCCTCAACATTTCCCCCACCCGTTTCCTTTCTAGATGTCACTCGTTCCTTGGAACTCCTCCTGATCTCACCCCCCAACCCCCAATCCCCGCATCTAGCCCTGCATCTCTCAGGGAGCCTTCCTGAGGAATATCCGCCTGCGGAGTGGAAAGAGCACTGCCCTGGGACTGGGAGACCAGGGTTCTCGTCCTGGCCCTGCTCAGGTGTGTGAGCTCAGGGCCTCAGTAGCGTCAGCTGGAAAATGAGATTGAGTTAGATGTCCAGCTCGGACAGCGTATGGTTTCTACTTGGGACAGAAACATCTGTTTTCCTCTTCTGGATCCTGCACACTCCCTGCCAGTAAAATTCTGTTTCATGAGGTAGACGGAGTTCACAACTCATTTGCCAGGTGGAGAGGATGGCTATAACATGAAACTCATGAAAGATCTAGCCAGGTGTTCGCAACTCGGGCTGCACATTTAGTATCACCTGGGGAGCTTTTAAAATATACTGATGCTCAGGCCCCACCCCCAGAGAGTCCGATTCCATTGGACTGGGTGGGGCTCAGGCATCTTTATGGTTTTTTTTTCCTTTTTAAAGAAATTTTCTTGAAGTATAGTTGATTTACAATGTTGTGTTAGTTTCTGCTGTACAGCAAAGTGATTCAGTTATACATATTCTTTTGTACGTGTGTTTTTTAATAGGCTTTTTATTTATTTATTTATTTTTTAACATCTTTACTGGAGTATAATTGCTTTACAATGGTGTGTTAGTTTCTGCTTTATAAAAAAGTGAATCAGCTGTACATATACATATATCCCATATCTCTTCCCTCTTGCGTCTCCCTCCCTCCCACCCTCCCTATTCCACCCCTCTAGGTGGTCAAAAAGCACCGAGCCGATCTCCCTGTGCTATGCGGCTGCTTCCCACTAGCTATCTGTTTTACATTTGGTCGTGTATATATGTCCATGCCACTCTCTCACTTCGTCCCAGCTTACCCTTCCCCCTCCCCCCCATCTTTATGTTTTAAAAGCTCCCCAGGTGACCCTAAATTGTAGCAAAGTGAGAGCCACTGTTCTAGTACCCACTGCTAGCTTTGCTGCTTGAAGTGTGGTTCTCAACACAGAAGCGTAGGGTCTGCTGGAGCTTGTTAGAAATGCAGATTCTCAGGCCCCGGCCCAGACTCCCAACCAAAATGTGCATAATAACAAGGTTCCAGGGGATTTTTATGCCATTTAATATTTGAGGAGCATGGCTTTCACCCCACAAGTGGCCTTTTAGGATTTCCTTTGCTTATAATATCTCTTATTTTTTCATAAGCAGCCATAAATCCATTTTGGGTGTAGGTGTGGCATAAAAAAAATTGTATCCAATGTCAGTTAATATTAATGTGTTATATCTATAGATATAACATCTATGCTCTAACTATTTTCACTTTTCAAAGGAGCCGAGCTCTCGTTCCCTTCCCATAGGGCCTTTGCACATGCTGTGTTCTGCCTGGGATTCCCCATCCTCCTTCTAGACTCTGCCATCCTCCCATTCACCTGGCTGACTCCTACTCACCCACAGCTGGACCTAGTGGGACCTTTTTGTCTGACCCACATCCTTTTCCATCCTGGTCTCCCACCTCATCCATCTCTCTTCCTGTCTCTCCCATTTGTTGACATCATAGCCCAGCAACGACAGCTCCCAGGGTGGTCCAGGTGGTGATGTTGGCGGGGGTGGGAGGGACAGGGAGAACCAAGTCTGGTGGTGAGGAGATCCAACTTCAGAATCCACCTTATGTCTTTTTAAAAAATATTTATTTATTTATTTATTTAACTTTTGGCTGCGTCGGGTCTTAGTTGTGGCATGGGGGATCTTCCGTTGTGGCACATGGGCTCCTCGCTGCACGGGGCAGGCTTCTGTCTAGTTGTGGCATGTGGGCTCTAGAGCGTGCAGGCTCCAGAGCACGTGGGCTCTGTAGTTGCGGCACTCAGGCTCTCTAGTTGTGGCCTGAGTGCTCAGTAGTTATGGCACATGGGTTTAGTTGCCCTGTGGCGTGTGAGATCTTAGTTCCTCGACCAGGGATCGAACCCGCGTTCCCTGCATTGGAAGGTGAGAATCCACCTTATGTCTTAACCTCCTTTGTCACTTTCCTCATTTGCTTCGTGTTTATGCAAGTGTCCACCTCACTGGAGCTTTGTGAGGGTCAAATGGAGTAATGGACGCTAAGATGCTTTCTAAAGTACGAAGAATCTACAAATACAAATCATAATCATTTTCATTAGCGCTGGTGGCAGGGGATGGATGCTCCAGGGAGCCGTGAGAATGTGATGAGTGTGAGGAAGACGCAAACCTTTTGCCCCGTGATAGTGGAGACGCGTGTCTGTTCCTCATGAGTGCTGAGCATTAAATGTTTACAAAGGTCACACTGCACAGGCCCAGGAGAGCCTTCCCCTCTCCTTTGAGTCATCCCTCTCCCGTTCATTCCTGTTGCCAATCGACACCCTCCCATGGCCCCATTTTCTGCCCCCGCCTCCACCCCATGCCCTGCCTGCCCATCCCTGGGTCGGGGCCTCTGGGGGATACAGAAATAGGACTGAAACACTCCTGTCTGTGCCTTTAGAGGAGGACGGATGGTGAGGCTGAGCGGGGGGAGCCAGGGAGCCCTCTGTGTCCCTCAGAAACCATGCAGCCAACTACCTCCTAATTCTGAACTATCTGGACCCGGCTGCTGTTCAGCAATGCGCACGCGCACAGAATGACTGCTTTTGTCCTTCCGCTCTTCTTTCCTTAGGGCAGCTTCTGATAAGGATCCAAGCGCTAGAGGACAGATCTCCAGAGCTAAGGCAGGATCCGGGGACCTGGGAGCAAGCAGGGTAAAGGGACCCAGACAGGACCAGAGACTGAGAATTCTTTACTCTCACCCTGGCCCACACGCTGTGGCCTGGCCCTGCTAAGGGGCACTGGCCCCTCTGAGGGCTGCGATGGGGCCAGCCTGCTGGGCACCCTGGGCCATTGGCTCCCTGTCTCTGGGTCTCAGTAGCATTTTTTGAAAGTGATGGATGTAGGGCTAGGATTGTCTTCAAAGTGCCCCAGCCCTGAGTGGTAATGATGTGGCATTGGTCCGGGCCATCAGCGGAATGCACACCGTGGAGGGTCCCTGTGGGTGGGATTCCCGGTCTGGAGGTGGCTCTCAAGGTGGGAGGGCCTTAAACAGGCAGGTATACAGCACTGGGCTGCCTTCCGAGCCCCAGTCATCTCCCCCACGGAGGAAAGGCCGGTGTCCTCAGAGGGACAAACAATGGCAGGTCTGTCCCCAGCTCCAGTTCACAGCAAGGCAAACAAGGCAGCCTCGTCTCACAGCTCTTTCCTTGATCGTGGAACACTTAGTGACTATAAAGAAAAGAGATAGAGTTGGCATTTCATGGCTACCATAGGCATTCAACGTGCGACACAGGCCATACCAAAATTAAAGCACATGTTTTCATTTGGGACCACCTCTGAAGCAGCAAAAAGCCCAACCCAACCCAAGTAACATTTTGTCCTCCTAATGAACGTGTAAACAGAAGGAGGATTCGTGAAGTTAATGTTTCTGCCTTCCTTCAGGGACATTAGTAGGCATTGATTTTCAGCTGTGATGTATGCCACTTGCAATGGCTTTTGACTGAAGGGGACAATGCTGTTTGGGAATCTGTGAGGTTTAAAACATCCACAATTGCCTGGTGCCGCAGCAACTGCCAAGTGCTGTTCTAATAGCACCTCATTTGTTAGGGTAACAAGGAAGTAACTGTGAATGCCTGCTGTACTCCAGACGGACTGTGGGCTGGCTCTAAAACCACCGACACATCCCTAGCCCAGAGGGGATTTCCTTAGGTGGGAGGGGGAGCCGAGGGACAGGGACAAGCAGGAAAGTAGGAGACTATAAACAGCACATGCCTGTTAGAGCTTCTCCCTGGGGAGGGAGGGATGGGGAATGGGACCAGGGATGTGGCTGCAGGACCCCAACCGCATGTGCAACGTTTTATTTCTAAAAACAAAACCCAAAGGCAAGTATGGCATAAGAGTAAGATAAGATGATGCTAGTGGTGGGTTCAAGGATGTTTGTTACATGACGCACTATTTGTCAGTACATTTGGACTATTTTATAATTAAATAAAAATGTAAAAGAAAAAAGAAAAGTACAGGGTGGTTCGTGTAGTAAGCCACCATCTGCGTAGGAAAGGTTTCACTTGGGACTCTGCTGGCAGACACATAGTGGGTCCCTAGAAGGACTCAGAGGACATGGGCACCGAAGGTCCCCTCCGCACACATTATAGGAGAGAAACTTCTTTTCACTGTGTTCTTTCATGCTTTCTGGATGTTGTACTGTGCCCTTTATTACCTAATTTTTAAAAATAACATGATTATATCTGAAAGTTAAGAAAAGATGAATAGAGAGGGGAGAGGGGAAAAAAAGAGAAACTTTAAAGAGGGGAAAAAAAAAAAAAGACAGGAGGGAAGCAACTTACGAAATGCTGGAACTCAGCCTGGGCACTTGGCGGTGAGAGTTTAGCAAAGACCCTTTGAGGCTCCCCCAGTGAGGAGCCTTCCCTGGAGCAGCTTCCTGGGGGCACAGAAGGGCCACCTAGAGCAGGAGGCGGCCTGCCGGCCTGCACAGGGTACATGGGAAGCCCTTTCCTGCTCCTGCCCTGGAGCAGCCCCGGGCCCCCCAGCAATCCAAGAGGCCTCTGCTGGGGCTGGCGGCCTGAACGGAGAGGCGGGGTAGGAAAGGAGGGTGGTTGGTAAGGTCCAGGTGACAGGTTCTCTTGGGAAAGGATCAGAGTCCCAGCGGGGCCGCTGGTTGGAGGGAGCCCACTGTCCTGGACACAGCTTCCTTTCTGGGCACTGCCTGCTGGGTGCCAGTGGAGGAAGATTTATGCAGCTGAGCAGATGTAACTAACACGTGATCCCCAGGCTGTGGCCCTAATTGGCCCAGGGCAACACGACTCTGTAGGATTTTCAGATATTCGGAAATGGACCCCTTCCCCACCCGCCTTTCCCTACCCACCCCCTGAGCCCATGACTTTCTCCTGCACCTGCTGCAGAGTTCGGGAAGAGAGGCGAAGTCCCACGGTGTGGGGCTTTTTCTTGTGAGCAGTCTCAGGCCTGCCATCTAGAGTTTAACTTCTTCGTGCAGTCCAGGCTGCTTGAAGCCTCTTGAACCATTTCAGCCTCAAACTGGGCCAGGTGCCTAGAAGGAATTCCAGAAAGGTTTGCTGAATTGAATTTGACCACTGAGAGCAGCTGACTCCCTCGGGCTAAAAACACTGTAGCCTGAATCTTCCTGGGCTTGGGTCCCAGATGGCGAGCCAGGGAAGGGAGAAGCTTCCAGCTCCCTGCTATCACTGAATCCCAGCCTCCTCACTTACATGGAGGAAGCACCCTAGAGGGAGCACCGGACTGGAGGTCGCCTGGGACCAGGAGTTTGGTCCTACCTTTGCTCACACAAACTACTGAAGGCTGTCCCCCATCCAGGGGAATGGTGATAGCCAGCACCCAGGGCAACTGCTTTAAAAGTATGGACCCTGCACCTGCGGCATCAGTGTCACCTGAGAGCTTACTGGGATGCAGATTCTCAGGCCCCACCCTGGACCTGCAGACACTTGGGTAGGGCCCGGTGCTGCGTGTTTGCCAAGCCCTCAGGTCATCCTGATGCACAATGGTGTTTGAGACCTGGGCTTCTCCCCTGTGGAGGAGGAGGGGAGAGCCAAGTTAGGTTTAGAGAGCTTCCTGAGTGATGCTGACTTTCACGCTTAATCCTGGAACACCTTTTCATCTCCTATTTCACCATGAGGAGCAGAACACCTGAGCAGGGAAGTATCCCATTCACTATCCTGCAGCAAGCTTGCAGTGGGTGGAGACCAGGCCTCTGATCTGAATTCCTATTCAGTTGCTTAAGTTGTATAAACGAAAAGAATCACGGTCAATGGCAGGGTGGTGAGTGCAGGGAACATTATAGATTCTGAAGGGAAGCCTCCGGGTTGAAATTTTGGAAACCAATAGCTCACTCAACTGACCTGTGGAGCAATGATAACCTTTCCTGCCACACCCGTGGAGCTGCTCTGAGATCAGCTGAAATAACTGCCTTGCAGGTGCCGAAGGGGGTGAAGGCCTCTGCGTGGGGACAGACAATGACCAGGAAAGGGCCAGCTTTGGCCACGTGGAAGCTGGAGCCCAGGCAGGTCAGTAGAATGCTTGCCCTGATGTGAGGGCCCTGCCTCGTTCGAGGGTGGAAGGGAGCCGAGTGCCGGGTCCATCTTAGCAGGTGGAGAGCCATCTGCCTGGCATAGCCTCGCAGCAAATGGCCTTGCTCCGGGCTGCACCCAGTTCTGCAAGAGTAGCAAGGACAGCTGGGAACTGTGCTTCCTTCCCTGCACCAGCACCAGAGGAGCTGGCCTGGGGCACCTGTCAAGGGGATCAATGTTGGGAGGCCCATATTATAATGTGAGCCAAGCTAGGAACAGAAAAAACCCACTCTGGGAACAGGGCCTGGGGGGTGGAGGTGGGTGTGCAGGATTAATTTAATTAAGTCCTGCTTTGGGGACCAGGCTAAATTTAGCAGTTGCCTAGGCTGCTGGTTTGACTCCTTCCATGCAACTCCCTCCCATCTGCCCATTGTGCATCCTGCAGGTGATTAATTCAGAATTCCAGGCCAGAATGTGCAGATGCACCTGCTGATTGCTTAGTCCCCTCTCCAGCCTCTGCTAAAGTTTTCTCCCTGGGTCCCCGGGGGGTGGTACATTCTGAAGCACCAGAGCAACGCCTGTCCTTCTCCAGGGAAGTAAACACTTCATCCCTCCTAATGATTCCTGCAGTGGCTGCAGCACCTTGCCAAGAAAGCACAGCCACCGTGGGCCTGGATCTCTAGCTTGTTTCATTTCATTGTTTCTCAGGGCCACTAAAAAATGTGGATAAATGGTAGCAGTGTTCTGGACGGAATGACTGATAACTAACTGCTAAATGTGTGTGCCTGCACCTCACAGCGAGTAGGTGAGAGGTTCTTTTGCTACAATTTTTCTTCCAGTTCTATACTCTTCCCCTTTGATGATTCCTACTTGGTCTCTTCAATCTTTGGACGGTTTTTTCTCCTGATTACCCTCCTCCTTATTTGGGGCCATTCCGAAATTTGTTAGTATCTCCACCAGATTGAAATGGTGTCAGAAAGAGAAGGAGATGAGATGGGAGGTGATGTGAATACTAATAAATACCAAATGATGATTTACAGCATAGAACATTCTTTTGTTCATTTACCAAATCTTTATTGAGGGTCTACAGGCCTTGTGGTAACACAGAAACTGCAGTACTGAGCCAGACACAGTTCCTACCTGCAGGGAGTTGGCCATCTAGCGGGGTTAGACACAAGGAAAGTCAATTACAGATGGGTAGTGTGTCAGCACAGTGCCGGCCTCTGGGTGAGGGATCAATAATTAGCAGCAAGCATGGTAGTAGCAGTTGATTTCAGGGCTTCATGCCATGAGCCAGGCTCAGTGGGTGAAGTCATGAAAGAACTTTCTCTTACTGTTTTTCATTACCACTTCTTGGGCTTTTCTCTCCAGTCACTGTATCAAATCTCGGTCAGGTCCCCTTGATTTTCTGGTCACACCCAGATATTAATAAAGAGCTTCATTTTCAAATATTGAAAGTCCAGCCCAGCTTAAAACCCAAACCTCCATCTTTTATCCCGTGTTTAGTTCCAGCCTCCTTGCTCACCCCTGCCTCACCCCAGGTCCCTGACCAGGTTTGGAATCTGCAGAAGAGCACAGATGGCATCTTTTCTCTCTACTTGTCCCTCTCCTTCCCTCCTGCCAGCTGCTGTTTCTGGCCTCTCCAAAGTCGGTGCAGGAGAATGGGGTTGGAAGAATAAAGCAGAGTCCTCTGTAGCTGATTCTGGTATAAAACTGGTCCCCTCTGGGAGGCAGGTACCTCAATACAGGCTGTTTCTTTTCTAGGTGCTTTAGTGGGTCTGGGCAGCTTGGAGATGAAGTGGCTCATAGTGAAAAGCTTTGGGGTCAGACAGGCCTAGTCCCAAACCTCACTCTGTCCTCACAAATGACTTAAAACTCTCCGATCCTCAGTGTTTCCACCACAGAATGGGATGATATACCTGCTTCCCAGAGGAATTATGGACATTTGTGGTAACATATGTATGGGGATGGAGACATTGTGAGTGCGTACATAACGGATGGTGGCCAGTTTTAAGAGGTTGAGTCCTCTTTTAGAGTTTTCGATAGCAGAGGCCTAGCATCCTCTATGGTCTGAGTTGGCCCTGCCTCCAGACTCCAGAAGCCTTGACCAATCCCCCTGACTGCTGTTTTCCCTTTCCAGCCCCCTCTTCACCCCCACAGGGACATCACTCCTTAGTCAAGAGCACTGGAAAATAACTTTGACTGCAGTGATCAGAATGGCTGTGGTGATGGAAAGTTACAATATTTTGATTAGTTATAGGTCTATGAATATAAATGATTGTACAACACTTTCCACATCAGCAGTGCCACCTAGACATTAGGATGATTTTCGCAATAACCAAGTCCAGATGCCGCCCATCCCAGTAAATGAGGGGGCCGTGGGTTTCAGGAGCGTGGGCTGCATCCAGCTTTCCTTTGGCGCTTTCCCTGAGGCTGTTGCCAACTTACCACTTCCGAGTTTCCCTCGGATTTTAATCTCCCAGGGGAAGAAGCCTCTTTATGGGAATAGATTTTGTGGTTCACTGAATCCAGGCCAACCAGACAGAGGGAGATTCAACTGTCTTTCCTTTTCCATTCCTGGAGGCTTGGCTCCTCAGCTGCCCTCGCTACCCTCCCTGAGTTTGCGGGACCACCTAGAAGTGAAGGCGACAGCAGCTGGGGCAGGAGGTGGCCATTTCTATACAAGTTTGGCTAATTCCTGGCCTAAGGCTGCTAAAATGCCCTGTGGACGAGTAAGATACTCTTCAGCCAAACCCCCTAAATTTAGTGGAGGTGTGTTCTTACTGACGCTGGCCGGGGCACTGGTCTGAGTGCTCCTTTCTATTTTGCCCCCAAAGCAGGAAGTTCTCTAGTGACTACTGTGGAGTTCAGGCTCGGGAGATGATCTCAAGCAGCCAGTGTTTTTGACTTTCCAAAAGGATAAATATTACTTGGGGAGCCTCACATTTTAGAGGGTCTGGAGAATGTTCTTTTCTCAATTACTAGGAAGTGATAAGCACTTGATATGTTGGCTTGGGCCTGGAATTTTGACCTTCAGCTACTCTTTCCAGGCACCTATGTGGAGGAGGAGGAGGAGGGTACCCCCAGCAAGGGAGGTGGCAGGGGAAGGGTGTGAGAGCCCAGTGGCACCCCTGCATGGTTTTGCCCAGGCCATCCTGGCTGCAGACCCCTGGAGCGTGGGAGAGGGGGTGTCTGATCACCAAACACTCCCTGCAGTGAGAAGATGGGGCCTTGCTTTCCCTCAGCGGGAAAGAGCTTGCAGGCCCTGGAGATGCTGACTAATGATTCAGCTCAGGACCCGTTCTTTTTCTTTTTCCCACAACAGCCCTGTTGCCTGCCCAGGGAAGGAAGTGCAGGCTGTCCCCCCTCTTTATCCTAATGACCCTCAGAAATACCTCAGGGGAGCAGTTCTGCTCAGCAACCCAAGATAATTAGGGTCTGCCCTGCAGCAAGTGAACCAGAGTGCAGGACATACTCTCCACGGGCATGCCACTGCATGGCTTGGAGCTTACAAACCCCTTCCACCCACGGGACCCATTGTCCACCTTCTCCCCCACATAGAGGCTTGTTACTCTTAGGGGCTTGGGCAGCCCAAAGGGAGCAAGGTTGGACAGATTTCCCGAGGGCCCTGGTACCATGGACTTTGGACCTTGGAGCACACAGCCCCAGCCAGAACCCATAGGGGCGACATGGAGCCATCCATGGTCCTATGGATGGTTTAGGCTTCTTTCCTCCCCTTTGTGAAAATATTAATAGCTATCATTTATTGAGCACCCACTACCTGCTAAATTCTCTAAATGAATGATCTCTTGGAAAGCACACAACACCCCCATAAGGAGGTACTAGCATAACTATTATAACCCTTATTTTCACAAGTGTGGAAACAGCCTTAGCAAGATTGTGACCAAAACACATAAAACACCTCTCTGTATTGCTGTATAGACATCAAGTTCATTCATTTTAACTGCTGTATAGTATTTCATTGTATGAATATTCACATTGTATCTATCTTGGGTGGTAATTACTATTATGGTTAGTGTACATCCTTCTAGGACTTTTTCTATACCCAAACATACACATAGGTCCAGGTAAGGGCCATAGGTCCATATCTATGTGTGTATGTATGTGCCCTAAAATGTAAGCTCTATGTAGGTAGGAATTTTTTGTGTTTTTTGATCATTGTGGTATCTTCAGCACTTAAAAGCATGCCTGGCACATAGTAGTTGAATGAATGCATATGTAAATATGTAAAATATGTAAAATATGTAAAAAATTGTGTTTTGTGGCATTTAAAAATTGTATTCTAACTTCTGTAGTTTTCTGCCTGGTTTTCTTTGCTTAAATGAGTACCTTTCTGTGACAGTACATATAGATCTACCTCATTCTTTTCCATTGCTGCATAATACTTCGTAGATCATCAAACCATTCTCTTGTTGAAGGACATTTAGTCGCATCTAATTATTTTGCTGTTCCAATGCTGTGATTAATATCCTTGAACTTGTCTCCTGGCACACAAGTGTGAGAGACTAGAAATGCAGGACATACCTGGAAGTGAATTTGCTGGGTCTTAGGAGACACATGTCTTTATTTTTATATCACTCATTTGCTCTCCAATGCTTTCTTTTTTTATGGATATGGGGTAAAATTTATTTCTTGAAACAGTTTATAAAAATAATGTGTTAGGGCTTGCACAAAATTGAAGGAAGGAATAGAGAAAAACAAACAAACAAAACAAAAAATTAAAAAATTCTGATGAAATAAACTGAAAAAAGAAACAGAAAAGAATGAGTTGATCACTGGAGAAATTACTACTCTTGGGGAAAAGTATTTCCTTATAATTCTGTGTGAAATAGAAAAGCAGTCACATTACATATGATAATAGTTAATAGAAACCTTCAACATAGGGGGTAAGAACTGGTCCACACATTATGCTAAAATAAAGCATTTCCTGAGAGGGCAGACTGCAGAAGCAAGAAGTGCTACAATTCTGCAGCCTGTGGAAGGAAAACCACATTCACAGAAAGACAGACAAAATGAAAAGGCAGAGGACTTTGTACCAGATGAAGGAACAAGATAAAACCCCAGAAAAACAACTAAATGAAATGGAGATAGGGAACCTTCCAGAAAAAGAATTCAGAATAATGATGGTGAAGATGATCCAGGACCTAAGAAAAAGAATGGAGGCAAGATTGAGAAGATGCAAGAAATGCTTAACAAAGACCTAGAAGAATTAAAGAACAAACACCTAGAAGAATTAAAGAACAAACAAACACAGATGAACAATACAATAACCGAAATGAAAAATACACTAGAAGGAATCAATAGCAGAATAACTGAGGCAGAAGAATGGATAAGTGACTTGGAAGATAGAATGGTGGAATTCACTGCCACAGAACAGAATAAAGAATGAAAAGAAATGAAGACAGCTTAAGAGACCTCTGGGACAACATTAAACACAAGCAACATTTGCATTATAGAGGTCCCAGAAGGAGAAGAGGGAGAGAAAGGACCCGAGAAAATATTTGAAGAGATTGTAATCAAAAACTTCCATAACATGGGAAAGGAAATAGCCACCCCAGTCCAGGAAGCGCAGAGAGTCTCAGGCAGGATAAACCCAAGGAGAAACATGCCGAGACACATGGTAATCAAATTGACAAAAATTAAAGACAAAGAAAAATTATTGAAAGCAGCAAGGGAAAAATGACAAATAACATACAAGGGAACTCCCATACGGTTAACAGCTGATTTCTCAGCAGAAACTCTACAAGCCAGAAGGGAGTGGCATGATAGGGAAGAACCTACAACCAAGATTACTCTACCCGACAAGGATCTCATTCAGATTTGAAGGAGAAATCCAAAGCTTTATAGACAAGCAAAAGCTAAGAGAATTCAGCACCACCAAACCAGCTCTACAGCAGATGCTAAAGGAAACTTCTCTAAGTGGGAAACACAAGAGAAAAAAAGGACCTACAAAAACAAACCCATAACAATTGAGAAAATGGTCATAGGAACATACATATCGATAATTACCTTAAACAGGAGTGGATTAAATGCTCCAACCAAAAGACACAGGCTTGCTGAATGGATACAAAAACAAGACCCATATATATGCTGTCTACAAGAGACCCACTTCAGACCTAGGGACACATACAGACTGAAAGTGAGGGGATGGAAAAAGATATTCCATGCAAATGGAAATCAAAAGAAAGCTGGAGTAGCTATACTCATATCAGATAAAATAGACTTTAAAATAAAGAATGTTACAAGAGACAAGGAAGGACACTACATAATGATCAAGGGATCAATCCAAGAAGAAGATATAGCAATTATAAATATATATGCACCCAACATAGGAGCACCTCAATACATAAGGCAACTGCTAACAACTATAAAAGAGGAAATTGACAGTAACACAATAATAGTGGGGGAGTTTAACACCTCACTTACACCGATGGACAGATCATCCAGACAAAAAATTAATAAGGAAACACAAGCTTTAAGTGAATCAATAGACCAGATAGATTTAATTGATATTTATAGGACATTCCATCCAAAAACAGCAGATTACACTTTCTTCTCAAGTGCGCACAGAACATTCTCCAGGATAGATCACATCTTGGGTCACAAATCAAGCCTCAGTAAATTTACGAAAATTGAAATCATATCAAACATCTTTTCCAACCACAACGCTATGAGATTAGAAATCAGTTACAGAGGAAAAACATAAAAAACACAAACACATGGAGGGTAAACAATATGTTACTAATTAACCAAGAGATCACTGAAGAAATCAAAGAGGAAATCAACAAATACCTAGAGAAATATTACAACGAAAACATGATGATCCAAAACCTATGGGATGCAGCAAAAGCAGTTCTAAGAGGGAAGTTGATAGCAATACAAGCCTACCTCAAGAAACAAGAAAAATCTCAAATAAACAATCTAACCTTACACCTAAAGGAACTAGAGAAAGAAGAACAAAACCCAAAGTTAGTAGAAGGAAAGAAATCATAAAGATCAGAGCAGAAATAAATAGAAACAAAGAAAACAATAGCAAACATCAATAAAACTAAAAGCTGGTTCTTTGAGAAGATAAACAAAATGATAAACCATTAGCCAGACTCATCAAGAAAAAGAGGGAGAGGACTCAAATCAATAAAATTAGAAATGAAAAAGAAGTTACCACAGACACTGCAGAAATACAAAGTATCATAAGAGACTACTGTAAGAAACTCTATGCCAATAAAATGGGCAACCTGGAAGAAATGGACAAATTCTTAGAAAGGTATAACCTTCCAAGACCGAACCAGGAAGAAATAAAAAATATGAACAGACCAATCCCAATTAATGAAATTGAAACTGTGATTAAAAATCTTCCAACAAACAAAAGTCCAGGACCAGATGGCTTCACAGGTGAATACTATCAAAGATTTAGAGAAGAGCTAACACCCATCCTTCTCAAACTCTTCCAAAAAGTTGCAGAGGAAGGAACACTCCCAAACTCATTCTATGAGGCCACCATCACCCTGATACCAAAACCAGACAAAGACACTACAAAAAAAGAAAATTAGAGACCAATATCACTGATGAATATAGATGAAAATCCTCAACAAAATACTAGCAAACAGAATCCAACAACACATTAAAAGGATCATACACCATGATCAAGTGGGATTTATCCCAGGGATGCAAGCATTCTTCAATATACACAAAACAATCAATGTGATACCCCATATTAACAAATTGAAGAATAAAAACCATATGATCATCTCAATAGATGCAGAAAAAGCTTTTGACAAAATTCAACACCCATTTATGATAAAAACTCTCTGGACATTGGGCATAGAGGGAAACTACCTCAACATAATAAAGGCCATATATGACAAACACAGCAAACATCATTCTCAATGGTGAAAAACTGAAAGCATTTCCTCTAAGATCAGGAACAAGACAATGATGTCCACTCTCACCACTATTATTCAACATAGTTTTAGAAGTCCTAGCCATGGCAATCAGAAGAAAACGAAATAAAAGGAATCCAAATTGGAAAAGAAGAAGTAAAACTGTCACTGTTTGCAGATGACATGATACTATACATAGAGAATCCTAAAGATGCCACCAGAAAACTACTAGAGCTAATCAATGAATTTGGTAAAGTTGCAGGATACAAAATTAATGCACAGAAATCTCTTGCATTCCTATACACTAATGATGAAAGATCAGAAAGAGAAATTAAGGAAACAATCCCATTCACCACTGCAACAAAAACAATAAACTACCTAGGAATAAACCTACCTAAACTATAAGACACTGATGAAAGAAATTAAAGATTATTGATACAAACAGATGGAGAGATATACCATGTTCTTGGATTGGAAGAATCAATATTGTGAAAATGTCTATACTACCCAAAGCAATCTACTGATTCAATGCAATCCCTATCAAATTACCAGTGGCATTTTTTACAAAACTAGAACAAAAAAATCGTAAAATTTGTATGGAGACAAAAAAGACCCCGAATAGCCAAAACAGTCTTTAGCGAAAAAAATGGAGCTGGAGGAATCAGACTCCCTGACTTCAGGCTATACTACAAAGCTACAGTAATCAAGATAATATGGTACTGGCACAAAAACAGAATATAGATCAATGGAACAGGATAGAAAGCCCAGAGATAAACCCACGAACCTATGGTCAACTAATCTATGACAAAGGAGGCAAGGATATACAATGGAGAAAAGACAGCCTCTTCAATAAGTGGTGCTGGGAAAACTGGACAGCTACATGTAAAAGAATGAAATTAGAACACTCCCTAACACCATACACAAAAATAAACTCAAAATGGATTAGAGAGTTAAATGTAAGACCAGACACCATAAAACTCTTAGAGGAAAACATAGGAAGGACACTCTTTGACATAAATCACAGCAAGATCTTTTTTGATCCACTTCCTAGAGTAATGGAAATAAAAACAAAAATAAACAAATGGGACCTAATGAAACTTAAAAGCTTTTGCAAAGCAAAGGAAACTACAAACAAGACGAAAAGGCAACCCTCAGAATGGGAGAAAATATTTGCAAACGAATCAACGGACAAAGGATTAATCTCCAAAATATATAAACAGCTCATGCAGCTCAATATTAAAAAGCAAACAACCCAATCCAAAAATGGGTGGAAGACCTAAATAGACATTTCTCCAAAGAAGACATACAGATGGCCAAGAAGCACATGAAAAGCTGCTCAGCATCACTAATTATTAGAGGAATGCAAATCAAAACTGTACTGAGGTATCACCTCACACCAGTTAGAATGGGCATCATCAGAAAATCTACAAACAACAAATGCTGGAGAGGGTGTGGAGAAAAGGGAACCCACTTGCACTGTTGGTGGGAATGTAAATTGATACAGCCACTATAGAGAACAGTATGGAGGTTCCTTAAAAAACTAAAAATAGAATTACCATATGACCAGCAATCCCACTACTGTGCATATACCCAGAGAAAATCATAATTCAAAAAGACACATGCACCCCAATATTCATTGCAGCACTATTTACAATAGCTGGGTCATGGAAGCAGCCTAAATGCCCATCGACAGATGAATAGATAGAGAAGATGTGGTACATATATACAATGGAATATTGTTCAGCCATAAAAAGGAACGAAATTGGGTCATTTGTAGAGATGCGGATGGATCTAGAGACTGTCATACAGAGTGAAGTAAGTCAGAAAGAGAAAAACAAATATCGTATATTAACACATATATGTGGAACCTAGATAAATGGTACAGATGAACTGGTTTGCAGGGCAAAAATAGAGACACAGATGTAGAGAACAAATGTATGGACACCAAGGGAGAAAGTGGTGGGGGTGGTGGTGGTGGTGGTGGGATGAACTGGGCGATTGGGATTGAGATATATACACTAATATGTATAAAGTGGATAACTAATAAGAACCTGCTGTATAAAAAAAAATAAATAAAATACAATTCAAAAATTAAAAAGAAAAAAAATTTCCGAAATTGTTACAAGGCTTAGGCAAAGAAACTCTCTTGTGTCTCAGTAGAACACTTGGATTCATCATTGAGAGAATATCCAGCAACCAAGTTCCAGTGCTTTAAAACAAAACAAAACAAAACAAAACAAAACAACCTAATTACACTTCTAGTAACAGTGTGTGAGCATTCCCACTTATTCTCATCACTGCCTGGTACTATGCAATGGATGGGAAATGGCATCGCATTGCCTTGATTGGCCAGTGAAGTTCAATCGACAGTTTCCACTTTTTGATTTCAACAGATATTAATTCTTTCTAATACTAAATGATACCTATCTTTTAAACATTTCTTTTTTTCAGGTATATGGTAACATAGTTGATGTATATATTGATCTTATAACTAGCAGCCTTCCTATTCTTATTAATTCTAACACATTGCTATAAGTTCTTTTCGCTCTCTGTAGAAGATTATGTAATATTCAAATAATGATAGTTTCATTTCTTATTTTCCAATTTATATACCCTTTATATCTTTTTCTTGCCTTAATGTATTAGCTAGGGATGTCCAGTACAGAATCAAATAGAGGCAGAAGTGATGGACAGCCTTGTGTTGTTCCTGATATTAAAGGGAATGCTTCCTTCCAGGATGTCACTATTTAGTATCATGGTTGCAGTATTAGATGACCTTTATCAGGGTAGGGAAGCTCCATTCAGTTCTTGGCTTGCTAAGAGTTTAATCAGGAATAACTGTTAACATTTTATCACATGATTTTTCCCCCTCTTCTGAGATGATTATATGATTAGTCTCTTTTAATCCATTACTCTGGCAAATTACATTAGCAGATTCTCTAATGTTAAGCTACTTTTTCAAATTCCTTGCAAAATTTTAACTTGATATATATTTTAAAAATATATTTCTATATTTGGTTTATTATTATTTTTCAGCTTTTTTGCATCTTTATTCATGAATGAGATTGGCCTGTAATTTTCCTTTCTCAGACGCTCCTGGTCTGAAGTTTTTATTAGCCTTACAAAATGGGTTACAAAATAGGCTTTCTTTTCCTAGGCTTAAGAAGATTATGTAGGAGATGAAATGGTTTGCTCTTTGCATGTCAGATAGGACTTGCCTATAAAACCATCTGGGTCTCTTATTTTCTTTGTGGGAAGATTTAAAGTTACTTATTCAATATATTTACTAATTATAAGACTCGTCAGGTTTTCTATATGTTTTAGAATTCATTTTTGTAATTATATTCTTCTAGGAATTTGTCTATTTTACTTAAATTTTCAAATCTGTTGGCTTAAAGTTCTTCATATTATTTTCTTTTGATCTTTTAAAATCATTATAATATCGAAGTTAGCTGCCCTGCACTTTCTTTCCTGATGTTAATTGATTTTATTCTTCTCCTCCCTACTCTTTAATCAATTTCACCAGAGGCTAGTCTCTTAAGGAGACATCTATTTGCTTTGTTAATTTTCTCTATTGTATCTTTGTTTTCTGTTTTGTTGATTTCCTCTTTTTCTGTTCCTCTCTATATATTCTTTGGTTTTATTCTGTTGATTTTTTCCAATTTAGTTCATTGTTAATTAACTTCTTTTTATAATATGAGAACTTAAGGCTATATACTTCTCTCTACATATTGCTTCATCTGCATCTCGCAAGTTTGATAAATAGTATTTTCATTACCATCCAGTTCTAAGTATTTAAAAATTATTATTATGATTTTTGTCTTCAATCAGTATTTTTTAATTTACAAATGTATTTTTTAATATTTGCTTTTTAGTTTTTTAGTTATCTTTTGTTATTGATTTCTAATATAATGACATGAAGATCAAAGAACATGGACTGTGTTATTCTTTAGAATCATTTGAAATTGCTTTATATCTGGTCAGTTTTAAAAACTATTCTATGTGAAGCCAAGGTGTTCTCTAATTTGAAGGCTTGCATTAAATCGAACTCATTAATTATTCAAAGTTAAAAGTTCAAAACTTCTATATTCTTGCTTATTATATCTGTTTGATCTATCAATTACTGTGAGAAGAGTTTTAAAATTTTCCACTCTAAAGCTGTATTTTGCTCATTTCTCTTTGTACTTTTATACATTTTTTTACAGTATTTTGAGGATATTTTATTAAGTATGAATTTAGAATTACTATTATATTTTCCTGATGAGTTGAACATTTTATCATTAAGTAGTTACCTGTCTGTCTTTTAGAAATACCTTCATTGACATATTTGTTGGTGGTGATCTCTCTCACTTTCAGTTTTTCTGATAATGTCTTCATTTCATCCTCATTATTAAAAGATACTTTTTCTGGGTACACAATTCTAGGGTTCAGTTATTTCAGCACTTTGAGGATGATTTCTACCATTTTTATTCCATTGTTTTATTTCTGGTTACCATGGTGGATCCAGTTGACAAAAAAGTAATGCACAGCCCTCCCCTCCCCCTGACATATGCACACACACACCTGATCTTAATGTCCTACACCAAGATGGCCAGAATAACAACAGCCACAACTGAACAAAATAATATTTTGAGGCTGGGCTTCAAACCAAGAGAGGGGTATTTGTCAGGAGAGGGACTAAAAGTCTGAGCATAGTGGTAGCTGAAGCCAAAGGTATGGAGACCTGATATGTGATAAAATGAACACAGACTGAAGTTCTAAATCTCTCAGGAAAAGGGTTGCTCAGGTCTGGGTCCCAGTGTTTGGGAAACTAATGGCTTAAACGCAGGAGTCATGAAGGGCAACCTCTTCTGTAGAATAACCATGATACTCACTCATCAGCTCAGGGAATCCACAGAGACATATACATCTTCCAAGTGCCAGGAGTGAGAAAACAAACAAAAACAAAAAATTTACCCATGAGAAAATGGAACCCCAAGCTGATATCATACCCAAAACAACTAAAACTCTCATTAAAGACAGAAACTCTTTCATTGAAAAAAGAATTTGTTTTTTTTTTAAAAAGGCAAAATTCAGGTATCTACAATTTATAAGACACACATACAATTTAATGACACACAAAAATTGACAGCCAAGAGTTGGAAGAGAGTAAACTGCAGATAACAAAAGAAAGCTGGTGTTGCAATGGTGTAACAATGTAGAAAGTAAGGCGAAAGGCATAAATAGAGAAAGAAGATCATTGCTTAATGATAAAAGGGACAGTCCGCTAGGACATATAATAATCATGAATCCTTATGTGCCAAACAACATAGCCTCAAAATAAGGGAAACAGAAATTGAGAGAATGGGAGGGAGAAAAAGACAAATTCACAATTACTGTAGGAGATTTTTAGCATACTCTGTAGGAATAGAATATACAAATTGGTAAGGTTATAAAAGGTTCAAACAAGACAGGTAACAAGCATCAGTCAATGACTCTATATATAACCCTGTATCTTACAAATGGAAACTATGCCTTCTTTTCAGGCACACATTTATAGAAACGAGCATGGAGCAAGGCCACTAAAGAAATCAAGGTCACACAGACCACATTCTCTACCACCGTGCAATGCAACAAGAATTCAGTGATAAAAAGAACTTCCCTCTACCTTTAACTTTGTCAGTCACTTTGTCATGGATGCTGGCCCCATGAGCAAGGCTCAGAGGAGGGCAGGGTAACCTACAGGCAGGAGGAAGGCTGGGGGGGCATGATGTTTCTTAATAGAACTGGATAGCATGAGTGTGCCCCTTTTGTTCATGACATGAAGGATTACCTGATCATGATATTTATAGGCTACATCTTCAGGGCATACTCAGCTGAGTCTCCTTCGCAGCTGACTATATCAGGGTGAGGTAGCCAGGAGAGCTCTTATTATACTCATTTTACACATGAAGGAACAGATAAGTAGAGACAGAAGTTCACCTACCAAGACACTCAAAAATTTTTTAAAAAGAAAATTGTGGGGCTTCCCTGGTGGCGCAGTGGTTGAGAATCTGCCTGCCAATGCAGGAGACACGGGTTCGAGTCCTGGTCTGGGAGGATCCCACATGCCGCGGAGCAACTGGGCCCGTGAGCCACAATTGCTGAGCCTGCGCGTCTGGAGCCTGTGCTCCGCAACAAGAGAGGCCGCGATAGTGAGAGGCCCGCGCACCGCGATGAAGAGTGGCCCCCGCTTGCCACAACTAGGGAAAGCCCTCACACAGAAACGAAGACCCAACACAGCCATAAATAAATAAAATAAATAAAGATACATGAAATTGCTAAAATTAAAAAAAAAAAAAAAATATGGGACATGCTCACCATCCGTCCTTTAAAAAAAAAAGAAAATTGTGGAACTGAGACTGAACTCATGTATTTTGATTTCAGATTGGTTGCTCTCTCCAACCCACAGCATGAGCTCTGAATGATTCACATTCAACTTCAAATCTGACTAGACTAAGGTTCTTGAGAGCAGGCCCTAAACCATATTCATTACTGTCCCCAGTGCCTGGCAATGGAAGATTTTAGTACATACTTGTTGAATGAATGCTGGATTAAGTTATTAATTTCTGCATGCATATTTGCATTTATTTATTTCTAAATAACTCTTCCCATGTGATAAATGTCCATTGTAGGGAATTTGGGGAAAAAAAGGAGAAAGAAGAAATGAAAATCTCCCGTAATCCTTTCATTAAGTATTTTATAAAACATATTTTGGTGGCTGCACAATAGGTATATACATGCTCCACATTTAGGCTATTTCCAAACTTTCCCTATTATAAATAATTCTGTGATAAGTACCACTGCACACTCTCATTATTTCCTGAAGATAAATTCCTAGAGTTGGAATTACTAAGCCAAAGGATATGAAGTTTATAAAGGTTTTGATAAATATTTCCAGATTCCCTTCCTTAAAGCTAAACTAATTTGCATTCTCCAGTGTAAGAAAGTATCAATTCCTGTGCACCCTCATCAGTATTAGTTTTTTCTTTTTCCTCTTTCTAAGGTAAACTTTTTTTTTTTTTAATAAATTTATTTATTTATTTATTTTTGGCTGCGTTGGGTCCTCGTTTCTGTGCGAGGGCTTTCTCTAGTTGCGGCAAGCGGGGGCCACTCTTCATTGCGGTGCTTGGGCCTCTGACTATCGCGGCCTCTCTTGTTGCGGAGCACAGGCTCCAGATGCGCAGGCTCAGTAGTTGTGGCTCACGGGCCCAGTTGCTCCGCGGCATGTGGGATCCTCCCAGACCAGGGCTCGAACCCGTGTCCCCTGCATTAGCAGGCAGATTCCCAACCACTGCGCCACCAGGGAAGCCCTAAGGTAAACTTTTTATTGAAGTATTACATATATAGAAAAAATGCAGACACCATAGTTGTGTGGATCAATGAATTTTCACACCACGAATATATTCATGAACGTAGCATCTTGATTATGACATAGAATGTTATCAGGATCCCAGAAGCCACCTTCCAGTCATTTTCATGCTCCCAAGGGTGACCACTGTCCTTTTAACCTCATAGCTTAGTCTTGAACTTTATATAAATGGAATCATGTAGTATTACTCTTTTGTGTTTGCCTAATTTCACTCAACATTATGTTTGGGAATTTATCCATATTGCTATGTGTAGTTGTAGTTTGTGCTTTCTCATTTCTGTATTGCATTTCATTATGTGAATGTACCATAATTCATCCATCTTACTGTAGATGGGCATTTGGATGGTTTCTAGGTTGAGATTATTGCAACCAGCATTGCCATGATTATTCTTATACATGTCTTCTGGTGAATGATCATAAGCATTTAATTAGGTGTATTCCTAGGACTGAAATTACTGGGTCACAACACTATGTATTTTTAATTTTAAAAATTGCATAATAAAGCTAATGCTTAAATCAACAAATAATAACTAATGGAGAATCTCAGACCATCAGGGTGTTGAGTATGAGCTGGTCCTGGGGTCTTTTCCTAGATTTCTCCTATCATGCCTTGTTGGGACTGCTGGCCCAAGTATGCATAACTCTGAATAAATAGACCCTTGGGTTGAAGGTTCATATATAGAAATGGAGACATTTGTGCTCAGAGTTGGGGGTGGAGCTCCTCACGTGACTGTGCAGGTGACCGTGAACAGAGATTGGGGACCTCTGGGGGGACCTTTTGTTCCAGGTGTATTCTGATGGATTGGAGCAGATTGTGTAAGGCATGAGAAGCCGAGCCAAAATGTTAGGGAGTTTATTCAATAGGTAGGGGGTTGTCATAGAAGGCTCTTGAGCAAGTGAGTGCCTTCATGGAAGCAACATTTTAGAAACATGTGGGAAGATAGCCAGAATCCAATTAATGCCAGATGGAATGGCACTGAGAGAGAAACATAGGACTCCAGGGAGGGGAGTAAAGAGTGGCCTCACCTATGAGTAAAGCCACAGGAGCCTGGGAACCTCACGGGGCCACACTGCAGTGTGCTACCACCTCCTCCGGCTTCTGCTGTGCCTTTCCTGCCTAAACCTCCTTTTCTGACCCTGGCTTGCCCCAGTACCCTCCAGTAAGTGCTACCTCTCTATCCTCCTGCACAACAGCAGGATGTGAGCTCCTTGGGGCAAGGACCATGTGTGTCCTGATCACCCCTCTATTCCTGGCACTTAGTATATTACCTGGCACATAGTAGATGCTCAATAAACATTTGTGGAACGAGGAATGTTCTTTTGTGCCATATCTGATTTCCCCTCTCTGCCAACCCCTTTCCAATGACTCCCGTCTGCTTGTCTTTCAGTCCTGGCTTTGCCCCTAGCCACGGTCTTGTGATTTTCCTTGTTTTCTTTCCTCAAGGCTCTTGAACTCTGTGCACAGTGAGGGTGTCAAGGCAAACTCAGTGCAGAGCCCAGGGCTTCCCTTCCAAGAGTTATTTCTCCTTTCCTTTCTACCTCTGTGAACATGGCCTGGGTTCACAGCCCAACACTCAAGATGTCTGTGTTTTGTGCCACTCCCACCCATGAAGCTGAAATGGGGAGCTACCTGAGGCCCAGGACAGGGACTGCCTTCATTTTAGCAACAGCAGGCCATTTGAGGGGGGTCGTCCCCTGTCTTCCCGCACCCCCCCCCACCCACAAAGTCCAGGCAGCGCTGCTATTGAAAGACAGAACGTGCCAGGCCCCGTGTGGTCCTTTGTCTTCATTTTGTTTAGGTGCTTTTATCTCCAGTGGAGTTTGGACATGATTCGCTGGCGATAAAAGCTACCACGTCTTGCTGGATCCGCCTGCAGCCAAATGTGAGGGATGCTGTCCCCACCGGAAGCTTTGTGTGCAATCCGTATGGCCTCTTTTTTCTTTCCTTTTTTTGCCATACTGACCATGAAATGACTGCAGGGAGTCAGGGAGCCTAAAGCATCCAGGCAGGCAGATCTGCCAGCCCTTGACTTCAGACTGGAGAGGGACCACGGCCTGTGAGTACTGGATGTACCGGATTTCCTTCTAGGACATTCTTTTTTAGCGGTGGAGCAGGAGCAGCTGACTCAGAAAATAGTCATCCGTCTGTTTTGTGAGGAGAGGGGGTGGGCAGGGGACACCAGCTCTGCAGGGCTGCCTTCCAGCCCTGGGATGGGTCACACCATGGACTTCTTCCCTTTGAACACGTGTGAAGTACACGTGATGATGTGCTGGCCACCAGACCCCCTTCCAGGCAGTTTTAAGGGCTCTGTCAGTCTCAAATCAATTTCCACTGTCCCCTGCAAGATTCTCCAGTTGAAAAATTAAAAAACAAAAACCAAAAAACAAACAAAAAAAACCACCAAAAAGCATAAACAAATTCAAAACCAAAACCCATTACCATCCCTCAGGGGACAGCCAGTGAGGAACTAGTTGACAGCAGAGAGCAGTTGATTGGTGTTTCAGGTACCTATTGCTACATGGCAAACCAACCCCAGATATAGTGGCTTAAAGTACCATTTGCTCACAATCATATGGGTCAGGAATTTGGGCAAAACTCTCTGGGGACAGCTTTTCTCTCTTCTGTTGGGTAACTCAACTGGGGCTGGAGGATCCAAATGGCGCCACTCCCTGGTCTGGGGCCCTGAAGCTGGCTCTTGGCTGGAGCCTTGAGTCTTCTCCACATGGCCTCTTTCTCTTCTCATGGCCCCCATTCTCCAGGACCTCTCTCTGTAGCAGAACAACCTAACTTCATTACACAACGACTGGAACCTGCCTCCGTGAAAGTGGAAGCTGCAAGGCCACTTCAAGCCCAGAAGGTCACTTCCACTACATTCTATCTGTCTGTCAAAACAAATCAAAGGGCCAGTCCAGATTAAGGGGAAGGGAAATATCACCCACCTCTCGATAGGAGATTGTCGTGGCTATCTTTGGAAATAATCCATCACTGGGAGACACCTAAAGTGCTTGTTTCCTGTAGCCATCGTCACGTCTGAGCCCACATTCCTTTCCCTGCCTCATTCCTGCTCCACCCGACCCCCAGTGTCCTGAAGGAGAGGAAGCTGTCACCTGGCAGAAAGGAGGTTGATTAAAAAAAAAAAGCTCGTGTGCTATGTTCATGATTATAAACTATGAGTTCTAGAACTCCGCTGTTCGTTATAAACCTGATTTGTCTGTCTACAAATCTAGCACTTGACGGAATGCTTTCTGACTTCTGATGACGGAACCTCCAAAGTTGCCGGGAAACAGGGCTGAGCCCAAGCGCCGCTTTCCCACATCCAGGTGTGTCCTCACCAGCTACTGTTGTTCTTAGTTTTGCAGCCATAAAACTTGTACCTCACATATTTGTTAAACAGCTTATTAGGAATTCTAGCCTTTCTCAGAATAGCTGTGAGTTTTAAATTCTCAATATGTAAGTAGAATAGCTATTTATTTTGCACTTTTATTTGGGACAGAAAATCTTAAGCTTAGGAATACACCTGAGCCCTGTTAGGGCCATTTACAAAGCTGGGGGAAAGAAAAAGAATAGGAATGAGAAGGGTTGTTTTTCATGAGGCACAGGAAGAATTTTTACAATATGAGAATTCTGGAAGTCACCTCGGGTTATAAAAATCCAAGGTTTTTTATTGTCCTGGTGATCCTGGTGACCTCATCGCAGTTGCTGCTGTTTTTGTCATCCTCCCTGCTCTCCTCCAGCTCCTCCAATCCCATCGGTCCTTCTCTCCTACTTCCTTCGTATCCTGAGTCCAGTTCCAGGATCCCATACGTACGATGTTTCCAGAAGCACATTTCCAAAATTGAATTGGCCTCTGTGGAGAGAAAACAGATCTGTTGGTCTGTCCCTGTTGCTTAATGTTCTCACCATACTGCTGCTTACAGATGATTGGAATTTGAAGGGCTTCTGTTTTTCATTGATTTTAAACGTGGTATCGTTAAGAGCTGAGGGCAGAAATCCAAGGCTCATAAGGGGCGCTGATGCTCTGTGTGGTTTACCTGCTTCTTGGAAGATGCTGAGCACCCTTTCAGGTCACTTAAAGCTAGAAAAGCACATCAAGTGCAGGGGAAAGAAAGTATTAAATACACCCTTTTCCCCCTTTGGATACATAATATAGTGTGGATTGAGGGTCAGGAGACCCAAGTGTGGTGACCCCAGCTCCATCAAAAAGGAACCCTGTAATCTTGGGCAAGTCACATGACTTCTCTGGGCTTCAACTTTTGAGCTTTAAGTCAGGGATCTGGAGTTGATTCATTTTAACAAACTCTGGGTCAGGTGTTGTTCTGGGCATTGAACTTAGAGACTGAGCTAGGCTGTATCCTGCCTGCAGGGAACTCAGCATAATGATCTCTGAGGCTCTGAGATACTCAAAATTTCCCAAATACTTGCACGCCCTGATGCTACACTTAGTAATGCAAATAACACTGGTCCTACAGTGGGAAAACTACACTGATGAACAGTCTGCTGTCTTCTAGTAAAGCATAGGTGTAGGGATTGTTCCTTAGCATTCATCTTTGTTTTTGCAAGATTTGTTCATGAAAGCACTCTACCAGTTCAGCTAGGGCTGGTTTGGTATCTATTAATTAGTTAATGGGTTAATTTTCCATTGCTAGAGATCGGACCTTTCTTTTAATTAAGTTATTGTTTTGCTCACTTGTGACTCTTTTCCAGTGATAAGTACTCCTTATAATTAGGAAAGATAACTTGGGTTCCAAGCTGGAGATGACAAGGCCCCCAGGGCAAGTCTCCGTGAGTGAATAGACAGCATGTGACGAGAGCCAGGGGTGTGTGGCACAGTGAGGGGCAGTGAGGTGGGGGGTAGTGAGGTGGGGGGCATTGAGGTGGGGGGTAGTGAGGACACTTGCAGACAGCTCCTCAGCCAGGACAAGAGCAGATGCCCGCTGACTTAAACACCTGAACACGAGAGCCGGGGCCCTCACCTGCCAACTCCTACTCTTTGCCTTCTTGCCAAGGGTCCAATGACTGTGACCTAGATTTTGAGGGAGGGGAGCTCGTGTCCTGGACCACATCAGTGACAGGAGAATGGAGACAAGTGGATGGAACTGAGATTTACTTTAGAGGCACACTCAACAGAATTTGGTGAGGGGTTGGGTGTCAACAGTGGTGAGGGTGAGTAGATGGGGGCTGGGGAGGAAAAGGGGCGGGTCAGGGAGAATGTCCCAAAGTTTTTGGATTGAGCTACTGTGTGGACCAAGGTGGCACTTACAAAAACACTGGGAAAGGTTTGCGTGAAATATCAACAGCTTAGCCTTGGAAATGCGGAGTTTGGGATGCCCGGTGAATCACACTGGTGGAGGTGGGAGAAAGCAGCAGCTGGTTGCAACTCTTACAAAAGAGGTCAGGGTGGAGATGGTGATTTCTGTGAACCTTTGCCCTAACTTGCTATCATAATGCTGTTTCTGTGATAAAATAAGATTCAAGTTCAAAATACCCGATTTAGGGACTTCGCTGGCGGTCCAGTGGTTAAGACTTCGCCTTCCAACGCAGGGGGTGTGGGTTTGATCCCTGGTCTGTGAGCTAAGATCCCACATGCCTCACGGCCAAAAAAGCAAAAACATTGAAAAAAAGAAGTAATACTGTAACAAATTCAATAAAGACTTTTAAAAATGGTCCACATAAAAAAAAAATCTTTAAAAACAAAACAAAATATCTGATTTAACAAATACATCTTAGAGAATAACTGTTTGAAAGGAAGCTGGAGAGCAGCTGTATACCTTTTTACCAAGGGGCTATCTGGGGTTGTTAAGAGGTAGTTTGGTGTAGTAGAAGAAACATGGGATTTTAGTGTTTCAGTGTTTAGTGTTTAGTGCTAAAACACTAGTTCTTGATCCAGCTCCATCACTAATAACCACCCATAACTAAGAACAGTTTACTGTGATACTTCGCCCATCTGCTTCACACACTGATCATGAGACAGTGGGTGAAGTGTTACGAAACACATGGGTGGAAGTGTTACGAAAAGGACAACATGCCATGGAATTTACAGAAATGATCATTCTATTCAGGTTACAATGTGAGTTTCTTCGGGGGATAGTAGTGACAAAGTGGATTGTTTCCATTTTTGATAGTTTTAATGTTCTCCTTTCTTCACAATAACACCTGCTTATCATTAAAAAGAAGGATAATATAGGAAAATAGAAAGAAAGAGAAAATTACCCATGTTTTCACAACTCTGAGAAAGCCACTCAATATTTTGGCATATTTCCTATAGGTAATATTTTTATGGAATTTAAAAAATTAGACATTATTTCAAACATGTAGAAATGTACAGAGAAATTATATTACTGTTATCCATATACCATAGACCGTAATTAATGAATCTCAACATTTCTGCCATATTTGATTTGGATCCTTTACTTTTTTAGAAATAATATGTTGTGGATACCATTGACACTCCACCTTTACCCTTCCCTTTTGATTCTTTTCCCTTTCTCCTAAAATATAACAACAATTGCATACTTTTTACTAATCTGAATGTGAAATGGAATTTCATTGTTGTTTTAAACTTCACTGGTAACAATCTAATTGTTTTCCACTTACAGGTAAACTGAAAGGTCTTTATCCTTTCCCTACTGATTCCTAATTCCAAGTTTGCCATATACCAAGTTTGCATCTATCTATGAATTTCTTGCTGGGGTTGTTATTTCTTTTTGGTTTAATTGTCCATCCCTGTAATAATAACATATAAGTCTACTACTAAGTTTTCTAATAAGTCTTGATACATAATAGAGCAAGTCTTTCCAGTATTTTTTTTCAAAATTCTCTTGGCAATTCTTGGCCCTTTATATTTCCTTATGAGTTTTATGATCTCTGTCACATACCACAAAAAACCTTGATGGCAATTTTGAAAAACTGAGATACAATTTACGAACCATCATATTTCACTCTTTTAGAGTGTACAATTCAGTGGTTTTTAAAAATATATATTCACAGAGTTGTGAAACCATCACTACTCTCTAATTCCAGAACATTTTCATCAACCCCAAGAGAAACCCCACACCCATTAGCAGTCACTTCCCTCCATCCCCCACCTTGCTCCTGGAAACCACTAATTTCCTTTTGTCTCTGTGGATTTATCTGTTCTCCACATTTCATATAAATGGAATCATACAACATTTCTTTTTGTGTCTCACTTAGCATAATGTTTTCAAGGCTCATCCGTGTTGTAGTATGAATCAATACTTCATTTCTTTTTTATGGCCGGGTAACATTTCATTGAGTGGATATACCATATTTTGTTTATCCATTCATCAGTTGATAGACATTTAGGTTGTTTTCACTTTTTGCTTATTATGGATAACTATGAACATTTGTGTGCAAGTTTTTGTGTTGACATATGTGTTTATTTCTCTTGGCTGTATACCTAGCAGTGAAATTACTGGGTCATATGGCAATTCTATGTTTAACTTTTTGAGAAGCTGCCAGACTCCTTTCCAAAGTAACTGCACCATTTTGCATTCTATTTGGTGTGAAGTGGTAACTTTCATGGCATTTTGATTGAAACTGCATTGGTTTCCAGATTGATTTGGGGAGAATTAGCGCCACAATAGTGAATCTTCTCAATGATGAGCCTGGCATGTATTTCTCCATTTGATCAGATCTTCTTTCATGCCTTTCCTGTCATCTTGCTGAATTACTTTATTTGGCTTTAGGTGCATCAGGAACTATGATAGGTTCTTAAATAATGAGAGCTTTGTCTCTTTCTTTCCAATTATTAGGCTTTGTTTTTCTTGCCTTATTTCACTGGAAAGGACTTCAGATTAGTGATGAATAATAATACAGGTGGTAATGGCATCCTTGTTAGGTTCCTGACTTTAATGAAAATACATGTAAATTTTCACTATTACATATGATGTTTACCATTAGTTTTTTAACCTTTAATTTTTAATAAATACCTTCATCAAATTAAAGAAGTTCTTTTCTATTCCTTTTTGCTTAGTTATCATGAATAGGTATGGAATTTTATCAAAAGCGTTTGCTTCAGCATTTACTAAGCTGATCTTAACTTTTTTTCTTCTTAATCTGATAATGTGGCATATTATATTAATAAATTATCTGATGATGAACATTCTTATATTTATAGGATGAACTGTAGTTGACCCTGATATAATTTTTATACACTGCTAAATTAGATTTGAGACTATGTTAAATAGGATTTTTGCATCTATTCTCATAAGTGATACAGGTCTGTAATTTTCTTTTATTGTACTGTTCTGCAGTTTATTAAGGTTACACCAGCCTTATAAAATAATTTTGCTAGTTTCTCTCTCTTATTTTATTCTTTGAAACAGTTTGCTTTAGATGGAGATTAACTATTTCATAGAGATTTGGCAAAACTTGCCTATGATACCTTCTTGTCCTGTGACTTTGGGGAGGGAGGCAAATCTCTGACTCTCAGTTTCTGACTCTCAGTTCAGTTCTTCTGTGGTTATGAGTGTTTGCAGGTTTTCTTCTTCTTGAATCAGTTATGAGTATTTATCATTTTTTGAAAAGAAAATTACTTGTGTTTTTCTAACTTATTTTGATTTAAGAAATATCTACTGCTTTTCATAAGAAATCCTCATTTAAATCGTATCACTAATTTTTTTTTTTGTCTTATCACTTTTCCGTTTGTTCATTCTTGCTAAAGATTTGTCTTCCAAAGAACTAGCTTTAGGTTTTGGTAATTTGTTTCCTATTTCATTACTATACACTCGTACTTATTATTTCAACTGTTATTTTGTGTTTAACCTGTTGTTGCTTTACTAACTTCTTGAAGTGAGCCTTTAACTCATTTATATTTATTCCTTCTCTATCACCCTTTTGTCTGAATTAATAGTGTTATATCAATTATCTGTCATTACTATTTGCCTGGAATGTCTTCTTCCATCACTTTATTGTCGATCTCTTTATATTGCTTTGTTTTAGGTATCTTTATAACAATATTTGGCAGAATTTTTTTCTCTTTCTAACCAATACGAGAAAGTCTCTTAATAGGTGAATTTAACTCAGTTTTATTTTTTTGATTACTGATACGGACTTATTATTAGTTGCTTCAAATCTAGGAAACTCTTAGCCATTATCTTTGTGAATGCTGCTTTTCAACCATTCCTTCTATTTTCCTCTTCAGAATACCTATAAGATATGTTAGCCTCTCATTAGTCTTCATATTTTTAAAAATTTTAATCACTCTCTATGTTTAATTCTGGATAAATTCCCTAATGCTCTCCTCTAATTTACTGATTTTCATTGTAATTATGTCAGATATAGATTTTATAATTTCATTTATAATTTACACTTCATTTCTATGCCTCTAGTTTTAATTATCAGAACTTACTGGCTCTTTTTCATAAGGAGCTATTTTTAGTTTATTTTTATCTGCTATTGTTTGGTAATTTTTTTTCTTTTTATGGCTGTTATTCTCTATTTGAGGATACTAAAGCATGCTGCTTTAAGGGTTTTTTTTTTCAGATTTTTCTATTATTTTTATTTCATCTTGAGTCAGTTCATCTCCCAATTGTGGATTTTGTCAGTTGTCTCTCTCAGCATTTGTTTTTTTCTTTTTGTTTTGGTTAACAGACTATTTTTCTTCCTCTTCCAGTGCTCACTCTTCTCTGTCTGGTAACTTTGTCTTTGCCTCTACTCAGTTATAGGCCTTCAGTACAGTGTCAGGCCCTATACTGATATCTCATGGCCCCTGCTTTGCTTTTACCTTGGGGATATTGCAGATCATTTGCTGAGCCTGCCTCCCATCCTGGTGTAAGGCTGTGTCTGAGTCTCAGAGTTTCCCAAGGCACTTAGCTTCACATGAAGTGAGGCTCTGAGAGTGATCAGAACCAGCTCTGTTAAGCTGCCTCTATGAGCATGGGATGAGCACCTGCCCCTGGTTTTGAACAATGGCTCTTGCCCCTTGCCTTGTGTAAGGGCTTTATGCCATAGAGGCTGAATTTCTGGTAGCCTCTTCTTGCTGCCAGACCCCATGTCAAACCGGCCGCAGCATCAGCCCTACTCACCACTTGCTTTCCTGTTTCACTTCTAAATCCTGCTTTTGAGTATGGCTATGTTCTCTTAATTTTTGCTATAAAATATATTTGGAGGTGTTGGCAGGGTGGCTTACACAAAGCATGAACTTACGACATCCTCTTGAGCAGAATCATTGCCAGACATTTTCCAATGTCTTTTCTATACATAGGAGGTAATACTGTAGATAAAGTTATGTATCCTGTTTTGGTTTGGTTTGTTTGTTTGTTTTTGCTTATACTATATCATGGGCATAACCTCAGGTTATTACAAACTCTTTGAAATACTTTTCATTGTTCTCTACTTGTATAAGATAGTTTTTCTTCACAGATCGTTTTAAAGCTTCTAGGTAGGCTTCTTTGAAATATATTTATGTGTAGGGTGAAATCAATGAGTTTGGTCCAGCTTGGCCCCTTCCCCATAAGAACCAAGGTGATCCTCTGGCCAGTGTGGAGGAAGGAGCCAGGGCTGCAGGGATCACTGAGCACTCTCTCTAAGAATCTCCCCCGAGCTGTCTAACTAAGGGAGGGAAGGTGCAGATCTGGGCCCTGGAAGCTGACTTTGGAGACCATTATGGCATCTTAAGGACAACAGATCTTTCCTCATCAGCTTTGGACCAATCTAATGAGTCTTCACTGCAGACTAGAGACCTCCAGGACAGAGGCTCAGAAGGAAATCACCCTAGGAATAAAACATTGCCAGAACTATCTGCCCTTCAAAGTGACTTCTACCTTTGAGCTGTGGGCTTCCTTCCCTCAGCTCCCATAAGTCTCCTGAAGGTCTTTGGATGTGGTCCTGGCTCATGTGTGCCCATGATCTCAGCTATTCCGGTAATTTGAGAGTTGAACATCTTTATTGTGGATTCCATGCTTCGATCATGGTGCCTTTGGTCTGCTCTCACTATCTTAGTGCACAACCTGGGGAAGGTCCTGGTGTTGAGCTGTTTCTAAACAGGGACTTTTTCTTATCCACCTCTTTATCCCCAGCTTCCAGTATCGTGCCTGATTATATTTATATGTATAATTTTATATATCAATATCCATGTGTACTTCTATATTCATATGTCTATCTACACCCATACTGACATCTATATCTATGTCTTGACAAAGACTCCCTCCTTGACCAAACTTTAGTCAGTCTTCTCTGAGCCCTCTTCTCGACAAGGCCTTGACCTTGGGTTGCCCAAACCAGTTTTAGCAAAGAATCCTTCTAAGCCAGTATATCCGCCCACTCTTGATATTTGATCACGCTTGATAGCTGATCAAGTTCTTCATCTCCCACTTTTGATACCTAAGTCCTTGGCCTGCCTTTAACAAGAGTTCCCCTACCCTTGATATCCAATCAAGTTTCTCTTAGTAATTTCCATCCACTGACCCCTTCACTCTACTTCTTGGCTGTGAATCCCCAGATCTCTTTGCTCAATTCAGAGTTGAGTTCAGCTCTATACTGAAGTCTCTCTCCCCCACTAGAGTAGCTCAAATAAAATCTGTCTTGCCATTTTTTTTTTAATTAATAGACTTTACTTTTTTTTTTTTTAAGTATTTGTTTATTTATTTATTTATGGCTGTATTGGGTCTTCGTTTCTGTGGGAGGGCTTTCTGTAATTGTGGCAAGCGGGGGCCACTCTTCATCGCGGTGCGCGGGCCTCTCACTATCGCGGCCTCTCTTGTTGCGGAGCACAGGCTCCAGACACGCAGGCTCAGTAGTTGTGGCTCACGGGCCCAGCTGCTCCGTGACACGTGGGATCTTCCCAGACCAGGGCTCGAACCCGTGTCCCCTGCATTGGCAGGCAGGTCCCCAACCGCTGCGCCACCAGGGAAGCCCTGTCTTGCCATTTTTGACAAGTGTTCAGTGCAAATTTTTCCTTTCAGTCTTCTACAGCCATATCATGAATAAATTACTAAGTGAATGAAGTGGACTTGGAGCAGTGCTTGTAGTTGTGAAAAGTGTCCTATTGGACTTTGAAACTCAAGGCCTGAAACAAGTGTGTGGCTTGCTATTCCCAAATATTTCACCTCAAACTTGCCCTTGTCCGCCTACGGAAAATGTCTTTTACAAACACTGTACCCAGTTGCTGAAATGGCTGACATCTTTTGAATGCAGGCCTATGGAGACTGCTTGCATTTCACATATGTGAGACTGAGACATTTAGAAGCTGGAAATCTAAAAGACCTTTTCCACCAGCAAACTGCAGAATGATGTGCTCAGAGGAGCTTTTGGAGAGAAGCCAATGTGAGTGGGAGTGTGAAGGAGAATTTGGTTTTCTTTCGTGCCTCTGGGCTTGGTTACCATATTGATAAAAACGAAGACCCAGTTGCAAGAAGACTTTGCTGTCAGAACAAAATGCGTTTCAAGTTGTGTAAACTCCAGCTGAGAGTGTTGTGCCAATACACACTTTACCCTTGCCCATCAGTTTTGGTTGAATAGATCTGTTGAGGGGGCCTGTTGTCAAGCAGTGAACGTGTGGTTTATCTAACGCCGGATGAAATGTTGTCAGTCAGTTGTTGACAGGGACAAGAAAAGGAAAAGAAAAGTGTTCCCGTCCTGTAGTGTCCATGGTGCAGAGGGGAGTATCTGATGGTCAGTGGAGGGGGCTTGGCCAGGAGGAAATGACGTTGTGCATTGATCTAATTTGACCTCCTTTAGAAATTAATCATGTACCATAGAAGCAGGTACCAGGATATTCACTGCAACCTTATTTGCAGCAGTGAAAAATGGAAAATAACCTCAAATAATCTAAATGTCTCTCAGTAAAGGAATGGTTAAGCTGTGGGCTACTATGCAGCCCTTTAAAAGAATGAGGTGGAGCTCATTAGACAGAACAGTAGATCTCAACCATTAGTCAACCCAATGCCTTTTTTTTTTTATATCAAACATCTTGTAGTCTGAATGAAACTCATGAATACATATAAATACATATGCCTACACACATTTCAAAATATCCATTCTACAAACCTAACTATAACATAAGAGAAATGGAAGGAAAGTAACTTGTAATAAAATCATGCATATTTCACTGCATATTTCATGCATATTTCAAAGCTCAGGCAGGACTAGACTAGGAGACATAGTGAAATGGTCAGAAGTTTGCCCCAGGTGTAGAGCCACGGAGAACAGTCCTGATGCAGGTGTGAGCGGCTCAGGTACCCAGAACAGCATTTGCTGTTTGGATGAGGTTTCTTTTAAAATGGTGAATAACTCCTGCTAAAATCATGAACAAAACAAAGTACTTCCTCTACAGTGCTAGGATGCAGGGTGACCCTCAGCTGCGTTAGGATTGTGGATGCATTATACCCATACTTCCAAACATCTAGAGGGTGGTCGTGCTCTTGTTAAAGACCTTGGGCTCCTGACACCTGTTCATTCTATGGATGAAGGCACCAATGTGCAGAGAGGGGAAGGGACTTGTCTGTGGTTAAAAGCAGAGTGGGGACTAGAAACTAAGGCCCTTTAAATTGTACTTATTTATTAAGCACCTCCTGAATGCCTTTCACCCTGCCAAGGCTTAGTGGGAAGAACACCGGTCCTGGGATCAGAAGGCCTGGCTTTTAGTCCCGCCAGACCACTTAAACCTCTCTGAGCATTATTTCATTTTTTGTTATTTTTGAATAATTTATTTACTTTGAAGGAATCTCAAAATTATAGAAGAGTTGTTACAAATACAAAACAAAGAACCTCCTCTACTCCAGACCATTTAAGAATAAGCTGCCACCTGATGCCTCATCACCCCAGAATATGTTAGTGCACATTTCCTGCAAACAAGAACATTCTCCTACAGAACTACAAGCCAGCCACAAAATCAGGAAATTAACATTGATATGCTACTACTCTGTTATCTTCAGACCCCCCATCATACTTTGCTAAGTGTCTCCATAATGGCCTTTTAGCAAAAGGCCCAGTTCGTAATCACACTTGGCATCTCTAGCAGTCTGGCACTGTTTCTCAGTCCTTCCCTTACTCCCATGGTCTGGATGCTTTTGGTAAAAACAGGCCAGTTATTTTGAAAATGCCCTGCATGGAGGGTTTGTCTGATGTTGGCACGATTAGATTCAAGAGATGCATCTTTGACAGGACCACTGCAAAAGTAATGCAGTGTCTTTCCATTGTCAACTTTGTTTCAAGTGAGATCATAGTGAACACTGTATTCATATATTGCAGCCCCACCATGGGCAGCACTCAGCTAACTGCTTTACCTGCATGATGTCATTTAGTTTTCATACGGGGTACGTCCCATTACATTCACTGTTCTAGAGGCGAGCAAACAGTGGCCCCAAGAGGATCAGTAAATTGATCAGTGATAATCAGAGATGAACCAAGACTTGAACTCAAGTGTTCTAGTTTTAAGTTTCCAGGAATATATTGACTAATGTCAGAGAGGTCCAGAGCCAGGCACTAAAGTGGTTAAGACAGATTTTATTCAGAAGCTATTACAGTAGGGGAAAAGAGACTTTGTTATAGAAAGGAGCTTAGCCCCAAATTCAACAAGGACAAGGGGGAATGTGTAGCCAAGGAGCAGGGTGAGGGGGTCAGTGGATGTGAAGTTACTGAGAGAAGACGTCAAGGGTAGGGAGATTCTTGCTAAACTGACTTAACAGGATTCTTGCTACGGGCTCATGCAGGCTCATCAAGGGCAGGGCCAGGGTTGAGGCCTCATCAAGAAAAGGACTGAGAGGAGCCTGACTGAAGTCTGGTAAGGAGAATCTTTGTCACTATTCACGGGCCTTATCAAATAACTTGCATTGTGTTGTATATTTATATTTTCAAGTTACGTCCATACTCATTTTCTTACTTGCTCAAGTCAGGTAATGATCAACATGCCCTTTTGACAGATGGAGACTCTGAGGCTCAGAGAAGCTGTAAGTGACTTGGCCGGGTCACAAACTGCATCAGCGGCAGGGCTTGAACTAGGCCCAGACCTCCTCATTCCCAGTGCAGGGACCATCCCTCAACTGGGCTTGGCAATGAAGCTGGGCAAGAATAAACTAGGCAGATTTTAGCCAGATGCGATTGAGATTCTGAGCACAGCAGAGCACAGCAGATCAGATCAGCCAAAGACAAGGATGAGTTGAGAATGAAAATGTGGGCTCCGAGCCTGGGGCAGCCACGCTCAGCCCAGCATGGTTGTGGATGGGCTGAATAGCCGGGTGGGAGAGGGGGTCCCTTCCTCCTCCCCAAGTGCCTCTAGCCAGGCTTGCAAGGCTGCAGGAGGACGGGGCTCACACCAGGATTCCTCTTAGTGCTTATGGGGCCCAGTAGTAAATTAGACCTCCCCTTTGTGAATGGGGATTACAGGCACCCTGCAGAGAAATTCTGTAGCCTCGGGAACTTGTCAAGCTTCCTGCAGACTTCCACATTTGCATTGGCATCCTCCCCCCTTGCTGCACCCCTTTCTCTAGGTCCCAGTGCACTGCCCTGTCCTGTCCTTGCTCCATCTCGGGATCCCAGATGCTTTGTCACAGGTTGGGGAGCTCCCAGGAAGGATGCGCTAGAAGCTGCGGTTCTCAAAATGTGGTTCCAGACTAGCAGCAACAGCACCAACTGGGAAATGGTTGGATATGCAAGATCTTGGGCCCCACCCTAGTCCCAATGAATCAGAACTTCTGCTGTGGTGGGACCTAGGAGTCTGTGTTTTAATAGGCACTGCAGGTTATTCCAATGCTGGCTCCAGTTCGAGCCCCAGCACATTAGAGAGAAGGGGCCAGAGGCCACCTGCCTCAAACAGGAGCCCAGAGATGTGCTTCCATTCTCTCAGTCGCCCCATCGGAAGAGCTGCCCCGGCTTTACCATTTCCAGGGGTCCGTACCATTCTGTCCTTCTCAAAGGGCACTCGGTCAAGGCAGGACCTCGTGGCAACGTGGGGTGCAATGGGGATGGGGGCTGCACTTCGGGCCAGGAACCTTTCCGCACACTTAGACTGGCCGGCAGGAATTCCTCCGCTTAGAAAAGAGGTTCACCTGGGGGAACTGCTAAGCAAGGATGAAGTAGAAGTTTTCTGTCTGTGCAGGGAAAACATTGTTCCTGCTTTGGAAAAACATAAAACAAAAGAAAACAGAAAACCGATACCATTTTGCATTGCTGGGTCAGACAAGGCGTTCCACAGTCTCAGGGAGATGGAGGTCCTGGTGCCAACGGACAGCTCACCCTAAATTCAAGTCCATTTCTGGGATGGTGATGTCCACTGTGCTACTTTCCCCAGAGTCGCTGACCCTTCAGGGGTCCACAAACACCGCCCTCAGTTTCCTACGAGTTATCACTCAAGTCTTCACCAGTCTGAAGTGAAGTGAGAGAAATAAAGACATTTTTATAATGCTCAATATATCCAATTAAAGGATTACTTTTTATTTTGAGATTTTGGCCTTCCTACTTTGGGGGAGTTAAAGTGTCCTCTCTTTTAGGAAGCAGTAGTGATACTGGGTGGTTTATAGGGGACAGAGCAGATAATAGGTGGTTTTTAATGTTGTAACTATGACAAACCTGGCACCCCTACGTCAGGACTCCCATAAAAATGGGAGTTTTTTATGCTCATCTGGCTCTTTCCAGTCCTTCCGTTTCGCCCTCAACCAGAGAGGCTAAGTGAGATAGATGCTCGGGTCACACAGCCATGTCTAGAAGGCAGGTGTCTTCTCCCTGTCCCTCCCCCAGAGAGGAGGCTCTCACCCACCTGTGTGCCCTCCGAGGGGTTTACCTTTTCTGTCTGTCACCTTCTCATCTCCCCGCCCCCCCCCCCATCCTTCCGCCCCCTTCGTGGATGAGGGGGTGAATTGAGATAACGGGTGGGAAAACGCTTTTCGAAGTCCTCTGTGAAGGTACAGGGTTACGGGCCGCCCTTTCTGCTCCCTCACAGGCACAAGCCTGCGGGAAGTGTCTGCCACACGAAGCAGTTAGTCACAGTTCCCGCGTGAGCAGACCAGTTGGTGGGGGCTGGCCGGCTTAGGGGAGGGTGATGCCAGGGAGACTGTCGCCATGGTGACTTGCTGGTAGCCCTCCCCAGCATCTCTAATCCCAACCCCTGCAGCCAGCTTTGCGAAGCTGCTTTCCAGCACGTGGAAAAGCGGTTTCTCCACCTCTGTGAAACCAGGGTTGTGTCTGACAGCCGGAACCCAGCCGCTCAGAAGGTCCTGCGTCCAGCCGGGCTGGGGGAGTGGGGCAAGCCTCGCTGGCTCTGTGAGGATGTGCTGTGACACAGAGCCAGCTGTGTGAAGTGACACGTGGCGAGTGCTCCTTCCTTTGTTTCTCTCTGATTTATCCCAGTTTTGTTCATAAAGGTGATCTGATTCTGTGGTCATTTTAAACAATGAGCAGCTCAGTCTTATTCGCCCCACGATTACAGCTCAGCCTGTGACTGTAATTGATGTTAGCCAGGCTGGCTAATGTTATATCTTACAAAGATTGGCTCATTAATTGACTGTAGAGATGTCACCCACGCACTGGAGGTATTAACAGTCATCAGCCTAAAGTAGTGCTGATTCAGCAACGGCAGGGCTGCAGTTTCTGTTCATTTCTTTAGGCTGAAATCCCAGCAGTGGGATTCCTAGGCTATAGGGCGTGAATATCTATATAGGTCTTGACATGTTTTGCTAAATATTTCCCCCCAAATATTGTATCAGATCTTAATGCCATTAGCCATTTATGAATGTTCTCACTTCTCCACAGTCCTACCAGTATTTGATTTATTAATTCCATTTTTTTTGTGCTAATTTATAGGTGTAAAGTGACACGCTGTTGCCTTACTTTACATTTGAGGGGGCTTGAGTGGATTTATTTGCATATCTTTGATTAGTAATTTATTCTATATGTTTATTATTTATATTTCCTCCAGTGTACTGTCTGTTTTTGTCCTTTGCTCTGTGTGGTTGAATTTTTTAAGCAGCTTTATTGTCACCCAGGAGCCTCATGGACAGAAGAGACACAGTTCCCCAGTGTCCAGAGCACAGATAGCCCAGCAGAACCACTGTGCTGCTCAACCCCCAGGGCTCTGCTGCGGAAGGCAGAGGGGTTCAGGGGAGGACAGGGAGGTCATTTTAAGAGTGTCATCGAGCTTAGCTGCATACATTCATTAAGTCCATTTTTGAAGGTCCTTTATTCCTTCACCTGAATAAAGGAAGGGGCGACTAGGTTACCTCTGAGTCTGTTCCAGTCCCCTAATCCTGAACGCTGATGACCCAGTGGGCAGGTGCAGAGATGAACACAGCATGCTGCTGCCCTCAGGGTGCTGGTGATCGTGGGAGGATGCACGAGCATATCACTGCCCACAAGCTGCCTGTGTTGGCACCAAGTGAGTGGTGCTGCTTGCACGGGTACTGGGGACCCAGAGGGTAGAGAGGGCCGTGTGAGCTGCAGCCGTCCAGCCATGGAGGATAGCCCCGAAGAATAGATAAGATTTGGCCAGCTGGAGAGACAAAAAGGACTTGCTAGGTTGGGGGAAAGCTTCTGCAAGCACTGGTGTTTGTGGGATGGTAAGGAATCAAGTCAGGCCAGAGCACAGGGTTTCCGTGGGAGCTGGGCAGTTCTAGGCCAGGAAGGAGGAGTGGGTCAGGCCACATGGAGGCACAGAAGGCTTCGTGGTGGTGGGAGCATGAGGTGACCACGATTTTGTAGGAGGATTGGGAGGGCACCGCCGCGGTGGATGCTGTACAAGGTGTTCAGCTCCCCAGGGAGACCAGCAAAGGCTCTGGGCTAATAGGTTCTATGTCAGCAGGTACTGGCTGCTGGGACGCTGTCAGGCTTTGTGAGTGGTCCAGGATGTGCTCTGTGGTCTTGGTCTTGATGGAGCCTGAATCACCCTCCCTCCCCACCCAGTCCAGCCCCATATCCCTAGAAATAAAAGCTAGCGATGTCCGGTGAGAGGAACCTGCGTCTTGTAGTGTGTGCTCGTTCTGGGTTGGTGGTTATGTGTTAACGGGTCCTTATCTGTTGGGTATGTCCAAGGGAAAAGGAAGGCTGAGTGATGTCTTTGTGTGTGCTGGTAATTTGGGGTACCCATGTATGAAGTGGTTCTGTAGGGCTCACCCTAAAATAAAACTCTAATGGTGCCATTTTCTTAGCATTTTCACGTGATCCACATGATCCTTGACTTTATGTACTGCCTGATGTTTCTGTTGGAGGGTTTCATGTGGGCAGGCCTCGCCTCCTCAGTGAGAGAATGAGGGCAGGTCCATCATAGTCTTTTCCCCAGAATCCCCACAGGGCCTGCCTGTAGGGTAGAGACTTGGTAAGTGTGCAAGATACACCTATTGCTTGATTATGGGCTCCCTCTCAAGGCCTCTCATCCTTCAACTTCACACTTCTGAGGGACCGGAAGCATGATGTGACAGTTTGGACTGTGAGACGGGCACCAGGGCCCCATCTAGCTCTGCCTTCCTCTAGCTGCGTAACCTGGAGCTGGTCCTGAGCTTCAGTTTCCTCGCCTGTAAACTGAGAGTCACAGTCAAAAATGGGAGGAAGGCTGTCTCAGATTCCTTTCCATGTTCATGTTTTTTCATATGCTTGTGTGACTTTCCGGGGATGGGAATCCCAGCCGGGTGACCAGACACACCCAGAATGTGCCAAAGGACAGAGAAAATGACCTTTGTTCCCTCTGTACCTCCTTTCTGTCCCTCCAGCTTTGCCCCCTCCCCCTCACCAAACCTAAGATGGCATTGGTCCAAGGCATTCTGTCCAGACAACCTGCTCCCACTTGGTGCAGGAATAGACCTTGATGATGACTTGGAAGACACAGAATGGACATATCCCCTAAATGCCTTTTCCTGACCACCACATCCTGCTTAAGGGAGAGCTTGAGGAGGCCTGCGGAGCTCAAGCTGAAGCCGCCTGACACTCATTTTCCAAGGAGAAGTGGCAGTGAGAGCTTGGGGTCCATTTATGAGCCTGGTGTCCAGGACATGAAGATGCTCTGTGATGCAGGGAGTGGACCTAAGGAGAGGACACCAGGCAGAACTCTTGGGTGGGAATGTAGGGTGGAAAAAGAAGGCATCCTTCAGATGAACTCTTACTTTGCAAGACACTGTCCTATGAGAAAACAGCTCTCTGAAGCCTTTGACTCAGTGAGGTCTTTTCCATGTAGTCTGGCTGCTCTGGGCCATTATTATACTCTATGGCAATAATCATCACCATGATAACAACAACACTACATTGGTTCAGTCTCTTAACTTGGAAATAAATAAGACAGCTGATCTAGTGTGAGCTCCAACTCCAGTCTCTCTACCGCATCATCGCTTAATAATGATTATGGAGCCCCCCCTGGGCAAACAGCGCCCTGCCCAGCACTTGAGATAGTAAATCCACCTAGAAGCAGGGTATAATAATGCTGACCCCACAGGGATGTTCCAAGAATTAATTCCTGCGGACTCTCCATTCCACTCTTCTCCGACACATTCAATCTTAGGAACCCAAGAGTTGGTGACGTTTATACCATGAATTAAGACATTCTGCCGTTGCCCCTGGAACTCTCCGTTACAATCCTGAGTCGATCAATGGCAGAGAGGAATACTATTTATTAGTTAAGTGGATGCTATTGGATTTTTAGTTTAAGTGGCTTTTAATTCAGTGTTTTACTTGCTGTGCTTCATTTTGCCCTTTGCTCATACGAATTTGCCCGTTAACGCCTGGTGTGAGGCCACACTGCTGCTTCCATCATGATTTTGTTTTTCTGGAGAACGGTTTTCAGCTGGGAAGAAGGCAAGATTCTCAGAGTGGGCAGAGGGGTCAGACCTCCAGGCCTAGAACAGACTTCTCTGCTATTTGCTGGGAGCAAGTGGGCAATCAGGGAAGGGGTGAGTGAGTCAAAACTGCCTTCCAGATAAGGGCCTACAGTTAACTTGGCCTTCACTGGTGTTTCTTGCTTTGGTTTTACCAGCTTGAAAACTTTACTGCCATTCTTCCACTCAGAGATGAGTCACAGAGATAGTAAGTGGGAGGCATGCAGCATCTCTCAGACCAGGAGGAGGCTCAGACAGGCTCAGGGTCTGGCTTGACCGTCTTCTGCTGGATATGCAGTGGTAGCTGATAATGGCCACTCCTTGTTGCAGCGCACGTTGTTTTTAACAGTTTTATTGAGATATAATTGAAACAAAATAAATTGCACATGTCTAAGTGTACAATTTGATAAGTCTTGAGCTATACACCTGTGACATCAGCATCATAGCAAAGTTTCCTCATGTCCCTTTGTAATCAGACCCTCCACTCCTTCCCGTTCCCAGGGAGCAGGGGATGCTCTGTGATAGATTTGCTTTCTGTCACTACACATTATTTGCATTTTCTAGAATTTTTATATAAATAGAATCATAGCGTATATACTCTTTTTTTCTGGTTTCTTTCACTCAATGCAATTATTTTGAGATTAACCCATGTTGTGGCATGTACCAATAGTTTATTCTTTTTTATTGCTGAATAGTATTGCATTGTATGGACATATTACAGTTGTTTATTTATCTGATGCACATTTGGGTTGTTTCCAGTTCTTGGCTATTATAAATAAAGTTGTTATGAACATTCATGTATGAATCTTTGTATAAGCAGATGCTTTCATTTCTCTTGGAGAGAGAGAATAGAATGACTGGATTACAGAGGTAGGTATATCTTTAACTTTTCAAGAAACTGTCCAAGTGGTTTTCCAAAGTGGTTGTACCATTTTCCACTACTTTCAGGAGTGTCTGGGAGTTCTAGTTATCCCACATCCTCCAAAACACTTGGCATGCTCAAATTTTTTAATTTTAGTCATTCTAATTGTTGTATTGTGGCATCTCATTGTGGGTTTAATTTGTATTTCCCTTTTAAGTGGTGATGTTGATCATCTTTTCATCTGCTTATTTGACATTCGTACATCTTCTTTGATGCAGTGTCTGTTCAAAATTTTTGCCTATTTTGGAGGAGCTAGGTTATTTCCTTATTACTGAGTTTTGGGAGTTTTTTATTCCAGATACAAAATCTTTGTCAGCTACACAATTTGAAAATATTTCTCCCAGTCTGCAGCTTGTCTCTTCATTCCCTTAACAATGCCTTACAAAGATCAGACATTTCAAATTTTGGTAAAGTCCAAGTTTTCAATTTTTTTCTTTTCTGGATAATGCCTTTGGTGTCATATCTAAGACATCTTTGCCTAACTCAAGGTTACAAAGATTTTCTCCTATGTTTTTGTCTAGAAATTTTACAGTCTTACATTTAGGACAGTGAAACATTTTGAGTTAATTTTTGAGTTAAATTTTGTGTATAGTGTAAGGTGTATATCAAAGTTCATATTTTTTGCATATGAATATCTAATTGTTCCAGCATAATTTGTTGACAAGACTATCCTTTCCCTACTTAATTACCTTTGCACTTTTGTCAAAACTCAGTCGTTCACATATGCATAGGCTATTTTTAGACTCTCTATTTTATTCCATTGATCAACTTATCTGTCTTTGTACCAATACCAAACTGTCTTGATTACTGTATCTTTCTAAGTCTTGAAATCAGGTAGTGTCCATTCTCCAACTTTGTTCTTTTTCAAAATTATTTTGGCTATTCTAGGTCTTTTGCATTTTCATATAAACTTTAGAATAAGTGTGTCAATCACCTGCTGTCATTTTGATTGGGATTGCATTGAATCTATACATCAATTTGGTGAGAATTGACATATTAATAGTCTTCCAACCCATGAACATGGTATATTTCTCCATTTATTTAGAGTTTTAATTTCTGTAAGCAATGTTTTGTAGTTCTTAGTATATGGATTTTACACATCTATTGTCATATTTATTCTGAAGCATGTCATATGTTTTGATGCTAAGTAGTGTTAGTTTTTAATTTCACTTCCAATTATTTGAAATACAACTTTATAGAGGGAGAATGTAGAAATACAAGTATATTAGTACATAGAAATACCACAGATATTTATATGTCCATCTTGCATTTTATAAACTCGTTTAACTTTCTAACGGGTTCTAGTAGCTTTTTTGTAGATTCCATTGGATTTTCTACATAGACAGTCACGTTGTCTGTGAATAAAGACAGTTTTTCTTCTTCCGTTCCAATCTGGATGTTTTAAATTTCTTTTTCTTATTGAACTTGCTAGAAGAAGAGTGTTGAATAGGAATTGTGAAAGTGGACACCCTTGACTGGTTTCTGATCCTAGGGGGAAAACATTCGGTTGCTCACCACTAAGTATAATGTTAGCTGTAGGTTTGTTTGTTTATTTTGTAGATGTCCTTTAGTAGGTTGAGGAAATTCCCTTCTAGTCCAAGTTTGCTGATAGTTTTTATTGCTTTTTAATCAGGAACAAGTGGTGGGGTTTTGTCCAGTGCTTTTTCTGTTTCTATTCAGATGATCGTATGTTTTTTCTTTTCTAGTTTGTTAATATGATGACTTACATTGATTTTTGAATGTTAAACCAACCTTGTAATCATGAGATAAATATCACTTGGTCATGAAGTATTATCTTTTTAATATATTGTTGAATTCTATTTGCTGAAATTTTGTTAACAGTTTCTGTATCTTGTTGATGTGGGGTATTGGTCTGTACTTTTAGTGTCTTTGTCTGGTTTTGGTATCAGGATCATGCTGCCTCATACAATGAGCTGGGAAATATTCCCTTCTCTTCAGTTTTCTGGAAGAGTTTGTGTAGAATTTCTTTTTTAAATGTTTTGTAAAATTCACCAGTGAAGCCATCTGGGACTAGAACTTTCTTTATGGAAAGGTTTTTAACTTTAAATTTATTTACCTTAATAGATATATTGGCTATCAAGGTTATCTCTTTCTTCTTTAGATTTTGCATTAAGTACTTTTTTTTTAAATTGAAGTATAGTTGATTTACAATGTTGTGTTAGTTTCAGGTGTATAGCTGCTTCAAGTTTTTTGAAGGTCTGTTACTAAGTGCACAGTCATCCGGGATTGTTGTGTCTCCTCCTGATAAACTGACTTCTTTATCATGATGAAATAACCTTGTTTAGTAATATTTTGGTTTTGAAATGTACTTTGTCTGACATTAATATAGCCAGTCTAGCTTTCTTCTGATTAGTATTAGCATGGTATATCTTTTTTTGATCTTCTTATTTTCATCTGTTTATTTATTTATATTTAAGGTGGGTTTGTATAGGCAGCATATAGTTGAATCTTTTTTAGCCACTCTAGTAATCTCTGCCTTTTAATTAGAGTGTTTAGACCAGTTGTGTTTAATGCGATTATTGATGATTAGGTTTAAATCCGTCATTATATTTGTTTTCTACTCATCCCATCTCTTCTTTATTTCATTTTACCTGCTTTCCTTTGGATTACTTTTTATGATTTTCTTTTACCTACTTTGGTAACTTATTATATGTAACCCTTTGCTTTGTTACTTTAATGGTTGCTATTATGTTGATAAAATAAATCTTTAACATCGTAGTCTACCTTCAAATGTTATTTTACCACTTCACATATAATACACAAACCTTACAACAATACATTTCCACTTCTCTCCTCCTGGCCTTTATGCTAATGTTGTCATACATTTTACTTTTATATATGTTTTATAACATACTACATTGTTATTTTTTGAATAAATACTCAATTATCTTTTAAAATACAGCTATAAATTCAGTGACCTTTCCCAATACTATCATTTCTTTGTGTGAGTTCATATTTCCATCTGGTATCATTTTTGTTCTGCTTGAAGAATGTCCCTAAACATTTCTTAAAGTGTAGGTCTGCTGATTATGACTTTTTTCAGCTTTTGTATGTCTGAATTAGTCTTTATTTCACCTGTGCTTTTGAAAAATATTTTCACTGTGTAGAAAATTCTAGGTTGACACTTTTTCTTTAAGTGTTTAAACACATTGCCCCACTGTCTTTTTGCCTGCATTATTTCTTATGAGAAATTTGCTATAAACCTTATATTTGTTGATCTGAATATAATGTGTCTTTCCTCTCTAGCTGCTTTTAAGATTTCCTCTTCATATTGGTTCTGAACAATCTGAATATGATGTGTCTCAGCATACTTCATATTTCTTGTCTTTCAGGTTTGTTGAGCTTCTTGGACCTGTGAATTTGTAGTTTTGTTTTGTTTTGTTTTGTTAAACCCAAGTTTAGTGATTTTCTGGCTTTTTTTTTTTTCAAATACTTCACCTTCCCTTTGGAGACTCCAATTATACATATATTAGGCTATTTGAAGTTACCCCATAGAGCACTGATGCTCTTTTCATTTTTTTTTCATTTTTCCTCTATGTGTTTCTTTTTAGATAGCTTCTATTGCTATCTATTCAAGTTCCCTTGGGTTTTTTTTGTTTGTTTGATTTTTGTTTAGCAAGGTCTAATCTGCTATCCTAACTGGTATATTTTTCATCTTAGATACTGTAGTTTTCATCTCCAGAAGTTTGATTTTGGTCTTTTTTTATATCTTAACTTTTTGAACATGTGGAATACAGTTATAACAACTGTTTTGCTATTTCCTTTGCTATTTCCACTGTCCTTTGCTATTTCTAACTTCTATATTAGTTTTGGTCAGTTTTGATTGATTTATTTATTTTTCCTCCACATTATGGGTCATATTTTCTTGCTTCTTTTCATACCTGGTAATTTTTGATTAGATATTATGACTCATTATGATTATGAGTTTTATCTTGTTGTGCACTGGATAGTTTTGTATTCCTTCAAATATTCTTGAGCTTTGTCCTGGGACTTAATTAAGTTATTGGGAATAGTTTGATCCTATTGGACCTTACTTTTAAGATTTGTTAGGTGACCAAATCTGTATATAGTCTAGGGCTGATTATCTCCCCTTATAACGTTAAAACCTTTCTGAGTACTCTAACCAGTGCCCTGTAAATCATGAGGTTTTCCAATCTGGCCAACAGGAATAACACTATTCTTGCTCCAGTGAGTGTCAGATACTGTTACCTCTAATCCTTCTGGGTGGTTCTTCCCCTGGCTTTGGATGTTTTCCTCACATTTGTGCACTGATCAGCACTCTGATGACTACTTGAGGGGAACTCTCTGTAGATCTCTGGGTTGTTTTTTTTTTTTTTCTCTCTGTGCAACTCTCTTCTCTCTGGTGCTCAAGCCTATGAGCTTTAACTGCCTTGGTCTCCCTGGACTCTCAGCTCTGTCTCCTCAGCTCAGGGAGAACACCAAGCTCTGCCTCAGTTCCACCCTCCTGCTCTGTGGCCTGGATACTCTCTCAAGGTTGTAACTGGGGCAGTTGTATGATTCACATAATTTTTTTCTAATCTCTCAGGTATCATTGCCCTTTGTTGCTTGGTGCCCCGTGTCTTAAAGCTATTGTTTCATGTATTTTGTCCAGTATTTTGGTTGTTTCAAGCAGGAGGGCAAGTCTGGTCCCTGCTTCTCCATCTTGGCTGGAAGCAGAAGGCTTCCCTGGGCTTTGATTACTTTTGAAAACATTTTTACATTTAGCTTATTTTGTCCTGACTCTACCCTTGTCATGTGAGGGATTTTTAAATTCTCACTTTATGGAAGAGGAAACTGAAGACTGGAGAGAAAAACTGACTTTCCCAACATTACACAGAGAGTCAGTGGCAAGAGAGGGAAATAAAATGTTCTGAGGTCCAAATGTACCTGACATTGTATTACACTTTCATACAAGTTGTCCCAACTCATGACACCTCTACCGTGCACTGTTAGCACATAGTCTGATGAGGAAATGGAAGCTCAGGAAGGTGAAGAAACTTTCCCCAAGCCACACAGCTTAAAATAAGTTTTGCATCTATTATTGAATCCAGAGTTGGTAGTGCTTTATAATACAGTGGCCCCATTCTTCTATATAATAAGTGCTTGTTTCATTTGTTTTTAAAGGTTTATTTGTTCTTTCATTAGTTTATTATCTTAACAAACGTTTATTGGCTATCTTTTATGTCTCAGTCACAATGTTAAATTCTGGATAAAAATATAGGTAAAAACAAGCATGGTCGTCCCTGCCTCCCAGGGTCCTAACTATAGTATGAAAATTAGAAAAGGATACAAATAAATGCTATTAACTATTTTATTTAATAAGTTTGTCACTTTTTTTTCAGACACTTTACTTTGGAGTATGTATCAAGGTTTTAGTTCAAGCAGGTCACAAGGAAAGAGGCTTGAGCAAGCCAATTCTAGATTGTCCCACAGAAAACTTTTATAGGGAAGCAGAATGATTAGGTTATCACTGTTAGACTGGATACAAGAAAAAAGGATTGTTTCCAGATCATTAGGTTCTGACTGACAACTGAGTGGGTGGGTAACTGGCTTCCCAGAAGAGGTCTTAATCTCATTAAAGTTTATCAGAAAATTGCTTAAGCATTTTATCAACGCTAATTTTTTCCCAGAAGGAGGTTGGGAATTACATCATGCAAAAAAAGTCTGTCCCATACCAGGTTTGGGACCATGTTTCTTTATTAAGAATGTGTACAGAATAGAGTGGAGGAGAGGAGGGATGGGTGAATTCCATTTAGGGGCAACAGCACATTGTGTGAGTGTTTATTATACGGCAGGCACTGTTATTTTGCTTGGCAGATATTAACTCATTTAATTCTTATTTTTCCCAGCTTACAGAGGAGGAAAGTGAGGCACAGAGTTTAAGTAACTTGATCAAGTACTCACAACTGGGATGTGGGGGAAAAAAAACGTCAGGAAGGTATCACAGAGAAGGCTGGGGAATCTGTTCTCCAGGTGGGCAATGGGGAGGAAAGCATTCTAGGCTGACCGGACCTCCACCCTGTTCTGTGCCATCAAGCCACGCTTGTTGTCAGAGGTGCAGAGGGTCTGAGCTCATGGGTTTACTTGCCCCCCAGGAATGATGGAAATCCACTTGGGCTTTTGCCTTCTGTTTAGAGGGTGGCTGACTCAATTCCCAGCTGTGTTTTCAGACCATGTGTTCTGGTTTGGGTGGAGTGGAGACCTCCCTCCACTTAGAAGCTCTCAGATGTATAAGCAAAGCTTCCGGCCAAGGCAAAAACACCTTAGCCCATCCGGCCATCAACAGGCAGCATGAGTGGTTATGAGGGCCATTTTCGATCTAGGCTGAGTGTTCTGTTTTGTTTATTTGTTTGACGTGTTTCTGCATCTTTGCCGTTAAGTGCCACGACAGAGGGAGTGTTGAAAGTTGTGGTAAGAGAGATCCTACTATTGTAGTGTAAATGCAAGTAAAGATAGTAAAGTTTTACACGAACATAGACAAATTGCTAGTCTGTGCAGGGTTGTTCCAGGCATAGCAAGAGGCTTTCAGAATCTAACTTGTTAGAAATTACAGGAACTTCTGGGTGGAAATTTAAAGAGAGCATTTAAAAAATAATATTTCTTATAACTCACTATAAAATTCCACTAACCTCAATCCAACTACTGTATTATTTTTACATAATATCTTCTGAATGTACATACATGCTGGGCGTTTTGTCCATGGCACATACCTACTATTTTGTATTCTGCTTGTTTTCAGTGACCAGTGGATCATAAACATTTTTCATGTTTCTGCAGAATTATCATTTTAATGGTCAAATAATATTCCATTGTGCTGAGGTACTGTAATTTATTAAACCATTCTCCTTAATGTTGGCCATTTATGTTTTCAGTTTGCGGCTTTTATAGATAACACTGCAGTGAACACCTTCTTGCAAATAGCTTTTTGCAGCTGTTGAATGTCCATAGGAATAATTCCTAATAGAGGGATTCCTGGTAGAGGACGCAGACATCTCTATGGCTCTTTCTCTATTTTGCTGAATTGCTTTCCAAAAATATGGTTTAACACAGTCTCATCACACTGGAATGCATCTAAGAGTTTCATCGCAACTTCAATAGCAGTTAGCAAAAGCATTTTTTGTTTGTGTGGCTAATTTGACGGATAAACTGGTATCCCAATTTGCTTTAATTTACATTCTTTGTCTACTAATGAAGATTACTATTTCTCCATTGTTTGTTTATTGAACTATCTGTGAATTACGTGTTAATTTATCTATTATGGTTTTGGTGTTTTTCTTATAATGGGCTTTTTATAGATTAGAAGTATTAATTATTTTTGCCTTGTCAATTCAAATATTTACCCCAGTTTGTTGTCTTCTTTTTAACTTTAGTTTTCATTTTTGAGAAGCTTTAATATTATTAGGTATGGGAATTGTCAATCTCTTCATCTGTGAGTACTTTTTATTTTTCCAAAGAAGAGAAAGTAATTCCTCTTTGGATCTTTTGAGTATTTTATATGCCTTTCATTTAATCATTTATTTGGTACAGAATTATCTAGTGCCTTTCATGGGCCATATATTTTTCTAGGCTCCAAGGATACAATGAATTATAATATAATTCATTATATTCTAGTGAAAAGAGAAACAATAAGCAAATATATAACTAATATGTCAGGTAGCAATAAATCTTATAAAGAAAGTGAAGAAAGACAAGGGAAAGATTTAGTGCTCAGGAAAGGCCACTCACAGTGATATTTGAGATGGAAAGACCACTATCAATAGGTATCATTTGAGCAGAGACCTGAATAAGTGACAGTGGGAACAGCAAGTGCAAAGGCCCTGAGATGAGGGACATACATAGCATATTGAGGAAACAGGGAAACCCTGTGTTTGGAGTGGAGCAAACACGGGAGAAAATAAGGAAAAATGAGGTTGTCACCAGATGATATGGGACTCTTGTAGGGGCACTGGATTCAATCTGAGTGAGATAGGAAGCCACTCAAGTTGAGAGAGCATGATAGAGACATAATCTGACTTACAGCTTAATAGGATCACTAGGTATTTTTATATTTGAATCAATTTGGCTGATTTAATTTTCTAGGTATATAATAATCACATCATATACAAGCAATATTTTTCTCTCTTCCTTTTCAGTAGTTATTTCCCTTACTCTGTCTTTATCGCTTATATTTTTGACAAGAACTTTCAAGACAATGTTAAAGAATTATATTTTTTATTAATGATTTTGGTAACAGTAATATAGCAGGCATCGTTATATGGTCTGGGATTTGGAGGAATTAATTATAATTTAGTTTAAATATAGATGCTCTGTGTTATTAACAGAAATTTTTTTATTCTTGTCCTGAAAGTTTTATGAGAAACAATGGTTGATTACTATAAAATATCTTTTAACTATGCATGAAAATTACAGGATGCATTTCCTATTTAGCGTCTTGATAGGATGTAACATATTGATAGAGCCCTTCATATGAAGCAATTCTTGCCTGCAGCTCTAGAGTAACCCTACTCATCATGGTGTAATTTTGGTGTATTGAGTGTATTGCTATTCTTTTAAGACTGTCCTATCTGTGCTCATAGTCAGTTCACCCTGTCATCCTTCATCTCAGACTCAGTCCTGGACTTGACCATGGTTGAGGGTGGTCCTGAGGCAGAGATGGCAAGGCAGAGTCCGGGGGGGGTAGAGGCACCTGATGATGATGCTTTCGATGCACACCCTCAAGCAAGACATGGTGTCCCATCCTTCCTTTTTTATTATTATTATTTTCTTTTACACAGCAGGTTCTTATAAGTCATCAATTTTATACACATCAGTGTATACATCTCAATCCCAATCGCCCAATTCAGCACACCACCATCCCCACACCCCCGGCGTTTTCCCCCTTTGGTGTCCATACATTTGTTCTCTACATCTGTGTCTCAACTTCTGCCCTGCAAACCGGTTCATCTGTACCATTTTTCTAGGTTCCACATACACGCGTTAATATACGATATTTGTTTTTCTGTTTCTGACTTACTTCACTCTGTATGACAGTCTCTAGATCCATCCACGTCTCAACAAATGAATCAATTTCGTTTCTTTTATGTCTGAGTAATATTCCATTGTATATATATACCACATCTTCTTTATCCATTTGTCTGTCGATGTGCATTTAGGTTGCTTCCATGACCTGGCTATTGTAAATAGTGCTGCAATGAACTTTCGGGTGCATGTGTCTTTTTGAATTGTGGTTTTCTCTGGGTATATGCCCAGTAGTGGGATTGCTGGATCATATGGTAATTCTATTTTTAGTTTTTTAAGGAACCTCCATACCGTTCTCCATAGTGGCTGTATCAGTTTACATTCCCACCAACAGAGCAAGAGGGTTCCCTTTTCTCCACACCCTCTCCAGCATTTGTTGTTTGTAGATTTTCTGATGATGCCCATTCTAACTGGTGTGAGGTGATACCTCATTGTAGTTTTGATTTGCATTTCTCTAATAATTAGTGATGTTGAGCAGCTTTTCATGTGCTACTTGGCCATCTGCATGTCTTCTTTGGAGAAATGTCTATTTAGGTCTTCTGCCCATTTTTGGATTGGGTTGTTTATTTTTTTAATATCGAGGTACATGAGCTGTTTATATATTTTGGAGATTAATCCTTTGTCCGCTGATTCGTTTGCAAATATTTTCTCCCATTCTGAGGGTTGTCTTTTCGTCTTGTTTATGGTTTCCTTTGCTGTGCAAAACCTTTTAAGTTTCATTAGGTCCCATTTGTTTATTTTTGTTTTTATTTCCATTACTCTAGGAGGTGGATCAAAAAAGATCTTGCTGTGATTTATGTCAAAGAGTGTTCTTCCTATGTTTTCCTCTAAGAGTTTTATAGTGTCTGGTCTTACATTTAGGTCTCTAATCCATTTTGAGTTTATTTTTGTGTATGGTGTTAGGGAGTGCTCTAATTTCATTCTTTTACACGTAGTTGTCCAGTTTTCCCAGCACCACTTATTGAAGAGACTGTCTTTTCTCCATTGTATATCTGTGCCTCCATTGTCATAGATTAGTTGACCATAGGTGCGTGGGTTTATCTCTGAGCTTTCTATCTTGTTCCATTGATCTATGTTTCTGTTTTTGTGCCAGTACCATATTGTCTTGATTACTGTAGCTTTGTAGTATAGTCTGAAGTCAGGGAGTCTGATTCCTCCAGCTCCGTTTTTTTCCCTCAAGACTGCTTTGGCTATTTGGGGTCTTTTGTGTCTCCATACAAATTTTAAGATTATTTTTTCTAGTTCTATAAAAAATGCCATTGGTAATTTGATAGGGATTGCATTGAATCTGTAGATTGCTTTGGGTAGTATACACATTTTCACAATATTGATTCTTCTAATCCAAGAACATGGTATATCTCTCCATCTGTTGGTATCATCTTTAATTTCTTTCATCAGTGTCTTATAGTTTTCTGCATACAGGTCTTTTTTCTCCCTAGGTAGGTTTATTCCTAGGTATTTTATTCTTTTTGTTGCAATGGTAAATGGGAGTGTTTCCTTAATTTCTCTTCCAGATTTTTCATCATTAGTGTATAGGAATGCAAGAGATTTCTGTGCATTAATTTTGTATCCTACAACTTTACCAAATTCAATGATTAGCTCTAGTAGTTTTCTGCTGGCATTTTTAAGATTCTCTATGTATAGTATCATGTCATCTCCCAGCGGTGACAGTTTTACTTCTTCTTTTCTGATTTGGATTCCTTTTATTTCTTTTTCTTCTCTGATTGCCATGGCTAGGGCTTCCAAAACTATGTTGAATAATAGTGGTGAGAGTGGACATCCTTGTCTCGTTCCTGATCTTAGAGGAAACGCTTTCAGTTTTTCACCATTGAGAATGATGTTTGCTGTGGGTTTGTCATATACGGCCTTTATTATGTTGAGGTAGGTTCCCTCTATGCCCACTTTCTGGAGAGTTTTTATCATAAATGGGTGTTGAATTTTGTCAAAAGCTTTTTCTGCATCTATTGAGATGATCATATGGTTTTTCTTCTTCAATTTGTTAATATGGTGTATCACATTGATTGATTTGCGTATAGTGAAGAATCCTTGCATTCCTGTATCCTTGCATACACTTGATCATGGTGTATGATCCTTTTAATGTGTTGTTGGATTCTGTTTGCTAGTATTTTGTTGAGGATTTTTGCATCTATATTCATCAGTGATATTGGTCTGTAATTTTCTTTTTTTGTAGTATCTTTGTCTGGTTTTGGTATCAGGGTGATGGTGGCCTCATAGAATGAGTTTGGGAGTGTTCCTTCCTCTGCAATTTTTTGGAAGAGTTTGAGAAGGATGGGTGTTAGCTCTTCTCTAAATGTTTGATAGAATTCACCTGTGAAGCCATCTGGTCCTGGACTTTTGTTTGTTGGAAGATTTTGAATCACAATTTCAATTTCATTAATTGGGATTGGTTTGTTCATATTTTCTATTTCTTCCTGGTTCAGTCACAGACGGTTATACCTTTCTAAGAATTTGTCCATTTCTTCCAGGTTGTCCATTTTATTGGCATAGAGTTGCTTACAGTAGTCTCTTATAATGCTTTGTATTTCTGTGGTGTCTGTTGTAACTTCTCCTTTTTCATTTCTAATTTTATTGATTTGAGTCCTCTCCCTCTTTTTCTTGATGAGTCTGGCTAATGGTTTGTTAATTTTGTTTATCTTCTCAAACAACCAGCTTTTAGTTTTATTGATGTTTGCTATTGTTTCCTTTGTTTCTATTTCATTTATTTCTGCTCTGATCTTTGTGATTTCTTTCCTTCTGCTAACTTTGGGTTTTGTGTGTTCTTCTTTCTCTAGTTCCTTTAGGTGTAAGGTTAGATTTTTTTATTTAAGATATTTCATGTTTCTTGAGGTAGACTTGTATAGCTGTAAACTTCCCTCTTGAACTGCTTTTGCTGCATCCTATAGGTTTTGGATCATCGTGTTTTCATTGTCATTTGTCTCTAGGTATTTTTTGATTTCCTCTTTGATTTCTTTAGTGATCTCTTGGTTATTTAGTAACGTATTGTTTAGCCTCCATGTGTTTGTGCTTTTTACGTTTTTTCCCCAGTACTTCATTTCTAATCTCATAGCGTTGTGGTCAGAAAAGATGCTGGATATGGTTTTGATTTTCTTAAATTTACTGAGGCTTGATTTGTGACCCAAGATGTGATCTATCCTGGAGAATGTTCCGTGCGCACTTGAGAAGAAAGTTTAATCTGCTGTTTTTGGATGGAATGTCCTATAAATATCAATTAAATCTATCTGGTCTATTGTGTCATTTAAAGCTTCTATTTCCTTATTTATTTTCATTTTGGATGATCTGTCCATTGGTGTAAGTGAGGTGTTAAAGTCCCCCACTATTATTGTGTAACTGTCGATTTCCTCTTTTATAGCTGTTAGCAGTTGCCTTATGCATTGAGGTCCTCCTATGTTGGGTGCATATATATTTATAATTGTTATATCTTCTTCTTGGATTGATCCCTTGATCATTATGTAGTGTCCTTCCTTGTCTCTTGTAACATTCTTTATTTTAAAGTCTATTTTATCTGATATGAGTATAGGAAGTACAGCTTTCTTTTGATTTCCATTTTCATGGAATATCTTTTTCCATTCCCTCACTTTCAATCTGTATGTTTCCCTAGGTCTGAAGTGGGTCTCTTGTAGACAGCATATATATGGGTCTTGTTTTCATATCCATTCAGCAAACCTGTGTCTTTTGGTTGGAGTATTTAATCCATTCACGTTTAAGGTAATTATCGATATGTATGTTCCTATGACCATTTTCTTAATTGTTTTGAGTTTGTTTTTGTAGGTCCTTTTCTTCTCTTGTGTTTCCCACTTAGAGAAGTTCCTTTAGGGTTTTTTGTAGAGCTGGTTTGGTGGTGCTGAATTCTCTTAGCTTCTGCTTGTCTGTAAAGCTTTGATTTCTCCATCGAATCTGAATGAGATCCTTGCCAGGTAGAGTAATCTTGGTTGTAGGTTCTTCCCTTTCATCACTTTAAGTATATCATGCCACTCGCTTCTGGCTTGTAGAGTTTCTGCTGAGAAATCAGCTGTTAACCTTATGGGAGTTCCCTTGTATGCTCTTTATTGTTATCCCTTGCTGCTTTCAATAATTTTTCTTTGTCTTTAATTTTTGCCAATTTGAATAATATGTGTCTCAGCATGTTTCTCCTTGGGTTTATCCTTTATGGGACTCTCTGTGCTTCCTGGACTTGGGTGGCTATTTCCTTTTCCATGTTAGGGAAGTTTTCAACTATAATCTCTCCAAATATTTTCTCTGGTCCTTTCTCTCTCTCTTCTCCTTCTGGGACCCCTATAATGCGAATGCTGTTGCGTTTAATGTTGTCCCAGTGGTCTCTTAGGTTGTCTTCATTTCTTTTCATTCTTTTTTCTTTAGTCTGTTCCACAGCAGTGAATTCCACCATCCTGTCTTCCAGGTCACTTATCCGTTCTTCTGCCTCAGTTATTCTGCTATTGATTCTTTCTAGTGTAGTTTTCATTTCAGTTATTGTATTGTTCATCTCTGTTTGTTTGTTCTTTAATTCTTCTAGGTCTTTGTTAAACATTTCTTGCATCTTCTTGATCTTTGCCTCCATTCTTTTTCCGAGGTCCTGGATCATCTTCACTATCATTATTCTGAATTCTTTTTCTGGAAGGTTGCCTATCTCCACTTCATTTACTTGTTTTTCTGGGGTTTTATCTTGTTCCTTCATCTGGTACATAGCCCTCTGCCTTTTCATCTTGTCTTTCTTTCTGTGAATGTGGTTTTTGTTCCACAGGCTGCAGGATTGTAGTTCTTCTTGCTTCTGCTGTCTGCCCTCTGGTGGATGAGGCTATCTAAGAGGTTTCCCCATCCTTCCTTTTAATTTTAATTTTATTTTTCGATTTTATCAAACTATGTATGTCCATAGTTTAAAAGAATCAACTAGTTCAATAAGACTTATTACCAAAAACAGCAGTCCTCTCCCCAGGCTACCCCATTTTCCAGACACAACCACTTTTTCCTTTTTTGCTGTATTTGTTTTTAAATTTTAATTTACCTATCTCTAAGTAATATGCCTATACCACTACTTTTCCATTTTTTCATTTTAAACATTATTATTTATTGACTTTCTACCATGGAAGATGACGATGTAGTTCCCTCTACCCTAGATCAACACCAGAAACACATATTTACCCTACCCCCAACCTTAACTCATAATTGTGGTTAGATATACTGTTTACATTATCGTGATGATGTATGCTGGTTACACCTGAGCTATGTAATATATTATATAATTCCTTTCTGGCACAACTTTTGTTTTCTCTGGAGATAATAATTGTCTTTAGTTTTGTTTATATGTTTTTCTGGTTAGTTTGCTGTGTATTTATCATTAATTCAGCCCCAAATTTTCCCTTAGTTGGATAAATACCTTTTCAGTACTTCAAAAAAAACAAAAAAAGCAATCTGTCAATTTCATCTCCTGTAGAAATCTCTGTGCAAACTTTTGACCTGTTCCATTCATGCCTGGTTGCTCACCAGTGCACAGCTATCAGTCTGGGATCCTCATGCACCATCATTTTAAGGAGTCCCTTACCCTCTACTGTTTGAAATCCTGTTTCCTGGATCTAATATCTTCTCCTTTCTCAGTTTGCTCCCTTGTTTTGGTGGAACACTTCCTCTAGTAGCTTCATGAGAAACGGTGCTTGAGATACTTCCTTCCTGTGTTCTTCCATCCTTTTTTACTTAAAATTTTCTTACTTTTAAACATAATAAATCACATGGAAAAATTCATAAAATTTGTAGATACAGTTTAACACATAGTTATAAAGCAAACACCCAAGTAACCACCATCCATGTCAAGAACCTCTAGGAACTCCTTTCCTCCCCTGAAAGGTAACTATTAGCCTTATTTTCATAGTAAGAATTTTCTTGGTTTTCTTTGGCCAACTATGTTTTCATCCTAATCATTTAGATTTGCCTGGTTTTGAATTAAATAAAATGGAATCATTATATGAATATAGATGCAAAAATTCTCAACAAAATATTAGCAAACCGAATCCAACAGCACATAAAAAAGATCATATGCTGCTAGCAAGTTGGATTCATCCCAGGGTCACAAGGATGGTTCAACATACACAAATCAATCAATGTGATACAACACATCAACAAAAGAAAAGATAAAAACCACATGATTGTCTCAATAGATGCAGAAAAAGCATTTGATAAAATTCAACATCCATTCATGATAAGAACACTTACCAAAGTGGGTACAGAGGGAACATTTCTCAACATAATAAAAGCTATTTATAACAAACCCACAGCCAACGTAATACTCAATGATAAAAAGCTGAAAGCCTTCCCACTAAAATCTGGAGCAAGACAAGGATGCCCACTCTCACCACTTCTATTCAACATAGTATTGGAAGTCCTAGCCATAGCAATCAGACAAGAAAAAGTAATAAAATGCATCTAAATTGGAAGAAAAGAGGTAAAATTGTCATTATGTACAGATGATATGGTACTATATATAGAAAACCCTGAAGACTCCACACAAAAACTACTAGAACTGATAAACTAATTCAGCAAGGTGGCAGGATACAAGATTAACATACAGAAATCTGTTTCTTTTCTTTATACTAACAATGAAATATCAGAAAGGGAAAGTAAAAAATAAGATCTCTTTTAAAATTGCATCTCAAAAAAAGACAAAAGTACAAGGAAAAATGAATAAATTCACCTTTACAAGTGGGAAATTTAAACACACTTCTCTCAATAGTTGATCAATAAAATACACCAAAAACTTAATAACCTAATGGAAGACCTGAAAAAGTTAAGCAAGATGCTTAATGTAGTGGCCATATGCAGAACCCTGTGCCCAACATTTGAGAATACATATCCTTCTCAAGCACACATGAGTAATTCTCCAAACCAATCTTGTATGAGGTCACAAAGCAAGGCTCAGTTCACCATAAAAAAGCAAAATCTGGAAAGAGTGCATGAAGTACTACTACTATCTCTATTTTAGCAGGTAAATAAACATACATACACATCTATATGCTTATGTAGGCTTAAAATATTTCTGGAAGACTAAACAAAAAACTTAACAGGCTTTTTTTGTTTCTTTGTTTTTGTTTTTGTCTTTTTTTTTTTTTTTCCTGAGGAAGAGGACTGGGGATTAGGATTGGATGGAGACCTAATTTTCATCATATATATGTGTATTTTTCAATTTTTCTAACTTCAGTGTGTCTTTGTTATTAGAATCATAAATTGAAAATATATTTAGGCAACTGTAAAAGATAGTTTTAAGACAATGAGTTATTACAAAACAATTTGCTGCCATATACAGTAAACTGCTGTAAGCTAAAGGAAAGACCATTCTGCTGTAGCCTAGTGGAGTTGCACGAGGCTCCAGGAAGAAGGGGTTTTTACTGGATCTTGAGATTTAGGTAACATTCAAATTGGGAGAGGGAGGTAGGACGCTCTAAGTTCTTAAACCTCTGGAAGCAATGCCACTGAGACTCATGTATTGTGATCAGTGACCCTGGAAATTGACACAGAGGAGGGACCCTCACTGGCACAGATCGCTATTAGAAGCAGTAGAGTGGAGATAATGGCCAAGGTGGATGGAGCTAACCCAACGATCCACAAAGGAGAGGCAAACCCCAGGTGGGAGTTCCGAGGTGGCAAGGTTGGGATCTCATAAATGGACTTCTGTACCTTCTCGGCCCACAAGCAGCCTCCCTCCTCCCTGCAGTTACTGAGATAATTCAGCTAACAATTCCCTTTATCAAAGAAGCACAGATGAACATCAACTTCTCCCAGAAACCATGAAGACTCTTTTGAAAATGACACCCAGACTTTGATTTTCTTTTTCTTTTTTTTTAACAACTTTATTAGAGTATAATTGCTTCACAATGGTGTGTTAGTTTCTGCTTTATAACAAAGTGAATCAGCTATACATATACACATATCCCCATATCTCCTCCCTCTTGCATCTCCCTCCTATCCTCACTATCCCACCCCTCTAGGTGGACACAAAGCACCGAGCTGATCTCCCTGTGCTACCTGGCTGCTTCCCACTAGCTATCTATTTTACATTTGGTAGTGTACATATGTCCATGCCACTCTCTCACTTCATCCCAGCTTACCCTTCCCACTCCCCGTGTCCTCAAGTCCATTCTCTACATCTGCGTCTTTATTCCTGTCCTACCCCTAGGTTCTTCAGAACCTTTTTTTTTTAGATTCCATATATATGTGTTAGCATACGGGATTTGCTTTTCTCTTTCTGACATACTTCAGTCTGTATGACAGACTCTAGGTCCATCCACCTCAGTAAAGGTAACTCAATTTTGTTCCTTTTTATAGCTGGGTAATATTCCATTGTATATATGTGCCACATCTTCTTTGTCCGTTCTTCTGTTGATGGACACTTAGGTTGCTTCCATGACACAGCTATTGTAAATAGTGCTGCAATGAACATTGTGGTACATGACTCTTTTGAATTATGGTTTTCTCAGGGTATATGCCCAGTAGTGGGATTGCTGGGTCGTATGGTAGTTCTATTTTTAGTTTTTTAAGGAACCTCCATACTGTTCTCCATAGTGGCTGTATCAATTTACATTCCCACCAACAGTGCAAGAGGGTTCCCTTTTCTACACACCCTCTCCAGCATTTATTGTTTGTAGATTTTTTGATGATGGCCATTCTGACTGGTATGAGGTGATAGCTCATTGTAGTTTTGATTTGCATTTCTCTAATGATTAGTGATGTTGAGCATCCTTTCAAGTGTTTGTTGGCAATCTGTATATCTTTGGAGAAATGTCTATCTAGGTCTTCTGCCCATTTTTGGATTGGGTTGTTTGTTTTTTTGATATTGAGCTCCATGAGCTGCGTGTAGATTTTGGAGATTAATCCTTTGTCAGTTGCTTCATTTGCAAATATTTTCTCCCATTCTGAGGGTTGTCTTTTCATATTGTTTATGTTTTCCTTTGCTGTGCAAAAGCTTTTAAGTTTCATTAGGTCCCATTTGTTTATTTTTGGTTTTATTTCCATTTCTCTAGGAGGGGGGTCAAAAAGGATCTTGCTGTGATTTATGTCATAGAGTGTTCTGCCTATGTTTTGCTCTAAGAGTTTTATAGTGTCTGGCCTTACGTTTAGGTCTTTGATCCATTTTGAGTTTATTTTTGTTTATGGTGTTAGGACGTGTTCTAATTTCTTTCTTTTTCATGTAGCTGTCCAGTTTTCCCAGCACCACTTATTGAAGAGGCTGTCTTTTCTCCATTGTATATTATTGCCTCCTTTATCAAAAATAAGATGACCATATGTGCATGGGTTTATCTCTGGGCTTTCTACCCTGTTCTGCTGATCTATCTTTCTGTTTTTGTGCCAGTACCATACTGTCTTGATTACTGTAGCTTTGTAGTATAGTGTGAAGTCAGGGAGCCTGATTCCTCCAGCTCCATTTTTCTTTCTCAAGATTGCTTTGACTATTCGGGGTCTTTTGTGTTTCCATACAAATTATGAATTTTTTTGTTCTAGTTCTGTGAAAAATGCCATTGGTAGTTTGATAGGGATTGCATTGAATCTGTAGATTGCTTTGGGTAGTATAGTCATTTTCATAATGTTGATTCTTCCAATCCAAGAATATGGAATATCTCTCCATCTGTTTGTATCACCTTTAATTTCTTTCATCAGTGTCTTATAGTTTTCTATATACAGGTCTTTTGTCCCCTTAGGTAGGTTTATTCCTAGGTATTTTATTCTTTTTGTTGCAATGGTAAATGGGCGTGTTTCCTTGATTTCTCTTTCAGATTTTTCATCATTAGTGTGTAAGAATGCAAGAGATTTCTGTGCATTAATTTTGTATCTTGCTACTTTACCAAATTCATTGATTAGCTCTAGTAGTTCTCTGGTAGCATCTTTAGGATTCTCTATGTATAGTATCATGTCATCTGCAAACAGTGACAGCTGTACTTCTTCTTTTCCAATTTGGATTCCTTTTATTTATTTTTCTTCTCGGATTGCTGTGGCTAAAACTTCCAAAACTATGTTGAATAATAGTGGTGAGAGTGGGCAACCTTGTCTTGTTCCTGATCTTAGAGGAAATGCTTTCAGTTATTCACCATTGAGAACGATGTTGGCTGTGGGTTTGTCATATATGGCCTTTATTATGTTGAGGTAAGTTCCCTCTTTGCCTACTTTCTGGAGGGTTTTTATCATAAATGGGTGTTGAATTTTGTCAAAAGCTTTTTCTGCATCTATTGAGATGATCATATGGTTTTTCTCCTTCAGTTTGTTACTATGGTTTATCACACTGATTGATTTGCGTATATTGAAGAATGCTTGCACTCCTGGGATAAACCCCACTTGATCATGGTGTATGATCCTTTTAATGTGCTGTTGGATTCTGTTTGCTAGTATTTTGTTGAGGATTTTTGCATCTATGTTCATCAGTGATATTGGCCTGTAGTTTTCCTTCTTTGTGACATCTTTGTCTGGTTTTGGTACAGGGTGATGGTGGCCTCGTAGAATGAGTTTGGGAGTGTTCCTCCCTCTGCTATATTTTGGAAGAGTTTGAGAAGGATAGGTGTTAGGTCTTCTCTAAATGTTTGATAGAATTCCCTGTGAAGCCATCTTGTCCTGGGCTTTTGTTTGTTGGAAGATTTTAAATCACAGTTTCAATTTCAGTGCTTGTGATTGGTCTGTTCATATTTTCTATTTCTTCCTGGTTCAGTCTTGGAAGATTGTGCTCGTCTAAGAATTTGTCCATTTCTTCCAGGTTGTCCATTTTATTGGCATATAGTTGCTTTTAGTAATCTCTCATGATTCTTTGTATTTCTGCAGTGTCAGTTGTTACTTCTCATTTTTCATTTCTAATTCTACTGATTTGAGCCAGACCTTGATTTTCAAAGCTGCTATCCATTTGGTTGTGTTGTGCCTAGGCTTCTGAGTACAGATAAGTGTTTCACAGGTGTCCTCAACTACTAGGAAGTACTGTGGAAAGCGGGTGGCATCCAACCCAGCTAGGACAGGGTGGTAATACAGGTGGTGAAATTGTGCTGGCTGTTTCCAGTGCACTGGGCTTCCCATTAGAATATCCATGGGGATTGGAGAAGGGCAGTCTTGTCTTTGTTATTGGAGCTTCCAGCCTGGCATTCAGAGCCCCTCACAATCTGTTTTCCTTTCCTATTCAACGTCCCACTCCCCCCACCTCGAGACCTATACTCTTATCTCACCTTTTTGCCCACATGCCTTGGTTGTGTTCATTATTGTGCCATTGTTTATACTCCCCATTCCCAACACACTCAGCTAGGGTGGGGAGTGGTGGAAGTGTACAAATATGATACAGCATTTACCTGTTCTCAATTAATTTTACATATTTACTGGGGTACTGGGATAAGACTTGAGAGATACATGCATGTGAAACTGATAAGAATCATAACTGGTTCATGATTGGGAGGAAGCATGGTAGAATGGAAAGTCCCACTGAATTAAGTAGGAGACAGGAAACCTGAATTTTAATTTCGGTTCAGTCACTGACTTACTGTGTGTTTCTAATGAGGGCTGCAAAACTAATTGCCCCAAAATTTCATGGCTTATATCAACAAGCCATTTTATTTTATCTCATGATTTTGTGGTTCAGGAGCTTGGATGGAACTCAGTTGGATGATTTTTCTGCTCCATGTGACATTGACTGAGGTCATATGTTGGTACTTGGCTGGCAGATGGGCTGGTCTATGTAGCGTCCAAGATGGTTTCACTCATATGTATGGCATCTAGAAGTTTGAAATCAAGGTGTCAGCAGGTGTATGCTGGTGTCAGCAGGTGTATGCTCCCTCTGAAGGCCCTAGGGAAGGATCCTTCTTTTTATTTTTTAGGCCACGCCATGTGGCATGCAGGATCTTAGTTCCCCAGCCAGGAATCAAACCCGTGCCCCCTGCAGTGGGAGCACGGAGTCTTAACCACTGAACCGCCATGGAAGTCCCAGGAAGGATCCTTCTTTGCTTCTAGCTTCTGGTGGTTCCCAGCAATCTTTGGCGTTCCTTGGTTTGTGGATCACTCTAGTCTCTGCCTCCATGTTCACATGGCCCTCTCCCCTGGGTACCTGTGTCTCTGTGTCCAGATTTCCCTTTTCTTATAAGGATGCTGGTCATACTGGGTTTAGGGCCCACCCTGATCCAGTATGACCTCAACTTAACTTGATTACGACTGTTTTGACCCTATTTCCAAATAAGGTCACATTCACAGGTTTTAGGTAGACATGAATTTTGGGGGGACACTATTCAATAGTGGCTGGAAGGTTGGGCTCTGCGCCTGCATGTGATCTCTCTGGCAGGGCATCTCGGGGGACCCATGCTCCCTACGTACTGGCTCTGAGCTCAGGAGGCTGTCCCAAGAGACCCACAAGGAAGCCTCAAGACTTCTTATGATCCATCCTTGGTAGTCACAGAATGCCATTTGATCACATTCCATTGACCAAGCGAGTCACAAGGCCAGCTTATATTCAAGGGAAGGGGATTAGACCCCACCTCTTGACAAAAGAAACGTCAAAGAGTTTTAAGCCACACCATGTGATCTTTATGGAAGCCACTGTTCCATGTACCATGGTAGGCATTTTTACACTTTTTACCTCACTTCATTCTCCTGATCATCCTGAGTCAGGTTTTGCTCACTCTGCATGTGGGAAAACCAAAGCTTGAGAGATTATCTCTCTGTAACTTGTTCAGAGCCACATAGCTAGTGAACTGTAGGGCTGGGATTTGAACCCATGGCTGTCTTGTTCTAAAGCATCCTCCAGGACACCACCATGGAAAGAGAAGAGAGCTAGCTCCTTGTTGGTACTAGAAACCTTGAGATGGCATGAACATGAGGCTCCTGCGCCCATGCCATCATGGGCATTGTGTCAGGGATTGTGGTAACCGCAGCAGCAATAAGCTTTCCGTGGGCCCAACTCCCCCACCCCCAGCGGCATGGCTTGACTGCTCCTGAGACAGGAAGTGGGCAGGGCACAACCTTTAAAAGAATGACATAGCTGTTGAGGACACAACATAAACTGGTTAGAATCAACTAGGTCCCAGATGGCCGAACGAGTCAACTTCCACTAGACCTTGAGCCTCAATATACGATCATTGTAATACATCAGCAAGCTAAATGATACACCCACCAGCGCCATGACAGTTCCAAGGCTGACCATAAAAGGTAAAAAAGTGGGCGGTGGCCCAATTCCTGGAAATCCCTGCCCCTCTCCAAGATAGTTGGAATAATCCTCCCGCTCATTAGCCTATGAAATTACCCAGCCCATAAAAAAAACTAACCACCCCATATTTCAGGGCCGCTCTCACTTTCTGAGATGGACCACATTCTGTCTATGGAATGTGTATCTCTCTAAATAAACCTGCTTTCACTTTACTGTGGCTCGCTCTTGAATTCTTTCCTGTGTGAAGCCAGGAAACCCACACTTGGCAGCCCATCCCAGGGACTTGCCTGAGACCTGGGATGTGACCATCCTCTCACGCCCTACTTTTCCCTGCAACACTACGACCTTTTTCCCCCCTTCTAGGGGCCCGAGGGATTCATTGATGTGGCTGTTGGCATCCCTAGCTGTGCCCACCTGTGCAGGGAAACTGGCTGCTATCTCCAGGGGAGAAGTTTGGACCATGAGTCTCCTCCAGTTGGGCCTCCTGCATGTCAGGGCCCTCTGGCTACACTTCCTGTAGCCGCCTTCCTTAACTCTTTGTCTTTGCCCTGAGTTCAGATGAGGTCACTCCATGGGCGGGACCCGTAAGGGTGGCACACCCTAGTGTGGCCGGGGTGAGGGCTCCATGCTACTGGCCTTGGGCTGGCCTCTGGTGGGGACCCACTGGGAGCTTGCGTCTCGGTGCTGGATGTGGTGATATCCCCACCTCCCCCCACGCCCATCCGCTCACTGGTATGGCAGGTTCACTTCAATTCCCTTCAACAAACATGTGGTGAGTACCAATCATGGCCAAAACTTTGTCCCTACCCACAGAAGCAGCACATCTGCCATGGCTCTGGGGAACTAGAAAGAGCCTTCAAGCATCATTTTAGTTCATTGGCTTAATTTTAAGGGGAAACTGAGGACCAGAGAGGGGAAGGAACACACAAGAGATTTAATTGGAGAACTGGAGAGCCATGGTTTAAGTTCAACCATCTTTCTATTCAGTCCAGGGTTGCTTCCCAAACCTTTTGGTTCCCACTCGATGCGGCTTCTGGCTGGGTTGGGGCAGACATCGCAGGAGCACTTGTACCATGAGTCAGCTGAGGGTCCTTGTGTGGTGAGGGGGAGGGAGGGGCGGAAGCTTCCAAGCCTTCTTCAGGGGAGAGTTGTTTGATGAGCCTGTAAGAAGGAATGTTGATTCCTCCACTGAGTTTCTCTTTATTGCTAATCTGCACAAAGAAACGTTAATGATTTTAATTATGGGGTTGGGTTAATACATCATGTAAATGATTTTATTTAGAAAATGCAAACTAATTCCCTTTGCAGAAAGACTCTATCTGTGGACCCTCCCACCTGCTTGCCTGGCTGGGTGGAGGGAGGGAGGAGGGTGGGCCCCAGCCTGGCAGGCAACCCGCAGGACACATGCCCCACCACGTGGAGGCCCAGAGCGAAGGCTGGCTCAACTGGGCCAGCCCTCAGCGCCCGCACCAGTTCTCTTCCCCAGACTGAAGGCCTGTGAGGGAGACGGACAGCCTCCGGGGGCAGAACGCCACCGCCCGCCACCCCCAGTCTTCCCCGATTCCTTCCTGTGGACTTTTAGACACTTCCCGCCAACAGAGCGGATTATTCCTCAATTTGTTCCAACCTGAAAATAAAGACAGATAAAGTGAAAATATTCCGGGAACAATGCCAAGCCAAAGGCATTAAATTATTAAGCGATCTCTATCTGAGTAATGGATTTATGCCCTTTAACAACTTTAAAAGAAATATAATGTTTTTCAATACCCTCTTTTAGGGAACTTCTTATAAATGAACTGTCCATTTTATTAGTATTAAAGGAAATGCGGATTGAATCAGAGCTTCTAGGGCGGGTGATTATCTGCAGATTTCTCCTTAGAGCTGGGGAAATTAACAACACGGACTAATCCACGCTTTTTTTTTTTTTTTAAAGGGCACTTTACACGACACTGTACAGTAAATTGGAAAATGTATAACTATCCATCAAAGTAAATCTTGGGAATAAAATAACTAGAAACCACACAAGCATAGCCAGGGAAGATTGGAGCTAAAATTAGACTTTGTGTGGCTGTTTCTGGATGTCACCAGAGTGGGTGCTGGTGTCAATGGGGCAGGAGGGGTGGGCGAGCAGGAAGAAAGTCGGAGTCGGGGCGAGCTGCCCAGGTGGACAACAGAGGCTCGGGGGCATTTTGGGGGGGTGGGCAGGTTGGAGGGGGTTGAACAGAGTTTCGACTATCATCTGGCAGCTGCCTCGTCCTCTGCCCCCTTCCCCTGACCCTGGCTGTCTTCACCTCCAGCCTGGCACAGCTTTTCTGTGCTGCTGTTTCCAGATGGTCTGAAGCTCTGTGGTTGCCACTGCAGAGCCAGATGGATTCCTTTTGAGGGAGGTGGGGGATAAAGGAAGGGGGAAGAAATATCCTTGTTGTTAAGTCTAGAGTGTGTGCGTATGAGTGTGTGTGAGCATGTGAGAGTGTGTGGGTGTGTAGCTGTGTGAGTGTGTGTGCATGTGTGGGTGTGCACGTCTGTGTGTGTGTCGAATGCCTTCTGAGCTGGAACCTCCGTCTTTGGTTTTACTTCTGCTCAGAGCCTCCTGAGTCCTGGCCTCTGTGGCAGGTTGTAGGTGGGCGGTGGAGGGGGCGCACCACAACGCAGCCAGGGCTGCTTCTGCCCTTCCTGCTGCAGCCTCTGCCCTTGGCAGCCGCTATCGGGCCAGAGGGTGGGGTGGGGCCGTGAGGGGGGTCCTGCCAGGGAGGAGGAGGTGGAGGTGAGGGAAGGACGGAAGAGGCCCTGCTCCACCCATTAGCAGAAAGGCCAGGAGTCCCACACCCTCAACCGGGCAAGGATCCGGTGTCTTCTGTGCCAGGCAGAGGGCACACAAAACCCTCCCCTCCAGAGGCAGGCTTGGGGAGGGATTTACTCTCAGGCTCACCCAGAACAAAGTCACCCATTGTGAGAACCAGCAAGCGGCCTTGGAAATCTTCTGGTTCACTCCTCCCATGGTACAGATGAGGAAACTGAGGCTCACACAGGTGAAATATGATTGATACATTGGTTAGTATGATTGTTGCTGCTACTTATTGCCTAAGGTCCTCCTTTTCTGGCCGGTCCTTTTCCCTGGTCCTTTTCTGGCCGGTCCTTCTCCCTGGCCGAGGAACCACACTTTGAGAACACTCCCCACCCATCTGCCCCTGCATCATGGCAACCTCTTCATTCATGGAGAGACTGGAAGCATCTTCTGGTTCCCTGAGAGCCTCTCCATCACCTTCTCAGCCCTCTCACCTGTCTCCTTGGTGCCTGTTCCTCTTCTCCCATTGCTATATCACAGCACCTCACAGAGTTTGCCCTCCCTCATTGAGCCAACTGTGTGAATCGGGCTTTACCTATGGAATAAGAAGTTGTGCCCGTAAATATCCCCCCTCATCACGATGTTTCATTCCGACTCCTGCTCTCTCATTTTGAGAGGGAGGGAGAGGAGGAGAGGGAATGGGGACTCTTTCCCCTGCCATGCCTGAAAATATTATAATACCTTCCAGGCAGCATTATTCTTTGTGTTTTTTATACTTTTTTCTTTTCCTAATTTTCCTATTTCCCCCTTTAGTTACTAGAGGGCAAAGACTAGTCCAATGAAAATCTATGGCAAAGCAGGGTTTAATAAAATAGAGTGCCTGTTTAACTAGGGTCTGAAAGAATTAGCAAAGAATTTGGTTTCAGGCAATAATAATAATAATAAACAATGTAAACAATCATTGAGACTGTTAGGATCATTTGAAATACCTGTGGCAAGGGGGAAACTAGGAGCAAACAGATCGATGGAATCTGAAAATAATTCATGGAGTTTGGAAGAGGCCATTACAAGTAAGACCATGATAGGTGCCTCTCCTCCTTCGTGACTAGAGAACTGGCCAAAAGGAAGAGGATGGGTCAAGCTGGTTCACCCACAACCTCTCAGAATTGTAAAGGCACCTGCCTGAAAGGGTGGAACTTGCATCTCTCTCTTCTCTGATTATACACAGAATACTGTGGCCTTTTAATTCCCAAATGCCTGTCCAACCTCATGGCCTAGACAGCCTTGCCAGGGCTCTTCTGAGGGTGGCTCTCCTCAGAGCTGGAGACGGGGGTGGGGGGCGCTGTCCCTGTGCTTTCAGGGTGCATGAGTGCAGTGCTAGCGAGCTGGATGAGGACAGTCACTCTCTCAGGGAACACAGACTGGCCACCACTGTGGGTGAAGCCCCATGTGGCACCTGGAGGATGTGAAGGTGTATGACATGCATACTTTGCCCACAGGTACTTCCAGTGCAGGTGGGGAGAGAAGAGTTATGCTCATACAATTTAAAATCCCTGGCCCTCAGTATTCTCAGTTTTAAAAGGAGGAAGTTGGCCTGAGATGCCTACATAGTCCACCCCTTCCTGCCCTACCATTGTTTAAAAGCCTTGGACTGAGATGTGCATCCCCTTAACAGAGCATCTTGAGTGGTGTGTTTGTGTTAAGGACCAAGACTTTGGGAGAAAGTGAGAACCAAGATGGGAGGAGAGGTTATCCATTTGGGATTGTCATTACAGGATAGCCCAGGATGGAGAAGCTTAGGCGATGCCTTGGAGATGTTTCCTGGATCGACCTGTATCAGTTATCTACTGCTGCGTAACAAACAGTCCCCAAACTTAGTGACTTAAAACAATAATCATTTATGTTTTTACCATTCTGTGGTCAGCAATTTGGGCTGGGCTCTGTGTGGTGTTGGTTGGGGTCACTCACATGTCTAGGCTCAGTTGAGATAGTCCACAATGGCTGGGTTCTCTCTAAATGTGTCTCTCATCCTTAAAGAGCCAAACTTTTGTGTCTTCATGTGACAGTGACAACATTCTAAGGGAGAGAGCAGAAGCTGTAAGACCTCTTGAAGTCCAAGGCTCAGAAGTTATACAGGTCACTTTCACTGCATTCTGTTGGTCAAAGCAAATCACAAGGCAAGCCTATATTCTATTGGAAATGTTTCAGCTATATATATGAAAGTAACTGCCTGAGTTAATAGAGTATACGGAATCCACTTTTACGATTTCATTACAAGTGCCATCTACTGTGTAGAATATGTATGAGTCTGTTTAGCTATTACTTATTGAGCATTTACTATGTGCCAAGCATTGTGCAAAATATGTAGTTTTATATAAGTTATCTGTAACTCACAACAACTGTGAATAGTTACTGTGATTATCCTCAATTTATGGATGAAGAGAAAGGCCTAGAGAGGTTAGTTGACTTGCCCTCACCTGGTCACCCATGGTGCTGGCCTTGGTACCCAGCTCTGTCAGACTGACTGTGATTTAAGAATTGACTTATTTGACAGGACTCCTCATATTACCACTCGAATGTTCTGGAAAACTGTTCTTACCACGGTTGCCTTTGGTGAAGTACAGTGGTGCCCTGGGAATCTGAGACTGTGTGTGGGCCATTTGCTCCAGAGCTGAGACCTGCAGTGTGTTTGCTGTCCTCTGTCCTCGTTTGCTTTCTTTCCCTCGGTGTGAGGCCCTCCCTGTCCTCTGTGGTCCCTGCACCTACTTATTGCTTCTGTCTGTGCTCTTCTTGTGCTGATATCAGCTCTTTTCTCCCGTGCATTCAGTTCTCCTCAATTTTATTTAATCAGATCTCGTGTTTGAGGTTTCTTCACTGGTTCTAGGTTTGTGACTTTCATGGACTTTTGTGGAGTTGATGATAAGATGCTGGATGAATAGGTTATTAGTGTAAATGCATTCAGGCCCTGTATCACTTAGAAAACTAAGTTAGCAATAGAGATCATAAACAAGAGCAGCTTAAATAATTTCAAAAAAAATTTTTTTTCCAGTAAAGGAAGCCCAGAGGTAGACATTTTGGGCCAGTATGAAATATTGACAGTTATCTGGGACTTTTATCACAACATTCCACCATCCTTACTTTAGCGTCTTCATGGTCCAAGATGGCTGCTGGAGCTCCAGCTAATGCGACTTTTTAAGAGCTTTTATGTGAACCCCCCTAGAAACTGCTACGTATATCCTATTAGCCACCTCTATCTGCAAGGTTGTCTTGGAAATGTAATTTTCCAGGTAGGTAAGTCACCGAGGTTTCTAAGTCATAAGGAGAGACTGATTATTAGGTCAGAAAACAACAAACAGTCTCTAAATCAGATCCTCTTCATGAAACCCACCTGTTTGCAGGGTCTGGAGGAGAGAACAGGCAATTCTCCCATTTTATAGGTACGAAACTTGAGGCTAAAGAAGGTTAAGTGACTTACTCAACGTCATAGTAGCAGAACTGGGACTAAGTCCTGGGACTCCTGGTCACTTCTCTGGCTAGCCCAATGAAGAACTAAGGTGGGATACCATTCTCACCCCTTCTATACACACATATCACATGTGTGCACATGTATGACAAGGGTCTATCAGTGAAATAACTCATTGCAATGTGCTCAAGTGGAAAAAATATTCTAGATCCAGTAAGTTTCCCCTCTTCCCCTGCCCTCTCTCCTGAAAAAGCTGGTTAATTGGATATCTCTGTTAAACATGTACTGCCTGTTAGTTTGCTGGCTGGCGGTGTGGGAGAGCCAGGGAACCTGGGGCTGAAACCCTTGGGTTTCTAGAATAGGTTAATGATGGTGATTAGAAGGGATGCACGTGGGGAAATTCCTTACCTCGTATCCTAATACTGCTGCCCTTGTTGGGGACCTCTGCTGGGGCAAACCCATCACTGCTCTGTCTCAAGGCTGACCCTTGAGACACTGCTTGGTCTCAAGGCTGATCTGACCCTGCATCCCTTCTGCAAGCCCCAGTGTAAAACCATCCTCCAGCTCTTCCCTCAGGAAGCTGAGAAGCTCTTTTGTCCAGGAGCCCAGTATGTAATCACATGCAATTACTGGGCTGGGATCTTCCTGTCAATTTAGTCTTCAGGATTTTTTTTTTTACATGTTGCTGGCACAGAGCCTCGGCTTGCGGCTTGCTATCTCAGAATGCAGCTCAGGTCTGCCCAGCCTTAGAGCCAGGGACCCTCTGGACCGAGATGTTCTAGCTCCACCTCTGCCTCCTGCCCTCCCCTTTTCACATTTCTAGCTGCTTCCCTTGGAGTTCTTTTGGGTGCAGAGCACAGGGTGCAAGGTTTTCAGAGCTGGTTGCTTGCTAGGTCCAATGGAGAGATGAGAAAGCTGAAGGAGAGTCTTTCTCATGCCCTCTGAAGTAGGGGGGCTGCTTGTAAATACTGGTAATTGTTCCATGTCAGTCACATTTGTACATATGAAAACAGAAATAATCCCTTGTGCCCTGTGTCTGTGTGGGAAGCCTCTCACCTTCCTTCCGGAAACCTGGTGTGCGGGGAATTGCCCTGGGGCAGGCATCCAGGACCAGCTTTGGATAAAGCCCCAACTTTCCCCACCTGAGAAATGGGGGTGATACTACAACTGCCTGCCTTAGTTACACCCCAGGGTGGGTAAGAAGGAATAGACATGAAAATGCCTTTTAAATCTTGTACAAAGATGGTCCTGCTCTCAGCACACTCCTTCGTCCTCTCTTTGGCCGGAGTCCCTTACTGGGCAAGCATCTCACACATCTCACAGGTGTGTCATTCTCCAGGTCATCCAGGTTGGGAGCTGGCAGAGAGTAGGGGGCAGACCCTAGAGCCAGGCCTGTTTCATACGCAGACTTAACTGCATCCTGGGCTCACGGATTGCTTGCTAGCAGCAGGGTAGAGGGAAGAATAGAGGAAACATATAGTAGGGACACTAGGGGCGGGATAGCGGGGAAGGCGAGAGGCGGTGGTGAGAGATAAGAGGCACAGACCCAGGTCTGCCACTTAACTGATGTGCGAGGCAAGTTGCTTTACCCTCCTGTGCCTCCATTTTCTCCACTGGAAAATGGACTCAATAGTAATGTTTACATCATTGGGTTATTCCAAGGATTAAATGAGTTAACAAAGCACTTAGAAAAGTACATGACACTTAATAACTTTTCACTGTCACTATTGCTACCTGTTGGTGGGTTTATTGATTTTCCCACACCATGGGGTAGAGACCCTCTGAACCTGGATTTAAGACTGGACTGTGGGGAAAAATCTGAAGGTTGGGATCCTGGTTAACTGGGATGTAAGGACAGCATGCAGGTGAAAACTTGAGCTCCGTGGGTTGGCCCTTGACAGTTTGGGTTCCGAGCTCTATCCCCCTCCCTCAGTGTGGTGCCTGGCCCTCAGGTGCTCGATAAATACTTGTTCCCTAGAGTCTGCCTTGCTCTCCCCCCATCTGTAGGGAGGAAGTAAGGCATTGCCACCGTCTGAGCCGTAGCCCAGCATCGCTGAGCAAATTCAAGGCTCCCACCCCAGATGTGGGTGCTGGGATTCCAGCCTCAGCAAAGTGGCACTTGGCTGATGTGCATTAATTCATCTCTTCTCCGCCCTGGCCTGTGCCTGATTTGAATGTGATCCAAACAGCACTTGCTACAGACCAAACCGGACTGTGAGTGAACCTAGCTGTGCGGACTTCAGAGGGAGCTGGGCTGGCAGCTGAGCGCAGCCGCTGGGCTGGCAGCTTTCCGAGCGGGTCTCCCATGCGTGAACTGGGTGAAGCAGGGCCTCGGCTTTCTGGCCCAAGAGCAGATGTTGTCGGGTCCACCAGGCCCCTCAGCAGCAGACAGTGGGCCCGGTGAGCGGGCCTGAAGGCTCCGCACCACATCTGTGGACCATAGAAGCTCATGGGGCAGATGTTGTCCAGCACCCCCAGTTGCCAGGCTGTCTTCTGGGCCATGATGGGCATTTTGGGGGCCTCCTCCCTACTCCCTCCGCCTCAGCTTTAGTCTGGCTCCATCTCCCTCCATCTCTCTCACTCATCCCGCCCTCTGCACTGACACCAATTACCCAGAGAAAGGCCTGATCAAGTCACTCGGCTGCTCCAATGCTCTGACCCACTGTGGTTGAGGGAAGGGGGCTGCAGTGTGCTGGACCCTTGCTCAAAGTTCTCTCTTCCCCCGTCCTGCCACCGGACCCACCTTTTCACCACGTGAGGTGCTCCTCCTACAGATTAAGGCATCGCCACGTGTTAAAATGCCAACAACCAGCCACCCGTATCTCTTTCTCCCTCCATTCCTCTTGACAGTGCAGCTGTTGCTACTCATTTTGCCCCCTAAACCTAAATGATTCAGTTGATTATGTAACTTCAGTTACATCAGCCGTCACTCTCTCCACTACGAGACTGTGAGCCTTGGAGACCAAGACAGCATTTTCTACTCCCTCAGGCTTCCCCCCGTGCCAAGCAGATCCACAGAAGAGCTCTTCCTTTATAGTGGCTAACTGGCGAAAACAAATTGCTGTTCAGCACCAGAAAGAACTTGAAAACAATCAAAATGGCCTGCAGTGCGGTCAGTTGCCTGCTGAGGTAGTGAGCTCAGAGTCACTGAGAGTGTTCCCACCCAGTGTGGACGCCAGTGAGCTGGGGTGTCCTGTGGAGGGATCCTGCACTGAGTAGACAGTTGGCTTGGATGTCCCCTCAGGGTCTGGTAATATCAAGATGGAATAAGGATGGTGAGCAGGATTGTGGAGACTGGTCTTTTTAACCCAGATCTCAGGGGCGATATACTTATTAATCAACTTATTTATTATTTTGTACTGTGCTCACTTTAAAAACAAAACCAAAAAAAATTGGTGACATTCTGAGCTTTTAAAGCACATACGTATGATAGGGTAACTAACATTAAAGTGGAGACCTTACGATCCAGCAATTCCTCTTTGGGTGAACATCCAAAAGAAAGCAGAGACTTGAACAGATACTTGTGCATTCATGCTCACAGCAGCATTATTCACCGAAGGCAAGACGTGGAAGCAACCGAAATGTCTGTTGATGGATGAATGGATAAGCAAAATGTGGTCTGTATAGACTGTATATACAATGGAATGTTATTCAGCCTTAAAAAGGTAGGAAATTCTGACACATGCTACAATGCGGATGGACCTTGAACACATCATGCTAAGTGAAATTAGCCAATCGCAAAAGTACAAATACTGTATGATTCCACTTATATAGCTATCTAGAGTAGTCGAATTCGTAGAGACAGAAGGTAGAGTGGTGGTAGCCAGGGGCTGGGGGAGGAGGGACTGGGCAGTTGGTACTTAATGAGTATAGAATTTCGTTTGGGAAGATAAAAAAGTTTTGGAGATGGATGGTGGTGATGGTTGCACAACAGTGTGAACGTGCAAAGCACATGCTTTTTCTTCCCTGTTCTTCCTATTGTCTAAAATTTAGCAGTTTTCTTTTCAGATCTGGTCGAGTTAAGGTGTTTGCTTCACTTATGTCAAGAGTAATGAGGTGCTGGCGGATGTGGAATGTTCTCATGTGAGTGCCATCAGCAGGCTTTGCAGTCGGGGCCATTGTGTCTCCCAGTGTGCGTGGGAGAGGCCAGTGAAGATGGTGACACCCAGGGCAAGAGTGGGTCTGCTCAACACAAGCACAGGATGCGCTGGTACAGTCGTGATTAGGACCCTCGCTGAAGGTTCTTCTGCAGCACGCTTTCCTGGCTGGGTTAATTTCCTGACACTGGGTGGCTTGGGGAAAGGAAAACCAAAGTAAAGGCACCGTGTCGTTGAAAACAAGGTCCTGGAGATTGAGAAGGTTAAGGGACACTGGGATTTAGGATGACACCCAGGGCATAAAGCCACCTAGGCCTGGTCCTCTTCCTCTGACACAACAGCCTCATTCCTTCCAAAGGCCTTTGTGCAGCGGCTCCTGCGGGTAGAACACTGACCACCAACCCTGAGTCACCACCGTCAGCCCAACACCACTGGCTTTGGCCCTACCCGGAGCCCGTCACCCCTCTGCTGTGTCCATTTTGCCTGCCACCCCCGCCTCACAAGCTCCAAGGCCTCTTGTCCATCTCTTTCATGCTGTGTTTACAGCACTTTGAAGAGTGCTTGACACATCTAAGTTCCATCACAGTTCCAGATGTAGCTGGTACAATTAGGATATCTTCAGCTAGTTCTAAGGGTATTAACCAGGGAATATGAAACTGTGGGGCAAGTTCTCGCATTACAATATGAATATGAAAAAGTATATATATATATATATATATATGAGAATACACATATATTAATATATATACATATATATATATATATAAAACCAAATCACTTTGCTGTACACCGGAAACTAACACAACTTTGTAAATCAACTATACTTCAATTAAAAAAAAAAAAGAGTGCTTGACAAATGAGTGAGTCAAAGTCAGGCCAGCTCCTCACTGAGGTTACCTCATCTGAGAAGGGGGCCTTTTCTCTGGGTGAAGGGAGGTCTGGACCCTCCTGGAGCAAGGAGCCAGCCAAGTAGGCAAGCCGGCGGGGGGCAGCAGAGCAAGGCTTCTCTCAGTGGCTGGAGGGGAGGCCCTCCCTCGGGTGTCTGGGCCAGACTGTGTGCCTGGCTGGGGTTGGTTCTGAGGATCTTTGTAGCTCCCACACGTGGCAGCTCACCCAGTGGGGTGGAGAGGAAGACTTGTGGGATCCCCTGAACTCGGCCGATGTTCCCCTGCGCACACCTGGGTTAACTCACCTCTCCAAACTCCACCTTGTCTGGAATGGATGCTCTCTGCTGTGACTTCTGGCCTTACCCACCACATCAGCCATTCAGTAATGAATCATAAACTAACTTGTCCCATCTCTTCTCTTGGCTTGGATTTTTTTTTTAATTAATAAACTTGATTTTTAAGAGCAGTGTTAGGTTCACAGCAAAGCAGAAAGTACAGTGAGTTCTCATATGCCCCCTGTCTCCACACATGAATTATCAATATCCCCATTATCAGAGTGGTTCATTTGTTACAATTGATAAACCTACATTAACACAGTATAATCACCCAAAGTCCACTGTCTACATTTGGGTTCATCCTTGGTGTTGTACATTCTATGGGTTGTGACAATGTATAATGACATGTATCCACCATTGTAGTATCTTACGGAATAGTTTCACTGCCCTAAGAATCCTCTGTGTTTTGCCTACTCGGCCCTCCCTCCCCCAAACCCTTGGCATCTATAGATCTTTTAGTCTCCATAGTTCTGCCTTTTCCAGACTGTAGTATAGTTGGAATCATACAGCATGTAGTCTTTCCAGATTGGCTTCTTTCACTCGTAGTATGCATTTAAGTTTCTTCCATGTATTTTCATGACTTGATAGCTCATTTCTTTTTAGTGCTGAATAATATTCCATGGTCTGAATGTACCAAAGTTATTCATCCATTCACCTATTAAAGGACATCTAGGTTGCTTTCAAGTTTTGGTAATTATGAATAAAACTGCAATAAACATCAGTGTGCAGAATTTTGTATGGATATAGGTTTTCAACTCATTTGGGTAGATACCAAGGAGCATGATTGCTGGATTGTATGATAAGAGTTTATTTAGTTTTGTAAGAAACTGCCAAACTGTCTCCCAAAGTGAATGTACCATTCTGCTTTCCCACCAGCAATAAATAGAGTTCTTATTGCCCCAAATCCTCTCCAGCATTTGGCATTGTCAGTGTTTTGGATTTTGTGGTATCACATTTTTGTTTTAATTTGCAATTCTCTAATGACATATTATGTTGAACATTTTTTCATATGCTTACTTGCCTTCTTTGGTGAGGTGTCTGTTCAGGTCTGTTGCCTATTTTTTAATCAGCTTGTTCATTTTCTTATTGTTGAGTTTCAAGGGCTGTGTATCTTGCATAATAGTCCTTTATTGTATGTGACTTTTGCAAATATTTTCTCACATATTCTTTTGACCATGTCTTTCACAGAGAAGAAATTTTTAATTTTAACAAAGTCCAGCTTATCAGTTATTTCTTTCATGGATTGTGCCTTTGGTCTTCTTATTTAAAAAGTCATCACCATGCTCAATGTCATCTAGGCTTTTCCCTATGTTATCTTCTAGGGGTTTTATAGTTTTGCATTTCATGTTTAGGTCGATGATCCACTCTGAGTTAATTTTTGTGAAAGGTGTAAGATCTGTGTCTAGATTCATTTTTTTGCACGTGGATGTACAGTTGCTTCGGCTCCACTGGTTGAAGAGAATTTTTTCTTTGTTTTGTCTTTGTTCCTTTGTCAAAGGTCAGTTGACTGTATTTATGTGGGTCTATTTATGGGTCCTCTATTCTGTTCCATTGATCTATTTGTCTATTATTTCATCAGTACCACACTGTCTTGATTATTATAGCTTTATAGTACTTCTTGAAGTCAGGTAGTGTCAGTCCTCGAACTTTGTTCTTTTCCTTCAGTATTGAGTTGGCTATTCTGCGTCTTTTACCTCTCCCTATAAACTTTATGGATTTTTAAAAACAACTTAATTGAGATATAGTTCATATATCATGCAATTCACCCATTTAAAGTATATAATTCAAAGATTTTTAGGGAATTCCCTGGTGGTCCAGTGGTTGGGACTCTGTGCTTCTGCTGCCGGGGGCCTGGGTTTGATCCCTGGCCGGAGAACTAAGATCCCATAAGCTGCCTGGTGAGGCCAAAAAAAAAAGGGGGAGGGGGTTTAATCAATTCACAGAGTTTGCAACCATCACCACTGTCTAATTTCAGAACATTTTTTTCATCACCCCAAAAAGATACCCTATACCCATTAGGAGTCACTCCCCATTCTCCCCTCCTCCAACCCCTGGAAGCCACTTAGTCTATTTTCTGTCTCTATGGATTTGCCTCTTCTGGCCATTTCATGTAAATGAAATCATGTAATATGTGGTCTTTTGTGACTGGCTTCTTTCACTTTGCATAATGTTTTCAAGGCTCATCCATCTTGTAGCATGTATTAGAACTTCATTCTTTTCTACGGCTGGAAAATATTCCACCATTTGGATATACCACATTTTATTTATCTATTCAATTGATGGGCATTTGTTTCCATATTTGACTATTTTGAATAATGGTGGTATGAATATTCATGTACAAGCTTATGTGTGGACATATATTTTCATTCCTTTGGAGTATATACCTAAAAGTGGAATTGCTGGATCATATGGCAGCTCTGTATTTAAGCTTTTGAGGAACTGCCAGAATGCTTTCCAAAGTGGCTGCACCACTTTACACTCTCACCAGCAGTGCATGAGGGCTCCAGTTTTTCCACATCCTTGCCAATACTCGTTATTAGCTAACTTCTTGATTCTAGTCATCCTAACAGGTGTGATGTGATATCTCAGTGTAATTTTGATTTGCATTTCCCTGATGTTGAGCAAAGATGCTTACTGGCCATTTGTATAGATCCCTTGACCATTTTTTAAAAATTGGGTTGTCTTTTTATTTTTGAGCTCTAGCATGTCTTTATACATTATAGACAAAAGTCCTTTATCGGTATATGATTTGCAAAACTTTTTTTTCCCATTCTGTGGGTTGTCTTTTCACTTTCTTGATGACGTCCATTGAAGGAAAAAAGTTATAAATTTTGAAGAAGTCTGATTTATTTTTTCCTTTGTCACTTGTGCTTTTGGTGTCATAGGACAGAATTTTTAAATGAATTTTCTTGTGAACTTTTGGTAACTTTGTGTCATGCCAACTCAACTAAAATTTAAGTTTGTCAAGGGCAGAATTCATGTGAAATTCATTGTTGTATCTGTTCCAGTGTCTGGACTTGTTGATTTGATTTGGATCTTACTTATACCTGGGGTCAGAATGCAAACACTCATCTTACAGAGGTTTCCAGACACCATTGCCTCTTCAGACTCTTTAGACCCTGTGTGTCACATTTTGAACCTGAGGACTGGGTAACAGGTGCCAGCGTGGATCACCCATCACCTCCTCAGCATCAGAGAGGGTTAAACGATATCGCACTGGTTGAAACCTCTTTCTTCTCTTTCTCACTCTGTAGTATCCATCTTTGTATAAATACATCCAGGGGAATATTTTCTATTTTGCCTTATGGGCAACAGCTGCTGTTTTTGCCAGGCTGTCATCTATTTAGTTGTTACTTTTTCGACTTTATTTTTAAACAGTATAACATGGAGAACAGCAACACTTGAGTGCAGGACAGATGGAGAGCAAATCCAAGTAACAGACTTCCAGAGCCACCCTAATACAAGTGACAGGCGTGGGGTGGGGGGATAAAACCAGACTGCTGGATCGCTAAAAGCAAACAAATATCAATAGATCACAAACTACGTGGGGAAAGGAGGAGCAGTTAAGGAAGTGGCACCCTTGAGCCGTCCTTCTGCCACCAGGAGTCTGAGATGGTGGGAAGGAGGTGGATGAGGCCAAGTTGCCAGAGCTTCCAGGCCAGTCTGAGGTGAGAGGTGCTGACAAAGCCCTCCTGGGGCAGGCGACAAATTCCACATTTGGTGGCTGGAGACGTTAAAGAGCCGGCAGGAGGAAGTAAAGCGACGTCTCTCTTATCTGGGTAAGGCTCCAGGCGCAGTGCCAGCTATTTCCCCCTCTTTCTCTCCCAGAGAATAAGCAGAAGTTAGAGAGAAGTGAGTTTGCAGATTGGGTTTTTTTTTTTATTATTATTAAATTATTTATTTATTTATTTATTTTTAGCTGTGTTGGGTCTTCGTCTCTGTGCGAGGGCTTTCTCTAGTTGTGGCAAGTGGGGGCCACTCTTCGTCGCGGTGCGCGGGCCTCTCACCGTCGCGGCCTCTCTTGTTGGGGAGCACAAGCTCCAGACGCGCAGGCTCAGTAGTTGTGGCTCACGGGCCCAGTTGCTCCGTGGCATGTGGGATCTTCCCAGACCAGGGCTCGAACCCGTGTCCCCTGCGTTGGCAGGCACATTCTCAACCACTGTGCCACCAGGGAAGCCCAGATTGGGGTTTTTAAAAAAGGAAAAAGAGAAAACTCATTTTATTAATTACCTCCAGAGCAGCCAGCACTTGAAACAAACCAGGGCCTGAGATACAGGCCTCTGTTGTCCCCAGTGGCCACATCTGTGTACCGTCTCCACAGTGGCAGCTGCACTTGACAGCCCCTCTCCAAAAGCCACTCTCGTCTACTTGTCTTTTCCAAGTGGACTAGGTGCTGGTACAGGTGCCTTCTTACCCTTGGGCCTGACCTTTGATGCATTAACTTCTTTACTGGAATGCTGCTTGGTTTCGAAGCCTCCTGGGCACATGTTCGGCCACCCAACGCCAGCTTTAGCTTTCACTTCTACCCTGACTGGTTCTGCTTTATTCTCCTCCTGTCTTCCCACTGAAGTCCTGTCCTCCCCACACCTCCCCCACACACCCTCTACCTTCTTGGTAAAGTGCCCAAATCTGAAATGTATAGCTTGAAGAATTTTTACCGGGTAAACACTCTTGTAATCAAACCATGATCATGTTATAGAACATTCCAGCACTCCAGACAGCTCCCTCTTGCCTCCTTCCAGTTGGTACCCTCTCAAGAATAACCACTACCCTGATTTCTGTCATCATACAATAGTTTGATGTTTTGAACTCATATAAATGGAATTGTGCCATATTCACTCCTTTTATATTTCACTTGGCATTATACCCATGAGATTTATCCATTTTGTAGAATATGCCAGAGGTTCATTCTTATTTGTTGCTGTGTAGTATTCATGGTGTGGCTATACTACAATTTTTTTTTTTTAATTTATTTATTTATCTTTGGCTGTGTTGGGTCTTCGTTTCTGTGCGAGGGCTTCCTCTAGTTGCGGCGAGCGGGGGCCACTCTTCATCGCGGTGCGCAGGCCTCTCACTGTCGCGGCCTCTCTTGCTGCGGAGCACAGGCTCCAGACGCGCAGGCTCAGTAGTTGTGGCTCACGGGCTTTGTTGCTCTGTGGCATGTGGGATCTTCCCAGACCAGGGCTCGAACCCGTGTCCCCTGCATTGGCAGGCAGACTCTCAACCACTGCACCACCAGGGAAGCCCTATACTACAATTTATTTTCCCATTCTACTAATGGGCATTTGGGTCACTTCTAGTTTGAGAATATTTTGAAAAAAAGCTTCTAAGAACATTCTTACTGATGTCTTTTGGTGTACATAAATATCATTTCTGTTGGGTATATACCTAAGAGTAGAATTGCTGGGTTATATGGTATATGTCTCTAATATAGACATATATATATATGTCTTACACAACACCTTACACAACCACTCACCAAATATTAGCTTTCGTAGGTATTGCCAAACACTCTTTTGAAGTACATAGGTTTTAGATTTCATTTCTACCAGTAACTTAAGAGTTAAGTTCTCCACATCCTCACCAACACTTGGTATTTTATTTTAGCCATTCAGGTTGATGTAGTGATATGTCACTGTGCTCTTATTTTTGCATTTACATGATTTTACTTGCTTATTGGCCATTTTGATATCTTTTTTTGTGAAATGCCAATTCAAATATTTTCCCATTTTTTAATTGGTATGTCTTTTTAATTGCAGGCTTTCTTATATTCTAGATATTAGTTCTCTGTCACGTATTTTTTCTCTGTGGTTTGCCATTTTACTCTCTTAATAATTTTTTGATTAACAGATGTTCTTCATTTTAATACAGTCTAATTTTTCAGTCTTTTTGGTTTTTGTTAGTGGTTTTCCCATCCTGTTTACATACCTTCTTTTTCAGCCCAAGGTCATGAAGATATATTCTCCTGTGTTTTTGTTTAGCAGCTTATTGTTTTACCTTTCATGTTTAGGTCTATGATCCATCTCAAATTAATTTTTGTTTACATATCCAGTTGACTCAGCACCATTTATTGTATACATCATTCTTCTTTCACTGAATTGCAATGGAGCCTTTGTCATTAGTGATCCTATATGAATATGTCTCTTTCTGGACTCTATTCATTGGCCTACTGTCTGTCCTTGCACCCATACCACCCTATCTAAGTACTGAAACTTTGTAGTAGTAATCCTGGTATCTCGTAGTGGAACTTCTCCAGCTTTGTTCTTCAAGATTGCCTTGGCTATTCTAGGTCCTTTGAATTTCCATGTAGTTTTAAAATCACTTGTCAGTTCTCACACACAGGTACACAAACACATGTGGACCAATCTGCTGGGATTTTGGTTGGACTTGCATTGAATCTATAGATCGAGTTGAAGAAAACAGACATCTTAACACTACTGATCCTTTCACTTGATGAATGTAGTACCTCCATTTGTTTGTCTTTGCTTTCTCTCACATTGTTTTATACTTCTCAATATAGATATTGTGCCCATATTTCACTGGATCTATTTCTTAGGTATTTAATTTTTTGAATGTTATTGTAAGTGCTAAACATTTTTTTTTTTAAATCTTGCATTTGTTTATTACTAGTCTTTAGAAAATGCGATTGATTTTTGATTATGGACCTTGTATTCGGCAACCTTGCTAAAACTTCGTTTACTAGTTGTAGTCTTGGCTTAACCAAACTATAAACTAACTGGGAAAGGACATCGACTAACCCCTCTGCGAATGCTACACCTCAATAAATACTCACTGACTGTCCTGAAAATCTTCCCACAGCAGGAAGAGGAGAAAGAGGGATGTTCTCCGCGCCCTGGGGACCCCTGATCATTGGTCCCTAGGCAGGTATAAACCCTCTCAAGCTTGCTCCCCACCCAACCCTCAAGATGAGCTCCTTTTTTATCGTTTACCATCCCTTGCCACCGTTAAAATGAGGCCTTACCTCTTTGCTTAGTGGCTAAGAGAGGTCATACAGAGGCCAAATGGAAATCACTGGCCGGACCGATGGAAATGAAAGTTGCATGACCCCTCCCTACCCTCCAGGGGTCACAGCTGGGTTTCTGTGGGAGGCTCTGGCCTGGGCTGGGCTATGTGGGCAAAGAAGGGCGCCCTGACACCGAGGAGTGGGTGTGTGCTCGTTTGGGGCCTTGGAACACCTCACACAACACTTACCAAATATTCACCAGGGTCCTAATCTGGGCAACCCTTTGCTTGGTCCTCAATTTGGGATACAGCAATGCATGCAGCACGGGCCTTATCTTCCAGGATTGTACTGTAGATAAGGAGGCAAAACCCATGCTACCTGAAGAGGAGGAGTCCCTAAACTGGAGCAGGAGACCTGGGTTTGAGTTCTTGCTCATCACCAGCAAGCTCGAGACCTTCCAACACATGCCTTCCTGCTCTGCATGGGCCTTGCCTCCCAGCAAAGTTATAAGGGAGAATTAGTCATTCTCTACAGTGGCATCAAGCTCTGAGGCTTTACCTTAGGAACAGTCTGGAAGGGAACACTCAAAATCAGCAGTTAAGCAAGCATGGAGCTAGTGAGAGCAGTGGTGTGTATTTAGCTGGAAAGATCAGTGCAGGTCAGGGGGTAAGAAGGTTTACAGGGGAGATGGGTCTTGAGTGAGAGATTGGGGATGGGAAAAGTTGGAGGGGTAGAGAGGAGGGGTCTAGCCCCCCTGTGTGTCAATTCTGGGGGGACCCTAATCTGGGTATCCTCTCCACGCCAGAGAGTATGACCTCATGGAGTGGCCTGGGTGTAAATCAGGGATGGAAAGAATGCAAAAGGTGGTGGCCACCTTGGAGAAAATGGGTGAGGACCACGAAGTGAGGGCCCCCAACTACAGGTGTGCAAGGGAGGCCTCACACTGTGGCTGACAGGTTGGGACGCCTGGTTCAGGCTCAGAGACCCAAGTAAAATGGTCAAGGAGGGCCTACAGCTGTCACTGAAATATCACCAGAGAAATCTTTTTTTTTTTAATGTATTTATTTTTGGCTGCGTTGGGTCTTTGTTGCTGCGCAGGCTTTCTCTAGTTGCAGCAAGCGGGGGCTACTCTTCATTGCGGTGCGCGGGCTTCTCATTGCAGTGGCTTCTCTTGTTGTGGAGCATGGGCTCTAGGCCCGTGGGCTTTGGTAGTTGTGGCACGTGGGCTCAGTAGTTGTGGCTCGCGGGCTCTAGAGTGCAGGCTCTAGAGCACAGGCTCAGTAGTTGTGGCGCACGGGCTTAGTTGCTCCGCAGCAGGTGTGATCTTCCCGGGCCAGGGCTCAAACCTGTGTCCCCTGCATTGGCAGGCAGATTCTTAACCACTGCGCCACGAGGGAAGTCCATCACCAGAGAAATCTTGGGTAGAAGATACCCCTCCTCAGAGGCTCTCCTCCTCTCAGCCCTGTAGTGCAACCACTTGGGGGGGTGGTCCTTCCTTCATTTAACATTTATGGAGCACCTCTCCTGTGGCCGGATGCTGTGGATAGAAAGATGAGTAAGACACAACTCCTGCCTCTGGGAATGGTTTATAAGATGGTGGGGTGGGTGCCGTGGTGGAGCTGAGCCCGGACCCCAGGAACAGCCAGCCCAGGTGGTGGGGCAGAGGAGGGGAGCCGCTGCTGCTGCTTCTCAGGGGAAGCAGAAGCCAAAGGTTCAACCCTGACAGGGTCGCAGAGAAACAAAGCAGCTGAAGGCAGGGGAAGTGTGGTGGGAGGGGGAGGGGTAAATCAGGAGTTTGGGACTGACATGTACACACTACTACATATAAAATAGATAACCAACGAGGACCTCCTGTATAGCACAGGGAACTATACTCAATATCGTGTAATAACCTATAATGAAAGAGAATGTAAAAAAAGAATGTATATATATTTGTGTAACTGAATCACTTTGGTGTACATCTGAAACTAACACAACACTGTAAATCTTCAATAAAAATTAATTTAAAAAAGCAACTGAAGGCAGCTCCACAGAGCTGCTGCCCCTACTGTTGGCATCTCCAGAGTACATTTCTGGAATCAGGAGATGACAGTGTCCATTCTTCCACATCTCAGAGCATTCTTAAAATGGACTCAAACTGTTATGTTCTTCTCGGCAGCTGTCAGGTTTCCCCAGGTAGTGTGGGTTAAGCCCAGCACTCCCAGGGGAGCCCTCGCCACCTTCAGCGTCGGGGAGGTGCATGGTCCCCAGCCATGGAGGTTTCAGGGCTGCCACCTCCCCACCTCTTCTGCCTGAACCTTGAGCTATGACTTTGCTGAATTACAGCCACCTTAGGGGACACCCTTTGTGTTGTTTTCAGCCACTTTGGCAGCGGCAAATTGAATATGGACTTTGCTAGAAGGTGGGGACAGAGGGAGGCGGCAGTGAGAGCCCTGGAAAAGAAAAGAGGTGAAAACTGACATGGCAGAGGCAGACGGCACCAAAGCCAGACACCTGTGCCCTAACACGCCTGCTCGACAAAGGGCCTGAGTCGGTGCTGGGGCCACGGGTGGGTGTGAGCGCGGGGTGGAGGCAGGCAGCCGTGGGGCCCAGGGGAGAACAAGGCCAGGAGCATGGCCAGGAGGGGGCAGGAGTCGGTGCCAAACTCCAGGCCGGAGATTCCTGGGGAGGTGGGGAGGGCTCCCCTCGCGCCTGAATCTTGCCCCCTGCCCAGGGCCATGGGTGCCAGGCACCACGGAGCCTCCTGACTCTGTGGGCACCTTTGTTTCCTGGGCGGGCTGCAGGTGAGAGGGTATCTGGCGAGTCATCCTTTGCCTCCGCCTGGGGCCGTGCCAGTGTCAACAGTGCAGTCCGTGGTCCAGCTGCCCTTCCGTGTCCTCCCACAGGCTGGGTGTGGTGGGAAAGCAGTGACAAAGGGCTTCCTGACACACGCATACCCTCCCCTGACCAGGATCTGAGAACCCAGGCGGGCCTGGCAGAGGGGGGCGCCCCAGCTTTCTCAGCATTGACACCCACCCCCTCAGCCCAGTGCCACCCACCCAACACCCTGCCCAGCAGGCTCAACTTGCCTTCCTCATCTCCATCCTCTTCAGCCAGGCTGGGTCTGCTTCTCTGCCCCCACTCTCCCTACTGACTCACCTGCTCTCCCCTGGAAGGTCCCACCTTGTCCCTCGGTGTCTCTCTCAGTCCCACCCAACCCCCGGAGCTCGGGCTCAGTCCTTCTCAGCAGCCCCCATTCTCGCTGTGCAGATGGATCCCCCAGATCCCGGCCTGCCCACTTGGCTTTGGGCTGCCTCTGTGCGCACGTCTGTTGCCCCCCAGGGACTGCAAAGCATGGAAGGCAGAGTGTTCCCCTGTCCTGCCTCCAGCCCAGCACCTGATGTACAAAGAGGTCATGTATGTCCCTAAGCACCCTGGTGTGGGAAGGAAGGACGTGGTCCTGCCCGGTGGTATCACCCGCTGAAAATCCTGGGCCCACTAACCCACCTATGTGACTTCCAACGAGACGGGGACCTTGGTGAACCGATCCCCTCTAGGATACGGAAGCAGTCAAATCACAGAGGGAGATGGTAGGCTGGGGGCTGGGGGAGCCGCACATCACCATGAAGAGTAGAGGAAGAATTAATACAGAGAGTCCAGGTGACAGCTGGGCATGCTGTCACCCAGCACCCAGGGATGTATGCAGCAGCCTGGGCTTTTCCCAAGGAAGAATGGAACAAAGGCTGCTGGGAGGTGTGCTAGGAGGTGACCCCGGAGAGGGACGTGGGCCCGGGATTAGAAAGAGCTGCCTTTTATTTATGCAGCCGGGTGGTGGGGACACAGGTGTTTGTGATATTATATTTTTATGCCTCTTTGTATGTCTGGAATAGTTCATCAAGAATTTTTAAAAGAAAGAGGGGCCTGAGGCCAAGACGAAGGAGGTGGCTCTGGAAAAGACGGAGGGAAGAGGCTTGAGGAAAGGCAGGACACCTGCAGTGCAGGTGGAGGAGGAGCAGAGCTCCAGAAAAGGGGAGGAAGATGCTGGAAAATCCAAGTCGTGAGTCACCGGGGCTCCGTCCAGAACTTGCCAGAGCGTGGGCAGGATCGAGCCAGGGGTGATGTCTTCATGGGAATGGACCACAGATGAGATCCGATAACGTTTACTAGGATACGGAAGCATCCCCTTCTGTGGTCTGCCAGCCCCCTGGATTTTCATCTGTGGCTTATAACTGCTTACGGGCTCTCAGGCATGGCTGTCAGGGGAGGGTGGGAATTTCCAGTATTGTTGTTGTTGTTTTCAAAAAATCATTTAAAAGTAGCTGAATCTCCTTTGCAGCATGCCTGGTGTTCAGAATCTGAATCTCTGAAGAACAGCTAAATTATGTGACACGGGGAGGAGGGGGGACTGTGGAGGGGGAATGATTCACTTTACAAAAATGACTTAAGTAACAATGCCTTTAGTGGGCTTAAATGAGATTTGAGGTGTTAGGCTGTTTAGACCCAATCTTGTATGGAAAGCAGAGCTCACCTGCCCGGGCATCTTGGCCTGTTCTGCTGTGTCTCCATCTGTGCTGGGCCCAGTGGGCAGTGCTGAGGGTGGCAGCCCCGCCCTGCAGGGGGTTCTGATGAGCCTCTCACCACTGGCCTCTCCCCCAGGGAATGAAACTGTGTCTGCTGCTTTTCAAGTCTGCCCTATAGGGCTCTATAGGGAGCCCACCTACTTTTTGCCCACCCACAGGGCTGCTTGGACCACAGGGCCTTTATATTTAGATTGCTACCCCATAGAGTCTGAGCCGAGAGGAGGGCAGATGGCTGATGGCAGGTCTGGGCCACACTGTGGGAGCGCGGTGCTTCTGGAAGACTCGATCCTAAGGACTCAGTGGATTTTAATATTATTTAGAAGAAAACTGTAATAACACGCTAGCCACTGGCCTCTGGTCTAGGTTTTACACCTAGTGCCTGTGGTATTAGATATTTCATGCCAGCCTGCTTGTGGTTGGCGTGGTGGTGTATCAATGAGTTTGGTGTTAATAAAGAATCTGTCTCTTTAGGCAGGGGGTAGATTTGCCATCCTTGTCTTGCCCAGGTTCGGCCACACTGGGCCATTTGCCAGGACTACGTTATGTAGAGTGGATCGCAGAATAGGTCCAGGTGGGATTTTCTGACCTGTGGACCTGAAGGATGTTCGCAAAAGAGACCAGGTGGAAGGTGTGGGTGGTTCTGTGTAGCCTGTGCCTGTGATGGGTTCTTTGCTGCTTCTTCGTGATCAGTCTGCTCTCTAGAGTCTCTGGGAACATCCCTGTGTCTGCAATGTGGAGGCGTTGCTTGCTGTGGACATCCGAGTACTGTACTCAAGTTGAGCAGGTGAGGAAGCACCTTAAATGGGAGTGGGAGCTGAGGGTTGTTCACAAGAGTGGGTAGAACTTACTAGAAGCTCCTGGCACTGCAGTCAGAGGCAGGGTGAGCAGGGGAAAGGGGCCTGTGGACCCTGAAATGGGCAGTGTGCCACGCTGCCCAGGCAGGGGTGAGCAGTGTGGCCGTGTGTGCCAGGGGCTGTGGAGGGGTGCGTGTGCTGCCGTGTATGAGGCAGGATGCAGTCTGCTTCACGGGACTGGAAACTCCACCTAGAGCAGCCCGAAGATCAAGGAGAGACTTCTGGTTAAACATGATGACTTGGCCACATCCATTTATCTCTCTCCCCTTTCTAATCATCCCCCCAACCATGGCACTAAAGGAACTGCCAGAGCCCAATGACACAAGGACAATGAGAACAGGAGAGGAGCTGACAGCAGGTGAAGGATGTCAGCAAAGCTGTGGAAGCCAGAACGTCTATGGATGGATGGTTACTCATTTAGCAGAGAGATGAAACCCAAGTGTGAGTAGTGGGAAGAAGCCTCTAGAAGATTCATCCCGCCCCCGCCAACCCTCAAACAGATCAGAAATGGGAGTTTCACATACTTCTGAAGGTGAGTTGAGGAACGGGTCTGAAAACTGGGCAGTTGGTTGAAAATCTGCATAAAGAATCGTTAGACCCCAGATCCCCTCCTGTAACTTCCCCTCTCCACCTTGGTCAAAGACTAGAAGTTTCTTTTCAAAAGGAGATGATTCAGAGAAGTCTGGACTCTAAGACACTGTGTGCAGCTGAGAGCAAGTTTGCACACTGTGCTCAAAACGAGAGAATTTATTTAAAGTTACATCCCGCGCTTCCCTGGTGGCGCAGTGGTTGGGAATCCGCCTGCCAATGCAGGGGACACGGGTTCGTGCCCTGGTCCGGGAAGATCCCACATGCCGCGGAGCGGCTAGGCCCGTGAGCCACAACTACTGAGCCTGCGCGTCTGGACCCTGTGCTCCGCAACGGGAGAGGCCGCGAGAGTGAGAGCCCTGCGCACCGCGATGAAGGATGAAGAGTGGCCCCCGCTCGCCGCAACTGGAGAAGGCCTTCACACAGAAATGAATACCCAACACAGCCAAAAACAAATTAATTAATTAATTAATTAAAATTTACATCCCAAGTCATGAGACTTGCAGCTCCTCTCTACTCTGCTCCAAAAATACTGGCAGCCCAGTGTCTATCCCCCAAGCAGGGTGATTAGAAGTTTCCTTTGCAAGTAAACTGATCCGCCCAAGAGGAAAAAAGTTCTACACGTACAATATGTGCGAATGTGTATGTATATGCACATATGTATATGTGTGTGTATATGTGTATATGTATGTGTTTACCTGTATATGTGTATACACATACATGTGTGCTTGAGTGCATGTGTATGTGCAGGTATGTATACATATGTTTGTGTGTATATACATACTTACACATACATATATATGTTTGTGTGTGTATGTGTGTATACATTCCCTCAAAGAAATGACCAGATTTCTACCTAATCCCTCACAGAGAAATCACTGACTTTTTAGTGTCTTGCTGTTAAATATAAATGCTGGTCAAGGGTCACCTGGCATTTGTGAAAAGAAAACCTCCAACATGTGGGATCAAGAGAGAGAGAGAAAACAAATAAACTGGGGAGAAAAAAGGAGCTGAAAGGATGAGAGCCAAGTCTAGGAGCGGAAAAAAACTTCAAAGTAACTATAATTAATGTCCTCAGAGAGATAAGAGGAGATAATGCATCCCTAAAATGAGAATGGGGGCTATCAGAAAGGAATATTCAAAGAATAAGGCAGAACTCTAAGAAGTTAAACGTATAATAGCAGAAATTTAAAAATCAGTGGAAGATTTGAAAAGTGAGTTGAAGGACTTTTTTAGATAGTAGGATAAGAAGACAACAATGTAGGAACTAGGATAGAAAAAAAATTAGGAAATTTAGAAGCTCAGTCCAGGAGGGTCAGCAGTAAGAGTCCCAGGAACAGAGAGCACAGACACCTGAGGAGAAGAGATTATCAGAGAAGTTATAGGAGAAAGTTCTCAGGACTGAAGGACACATGCTTCCAGACTATGTGGAGGAACACAGTGGATGGAACAGACCTACCACAAGGCCCATCCTTGTGGAGTTTCAGGATGTTAAGGACAAAGAGAAGACACATACCACTTTCAGAGAGGAAGAAAGTAGATTGAATACACAAGTTGGAGCACAGAACAGAATTGGGCTTTCCAACAGAGTTCCTGGAAACTAGAAGACACTGGGATAATGCCCCCAGCCTTCCAAGGGAGGGTGGTTTCCACTTTAGCTTTCTATTCACAGCCAAACAGACTACCAAGAGGGAGAGGGAATAAAGTCGGTTCGTATAGGCATGGTCTCAAAGGAGGTACCTCCTACACACCTTGTACCAATGAAGCAGGAGAGTGGCGTGTATAGTAGACAAAGTAATGGGCCCCCAAAGATATCTGCAACCTAATGCCCAGAACCTGTGAAAATGTGAGGTTACATAGCAAAAGGGAGTTAAGGTTGCAGGTGGAATGAAAGTTGCTAATCAGCTGACCTTGAGATGGGGAGATGATCCCGGATTATGCCTCTAGGCCCAGTGTAATCACAAGGGTCCTTAGAAGTGAAGGAAGGAGGCAGAGGAGCAGGTGAGAGTAATGCTGTACGGGAGGTCGCTTGTTCTGGAGACGAAGGAAGGGGCCGTGAGCCAAGGAATGTGAGCATCCTCTGGAAGCTGAACGTGGAGATAGCCTCTAGAAGCTCTTCTCCCCTAGAGCCTTCAGAAGGAATGTGACCTTGCCAGCACCTCGATTTTAGTCCAGTGAGACCCATTTCAGAACTGCGAGGTAAATATATTTGTGTTGTTTTAAGCCACTTAGTTTGTGGTAATGTGTTACAGCAGCAATGGAAACTGATACAGTGTGGGATCCAGGAAACAAGGGGGTCAGAAGTCCTAGGTGACAACTGTGCAGAAGGCTCAGGTCCAGACTGGAGTTCGAGCGCGGGGAGGTCTGCGTGCGATCCCTCCTGGAAAAAACCAAAAAGGAACTGACAGACTCCTAATGCACTGAACTGTTTGGGGAGGGATTTTAACAGTTCTGGTAGTCAGTTTGTGTGTAAATAAGTGTTAGGCACATACGGAGCCACTTTTAACACTAGAGAAAATAAATTATGCAAGAAAGGATATCACGTGGCTCGTCTGTGAGCAGTAGCTGCCCAGTGACAATAGCGTGAACACGGACGATTGATTTAACCAAAATGGTGGCATCACTCTGTTGGGAGGATACAGAGAACAGAAATGTGGGTTTAGAGGAAGTGGGGTTGGGGGCATAGGAAACCTCATCTTCCATTATGGGGCTCTAATAGATAATATCTAAAAGTGGAAGCTCTAGAAATGGTAATATATAGCGTGTGCTATGAACTGAATTGTGTCCCCCCCTCAGAGTTCAGGTGTTATATCCCCAACCCCGGGCGTCTGTATTTGGAGTAAGGATGTAGCTAAGGTTAAATGATGTCATAAGGCTGGAGCGCTGATTAGCATCCTTATAAGAAGAGACACCAGAGTACTCACTCTTGACTGTGTGAGGACACAGCGAGAAGGTGGTTGTCTGCAAGCCAGGAAGCAGGCTCTCACCAGAAACTAAATTGGCTGGTACCTAGACCTTGGACTTGCTAGCCTCCAGGACTGTGGGAAATAAATTTGTGCTGTTTAAGCCACCCGGTCTATCGGTATTTTGTTATGACAGCCCTACCTGACTAATATAGCATGTTATTTAGAAATATGCCACTAAAGAACATAAGAAATAGCTAAAATAGTTGAGAGTGGTTATCTTTGGGAATTGGGACTCAGTGTGGGGAGGTCTGGAGCAGGGACTGCTATTTTTCATTGTTGGGTTTTTATTCTTTTGCTTTTTTCAAGCCATGTGTATGTGTTAATTTTTTTAAGTAAATCAATTAAAAAATACTAAATGGAATGTATTGGCCTAGGTAAATGTAAAGTTCAGAAACAGGGTGATCTTCAGGAATAGTTTGATGAGGTCTCCAGCTCCATTTTTCTGCAGCTCAGTGCTGTCCTCTGAACTCTTTTATAGTAACGTAATGGCTGCAGCAACCCCAGGCCTTGCATGTGCCTTTGACATCTCTGGTAATGGAGCTTCTCCCTAAGAGGTCCCCAGCAAACATCTTATGTGATAGAATTTGTTCCAGTCACCATGGCCAGGGAGCTGAGCTGAGCTGATTGGCTTAAGCCAACCATAACCCAGCCCTGAAACACATTGACTATGGGGGGGAAAGTGGTAATCTGGGAGGAAATTGGTGTTCTCTTGCCAAGAGGAGGGGGAAAAGAGTGGTGAGTGGCTCAAAAAGAGCAAGTGTCCACTACAGATATGTTCCTCTGGAGAGTATTTTCCTTCTTCTCCTTGTGAGATGTAGGTCCCTGCTAATACTTTTGATTGGTTGGTTGACTGGTTGGTTTGATGGCATTTAAGTTAAATGTTAACTTCTGCTCTGTGTGACCCATGAAATAGGGAAGGCTGGACATAGAGAAAATGACTTGATAAGGGAGGTTAAAAGAGAGAGGGTATCCCATGCCATATAAGGGATGTGGGAACATGAAAAATGAGAGACAGGTGAGTGCAAAGCCCTCTTCTTAGGAGAGGTGTGCACAACTGTGATTCAGTGGGACACGATCAAAGATTTCAGGGTAGTGTGATTGAGGGACGACTCCTAGATAGTCCCCTGACTCCACATCTCTCCCAGCCAACCTACCACAGATGCTGGAAATTATGTCATTAGAAACTCTCCTCTGTGTAAGAAATTCCCATGACCATTGGGAGGGGGTACATTTGGCCATTGCCTGTCACTAAAGCAGAAGCTTTAGTTTGCCAAATCCTTCCTGGACAGCTGCAATGGGAGGAGATTTGGGGTGTGGGAGGGGAAGAGGGGAGAAGCATCCAGAGGGGTGGGGCCCACTCAGCACAGGCGTGGAGGTAGGAGGAAGGGAACCAGGTGAGGACCAAGGTGGGGCGGGGCAGCACCAGGTCCTTAGTCCCTGAAGAATTGACCTTAACCTGAGTCCTGATAAGGGGAGCACTAGACGCTCTCTATGCCTCAGTTAACCAGCTTGCCAAATTCACCAGCTCTCTCCATCCCCTCTGACGGATGCCCACAGCTGGAGGAACACGTGGGGCAGGAAGGTGGCTGTCCAAAACGTCCACCATGTCTGCTCCCACCAACTGAGCTGAATGCTTTCTTAGAGGAAGCTGGCTCACTTCCCAAACCTGTTTATGCCAGTGGAACTTGCTATTGTAATTATGAAATTTAATTAAGTATTGTGCAAACCAATTAAATACTATTGCCAAAAAAAAAAAAAAAATAGAAGAAGAAAAAATTGTTTCAATGAAAACTCAGGTGAAGCTTTAGAAAGACTCAAAAAAAACTAGTCCATTTAAAAACATGCCGTCGAGTTAGATGTGAGTGAAACAACTGGGAAAGTTTGGGGAAATATTCACAAAATCAAGGGAGACTTTTGCACTCAGATTATTTTGCAAGTGTATTTAATTTCTCATTCCATTTAAAAAAAAACATAATTAGAAATTGTAGTGTCATATGACTGTGATTTATACCAGAAAGACAGTAGGGACAATTACATCCAGGAGATGTGAAGATAAAGAAAGGTCTTGGCTTTGCATCCGAAGTTTGGTGAATGAATGTACCAACATACAGTAGGTGTTAAAATGTTTCAATTCACTGACTAATCATCTCAGCTAAGAGGGCTTCTACCATAGCTTGTTTGTGGTGGGCTTCAGCTCCTGGACACTCCCTCCGCCCCCACCCCACCCCTGCTCTGAATCACAGGCTGGTATGCAGAGCGAGATTACACTTTGGGGCCACAGATGCTTAGTTGGCTAGGTTTCCCAGAGCTGCAGAATTGGGAGAGGCCAAGGAGAAGCAGGGAAAAAGTTGGGGATGGCTTCAGCCTGGGCCAGTCCCTCTGCTCCCTCCCAGATGTTACCCAGCGACTGGAGCAATAAGTTCTGGTCCAGCCTGCACCGCTCCCCATTCTTCCCCAGACAACAGGGGGCAGGGTGATTCCACACCTAAGACTCAAGCTCAGAAGCAGCTGGCATTTGGGTTCTTTATCTGCCCTCGCGGCTGCATCTCCTGCTTCTCTGCACACGTCTACTGCTCCAGCCACACCTGCTCACTCGCTGCCCTGATTATGCTAGACCTCACCCACCTCTGCATCTCTGCTAAGAGTGTCCCTTTCTAGACGGTCCTTTGTCCCTACTCTCCATATCCTCCCCATCCTTCAAGGCTCTACTTACTGTCTGCTGCCTCCAGGAAGCCCTCCCTGATTACCCCCTGAGCTTACTGCATGTACCACCCTCCTGCACTTAGTCTTGACTGCCTTCTCATCTTTCCAAGATATGGGGGAGTTTTAGGTGCTGAGGGGAGGTTCTCACCAAGGTTCACTGGCCAAACCACACCTTCCCCAAGCCATAAAAATGGAGTTCTTCTTGAGACCCTTTCTGGATTTTATTTCAGACACTCCCACCTAACAATCGCCACCCTGCATGATTGCACAAATTTCACCAGTAAAGCTTCTGCAATGGGCATAGAGATTCGGGAATATTTGTCCTGAAAGTCTGATGTGGGAGAATCAATGAACTTCTGAAGGGCTATATAGGACACTGGATTCTGTCCCTGAGTCCCCAGTGCTAGAGGGAAAATTGCAGGAGTTCAGTTCAACTCAGTTATCGCCAAAAACTTTAAATCAGAGACTTCCTGTAAGCAAGGCACTGGGGTGGGGGCAGGGGGCAGGGAGGAGTAGGGATGGGTGGGTCCAAAGATGAATGACACACGATGGCACCTCCCTCCAGAGCTGATGAGCTGGTGGGGGAGATGGTGACGTGCATGAGGAACTAGGATGCGTGATACACAAAATGCAGAGGGAGGTGGAGTACCCAGGTAAACTTCTTACAAGAGGTGAGAGCCGGGGGGATCTGCGGGGAAATGAGAGGGTGAGCCTTGAAGGTGCGCAGGGCAGACAGGACGGGTTCTATACTTCACACGGGTGCAAAGTAGTGCTTCCAGCGGGCCCTGATATGCCTGGTGGCCTCTCTCAGGATCATTTCTGGGAGGGGAAGCTGGGTGATTGAGGCAGACATCTCTTTCCTAAGTCATATGATGGAAGTTCCAGGGAAGAGCTCTGACTGGATTTTCCCAGGCGCCAAAGATTGGGTGACATTGCTGGGGGGACACATCCTGGTTGGCCTGGGGCAGCCACTTTATGACTGAGGTCCCCAGGTAACTATCATCAATTCCCCTTTCACTCTCAAAAGTGTCCTTGTTTGGACAATGAAAGGTAGTATCCACATTGAGGGGAGTGATAGTCTCAGGGAGAGAAGGGGCAGGGGCCACAGGGGACAGCTTCGGAGGCAGCCTTGGCCAGGCGCTCCCCTTCTGCTGTGGGGTCGCCTGTCCCCTTTCCAAACACCCTTTACACCATCCACACTGCCTGGGTCTTACTTGTCATTGAATGTCACTTGCAGATTTGTCTTCCGCATCATTGGGATGCAGAGTAAACAGTGGAGTTTAAAAATAAAAAGCAAAATAAATCCCTTTCCCAGGGGACCAGTTTTTTTTTCTTCCACCTGAGAGGGGGCTGGAAACACCTTTTTCTCTGAGAGAAAGAAAGCCTAGCATTAATGATTCCCATCACACTGGACACCAGGTGAGCTAGAACTTTCTGGAAAGCAGGTTTAGATAAAGGGAGGAGTGTGAGTGATAGGACTCAGGGCACCAGGAATAGGACAAGGGCAAGACCCACACAGGCAGGAAAAGCCGCCAAGGGGAACCCTGTGGTCACTGAAGGCAGAGCAGGCCTGCCTCCTGTTTTCACCGTCTGGAGCTCCGAATGCCGCCATTGCCAGCCTGACATCAGTCCCTCCGCGGGCTGACGAGGGAGGCACTCCCTGCCAGTGCCCTCTGGTTTCCCCTCCCAAGACGTGCCCACACCAGCCTGAAAATCCCAGCCCCACTCGGCAGCAGAACCAAGCCGGCAACGTCGGCAGCGCCCATCTCCCCAAACACAATCAGCCAATGAAATCAGGCACAGAGAACCTTCTTGTTACACCCATGAGACCCCCTTCCTCCCCTTGCCCTTGCAGGGGACGAACGCGGCTGCCACTGAGATGCTTTCTCCATGAGCCCTGCAGACATGAAGGCTTTATTATCACAGTTTCTTATCTTATGGAAAGAAACCTTTCTTCCCCCAGATTTGAACTGTTATTCAATATTACAACCCCGAATATTCTTTGTCACCCCCCTGTGCCCACCCATGTTCTGGTGAGCATTAACCAACCTGTCTCACCAGCCAGAGAGCAGTGGGAAGGACCCCCTCAGTGGCGCCCTCCCCCTTCCTACCCTGGCGGTTCGGGCAGGAGGCAGCTGGGGGGGCGGGGCTCTGGGCAGCCATTACCCTCCCCCTCAGCTCCTCCAGGCCAATATCTGCTGGAGCCCTTGCTCAGATTTGCTCAGCCCAGGAATACTTCCCTGAGGCCAGAGAAAATAAAACGTGTGTGACTGAGCAGTTGGGCCGGTGCTGGGCGGCCCGACAAGAGAGATTAGGCCTTTGTTCCCTGGACGGGCTCTTCTTCTGCTCCCCACTCCCAGGCCCAGGCCCCAGCTTTGGCTTTGGCTCTGGGCTCGGCCCTCTCTCCTTCTCAGGTTATTTTAAGATTCTAGGCCAAGGTGACAGAAATTCAGACCTCCAAGGGGCCATCACCCCCAAAGCAATGAAGAGGATTTGGTTGCCTTGGAAGACACTGTTCTCCAGTGACAAACACACACTCTCGTTCTCTCTCTCTTTCTCTCTCTCTCTCTCTCTCGTTCTCTCTCTCTCTCCTTCTCTCTCAATCGAAGCAGACCAAACTGGAGACTGGCCTGGTGCCCTGCCGGGCTAGGTGTAATGGCCTGGACCTCAGTTCATGGATTTCCCGAAGATGCCCCCAGGTCAGGCCCCGGGGCCGAGGGCCACCCTACTGCTCTTCAGGCTGCTTGGCAATGACTACACACACACACACACACACACACACACACACACACACACACACGTCTCTCAGCCTTCCAGCGGGGTGGGGTAGAATGTCCATTCTGCTGGGTGGGGTCTCAGGGCCGAGCAGCACATCGTGTACGGGTGTGTCTGGGGGCTGGGAGCCCTCTGACATGTGCTCCCAGGGCTGGGAAAGTGGCCTCAGGACCAAGCACAAGGTCTCCCCTAAGGCGTGGCGGTGCTGCTGTTCATTCTGTTCAGCAAATACTTTGCTGGGGGGTTAGGGAGGCTTACAATCAGATTCTTTCCTTTAATGGGTAAATAAAGAGGCATACAAATAATCACTATTTAATTCAATAAATGTTTATTGAGCACCTGCTATATCTGGTGTTGGGGGTGGAAGGAACAGAAAAAGGCTGGGTGGAGCCTGGCTTGCGGGCATGGGCTGGGTCTCTTTTTGACCCCTCTCTGGAAGGCAGTGGCGGTGAGCCTGGCACAGGCGATGTGCTGGGGAAGGATGAGTTATGGCTGAGTCACTGCCCAGTAGCCAGAGGTGTTCCGGTTGCTGGGGTGCACGGCTGCTTGCCTCACCAGCTGGGGCTCGTGCTGGCCTCCCCACTTGGCTTTCCCACACGGTCTCGAACATTTTGGTCGGACGCAGTTGTGCTTCAAGTTGGAAGGATCATGCTGGTCTCTGGACCTTCCTCCGAGTCCCCAGCATGGGACCTGGCTGCCCAGTGGGGCTCAGTGATGGCCTGGGTACTAATTGGCCCTGAGTGTTGTGTTTTGGGGGCAGTTGTTTTTTTTAATTAATAGACTATTTTTTAGAGCAATTTTAGGTTTATAGAAAAATTGAGCAGAAAGTACAGAGAATTCCCATATATCTCCTCTCCTTCCCCTCTCTCCGAGTTTCTCCTATTATTAATATCTTGCATTAGTGTGGTACATTTGTTATAATTGATGAACTGATACATTATTTTTTTATTGAAGTATAGTAGATTTACAACATTGTGTTAGTTTCAGGTGTACAGAAAAGTGATTCGGTTATACATACATATATGTATAGATCTATATACTTTTTTTCAATTCTGTTCCAGTATAGTTTATTACAAGATACTGAATATAGTTCCCTGTGCTATACAGTAAATCCTTGTTGTTTATCTGTTTTATATATGGTAGTGTGCATCTGTTAATCTATTGATACATCATTATTAACTAAAGTCCATAGTTTACATTAGAGTTCATTCTTTGTGTTGTACAGTTTTATGGGTTTTGACAAATGTGTAAAGCCATGTAGCTACCATTACAGTATCATACAGAATAGTTTCCCTGCCCTCAAAATCCTCTGTGCTCTGCCTATTCATCCCTCCCTCTCCATCGACCCTTGGCAACCACTGATCTTCTTTCTATCTCCATAGTTTTGCCTCTTCCAGAAGATCATACAGTTGGAATCATACAGTATGTAACCTTTCCAGATTGGCTTCTTTCACTTAGTAATATACGTGTAAGATTCCTCCATGTCTTCATGACTTGATAGCTCATTTCTTTTTAGCACTGAATAATATTCCATCGTGTGGATATTTATTTATTTGTTTACCTGTCCATTCACCTACTGAAGGACATCTTGGTGGCTTCCATTCTTGGCAATTATGAAGAAAGTTGCCATCAACATCTATGTGCAGGTTTTTGTGCGGACATAGTTTTCAACTCCCTTGGGTAAATACCTAAGTGCGCTTGCTGGACCCTATGGTAAGAGCATGTCTAGTCCCGTAAAGACTAGACGAACACTTGACAAACTGCCTTCCAAAGTGTCTGTGCCATTTTGTGACCTCAGGTTGGTTGATTTTAATATCGGCGGAAAAAGCAAACTGCGACCTACGCAACGCAGCCTCTGAAGGATCGTGGGAAGAGAAGCCACTGCCTCCCTGTCACCACAGACCCTCAGCTGACCCACCCTCAGTAAGGGCTCATCACTGCAGGCCTCTCCTCACCACGTGCTGGGCAGCACTTTCCACGGGAGCGCAGTCAACTCTCATTCCTGTGCCGCTCTCGCGAGAACTAGGCGCTGGGGACTTAGCAGTGAGCACGGCTGTCAGCGTTCCCCCCATGGAGCTGACCTCCCAGGGAGGCTGGTCTCGCCGCCCTCACCTGAGAACATACAGATGCTGGGCCCTGTGCCAGGTGTCTCCCTCCATGTTCTCATTTCATCCCCGCTTCAACCCTGGGAGGTGGGAGGTCGGTGCCGTTATTCTGCCCGTTTTGCTGGTGAAAATCTAAAGCAGAGAGAGGTTAAGTCATTTGTCCAAGGTCACACGGCTGGTCAATGGCAGGGCCAGTCTGGATCTAAACCACAAGGCATTATGGCCTCCCGCGAGCTGCAAGAGCCTGCAGCAGAGACCATGACCTCACTGTCCCCTGAGGGCACCTGTCATAGCCTCTGCCCCTCCCGCTGAGGCAGAGCCGGTCCCTTCAGTATCATCCCTGGGGGCGCAGGGGTGGGCGTGCGGTGGGGGGAGGCTGTAATCTGCCTGCCACCATCCAGCGTCAGACAGCCTCCCTCCTAGCCACTCGTGCTTGCTGACGGCTTCTGTGGGGGCCAAGGTAAGCAGGACACAGCCTGAACCTCCCCTCCCACCACTGTAGGGTGGGTGTGTTCAGGCCCCGGGCTGGGAGTCTGGGACCCACGTTCCGGTTCTGCTTGCCTTTGGTATGACTTGGGGCGAGTCCTCGCTGGACTTGGGTGCCCTGGCTGTAAAGTGAGGGATATATCAGGTTCCTCCAGCACGGGCATTTAATTTTTTTCAAAAAGCCATTAGAGACCCTGAAAAGAACAATACCAATTTTGTGTAACATGTTCATTGTAACTGCTATGGCAGTTCCTAGAAGAGAGAGGTTAGTGCAGAATAAAAAAAGAAAGAAAGAAAAAGATTTCATGAATTTGCGTCAGTTCTCAAGGCAGCGTCTCTACAAAGGTGACTGATGAGAAGAGGGGTCTTTATCGATGAGCAGAAAGACCACAAGGGGCCAAGGTCACGTGTGCAGTAAGCTCTGACCTGCACCCAGCCCAGGACCTGCCCCTCTGGGGTTTCCAGGGCCAAACATGGTCTAACCCACAGGCACTGTTTCATTCTGGGTATAGACTTTCACAGTCCCCAAACCATGCTACCCTCTGGCTGGTCCCTTCTGGTTGACGTCATACAGGCTAAATTTTATTCTAAACTCACAGACCTCACAGGAACAGCTGGAAAAGGTTCTGAGTCCGAGGACTGGGTTTGAGCAGGGATGCTTGAAAGTTGGATGCTTCTGAGAAGGTCACTCAGCTTCTCTGTGCCTCCATCTTCCTGACTATAAACCGTCCTGGAGGGAGTTTGCAGGCAGGAACCACACCTTTTCATGTGTGCATCCCCATCAGGTAGCAAAGACCCTGGGATACTGCAGATGTTCACTAAATGGGTTAAATCTATCCCACCTGCCTGACAGGTATGTGGGAAAATATTGTTTTTAATTATAAAGCGTCACGCAAATGTTAGCTAATATTAACTAATATTAATGCTAATATTAGTTAATATGAGTGTTAGGCTGTTGGTCATACAGTTCCGATTCACAGTTAGTCTTCCTATTGCTACTGAAAGCTAGGAGGAATCAGAGCAAAGGGCACAGGTGTTTGTGGCCACACATTTGCAGACGGATGTGGGCCTCCCACATTCCCGGCGTCTGTACACTCGGGGAGGAGAGAAGAGGGGATGAGGATGGAGAAAGGGAGGGATGTCGGATTGCACAGCCTGGTCAAGAGCCAACTGTTTCTCCCTATGACATCAGGCTGGAGCCAGACCCCTCTGCTCCTTGACCGCTGCTTCCTTCTCTCCTTGGGGAGAACCATGAGCATGGGCCCTGCAGAGGCCTGGCCCTTGACAGATGGCACTGGCTGGTCCTGGAGCCAAGGGCTGGGGAGACGGAGTCTGGGTGATGCCCTTTGGCCCATTTCCAGCGATTCCTGGAGATTCAAGAAAACAAGGCATTAGTCTGGAGTGTTCCTTAATGAGAGCAAGTCGGCCAGATTGTTGGGTTTGAGACCCCCCAGGTCAGGGTCTGGGAAGGCACCTGAAATCATTAAGGACCTTTTCCTGGCTGAGGGGCCATGAACTGGAAACTTATCTCTCCAGAGGTGAAGTGGTACCCAACACCTGGGAGGATGGATGGGGTGTGGGGTGGGTAACTATTAGCTTGTAAATTTGCTAACTTCACATTCTCGCCTAGAATCATAATTTTATTTACTTACTTTTTAAGTTGAAAGTGACCTTAGCAATCACTCCCTCAACTTGCAGATGAGAAGACTAAGGCTCAGAGAGGGAAAGAGGCTTGTCCAGAGCTCCTGTCGACTCCCCTTGTCTCGCAAGCCTGGATTTTTTTTTCCCTTTTTTTTTTCCTTATAACATTATTTTTTGAGGCTTAGAGCACGTTCCATGAAAAATATCAGGACACTGAAAAAAATTATCCATGCTATTCATTCACTGTCAACTCGGGGAAGCTGTTGGCTCTAATGACCTTTCCAAATTAATAAAATCTGTAAATGCTCAATTGTTTATTGCACACATTGAGTTACACCTCTAAATGGCTGGAGGGACTTGCACGCCCGCCTGGAATATTTAGCTCGAGGGCTCTGCAGCCAGCAGACATGCTTTGTAGCCCAGGCAGGAGAGCTGTGGCCGGATTTCCTGACAAAGGAGGCAAGGCCTGTTGTCCTTCCCAGAGCCTCCAGGGGACAGCCCACGGCGTGCTCAGAGCCCGTGGCAGACAAAAAACGTTAGTGACAATCTCTGTCCAAGGCTCCTTTCAGAGATTTGGGGGGAGAGACAAACCTTGCTGACCTGAGTATAGAATAGTTCCCAAGCAAGTGCTTGATTGCTGCTGTGTGACGTTCGGAGAAAGCAGAGGTGGGAGGTTCTGGAAGGCTTGTTGGAGGAGGTGGAATTTGATGTAAATCCACTAGAAAGGGTAGGATTAGGTCAGGTGGAGGCCACAGGAAAGGGCTTTCTAGTCAGGGAGCAAGGATGAGAATGAGCCCACGTGCCTCGGGGAGGAAGCAGGCACGGGGCATGGGGGTTGGGACTCCCGGGTGGAAGGAGGTCCCACTCTGGGGGGTGATGGTATTTGGACTCCAGGAAGTGGTCACAAGGGGATCCTGTTCCTTATGCTCAGACACCTCCATCTGTGCCTACGTTGCACGAACACCGTGTTTACAAGCCATGGGTTCCCTGGCCCAGGGTCACACTGCCTAGTTGGCCCTTGAGTCCTGGTGACAGTCTCCCTGTCCGAGCTTGTGAACAGCACAGGCTATTTTGACTTCCAAGATGAAGTGGACAAAAGTCTTGTAGAGAAACGCTGTGTATGTTGTACTGTTACTGCAGGAGGATTTTTTTTAAATTATGGTAAAGTATACATAACATAACATTTACCATGTTAACCATTTTTAAGTGTACAGGTTAGTGGCATTAAGTATATTCATGTTGTTGCACAACCATTGCCACCATCCATCTCTAGAACTTTTGCATCTTCCCAAAATTAAACATGAACTCCCCATTCCCCTCCCTCTCCCCAGCTCCCGGTAACCTCTCTATTCTACTTTCTGTCTCTATGAATCTGACTACCCTAGATACCCATGTAAGTGGAATCATACAGCATTTGTCCTTTTGTGGCTGGCTTATTTCACTTAGCATAATGTCCTCAAGTTCATCCATCTTGTAGGATATGTCAGAATCTCCTTCCTTTTTAAGGCTGAATAACATCCCATCACGTGCATAGACCACATTTTGTTTACCCATTCATCCCGTGGACACTTGGGTTGCTCCCGTCTCCCGCCTACTGTGAGTAACGCTGCTATGAACATGGGTGTGTGAATATCTGTTTAAGTCCCTTGCAGGACGATTTCGAGCTTTTAAAAAAAAAGCGCTTCAGGCTTTCAGATTGTCAGGGGTGATCAACTGGCCCTCGCTGCTATCACTCCACGAGGAGCAGATTGCCAGCTTGCTGCTCCCCGCGTGTGAAGACTCTCCTGCCTTGCGCAGAGCTCTTCATTACCCTCTGCCAGGGACACAGATTGAAGGCTGGACTCTGTGTGCACGTGGCCTTTCCCCACGCCACACTAAGCTGCTTCAGTCTGCGTGCTAGCCAATGTCAAGGCCTCTCTGCCTTCACTTCTTATCCTGAAACACATCAGTCATGTTGAATTTGTCCCTCGCTGAGGTAGCAAGTGCTTTGCACTCTTGCTTGGTAGGTTCTTTCTCTTACCTTCTAAAATGTATTTAGCCACGATTGTAAAAGCCAAGGGAAATCACTCAGGCACAGTTCTCCCTTCTCGTCCTGTATCCTCACCACCCCCACCCCCTCCAAAAATCTCCATACGCTGCTGAAGAACTAAAGGGCATCCTGTCTTGAAGCATCACTACCTCTGGGCATTAATTGGCTCTACAGATCCCAAACTCACCTAAAATACATTAAAGTGATGGCGTGCTCAAGCAGAAAGGCAGGAGAACTCACAGTTCAGGTTGACATTGTCATTAACTCAAGTCTTTGGTGTCAACTCCCTCCCGCACCGAATGTCCTGCCTGGCCTTACAGTCAACCTCCGAAATGCATTTTCTGGCCTTTGTTGGTTTGTGTCAGCTCTTGAACATTATTTAAATGTAGTTTGGGGCCCATGCACGCAATTACCATTGTGTTATTATTCAGAACCAGATTGTTAAGATTCAGGCAGCTGTACAAGGAGATGCCCTGCGCTGTGAGGTCCAATTTAGGAGGGCCTTCTGAGCTGGCGCGCGGGGTTGCTAGGCAACCCCATGCTACAGAAGAGGAGGTCTCACTCCGGAGCGGGAAGAAGCCCAGCGCCTTCAGGGAATTGGAGGCAGTGGTCAATCTGAGACTGGCATGGCGCCGGCGAGGGGGAGGGAGGCGACATGGGCTGAACCCATGGCCGGAGGAGGGGGGATCTTGCCAGGGACGCCCCCCCAACTAGCACACGTTGTTCCTGGGAGGGGAGAGTGCCGCTGGGAGTGAGAATGCAGAGAAGGTGCAGAAGCCAGAGGTCGGCCACGAAACAGCTGAAGGATACCCAGAGCAGATGCTAATATGTTTCTCCATCCCTTTCTTCTCTTTGCAGGAAATGAGCAGGTTTGCTCGAAAACTGCTGGCCTGAAATTTAAGAAGGCATCGTTGCTTGTGAGTCTGAATTTTGCTTTCTTAGGTCTGTGGTTTGACAATGTTCCTGGGAAGTGGGTGGGTTTCCCTGTTTGGGGCAGGGAGCATGACCTTGATGGAGTCGGGCTTTCGGTTCTTCTGGAAGGTGCCTCTGGCTGGGTGGGGCTGGACCCAGGGATGTAAGGCTGTGAAGGTGCATGGTTTGAACCCTGGCTCTGCCCTCTGAGTGGAGGGTGCACCCACTGGCTCATGAAAGAGAGTCGCTCCCTTGTGGTTGATTGGTGTGCGAGGAAAGCAGGACTCCTCTGGTATGAGGATGATGTGCACTATTTTTTTAACCCTGGGGCCACAGACAGTTTGTACAATTCCAGGTTTGCTGCTAGGGTGACCTTATTTAGAACAGTAAATTCTCATATAGGCCATTTAACAGTGTGTTAAACTAAGAGCAGTCATATGACCCAATCCATTACTCAATCTGAGAATATTATTAATTCACCAGGCACCTGGCACTACAAAAGAAGCAGCAGGTTCAGGCTCTGTTTTGGAGGAGCTGTCGGTCCAGTGTGGGAAGAGAAGACATCTGCACATGAGACCATGAAAGAACTTTATGAGAGGGCATACGTCCTGCTCTGGCCCGTATTGCACAGGCAGAAATGCTGGTGATGAGAGTGGTTAGGGGAGGCTTCCTGGGGAAAGAGAGACATGAGCTGGGCTGATGGAGGAGGGAGGCTGTTCCAGGGGGAAAAGAACAAGGCACAGGTGCCAGGATGGGAACACCCAGTGGCTCACATGGAGGATGTCATAGACATGGGTCTAATGAGGGAGGGGAGGAAACACTGGTGACACTGGGCAGGGCCAGGTGGTACAGGGCTTGAAATGGCTTCATGAATTCCACAAAGAATCACGATGGAGTAAAGTGTCCCTCATCTATGTAAGTAAAATTAAGTTTCTGCCAGTTTATGACTCATTATTTGAAAATGGCCATATGGATTTTTCAACAAGTTTGAGGTTGTATTTGAGATGAATATATACACTGGATAGATTACAGGAAATTCACATTGGGCATACTCCTTGTATCTCAGTGAGAGAAAGAGAGGGAGAGACAGGGAGAGATACAGCCTTCTCCAGACAGCTGCAACTAAGGATCATGACATCAGTGACGGGGACATACTCTAAGCTCCAGGTGGACAGTCACCAGGACAGTGCTCCCATGTCCACTTGCTTTTCCCTGGAGCTGCTTTTCACACCGGGAGCTCTAGGTACTATGCCCAGGATGAGGAGCAGCTGGGGTGTATTTATTTAACAAAGGTTAATTAATTACTTGTTCCAAGCAAGCAGGAGAAGCTTGCTTGTTCTAAATGTCAAGAACAACATCCAGTATTTACGTAGCCTTGCCAGTTTGCAGCACGCTTGACAGTACTGCCTCATCTGAGCCTCACAAAGCCTCCGTCAGGTAGTGCCATTTTGCAGATGAGGAAACTGAAGCTCGGAGTAGTTAAATATTTTGTTCGAGTTTGCTCAGCTGGTAGAGCTGATGTTCACGCTGACTTTCCACTGCACGTCACTGGATGTCTGATTATGGAGCAGGCCTTCTGGGTCTGCCCCGGCCTCCTGCTCATTCGTCCTGGGGAAGGAGAGTGCTGTGTGGTCCCACCGGGTCTGGCTGTGGGAACTCTGTTGTGGATGGTCACCGTTTTGCTGTGCAGCCTTTCATGGGATATATGATATCAGACTGGTGGTTCTGACTGGGCAGGAAAATGGTTATGGTTCTGCCCTCAAAGACAAAGGCTCATGTGTGCTTCTATCACCAGGGACAATCCTCTGGAAAGATGCAGGAGGGCTGCATTTGGAGCCATTGGTGACTGACTTAGGTTGGGTTCCCTAGAAGCAGAGCCTGAGACAAGGATTCAGGTGCACATGATGTAGCAAAAGAGAGCATTAGGGAAAGCTTGTAAGGGAGAGGGAAGCAGGGTCAGGAAGGAGGAGCTGAGCGAAGATGTGTCAAGGCAAGTCTCTCCTTGGCTGGGTGCCCAGCAGGAAAAAGGGTCTGAGTGGGGCATTGGTCACATTCACTACCCTGCCATGAGCATCACTGCTGTGAAGACAGCCAAATGTAGTTTTCACCTAACCTGGCAGTAATTTTCATTGCATTTTAAGAGTACAGGCATTAAAATAGAAATCAATGGTGTCAAAGTCTGTCTTCACTGAAATAACTATGTGCTTTTTAAAAGTATAATTTTATTCTTAATAGGTAATACAGCTCCATGGCCCTACATGCAAAAGTACCAAAAAGTATACTGTGAAAAATCTCCTTCCCACCTCTGTCCCCAAGCAGTCCAGCTCCTCCCCTGGTGACAACCAATATTACCCAGATTTGGGGTTACTTGCCGATGATAGTCTACACATATCGACAATGGTGTGGTTTAGATTTCAAAGTTTTGGTGAGTCTGATTGCAGTAAGGTAAGACACCACCTACTTGGTCCTCAAGAATCAGTAAGACTGGGTCTATTCCAGAACGGGTTGAGCTGAAATGTACCTTTTATTCGGAGAGAGAGCAGTTCACCAAGTCAGCTCTCAGTGGAATGTTCAAAAGGCATGAAACCTTTATAAACATTTCCAAACTCCTTAGAGTTACTATATAAACAATTGATATAAGAATTGCAAATTATTATTATTTCCTCATTAAAGCAAATCACCTATAAAAGAGCTTGAGATGCTGTGCTACAGTCCTTGAAATTTCCAAATATTTTAAATAATTTAAAATTTCACGAAATTCACTAATTCACGTCATTGCCATCTCACTGCATTTATCATCTAATGTCATTTGCGTATCGTTCGATAGCTCACTGAAATGTGTATTGTTTCCAAAGTGTGTTTAGATCTACTGCAGTGTCAGCACCTTGTGAATTCTCATTGTGGTTTCCTTTTATGAAATGACTTCACTGTGTAATTTGGAGATACTTCCTCAACATAGGAGCTGGTCAGCGATGGCGTGGGCTCCTTTGTTGGTGAGCTCCCTGTCCTAGGAGGTGTTGAAAGAGCAGTCTGTCAGCAAAGTTACGAAGGGAGTCTACCGTACGTGACGGGCAGGTTTAGAAGACTTTTAAGTTGCTGTCATAGCTGCGTCTGGTTTATGTGGCTTCGTTATCATTATTACCTTTATAGGCCATTTACCTCGCTTGAAATGCAGGCTATCGGGCTCACACTGCACACTTATCTTCCGAATTTTGGTTCCACAGGTTTTGTCTAATGCCTATAAATGTCCAAGTAGAACTTATTTTGTCATCTCATAGGCCTGGCGTGTATGTTTTCCTCTTTTCCGCTCTCCATCGTGTTTACACTCTCTCTCGGGTCGCAAGAAAACCCTCTAACTTGTGCGTGACCTGTTCAAGCCCCAAGACAGATCTTGCTGACACACCCACGAGGCAATAAAAAAAATCTCATTTCTGTCCAAGAAATAGAATCATTATCTTGATTGAAATAATATCTTTCCTCAACCTGCAGCCAGATAAAGGATCAAATTGGTGGAGTTTCCTTATCACTGCACAGAGTTTGCAGGGCCCAGAATAATGGCCTGTGAGCTGCTGCTGGGGCGAGTTCTATAAGGCAGAGCCCGCATCTCCTGGGCTGATTTGTCTTATATGATGTCTGGCGCCATGTAAAATAATTCCATTGATGACAGTTATTAAATGGAGAAGGTAGTGTAGAGCCTAGAACAGTGAGCGAAATATATGCAACTACTGCTATGATTATGGTGGTAGGTTTTCACTAGGCAACATCTAATATGTATGGGCAGTTAACAGGAGTGACTGAAAGCTGTAGATGTTTTAGGATGTAGACTTTTAGGATGTGACTGTCCTAGCATCCTATGTTCACTAGGCCTTAGCTTCCCAGGACTGCAGTCAGAGTAAGGGGGTGACTGGGTCCTAGTTTGGGATGAACAGCCAGAGGCCAGAAAAGCAACATCTTTGGGAAGGAAAATGGAAGAGATGTGGGCAAGGAGGCAGGGGTTCTGGGTTCCAGCCCAGATCCACCACTGTTACCACGCAGATGGGGTTTGGGGTTCCAGCCTGCCTACTGTTCAGAGAGGGTTACACAGAGGTCAGGAGTAGGAAGTGAGGCGATGTTTGTGCAAAGTCCAGGATACTAGCTGCACCCTCAGTCTTCCCTGTTCCCCGTCCACTGAGAGGGGAGGCTCTGCTATATCCCAGGCATTTTTGAGTGCTTACTCTAAGACAGGCATATTATAATGATGCTACATGTATTAACTCAACCCTCACAACAATCTTATGCATTAGAAACTTGTATCATCTGCCTTTTACAGGTGAGAAGGAGCAGAGAGTTTCAGTAACTTGCCCAGGGTCACACAGCCGGTCAGTGGTGGAGCTGGGATTTAAAGCCGAGCAGTCTGGTTGGAGGTCTTGAAAATTTTAAATAGACTACATCAGGACTAAATAATACAGTTCAAACATCTGGGGCTTTTTACCAAGCCTTAATCTATAATCCTGTGAAAGGGAGAAATAATCATAATAATAGTGATGATGATGGTATCTTTGTAATGTGCCAGGAGACCTAAAGGTGGTTCCTGTGGCAGAGGTGGGACATTGAATGAAATTCTAGCCAAGGTTCCTGATCTTGGGCACCTGGAAGCTCAGATCCTTTCTTGGCTTGGGATCCTGCAAAGCTGTCCTCAGCTGCACGCACACTGTAGAGCACCAAGTTATGCAGGACTTGCCCCCACTGACTTGGCCTCTGTCTGCTCCATTCCCCCATCTTCCTGGAGAGCCCTCCCAGGCCCTGGGGGCCATGCTGTCTGCCAAGACTTCTGCAGAGAAGGAAACCATCCCCTTACACCCCGCCCCACTCCTGCTTCACTCCCTCTCTCCCCAAGCACATCGTAAGTGAAAAAGCCTGTATCTTCAGAATCTTGTTTTCAGAGGAGTGCTGGCCTGCCGGTGAGCGTTCCTGATTACCATGGTAATCACCAGCCGAATGGAGTGATTTTATAATACATTTCCATCAGAAATATGAACAGGTGTGCAGGGGAAATCAACATTTATCAACAAGATAGGTCTTGGGAGATTAATAGTGAATTTCGGATTGCTCAAGGAAACAAAAGGAAGAAAGGAAGAATTCATACTTTTGCTTGCAGTCAAGGACTTCCAGCCTTCCCTCTGGCCATTTCCCACCCCATCTCACTCCCACCCCCACCTCTGAGCTTTTCACTCACAGTTCTCCTTGCCCTTCCCTCTCCTCTCTCCTTTCCACTGCTTAACCATCTGTCAAAGCCCAGCTCCTCCAGGAAGCCCTCCTTGGTTCACTGAGTCTCCAGGAATCTCTGCCTTCTCTGATACTTTGCAGCCCCCACACTGGGCCTGTGCAGTCTCCCTCACTCCCAGCCAGCTAGGACGACCCCTGAGGGACCTGTATTCATCTACTTTGCAACCGAGGCCACCAGGCATAGACCCTGCTTAGCCAGCTCTTCTCAGCTGGGGCCTCTGTTCCCACCCACAGTCCTCAAGGACGATGAGCCTCCACTGAGCTAAGAACCTCACTGTATCCCTCAGGGCCCGATTATAAACACCACCATGTTACCTCTCAGTGACTCTAGAGCTCAGAGTGCTGAAATCCAGGTTTGTTTGTTCCTGGGAGATTAAAGGAATTCATTTGCATTGTGGTACTCCTTCCAGAGATGAAGGCTGCAGTGGGGAATCCAAGGAAACATGCAAAGCAGTTGGATTGCTAAGCCTCAGGGCCCCAGAGTCATCACTCCCCTCACCCCCTTCAAAATCAGTTCTGGCCCTGGATATGGGAAACCCCACTCTTGGGACCAGGAGGGGCCTTCCCGCTCTGCTCGAGGCCACCCTGGGCTCCAAGGGGATGGGGGGCTCTAGTGCTGGGTAGGGCCGAGGAAGGGGCAGGCTTGCGCACCCGGCCCTGGGCCTTTGTCCTGGGCCCGCAAGTGTCTCCGACACAGCACATCAGAGTTTGTCACGGTGTGAGCAGGAGACCAGAGGGACTTGACAGAGGTCTCGGCATGAAAGGCCTTCTTCACTTTCAGGCAGGACAATGCATCAGAGGATTCGCCAGGCCCGCTCCGACGGCGCGAGAGGCATTAGCTAATATTTTGATTTTAATAGAATGAATGATACAGAGCCTGCGTGTCTCTCGGAACTAATTTTGAAGAACGGCTTCTGCCACACGTTCCTCTAGTTGAATCAGGCTCCTAAAGAGTTGATAACAAAAGGTTTAACCAAACAAACAAGCAAAAAAGGCATTCCTCCACCAACTTTTCTCTCTTTTAATTCCCTTCTTAGAATGCTTCTCAGTTAGCAGTAACTTATGAAAAAATGAAATAGGGTTGGAACGGGAAGCCGTGAGCCTCAGAAGAAGGCTGAAGTGGCAGCCCTTGCTTTTGTTCTGCGCCGTGAGTGGCTTCTTGGTGGGTCCCCTCACTGAGCGTGGTAACGGGGCCTCAAGGGCAGACACACACCTGACATGTCTATGGGGGAGGGCCTGGCCTCCCTCCACAGGTGTTGCACGAGGCAGGGACTGGCGGGAAGCAGGTGGCAGACTCAAAGTGAGCAATTTGAAGAGAGTTGAGTCCAAAGGCCAGCACAGGACGTAGGGAACCCACAGGACCCAGTGCAGGGCCCCAGGGCTATTGACACGGGGAGCGGGAGCGGTTACCCCTCTGGGGCTGAAGGGGCAAGGGGAGGGGGGCTGCTGAAAGCAGAGGGAGCGAGGGTGCTGTGGCGGGGACCACCCTGCCTGGGCTGTGACCTGAGGTGCCCCGGAAGACAGAGAGACAAGGCATTAACACCCAACCTCCCTCTCTCCCTCCCTGCAGGCTCCTCCGGGGCCTCCATTGGCTGAGCCAACAGGAAGGAGGGCAGAGGGCAAGGGGCCATTGCTCTGGTCTGTGGGGTCAACCTCCGGGGACAGAGCCAAGTGAGAGGTGCAGAGTGAGCCTGGAGGGGCAACTGGGGACAGCAGCACAGCGCCTCTGCCCACGTGGCAGGCCGGGGGCAAAGGAGGAGGCCCAGCATCCTTGTCAAGGCAGATCTGGTCTTAGGGCCCATTTCACGGCCTCCAGGAAAGTCCTCAGACTATTCTCCGGGGACCACCATTCTTTTCACCAGAACTATACTATCACAGCGGGTTCCTCTGGGAGAGGAAAGCTGGAGCCATGCTGAATGCACACTGGAATGCCATCTGATCCCTCACCAGAAGGGGCTCCAGCAAGGTGCCAAGAGAGCCACCAGGAGTGGGCCCCAAAGGAGATGCCAGCCGAAGAAAAGTGGGGGTCAGGGTCAGGGCAAGAACACACAGAGAGGCTCAGTCCGCCAGAGGCTAGCCCGGGACAGTGCCTGTCCGGGGTCACAGTCCTGCGGGAGGGCACTGTGGCTCTCGGAGCTGCAGGCAGCTCTCAGTGCTGCTCCCTGCAGAGCTCACGGTGATCCTGCCTTTTGCATGGCCCGCCAGCGTAACCTGTTTCAACTGTCTAACAACCCCGGAGGTGGGTATGGCCCTACAGAGGAGGAGCGCAGACAGAGAGGAAAAGCACTGGCTCAAGGCCACATTGAACCCAGATGGCTTGATTTCCGAACTGCCCCCTGGCCTTCCGCCTGCCCGGGGTCTCCTGGCAGAGGAGGGTCTGCACCTGCAGAGAAGGGAACGTCATTCAAATGTTGGAACATACATTTAAAATTGTTTTATTTGGAAATAATTTCAAATTAAAGAAAAGCTGCAAAAAATAAAAATAATACAAAGAAGACCCTTACATCTTTATATTCTAGAATCATCTATTGTTAAAATTTTACCCCACTTCCTTTATCATCTGTGCTGTCTCTTTCTATCTATCATTCTCTCTTTCTCACACACACACACAGACACACACACACACACACACACACACACACATTTTGTCTGAACCACTTGAGGGTGTTACCCCTAAATACTTCAGTATGTGTTCCCTAAGAATAGGCATATTCCCTGGCATAAACATAGTATTAGTTGATCAATGCATGTAGCATTAATGCATACTTTGATCTAATTACCACTCTACGTGGTGTGTTCCAATTTCGTCAGTTAACCTTTGGATGTTCTTTATGGCATATCCCTCTCCACCGAGGATCCCGTCTAGGGCCGGGTGTTGAATTTAGTTGTTATGTCTCTTTGGCCTTCTTTAATCTGGGACATTTTCACAGCCTTTCTTTGTCTTTTAGGGCTTTGAGATTTGTAAAGAATACAAATGCCCCCTTATCTTTCATTAAATGTTCCTCGTTTGGGGTTTGTCTGATGTTTCCTTGTCATTAGATTCAGGTTATACGTTCTTGGCAGAATCCTGCCTGGACAACCTTGGGTTCTTCTCAGGCAATCACATCAGGAGGCACTCACTGGTCCTCACTGGTGATTTAATCTTGATCTCCTCGTCAAGGTATTGCCGATTTCTCCACTCTATGAGGATTGTCTTTTTTCTCCCTTATAACTAGTATGCAGTCTATGGGGAGACACTTTTAAGTACCCTGCTCTTCATTGATTTCCCCCAAGATGTAGTACCCATTGATGACTCTTGCCTGATCCAATTGTTAACACGATGGTTGCTGCAAATCGATGCTTTTCCAGCTCCAGCATTACCTCCATATTTACCAGTTGGCCCTTGGCATTCTACTGTAGCAGTAGAATTTATTTGTATTGCAAGCAGTATACATTTACTATTGTAAGCAATAAAATGTATTTATTTGTCCATCTCATGAATTTCTGTTTTTCCAAGAGTTTATTATTTCTCACTGTACTCAATTATTTTGGCAATTAAATTGCCCAGAGTTGACCCATAGGAGCCCCTCTAAGCTAACTCCCGTGATATTTTGATATGCCACCATCCCTGTTATGGAGCATTTTCTTACTTTCTGGCATAACAAGAGATTCCAGGCTCGTCTTGTTCTTGCCTGGTGCTAGGCTGGAAATCAGTAATTTCTCTGAGAAACCCTGCTTCCTTTTAGTGGGGAATGATATTAGAGACCAAGATCTGGGCTCTGGGTATGCTTATTGCTGCTGAGTGTCTTTGCTTCTTGGCCCCGTCAAGGGCCAGAACTAGAAAATACATGTATGTATAAACACATATACATAACTTTCATAATATATATACATGTATACACACGTGCACATAAACATGCATATACATTTACATATTCATATGTGAGAGATTATGAGTCCACACCAGTACTTCCAAATCCAATCCACCTCCACAGGGTTGCTTCTTGTCTTCCCCCATACCATATTTATGCCTTTCTTTCACAGTGAAAACCCAGGTTCCCCAAACCATCAACCCATTCACTCATTTGCTTAATCCTATATTACATCTAAAATAGTGTCGGAATTGCTTCACCCACACTGCTACAATCAACAAACCTTCTTCCCTCACTCTAACCCGCCTTTGCTGTGTTCATAAGTAACTTTGATTAGTCCTTCCTTCCTCTTTTCTTTTCCTGCTCTTCAATGTGGTTATAATATTTATTTGAAATACAGTTAGGTTCATTTTTTTTTCAGTTTTCTTTCAGTTTTAGGGATTTTTCCTTCCCATTCTTATTGATTTAATTTTATATATATATATTTTTTTTAATTATTTTTTATTTTTTAATGCTATTCTTGTCTGCTTACATTCTTTTTATTTATGTATGTATGTATGTATGGTATGGCTGTGTTGGGTCTTCGTTTCTGTGCGAGGGCTTTCTCTAGTTGCGGCAAGTGGGGGCCACTCTTCATCGCGGTGCGCGGGCCTCTCACTATCGCGGCCTCTCTTGTTGCGGAGCACAGGCTCCAGACGCGCAGGCTCAGCAATTGTGGCTCACGGGCCGAGTTGCTCCGCGGCACGTGGGATCTTCCCAGACCAGGGCTCGAACCCGCGTCCCCTGCATTGGCAGGCAGATTCTCAACCACTGCGCCACCAGGGAAGCCCTAATTTTATATTTTAATGGGTTGAAATTTTTTTTATCTTTTTTTTGTGGCTGTGCCGTGCAGCATGCAGGATCTTCACTCCCTGAGCAGGGACTGAACCTGTGCGCCCGGCAGTGGAAGCATGGAGTCCTAACCACTGGACCACCAGGGAATTCCCTAGGTTGAATATTAACACACTTTCAAAAGTCAGAACTATACAAAAAGGTGTACTAAGAGAACACTCTCTCCTGTGTTCCTTCTATCCCATCCCCCTCTTGTAGGTAACCGACTTAATTGTTTGATGCTTACACTTCTATTGCTTTTTGTAAAAACTAGCACATTTTTATATATGTTTTAAAAATTTCCCCTCTTTTTTACATAAAAGATAGCATATTATATATGCTTTTTAAACACTTTGCTTTATGCATTCAGTCTCCTGGAAAACACTCCATACGGTTCATAGAGGTCTTCCTCATTGTTTTTTATAGCTGCATAGTACTCTGTTTATGCATACCATAGTTTATCCAACCACTCTCCTATGCATGACCATAAAATGATTATAAATAATGCTGCAAAGCTTCGGCATGTGTCTTATATGCTTGGAAGTGTATCTTCAGGGTAAATTTCTAGGAATGGGATTACTGGGTTAAAGAGCAAATGTGTATGGAGTTTTGTAAGATCTTTCCAGATACCCCTCCATGGCATTGTACCAGTTTGCATTCCTGCCTGTTTCTTCGTAACCTTGCCAAAGAAGGTATTGTCAAGTTTTGAAACTTTTGCCAATCTCATGAGTATGAAATGGTATCTCAGTGTAGTTTTAATTTGCATTTCTCTTATTTTGGTGAGGTTGAATATTTTTTCACATATTTAAGGCTAATTTTTATATTCCTTTTGAAGTAATCCATTCTTTTGCCCATTTTTCTATTGCCCACTTTTCTATTGGGTTTTTGGTTATTTGTCCCTCAATTCTTAACCGTTTTTTTAATATACTAGTGATATTAAACCTTAATCTATGATATCTATGGCAAAGATTTTCTCCTAGTTTATCATTCACCTTTGATTTTACGTATGGTGTTTGCCATATAATTTAAAAATTTTTATATAGTAAAATTCATCTATCTCTTATAGCCTCTGGATTTTCAGTCATGGTTGGAAAGTCTTTCCCTACACCCACGTGGAAACGTCGTTTTTGATGGCTATGTAATATTTCACTGCAAAGATAAACCATGCTTTTTATATAGATTATAAGATGAATTGGAGTTCCTAGGCAGATGGGGCAGAGGGCAGAAGAGTGCAGAGGGGGAGCAGCTTGAAGGTTGGAGGTGTGAAAGCCTTCCTTGCGCCCTGTTGGTTTCGGGATGGGGACAGAGGAAAAGTGGCCCCTGTCCTGCAGTGATGGTCACTCATGCAAGGAATCAAATATCGCCCTCATGGCACAGTGTCAGGACCCACAAGGGAGTGCTGTGGGGGCATCAGAGGACTGGCAGGTCCTTTGGGCTGGGCGCAGGGATATTGGGGCAGGGCTGGGACCAGGGTGGGGCAAGTGAGGCACACTGGGCAAATTTAAGGAGGCCTCACTCTCAGGGTGGTGCAAGTGCAGGACTGGCACCTGGGAGAGAGGGCCTCCTTAAATTTTGTTCCCTGGGCACCTCACTTGCCTCCCCTGGTCCTTGCCCTTCTTTGGGGAGAAGCAGGACTTGAACTGGGCCTGAGGAAGAGTGGAAGTAAATGAATGGGGCTGGGGAAGTACTGTCGGCCTTGGCTGAGCCAGTAGGAGTAGCATGTTCTGTCCATCAGAGGACTGGCTAAATCGGAAAGTGGCATGGGCTGGAAAGGTGGGATGGGGAGGAGTCTGGATCTCATGAAAGTTCTGGGAAGCCACTGCAGGACTTTAAGAAATTTAAGAAATTCTGCCAAACTGGGGGAAACAGGGCTGATAATAGTCTCTTCCAAGAGTTGATGTGAAAATTCTATAAGACAATCCACACAGGGCGTGGTGTGGAGTAGAAGCTCAGTAAGCACGAGTTTCCTGTGCTTTGAGGGCATCGACTGACCTTCTTAATCAACTTCCTAGTCTAATGCCCTTGACACACTGGGACTGTTCAAATCACAATGTAGGAGTAGAAACTTATAATAAACAAATCTTGAAGGACACTAACTGTTCACACACCTTGGGAAGAGGAAGACGGCATTGTTCAAGGGCTACCACGGAGGTAGATTCAAGGCATCCACTTTACAGAAATGGAAACTCAGTTCCAGCAAGGGTCTCACAGTGTGTTAATGGCTCACGGTGGGTTAACGTTTGTGATCCCAGAAGTCGCCTGGAGAGAGACACGGACGCTCACTCCCACCCTGCCCTCTGCCCACCCTCCCCCAGCCCTAGAAAGCACAGGAGCTTATGTGCCAGAGGCTTTCCCAACAGCTTTGCCAAGTGTTTCCTCCCTGAACCGTGCTGACCCTGAAGGGAGAAAAAGCAAAAGGCTAGAAGGAGGCAAAAGACAGGGCTGGGAGAGAGCAGCCTGCCCCACTGCCCTCTCCGCCCCCAGGCCACAGCCTTGGGGGAGGGGCTGCCAAAGGACCCCAGGTCTGTCATTTCCCTCCTCTTCCCGGCATCAGAAGAGGTCCAGTGAAGCCCATTCCCCGCGGCCCCATGTGTCCTGTCAATCAAGTGTGTGGGAAAAATATAAGTCTGCAGCCCCGTGGCCGGAGTTCAGCCTTCAGACCTCGCTTATCTGCTCTCCCCCGGGCTCCTGCTGATTGAGGCCAGGAGGTTGGCTGAATCTCCCAGACCACATTTGAGGAGGGAGGGCATGCAGATGCTGGTCCCCACTCCCACCTCTCACACCAGCAGGGCCTTCCCCTCCCGCGCCTGTCAGTGCTAAAGCTCTCCCCGAGAGATCTAAACCATCCTGGAGTGGAGACCCTCCAGCCCTTCTTCCTGCTCTGCCAGGCTCGTGGAAGTGGCCACCCAATGACCTGCATCGTGGTACTTAAGGAAAGCCCCCACTTCAGCCTCATCCTCCCACCAGCGGGCTGCTTCAAGTCCGTCCCGAAAGCTTCTTCAGCCTCTGTCCCTGGCCCGAAGGCTGTCTGTCCTTAGTGGCCCAACCCAGCACCACATCTTCCCAGATACCTTTCTCTGCTCCGGTCAGAATGCCCGTCCCCCTCTGCCTGCAGCCTGCACACATAGGTTTAGTGTCTTGGGCAGGCCTTGCCATGTCTGTCTTTCATCACAGGTGGTTGTGAAGGGACTGTCTGCCCCTTTCAGTATGAACTGCCTGAGAGTCAGGGATATTTCTCAATCAGCGTTGAATCCGCCCCCTGCCAAATGCTGAACACAGAGCATTAGTGTTGATTGAGTCGCTGAAATGCGAGTGCAAACACCACAGTCTTTAAAGACAGGAAGGATTAAGCCTGAACTCTGGCCGGACATTTGTTGAGTGACCTTGGAGAAGCCACTTAACCTGTCTGAGCCTCGACTTGCTCATCCATTCAATGGGACGATCACATGGGCCTCGCAGGGCCCTTGCACCGACAGAGTGAGCAGTGTGCCCAGCACAGAACCTGGCCCCCGGCAGGCACGTGTCCCTTCACTCACAGGCATTTACCACGTGCCTTCTGTGTGCCAGGCTGCGTGAGTGCACGTCTGCAAAGTGATGTTGAGCGCCCACTCTGTCCAGGTTGTGCTGGGGCTGGTTACCAGCAGGCACTCCCATTGTGGGGACAGTGGGTTTTCTAGGCCTTTCCAACCTAACAGTTGCTCAGACCAGCTCCCAGAAGGATGTTTTCTGGGGTATTCCTGACAGAGTAGAGCGCCTGGCCTAGGTGAGGAAGTGAGGGCTGAGAGGGAGAGGGGCATTCAAAAGAAACAGAGGGCCGGGTTCCTGATCTCAAAGAGCTCGTGACGTGTCACACCCAGGGCTCTCCAGGAGGGAGTGAGATGGCCAAAGCAGTCCTGGGTTCCTCCTTTGGGGAAACCAGGTGTCGGCCAGCCTGGGGTAGAAGCCAGGAGACCGGCTTTGTCCTGCTCTAAGAGCCAGGCCTGGGAGCTCCGCAGGCCGGGGGTCCACAGGCGCAGGCAGGGCTGGGGGAGAGCAAGTGAGACCCCTGGCCGTCTTTAACTGCAGCCAAGGGAGCCTCAGGGCCCAGGCCCAGTAGGGTCGGACCTGCTGAGCCTGGGTTCTAAGATCCCACTCCCAGTTGTGTGGTTGGCAAGTGCCAGTTGAGTATGGGCTGTGTGCAGAGCCCAGGGCCCACTCCCTGTGGGATCAGGAAGTGAAGAGTTCCTGCCCTGACGGGAGGTGGGCGATCTTCCAGTGGGAAAGCACCACACCCCACGCGATGCTTTGGGAGCAACCACAGCAGGCCTCAGCAGCTGCGCACAAGCGAGTCTTCTGTCATCTGCCTGTGCAGAGCGGATGGGCACGGAGGGTTCGGGTGAGCCCAGGAAAGGCTCTGGGAGAGGCAACTGCGGAGCCAGGCCTAGAAGGATCCCATAGATGTGTGTACTTGCTTACTTTGCTGAGGTGTTAACGGTCTTTTTCTCCTCCCGGCCATCTGTGAACATCTGAGGACCAGCAGGAGGACCAACCCTGTCCCTCAACCCAACAGTCAAACCACATGAACCTGAACACATCTGAGAATGCTCGTCTCTGCGGCTGCCCGCTGGCTTGGTGTGCTTGCCTGCGGGGAGAATGTTTCTCTTTTTCCCTGAGCCTCTCTGCCTCTCCTCAGCCCAGCATTTCCCTAGGTGGATGGACCGCAGGGCCCCAGCTCTCAGCTCGCCTGCCTGTCCTTCTCTGGAGAGGCTGCCAGGCCCACCGGGAGCTGTGGTGAATGTGTCCCTCTCCCTCCGCTGACGGGCCTAGGTGCCCCCGCGGAACAGGAAGGCTAGATGCTAGTCAGCCGGGGTGGAGGGCGGCTGCTCCGGCACAGAGCTGTGCCCTTGGCCCCTCCTCGCTGGTGATACAGCGGAGGCAGGTAGGCAGCGGGGAACCACATCACTCCCTGTGCAGGCAGCGAGCGCACCCGTGATGGCTGACCTCAGCTTTCATGGGTTTTGCTGGGGGAAGGTTGCCTTTGGGACGAGCAGAGTTTAAGTGAGGCTTTCACTGAATAGAGAATGGAATGACATTTTAATTGCCTATCTGACGAGTTAAGAGAAACGAGGGGTGGGGAAGTAGACGGAGTCAGGGAAACGCAGAGCCCTTCCCTCCACTCTCCCTCATAACAGGGAGAATAGACAGTCTGAAAGTGAAAGTGGGCATTATTATAATTATAAGGGGAAACAGGTATAAAATGGGACTTTCCTGGCGAATATGAGACTTCAAGGGCCTGTGTAATTGGCTATATGTTCTCCCCTCCATGTTTCCCATAATAGAAAAGAAAGAAGGCTTCATGACCCTCTCTGGGTAATTAATGAGTTGTATAGCCCTGAGGATATCGCTTCACCTTTTTGGCCCTTGGCTTCCTCATCCATAAATTTTCTGCATTCATTCCGCAGATGTTATCTTGTGCCTTCCACATGCAAGGCAAAATGCCGGGCGCTGGAAGTTCAAAAGTGACCATGACAGGGCCCTGGCATTAGTCCAGCACTCTCAGATCTCTGGGCTCCCTGCCCCCTCCAGAGACACCACTCCAGCCCATGGTGTTATACATTCTGGTTTGGGGAGCTGAAGGAGTTAAGTAACAGCAGATTAAGGCTGTCTCTGAAATATGCCCAGTTGAGTGGTCCAGGTAATGGCAAGGAAAGGAGCCTGGGAGGTGAGAGCATTGTGCCCATTTTGTGAAAGAGGAACCTGAGACTCCAAGAGATGGAATCGTGCTCAGCAGCATACAGCCAGGAGGTTGTAGAGTTGAGATTTGAACCCAAAGCTGCCTGACCATTAAGTCCATCCTCTTTCTTTACATTTGCCCTTTCTGTTGTCTAACCCTTGCTTGTCTCCCTGTCCCATCCCCCATGCAGCCATTTGGCCAGCAGATCCTGTGGCATAGACAGGCCCCCACGGAGACAGGGCAAGAGCCCTGGACCAGTTGTAACACACACCAAGGGCTGCTGAGGGGTCTTAGCTCAGCCACTTCCTTTCCATCCTCTCAAATTCCACAGCTGGGAAGAGGACGCAGAAAAACTTCTGTTTCTAATCTTCTAGAGTGGAGAGGGTGGTGAAGAAGGGTGCTATAAGTATTCTGGAGCTGCTCAGAGAAGAAGGAAGGTATAAGAAGCTGTTTTTATGCCTGATGCAAAACACGCAAGACCAATAAATACAATTCCTTATGCAAATTCCACTAAAATATTAACTAGAAAACTGTCCCAGATGGAGAAATGATTTCCCTGAGGTCTCATAGGACAGATGACTGGACCTCAGGTCTTCTCTCTCATTAACCTAGTTCCCTTCCTCTAAAATATCTGCCCCTCATTTCTTCATAAGCACCCAACAGCTGGTTTTTATATTTAAAAAATCATTAGTGAGATTGGACAGTTTAAATAATTTAGTGGACATTTATACTTCATGGTTTTCCTTATTGATTCATAGGAACTCTTTGTATGTTATAGGTGCACACCTATGTCTGTTATATAATGCAAATACTTTTAACTTGGATTGTTGACTTTTAACTTGGATTGTTGACTTTTAACTTGGATTGTGGTATCTTTATCATATAAAAGTTCAAACATTTATTTAATCAAATCTATCAATTTTTCCCCATTATGGTTTGTGGGGTTTGTGTCATGTTTAGGAAAATCTGCACATTGACCATGTATTTGTCAAAAACAAATTTGCCAGAACTTCTGGATCGGAAACCTTTGGTGCAGAAATCCAGGAAGGTTGTCTTGCAGCAAGCAAACATTTTCTGAGGACCTCTTTGTAGGAAGCCTTTGACCAGGAGGCCCCAGACTAGCCCAGCCCTCATCCTGGACACCTCACCCAGTACCCAGGCTCTGTGCTGTTCCCCACAGGTTGAGGTCTGGCCAATAAGCTCAGTGAATCAAATATTGACTGAGGCAACCCTGAGAGTGTGTCTTCCTGGTCACCAAGGCCAAAGCAAGACATGGGGACTTGCTTTTCCTTTCAGTAGCCCTGTCCTCCTTTCCTCTCTCTTCCCCACATTCTGAAGGGGATCTGAAAATCTACAAAAACTGTTTTATGTGGGCGGGCACCTTTATCTGACTGTTGCTGCTTTTGTGGGAAACTTTTCACAGAGCTGAATACAGAAAATTATCTTTTCAAACATACTATTCAGTGTAATTTTCTAAGATCTGCAGTAATTGCTCTAGCATCTTCTCAAAGAAACCTCGAAATCCAGCAGTTGCTGTGTCATAAAAGAAGCAAGAAGCTTGGGTAACTAGAAAAGGGCTATTAATCCTGTTGGGGCTCATCCTTACTAATTCATTGTTTCTGGCAAAGGGGGAGAAAGATTGCTTTGAAAAGCATCTTGGAAGGACCCAGAGTCTATTGGTACGTGTATACACACACACACACACACACACACACACGCGCACACACACACATGCACGTGTGCACACACACACCCAGAGACGCAGTGGCCTGTATTTAACATTTCCAAACAGGTAACTCAAGCATTTAGGTCTGCACTGAGTCTTGCTGCCTTTGGTGTTACTGTATCATAGTACCACGTGCTCTCGGGTGCATTTTGTTGGCAGGGCTGGGTGACGGTCCACTCCAAAAGGAAGAGGCAAGAAATGGAGGCCCCGGTAAGGGAGCAGCTGGCAGGGGGAAGGAGCCAGCCAAACGCTCAGAATAGCTGGTCCTGGCGCCAAAGGTTGAAAAGGGCAGAGGAAATGGGTAGGCTGGGGCCTGTGGGAGGGGCGGCCTGGACTGGGAAGGGAAGCGAGGGTGGTCTGCCGCTGTGGCCTGGAGGTCACTCGTCCATGGGAAGTTTTCAAAGGAGAGATTCAGGCGTGGGCAGGAGGGCTGGAACGGTGGAGGAGGGTCTGGATTTTGCCTCCGGCCAAGGAGGGACCGGACACGGGGCTACCTCCAGATGGTCATTGTGCAGGGAGCCGGCACAGACAGCTCTGGTGGAAAGGTGGAATGGGGTTCAGGAGGGCCAGAAGGGCAGGGCTGAGCCAGGGTTGGGATTCTCCTGCAGATGGAGGAAGGGGCTGTCTGGGGTCGGGGGCTGGGCGGTAGGGACACAGCATCGAGAGCTTCTTCCCATTCAGTGAGGACAGCACCGCTGAGCCACCTCCCTGCTTGGTATACAGAGGGTGTCAGTGACCTCACTGCCTGAGTCCCAAAGGGTTTGTTTCAGTGTGGACAGTGGATTCCAGGGACACTTCAGCAAAACCATCACCAAGTATTTTTTAGGCACCTACCGGGCACTGTGTTCTGGGCAAGGCTCTTCAGAAAAGAAGCGATAAGTGAAATGCAATAAGCAAATGTAGTAAATATAAAATCAGAGCCTTTGCAGCCCCTCCCAATCTCGTAACCAGTTAGAATCCCAGAATCTCGGGAATGCAAGGAGATTTTTCAAAGATCAGGCGATCAGCTCATCACCAGGCTTGGATGCCACTCTTCCACCCTTGCCAACCTCTGACTGAACATCGGAGGTGACAGGGAGCTTGTTGCCTACTGAGGCGCCGCCTTTCACCTCTGGCCAGCGCTGAGTGTTAGAAGGAGGTTGGGCATCCGCTGGGAGTCAGAGATGGGCTCCAGCTCCACTTAGTGCCTCGGGCTCCTTGGTCCTCATCTCCGGATTGGGCAGCACAGCGCCTGCCCTGTCTGCCTTGAAGGGCTGTGGTAACAACACCTCACGCTCAGGGCTCTGGGCGCTGCTCACAAAGTGCTTGACTTGCCCAACTCCCTTCCCGAGTTGCAGCGGGGAGCAGGGAAGTTAAACAAGCATGTGGTTGCTTCTTTATCCTTGGCTCTGTTTCCTCCAACATGCTCTGATGTCATCAGCACAGAGCCCTGCAAGGAAGCCATTGTTAGGGCATTTGTTTTCTTTCTTTTTTATAATTTTAATTTTTAATTGAAGTATAATTGACCTACAATATTGTATTAATTTCAGTTGTACAACATAGTGATTCAATATTTTTATACACTACGAAATAATCACAAGTCTTCTCATCTGTCACCATACAAAGTTATTACAGTATTATTGACTATATTCCCTATGCTGTACATTACATCCCCATGCCTTACGTATTTTATAACTGGAGGTTTATGCCTCTAAATTTCCCTCACCTATTTCACTCATCCCCCCACCCCGCTCCCCTCTAGAAACCACCCGTTTTCTCTCTGTATCTATAAGTCTGTTTCTGTTTTGTTCTGTTTGTTTGTTTGTTTTTTAGATTCCACATATAAGTGAAATCATATGGTATTTGTCTTTTTCTGTCCCTTAGCATAATACCCTCTAGGTCCATCGATGTTGCCGCAAATGGCAAGATATTTTTGCCTTTATGGTTGAGTAACATTCCATTGTATATATATGCCACATCTTCTTTATCCATTCATCTACCGATGGACTCTTAGTTCGCTTCCGTATCTTGGCTTTTGTAAACAATGCTGCAGTGAACATTGGGTGCATATATCTTTTTGAATTAGTGTTTTCGTTTTCTTCAGATAAATACCCAGAAGTGGAATTGCTGGATCATACAGTAGTTCTTTTTTAAATTTTTTTTTAATTAATTAATTTATTTATTTTTAAATTTTTGGCTGTGTTGGGTCTTCGTTGCTGTGCACGGGCTTTCTCTAGTTGCAGTGAGTGGGGGCTACTCTTCTTTGCGGTGCGCAGACTTCTCATTGCAGTGGCTTCTCTTGTTGCGGAGCATGGGCTCTAGGCGTGCAGGCTTCAGTAGTTGTGGCACGTGGGCTCAGTAGTTGTGGCTCACGGTCTCTAGAGCACAGGCTCAGTAGTTGTGGCGCACGGGCTTTGTTGCTCCACGGCATGTGGGATCCTCCCGGGCCAGGGCTCAAACCCGTGTCCCTTGCATTGGCAGGCAGATTCTTAACCACTGTGCCACCAGGGAAGCCCCCTTTTTAAAATCTTTTAATGAACCTCCATACTATTTTCCAGAGTGGCTGCACCAATTTACATTCCCACCAACAGTGCATGAGGGTTCTCTTTCTCCACATTCTAACCAACATGATGATGTTATTTCTTGTCTTTTTGGTGATAGCCATTCTGACAGGTGTGAGATGCTATCTCACTGTGGTTTTGATTTGCATTTCCCTGATGATTAGTGATGTTGCGCATCTTTTCATGAGCCTGTTGGCCATCTGGATGTCTTCTTTGGAAAACTGTCTCTTCAGGTCTTCTGCTCATTTTTAAATTGGATTGTTTGTCTTTTTGATATTAAGTTGTAATATTTGTTTCACTTTGTTTCACTTTGTGGGGGGAGTAAACTCAGGCTCAGAGAGGTTAAGTGGTATGTCCAAGGATGTACATCCAGCCTGTGATGGTGAAGCAGAGACAAAAAAGTGTCCTGGTACTGCAGCCCCACAAGCTTCCCACCCAACGCTCTGCCTCTCCTAAGGGAGACCAAGAGACAGTACCAATCAGAGGGTTTGCAGTGCCGTTTCTTTAAACTCTTCCCCCCATGACAAGTGGGGGAAACACCACAGCTACCCTTTCCTGAGTGCCTGCCACGTGCCAGGCCCTTGACCTGCCCATGGCTTCACCAGCACATCCCAGAAGCACCCTCCAAACAAAGTGGGCAGTGCACACTGTGATTCCAAGAGAATCACTAATGTGGCTCCCAGGAAGCTAGAAATGCCCTGGAAGTTGCCTGTTTTGTCCTTTAAAAGCAATGCAAGTTTTTCATTCTTCTCCATAATCATCTCTCTTTTTTTTTTAAAGTATAAAAGGAATGCATTTTCCCCAAGAGTTGAGTAGAATTGAATATCAGGAAGATCTCCCACGTCGTGTGCTTTGTCTTCGCGTAGCTCTGCCACATGCCCAGGTTACAAGTCACAGACACACACTTCCTCTGGTCCTGAGAACAGCCCCCAGGTAGTGGGCATTTTCATGTCCATTTTACAGATGAAGCACTGAGGCTCAGAGTGGTTGAGCCGCATGTCCTAGATTAGCTAGAAAACGGCAGCACCGGGACTTTCCATTGTGCGTGCGCCCTGAAAGACAGTGTCCCCCAAGTGTAGTAGATCACATAATGTAGATTGAAAAGGACCTAGTGGAGCTGGAGAGGAACCACCAGGGGAGGGAAGGCTTTTGGGGGGAGCTGGGGCTCTGGCTGCATGAGTAATGCCTCAGGTAGGAAGGCGATTGCCCAGCTGGTACCACAGGGAGGGACAGACAGCAGGGAGGAGAGAAGGAGAGGAGATGAAGAGTTTGTGGGCCCAGAGTTGGTGGGAGGGGGCTGGTGAGCCCTGGCTGGGCCACCCCTTTTCTCCCCAGGGGTGCAGTACTCCATATGGTCCATCCAAGGCCCACCCATGCTGTGACAACACAGCACTGCCCAGGCCCTCAGGGGCATTGGGGTCCCCCTCTTGGCACATTTCCGTTCTAGAGACTCCACTTTCTTCCCCCAGCTGAATACATTGCTTCTTTGGTCCTCATAGTAACACTCAGGACCGAACAAGGCCTTTCTTGAACTTCAGTAGTTGGGGATGCTGAGCCTCCAAGGACTGGCCCTCCCCGTGTTGACATCCCCACCCCCGAGCCGGAATTCAGTTCACACTTAGCTCACACTTCCACAACATCCCGGTGAAGGAGGCAGGCCAAGGGTCATTGTGTCCTTTTGGCAGGTGAGAAACTGAGGGCCTAAAAAGTTGAGGAGTCTGGCTTACTATTTAAGAGAACTGGTTTTGCAGGCAAAGGACAAATGTTGTATGATTCCACTTACATGAAATATCTAGAACAGGCAAATTCATAGAGACAGGAAGTAGACTGGAGGTCAGCAGGGGTTAGCGAGGTGGTGGGGGGAGGGTTGGAGGGGGTGGGATTGGGAAGTTATTGCTTAATAGTTACAGAGCTTTTGTTTGGGCTAATGGAAAACTTTTTGAAATAGTGGTGATGGTGGCACAACATTGTGAATATAATTAGTGCCACCGAATGGTGCACTCAGATGGTAAAAATGCCAACTTTCATTTTATACATATATTTTTACCACAATTTAAAAGAAGGTATTCTCATATGAAGAGGCAAGTAAACAGCATCAGTCCACAAATATGGGGAAGATGTGTTTTGCAGGTGTGCCAGTCAGGTATGCCATAGACCCGGCTTTGAATCCAGTCCCCACCTGGTACTAGCTTTGTGTCCTTGGGCAAGCTACTCACCTCCCTTTACCTAAGTTTCCTCACCTGTAAAATCAGGTTGTTGTGAGGATTAGACGGAATGGTGTATGAGCGCCTGGCACAGACCAATAAAATCTCTATGAAGAGTAGTTGTCATGGTTGTGATGATTGCGTTCGTCATTATTATTAAGCAGCTCAGGCTCACAGTCAGGGAGGGGATTTGCGTTGGCTGGCGTCCAGGGCTCTATTTTGAGGGTCATCTTGAGGGTAGTGAGAGGAGTGTGGAAGAGGGGAGAGGGCTGGGGTGAGGGTGAGGGCTTGGAAAGCTTGTTGTGCAACAGGAGTAGGGCAGCAGGCTTTGTCTCCTAAGGTGTCCTGGCAGGTTACGGCAAGGCTAGAGCAGGTCCTTATGAGGTTGCCGTGTAAGGGTTTGATCCCCGAAGAGCCAGGTCCCCTCTCTGCCCTGGTTTGCTCCCTGAATATGCACAAGGCCACAGAACATGGGCAACTCCATCCCTGGACACTCAGCGTCTTCTCTGAAGGACAGCCTAATTTGGCATCTTAGCCCGCGGTACAGGAGTAACTGGAATCATCGGTGACTTTTTGCCCTGGACAAAGCTGTTCAGAGCTGGGAGCCAACAGGATACAGGGTACTCTGTCCTTTGAACTGCTGTGTGACCTTGCACAAGAACCTTCCCCCTGCAGGTCTGCAAATGTCCTCTGTGAAATGAAGGGTTGGTGAGGAGTGTCCCTTCCGCCGGGGACACCGGGATTTTATGACCTTACTTATTTGTAAGAAAGTTTTCAAATAGAAAGGGTGATGCCATCACTTGATCAGCAACAGGTTTTATGGAATAGTTCTCGTTTAAGATTTACTGAGAAGCAACAGACCTCCGTTCCCTTTGCCAGCTGGGTGACCTTGGTGACCAGTTACCTGACTTTTCTGTGCCTCAGTTTCTTTATCTATAAAATAAGGACAGCAATAATCCCAATTCAGAATGGGGGCAGTGTGTCATGGTGAGGGCGAAATGAGTTAAGACTTGTAAAGTTTTTGATTAGTCCCTAGAACATAGTAGGTGCTTAATAACCCTCTGGAGTTCCTTCCGTGTGCAGAACTTGGCTGAGCTTCCTGAAAGATCCAGAGAAGGCCAAGGCCCATTCTCTGCATTCAAGGGGGTTATTATCCTTTGCTTAGTGATACAAGGTAGCCCCTCATGAAAGAACAGGCAACGTGAAAGTGCATCATCCAAGGACATGGGTGTAAGTGCTGGAGGGGTCCTGGGTGGGTCAGGAAAGGAGGAGGAGGGGTAGGTGAGGAGGGAGAGGAAGAAGAGGAGGATGGGGAGGAGAAGGGGAAGGAGGGGGGAGGGGGAGAGGACTGGGAGAGCACTTGGCCTGGACCACAAGTAGGCAGAGAGAAAGAGACAGGGCAGTTCTACCTGGTGAGCATATATGTGTGTGCCCGTGTGCATGTGTGTTTGCCTAAAAAGCACAAAGACAACTCACCACAGAATGGGAAGTGTGGGCCTTCGGCTCCCCTCGGCAGCGCCTCAGTTTGCGGTCAGTCGTGTCGCCCATGGCAGTGAGCAGATATGTGCCTGCCTTGAGCACGGGAGCAAGCCCTTGTGCATATCCCGGGGTGTGATTAATTTAATTATTTCAAAAGCCCCTTTGGTATTTCACAAGGGTCATGCCCCTGACTGTGGGCTTGAATACAACTGCAGCAGGTTTCAATAAAATCAATTAATTTAATTTGATTTGGTTTTATGTACTTGGAGCCGGTGCCTCTTGAACTCAGTATGAAAATTATTGCAGAATAAAAATGCATGTTAGTACTCAAGCCCAGTGTCCTTGGACTTTCTTCAGGGAGCCTGCAGTACTGATCACAAAAGCAAATTCCCCTGCTTAGCAGGAGCCCCTGCCCACTGCCCCACCGGTCACCCCTCCAGCCTCGGACAGGGTTGACGGGGGCTGTGTGGGCTGTTTATATGACTCGCTCACTTCGGGAAACACTTTCTTACCTGGTAGTGAAGTGAATGCATTCCCATTTTGCTTTCATGAAAGGAACTCAGAGAGGTTTTGGCTGGCCTTGGTCACCAGCTTACTGGGATCTTTTGTTCTTGTTGTTTTTATGAACTAAATTAATTGGAGGCAATATACTGCAGTGGGTTGAACCTCGGCTCTGCCCTCAAAGAGACACATGAACTTGGACAAGTCCCTGTACTTCTCTGGGCTTTTGTTTCCTGGTCTATAAGTGAGAGGGCTGGATGCCTGCTTGCAAGGCTCCTTCCAGCTCAGAGTCATATCCCATGGACTGCTGATCTTCCTGCCTCAGGGAGCCTGGCCCAGGGTGGAGCCCAGCCTCATTCCTGCTCCACTAAAGAGGGCTCCGAGCCAGCTCACGGAATGGTTGATGGGACTGAGCCCTGCACCTCCAAGGAGGAGCGGCTTCTCCCCCACATTCCTACAGGTCAGAGCAAGTACTGCTTTCAAGAAGGTTGGAGGGTTGCAGCTGAGGAGGCCTAGAAAGCACCCGGCCGACCCTGTTATTTTACAGATGAGGGGACGCAGTTCCAGTGTCACACAGCCATATCTGCAGGTAGCAACGATGTTCTGCCACACTGACAGTCATTTAAAAGGGTGGAGATTGTGCTCAGGCCTCATTTTCCAACTGTCCTTTTAATTCCTCTTTCTCCTGTCAGGGCCTCCCTAGTAAAGCAGATGCTGGCACCCGTCATTCTGGAGCAACTGCATCCCTTCTTAAGCCCAGTGGTTGCTCCCTTGATCCTAGTGGGAGAGTGCTGGGGGGCCCTGTTCAGAAGCATCCCCCACCAATGCCTGGGATTCCACCCTTAGCAGTTTATGCGTTCTCACTGCTAAGGGCATGTCCCCTCCCACAGCTCTTCCTCCTGACCTTGGATTTGGCACCGAGCTTTGATCCCCTTGAGTTAGTGGTATTTTTTTTTCCATGTAAGTCTTATCTCCCCAGAGCTCCCACACAGCAGAAACTGAGTCTGCCCTTTCCATCCCCATCCTCTTGACTTTCTCCATGCCTCTCATTGACTGAGAGGCACCTATTTTGCGCTAAGAACTGCCCGAGACACTCTCCTGACATTTCCTCATTTATTTCCTGCACTGACTCTGCAAAGTGGGCATTACTGTCACTATTTTACTGTTGGGAGACTGTGGTTCTGAAAGGAGAGATAACTTTCTCAAGATCACACAGCTACTAAGTGACAGGGCTGGGATTCAAACCCACAGTTCACTCCCAAGACTCTTGCACTACGCCAAGTGGCCTTCCTTGCCCGTAACAGGTGCTTAATAGATCTTTAATGACAGATTCTATTACACTTCATTTTGCTCAACAGCAAAGGCCCCCTGGGGACATAATAACAATTTTCAAATTATTACTTTATGTTAATATTGATATTATTATTTATGAAGGAACTATTATGTCCCAGGCACCAAAAGTCACAACACCCATGAGGTGGGTATTATTATTACCTCCACTTTACAAATGCAACAACTGAGGCATAGAGAAGTGACTTGCCTAAGGTCACCCAGAAAATAAGTGAGCTGGGTTTCAGTCTAACCCTAACTTTGAGGCTCAGCCCCTAGCCTCCCCGTTGTAACAAGATCTCAAAGTGAATTGGGGTCTTATGCCTTTGGCTCTCCCTGGCTCGTTTCAGGTAGAAGGTGCTGCTGGAGGGAGGGTAGGGCTAGTGGGGGTGGCAGAGACGCCTGCAGCTGGCACTGCCCTCCACCCACCTGATAGCTGCAGCCTGGCTGGCTGCCTGCTTGGCCCACGTTGGGCCCTGGCACCAAGCCTTGCAAGGGGGTGGGCGGGATGGGGCGACGGGAGCGGGGCTCCGGCTCTGCGCACTACCGTCACGGCCCTCTGGCCCCCTCCCCACCCCCCAGCCCCTCTCTCGGGTCAGTGCAGTTCCCGCCAGGGCGGGCGCCGGCCTCTCCAGCGTTAACCGCGGGCAGGAGAGGCGCCGCGGCCTCCAGGGGAGGAGGGCGGGTGCTGAGGTCGGGCTGGGGCAGGGTGAGAATGCGGAGGAGAGGCCGGGAGAAAGAGGCGGGGGCCGAGGAGAGAGGCACGGGGAAGACAGGGTAGAGGCGGGGAGGGGTTCCGGGGAGGGGAGGGGCCGAGGGAGCCAGGATGCCCCAGAGGAGCGCGAGGACTCCGGCGGGGGCGAGCAGAGGGTGCTGGATCGCTGAGGGGAGACAGGGGGCGGGGCGTCGGGGAGGGACGGGGGCGGGGACAAGGCAGGACCTGGGAGGGGGCGCTGGGGGGCGCGGAGAGAGGAGCGCTTGCGGCCGGGGTGGAGCCGCTGTGGTTGCATCACGTTCCTGATTGTTATTTCTCAGGGTTCAGACCAGAGGGGCTGGCGGGGAGGGAGAGGTGGGCGAACCAGTCTGAACCGGCCGGGTAACTCGAGGGGCGTGGGCCCAGGGAACTGGGGTGCTGCCCAGCACCCTCTACCGTAAACACACCGGGGAATTTTTCTGTGAATCCGCACCCCGCATCCCGGCCCCACCCTCTCGCCTGACTCGCCCTCCCTTCCCTTTCCATTCCGTGTTGGCTCCTCCCAGGAATCGGTAAGCCAAAGGGAGGCACCGAGCTCTTGCCCTCAACTCTCCCACTCCGACCCCTCCTGGAGAATTCAAATCCTGTGCGTGCCCTCTTTGTCTCTTTCCCTGCACCCGCCCCCCACCCCTCCAAACCCCCTTAGGATCCCTTCAGGGTCCCCTTTCTTCTCTGACCTCAGGGGCCCACTGCCCACAGGCTGCCAGGCCCCTGCTGGCACGGAGGGAAGACCCAGGCCACCTTAGCAGGGTAAAAACCTCACCCGTCTCTGGTGTCTGCATTTTGCACAGAGATTCCTGCAATGGAACACCACCCCTCCCCCCCCAAATAGTTACTCGCAAATGGAGAAATTACAAAAACAGGACACCAGATTGGGGGGAAGGGGATATTTGGGGCACAGGGAGCCTTTCAAGGATCCCTCAGATCACACCAAGAAGGGCACCACAGTAATCCCCCTTAGACCCTCCCCTGCCTTGCCCCAGTGTGTCCCTGTGCCCAGTTCTACTTCAAATTCATCCCCAAGGCTACTAGTTTTTATACTTCCAGGTAGCAAACCAGGAATCCTCCCTGTGGCTATGGAGAACTTCGTGGGTTGCTGAGCTTGTGTTTTTTACAAGCTTGGAGCTCTTTGACCAAGACTGCCACTATCTGTACATCAGGGATGTTATCTAATAGGTTAAATAGCAAGGATCTTTAACAGAACTGGACCACAGGCATTCTCAGCCCAGTCCTGGGTTTTTATAGATTGAGACCCTTGAGATCCAGAGAAGGAAGTGACCTTACCTCCTAGCTCCAGCCCAGTGTGCTTTCATTTTGGGGTAGCTCTGTGTTGGGGACCTAGCTTAGCACCTTTGTGGCACAGAGTAGATGATCAGTAAGTATTGGTGAGCTGAATGAGGGACCCCTCAATGAGGAAGCTGGCTAAACACACTTTTGGGAGAAGTGAGAAGACTCCCAGACTCCCATGGGCTTGGGGTTCCAGCTCCTTCTCGCTGAGTATGCTAGTGACATGTTTCTTCAGGGTAGTTGGCCAGTGGTAACCACCATTAGGAGCCTGGCATCAGCTTTGGTCACTTCAAACTCAGTCATGGTGCCCAAGGGTCTAAGCATGAACCAAATTGGCAACTCCAGATCAGAGCAATTAATGCTGTAACTCTTTTCCATTTGCTGCCCTCAGCCAATATCTGAACAGGTTGCAAAAGACCAAGGCATGTCTGTTCCTGCAGGGGCTCTTGTCATCCGGGGGCCCTGCCAGGCATTGTGTTAGGAGACCACAGCCCACAGATCCAGAACCTCGGGACTGGAGGTCCCCTGTTCCCAGCTCTGGGCTGCCCAGGGCTCTGTGGAATCTGTACTTCTCCAGGCCTCTGGGGTCCTGCCTGCTGGGCATGGGCTGTGAGTCCTGCCCTGGCACATGGGGCCGGGAAGAACAAAAGCTGGAGAAATTCAAGTTAATTAGACTACTATTATCAGTTTCAATAAAGTATTTGGAGAGGAAATGGGATGAAATGAATGATGACTAGTTTTGGTTATAGTAGAAGCTCATGAACTTGGACCTTACTGATTTGGAACTTAGGATAGTTAAGCTTAGCTGTGGTGAAGTTCACCTTTGCACTGTCTGTAAACATAGAGCCCAGTGAATAAATTAACAGCGCACACATCATTTAGAGTAGGAGAGAAGGTCCGTGTGTGTGACTTTCTCGTGATGAAAAATTTAGACCAGAAGCAGGTCAGCTCTATTCACCTTGGTAAGTATTTTATTTACAAACATTTACTGGTCACCTTCTACATGCCAGGCCCTATGGTAAGTGTTCTAAAAGCGTTAATTTTTTGAATCCTCATAAGAACCCTATGAGGTAGGAAGTATTATTCTTCCCATTTTACAGACAAGGACACTGAGCCTGGTAATTGGAACACCACCAGGATTCACACCAGGGCAGTCTGGCTCTAAGGTTTGTGCCCTTAACCACCACGTGCAGGTATTTTATGTGTTAAGACATGGGGGATAGGATAGAAAAGAACAACAACAAAAAAAGGATAGGCCATGATCCCTATCCCTTCCAGATGCTTCTGGCACATAGTTGATACTCAGTAAGTGAATCAATTCATTAAGCAATGGTGAGGACATGGGTTGAACTCCTTGAGGGCAAAAGGGGACTTGAATCTCTCTGTCCTCCCCCCCCCCCCCCACCCCCGCTCCACTCCAGTGCTTGTGCAGAACAGTCATGGAATAACCAGTAAAATGCAGGAACGGAGGGTGGGAGAGGTTGGCTAGTTCTGGTCTGGGCGTTTTCAGATGAGGGGACTGGCCCATGAGAGGGGAAGGGATGTGCCCAAGGCTGCAGGGGTTCCTGGTCTGCTGCTTCCTCCACACAGTATTCTGATAGCAGGTGAGACGAAGGGGCCTGTGCCTGATGCTTTTCCCCTTGGCCTCTCCTTGCCATCCTCTGCCTTTGGCGTCTACCCCCTTCTCTTCCCACCGGGGCAGGGAGAAGGACATGGGGACCCTCACTCCATGTGTTTGCTGCATGAATAGACACCTCTCCATGCTGCCAAGTCAATAATAACAACCCGGGGTCTTGCAGAAAAGGGTCCAGGATCCACGAGAAGGCAGAGCCACCAGCAGCTGTTCGGAATTCTGCAGTTCTGGTCCCAGAACGCTTCCTGCAGACTCACAGATGGGAGGGCCGAAAAGGGTCTTCAAGTTCATCACCCCCCTCTGCCTCCCAAGACCCTCTTTTTACAAATGAGAACAGGACCTGGAAGGAAGAAGTACTTGGCCAAGGACACAGAGCCCCGTCGAGGCAGAGCCAGGGCTAGAAGCAGGACATCTGCTGCCCAGTTCAGACCTGCCCCTCAGTATATGGGCCCTTGGCTTTTGAGAAACACCGTTCAATCCCATGGTGATCCCATGGCCTGTTAGGGCCACAGTTATGAGAAAGCTCGCCAGGACTTGTTTGCCTAACACTTTCACATCCCTCCCCAAAGGCAAACCTCCCGTCATTTCTGATGGGTGCCCTTGGCAGCAACTCAAACAAATCCACCAAAGCAAAGAGAAGGGGAAGAAGGGTCAGAGTGGGGAGCTGGTGTTTGCCCCTGGTGGGAACCTGGGCGTACTGAACTTGTCAGCCTGTCAGGCCCAGATACCATCTCGTTCCTGCTTGGCACAGGATGTGTGTTCCTCCGTGGCAAAGTCCTCGAAGGGAGAGGAAGCAGGACTGTCCCCAGGGCGCTGGAGAAGCTTGCCCGGTGCCTGATCCCCACCTCCCCTCCACTCTAGCCCCTCTCTCCACCCCATGACGCTTGAGTGGGATTAGAATTTCTCCCGCAGGGTGGAGCACACACACTTGGGATCCTGCCACGGGTCTGTTTTGGTTTGGGGGCTACAGAGGTGGGCTTTGAGCTGGGAGTTGATGTGTTTAACATCCTAATGTGGCACTTGATATGTGTCAGGGTCTGTTCTGACTCAGGTAATCCACCCAACAACCTTTACAGATGAGGAAACTGAGGCAGAGAGACGCTCAAGAACTCATGTAAGGTCACAGAGCGAGAGATGGCAGAGGCAGGATGCAGAGTCTGGATCCAGAGTTCATGCTCTCAGCCAGGATTCCAAGCTGCCTTCCTGCTGGGACAACCAGATTCTTGCCATTTGGACAAGTAATTCAACCAATCCGGCTTTTCATTTCCTCATCTATAAAATGGGGATAATGATATTAACCCAAAGTTAACCCTTCAAATAGTAACTGTGAGAAATGCGAAGGGCTCTACAGACAGGAGGGCAGGTTCTCATGTGACCACGTCCCAGCTGAGGCTTGTTCATCCCACCGCTCACTTGTCCCCCCACAGATCAGTGGGCTCTGGCAGCAATCACCTTGTGAGACCAATGACTTCCCAAGGAGAATGCTGGACCACCTTTGCCCATAGTGACCTTCCCATGTTCAATCCCAAACCAGACATATTGTCTATATGTTATTATGGTATTTACATGATTCTTTTGCTATGAATGCCCTTGTTTATTGAAAAGCTCTTCTCAATGAGTACCCCCAGTTTATTATCTCAGACAAGAGCCATATAGGGGAAGCCGACTGAGACCCCCAAAGCTCTGCTTGCTCAGACTCGGTGGCTTCTTTGTCCCCTCCCACTTCTTGGAATTCCAGCATGCCCACTCCCGACCACTAGTTAACTTTTAGCTAAAATTTCTGGCCTGTGTTCAGAAGATGCCTTATTCCATCCACCCCAACACATAAGTCTGGGGAAACACTCTGAGTGACAGGTCTGGGCAGTGCCTGCCAAACTGCAGCTGGAGAGGCCCCTGAAGGGGCCCACCCTCCCCTGCCCCAACCCTGTTCTCTCCTCTCCATTATCCATCAACACTCCTGCACCAGGAAACAGGAATTTTCTAGGGGGTACTTAAACTTCACGTTAGAATTTTACATTCCCTGCAGCTTCTGGGTATCTTAATTTTTCCCAATCAAAGCAAGGAAAGGGGAAAAGGTATGATGTTGGAAATAGGCTTAATTGGAGCTCAAAAAATGTTATAAGGCTTCTCATCCGGTGTTTGGACAATGCTTGATGTTCTTAAGAATGCATACAGAATTAACTTTGACCAACTATAGCTGCTTAAATCTGGGGACAACATCAGCCAATGGACAATGAATAGTGTTTAACTCATTACAAGGAGACAGCAAGAAGATAAAATGATAAGCCCTTTTGTACACTGTACATTTCAAGTGCTTTCTTTTACGTACAAGATTAAACTTGATTTTCACAAAGATCCTACAAGTCAGGATTTGTCCATTTGACAGACTGGAAAACTGATGCCTGGAGAGGGAAATAGCAAGTCCTAGAGAACAAGAAAGTAGAGCCCCATAGGGCTGGCATATTTCCCCCTACTCTTGACTGCTGGGCATCTTGGTACCAAATCTAGGGCCATGCCGGGTTAAGCACGCAGGTCTTGCCAGTGTTCATCTCAAGCCTGGCTCCATCTTTGCTCTTACTTGCCCTGTGCCTTGTTTTTCTTTCTTACTTTTTATGTGTGTTTACCTTGCATTGTAGGCATACTTGCAAGCTGGCTCAAATCCTTCGGAACAAGATGGGTTGTAAACGCACACATTCCTACACAGGATGTCGTTGTTAATTATTTCATAAAGTCTCCCATGGAGGAGGTATTTGCCGATTAGCCAATAGCTTATTTTGTAACCTTGGACACACCTTATTTCCTTAAGGGTGAAGTGAGGGTGTGGGTCTGTAGGGGCCCTGAGGAGCCTTGCAGCTCTGACAGTCTGAGTATGCTTCTATTTCCAGTCTTGTTAGAGTCACACAGCTCAATTCAAGATAAAGGAAGATCGAAAAATCTGGTTTTTCGAGTATAGCCCTGTTTGCACTAAACCAGTGGTTCTCAGCCTGGGCAGAGGAGCGAAACCTGGAACCTAGGGCCATCCTGCTCCCCGCACTGAGATGACCACACCATACAAATGTTACAGCATCGCAAGAAGGAAATAATTTAACATTTTCAAGAAATGAAGCCCACGTAACATAGTAAAGAATGTTAGAGGTACAGGGAAACCTCATTTATTTGCCTTCCTCCTCTGTCTGGGACACAACCAAGAATCTGAAAGGAAAGTAAGACAATGTTGAACCACCAAAAGACGTCACAGAATACATGCTCTAATACTCACTCCCTGAGCCCCATGTCACTCAGGGGCCTATTTGCTCTTGTTTTATGCACAATTCTAACATATTTGATTTTCTAGTTTCAAACCTACATGGAACCAGATAGAGCAGATGAGAATATTGGGTAGAGTCTTGTATCGGATCTTTCCAGGAGGCAGCACTGGCTGATGACTGCCACTGCCAGGGGGAGGGTTTCTCTCGCTTCTGTTATGAAAACTTCTTCCGATTGTTTAAGCAATTCCCATGAAGAGACTAGGACTTGAGCACTTAGCAGTGACAACGTGGCTTGCTTAATCTGAGTACATACACAGATGCCAGCCAGAGGCACCTGCAGGTAAGACTTGAGATGAAGCAGCGAAAAGTGGGGGGATGGGGGGCGGGGCAAGTGCACCAGGGAAAATGCTCTCTGTAAAATGGCTAGTGAGGGAATCAGGGTGAAAAATCTGCCTTTGTCATAGGATCCTCGACACAGGGAGGCTTCCTCAATGCGTGTGTGTTACTTTCAAGATCAAGAAACACAAAGTTTTATTCTCTGAAATGAAAGAAAATACCAGGCCCAAGGGGACTGTAGGAGCAGGGGAGTGAAGGCTCTGAGAAGTGGACGGGGTAGATTTTGGAGGCCACCGTGGAAGGCGAGCCTGGCTTCTGGGACACGGGCACCAGCCGCAGCCTCCTGGGGGCCCGCTCTCCCTGGTCAAGCTCAGCTCACGCCCAGAGAAGAGCCCCAGGACTCTGAATGCGGAGCCCTGCCCCACCCGGAAGAGAGCGGCCGTCTTGCCTGGGGATCCCCAGGCTCGCTGGGTCGTTTGTGAGGGGGTCCTCTCCCCGCGACCAGGGCCTGGGATCCAGCCCAGACTGTTTCCTCCCGACTGTTCAGATGGACTCCTAACCCCTGGTCATGGCCGCTTGTGTCAGCAACACGCCTGCCCTGACCCCTGCTTGCTTACTTGGAACACTGGCTGCAAGCTCTGCCCCGAAGGCCTCTCAGACTCTGTGTCCAGCTTTGGCCCCTGGCCTTGACTTGCACTGTTCTCCCTTCAGGTTTTCCCAGCCATGACCCTGAGCCACAGCTATGACCCTGTCCAGCTCCACCCTCCTAGTTCCATCCTAGGGGCTGACTGTCCCTCCTGCCTCCTGCATTGCATGCCTCCCAGGCCCTAGGGCTTCCGGAATCAAGATGAAAACCCAAGAGAGGGGAGGAGCTAAAAGAGCCATTGTTTTTTTTTTTTTTTTTTAAATGGGATTTATTTATTTATTTATTTATGGCTGTGTTGGGTCTTCGTTTCTGTGCGAGGGCTTTCTCTAGTTGCGGCAAGTGGGGGCCACTCTTCATCGCGGTGCGCGGGCCTCTCACTATCGCGGCCTCTCTTGTTGCGGAGCACAGGCTCCAGACGCGCAGGCTCAGTAGTTGTGGCTCACGGGCCCAGTTGCTCCGCGGCATGTGGGATCTTCTCAGACCAGGGCTTGAACCCGTGTCCCCTGCATTGGCAGGCAGATTCTCAACCACTGCGCCACCAGGGAAGCCCGAGCCATTGATTTTAATTGAAGAGGCACACTCCCACCTTCACCTGAACCTCACAAGAACATTTTACGGGGTAGTGAGTTTTGGCCTCAAACACTATAGCCAAATTCCAAAAAGACATGGGCCACACCTCTGATTGTATCCTGGAGTGAGTGACAGCGGGGACTGATTCACTAACTGTGGCCAGTGGCCACTGCCCCTTTCTGGTGGGACTTTTGAAATCTCAACTTTCAGTTGGGTCATTCATCAGTATCTTGGTGCTGCCTGACACATAGCCTGTGCTACCATCCAGGTTCCCTTCCTCCCTTCTTTCCTTCTATCTTCCTTCCTCCCTCTGTCCCTCCATCCCTCCAGTCTTCCTTTCTTCCTTTCCTTCTCTCCTTCCTTCCTTTCTTTCCTTTTGACCTGGGCCTTTTCCATGCCCCAACCATCAGGTGGGCCCCAACCAGAAAGCCGGCCCCTGCACCTCTGTGACCTGCATTACCAGCAAGAGACAGAGAATAAGAAAGAACAGGGGTGCAGTCCAGCCCTCCTCCACTCACTAGCTGACCTCAGGCAGGTAATCTAAACCTCCTAGGACCTCAGTACCCCTATCTGTAAAAGGGACCCCCTGATACTCATCTTGGAGGCTTGTTGTAAGGATGGAATTAAAATGACTATACAGCCTTTTGTATATTGTCTGACTCAGCTGCTCAATAAATGGGAGGTATTACTATAACTACTACTACTATCAATGTTTTTTTTTTTTTTTTTGCAAGTATTGACAATTCAGGCTGGATAATTTCAAGTATATTCAGTAAACTATCCCTTTAAAGGCAAAGAGAACAGTAGGGCCAAGCTGTTCAGGGTCCGGCCCTTTTGCGGTAGATAGAAATGGGGTGGATTACTGACCATGCAACACAACTGCTCTCAAAGGCTGTATCAAGCCCCAGCTCCATGACCCAGCCCACCTGGCTTCCGGTACCCACTGTTCCACTTGCCACTGTTTGCTTTGGGGCCGGTGACTACACATCCCTGGGCCTCCATTTCCTCTCTTGTAAAATAGGATGTATAGTGCTGCCCAAACCACCAGGGCTGCTGAGAAGTAAACAAGATAATACGTGTAAAGCACTTCGCACAGTGCCTGACGTGCACTAAGTGCTCGAGGAGGGCTCACTGTGTTTGCTTTCAAGTGCATCCCATCTTATGCACGAGATGGCTCTGGAAAAGTTGTGAAACCAAGTCCCATTTTCCCACTAACTGACTTTGTCACTTCACGAAGGCTTTATCTTTGCCTCTGATCATCCTTGGAGGGCAGTGATCTGAGCACCTCGGCACCAGGTTTCCCAGCTCCTCCCAGCTCCTCCAGCTCCCTGGCATGCAGGGAAAAGAAAACTTAGGTGGCACAAATAATAACTCTTTACTGTAACTATTTGCCAAATGTAGATCTGTTCTATCTATCTACCAACTGTCTACCAATCATCTATCATTAGCAATCATCTATCAATTATCTATCATCTATCTATCACCTACCTATATATTTATCTATGTACCATCTACCTATCTGGGAAGGACCATCTGTAATTATTTCCTCTCTCTTTTTACCATGGGTAAAAAATATATATAACTCATACAACAAAGTTTATATTTCTAGTTGACTTTTAATTTAATTAAATTTAATTAAACCTTTTGTTTTAATTTTTTTTTAATTTTTTTTAATAGATCTTTATTGGAGTATAATTGCTTCACAATACTGTGTTAGTTTCTGTTGCACAACAAAGCGAATCAGCCATATGCATACACATGTCCCCATATCCCCACCCTCTTGAGCCTCCCTCCCATCCTCCCTATTCCACCCCCGTAGGTCATTGCAAAGCACCGAGCCGATCTCCCTGTGCTATGCGGCTGCTTCCCACCAGCCAACTGTTTTACATTCAGTAGTGTATATATGTCGATGCTACTCTCACTTCGCCCCAGCTTCGCCCTCCCACCCCATTTCCTGAAGTCCATTTTCTGTGTCTACCTCTTTATTCCTGCCCTGCAACTAGGTTCATCAGTACCTTTTTTTTTTTTTAGATTCCATATATATGAACTGTGGAAAGGGGGTGCAGTCAGAAACCTTTTTGAAAATCTGACGAACACACTGGACTATCACTCCAGAGAAATGAACATACTCACATACTCATGAAGTTTTACATATGGTCTAGCTGGGGGTTCAAGGACCTTCTGAAGCCCACTGTGACACCCTGTTAAGGGCCCTGTCAGAGCCCAGCTTTCCTATGAAAACAACCCCTGTCCCCATAGCAGCAGATGGCTGGCTAGACATGTGCTCAAGGCCCCCCACACTTGAACTCCCTAGGCTGGCACGCCAGGCCCCGAATGCCTTCCCAGTGTATCTTTCTTCTTGTGGCACCCACTGCTCTGGTCAGTCTGGCTGGTCTTTGTCCCTCCCCTTGGGTGTCACCTCGCCTTTGTCCCACTGCTTCCCCACCCACTTATCTACATCTAACCCGCAGTTCAGGTATGTAATGACCTCCTCTGAGTGATCAGAAGAGGGTTCACGGAGGGCGGGGAGCTTGAGCAGAGGAGAGGCCCCAGTTTTAGAGGCAGAAAAACAATGAAAAGCACTGAAACATGAGCTCCTTGTGCAGCTGAAGTCAGAGCTGGTAGGAGTGGGGCAGAGAAGGAGTGATGTGCCAGCCTTGATGTTTCCGTCCTGCCTGGTTGGAGATTGAGAAAGTCGGAAGCAGCAGTAAAACACCCTGGTGTGTGAACAAGACATCCTTGGGTTCTTGTCCCAGTTCTGGCATCTACTAAGTGTAACTTCGGACAGGCCACAGGTCACTTTGACAGCCTCAGTTCCTTATCTTTAAAGTGAAATGGTGGAAATGCTGGCAGCCCTGTGGTGAAAGTGACACTCTTGAACACTGCAGGGTCAGCCTAAATGTGCAAGTTTTCAGAAAATGCAATTTAGCTTTATATGTTAGGATCCATGAAATTGTTCATATGCTTTTCACCCTTTTTCTGAGAATCTAATCTAAGACAGTAATCCAATATACGGGGGAAAGATTCATAACGATGTTCATCCTAATATTACCTGTAATATGGAAAAGCCCCAAGTGTCCAAGAGTAGGGAGTGGTTACATGTTTAATGGTGTGTCTGCTCGCTGGCGCTCTATGCAGCTATTAAAAATGGTCCATGTAGAGAACATGCCTAAGGTGCTATCCCTGTCCCCACCCTCCACCCCCAACACACCTGAAGGACCTAGATCAGTGACAGTGGCTTTGCACAGCACTGACTCTCAACCGGGGGCCACTCATCAGCAAGGCCAAACCAACCAGTTACCAGTCACCACTGCTTCTGCCACATCAACGTGCATCCCCTAGGGTCTGTGAAAATGGAGACTTGGGGTTCAGATTCAGTGGGCCTGAGGAGGGGCCCAGGAATCTGCATTGTAGGGATTCTAACGGAGGATTAGGAGCCATATTCTGAGCAATATCACCACGTTCCAACCACTGCAGCCCATACTCCCATACAGCACACAGTGCGGGCTGTTATACCTTCCTCTTTTTCAAGGAAATGTAAAGTCTTTACCAAGGACCTTATTTGTCCTAGAGCTCACTGCTGATGGGCAGATGGCCTTGAGATGCCCCAAACAGCATGGACAGCCTCAGATAAGGGCCTGCTCTAATGCTTTCCCCCTGTTATGATCAACAGGTCCTACTTTCTGTCTCACTCTGGTTTCTCCCACTCCATTCAAAGTCCAAAAATATTCTGAACTACCTTATGCTGTTTTTCAGGATTAAAAGTGACTTTTAAAGGTGGTCATTGTGACCTAGGTTCAAATCCTGGCTCTGAGCTGCCATTATGTAAAAGGGGAATAATAATGTATAGACTTCATAGAATTGTTGTTGAGGATTAAAAGAAATAATGCCTGCAAAACTCTTAGCACAGTGCTTGCAGCTATTATGATTATGATTATTTTCCTGTCCTTGGGGGTTAACAGTGAGTCTTTTCTTTGATGTGGTCCTTGTAGGAGGCCAAGGCCCTTGTTTTGATCTCCATCATGATCGTTCAGTCCTGCCTTGTTCCCCCGTTCATCCTACAAGCCTACCCTTGACCTTAATGAAAACGCCAGCTTTAATGAGTGAAGGTCACTGGGCTGACTTTCCAGCCTGGCTGGCTTTGTCTGGCCCTCGGGAAGGGTTGTGGGCTGTCCTAGCCATTCGCAGCACCCCCTGCCCCCCACCCCGGCAGGCAATGGCACGCTGACCAGCACGAGGGGAGGGGTGAGGCCAGCCTCTGCCTGAGCACCCTGGGACCAGTTAGGGCAGACGCTTTTCTAGAGGGCGCTGGAGCCCTGTTCACTGCTTCATCCACCAGAGAAGGGGCTGGTGTGTCCCTGTTCCCCAGCGAGTAGTCAACCACCCAGCTCAGATGCGGGTCCCTCCACTCGCCGACCCCCTCGCACAGCACACCCACACGAGCACACCTGCACACACACAGCCCTGCCTTATCTTCCCCTTTCCTGTCACCCCCCTTCCTCCTCCTGGGCAAACACCAGCTAAGGGATAAGTGGGCACCCAGGTTATGCCCAAGGGTTGGGTAAGGGGGCCTCACACATGTGCAGGGACCCAGGATGGACAGGCCAACTTTCACCATATTTAGCAAAGGGAACTTGGGTCAAGGCCAGAGTTTGCAGCTGGTGTAGCCTGGACCTCAGCTCCCCAGGCTGCCTAGACCCACAGGGTCCTGTCTTGCAAATGTCATTTAATATTAGGTAAGTTAGTTGTTTGTCTAGGTTGAGGTTCTTAGTTCTTTTTTTTTTTTTTCTTTCTTCTCATTCTTCCTTCTCTTTCTTTTTTTAGGTTTTTTTTTTTTTTTTTAGTGCATAAACATCCCCTTTAAAAAAAAAAGGTATCTCTAGAAGCACGGAGTTAAGTCCTCTCCTTGCTTTGCTGGTAAGCTTAGGTGACTGTGCTCGGGAAGACAGACAGCGCTGGGAGCACTGGGCAAGGAGGCAGGTGGCTGGGGCTCCAGGCAGTGGCTTCACACTGCACCCAGTGTGACCTTGGGCATGTCACCTCCCTACCCTTGAGCCCATTTCCTCACTCTCTGGGAGCTATAAACCCTGCTCTCCCAGTCCCTCAGAGTGCGATCAAATGAGGTGAAAGGCTGCAGGAGACCACAAAGGGGTGGTTTCCCCTAGGAAAAGAGCAAGGCACAAAGACTTGGCCTCACCCAGCTGACTTCGTGGTAGATGGTCCTTTGTCTTTCCCTACTGGAAGGTCAGCTCCATGAGGACGGAGACATGACATGTCCACGTGTTCGCTTTATAGCCGAAGCCTAAGTAGAAAGGCAGTCAGTATATACCTGTGAAAGGAAGGAAGGGCGGGAGGGGGAGGGAGGGTGGAAGAGAGGAGGGAGGCCGCCTCCCTGGCTGGTAGCGTGGCCCCCTTTGCCTCCACTGCCCCCATTGGCCACATTTTGGCCAAGCCCTCCTCCCCTAGATGCCCAGCTTGCTCTGGTGGTGACAGGCCCAGTCACCCAGAGCTCCAGCCGCTCTGCGGAAGCTCGTGGCCCCCTCCCCTCCTCCCGAGGGTGCCACTGATACAATCTGGGAGGAGGGCGAGGCCCTGGCAGCCCTGGGACTCTCAGGCTGTGAGCTCACTCGCCCCGTCTGTTGTGTGCCCAGCCAGGCAGGGTACTTTCCCCCTCACTTCCCCAGAGGGAACAATTCCGGCACCCTGACACCCTGTTCTCAGCCTGTACCTCCTCTCAGAGGCTCCCACCCGAGGTCAGGACAAGCTCCGGCTGGTCTCCCAGCACACCTGAGAGGTGGAGGGAGGGCTCCGAGTATCGGGGCCTCCCCCCTGGGCCTCGCCTTCTTCTCCAGCTCCCACTGGACTGGGAAGCCAAAGGCCAGCCAGCCACAGGACTCAGCTCCCCTGGATCACCTCTGTGTACCTGAAGAAGTCGGGGAGTTAGGTCAAGGAGTCTGGCCAGTGGGGTCTGGAGGATGTGTCTGCCGCCCTACGACCCAGTGGCAGAAATGTGTGCAGCATGGGCAACCAGCAGATTTGGATAAACTTTATGACTGTATAAGCTTAGGTTAGATTCTGTCGTCACTCCTTCTCTGTTCTTGATGCGAAACAGTGATGAATTGTTATCTCACATTGGCATTTTAATACATTTCAATAAAATCTGATCTGAGGACCAAAGTGATAGAATCGCGTGATTACAGGGACATCCATGCGATAATAGTACAAACCAGGGACTTCAGAATAGTGAGGACTCAGTCTGTCATCAGACGGGAAGCTCGGCCGTGATGCAAGAGGCCGGGTGCCCCTGAAGTGCCACCTTCGTGCTCCAGCCAGTTGAGTTTTTCTCAAATTTTAATTAAATGTGTTTTGAGCACCTAAGAAGTGCAAAGTGGGATGTCAGGTGAAGCTTGCATTTAGTGGGGGGTGGACTGTCTGCTCCAGTGAGACAGAGAGATGTCGGCTGGGGGGAGGGGGGAGCACTGAGGCAAGACTAGTGGCCCTGCATGGCCGTCATGTTGCCAGATGTGGTGGGATTACGGGTCACCTTCTCGCCTCAGTCTCACAAGTTTTCTCTATTATGGAAGAATTTCAAATGTTTTTTCAGATGATAGATCAATACTCTCTTTAAAATTATATATTCATATACATAAGTTTTTAAAAGACTATTTATCTCACGAGAGTTTTGCATCACTGATTTCAGACATCTCCATTCTGCCGCTCACTCGCTTTTTAATCTAAGCCTCAGTTTCCTCATCTGCAAAGTGGGACTCAGGGTTGTGGTGGGACTGAGCGTGATGGGTTTAGAAGCCACTGAAAACTCAAAGCGCCTCATGCACAGACCTCATCGGAGGTCGGGCCCTCAGACCTGTCCTGTCAGAGGAGCACGGCTGTTGGGTAGAAATCCTCAGATAAAATCAGCCCTGACTGGGTCTCCTGCTGGTTCTCTCAGAGGTATAACTGCTGCGCTGGACCAACCTGTTTCCATGCTTGTGTGGCAGCATGTGCAGGGGGTGGAGGGGTCACAGCTGTGAGAATGCACGCAGTCCTCACAAGCCGATTCGCATAAAAAATCAGCAGGGCCGAGGACAGAAGCAAAACCTTCTCGAAGCCCTTTCAAGTGCATTGCGGCCGGGATTGTCTTCGTGTTTGTTTATTGGCACTAGCCGGGCTGTAGAGCATTCACCTGGCCGGGCTCCTGGTCATCATCTCCTCCATAGTCCCCGTTTCCTGAGGATGAGGAGGAGAATGTGGGAGGGCGTGTGACATCCCCAGGGGCACACAGCCTGCCAGTGGCCAAGCCAGGACTAAATCCAGTCCTCCTGGATCTAGGGTTTTCTCTACAAACGTTTTTCCCCCCCACATTATTTGCCAGGAGGCTACCGAGTACCAGGTACACACAGTGAAAAAGACACACAGGGTCCCCGGCCCACAAGCAGCCTCTGTTCTGGTGGGAGGGACAGTCAAAACATAATTAACTGTAAACATGCTGTTAAATAAAAGTAAGCGAGCTGCACGAGTGCTTTGATCAAGGGTCAGAAATAGATAATGGGGGGCGGGTTTTCTATCCGTGGTGGTCAAGGAAGCCTTCTCTGAGGAGGTGACGCTTCTTCAAGACCTGAGGTAAGGGGAGGGCATGTCAGGCCAAGGAAGGTCCCACAACAGGAAGGCAAAGGAACTCAGTGTGTCTGCTGGTGACTGGAGGATGGGGGCGGGAGGCAGGGGTGAGTCTGGGGAGAGAAGCAGGGATTCTCCGTGCCTCGTGGGCCACAGTGAACAGTTTGGATTGCATTTTAAGTGCCCTGCGACATGGCCAGATGCATGTTTGAGGATTACCAGGGCAGCTGTGTGGCACTGGGTGGAAGGAGCAGGACAGGAGTGGGAGCAGGGGGGCCAGTAGAGGGTCCCGCCCAAGTCAAGGGGAGAGGGTTGGTGGCTAGGGCAGTGGTGGAGGACGCAGGTAGAGGGCAGACTGGGGATCTACCTTGGAGATTGGAGTCTTGCAAGTGGTGATTTGGCTAGAGCGGGGGGAGGGGCGGGAAGAAGAGGGAGGCAGCAAGGGCCACTCTGAGTTTCCAGCCTGAGTAACACTCAGCCTCAGTGCCATGTGTGTCCTCTAGGGAAGACTTGCTGTAGCGCTTTATCACAGTCTAACCTCCATCTCAGCCTCCTCCTGGCTAATAACATCCTCTCAGTTTAGTAAGAGTCATTACTCTGCCTGCTCAGCAGGTGGGGAAACTGAGGCACACACTAGCAAAGCAAACTGCTTCTTAGGGAACCAGTTGTAGGAACTAGACAAAGGGACAGAGCCCAACCCTGGGGTCAGCCTCTGGGCAGCAGAGTCCAAAGACCCAGGCGTCATGTCCAGTGCTTGTGATTTATCAAGCTTTGTGACCTTGAACAAGCGATATGACCTCTCTGGGCCCCAGTTTCCTCATTAGTAAAATGGAGAAAATAAAAGGACCTACCTCATGGTGTGGTTGAAGGATTAAGTGAGGGGTAGATTCTCAATAGATGTGAGTGATTACTATTTTCGGATTACACGGGCCATCTCTGTGTCCCCCTCTCTATGCACATTCTGTATGTGTGCCTGCTTGTACAGAAGCTGTCTTCGTGCCTGTGTCACAGCTGCTGACCAGGCACCGCTAAAGTTTCAAGTTGATGGTAGCGGATTTGCTCCCTGTGCTTCTGTTTAGCCTTCTGAGCCACCGCTTGGTGGTTGGAGCAGGAGCTTTCATCCTCCCTGGAACAAGGGCGTGTGGTGGTTTGGAGGCAGATGTGGAAGGCCAGGCGTCTGTAAGCCAGCCTGTTTCCAAGTGCTCTGACCGACCTGACCCAGGAAGGGGGTGGGGTGGGGAGGAGGGGGAGTACGAGGGAGGGGGCCAGAGAGGGCCTAAGAGGGAACCACCTCCCCAAAGGAAATGCACAGTAACAGATCTAGAGTCTGGCCCGCCCTGAGCCCCTTCTGTGTGGCTTTGGGAGCCTCTCCCGCCCCCCTCTCCCCACCCCACCCTCCAAGACTCCTTTATGTTCCTGTTCCCAGAAGGCGGCTGGCATGGGGGCTGAGAACAGGGAGACGAGGCTGGAGGGGCAGAGGGGCAGGGCTCCCCACTTTTTGCCCAGAGCCCTTCCGAAGGGTGTGTCCCAACAGGGCATGCACACACAGTGATTAAGGGGGAGGGAGGAATGACATCCACTGTCCACTGCAGTACCCAGCCGGTGGGCTGGACTGTGGCCAACTTTCCCCCGAGGCTCTTGGCTGCAGTATCCTCAGCCCTGGCACCACCCACTGGCCTACTCAGACGCTCCTTCAGGTCCAGGGGCTGGAGCCCTGCTAGGAGGAACCGCCTAGGGGCAGGCTGGGCTGGGCACACAACTCTCCCCCACCCCTCCCTACAGCCTCCCTCCTCCACTCCCTCTGCCCACATCCAGCTCCAGCTGGGTTTGAAAGAGGTGCTCCAATCCTCCCTCCCTTCAAAGCAGGCCCTGCCCTGTACTCTCTCCTTTTAGCTGGAAGCTGTATCCATAAACTGATTGTCTTGTAGACCCCGACCTGATGCTTTATCCACTGGGAGAACCCTCTAAACCAGGCCAGCTGCCCCCTCCCCCAGCCTTCACTCCCCCTACCTGACATGCCCTCCTTCTCACAGCAGCACAGACTTCCAGGTCTGCCTGGACCACTTCCTGGAGCCCTCTCCAGATGAGTCCTATCCTCATGACTGCCCTTGGTTCCTTGTCTGCTCTGCAGAATCAGCGCCCTGTTCCTTAATGGACCCCGGATAGTGCTCTATAGTACCCCACCCCATGCTGACTGGTCCCCTGTGCTTGATCTCCCCACAAGACGTGAGGCTCCGAGGGGAGGGCGGCACCCCACTGCACCCACCCCACCCCACCTCCACCCAGGCCGCTGTGGCAAACCTCAACTTCTGGGTGCACAACAAACACTTCTGGATTGATACTGATTCCATCCAGATCATGCGCTGGCGCCTTTACCTACTGGTTCTAGGAGTGGAGTGTGGAGTTATGCTTGAGTGGATATTTAATTAGTGCCTTTGTGGACACAGGGATTTAACTTTTCATTCTTTGGCTTGGGTGTTCCGGGAGTACATGGTTTTTGATAAAAAGCTATATGGAGTCATCCAATCTTGGAAGCTGTCCACCAACCCTGATTAAGCACCTTCCCTTCTGACCTTCAGTGCCTGATTCCCTGATTTAGCAGCCCCTCCCCTCCCCTCCCCACCCCTCCCCTCCCCTCCTCACCCCTCCCCTCCCCTCCCCACCCCTCCCCTCCCCACCCTCCCCTCCCCTCCTCACCCCTCCCCACCCCTCCCCTCCCCTCCCCAACACTCTCCTCCCATCCTCACCCCACCCCTCCCCTCCCCTCCCCTCCCCACCCCTCCCCTCCCCTCCCCTCCCCAGCTCCAAGCCTCTCCACCCCGACATGCTGCCACCCATGACCCTCCCACCATAACAAGAAGGTCTGACAAACTCCTTCCAGCCCCTTGTGGAGACTCTTGCCCCTGACCCATGGGTATTTTTCAGTTTTAAAACTACAGAAGGAGACCCTTCCTGCCTTCCTGAAGCAAATTTGCCTGCCTGGCGCAGGCTCTGTGCAGGGCGTGCCCCACAAAGGAATGAATCATTAACACTGGGATTTCAGGCAGGGGGCACCTGTTGGAAGAGATAAATTTAAGTCTGAACCATCTTCCTGGGGTTCTGCAAACCTCAGCCCCATCCTGGGCCTTCATAGACTGATGGGCCTTTGGGATTTACCTTTGGCTCTGGGATGCTTTAATGTTTGTGGCCTGCCGGTGAAGAGTGACAGAGGCCATGGAGGGCCAGGTCTCTCATTGGTCTCATTTGTTTTGTGCTGAGTCTCCATCACACACCAGGCAGCTGGTCTCCAGGGAGGAAGGACCCTCCCTCCCTCCCTCCCTGGCCCCTCCCCCCTTTCTGAGAACCGCCAGCCTAGGTACCCAGGAGTTAGTGAAAGTTCCCCCCAGGTGAAGGGCAGTTCTGGGGAAGAGGGCTGACAGCAGCAGGAGCCTCCCAGCCGGCAGTTTCAAAAAGGGCGTGGTATGTGGTTTCAAGGAACAGCTTGGGCAAGGGCGCTCCACCACACCTCTCTGGGATTGGTGGCTGGCCCACCCCAAATGTGGACTGTTGGGTCTCTGGTTGGCATTTCTGAGTCAGTCTTAGAACGGTGACAAAGCCAGGGAGAGCCTGGTGATACTGTGTTTGTCGTGGGGGAGAACAGGGCAGTCGGTGCTCCCACCTCAGGCTTCAGGACTCCCTCTGGGCCGAGTTCCCTGGGCAACCCCGTGGGGGGAGCCACGGTTCTGTGCTTACTTCCTGCACTTCCCTCCGTTTCATTTGCCACTTGCACGCTTGCTGTGCAATGTTTTATATGATAAGTTACACTCACGACCCTTTAAAGAGAAAACATATAATTCTAGTAATTTTATTGGGCTCAGGTTTCAGGCAAATGGAAATAAAATTGCCTCTAAAAATAAAAGACGTGCAGAATTGGAGAAAAAAACAATAACAATGAAAAGCCATCCCTGATTTGAGATAAATGGTAAGGCATTTTGTGAAATATTAGAGAAAAAATAAACAAACGGAGAGATCCAGGAGAAAAGTGGGGGAAAAGCTCCTCCACTACCCTTGCTTTCATTTCTGCTTTACCTTTACGAAGGGGCTTACTTTTCGTATTAGAAAGTGAGGCGTAAAGCGCGACTAGTGAAATTGGTCCCTGTCCCGCGCTGAACAGTACAGGTGGACAAAAAGGGGCTGCCTGCCAAATACTTCTGGTTGGAGGGAGGGGTGGGAGTGCTCTCTCAAAACCACTCCTGGAATGGCTTAACTCGCCCAGCACGAATCAATGACAACCTCCCGCCGGCTGCGGCAGGCTCCCCTGAGCAGCGCTGCCGCGTGAATTCCCAGCCCGGGACCCTGGCGGCGCTCAGGACACGACCCGGGCACGAGCGGCGTCCCCGGGGCGGCCAGGTGGGTCTGCGGCGGCCTCGGCCGGAGCGGGCTGGGATGGGCTCGGGGCTCCGGGCAGGCGGCCGTGGAGGCGGGGGTGGGGAGGAGGCGCCTCGGGCGCCCGGCCGCTGCATCCCCTCTCCGGGCACTGCGGGGACGCCTGGCCCGGGTGGCGGCTCGGACTGGCCCTCGCCGGGCGTGAGTGGCGGCGTCCGCGAGGAATTTCAAAGCCGCGCCTGGGCTGGAAACGAGCGTGCTGGGGAAAGCGGGGCTAGGGCCCCCGCGGTAATGCAGGGGCGCGCGGCCGCCTACCTCCCAGCGAAGCGCAGGAAAGAATCGGGGACTCGGAATACAGCAACTCTGCTCGCGTTCTCAGCGCCCGCGGCCCTCGCGGCAGGTTTATGGGGTGGCAGAAAGGGGACAGCGGAGAGTGCGAGGGGCACTCTGGAAGGTGGTGGTCGATAGACATTGTTAGTTTCAAGACCCTCCCCCCCAAAAAAAAGGTTGGTCCCCCCTATATCAGATGCAAAACTTGGGGGGGGGGGCAGGGAGAAAGCCAAGGCAACTCCTGGCAGAAGTCAGGACAGGGGCAGGAATGAAAGGGGGATTGGCACAAGTCGCTGGGCGAGCCGGAGGGAATCCCGTCGCCGTCCCGGGCTGAATCGCCAGCAGAACCGGGTGGGTGGGGACCCTTCCCTGTGCCCTGACCTGGGCGTGGGTGGGCGGTGGAGCCAAGCCCGGGTCCCGGAGCTCCACAGGCGGCCGGGTCCGGGTGGGACGGGCCGGCTCCGCGCGCCCCAACCCGCGTCGCCCTCGCGACCGCCGTGTTCCCTACAGCCGGGTTCCCGCAGCGGCCGCGGGCTGGCCTGGGAGGGACTCTGGAAAGAGCCTGCACACACCCCACACACACCCCGGCTCTGAGAGTCGAGCGGGTGCAGTTTTCTTCGTGTCTGTGGTCAGGGCTCCGAGGGTCGTCGGGTTTGGTCGTGCTGGTTTCTGGCTTCTGTTGTCCCGGCTGTGGACGGTGGGCCGGGGACGGCTGCCCTTTTTCTTTTAACCTCTGGTACTGGGTTCTGCACAGGAGGCAGCCTCATTCTCGCGATTCATTGGGCGACGGGTGGCGTACCCCTTCCAATCCCTCCAAATGCAGGAATATGAACAAGTAAAGGAAGTGGTTGAAACAATCAGGCAGTTTTCTCCAGAGTCATAGAAGTTTTTGTGGAAGGGGAGGGAGAGGAAGGGCAAAGGTCCTGCCAGGTTCAAGTTTCAGCTCCACTCCATCACCCAGTTAAATCCTAGGAATTAGAAGGGTTCAGGGACCTCTTCTGGACGGATCTCCAGATCTCTTCTCACCAAGTCAAAAGAGACACAAGCTACACACTGGGCCCTTCCCTGAATCAACTTTTCCTTGAGAGACAACTGGGAGAGCCATTTTGGGATCTGAGAAGAGGCACTTTGGCAGCCAAAGAGGTCAACAAAGGCTTAAAATAAGAGGAGGCTTTGGGTCAGGACCCTGAGGGAGGAAGACCAAAAGAGCAAAGGCCTGGAGGTCATAGAACTCAAGGCTTATCCTGCCGTGTCAGCTCTGGGAGATAAGCCAAAGAGGGTACGGGCAGGGAAGAAAGGGATGGGACATTCAGAGGCCATCTACCACGTGCCAGGTACTGTGCTTGGCATACTTTATCTCCTCTAATCCACACAACCCATCAGATGTGAATCATTACCTCCACTTTGCAGATGAGGAAACTAAAGCTCAAAGGGGTTAAGTAAGCTGCCACTTAGTAAGTGACAGAACCAGGAATCCAAGCTACCCATTATACCACCCATCTTTTAGAATGTTTCATTTTAGTTGAGGAGACAGGACTCCATCACTCTGGTATAATTATTGTACAATACAGTATGTGTTACATCCAATGTTAACCTTCTTGAACCTGAGTTTCTTTCCATTCAATCAGTCAATCATTTATTCGACAACTGTTACATGGTCTAATGTGTGATTCCAAGCACCATGCTAAGTGTTGGCATACATTAGTAAGTGAAATCTGACCTGGTCCCTGGCCTCTGTCAATGGGGATAGTAATTGTAACAGTACATCCTTCAGTGAGTATTGAGTGAATGAAATGAGACAGTATGTGGGAAGGTGCTACAGAAGCATGGCCATGAAGAAGGAGAGGCAGCAGGGGGGCTGGGAGAAGACAAGGGGTGGGCAGTTGGAATGGTGAGTGTCCCCATGCTACAGTCATGAGGACTGGTCCCCAGAGTGCACACAGGGACCTAGGAAGCTGTTTGAGCCCCTGCTGTTCAGATTATTGGTTTACAGTCGTGGGTTCTAAGATGAGCCTTTAGTTCGGGGCATCGAAGCTGGAGAGGACCAGACCCCGTGCAGCCTCTAGGAGGACTGGTGCCTCTCTGCAGCAGTGCCAGCCAGGCTGAGAGCTGCCCCAAGAGCCTCACTCCCGGCCCCCACCCTCGTTCCTCAGCGGCTGCAATGGCACCTTCCATACTCTCAAGGCTGGAGCTGCAGCTCCAAGCCCCTCATCCTACCACTGGGGAAGCTGGTCCGTGTTCACAGGACTTGGTAGTGAAGCCAGCACTAGAAGCCAGGTCTCTTGACTGTCCATAGCTCTCAGAGCAGCTCACGCCCGCCTGCCAGGGTGTTTCAGGACTCAACTGAAAAGACGGTGCTCCATCCGCTGTATCTCCACTCAAAATGCCATTTCCCGATGCTCCTGTCCACCTCTGCTTTAGCTGACCTGACATATCTGTCCTAATAAAACGGTGTCAGATGAATCTTTGACACAGAGCGGCCATAAATATTTCAGGACATTTGGCCTGTTAACTCTCCTTCCATCCTGAATGGTATAATAGGTGTAAGATAACTACCTCTAAAATTAACTCTCACTTTTGTGAGGAAGGTGAACTGATAAATCTTGCCTTGAAGCTAAGCCCACCTGAGGGATGTTCTGGGGGCTTACTTGTTCAGAACTGACACCAACTCTTCTGGGGAGGATGATTTTCCTCTTCCTTTCTTCTTGCTTTCTTTTTTTTTCTTTTCTTTTCTTTCTTTTCTTTTTTTTTAAATCTCTCGGGTTTGAGGTCACGAGATCACATTGTGTTCCATTTTGATGTCGTGGTGACAGAATAAAGGCATTTTTCTCCTAATATTGGGATGATCAGCCTGATCAGAGTGGTGAGCCCCCGCCTGGCTGCCCCATGTTTACAGCGATTGCACAGGTGGATAATTGCATGGGGATGTCTGTTTGCTCAGCGCTTGCAGCCCTACAGGTTGGGCCAGGGAGAGAGCTGTTCAGTTTATTTTCCTTTGGCTGGGAACTGTGGAGATGAATAGAGGGAGGGGAATCTGGGGTTGAGAGATTGTTGCCAAGAGCCAATTTGGAGTCTCCTTCATATTAGTCAGAGATTGTGTTTTTTCCTTTCTGAAGCTGCCTGCCTCCTAGTAACTTCCACCAAGGATTTTTTTCCATCTTTGTGCGCGCTTGTTAGTTTTTGTTTTGGCTTTTAAGTTGCTGGACTTCTCATGACTTAGCAAAAAGCAGATAACTTGAGGAATGGGGTGATGAAATGGGCCCTTTGTACTATATATTCTGCATGTCGTTGCTTAATAAATTTGAATACTGATAGACCCCTAGGTACCACGACGGAGTAAGATGAGTAATTCCTTTGAAGGGAGAGTTTATCTTCAGTGGATGACTTTCAAAATTGCAGCATAATATAACTTTCCCTTTGTCCATCTCGAGCCTGTGTTTAGAAAAAGAAGAATGTGTGCTCTCCTGTCTCACTCCCTTTTGTTCCCTTTGGGAGGCCCCCTCCATCGGGGCCTTGCTTGGAAGGGGACCAGCCAGAGTGGGCCTCCTTCCCTTTCCTCGTCACCCCCGCATCTCCTCCACCTGCAGGAGGCCAGCAATCGAGAAGGAAGCTTCCCCTGGGGTAAGAACTCTTCCCCAGTGGTGGCCTGGCTCGGGTCACATGAGGTGCAGAAGGGGAAAAGCTGGCACGACCAAAGCCTGCCCCTCCTGGGCCAGAACCCCGGGGCGGGATGTTCTTCATCTGTCAAGAAGTGAGTTCATCCTCTGAACAAGTTGAGTAGAGCAACACCGAGACACTGAACTGAAAAAAAACTGCCTAATAATAGAGTACACAGTCAGTGTCGGCTTTTTCAAATTAGATACAAACCAGAAGCAGATGTACACGTGACCTTCCCAAATAATATCAGAGCTGAACTTGGCCTTCAGAAAAATTCTGCCTTGCCTACACACACATATGTGCACACGTACACTCAGGGCTGTTGCTTTTTTGGCTGTGGATTCTGGCTGATGATTTTGTTCTTTCTGGAGCTAACGGGTTGATCCATTGTTTCTTGTGAAGCTACTGGTAAAAGTAAGAGGTGACGGTGACCCTAATTCCTGTTGATACGTGCCTTCTTTTAAGCCCTAGGGAAGTCTAGCAGAGAACGCCTCTATTTAGCAGAACCTAAATAACAGGAACTTTTCTAAGGTTTGTTGTTTTTTTTTTAATACCAGCTTTATTGAGCTATAAGTCACATACCATGCAAGTCACCCACTTAAAGTGTACAAGTCAGTGGTTTTTAGTATATTTACAAAGTTGTGCTACCCTCACCACCATCAATTTTAGAATATTTTCATCACACCAAAAAGAACCCCGTAACCATTAGCACTCACTCCCCATTTCACCCCAACTCCCCAGTTCTAGGTCACCAAAAATCTACTTTCTATCTCTAAATATATTTGCCTGTTCTGGACATTTCATATCAATGGAATCATAGAATATGCGGCTTTTTGTGACTGACTTCTTTCACTTCACATAATGTTTTTAAGGTTCATCCACACTGTAACATGTATTGGTATTTCATTTCTTTTATTGCTGAATAATGTTCCTTGTATGGATATATCACATTTTATTTATCCAATCATCACCTGATGGATAGCTGGGTTGTTTCCATGTTTGGCTCTTGTCAATAATACTATGAACATTCATGCACAAGATGTTGTGTGGCCATAGGTTAGTCTTTCTCTTGGATATATACCTAGGAGTGGAATTGCTGGGTCAGATGGTAACTCTATGTGTTACCTTTTGGGAAACTGCCAGACTGTTTTTCACAGTGGCTGCACCATTTTACAGTCCCGTCAGCAGTGTGTAAGGATTCCAGTTTCTCAACATCTTTGACGACATTTATTGGTAATATCTGCCTTTTTAATTGTAGCCATCCTATTTTCTAAGGGTTTATATGCTCAAGGAAGCAGCACCCAGGAAATATTCTGGAATCAGCTAAGTCACATTTGCTTGCCGTACCTATAGTGAGATCCAATTATTTCAACTTCTTGATCATCCTGCCTAGCCTGGTGTTTCCTCTGCATGTCCCAGACCTCTCACCAGGTTTTCCCGATAAGTTTCTATGGGACAGTGCAGGGTCGCACGGTGTGACACTGTTCTATGGGACAGTGCAGGGGTCGGTGCTCTCATTCTGTTTCCCCGAGGAATGCTCCAGAGAGCCGGCAGTGGGGCCCGCTCCCTCAGCTCCACTTTATCCAGATGCAGCTCCTGATGGAAAGCCAGACCCTGGGAAAGGAAGAAATTGACCTGAAGGGAAATAAATGTGACATTCATTGGACAAGCTGTTCAATGTTTGGGACTTTGATGGAGACGACTAAGATCCTGACCTTTTTATTGTGTTAAGTGACACTTTTGGGACCACGAATAAAACTGTTGGAGAGCTAACATCATAACCAGGTGGCAGCCGGGCAATACAAGGCCACCTCGTCCCATTCCTGTTCGGGCCCTGAGCTGCTGGCAAGATCCATTGATTCATCCAAAACTGCTAGGTGTGGCTGGGTGCTCTATTTCACACTGGTATTTCAGCTCCACAATGAAATAATTTCATCCCCTTGTCATACCTATGGGACTGACTGGAGTCACACTCTTAACAGAGGTAGATATGAGCCGAATGGTTCAGGGGGGGGACTCACCTAGTTTGAAAGACTGCCAAAGATTATGAAAAATTATCCTTTCACCCAGAACATGCTAAAATCTCAATCAGTGGCATCAAGTTCAATATAAGCAGACCTCAGTACCGGAAATGAATTCCAATAGCTTCTTGGATATCATTGTCAAGCAGCTGGGATCAGGCCCAGCTACTAATTTATTGTTCACTTTCAAGCTAGTACTTAATCCAGCAGTTCCTAAACCTGACTCCAGGTGGTCATCACCTATGAAACCTTTTAAAGATTACACGTGCCGGGCCCCACCCAAGAGGTACTGAAGTAGATGCTCAGCAGAGGGGACCAGGCGCCTGAAGGTGGTTGTGATGGAGAGTGAGAACACAGGCTGACCTCTCTGGGCTTCAGTTTCCTTTCTCAAAACGAGGCGTTGGATTAGACTGGCGTCTCCAAAGGGATTCATGGAGCTGATTCAAGCAGAACGGTTCAGGGTGGGTCTGTTTTTGCCTGAAATTTTATTTGTACAAAAGGGAGCTTCTGCTGCTGAAAAAAAATTCAGAGAGCCCTTGAGTGGATGGTTTCTGAAGTTCAGCTATGACAGCTCTGAGTGTCACATTCTAAGCGGACAACTGTCCCAACTTCTTGGAGGAGGATTTAGCAGGAGTCATGCAAATGGAAGTTACTTGATAGGGGAGTCACGCTCTTTGAGGGTCCGAGCTGCCTGGCTGGCCGTGTGCACCACGGTGGTGGGGTAGAATATGACTTGGTAGCCCTTTCTTCTCCCACTCCCCTCAGTAGCGTCCCTACCCACCTCCCTTGAAGTCCCCATAGCTTTCCTCCCCTTCTTCTACTGCTGTTTCTAATAGTAGCCCAGAGTGTCGGACAGTCATTCATTCATTCCTCCATTTAGCCATTTAGCCATTTCCCACACACCTCCTATAGGTGACGAATTGACTAACGCTCCATTTCTGTCCTCCAATAATGTGCCACACATTTTAACCAGAGAGGCGGCCTAAGGCTAGCCCCCGGAAGTGCCATCTCAGGGCCCCTGGATTTGGATGGAGGGTTGTGGAGAGGCCTGAATTCATGGCATGTCTGGAGGGCGGCCTCACCTCTAACCCTGTCTGCAAGCTCTGCTCCTCCACCCTCCCCCACTGGGGCTGTGCCCTCAGCAGGCGGCTCAGAAAACGCTTCTGTCATCCCTGGTCTCAGCCAGAGACGTGCCCTCCTCCTCAACACCCACCTGCTCTCGAGAGGCGGGCGGAGGCGGGAAAGGGAGGGCTGGTTTATTTGGAGATCCAGCCCTTGGCTCCCACCCCGTACCCCTGACCGGACAGCTCGCAGGACAGCTGTGCTTGGAGGACTGAAATCATCAGTGTTTATTAAAGCTGTTGGAGGGAGGGGAAGCAGGGCGGGGTGGGGGGCAGTCACGTGTCTGCCTCGCAACAAGAAAGAGGCCAGGTGAGGCCCAGAGCCGCTCCCTCCCTCCCTTCCTGATGAACATACACTCGGTGACATTAGAGCCGCTGCTTGGGGGTGTTTTGAGAGTTTTTTTTTTCTAATGAAGGAAGAACCTTGAACGTTCATTTGAATGGGGATTAATGTCTTTGTGGCCTGGACCTGCAGAGAAGGAGAAATTCTAGAAGGGAAGAAGTTTCAGTAAAAGGAAACAGGCTTGATCTGCCTCCTACTGATCTGTGGGGCCTCCTCCGCTGGCAGCTTGGAAGGAAATATGTTTGACGCAGTTTTCTGGGCATGGCTGTATCTTCTTTTGGATTGTGTGTTGGAGAGGGGGTGTGGGGTGTGTGTGTGTGTGTGTGTGTGTTTTCGGTGAACATTCCACTCTGAGTATGGACTGCCTAAACTCGGGTTCTAACCAGGTTATGAAGACCCCCTGAGTGTATGTTCAACCCTTAGTTTTTCATCACTCCCTTTTAGCAATACTTGTGCAGGGCAGCAGAACTTTTTTTCCCGGTCCTTTCATGCTATTCTTTCACTGTTCAAATTCCTCCACCCGCGTGGAGCCTGCCGATCCAGGAATCATTCTGTGTTCCAGAATCACCGCACCCACCCAGCCTCTTAGCACCCCTTCAGGACTCCCACTCCATCCTCTCTTTCTGATGATCTGACCCAGTTATTAGGAGAAAGCCAGTCCTTTACACTAACTCACACGAAGCTACCGAAGCCTCCGGCAACCACATTGCCCCCTTCATGGGGTGTCTGTCTTTGAAAGAGGAGACTTAAGTTTCTAATGGGGGGACTTCAGGTGTGAGGATAAAGCACAGTAACTTCGGGCGGAGTGTGGAGGCAGTTTCTGTGGGAATGGGGACCTCCTAGCACCACTTTAATCAAGCGGCGTCTGTACCTGCTTGTGCGGCCTGGGCACAGACTTGGCCCCAGGGTGGTGGGGGGAGTGAGGTGGGAGGAGGATGAGTGACCAGAATGAGGGCACCCTGGGGAGGACTGTCAGTTGGGGTGCATGGCGGGGAGAACCCAGGGCTTCCAAAAGGACGAGCTGGACTAAACGGACCGCAGGTTAATGTTTGGGCAGGTGGGGATGATTTCCTTCAGGTCAGTGGGTTTCTTCAAGGTGACACTGGACCCCAGGAAGGTTGGGGAACAAACGGAGTGAACACAAAGATGGAGAGGAAGGCGTGCTCCAGAGGACGGGACCCTGCGCGGTGGGCCCCTGGCTGGCCTGGTGCACACCCAGCTGCGGGGTCTCCACTCCACTGCCCGCTCCTCCCTGCCTTCTCTTGTTGGGCTCCCCGCTGTGGGACGCTTCCCGACACCCTCCCTCCCTGCCCTCCTCCCTACCTCCCATGGTGCACCCTCTGAGTGAACCTGGCTTCCAGCTCTTGGAAGCCTTTCCAATAACATGGTGGTGAACTCTTTCCAGACCCAGGCAGAGGAGAGGGGCTGAGCGTCAGCCAACCCCGGGCCCACGCTGGGATGAACTGGCCAGACCAAGTGAGCCTCCTCTGGGGGCAGCCAGGAGAGGATGGGTGGGGCCTTCCCCGCAGCCAGTGGGGCCATTGCGAGTGACGCCTAGTCAGCAAGGACAGAAGCAGCCCCTACTGTGTGCCAGGCCCTGTGCTGGCCCCAGAAAGGATGCAGATGCAGCTCTCTGGCCCCTGCCCTCCCAAGATTGTCATCCGTTTACCCAGTTAAGACAGAACTTGAAAATGAAGCAAGAGTCTATAAAAGTGACAGGCTCTGCTGATTGGTCCAGAAAGATGGTGCTGTTCAGAGTCAGAGCAGGGGGTGAGGGGCAGAGGGCTCAGGGGAGGCTTCATGGAGAGGCTCTGAGCTGGGACCAGAGGCGAAGCAGCGTGCCACAGCCTCTTAGCTCATAGGCTCTGCAGTCGGGGCCTGGTTCGAGACCTGGTTCTCATTTACAGGCTCTGTGGCATTGGACTAGTTACATAATGTCTCGGTGCTGTGGTTTCGCCATTTATAAAATGGGGATGAAACTTCACAGGGTTGCTGTGAGGACGGAATGAGAGCACCCCTCAGTGCCCGGCCTGTAAGTGCTGGCCTTCACCAGCTGGACAGGACAAACTCTGATGCAGCACAATGGCCTCTTCCAAGCAGGCGTCCCCAGGTGACATGGAGCTGGATGGGGGCATCCCTTTGGCCAGGATCTCCTTTTGGGGGCTGGGACTGTCTGAAATTTTAGAAATAAACTGAGCAGCATCTTGTGGAAAGTAGTGGACGTGTGAGGCCACAATTGGTTTTAGGTGACTCGATTAAAAAGCCAAGGGTCTCTCTGGGCAGGACCGGGCTCTGAGGCCTGCTCTGATGGGGAGAGAGGGGGCAGCACACGAGGGCTGTCTTCAAGTCCCAGGGTGTCAGGGGGTGGGTAGGTTAAAGATACAGTTATTCTGGTGTATTTAATAAGACCCATCTATGACAAAATTCTGGCCTGCTCTTAGACTAAGTCAGTTGACTAAGGAAAGTGAAGAATTACCATAGAATGGGTTATTCAAAATCATTATTATTATCAGGGTATCAATTCAGAATGGTAATAATGGAGGTCGGGAGGAATCAGCATGAGAGGTAATAAAGGAAACAGAAAACATCAGTGTGTAAACTTTTTAAACACCATCTTTGAAGAGATCAAATGTTATAAAAGAATGGCCCAGCCACGTCTGTAAAGTTTCCCAGAGTATACACTGCTCCTGCAGTGGCCCTGTGCTGGCACACCCACGGCCCTGCCCTTGGCAGGGCCCTGGTGGGATTGCTTGCCCGAAACACACTAGGGAAAGGGTTCTCCACGTCACGTATTCTTAGAATGCACCACTGGCTACAGCAGCGCGACCGCACCATGACAGACGGACATCTGCTGGACGGTGTCTCCCGGGGCTGCCTGGCCAGGGTCAATGCCCTGGATGGCCTCGTCCACTGGGGCCACCTAATGAAGGGCCAAGCAGACAATGTCAGGGCCTCAAAAGGACCTCCTGCTCCAAAAGTTCTTCCTCGCAGATGGAGGAGCCAGAATATGCATCTGCTTGCCCCCAAGACCACACTCTTGCCACAGTGCTTGACTGCGTCTCCCAGCCCTTAGGTCATTATGGCCAGCAACCTCCATCTTGCTTCCTCAGCCTGCTGTGATCTGAGTACCAGGATGGAAAAGTCGGGAAACAAGTTGCTTTGAGTGGTGGTGTCCCAGGCACAGAGGGCTGTCGGTACTCATATGACCAAGAGGGCTTCCCAGTAAGGTGGCTGGCGGTCAGTGGCCCAGGGGTGCAAGAACAGATGTCTGGAAGGCAGCCAAGAAAAGACACGCCATTCAGGGCTGGGGAACCTTGCTCCTTGGGACACTACCTTGTCCAGAGTCCCATTCAGGAGGGAGGTCCCTTCCACGGCTTCCACAGTGGGAGGCACCTGCTGGGGAGACTCACTTAGATCTGAGTTCCAGTCTCAGCTCATCCACTTTCCAGTCAGGTCACCATGGACTTCTTGGAATCTCTGAGCCTCAGGTATTCCTCTGTACAATGGGAAAGTTATAGCTGCCTCCTGACCTGATGAAAGAATTAAAAAGATAAATTATGCACCATGTCTAACACACAGTAGCCGTAATTTTGAAAATAGCTTTCAACTCAGCACTTCCGTACAGCAGATTTCTGGGTCCCGACACATCCACCCAACCCCACCAAGAACCTCTCCTTTGTCCAGTGGCCCCTGTGTTCTGCCCGTGATCATGGTATTTTTCCTGCCACCACTGAGGAAAGCTGAGGGCTTCCATCAGTAGCCACCACGCCTGCCTTGACCTGGCCCTAGATTTCCTCCTGGTTGTCCCTAGATTGGCCACTGCTGTTCCTACTGGAGCAGAGGGGCTGGGAAAGAGGGTGACAGCAAGGAGCTTTCTCCCCAACTAATGTTAAAACCCTTCCTGTCCATTTCCCCAGAAGGTGTGTTTGCTTTTCCATCTTCTCACTCACCCTTGCTCCTTGAAGAAGTCAAGCTCCTCCAGGGCTGGCTCAGAGAGCACTTCACAGACACCAAACTAAAACCACCAAGCAGTATCCCGTGAGGATTCCCAGTGTCTCAGCCAGTGAGGGTGGGTGCCCCGGCCTTCATCCCAAGGTCCAGAGACCCTCCAGCCACCGCCCCCAAACCCCTGCATCACTGTGCCCCAAAGACCCTTGTGGTCCTCACACAGTCAGGACTCCTGGTAGCTGGTCCTGTTGGCCAGGACTGCACGGGTGGGCATGCAGACTCTCTCCCACCCCCTCCCCCAGCAGCCTGTCTGTAGTAATGATTAATGTGATCAGTAAGAAGATAAACAATAAGTTGGTAGCAAAAGCATCTGAAAAAGGTAATTAGCAGCAAAATACCATGATTCTTCAAGATGGTTGGTTGCATTTTGTTTGGCTCTGGGGACTGTGGTGCAGATTCTATTCCAGCAGGTGCTATTGGCTTCTGATGAGTTATATTCCACCCGGAGTCTCCTACATGTTCACATGAAGGGAACCGTTCCCACCTCCTCCCATTCCAGTGTCGCCCGAGGGTCTCAGACAGGCAGACAGACTTCAGACTTTGCTTGGCTCTTCACTGGCTTTTCATCAACCCTGCAAAGTTCAGCATTACTAGGGAGAGGTCACCACGCCCCGAAGGAACAGATGCCAATTAAAGGGGCCCAGGTTGCCTGAGGAGTTGGGGAGCCAGTATCCAGCCTGTGATCCCCAGGTCGTAGGGTTAACGTGACAACTAAAATGACTCCTCACAGACAGCTTTGCCTTAATTGGCATTTTTCCTGGCTGGCTGAGCCCTGCAGGAAAGAAGCCATCTCACTGTCCCCAGGCTACATCACCTCCTGTCCATCATGGACCCCAGAGCTGAGCATCGTACATAAAATACAACAGAAACGACTCTTCCTAGTAATAAACAAGACTATAATATATATGTGTTTGTGTTTTACAAGTTAATTAATAAAAACTTATATAATTCCGAAGAAGAACTGCATGTTAAGGATGCGTCTTGCAGCATTTATTACTATCAATACATCCACTGTTCTTACAGCACTCGGAGGTTAAACTACAGAATTAACCCTGAATTTAGTCTATGAATTATTTTCGGTATTATAGTCCCTGTTTCTCCAAGGCTGGGGACTCTGGGCAGCTGACTAGGAAGCAGAGTTTAGTGTGAGGATGTTAGTCAGAGGCGCCCTGGGGATCCGCCCCTGCAGGATGCTGAGGGAGGGAGGGAGCAGGCAGGGCAGAGACGAAGCTGGTGGTGCAGCCCCTCAGCTTCAGCCATCCCCACGGGGTCATCTGGAGCACACATGGCCACCTCAGGTTTGTCCCATGCCTTTATAGAGCCCCTGGGACCTCAGGCAGTCATGGAATGTGTGTGTCCCTGGACGGGCATGCCTTTGGGTGGCTCTGCAGCCCAGGCCATCCTGACGGGGTGGTCCTAGGCTGAGGGCTGACTGCAGACCACACTCCCACCAGCTGGGCTACCAGTCCTTTTTGAGGGGGAACCTGGGTGGCTCACATCTGTGCCCTCTGCAGCCTCTATATGGCTCATCCTTCTCAGTTTGTAAACTCCCTGGAGACAGGATATCTATATATCCTGTATGGCTCTCTGACCCTCACAGCCCCTAGCATGGAGCTGAGCACAAGACAGGTGATCATAAAGCAGTCAGTGATCCATGCTGAGGTACAGATGGGTTTGCTGGAGGCCTCTGTGCCTGGGGACCGATCACTCATGCCACAGCTGCCAGGCAGGACATGTTACAGCTCAGGGTGTCAGCTCCTCTGGACAGAGCCCCAGGGCAAGGCTCCCCCGGGCCGTGGATCCACACCCCTTCCTTCTGCAAGGAGTCAGGCTCTGGGAGGGAGTATTCTAACTTTCCTGGGGGTGGGACTAAGACTGTATGAGTTACATAAGCTGTTACCATCTCATCTGTCCACTCATTCATTCATTTACTGGGCATCTCCAATGAAGCCAGCACGGTGCTGCAGAGCAACAGGATGTGGGCAGTTTTCTCCCTTGTGGGGTGGAAAGTATGTACAGCTGGACAGGAATCCTGGGCTGTGAGACCTCCCCACGCTGGGACCCCCCCCCACCCAGGAGAATCTTCCTTGTGTTAATTTGGCCTCTGGTCCCCACAAGCCTGAAGTGGCTGGTTCTCTGCCCTCACCTGGGATGCCCTGCCCCGACCCACTCCTTGCACAGTGCTGCGCGTTTCAGATACTTCACCAGAGCAAGTTGTAAAGAATGAAGTCAGCCTTCACCACCCTCGGCTGCTCTGAGCCCTCTTGGTAGAATCGGCTGGAAGCACGTGGCTCCGTGGATGTAATAGTACCAGCTGCTCAGACGCCTCTCGTACAGAGGAACTTGCAGCCGGGCAGGACAGCATATATGGTCCCTGCCCTCTCCCCGCCACACGCCCTGCTCCAGCAGCTATGCGCCTATAGATAAAGATACAACAACCACTACATCTTCACAAGAGAGAAAAAATTAAAAACCTACTAACAATCAATGTAGTCCAAAAGAGGAGGATGGTAGTATCAATTGTCGGACGTCCACTCGTGGAATATTGTAAACCATGAAAAGGACAAAGGCAGACAGTGCATAGCAACACGCAAGTGGGTTTATGGAGCACCATTAAAAGAAGAAGAAACAGAACAAAAATTGTGGTGCCCACCCAGCTGTGCCTCCACTGAGCTGTGCTGGCATCACTATTGGTCGTGTAGATCCCGGTTCCCAAGCAGATTTTTTTTTTTTTTTTTTATGTTTTAACTTTTTATTTTATATTGGAGTATAGCCAATTAACAATGCTGTGATAGTTTCAGGTGCACAGCAAAGTAACTCAGCCATGCATATACATGTATCCGTTCTCCCCCAGGCTCCCCTCCCATCCAGGCTGCCACATAACATTGAGCAGAGTTCCCAGTGCTACACAGTAGGTCCTTGTTAGTTATCCTTTTTAAATATAGCAGTGTGTACATGTCGATCCCAAACTCGCTGACTATCCCTTCCCTCCACCCTTCCCCCCCAGTAACCATAATTTCATTGTCTAAGTCTGTGAGTCCGTTTCTGTTTTGTAAATACATTCATTTGTCTCATTTCTTTTTAGTTTCCGCATATAAGCGTTATCATACGCTATTTCTCTGTCTCTGTCTGACTTACTTCACTCAGTACGACAATCTCTTAAGTCCATCCATGTTGCTGCAAGGGGCATTATTTCATTCTTTTTATGGCTGAGTAATATTCCATTGTATACATGTACCACATCTTCTTTATCCATTCCTCTGTCGCCATCAACATTTAGGTTGGTCTAAGCCAGATTTGATGGCTCCAAACTCAGCTTGCCTGACTGCAGGACCCTGCCACCTCCCTGGCAGGACGTGCAGGGAACCTCCCATCACTGCTGAGGGTCACCTAGGACCACGGTGTGCACCGGCCCAGGCACAGGGCAGCCCAGGCACAGGGCAGCTCAGCCTCTCTGCCTCTGCATGGTGAGAACACCGCCTCCCTGGGGCCATCAGGGCCCTCTGGACACCAGAGCCACCATGTGCCGGCACAGCCCTCCGCTCCTCTCCGCTTCCCTTTAGCACCAGGGCCCCACGTCCTCGGCCTCTCCTCTAAGCCCTAATTTCACGGACTGGACCTGCCTCCCAGGCCAGGTCGGGGCTCACAGCATTGGTCTTGCCATCTCTCCTGCCTGTCCCCAGACCTGTAGGCCAAGCTCTTTCACTCAACCCAAAGCTTCCATGCGAATGACTGCCCATCAGTTCCACACACAGCGAAGTCCAGAATCCCATTTGTATAAACGGGAACGCATAGAATGCGGCTCAGAGGGAACTAGGAAACGGAATCAGGTGTATTGAAGCGTGAGCATGGGGGGCGGGGGGGGGGGGTCTAGTGTGTGCATTTTTTCAAATTGCCCTTTAATATACAATATAATACAGTAAATACACATATTTTTAAGCTAACCTTAAAAGGAAAAAAGAAGGGATGGAGCAGTTGTAGAAGGCTATAGAAGGTTCAGGATACACAGCCAGAGCAGCCGGCGTGTGCTGAGACCAGAAGGCTCTGGCGACAGTGGCAGGGTACTGGCTGTGAAAATACAAACGCATGGGTACCTGAGAGTTGCTTATGTAACGATTTTGCCACCAGCTGGGTGGTCCGCCTTCTCTTTCTCCCCTAGCCATCTTTCCTGGATCATGGCCCCGGCTGATGGCCTGGATCTCTGTCTCCAAGGGTTGCTGTCTCTTACCTGGAGTGGCAGATGGGAAAGAACAGTGCTCCTGGGCCTGACTCTGTAGGAGATACAGCAGCAGGAATGGGAAGTGGCTGCCCTCCCCGGGAAGAGCCTCAGGACCAGGGGCAGTTCTGGGAGGGCCCTGCCAGCCGAGATTCCTGGCAGAGACTCCTGAGATGCCCACTTATTCTCTCAGAACCTCCCAAAGCCCATCCGACACTGCAGCTGTGCTCCTTCCTTTCTGAGCTGGTGCTCCAGGACTCAAGTGTGAAAACTTACCATGTGCCTTCCCAGCAGCCTCTGCAGGCAAGTCAGGGAGGGCCTGGAACTCAGACTGAGTGTACCTGATGCCAAAAGTCCCCAAGTGAATCCCTGATGGGTTGATGGGAGGGTGGGGCTCAGCACAGATTAAATCTCCTTTGCTTCCGCCTCCCCCTCCTCCCCCGGTGTCCAGTCCCACAGCCTGTCCTGCCAGCCCTGGCTGCAGCACGCCCACCTCCACACCTCCACTGCCACCTCCAGTGGTCCAGTGTCCTCGGCTCCCATCTGAACTCCTGCCTCTCGAGCTCTCCCACACATTCTGTCCCTCAGAATCATCTTTTGAAAACATAAATACGATCCGTCACTCTCGAGTTTCAAACTCTCAGTGGCCCCTCATTGTAATTAGGTTGAATTCCAAACTCCTTACTATGGCCTAAGGCCTTGCTACTCAGAGGCTGGTCCCTGGACCAGCAGCTTGGACCCCACCCAGGAACGTGATGGAAATGCAGCATCTCCTCCCAAACCTACTGAGTCAAAATCTCTGGGCCATGAGCATGTTACCATTTGAGAAACGCTAGCCTGAGAGCCCAGCGAGATCTGTCCTGCCCTGCCCCTTTGACCTCACATAGGACCATCACACTGCAGACTTAGGAGGCCCTCTCTGAGTCCCCAACTAAAGGAGTGCCCCCAACCCCGGCACTTACAGTTCTATGCCCCTGTTTCATTTTCCTCAGCATGCTCATGCCCACCAATGAGATCATTATTCATGTTTTTGTGATATTATATATCTTCCCACTAGAGTGTAAGCTTCATGCGGGTAGGACCCAGCCAATCCTGCTCTCCACCGTGTCCTCCCAGCCTGTAAGAGTCCTTGGAGTGAAGGACGGACCCAGTCAGATCAACACACATTTGATGGGCCTGTGCAAGGTACCCTGAGCTCACCAGGAGTTTACAGACAGGCTGGGAGGATCCCGCCCACCACCTCCCCTACCCCCCCATCACATGTGAAAGTTAATTCAAAATGTGGGAGCTAATACTAATGAGAAATGCCTTCATTCCCCAAGTTTATTTGGTTGGAAAATGAGAAGGAAAGGGAGGTGCCTGGTAGTTTCAGGGAAGGAATGCATGGAATGTAGGTCTTCCAAGAATGTGGGACTGGCAGTGGGAATGCGGACGCTTGCCCGCTGGGCTTGTGGTGTCTGGCTCCTTTCTCTCCTGGTAGAAGCAGTCAGTCTTCGAAGATTAAGAAGATCAGGTGCCAGTGTTCTTTATCTTCTCAACCTAGATGAAAATTAGGCAACAGGAGAAAAAAATACCCTTTGGTACAAAGCCATGGTTCTCAAAGTGTGTTCCCTGGGCTAGCAGCATCAGTGTCACCAGGGAACTTGTTAGAAATGCAGGATCTCAGGCCCCCCGCTTCGGACCTCCTGAATCAGACACTCTGGGGGTGGGACCCAGAGATCTGGGTTTTAACAAGCCTCTGAGTGAGGCATCTGGATTTTGAAAAACTGGCAGGATAAAATTAAATCTTTTTTTTTTTAAATACATAAAATAACACATTTATTATAGAGAATTTTGGAAATCAGAAAAGTAGGAAGAAGATTAAGGCATCATTAATTCTATCACTCAGAAATAACTCTAATGAATGCTATCAATATTTTGGTGTATCTTCTTGCAACCTTTGTTAAAGCATATGTATTTTTAAAAATTTACCCAAATTGGGTTATTCTGGACATTATGTTGCTCTTATTATTTAGCATTTTAGCTGTGAGCACTTCCTAATCATTCAGAGAAAATCTCATTTTAGCGGCTTCATACTATTTGTTCACATTAGTGTACCCTAAGGGCTATATATCTAGGTAATTTCCAATTTTTCTTATTATAAATAGCACTAGAATGAACATCCTGGTTCCAAAAAGTCTGATTCTTTTTTAGGATAAAATGCTAGAATAGGAATGATTAGGCAAAGACTAAATATTTTAGGTCTCTTGGTGAACATTTTACTATTTTAAAAGTTTAAAAACATATGTATGTATTTGTAAAACATATGTCAAAAAAGTTAATATATTAACCCTATAAAAGAGCTTCTGTAAACCTTAAGAGAAAAACATAACTCTCAGCAGTGTAAAAGGGGAAAAAGGAACCGACAGTTCACAAATGCAGGACCACATGTGGCAAATGGCCAATTCACAAGTGAGGTAATGTTGAACCTCAATTCTAGTGAAAAAAATTCAAGATAAACCTCCAAGATACCACCTTTTTTTTTTTTAACTCATCAATTTCACAAAGCTTTGTTAAAAAAAAAAAAGAAAATTAGAATAGCCGGAGCTGGCAAGTAAAGGTACAGTGAAACAGATTTTTCCACCCATTCCACCCATGTCTTCTGGAAGGAAATATGAATTGGTAGTGCCTTCTTGAGGAGCAGTTTGGTCTGTTTTACTAAAGATTCATTCTACTTGGACAGCTCATTAGATGTCATAAAGGCTCCATCCACAGATAATGTTTCGTGGGGTGAAATGAGTGAGATATTTTGTTGTACAGTAAGAGCTGCCTCTGACTCAGGGCAGATGATCAGAGGTCCAGGCGCTGTTCTAAGTGCTTCGTTTCTGTTAACTTGTTGAACCTTCACAACCTTCCAGTGAGGGACTATTTATTATTTCCATTCTATAGATGAAAAAAATGAGACCAGAGAGGTCAAGTAACTTGCCTACTTTCACAGCGGGAAGGTGTCTGAGCTAGGATTGGAACCCATGAATCTCCATCTGACACCTATGCCCTTACCCATCATGGCAGACTGCCTGTCAACACGGCAGAAACTGAGGGACAGGACAGCCCTCTCTTATCTGTAGCTTGGCACTCATTACTCCCTCTCTCTTACCTTTCCTCTCCTGACCTCGGCTATGGGTTCGGCTCTGTCCTGCCTCTAAGACACTCTTTTCACTTTCGAAGCATCTGCATTTCAGATAACGATGAGGAAAGACTTGTGATTTATAAAGAGCTGGAAACTTGCTTTGTCTGTGAAGAGACTGGTGTGTTCTGATATAGCCTATTTTTCTTAAAAATATTGCAGTTTCTATGGCTATTGGGTCCTTGGAGTGAGGGGAGGCCGCTGGCTAGATCCATAGCTCTAATCCCTCTCCAGGCCAGTTACATCACTGGGCCCTTCGGAAAGGTAAAGATGAAGTCCTTTCCTAGGTCACAGCTTTTTGCTCAGGTGCCCAGAGGTATGCTGAGTGCCATGGGAGACGCAAAAGAATTAGAAAGTAGAGCTGCTGCCCTTGAAGAATATAAGGCCCTTTGGGGCAATTCAGACCTCCTCTCCCAACATGACTGGGGAAGAACTGGATGGACCAAGTGATGCAGACCCTGTGCTTTCTTTGTTCAGACGTGAGCTTCTGGTAGGGTTAACCAGGAAGGCTTACTGGAGGAGGTGTCACCTGAACGGGGCCTTGAAGGATTTCAACAGCAACAGATGAGGGATGACAGAAGGAAGCGCACAGTCGTGGCAGGTTCAGGTGTCCTCAGAAGTGAGAATTCCCATTTGGCTGGATTAGGGGGGAGGCAGGATCCACCCAGATATGTAGGAAGGGCCCCTGTGGTGGAGGGCTTCGAGGGACAGGCTGAGGAGTGTGGGCCATGTTTTCCTGGTCTTCGTGTCCCTGTTCTCAGCACAGCCTGTGCGTGTGCCTAGGACCAGCTCATTGCTGTTTGTAAGTGAACGAATAGCCAAATCCAGGAGGTGATAGGGGACACTGAAGGCGTTTGAGCCGGGAGTGTCATGGTTAAAGTAAAGTTTTGGTGAGACAGGTGTTGCTTAGATCTGTGGACATGAAGAGAAGTCCCAGGCAGGGTGGTGACAGACAGATAATGTGACGCCCCGTGGGAGGGAACTTTGAGGCACCGAGACTAGAAGAAGGTGACCTGCCAGTGCTGGTAGAGGCTGTGGCCCATGGGAAGCCACTGGCAGGTGCGTGTCCGTCCTGTTGCATCTGCAAGGATCTCTGGGAGAATGGCCACCCCCCCCTTGGGACCCTGCCGTCCCAGCACTCATCCAGGGACTATGGAGCTCTGATGGGTATGGTTTTATACTGAAGACTTGGCCCTGGCTCCCGCCTGGATCTCCAAGTGCTTGCTGGGCCATCTCTGTGAGGAAGCCTCTGTATGTCCAGGGCCTGGGACCTCTGGGTGGGAACGCACAGGGACGCGGGCTGGGAGGAGAAGCGGAAGGGCTATGCGTGTGAGGATCCTCGGCCAAGAGTGGTTGGTTATGTTAGAAGAATTGGTTCCGTGTGACAGGCAGGGTGAGTGCCCTGCCTGGGATTGACAGCAGCAGAGGGAGGGGCGGGGTAAAAGCGGACCTAGAGGCACAGAGACCCACTGGCTCTCTGCCATCCATCCCCCAGCACTGTCAGCTTCTTATTGTGTCACAGCAATGCAGGGGCCATGCTTGTCCAGTGTTCCCCCCGCACTGGGCAGTGAGAGGTCCGTGGGCACGTACGGGGCTCACTCTTAAGTATGGGCTAGGACCGAAGGCGGTACACACAGAGCACAGCTGGCAGAGGCGAGGGGGCAGAGCAGGGGCCCTCCAAGTCTCTGGCAAGCGGCAGGAAATAGGAGAGACTCTGGCACCGAGGGAGCGGACCATGAGCAGGGAGACTCAGCACCTGGCCAGCTCCAGTGAGATGGCTTAGAGACTGGAGGGGGCAGTGAGAGAAGCAGCAGACTCAGCAGAGACTGGGGCAGAGATGACTTTGGGCCTGACAACCCCTCTTTTCATGTGCCCTCAGGACTGAAGAGAGAAGGTGGCCTCAAGATCGTGTCTGGAAACATTTGGTGTGGATAGAAGGGAGGCTTTCTGAAAGCCACAGCTGTTACCTTCTGGGAAAAGGCTACTGAGAAATCTTGAAATGTTCATTTATTCATTGAACAAACGTGTAGAGCAGGCACTATTTGCCAGAGTCCAAAGATAAACTAGCCTCCATTGCTGCCCTCAAGGAGCTTGCTGTCTAGTGGGAGAGGCAGCAAGAGCTGTGCTGACGCCGGACTTCTGAGCTTGACTACACCTTGAGCGCAGTGGGGGACTCCCTCCCGCCAGGAGCTAGGACACGAGGGTCTATGCTGCTGTCCTATTAGGGTGCAGGATAGTGGACTCTTTTCTTTACAGTTTTCTTTTTATTTAATGTAGCATTTGATACATGCAGAAAAATATCTGTCATATGTATGTAGGTTGTGAAGAGGAATAAAATACACTCCTGTGAACGCATCTCTCAGTTTCAGAAATAGAATGTGACCCAAAGTATTAAAGCTCCTTGGTGTCCCTCCTCCACGGCGTCCCCTTCTTTTCTCCCAGAAGTAATCATTATCCTGAATTGTGGGTTCATCATTCCCTTGCTTTTCTGACGGTCTTACCACTTATATAGGACTCCACGAATTTTTGCAGTTCCTCAAAAAGTTAAAGGTAGAATTACCATATGACCCAGCAATTCTGCTCCTTGGTATATACTCAAAAGAATTGAAAACAGGGACTCAAACAGATACTTGTGCATGAATATTGATAGCGTTATTTCCAATAGCCAAAAGGGGGAAACAACCCAAGTGTCCATTAACAGATGAACTGGTAATATATACATTTCATATATATATTGCAGCCATAAAAAGAATGAAGTTCTAATACATGCTTAACATGGATGAACCTTGAAGATGTTACACTAAGTGAAATAAACTAGTCATACAACGATAAATATTGTATGAATCCACTTATATGAAATATCTAGAATAGGCAAATTCATAAACTCAGAGAGTAGATTAGGGGTTGCCAGGGTCTGAGTGGAGGGGGGAATAGGGAGTTATTGCTTAACGGGTACAGAGTTTCCTCTTGGGGTGATGAAATAGTTTTAGAAATTGTGGTGATGGTTGCACAACATTGTGAATGTACCTAATGCCACTGAATCGTATACTTAAAAATGGTTAAAGTGGCAAATTTTATGTTAATATTTTTGTCCACAATTTAGAAAAAAGTTATAGGTAGTTTTGCCAGTATTTGAACTTTACATAAATGAAATCAAACTGTATGTCTTCTTCTGCGATTTCTTCTCTCACTCAATATTATGTTTCTACGATTCATCCATGTGGATGCAGCTGGCCATAGTTTATGCATTTTCACCACCGAATAGTATTCTGTGGTATGAATATACCACAACCTATTTATCCAGTTTTGGGTCGATGACACTGAAGATGTTTGCAGGTTTCTCTGCTGTTAATAACAATGTTTCTGAGAACATGCTGTCATGTGTCTCCTGGAGCACGTGTCCAGGAGTGTCTCTGTGCTCTACCTCTAGGGGTGGGATTGCTGGCTCAGAGGGCGTGTTCATGTTCAACTTCATAAAATGATGCCAAATTGTGTTCCAGAGAGGTTGTACCCATTATCACTCTCCCAGTCGTCCATCAGTTCCTAGTTGCCCCACGTCCTCCCCAGTAGAGTTGCATATTTTCTTGAGCTCCTTTCCTGCCCAATAATCCTGCCACCTGTAAATTTACCTACAGACCCACCTGTATGAGATCAATCCCAGGACTGTGATGACTTCTGTCAAGGACAGAACTACTGCCTCTAGATCACCAGGTGATGGATCTCAGGATCTCAAAAGTAGAAACGGCCTTTCATGGGACAACACAACCCTCACTTTACAGACAAGTAAACAGAGACCCAGAGCCAAGCCACCCCACGCACTGGTGAGCAGCCTGCTTCCTGGTGCAGCCCCTGAGGATGGGACGGGAGCACACCTTGCACAGGGAGCCGGCAGAGCAGGTGGTCCTGATATCACTGGGGCTGTGTTTACACCACCAGCAGCCAAAATGCAACTTGAGATGGAACCTGTGTTGAGGGCTCGGTTTGAGGATAAGATGAGTTCATCATTTGCACATGTTCTGTTTCTGAGATTCTGAGAGAAATACTAGACCTATGGATTTGCATGGCTTTCCCCTTGAATTTGACCCAAGTGAAAATAGCCACACCCTAGATCAGGAGGTAGCCCCCAGTGAAGGTGAGCTGGGGCACTTCCTGCCCCTTGCCTCCTGCCAGCCCTGTGGGACAGAGTGAGTTCCAGGGAGGCACTCCGGTCCAAGCTGGTTCTGAAACCAATTTAACCTCAATTATCCCCTGTCGAGCTCATCTTCTTGCCTTGTCTCTGGCTTTCCCAATAACTAACCGTGATGGTTCTTCCTTGCATCTGGGGAGTTTTGCTTTTCCTTGTCCATCCACAGCCCTGGGAAGAGAGGCAGATTAGAGAGGATTATCTCCATTTAGCAGATGAGAAAATTGAGGCTTGGAGGGAATCACTGCAGTTAGTTGGTGTCACAGATGGGTCCACCGGCCAGCAGGTCCAGGGCCTTTCCCCTTATGTCACACACTTCCATCCACAACAAAATGCCCGGTCCCAGGGCTACAGGAAGCACACCTTCAAGGTAATCCTAAAGAAATACCACCCTATCAGCTTCCTGGTTTTGTGGGGGCAGATTTGCCCTTGATGGACGCTCAAAGTCGGGTGCTCCACATGTATGGGCCAGGTATCATCTGCATGGACACTCCCCTAAAGCCTAAAGCTCTAAACCCACTTAGCGTTTAAGAGACCACACAGTGATTACATTCAGAACTTTTTACATTTTATGTGAAATTTTACATTTACATTTTACATAAACAACGAAAAGATGGGGAAAGCCTTCTAAGTCCCACTACTTAGAAACAGACAAGAAACAGATACTTAACCCTCTGTTTGATATTCTGAATATTTTCCTGTTTCTCTCAGTGTATACAAACACACACACACAATAGATTTGCACATACATTTTGCAAACTTTTTTTCTCAACCATCTATAATGATGCTCTTTTCCTAGAAAAAGCATACATAATCTTAAACTTATTAATTATAAAAGTAACACATGTCCATTGTTGAAAGAGAGAGGGAGAAAGGAAGGAAGGAAATAAGGAAGGAAGGAAGGAAGGAAGGAAGGAAGGAAGGAAGGAAGGAAGGGGAAAGGGAGAAAGAAAGAAAAGGAGAAAAAGAAAGAAAATTAAACTGTTGTAATCCTCCCACTGCATGTTATTACTATAAATTTATATCACTCCAGATATTTTTCTGTGATTATATATTTTATTAAACAAATTGGGATCTTTCTGTGCAACACTGTTTGTATGTCACCACGTAGAATATTTCCATGTCAGTAAAATACTTATCTGTACTATTTTAATGACTACAAGTCATTTCATTGTATAAATGTACAATCAGATATTTTATTTAACCTTTTTTTCTTGGACATTTAAAATTTCTTCCATGGCATAACAATACTGAGATTAATATTAGGTAATAAAAACCGTTGCACATACTTAACTATTAGGATAAACACTGAGAAGTAGAATTGCTAGCTTGAAGAGAATGTACCTAATAATTTTAAGGCCCCAAATTGCTAACGTGCCTGCCAAGAAAAATTGTGTATTTGTGTTTACTCTCTTTTTCTCTTGACTGGCTATGCCTGAGTTTCTTCTGTTATATATATATATATATATATATATATATATGCACACACACACATATATATTGTTTTCTATTTTGACAAAGTTAGTCTAAAAATGAATGAGCATTGGAAGTCCATCCACAAAAAGGCCACGTCATCATCTGTCACATCTGAGGTTAAACAGAGCACACCTCCTGTACCCCCTTCCTGCCAAGCCCCACACAGGGCTTCCTGCCTCTGCCCCCCTCCCCTGGACCATCACGACAGGATCAGAACAGTCCTGGGTAGTAGCTCACCTTGGGTTACCAAATATTTAGAAAAGGGAAAAAATGCCATCCGAGGACTCTTTTGAAATTTCATATTGACTTTTTAATCCTTAAAATAACTGTTAATTTCACAAATATTATATAAATTTATTCCAGTCCTTGGAGAAAAGTAAAGCTAAGTCCCCGCTGACATTTCCTCCAATCCAAATATTCTATTTCATATCCGTGTTGGACTTTCATGATTTGATGAAGCTGGCTCGTTTTCTGTGTCAACTCAAATTTACTTATGTTCATTGAGCACCAGGGGCTGTGAGAGGGGCTGGGGGCGGGGTGTGGACACAGGCCTGAGTCAGGCACTGTCTTGGCCTTGGGGTGGGAGTAGGGGGAAAGAGACAGACCCAGACACCTACAATCAGTTTAGGATGGAAGGGGGCACACAAGAGGGGGGAATCCTTGTGTCTCTCAGGTGGGGATCCATAAGCTGGCAGAACGCGTCCGGCCAGCAGAGGCTGGTTTCCCCCTGGACAGTTCGCGCCGACCTTAGCATAGCTCTAACTTTCCGAAAGTTGTCCTGTGAAACTCCAGTCGAACCTCACACAACGTGCTCATTGATCCTAGTTCTGTCCACGGAGCAATGGAATAGGCCTAATTTCTCTTCTGCCTGACAGCCCCATCAGATTGCTAACAACAGCTGTACTGTGCTGCTCCCCCTGCCCAGCCAACATCCCCGCCCCATCCTGGACCCCCTCCTTGGGTTTCCTGTCCAAGCACACCCTCCCCAAGACAGGACCCGCTGGCATGGGTAGACCCTGGCCTCGGCGACCAGGCGGGTGTCTACAGGTGTTCTCAGGCTGCATGGCTAGATGTCGCCATCCCCCCCCATCACCCTGGAGAAGAAGGGCATTCAGAATCATGTATTCTAGGAGGGCCAAAGATGAAGCGAATTAAATCTCAGGGGTTCTGACGGGAAAAGGAGTGATTAAGAATTATAATTAATAATTTGAAGCAGACAACGAGCCTGACAGCAAGGAGTCGCCTGACACAATTGTTTCATAGGTTTTGCCTTATTATCAGCCTCATAACTTTAGCCTTCCTCTAGATGCACTAATTAGGTAATTAGCTCCCTAAAGAGCGTGCCTCTTAAAAGCGCACTGCAGGCTGGGTAAGAGGTGCCAGCAACAGAGAGGCTTTTAGAGCTCTGCTCTTCAAACCAGGTGAAGGCGACAGGCCAGCCAGGGTGTGGGCAGCAGTGGTCAAGGAAGTTGCGGGACGTCCACCCGCTGGTCAGTGTGGTATAGGACTTTTGGGCCCAAGGTCTGTGTGTAAAAGACACACAAAAAATGATTGCTCTCGCCCTTGTGAGCCAGTAGTACTATGCCCATGAATGATATTCATGATGATGTTGGTGATGATAATTATAAATTCAATAAAGCAGTATATAGAATAGAAAAGATCACCAAGCTGAAATTAAGGATCTATGGTCGCTCCCACCAACTACTTTCTGTGGGCCTGTAGTTAAGTCACTTCATCTTTCTGTGCCTCAGTCTACCACTCTGTGAAATGGGGCCATCCCTCCAGCCTGCACTTTGGGGCTGAGTGGTCTGTGCCCCTTCAGCACCACAGGTTTCTCTGAGGACCATCCCTGCTGCTTGTCAGGCCCATGGAACATGCGGGAAATGGGAGGAAATCAGGTTCCTGAGTCTGGGAGGAAAAGAGAGAAGTGTGTGTGGCGAGATGGCTGCTGGTGGTTGAGTCATTCTCCAAACAAGATGGCACCTCTTGTTCTTTTTAAAAAAATAGTATTTTTTCTTTTTTCAATAAATGAACATTTGCATCCATGATAATAGTAACGCATGCTTGGTATAGAACGTCTAGAAAAAATACATCCACAGTCCCGGTCCTGGCTCATCCCAGGCCCTGCCTCAGACATCCTCATTTATCCATCGTTTGGCTGTGCTGCCCCACTCTCTTCCTGTGCACGCTCTGTTTATGTGTATATTTGTTGCAACACAGTGATGATTACACTGTTTACAATTTCATATCTGCTTTTTCACTCATTTTGATGGGCAGTTTCAAGTCACCTCTGGATCTTTCCAATTCTAGAAAGGGAAGGGGCCCTCCCTAAAGGGGCACAAGGTCCAGGTGTCCAAAACTGGGAAACTAAGGGTAGGGCTGGGCTGGCTGGCTGGGGTCCCTCTGCTCAGGGGCTGAGGCTGGTGTCCCCTCATCCCCTTGCTTTCTCCCCTGGGCCTCCATTCAGCCTGTGACAGCCACCTCTGGCCTGGGTTCCCAGCAGTGCCCCAAGGCCATTTCCGGGACGCTACCCCTCATCTCACCCCACACTCGGAACTGTGTGGCCTTCCCTCTCCAAGCTCTTCTCCTCCAGGAAGTCTCTCTACTCCAGAACCTTTTAGGGCTTTTAGGGCTTTGTCTAGCTACAGCTCACTGCCCTCCCCCACAGTGCTCCCCTCTCCCTACTTTTTTACACACAATTTCAGGGACATTTAACAACTCTAATAGTTTGCTGATCCCACGGCAAGGAGCAAGTGCATAGTCACTAAGAACAGAAAAAGCAGGACAGGTCACAGAGCAGGACAAAAGGGGTGGAAGGCCCTGCCCACAGAGCTCGGCCTGAACCAGGACACCACCGTTTGGATCACACCATCAGGCCTCAATAAACACAGCATACAAATCCCAGAGCCTCGGTCTCCCAGCGTACCAGGCTGGGGGCTCATTCTGGAATCTCTCCAGGAGCACCTCCTCATTTGCCGCTGCTGGCCTGCCTGCTTGCCTGCCTGCTCTTACCTGGCTTCCTTTAACTTGCCAGTGCTCGTGAGCAGCTGGCCCTGGTACTGAGAAGAAAATACACAGGGCAGTGAGCAAGGGAACCCACGGTCTGGCCCATCGGTTCCAGACTCACTGTGGACAAGTCCTCCCCTCTCTGTGCCTCAGTTTCCTCAGCTATAAAATGGGTTTGTTAAGGTGGGTGAACCTTGAGGTCTGTGCAGCTCTGCCTTTCCCCCAATCTCCCCTCTCTTGGGTTCTCAGGCTGGGAAAACATCCTTCCTTATGTATGTCCTGCTCCCTTTGAAACCTAACGTTCCTGCTAAGCCAGGCCACCTCCTTGCACTTAAACTTCTGAAATCTGCACTGCAAGTTTCTGAAATCTCAACCATTTCTTATTTCCTGCTTTCCTACCGCAGGTTTCCCCTGCATGAGAAAACTCCAAACCCTAGAGTCTTGCAGTCCCTCCATATTAGCCTGCCGCTACTGTTCCTGGGTGCTTCGCCCCAAAGGTCACCCCACTGCTCCCCTCGGGTGGGAAGGGCATAGACTCCAGAGTCAGACACCTGTGACCATGTGCAAGTAACTTCACTCTCCTAGCCTCAGATGTACTCAAAGCAATGACTTTCTAATGGTGGAATTTCATGTGGTCTAACAAATATTTGAGGGAAAGGTTTTGTCTTTATGAGGGGAGAAAGAAGAGGTGACATTTGGGCATAAAATCAAACCCTAGGAACCTCTGAACTCCTTTCGAGAGCAAACGAGGATGAAGAAATCAGCTCAACCAGTCCTACAGCTACTCTCTAGGTAATTTGCTCTTTACTTCACTGGGGACACCTGTAGAGTTTTCTAAGGCTCCATCTCAGCACCTGAGCCAAGCTCATTCTTAAGCTCCAGGGATGAACCTAGACTCCATCCTAATTTGAAAACAACCCCCCAGGGGGAAAGGGGATGCAGTCCAGGAGGGCTCCCATGTCAGTGTAGTGTGTGACTTGCTTCCTGGGAGCACCCGAATGGCCAGAGCACCGCAGGCCCTGCCCAGCACCCTGGGTTCTGCCCAGTCCAGCCTCTGGGCCTGCCTCTGGCCTCAGCCCAAGCTGCGCTTATCTCCAGAAACACCTCCAGGCTCCTCTTTCCCTCCCAGCTGCCTGAAAGGTGTTGGCGACCTCCAGGAATCTTTTCAGGGAGCCTACTGTGCAAACCTCTCCTGGCCTTGCTGTGTCAGCGCCTTTTCTCCCCAGATTCTCAGCCCTCCCCCTCCCTCTTCCTTCTTTCCCCCTCCCCCACCCTTTTCCCACCTCTCCTCTCCTCCCACTCCTCCTCGGCCTTCCCCCAGCCCTCCTCTCCTCCTCTCAACCCTTCCCCTCCCTCCTCCCCTCCTCCTTGGCCTTTCTCCCTACCTCCCCTCCTCCCTCTCCTGACCCTTCCTCCACCTTTCTCTCCAAAGCTCCCTCCCCACATTCTCCACCTCTCCTCCCTCCTCCCTCCCTCTCTCCTATCCCTTTGGTAAACTTTGCATCCTGGTATTTAAATCTCCACTCATTTCCTGGTTCAGCTGAGGCTCTGATTCCAATTATATCACCTTCATCCTTGCAAACAGACAATTCCGGCCAGTCTGACTGTTTGCTGAGCCCACTTATATAACCACTTCCCCCCCTTCCTCCCTTGCCCCTCCCTGGACCCCTGCAATCTGCGAAGTCTGGAGATGGGCGACCAGAGAGGTCCTGTGGCCCCACCCCATCCCCCGACCCTGCTCCAGATCCCCTTTCCCTGGTTCTTCCTAATGCCACGATGGTTTGTTCCAAGATGGTGGGTCTCTGGGTCGAGCCAAATACCCATCTCCACAGCTTGCCTGGGGGATGTTTAAAGTGTACAGTTTGATAGGTTTTGCTGGGGAAAGCATCCCCACGATCAGGATAGCGAACAAAGCCATTAGCTCCCAGGAACCTCCAGCCCCTTGGTAATCCTCCCTCCTGCTCTCCTCGGGCTCCCCACCCCCAATCTGGGGACTAGTTCTCAATACCTGCCTCCTTTAGGGGTTTCAGCTTCTTGCTGGTACTGTCTTCTTCCCATCCTGTTCCCGTAACCCGCCCCCCCCCCCCCCCCCGCCCCATGATAACAGGGTTTCCACCCCTTGTTTCTTATTACAGCTGCTCTCTCTGCCATGCTGGCCTCGCAGAGCTGCCTTGCCCGTCTGTGTCCACGTCTGGGATTCTTCGGTTTAAGTAGTGCCCTCTTCCTTTTGTTGCCACTTTTGGAAACCAAGTCCCCCTGGGAGGAGGCGCACGTTAAGTCTGTACCACCTGGGGACAGAGGAGCTTGTCAAGTGCTTTCTGAAGGTGAGATGCTGGGCAGAGGAGAGGATGCTGTTGGGAAAGGCTGGGAGGGAGGAGCCCAGCCAGAGTCATTCAGCCCCTCAAGCTGTGGGGCTATGGGGCGGGGACTGTCGCCAAAGCTGGCGATGGGCAGAGAAGCAAGCAGCTTCCTGCCCCCCCGTGCCTGGCCCTGTGCTCACCTGACGTACACACAACAGCCTTGCCATTCGGTGAAACATTTCTCATTTTTCCATAGCCTGGTTCAGGTCACAAGATGCTCTCAGGATTTTTATTAGTATTATTATTTGGTTCTAAAATAATACCCTAGAAAGAGTATTCCAACTGAGTTCTTAATTCAGGGCACCTTCTAAATTAGCTGAACAGGAAGACTCACAACGTCAGGTATGCTGGGGCCAGCCTGTACCGGCTTGTGAGCGCTGGAGCCGGTGGTTAAATTTTAGTTTTGTAACCAGTGGTTCATCACAGTCACTGAAATCGGCCGTGGTGGGAGTATTTACACCATGGAAATCAGCACAGTCTACACACCAGGGCACCCCCCACCACCACATGCCTCCTTTGTTCTGGAGAGCTGGTTGTTAAAGCTTTCCTAGCACACCACTGATGGGGCTGGAAGAAACCTTGGAGATCCCAGGGACGATACCTCCTCCTCCCACGCCCTGGAGCAATACATCCTCAGGGGGCATTTGGAAAGTGTGTGCAGGGGGCTTGTTTGGGGTTGACTTGCTGGGGGGCCGTATGGTATTAAGTGGGCCAGGGCCATGGGCCCTAGGTGTCCTGCAAGGCCCGGCGCAATCCCACGTGCCCCAATGTTGTATTGGGATGCAATAGTGCCTCTGCAGAGGCACTAAGATTCCTTGCCAGCTCCTGGCTTTGTAAAGGAGGTTCCATCAGAATATATCAGGCACCATGTGTGGGGTGATGAAGATGAACAGCTCTCAGCTCTGCCTTCCCGTAGGCCTGCGATCACTGGGCTATGTGAAGGTCTGCAGTGGCCACGGGAACCAAGGTTGCGCATATCCTAAATCCCATTCCAGACTCTTCCCACATCAGCAGAACTGGGGGCCAGAAGGGAGGACTTGTCTTCTGAGGAAAGACCAGCAGTGAAGAGGAAGGGGGCATACAGCCTTTGCAAACACTCTCGACACTGTTTAGCCCCGTGGGAGTGAGCCACCCAGTTGGAACACATCTCCTGCAGAGCCACAGAGACATTTATCAGTGTGTTGCCAGCCAGGGCAGGCACTATGGGAGGGTGGTGTTAGCAGAAATCAAGGCTGAATTATCCCAAGACAGCTGGGTGTGGGCTCTTCTTATATAAGCTCCACACCCCACTGCCCTGAGCTGCAGGGCTTGCCTGCCCAGGGCCAGGGAGGCACTGCGGTGTGCCCTGGCATTGCACAGCACACCCACACCCTGCTGGGCCAACCCCTTCACTTCCGCCTGGGGAATGGGCCACCCAGGGAAACCTGAAGCTTGCCTCCGGTTGGAAGACAGACCCCCGAGGGCACTTAGATCCCCGTGTTGCTTGCCTCTCTTGCATCCTTACAGCAAATAAAAAAGAAGAAGAAAGGATCTCCTATTACAACTAACAATTACCAGGGGCCTTCTATATGACTTTTATATGCCAGGCACTGGCTGGGTTTTATAGATATATTTTTCACATACCATGCAATTTACCCATTAAAAGTGTACAATTCAAAATTTTTACTATATTCACAGAATTGTACAACCATCACCACAATCCTTTTTAGTACACATTCATCACCTTAAAAAGAAACCTTATATACCTGTTAGCATTCACTCCCCATTTTTCCCTAGAGCCCCTGGCAACCATGAATCTACTTTCTGTCTCTGTAGATTTGCCAATTCTGGATATTCTGCAAATATGGAATCGTACAATATGTGGTCCATTGTGACTGGCTTCTTTCACTTAGCATGATGTTTTCAGGGTACATCCATGTTGTAGCATGTGCCAGTGCTTCAATCCTTTTTATTGCCAAATAATATTCCCCTGCATGGATCTACCACATTTTGTTATTCGGTCATCAGTTGATGGACATTTGGTTTGTTTCCATTTTGGGGTTCTTATGAACATTCATGTACAGGTTTTTACCTGTGGACAAGTGTTTTCATTTCTCTTGTGTATATACCTAGGAGTGGAATCGCTTGGTCATATGGTAACTTTACATATATTTTTATCAATTTGCCCAACTTGCCAAGGCAGCTACTATTATCCTTGTTTTATAGATAAAGGAGGCAAGGCTCTGAAAGGTGAAGAAATTGACCAAGACCACAGAGCAAGGGAGTTGTTTGGGCTGGATTCAACCCAGGTTGCGTGACTCTGTCCTGTGCCGAGATCTGCGTGCTGCTGGGTCAGAATCTCCTGCATCCCACCAGCTTTCTCTTCTCTCAACTCAGTAAACCGTGATCCTTTCCTCTTTGCCAGAGGCCTTGGTTGTTGATGGTGTCTTTGTTGTTTTTCTATGAATCTTTGCCTCCCTGGAGGGGCCAGACTAGACCTCTCGTTTCTCTTTCTGGGAATGTGCTTTTTCTGACCTTTGGAAGTCTTGGGCTGGTCTGTGACCCACTAGCACCCTGGCATTTTCTTCTCCTGTATACACATACAACTGGGTCTTCCATGTCTTATATTTGCCTTTCCTGCCTCTCTTCTTTATAAATTTAATCAGTTGACTTGGGTTCTAATATAAAACCAAACAATCATGCTGTGAATTCTGTCCCCCTTTTGAAAAGCTGTCGTCCCTTCTTCACATGCCCACTTTTATGTGTTTTGCGCTGGTCTAGTGAGGAAGGCTGACTGTGTGGGATATCATTGCAGTGCAGCCCTGGGCCCTGCCTGCCTTCATCCTCCACCAAGACATCACTCCTTGCATGCAAACCTCTGTCTGCTTAGGTCATCCTATTCTATTTTCCTGGTTTTGATAACCATTCTCAGTTGTGTCTGGAGTGAAATAGTTACCATGGACGATCACTCTTTCTATCAAGCTCTATCTGCTTTTCCAAGAAGACTAGGTTAGCTAACCTTTCCAGCCAGTATTTACTGAGCATCTACCAGGCTGGAGTATGTTGTGCCTTCACTGTTCATACCTATCTTTTTGATGATGAAGTGATAATAACCATGGAAATGTTTTCCTGTTGTCATCTGTTGCTATCCTATGGTTTGATGGTGGATTTTAGGATGTTCTCCAGTGCTTCAATGTCAGAAGTTGTCAGTGTCAAAAGCTTTCTTTTTTTTAAAAGGCTGTCTTTTTAGCTCACCTCTTGATTTTTTTTTCAAAATAGGAGCTACCTGTTGGCAAGTTTCCTATTTGAGGAGGATCTCCTGGTATTAGACACGAACCCCCAGACAAGCAGCTGGTGGTTACCTGGGGCTTCCATGGCCAGGGGTGTCAGTCACACAGAGGGAGGGAACCAGCAGCTCCCAGATGGCTTGGGCTGGTGGGGAATTTGTCAGCACATTTACTGGGTCATCTAGGGCTCAGTTGCATTTAGAATGAGCAAGGGGCCCCACAGTCAGGCTTCAAATATATGCTGAGCCCATACCTACAATGTGCCCCATTTGGGTGTTAGCACTCACAAGCTCTGACTTGGAGCAAGTTGCTTCACCTCTGTCTGCCTCAATTTCCTCATCTGTAAAATGGGCATAATAGTAGCATCTACTCAATGGGGTTGTTGTGAGTGTTAAATGAATTATTACGTGTAAACTGCTTACAACAGTGCCTGGCACAGAGTAAGTGCTCGGTAACAGTTAGCTACTTGGAAAACCAAAGCTTAAACCTGTTCTGTCCAATACGGTCATCTCTACCACAGGTGGCTTTGGAGCACTTGAAATGTGGTCCAAACTGAGATGAGCTGGAAGTGTGAGACTTAGTGTGAAAAGAAGAACGTAAAAGAGATCCTTAACCATTTAAAAAATATTGACCACATGTTGAAATGATAATATTTTGGATATGTTGGTATTTAACTGTGTCCTTAAAATGACCTGTTTATTTTTATTGTTTAAATGTGGTTACTAGAATATTTTAAATTACATACATCGCCTGCATCTGTGGCTCACATAGGACTGTGCTGGTCCAGATCAGTATAAAGTAGCCAACAATGACTGTCGAAATCTTGAGCCTTCAGTCTGAGAATGCCCAGTGTGGAATTGAATCGGGTGCCGCCAGGCAGCTCTGAGAATGCCTGTTGTGAGGCCCGAGGAGGGGGAAATGGGCTCGGATGAGGAGGGGCGGCTCGGGGAGGCCAGGGACTGGGCGGGCCTGCAGGCTTCCTCCCTCCCCACGCAGCCAGGAGGAGGCCAAGAGCAGAGGAGCTTCCAGGCCAAGGACACTGTGCACCAAGGTGTGGCAACAGATCATCAGAAAGCTCTGAAATGATGTGCAAGGAGGCCAGAACGCCCCGTGACCTGCTTTCTCCCATCCTGGGCCAGGGTGGTGGCTCCAGCCCTGGACCCCCACTGCCCTGACAGCAGGGCTCTCCTCCTCCCGATCGGGTTCCCAGACTTGCTCATCTGCATCCCCCTTCTCCCCCTTCCAGGGCTCAGGCTTGATTTTCGACCTTGTTTTCCAAAGGCAAGCCTGCCTCCCCCTCCGCCTCCCCCAGTCCCCAGGGGGTTGCTTCAGCCTCCATTACCAAACCCTGTGACAAGAAATGCGGCCCCCTTATTAAAATAATGTAATGTCTAACTAAAATAGAAACCCCAGATAACAGTTTTTGATGTTTTAATGACTGGGCTCATTAGACAGACTTCCCACTTAAAGTGTCTGTCTAGCAATTAAGGCTAAAAAAATCATAAATGATGACCACACCTTCTGTGGCTTAATGGTTACTCTGAAGGCTGGTCTTATTATCTTGGTGATACAGTCTGTGATAAAAAAGAATTTAAGATACTCTCCCAAGATTTATTTCCCCATTAGCAAGCTGGAGGAGGAAGGTTAAGAGTACTCTTAAGGTCAGAACTGGAAAGGGAGCGGGTGAATAATAAGATGCCTTGAATTTCCCTCCTGCAGAACTAGCCTCCCCCTCACCCCGTGGGGAGGTCGTGCACACAGAGGGGTTTAACTTTTGCCTGTCACAGGCAAGTCTGTGAATTGTTACTCCAAGTGACCCCAAGCAGTTTATTTAGTTAATTGTCAAAAGCATGCAGGCTGAACTGTAGAATCACCTACTTCCATGTAAATTATTTTCAATCCTAATCTGCTGACAACGAGGAAACGTAAAAAAGGGAATGCTTGATGAGAAAAACCTGGGAGAAGGCGTCCAACTCCTTCAAACCAAATGTTCCTGACGTGGGGGGCTGCTGATGGGAGAAGAGAGAAGGAAAGCACCACTGAAAAGTTTACTGTTGCCAAAGAGATGGCAGTGTGGGTGCCCCCTCCTGGGAGTGCCTGGGGGCTCAGACTTCGAAGGAGGAACTTGAGAAGGGCTGCAGCCCAGCAGCTTAACGGAGACACAAATAATTTAAAAGTGAATTGCGTTAGAAGTTGGTATAGGAGTGGATGCCTTTAGCCTTTTATTAGGCTTGTCTTAGGTGATGACTGATATTTGGGGAAAGAGGCCATTAACGGAGCCACTGTACCTGTGCTGGCGGGATGGGAAAGGCTGCCAGCTGCCTGAGATTGGACACCAGAGATAACCAGACTCCTTATCAGAGGGGCCGCCTTCATTCCCACCCTCCACCCCAGCCAGCAGGAGGGGTCGGTAGGACTGCACTCTGCCAGTTCATTTTTAGGAATCACATTTAATCACCAAACTTGCCCAGTCCCTCCGCTGGATCTGTCGCCCTGCAACCTCTCCCACCCCCCTGGTAGAAAACAAGTAGGCTTGGGGGTTTTCGAAGGTGTATGTAGGGGAAGAGGGGGTGCTGGGCAATCACAAAGTTTAAGCCAAAGCCAGAGTGAGAGTGAAGTCCATGTAAATGCTCTACAAGATGGGACTGGGGAAAGCCCAGAGGGCCAGTGGTAAGACATGGGAGGGGTGTTCTTTCAAAGGCTTTGAACACATGACCGTTATTTATGAAGCATCTATTCTGGGCCAGGCATCGTGCTAGCATAAATTGTATGAAAGATGAGACAGCATTTTTCACATTTATTTTTCTTTGGAGGATACTCAACGCCCCTTCCCAAAACCATTTGTTGGAGTGGAGTGGTATTTTCATTTACCTCTAGGACCTGCCTGGTAATTAATAAAGCATTTTATAGGCACTCAGTTATTCCTGGCAGCAATCCTATACACAGGATAGCTGTTGTTATTCCCATTTTATTGATGAGGTAACCAAGGCAGAGTGTGATAAGACTTTTTGGGTGCAAATGAGAGAAAACCCAACTCAAACTGGCTGAAGCGAAACAGGATATGCATTGGCAACAATCCCTGGGTAGGGTCAGATTCAGATACCCCCTGCACCCAGGCTCAAGAAACTCAGGACACGGGTTTCTTTGTCTCCTGGCTCTGCTTCCCTCACGGTTTGGCTTCACTCTCAGGTCAGCAAGGTTGCGAGATGGCAGCAGTAGGGACAGCCTCATGGCCTCTCCAGCTCAAGTCCAGTAGAAAAAAGAAAACACCTCTTGCTGGTTGTTAAAGACAAAGCCTTAGGATTCACTCTGATTGAGCCTGATTGGCTGTCTTAAGTCACATGTCCATCCCTGAACCAATCCCTGTAGCCAGAGCATAGAACTCATTGATTGGCTTATGCCTGGTCACATGCTCCTCCCAGGAACCAGATATGGAATCTGTCCTCCACCACACGGACCAGAGTGGGAGCCAGTAATCCACAAAAGAAAATCAGAAGCTGTGGCTAGAAAAGGGGGATGGATTCTGGGAAGCCAAAGCACAGGATTTCACTAGAGAGGGTGCGCTGGTAACAAAGTCAGGCCTGGACACCAAGACCATCCGAGTCTTTTGGTCCTTCTCCAAGTCCCACAGGGAACTGGGAAGCAGTAGAAGAACAAGCATCCTGGCTGTGGATGAGGCCAACTTTTGGCTTTGGTTAGTAACCCTTTTCTAAGCAGATCTTTCTAGAGCATCCTAAACAACAATAGTCACCAAAAAGGTATTCTGAGACCCAGAGACAGCCTGGTAAGGTGTGAATAAGAAGACACCATACAGTGACTGACCCATAAAGACTGCCCTTGTCATCTCTCACACTTGAAGTGCACCCAGACCATCTCTGACACTGCACAATCACACCGAACATTCAAGTCCTTGCTCAGAAGTCCCCGTCAAAATATTTCACTCCCTCCCATGTTCTCGTCTTGTACTCTTTTTGGTACTCTAGACCATCGTAGAGTTTGGGTTAGCTAACAGCTTGTGGGGTTTGTTTGTGCCAGTAGATTTTTATCTCATCTACTAGCTTGGCTCAATTGGTAATGATTGTCAGATGAAGGATTCAGAGGAGGTTTACCAGGAAGATCACTGTGATCTATTAGTGATGCCTGCTGAGAGGGGCAGGGTGGTAACTGAAAGTTAGGATGCTTTCGGTTGCAAGTAAAGAAAACCAATTCAAACTAGTTTAAGCCGAAAATACCATTTATTACAAAGATAAAGGGATATGTCATGGGTCTTAAAAGCAGGGAAAACACTACAGCCAGACCTCATGAGAGACTGGAACCAGGAAAGCCATCGGTAACCAATTACTTCCTCAATATTTGTCCATCTTTCTGGGCTTCTGGTCCATCATCTTTCTGATCCATCATCTTGGCTTCTCTCTATACAACTCGTTGATCCTTTCCTCTCTACAGATCAGCTCTCTTTGATTTTCCTTGCGTGGAAAATGGCCATCAGGTCTGGCCACAGGGAGGGAAAGTCTGGGCTACTCGAGATTAAGTCAGTTATCTACCTTTGGTCCAATCAACTCTGGTCAGTGAGCAGCATTCCTTAATAACCAGGGAACCCTATGAGGTGAGAGGAGCCAGTTTTTAGGAAAAGAGGGTCATCAGGGGCCAGACAGACACTCCCAGAGGAGTCTCCTTCCTATTTATTCTCTGTATCTGCTGACCACGCCTTGGTAGGAACGGTAGAGGCCACAATGGGAATGGTGATGGCAGCGATGGTGGTGGTGGCAGCAGGGACACAGAAATAAACTAAACTTAGACTTCCCTGAGGGACTTGCAATCCAGCAGGGAAAAATGACGTAGATCCCACAAAGACTCTGGTAACTGCCAAAAAGCAGATCCTGGGTGGCTGGGTCACTGAGTTGAATTGGTTCACCATACCTCCTCACTCTCTCCTCACGCATTCCTCTCAAACGCCACATAAGATGGAGTAACATTAATTCACAAGCTTCGTCACCATGTTGAGATTTAGCCTTTCCACCTCAGGCGAAAGCCTCTCGTCAGCTTTCCCTTCTCCATTCACCCCCGTCCCTGACAACTGGAGCAGTGCCCTCGCCCCTAAACAGCCTGATATCCAGCCAGCCTCCTGCCCTCCCTCTTTGCCAGCTCCCTGTCAAACACCGTCACATCCTGATAATTATTTTAAAAGAAAAATATAAGGACAAAGTCATGCCAGAGCCCAGGAAGCAATCTGTGGCCGCCCTGATGTCATCAGGAGCCCCATTTCCTTTCTGTCTAAGTGCCCTGCCCAGAAAGTGCATTTTCAGTCAGAGAGCTTGGCGTTTCAGAGCTTTCATAGAAAGTCGCAGCTCAGCTTGTGACCTGTCTTTAAGAGATCAGGCCTGTGGTTCAGTTTCCTCTCTCTGTCTCTCTCTCCCTTGCTTGCTCTCACACGCTCTCTTAAGAATCCAAAATGCCTCCTATTTTTTGATTTTCTAATCAGATATTCACAATGGGCACTTTCTCCTTTTTCTCTTTCCTACAGAAAGAATGTAAGCACTTTTACCTGCTAAATTAAAAGGAACTTCTGTAAAGGGGTAGGACATTCGTGGAACCAGGGACCTGAGTCTCCAGTAAAGGCAGAACTGCAGGTGCTATCGGACAGTGACAGAAGTTTCCAGGAGAAAGGGAAGCTTTGAGGAGAGATTGGGTGATTGCCTTGACTGCAGCCCACCCGCCCGATTGAAATATGGCTTCTGCGGTTGCTGGGTTCTGCATAAGAGGTTCCCAGCTGTTTGTCAGCTTGCAAGCCATGGGCTTTTCCCTGTCTGGTAGAAGACAGCCATCTGTCCCTCAGCTCTGGGCTGCAGGAGGACACCTCGGCGAGACGCAGTCATTCATTCATTCCTTCACCCAGTAATCAGTTACTGGGATCCTCACTGGTTGACCCTACCCTAGGACTCTCCTCCCAGCTCACTTTGCTGTCTCTTGCTTTGACCACCAGACCTCTGGTTGGTATGAGAATGCAGGCTATAAATGGCTTTGCTTTCGCAGACCTCTGCTCCACCTCTAGAGGACATGGCAACAAGACTACTTGCCACAAAACTGCCTCAAAGTGGCCATGGGTATTCAAGGACTCCTTATTTTTGTCTAGACCCAAGAATGCCTGAGTTCTGATGCACAGCATTTAGGGAGTATTGAGATAATCTGTTACATCGCTTAGCACCGAAGTTCAATTACAGTCTCTACTAAGAGGAAGTTGGGAGAGATTTTTGCACCAAAAAGTTACCTGCCCCAGAGTGAGAAGAATAACCTAGAAATGCCTCACCAGGTTGAAAAGCGCTGTGAAGTGTGGTTGAAAATACCATTACTGCCTCTCAGGCAGGGCAGCTAATGTATGGGCATGGTTGGATGCTGCTTTTTATCACCTTGACTGCTGTTTCCCCAGAGCTGTATCCAGGTGGAACCATCCTGCTCCATGCTCCCTTTTTCTTTTCAAAGTGTTCAGTTTTAATGAAACAGATATGAGGTCAGGGAACAGAAGTCACTTAGGAAGTAACTGCATATGCAAACCACTGTGTAACTCACTGCAATTGAAAATGCAGTGAAACCTTGATTAAGTAAGTGCACCCCAAGTAACCAGAACTCTCAATTAACTAGGATTTATTCCTTAGAATTCTACTTTTAGGGGAAAAAGCATATGATAAGTGGGGAGGAGGGGAATCTCGTCTCAGGAATTTTTTTTTTTAACTTCTTCCAAGGTCTGCCTGAACTCAAACTACCTTCTTCCTAAAATCCCTTTCCTTCTTCAACTCCCTTTAAAAGCCCTCATGATGGAAAGTGATGTCAGAGGGATGACCCTGAAATGCATAACGTCAGTTCAACTCCCTTATTTTACAGACAAGGACCCTGAGACCCAGGGAGATGAAGTGACCTGCCCCCAAGTCACATAGCTGGTGGCTACCAGCAGCCAAGTCTCTTAAATGCTAGTCAAATGCTGCAACTATGACCCACCACAACCCTCAACATCAGCTGCCTGATCTTTATAGTCACCACAATGGCTGCACGTAAACTGAAAACAAGAGGGAAAAAAATGATAGGGGCCCGGCCAGACGATAGCATCATTGTCTAGGCAATCATGACCAGGTTGCCCATGGGGTCCCGAGCATCTGACTTCAGGACAGCAGTTGGACAATGGCCAAAACAGAGTGCAATGGCCATTTAAATTAGCCGTCTTTTAGATTTGGTTAGAATCAACAAGAAGCCTATTAAACTTTAAAAGCCTTTACAAATGCTTTAAAAGTCCTAAAAATTAAAAGGCTGGAGTGCAGCCCGGCATTGCCTCTTACTGAACACTTCAGCCTTCCCAGGGCACTTCGTTACCTCCTCTTCTGTGAACTCCTGTGTCTGCATCTGAAGGAATCCCTGTCCCTGTTTTTTCCTCAGAGCTGCCCTGCAGGCCAGCCTCGGAATAAGCAGTCACTTATGTAGCACAATTGTGGGGCAGCAGGAGGACAGCAATCTCCCTCTTCCGGCCTCAAATATGCACTTTTCCATGATCAGCCTTAAAAGTGTCTTAAATTCCACTCTGAGTCATCGAGTGGGGCCTTTTTGGATTTCAGGAGATCTGGGCCAGTCCTAGGCCTGTATATCCTCAGATGCATTTCTTCCCCGCTCTGCTCTGCATGCGGGGGGCTGACCCGAAAGCTGCATTGCCCGGGCTCCCTTGCCAGAGGGTTTCTAGCTAGGTTTGGCCAATGGGAGACACTAACTCAGGGCAGGAGGGCAGGAGGAAGGGAGAAACCAGGTGTCTCCCTCTCTCCCCCACCCTTCTTTAAATCTGGTGGCATCTCTACCATGCCTGTGTCCTGTCTGTGGCTCCAGCTTCCCCCAGGTATCCCCACCATGGTTCTGGCACCTGCAGGAAAGCTCTGAGTCAGTGCTCTGTTAATACCATCTCCTCTCCTGGTATTCTACCAGCTTCCTACTGTCGTTACTCATGACTTCTCTCACATGCGCCCCCCGCACTAAATTCTCTGTTGAGTTACCTGGTCTTGACTGGTCCCTGACCAATACAAGATCCCCATATTAAAACGCAAGATGCCCCTCACACCTTCAACAACAGTGTTCAGTGGAGATCAGCTATATATCGCGGGCTTCCCCCAGAGGGCAAAAATTTGACTTAGTCAGCTTTTGCCTAGAACCCACAGTTAATGAGTCAACCCAAAAAGCCAGTTAAAGCAGGCCTCGGAAACCAAAGGTATATGAATACCTTAAATATTTTGACTTAGAATATATGTGGACATTTCTTCACTAATCTCTTGAGGTTGGTCAAGGCCTCTTATTTATATATGGGTTTAGTGGTTGGCGTTCCCCACTGTTCTTCTTGCATAAACTTTACATCCTCATAAATAAGTCATCTTCTGCGGTTTCTAGAATGGATTTATTAAAGTGAAGAACTTAAAGACACATGCAAAGCATATTTGAGTACAAAATTCTTCTAGGTTTCTGGTTTGCTTTCCAATATTTTATTATCTCATTCACACCTACCTAATTGAACAGCATTTTTTTAATGATTCACCTTTGAGTCTGTCACTTTCATTTGCATGTAAATTTCAGTTTACTTTCTTTTCTTTTTTTTGGCTGCATCGTGTCTTCGTTGCTGCGTGTGGGCTTTCTCTAGTTGCGGCGAGCGGGGGCTACTCTTCATTGTGGTACGCGGGGTTCTCATTGCGGTGGCTTCTCTTGTTGTGGAGCACGGGCTCTAGGCTCACGGGCTTCACTGGTTGCAGCACGTGGGCTCAGTAGTTGTGACTCGCAGGCTTAGTTGCTCCACAGCACACGGGATCTTCTCGGACCAGGGATCGAACCCGTGTCCCCTGCATTGGCAGGTGGATTCTTAACCACTGCGCCACGAGGGAAATCCCCAGTTTACTTTCTTTTTGAATTTCTATTTCATCAATTTACATTATATTTAATTAAGTTGTGAAATAACAATAACAAACACAACTGGCATAAACAGGTGTGGGCACAGCGCAGCCGCTCCTTGTAAGGCATGCAGCTCAGCTGATAGCCTTACCCGAGAGAGGTCTAGTAGCCTCCAGTGTTCAGAGTGTGGAGGACGGGGTTGAGTAGGCTTGCAGAGGGGATGCAGAGTGTAGGAAGTGGAGGTGGTACTCCTGTAATTTCAGTTGGGGCTCTGTGGCTGGAGGTGTGGACCCAGCATGGAGAAACAAGCATGTGGCTGATTGGATGGATGGTTGCCTCATGATTGTAATATTAGTGCATCAGGATTCCCAAAATGGCTTCTGCTGCCAAGAACTGTGTGATTGGCATCCACACCTGGCTTGTTTGCCAACGTTCCTTCCTCCTGAGTCCTTCTCTCTCCTGGGTCACAGCTTGACCCAGGACTGGAGGAGATGGGGGTTAAAAGGAGGCACTGGCCTGAGTGTGAGCGCTGGACTCTGCCCAGTGGATGAACGGAGGCCACTGAGTGGACCCTAAGGTACCACTGGGCACTGATCAGTCGACACCTCCCTCCAGGACCCACGGTGGGCAAAGGGGCAGAGTATTCTTGCACAGAGAAGACCACACAGACTGAGACACAGAAGGATCATTGGGGTCTCGTTTGGAAGACAGATCTCTGGCCTGGCTAGACCCTCTAGTCACTGTGGTTTATAGCGAGTCCCTCCCCTCGTGAGCTGAGGCTGTTTCCGCACCTGCAGAGCAAGGGTGTTAGAGCAGGTGGTCCTGAGATTTCCTCCAGCTCCCGTATCCAGGGCATCTGTGAGCGCTAGTAAACGATTCCCGCCCCCCAAGTGCATACAGTCTAGAGCTGTCCGTGCAGTAGCCATAGCTGCCTGTAGCTATAGAGCACTTGAAATGCGGACACTCCAAACCGAGGTGCCCACGAAGGTGAAATACCAGATTTCAAAGATTGAGGACAAGAAAAAAACCTTAACATGCCTCATGATTGATACATGTTGAAACAATCACATATTGCACATACTGGGTTAAAATATATTGTTAAAACTTAATTTCACCTATTTCTTTTTACTTTTTAATGTGGCTACCAGACAATTTTAAATTGCACACGTGGCCTGCAATATATTTCTAATGGAGAGCATTGCTGCAGAGAGAAGCCGAGTGAAGAGATAAGGGGCACCCAGGGCAGCGGCTGCTGGAGTTCAGAGAGGAAGGAGCTTGGTGGGCTGGCGTCTCCCGACAAGACCAGGCGGGGTGGGGAAGGTGGGCCTGATTCAGATAACAGAGAAGCGAGAGAGTGAGTCTCTCTGGCCTGGGGTAAGCTCAGGGAGGGAGCAGGAAACACTCGTTCTGCAGCCAAGTGGCCTGGTTGCCCAACTTTTCTGGAAATTAAGGCTTTGGAAGGGGACTGAAGACAGCCAAGGCTCGAAAGGCAAGCCTAGGTCATGTGAAGCATTCATAGTCCCAGCCTCTCTCACGGACCCATATTCCTTTGCTCATCTTCCAGCCTCTGCTCTTTTTTTTTTTTTGATGCCCCTCACTGAGCATGCTCAGCCCAGCTGGGGCCTTCAGGATGCGCAGTAGCTCAGAGAGAACCTGGTTGCTTCTTCTTGCCTTGCTCGTCTGTAAGGCCAGTTCCCCATTCCTCACCCGGGGACCGTGATTGTTCAGGAACGTGTGGAATTACACCTAGAATACCGTAGGTGTCTGTCATTGCATGTGACTTTTAACACCCTTTGATAGAGATTCAAAGCCTGGGATGAGGCCAGGTAGCCAAGCGCCAAAGAGCAAGCTGCCCCGGTTGCCAACCAGCGCTCTGGTGGAGCTCCAGCTGCGGAGAGCTCACCTCCTCTCCCCCATCCTGGGCACACGGAGGCAGGACCCGTGACTGGCCCAGTGCATGCTGCTGCCTCACGTTCCCCTTTTATGACCTGAGAAAATCAGGGGGCTCGGAGGAAAAAGAGCATGCCGTCTCTGGACGTGGGTGTTTTCACGTCACTTGCCATGGCTGCGTCCCACCCCATGTGAGCCTTCCCGAGTGCCGGCTGTTGGCCAGGGTGGGAGGGCTTGGGGCTGCCCACCTCACGGCTCTGCTTACTGGCCATGCTCCCACTGCCTGTGCCGAGTTCTGACTCACGGAACTACCCTTGGTGGACCTGGGAAGAGAAGAACGCTCACCTCGGGAGTTAGGGATGGCGAGTCTCAACCCTACCCGCTCACCAGACGCACCTGGAGAGTTTTAAACTCTACCCAGGCCTGGCTCCACCCCCGAGTCTGATTAATTAGGCTGGAGGAGCCAGGTAGAAGTATTTTTTCAAAGCTTTGAAGGGTGGAAAACAACTATCTAGGTTTAGGACGAAACTTTCTCACATTGCTACTGCATGTGTGGCCCTTGAACCAGCAGTATGGGCCTCACCTGGAAGCTGATTAGAAATGCAGGCTCTGAGCACTTTTCCCAAGCACTTTCTTCCCTCTGTGATGAGTAAACCAGACCCAGGGAACTTTGCTTGCACACCACCACCGAGTGAACTGTGTTTTCAACCCATTGCTCTTGCATCCAAATATCTTCAGTGGCTCCCCACTGCTTATCACATTAAGGTCAAATTCCTTAGGCTGGCATTGAAGAATCTCCATAATTTGACCACCTGCCCACTGCCAAGTCCACACCTGCCGTTTCCTTCTATCCATCCATCACACCAACCAAAATGGAACCACTTGATACACTGAACACATCTTCAGTATTCATTTCTTTGTTCCTTCGTTTTTACAGGTTTTGGGGGGTTTTTTTGTTTTGTTTTTAATAGACCGTCTGCCCAGCCCCTTCTCTGCCTAAAACTTATGCATCCCTAAATGTTATCCATCCTTCGAGGCCAGTTTCTCTAACAGCCCAGCCTCAGAGCAATGTGTCCATTCTGTGAGCTCCTGTCAGGCTAACTTAAGGCTGTTTCTACCACTTCTCTCTTCCTTAACCCTATTTAGCACTGTAGCCTATGCATGGCCTGGGTTTCGTTTGATTTAAGGTGGATGATCAGAGTACAGCCTTGATGAGGAGGATTTATTTACATATTTATGTAATTACTGCTTTTAGGCTTTTTGAAAAGTAAATGGTAGCTTTAAAGAATAGAAAGAAAAGAATGAAGTAGAATAGGGAAAAACGGCAAAAGCAGGGCATTAAGAAGTAAGACAAATCTGGAGCCCTTTGGGCTCTGTCAGTCACTGGTCCTGTAACAGCCAGCACCAAGCAGCAGCCACTAAGCAGCTCCCAGGAGCCGGGGATGGGGATGAGGTGGCGGGTCCCTCAGCCCAGCTTTCAGAGGGGTCTTACAGGTCTGATCACTTTGAATCAAATTGGAGAAGTGGGAGAGTAACAAGAATGAGAACATCGCCTATTTAAAATGCAAGTTTATCCTGAAAAAGGGTATAAGTCAGCACTGGGAGGCTCAGGGTTGGCTCCAAGCATGATCCTGGAAGGTCACTGAGCATTTCTGACCTCAGTGTTCTCATCTGGAAAATGGGGATCATTATAGTTACTTCTCAGAATAGCTGGAAGGAGTTATTGAGAAAATATATATTAACCCTTTAGCACAGTACGTAACAAGTGGTACTTATTATTATCATTTGCACAGTGGGGATAACAATATCCACCCCAACACAAAGTCATGAGTATTAAATAAGATGGGAAGTGTTAGAGTCTCTGCAAAGTTTAAAACCTGTTGCACATCACGTATTCACTCATTTAAGAGACGGTCCTGATCCTGCCCAGGCTGCTGCAGAAAGATCAAAGGTGCACAGACAGGCCCTCAAGATCCAATGAGGCAGGTAAAAGGATGTTCACACACGTCTCCAAGTGGCAAAGAGGGAAAGATGATTCCTGCCTGACCAGTAGGGCATTCTTCCCTAGTTCCACGTGAACCCAGTTGCGTGGGCTCCATTGTGGACAAGATGGGAGTCTGGAGGTGACGAGAGTGGGAGAGCACTCCAGGCAGTGAGAGAACTGACGTGAGCAGCCGGACCTGCCCGGCGTTTTGGGGGAACAGAAAGCGATCCAGACTGAAAGAAGGCTGGGGTGGCCCTCTGCAGCCTGGCTTCCAGGATTCAGTCCCAGCTCCACCATCAACTAGTGGGGTTCCCTTGAGTATGTTTCTTAACCTCTATGTGCCTCAATATCCTATTATAAAATGAAGCTAAGAATAGTATCTACCTCAGGAGGTTGTTATGATGAGTAAATGAGATAATACACGTGGAGTCCTTGGAGCAGTTTAAGGCACAAACTAAGAGCTCGATGAGTGCTCACTGTGATTATTATGTACGAACAGAAGCGAGAAAAAGAAAAGCCCACGAAGAAGGTGGAGGCAACGTGAATGCCAGGTTAAGGAATTGTCCTCCTTACCAAGGGCGAAGTACTAAGTACCAAGTACTTAGCACTAAGTACTAATCACCCAACGAAGATGAGTGAGCAAGAGAAAGACATGATCCAGGTTGTTCTCCTAAATGAGTCAGCCAGCAGTGTTCAGAGTAGACTAGCGCAGGGAGAGCAAAGAGGGGACCCTGCTGTCCACGCTGCCCCTGGGATAGCCAGGGGTTCCCTGGCCTCGGATGACCGCTGGCTGAGATAAGCCAGGCATGGTCAGGGCAGCAGTAAGGATCTGGAGAAGTGCTTGGAGAAGGAGCCGGAGCCCTTCAGATACCTCCCAACAGGGCCAGAGTCACTGCACCTGCCACTGGACAAAGCAGGGCCACTGGCCAGGGCAGGAAGGCGTCTCTGAAGATCCCAGACATTCATAAAGGGTCCCAGAGTCTGTCCGGACCCCCACCCCTTGCAGTGAGCCTGAAGTCCAGTTCTAAGCAGTCAACATTCAGTTTCCCCTGAAGAGATTTACTCTTGTATACTATTAATAGCTAATGTTTATTGAGCACTTTAAGAACTCTTTTGATCCTCACAATAACCCTAGGAGGTAGGTATTATTATTATTCTCTCCACTTGACAGATGAGAAAACTGAGGCGCAGAGAGGTTAAGTCACTTAGAGTCACAGCTATTAGATCTCAGAGCAGGAATCCTAATCCTGGTCTAGGGGCTGTGTTTTTACATCTTCTACTCCTTGTCAGTTCATGTTTGTTCAGGAAGTACAAATTTGTGTCTAACATTTGCCTGTGACAAACTTCTTTGCTGGGGAAAATTCTCTTGGGGGAGGGGTAGGTAGTGAGCCCCCCGGGCAGGCATCACAAGGCTAAACATACTTGGTGGGAAAATGGGTCCCTTCCCTCACCGCTCCTCTGCCTCCTTTCCCCAGCACACTCCCAGCTCTCCCTCAAAGCCTGCTGTCAGGAGCCTGTGAACTAGACCACAGCCCCTTGACAACAAGACTATGTCTTCTTGCCTTTTCTTCTACCATAAGGCCCAGCAAAGGCCCAGACACAGGTAAGCCCTTTAGTTCAGCTGAGTTGCTTTGCATGAACTCATTCATTCTAAGATGTAAGTGGCTGGTAAGATTCTAAAGATGCCACTCCCAGATATGGGCATTTTAACATGGGCTAAAGTCCAGGTTTGTCTTGCCCCAGAGGAATTTGGTTGTGGAATTATGGGCATCAGCCAGCCGAGGAGGCTTGCGGGGACAGTAGGAAAGGGGTTAGGGCGACAGAGGCCCTTCCTGAACCCACACAAGCAGCCTCAACTTCTGCCCATGTCCTGCCAGGCGCTGAAAACTGCAGACTTTCCAGGTTCTGATGCAGGACCTGAGGAGCCTGAGAAGGGTGTGGGAGGGCTCAGCTCTGGCCGAGAGAGTTCTGGAAGCCCGTCTTGCCCACGCTGGCTCTGAAACTGTGTAAGCACGAGCCGTGAGGCCTGGGCCTGGGCGTAGTATTGGTGGGGCCTGAGCAATTCCCCTGTGCATGGCTCACGGCCCACTGTGGTCTCCAGGTGTTTGTTGACTACCTCAGGGAAGTGCAGATGTGCTGGCCCCAGCGGAGTCAGCCCGGAGGGGCGCAGGAGCACTGAGGGAAGGCTGGCTGGGGCCCCAGGAGCCACCTGCCACCACTCCTAGGAGTTAAGCCAGCTCTGAAGATAGAACAGCTCCTAACATGACAAGTGAAATAAAAGAAACTGTGAAGTGAAACACAGGCATATGCCCACTCAAGGCAACGTGGAGGGTCACTGAAAGGCCCAGCGTGGGGAGGAGTGGCCTGATGTGGCAGCACCTCATGCCTTGTTTGCCCCTGACCTCTGCTCCTGGCTGCCAAGCCCTCCTTTTGCCTTCTGGAAGCTGGGCCTGCCCCCAGCGCCATTCACATCCTTAGCTGCTCTGAGGCCGGGGCCACATGCCCCCTGCTTGCCTTCTCAGTGCCACACTTGAGCACACCGGGACATCCACCCAGGGGTCATAGACAAGGAACCTGGATGCAGAGGAGGCCTCATGCCCACAGAAGCTTCAGGAACACCCTGGTGTAGAGACCTTGCACAGGCACTAGCAGGAAGTCGGGGAGGGGTGAGGCTTTCTTTGTAACAACCCTGGCAGACATCTCGGCTGTGTCTGAATGTCATGATTCCCCCCATTCACCGCATGGGATTAGAGCACACCCGGCCCCTCACCCTAGGATGAGGCCGTCATTTCTTCAGAGACAAGCTAAGAGGGAAAATAAGCTCCTGATAGGGGTTGCCAAAATAAGGCTCTTTATAACCTTGTAATCAGAAGGGGCAACGGGGTTTCCTTACACTGGCACTGTTTACAATCAGGGGGACTTCAGGTACGTCTTTTCCAGGGCTCTGAAATGTATTTTGCTGCTAGATTGAATGGTAAAGCCCCATTATAACAAATTCTATTACAGAGAAGCATTCTGTTATAATAGAGAGATTTCCATGTCCCAGCAAACAGCCTGCACGGAAGGGGACCTCTTGATGGGTCGGAGGCAGTGTTCTTACAGCTCCTCTCGTCCGCTCTCTGATTCCAGTGAGAAACATGTTAAGTTCTCTGGGCCTCGTCTGTGTGAGGAGGGGCGGGGTGGGTGGAGCGCGAGGGGCAGGGGGAGAGCTGATCAGAGACCGAGGTGCTTACAGACCCTCAGGATGTTAGTTCTGGAGACAAGCTTGGAAATCAATCATTTGGAGCACTGTTTTTCAAACTGTAGGTGGCAGCTTATCATGGGTCATATGATCAGTCTAGTGGGTCGCAATCCACCAGCTTAAATATATATATATATATACGTATATATATATATATATACGTATATATATATATATATATATATATACGTATATATATATATATATATGTATATATATATATATATGTATATATATATAAATAGAATAGATTAGAAAATGTTAACATGCATCATATGTATTGGGTTGGCCAAAAAGTTCTTTCAGGTTTTTCCATAAAATGTTACAGAATAAAGTAAATATTGTTCAATCAAACTTTTCTTTCCGTTTTACACACACATAGATTTAGATCCTGGACATGGAAAAAAAGTGTTATAATCGGTTATAGTTGAAAAAAATTAAAGAAACACTGGTTTTGTCCACCAATACCTACTTTTTTTTTTTTTTTTCCCAAGAAAATTGAGGTTCAGGGAGAGAAAGCCGCTTGTCCAAGATCACCCAACTCCTGAAATTTGAATCCAGGACATGTGGCCTGATTTCTAGGCCAGGCCTAATCCCCCAGCAGTTTTATGCATCAAATCATTTCTGTGGGGGGCAGTCAGAAGCAACCTGCATTAGTACCTGGGTGAGTCAACCTTCTGAGCGTCAGTTTTCTCATCTATAAAATGGGCCTATACCCACCCAGCAGGGTTGTGGTGAGGATAGTGAGATTACATAAAACCCATGCCCAGCCCATGGAAGGGACACAGAGTATACTGCCTGTCTGTACTTCTTCTTTCTTTCCACATATCTGGTCATGGAACTCCCCTAACTAATACCTCTCCACAAGCAAACATCCCAGAAGGGAGGTGAGGAACTGAGACTGTTTGCACACGTCTCCTCCTTTCTTAGCCAGATTCCAGCATTTCTTTGAGATTGCTGGTCCTCTGCTGAGGGCCTGAGTGACAGCTCCTTCCATCTTGGGTCCCTACAGATCATGAACATGATTGCTAGCAACGCAGGTAGGTTGAGAAAATTCCAACCTGCCTAACAATTTGATCACACCTGGAGATCACTGTGAAAGAGTTTTACCTGTAGTCTCACCTGCAGAGAATAATGATGGGTCAGATCCCACCTCTTGCCCCAAACATCTCATACTCTGTTGCCCTGCTAAAAGGCTCAGTGTGTTGGAATCTTCTCCAAGCAGGTGGTACAAGCGACTAGCAAATAATAATGTAGAAAACAAATGCCTTATGGAGACTGTTTTAATTTCAACTTACTCAGAATGCCCCAGAGCCCCAAACCATTGTGATGCTTTTCTTCTCTAGTATACAGACCATCACTCTCCTACAGAAATATCATGCAAGCCACATATTCACTTTAAAATTTTCCTAGTCGTCACATTAAAAAAAGAAGAAGAAATAGGTGACATTAATCTTGGTGACATATTTTATTTAACCCAATGTATCCAAAATATTATCACTTCAACATGTAATTCGTATAAAAATTATTTGTAATTTATTCTCTAGCTTTGTTTTGTACTAAGTCTTCAAAACCCGGTGTATAGTTTACCCCCACGGCTCATCTTCATCTGACTAGCCGAATTTCACGTGCTCGGTAGCCACATGGGCTGGTGGCTTCCATGTTGGAAAGCTCAGGCAGAGTCTTCGGCACATAGTAGGAGTTAAAACATTTTGCTGAGCTGAACCTGATTATGGACACTTGTCGATTTGCAGGCAGTACGCTGAGATCTGAGGAGAGGGACTGAGAGGGAGAAGGACCCTGATGGTGGTGTTGGAAAGAAATCCCTTCGAATGAGCCAAATCACAGCCTTTAAAACTGCCACAGAACTGCCTCCCTTTCAGAGGCTACGTCAGACTTTTTGGTCATGACGTGGACAGTTCCAGAGGTGCTGACCAGTCGCAGGATGGGAGGCCATGCCAAGCATCAGCAGAAGTGTGGCTGTTTAGTTGGCTTGGAGTTGAGAGCTGGCCCCCTGAGGTCTCATTTTCATTGCAGGAGAGGTTTCTACTCCCCATCTTGAATATTTGCGTCAAGAAGAATGTTAATTTTAGTTTTTGTTGTTCATGCATTTCAAGGGATTTACCCTAAGTAAAATGAGACACTCTGTGATATCTCTGGAGAGGGCTAGTTCTTGGGGGAAACTGGAATTCGGCTGCCCCTATTGACACTCTGTGTGCTCGTGTATGGAAGGACCACCTGCTGTAGGAAGGACAGCCGCCTGGGGCACCGTTTGCCTGGCAGCTGTGTCACTGTGATGAATAGATGAACCCTGAATCATTTGGGGGCACGTGCCCCATGCCCACCCCTGATTCTGGAAGGCACTGGAGAAATCAGGAATACGAGATGAGGCCCAGGATCTTGTAGGGTTTTGTCTCCGAGGACAAACCATCAGCATCAGAGGTGATGAAATGCTGATTGTGGGCATCAGGCTGTGGATCTGTAGAGACTGGAAGGGGAGGGTCACAGTGGACCAGGGAGATGGGAGGCTGCCTGGAACTGGGTTGGGAGATGGGGGTGCAGGGGGCCTGTAGTTTCTTACCTGCAGTTCAGGTCTTTAGCCAGTTGCTCGGGGCCGCTGGGCTTTGGTCCTCTCTGTTCCCCCAGGGGCTAGTTCAAGGGCCACTTCCTCTAAGGTGGTTTCAGTCCTCCTTTCAGGCCCACCCAACAGCCTTGACACCTCCCTTCTGCTGCCCCACTGTTCCCGGTACACATCTTTATCCTCAAATATTACCCTCGAGAGAGCGTGTTTATTTGCGCATGAGGCTGCCTGGACTTCTCAGCTGTGGCTCCTCCAGGGACAGCTGTACATCCGCCCAGGGTCTGGCTCCCAGGAAGAGTGCAATAATGCTTGATGAGAGGCTAAACAGAGGATGAGTGCATAAAAGAATGCACAAATTCCAAATTGGGGAAGAGGCAGGAAGGAGCCCTTGGGCTCGCCCACGCTCCCTGGAGTGGCTGAGGCAAAGGAGGATGGTGGGAGGAACGCGGGCTCTGTGGATTCTGATGGCTCCCACACACCTAGCTGTGTGCAGCCAAGACAGCGACTGGCAGAGCCCACGGCAGCTTGTGTGTCGGGACAGCTCAATGCACGTCCCACGATGCCATGTCAGCCACAGCCTGCTGTCACATCTCCAATGTGACGTACACGTGTGCCCGTGTACAGAGATTACTTCAGAGCTTGAAGGGATGGTACAGAGGCCTTTCCTTCCTTTACAGATGCAGAAACTGAGTGCTGCAGAGGTAAAAGGACTGGCCAAGGCCAGGTAGGGATAGAATGGGGGGTGGAACGACACCTGGGAATTGTGAATTTCAAGCCCTTGCTCCTTCCTTTCCTGTGCATTAATTTGAGTCCTGTTTGTGGCTCCCTTCACTTACTCATGCACATCAACACCTGAAGTGTATGGACTGTCACTGGGGTCTACAGAGGACTATAAAGAAGTGTCCTCCACGGAAGGACAAGGTAAATCCCCGGCTGCACTGTCATTTACCGGCAGCACCGATGACTTCAATGGACACTCAGGCACCTGAGAGTCACACATCTGTGCCTGTTCAAGACTAGAGCTGTTGGGCACAGGACTCAGGACACTGTCCCCCGAGGTGCCTGAAGTGTTCAGGTTGACAGCAAACTGGCACAGAAGCCCTTGTACTCCATGCAGGGCTGATCTGATCCGAGGCTATCACCTCGCAGCCAATGGAGACGTTGAGATGTCGCCTCAACACCACGTGGGTTCCAGAGAAACTATTAGAATATCAGTGGGCTTTGCACCTGTGTGGTGACAGCTCCCTGTTTCTGGAGGAACAGTTGTGTCATTAGGATAGCCTCACTCTGTGGCTGACAGAAGTTTCCATGGTCCTGCAGATGGTGGAGGAGGTGGAAAGGTGAGGAAGGAGCTTGCCCGTGCCCCATAACACCTGGGCATTCATCCACTGGCCTGCAGACCAGGCTTTCTTGCCGGCAGAGGTGCCTTTGCTCGGTCTCCTTGGAAGTAGAACCACAGATCCCAAGCAGAAGTCCTGGGGGCTGCATCATGCCCCACAAAATAGAACCGCTTGGTACCATGAGAACCCAATGGTACAGCTGGCCTATCAGACAGGCTCGAGCCCATCGCCTTCTCCCAGAGTGAGGGCATTCCATCATGCGTATGGGCCCTGAGAGTCTCTGGCCAAGGGGTGGGCCGGCTGCCTTCTCCTTGGGCCACTGTGGTTCAGTAAGGCCCAGCCAGCTTCACCCACCCTACTCTGGGAGGTACTGAGGAGAAGTTGAACCAGTCAGGGAGGAAAAGGTTAGGAAGTGGAGTGACAGGCAACCCCCTGGTCCCACTCCGGTGGAGTTTATCTCCTCGATGGGCACATTTATTCTGACCCTTGTAGAATTGTTCCCCAAGATGCTTTGAACCTCCAAGATGGGATAATGGGCACTTCCCTTTTCGGAGTGGGTAATGCTTTAAAAAACTGGGTGTAGATGTTTGTTTTCATTCGTTCACTCCACAAATATTTGGTGCCTATCACGTGCAAGAGGCTCTGTGCTGGACACCACGGAACCTCCACAACATGGAACCCACACAACAGGCAATGAGTCTTCACTTAGATGTGGTGAACTTAGAAGAGCTTTTGACTTGGCTTCTGGCCACGCCCCACATCCTGACACATATGTGACCCCCAGCAGGGCAGATAATCTCCTCAGGTATCAGTTTCCCAATCTATAAAATTGTACTAACTGACCTTTAAGTTCATCCCAGCTCTAAAAACTCTCATTCCCTTAGCCATTCCACTCCTGGGAGAAGACCCAAAAGAAATGAAAACAGACTCAAATTCTTGTTGAACGAACACACATGTTCATATAGCACTATTCACAATAGCCAAAAGGCTGAAACAATGCAAAAGTCCATCCACAGATAAATGAATAAACAAATTGTGGCAGAGCCATACAACAGAGTATTATTCAGCCATCAAAAGGAGTGAAGTGCTAGTGCATGCTGCAAGTCAGATGAACCATGGAAACCTTATGCCAAGTGAAAGAAGCCAGACAGAGCAGGTCACATATTATATGATCCCAGTTACATGAAATATCCAGAATGAGTAAATACATAGAGACCGAAGGTGGATTGGTTGTTGCCAGGATCTGGGGGAGGGGCAGGTGGGAGTAACTGCTAAATGGCTATGGGGTCTCCTTTTAGGAGGAGGAATGTATTTGAGAACTAGATAGAGGTGGCAGCTGCACAATATTGCAAACGTACACATGCCACTGAATTGTTTACTTTAAAATGGTTAGTTTTCTGTTATGTGACTTTAAACTCAATTCACAAAAAAAAAAACCCTCTATAATTCCTAATAACCATAGCATAAGTACAGTCTGTGTCTCCTATGCCATACTCCCTGGGTATAAACTAGGGTCGCAGTGGAAGTAATAAACAATAGTATTCCGCTGGCTCTTTCTGCCACTCTGGGTTTCCTATAGCTGAGCTTTCAGCGAGTCTGGGGCTGCATTCACCACGATCCTCCGTGTGCCCAGGGTGTCTCATGACTCCTGCTCTGTGCACCTGCCAACTTGCTGTCCTCATGCTGGGACCTGCTGCACTGATCCTGCATGGCCGGCCTGCTGCCGCCTGTGGAGTGTGGGCCAGGGTACAGACCCAAGGTCGAGGGGGCCCTGCCCACCCGGAGGGAACACCACGAGGGGCCCGCACTATGTTCTCTGCAGAGGCGGGAAGACACACTTTCCCACCTTTGTGCTGGCACCTGTAGCATAGGCCCCGGGGGCCTGTGTTCCCATCTCAGAGATGTTAGAGACACAGGCCCTTTAGAATGCACTCTCCCTTTAGGACTCCTTTCCTAGTGCAGAACCTGGTACATTGTAGGTACTCAATAATTATTTGTTAAGTGAATGAATAAACAGATGAGAAGGGATATTGGAATCTTGGGAGATGCACTAGAGGGCCATCTTAGCAACAGAATCCAGCTGCACCCAAATCTCCCATCACCTCCAAGCCTGAGGGAACCATTTGAGGGTCCAGATTGTGACCTTCAGCTCCATCTGCCTTAGGAAGAGTCACATTTGGTGGGCAGCTTGCTCCTTCAAACAACAGATGCTTGGCTGCCTGGTTCCCAGGCCCTCCCAGATGGGCCCTGGCCTGCTCTGATTCTGGGTGGATGCAGCTTAAGTCCAGGCTGGGTCTGCCATGTGAGCTGGGGAAGGCAGGGGATGGAAAGAGCCTGATGATGAGTCCTGCCCAACCTCTTACTTCAGCACCAGGGGAGGCAGCGGGGCATCAAGCAGGGCCTGAGTGCTGGTCCTGCCTGCTGGGAGATGGTGATGGTAAGATCCAACTCCGTCAGTGAGGATGGAGGATACGGTGTGACCTAGTGCCTGGGCACTTATAGGTGCTCAGTAAACGTGGTCATTGCTGCCACAGTTAGCTCTTGTAACTTCAGCAGCTCACCTCCCACCACTTTCACACATGCCTCTGTTGCTGAAAGTGGCTGAATTCTTTGGTATCCTCTACATATGCCCTGACTGTACTTTCTCACCCCACTTCTCTGCTCGTTCATTCATTCATTCAACAACTCATCTTAAGCAGCTACTCCATGCCAGGCCTTGTACTAGGCTCGGGTTTGCTGGGTCTGTGGGTGTGCCCCACACACCCTTTCTCATTCGCCAGTTTTGTGTGTTTATTGAAGGGACCCTCAATAAGAGGAAGGAGGTTTGAAGTGGATTAGGGGCACGCCATATCAGAGTCACCAATAGGATGTTTTCAAGTACCACCCATCTCATTCTGCTAATTGTCACCCCCATTAAGAGCAGGGAATTGGGAACAGATTTTCTGCCCTGAAATGCTCATGGGCACATGCCCAAGAGGGCTCTGGGATGCTCCAAAACACTTTTGGAACTTTTGTGACTTTTGACTTTGGATTTGTTTGCACCATGCTCAGCTCTGGGAGAATAACTCTCTGTAGGTGGGCAGGCCTGATGGTTACCTGGTTAATTCAGCCTCACTAAATAGTTCAGGTCCAAAACATTTACCTCCAGGTGGGCCTGAAGTGTGACCATCTACTTTGTCTCAATTGACTGGCTAATTATCAGTTTCTCCTTTAATTATAAGTTTTGGGAACACAGCCTTCAGCAGTGGGTTCCTGGTGAGCAGGACGCAGATCTCAGGGAGTCCTAGGGAGACAAGGACTTGCATCCCCCCACTCACCGTCCAGGAGTTCCTTCCCACTCAGAGGAGATGGGTGCTAGAATCCTGGAGGATGGAGGGAGAATTCTTCAAACATTTGTTCTGGAACGAAGTTTTTCAAGGTAGCTGCCAGTGTGCATCTATAGACTCTCTTTTTTTCCTCCCCACTCTCTCATTTTTCTCTCCAACAGTTTTTCAATTAGTCAGATTAAATCAAAGGGGAGACTTCAACTAAGTACTAACCTGGCTTTACCACCCAAGGTGTATATGACAGCCTGTAACCAAGAGACCAGCGAAACTCCTTTCTAGCAAAGACAATGGGGACAGTGTGGAAAAAAATGTATGAATACTGTTAAGTGAAAAAAAAGCAGATTACAAGGCAATTTATAGTGTATATTCCCATTTTTAAAACACCAGTATGCATAAAAATACAGATATCAGAAGGTGTGAATGAGGGGGACCCCGAATAGCCGGATGAACAGTGACTTTTATTTTCTTCCTTTCCTTCTTCTGTATTTTCCAATATTTTTAGGAATGAGCCTTTATAATAAGAAAAAAACAAAAGAGGAGGACATTTTTTTTCACTTTTTGCCCCTATATAATATATTATAAATTTCTTTCCATTCTGTTCCCATTGCCTTTGCTAGAAGGGACTCTCTTGATTAGAGGCTCTCAGACACACACACACGTAGGATGCTAAGGAAAGGTACTAAGCCAGGTTAGTACTTAGTTGAAGCTTCCTCCTTGATTTAATTAGATTAACGGAAAAAGTGAGCGTGGTCAGGGCTGGGGGCCGGGGGAAAGGAGGTGTAGGCACTGCGTGCCCCTGGAGTCCTGTGGGTTCTCAGTGGAGAGGTGCATTATGGGACTCCTGACTCTGACCTGCAAGTCCAGGGGATTCGCTGTGGAACCATCACATTGTAGGAGTCCCATCCCAAGGGCTCAGTGGATCAGTGAGGACGCAAGTCCATCAGTAATTTGAACTAGGCTCCTGCCAAGCCCAGAGCCCTCACCTGCCCCTGGGGTTCTTGTGTCTCCTCTGCTTGGGAAATCAGCCACTCGGGCAACCAGTATTTCCTGAGCGTAGACAATGCTCTCAGCGGCCGGAGGTGCTTGTAAAGCAGGGAGCATTTGGCATCAGTGTCCTGGATAGAGAAAAACTGCTGGTGGCCCATCCCCCAGGCTAAATCCCCACCCGCATCTGCCTTACTCTGGGCATCCGAGCACTCTCTGCTTTTCTTTCCCGGACCTTTACCACATTGAACTGTACCGAGTTTTGTGGGTTTTTTTTAAATAAAGAACCCATTGCAGCTACTAGATTGTCAGTTCTTTCATTCACTCTTGGAGCCTCAGTCTCCTCGTAAGAAAATTAGGACACTAATAGTTACATTGAAGAATTGTGAAAATTAAGTTAAATCGGGTCATGGGAGTAAAGTACCCCACAAAGTACCTGTGACACAGCAGCGGCTCATTCAGTGGAGTCCTGACCCCCACCGCCCTCCTGCAGCGCGACATGCTTGCCTTCCATTCCTGCAGCACCCAGCCCAGGGCCTGCCTGTTGCATAGAAGGGGCTCAGTGGGCATCTGCTGGATTTGCCTGAACCTGCCCTGGGGAGGTAGGAGGAGGGGAGGGAGGGGAGAGGGAGCAAACATCCCCGTAGCACCGAGTTCTAGAGTCAGGCACTGTCTTAAGTACACGTAGATGGATTATGTGCTTAGTCTGCAGAGGACAGCTGGGGTCCCGTGCTTAGGAGCTGGGGGATTAGCCAGCCAAGCAGGTGGGGTCGCTCCAGGCACCTCTGTTTAACCTGAACACTCTCCCATTCAGATGCAGGGAGGAGAAAACCGACACTGGGAAAAAGCCCGAGGGAATTCTCTGCCTCTCCCCCAGAAGAAGGGGAAGCAAGCCTGGGATTCTTACTCTCCCAGAAGCTACAGGTGAAGCCCTCAGATCCCATCCTGGGAGTGGGGAGGTGGGAGGTAGAATAAATCAACTCGGAACTGCATGATCTTAACCGATCCCAGGCAAGCCCACAGGAGGTGAAGAAGGGCCACTATTGGGCTTCCTGGAACCCTGGGCCCCAAACAAGTCCCTGGAGGTTCCAGCACGTGCCTCCTCTCCTGGGCTGGCTGTTGCCACTTCGATCTTGCTTCTGTCTTCTTGTCCAGGCACTGGGCTAGAAGCCCTTCCACACTGCCACCCCACCCCAGACAAGAATGCAAGGAGCTGCAGCTACGACCCTACAAGGGTCCCTTTTATGTCCCTTGTCACCCATAGAACCAGGTGGGCATTTGAGCGGGGAGAGAATGACAAGGTAGAAACCAAAACTCTGTTGAATGGGCTGTTTAACTGTAGCACTGTGGGTGGGAGAAACAATGCTTGAGAAAAAGCACAGAGGCTTGTATGCTGGGAACATTGTAAAACACCTTTTTTCTCTTCTCCCTCTTCTCTGTGCACTCTGAGAGATGACCTATTTTGATGCTGGCAAAGATGTGAGTTTAATTAACTAGAGGGGTCAAAGGGTCAAGGAAAATTTGAGAATTAAAAAAAAAAATGGTGTCAGTATGTTAATAACTATGTGACTCATCACAAAAACATCACTGAATGAGAAGGACTTTGGGCAGCAGGAGACCAAGGTCTCAATTCCTTTGACGAGCAGGTGTCCTTGACAGAGCCATTTCCTGGCTCTACTTCCCAGGCTGCAGTGCTCTGAGATCCTCCTGCTAAGAGATGCTTTGATTCTTTTTTCTATGTTGGGCCATAGAGAGCATCTTTGAGGGCAGGCTCTCAACCTTCTCTCCATTCTATCACTGGGAGGTTTGGGGGGCTGGGAAAACCGGGTCGCTGTGTCCCAGAGCAAGTTCTATCTTTACTTGAGTTCAGGATATCATGCAAACCCTCCTCTTTATACAAGGATGTCACCTCAGTGGGTGCTTATCCACACAGGGTGCTGGGATGTTCTAAGCCCCTGTGCTCTCCTGGGGGAGGTGGTCTCTGTATGCCCAGCGGTACTCATCCTTTCATGTGACAGACACTCGCCCCTGAGCCAGGCCCATGTTGGAGGGCTGGAGGGCCACCAAGATAGTGGAGGTCCCTGTTCCTGAGAGCTCGCATTCCAGGGGGCAGTGTCACCAGGCTACTCACTGCAGGCTGAGCTGGGGCCCTAAGAGGCAGGGACAGGGCCTTCATCCCAGGAGCTCACGTTTCCATTGGGAACTACAGGAGATGAATTCAAGTGAAGAGAGAAAAGGGAAAACCTAGGAGAGGGGATGCAACACAATCCAGGGACAGGGTGCCGAGCAGAGAGGGAGTCCAGGCAGGGGAGAACCACCCACGCCAGCAGCAGGAGGGCCTGGCTCTTAAAGAAAGTGGGTGGGAAAGCTGGGGCGGGGACCAGCTGGCCAGCCACAGCCAGACTTAGCCCTGCAAAAAGGGAATTGCAAGGTCTTGTTGGGTGGGGAGGGGAGGAGAGCCAGGGGTGGAGAGGGGAGGAAAGGCCTTCTCCCTGTTCCAATTCAGGGCCTGTTTGAATTCTCTGGTGCAACACTGCGCCTGTCCCAGCCCCAAGGACTCTTCTGTTCCCATTGTTTCCTGCACCCCACACCCCGGCCCAAGAATAAAGATAAACACCCCTTGCCCATCACCGCCTGCCCTCCCCACCCGTGTGACTCAGGCTGGTGGCCTGGGGGCAGCAGCCCTGCTCGGCCTGGCTCTGCTCAGCTGCCTCCGTCTGCTGCTGATTTGCTGCTCCCAACCAATAGCCCTTTATGTCTCTGCGACCTAAATTAGGGTGGTTTTTTTTTTCCTGGATTAAAAAAAAATGGTACCTTTCTCCCCCTGTGGTGTGCAGATTATTACAGTGTCTGCTTGCTTAGAGGGGACAAGAGAGAACATGAACTCGGACAAGTCCAGTCTAATTGTGATGTGCGACTGCCCGAGGTCTCCTGTCCACTCTGGCCAGTTCTGAGCCAAACCAGTTTGCCATGGCCAGACTGGGCCCGGTTTCCACAGCGTTTCCTGTCAGGAAGTTCCCCCGCCCAGTGTGCGCTGTTAAATGTATCCTTTTCATTCCTTTTCCTCTTATAAACTTCCCTTTCAGGTCATCCTGAAGGGAGAGTGGGGATGTGGCTGGGCAGGGGGAAGGGAACCCAAGGCCCCATTCCCCAAAGGGAGGAGGCCAGCAGGGCGCTGGCCAGGGTCAAACACCTGGGGTCCCAGCCCCAGGACGAAGCATAGGGTGACTTCCTCCTCTGCAGGGGTGCGCTGCCTCACCCCCCAAATAAGGCTGTTAGGTGCCCCCTCTCCTCCCTTCCCCCCAGGGGAGGTGGTTACCAGTGAAGTGGGATTTGAGGAGTAATGGGAAGAGTACCCCATTCTAAAAATACCTCCCTCCTTCTCCCATCCTAAAAATACCTCTGCCACAAACTTCCCACGGAGAGTGAAATTCTACCTTTCCCATTTCAGTCTTCGCTTGTTTGCTTGTTGCAAGCGCCCCGAGGAGGCATTAATAAGGCTTGGCCAGCTCGCCTCCTGCATCCAGCTACTGAGTGTGGGAAGCTGGCGGCCGCCCTTCAGGAGTGGAACGTGGGAAGGCTGCACATCCCTAGGAGAGGTGAGCTGGAGTTGGGCGCCAAAGGCAAACCTGGCCAACTGGGGTGACTGTCCAGGGACTGGCTGGGGAGGAGGAAGGATGGGGAGGTCAGGGGAGAGGTAACTTCTCCTGACCCTGTGCTGCAGGCTTCATATATCATCTCACTTAACCCTTGGATCCATTTTGTAACATGAGTACTTTTTTCCCTGTTTTGGGTATTCTTACCCATTTTACAGATGAGGGACTTGAAATTCAGAGAAGCAAAGGGTCATGTGAGCTCACACAGCTGGGACTAGAAATTATAAGTGTCTAATTCCAAAGATCAAATGCCTTCCTCATACCCCAGCCTGCCTCTAAGGGACGTCCATGCTTCATTCATTCATTCATCGTAAAATACATGTAACATAAAATTCCATTTAAGTGTATTATTCAGTGACATCAAGTACATTCACTTGTGTGCAGCTGTTACCACTATTCATCTCCAGAACTTTTTTATTACCCCAAACTGCAACTCCGTAACCATTAAACAATAGCTCCCATTCTCCTCCCCTCAGCCCCTGGCAGCCACCTTTCTGCTTTCTGTCTCTATGAATTTGTCTATTTCAAGTAGCTCACATAAGTAAAATCATACAATATTTGTCCTTTTGTGACTGACTTATTTCACTTAGCATAATATTTTCAAGGTTCATTCATGATGAAGCATGTTTCAAAACGTCATTCCTTTTTAAGGTTTTTGTGTGGATATACTACATTTTATTTATCCAGTCACCTGTTGATGGATTTTGGATTGTTTCCATCTCTTGGCTATTGTGAATAATGCTGTTGTGAACATGGATGTAAAAATATCTGTCTGAGTCCTTGTTTTTAATTCTTTTGGGTATATACCCAGAAGTGGGATTGCTGATCATATGACAATTCTGTGTTTAATTTTTTGAGGAACTGCTGTACTGTTTTCCATAGCAGCTGCAGCATTTTACATTCCAGTCAGCAATGCACAAGCATTCCAATTTCTCCACATTCTCACCAACACTTTCTTGTTTTTTGATAGTAGCCAGCCTAATGGGTATGAGGTAATATTTCTTTGTGGTTTTGATTTGCATTTCCCTAATAATTAGTGTTATTGATCATCTTTTCATATGCTTATTGGTCATTTGAATATCCTTGGAGAAATGTCTAGTCAAGTCTTTTGCCCTTTTGGGGGGGGGGTTGGGTTGTTTGCAGGTGCTGTTTTTTTTTTTTTCTTTTTGGTTGTTGTTGAGTCATCCATGCATCGTTACTCAAAATTATAGATAATCAGGAATTTTTCAGAGAATCTAAAGTCATCATTTATGTTCATAACAAGAAACCCTGGGTTAGCTGCAGTGCTTTCTGGATCTGCTAAACAGTACATGCAGTGCTTTTGTGTAAAGTGTGTTTTATTGCATTTCAAATATCTTAAAATCCATAGTTCTTATGAAATTTTCATTCATGAATCGTGCATGTACATTACCATGTACCAGGTACTGTGCTGCAGGCATTAAAGGAATATGACATGATCCCTGCCCTTAAGGATCTAGAGCCTGCTGGGGAGAAGCCGTTACAACACAAAATGGCATGTGCACATTTTCTGAACCAGAAATCTCGGTGTATAATCTGATGGGAAAATTTTGGTGCATGAGGCTGGGCTATGAGACAAGCTGGGAAAGGGGAGAACGTAGGCTCAGAAGGAAGAAAAGGAAAGGATCAGCACAGAAACATCAGGAAAGATGAGGGTCGGGGAGTGGGGTGTGGTTTCTGGTCTCTAGACCTCTCTTCTCGTGCAGAAGCTTCCACGATCGCATGTTTGCATCCCTCCCTCCATCATGTGCAGATGCCTGTCCCCTTTTGTAGCTGCTCTGGGCTTCTAGTCTGCTGCAGACTTTTAAGGGAGCAATGGGATGTAGGGATGCAAAGTAGGACTCAGGGGGGAATCTCTGACCTCTTGGTGCTGTTTCAGGGGGGGATTTCCCTTCTGCAGGAGAACACTGCATGGGAAGAGGTGTGGCCCCATGCTGGGATAGGGCAGGTTCTTCCCAGCTTTGCTGGGCTCCTGGCCAGCATCCACTGGGATCTGCAGCCTTCCTCCTCCTCTTCCTCCTGCTACCTCTGCCTTGACCAGCAAGGTAGCACTAATTCTTTTCTCAGGTGGCGCCATCCAATGACAGTGTCTTCGTGACTTTCACAGCTGGAGGCCAGGTACCAGTCTGCAGTCAGGGGTTTGTCATACCAGGTCCTGGTGGAGATAATTCTAGAACCAAGCAGGCAGGACCAACTTTGTTAACTTCCAGGATGCCAGGGCCTAAAAGTATTCCGTCCCTCACTCACTAGACTGGAAACTCATTGTGGACTTTTGTTCCCTGCTATATGCCTCCTAATGCCTGGCACATCGTACATGTTTAACATGTACTTGTTGAGTGGGTGAAGGAATGAGTCCCTGTCTGCCTCTTGACATTGCCTTGAAGTCACACAGACCTGGGTGTGGGTCCTGGCTCTGCCACGTGCCTTGGGTAAGTGAACTCATCTCTGAGAGCCTCAGTTGCCTCCCCTGTGAAATGGGGCAGTGATTCTAGGAGCCTCATCCAGAGCCTGACGTATCACTTCCCTCTTCTTCTCCCCCAGGGGCCAGACCTGACTCTCCTGAAGCACTTTCCCAACCACTAACTCCCTAAGCCTTTTATCACATTTTTTTTTTCTAATCTCCCACCTTGGCTCAAATCCCACCCCTCCTTCTTGCCTTCCTCAGGGACAGTCAACTCCCTTTTTTTGCTCCACTCACAGGGCAGTGGCGAGGCCTTTGGTTAAGAGCACAGACCTGGAATTGGAAGGACTGGGTTCCAAGATAACCCACGTACAGCTCAAAGCCTTGCTCCTGATAATAGAGGCTCCCAGGAGATGGGGGGCGGGGTGTGAGAGAGGTTCGAGCAGCCCGACCTGCTTTCTTGGGCCTCCATTGACCACAAAGCGGGCATTTCTACAGCACGTGCCGTGAGCTCTCCCAGCTGCCTGCCGTGTGCCGGCCCCGGGTAGACCCTGGAGGGTGGCCTGTTTTCACAGTCTGGGGATGACACGGGGGCAAGGCGGGTGAGCCACCTGGAGGGTGCTGTGGCAGCTCCCTGTCATCCCATCAGATGCAGTGGCGGGGGTGGGATGGGGGAGAAGAGTCAGGGAGGACCTGTCACGGGGAGCGGGTACAAGCTGGGCCCTGGAGAATGGCTCAGAGCTGACCGGACAAGGAAGCGAAGGGCCTTTTCAGATTGGAGCAGGGAGAACAGGAACGGGGAGGGGCATGCCACCCACGGAAACACCTGGACAGGTGAGCCCAGTGGTGAGGAGACAGTGTGTTCATTTTTTCTATCAGTGAAGCAACAACAACGTGTGAGCCCTTGTCTGCGCCAGGCCCTGCACTGGGGGGGGGGGGGGATACGAAGGCGGGTGGGGCACTGTGAGTGCCTCTGGGAATGTGGTGACCTCGTGGTGGGTGCTGCATGCCTTTGGGGGAGGAGGGCAGGATGCAGAGCTTGTCCCCTCCTCAAACACAGTGCCCTGCTGGTCTCTCCCGCTGCGATGTCCTTGGCCTCCACCTGAGGGAGCTGGGTTCTCCAGCCCCAAAACTCAGACCTCAGAGTAGATTGCTAAAGTGAAGAGGGCCCTGAGAGGCGATCCATGCCCAGAGATCTCAAATTTTAGAGAGCAGCTAGTTAAATCTAAAGATGCCAAGAGCCCACCCGAGAGGCTCTGTGTCCTCGGTGGAGCCAGGGAATATGCATTTTTAATAAGCTTCAAAGTGACTCTACCGTGGTTCTCAGCCTTGGCTGCACATGGGGAGGCCCTGGGGAGTTTATAAAACACCGATGCCCAGGCCCCATCCTTGGAGAGCCTGGTTCAACTGGTCTGAGGTTGGGGTCTGGACATGGGTGGTTTTAAGAGCTCCTGCAATGGTGTAACGTGCAGCCTGGGTTAATACCCACAGGACTCATGTTTGAGGACTGCTAACTCATCCAACTACCTTGCATTTGTCAGGGTTCTCCAGAGAAGCAGAACCAATAGTGTGTGCGTGTGTGTGTGTGTGTACATACAGAGAGCAAGAGAGGGAGATTTATTTTAAGGAATTGGCTCATGTCATGGTGAGAGCTGGCAAGCTCAAATTCTGCAGGATAGGCCAGGAGGCTGGAGACCCAGGACAGAGCTGATGTTGCAGTTCTGGTCTGAAGGCGGTCTGAAGGCAGAATTCCCTCCTCCCCCGGGGATCCCAGTCTCTTCTCTCTTAGGGTCTTCAACTGATTGGATGATTCCCACACATATTATGGAGGGTGATCCGCTTTATTCAAAATCTACTGATGTAAATGTTGATCTCATCTAAAAAAGACTTTGCAGATCCATCTAGAGTGGTGTTTGAACAAATATCTGGAAACTGTAGCCTAGACAAGTTGACACACCTCAACTTAACCATCACACGCCTCATTTTGCAAATAAGGGAACTAAGACCCAGAGAAATAGAATAACTCATCCAGGGCCCCATACCTGGTTCTTCCTGGTTTATCTGTCATACACTCATAGATTGTAAAATCATAAAAGACCGTAAAGTTAGTCCGACTCGTTCACTTACAGGGGAAGCTATGAGTCAAGGGGGCTGACCACCCTTTCCGGGTCACGCGTTTTGGCAGAGAGAGGAGCCGGGTCTTAAACCCAAGGGTTCTAATGTCCAGGGGCTGTTCCTTCCTCTCCTCCCAACGACAACGTAGTGAGATCTCAAAGAGACGGACGTTTCTCTGCTCATGTGGACGCGCCCTGCCTCTCTCCCCAGCCCCCAGCCCGCAGACTTACTCTTCAAGATCTTGGAAACAGGGCAGGGACGCTGTGCATTGACGCCACCTCTCAGTAGAGGGGAGGGATGGGAGGCCTCCCAGTGGTTGCCAACTCCCTGCATGTATACTCGGGCCCCGCTGGTATCTATAATTTTGTGGCTGCTTCATGTGTGCTTGGGTTTGCACACTTAATGCCATCATCCAAAGAGACGGTCTCCGCACGCCCGCCTCTTGTTCAGCATTAAATGTGGCTTGTGCGATAGAATTTGCTTTCGGTCAAAGCCCAGTTATAGCGGCTGATCTTGTTAGTAGCACACCTCCCCCACCCCTGCCCCCCAAGGGCTTCAGAGCACAATGGGTTGTGCGGACCCTCTGAAATATGCATGTGATGTTGGCCAGAGATTGTGATCCAAACGGAGTCTGGATGAAGCAGGCTGTGGGCAGACGGAGGACTCCAGAGACAGGGCCGAAAACCAGGGCTGGCAGAGCCAAGGTTGGCACTGGGCCAGGCCCCAGGGACACCCTGTAATAATCGTGGGGCCTCAGAAGGTGTGCGGCATTGAAGCCAAAGGTTCAGCTGGCCAGGATACGATGCCTGGCTGGCAGATGCAGGAGACAGCAGACGTCACCTGCCGGAGACAGGAGATCTCCAAAGGCAGGGCTGCCTCACACAGGAAGCTTCCATGCTGGGGCTAGATCCAGGCACTGGTTGCAGAGAAAGGGAGGGGACAGGGGACGGAGCTGGCAAGTCCTGGTGCTGAGCTAACTCTAAGGGTGAGGGGTGCATTCGAAGGTGGGCTGTCCCACCCTGCCCTCCTCATCTGATGACAGAACTCAGGTGTCCTCAAACAGGAACACTTCTCCGGGCAGGAAGCTGTGTGGTGTGATAGGAGGAAGCCCCAGGCTGGGGGTCCGGGGACCCAGGCCAGGCCACAGCTACCTGTGTGACCTCGGGGAGACTAGCTCGAGTTGGAGCCAGGGCAGGAGATCAGGCCTCCAGGCTCCTATCCCAGAGGGCTCTGTCCTGTGTTCCAGAGCTTTCCAATCAGTAGCCTAGATACTGACTCCTCAGCCCCCCTGTCAGCTGAGCAGCCAGCAACCTCTCAAGAGCCCTCCTACTCCTGTGTGCCATAAAAATAGTATTTCTCTATGGATCCCAGGACTGAAAAATTGGGAAAGCACAGCTCCATACCCGCGTTCCCTTCCGGGATTCCTTCCGGGGTCACACCAGTTCTGCAGGATATTAAAGATGTTTAGAAGAGCAGAAAGTTTGAACAGGTTTGGGAGATGCAGAGTTAAACAAAGTTAAACAGGTTTGGTTCATATGGGCTTTCTCAGAGGGGCGTGTGTGTGTATGTGTAGCATCTATTGTGAATCTTGAACAGGGCTCTGGTGTTCAGGGTCCCAAACATATTTGTGTCATCTTTGAAGTTCGTAGTTGCAAAAAGAGACACGAACCACCGCTGCTGCTAGCTGTCACTCACTTGAGATTCAAAGTCCTGGCAGCAGTGTCCAGGCCGGGCCTGGGTTAAGTGCCCATGAGCCTGTTGCCAGGGGTGGGAGTAAAGGGAGGCCCCTCTTCCCCAGCGGGAAGTCAGATCCTGCTTCCTACCAAGGCTTTCACAATGGGGGCCTCTCCCAGACCAAAAAGACATGTCAGATCTTGGCAGCTGACATCTTTGAACAGGGAGTCCTTTTCTCGGACGGGGGCTGCAGGATTATGAGGCACCCACCGTGGGCTGTGCCGCTCTCTAAAGTAAGCCGTCCCTGCCCTTTTCCTCTCGAGCTCCTGCTGCCGTTCATTCCCCCCTCCCGGAGAGCACCCCCCTTCAGTCCCCCTTCCTCTGGCGGTTTCCACCACTGTCCTTCCCCTTCCCACACCTCGCATGGCCAGTGGTGTAGACAGTAGGCCCGAGGCCCGAGGGGCAGGTGCCCTGGATCTTCCAAGGGGGCAAGCAGTTGCCCTCAGGAGCTCACATGTACTTCTCTCAGGCTAATCCAGAAATCCTTGAAAACTTCGGTGCAGGATAAAAATGGCTTTGGTTGTTCCCACCAACGGAGTTCCTCATTAAAACCTCCCCTGGTGGGAATCGCCAGTGGAGGGAATGGCAAGCTGGGTAGCATCATTTCAGTCTGGGAGAAGAGAGGTGCATTGGGGTGTTGAGAGCTTAGGGAGGTGCCCTCCAATTACCCCATCCAGCAGCCGCCCACGTGGGGGGCCAGCCCTGCTCCTGCTTCCCAGCGGACTGGAGCCACCTCCTCATCCTTCGTGGCCATGTTGCTCAAATTTCCAAGATAACTGTCCAACCTTGTGTTGACGGTGACTCGGAAAGACCTGCTGAAGAGGACTGGATTGCCAGAGATAAATATCACTATTGTCACCGTCCTTATTAGTGAACATTTAAGAACCTGCCACTCACAAGGTACCATGAAAGTTCTGGGTTGGGTACAAAAAATAGTTTGACATGATTGTACTCTGGAGGCTCTTACCTTCCAGTCCTATAGGCTATAGTTTTCTCAAAGTCTGCAAAAAGAAGGCATTAAACCAGGTAGACACCACAGCCCCATGTAACTCTAAATCCATCTCTGCCTGGTGGGCATTCATCGAAACCTGGAGCACAGCTGGCCACAGCAGTCGGCCGTTTATTTATTTATATGACCCATGTTGCAGCCTCTCCCTCTTTCTCTCCTTTCTCCACACTTCCCTTATCCCTGCATCCCTTGGCCCCCTTTCCTCCCTGTCTCGATTTCATTAACTTGCCTCCCTCCCTTCTTCCCGTCTCCATCATGTCTGTCTCCTGCACCTCTGCCCCTCCCTGCCTTTTCGGAGCCCAGAGGCAGAGGGCTGTTCCCTCATACATAAAGCAGAAAGATGCCAGGGTTGAGCAATCCACAGGGACGACAGGAATTCTTTCTCCGCACTGACGGGCTGGGCAGCACCTCAAGGGTGTGGGCTGGGGCCATAAACCCTGCACTGTGTGTCTAGTGAAGCTGGGTCACATAATCACGGAAGGCAGCGGAGGCGGGAGGTTAATACAGGAAGGTAGAGATAGTCTAGATGGCCAGCCATCCCACTCTGCCCAGGCCCAGGGCATTCCCAGAATGTGGGACTTTCAATGCTTAAACCAGGAAAGTCCTGGGAAAACCAAGATGAGTTGGTCTCACCTTGGGCTTTGGGTGATGGGAAGAAGGGAGGGTAAACTTTGGGTGAGAATGGTATATTATAATCCTTTACGGGGTGCTGGCAGACAGAGTCACCACAGTAGAGAGCTGAGCAGGGGAGGCAAAACGACGGTGCCCTGTGGCCACTGTGGTTCCCCATGCCCGAATGAGCACCCTGGCGTCGCTAAGAGTGCAAGCTGCATTTTCTACCTAGGAAGACAAATCTTTTTCCCTCTCTGGGCTTCAGCATCCTCAGGTATAAAAGATCCCATCCAGCCCTGACATCCTAGGAGCCTTCTTCAGATGTATGCAGACCAAATTCCCAGCTCCTTCCACCCATATCCCAGTTGTCGGCTGTTGGATGCTCTCAAATGGAGCCCCTAGAATGGAGCAGACCACTGACTCACTGCACGTCCTGGGACGTGTGACTTTACCACTCCTGACTCAGTCTCCTTATAGGAAAATGGGGGTAGAAATAACCAGCTCACAGGGTTATTGTCAGGATTAAATGAGGTAATACACCTATAAGAGCCCACGCATGACCTGGAAACTAGTAGGTGCTCCGGAAGTAGTGCATGAAATTAAAACTGCTCCGATGTGTCTGACTCGCTCAGGGCTGAGTGGATCTGGGAGTGAGGTGCGGTGTGATGTTTAGACATCGTGGACCAGAGTAGAACCCAGTGTGACGGATGGTCCCAGCTCACCCAGCTCCTCCTGGGAGAGGAGGGGAGGGAACTGCTCTCCTCTCCTCTCTCAGGCATCGAACCTCTTCAAAAGCACTGACCAGACGCTCCCCTCACCTCTCAAACTGTGAATACTCAGGAACAAAAATGGGTCTCTCACAATGGCTGTGTTCATTATGTTTTGAGGTTATAGCAATTGTGAAGGACTATTGGGCTGAAGGCTCTTAGGGGAAATGCTTTTTAATCCCAATGCATAAATTGTTTAATCAGAAGAAATAAGCCTCTCCTATTTTTTCCCTTGGGAGACTTAACTCTTGCACATTTTCTGGTTTAGCATTTTGCTCTCTTTGGCTGCATATAAGCACAGGTGCACAGCGTGTGGCCGGGGCAGCACTGCTAGAAGGGTAAAGCATAACCAGCATTTGCTGCTTACTGAGCGCTTTGTTATTCTCTGTTACTTGTGCTCCCTGGTCATTTCCTCCTCAGGAAAATCAAGGTGATACTGACCACTTCAAGATAACCAGGCCCACGCGTGCTCAGTGAGTCACTCAACAAACATGTCACATGCCTGCTGGTGTGAAGCTCCGTGCTCCATCCTATGTTGGGTACGGAAGAAAGAAACTTACAAGTTACTGTCACGAAGCTTACGTTCCAGCCCAGGGGGCCTGATCCTTTTGAAGATGAGGATCCTTTTTGAAGCTCAAAACATTTCATGAACCTCTGCCTGGCTATACCTGGCTCGTATGATTCAGTAATGTTTTTATGTGCCTTTGTGTTGAATCTGTCACAATCCCATCTGCTCACATTTGAAAACTAGCCATACGTGTGTGTGTGAGAAATTGTTTGCTCAGCATACTAATGGAGTTGGGGGTTCTTATGTGTCTGAAGACCCTCTGCCCTCATCTCCAATAGCCTGAGGAGCTTAATGAGTGTTCAGGACTATTGGAGGCTCAGACTACTGGAGCAGGCGAGAGCATCCCTGACAAAGGAAAGGAGGAGGCCACAAGCTCCCAGGTGGGAAGGCACGAGCTGCGGCCCTCAGCTGCAGACCATGGTGAATGTTGGGGCAAAGAAAAAAAAAGGAAGGAATGACACTTCCTGGGGGATATAAATAATCTAACTTTTGTCTAATCCGACTGTTGTCTGTTTTAGGAAGGCTTCATCACTACCCATCTTTCCGATGAGCTTTGCATCGGGATACACATCGTCCTTTTACAATTTTAATAACTGAAGCTTTGTAAATTGCCTGTAGCCATTTCCAAGGTGTCCTGCCCTCCTCCCTGCATGGACAATCCCTTGGCCTGTAGGGATCAGAGCCGGGTCACACTCCTGGCCCTACCTCTGTCCCATCCCGCCCCAGCCCCTAACACCACGGCTGCTCGGTCACCACCTTTCAGGCACCTGGGATTGGACTGGAACACGCTTCTGTCCACTCCTGGCAGCCCCTCTCACCCCAGGGGTTATGGGGATTCCTGACACTCCAGTGCCCATCCCGCAGCGCCCACTGTGGTCTATCTACCCCTGTCCTGACCCCCACGCTTGGCACCTCACATCCCAGAGTTACTTCTCCCTCCTCTCCCACAGGTTGATCACAATCACACCCACTTTCCAGTTACATCTCTATGTGGTGAGGGCTGGGAGAGAGGGAAGGAAATGAACATGGAGGGCAGGCACCTAATTCAGGAAAGCTTCCTGGAGGAGGTGATGCCTGGGTCAAGTCTTAAAGGATGAGCAAGAGTTAGCCCACTAAATGTGGGCTAGGATGAGGACGTTGGCAGGAAGGCAGCCTTCAGCAGAGGGGACAGAAGAGCAAGGCCGAGGTGGTGGGAGCTGGGCATGCTGGTAACACCCTCCAGTCGTTGGAGGCAGGCAGGCGGACAAGGTAGGCAGGACCCATGTGGAGGAGCCCAGCATGCGTGCTGGGAGTCGGTGGTGAGAAGAGATTCACTTCTGAACAAGCGGCAGCAGGAACGGAGGGGAGGGCACAGGTAACCAAGATGGTGCAGGGACAACGCGTTGACGTCTGGAGCAGAGGAGCGAGAGAGAGGGCGGTGCAGTCCCAGCCGAGGTTGGGACCAGGACACTAGCAGTGGCAGAAGCAGAGGATGGACTCCCGGGTCCCTGTTCAGTAGGCTCTGACTTTTCCTTCTTCCGATGACTGTAGCTTATTTGTTTGTTTCTTCCCCCTTCTGCTTCCCCCGCTGGCACAGACTCCCCAGAAAAGCTAAAAATGCATCTCATCTGATCCACATCAGAGGGTGGATGAGCCGGGGCTTTATTACACGCTGGTTAAAGCGGTCTTGTGGGAGAGGATGGGCTACGTTATAATTGTATCTTTGGTCACCTCCACCCACCCGGCCAAAAACCTGGTGGAGCTGCCTCTGCTTAGACACCGTTTTACAGAAGGACTCCCCTCCGCCCTTCAGCTTTTTTGGATTAGTCTTGAAGGCTCAGCCAGCTGGCTTGGGAAAGAGATGGGAGGAGGGAGGGAGGGGAGGAAGGGTCGTGTCCTCCCACCCGCTGCCTGTAGGGAGAATAGCCTGGGTGGGTTTGCAGATGTGTCTCTGGGGATGGGAAGGCAGCTCTGGAGAGGCTGGGGGTGGGGTGGAGCTGTTTTAGGAGCAGAAAGTTTTAAAAACTTTCTGCAGTAGCAGAAAGGTGATCACCTTGGGAGCAGCACCTCCCTCGGCAGTATTTCTCTTTATGATTCTTAAACTTCTACACTGTTCTTTGGGCTTAAGCATACCATCTATTTAGAATTGAGCATCAGAAGGTGGGGGCTGTCACTCCGCCTTTGAAAGAAACATTTTTGGAAACGAGCCAGCATTCAGTGTCATTAGTAAGAAGTAACGGCCCTTTCCAGGGCTTCCTCCCCCTCCATCCCTCTGGGAGGCCCCTGGGGGTGAATCACAACTGTGACTCACCATGGAACACTTGGGAATGTTCACAAGGGAGTGCTCCGGTGTGAGGGCGAGCTGTAGGTCTTAGGTGGTGGGTTTGCAGGTAGTCTGTGTGAGTTGTTTGCATGCATTCTGTGTGAGTTGTTTGCATGCTTATAAGGCTACTAGTCAAGAGGAAACAGCGTGTATTCATGTGCTGTAGCCTTTCAGTTACACACTCACCTTCTCTTCACAAACAGGAGGCCAGAAAATGATTGTGGATCTCACCCTCTGTTCCCAGCCCCCCATTAGGCATGATGGGAGATATAGGGGAATTATAAACCACACACGTTTCTTGTTTCATTGGGGAAACAAGATTATACATGTGAAAAGCCAGGCAAGACAGTAAATGGGCAAGGGCCAAGGGATAATATCCTAACTCCTGAAAGGGGGTGAGAGGAATGTGCATTAGTCAGCTATTGCTGTATAACAAAAATGCCCTCAAACTTTAGTTGCTTAAAACAACACTAAACATTTATTATCCTCATGATTTTTATACCCAGAAATTCAGGAGCAGCTTAGCTGGGGAGTTCTGGCTCAGGGTTTCCCATGAGTTTATAGTCAGGATGTTGACTGACTGGGGTCGTCTTAAGCTTGATTAGGACTAAAAGACATGCTTCCAAGATGGCTCACTCAGTAGCTAGCAACTTGGTGCTGGTTGTTGGTGAGGTCTCAGTTCCTGCCCATTTGGACCTCTCCATAGGCTGCTTCCATATCTCCCAACATGATAAGAGGTTTCTCCCACAGCATGAGTACCCAGAGAAAGCAAGGCAAAAGTGGCAATGTCTCTTATCACCTAGCTTTGGCAGTCTCACACCATCACTTCCCTGACCACACAGACCAACCCTGATACAACGTGGGAAGGAATTCACAAAGTGTGAATACCAGGAAGTGAAGATCTCTGGGGGCCATCCTGGAACCTGGCTGACACTGATGAAACATCACCTTGGGTTAGAGGGGGAGGGTGTTAGGGAAGAAGTGAGACTGGAGCTCCGTCTCTTCCTTTTCGGTCTCTTTGAGAGAGGTGGGCCTGGAGGTGTGACCGCTTAAAGCAACAGGCACAAGGCTGAAATGAGCATGGTGTGTTTGGAGGGCAGTGCACAAGCCAGCTTTAAAGAGAGATTCCTGGTCGGAGAGCACTGGGAAATAAGGTCAAGACCAGACTATGGAGGACTGTGATGGGCAGACTGGAATGGTGGGATCCCCTAAAGGGAGTCATCAAAATTCTGTAGTAAAGAAATGACTAGATCCAGGTGGGGAGGCTCAGCCTCTTACTATCTAGGTGCCGTGAATGGGTCGCTTTAATCCTTTAGGGCTCAGTAGCCACATCTGTAAAATGGGCGTAACAAATGAGTTAATGCATGTGAAATAGGTGTTGACTAGAAAGCAGTAAGGTTTTGATTATCAGGAAGATCATCATTTGCAGCCAGACCCTCCCAGGGTTCTTGAAGTTCAGATGGTGCCAAAACAACCTTCTGGCTTCTTCTCTTCCCTGTGTTCTCTGTTGCTATATGATAAATGTTGGACTAACCAATGGCCTCCTGAGGCTGAAATCATGGGCTCTTCCACTACTGGAGACTCCAGCTCCCATGCCTAGCCTGCCTTTCTAGCCACAGGACTATTACTATGTCATAGGCAGGTTCTGGTCAGACCATGGGCCACCCCTAATATCCTATAGTTGTATCCTGCAGGACTTGATGGTTCTCATCCAGTTCTCATCTGATCCTCACAACCACCTAGGAGATAGCCCAGTGTCGTTAACTCCATTTTACAGACAGAAAAGCTGAGATAGAGTTGCTGAAAGGCCCCAGAACAAATCAGCAGTGATCAGACATTACAGTAAATCCCAAAGAGTTTGGGAGTTTTGTGAAAGAGGGGAGAGAATTCAAATCACTCAACATTTTTAATAGTAATGGCTTTAAAATTCAAATATCACCGAAGAGTGCATATAGAAAAATAAATTACCTTCTACCCCTCACTGGCAGCTCTCCAACACCATCTCGGAAAGAACCAGTACCCAGTTTTTAGTGTACCTTTCCTAAGTTAGCCTTTGCATCTACCAAAAAATATGTGCATGTGGTCATCTTTTTCTTTCCAAACATGGTAACAAACCACTCTCTATGTAACATGCTTTGCAGTTGAATCTTAGAGCTATTCTCCATATATCCGTATACAGATATGCCTCATTCTTTTTAATGGTTGCATAGTACTCCATGGTGTACCCAGCTAGCCCTCCATTGATGAACATACTGTTTGCTTCCAGTCTTTGGTTATAGAAACAATGCTGCAGGGATGAGCTTTGTACCTAAGTTGGATACATGTGATAATGAAAATAATATCCATAAGGGAATTTTCTAGGTCATCAGAATTAAAATCTCTTTGTATTTAATCTTTATGTCTTTAATCCTGAGTGATGCTGGGCATTTTTCACATATTTAAAAGTTTTTTGTATTTCTTTTTCTGTGATCTTCTTGTTCATGTTTTTTTTTTTAAGCTAAAACAGTTTTTGCAATTTTCTAGCAAGCTATAGGTCTTTTCCTGATTTAATATAAGCTCTCTCTATAAAGGAGATTAGCCCTTCATCATATGTTTTGCAAATATTTTTCCCAGCTTATTTGTTTCTTACTTAGAAGAGCATTTCCCTTTGAGATTATAAAACAATTCTCCGATTTTTTTTCATAATTCTTTTTTTTTTAACCTTTTAAATCTTTGCTGTACCCATCATTTACTTTGGTGTAAGGAGAGGGGAAGGGGTCCAAATTCTGTTTTGTTTTGTTTCCTACATGATTGGCCAGTTTTCCCAATCCCATTTACTGAAAAATCCATCTTAAAATAAAAATTGAAATCCCACCTTTACTATTTGCTAAATTCATACGTATATGAATTTATGTGAGTTTGTTTATGGACTGCCAGTGACATTTTATTGATCTGTTTCTCTGTTCATGATCCATTACAAAATATTTTATTTTTATGACTTTATGATATGTTTTCATATCTGGTAAGGCTGGTCCCCTTACTCCCATTAGTCACCTGTTTCAGAAATCTCTTGGCTATTCTTAAATGCCTATTTTGCTATATGAACTTTAGAGTCAGCTTACCTAATTTCAATAGAAGTTCTGGTTGATACTTTTATTAGGACCATATTGCATTTATTGAACTGTTTAGGAGGGAACTGGCATGTTTACAGTATTATGGCTTCCTATCCAAAAGCAGCGTATACCTTCCAGTTAAGTCTTTTTAAAGAGTGCTTCAGTCGTGATTTAAAACTTTCTTTGTATGCATCGTGCACATTTCTTATGAGCGTATTCCTAGGTGTTATATCTATTTTCGTTGCCAAGTACATGGGATCCTCTAATATATTTTTGAACTTGTCCATTGTGCGTGTAGGAAAGTATCCAGTCATATCCTCTGCAAATAATGATGTTTTTTCGCCAACTCTTTTCTAACTCTTTAACCTTGTATCTCTTCAACATTTTTGATCTTGAGACTTCAAAGGGGGACCAGACTTCCTAGGTACAAGGAACTTGCTGAACCCATTCTGGCTCATCAGTACATCAACCAGGCTTTTATGGGCTGGGGGCTGAGGAGTGCAGGTGGGGTGGGGGATGCTTGTCCCTTGAGAATATTTTCACTGTAATTTTTGATAGTCTGGAGACCAAAACTCTCAGCGCAGATGAATGATGAATGGTGGTGGGCGGGGCGGAGGGGGTGGGGATAGTTACTTGGAAGGTGCTGACTGGTCAGGCACCCTCCCCAGAGGCTGTGAAAGCGTCCTGTCCTTGGTGCTGCCTGCTGTGACTGGGGGCAAGTGTGGCAGAGGGAAGGAAAGCTCATGTCCCCTGAGATGTGCACTGGAGAAACCAAACATACAGGGGAGGCTGGACTCTGGGCTGTGCTCTAAAGGGGGTGTTTGCTGTACACCCTCAAGCAGTCTCTCCATCACAGCTGCCTAGCTCTGGGGTCCTGCCCAGACAGCTGTGTAGCCCAGACACCTACCTACTGGCTCCCACATCCCTGATTGCAGGACCCAGCTCACACGGGATTCCTTCTGGGTTCCTATTTCTCCCTAATATTTTGCTGTGGGTTACTTTTACTGCTCAGGAAAGTCAGAAGCTCCTCAAAAGCAGGTGCAGGGTCTTGTTTAGAGCCCCACACAGCATGAAGCCCCAGTCAAGACGTGGTGAGTGATCAATAACGTTTGCGAATTGACTCATATTCCATGAGTAAACCGCTCGTGACAAATGAGTTTCCACTCACGTCCTAATTGTCCTTTCTTTGGAGAGGGCTCCTGGAACCAAAGATCCATCAGTTCTGCAGCGGGCGAGAGAGAAAATTATAGCCGAGGAGGGACAGGGCTCAAGTGTAAATAAGAAAAGGAAATGCTTGGACTTTCTCGATGCAATAAAAGTTCTATATAATAATATTATATGGAACTAACTGTGCAATTAAGCCCGAAAATTGCAAGCTTCCAGTTTGTCCTTCCAGCCAAATGCCAGGCGGTTCTCATGGTGGATGGCGTCTGCTTAGAAGAAAAGTGCAAGTTTTGAGGCAAATCTGAGGTTTCACTTCCTTTGGAAAACACAGGCAGGGGTGGGATCCTTGAGGCCATCCGCTGGGCTGCTGATGCAGACCTTATCTGCAAATCGAAGTGGACAGCAGCAGGGAGGCCAAAGTGTTTTTCAAGAGCTGAGGCATAACTAGGACATCTTATACCTGGATGAGGCCTGGGAGTGTGATCCTGCCCTCCCTCCTCCCTCGGCTCCCTCCCCCCCGGAGCTTCTCCCTACCCCTTCTGACCCCAGGGGTCCGGGGCAGGGGTGTGGCTGTGAGTAACGGGTCAGAAGATACACTATCCTAGCCGGTTTCCAGCTGCCCTGCCTTGCCCTTCCAGGACTGCCTGTTGCTGACACCTCCTCAAATGCAGCTCCAAGCTGATTCCTCTCCCATCCAGAAGCTTCCCTGACTTCCTTCCCATGGCCTCTTACACAGTCCGAGTGCATCTGAGGCCTCCTCTCCCTGCCAGCGCTTCCCCAGTGGAGTTCCCCAACCCCACCCCAATGGAGTCCCTGCCCCTCGGCCTGCCCCCAAGGGACCCTGTCCTCACCTCTGGCCTAGCTCTTAGCACTGCTGTCTTTATCTCCCATATTTCTGTGAATTCTTAAGGAGTTCCATCCCTTTCATCCCTGTTTCTCCAGCCCCAGATGGGTAAACTCTGCTTAGGAAACCTGGAGCCCGACAGCTTGGGTTCAAGTCCCAGCTCTGCCTCAGTTTCTCCATTTGAAAAATGGGTTTTGGAGAGGATTAAGTGAGAGAATCTACATAAAATATTTAGGTCAGCAACTCACACCGAGCACTCAGTACATCTCAGCTGATAGTTTCATTCTGTCGATATCAGCTGGAGGAATTTCAGAAGGAACCCTCTGTCTCCCGTATGTTGTAGCTCTGTCAAGCTGGGTGCCTGTCTGTCCCTCATGCTCCCCACACAGGGCCTGTAGGATTGTTTGTAATGAATTAGGGCACATTCTGGAGAAGCAATTTCCAGACCCTGCCCGGGCCACTGCCCAGCTCCCCACCCACCCCTGGCACTGTCTGAGAGTTGGGAAGATAAACCCAGAGTGGGCCTCCTCACCCTCGCTCCGGGGTAGGGAGAGGGAACATGTCACGCATCTTTTACCAAACTGTCGAGTTTCCAGCACTCTGCCCTGTGTGGTCAAATGCTAAACCCATCTTGACATTGTAGAACACGAGAACACGTGTCCTCTGAAAGCCCAATGTGTGTTCACACTTATTTCCCTGTGTAACCTGGCAGCGTCCCTGAGACACCTGGGCTGGGGGTGGAGGACAGAATCAGGAAGTCCACAGTTGGGCACAGCAGCCCCAAGACAGCAGAGGTTGAGCTGCTCGTGACCTCAGAATCCAAAGATCCACCCTGGAACCAGAATATTTAAGTGGATCAGCTAGAGGACACCACAGCACCATCGAGTGTGTGGGCAGCAAGGGACGTTCACAGCCTCCTGGTCTCACATAAAAGAAGAAACCGAAGCTCAGAAAGGGAACGTGGCCAGTCCAAGGTCACCAGTAAACTCAGCTGCAGAGCAGAGATGAATCGTCAGTGCAGACTTTAATTGTACCTCCTCCCCAAAAGTGCTGTAGCCCCCTCTGCCGACTGCACACCTGGGCATTTCTCAGCCCCTCCTCTTCATGCCCTTTCCCAAAACAGGTCTCGGCCTTTTTCCACTCCAGCTCTGGCCCTTTCACCTGGCAGTGCTTTCCCTTCTCCCACCATCAAGCCCCCTGGCCCGGCGGCAATAGGAGATGCACAGGGATCCCTGGGCTCCCAGGTCAAGGTGGCTGGACGGCCAGCTGTGTAAGCACCTTGGCGCCTTCTAGAAGAAACACTAAACTATATCCCCAGGAAGGGTTGAAATAAGTGGTGCCTCTTAACCCACTCCAAACACAACTCCTCAAATAACTCACAAAATCTAAACCATTCCCACCCGTCTGCAGGAGATGGCCGCTTTGTGCAGAAATGCTAAAAGAATAGCGCTCCCGGGGGCTGCTGCGTGGTCCCCACCTCCCCACCCTCCTGTGAGCTCGTGGCTGTGGGGAGCATAGCCCACCAGCCCACCAGCCGGGACACCTCCTGAAAAGGCAGCCAGAGGCAGCTGGGATTCTGAAACTCAGTAACCCGGGGCCTAGTGCTGTTTATAGGAAACAAGTGATTTATTTTATTATCTAAATTTTCAGTGGTTTAATAAGGTTTAATAAGCCTCCCAAGGAGTTTTCTGGCTCGGGAAATCGCCTGTAATAAACACAGGTAGTAAATCCTTTATTTGGAACATAAAGAGGTGTGCAATTTCTCTTAAAAGGAAACAAGTCTTCCCCCCTCCCCCGCCTTGCCCTGTAATAAATAAAGGATGAATAAATAATTAAAGAACCACAGTTTGAAGGGATACCACTTATGTGTCTGGCCCAGACTCCCAAGGCCAGCCCAGCCAGCGCTCTAGCCGTCTGAGGTGGGACCCTCCCCACTGGCGTGCTAGGGGCCTCAGCCCCTCCAGGCCATGCAGCCCCTAGACAACCCACCCTTCCCATCTTTCCTGCAAGGTTACTGCACAGCGCGGCCCCCAAATTATGGCCTCAGGGAATACGTGAGATTTCCAGCGTTATTGCTGGATGTTGTGACCTTAACCTCACTTCACTTTTGTTTCTTTATCTGTAAAATGGGTATAATACTGGCCTCGCCTGCTGCCACGCAGGTGAAAGTGCTTTGAAGAGTAACAGGTTCCAAGCCACCCCCTGGGTGAGGGGATGGGGGCAGGGGCCCCGGCACACCCACTTGGGGTTCACCCAGATGCTGTGAAGAAGAGGTTCCTCCAGGGGGAGATTAAACAGCTCCGACACTCAGACGCCCCCACCCCACCCCAGGACCAAAGCCCAGGTACAGAGCTGCCCCTCAATCTTCCTCACCCATCACTCAAGCTGCCCGCTGAGGTACCCCTCAAGTCCGTCCCGAGTGTGTGTTTCATCCCTGTAAGAATATAGGGGGCGAGAAGCACACCCCGGATTTTGTCCCCTGTCAGAACTCCCAATGGGGGTTCTAGACCTTGTTCTGATAAAACCAAACCAATGTGGAGTGTGGAGGTGGTGATGGTGATGAGGGTGGAGGTGACAAGAAATAGATACAGTGTGATACAGTGGAGAGGGTCTGGGTGACAAGTCAGGAGGTCTGGGGTCTCTGTCACTTACTTTGTTCTGTGACTTTGGGCGAGAAAGTTCACCCAGCATGGGCTTAGGTTTCTCGCCGGCAAAGTGGGCCAAATAATTCCTTCTGTACCGAGGGATCCTCAGAAAATGTATAGAGAAAAGTGGGTGTGCTCAACAAACACACAGCATAGTTGGGTCAGGGGGCTTCAGAGGACAGTGAGGCAGGGACTTGAGTGCCTGGTGTCAGGAGAAGGCGCTCAGGCCCCCAGGTGTAGGGATGTGGGGAGAATCCCTCTGTGTGGGGTAGGAACACAGGCACTCCTGCGGGGCCTGGCCTCTGCCCTGTCAAGTCTTATGCTGTGGGTGGAGGGACCAGGCATTGGGGGTGCAGGGGGGCCGGGAGAATGGGGAAGCATGACCATGTGCTGCCGAGAGGGCCTGTATCCCAGCTGTCAGGGAACATCTGGAACATCCGTCACCGTTTGCAGAAGAGGGAGGCTCAGAGCTCATTTCACAGAAACCAACCGGCTCCAAGCCCTGGGCCCAAGGCTGAGCTGGGGACCGTGGCCTCCAGGCATGTCTTGGCAGGGTGGCAGAGCAGGTGGGACTGGCTTCATGCAGCTGGGAGCGCTCTGCCCGGGGAGCTCTGGCAGGTGGAGCAGAGGTTGGAAGTTGAGGAGGCCCTGCCCAGCCTTCCAGCCCACATGTCTGGCCCCAGCCTCTGGGGCATTCCGGGGCCGAGGGGTGTGGCTGTCCTGCTTAGGGGAAGTGCTAAGGGCAGGGTGGGGCGCACCCAGCAGAGATCCACGGGGCTGGACAGCTGCTTGGGCCAGGCCTCCTTGCGCTCTCTCCTGCCCTGGTCCGCCAGCTCCTTGCAGGTTTCCCTGCCTACACAGACCACAGAGACTAAGGACCTGCTCGAAGGAGGCAGGTAGGTGCTACCTAGCCTCATTCCCAAATCTGGAAAAGAATCCACATCCCTTCTCTGCCCCTGTGCACCTCCACCCTCGCCCTCACGGCAGTCACTAATTCTGCCAGGCGCCTTTGAAGCTCCAGGCCCAGGCAGGGGAGGAACTGGAGGCTGGAGAGGGGGGTGGGACCACTCCCAGGGCAGTGGGAGCCTGCCAGCTGGGGCCAGTCTGCCGTGGGGATTTGGCAGATGGAAGTATCATCCAGGGCCCCAGATTTGCTGACCTGAGCATGATTCAAGGAGGCACTGGACTTGTGGATCAAGGCAATAGAATTGTCCTGAAAGTCACATCACTGAGGTAGCCACGGAGGACAGGAAAGTGATGGAACTGGAGCAGAAATCAAATCCCTGACCTGCTGTTTTCTAGCTGTGTGACTTGGGGCAAATGACTTAGCCTCTCTGATCCCCATCAAATGAGAATCATAATAAGGATGAAATGAATAGATATAAACACTTTACGAATGATAGGGCTCTTTTCAAATGTCAGATGTCCCCAGTGCAGAGGGCTGGGGCCACCCACTGCCTTTTGTGACTTCAAGGCTCTCTCCACCGTGTATTTGAACAGACCTCATTCATTCAGCGTCTCCCATGTTCCTGCCTAATGGCATCCTGGGAATGATACAGACATATAAGAGACAAATCCTGCCCTGGAGCAAGTGAGATCCATGCAGTTACTTCCCCATTTCCCACATAAGCAAACTGAGGGCAGCAGGAGTATACACATAATTTGCCAATCCCTGCACTTCACATGCCTAGTAAAACCAGTCCTAGAACATGGGGTGCCTACTAGCCAGGCAACCCCACACCTGGTTGGGGGCACAGGCTTGGGCATCAGAATACCTAGTTCTAGTTCCAGCCCTGACACTAATGCGCTGTGTGACCTTGGGCATAAGCTACTCACTGTGCCTTATTTTCCTCATTTGTAAAATAGGCATAAAGTTTCTACCAGCCTTGCCTGCCTCTTTGGGTTAGGAGTACATGAGACAGGAGGTATGAAAGGACCTTGGAAGACTACAATGTCCTCCACATGCTGGGGTGGCCCTGGGAATGTCTTTGGGAGAGGTGATTAAATAGTATGGTCTCTGCAAAACTATACAGAAGGGAAATTAGTTCCTGGTGTGATGCCACCTCCCTCTGCCAAGACCCCTGTTAGGGATCTTTGTCCCTCCCGGACTTCCTAATTGCCAGCAGTGTTTGAGTACCTCCTCTGTCCCAGGAGCACTTCATGTGCCTTCCCTCATTTGATCCGCCCAGCAACTCTTACCATCCCCACTGAACAGATGAAGAAACTGAGCTCAGGAGGGTGAAACCTAGTCCCCGAGGCCAGGATGTGGATCTGGGAGGTCTTAAAGCAGGGCCCTCACTCTCCACCTCCCAGCATAATCCCCCTGTTGTCAGATGGCTGTCAGCCAACTTCAGGCACACGCGGGCTGAGAACAGCTTCCTGTGTGATCCCGCTCAGGATCCAGGTTAAACACATCTTCAGACGGGACTCTAGAAATCCAAAGCTTTCCAGATCCAAATGATATGGGGCAGGTCCTTCCTGCCCCTCTGCCCAGTGAAATCTTCTTTATCCTTCACAGATCAGACAGGGCCCCTCCTCCTGGAAGCCTGCTCTGATCCCCCAGCCCACAGGGGTCTGTCGCCTCCCTTCCATACCTCTCACTGGTGCTCAGTCCTGAGCCCCCCTGGCCTGCTTGGGTCTTAGGTCCCTGGTGTACAACCCTCAGCCCTGGCTCTGATTAAATCTCTCAACCTTTGGGGGCTAGGGTCCAAATCCCCCTACCCACAAGTCAGACTTTGTAGGGGGCAGTGTTATAAGGGGAATGAACGTGAGCTTTGGCACCAAATGCAGCCGGGTTCAGACCCTGGTTCGGACACTTGTGCGTGGCATTGGGCAAGTCACTTACCCTCTCCATACTCTTTCTTTATCTCTAGATTGGAGGTGATGATAAAAATACGTACCTTTCACGGTCGTGTGGATTGAAGAAGGCTTAGAGGTGCAATGACCGACACGTTACAGGCACTTGATAAATGGTAGCTAGTATTGATTGTTATTATAAATGTTGGCTTGCCTGCTTGATTGATTTGGTTATTAGAACAGGACACAAATAAAAACAAAAATTCAAGGCACACTCCAGAAATTAGTTTAGAGGACTTCTGGAGCGAGGTTTCTACAGTGCAATTCTCTACGTCCAAGGCCCTCTCTCTCCTTCCAAAGGCTCCAGCCCCACCTATTCTCTGACCCTCTCATAGCAACACCCCCTCCTCCTCTTTAGCTGGTGAGCTAAAGGGCATGACCCATCTCCCGATAGTGGGGGGGTGGGGGGGAGAGGCAGGTAGAGTACCTGAGGCTAGTGATGTGCTCATGTTACAGTTGAATGAACCTAGGCCGGAGATGAGAAGTGCTGCCTTTGCCAGAAAGCTACGTGGACAGACCTGGGCTCTAGAACCTTCCACAGAGGGCACAGGCCCAGGGGAGGCTGTGGAGAGCCTCATGTCCTCTGGAATGGGGACCACGCCTGAAAAGGTTTCACTCGCCCTGCATTCTGCTCTTTCACCTCCTTCTTCCATTTGCAAGCTCCTCTTTCCCCCTTTTCCTCCTCTGTCTTTATTTCTTGGCTCTATATTTTTTCTATCATCACCTTCCTACCAGAGGTTCATATTTTGCGTCAAGCCTCTCCTAGCTGTCGAGCGGTTTGGTTTTGTGTTTGTGTGTGTGTGTGTGTGTGTAATTTTCTTTCCTGAGCGTGTTATTCTTGGAGAAAGAGTGCCCTGGCTTGGGCGACGGGAGGGATGGAAGGGAGGGGATGGAGGACCTGGGTGCAAAGGTTGGGGCTGGACATGGCATCCCCTCTGGAACACTGCTGTCTGTGGGCCCTCCAGGCATGGGGATCTTAGGGTCACCAGGGAAGCTTCCAGAGCGTAGGCAGGGTGGGGGCACTTCTTCCCAAAGAGTCAATAAAACAGCAAGCCACAGCACCCCCCTTCCCCTGCTACCTCCTGCCAGGAAAAACAGCCCCGAGCTCTGTGGTTACATCTGTTCCTCCAGGAGTGGGACAAAGACTCCAAACCATGCCATGGTGAGAAGTCGCTGCTGGACAGACCAGCCTTCAAGTCCAGGGTCACCCAGGCCTGTTGCCCCCTCCTCACTGCCAGACCCACTTTGTGCTTTCTAGCTCCTCATGGTCATGACGCCGGTTATCAGATTTCCCCTGTCCATCCAATGACAAGATGAGAAGAGAGAAGCCCAGAGAGGTGGTGGGGCTTCCCAGAGTCACACAGCTGTGGTTCCTGACCCCCAGGCCCAAGCAGACCAGCTCCAAAAGCATGGGAAGCAGAACATTTAGCACAGGGATGGGGCTCTCCATCCCTCCCAGGGCTCGGGTGAGACATTGATCGACTACACCCCATCCAATGGGTTCCAGCTCCTCTATTTAAGAAGGTGGGGATAAGTTTAAGGAATTGTGGGAATTTTTCCTGAAAAACATTTAAAAACATTTTTGTCTTTATAGGAATAAGCCCTTGGCAAGCAAGAAAACTTGCGTGAAAGAACTAATTTCCTGAGCTTTTAATGATTTGGGCTTTTAATAGTTGATGGGGCATTTCATTCACGAACAGTCTTTTCAGGTGAGAAGGTTCCTCTGAGGGTCAGAACCCTGCTACCATTAGGGTAGCTTCGTGGGAATTAGAAAAAGGTGTCATTTCCTCGGTACATCTACTTCCATCTATCAAACCAGTGTCGTAATATACTGATTTTGTTAGAAGACAGCATTTAACGCCATCTGCCAGAAATGATAGCTATCACAAATCCATAATGTCTATGAAGTGAATAGTACCTCTGTGTTGCCTATTGTATTATCTATTATCTTCCTGTGTTATCTATTATGTTATCTATTGCTGTATAACAAATTACTCTGAAACTGATCAACTTAAAACAAGAATAAATATTTACTATCTCCCGGTGTCTGTGAGTCAGGAATTCTGAAGCAGCTTTGCTAAGTGGTTCTGATTCAGTGTCTTTCATGAAGCTGCAGTCAGGATGTCAGCAGGGGTGCCGTCGGCTGAATGCCTGACTGGGACTGAATGACCCACTCTCCTCATGGCTCACTCACACAGCTGGTGACTTGGACCTGCTCAGTCCCTTGCCACATGGACCTCTCCATAGAACTGTCCTGATGACATGGTAGCTGGCTTCCCACAGAGTGAGTGAACCCAGAGAGAGCCTGGTGGACACAGCAATGTGTTGTCACTTTTTGTTACTTTAGCCATTCTGATAGGTGTGTGGTGATATCTTATTCCTCTTCGGTGGACATTGCTGCATCTTTATCACAGTTGTTATGTCCCTGTAAGCTCTGTTAGAGCAAGGGCCTACTTGGCTTGCCTTCTGTGCATCCCCAGAGCCCAGAGCAGGGCCGGGCACAGGAAGAAACCCAAAGTCTATTTAGAGAATGAATGCACAGCCTGAGGGGTCTCTGGACCTTTTTAAGAAGGCAGGAAAGCAGCAAGGCCTTTGCTCTGTGAAAGCTCTTGAACACCTGCCCAGGCGAGATTGCTGGGGGAAGGCTAAGGCCCTCCACCACCCACAGAGGAGCAGGGAGGAGGAGGGCCAGCACCCTGACACCCCACCGGGTCCCTGGTGCCTCCAGGCCACTTGGGGCACATATTGTGGGCCTGGCACTTCTGCCTTCTCCCCTTCCACTGCCTCTGCCTTCTCAGGGCAGAAGCACCCCGAAGATAAGTATGTGGGGATCCCCAGAGCTCTTGCCACTGGGCCGTGGGTCTTCCAGACTTTGTTTTCCTTTTTCTTTTCTCCCCACTGTAATTGCAGCTGGGTAAGGCCAGGCCTTTGCTAGGATTTATCCATGGGCCACAGCCAGGCTTTGCCCCGAGTAGCAGGGCCCTCAGTGCCCTGGCATAAAAATTGAGGTGGCTTGTTGTGCAGGTTGAATCTGTTGACTTGGGTTGTGAATTCTGCTCCCTGAAGGGAGGGGGTGCCTGCTGTCCTCTGCGCCCCCCTCCCCGACCGCTGGCGGCTATGACCGGCCGCACGTCGTGTTTTATGTATAGATAATGCTGAGGTGTCTTAGAAGAGGCTTCTCCCCATAGGGATATGTTTCCCTAAGAGTAACAGAATACAGACATGATAAATTAGCTAACAATGAGCTCGAATTTAATACTGAATATAAATATTTATAGGTCAAATGGCTCACAGATATACACATATAGGAGGTCAGTATTTTCTAAACAATCAAGAATTGCAAATGAAGGGAAACCTCATCAGCTAAGATGAAGCCAGAAATAGGTCAGAAAGCAGAACACCTGCCGTAAGGCCCCCATTCCCTTGCTGAAAATGGGCCACGAAATCGCTTTTAAGATTCCTAGAAGCTGTATCTGTTTGCTAGGGCTGCGATAACAAAGTACCACAGACTGGAGCTTAAACAGCAGAGATTTATTTTCTCACAGTTCTAGAGGCTGGAAGTCCAAGATCAGGGTGTCGGCAGCGTCGGTTTCCTCTGAGGCCTCTCTCTTCGACTTGTAGGTGGCTGTCTTCCACCCTGTGTCCTCACGTGGTCTTCCTTCTGTGTGTCTGTGCCCTGCTCTCCTCTTGTAAGGGTACCAGTCATATTGGATAAGAGCCCTCTCATAGGACCCCGTTTTAACCTTAATTCCCCTTTTAAAGAGCCTACCGCGAAATACAGTAACACTCTGACATACCGGGGGATTAAGACTGCCACATATGAAGTTGGGCTGAGGAACAACTCAGCTACTGTTAGTAGCCCCCTCCGTTAGTACAGCCCACATCAATAGCCAAAAGTAGCAAAATCTGAATCTGTTAGAGGAGTCAGAGGATTTGTGAAATAAACCAAAGCATTCTCCCAGAGGGACCCCTGAGTCATGAGAGAAAATTCCTCCTTTGGCCCTTGACCCACAGACGTTGCGTGAGTCCGTAGCGGCCGCCATTCCCGTAGCATACAGAGCGATGGAGTTTCACATGGCTGTCCGTCCCCGCGTTCAGGAATTGCATATTCCCAAAGTGGAATTCAGTGAAATCGTGCCTGCGAGAAGATTCCACAGCCTTTGCTAAAAGGCAGATGCCAGCTGCCCAATGACAAGCCCAACTCCAAGGGCCTTTGGGGTCCTGGGAAGAGCCCAGTGGTTCACTGAGAAGCCCCAGCTTTTGAGCGGGGCTCTGAATTCCAGGTGAGATTGGGAAAAGCTGAGGAAGAGGGGCCGGGTTTCTAGCAGAGGGGGAGGGAGGGGAGCCCCAAGCAAAGGCAGGGGTGGGGTGAGCAAGCACACGCACCGGCCTGGCCTCCCCGGGTCAGGGTCCCAGAGCTGGCATCCCCTCCTGGGGCCATGTCCTCTAACCCGGTCTCTCCCTGTGTGTGTCCCCACAGGGCTCTGGCTGAGAACATGGCCAATGGCATTGACGAGCTGATCGGCATTCCCTTCCCCAACCACAGCAGCGAGGTCCTGTGCAGCCTGAACGAGCAGCGGCATGACGGGCTGCTCTGCGACGTGCTCCTGGTGGTGCAGGAGCAGGAGTACCGCACCCACCGCTCCGTCCTGGCCGCCTGCAGCAAGTACTTCAAGAAGCTCTTCACAGCCGGCACCTTAGCCAGCCAGCCCTACGTCTACGAGATCGACTTTGTCCAGCCCGAGGCGCTGGCCGCCATCCTGGAGTTCGCCTACACCTCCACGCTCACCATCACGGCCTCCAACGTCAAGCACATCCTCAACGCCGCCAGGATGCTGGAGATCCAGTGCATCGTGAACGTGTGCCTGGAGATCATGGAGCCCGGGGGGAACGGGGGGGAGGAGGATGACAAAGAGGACGACGATGATGACGAAGATGACGATGATGAGGAGGACGAAGAGGAGGAGGAGGAAGAGGAGGAGGAGGAGGACGATGACACGGAGGATTTTGCTGATCAAGAAAACTTGCCTGACCCCCAGGACATCAACTGCCACCAAAGCCCTTCCAAGACGGACCACCTCTCGGAGAAGGCCTATTCAGACACACCCAGGGACTTCCCGGATTCCTTCCGGGCCGGCAGCCCTGGCCACCTGGGCGTGATCCGGGACTTCTCCATTGAATCTCTGCTGAGGGAGAACCTGTACCCCAAAGCCAACATCCCTGACAGGAGACCCTCCTTATCTCCATTCGCCCCGGACTTCTTTCCACACCTCTGGTCAGGGGACTTCGGTGCCTTCGCCCAGCTGCCCGAGCAGCCCATGGACAGTGGGCCCCTAGACCTGGTCATCAAGAACCGCAAGATCAAGGAGGAGGAGAAGGAGGAGCTTCCGCCACCTCCGCCGCCGCCCTTCCCCAGCGACTTCTTCAAGGACATGTTCCCGGACCTTCCCGGGGGGCCGCTGGGCCCCATCAAGGCAGAGAATGACTACGGTGCCTATCTCAACTTCCTGAGCGCCACCCACCTAGGGGGCCTCTTCCCGCCCTGGCCGCTGGTGGAGGAGCGCAAGCTGAAGCCCAAGGCCTCTCAGCAGTGCCCCATCTGCCACAAAGTCATCATGGGGGCCGGGAAGCTGCCACGGCACATGAGGACCCACACCGGGGAGAAGCCATACATGTGCAACATCTGCGAGGTCCGCTTCACCAGGTGCGAACGGAGGCCTGTGGGTGTGAGGGGCAGGGCGGGGAGGGCCGGGGGCCACGGGGATGGAGAGAGACCCGGGTCAGGGGAGGTCCAGCTGGATCCTAGATGCACAGCAAGCTCATCGCCAGAACAGGTGCTAGGCATTAGCTGGTGCAGTGATTTTCAGATATTTTCTTATATACGCTATTAGGTAGAAGGCCAAGATGCCAAAGAGATAAGAGCGGAGCTGTCCTGGTTAAGGCAGAAGTGGGGAGGGGGGATCTCAGCACCCGCGCGTAGATCCAGGAAAGCCGGTTTGAAGCTCCGCAATGGAGTGCAGCCCCTCCTTTATTTTATTTGGAGCCCGGACAGCATGCCAGGGCCTGTCTTGAATGGATTACATATACTACCGCCCCTGCCATGTCCTGGAAGTCAGGGAGGGCCATGGCCTTTGTCCACAGATAGGTGATCCATCTCCCAGTGGCTAGTCAGCCACTCGTAAGCCCAGCTGGGAAACGGCAGAGCTGGGACTTGAATCCCAGTGAGACCCCTGTAGGCCCTTTCAGTCCTATTTTGGGTCAGACCTAAGGGGTGGGCCTCCTTTTACGTTCTCCCCCTTGACTGTCCATGTTGGGAAGAGGGTTAACTTTATGCTGTTATAAAAGTTGAACTTTGAAATCAATACATGATAAGCCTTTCATCTTTCCCGGACTCCATCCCATTCAGCACGCGTGTGTTGTGTACCTTCTCTGCACAGCAACTTTTGTGGTCAGAACTGATTGGTGGGATGATGTGGGGTCCGATTTGTCCAGTGCAAGGTTTTGATGGGCCTCATTTGGGGGAGATGTGGTCTATTGGTGCCGATTGTGGTCACTGATGGGAGGCTGACCTTCCCAGCCATGTCCACATTGCAAAAGGTTCTGGTGAGTGCCCTGCATCAGGGCTTGGTCATTTCAGTGTGTCGGATGTGGTTACCCACCCTGGAACTGTGACTTCCTAGACCAGGTCCTTTCCCCACATTGCCACCGTCCCCATCAGAGAACCCGCCTTGAGAAACCCACACTTATTGCAGTGGTGCTGCTGTCACCCCATATCCCCCTAGCAGTTCATCTTTGGGAATTGCTGGGGGCTCATTCTTTTGATTTGCCCCAGTGGGCCCAAAGCTTTGGTTTTTGAGGATAGAGTGCAGTGTTTTGCATCAGGTTGATTATCAAATCAGGGGCAGTGCTTTTGGGGGAAAAACAAGATGAGTTCTGCTAAGTAACGAGACTCACTCTCTTTGGCGGCTTGAAAACTCTATTTGAGGTTGCCAGAGAGGGTACAGGAATATGTTCAGCTGACAGTTGTGAAAACGGCTCTGCAGGCTCTTCCAGTGACCGCTTCGAAGGACAACGCTGATTGTTTCCAAGGTGGCCTTGGGTCCCCTCACAGCTGCTTCTGTGAAGGAAACCCCAGCAGAATCTCCCAGCTGCTCCGAGCTGACAGTGAAGGGAGAATTTCCAGGTGCAGAGGGGCAGGGTCCCCCATACCCCAGCTGTCTCCCCTTCCACCTAGCAGTGGTGACCTCAGGTGCTTGCTTCTCTTATCGCTGCAGAGCAGCTGGCCCCAAAGTCCCCGAGATTCACCCCCTCTCGGGTCCCCCCCACTAATGGCCCTGCCACTCTTATGTCACCTCCACCTCCCACCCTCCTCTTCTCCTGAATTCACCTTAGATCCGCAGAACACCTGTAAAGCCTTGACAAAAGCACAGGGATAATGGAAGATAAACCAGAGCCCAGTCCAAATTCAAGCACAGTTCATGCATCTGGAGCCAGTGCCTCTCCGCAGCCCCCTGGGAATGACTTCAAGACGTGGACACTTTTCACAGGCCTGATCCAGAAAAGCCAGCCCCTGAGTCCTGCCATCTGGGCTCCACCTCCTTTGCTTGTCCCCTGTGCAGATGGCTGACACTTGGAGACACCCCTCCCTCCAGGGGAGACCCTGGTCTGTGGCTTCAAGGGGATGTACTGCATCTCAGGATACCTCAGAGCGAGCCTGCCCTGCCCCCCACCAAGTCCCCATCTCCCTTCTGTTCCTCACTTCCCTCTGGGCCTTTCCCACACTCCGCTTTCTGTGAGGGCCATGCCGGTCTGTGTCCCTGCCTTCCCTGGGGAAAGTTTTAAACTCGGTCAGTCAGGACAGACTTCTCACCCTCTTGACACCAGCACATCCTCTGCGTGGGCCTCCTGGTTTGGGCCTCAATGCTGTGTTGTATAGGAGGGTCGCGTTCCAGAACCCTCCCGCCCAGCACATTCCTGCAGATCACTCAGGGTGGCCTCTGTGCCTGCCGGCTCACCACCCCTCCAGGCCACATCAGCTGTGCGGCGGTTCCAGCCGTCCAGCCCCCGGCCCTGCCCTCCCTGCGGTCTAGTCCCGCTCAGCAGAACGACAGCCATCTGGGCCCCCAGGCCTGTCTCCAGCTGACGCAGCTGCATTCCCGCCTCCATCCACATCTCCCCTCACTCGGTTCCCACTGGGCACTGGCCCTTCTGAGAAAGATCAGAAAGGCTCCGGGGTCCCCCTCCCAGGAGCAGAGATACCCGGAGTGGGGAGAGGTTGGAGGAGAGTTTCTTGGCCTCCTCCCCTAGGGACTTTATTTCTCACTGTGGGCTGTGGGTGCCCGTGATGGACACCCCTCAACACCCCTCCCCATCACATTCTTCGGAATCGCTGGTTCCTTGCTTCCCTCCTGTCGCCTCCCCGGAGCTGCCTGCAGGATTCTTTTCAGCCTTCAAAGAGCCTCAACCCTGGCCTGTCCAGGTCCGGGTGGCCTGTAACTCTCTATATAGCCAAGTCCCCTCGCAGCCTTTCCACAGGGACCCCCTTCGTGGCTGACTTCCGTAACACTGCCCCCCGTCCTCAGCTGGAGGCTCTTCAGCGGCCACTTAGAGCAGCAGCTGCTGCCTCTCTGACTCGGAATTCCCAGACTCCCTTGCAACTACCTGGGACTGGACCCCCGGCGAGGCTGAGGGACCCCGGACCTGCTGCCCTCACGTCCTCCTCGTGGACACTATTTTCCTTTCTGGAGCCCAAGTCTTCGCTTAATTATAGCTGAGCTTCTGCTCTCCGGCCAGGCCTCCTCGCCTCTCTTCTTGATGTTGATCCCACTTCCCCTCCCTCCTGGGGGACGTTGGAGCGACCCACCCTCCCCCTGCAAGGTGGCCCAGGCTCTGACTTATGGCCTCCGATGCCAGCTCCCAGCATGTCCACGCCCCGTGGGAACATCATTCCTCATGACTTAAGCAGCACAACATGGCGGAGGGGCCTTGGGTGTCCTTCCAACAGAGCCCCTTCTGCCCCTGAGGGCCCACTTGCTGCTCTCATTCTGTGGGTCTCCAAGAAGGGACTGCAGCCCCACCATCATGTGTCTATTCCTGGGCGTCGGGAATCTCACCTCCGAGCCGGCTCTAGATTTCAGCCAGTCCCACAGTTGTCCCACCAGTGATTTTTCCAGCTATGAGACACCCCTGGAGCCCCAGGAAAGGCCTCAAAGGCTTCAACCAGACTGTGTATCTCTGGCCCCATGCTGTCCCCTCCTAGCTCTGGCCATCCCATGATCACCTGGACTCCAAGTTCCTCTGTCTGTGCCTGAGTCTATGTGTCCACTCCCCCAGCCTGGTCCAAGGTCACCATTTTCTTCCTGAGGGCAGCTGCAGCCTGTGCTGGTTGCAGAGACAGCTCCTGATGAAACTGGTCCTGTGGCTCTGACTTGGGCGAGAGAAACAGTTCCAGGACTTAGGGCAGAGGCAGCCGGGACCAAGATTCCCCCAGACCCTCCTCATCAGGAGTCCTTTATTTCTATTCCCAGAAAGTCTGGAAGCCTGGGCCAAAGGTCAGGACTACAGGGTTAGTGGGCCAGAGGTGGCCCCTAGGATGGGCCTTGAAGAACGGGGAGCACGTGGGCCAGGGAGGACAAGAAGGCATTCATCCTCTCTGCGTGCAGGGGGACGCTGCTGCCCTTGGTGGGGCTTTTCCCTGCCCACCCACCTCGCAGGGCCCTCCCCCTCCTCGTTGCCCCAATCCCTGTCATCACCACCAACTAGGCCTGGCCTGGGCCTGTGAAGGCCTCAGAAGGCTCTTAATTGCTCCTGTCCTGCCACATGGGTCCTTGAGTACAGGCCGCCTGTCGGGGGAGCCCCTAGAGCGCATGCTTGGGCAATCTTCCCTCCTGGGCCCCCTGCATCCCATCTGCAGCCTGGCTCTCACAGGTGCTCCAGTCAGGTCTGGCGGACACGTGGTGAAGTCAAGAAACTGCCACACTTGAGAAGAGACCAGCTCCTGAGACGACAGTGGTCCCATGGAGGAGAAGGATGGGCAACCCAAGCTCTGTACCCCGAGAAATCAATCTCTGATGAGCCACGATTTCCCCAGTCTCCATTGAATCCCCTACCGACATCCCATAAAGGCTGCAACTTTTAGCCCCCAACCCCTGCCCCCCAGTGCAAGCCAAATGCTGATTGCTCCACAGCACCAGACAGCTCTCTGTCCAAACAAGGCCAGGAGCCTGGCAGCTGATGCTTTTTTTTTTCCCCCTGTAATTTTTTCTTAGTTCTCCTGCTCCTGGCAGCTCTGGGGACCTTATTAAGATAATGTAATGTCATTAGCAGTGGCAGCAGGAAGAGGATTTGTCTCAGACCATCAGCTTACCAAGAAGTCTGGGTGGATGGTGTTGGGAAAGCGTTATCCTCACTTGGGAGCCTCCACCGAGGCCCAGGACCCGGGGCCCTTTCCTTTCACTCAGGGGAGTGAGATCACCAGGACTAGCTCATCTTTCTCGACGATGAGCTCTCCGAGCTGGAAGGGGGGATGCCAATCAAGGCTTTCATGCATGTGACCTGGCATGGGTCCCAGGTGCAGAGTAAAGGGATGAGATGGCAGACAAGGGGACAGGGCGAGGGAGGAGCACGTCAGATTTGGACTGGGGAGTTCTGAGAAGTGGCCCCGCACCAGCAGGTCGTGGCCATGACCACCCACTGTACAGTGATGAGCACCGGGCAGAACTCCAAAGCATCTGATGGCTTCTTATCCGAGCAGGTTCCAGTACCATCTGGGCCACATGCTGAACGTGTGCGGAGAGAGCAGGGCCGGCACGTGGGGACACAAGGCGCAGTGTCTCCTGGGGACTGCAGCCCCTTGGAAAGGGCACTGCAGTGGTGATCAGGAACCCCAGCCTGAGGGCTTGCATCTGCCTCTAACTAGCTGTGTGACTTTGGCCAAGTCTCCTCCCCTCTCTGGGCCTCGGTTTCCCCATGTGTAACACGAGGGGGTTGGAGCAGGTGCTCCCTAAACTCACGCCCAGATTTGTGACCCCATATATCGCCCAAGATCAGGAAAGCTCTGGACACATTACAGCACCTCTCTTTGCCTCCTCTTCCTCACAAGAATGATGGAAGGGCCAATTTCACGGGCTTTACTGAAGCCCTTATAACCAACCGCCTGCACAGTTAGGTCCTGACCCGAGCTCACGATTAGTACTGACAGGAACGTCCCTGAGCCTGGGTTCCTTTTTTGCAGCTGCCGGAGCCAGTGCTCATTGTCCGTGAATTTGCTGCTTCCTGCATCATCTTGCTGTCTAGGCGCCTGACAGGACAGGGCCCCAGGAGCCAGGGACAGGGCGGTGGCTCCGCAGGCATGAGGGGCAGCTAAGGGAAACAGCACACGTGACGGCCCTGCCCTGGGAATAGCATGCATGGGAAATAAAGGCAGCAAAGACAGCCTCTGAACAGGTGTTCCCATCTGCCAGGAGCACCTGTGTGGTTGAACTGGGGCCACAGAGCGCAGACAGGGAGGCTGGGCCACCAGAGCTCGGGACTTGCTGGGAGGGCAAAGCTGATACGTGTGGGGCCTTTAGGGGGCAGGAGAGAATGATGCCGACAGATCGTCCTCTGTTGCTCCCTCCCTGCCCCTCAAGCGACCTGCCTCGGGCTGCAGTGTTCAAGTGCTCTGGAAGGTCAGGGCAAAGGCTGAGACCTGGGTGGACAGAGAAGGGACTATGAAAGACTGCATTTGAGTTTGACCATTGAAGGATCGGAGGATTGGGAGTGGTAGACATTTCAGGCAGGGCAGTTTGCAAGGGTAAAAGAGTGAAGGATGTGGGTGCAGGGAAGAGGAGGGCTCATGGCTGGGAAGGAAAGAGCACACATGCTGGCATCTACGCTTGGACATCTGGTGGGAACCTAAGGGATGGAGCATGGCATCCAAACACAGGATACGCACAGAAGGGGAAGGAGCCAGGGCTTACCAGCATCCATCCCATAATATGGCAGGCTCTGAGCCAGGGGGGCTGGTGGTCCAGCTCATGCCAACAAAGATTCAAAGATGCAGAGCTGACCAGAGCATGGCCTGCTAGGGGAACAGTGTGTCCATGTGGCGTGTGGGTGCGGTACTGTGTGGAGGGATGGGGGCTGGCAAAGGATACGGGGTGGTTATTTTTTCCAGCTTTATTGAGATATATTTGACATATATAACACTGTATAAGTTTAAGGTGTACAACGGTAATGATTTGATATGCGCATATATTGTGAAACGATTACCACAATCACATTAGTCAACACACCCATCACCTCACTTAGTTACCTTTTTTTGTGTGTGTGGTGAGAACATTTAAGATCTACTCTCTTAGTAACTTTCAAATATATAATACAGTATTGTTCACTATAGTCACCAAGGGCCCCCAGATCTCATCCCTTTATAACTGGAAGGCGTGAGCTTGTAAAGAGACTTCAAAGCCATGCTAAGGGGTGAGTTAGCACATAGGCCTTTGGACAGGGTTAGGGGGCTTGGAAGATTTTAAGGGGGGCCACCGGACCCCCAGTCCTGAAGGAAAGTGACCAAGAGCTCAGCTGCTGAGAGTCAGACTGGAACATTCCAACTCACTCATGATGCCTCTGCCAGCAGATCAGATGCGTAAAGGAGCAAGGGTAGAAGAGCGGTAATATATGAAGCCAGCCACCCAGAAAGGGATTCAGTATTAGCCCATTACCCAGATGCAAACACTCTCAGAACACCAAAGGTCAAAATGGTGCAGTACAGCCTCCCATTTTAGAGGTCAGGAAACTGAGGCCCAGGGCAGCAAAGGACCTGGTCCGGTTCTTAGAGTGTGCCGAGCCCGGGCCCAGCTCTGCCAATGCACATGCGCATTACATCTACCTGGAAAGGTCATTACAGAAATAAGGAGGCTGTGCAACCTTAAGAAAGCCATTCCCTCCCTGGGAATGGGCTGGGTTTGATCAGTATTTTCAAGGTCCTGGGAAGCATACTGCTAGCGATGCAGGTTACTGGGCCCACTGATTCAGACGCGCTCTCAGTAAACTAAATGCTCTCTAAATTTTTTCCAGGACTAATTTATGAGGTTTGCCCACCCTCCTCCCCACCCCTGCTCCCATGAAAAGTCTCCACTGGGGACAGTGGCTCCTGCCCTGGCTGAGCTGCTCCCACAGCTTGGCCCAGTCTTCTGACCCCAGAGACGGAAGGCTGGCTGCAGATGCCCTGGTGTGATTGTTCGGGCTGCACTTTCTGAGGCAGCCTACAGGCTTCAGGCTGGGAACACTCAGTATGAAAATCCTCAGAAGAGCTTGCAAAGAAACCATGCCAAGATAGCCCTCCATGCCCCTCTGCCCCTCACCAGCTGGTACCTTTGGGAAAGCTGTTTGACTTCTCTGAGCCCCCAGCGATTCCTCAGTCCAAGTGAGGAAATTAATCTAGGTGTGTTGAATTGAGCTCACGCAAACCCAGATTCCTCGTCAATAGGAACTGATGTCTAGCCCTAGGTTCAACTCTGCATGGAGAGGTTAAATAACTTGCCTAAAGGTCACCCAGCAAGTTAGTGGGGGGTCTGAAGCTGGAGCAGGGGCTCCCACACCCCTAATGGGGGTCCCTTTCCTGCACTGTACCTTGCCTGTGAATAATGACTTTCCAGGGTCATTGAAATGGTGTACTTGCCTGCCCACAGCAGGTGCTCAATGAGAGGAAGTTATAGTCACCTTCTCAGCACGTCTCCCACACTTGGGCCAGTCGCCTCTGAAGTGTGATTTACTTTAGATGCCCTCACAAAAAGCTCAGGAGAAGCAGTGCATATTTAAAGAGGCCCTTGACATTTGAAGATTTATCATTTGCATTGTCCATTACTTGAGGGTGTCAATACTATTAAATATATGTAATAGTAATTTTTTTTAAAAAATCTCGCTTATAAGGTTGTAGTGAGGATTGAAGGAGATGATGTATTTAAAGCCCCACTGGTGACTCTCAGCTGACCCTCCACTAGGCCCTGGTGAGGATGAGTCCCTCAGCCAGTGAGTGAGCCTAGCCAACCACCTAGAATCAGTGTCTCATCAGAGCCTGAGCGAACGTGTGGAGTCCCGAGACGTATTCCCCAGGACGGCATGGCGTCGCTCTAGGGCTACAAATAGCACTCTGCACCCCACCCCTACATTTTTACACAGGTCACAGTGCGGTGCTGAGGAGAGAGGCCTAGGCTGTTCTAGCCCCAGCTCTGCCATTACCCTCCCGGTGACCTTAGGGACTTCACCTTCCTGGTCCTAACCCTAACCCTCCCTGGGCCTCAGTTTGCCCACCAGCCAACTGAAGGATTAACCCAGGCCAGTGGTTCTCAGACCAGCAGCAGCAGCAGCATCCGGCAACATAACCAAAATGCAAACTCTCTGCTCTCTCCCCCGCAGACCTACTGACTCAGACAGTCTGGGAGGGGGGCCCAGCACTCTGTGTTTCATCAAACCCTGATAATGGCTCATCAACTTTGAGATCCACTAGCCAGGATGCTCACAAATCCAATCACCTGGGTGAAATGTGGGTTACAAAGACCATAAGAGCAGCATGCTGGTGGCAGAAGGGCACATGAGATGTCACAGCGGGGTACTTACTGTGCAGCCTGGGGGCAGCTGGTGGGTTGTGGGAAGGGCAGGGACGGGGATGGCGGTGCCTGGTGTGTGAAGGATACCAACTCTCCCTTCCTCCTCCCTGCCCACCCCACTCTCCACCCCCACCCCCCAGGTGCCCTCCAGCCTTCCAGGGAGCACAGGTGGGAGAAACGGATCTGTGCTTTTGGTCCTTCTCCCCTGGTCCCTGCCAGTGTACTCTTGAATGCCCTTTTCTCTCCTGCCCTGCCCCTGGGGAACTAGCCAGAAAATGAGAGCCAGTGAGACCTCTAGTGGCCAGGGGACACCAGGAGACCAGGATCCGCTCCTGCTGTCCTGGGGTTATGTTGAGTGTGGTTTAAATCTGGCCATTTTAGGGCGGATTCCTGGGCTCCACATCTCCTCCAACCTCAAAGCCGAGCCAAAAATTACAGGCAGATGCCCCACCCAAGCCACACCTGCAGGGAGGAGGTGGGAGGATGGACACGGCTTCCTGGCCTGCCTGGCCTGATCAAGGAAGGCTGCAGAAGGATCCTGAGAGTTCTCGAAGCTCACCTGCCTCCACTTCTGCGTGGCTGAAAGGCTCCTTATGCAGCATTCAGTCTTTACGAAAACAGCCTTGAGATGTCCGTTTTCCTTTCAAGACCACCAGGAGGTGTGTTGAATCTAGCTCAACACAAACCCAAATTTCTCTCCATCAGCTCTGGACAACGGGAACTGACGTCTCATGCTAGGTTCGGCTCTGTGCAGAGAGGTTAAGTAACTCACCTAAGGTCACCCATCACGTTACCAGTGGGTTTGCCGCTGGAGCAGAGGCTCCCACACCCGCTGATGGGAGCCGCAGCCCCACGTCATATCTTACCTCTGAATAATACTGCTTAAACCCTGAAAAGCTCTGCCCTAGCTTAGGCTGCATTCTTGTTGCACCTGGCTCTTTTGTAAACCCTGGAATTGTCTGCAGACAAAGAGGAGAGCCGAGAGCTGGGGCTAAGAAACCACAGTGCAGGAGACTTGCACAAGGTGTGCCTCATCCCTGTAGCCTCCCAGATTAGCGCTGAGGACTGACAGGTCTCAACAGCCCAGGGGCCGGGATGGGACCAGGGTGAACCTCGAGGAAAGACCCTATTGCCTGGAGAGAGTGGAGCTGAAGGTGCAATCCAGTATGAGAAGTGGCTGCCCCATTGGAGGGCTAGTGAAAGATTGCTGACTTTCGGGGCCTATGTCCCCAGCAAGTCTATTTTCCAGTCTATGAGACAGGCCCTGACAGAGTGGGCACGTCATTCTTCTGAGCTTATGCGTAACAGGTGTTCTGGAATGACAGCAGCCTCTCTGGACCCAGCTCCTGATCCACTCTCTAATCCAGGGGAGGAGCCACACCCGTCTGGGGTGGCGCAGTAGTTGAAGGTGAATTCTAGCGGGGCTCCCATTCCTGAGGGTTGACACCACAGCAGTCGGGAGCCTGAGCGGGTTCTGGAGGAAGGGGAGCAGAGAGTGAGCAGCGGCGCCTGGGGTTCTGGGCAGGGACTGACTCTGGCTCTGCCTTTGCAGGCAGGACAAGCTGAAGATCCACATGAGGAAGCACACGGGGGAGCGGCCCTACCTGTGCATCCACTGCAACGCCAAGTTCGTGCACAACTACGACCTCAAGAACCACATGCGCATCCACACGGGCGTGCGGCCCTACCAGTGCGAGTTCTGCTACAAGAGCTTCACGCGCTCCGACCACCTGCACCGCCACATCAAGCGCCAGAGCTGCCGCATGGCCCGGCCCCGGCGCGGCCGCAAGCCCGCCGCCTGGAGGGCCGCCAGCCTGCTCTTTGGGCCCGGCGGCCCGGCCCCGGAGAAGGCGGCCTTCGTGATGCCCCCCGCGCTGGGGGACGTGGGCGGCCACCTGGGCGGGGCCGCCGTGTGCCTCCCGGGCCCCAGCCCCGCCAAGCACTTCCTGGCAGCGCCCAAGGGCGCGCTGAGCCTGCAGGAGCTGGAGCGGCAGTTCGAGGAGACGCAGATGAAGCTGTTCGGGCGCGCGCAGCTCGAGGCCGAGCGGAACGCCGGGGGCCTCTTGGCCTTCGCGCTGGCCGAGAACGTGGCCGCCGCGCGTCCCTACTTCCCGCTGCCCGACCCGTGGGCCGCGGGCCTGGCCGGCCTCCCCGGGCTCGCCGGCCTCAACCACGTGGCCTCCATGTCTGAAACCAACAACTAGGCTGGTCCTCATCAACCCCAGTCCTGCTTCCCTGTCCCCTCCCAGGCCCACCTGCCCCATCCAATGGGTCTGAACTTTTTATTTCAAAAGGAAAAAGGAAAAAAATAGCAGCCGCAGTGGTATTTTCTGGGCCTCCTGAGGCAGCTGCCTCCCCTTTGCTGGTGTCTGAGATGGGCATCTCCTCCCAAAAGGCCTGGCCTCTCTCTGGCTGTCTCTCTGCTCTCACACAGAAACTCACAGGGGCCCATGCCAAGGAGGAGGCCCCAGGCCAGGTGTCCGGGAGCACTTTGGAGCTATGTGGGGCTAGACGGAGGGAGGTGGCTTGGCCAGAGGCAGACCGGATGGAGCAGGGATGAAGGTAGGGTCCTGAGATACACATCCTGAGCCCCACCACTCTAAGGCAGAGTCCCTGCTGACACTGTTCCGATGGGTCATTTTTCCCATCTCCAGTGGTCTTGGGATCCTTAGGGGAAGTGCCCTATTGGCAGGGAGGCCTCCCGGCATCAGGAGCGGGGCTCCTGGAGTCCGGGCCCATTTTTCCCTCCCTGTCCTGTGACCGCGGACAGATCAGCCCTCTGTACCCCAGTTTCACCCTGCTGTGAAAGGGGGCTGGTAATTTTGTTTCCCCCTCCCATCCACCCACCGACACACTCACACATGCCCATCCCTCCAGAGAGAAGCTTTGAGAGAGCAGGAGCTTTGCAGTCTTAATGTCCCTGGTGACACTGTTTTACTGGACTTAGTTTTATCACGTCCACCTCTACGTTGGCACAGGTGAGAAATGTGGCCAAACTAGACAGGGTAACAGAGGAAGAGGGCTGGGGTGGGCTTGTCCACAGCCCCCAGGCAGCTTTGGGGAACTCTAAATCCTACCCTCCCCTCTGGGCAGGCCACTGTGCGCATCCGGGGGCTACCATCTCGCATTGTCCCCACCTCTGCGTGGTCCCTCCAATGCCATTAGGAGTCTTTCAGGACTCTGAGGGCCAACACAGAAGGAATGGGGGCCTCCTCTTAACACCTGGCAGCTGCCCTTCTCCACCTGATTCTCGGAAACAGACAAAATGCCCAGTTACCCAGGTGTATGTTTGCTTTTCAGCTGTGGGCTTCTCAGGACTTTGGCATTGTTGTGTTTGAACACCCTCAACCCCTCCGTGGTCCCCCAGGGAGGAAGCCAGCTGTCCGGTGTGGGAAGTCAGAGGCTTGGCTCCAATATGGGCTTGGAGGGCTCTGTGAGTGAGGGCTGTCCACGCATTCTCCCTGGCTCTCTGGTATGTAGCCGGTCCTGAGAAGGAAGACAGCTCTGCTGGCCCAGTGCCTTCCTGATCATCTCTCCCATCTCCTGCCCTTCCCTCCCTTTTCTTGCTGAGTTTGCTTTTGTTTCTCAGTAGCCCAGAGAAGGGAGGAGAGTTCTTCTGTGCAGATGGCCCAGGGCTGGTGTCCCCAATCCAGGAGCTGTGGACACAGAGACTTCAGCTCTTCCTATTGCCTTGGCTTCTTCCTGAGCAAACACAAACAAAAAGGCCAGAGAAGACCACAGACTCTGTCACTCTCCCAGCTCCCCCGCGAAGAGACCCGTGACTCCACACGCCACCAGCTGCCCTTTCAGCCAGAGGGAACTGTTGCTGACACCCTCTTGTCCTCAGACGTCATCTGCTGGGCAGCTGCTTCTCACACTCCTGTCTCCATTTCTGGCCCTCGCTTCTGGGACCCACCAGCCAACATGCCTGTGTCCCCGCCTCAGCCAAGGGAGTGGGGCTGACCCAAACTTTAAGGGAAAATGAGGAAAAATGAACAAATTAGAAACCAGTGGTGTTGGGGCTTTTGTTTTTATTTTGTAAAAGTAATGACTTCTCATAAACTCAATTTTTCAGACGACTGGTTAGTTCTTTTTGTTTTCTCTTGGCTGCAGTTTGGAGTTGTACATTGTAAAATATCCAAAGATGTCGAGTACTGTATGATCAAGAACTTGAAGCAAATGGGTCGTGGAGGTAGGGATGGTTGTGTTTTGTTTTGTTTCCCTTTTTTTTGGGGGGGGGGGGACATTTCAGTTTCCCTGTCTGTGGGAGAACTTTGGAATTTTTTTCTATTTATAACTTTTTTTATGTGATTGCTTTATGTAAAATGACACTCAACAAGGTTTGCCTTAGTGATTCAAGGGACAATCTTCCATAACTTTGGTCGCACGCTGCATCCCGCCGAGAAAAACTCTCAGCTAATTTTCTGGCCTATTTATTAAACAGTATTAATTGACTTGATTAAATGATATTGAGAGTTGCACTTCTGTGAGAGGTGACAGCCACAAGACTATCTGTAGACATTCGTGGCTTAAGAGGTTGACAATTGGGTGTCACAAATTTATAAAAATGTTGAAGATGCCTTTATAAAAAACACAAATCTTTGACCCTTATTTAATAATGTGAGGGACAGCGTTTTAAGTAAAAGAAAGCCACACTTACTCAATTCCCTGGTTCAGGTTGATTCCCTTTTGCATTGTCACTGCAGGTGACAGTGGGTGGTTGTGTGGTGGCGAGGCCAGAACTCAGATCGTCAGTGGTCCCCTGCATTTTGTAAGGCTCTGCTTGATCATAAGCTTTTGGGTATCTATGACTCCGAGTGTGAGGGGTGTGTGTGTGTGTGTGTGTGTGTGTGTGTTTACATATGCAGGTACAGCCTGTTGTGTGTGAGCAAGGGAGAGTCAAAGGGTTGCTGACCATTTTAACACATCAATCCTGCCAGTTCCCTGGCTTGGATTACAGAACAGCCTCTGGCTGGCCTTGCTACCATCTCGGCCTTCCTCCTTTTATTCCTTGGCACTGGAGTTGGACTTCTCTTCCTTGTTCACCTGATCCTCTTTCCCAAACAGAATGCTAGGCCTTGAAGGAGGTAAGAAAATATATTGCTGTCATTGAATGGCGTCAACTCTACTCAGAACCTGGAGCACAGACTCTCTGAGTAAAATTGGTCTTTGAACTGCGTTTTCTGTATAACCAAGGGTTAAGCCCAAGCCTCTTTTCTGTGATCAGATCCCTTTTCTTGCCATGGTAAGCATTCTTATAAACCCAATGCAGCATTTCTCAGTCCAGACAAAAGAACAGATCTGGGTTTCAAGTCTGGACTCCAAGCTGTGTGTCCTCAGGCTAATCATTTCCCTACCTTGGTCCTCACTTGCCTCATTCTAATAGCAAAGGACACTGAGTTTCTCCAAGAAACTCAGGAACTTAGAGCCTCTCCAAGTTTTCTACCCAACTTAAACACCCCTCAGCCAAGGGAGCCAGCCCTCTGGGGGACTGGGAACTGAATTCTAAAGAAATAGCCTGAAGCAACCTTCCCGGAGCGTGATACTCCTCTGAAATCTCAGGTAGTGGCTTTGAAATTCATGCTTCTACATTCTACTGCATGATAGATATGCATTTGTCTTAATATAAAAATATCATCTTGAACATTACTTGCCTTTTCCGCAGGATCTTCTAGTAAAGTCAGTGTCCCTTGGCTACCCTGCAGCTTGGAGTAGGCCCGAGCTCACGGTTGACTCAGGGCTTGAGGGGATGGCCCAGTGCAAGGAATACGAGGCCAGCTACCTGTCAGGGTTCCCTTCAGCACATGTATTCTAGCATCATTGGGTCCTCATTCTGGGGGTCGGTGTCCACTGAGGGCCAGAGGTGAGCATGGGGAAGAGGTAGGGAAGTGGGCCCGCTGGGCCCTGACCTCTGGGGGCTCCTGAGCTTCTCAGGTGAGTCAAGCCGCCTCTAGTCCTGGCCAGGCAGGTGTTTCACAGAGTCACGCAGGACACGGTCTGCTCCTCAGACCCCAACGTTGGGGTGCTGGTAGCAAAGGGAACTTTGGTAGAGGGGGAGGGACAGAAAGGAAGATGAAGTCAGGACTGAGGACAGGCCAGAGATGCAGGGGCATCTTACCCTGGAGAGGAAGCCTTAAGATACATTAGAACAGGCCTTGGAACTTCTAAAGATCCGTCAGAGAGAGGAAGGATCTTACCAAAAGTTTGGCCAACTCAAACCAATAGGAGAGAGATTCCAGGAGACAGCTGGGTGCCCAAAGGAAGGAAGATAAATTTTCTAACAAGTGGAGTTGTCCTAACTTGTTAGGACAACCTCATGAGGTCCCTCGTGAGGGAGTGAGCTCTCCGTCATTGGAAGGGTTTAATATCACCTTTCAAGAATGAGGAGATTCCTGCATGGAAGGAGGGCTTTCTAGATGACCCGTCCCTTGGGTCACTTCCATCTGATTTGTGAAAAGGAGACTATATTATATATCTTCATATGACCATGGAAGAAGGACTGTACCAGGGGAGTGGGGGACAAGTGAAAAAGATGAGTTGGGACACCTTCACAAAACCCAGCTTGGTGGCTTATGGCTGCCTGCTGCCCTCCCAGCCCCCCACCCGATGACCTACAGCAACTTGGGGCCAGAGAAACAGGACTCTGTGTAGAAAAGGCCCTGATTCATTTTGAAACCCTGGAGATGTGACAGGAGATCAGTAATGAACCAACAGGAAGTAAGACTGTCTCTCGTCTCAGGCCTCTTCACCTGAGCCCAGGGCCTGCACTTCCCGAGGGGAGCAAAGGTCTCCACTTGGAGTCCCGCAGAGGTCCCTGCCCTGTTCTGGCACACCTCTCCGCAGACCCCATCCTCCTGTCCTGGCAGCCTCCCCAGCCCTTCCTGCCTGAGGCTCCTCGGAGCACTTCCAGAAACAGGCACGACTGGGTTTCCCCTTTGTGTGCCGTTTCCCTTCTGAGAGCTGGGTGGAGTGAGGGCTTCTGAAGGGAAAGTGAGAGGAGGACAGGGAGGCCTCCTCGGCCAGTTCCCCTCATCTGAAGTCTGTCACTCAGGAGCAGGGAGTCAGAAGTTCCTGCAGGAGGGAAATGCAACCTGCATGCAGAGGGTCAGAGGCCCCTAGAGACCAGGGACAGATTCTGGAATCAAGGATGTGTGTATCCAGTCGCCCTACCTCCCGACCCCCCGAGTGCTCCCCCTCCCCTTCTCCTAGTGCCTCTTCCCCCCACCACTGCCCTTCAGGGTGTGGGCGCCCTCTCTCCCCTCTGCCCTCCCCTCTGTCCGAACCCCATAGGAGCCACCAGCGGCGAACACGACTCACAGGCTCCCTCTTCCGGCCTCTGCAGCCCTTGCTCCTTGCTCGAGGTGGAAAGAAAGTCCCCAGCAAAGCGATGTCAGGCCCCAGGCAGCAAACAAGGGTGGCTGATTTGGACAGAGGGCCTTGAAATCAGACCGGTGGGCAGGTACCAGCCTGCCCCAACCTCCCAGCCCGCCCTCCTCTCCCCTCCCTGCTTCGGGCACCAGAGGGGAAGGGGATGTGGGAAACAAGCAAACAGCTTCTTTCCTCCTTTCAGGTTTGAAGAACTGAGGATTGAGTCAAACGCACATTTCCAGCTATTGATGGGGAGAGAATTCCCTGGGGAGGCCCTGCTCATTTTCCCCTCCTCCTTACACCCTGGGCAGGGGCGGCTGTGACCTTAAGGGGCAGCCCCACAAGGCCTAACCAAAAAACATGGGCCCAGAAATAGCCTAATGAGGACAAGACATCTCAAATCTGGACAGTTCCGGAAAACCTCAAAACTGATCAGTTTATCTGGACCAGACACGCGCACACACACACACACACACACACACACACAGTCATCAGACTAATGATACACAGGCTGATGTCATCCCTCCTTGTAATAATAGGAGACCGAGCAGTGCACCAATAAGACCCAGCAAAGCCATTTTTCCCACAAGTCTCCCCACTGGAATATTTATAACACACACTCTCATTTCCATCCTTGTGATTCCTCTATTTAACCATGAACTGTGACCCTGACAACTAGAACAAAAGAATAAACAAATAGGTTTCTGGAATAAGGAAGGAAGACAGGGTGAATCAGATCCTCTTTCCCATGTTCCTCTAAAAATGAATAAATTAAACACAAAGCCGCAGAGTAACAAAAGTCTTTATGCCCCTGGGAGACTCTTACCTCGATTGGTCAGCTGGCACTTAGCCTATGAGGCACGTGTCATTATCCCTATTTGTACCAATCGGGTTCTTAGTCAAACACCAGACCCCATCTCAGGTAGCTTAAGTAGAAAAAGCAATTACTAAAGGAAATTAAGTCCCTAATAGAACCTCCACAAAGTCCAAAGAGTCAGGCTTGAAGGGCCACCAAGTTCAGTTGTGCAGGTTGCATACCACACAACATGGCTTTTGAAGGGGCGCCATTCACACCCTAGACAGGTTTGTATATTTGTTATACCATGTACTAGATTTCTATATCATAGCAATTTCCCAGCAGATGGCCGTAGAATGTCTAGAAGGGGTGCCCTTGGCTAATTTGCACAAAGTCCATGGCCCGGAAGCCAGGAACCCAGAAGCACCCCAAACCACGCCGTGGCCAGTTGCTCCAGCAGAGATCTCATTGCTGCTGCTGCTGCTGAATGTGATGACGATGACAGGCCCAGACCTCACAGCTCACCCCACTAACACTGGGCCCTGGACCCTGGGACTCTGCCCCGTGGCCCACTCTCTACCACCATGCTCCCCAGAAAACGGCTTCTACACATTTGCACTTGCTCCCATTGCTCTAGTCCTGGCGTGTCTGATTGGAAGAGCTCAGGCCCCATGCCTCAGCCCAGCTGCAGGCCGACTGGGGAAGTAAGCTTCTGGCTTCTACCTTGAGAAGGAAGGATTCAGGATGCAAATTCTCCAAGCAGAGGAAGAGTTCCAGTAATGTTGGGTGGCCTCAGAACATGTCACGTATCCATGCAGTATCTGGCAGAGGAAGGGCCCAAAGCTCAGCGGCAAAACCGCGAGGACAAGGCTGCAGGATGAGCTCTAGCAGAGTCGGGGCTGGAAGCCTGGTCTGCTGACTGCTGGCCACTGCCCTGCGCTGTCCCTTAGAAGCTGAGGCCCAGAATGAGGCAAAGGCCACTGCGAGCAGAAGTCTGTTTAGACTGAGCTCCTACTGGCAGCTCCCTCCAGGCACCACCGCCCTCTACAGCTCTGGTGATCATCACCCACAGTTCCACCCTCCCCAAGCCTGTGAAACATTCAGAGCTGCCTTTCCAGCCAGTAAGCTTCGTCAGCACGGCGCGTTTGTCCCCCCTCTCACTCGCAGTGGGTACAGCCATCTCTGCTTTCTTGTTACATCCGGGGGCCCAGGACTTTAACCCACACTTCTCTGCTAATTTACCGAGAAGTCTGCTCCATGCTGAGCCTCCCTCCTCAAAATGGTTTTCCTAATTTAATCTGCACAGCAGAGCCTGAATGTGTGTTTTAATGAAAATGGTCTTCTGTTTTGCCATTTCAACATCACTCCTATAGGAGCTGCACTCTGAAATGCAAAAGTGCATTTTCATTTTCTGATGACTGGGATGTCCTACAGAGGTGGGCCTTTGTGGGGGAGGGTGGTATAGCAGTTGGGGGAAGAGAGGGTGGCACAGCAAGAAAGAACATAGCAAAATGTACCAGTATGGACACCCCCGGGGATACAGGGGCTCACTACCTTACTTCTTCCTCCAGAGGGAGCTCCTGGAGAGCATTCAGAAGGATTCAGAAGGATTCAGATGGCTCCCTTCTGGTCTGCACTTAGGCCGGGCCCTCTGCCCGGTACGGGGGCAGGGGGCCTGTTACTGAGCACCCTTGTTCAGCCTCATTTTTTGGTTCACAGAAAGGAGGAGATAACATCTACTTGGGGGAATCCGATGGGGCCGGAGGGGCCATGGGAAACACCAGCTCCACTTGCCACTTAATAGATGCTCAATCAATGTTGATTTTCTTTCTTCTGTGATCCATCAATAGCATTTTAAATAATTGTGCTTAGTTACGTTTCCTTACCTTTTTCCTTTTGCTTATTCTTCCAACGGAAAAGGAAGGAAGGAGGGAGGAAAGGGGGGGGGCAGAGGGAGGGAAGGAGGAAAGGAGGAGCAGAGCTGCACACATTGCTTATCCCAGTGATTATCTGAGTTGCTGTTTTGGATAATCTGATAATGATGAATCAATTGCCAGTGATTTGTGTGGGAATGCTGGGAGAAGGAAGTGACAAGGACATCCTCTTTTTCAAGCAGAATGATTGAGCTGGTAGTTTCTCAGGGTTTGCCTAGCACATAACGCTGTTTGAAGACACCCAGGGAGAACCACTCAACTGCAGAAGCGTGATTACATGTGGCTGGGCCTCCTTCCAGATGCTGCCCGATTACAGCCCAACCTCCCTCAGCTCCCGGGGCACAAGCAGGGACCACTCTGGGGCTGACAGCGACTGGCACACTACATTGCGGGGCCGACGGGAGCTGGTGTATTGAACTAAGAGTATGCAGATTGTGACCTGCAGAATGAGGAGGCAAAGGCCACCCACACGGGGGCAGCAGAGAGTTCCCTGGGATCATTTTTGATTGGAGGTGCAGTTTTAAAACACCCACACAAAGAAAGTAAAAGGTCACAAGATTTATTACTTACAAAACCCGGAAATGGGGCGGGGCAGGGGTGGGGATGAACTGGGGGAAGGGCAGTCCTCCATCCCAGGTCCTGAGCAAGCAGGAGATGGAGAGCAGGGAGCAAGCACCTAGAGCTTGTAAGGTGGTTAGGGTGGAAGTCACTAACTTTTCACAACCTTAACTCTAACCCCAGGAAAAGCAAAGCAGGAACTTGAAGTGGGGATCTTAAACTGAGGTCCTTATCTAAATGTCCAGACTCTGGATGCAGCAAGTTGTCATGCTGTAAAATGCCTAGGCGGCAACTCAGAAGAGCTGTGTTCTCATCTCACACACACACACACACACACACACACACACACACATACACACTGGTGTGGGGTAGGGAGGTGAGCAGAGGCCACTGTGCCAGGGCCACGTGCCAGGAAAGGAGTCGTGATTTCAGAATCAGACGCTGAAGAGTTAGGTTTGGAAAGGTAGGAAAGGTCATCAGTCCTACCCTTCGGCCTAGAAGCCAGGCGGCTGCCCTGGCCCCATGTTTTAAAGGGCTCTCCCTAGGGGACAGAATCTAAGGAGCTGCTGCGGATGTGCTCTCCAGGAGCCTGTGCCCCTTCTAGATAGCTCATGCACAGGGGACAAAGGACCCCTCAATTCCCTGTCCTAACAGCCTCAGGCCTGCTCCCAGCTCCTGTGTGGACCTCTCCCCAGGTCTTCTTTTCTGGGGACAGGTGGCTGGTCCCCTGAGGACAGCAGGGGTGGCTGTGTGTTGGGGAGGATGGACAGAGCTTAAACGTGAGGACTGGGGGTTCACATGCAAGACCTTTCAGGGTGCAGGATGGAGTCAGAGGTGGGAAGAGAGGCCTGACTCTGCCCCACCAGAAGCCCGAGGAATCTGAGGCTCTAACTGGAACCTGGATTCCCAGGTCTTTATGAAGTTATGCTTGTCAGGGTAGAAGGATGCAACGTAGTTTATTTAACAATTTGTTAGCTTGACTTCTATGTTTAAATATTTAGACACATGACATGTGGCCCTCTATTTGTACTCTCACCCAGGCCCTGTGAGTGTTAGGGAAAGAAGGAGGTTGGGGCCCCAGCCGTGGTGGTCCCTTAAGTTCTGAAAAGGAAGGACGTGGGGTGTGAAGTCTGGCAGGAGGCAGGGGCCCTGCACTGCTTGTGCATTTTGACTTCACATGAAGTTGCCTGCACTTTATTGAAGGAGCTGGAGATGGTGGGGTGCCAGCAAGGTGGGCTTCATTTCCCCACCACTTCCTTCACCCCAGCTCTGCTGAATCTCCCTTCTCTGACTCCACATTTCCAGAAGGTCCCATATGTTTTCTGGTCACAATCAGGTATAAGAAAAGTCTTACTTTCAGTTAACTAAACAGTCCAGCCCAACCCAACATCAAACTTCCATGTCTCTCCCATCACTGCATCCCCCTCCTACGCTCCTTTACACAGCTCAGGCCTGAAGCAGGCTCAGGCTCCTGCAGTGGGGACTGGACAGGGACCCTCTTAGTCCATTTGGGTGGCTGTAACAAAATACCACAGACTGGGGGTGCTCAGAGACAAGAGAAATGTGTTTCCCACAGTTCTGGAGGCTGGAAGTCTGAGATCAGGATGCCAGGATGGTTGGGTTCTGGTGAAGGCTCTCTTCTGGGTTGCAGATGGCTGTCTTCTTGCTGTGTCCTCGTGTGCCAGCGAGCAGAGAGGGGAAGCAAGCTCACTCATGACTCTTCTAAGGCCACTAATCCCACTCACAGGGGTTCTACCCTCATGACCTCATCTAATACTAATATTCTAGGGCCTCCCAAAGGCCCCGCCTCCTAATACTATCACATGTGACTAGGGTTTCAACCTGTGAGCTGGGGTGAGGGGAACATATGCATTTAGTCCCTAACAGCCTCATTCCGCTCTTTGCACTATGTCCTCTCATGCCCACTGGCTACTGTCTCTGGTTCCTCTGGGAGGCAGCAGAGGGGAGGGATGCAGGAGAAGGGCAAGGTCGCACTGCAGGTGAACAGTGGCCTCGGAGGAGGGATTTCTTCTCTCCCCAGCTGGGCCTTCCAACTCTACATTGTCCAATGATGAAGAGGCCCCTCTGGCTGATTTCCTACAACACCTATGGTACCCCACAAACCAGCTGAGTCCAGATGGAAATTCTAGAGGAGAGGATGGCTTCCACCCCTCTCACACACCACTTGGAGCTGCACTAAATATTCTTCTGCCTGAAGGTGGGTCTCTTTAATTGTATGAGCAGTCCTGGGTCCCAGCATTGGTCACTCCATGAATGGGGCAGACAACAGAAGGCTTCTACTAGTTTCTTCAGGCTCTACTTGTTGACCAGCTGGACATTGAGACGTTTTGACCTTTAAAGTTCCCTTCCCTGAAGGCCCTGGTGAAATTTAATTATAGCCTCCCACTTTATTTTGGTTGAACATCATGCCTCTCTAATTTTTATAGTGAGATACATAACAGAGCGCCAACTCTGTTGGCAGGGACTTGTGTAGGCTATTCATTCTCCTTCCAATGCATTGGTCAGGGTGCTGGCAAACAAGCCAGGGGAGACCAGCAGTGAAGCAGAAGCGGGATTTGTTTAAAGGATATTGTAGCTCAGAGGAATGACAGGAAGTTGGAGGGCCAGCCTCAGAAAATGGGAAAGATCCAAAAGAGGCAGGACATCAGCAGCACCACCACCACTAGCCCGAGAAGCTGCCACTCCATGAATATTGCCCCATCTGGGCATCACTCTCCCCAGATGCAAAGTCCCAGGCAGGAGCATCTTGTAGCCAAGCTGCAGCACAGGGCCCACAAACTTGTCTGCCAAGAGACAGGAAAAGGGGTGTTCCTGGTCCTCTTAGCTTCTGCTCATTTTGCTAATCACTTGTGGAGGTGTCTCCCCCACAGGAAGAGTGACTGAATGCAGGATCCCCAAGTGTCAGAGGTCCTCTGCGAGTCCCCTGTGTTTGGCCTGAGGGCAACAGTCGTACTCCACTACCCTCATCCATTCACATGAGAAAGAAACGTCATTGTGGCTTCTGATTTCAATAGCAGGTCCAACCACTGGTTTAGAGTTTTGTGTTTCAAAGTCACTTATTTATGATTTGGGGATTTTTGCAAGTTTCCTTAATCATTTATTATTTCCAATCCTATTTTACCACTGCTAAGGATAGCCTGATGGGGTTACCAGAAATTAGGAGACTGATTTCCAGGCCTTCTTCTGCCAACTGATTCTTGTGCAACCTTGAGAAAGTTACCTCAACTCTCTAAATCTGTATTTTATGAAAATGAGAGAGTAGATGAAATGATCCCCGAGATTTCTTTCCACTCTCACTGCAAGATTCCATGCTTCTGTTCCAAGGAGCATTTGGAAAGGGCCTCATTTCCCAATCAAAGGGCATTCCCATCTCTTTCCAGGATTGAAGTTGACCAATATGCAGGGTGTGCATAATCCAAGGATGTATGAAATAAATATTATTGAGAATGACTCCACTCTGAGACCAAAATAACCCACTTGGGATGCCATTCAAGTCAAATTACCAAACAATTACAGAATTGTTTCCATTCTTGTCTCTCCTGTATGGGAAAATTTGCTAACTAGTCTTTTCTCAGACATACATGCATGCACGGAGACATGCAGGCACATGCACACATGTACACACATGCCTGTGTTATCATCACTGTGGCTTAGAGCTGCATATGTGGTTATCTCTGTAAAAAGCTTTCTTTTTCCTGAGTGTTGCCTTAATAGAAGACACAGAACAAGTTCTTGGGCTTTCTTTCCGGTCACACTCCATTTTTCACTTTTATTCTCTATGTTGGCTAGATTGTCTGTCTGTAGACGTGCCAGTTGACATCTGTATACAGAATAGGATCTGGCCAGGAATGTCCAGACCCCAGACAATTGGTTTTCTCTAGGGAGACCATCCTCTATCTCTACCCCCAGACTCCATGCTGTGGAGAGGTGGGAAAGGGGAACTCGGGGCAGGATGGAGTATGATGAAAAGTGCCTTTGAAGTGACATGTGAGGGAGCCTGAGTAGACATATGTATCTACTTCCAAGTTTCGTCTAAAGGTAAATTAAATTTCCATAACCAGAGTCAATGCTGTATCTTGATTTATGAAGGGAGGCCAACTTTCCAGAAGCCCTGAAGGTGCTGTGGAGACAGTGCTGCTGAGAAGGCAATGAGGGGGCAAGGGAGGCAGGAATGTGTCTCCTCTCAGGTCCATAAACAGAATTCTTAGCAATGAAAAGTATGCTCACAAACCACACATATGATTCTCTATAAAATACACAGGTCTTTATCACATTAGTGATCAGAAAGTCTGTGTTACGAGTATTTAAAAAATCAATCCCTGGACTTCCCTGGTGGTGCAGTGGTTAAGAATCTGCCTGCCAATGCAGGGGACACGGGCTCGAGCCCTGGTCCAGGAAGATCCCACACGCCATGGAGCAACTAAGCCCGTGCGCCACAACTACTGAGCCTGCGCTCTAGAGTCCACAAGCCACAACTACTGAGCCCACGTGCCACAACTACTGAAGCCCGTGCGCCTAGAGCTCCTGCTCTGCAACAAGAGAAGCCACTGCAATGAGAAGCCCGGGCACCACAATGAAGAGTAACCCCTGTTCACCACAACTAGAGAAAGCCCGCATGCAGCAACAAAGACCCAACACAGCCAAAAATAAATAAATAAATTGGAAAAAAAAGATCAATCTCCAGCCATGGTTTTCTGAGGTTCTCTGTGACGCTCTCAGACCAGCCCTCATAGCAGCTGGAAGGTGAAGATACTGCACCCCCAGGTGCAGTCCCGTGCCCTTCCAGACTACCTGGAGTTAGTCCAGAAGAGAAGGATCAAGCAAAAAGTGTGGATGTGGTGGCAGGGGGAAGGGACAGAGAGATAAGGAATAGCAATACAATCCAGTCACTCCCAAGTGAAGGGAAACAGAAACAACCAGTCAGCTTGCTGAGTTGGTATGTACATTTCAACAGCTCAGAAAAGAAAAATGCATGACTTACTTACTTTCTAGCAAGAATTCAGCAGGGATCTTTCCTTATGCAGAATTTCATGGAAGTTTTGCCTTTGTATGTCCCCAGCTTTTGACCTATTTGGGATCACTCGTATACAATGGGGCTAAAGATTACACTTTCACTAATGGCCAACTGGGATATCTTAGACCATCATTTCCAACTGAGATCATTTAGAAGACCTGGAAAAATATTTTTTAAAAAAGCAAAACTGCTTGAAGGTATCAGAAAGCAACAGAGGCAGCAAGAATTTGGGGGAGTTTAGAAGCCACTTAAGAGGAAGGGTCTTGGTAGAAGCCCCAGACTTTGGTTGAAATCTCAAAGGGCTACACATTAGGGGTTGAGTAAATGAAAAATAGACCAGCATTCACAATGACTAAAGTCATACTGAATCCCTGAATGGATTAGCATGAATCGCTCTTAGCCTAATGTCTAAAAGAAGTAAAAGCAAATTCTCTCCAAAGGAAAACATTGTTCAGAATCTCAAATTAACTTCTGCTATTTTTCATATAAGATGTTGAACAGGAAAAACAAGACTCGCAAGAAGACAAAATCTGACAAAGAGAGAGAGAGAGAGAAACAGACAATAAAAATAAACTCACAAAATATCCAGATTTGGTAATGACTAGAAAAAGACTATAAAATAAACATAGTCAATATGCCCATGGAATTAAATACCAAGATAGATAATTTTGGTAAAAACCAGAAAAAAAGACTCAGTTGTTAAATCTGTAACTGAAACTATAATATATGAAATTAAGAATGTGTGTGATGGAAAGGTTTAATGGCATATTACATTTGGTTGAAAAGAAGATTAGTGAACTGGAAGATAGAAGAAAATGTCCAGTTGAAGGCCAGAATCAAAAGGATAGAAAATATAGAAAAGAGCAGAAGAGACAAATGGGATGTATAAAAAAATCCAACTTATATCTAACATCTCAGCATGTGAGGAGAAAGAGAATAGGTCAGAATAAATTTTAAGAGATTATTATTGAGAATTGTCCAAAACTGATTAAAGAAGTTAAGCTACAGATTCAAGGAGCTCGGGGTAACCCAAGAAGGGTAAGAAGGGTAAGTACACACACATATACACCTAGGCACAGCAGTTACCTATCTTAGATAAATCTTAAAAACATCTAGAGGGGGCGGAAAAAAAGACACACCTTTAAAGAAGTAACAGTAAGACAGACAGTTGACTTCTTAACAGAAACAAAGTAGCCAGAAGTCAGCAGACTAGTATCTTAACATAACAACCAACTTTGAATTCTATACTCAATAAGATATCCTCTAAAAAGGAAGCTGAGATAAATTCATTTTCAGACCCTAAAATGAGAGAAAATTTTTCATCTGCAGAACCACACTAAGGGGAATCAAAGGGAATTATTCAAGGAGAAGAAAATGATCCCAGATGGAATCACAGAAATGCAGGAAAAAATAGGAGGACCAGAATGGTTAAATTTGTAGGTAAAACTAAATATAAAATAAAACATACAACAATATGCAAAAAACAAGAGGGAAATAATTGGAATTAAGGTGTTCTAAGATCATTGCATTTCTTGGGGATAGAAAAAAAATGCCAATTTATATTAGACTTGTGGATGCATATATTTATCTCTAAGGAAACCAATAAGAATCATAAAATATTACACAACAACAAGCTACTAGGGGAGAAAATAGAATAACAAAAAATAACTAATTAGAAAACAGCAATAGACTTACAGTAGAAATGGAGAGCTTTAAAATAAGGTCAGTTATAGAAAAATTTTAAAGTTAAGATTTTTGCACATTTGAATCTTGACTGTCTTCTTCCATACCAGTAAACATGGGATTGCATTAAAGTGTGATAAGTACAGTGTGGGCAAATTTAGGAAGACTTGCTCTAGCAACTATCAAGATTTACAAAGCTTCAGTAATTGTCAGTGGTGCAAAATTGGTGCAAAAATTGACAAATAGACCAATGAGACAGAATAGAGATTCCAGAAACAGCCATATATGCATACGTGATTGATAACAAAGGTGCACTGCAGAGGAGTGAGCAAAGTATAGTCTTTTTAACACACAGAGTTGGTTGATTTGGATATTCATAAAAAATAAAAAAGAAACTTGACCCAACCTAAAAAAGAAAAAACTCAATTCCAGGTGAATTGTAGATCTACATGTAAAAGATAAAGCAAAGTTTCTATAAGATAAACATAGGAGAATACCATTATGACCTTGAAGTAGAGAAAGATTTTTTTAAACATTCCACTAAATGCACTAACCATATAGGAAAAGATAGATTAATTGGACTATATTAAAATGAGGAACTCCTATTATCCAAAGACATCATTAAGAGACTGAAGAGAAGCCATAGAGTAGAAGCTATTTGCTACACATATAAGAGACAAGGGGCTTATATCCAGAATATAAAAAGCTCAGAAAAATAAACTTAAACAGGCACCTCACAAGAGACAATATCACAATGGCCCAAAACATAGGAAAAGGTGCTCAACCTCTTTAGCCATCAGAGTAACACAAATTAAAACCACAATGAAATACCACTATATAAATACCAGAATAGCTAAACTTTTTTAAACTGACAATCCTAAGTGCTGATGAGGGTGTGAAGCGACTGCACTCATACAATGCCGGTGCGAATGTAAACTGGTACAATCACTTTAGAAAACTGGTAATAACAACTGAAATCAAAAGCATGCAAACCTCGTGACCCAGCATTTCCACTCCTAGCTGTATGCCCAACAGAACGCACCCACGTGTTCACGAAACGCACGGACATAGACAGCATTGTTCATAGCTGACGGAAACTGGAAACAACCCAATGGCAGAATGGATAGATAGATTGTGATAAATACAGCAGAGGTAGACAGAAGGAGGAGGAGAAGAAGGGGAAAGAGAAGGAGAAGAGGAAGGGAAGAAGAAGAAGAACACAACAAAGGTAAACTCTGGCCTAGAAAATACAATATTTCTGGAGGCATAAAAAAAACAAGTGAGACTCAAAAACAATTAAAAACAAGCAAACAGAAGCACTTCAGTAGACCCCGAGGTCAGTGGTGTGGGAAACAGGAGTTGTCAGTATCCAGAGGAGGGAAGGCTCCTGTGGATAGGCTGTCAGAGATGAGCTCTGGCAGGAAGGGGCTCTGGAGGGCACAGAGGCAGAAGGATGTCAGAAGGCAATTCCAACTCCAGCGTGATAGAAGCCTCCCTTCCTCTCCACGCCCACTGCTGCTGCTTCCACTGAGGCCCTCTGTTTGCTCACCTGGATCACAAAACGACCGCCCTCTAGTCTCCCTGCCTCCTACCCATTGTGCATCTCTAAACCCTGACTTCAGGGGAAACCCAAGGGATCTTTCTGAACTGCACACGGATGCCGTCCCCTTCCCTGCTTCCTCCCTGCCTAGAGGAAGCAAGTCAGCCGTGGGGTCTAGGGACTTTGTGCTGAGGTGTCTGCTCTCCTCTGGCAGCTCCTGCCCAGCCTTTCTCAGGGCCTCTGCCTCCCCTTCCGCCCACCGGGCTGTGATGCCCTTCTTTCCCCTGCTCCATCCGGCAACATCCCTTCACCATGAGGACTCAGTCCAGCACCACCTCCTTCATAAGCCATTCCCGACCTCCAGGGAACAAGGATCACCCCCTCCTCAGCTCCCCTTGGGGTACCCTGTCCACACTTATTTTACCTGGTCCCATACCTTCCCCACCAGACCTAGGCTCCTTGAGAAGCTTCCAACTTCTTCTCAGATTGACGCAGGGCCTGGCCCCAAGGAAGGGCTCTGTACACACTGAATTAGTAAAGAATGCTATCTTGTACTTACAAAGCACTTCTTCGTTTGCAAGTTACTTTTACGTGTGATTTCATTTGATGCTCCCAATAAACCCACAAAGTTATCTCCACTCAGGTGAGGAAGCTGAGGTAGAAGGAGGCTGAGGACGTGGTCCCGGCCGGCTGGGGAGGGGGCTAAGAGAACTCCTGCCTGCTCGGGCCTTGTCCAGGATGCTGCCCTGAGGACAATGTCTTCTTCCTTCCAGGAAGCCCCTTTCCAAGCCTCTAGGGACCAGAACTTAGCTTCCCAGATGGTGTGGTCAGCCCTCCAGAAATCGTTCTGGAACGTTTCCCTTGGCCTCTCTACCATGCCCAGTGTCTTCTCCCTCTGACGACCGCTCCTCTCACCTCCCTGAGAGACCACACAGCGGGTGGACCCAGGCCCAGGCCATGGGCACTGACACCAAGCCAGCAGGAAGGCTCCCCTCTGCCCTGCTCTCGGGTTGTCTGCCCGGTTTCTCTCGAGTCCTGCCTGATTTCCGTCACAACCTGGCCCAGGGTGCTAACTGTGGTGAAAGGGACATTTCAGCTGGAAAGCAGGCCACACAGCCACAGGTCAGCGATCTGTCAGTTTCCTCTCCTCTCCTCCCTAACGCTCCTTGGTACTTCCCTCCCCCTGCCCTCTGATCTTCTCCCACCTTCTTGGAGGGACAGTGGGGTGGTCATGGCTGCAAGCTCATTTCTCTGTCCCCAGCCCACCTCCCCTCATCATCTGCCCCTTCCCTACCCTCCACCCAACACACATGCATTCCGGTGACCTTAATGGTAAATTTTATTGTCAAGCCACACTGGCTTCCTACTGGGTAGAGGTTGATCTTGTCTCCAGCATCCCCAGAACCCGGGACCCTGTAGCCAGTACAGCCTTAGCTTAGATGACCAAGGCCCCTGCCCTGAACCCCATGTTTCAGAGGGTCCCACTCTGGCCTATCTCCTGCTGCATCTCTCTCCATGAGTCGGGAGTCCATTGGGCAGGGTCAGCATAAGGTCCATTGGTCAGTACACCCAATTAAATTTGAATTTCAGGTAAACAATAATTTTTCAGTTTAAGTGTGTGTTGGGGACATACTATAGTAAAAATATTATCGTTGTTTTTCTGAAATTCAAATTTAACTAGGTATCCTATATTTTAATTTGATGAATCTGGTAACCCTACCACATGGTCAAGGGGATGAGCCCTCCTGGAGCATGCTCTGGGTACCTGGGGCCCTGAATAAAGGGCGCAGAACCCACTCCTAGGGCCTCTGCAGGTTCCCCTTCCTGTCTGGTCCCCCAGCCTGTGTACTCCTAGGCCTGAGCAGTGGCCTGGAGGCAGCTGGCTCTATGCTAGGGATGGAGCTGGGACCACAGGCTGGGTGTCCACACAAGGAAGTCCCTCACGGGTAGGTGGGGAAGGAAGGGGCAGACCACAGGCCAGGGGCCTCCATTTGTACTTCTGTGCCAGCCCACCAATGCTACGGGTAAGCCTGCCAGCCACCCAACAAAGCTGTGCTGTCTGCACCTGAATTCTTCTCCATTTCCTGCTACAGAAACATCCAGGTAGGACAGCGGGGTCCCCTGAGTGGGGTCCCTTGGAAGGGAGCCTGTTTCCTGGCCAGGGTGAGGCTTGCTGTGGTGATGGGCTTCCTCAGGCTCTGCTGTCAGGCCATCCCTGGCTTCCTTGTTCAGGAGTGTGTCCCAGACCAGGGCCAAAGAGAGCCTGGGAATTTAGTGGCCCTCCTGGCAGGAAGCCCAGTAGGCTCTGGTAACATCTCTGAGCCTCAGTTTCTTCAAAGGTAAAACAGGAAGAGTTCCTACCTCTTGTGAAAATTAAGTATGATTGGGGAAAACTAGAGACAGTAAAGAGATGAGTGGTTCCCAGGGGTGGGGGGAAGAGAGGGATGGCTAGGCCGAGCACAGAGGATTTTTCGGGTAGTTTAACTACTCTGTACGATACTAAAATTGTGGAGACATGTCATTATGTACTTGTCAAATCCTGTAGAATAAACAACCCCCAGAGTGATGCCTGGTGTAAACTATGGACTTTGGGTGACAAGGACGCGTCAGTGTAGGTTCATCCACTGTGACAGGTAAACCACTGTGCCGTGGGGTGACAACAGTGGGGAGGCTGAGCGGGTGTAGGGGCCTTGAGGTACGTAGAAACCCTCTGCACTTTCCGCTCAATATTGCTGTGAACCTAAAACTGCTCTAAAAAATAAAGTTTATTAGTTTTAAAGTATTAGGTATGATCATGAATGCACCAGTGCCTAACATATTTCACACTCACTTGTCTATCAACAGACGTGTATTGAGCGCCTACTATGCGTCTGTACTTACAGGTAACCAAAAGGAATGAGTAACGGCGGTATTTCTTCCCGGCGTAGAGTGAGAGTTGGAGAAGTCTCCCCCAGGAGAAGAAAAGCACCCGCGCTGGCCACAGAGACATCGAGTGGCAGCGCTGGGGGTCGCCGCAGTGTGGCCGGTGATGGGGGGCCGGCGCCGCCCCAGTCTGTCCCCGACCCGGGAGCGGAGGCAGGAGCCGGGGAGCGGGACACGGGGGGCTGGGCTCGAGGCGGGGTCCTGGGGAGGAGGCTGCCCTGTCAAAGTGGGGGGACGTTCGGAACGAGAAGTAACCCCCCTACACGCCCCAGCCGCGGAGCCCGGGTAGGTAGGGGCAGGGCCAGGGCGGGGCGCGGCGGGGACGGGGGTTGGGGGAGGGACGGGGAAGGGGAGGGGCTAGGACGAGGGAGGAGGCCCTTCCCCGCCGTCAGCCGCCAGCCCCGCCGCGCCCCCGTGTGGCCGCCGCCTGCAGCTGCGCCTCAAGGGGAACAAAGCCCGCGGCCCGGAGCGGGGCGGGGCCGAGGGAGTGCTGGGGCTCCCGCTCGGCGGCTCCGGCCCTAGGGCTGGCTGGGGGAACCCCCTGGAGGACAGACGTCCCAAATAAAAGGAAGTGTGACTCCAGACACGGCTGTTGCAGATTACTCCTAGGGGGCCAAGCAGGGAGAGGAGGAGGCGCTGTGATTGCCCCCCCACTGGGAAAGATCACCCCCACAGAAGCTCCAACCCGATCGCTGAGCAGCTGGTGGAGATCCGACTCCGGACAGAGTTTGAGGGGGAGAGAGGGAAGGGCGCACTGCCTGAGAAGAGATGCTCGCGTTCGTTTATCGAGGTCCAGTAGAGCAAAGAGTGGTGGCCCCGGACGCCCCACCCTCCGAGGCCTGGGATAAGTACCGAAGTCAGCGGAGATGCAGAGAAGCACATGGAACTGGTCCCCCACCCAAGGCTCGCGTGCACACAGTGAACCAGGAGACCTTCCACACCTTCACCATCCCCAGAGCAAGGGGAACCTCTCCTGTTCTGGACCCTTCACCACTCGGCCACACTGCTCTTTGACCCTTGGTCCTTGCCATTTCCTGCCCTCAGAGGCTACCCTTGCCTAGCATCTCCTCAGGAGGAGGAAATGCCACTTTCAAAACCCAGATGCCTACAAAACAAAACCCAGAGTTGCCAAAGTTGGCAAGGGCAGAAGACCCTTCTGGGCACATGCCATGGGTGCTGCCACTCCTCTTTTGTGCTGTGGCCCCAAACTGGGTGTGGGACCCCTCCCTTCACCCTTGTGCTTGGCTGAGACCAGGCTGGAGCATCCACTAAGGCCTGACTGGGGTCAAGGACCATGGAAGAGAAGCGGATGCAGACCCTTCCGAATCTAGACCCTCCACCTTCCAAGACACAGCTGCCTGGTCAGTTTCCTGGGCCAGTTCATCTTTGCTCCATGACCCACATCCCAGTGGGGGGGCCACAGCAAGTCCCCTTCCACCTCCCAAGGCCAATCCTAAGAGAGGGATCCAGAGAACCTCCAGGACACACACACACACACACATGCATGCACGCACACACACACACACAAACACACACACACACTGAGCTGGGCCCCAGCAATCAATTGGTGCCCGGGTTATTGCTCACAGGGTGGCCCGTGGCCATCATTTCCACGGAGGATGCTGATGGAGGACCCACTATGTGCATGACCCTGTGTGTGCACTTTATACCATCCCATCCAGCCCAGGGGCTTCCTTTCTGAACTGGAACAGAAGAGTCAGCTTTCACCCCAGCCTAGGTCAGTTTCCCTTCAAATCTGCCCCCCACCCCTACTCCCCAGCTTCTAGCCTCAAACACAGCCCTCTTCCCCTGGTGGTTGTTTCCTCACAATTACCACCCACATCTCAGTAATGGCTGCTGAGTCTGCTTGAGAGCTTTGGAAGAAGCATGGGCCAGGAGTCATTATCACTTGATTAAACACAAGTGCTTGTGGTCCTTTGCATTGCTTCTGTGGACTCAGACATCAGGCCTTGGGTTAAGAAGTAACTTCCCTGATGACCTGGTTTCTTAGGGAAATCCATCTTGATTTATATATTCCAGACCAATGCAAACTTTTTCTATAAAGGGCCAGATAGTAAATACTTCGGGCTTTGCTGGCTGTACAGTCTCTGCCACAACCACTCAACTCTTCGATTGGAGTGAAAGAAGTACAGACGATATGTAATGAGTAGGCACAGAAGTGTTCCAATAAAACTTTATTTACAAAAATAAGCAGGGAGCTGGATTTGGCTCCCAGGCTGTAGATTGCTACCCCCTGTTTTAGACCTGTGATATGTATTTTGGCATCATGACTTAACGGAGTAGATGAAGTGGGTGAAAAAGACCTCCTCACCTTGGCCTCAGAACAGCTGGGTGGCAGGGTCAGGCCTGAACCTCACAGCTGGGTGACCTCTGAATCTCAGTTTTCTCACCTAAAAAGAGCAATCTGGGGATAAGAGAGATGGGATATGGGATAAGGGAGATCACTCCCGACACCCCATTCTCAGAGGCCTCTGATGTGGGCTGAAATTAGCCGTGAGAGTTAAACACCTGTGAGCACATTTATAAACTCTGAAGTGCTCTGTGCATATAAATTGCCCACTGTGAGTTTGAGGACCATCTGAGGGCCAAATAATATGGGGGGAGGGCAGAGCGTTGTGCTGTGACTGGCCTGGGAGCCTGTGATTGACTTGGTAGGTTCACACAGAAGCTGAAAATTTTGGAATATTATCACCTGCTCTTTTGCATTCTTTGAAATACTGGTCAGCAAGCTGATGATTTTGCACAGCTCCTTAGTTGCTCTATGACTTCAGTCTCTACTCTTTCAGCTCCATCTGGGCTGACTGGAGCTGCAGGGCAGAAATTCTTTCCAGAGCCATAGCAAAAGTGGGCGAAGCAAGATCACCTTGTGGTGTGGACGACCAACCTTCTGGCTGGACACAAGCTCCTCTTGCCGGGTCCTACATCCTGTCATGCCTGGAAGCTTTAATGGGAGGACGGAAGTGAGCGGCCTCTTTGTCCCATTCCTCCTCTTGCCCAGGACTGGGTCAGGCACTTCAAAGGCTCTCTGTCCACACCAGCTCTTCTGAGAAGCACACTGGTGGCCTCGCTGCCCTGGGGCTGGGCTCCAGAGCCTCAGGGTTTAGGCTACATGGGCATCTGGGCGCCACTCCAGGGACCTCTGTGTCATTTCCTGGCGACCTTCAAGCACACAGAGGTTGTTAGGTGGAGCAGGTCCTGAAAGGCCCGGCCTCGCCGGGAAGCCAGTGTTCTCACTATCCCACCTCCAACCTCCGAGGGCGCTGCACTCCCAGCGGATGAAGACCCTCAGTTCTGGGACAACACCTTCACTTTACAGGGGGAAACTGAGACCCAGAGAAGGGAGTGCGAGCCCTTCCAATAGGCATCGCCAGTTCTAGACTCTGCATCCCTGCCAGTCCTCCACAGCAGGCAGCTTCTTATATCAACGTTAATTACTTGATTTATTGCTTTCCCTACCCTACTCTTCCACACCCTCCTGTATCAGCAGAACAGCTGCTTAGAGCCCCTGGAGGCGGGGTCCCCGAAGGGCAGGGGCTTGGGGAGTCAGAGCCACCCAGCAAGAAGGTGGGGTGCCGTCCTCCCTCCCAGGGGACCAGGGCAGGCGCCACAGTGAAGGGAAGGAGAGGTTAGGGCAAGAAGAGCCATCTGCCCGGCCTGGGCCTGTTTGCTTGACCTCCCCAAAGGGAGGTGGCAGGATGTGTCAGCCACCGAGGGAGCCCGTGGGGTCCAGCCCTCAGGGCCTGGGTGCAGTGACCTCATCAGGCATTTCCAGCTTTTACGATCTGCCAGCAAGTCCCCCGAGTGACGCAGGCCAACCTCCCCTTGCTGCCTGTTCTCCGGGCGCGACCTGTTCTCAGCCCTGTTGTAATGCCACTGCCACCCGCATGCCCCTGCCCAGGCCACAGGCCACAAGGCACAGGCCGGGGCACTGAGCAGGGGTTGGAGGGAGTGGGGTGGCCCAGAAGAGGAGAGGAAGTCAGAGGAGAGCCAAGGATGTCACCCAGGAGGCCGGAAACGGGAGCAGAGAGGCAGAGCGAGTGCAGCCCTGGGGGGACAAGCGAGTGGGCTTAGAGAAGTCACAGAACAGCTGCTCGGTGATCCCCCAGCCTTGGAGCCCCCAGAATGGCCCACCAGGGCACCTTCCACCTGCTGCTCTCTCTCTGCATGCCTTCCTCAGCCCGGGGTCTCACAGAACCTGTCTCCCTCCACACACACAGACATGACTCATGCATCCGGGTGACAAATCACTGGTGTTAAGTTCAAATCCTGGATCAGACACTTCATAACAGAATGACCTTGGGCAAGTTGCTTGCCCTCTCGGAGCCTTGGATTCTTGGAAAAATACGAATAACGCTAAGAGCATCTTCTTCATTCTTGAACCAATAAATGAGGCAGTGCACAGTGCCTGGCCCAGAGGAAGTTTAGAAGAGTGGTTATTATCGTTACTGAGCAATGGGAACAGGCTAGAGCATGTTCAGGCCTCCCCACCCCCACCTTAGCCCCCCAAGTCAGTAAGCAGAGATTCCTGCCAAAACCAGCAATCTCAGAAGCAGATTCGGAAGTGCTGGAGCCTCGCACCAAAGGACTCCAAGCCTGACTGTTGGAAAGGGCAGCAACATGGAATCTGAGTTATTATCTGTCTAACCCACTGGACTTTGGACACTTCAAGAAATTATTATCCCTGTTTTAACAAATGACACAGTTGAGGCTCAGAGACCATAAACAGCTACTCAGAGTGACACAGCCAGTGGATGACAGAATCAAGGTTTAAGCACAGTACTTCACTGCCCAAAGCCCCATGGTCTATTGACCTCTACTTTTCTTGTTTTGGACTCAGCTATACAGATTTGTATTAATTCAGCACATGTTCAGAACACCTGCTCCCTGTATGACCCTGATCCAGGTATTGTCTACATGCAAGAGAGGGACAGACAGTTGGGAAGAGTAAATAACACAAAACTATTTACATAAATGTATAAAACAGGAGACATACGAGTCATTTTCTCCCTGGATGCAGTAGTTAGGGTATAACTAAGCTGCTGTAACAAGACCCACCTTTACAATGGCTTAAATATGATACATTTCTCTCTCTCCCATGATCGTCTAGAGGTGAGTGGCCTTGACTGGCAGGCTGCTCTGTTCCACATGGACATTTGGGGATTCAAGTTCTGTCCATCTTCTTCTCTGACATCTTCTAAGGCAGGGAGTCAATAGATATTGACTCAATAACCCGGAGTCAATAGATAGAACTCAAGAGATTTGTGAACTGGGATGAAAAAAAATTACATCTGTATTTTCACAAACGTCTAAATGAAATGTAGCATTTCCTTTGATTATGAATGCAACAATAAATCACTGTAATAATAGGATTGGGGACTTAGTTGCCGATAAAAATCACATAGATGTTCATATCATATTACAGTGTTATAGATGCCTCAAACCATCACTTCATGTTCATTACTGTTTCAAAATTACAGTTGCTATCAGTCCTGCCACTAGGTTTTATTAATGTTAATAAAGAAGCACATTTTTACTATACCACAAATTTGTAGGTGTGTGGGTTTTAAAATTACTTTGACACCCACATTTCAATGCAATTGGTTTCTTCTGTAATCTTCGGTATTTTACTTTATGCATAATTTTAAAAATTATCCAGGTAAAGTCCATAGGCTTCAGCAGGCTGCCAAGGGAGTTCATGGCACAGAAAGCTTGAGGGGGTTGTCCTCACAGATGTGATCAAACCTGAGTCACTGAGCATTTGTGAGCCAGCACTTGGAAATACAGAAAGAGAAGAAGGGAAGGATAGCAGTTTCCTTCTAGGTGAGTGACGCAAAAGCTGCCTGTACCACTCAGCTCACATTCTATTAATGAGAACTGGGTCACGTGGCCACTGAGAGCCAGCTGCAAGGAGAGCGGGAGAATAAGGTCTCTAGTTTGGGGACCATTTACTGAAACTCTATTGTATGGAAGGAAGGAAGGAAAATTTGGGAGGTGTATCACTGGGGTTTTCTTATCTGTAAAAGCAGGAGGTGGAAATAGAGAACAGTAGTTGCTTTTTTTTAAACCAGTTACTATTTGTTTTCAAAAGAAATCACATAATACAGACAAAAGCTGGGTATTTTTGGTTAAGTAGGGCAGGGGACTCAGGGCCCTGCCAGCCTGGCCTGCCCCTCCATGCCCCTTTCCCTAAGGGGGCTCCCTGAGGCACCTCCTGGGAACTCCCAGGCCACAACAGTCTGCCACTCACGTTCTGAGTATCTGAGCCCCTTCCAGCCTTGCCTTTCCCAGTGATGCTTCAATCCTGAACACAGACTGTATCAGACACACAGCGAGGGCTCTGGGATCTTCTAAAACAGAGACCCACCCCTGTGGGTGAGGCAGGAAGGGCAGGGAAGGCTTGGGGGAAAGGATACTTCTTGAAGAAAAAGTAGAATTGAGAGCAGCCAAAAGTGAGACAGAGAATAGCACATGGGAGCCTGGGGTTGGAATGCGGAAGGCCTGTGGGTGAGGGGCGAGGGGACTAAGTGCAGAGAGGCTGTGTGCTAAGGAGGGGGCGACCTGGAGGGACCAGCACAGCCAGAACCTACAGCCTCGCTCGCAATAGCCCTGGCTCCTTGGGCTCAGGCCTCCTAAATAGAGGCAGCAGCAGAACTGGAACTTCTTTCTGGAAAACCTGGAATGGTCATTAAGTGGGGCAAATATGTGAACCAAAGGTAATACTCATTTTTTCTTCCACTCTTATCAAGCTCCTGCTTCGTATCAGGCACTAGGAGAGACTTTCTGGTGAGGAGAGATCTTCAAGATAGAAGCAAACATGTAATAAATGTATTTAAAAGCAAGCAATTATTAATGACTTTGCTATTGATATGAAAAATAATGATAATTAGCATTCAATAGTGCTAAAAAATCCCAGCAGCTGGTCTGAGGAGTACCAGTGAACACAAGAAGAATGTAATGTGTATTAGGATTAATAAACACTCTTTTAAAAGGCAGAATTTTACAGTCAGTCACACATTTCAAATTTTAACTCTACCATCGCCTGCTGTGTAACCTCGTGCCAGGCACACCTCTGACTCAGCATCTTCATCTGTGAAAAGTACTGACCTAGTAAAATTTCTGTGAACATTCATGAGATAAAGCACATAAACATTTAACATAGAATCTAATATATTAAGTACCCGATAAATGTTTTCATTATTACTATTACTATTATGAACTAAAGCTGGGAATCTTCAGCTAAACAAAAATTTTGCAGAGAAAGTTTGCAGAGCTTCTTGCAAACCACTCTGACAAGGGCAGTGGTTTGAAGAGCACAGGCGCTTTTAGTTCCACGGTCCCTTATCGCTGTCTGCTATTGCCGTCTTTCTGTGTTCCCGTTACAAAAAATAAACAAACTCCTCAATTCCATTTATAGGAAATATCCAGAAGAGATAAATCCCTAGAGACAGAAGTAGATCGGTGGTTGCCAGGGTGCTGGGGAGAGGGAGGAGCGGGGAGAAACTGCTTAATGGGTATGGGGTTTTATTCTGGATGGAAATGTTTTGGAACTGGCTAGAGGTGGCATTTGCACAACATTGTGGACGTACTAAGTGCTGCTGAATTGTTCACTCTAAAATGATTAATTTTATGTTATGTGAATTTCACCTCAATAAATTATCAAAAACTCTTTTTCAGTTTTGTATAACATATTTAATTCAGAACTGTTGAGGACTTCAATTAGGAGTGCTCTGCATGTGTTTGTAAATATGTTTCAGTGCGGGGAGCTTCCCTGGTGGTGCAGTGGTTAAGAATCCACCTGCCAATGCAGGGGACACGGGTTCGAGCCCTGGTCCGGGAAGATCCCACATGCCGCGGAGCAACTAAGCCCGTGCGCCACAGCTACTGAGCCTGTGCTCTAGAGCCCGCAAATCACAACTACTGAGCCCGTGCGCCTAGAGCCCTTGCTCTGCAACAAGAGAAGCCACCACAATGAGAAGCCCGCACACTACAACAAAGAGTAGCCCCCACTCGCCGCAACTAGAGAAAGCCCGCGAGCAGCAATGAAGACCCAATGCAGCCAAAAATAAAAATAAATAAAATAAATAAATTTATTTAAAAAGATATGTTTGGGGGATAGATTAGTAATAGATTAGTAACCTGTATGACCAGCTTTGGGTGCAAGTAAGGACCCTTTTATGCTTCAAAATAATTAAATGTGCAATTACTGCCCAGAGTAACAGAAAATCCAGCACATCCCCAGGGCTCCCTTATTCTGTAAGACTCCTTCCAGGTTGCAAATACCAGAACAGAGAAATGCCAACTGCTTCCGCGGCTGCCACTCGGAAAGCTGGTGGTCACTCTTCCTGCCCTGCCCAGTGGAGGCTTGGCCAATGCTGTAACAGTACCATGCTAATAGTGTTACTAACAGTCATCAGTACCATCAGGCACCAAGACCCCAAATCCAGGGCTCCACTCCAAGAGTGCCACTCTTACTGTTTACACTCCTCTGCACTCAGCACTGTGTTTACAGCAAAATCTCGAAGCTGGGTCAGGAGGGGTTTCCAGACACAGCCTTTCCTACAGTCTCTAGGCCCAGGTGATGGGTGGGTACACAGTCTCCCCTTTCCTCCTGCCTGATAACCTTAACTCCTATGCAAACTTGCCACCTCCCCACCAGCCACCAACAAGCACCTTAGGAAGTAGTAAGATGGGCAGCACTGATCCAGCCACAAACGGTCTTATTATATTCTTTCTCCCAGGGCACCTAGTACCTTTGCAACTCTAGATATTCACAAGTAAAGAATATGCCCTGCAACACTATTCACAATAGCCAAGACATGGAAACAACCTAAATGTCCATTGACAGATGAATGGATAAAGAAGATGTGCCATATATACAAATATATAAATATATAAATAAATAAATAAATAAATAAATATATATATATATAGTGGAATACTACTCTGCCATAAAAAAGAATGAAATAATGCCATTTGCAGCAACATGGGTGTAACTAGGGATGATCATACTCAGTGAAGTAAGTCAGAAAGAGAAAGACAAATACCATATGATATCACATACATGTAGAATCTAAAATATGACACAAATGAACTTATCTATGAAACAGAAACATTCACAGACATAGAGAACAGACTTGTGGTTGCCAAGGGGGAGGGTGGGGGGGGGAGGGATGGACTGGGAGTTTGGGGTTAGCAGATGCAAACTACTACATATAGAATGGATAAACGGCAAGGTCCTACTGCACAGCACAAGGAACAATATTCAATGTCCTGAGATAAACCATAATGGAAAAGAATATAAAAAAAGACTGTATATGTATGTATAACTGAATCACTTTGCTGTACAGCAAAAATTAACACTACATTATAAATCAACTATACTTGAATAAAAAATTTTTTGAATCCTCTTCAAGACAACCGCTGCTTCAACTTAGACCAAGAAGCAACTGGCACTCTCTCAGTTTGTAATAATAATAATAATTTTTAAATAGCTAATATCTGTTGAGTACTATGTGCCAAGCTCTCTGCAATTTCACCACCACCTGTGAGGTAGGTACTATTATTGACCCCGTCCTACAGATGAGGAAATGGGACTTTATCATTCATCCTGGTCACACACACCCGGGTAGAGCTATCTGATTCATATGCACCTGCCCATGGAATACCCCTCCCGGGGAAGAGAATTTAGTGAAATTATATATCTTACATTTTTAGTCTTGTCACCCATATTAATTCTTTCTGTTACTCTCCATTAAGTTTAGAAAACACGTAAGTTTAGAAAACACTAGAGTAAACAAATGGTTACAAGCTTGTAGGAATGTACTGGACTTTAGTTGGAGACCTGAGTTTTAGTCCCAGCTCTACCAATATTTTGATGTGTGAATTCAAGAGAAATCGTATGGCCTCTCTGAGCTTCAGTTTTCTCATCTGTAAAATGACAAGTGGACTAAATATTGTGTAGCTCCTTTCTAACTCTAAAATTCTAGGGGAAGGAAGGCTTGGGAGTTTGGGATTAGCAGATGCAAACTATTATATACAGGATGGATAAACAACAAGGTCTTACTGTGTAGCACAGAGAACTATATTCAATATCCTATGATAAACCATAATGGAAAAGAATATGAAAAAGAATATATATATGTATAACTGAATCACCTTGCTCTATAGCAGAAATTAAATCAACTATACTTCAATAAAATTGTAAAAAATTAAAGAATAAAATTCTGTAATTCTGCCAACCAGCCACGCTTGAAATCCCGAATCACCAAGGCAGGACACCGTGTGTGCGCACCCACGTATAAAACATTGCAGGAGCAGCCATTTGGCTAAGCATCCATTTATTCATTCCTTCCAGACGGCTTGAAGGGAACCTCTCAGAAAAGATTAGCAGCTTGAAGCAAATGACTGTGAAATCCCCGCGTGAGCCAGATGCAATTAATCCAGGGCTGGTTATTGGATCACTTCTGATTCATCTCTCTTGTCTGGTCTTAATTTGCTTGTTAATGGCTTGTCCTCTTTTCCCCTGCTTCCTGCTATTGTCCATTCTTGTTCCTTTCAGGAATCGTGACCACCAAATGTCACCCTTCTGTCCGGAGAGATGGCTCTTGCTTGAGGAGTCCCCAGCCCCTCATGCTTTCCTGGCTTCAATCCAGACACAGGGATTGTGGAAGGCATTGCTGGCTACAGCAGCTGGCACTTTACCATCTCCTTGGGAGACAAATATTGAATTATTTAGTGGAACTTCAAAGTTTAGTGAACGGTATCTGCAGTGACTGCCGATCCATCTCTCACGATGTGACTCTTTCACTGTGATGGAAAAAACAAAAGCAAACATTTCAGAGTTTAAAAAACTTGTAAAACCCAGTGTTGACGAAAGAATGATGAAACGGGCACTATTAAACGCCACTGATGGGAGTGTAAATAGGTATGACCTCTCTGGAATGCAATCTGACAGAATGAACCAAAAGTTTTAAAATGTGCACACCTCAGTGTGAGCCCGTGTTTCCTGTAAGGAAGCTGAATTCCAAGAAATAATCATAGATGGCAACATTTAGATATGAGGCTGTTCATCAAAGCATGTTTGTTGTTGAAAAAATGTTAGACACAAAGCAAATTTCCAAGAACAGGGGGTTCAAAAAATAAATTATGGTACATCCATTACAAATCATTTTTTTAAATTAATTAATTTATTTTTGGTTGCTGTGCGTGGGCTTTCTTTAGTTGCGTCGAGCGGGGGCCACTCTTGGTTGCGATATGCGGGCTTCTCATTGCAGTGGCTTCTCTTGTTGCAGAGCATGGGCTCTAGGCGTGCAGGCTTCAGTAGCTGTGGCACACGGGCTCAGTAGTTATGGCTCGCGGGCTCTAGAGTGCCGGCTTAGTAGTGGTGGCGCACGGGCTTAGTTGATCCGCGGCATGTGGGATCTTCCCAGACCAGGGATTGAACCTGTGTCCCCTGCATTGGCAGGCGGATTCTTAACCACCGCGCCACCAGGGAAACCCACAAGTCATTTTTTACAAGAACATTTAATGATGTGAGAAAATGCTCATGAAAATGCTATGTGAAAAAATTGGGTTACAAAACGGTATGTGTATGTATGTGTAAATAAAATCTGTATGCATGTGAGAGTGTGTTGTTTAAAAACAAAACAAAGCAAAACAAAACTAGAATATACACCCAAATGTCATAGTGTTTATTTCTGCATGGTGAAATAATACATGATGTTTATTTTCTTTTTTACAACTTTTTAAAATTTAACTTTGTGAAATAGGAAAAAGATATTTATATATACATATATAACTTCTTAAAGAAAGCACACACGCATAAATCTTTGCGTCCCAGGTCAGCAGGTGAGAGAAGGGCAAGCCACGTATGAGTATCCTCTCTCTTCTAAGCACATCCCTTTATTTCCTTCTGGCCCCTCCTCCCTCATACTTCCTGCTCCTCATTCTTCTACTGGGAAGCCTCAGGGATCCTGCCTGGTGGTGGCTGGACTTATGAGTCCCTCTAGCAGAATCTTCAGCTACAGATCTGTTCCCCACCAGTAAATCAACCCTCGGCTGGGGTCCTGGAAGAGCTGATCATGCACATCTTTTCCTATCATGCTGATAACTTGAAACTGGCCATGATGGAAGTATTTACACCACAGAAGGTGGCAAAAGCTACAATCAGGGCTTTTTTTCTGGACACTCTGGGGTGGAGCCTGGTGACCTGTGTTGTAACAAGCTCCGCAGGTGATTTAGACACACACTCAAGCGTGCTGTGGGCAGGACATCCCTAGGCCCCAGGAAAGACCATTCATATCCACAAGGAGGTGGGCCATGTTCTGGGTTATTTCTCCCTAGATCTGGCTTTGCCAAATAAAGAACTCCAACCTTACTTGTTCCAACCAGAGGGTAAAATTCTTACCCAAGTCACCAATGCCCCACTCCCTCCCATTCTCCACCTTTCTGTGGGGAAGAGGGTGTCTAAGAGCATTAGAACCCTAAATCTTGAGAAGATTGTAGGCCGCAGCCCACTCCCACACATACATCTAAATTAAAATGATACAAAAGGAAGTCTACCAGTGTTCAGATTTTTCAACACTGAGGGAATTATCAAATACCAAAAGTTTAATAATTCTCCACTTCTTTTTCACCCTGCTTTTCTGTCTCCCTACGTAAATGCTTTGTTGTTCTCTTAGCTAATCAACCCAGCACGGAACTACCACTAAGAAGTGGTAGAAATTTTCATTTGAGGCTTCCCAAGCAAACCTTGGCAGCTCCTGTGTCCCAGTCACATCCTTTCTGCATATTCCAAGGAGTGGTGAGGACAAAGGATCCATTGTGACACCAGTCATTTGCCCTGGGGAACCACTGAGGGCTCCCAAGAATGAGAGAGATAGTTCTGGCCTTGATCTGACATGTCACAGGATGGATGGAACTTTGGGACATGCATTTGACCAACGCGCTGGATGGGTGGGAAGTCACAGAGCAAACCCAGGCCCTGGCCAGTCAGGATGAAGGCATTTTCTTCCCCTTTCTCCCCTCCAAAGCTTAGGTACAGCCAGACCATCTTGGGATTTATTTAGTCTCCAGCAGTCACCTCCTGGCCGGTTGGCCATCACCCATCACCTCTTATTTCAAAGGCAGTCTTCTTTCCATCCACACTCGCAGAAGAGAGCAGTCCCATGAATAACTCACATACGAATAAAATCACTTACATTTGGCTCTGTTATGCATGGCATGTTTCAGGAACAGCAGATTTGCTCTTCTAATTTGCTTTGGCTGCAATTAATATTAAAACGAGGTGGCAGGGAGCAGGGACAGAGCCTGGCTTGAATGGTTTGTCACCAGCAGAAAACTGAGAGCAGTCAGCAACTGGAATTGTGCCCTGTGACTGCAAATGGCTGGCTCAGCTGGAGCAGGACATTACGGTCTGCGGCGGCCTCCCTATAACTGCCACCCCACACACAGCCCAGGGCCAGATCATCACCCTTCTCCTGACAGTTCTCGGAGATCACTGCTGTCAGCGTGCCTGGTGCGAGGGGAGGCCAGAGCTCGCAGAGATCAGCCTGTCCCGCACAGCTGCGGCGGTTCTCAGATGGTGCTCACGGCCATGCCACAGTCATGGGCAGGGACTTGGGAGTTTCAGCCCATTGGTGCCTCTTTCCATGGCTCAAGGAAAAATTTCAGCACAGAAGTAAGGGAGAGGGGCATTATTTTGAGATAATGTGCTGCCGTTTATTTTTAAAAAGAAAATGATCTTCACACTTCAGAATTTTATTATTCATAACAAACTATTTGCAAGATGCTTCCTCTCTGCCAATGAAATATCAGAGGGTCACCACGCCAAGGTGAGGGAACTAACTCCAAAAGGACAGAGACCATGTCCTGTGTCTTTGGAACCCCGAGGGCGGGGCACAAGGTAGTTGCTCAGTTCACATTGGGGAGATAATGACCCAAAGGCCCAATGGGCTGGAGGAGTGTCTTCCTTCTCACGGTGTCCCCAGGGTGAGTAGCCTGTGGCAGACGAGGCTGGCGCTCCGCCCAGGTGCCCTGGTATCCTTCCTTACGGTTCGGGTGCCACCCCTCTTTTGCATGCTTTTGGCTTTAACAGCCCTCACCCCTGGCTCTTTCTCTGAGAGCTGCCCTTACCTTTTTTTTTTTTTTTGGCCACACGGCGAGGCATGCAGGATCTTAGTTCCCTGTCCAGGGCTCGAACCCGCGCCCCCAGCAGTGGAAACGTGGAGTCTTAACCACTGGACCGCCAGGGAAGTCCCTGCCCTTACCTTAAGAGTCTGCTCTGCCCACACTCAGAGTGGGTACTGCCTGAAAATTCCTTGTGGCAGCTTGTAACCAATGACTGCCAGATGGGTGAGGGTCTATAAAGGCCCCAGACTTCCAGCCTCAGTGGGGACATCCCTGAGACACCCCTTCAGCTGGTTCAGGCTGAAGCTTGTGACTTTGCCTTACTTGGTGCCTCATTTTAACAACAATTAATAATTCTCCAGTTCTCTGACACCAACTGGGAGTCCAACAAGTCAGTACAATGCTGACACTAGCTGCCGGGAGTTAGCACAGACCCCACAGGTTAAGGGTTCAGTCTCACAAGACTGAACCAGTTGCAAGTAGTGGGTCCCCAAGTGACCCACACTTCTGCCCGGCAGACTGCGAATTCAGGGACTCTCATAACCACCCCCCTCCCCAGGTTCAGTAATTCATTAGAACAACTCAGATAACTGTATTTATGATTATAGTTTATTATAGAGGATACAAATGAACAGCCAGATAAAGAGGCACATAAGGCAAGGTCTTGAAGGGTCCAGAGAGGATTAGCCTCTGTCCCCGTGGAGTCAGGGTACAACACTCTCCCAGTACATCTGTATGTTTACCAACCAGGAACCTCATTGTTCAAAGGGTTTCATCCAAGTTTCATTACCTAGACATGATTGATTAAATCATTGGCCATCTGTGACTGAACCCAATCTCCAGCCCCTCTCCCTTCTCTGGAGGCAGGGGATGAGGCTGAAAATTCTAACCACATGGTTGGTTCCTCTGGTGACCAACCCCCATCCTGACAGCTAACCAGGGGCTCTCCAAGACTCACTTCATTAGCCTAAACTCAGGTGTGGCTGAAAGGAGTTCCTTATAAATAACAAAACACACTCCGATCACTCAGGAAATTCCAAGAGTTTTAGGAGCTCTGTGCCGGTGGGGGGGGGGGGGGGCGGGGACAGGGCAGACAAAGACAAAACATATTTTTATTCTACCCACCCTTGACTCCCCTCAACTCCCTTACCAGTTTCCCACGGGTGCCCTTCCTGAGTACGCCGTGTATACACAAATCCTCTTTCCAGGGATCCAATGCCAAAAAAACCACACCTAGAATAGACACTAAATACACCACTGCTTGATGAAAATCTCAAGGCTGCACATGGGCATTCCCTCAACCATTTATTCGCTCATTCAACAAAAACGTATTGACGTGCCAGGCCCTGGACTTGGAGTGGTAACCAAGTCTGCCACGGTCAGGGCTTTGCAGGGCTTATAATCTATCTGGGATATATATATATATAATCTACCAGGTAACTAGTGCCACGTTTGCTTGGCTATCATGAGATCCTGGAGGGCTTGTGCAAAGTCACTGAAGGCTTTGGGGGTGGGGGCAGGGTGGGTGAGGTTGAGATCATCAGGGCTGCTTTTTGAAGGGAGCCCTCTGTCCTGGTGAACGGATTGTGAGCAGATGCAGCAAGACGTTCAGAAGGTTTCTGCAGGGGCCCCGGGCCCAGAGGATGGCGGCTGGGACCAGGTTAACGGCAGGTTAAAGGCAAGGATGAGAATGAAAAGACCCCTGAGGCTTACTCGCTAGCTCAGAAGACCAGAGGCCCCTGTGTGGAAGAGAATCAAACGGCGTGTGTATATAACCATATCCTAAGCTGAATACGTCTGAGGAGCTAGGAGTCAGAGGAGAGACTGATGGGCCAGAGCTGGAGTGGTCAGGTAAGGCTGCATGGAGGAGGGGGACTTGAACACCTTTGAAGATTTGGAAAGTATTTGGATTGGCCTAAGGACTTGTTCGCACACTCGGAACAGTGCACTGGTCAGGGTCCAGATAGGCAGAGAAGCGGGACTTCGGGTGAGGTGTAGTTGAAGGTAGAGCCAAGTGTGTCCCTGGTTAGACACCTTTATGTTGGGGAGGAGAGAGTCCTGCCCGTGCAGAGGCCATGAGCAGGACGAGAGCAGACCAGCCAGGAGTCTTTCCAAGGGCCTGGAACCTCTCTCCTTAAAACGTGGGACTCTCCCAGCCCAGCCACCCCGGGAAGTCTATGGTTCCCAAGTCCTAGGACCAGAGGACTTGGTCTGGGAGCAGTTGTCCCAACCGCCTGGTGAGTGCTAATTACAGTGCTACATACCTACCCCAGAGTCCTTTTCATCTCCGAGGAATCTGACAAAGATCTGGAGGGTTTTAATTTCCCTCCAGATCTCAGCATTTCAAAGTCAGAGGAAAAGAGGATGGAGAAAGGTCTCTGTGACTTGCAGAGTGGAGGGCTGCTGTGCCCTAAGGACCAGCCCCTTGTCCCCTGACCAGTCGGGGCCCACAGGCCTCTCCCTGGGGCAGAGGATGGGGTTTGTGGGCTATGTGCTCTGCTGCAGGGGCACCTCTCGTTCACACTTTCAGCTCTTAGTTTACTCAACCCAAGGGGGAATTTCCTTGGCAAGTACTGGAAATCCAACTCACCTGGGGACTGGGTTTCATGGAATTCAGTTGCATAGTTATTTATTGAGCACTTACTCTAGGCTTATCTCTGGGGAAATCATTTGTTTAGAGCCCACTTAGGCATTGCACATCTATTTTTCCCAATGCTCACAACAACCTTACAGGGTAGGTGATGCAAAAAGGTGAGAGGAAAATGGAGCCCTGAGAGGTCAACAGCTTGCCCAAGGTCACAGTCACCGAGTGGGAGCACCATGATTTCTCCCACTCTGATTCCCAGACCCCTCTTTCTGCTCTCCCCCACTGTGCCCATTCCCTGCCCTCAGATGCTTCCAGCTCACTCAAGAGAGAAAATTACAGATGCAAAACAGTGACTTACACCATGAAAAGTGCCAAGCTAGAAACGCCTAAGATGAAGAAAAAGAAAGAAAGATAGAAAGAAAGAAAGAAAGAAAGAAAGAAAGAAAGAAAGAAAGAGGAAATGGAGGGAGGGAGGAAGGAAGGAACTAACCAAGTAACTTCTTACTTATTCTCATATTTAATTCTCCTGCAAACTTATGAGAAAGGATAAATAATATTCTCTTTTTACCAACATCACTTATTACAGTAGCACATGAATATAAATTGGCATTAATATTGATACTGCGTGGTAACGTTAAGTTCAATTTTGAATTATTTTTTGGAACCCATTCTAAAGTCCATGCTCTTTCCTCTGGCATACAACTTGTAGAGAAGAAAAAGAGCCATACACATCAGGATGCTTGCTCATTGCCTTGGCCATATCTCCAAGACAACCCCCACTACCCTCACCGACCACACTTCTCTGATGCTCCTGTGGTCCCCAAACTGCCCAACTCTATCTCTGCAGGCACCATATTTCTTCCTTCTTTGGGGGAATTGTACGTACCCTTGTCAGTCTTGATTCCCTCATCCTGCCCCCTGACCTTCACCACTCGTTGGCCCTGTTAAACCCACCACAGTCCCTTTCTCAAAAATCAGACATCCTTAACCAACTTCTTTCTCCCCATTCTCTTTTCCATTTTTCTTAGAAAACATCTGTCCTGTCTCTTCTCCCCTCTCCCTTCTTTCCTCACTCTCTCCCCATCCTTCGCTCCTCCCCTTCCACTTCTTCTTGCTGTCTTTCTTAGTTCATTGCATGTGTAACCTCCAAAGAGCATTCAGGTCAAGGTTGATAAAGTTAAGTGCTTATTAATAATGCTCTACCTCTAGGGCAAGTGAGATTAGACATGATAAAAAGCCAGAGCCATCAACCATGGAAGCCTTGGGCGGTACCCTGAAGTTTCCTCCATCATATCTGCTCACTCGCATCCTCTTCCATCTAAAATTAAGCCTGCTTGTCCTTCGTCACCTTTCTGCTATGTACCAGAGTGCAGGAATGAACAACACACAGTCTACTTCGCTTCTCTAACAGGTAAAATATTAGCGCTACTCACTCTCATGTATGCCCAGATATGACATTTAAGTGACTAGAAAGCAGAGGCAATTTCCCATTAGTAAGTTGGATAATTATATTTTAAAATACATTTTTCCCCATGAGATTCAATCAGGTTATCTTCCTTCGAGATGACACTATGCAGCCTATAAACATATTAATTTTTCTTGGATTGGTTCTCATGCAAAAATAAATAAATACATAAAGTTTGCTCACCACTAGTATTTGGTGTCAGAACGACTTCAATGTAACTCCTGCCTCTGCTGCTTAACAGGTGTGCAACTTCAAACAGGGTGCTTATGTGCTCTGTGCAAAATGGGGTTCAAAATAACCAACTCCTGAGGCTGTGTGAGGAGTAAACCAGGTAACATGTGACACCCACTGTGATAGTTAATTTTATGTGTCAGCTTGGCTGGGTCATGGTGCCCAGACGTTTGTCGAACATTATATGGGTGTTTCTATGAGGGTTATTTAAAAGATGTGATTAACATTTTTTTTTTAATTAATTTACTTATTTATTTATTTATGGCTGTGTTGGGTCTTCGCTTCTGTGCGAGGGCTTTCTCCAGTTGCGGCGAGCGGGGGCCACTCTTCATCGCGGTGCGCAGGCCTCTCACTGTCGCGGCCTCTCTTGTTGCAGAGCACAGGCTCCAAATGCGCAAGCTCAGTAATTGTGGCTCACGGGCCCAGCTGCTCTGCGGCATGTGGGATCTTCCCAGACCAGGGTTCGAACCCGCGTCCCCTGCATTGGCAGGCAGATTCTCAACCACTGCACCACCAAGGAAGCCCCCAACATTTTTTTTTAAACATTGGAGGTTTTTAAAAAAATTTTTATAAATTTATTTATTTATTTATTTTTGGCTGTGTTGGGTCTTCGTTGCTGCGCGCAGGCTTTCTCTAGTTGCGGCGAGCGGGGGGCTGCTCTTCGTTGCGGTGTGCGAGCTTCTCACTGCGGTGGCTTCTCTTGTTGCGGAGCACAAGCTCTAAGTGCGTGAGCTTCAGTAGTTGTGGCATATGGGCTCAGTAGTTGTGGCTCGCGGGCTCTAGAGCGCAGGCTCAGTAGTTGTGGCGCATGGGCTTAGTTGCTCCGCGGCATGTGGGATCTTCCCGGACCAGGGCTAGAGCCCATGTCCCTTGCATTGGTAGGCGGATTCCTAACCACTGCACCACCAGGGAAGTCCCTGTGATTAACATTTAAATCCGTGGACTTGGAGTAAAGCGGATTGCCCTCAGAATGTGGGTGGGCCTCATCCAGTCAGGTGAAAGCCTGAATACAACAAAAGGACTGGCCTCCCCCAAGCAAGAGGGGATTCTCCAGCAGACGCCTTTGAACGTCATCTGTGACACCTTCTCTTCCTAGTTCTGCAGCAGACGGCCTTCGGACCCAAACAGGAACATCAGCTCTTCTGGGTCTCCAGGCTGCCAGCCTGCCAGCCTGCCCTATAGACTTTGGACTTGCCAACCTCCATAATCACGTGAGCCAATTCCTTATAATAAATCTCTTTCTATGTGTATATGCATCCTACTGTCTCTGTTCCGCTAATACACCCACCTAACTAGATGCCTATTATATAGCAAATACCTAGCAGGACTCTGCAGCTTGCAGATTTTGAAGTCCCCATCCTCAGATTTATCTGGTGGTTGGATGGATTTCAGTTAAGCTTAACTGGCAAACTCAGAGGCAAACGATGAAATGATAAATCAGGAAGCTTATAATTGGCAAATGGAATAGAATCTGTAAAGCCTGAATTCCTCCTCGATTCGGTATATGCAGCAATTATTTTGACCCCTCTACATTGTCAAAAGCATACATTTGTGTGCTAAAGTAGACACATACACACCTACCTTCAGGTCAAGAAATGACATTGCCAGTGGCCCAGAAGCTCCTGAGTCTGTCCCCGTGACTCCCGTGGTAATCTCTTCCTCAGGTTTCTTCTGGCTTTCCCACACAAGAAGGCATCACTAGATCCTTACCGTTACTGACTCGCTTTCACTCAACATTGTATTTGTGAGATCCATCTACATTGTCAAGTGCAGCTGTGGTTTGTTCCTTTTTGTTGTATACTATTCTGTTACATGAATCAACCGCGCTTGATTTATTCATTCTACTGTTAATAAACTTTCAGCATGAAAAAGATGACCCAAGTTCAGAAAACATGGTGTGCCACCGAGCTATGTTCACTTTTTAAGTAGACACAAAAATCAGGAGGCTGTTGAAAGGTTATACACGCATCTGAAAATACTGATATAAAACCAATAGAAAAGAAGATAAACTCTGATCTATCAACACATGGATCAGTTGAGTGTGAAATACTTCTGTTGACCTGAACCAGGTTTAAAACTAACCAAAAACATGTGAAAAAATTAGAGACAGCTTATTTTGAAGTAAGCCACAAATGAACAAACGCAAAACCATGATAAGTTCTGGTAAAGAAGCAATTCAGCAGCCAGTGCAGTAGTACTATAGATCATGCAGCTTTTAAACCGTCATCTTTATGCACCAGGCCCAGCATGGTGGGCACTCATGAGGAATTCCTTATGGAACTCTCTGAGAAGGGGCACTCACAGGGGCAGAAGCAGATATAAGGGAACCATTCACAGTCACGCTAAGCTGCAGTGGCTCCTAACACTCCTAACAGCAAACCCTGACAGCCAACCTGTAAGAGGCAGAAAGATGCAGGGGATGGAGTCCAAGGCTGGAATTCACATTTGTGATCAGTTCCCTTCCCTGCTTCAGAACAGCCAGCAACATTTGCCCCCCAAGGCAGGCAATATTTGAGGTTTCCTCAAGCTCGAGGTCAAAGCTAGTATGGCCCTTCCTCATCACCCCACCCCCTGTAAGTTGATGCTATTACTGAGATAAATCAAAACCTCCCTCTTACTCTGTTTAGTTATCAATATTATTTTCTACTAACAATTTTATTCCTGTAAATAGGTACAGGGTTTCTGGTGCATTATGGTCCAAGCAAGTTTTTATGGGCTAGCCTGGCAAGGTTATTTATAAGTTAGGACTTGAGGTTTCAGGATTTCAAACAGTGTTTGTTTAAAACACTGGGGAGGAGACTGGGAGATTGTTTCTACTTCACACCAGGAAAAAGGGAACCAGTATTTCATGAGCAATTGCTCAGTGCCCAGCCCATGCGTGAACCACCTCATTTAATTTTCATAAGCCATCATCCCCAGGCCCTTCTGTATTTTTCTCTGCAATTCATAGTTGAGAGAAGGCGTCCTAGAGAAAAATACTTGCTCGTGGTCATGTAACTCATATAGCTAGTAAGCTATTGTTAGAACCTGGATTCTGTACTCCAGGCTTGGGGGATGATCCAGATCTGTCACTTACCAGGTGCGGACCTTGACAGATCACTTAACTTGTCATGGGATGGGGATAATCATGGTACCCTCTCCATGAGATAATATGTGTAAGGTACTTAGCACAAAGCCCGTTGCCAGAGAGCACTTTCTACAAGCAAGCAGTTCTTGTTAAACAGCAGAGCCAAGATTCAGTCCAAAGTGAGAGCTGACTGCAAACACCCAGAAACAACAGCCATTCGTTTGCTCTTGACTCTGCAAAGTAGACAGGGCTCAGCCGGAAGGCTTGTCCCTGCTCCACCCGTGTCAGTTGGGGCAGCTTGACTGGGGCTAGAGGATCCAATTGACTTTGTAGCTGGATTGCCTGGGTCTCTCTCTCCAGCAGGGTAGTCAGACTTCTATACGTGATTTTTCACGGCTCTAAGACTCTGAAAGCAGAAGTGTCAAGGCCTAATCCTGGATTGTCACAGGATTGCTTCTATTGGGTTCTATTGGTCAAAGCAAGTCACGAGGCCACCTCGGTTCCTAGCAGAGGGCAAATAGGCTACAGCTTTTTTTTTTTTTAATGCATTTCCCAGGATCACTTGCAGCTAGAAGAGGGTACATGACATGGTTCTGGCCAGTGAGATATAAGTGGAAACCACCAAATTGTTACCAAACCAAACTTGAGTCAACTCACCCACTCGCAGTAAAGCCAATCTATTGACACTGGCTTGTGGTGGAGGAAAGTGCAATGTTTGTTGTAAGGCACCAGACAAGGAGTCCAGGGCAGCTAGTGTTCGAAAACCCCAAACTCTTAGGCTACAGCTTTTGATGTGCAGTAGCACATCCATGCAGGACAGGGCACCTGTGGGCATCCTTCTGCGGACAACCTACCACACAAAGCCTATAGAAATGTAGAGAGGGCAAGCCCAATGTGGCCAGACATCATAAGAAGAGACATTTTGGAGGCTCTGAGAAGAAAGGGTAGAATTGGACAGGCCCAGAAAAGGAGTGAGGTTTTAACAAAGACGCAAAGCAAGGTCCCATGAGATACCTGGGGGCATGCCCACTTGACTGGCTCTAAGGCTTGCGGAAAGGAAACTAAACTGGTGGGGTGGGGGGCAAAGGGGGCGGATGGAGTGTAAAGGGCTTTGAAAGCTAATCTGAGGCATGCAGATCTTATCCCGTGGGCAGTGGGTAGACACTAATGTCCTCTAGTTGGAGAATGACACGCGGGAAGTGGTGTTTCAGGAAGAGTCATGTGCAGCTTGTCTGGAAGGGTGAGGGAGGCGGGATATTGGAGTCAGCAGTAATGCAGGGCTGAGGAGAAGGGAACAAGAGGGTTTTCTAGAGGGAGCAGGGAAGCGGGGAGCATCTCCTGCTCAGGATTCTTTACGAGTGTTCTTACATTTTTTTCTATGGTTGTCCTGGAGGAGAGGAAGGAAGAGACCGGGCCTGCCCAGGCCCCCAACTCCCTGTGTGACTGAGCAAACCTCCCGATTAAGAACCCACATCCTTCAGGGAGGTGATGTTCTCAGCCATCAGAGGAGGTTTGGCCCAATCTGTTTTCTCCCCAGAAAAACCAGTTTGCTGGGAACCATCCATCTGCCCACAGACCAGAGCACTAACTCCTCATTACTGAGGAAGATCCCCAGACCCCAGCTCCTCCTTCCTTATGCAAGCCTTCCCTCCAGAAAAGCATCCCCTCTCGGACTCCCAAGTACACCCCGGGTCTCCCTGCCTCAGACCATGGCCTCCTGGGACATCTCTTCTGTCTCCTTTTACCTGCTGTGACTCTTTACCCATTCAGAGTCGAGCTGTAGCCCTTCCTCTGGGAAGTCTGCCTGGTAACCCCCCAACTCTGTGCAATCCTTCCTCTGCACTCCTGCCCCCTCACCCCCTCAGCAAGCCCCAGCTTGTGCCCTTCCAAGATGTTGCCTGTGAAACTGTCTTATCAACAGAGCTACACAGGAAGGCAGGGCCTGTGTCTCACTCATTTCTCTTTCCCTCACAGAGCTTAGAGCAGTGTTGACTACACTGTAAGTACCTAACATAAAAGTAGAGAAAGAGGAATTGTTCCTAGCCTCAAGCCCTCTGCTTTCTGTGCAACTAAGGCATAAATTCTTTGCAACTAGCTAGAGTTAAGGGGCATCAGAGTGAAGCTAAGAGATCCCCTGGCAATCAATAATAATAATAATAATAATAACTATTATTATTATTATTATGACTGTCCTGAGCCCTCCTTATCACCACAACCATCAGAAGTGCTGAAGAATACCCTCCTCATTTGTAGTTTGTTTACAGTGGCAATGGGTGTGGAAGATGCATGTCTAGGCTGGGTTCACTAGAAGCAGAGCCTGAGACAAGGATTTGGCGTGCACAATTGACTGATTGGGGGAGTGCTCTCAGGAGTGAGGGAAGCAAGACTGTCTGCAAAGGAGCTCAGCAAGGAAGGATGGAGTCTCCAGTGGCGTCTAGTCCCAGCCTGGTCACAGGGGGAGTCCTGGAGCACATGCAGGGCAAAATTAGCTCCGACTGAAGTAAAGTTAGGGTGACCAACTATTCTGTTGTCTGGGACTGTTTCAGTATTAACAATGAAAGTCGTTCATCCTAAGAAACCCTTCAGTTCTGGGCAAACACTCACCGTAAGACTCCCACTTTTATATTCCAAATCAGTCAGTCCTGGGCTCTGGGCTGCTACGGAGCAGGAGAGGAGCAAAGCTCCTGGGCAGGGTGGCACTCACCCTAAGGGCCAGGCTCTAGAGAAGGGGGGATGGTACACCAGCAGAGGAAAGGGGTGGGGGCTCACTAACGGTGTCCCAGCCCAGACAAGCCCCTTCAGCATCTCCCTGCCCTGCCCTGCACAGTGGGAAGCAACCCTGGGGCCCCCAAAGAGCCAGCCTCCCTCCGGACCAGCCTTGTGCCGATCCAAGAACACCTAATAGGTTTCAGACACACCCTGTTGGCTTCCTGGTTGTTTGCAACTCAATTAAATTAACAAATTGGTCTCTTTGCCCAGAGTCTTTCCACCGCCTGTATTTTAGCATATGTCAGTCAGGGCGGCCCAGCGTCTCCAGATGGCTGCGAGCTCACTCTACAAATTCGATGCCAACTCATCACTGGGGAAGTGTGTGTGCGCGCGCACGTTTGTGTGTGTGTGTGTGTGTGTGTGTGTGTGTGTGTGTGTGCACGTGCGCAGAGGCCCAGAGATGGAGACACAAAGCCATAGTCAGGAGAGACAGTAAATGAGGTGCAAAAGACAGAAAAAAAATGAGAGATGGGGGGGAAGGGACGGGAGGCAAGAGAGCCGAGGTTATCCCTTGTGGATTAGCCAGCAGCTGCCAAGGACCCTAACCTTCCTGCAGGGAAGCCCTCTCCTCCACAGGGTGGGTGGTCCCTGAAGAAGACCCCCTCAGCCTCAACTTCTTCTGCAGGACAATGAGAGTGCTGGTTCTCAAAGTGTGGTCCCTGAATCAGCAGCATCAACATGGCTTGGGAACTTGTTAGAAATGCAGATTCTCAGGCTCCACCCTAGACCCCCTTGACCCAAAAGCTCTGCAGGTGGGACCCAGGCGTCTGTGTTTTAACAAGCCCTCCAGGTGTGCGCACTCGACTTTGACGACCACACTCTTGAGGTTACAGTTTTGGGCCCTCCTCATAGCAGAGCTGAGAGGGCTCCAGGGCAGTAAACCACTCTCGGTCACGGCCACGGCTGCTGCCTTCCAAGAGGAGGGAAGTGGGTGGTCTTGAGAGCTGGCAGCATCCTCAGAGTCATTGGAATGATACCTCTCTAGCCTTCGATTAGATGTAGGAATTGGGGAAACAGGAGGAGGAGTCGGAGAACAGCCCAGAGGAAGAAAAAAGGCAACCTGGGGAAAGAGGTGCTGAAAAGGGCCAAAGCTTCAGCTGGCCTGTGACAGCTCTGAAATAGCAAGCTCTCAGCTCCTGTCAGGCAGGACCATGATGCAGAGGAGGCACTCATGGAAATGCAGCCGGACCCCAGCTTCAGGCACATTTGATGGAAGGTCAATTTGGGCATTCATTGTGATGTGCTGTCTGGATTCTGCTGGAAGATGGGCAATGGAGGACAGGAAGGGGAGTTGGGGAGAGAGATGCTGGGAAATAGGGGGTCCAGGCCTGGAGTTTTCAGAAGACCATCATCATTGGCCAGTGGGGACATTGCTCTTCTGGCTTCTGAGGCTGGAGTCCAGAGGTGAAAGGTTTGGTGTGGCCCTTGGAGAGAGGCCTGTCTCATTTCAGCAGGTGTGGGTGTTGAGTTTGGTCCATGTGCCTGGCATGGGGTAGGATGATCAGTGACTGCAAACTCAAAGGTCTTGAGGGTTCGAGCAGATAACGTAAAAGAGGAGCACAGGCTGAGTGGAGACAACAGTGCAGACGTTGTCTCCTGGGGATTGTGTGAACTGGAGATGCAGGTCCTGTCTAGACCACACATCAGCCATCAAACTCCAGCCTGTTGTTAGTACCCAGAAGCATAGCCAGCTGCCACCAGGCTGGCCGACTTTTCAAGAAAAGCTCCAAATCTAAATGGAGGTACAAACAGCAGGTCCTGGAAGAGAAGCTATAAGAAGCTCACGTATTGCCTGAGTGTCTAGGGGAGATCTGTCTGGATTAACAGTGGGGAAGGAGTTGTAAAAGGCCCAATATTCCATCCTGCAGCGACAGGGGGCAGTGAGGCATTTTACAGCAAGGAACACTGTCATCAGATCCTTCTAAAAATAGGTCTTGAATTTCCTCTGCATTCTGATGCCTGTTTCCTTCTCTTCTCTCTCAAGGGCCAGCATAAGGCTGGGCCCCTTGCGTGCATTCTTACCATAAGTCCCCTGCCTGCAGGAATATAAAATATTTATCCTCTCTACTTGGCACAGTGAAGCTGAGGACCAAAAGGTGAAATACCCTGTGCTGAGTCTCCAACCAGAAGGTAAGGGTTTGGAGGCAAGACAAGAAGGCATTGTCTGGACGCTCGTAGGGAGGTTCCCACAGCTGGGTAGATGGGGAGGGCGGAGTGGGGAGCCTGAGTGAGAGAACTCTTCACAGTCTGTATTTATCAAGAAACTCCTTGGCTTTGGCCTTGAATAGCAGCTGCAGCTCTCCTCACCTTTGCCTCCTCCAGATGTCTTCAAAAACCCTGATATTTATTTCTACTTGGAAACAGCAACAAATGTATGAAGGAATGTCGGGGACGCTGCTCACCTTCCTCCATGAGGCTCAAAGCCCTATTTCTTACTCTCCAATCCATACGTCTGGGCATCAGCAGGAGTCCGTTGCAGTTTGAAAACCAGGGGTCTCAGTATACCTGCACACTACAAAAAGCGGCTGCTTTTTTTTTTTTTTAATTTTCAATTGAAAAACTATGGTTACTTTTTACTTACACTTTTTTTTTGTATGATTGAAGTTTTTGGTTTTTTTTTAAACAAAGACCAGGTGCATCATTTTAATGTTTTAAAAACAAGAAAAAATAAACAATTTGTAAAGAGAAATAATTATTTGTACCAAGCTGTTTGCTCTTTTGCTTATTTTCATTTTGTTTCTGTCGGTGGTGCTACACTCTGAACCCATCAGAAGCAAATGAATTCAACATTGGGCCTGTTTGGAACCCCCTTCTCTGACAATTAACCCTCCCCAGGAAGACTGAAGTGCCTCTTAGGATTGGCCTATGAACTGTAGTCCTGATGGACTTTTCCATTTCAGCAGCCAAATGAGGTGGGTGGGGGTGGAGGTTAAGGGGGATTAAAGGATTACATTTAGGAATACTTAATTGAATGCCTACCATCTAACAGAATTGAATTTGGGATTGGGGTTAATCAACTAATGTTCCTGTGAAATCATTATTTTAGTGAGTACCCGCTTAATTCAGTGGGACAGCGGCTTCTGGTTTACTAAGCACTTGTGTGTGTCAATATATTTGAATGCAGAATTGACAGGGATTGCTTTAGTAAAGGCCTTGGGTGGGTTTGTTTTTTTTTCTAACTCTATTGATTAACTTGTTTCCAGCAATGTTTTCTTGTCTTTTCTAATGTTGGAAACAGCAAATGATACTCTGAAATATATTTCCCTGGTGTACAGCCATTCACTGAAAGAAAGAGAAAGAGAAAGCGAGGAAAACCAAAACACTTTGTTCAAATACAGGTAAGGGAGATGCAAAACCCTGTGGTGATATGCAAAATATAGAGAGGTTGTAAGGAGGAACGTGGCAAGGAATTGGAACTCCCCCAAACGCTTTGATAGAAGCAGAAGAAATAGGCCTTGCGTCATCTAGGAGGAAAGGGAAGGAAGAAAAGAAGCCTGATGTTACCCCCTCTCCTCTTCTCTCTCACCACACCTACCATCTGAGTAGCCCATTAGTCCTCAACAGCGCCCTTCCTGAGACAGGTTTTGGAAAAAGAGAGTTTGGAGGGCCCCGCACACCTGAGGGGGACTGTGAGAGCCCCAGGCAGGGCCCTGGGCTTCAGAGATGTGCCGCCTGAGGGAAAGGAGATTTGTGGGTCCTGGAGGGAGGATGAGGAGATGGAGGTGTTCCTAAAGGGATGTAACAGCAGGAGCCCGGCTCGGGGACCCTGACTGGGGGATTGGATAGAGGGCGTGTAGGGCCAAGTGCAGGCTCAGGGTTGGTCTGGTTCCTTTTTGTGTTCCCTGGGTTTGACTGTGCAGGGGGCTGGTAATGTTGAAAGTCACTGACTAGGGCACCGGGCTGAGCACAGTTTGGAGGCTGGGTCAGCCTAGTGGGGTTGCGCTGGGTCAGGCCTCTGGCTTCTTCCCAGGGTGATGGTATTGACCTGGCTGGCATCAGTGCTGGGGCATTTCGCCTGGAAGCAGGGACCTTCAGGGGCTGTTGCAGACCCCGGCAGGCCTGCTTTCTCGGGTTGCCTGCAGAGGGGCAGTGCCCAGGACAAATAGGCTGTGATGTGGAACGTCTTCTGAGAGAAGCGTTGGAGAGCCCAGAACTTTCAGGAGGGTTTAGAGAGATTTGGCTTAAGGCATAGAATCCAATGTGGTAAAGGAAAAGCTCCAAGGATAAAGGGGATTCAGAAATGGGTTGAGGTGGGGGGTTGGCGAGTGAAGCCAGCCATTGTGGTCTCCTTTGATGATAACGGTTGCCAGATAACGTATGGGGCGCTCAATTAAATTTGAATTACAGATAAACTACGAACAATTTTTAGTACATGTATGTCTCAAATATTGCATTTCCATTTTTCTTTGCTAAATCTGGCAACCCTAGCTGCAGGTGGATTACAGGTGATTTTTATTTCCTCCTTTGACTCTTTCTCTATTGGCTAAATTATCTCATGAACAGGTATTACTTTGGCATCAGCGGGAAAAAAAAATCCTAATTCTACATTTTCTAATTTCTAAGCAAATGTTGGTTTTATTGCTGGATCAGGCTCAGGAAATGGACAGAGTAGAGATGGGGGGATACTAAGAAGCATGAACTCCCTGCCAGCACCCCTATCTGGGTCCAAGGTCCCCAGACTTTGCAACACCTTCCAGTCATACGCCCTTACCTTCATGTACCCATTACTGTCACATCCAATCTCCTTAAAATGCTATGTTCTTTTCCTCCCTTCCCCACTAAATCCGTTAAGAACCTCTGTACCCTGAGTTCTTAGACTTTATACATCTCTTCTGTCCATGAAGCCTTTCCTGGGAGAAGGGGCCCCCAGCACCACTATCTGCTCGCCAGACAAACTTAAGTGCTCAGGCATCTTTCCTGCCCAAGACACTTATCTCTTGGGACATCCATACCAAAGGGTTATATATAAAATCATATAGACACCAAAATTTGTAATCTTACTCTAATGTTCAGTCCTTGCTTATTTTTAGCCTATTTGAATTCTTAATGAGAACGTTTAAGTATATATATGCATATCAAAAGCATCTTAAGGGCTTCCCTGGTGGCGCAGTGGTTGAGAATCTGCCTGCCAATGCAGGGGACACGGGTTCAAGCCCTGGTCTGGGAAGATCCCACATGCCGCGGAGCAACTGGGCCCGTGAGCCACAATTACTGAGCCCGCACGTCTGGAGCCTGTGCTCCGCGACAAGAGAGGCCGCGATAGTGAGAGGCCCGCGCACCACGATGAAGAGTGGCCCCCGCTTGCCACAACTAGAGAAAGCCCTCGCACAGAAACGAAGACCCAACACAGCCATGAATAAAAATAAATTAATTAATTTAAAAAAATTGCATGAAAAAAAAAAGCATCTTAAAATATTTAAAATCTAGACCAAAAAAAAAAAAAAAAATCTAGACCATTGTCAAAGCACTTATCCGAATCTCACTGTTTGGCACTAATTGTAAACAATCCAGCCTAGCCTTTGTCTTTCTAATTAGACTCCAAACCAGTTTTTTGGCTTCTCTAATATCTCTGAGAGCCCCACCACAGAGTGGGGCGTGCACAGTGGAAGTTTTATGACCTGTCTCAAGCCACTTGGCTCAGTCTTCTATTGGTTCCTCCCTGCCTAAGACCCTCCCCTCCAGTCCAGTCCCCCCACCATTAAAAACAGGCTCAGTTTTTTCACCCATCACTTAAGATTGGTATCCCCTGATGGATGAGTTAGATTCTTTAATTGGCACATCATTTGGAATCACACTTCTTTAGCTATTAGGTATATTCAGAATAAACCTCCACATCGCTCAAATTGGGAGGTAGCAGGTCATGAATCTCCCTGATTTCCTGATGTCTACTGATTAACGTGAATTTAGTATATTCGCAAATATTGTTGCCTATATAAACTTGGATATAAATAGTGTCATTTAAAGAAATAAAAATGTATTTTCCCTAAATACAAAAGCAATGCCAACTTAGAAACAAAAAACAAGCTTTAATTCTCTCATACTGTAATCATTGCATATGTATCTCTGCAATATTTGTCTATTTGTATATATGTATATACCCATATACACACATATAAATAAATGTTTTTTATCACAAAAGAAAAGCACATATAATTTTGTCTTACTTTCTTCATTAAGCAACATAGAATAAACATTTCCTGTGACAAGTTCCTTATTGTTAAGCATTTAGGTTGTTTCCCATTTTTTCTGTTACAAATAATGTTGAAATAAAAGCCCTTGTTCATCCACCTTGTGCCTAACTATCTCTGCTATATTTCTTTAGGGAAAGCGTTCTTAGACAGGAGATAGTTGGTAATGCGTATTTGTAAGGCTTTAGATATTTAGCTCAACCATCCTCCAGAGAGTCTGACTATTTACATTCTGCCCTGGAGAATCTTGTCCAGAAGAAGGTAGAGGGTTGCATTCCTCTTCCTGCTTTTCACCCAAGTCCCTTACTGGGGGGCTTTTTCCAGGACCCCCAGATGCTTTAGTATTTCTAACCACTAAATTCCATTCCAGCCTTTCTCTTAGGTGCATTCATTCATCTATCCAGTGAATTGTTTTTGAGCATCTACTATGTGCCAGGCACTGTTCCAGGTGCTGGGGACATGGCAATGAACAAAACCAAGGGTCAGCATCAATTCTGTCCTATCCCATAGAAAGTCCCTACATCATTATTCCTTTAGGGAATTTTCACTGATTCTCAACCGGATATCCAGCTCTGTACTATGTGTGAGGGGCACAGAAGTGCAAGGTGGTCCTTTGCCCTCTGGGAACTTTCCATCCACTTGGAGGATATAAGCCAAAACCACAAACACAAAAAACAGAACAAGCAAACAACCAAAAAGCCCCAGCTAATCTTTGGGGAGAGGATGTAAGTGAGTGCTGAATTGTTGGGGACAGGTGATGCCAACGCTGCAAGAGTTCAGGAAAGGAGCTGTAATTGTTAGTAACTTTCTAGATGCATCAGGGGCCCTGGACATGCTTTAGTCCAGTCCCTTCTGGATGCACATGCTGAGAGCCTAAGAAGGAAAGGGAAAGAGTCAGGATGTGCACTCCTGCATGTGCCTGGGGCACACCTTCGTCTGAGACTGGAGTTCATAGGGGCCAAAGTCAATAGGGGGATAAAGATAATACAGGAAGCAGAGCATTGAAAACATCTCAGACATTTAAAAAAAGGGTAATCATTTGGGGGCTACCTACTCCACAGGACTGCAATCCTTGACTGTAACTTCTTTCAGACCATGCTCCAAGTCTGCTCTGGGAAGGCCAGGTTTCTAGAGCCTTTGTAATTGCCTATGGTCAGGCCTGAAAGGTCACACAAAGGAGTATACTCTTAGTATATGCAAGCAAAAAAAAAAAAAAAAAAAAATTACAACAACATTTACAACAAAGCTAATCGGGTGTTTCCATGGCTGTTCCACTCCACCTAGATGTGAAAGGAAGAGATACAGTTATTACCTACTTGATACGTGTAAAACTTTTTCTAAAGCTTCTTTCATTTTTTTTTTAAATTTTATTTTATTTATTTATTTTTTATACAGCAGGTTCTTATTAGTTATCTATTAGTGTATATAATGCTGCTGTCTACCATTGGTGTTCCTCTCTCCTCCTGGCATCTCCCTTCCCCATCATCCGGGGCTTCCCTTCTCCATCCTTTGAGTTGGCTCTCAGGTTTCCTACATCTTGTGCCTTCCCATAGGTTTACTCCCTCATTTTGGTGGAGCACATCCTCTAGCAGCTTTCAGAAAACAGGGCATGGGAAATAAAATCTTCAGACTTTGACTATGTGAGAATGTCTGCTCTTTCTTTCACATTTAATGTTTTATTTTTGAATATCCATGATTAATATTTTCCAGATAAGCCCCTATTTCTCCAAATATGTATTTGAAAAAATACATATTCAACAAAATATTTTCGTTCCATTATCCAATTACTGAATGTTTCTGTTATTTCATTTCACTTCTTCTTTTAGTTTACATGCTTTCCCCCCAAGCTTATTTTTTAATATATAAATTTATTTATTTATTTATTTTTGGCTGCGTTGGGTCTTTGTTGCTGCACGCAGGCTTTCTCTAGTTGCGGCAAGCGGGGGCTGCTCTTCATTGCTGTGCACGGGCTTCTCATTGTGGTGGCTTCTCTTGTTGCAAAGCACGACTCTAGGTGCGTGGGCTTCAGTAGTTGTGGTACGTGGGCTCGGTACCTGTGGCTCGTGGGCTCTAGAGTGCAGGCTCAGTAGTTGTAGCGCACGGGCTTAGTTGCTCCGCGGCATGTGGGGTCTTCCCGGACCAGGGCTCGAACCCATGTCCCCTGCATTGCTAGGCGGATTCTTAACCACTGCGCCACCAGGGAAGTCCCTCCCCACAAGCATTATTGAGATATATTTGACTTACTATGTACATTTAAGGTGTACAATGTGATGATTTAGTATACATATATATTGTGAAATGATTACCACAGTAAGGTTAGTTAACACAGAGAATATCTTGATTGGCTGTTTGGGCATACGATTCTAGCTTAGAAAAATTTCCCTGCAGAATTCTGAAGACTTTGCTTGGTTGGCCTCTTGTTTCCAGTGTAGCTGTTGGGAAATCTCCTACCATCTGATTCTTAACTACTTTATACCTGATTTTTCTTCTCCTTGGAAATAGCAGGAGTCATTTTAATCCAGTGTTTGGAAATTTCATCTGGGCACTCATGACCTTTCCGATCCAGAAAATGTCTCAAGTCTGGGAAATTTTTTGAATTATTTCTTTGGTTTTTTTCTCTCCTTCTTTTCTCCTTTCTCTCTCTCCCTCTAGAACTTCTATACTTGGTTGTCAGAACTGCTGAACTGGTTTAATTATCTTCTCTTTTCTGTCCAATTTTTCATCTCTCTTACTTTGCTTTATGGGAGATTTCCTCAATTTTAACTTCTCCTATTTCCAGTTTTCAAGAATTCTTTGTGTATATGGTATGTGTATATACATAAAATATATTTAATCTATTATGTCTATATATGTATTTCCACATAAATGTAGCTGTTATAGCTGTATTAAATAAACAATGTGTTGGGGGTAGTGGGTGTTGGTTCTTGTTCCAAGTAGTAGAGTCTCCAAGCGACTTTATTTTCTATTTGTTTTGGTCTCTAATGTTCATATTAGAGGATTTTTTTTTTTAGAGCTTTCATAATCCTTGGCTAATCTGTCTGTGTATCTATCTATAATGATAACTTATATATGCTCTGCTATGTGCCAGGCACTGCTCTAAGGATTTCACAAGTACCACATCATTTCATCCTTACACCAGTCCTATGAGGTGGGGATATTGTTATTCCCATTTTATGGAGAGTCGTTCATATTGGGGGCCAGGGGACAAGGAATCTTATCAGAAGCTCTGGACTATCGGTGAACTTGTCAACAGTAAACTTCACCTTGGTGTGTTTGAGCCTTTTCCTTGTGGAACTTCCCTATCAGGATCTTTAAGTCTTTCCTGTGGGGCTGGTCAGATTATCAGAGGAGACTCTACCAAGCTCCTGTCTAAAGAGTGAAGGTCTGGTTGCCTGACTTGTGGGAGCTCAGGGGGAAACGGTGGCTGGGAACTCCAGCATCCCCTGTCCTCAGCAGTGCCTGCCTCTCCAGGGCCAGAGGCCCTTGGCATGGCCCTCTTCTATCTTTTTTCCAGAATGGGGAAGAGGCAGTTGCCTGGCTGTGTGGACATGGCAAAGGAATCTGGAGGTGTGACTGCTTCATAAACAGACCTTCCACCAGTTCTCCTAATTTTAGCACCCATTCAGCCCCACTTCTACTTCCAGAAATACGTGGTACTGCCAGGAACTTTTGGGAATTCTAGCTTACAAACTGAGCTGCTTTTCCACATTCTGTATTGTTGGCTTAGGATTCAACTTTCTCTCCATTTTCTTGGGTCTGCTAAGTAAATTAGCCCTTATCTAGGGGCTTTTCAGGTTTTAGATCTTGCTGCTGTCTCCTACTCTCCCATCTCCCCCACTCATGTGGGTCTGTGCCTTAAAAAAATCTCTTTACTGGCATTTTAATGGGATTTCAGTAGGGAATGAAATCAAGTGTGTGCATCTTTACACAAAGCTCCCTGCCTTTCAAATGCCCCCTTCCTTCTCCCATCTGTTCATTCTTCTACCTAGAAATCACAACAGTGAGAACAAAGAAATGCCTAACCTTTTCATAAGCTGTAAAGCATTACATTTAGTGGGAGTATCAAAAAAGGAGTGAGGAGGGACAGGGAAAGACATGAATTATGTCCTTCACATTTTAGAAAACAGGACTGAACAATGTCTTGGTTTACGAAAATACAGTCCTTCCTTAAGGATTACACCCCACTAGGACTTTATTTCAGAATTTCCAGGGAAAGATGTGATTTAAATTTTGATCCAAAGGGGGTATGAGTTTAAAAAAAAAGAGTTGGCGAGGGCGGTGGGGGGGGGGGGGGAACTTCTCTGGCGGTCCAGTAGTTGAGACTCTGTGCTTCCACTGCAGAGGACACGGGTTCAATCCCTGGTGAGAACTAAGATCCCGCATGTCACACGGCAGAACAACAACAACAAAAAAGAGTCAGGGGCAAGTGCCAGATTAAAGGGTTGGCCTAAGCACTGTGCAAATAAAGATGTTGGCCAAACTGTGGCTCCCCAGGCTGGAGACCTTTCAGGATAGGTCACTGGACAACAAATGCTGGAGCTCTCACCTCTCCCAGTGCAGGCCTCGGCCAGGTGTCTTGTAGGTTTGCTTGTCTTTATTTGCAGGCTTTCTGTAAATTGTCATTAATATATTTTTTTCCTTGATATAATGTGGATTAAAATCAGATCCATTAAAACAATGGTTCTGAACCCTGTGCAGCAGAATCACCAGTGGAACTTTGAAAAAGACTCTCAGACCTCATATGCGCCCTACTAAATCAAGACTCGCTGTGGGCCTGGGACCCACTGATGGAGAGCAGCTCCATGGAGGGGCTCAGAGGGTCCATGAACTTCTGGAAATTATGGGCAACATGGAATCTGACTTTTTTTTTTTTAAGAAAAGAGCCATAGTTTTCATCACATTCTCACAAGGAACCTTATTGCTACTCTGCATTATATACATATTATATTACATGGCATTATATAATTATTTGTTTGCTTTCTGCTTTACTCACCATGATAAAGGTAGAAACTTGTCTATTGTCAGTGTCCCAGAACAGAAATAATTCTCTTTCTAGTATAAATAAATATTGGTTAAGTGAATAAAAGAATGAATGAATGAAGGGCATTGGTAAGCTCCCCTGCTCCCCAGTGGCTAAAATTACTCTCTAGAGCAAAAGGCCATGGAAGCGTTAGACGAAAATGAACTCTTTATGCAGACTCCACAGGGATGGTGCTGGACTGGATCCTGGGGGTAGACATAGAGGTCAATGACACCATTCTTGACTCTAAATCATTTGCAAAGTCTATCTACACTCTCCATCAGGATGCTTCAATGGCGGGGGGGTATTTTTGCACAAAGAGGAGTTCTGACCACTCTTATGGTATCACTCCCCGGCTTTATTTTTAGCTCTCTGGTCTTATCAAATAACAGAAGGGACCCTCTGTCTCTTAAAGAACAAACAAACAGCTCTTCCACAGCCCCCGGCTCCACAGCCACCGAGCAAACGTCCATCATTGCGAGGTTTTATCTCCTAAGAGCGCTTACCTGGGACTTGGTCCCGTGACATGGGGGAGCTGTCTTGCGCCCTCAGCCCCAGCACGCTTCTCTCCCACCTCCAGATTTGCAGGAACGCTGTCTGGCAAACACTGGAAAGGGGGTGAAAGAAGTAGTGGGAAGGAGTCAGAAGAATTAGTAAGAGAAAACCTGTTTGATTAAGAGCTTCTGCGATAGGAATTTGACTGTCTGAGAATATCATTCTGAGAGGCCCAGGCTTCTGTTGGAGACATGAGAATGTCTCAGACTGGGCAGAAAGGACATAAACCAGTACGCTTCCTCTTTCCTTTTTTCTTAGCTTCCTCTTGATGATATTACAGCTAATACCTTACTGCTTTTAACCAGCTCTCACTGACACCCATACCTCTAAGGGACCTCCGAGATGACAAGGATAGTTTCAGCCCTGGTGGTCTTGATGAGGAAGGCCATACAACTTGGGATGGAGCCACTCCTGGCAGAATTGAGACAGAGCAGAAGGAATTGGGGGAGGAGACGGCAAGGGTTTTCTAAAACAAGCCAGCATGTGGCACATCCAGGAGTGTTGATGGTGACTGGTTAGCAGTCATCGTGCAATGGTAAGGGCAAGAAAGAAACTGCCTCTACCAGCTGATGCTTAAAAAGTGACCTACACGCGGGGGTTGCTCCTTTGACCTCCTCTCCCTCCCTCCACCCCCACCCTTTTGTGACATTTCCTCTTAAATGTCATCCCTGGCGGGAGGCAGAATTCTAAGTTGGCCCTCAAGATTCCTGCCCCCTGGTATATACGCCCTGAATAATCTCCTCCCTTTGGGTATGGGTTGTTAGGGATGGCATTTCCTAAGGGTAGTGAAGTCTGCTAATCAGTTGAATTTAAGTTAATCAAAAAAGAGATTATCAGAATGTATGTGTATATATATGTATGTATGTATAACTGAGTCACTTTGCTGTACAGTAGAAATTAACACAACATTACACATCAACTATACTCCAATAAATTAAAATTTTTAAAAAAGAGATTATCCTGGGTAGGCCTGACCTGATCAGGTAAGCCCTTTAAAAGAGGGTACTGAGGTCAGAGAGATTCAAAGCAGCAGAGATGCTCTTCTGTTGGCCTTGAAGAAGAAGCTGCTGTGTTTGGAGAGGACCACAGGGCAGAATGGCAGGTGGCCTCTAGGCCGTCTAGGGCCTTAGTCCAACAACCACAAGGAACTGAGTCCTGCCAACAACCGGTGAGCTTGGAAGAGAGCCCCAGTTTTCAGCTGAGATCACAGCCCCGGCAGCAACTTGAACCTGGTGACACCTTGAGGAGAGGACCTGGGCTAAACCACATCCAGACCCCTGATCAATGGAAACTGTGAGATAATTAATTTGTATGGTGGTAAGCTACTGGATGTGTGATCACTTGTCATGCAGTGATAGAAAACTAATACATCCTAAAAGCTCACTTTTATTTAATTTAACTGGTATTATGATCATAAGTGTGGGCATGGTGGGGAAGAGAGAGGTTATATATATCAGGCTCAAGCTAATCTGCTGGTATTTGAACCCTAGAACCACTCATGAGCTGGGTGAGCATGGACAAGTTACTTAACCTCTCTGTGCCTCAGTTTCCCCAGCAGGGATGATGATAATGACAGTACCTCATAGGTCATTGTGAAAAATGCTTGACACATAGTAAGTACTCAGTAAATGTCCATCTTGCAGTTACACTTGGGTCAAAAGTGTGGCAGGAGCCTCAGAAAATACTGATGATTCCAGGGAAGCAACCCCATATAAGAAACATCATTTTAGTACCTTCTCTTCTGGGCTTCTGACCTTGCTGCTACTGTCTCTTCATTATAGTCAACTATCAGATCAAACATTACCTTTAAAAAGTATTTTTGAAGAATGTACTACTCTCCAAGAACTTGGCTACTGGCCCAGGCCCCAAGCATCCCTGGGAGAGAACTTTTTAAACCATGATAATATAGAACAGTTGAGGGATTCAACTGGATAATCAATCCTCAAAGTAAATGCAAACAGTGAATTCTCAGCTGTTCGAGTTGGAATCAGTGTCCATATCCTTAGTGGTTTTATTCTATTCCAGCCCTGGGACTGATGAATTTCTGACTCATTAACGCCATCACCACAGGGCAGGCTGAGCGACTGAAGTCTATCCCAGATGAGGGAATTTCACTGTTTAGTAACAAACTCATTAGAAAGAAAGAGTTGTCGATTTTGTAAGGAAAACAGGAACTAAAGCACTTGGCTAAGAGAAATGTTAAAAGTTGTGAAACCCGTGTGCTGACCCCATCTCTGTCCCTCATCAATGGACACGTGACTCAGCCTTTCTGGATATTAGCTTCCTCTTCTGTAAAGTGAAAGGGTTCCTTTACAGAGAAATGGCAAAACACATTTGCATCAACCCTCTCTCTGATACTCAGAAGGAACAAAGGTCAAAACAAAGAAAAAATCTTCAACCATGATCATTACTAGGTTATGACCACAATCTCATAACACTGCTTCAAAAAATATTCATTCATTCTTCATCTATTCAACACATATTTATGAATGCCTCTGAGGTGCCAGCACTGTTCCAGATGCCAGGAGCTCTAGCAGCCAGATATAAAGAAAACTGAGCCCAGAGAAAGGAGAGCACCAAGGTCTGACACCTTTTTTCTCTAATTTGAAACATGTACAGATTAAGAAATATAAACAAGAGTGTTCACAGGGGCTGTGTAATAAAGAATTTAATCTTGCCCAAAGAGACGTCTAGTCTTTGCCCTCAGCTTCTGGGAGGTAATCTCTAAAGCTGTTGGAATGTCATGCCTGATAGGAATGTTTTTGTTTGTCTGGGGGCCTTGGGTCACTTCAGATAGTCTAACAATGTGATTGAAGAGGGGGGGATTTGGGTCACGTGGTATCGACTTAACCTCCAGAGGGTCTGGAGGCTGAGATTTGTCACACAGAGTCAACCGTGCCCATGTGACAGGCCCCTAAGAAAACTCCGGACACTGAGGCTTGGGTGTGCTGCGCTGATTGGCAGTACTCTGTGTGTATGTCACACATCATGACTAGGAAGAGCAGCCCTGTCCCCAGCACCACTGGAAGAGGACAGCTAGAAGATCCGTGCCTTATGCACCTCTTCCCTTGGCTGACCTTAATCTGTATTCTTTTGTGGTAAAAAACCATAATCCTAAGTATAACAGCTCTCAGTGAGTTCTGCAAGTCCTTCTAATGAATTATTGAACCTAAGTGTGGTCTTGGGGACTCCCAAACTTGCAATTGATGTTCTGATTATTGAAGTGAGGGTAGTATTGTGGACTACTGCTCCATAATGTTAGAGGGTTCCCTACCGTGGATACAGAATAAGGGGCAATGAGCAGGACCCAGAAGGAAAAGAGAACCTGTTGCTCAGGGGTCCATTTTCATGACAAAGAAAGACCAGATAGGTGGGGCTGAAGAACTCCCAAGGCTGTGATCCTGCAGTCTCATTCAATTTCTTTTTTTTTTTTTTAATAATCCTTTTTAAAAATTTTAAATAGATTTATTTAGTTTATTTATTTATTTATCTTTGGCTGCGTTGGGTCTTCATTGCTGCGCGCGGGCTTTCTCTAGTTGCGGCGAGCGGGGGCTGCTCTTCATTGCCGTGCGCGGGCTTCTCACTGCAGTGGCTTCTCTTGTTGCAGAGCACGGGCTCTAGGCACGCGGGCTCAGTAGTTGTAGCTCGCGGGCTCAGTAGTTGTAGCTCGCGGGCTCTAGAGTGCAGGCTCAGTAGTTGTGGCGCACGGGCTCAGTTGCTCCGCGGCACGTGGGATCTTCCCGGACCAGGGCTCGAACCCGTTGTCCCCTGTGTGGCGGGCGGATTCTTAACCACTGCGCCACCAGGGAAGCCCTCATTCAATTTCTTAACTGAGAACACCCTTCAGGATGACCAGCTGGTCCCGAAGTGAGGGAACAGCCCAAACCAAAAGAGAGCTTCTCTTTCATGCAATGAACTACTTGCCAACAAGAGGAGACAGAGACAGCCCATTCAGGCTCCTTTCTACTGCTCTCACTCCCCACCCCTCCCTGAAGGTAGAGGTCCCCCTCAGAGGCTCCATCAGACTCGCCTTCCCACTCAGATTCTAAGTACTCTTAAAACATCACCTAGGAAAAAAAGAGGAGAACATTAAGGGTAATCCATAAACAGGATTCTCGGGCAAATAATAAGCTGGAATAGAATGTTCCATCTGAAGATGAAAAATATGCCTGCCTGCTCCCCTCCCCCACCTCCCATGCACTGATACTACAAAGAGAAAAGAGGAAGACATTAGAAGGAATACATCAAGTACAAATTAGATGAAGAGTAAGAAAAGAATTACTCCAGTAAACAACACATTTTTAAATAAAATTTCTCTGTAGTATTAAAACCAAAAAGTTTTATAATTTTATAAACATGCTTTATAAACTTTATAAAACATGCTCAAAAAGAGATAATACTACAGGATGATAATAATAAAATCTAACATCTACGGAACGTTTGTTATGTGCCAGACATTGTTCTTAGTGTTTTACACGTATTAGTCATTTAAAACTCACATCAATACTATTATCATCCCTGTATTACATACAAGAACATAAACAACTGTCTCAAGTTCACTGGTTAGTGGGAGAACGGGGCTTCAACCCAGATAGTTTACCCTTCGCCTCTGCTACACTGCCTGAAACGTTTGAAAATCTTTTATCAAATAGACCACAATGAAAACCTAAATAAATTCCAAGAGGAAGAAGCTCTGTTGACCACATTGTCAGACTGCAATGAAATAGGATAAGTAGTAATTCTTAGAGAATAATTTTTCACTACTCTATGCTAATAAATTTTAAAATCTGACTGAAATGGACAATTTTCCAAGGAAATATAAATTATTCAAAATGAATTAATAAAAAGAAGGTAAATTCAACTGAACAACAACAAGGACAAAAACAAGGGGATGCACTGAGAAAGAAAGCTGTCAAAATGCTAGGCTGGAGAGCTTTATAGGTGAACACATCAAGGAACAGGTTAATTTTGACACTATTCAAAGATTCCAGGGCACCACAAAATAAGGAAAACTTTCTGCTTCCCTTCCCCCCACAAATCCAGCATTACAGTGATGTTAAAAGCTGATAAATGTGGCAGGTGCCTGTGCTCACCTGTGCACACATACAACCTATGTATCAAATGAGATGCTTTGAGCTGCAAGTAATAGAATCCTTGAGTAAAAGTGGCTTAAATACCAGGACAATTATTATCAAAACTAACAGAAGTCTAGGGGTACCTATTTTCGTTATTGGGTCAGACATTTAATGAGGCACTCAGGGACCACAGCCCCAGAGGTGGTGGCATCAGAGGTGGAGGTTGACAGGTAATAGTGAATCAATGATCCAGAGCCAACATTGGAAGTTCACCTGTGTGGTCCACACTGCACTGTGTACTGTGCCCACCCTGGGTGTTGACATGCTCATGCCCTGTTCAACATGACTGGGGGTCTGTGTTGTAGTTGTTTTTCAAATATTCTGAATATCCCCTCTGAATATATCAAGGATTTTTGGAAATTAGGTATCCTCTAAAAATGGTATTTCAAATCAACGGGGAAAAATACGGCTTATACAGATATCTACTTCATTATTTAGAAGAAAATAAAGCTGGTTCCCTGCCTCACCTCTCCTAGTATTCATTACCAATAATTCAAAGATTAAAACATTAAAGAGAAAGAGAGAACGTAAGATTACTAGAAGAAAGTAGGAATTAATTATTTTTATAATCTTGGAATGAGAAAGGCTTTTCTAAGCATGATATGAAAGCCACAAGCAATAAAGGAAACATTTGATAAATTTGACCACTTTGAAAACTTGAATATTTTGTATGGTAAATAAAGGACATTCTAATAAAGTCAAAAGTCAAAAAAATTGAAACAAAAAACTGCAAAAACTTATTTACAACACTTCTGACAGATAAGGGGCTAATTTCCTTTACATAAAAATCAATGAGAGCTCTTGCAAATCAAGACCCAATAATTAAGAAAAAGTACACAACATCACGAATACATAGACAAATACAGATAAAACAAGAATGGGATTTCTTTGTTTGCCCAGTGTTGGCTGGGGTATGGGAAAATGGGTACACTCATATGTTGGCCAATATAACTTTTTAGGAGAATTTGTGAAGTCTAGTAAAACTTAAAATATTTATACCTATTGGCAAAATCATTCCTGGCATCATAATTTGTAGCTTCACAAAATTGAAAACAACTCAAACATCTATTTATATGGGATCAATCAAACAAATTAGAGTACTTTTATTAATTCAACAAAATGTTGATTGCCTGCCATCGGATGAAGCTTGCACTCTTGTGGGAAGAACTGCACAGCAAATAAGTAAACAGATAGCCATACATAGTTTGGGATAAATGTTTTGAAGGAAATAAACATGATGATGTTTCATATCAAGAGTTGGCAAAATATGATCCATGGACCAAATTCAGCCTGCCCCTTTTTTACATGGTTTGTGAGTTAAGAATGATTCTTACACTTTAAATGGTTGGGGGAAAAAATCAAAAGATGAATACTATTTCATGACGTGAAAATTATATGAAATTCAAATTTCAATGTCTGTAAACAAAGTCTTATTGGAACACTGCCATACTTACTAGTTTGCATATTATCTATGGCTGCTTTTTGACTGCAATGGCAAAGTTGAGTCGCTTCTGTAGAGATTGTCCCATAAAGCCTAGAATATTTACTATCTGGTACTTTGCTGGAAAAACTTGCTAACCCCTGTTTTAGATGAAAGTAATGGAGGACCCAATAGAAATGAAAACATATGTTCACACAAAAACTTGTACATGAATGTTCACAGCAGCATTATTCATAAGAGCCCCAAAGTGGAAACAACTTAAAAGCCCATCAACTAATGAATGGATAAATAAAATGTGGTAGTTGCCTACCCAGGATCCATCTGATTTTCTTTAAGGACTTAACCCTGATCAGCACTGTATCTGCCCCCAAAATACATTCCCAGCTCCCTCACAGTTAGAGGTAAACATGTGACTGTTTCTAGCTATGACACCTAAGCGGAAGTGTGTTGGGGATTTCTGGGAAGGTTTTTATTCCTGCTCATCTAGATGACAGCCCTTCTTCCTTGTGGTTTCCTTTTTCTTCCTTCCTTCCTTCCTTCTTTCCTTCCTTCCTTCCTTCCTTCTTTTTTTTTAGTGTTGGATGCCTTTCATTCAACTTGAGAGCCCAAGCCAGTTACAACTTTTATAGGAAAAAAACCAGAAAAGTTCAAGAGTCACCCCAGGACCTGGGGGTCATGGCAAAGCTCTCACTCCACTGTGGCTCCCCCAGGAAACCAGGTTGGAAACTGCAGGGCCAGGGCCAAAGGCCAGAGGGAGAGGGGCTGCAGGGCCAGGGAAGGGGAGAGGGAGAGAACGGGGGCCAGTTCACCTCTCTGAAGGGACCTGAAGGGGTTCAAGAGAGAGCCCACATGGAAAGCCAGAGAATAGAAGTTACAGATTCAGCTCAACACCCACATGTCCCCAACACTGACCCCCAAGCAAAACAGGGGGCCTCCAGAAACAGCAAGCACCCTGTCCTGTGGGCACAATGAGCCGCTGGGAAATCCAAGCCCTGCCCAGGAGGATGTTGGATGAGATGGCCTCTAAAATCTCTTCTATTCTTGAGAGCCTTGGAATTCTTCCTCAGGAGAGGAGAGAAGAGAAGGCTGGGGCCTGGGAAAGCGGGAGAGCCATCTAGAGAGAGGCCTTAGTGGGTGAGTCAGGCTGGAATCAGCAGAGAGGCACTCGGAGGCCACCATGGGGACCTCCTGACCTAAGTAATCCCATCTGCCCCTCTGCTTGTCACTGCCCTTGCACTTTACACCCATCACCTCATACAAGTCCTCGCAGGAACCCAGGGAGGACAAGGGTCTGGCCAGAGAACAGGATGGAGAGTAGACAGAGCTAAGAATGGAACAGCAAAGCAGAGGTAGAAATCCTGGCTGGGAGAGCAAACAGGAGCGCTCACGGTGGCAGACCCTGAGCTATGCTCTTTAAACACGTGTTATCCTGTTTTACCCTCATAGTCCCAACATGAGGTGTCGCTGCTGGCATCCAGGGGCCCATGGGAGAACACGCGCTCCCTTGTTCTGGAAGAGGAGACTGAGGACAGCGGGACCCGCAGCCTGCGTGTCGGCGAGACAGTTGAAGAAGGAGTAGAGCTCTTGGTCCAGCAGCGCGCCGAAGTCGTTCCCCACCATCTTCCAGCCGCGGCTGCAGCAAGCAGCCTGGCTTCCTTTTTCTTTATTCTGCCTGGACAGAGAACAAGAGGCGAGAGATTGAACAGCCATTGTGCACCGTGGCTAACCATGAAGATGAAAGCTACAAGCTAAGGATGGGAGAGCAGAAAGAAGTCACTTGGGAGACTGGGAACATTGTAGGGCCACTGCATCAATCCTGGACTGTTTACCTCTGCACTTGTGATATAAGAAAAATAATCCTTATTTCTTATGCCACTGCAGTAAGGTTACTCTTATGTGAGGCTAAATGTCATTCCTAGCTGATACAGCAGGTTAGCAAACCAGGGAAAGAAAAGGAAAGTCAGATAGCTGAGATAAGAACCAGAGAAGTATTGCATCTCAGAGGCCAAAGGTTTGCACCAAAGAGGGTCATTTGCTGACAATTGTAGGATGAGCCAGAAGGCAGAAAGGGTGGTCTAAGGACAGGTTCAGCAAAGCCCTGAATGAGATGGTGAGGGTGACAGGGCAGCTCTATGGAGTGGAGAAGAGGTCCACGGAGTTGAGGAGGCAGAAGTCAACACATTCGTCAGGTCGTTGGCATGACTGTTGAAAGTTACTAGGATGATGGCAGTGTGGAGGGAAAGAACGAGAATGAAGTGCCCAAGAGTTATCTAGGAGCTGAGAAATGGGTGCAACAGAGGAGGACGAGTGTTGTATTTACAGAGAGTAATAGCCAGCCCCCAGAGAGGGTCTTACCAGACAGTCTTGTCCTGGTGGTGACACAGTTTGTTTCCATTTATCCATAGTTGGCCAGGGGCTCAGGAACAAACACCACTCTCATGATTAATAAAGTTGAACCTAGAAAGCCATGTGCCTATTGACTTAGTGGAAAATATGCCTTTTCTTGGATCGGAACACTCAGAATTACATCTGTTCTTCTTGGTCCCCTTTACCTCGTATCCAGGTAACTGGGAAACCAAGTCCATAGTCAGAAGGTTGTTTGATGAGCCCAGCACCAGAATGAGCGCTCCTGCTTAGATTGGTGTGCTTTTTCCAGAGTGGGGTGCAGATGAATCCCCTTCCGCTTCCCTTTGTCTGGCTGTGTGCACATCTCTCAACTCTGGTCCCTAAGTCTTTGTTCATACAGAGCTCCTTAGGGCTGCCTAGGCTATGGCCCTCCTCATGCTGTGATCTGAGTAAAAGGCTATCCACTGGTCACCTGGGCAGGTCTGATGTAGGTGTGTCCCTTGTCATCTCAGTAATTATTTAGCTATAAATATATTATATTATTTATTTTATGCAATTTATATACAATTATATATTTTGTGTATTTATATAATCATAAATACATAAAATGTATAATTGGTATATATTTTATGTATTTATATAATCATAAATACATAAAAAATATAATTATATATTATAATATACTATATAATTATATAAATACAAATAGCTATAGCTAGGTGGAGAGACCTCTGTAGTTGGTTATTCTCATCTATCACGCATTGATTAGTACCATTTTCACTTTCAGGGAATGATTGTTATCCAGGCTCATCCACAAAATCAGGGGGTGTATTACTGATATCCCTATGAACCAAAGACAAGCAAACATAGATAATCATCACTTTAGCTCTTCCCAAGTTGATATCATAAATTCATATTCTTCACAGAACAACACAACTTCTAATGGTGGCCACACTTCTCCATAAACTTCCAAGAACAAGAGGGAGCCCTTGGGCTGAGTACCAGCCTACCTATGCTTGTGCCTGCTCCTTTCTGCACAGTGGGCATGTCTTCCCCACAGAGCAGGCAAGCATTTGGCTGCTGGCCGATGCATGTACTTTTTGGCCTAGAAAATATGGCTACTAATCCCATGGGATAACACTTGTTCTGGGTGTTTTCAAGGAAAGTAGGGAAATATTTGGAAAAGGTGAGCAAGGTCACAAGCAATATCCTCTTGTCCCTAGGCACGACTCTGTGCCTTTGGTCTGTGTTGGCTAGGCCTCTACTTTGCAGCCCTGCCCTGGTCTGAGTGCCTCCCTTTCAGACAAATGGCAGCAAGGTGCCTGCCATGGAGGAGGGCAGTCGTGGAGCAGTGGAAGGTCCCAGAGAAATGCAGTCTGAAGATAAGGCTTGAGGTACCATGGCAGCAGCCATCCGATTCCTGAAAGGACCAATAAGAAGTCAAGTTTCACCTTGATGTAAGAAGACCTTAGACACTCTGGAAGTAGAATGGCTTATTTGGGGAGGAAATGGGATGCCTGTGGAGCTTACCTCAAACAGAAGTTGTGTGACACTGTCAGGAAGAATGTGGAAGGAATTCTTTTACTGGGCAAAACATCAGACCATAAGACTTTTGAGGTCCCTTCCAACACTGAGGTGCTAGATTCTGTGGCTTGATACTATGGCAGTTTATCGGACTTGTATGTGGAAAGTATCCAACACTTGTATGTGTGTGTGTGTTTGTATATCCTGACCATTCATTGTTAAAAATCCTCCCAATTGTAATCTTGAAAGGAATAGAAAGAAAAGTTTTGGTTGAATGTAAATGAACACAGAATATCATGGTTTTAGAGGTAGATCTTTAAGCACTAGGTATATTTGGCATTGAAAATAGAGCTGCCTTATTACATATGTGCTAACATGGAACAACAGTCAAGAAATATTAAGTGAAAACAAAGAAAGCAAGGGGCAGCAGTGTAAGTAGCATACCTCCATCCATTTTTAAAATTTTATAAATATAATGTATAAAACTACATACATAATATAAAATATATATGTTATCTATATATAATATAAAATTATATATATACTTGTGTATTCATGGAATAACTCTGTAAAGATACCCAAAAATCTGTTAACAGCAGTTGTGTCTGGGGAAAACTGAGAGGCTGAGTGTGTGAAAGAGAATTACTTTCCACTGGATTTGGGCGGGGTAGACAGGATTTTTTTTACTTCTGTGCAATATGCTTGTATTACCTATCAAAATAATAATAATAACAAAACTAAACTTTAGCTGCTCTACTGAGAAACCCAGTTAGTGGCAGGTGCAGGGGGCTCTGAAAAGGGCAGGCTTTGGGGGTCCCAGGGAGGTGAATGGCTCTTATTTAAATACAATTCATCCCTGCCCAAGTTTAGAAATCATCTGTGGTGAATTCTGGGTGAGATCAGATTAGTCTGAATTTAAGCCGCCCTCAAATGGATCATAAAAATGTAAAGGGTTTCATGAGTGCTGATAAGTAAACAAGTGGTGTCACCGTGGGTTGTGAGCATTTTCCTCGAATTCTTGTACACCTGGATGAGCAGCCGTGACACCCGGGTGGGGTCCTTATTCTGCCACCAGCCAATGATGTGACCTTGGGCAAGACCCTCTGCTCCTCTCGGCCTCCTGGAGAAGTAACGAGCTCACAGGTTCATTACCTAATTCACTCTGTCTGAACTAGGGTGTGTGTGGAAAAACCACTGCAAGAGCAATAAAAACCGAAGGTTGGTCTTGGGAAATCAGAGAGCATATCAAGGAAACCACAGGGGAGTTGGGCTAAGCCTCGAGAGAATAACCATATCCTGTTTTCTGTGAGTCTCACCGGTCTCTTTATCAGGTCCAATGAATCACCAGATCTCTGTCCCTCTCCTTCCTCCAGGCACAGCTCACTGCACAGATGGCACTTGGAGCTTCGCAAGCCTCGCGAGGCGGTAAATCTCTTCTCCGGAGCTAATCCTAGTAAGCATATGCTTAATTAAGCAGGGATGTACTGGACTTCCACGATACAGATGATTAAAATCAGTTCAGGAGGTGACTCGTTTTCATCTTGAAATTAAAAAAAAAAAAAAAGAAGATACCCATATGAGTAAGGTGGGACTAAATTAAGGAGGCCAATTTTGTTAACCTTTGAATTTTTATTTGATCCAGTCGTCCCTCGGTATCCGCCGGGGACTGGTTCCAGGACCCCCGCAGACAGCAAAATCCGCGGCTGTTCAAGCCCCTTATATACAAGGCGTCGGACAGTCAGCCTTCTGTATCTGCGGGTTCCGCATCGGTGGATTCAACCTACCGCGGATGTGGAACACGAAGATACCGAGAGCCGACTGTACATAACTTTAGAGAAATTAATTTTAGCTAAAATACCAGCCTAGATTTTCTTCTGCTTAATTCTCTTCAGTTCTGTTAGATTTCTCTTCCTGTTTGAAATAAAAACATATCTTTTAAAAATGTTTATTGTATTCATTTATTTCAAAGGCAATGTATGCTTTTATAGAATAAAATTGGAAAATACCGAAATACATAACAGAAAAAATAAAACTCAAGAAAGAAAAAAATAGGTGCCATGTTAGCTGGGTGGCCGATTACTCAAGTTACACTTATCCATGTTAGGAAGTTGTAGTTTCATTGTGCATTGATAATGCTCTGATAGTCCGTGTGAGCGCCTCACCCCTGAATGGTGGGAGCCTTTAAGACTTGCCAGTGAACAATATTCCCGTGTCCTCTGGTTAAACACGTATTTTCAGTTGACAAAATCAGACTTTTCAGAAACCAATTCCCCATTAGGCAGCAGCTGCTCAGGGATTGGAGTGATCTGCTACCTGAACCTGGTACTGCCGAAGGGCACCTGCCCCCACCTGGCCTCTTGGGATGATGTGCTAGCATCCTTTGCTGGGGTCTTTGAGTTGGTTTCTGCGGTCCCCTGACCCTGTCAGCACTGCTGCACTCCCTACCAAAGGGAATGGCTTCACGTGGATCCTTTGCTTGCTGCAAGCTGGCAGTGGAGAACCAGGAGAACACGATTTGTCTAACTGCGCATCTCCTGCTCATCCTGCCTCAGCCTCTCTCTGCACTTGAAGTAGCCACAAGTAGGGTTTTTCCTATGTCGCATCCGGGCAAGTGAACTGCTAGCCCCAATGTCCTTGGGCTCCCCCAAATTTATTTGGATGTTTTTAAGTGTCTACCTGGCATAAGTGGAGAGGAAAAAAATCAGTCTTTCTCCTGTGTCCTTCCCTCTTGAGCAGGAAAGGACTGTCTTTGTACCCCTTGCTGTCTTGATATTATATCCTCTTTGTCCTGAAGCCATCCCATCTCAGAGTTTAGTCGTCATGGGAAGAAATGGAAGTTTCTTCCGCAGGGGAAGAAACTGCATGCTCTGAGCCTTCCTGGGTGAGTCCCTAGTCTGGTTAAATAGGAGCTACAGGAATTTAGAAATCCTGTTTCTTCTGACAAAGTCTGTCTCTCAAGACTTTTTCCACGTTATACAAACCTATTTTGGATATCAGAAGCGAATTATTAACTCTTCCTTCTTCTTATAGTAAGAACTCTATCTGCCCCTCCTGCCCCCTGCCCTCCCAGCTCCTCTCCTTCCCCTTAACCCAAAACAGATGGATTTCATAGGCTGGTGAAAGGCAAATGCATAGAACCATTAAGCAAAACAACAACAAACAAACAAAAACCACCACAAACCCCACATAATCAGATACTTAGAAATATTACTCCAGTTACTAAATTTTTAATGTGCAATTGTTTTGGTGACTAGGAAGACTGAGCATTTTAAAAAATGTATCTCATGTTTATATAAATTTAAAATACTTTCTTATTGCTTTAGAATAGCTCTGTATATAATATTAAGTGTATTAATTCTTTGCTTTATTTAATGTACAATGTTTCTACAATATGTATTTTGGTCTTATGTTTTATGTTGACAGATATATCATTCTTGCATTTATATTTCTTTCATAATTTTATGCTTAGAAAATCTGTCCCAAGACCATTTAAAATATTCACTTATATTTCATTCACATTTTTAATCACTAAAATTTGTATGATTTTACTTTTTCACTTTAAAATATTGGGAATTTATTTTAGGATATAGTGTAAGGTGAAGATCTAACTTGATTATCACTAAATTGCCAATTTTTCCAGAATCATTTGATGAATATTCTAGAAACATAAATATTTATGTTGCTGTATGTGGTACAGATGCATTAGTTTATGCTTTTCATCACTTAACTTCTTTTAAATGGCAAGCATATACATCCTCTTATATCCAAATGAGTGGTTCCTCTTCTGAGTAATCGCTTTAGAAGATTTCATAACTATTTTAAGGATGCTTTCATTGCTGGAAAGTTTTTGCTGATTTCCTTTGGAAATTTTTTTGGAAGCAGCTTTTGACCCACATAGAAAATCAGTCTTATAACTTAATAATATTTTTTTAAACCTAAAATTGCATACTGCAGCTTGATTTGCCAGATAATGTGGTTGCAAATAACTCCTTCCTGTTCCAAAGAGAAAACACACCTTTGAAGCACATTGAAGATGGGGAAAAGGATGGACCTCAGCTCTTCTATGTTTGTTTTAAAATTAGTCTTATGACTTTATAGTTGCATTTGATTAGATGTGCGTATGCATGTACACAAATAAGGTTCAATCTTCCTGGTCTGCATAGTTGGCTGTGACTATAAATTAAAGTCCAATCTGACAAGGAGAAGCATAGGAAAGAGTCATGTGCACTTGGGAGGAAGATGACCTTCTAAAGATACTGGCCTCTAAACAGTAAGTGGTCCTCATCTCTCCCTCTGGGAAGAGACTCACTGGACCCTGATCCTCCTAGATTTGAATTCACCAATGGGGATAGTGAGGGATTCTTGGAACAACATGAGCTCTATATGTCAGTAGTAAAACCCATAGTTCTATTTAATTTTTTCTAGGGCCCTACACATGTCTAGCAAAACGCTGACTGAAGAAAAGAAATGCCAAAATTGATATTCCTCTGGATTTTATACGTTTCCCAATTTTCTAATTGCTACAGCTACTGCCAACAAAACACACTGAAAGAATGCCCCATGAGGAGAGGTCTCATAATGCACCACAGGATAGGATTGCAAATTTCAGTGATTACAAACAATTAAAGTGGGCAGCCAACATGTAATTTTCTGTTTAGGCATGGACAGAGAATGAGAAACTACTTACTGGGTTGGAATAGATAGAGACAGAGCTGTTTCCCTTTGTGTAAAAATCATACTTGATCAAGTCGAGATTAAAGCTAATGTGCCCTCTCACATTAGCTTTTAAAATTGAAGGATGTGGAAATTAGTGAAATTAAATTCACAGCTGCATTAGTTGCAAGTAACAAAAAAATGCTATTTGATCTTGCATAAGCAGAAAAGAGGAATGTTTTGGTTGTGGAAAAATAGAAAGAGTTGAACATCCAAACAATGGGAGAGGCAGGGCTGCAGTGGAGCCTCCAGGAACAATTGGAATCATGGCCCCAAAATGACTAGAACCACCTCCCTCTGTTCTGCATTTGGCTTCTTTCCACCAACTGACTTCATTCTGTCTCCCTGCAGACCAGCCTTCTCCACGTGTCAGAGTGGATGTCTGTCCTTGGCTGCTGACTGTTATCATCTCTGCTCTTGGAGAGACACTGCCTGTCATATTGTTTTTAGTTTGAAGTTCAAAAATCCTGCTGGAGGAAGTCACTGCACAAACTCAGGGGCACTGTCCATACCATAAACATTGTAGATTTCAACAATTTCCTCACAGACGGCCATAAGGTGTCCTGAGGAAGGGACATCTTGTCTAATTTCCACAAAGGTGCCATATGGGCTGGTAGTGGTCCTAGGTAGGGTTCTGATTGGCACAGATTAAGTGAATATCCCCCCACTCCCGGGCTGATCAACTGTGGTCATCTAAGAACATGGCAGCCCTTGTGGGATACTTATAAGTGGAAGAGGAGCAGTTTGTAGAGAAGGGAGATACAGTTCCCTAAAGAAAGGAGGACTTCCCTGGTGGTGCAGTGGTTAAGAATCTGCCTGCCAATGCAAGGGACACGGGTTCGAGCCCTGATCCGGGAAGACCCCACATGCCGCGGAACAAGTAAGCCCGTGCGCCACAACTATTGAGCCTGTGCTCTAGAGTCCGCGAGCCACAACTACTGAGCCCGCATGCCACAACTACTGAAGCCCACGTGCCTAGAGCCCGTGCTCTGCAACAAGAGAAGCCACTGCAATGAGAAGCCCGCGCACCGCAACGCAGCAACAAAGACGCAATGCAGCCAAAAATAAATTAATTAAATAAATAAATTAGAAAAAAAAAGAGAAAGGAATGTTCTGGGCAGGCAAAGTATTAATTGTCCGCTATACCACTAAGCCTACCGTACGTTTTCTCTCTCCTTTGAAAAAATTTCTTTCTCCTGTTCCCCTTCTTTACTCAGATAGGGCAATGATTCTGATAGGGCAATGACTGAGGCTCCCTATGTTCCCAGAACCAGGGCAAATACTATTTGTTAAAAGAATACATACGTCAATTCATTTATTAGATGGTTAGTCTGCATATGCAGCATCTTCATTGAATTGACTGACCTATTTTCTTTGGCTTCTATATTATCATATAAGATTCTAACTAGATATTTGTAGTGAGGTGGATGGACCTAGAATCTGTCATACAGAGTGAAGTAAGTCAGAAAGAGAAAAACAAATACCGTATGCTAACACGTATATATGGAATCAAAAAAAAAAAAATGGTTCTGAAGAACCTAGGGGCAGGACAGGAATAAAGACGCAGACGTAGAGAGTGGACCTAAGGACACGGGGAGGGGGAAGGGTAAGCTGGGACGAAGTGAGAGAGTGGCATGGACATATATACACTACCAAATGTAAAATAGATAGCTAGTGGGAAGCAGCCACATAGCACAGGGAGATCAGCTCAGTGCTTTGTTACCACCTAGGGGGTGGGATAGGGATGGTGGGAGGGAGACACAAGAGGGAGAGGATATGGGGATATAAGTATACGTATAGCTGATTCACTTTGTTATACAGCAGAAACTAACACAACAATGTAAAGCAATTATACTCCAATAAAGATGTTAAGGGCTTCCCTGGTGGCGCAGTGGTTGAGAATCTGCCTGCCAATGCAGGGGACACAGGTTCGAACCCTGGTCTGGGAAGATCCCACATGCCGCGGAGCGACTGGGCCCGTGAGCCACAACTACTGAGCCTGCGCGTCTGGAGCCTGTGCTCCGAAACAAGAGAGGCTGCAACAGTGAGAGGTCCGCGCACTGCGATGAAGAGTGGCCCCCGCTCGCCACAACTAGAGAAAGCCCTCGCACAGAAGCGAAGACCCAACGCAGCCAAAAATAAAAAAATAAAAATAAAAATAAAAAAATAAAAAAAATAAAAAAAAAAAAGATGTTAAAAAAAAAAAGATTCTAACTAGATAGCTGCCTTAGGATGGGTACTTGAACTCTCTCTATCTCTGTCTAAAAAATAGGGAAAATCCTACGTACCCAGACCTATTTTAGAAAGGTGTTGTAAAACCAAAAGAGCAAAATTAATAATGTGAAAGCATTGGTAACATAGGAAATGTGATAATCTGTGCTAGAAAATTAAGATTAATCTTCAGGCATTATTTGGTATCTGACTTCCCTCATCAGAAAATGACAGGTTCTTCTCATTGATTTTGCAATCCAAGTAAGATCCTTAATTACAGGCTTTTATACTTCTATCAGTTGGCTCTTGGAAGAGAACTATGATGTGGCCATTGTTAAGGGGGAATTAAAAACAATGACTGATTAAATTTGATAATCCTATATCACATCAAAAATGTTAGCCTAAGGGGAGATAAATATTTTTCTAGTGCCAACTCATATTGTTCCTGCTGTCATTCTGGACTTGGGTACATTGAAGTACATTTTCCAACTAAATTCTTTTGTCTTTTCTTCAACTTCATTTATCTTAACTCTGCATCATTTTCTACTTTTTAATCTTATTAATATTATTAATGGCAATAGTTATTTACTGACTCCTACAGGTAATATTAGTAGCTACTTACTGAATATTTTTGATGTGTCCAACACTATGCTTAATGTATTATTCCGATTATTTCTCCCCAAAATCCAATTTGATAAGCACTATTATTACGTTGTTTTAACAGAGTCGGAAAAAGGGCATATAGAAAATTATGGAGCTGGGTGTGTCTGATACCAAAGCGCGTGCTTGTCTGGCTAAGTGATGAAGCAAAATCCCTGGTAAACTGTTGCTGGACATCATCATCTTGCACATTTAAAGGTAGGTTCTATGTCACTGCCTTTGTAATTTTTACAACTATCATCATGCTTTGCACATAGCAGGCACTTAGTATGTGCCAGGAACTTTGTTAAGTTCTTTATAGGCATTAACTTGATCCTCATTACAAAACCCAGAGATGTATGTTTTATTATTATCTCTGTTTTGTAGAACTAAAGTAGAAAGCTCAAAGTGATTTGCCCAAAGTGGCCCAGTCAAGGTAGGAGCCCATGTCTTGAGCTTTCCCCCCTCTACTAAATCCCTGTCCTACAATGGGCACCTCTGGGACCCTGCCCTTAAATTCAGAATTTGTAGGCCCAAGCTTGCTGGTTAAGGATGCCCCCATGTCCCAGACCTCAAGCCTCTGAGTTTTTGCTCTAATCTTCTCCCAAAGAGCCTGTTAACCAACCTCCCAACCAGCAGGGTTTTCTAAACAATCTATTGGGTCATATTTCTTACTATTGTTATTCAAAATCTCTATATCCTTTCTAATTTTTTGTCTGCTTGACATAACAATTTCTAAAAGAGGCAGGTTAATGTTCTACATTGTGATTGTAGATTTGTCAATTCCTCCCTATAAATGTATCAGTTTTTATTTTGTATATTTAAACGTTATGTGGTTAGGTGAGCACAAGTTTATGAATATTATATATTCTTTTTAGATCATTACTACTGTCCTTATTTTCTTTTGGATAGTATTTGCATGGTATATTTTTTCCATCCTTTTATTAACTTTTCTATATGGTTTCGTTTAGGTGTGTCTTATAAGCAACATATAGATGGATTTTTAAATCCAATCTGATAATCTGCCTTTTATTATGTGAATTTAATCCTTTTCTATATTTTAAAATTGTTAATATATTTCTTTCTACCATCTTAATTTGTGTTTTCTGTTTACCATATTCTTCTTTACTTCTTCGTCTCCATTCCAGACTTCTGTATGTAGATAAAATTTTCTATATTCCCATTCTTAAATCCCCTTTTTGAGCAGCTATAGATATTATTTTTATTTGTTAAAGTGATCACTCTAAATATTTAATTTGTATGTATTTAACTAATTATTCAATATTTCTACCCTTCTTTAAAAATCATGATAACATGAATACACTTTAGCTATTGCACACTGTGCCTGCAATCTTCTAATTATTGTTTAGAATATTAATTTACCCTCCCTTTGTAAATGTATATAATCAGTTATTTTTATTCTTATTACAGTCAGTATTAATTAAATTTATGCAAACATACATTCTCATTCTGTACTCACCATTTTTTCTTGCATGGGCATACTTCATTTTGTTGCACTTCATTTTATTGTGCTTCACAGATACTGTATTTTTTACAAATTGAAGGTTTGTGGCAACCATGTACAGAATAATTCTATTGGCAAGTCTATCAGCGCCATTTTTCCAACGGCATTTGCTCACTTTGTGTCTGTGTCACATTTTGGTAATTCTTGCAATATTTCCAATTTTTTCATTATTATCATATTTGTTATGGTGATCTGTGATCAATGATCTTCGATGTTACTACTACCACTCACTGAGGGCTCAGATGATGGTTAGCATTTTTTTAGCAATAATGGATGTTTAAATTAAGGTATGTACACTGTTATTTTTAGATATAATGCTATTGCACACATAATAGACTACAGTATAGTGTAAACATAACTTTTAAATGCACTGGGAAACCAAAAAATTTGTGTGACTCACTTAATTGTGATCTCCCCTTTATTTATCAGTCTTGAACTGAATCCGTAACATCTCCGAGGTATGCCTGTGTTCCATGCCTTTGCTTCTCTTTCTTTTAATATTTTCTTCCTTTTTTCTTTCTCGTCTTCATTTTTTACTTCCTTAAATTAAAAAGTTTAAATATCCTCTTTTAGTAGTATTTGTAGATGGTAAACTCTCTCAGATTATGTGGGTGTGTTTATATTTTGTGCATCGTGAATGACAGTTTAGCTAAGCATAAAATTCAGGCTCACCAAATATAGTTTCTTGCATTTTGAGGATATTATTCCGTTGTCTTTTGGCCTGTATTGTTGCCAACAAGAAGCATGCTATTAGTCTAATTGTCATTTATTTTTAGGTGATCTATTTTTATCTCTGACAATTCTTAAATTTTTTTTCATTTTTTTGATATTTTGAAGTTTTACTGTAAAGTATCTAAGTGTGGATTTAATTTTATTTCTCTTTCTTGATATTCCATACTTGCAAACCAAGAACATGTATCATACCCTAATTCTGGTAAATTTTCAACTACCACTTCTTCAATTATTGTTTCTCCTTCATTCCCTGTGTTCTTCTCTTCTGGAAATTTTATTAGATGTATTGTGTAGTTTCTCAATTTATTCTCCACATTTCTTAACTATTCTTTAAAACTTTTTATGTGTTCTGTGCTGCCTTCTGAGAGAATTTTGTGATACTGTCATCAAATTTACTAATTCGTTCTTTAAAAGTACCAAGCGACCTATTAAGTTTTTAATTTCAAAGTTTATATTTTTATTTAAAATTTTTAAATCAATTCTTCTTGCCATGTACAGCTGTTCTTGTTTTTGTTTGTTTGTTTTTCTGTCTTTCTTTTTATGGATGTGATTTTAGCATGCTAAAATACTTATGTTTAAGTCTTTTTCACAATAGCCTCTAAAATGTATTTCTAATGGAGCAAATTTGTATTTTCATTACTGATTATGATTGTAGTCTTCTTAGCCTTACATTTCTTCAAATGCCTTGCAGTAATTTTAGTTTATAAACTCATTTTGAGAGGGGTATTTGTTTCTTTTTCTCTCTTCCTTATTTAGTAGGTTTGTGATTGCTTCTTACGTTTTCCCCCACCCTCACCCCAGTATCTCAATCTAGGTCTTGAAAATGTGGGTCCTATATATATGTGGTTGGGTTTCCTGCCCTGTAATGATACTGAGGATGCTTCAGATCCAGTCACCAGGCCAGTGAGCAGCTTGTTTTAGTTCCTGGTTGTGGGTCTGTGTTTCTTTCTCCTACCACCCTAGACTTCCCTCCTGCCTTTATAAAAGCTATAAGCTCACACATTAGTCAACACAGGTTTCTTTTTCAGCTTCCCTTCATGGTCAGGTAAGTGTTCCTGACTTCAATACTCCATCTCATGTGGAGCACATTTGGTCCTCATTATTCTGCAGGAGTTGAAACCCTAGCCATGGCTACTGCCTCTAGACCAGAAGCCCATCAAGCTGTGGCTTCAGCCCTTTTTATTGCTTGATGTTTCTATTTTGTTTCTGGGTCATGGAGATTTTTATCTTAGTTTTGAACCTGGTTGTGTTATTTTAGTTTTATTTTTTATAGTCAACTATTACTGCTATACTTTGGAGTAAAATGGGTGCTTCAGAATTTGCCAGCTCCACTGGAAATTTTAACTCCATCATTTTACAGTAAGGAGGGGAAGGGATATTCCTCAGATTGAATGCTAGTGTGTGTACTTATTTATTTATACTTTATTCCATAAATAATTTGAGGAATTTTTATATAACACCTATAAAATAGTAAAATATAAATAAGGTTTAAGGAAAATATAGACTAGAATAGAATACTAAGATTAGGAGGAAAATATAAAATTCACATATTCACACATGCAGATTATAAGGTCATACATGTTGAGCTGTATTTTTGACTCTGAGCTTCCAGGAGAGCCAAAGTGAACAAACAATTGATTACGTAGTTCTCTCCTTCCATGAAGAAAACCCTTGTCAATTCTTTGAGAGAAGTAAAGTATTTTCTAGCAACAAATTCTAAAATAAATTTCTTCTGTGTGCATCATCTCCTGTGTGAGCTGAAGTAGACGATGCAGCCAACAACTTGGCTACAACCTAAATTAGCAAGGCTGACTCTTAGAGAGTTTCTCAATGAAATCCCAAGGCATGATGCTCACTCAGCTAGCAAATGGCAGAGTTGAGACAAACTCAGGTATGAGCCTTAGTCAGATGTTCTTCAAATCTCATCATACTTCCTCCTCACTGGGCTCTGAAAGATCTCCATGTATGAACCATGCATTAGATCACTTTGGCCAGCATGAGGCAAGAGGCGAATTCCCTTATTATTTTATTCTTTTATTATTGTTGCAAACAATAGAAACTCCATTCGAACTAGTTGAAGCAAAACAAAATGAAAGTTTTTTTTTTTTTTTTTTTCTTTTTTAGCCACTCCGCTGCATGTGGTATCTTAGTTCCCCGACCAGGGATCGAACCCAAGCCCTCTGCATTGGAAGCATGGAGTCTTAACCACTGGACCACTGGGGAAGTCCAAAATGAAAGTGTTTTTTGGTCATTTATTTAATTTAATTAATTAATTTATTTTTTAACGTCTTTATGGGCGTATAATTGCTTTACAATGGTGTGTTAGTTTCTGCTTTATAACAAAGTGAATCAGCTATACATATACATATATCCCCATATCTCCTCCCTCTTGCGTCTCCGTCCCATCCTCCTTATCCCATCCCTCTAGGTGGTCACAAAGTACTGAGCTGATCTCCCTGTGCTATGCGGCTGCTTCCCACTAGCTATCTATTTTACATTTGGTAGTGTATATATGTCCATGCCACTCTCTCACTTCGTCCCAGCTTCCCCTTCCCCTTCCCGTGTCCTCAAGTCCATTCTCTACGCCTGCATGTTTATTCCTGTCCTGCCCCTAGGTTCATCAGAACCATGTTGTTTTTTTAGATTCCATATATATGGGTCAGCATACGGTATTTGTTTTTCTCTTTCTGACTTACTTCACTCTGTATGACAGACTCTAGGTCCATCCATCCACTTCGCTACAAATAACTCAATTTCGTTTCTTTTTATGGCTGAGTAATATTCCGTTGTATATATGTGCCACATCATCTTTATCCATTCATCTGTCGATGGACACTTAAGTTGCTTCCCAAAATGAAAGTTTTTACAAAAGTTTTATTGAAACCAAACAATCATTGTGAAGAAGGGAGGGTAGATCTAGCTATAGAGAGAACTGACTCTTGGGAGTCAAACTGCCAGGATCCTCTCTCCATGTTCTTTCTGCTTCAGTCTTTGTGTTATGCTAACTCCTTCTTTCTCTCAGTGGGGCAGTGTAGGTTGCCATAGGCAGCTGCAACTTTCCAACTCACAACCAAAGAGGAAAGAGAGCACTTCTTCAATGGATTGAGTTGTAACACTCCTTGGGAAGGACTGACTGGTGTGGTTTGGATCACGTGCCCATCTGTGGGCCTCTACTGACATTTATTAAGCACTTAGCATGTGCCAAACCCTATACTAACACCTTTAGGTGGATTATATTTTTTAATCTTCAGAATAACTCTATGGGAGAGGCAGAGGCAAGTGAAAGATAATCATTCTTCCATATGTGATTTTGCCTAGTCTTTGGCCTCTCAGTTCCTTGATCCTTTACCTGCAATGGTCTTACTCTCCACCCCACCAAGTCACACATCCCCATGGTCATACCTTAAACTCTGTCTTCACTGATAACTTCATAATCTGATAATCACTACGTCTGGTACCCTGACTCCAACATTCTTTGATCTCACTGGGTCCTGAAAGCCATTGGTCCTATTACCTTTCACTGTCTTTCAACCCTTTTTCCCCCACCCCCTACATCATGTCCTTAATTCTCTCATTACCTGGCTTAAAAACTATGGTTTGTCATTGTCTTGGTTTGGTTCTCTCAGAAGCTGACCCTCATGTAAGGATTTGAGTGTGAGTCGTATATTTGGGAAGTGATCTCAGAAAGCATTAGTAGGGGTATAGGGACGTCAGAAACAGAAGGGAAGGAACTGAATAAATGGCATTTTTTGAGCAGGTGTGCAGAGCACTCATCAGGGGTTATTCTCCCCTGTCCCACCCAGGGGCAAGGAAACTGGGGGCATCCCATCCAACACTGGTTGAAGATTACTCCTGGGGGCATTGGCTTCCCAGCACTTCTGGCCTGCCTGGAACACAGGCCAACAGGAAGTTCTCAGATGGCGAGTTGCAGGTGCTTGGTGTAAAACCCAATAACATTCAGTTATGGGGACCACTGGGATTGGGTGGGACATCGATGATGGTTATAGTCACTCTTTTGGATACGCCCCTGCCCAATCTCTGATTGAACAGAGCTGCTGAATGTGGCTGGAGAAAAGCATACAAATGCGCCAATGGGTCTCACATTAAAATGTCCACCAACATAAAGTGAATCATTAGTTAATTCCTTCTAACTTCCAAAACATCAATTTCAAACTTTTTCATCTCCTGTCAAACCTGCAAAATGCCCTTTTATCTCCTCATATTTGATTCTTCTTGCTCCTATTTCACTAAGAATATAGATGTTATCAGAGAGAGCGTCCACATTTCTTACCATGGCATCCGAACACCTACTATCTATTCATGCACTCTGTCTTCTTTTCAGTTATAATAGATCAGTATTTCTCAATCTGTTTTTCATCACCACGCTCCTTAAGGAGTTTTTTTAGATATATTTTCCCCTAACTGCCCCCCATGAAATATTAATCCCACAGATATACTGTATATCTGTTTATGTACTATATGTATGTCTGAGCTTTAGACATAAAGAGAGTAAGAACCAATGTTCGTGCCCATGGAGAATGTATACATCAGGTGGACCATCCATGCTGCCATTTTAGGCTAAACCCTCCACTGTGCACCAGGTCCCATCCTCTCTCACCAACTCAAGGACATCAGTCCCACCAGTATCCTCTCTGTCCTGTACCATTATATCCCCATTTCTACTAGATCATTCACTTCAGCCTGTAAAATCTTATATGTTCCATCTTATCCTCCTTTAACCTGCATCTCCCTTCACCGGTCTGTCCTATTTTTCTATTACTCTTTACAAAATAACTCAAATGACATGTCTTATATTTGTTGTCCTTACTTTCTCTGCCCCATTCTATCTTTAACCCATTCTAATCAGACTTTCATCCCCATAGCTTTACTAAACCTGCCATTGTCACAATATCAATATTCTCCACCTTGCCATGTCCAAGATCATTTCTCAGGCTTATCTTTCTGACCTATCAGCAACACTAGGCTCAGTGGATCATTACTTTTTTCTTGAAACAATCATCGCATTCTCCTGGTTTTTCTACTACCGTCATACTCTCCTTGGCCAGATTCTCTTCATATGTCTCACTTCCAAATGATAAGAGTATTCTCCAAGTATGTTCCTATGGCCTTTTCTTGCCCTATAATCACTCTCTCTCTTTAAATGAGTTCAACTGGTCCTGTATTTTAAACATGATTCTTCTTTGCCACTTCTCCCATCAAGAGATGGGGCCTATGTGACTACTTGACCAGGAGAACATGGTGGGAGTGACATTGTGCCAATTTCCAGGCTCAGGCCTTAAGACACCGGCAGCTTCCACTTTCTCTCAGGACATTCACCTTGGGAGCCTTGAGAGGCCATTTAGGCTGCTGGGCTGTGAGGAAGCTGGGCCGCATGAAGAAACCATGTGTGTAGGTGTGCTGGCCAGCAGCCAGCGTGACCCGCCAGACATGGGAATGAAGATACGTCCACACGATGCCAGCATGAGAGGGATCAGCCCGCCCTCCAACCCTCGGGTTTCCCAGCTGAGACCCCAGATGTCGTAGAATACAGGAAAGCCATCCCCACTGTGTCCTGCCCCAATTCCTGACACACAGAATCTGCGGTTGTTTCATGCTGCTGTGTTTTGAGGTGGCTGGTTACACAACAATGAAAAGTGGAAGAAATCATCATTGTAATTACTCCTCATTCCTTTGCCCCTCTCCCAATTCTTTACTTTCACGTGGCAAAAGCCCAACCCTGGCTAATCCTACTATCCCTTTATTCCGCACCTGCAACCTCATAGCTGCATATGCCAGAAATCCTCATCTTACTCAGATTAAGAGGCACAGTCCCTAAAACGGCCCCTACCTGACACCCCCCCAACCCCACCCTTTCCCCACTCTCTCCCTGCTCACTCTGCCCCTCCTTGTTGTTCCTTAACTGGCCTGCCTGGCATGCTCCTGCCCCAGGGCCATTGCACTCACTCTTCCCACTGCCTGAGAGCCTCCTTCCCCAGATCTCCACGTGGCTGGCCCCTTCACCTCCCGCAAGTCTCAGCTCCTATGTTACTGAAAACTGCAAACAGCCCTCCACCCCTACTCCAGCAGGTGTGTTTCCTTCACAGGATAGTGCTTTGCCTGTAATGTTTAATAAATGTGTATTTATTACACTTCCATTGTTCCACCCTGAATTGCACCAGAGGATACAAAGATTTCCAAAGCAAACTTATTTGAAAGACTCTTAGCTGAAGGTCTCTTGGTATAGGGCTCTTTTAAAAAATTGTATTAATTATAATTGTGCTAAGGAGAGAGATTAGTACTGAGACTCTTTGAATTATTTTGTAGTGCTTGTTGTTCTAAATAAGTAATTCATTAAATATATATGATATATAAAATATCTTTGTGGTTTTTTTCACTTTCTTCATGTCTTACTTGATTTACCATTTAATGCCTGCAAGTGAAGAACCAAGCATTAGGAAACATTTTATAGCCACAGATATCAGAGTAATCTCTTGTATATAGGAGGGTCTAAATCCATATTTATTAAATGATAAAATATAACAATTTAAAACATTACTGTTATTACAGGTTGGTACCAAATTTGAAAATTTTGATTAAAAGGAAACATATTTGCTTCTAATAAGAAGATTGAAAAATAACAAATCATGAATTCTTTTTCATAGTGTATGTTTTTCAACAAGCTCTTGTGTCTGTTTTTTTTTAAGAGGGTCAAACATTGCCTGCTTATTTCTGCTGAATTTTGAACCCTTCCCCTTCAAGTGGTGATCTTTTCTTTACTTGGCATTCTTGTTCAGTGTCACCTCTTTCCCCACCTCCTCATGCCCTCTCCTCTCTCTCTCTTTTCCTTCCTCCTTCCCATCCAGACATGCTCCTCTCACATCTGGGCCTCTGCACATCTGCTTTCCTTCACTTTCTTGACTCCCTGCCTGGCTAACTCCTGTCAGTATCATCTTAGCTATAGTTGCCTCTTCTTCTGGGAAGCCTACCCTGATCAAATCCAGTAAGACGCCTCCTCCACAGAATATTAACAGATCCTGCAGGGCAAGGACTGTGTCCTGTTCCTTCTCTTCCCAGCACAGTGCACAGTCCCTAATAGAGGGTTGATTTTCCAGGAACACATAGCTCTGTTGAATGAATGGAAAACTTGGCTCCTTGGCATCACTGAACAGAAGTCACAAAATGTCACTGGAGAGAGAATTGTTTCATTAGTTCAGTGAAATATTTTATATATTGGCAGCCAATTCCAATAGCAGCAAGGCTGTATGTTTGCCAAGCTTTCAATATCCATGAATAATCCTTTATAAAAAGCCTGGCAGAATCTTGTAGACTGATGGACAGCATAGTTAGAGCTGGTCAGAAGGGGAGAGGAAATTTTAGAATAAAGTTATGATCTAGAGAGTAGTATAAAAATTTATATAAGAATGTTCATGGCAGCATTATTCAGGAGAGTCGAAAAGTAGAAACAACCCAAATGCCCATCAACTGATGAATAGATAAATAAAATGTGGCATATCCACACAATGGAATATTATTTGCCCACGAAAAGGAATGAAGTTCTGAGGCATACTACCGCATCGATGAACCTTGAAAACTTATGTTAATTGAAAGAAGCCAGTCACAAGAGGCCATATACTGTATGAGTGCATTTACATGAGACATCCACAATAAGCAAATATATAAAAGCAAAAAGATCAGATTAGTGGTTGGCTAGGGCTGGGGTAAGGGAAGGGAGGAAGGGGAGTGAATGCTAATGGTATGAGGTTGATTTTGAGGGTGACAAAATGTTCTAAGCTTTGATTGTGATGATCACTGCATAGCTCTGTGAATATACTAAAAACCAGTGAAGTGTACAGTTTAAATGGGCAAATTGCATGGTGTGTGAATTATATCTCAATAAAGCTGTTTTGGAAAAGTCATAGAGAGCATTTGTTGCAAAGTTATACCTGAGTAGGCTGTAAAAAAATATTTTTCTAAATAATCTTTACTTGTAAGAGTTCTACTTGGTGCTTCCTGGTAAGTGAAAAACCAAATCTCTAAAATCTGGGCCTTTGAACCCCTGTGTGCATAACCCAGGGAGCCCCACTCACTGTGGAGGAGTCATGACTACATGATGCTAAAGATGCCAGCCAAACTGCTACAGCGTGATGAACTCCAGGGAGAAAGCTGTAAGCATAATGAGGAAGAAAACAGCAAAATTACGTGTACAGAGGAAAAGGTAAACGCGTACGTGCAAACTGACAGCTTGCAAAAGCACTATTGTTTTTGTGTAGACTTCTCCTGGCTAGCTGTCCGATTTAGGGAGTCTTCATTTCAGGCACCAATGTAACTGGAAGGAGTGCTGATCTGGGACTTAGGACACCCTTGTTCTAGTCCTGGCTACGTCATTTATTCACCATTCAACAAGCAATTATTGAAAGCCCACTATATGCCAGGCACTGCATCTAGTCCTGTTGACTTAAAGTTCAAAGACACATACCCTACCTCAAGGATCTCACTTTTCAGAGAAAGAGGATAAAAAATATAATAAGTCCTGTGACAGAAAGAAGAGGTAGGACTGAGGAAGAGGCTGATCAGTAAGTTGTATTGTTTCCTGCTTGTTTGCTGTCCCACAAGCATTTCAGCTCCTTGAGGAAAGAGAGCCTTTTCTATCTTAGTCATTTTTTCAAAAACAACTTTATTGAGACACACCATACAATTCATCCATTTAAAGGATACAATTCAATAGTTTTTAGTATATTCACAGATTTGTACAGTCAACATCACAATCTATTTGAGAACATTTTGTTACTCCAGCAAGAAACTCTGTACCCATTAGCAGTTAATCCCTATCCTATCCACCTCTGCTCTCAGACTTAGCCAACCACTAATCTACTCTCTATCCTTTCAGATTTGCCTGTGCTGGATGTTTCATACAGATGGAATCATACAGTATGTGACCCTTTGTGACTGGCTTCTTTCACTTAGCATAATGCTTTCAAGGTTCATCCATGTGGTTCATTACTTTTCATGGCCAAATAATATTCCATTGTATGGGTATGCCACACTTTGTCCATTCATCAGTTGACAGGCCTTTGATTTGTTTCCACTCTTTGGCTCTTATGAATAATGCTGCTATGAACAATTGTGTATGTTTTTAAGTGAGTATATGTTGCCATTTCCCTTGGGTATACTCCTAGGAGTGGAATTGTTGGGTCATATAGTTACTCTGTTTAATCTTTTGAGGAACTGCCAGACTGTTTTCCAAAGTCCACTATTTTACATTCCTCCCATCAATTTATCTACATCTTTGCCAACACTTGTTATTTTTTGTCTTTTTGACCATACATCCCAGTGGGTGTAGTCACCTCAGTCAATTTTGTATCCTTAGTGCCTCAAAGAGAATCCAGTACAGGCAGATGCCAATTTATTTGTTGAGCGAATTTGAGAACATTTGTCATTTGAGGTTTCCCAAAATCTGACCCCCTTTCCTTTCTGGGGGGTAATCTAACGATTATTGGAGTGAAGCAGATCCCATTTAAAATATAGGTCTCAAAAAATGTCAGCTCCTTACTTTCCCAGACCTGCCTGCAATTAGAGCAAGGAACGTATGTTAAGCTTAGTAAACCGAATGGATCTGCCACAGGCTTCAAAGAGGGAGCCCTAGTAAAACAAAGTAGGTTTGGTGGAGGATCCATTCTGGGGGCAGTAACAGGCACTGCAGTGACATCTGGTTTCCAGGAGCAATAGTGCTGGTAGCGCCAATGGTGGATGGTACCTGTGTCCAGTGCTACTGAACTGCAAGTGTAAGCCGAGGTATCCTGTTTTGAATGGTGGTGGTCACCGCCCTCAGTGTGTTGTGCTGTGATGTTGGTTGTGATCCTAGCTGCTGCCCGGACTTCCTTGTTCTTGCTTACTGCCTGAGCCTGTTTCTGCAGACTTCCCAGCAACTTTGTCAGCCACCCAATATCCTTTCACAAATTGCCCTTCTCCTTAAGTCAGCAATGTCAGTTTCTTCTGCTGCTTGCAACTAAGAAACTTGAAAGTTGCAATGACTCTTGCATGGGTGAGTGGGTGGGGGATGAATTGATCAGTGGATGAAGGCAGCTACCTGGAAACAGTGTTTTGAAGTATGAGTAGAAGTTCCTCAGGCACAAATGTATTCCAGGCAGAACAAAGAGCACAACGTAGGCACTGAGGAATGGGAGCGCATGGTGTACTGGGAAAAACGCCAGGAATTCAGTCTGGCTGGGATATAAGGACAAGGTGGGGAGTGGTGAGGTGTAAAGCTAAAGAGACTAGCCTAGGACAGATTGTGAAGGATCTTTTGGGTTACGTTAAAGAGTCTTGATTTTATCCTTTTAAACAAACTATCAGTTTAATCAACATAGTGACATCATCAGATTTGCATTCAGAAAACACACTATAATTTTTAGAAAATTCTGGCAGGAAAGAGAAAGAATTGGAGGAGAGGAAGACCAGAGACGGGAAGACCAGTTAAGGAGCTATAGCAAGCATTACAATGAAAGATGCTAAAGTTCTGAATCAAGGCAGTGAGCTTGAACAAGAGGCATGAGATCTGAGATATATTAAGGAGGTAGAGGAATTTTTGTCCTCAATATAGTAATTAAGAAGGAAGATAACGGATGACTCCAAGATTTTGGCTTAAATAAATCAAGAGATGGTGATGCCATTTATGCACACATTCCTTCAAAAAACATTCAATCATCACTTATTGTGGGAGGTGCTGATACAATGCAGCGAATGAAACAGACCTGTTCCTACCATTGTTGTGGTAATAAGTACTCTACATTAGGCCCCGTTTATGTGTCTTCTCAGACTTTTTGGGCCTCTTGCTCCTGTCTCAGCTGCCACCATGAGTGACTTAGTTAAGTCCCTTGTGGTTTGAACGCCCAAGGATGACCAGCCACATACCAGCAGTTTCTTCCCACCACTTCTGAACTCCAGGGCAGGGACCTGCTTTCTGAGTGACTATCAAAGAATATGGATAACACAACTGGGAAGTATGGGAAAGTTAGCTCCCTGTGGGACAAGCTTTGACCAATGACAAAGAGACAGGAGACAAAGATAAAATTCCTCTCTTCCTTGAATTGTTCCAAGGCATGAGTCCTCCATATTGTCTGTCTGGCCAAGTGGTTGCACCTGTCAAGAAATTGGCTGTATCTCCTCAAGTTTTTCCATGAAGCAGTGTTCAGCACAGTAATGTATCCCTGTGCATAGCTCTCCATTCTTCCTTGCCTTTTCCCTGTTCCTGCCCTGGGATAATATCTCCTAAAGAAAGGATCAGCATCCTTGCATCAGGGTCTGTTTTCTAGGGAACTGGGCTAAAACACACCCAGAAAGGAAAACAGAAGATGATGAGTTTATTTTTCACATGCTTTGAGTTTGAGGGAAAATTATCGATCCATTCAAAGATATGTATTGAGTACCTCCAGGTATGCTTGAAGTAGGGATAATATATATGGTGAACGAAATAGACATGCTCCAGTAGGAATATTCTGGTGAACAAAACAGACATGTTTCCTGCTCTTAAAGAGCTTACATTCAGCAGGGAGAAGTGACAAATAATAAGTCACAGTACAGAAACAGTGGATATGATAATTCTAGATAATGATAAAGAGTTTTAAAGAAAATTTTTAAAAGGTGGTATGATAGTGTGACTGGTATGTGTGTGTGGAGGGGGTGGTTCTAATCTAGACTGGGTGGTCAAGGGAACAGAGAAGAGGTAGACGAAAAAGCCTTTTCCAGAAGGAGGAGCAGGTCTTCCACAGGAAGTGGCTGGGAGAATAGATGTGGAGATAGACATATTTGTCTAGTGTTGGGGTTTAGGTGCAGAGAGGAAATTTGCCCCATTTTAACTGTGAAATAGTTGGTCAGGACATATGCATAGAAGGTAAAAGGGAGATTGAAGAGAGTAGCAAAGGCATAGGTGAGGCTGTAGATCAGGGACAGGTCAAAGAGTCAGTGGGCAGTATCAGAGCAGGAAAGGTAAGACACTATGTGTATAACCCCTGACACAAAGTGGTCATGGGTCTTTGGAAAAGCCTGGGCCTCGGTTTCTTTAGCTGGAAGGTAAGAGCATTGGTCAGGCTCCATTACTGTATGAAGGCAAGGAGGAGCTGATATGAAACTTCTATGTAGCTATGTAATTCACCCCTTGAAAGCCACCACTGAAGTCTTTAGAACCCAGTAGTAATTGCCTCTCTCCCATCATTAATTACATTCTGGCCACTCATCAGCTAACACAATTGTCAGACTCTTTCAGCAAAATGTCTTTTTCATAGCTGAGGACTCCTTACAGTAAGGACAAACAATTGGGGCTCATTAATTCAATCATTAGGACACTGATTATGCATCTATTGTCTACTCTAGTCAGTTATGTTAAATAAGCTCTTCAGTCTTCATCAGAGCAATTATGCTAATAAGGCTGAAATTTTCTAAGAGTATTATACCTTCATACACTTATCCTGCCTAGCAGCCGCCTGGCTCAGTCAATATTGTCACACACAGACAATTATAATCAAGGCATAAGGCCCTATTGTGGACATCTGACTACCAAGTTATCCCTCTCACAATAGAACTTTAAATAATTTGTCCATTGTTCTTCCAGGGTTTAGACATTGGCCCCTGTTTAGTTTTTTCCAAGATATGGAGATCTCAGATACCATTTAAATGCCTTTATGGGAGTGTTCATTGCACTGCATAATTTTCCAAGTAGTATCTGAACAATCATTGGATTAACTATCCAATGATAAATTATCTAGTAATTTTTTATGCTTTTAAATGTACAGACAAGAAATATAATATTAATTATCAGATGCCTGGAGAACGATGAGAAATATAACTTGTTTTCTCCAAATGTTTTTCTCTCAACCAGAGCCAGCTTCTGTCCCAATGTCATTATCTTTAAACTAAAAAACCTATTTGTACGTTTTATTTTCTTGAGTGATTTTGGCCATGGAATGAGGACTTTCCACCATGAAAGACCAATGCTTTTATGATAGGTACGTAACAGATACCTGATAAATATTTGCTGAAGTTAATTCTTTTTTCTTGTATATGCTATATTCTTGTCTCCAGCATTTCCCATCAGATATTAAATATTTTTTATCTTAATAAAAATTACCATGTGAATGAGGACTGTGTGTGTGTGTGTGTGTAGAGGCAGGTGGACACATCTTCAACATAAGTTCATTTAAAATATCAAATTTCATTGTATTGAGATAAAAATCCAGCTGGTGTTGGGTTTCTTCATTTACAACAAAAGTAACCCCACACATTTGTTCTTTAAATTTTGTACTTAGGTTATCTCATTTAATCAGTTGCAAATAACCGGATCCTTCTTTAAGATGTAGTAATACTCACTGCAACTTAGTTCCACGAGGATGAGCACATATAGAGATTGGATGTTGACAAGATACTCAATAGTTGTACTGAGGGTAACTACAAACTGGAAGGATGGGGCAAAGCTACATAGAATGCTTGCAGACCTTTGACACACATACAGCCTTTTTCTGCCATACAAATGCTGTACTTCACACTTCTTCAATTACGTGGTATTTTTTATCTTAGGTTGTGGGGAAACAACTGAGAGCAAGATGCTTGCCGTCCTTGTCCTTCAGGAATCTGCAATCTAAATGGTGAGACAAAACACATGAGAAGTTAAAAACCCGCTCAAGACTAAACTAACAGATCAAGACATTACTCAAAGCAAAGTCATGGTATGTAAATCATTCTGACCATGAGAGAAAATTTATAGGTGAGTGATATCCTTTGGGCTGGAGTAACCAGGAAAAGCTTTACAAATTTAGCAGAGAGTTCTAGCTTTTGAATATGAGTTCTAGCTTTTGAAAAATCAATACATGGATATATATATGTGTACATATATATGTGTGTGTATATATAAATACACATAGATATCTTCTTTAAAACTCTACAGAAGAATTAATGATAAAATTTAAGTTTTCCACTCATGACTTCAAGGTTCTCTTTCTAGAAGCAACCACCACTACCATTTTCCTTATATGTCTTTCCAGTATATTTTACTACTTTTAAATAGATTCTGAATTGATTTTGATTTGATTTTTCAGTATCATGCACAAAAAAAGGTTAAACAAGGTGTCTATCCACATAAACATAAGACTTACTCAATATAATTTATACAATAGGGACCTACTGATAGGTCTTGAGATACCCTAGTGGATTTCCAAGTTGATTGTTGCCACGGCAATCCCTGCTCCATCTGCCTTCAGTCTCTATCTTGACCCACTTTGGCTTAGATGCATTTCTAGCTGAGAAGGGATGCTCCTTTTCTAAGCCTTTTGGTGACTGCATTGGTAGCCAGATTGCCCCTCCTCCCCTTTCCTCAATCCTACAAATCCTGGAAGGCTTCCTAAATGAAAGAGTTAGGGATCCAAAGTCTGACACTTTGGAGAGATGGTCTTAGACCTCAAGCATATTATCCATTGAATTAATGTGCCCCTCAAAGTACCTAACTCCTGTACTGGGAGCAGATTCTTCTGGAATTCCAGCCAGATCTGCTTCTGTTTCTATTTCTACTCACCCACATAGACACCCAAATGCACACCCTGGTCACATAGGAGAAAATACTTGTGTGACCCAGGGTAGCTTTTTATAGGCCATTTCATATAAAAACTGTTGGCTTGTGTTAGTAGGGAGAAGGACCAAAAACCATAAACAGCCCTCCTACTTCTAAATCGAATAGCCTTTGCCCTAGAACATCCTCTCTGGTGGCTCTCGGAAGCGGAAAGAGAAGTATTAGGAGGTGAAACAGCTCCACCAATTGGCTTCCTAGATCCCCTTCACAAGCTGTTTTTAAAAAGGGGTGAGTAGAGCTGCCTCTAAACTGACAATGGGAGACACCACCCTGGAGGTAAACTTTTGAAGGTAGAATTTCTGCTGATGGGTTCATCTTAGCATATGTGTTGCAGGCAACAGAAGGGAAGAAAGGATAACGATTATTGGTTTTCTTTTAACTTAGCTCTGTGCTAGTCACTTTCATAATTATTACTTTATTTAATCATCACACAACTATATTTAAGTAGCTATCATTGCAGGTGAGTTTCACTTGCCAAAGGTCACATATTTGGAGCATGCTCTTCATCACAAACTTTCGATGAGAAAAGTATTTCCATGTATGAAGAGAGAGATGGAGGAAATGCAGGAGATTTTTAACGGATATTTGGAAAACCTGTAAGACTCAGAGGATGACCAAATATCTCTCCAGATTCAACTGAAGGTATCCTCCTCAGGGAAGCCTTCATTTCGGAAAAGAATATATTTCAAGAAGTCTTACTGTTTGAAGTGGTCACTTGGTACTTCCTGCTTACTGATTTGCATTGCTAGTGCCGCTTTACTTGAGTCGCAGGTTAAATCCACGAAGCAAGGAGTACATGAGAATGAGTGCCAGCCAGGGAACCAAGATAACCGTGTTCTAGTCTTGTCTCTGCCACCAACTACCTAAGTGAGATCTAAGTTTCTTTTCACCTTCAGTTCTACGGTGCTCTCTGCCTAACACAGTAGGTGCTTAATAAATGCTTGATGTGATTGGTTGGGTTCAATATTTCGGCAGAGGCTCGGGTGTCTGTAAGGTATAAGTGACAAAGTTACCCGATGGAGGTTATGACTCCACCAGCTTTGGGAAGCCACCGGCTTAGCGGCTTGTCGTGCAGACGAGCGAGGATGGGGCCTAAGAACAGCGCCTGAACAGTGCAGAAATGCAGGGGAAGGGAAGATAACTCAGCAATTGAGGGGCATCGTGCCAGGCACTTATGTTCTAGATTTCACAAGACCATTCAGAGCATGCATTATTAGCACCATTTTTAACGAAGACAGAATGACGGTTCCGGTTAAAGAAAAATACCTGGCATCCCCTTTCCCTGGCCCTACATCCCAGAAAACATCTCAGCCCTGGGCTTATTTACATCTCGGACCCCGCCCCCGTTTACCACCACGAGGGCCCCGCCCACTCATTCGCAGAAGGGCGCGCCCAGTGTGGGTCCGGTACCCGAGCTTCTGCAGAACCCTCTTCTGCCCGTGGCTCGTCCCGTCCTCTGGGCATCCCCGGGGATGAGCACGTATCCACTCCCGGCTTGACTACTGAAGGTGGGCCAGGCGGCCCCCGACAGGCCCCACCCAGTGGCGCTGGCGAGAGACCGGGAGGGAGATCAGGGCCGAGGTAGTGAGGGACGGGTGGTCGCTAGCGCAGCAGGTTACGTGCCTTCCCCTCCCCTTCCCAGAGCCTCTCGTGAGACCGCGCAGGAGACGAAGCCAACCCAAACCACGGGCATCACACCCTGCCTACTCCTTCACCGCCCCGCCGCCCGCCGGCCACGCCTCGCCTCACGCTCTACGGGGGAGGCGGGACCAATCAGCGAGCGACGTCTCCCTTCCGATTCGAGGCCCCCGACGCGCGGCTCACACCCCGAGCACCCCGTGCGCTGATTGGCTGCACGCGCCGCCGGTCCGGCCGGGAGGGCGGGGCGGCCGAAGGGAAAGGAGGTGGGGAGGTAGTGGCCCGCGACTCTCTGAGCTCCGCTCGTGTCCCGGCCTTTCCCGGGCGCTCGGCCTCCTTCTTTCCCTCCTCCGTTCTCCTCGTCTTTCGTACGCGCCGAGCGCTGCGCTCGGCCGGCGTGCCTCGCGCCCTAACGGGCGGCCGGGGGCGCCAATCAGCGGGCGGCAGGGTGCCAGCCCCGGGGCTGTGCCGGCGAATCGGCGGGGCTCGCGGCCCGGGGTGGGAGGCGGGTCTACCGCTCGGCCGCGGCGGCGGAGGAGCAACTCCCAGCCAGCAGCCAGCGAGCGCCGAGCGAGCCTCCCGGAGGTGGGTGCGCCGCGCCGCTGCGGCCGGCAGCGGAGGGCGCAGGGCGGAAGCGGAGGTGGGCCGGCGGGCGCAGCGGGGGAGGGCTCGGCCGTCCAGGCCGCCCGGGGTAGGGGCGAGGCGGGCGCGCGCCCGAGGGGAGGAGGGGCGGTGGCGGGACGCGCGTCCCCACCCCCTCCTTCCCGCGGGCGGCGGCCGGGCCCGCGCCCCCTCCTCGCGCGCCGGGGTCGACTGCCGGGCTCCGGCTGGGGGGCGGGGCGGGTGGCCTGGCGGCCGCGAGAGTGTTTTCAGTTCCGCCTCCAATCGCCCATTCCCCTCTCCCCTCCCAGCCCCTCATCCCATTCGGAAGAGGAAGGAACAAAAGGTCCCGGACCCCCGGCTCTGACGGGGCGGGACCCGGAGCCTCGGTCCAGGTAACGCCGCGGCGCCCGGCGGGCCCACGGGGCTGGGGTGTGTCAATGTGGGGCTCGGGTCGGTGAGGCTCGCCGCGTCACCTGGCCTCGGGGGCCAGGGGCTGGGGTGTGGCGAGGTCGGGGCCGCGGGGCGCCGGGCCCTCGGGGTGCGGGAGCGCAGGGCGGGGCAGCCGGAGGGACGGGGTCGGCAGCCGGAGGGACGGGGTTGGCGCCCGGAGCTGCTGCCCGCCCGCGGCCCGGGGCGGGGGCCGGCTGTGGCCCGTCCCCTGCGCCGCGAACACACTCGGTAGTTTGTGGTTGTGATTTGCAAAGCCCGGAGGGACAGAGCTCTGGTTTCGGGAGTTGTTGAGAAGCCGAGTTAGGAGCGTGCGATACTTTGCTTCCACTTTTTTTTTTTTTTTGGTGCTGTAACCTTTGTTAACCATTCTGGTCTCGGGGTTCAGAATCGCTTGAGTGTGCTCTCACACAAACACGCACACGGCTGATACTCTGTCCAGGTCCTTCTCTACTCGCTTGTGAAAGTTGCTCTGAGCGGAGCCTATTTGTTTTTATCACACGCCTTTAGAAAGCACGCTGATTGATTTCACGTATTTCAAACTTGGTTTTCAAATCTGCAACTTTGTTTTGTTCTCTCCTGGGGGATACTGCCCTTGGGTTGAGTACTTTTGTCTTTTACTTACTTAACCCTTTTGTGGTTATGGTTTCTTTTTGATCCTAAACAAAAGAAAGACAGTACTTAGGTTGGTTTTGTTATTTCTGTCTCCTGACCCTTTAAAAGCTAAATGCTACCGGTTTGTTGTCAACTAAACCTTTATTTAAAAAGAAAAAAATTACCAGGTAAAACGAAAATGAAGTAGCATTTTCCATCTAAGTCCTGGCATGTTTGTTACAGTTTGGAGTATCCTAAATTTTGGTGTTTTAAACTTTTAAAACGACGCAGGTAAAGTAATTGTCAATAAATAAGTGATCACGCAAACTCCATTTTTCCAAAAATGGTCCCTGAAATTTGAATTAATTTCCAGAACTCTGAATGATTAGTTCCTTTTCTTCTGATTTCATGTGAATTGAACCTTCACCACTGATTGTAAGGGTGCTTTCCTTGAGACTAATAAGATAATACATTTTCTATTATTCTGAAAATACATTAGCTATTTTTCTAGTTTTGATCCCCTTTAAAAAAAAAGTTTTCCTCACATACATGTGTCAGGTAAATAGTTAAATTAAATTTGGGAAGTTTTGATGTGAATAAATAAGCAAATATACACAGAGATGGGAGAAATAATGTAAAATGGATTTCATAAATGTATCATGGTTGGAGGATTTTTTTTTCATTTGCCTTAAAAAAAACCATACAGAGTATTGATAGAATTTTCTCCACCAAAAGGTCATTTAGAAAACATTTATATTAAATTCAGGAAGTAACACTGATTTTATTTTTAAAGTTCCTTTGTTTTTTTTTTTTTTTTTTGCCGTAAAATTAGCTGTGGTAGTAAGTAAGAATAGTTCAAGTCTATGGGCATATCTAAGGTGATTACCCACTTACACTCTTAATGTTAAAATTGAGTTTAAAGTAGTTCATTGGTCTGTTTTAATTAATGTAATGTGATTGGTAACATCCATTTCTGGACTTGTTTTAGTAAGAAATTGCTGTTAGAACTTGGTTTTTATACTTTGTAGCTATACTTTGTACAGTGATTTCACATTATAGGTGTTCAACAAAGTTTGGTTTTTCAGGGTTGTAAGTTAACCTGTGCCTAGTCATAAATGGTCAGATCGCTACACACACAATCTGTAAGGTTCATGAAATAAGAATCTTGTAAGAAACTGTGCAGAGTAATTTCCTGTTGTTTGTGGCTTGTCAGGCTTGGTGTGTGCTTTAACTCTCAAGTAGGAATTTGGGGATAGTTTTGTATATTTCAGCAGAAATTCTCTTTAGTAAGAACAAAGGTTGTTTCTACTTCAAGATGGCAAAAGGTCCCCTTTTCATTTTCATATTGTAGATATTACAAACATGTTGTTAAAATTTTGTTACCTCACATTGGGGGAAAATCCGTGAGTGAAAAATAGTTTAGTTACGTAACCTGCTGATCAAAGACCTATTGAATTTTTACATTTTGCAAATATTTTCAGCTTTGGCTTTTCTAAAGGTGTGAAAGCACTCCTTATTCTTGTTTGGTTTTGATTTTGTTGGTTTTGTACTTTAGGACTTCTAAGGCCTCGTTTTGTAGCAGCTTTTTTATACAGGTGTTTTTGTAATGCGTATAAAAGTCATATTTAGTGCAGTCTGGCAGATGGAGTCTCATTCTTATTCTTGGGACAAGAGTCATTTTTAGATGATGGTGAGGGGCATGTCTTTTGATGGGAGTAGAGGAGCCATTTTTATCTGTAAGAGGAAAGATGTTTTCCACTAAGTGTTGTAAAGGTATGTCAGAAAATGTGAAATAAAAAGATTTCAAAACCAGTTCAGGAGAGGTTATGCATTTATTCAACAACTAACTTGTATTTATTGAACAGGTAACATTTATTCATTTATTAAACAGTAAAACAGCCTTTTGCTGTGTGTCAGGCCCTGAACTAGGCAGTGAAGTAACAGGGAACAAGTGTATCCCTGTTCCTTAATGGGATTAGAAAAGTGGAAAATCTTCATATCTCCTTGTCCTGTCCTCCAGTGTTTAGAGTAGGAAAATCATGTTAATGTACAAATTCAGGACTGAGCCAATTCCTAAAGTATGCTTGCACGGCTTTCTTTTGAGTGTAGAGGACAGCACTAGGGAAGGTGTCACGTGTTAACTGATATTGTCACCGGGAACAGGTAGGGTATTTTTGGGGGGTGGGGGAACTTGTCACCATTTTTGCACAATCTCTACAAATTGAAGATATGACTAGTCTTTCAGAAATATATTTGTTGCTGAGCAGGTGAACACTTGTAGAGCTAAGCCTAATTTGGCCTTAGTTTGATTATCCATTGCCTTTTATAGAAACTGGTCAGGGAAAGAAAGCAAACCTGAATCGGTCAGGTTCTGATGAGAGTATGAGAAAGTATAAAAGCAATGAGCTAAACCGAGAAAAAGGATTGGGCTGCAATCTTGTGTAGTGGAAAGGCCCTGGGTTTTGGCGTCAGAGAGACCTAGGCGTACAGTCAGTTTCTCAGTCACTGTATTGGGCAAATTACTTAACTCCTGAGCCTTGGTTTTCTGATTGAAAATGGAGGTAATAACACCTACCTCTTAAGGTTATTACATACAAAGAGTAAATGATTGTGATGAAGGTACCTAAGAACAGTGCCTCAGACTAAGGGTCTTCTCAGAAGATCTTTGTTCTCTTCTGGTTGTAGCTTTCACTTGTTTTCTAATTCAGATGATTTTCCTACACTCTTCTCCTTGACCTATTATAAAATACATTTGAGAAACAGACACTTAGCGAAAAGGCCTAAGGTAGGCAAATTGTCCAAGTCCATACCTTTCAGTTCTAGTCATAGGAGAGCCATTGTGACCCTTAATTAGAACCTGTTGGCATTTATTTCAAATGTTTCTAACAAGCAAAGTTATCTTGCTTCTAAACCCACAGTAGATTAGAGACAAGTAGATTGTGGGTCATGTGGGAGGTTGAGGGGAGTCTGGGGGGGGGGTGGGGTAGGAGGATGGGGAACTGTTAGCCTACTGTCTATTTTAAGGAAACACAGATAACAGTCTGGTGAGGATAATGGAGATAATCTACAAGACACAAAAACGAATACTCAGAGCCTAGCTAGCATGTCTGGAACCATTCAGTGCAGGACCAGACCTGAAAACATAGTAATGAAAGTTCATCAATTAGATTAAATCATATTTGGGAAAATCTATTTAAAGAGAGCGGTAATCTCCATAATATACTTTAGATTGTCATTCAGGATGATTAACAAATGTTCTTAAAGGGGTAGAGCATGGTTCTAATGACTTTCTTTATGACAGATCCAAAGTACCTGCTCTGACCAAGGTGCTTTTCATTTGTTTTGCCATTCAGAGTGCCGTGATTCCAGACTGAAAAATCTTTCATGCTAGGCCAGTAGTAAAGAAAGGTGATCTAAAGGGTGTCGCACCCCTGGCCACACCTTTTCTTTGGAATAAGTCAGTTTTTTGTCAATCTGCAGGGGTGTCGTGTACAACTTTTCACTCAGGTTTTAGGATAAAGTATGCTAGAGATTTCTAGGACTGAACAAGTGTGGACAGTTGGCTTAGTCTGTCTGTTGAGGGCTTCGTGCTTCTTATATGTGACTTCTATCCAATATTAGCCTTGGTAATTTTTTTGGATCCTCCTTTCTATCTCAGGGTTACTTTCTAAACCATGTACTCCATCAAATATTAATTGGTCACCTTGTAATTTATAGCCTTAGCTATTTGGAAAAAAAAAAATGGACTTTTTTTTTTTAAACCAGTAGTACAAAAGTTATCCATCCTTTTTTGTTTAAAAATGCACAGTTTGAGGCTTATTGCTTATCTCTGATCAATTTTTAAAATTTATTTATTTCATTTTATTTATTTTTGGCTGTGTTAGGCCTTCTTTGCTGCGCACGGGCTTTCTCATGGGTTTAGTTGCTCCGCGGCATGTGGGAACTTCCCAGACCAGGGCTTGAACTTCACTGTGTTCCCTGCATTGGCAGGTGGATTCTTAACCATTGCCCCACCAGGGAAGCCCTCTCTGATCAATTTTGATCATTACTCCAGGTTGATATAATTGTGATGTGTTCAATTAGGACATATTTCAATGCTGATTATAGGTAAACATCTCAAGGATAGCTCTGAGCTTCAATTTCAGTAATTTCATGTAGGGAGAATGTAATTTTGCCAAGCCAGATGGATTTAGGCCCTGCCTCTGGTTTGGCTAGTTAGCCTGAAATATTAAGGTAGTTAAGGTAATTGTGGCTCACATATGTGCCTTACATTCTAGAGTGTGTACGCGTTCCTCTTAGATATGTGAGCCACACTGACAGGACAGATGCCTGGTAATTTAGATCTTTAAGTTTGTGCTTTTAAGAAAACAGAAATCCTGAAGTGATTCATTCTCATTAAAATTTGTGAGTTTACTGTCAACTTGTCACGAATTCTTCCAGATAGTTCTGTAATTTTCAAAATCTCAGAATTACTTTGGCCTCAAGACTAGAACAGTGGAAAGTGAGTGCAGACTTGAGTTTTGATCTGTTCAGTACACATGTCCAGTTTGCATCTGAAAACCTGTAGTGCCCTCCTGTGACCTCCCTTCTCTTTTGGCGGGAGGGCATAGCTTCAGGTTTAATGTATTCAGCTTGTGAGGAAGAATAACTGGGAGGAGCCACTGGAAGTTCATCAGATTTATTACCTTGAGTCTTTCAGTTCAAAAACTCGATCTGAGGAAGTAGCATAGTAAATCTGTGATCTTGTAGTTTGCCCGTTGAAGATAAAGTACATTTGCATATGCTGCTTCAGCTTTTCCAAAAATTCTATAAAGAGATAATGGTTATGGACTTGTAAATATTAAGGTAATGCTCCGTCTTAATCATCTTTCATTATAAAATGTGGGGCGGTGAATCTGGTTTTCAAAGTTCACAGAATAAACTCCTGATAAATGGTGCAACGGAAGCTGGGCCCATGGGCTTTCTTCCTTGATTTGAATGAACTATGGAAACTTTTTTGTTGACTAGAGGCGCTCTATCTATGGCAGTGAATGCAAATTTTTCATGTTTAGACCAACCTTTTACTTTGTAGACAGGTGGTTAGGCTGTAGTTCATGTAAGCCGGCCAATTAAACTTTTCTTTATAAAATGTTTTAAGTATCAGGAGGGTTCCGCTTTGGCCTGAGGTTTGTGCATTGGCCATTTTTGCTCTAAACCCGTTTTCAAACCTAATGCACACACATACCTGTATGCACACAGCAGCAGCCAGAGAGAAGGCTCCTACCAGCAACAGCAACAGCAACAGCATTATGCAGAATCTCAAAATGTAAGGAAAGCGACAGTTGCTGAAGCCCTGCCTGCTCAGTTTTCCTCTCATTCTTTGGCCCCCAGGAAGCCTTTGAAGCTCTAGAGGAGTAATAGATCGTAGAGAAGAAACTTTCTGTAGACCCACACCATTCAATATAGTAGACACCAGCCACATGTGGCTATTTAGCACTTGAAATATGGCTTCTGTGACTGAGGAAGTGAATGTTGAATTTAATTTTAATTAATTTTAATTTAATAGAAAGTTGTGTTGGGCAGTGCTACTCTAGCCTTTGCTTTAATTGCACTTTTACACACTGAGGACTTGTACCCAATTGATGGTGTAAGTTGTTGCTTTAGCAGAAGGTCAATACAGACTCTGGGAGTTTTAAGAGAAATTGGAGTACTGAATATTTGTGCTGATTTTAGTCTGGGCTTGTGTAGTCTCTTAATAGTTGGATCCTTTTTCACAGTCCAGGGATGATAAACTAGTATGTAATTTTATGTTTACAAGCTGAATATAGACCTATGGATTCCACACAACTCATTAAAGGTGAAAGGAATGTAACTCAAGTAAAGAACAGATAGACTCTCTTTATACAGCAGTCCCCATATAATGGGGACTTTCACTGAAGTAATGACCTGCTTTTAGGGTTAAATTCAAGCTCTAACATTACGTTTTAACAGTCCATAAACCTGAACACATGAATGTTTTCTCTTTGCTTTTAAAAGGCACATTACCCATCGCTCTCCATGGGGCCAACTTAGGTTTCCAATTGGCAGTCTTTCCTTACTAGCGTACAACTTTGGAAAAAAAGCATAGTTACAGTGAGAATTGAGAAATCTGGGTTTTTTTTGGTTGTTGTTCCTAAAACTAGTTTTTACTTTTTTTTTTTTTTTTTTAATGCTTTCTATTGTCGGGGTTTCTTTGACTAAAACAGTTGTAAAAATCCAGGTCATTAGTAAACATGTGATACATGTTTGAATGTGGATTGCCAAAAATCTAATAGTGATTTTATACTATTTCAGCAGGAACTTAGGTGTTCTTTATGAGGCAGCACCATCACATTTCAAGTATTTTATGTTGAAATATCTAACTTGATTTTCTTTTGAAATAAATATTTATATAGGTATTTGGAGAATATTTTGTATTTGCAATTTGAAGATATTTGAAATTTACATTTATTTTCTATACTTAATGACTTCCTTTGTTCTAAACTTGAACCTTGTGAAGTGTTTTTTGCCACTCTTTTTCATATCCGCCTTCCTGCTGCCCTTTTAGAAGTCATCACTGAATTCTGAACTGCCAAGTTTAGCAGTCTTTTCTCCATTATCATACTGCTTTCTTCAGTGTTTGCATCATTGACTATACTCTCTTTATCTAGATTTCTAAAAAATCACACAAAGAGACATAGATTAGGCCCATTCCTCCTGCTACAAATGTTGGATAAAATGTAAAACATTTTTGGTCATATATATATATATATATATATAGCTGATCTAGAGAGAGAGGGGTGGGAGGGAGAGAAAAGTCCCCAGGTACCAGAAACTTAGAAAGTCAGTTAGTGTCAAGGAAAAGCTGGCCTTGGGGAATTTATTAGATAATTCAGTAGCTGGGGCTGGGGTTGTAATGCCATTTGGGGAAAGGAGATAAAATTCTGGGAACTGTATACTAAAATATATATATCTATATCTCTGTTCCGATATCATTGAAACTTCTGTGGCCTCTGAGAAAAACAAGCCTCAAGCTTCTCTATGGAAAAACTAGAAAAACACTAGTTTGTAGTGTTTTTGTAGAGGGACTTAAATAGCACATGAAGGCCAAGCAGGGTAAATAAAAAGCAGACACTAGCTAGATGTAGAATAGTGGATTTTTTAAATAGGTGATACATTATTGTATTCAAATTCAAAATTCAAAATTCAAAAGATACAAAAGGATATACAGTGAAAAGTCTCTTTGCCAGCCTGTCCCTGCCAACCAGTTGCCTTTCCAAAGGCAAGTAACATTACTAGGTTTTCTTGTATTGCTCCAGAGATTTTATGCATATGTGAGCAACTTTGTGCATATATTACCTTTTAGTACAAAAACTGGTCCTGTATTTTGCTTAATAATGCATCTTGTAGATTATTCCGTGTCAGTACATAATGAATACTTTTTAACTTTTTCTTTTGGTTGCACAGTATTCTTCTGTATGGGTGTCTATATTTCATCAGTCCTCTTGTTGATGGACATTTATTTCCAGTCTTGTGGTATTAAAAATAGTGCTGTAATAAATGACTTTGTTGATACATCATTATACACATACATAGGATAGATTTCTAGAAGTAGGTCAGAGGATATCTACATTTGTATTATTTATTTTAGGGAATGTACTTTATTCATTTTTTGAATAGGTAGTAAGAGCACATGGTGCAAGATTCTAAAGGGACAAAATAGTAAATAATGAAAGTAACTCTCCCTCAGATCTCTTAACTCCTGCTACCCAGTTCCATGTCCTTCTAGAGCTGCTCTGTTCAATAGATAGCCACTAGCCACATGTGGCTCTTGAACAGTTGAGCTGTAGCTAGTCCAAATTGAGATGGGCTGCATTTGTAAAATACATACTAGATTTTTAATACTTAGTTAAAAAATAGAGTGTAAAATATCTCCATTTTTAATACTGATTACACATTGAAATAATATTTTAGAGATATAGTAGGGTATATTAATAAAATTATTAAATTATTAAAATGATTACTTTTAACTATTTTTACTTTTTTAATGTAGCTAATAGAAAATTTACAATTATATGTGTGGTTTGCATTCTATTTCCATTGAATGGCTCTGGCTTAAAGAAATTTCATATATATATAAACAAGTCTGAATGCATGAGAATTCCTCTTATCAGGCCGGGTTTTTTTTCCTTTGCATTATAATCTGTAGCATCAGAAATCTCGACGTTGGTTAAAACATACCAGGCGGTTCTTTCCTGTCACATTTACTCTCAACATTTACCATGATCATAGTGGGTCTCATCAGTGAAAGCCATGCTTCCATTGACTTTTACGATGTTTGTCTACTTTAGAGAGAAGGCTGATATTACTTTTTTTTTTTTTAATTAATTAGCTTATTTATCTTTGGCTGCGTTGGGTCTTCGTTGTTGTGCGTGGGCTTTCTCTAGTTGCGGCGAGCGGGGACTACTCTTTGTTGCGGTGCGCGGACTTCTCGTGTTACAGAACACGGGCTCTAGGTGCGCGGGCTTCAGTAGTTGCAGCGTGTGGGCTCATTAGTTGTGGCTTGCGGGCTCTAGAGTGCAGGCTCAGTAGTTGTGGAGCACGGGCTTAGTTGCTCCGCGGCATGTGGAATCTTCCCGGACCAGGGATTGAACCCGTGTCCCCTGCATTGGCAGGCAGATTCTTAACCACTCTGCCACCAGGGAAGTCCTCTGATATTACTTTTGCTACATGTTTTTGAACCTGCTCCAGTCTGCACTGGTTGCCTACACCTAGTACACAGCAGTTGTCCTCGGATCCCCCTTCACTGTCATTTTATGGGGTTCACTGTCATGGGGTTCACTGTCATTTTATGGGGTTCCTTAGCCTTTCTCCTTTGTTAGATCTCCTATTCTTTTGCTCTCCTTTCTTTTGATGAAACATATCCTTCAGGACTTCCTTTGAGAGAGAGTGTGTGTGGAAAATATTTGGAGATGTTACATGTCTGAAAATACCTTTATTCGATCCTGGGTGGGTAATAGAATTCTAGGTTAAAAATAATTGTTTTTTAGAATCATGAGGGCATTGCTCTGTTGACTTCACTTAGTGTTACTGTTGCAAAAATCAAATCCATTCTGATTCTTTTCTGTATGACCTTTCAAAAAATTTATCCCTGGAGACTTTTGGCTCTTCTTAGCATTCAGAAGTTTCATAGCCACCAACCTTGATGTGGATGTGTTTCATCCATTGTTCTGGGGTCTTGATGGGCCTTTTCAATCTGGAAACTCCCATCGAAAGATTTCTTGATTTATTTGATATATTTCTTGATTTCTTTGACTGATAATCCCCGCCCCCCCCAGTCATCTCTGTTGTCTTTCTGGAAGTTCTGTTTGGACATTGGACCTCCGGAACTGGCCTTCTAATTTTCTTCATTTTTCTCCACTATTTTTCATCTTTCTTCTTGTTCTGCTTTCTGGGAGATTTCCTATACTGTATCTTCCCACACTTCTGTTGTCCCCCCGCCACCACCCCCCCCCTCCGTTTCTGCTATCAAGTCATCCAAGAGCTCTTCTTTTACACTTTGAATGTTCCCTTTGTAAAGTATGTTTCCTTTGTAAAACATGCTGCTCTTGCTTCAGGGTTGCTATATCCTCTCTTGTTTCTCTGGGTATAATGATGATTTTGAGGATGTTTTCTTTCTCTGTATAGTCTCAAACTTATTGAAAGTTGCATTTTTCTGTTTTTGCTTGCATTTTTCCTCACATAAACCAAGTAATCATTGATTAAGAAGGTGGGGTCTAAAAAGCCAATTGGAAACTAAGCATGTGGGTCTTCTTTCAGTTTCACTGTAGAGTGATCTGAGTGGACCGTTTGTTGGTAAACTCTCAATATTAGTATCTGTATGTTTTTCCTCCTGGGTTGGTCAGGTAACCTGGAGAGGAGTCTTGATCTGACTAAATGGGTAAAGGTCTGGCTGTTAGTATCTTGGGAGCCAGAACTCAGTGGAGGAAGGGGTTGGGGAGTGTCTGCTTTTGGCATGCTTATGTTCATTTACCCCCTCTCTTCTCCTAATGGGACCCAGGCCATCTCCTAGCACAGGTAGACTGTTTTACTCTCTGCCAAGAATAAACGTTTAGTCTTCTGGAGAGGGAGAGGAGCAGTTACCCAGTGGCATAGAGTGGGGAAGTGGAGCTAAGTATCTGATTGCTTCTCAAATATCCCTCACCCAATCCTGCCTATTTTATCTCCTTCCTCCTTCTGGCCCTCAGTTCCTGCTATGACTGGTGGTGTCTGCTACTTAGCCTTTTGAGAATTCTGCTGTGTAGATCAGGATGTTTCTCCACAGGTAGCCTAGAGTTAGTAAGTAGTCTCTGATCTGTTCACAGTTATTACTCATCCATCCATTTTCCAGTTATCAAAATTTTGCTTGTTTTTGTCTTACTCTTCTCCCTATCTTCATGAAATTGACTTTTCTTTTTTATTTTTAAATTCCTTTATTGTGTGTTGAGTTTGTTTTTGTTTGCTGTCTTCACCTGCAACCCACTGATTAAAGTTTTCCATTAAAAATTTTTAAGGATAACCCTCTGAAAGAATTGGAATAGAATGTATAACTCCAAATCAGTGGGGATGAGGTGGTGGAAATAAAGAATATGTGATCATTCAACTAGAAGGCAGGAAAGGAGAAAAAAGAAGCAAAGAAATTGCTTACGAATTAGAAAACAAAATAAGATGATAGAAAATAAGCTTAAATGTCTCCATAAACCAATGCATAATTTCAGATTAAGCTTGCTGGTTAATGGAGAATGAAAAATTAAAAATTAACTAAATGCTTTTTATTAGTAGATACACTTGAAACTATGATGACACAGTTTTAAAGTAAAGGAAAAAGATGCAAAAAGATGTACTAGGCATAAACTCCATTTGGGCTGCTGTAACAGAATTCCGTAGACCGGGTGCCTTATAAACAATAGAAATCTATTTCTCACAATTCTGGAGGTTGGGAATTCCAAGTTCAAGGTGCCAGCAGATTTGGTGTCAGGTGAGGGCTCACTTCCTACTTCATAGACAGCTGTCTTTGCTGTAACCTCGTATGGCAGAAGGGGGCAAGGGAATTCCCTGGGGTCTCTTTTATAAGGGCATTAATCCCATTCATGAGGGCTGCACTCTCATGATCTAATCACTTCCCAAAGGCCCCACCCCCAGATATGATCACAGTGGGAATTAGGTTTCAACATGTGAATTTGGGTGCAGGGCAGGGCAGGTGTGGTAGGGACAGTCTATAGTGGTCTATACGGTAACATTAGCAGAATTACAAGGATAAGTCAACAAATGTGTAATAATCATTGTAGGAGATTTTAACATAACCTCACAGTAATATAAGAAAAGATAGGTAAAAAATAAGGTTATACAGCACTGGAAATGTGCAGTTAGCAAGCATGCAACAATTACAATTATATTCTTTTCCGGTACATATGGAATTATACAAAACTTGGTTATGTACTAGACCTCAGAGCAAATGTTGACAAATTACTAAGAATTTGTACCTTAAAAATCATGTCCTTGGATCCTAGTGCAGTTAAGTTAGAAACATAACAGGAGGATAGCAACAACAGCTCCCAAATCCATAGTTGTATGCTGAAAAAACATACTTCTAAATTTAAGAGCAACTCATAAAAATTAGAAAATGTTTAGGATGATGAAAATACTGTCAAAACAAAACAAAACAGCAAAAGTTCATTTGTCTATCTGGGAAACTTACAACCTTAAATGTGTATTAAAGAAGTAAGGATGTTTACTTAGTAAAGAAAAATAAGTTAACTATACAATGTAATGAGTTAGAAAAAGGAAGGAAATAAAGTTGAGAAATATTAATAGGGGAAAAATAGATATAACTGGAACAACTAAACCTAAGGTGCTAAGTTGAAAAGACTAAGTTTGATAGAGGAGGAAAAGAAGGCACAAATGTGTTAGAAATGAAAAAGGGATAGGACTGCGGCCAAATTGAGATTTCAAAACTAAGAACACTGAGCAGCTTTTTGCTTTCAGATTGGAAAACAGGTAGAATGGAAATTTCTAGCAAAATAAATTACCAAAATTGGCTTAAGAATAAGAAACTTGATTAAACTTGATTAGATTATAATGTTAAAATTTAAATTCATAGTTAGATATTACACCAAAATGAAATTAAATAAAAATCCCCAAGCAACCCAAACCCCAAGTGAAAATTCCAGATGGGCAAGTTCTATAAAACTTATGAAGAACCAGTAATTCCAGTGTTATACAAAATGTCATAGAAAAATCATTTTGCTAGGCAACTGTAATCTTGATACCCTCCCAGCCATCGAGACAAGTGTAGTACCAGAAGGGAAACATGTAGGCTACATCTCACTAATGAACATGGCAATAAAATTTTAGGTAAAAATGTTAGTATTTGCTCAAAACAAAAAAAACGCTGTGACTATTTAGGGTTTGTCTCAGGAATGTAAAAATGATTAAACATTAGAAAACCTGTAAATGAAATTCATCACATTAACACATCAAAAGAGAAAAGCCGTATGATAATCTCAGTGGGTGAAGGAAAGCATATGATAAAATTCAGTACTTATTCTTGACAAAAATTCTTAGAAAACTAGGAATCAGGGAACTTGCCTAATTTGAGTAAATGGTGTTGGTTTAAAAAAATAGAAGTGTACCTATGGCATGATTCCAACTATATGAATTTCCAGAACAGGTAAAATTACTTTGATAGAAATCATGGGTGTGAAGGGTAGATTGACTCAAAAGGGATCCAAGGAATCTTTTTGAGATGATGAAAATATTCTGTATCTTGACTGGGATGGTGGTTATATGGACGTATATATTTACCAGGACTCACTGAATTATATGTTTAACATCTGTGCATTTTATTGTATGTAAGCTGTGCCTCAATAAAGTTGACTTTAAAAAGAATACAGTTGACTCTTGAACTGCATGGGTTTGAACTGTCTGTGCCAGTCCACTTCTATGTGGATTTTTTTTTTCAATAACTGTGTACTACACTATTCATGGTTGGTTGAATCTTCACATGCAGAACTGATACAGAGGGCTAACTGTAAAGTTATATGCGAATTTTTGACTGCATGGGGCGTCAGCACCTCTAACCTCCTCATTGTTCAAGGGTCAACTGTATATAAAAACCAGTGCATTACTATATGCCAGCAAGAAACAAAATCTAAATTTTAAAAAGCCACCCTTTAAAATGGCAACACAAACTACAGAATACCTAGGAAAAAATAAAAACACGTGGGACCTTAATGGAAAAAATTATAAGACCCATATAATATTCAATTAGAAGAAGATATACTTGTGTTTATGAATAGAAGACAGTATCGTGTCAGTTTTCCTTCACTTATTTATAAATTGTGTCATTCCAATTAAAATCACAGGTGAAAGAGAATTCACTTTATCAGATTTCAAGACATATTGTGTAGCTTTAATGGTTAAGACATGATGGTATTTGTCTCAGATATAGACTAATGGAAGGAAAGAAAAAAAGCCTAGAAACACAAATAGCATTTGTAATCACTAGGGAAAAGATTCAGTATATGGTGCTGGTGTACTTGATTATTTCTGTTGAGAAGGGGAAGATGCCTACCTCACACCATACACACAAAAAAATTACAAGTGTGAAAAGCAAAACTTTACACTTTGACTTTTAAAAGGTGACAGCATATGGAAGGATCTTTAAGAAGGTACAAATATATACGTATGATTTAAAATACTGATAAATTTGAGCACATTAAAGTAAACTACTTAAGTATAAAAAAGGCCATCAAAAGTCACTTGCTAGGTGAAGATACATGTGATATGTGTAATTAACAAAAGATTATTATCCAGAATATATAAATAATTCCTGTAAATTAAGAAAAAGATGGTGAATGTGAACAAATGATTCAAAGGAATAGGATCCTGAAAAGTCAGTAAATATGAAAATATTCTCAAACTTCTTAGTAGTTGGGGAAGTGCTAAACATCGACAGCCCTCTGTGTTGCACCCCATCCTTTTGACAAAAGTTTGAGAGACCAAATAATGTGTTAGTGATACTGGGTAAAATAGGAACTCATATTTCCCTGGTGGGAATGACAATTAGTATAACCATGTTGATAGTATTTGGTAAAGTTGTATATGTGCATGTCCTACTATGCAGCATTTCAACTCCTTGGTATCCTAAGGCAGTGGTTTTCATATGTTTTTTTACAAACCTATGGTGGGAAATATGTTTTACATGAGACACAGACAATTAAAATTTTTGAAATAATTGAATATGCTCTGTTTTCTACTGTATTCTGTTTTCTATTTTTTTTCTTTTCTGTTCTTCTAAAAAAGATACTTCTCAGGATCAACTAAGTTGATTCATATTCATTAATGGTTCACAACCCTCAATTTAGAGAAATGGCAGAGGATAACATATGGTAAAATGTCTCTCTTAAGAATGTATGTGTGTGTGTGTGAGTGTGAGGTTGCAGTGTAAAATTGTATTTCTCGCTGTGGGGCTTCATTTTTGATCAAGAAGTTCAAAAGTTTCTGTCCTTAAAGAGCTCTCATATATGAATGAGAAGATATATGCCAGACTACTCATGGCAGCTTGTGAGAGTGGAAAATTGGAAACTAAAAGGAGACTAGACAGTGAACTGTGATAGAGTCATGTAATGGAGTGGTATATGACAGCTAAATGAATGCATTAGAGTTGAGGATTATATATTTATAATATATGCTGTATTATAACTATCAGCATGGATAGTTATAATAGTGAAAAAAGCAAAGTTACATGAGCAGTGTTTAAAAGTTTGACACACATTTATAAAATGTGCAAAACTTTATTGTATGGATACCATATGTATCAAAACCCTTTAATGACCATGGGGGAAAGTCAAGATAGTGACTCTCTGAGAAACAAGAGGGAGGAGAGTGGGATCATAAAGGTGTTCATAGGAGACTTCAGCTATATCCATCTATCATGTCTTATTTCTTATATCTGATCAAATACTGCAAAATGCTGAGAGTTGACAGAGCTGGATGGGAGATCCAAGGGTGTTTCAATATATTGATTTTTTTGTATGACTGAAATATTTATTTATTTTTTTTAATAAACGTTCCAGCCACAGTAAAACCCAAGATGGAGGAATAAGCAAATTTAATGAGATGTGCAGAAAATTAGACAACTTATTGATGGGTATTAAGTCCAAAATAAATGCAAATATCTCATTTTCATACACAGGAATACTCAATATCATAAATTAATATAAATTCATCAGACTTCCAAAGTGCTGTAGGGTTTTGGTGGAATTTGACAAGCTCAAATTAAAATAACTAACATAAATTTGAAAAATGAGGGAGGGCTCACCTTGTAGGTATCAAAACTTGCTTGAAAGCAGTAGTAGTAGTAATAGTGTAGATATGAACAAGCATACCAATGAACAGAATATAAAGTCCACAATCAGACATTTATTTATAGGGATTTGGTATGTGACAGGAGTGGCATTTTGAATTAGTAAAGAAAAGATAAGCTGTTTAATAAATGGTGCTGATAAAATAGGCTGTCCTTACAGGAGATATTTAGATTGCCATCTCAACCCTTAAAAAGAAATTCCTGATAAGTTAAACACCTAAATGTGAAAGGCAAATCTAAAATATCTACAAGAATATCTAGAGGGGGCAATATCTTTATAAAGTCAGGGTATTTCTTTGTGTCTCAGATTCCTCACTGGTAAATAATAGTACCCACTCCACTGGATTCTTATGAGAATTTAATGAGTTAATGCTTACCAGACTATTACACTAACATGTCATTGAGTAAGCACTCAATAAATTATTTCCTACTGTATTTGGGTGCAGAAAGGGATTGTTTTAAAAAGCAAAGTTGTGTCATAAAAGATTTTAGATTAAAATATAAATTTGTATATACTAAAAGACAATGTAAGAAAATGAAAACATTCTAAGGATTTGGAGATTTTTTTTGTAATACATATTCAGTGATAGGGTTTATATCAGAATAAAAACAGTACGCAAAGAACAGCAAGTTGAAGACTCTGCAAAGAAAATGAACCGTAGTTTAATAAGACATGTAGAGAATGCTATTTGCAAAACTATTTTACAATTATTAATAACTTGAAGGTTTTATTTGCTAGTTCAGGATAATCAGACCTCTTACTTAACTGAAACTTTCCGGTGAGTAATCTTGGAATCCCAATTTTACTAAGGTATCACTTGATAAGCTTTCTTACCTAGCTGTAAAGATAGTCTTCCTATTCTGTTGAAACTTGCATTGTGTAAGTATCAGTTATAGCTGGAATTACGAACAGAGTTAGTATCTGAACTTATTTTTCAATTCTTGCAGATGTTGGGAAAACATTTCTAACTTTAGTAGAGAGCTTGCTGCCACACTATTGAAGGAAATCTGTATATTATGTAAATGACTCACATCTTGATAACTTGATCATAAATCTAATTTTCTTATTTTCTTACTCCATTTTGTCTTCAACTTGGAACATGGAGAAATCGATACCTTGTAAAAAACCTAAACTCAGTCTGTTTACATTTCAAAACTATTGGCTAAATATGATACCTTAGCTATTTAAAATGCTCAACTAATTAAAGTGTATTATCAGCATTACTGAAAAGTATTTTATTGCATAATTGAAAAATTCTCCAGGGATAATTAGCCAGGAGTCAGCGAGCCATGATTACTAAAACATGACAAGTTAAGGCTGGTAACTTTAAATGAACACATAGTTCCAAAGTGGTCATAACTGCTCTTCTAAGACATGGGACATTGAAATCATGTGGCAATACTAGGTCATGAGGTTATTCAGATGACCCAGAATAGGCGTAAACTTTTCATGTTTTCATTTCCATGAAGAAAAAAATTTTTAAGATTTTATAGAAAGTTTTCAGATCCCCAAGAATACATCTTAACTCACAAGAAACATTTCGCCTAATAGAAGTCTAACAGAGAACCTGTTTACTCAGATTCTTCCTAACACTGGGAATCCCTTTCATTTTTGCTGCATATATAAAAGTTTAATTTTTATTCATTTTCCTAGGCTGAATTCTCATGGGTGGATTAATTAAACTAAAGTTATAGGCACTTTTAGATAGAGTCTTGTTATATTTGCTTGTTCTGTCAGTTTTTCGCAAGGAACAGGGATCCCTCGTGTAATGCAGGAAGAGTTTTGTTTTAAGGATAAAATCGGTGTGGGGCTGAAACAGCGCCCGGCGGAGCCCTCAGAATCCAAGCCTTCTCCACAGGACTAGCTCTGCCTTGCTTGGGCGTGCTCTCTTGCCCTGACTACCCTCTCTCCTGAGCCTCTGCTGTATTTTCTGCTGCTCCCTGGTTATGTGATGAACACAGTTACTTACGTAAAGCCATGTATTAATACTGACCTTGTAACCTTAGCCTTCAGATTTGCTTCTGTTTCTGTGTTCTGAATAGGGATTAGTGCATCATTCCACACTGCTCAGTTACATTGGTTAGTGGCTGTTATCCTCGAATCCTCCTTTTCCCTAAACTGTCCACATCCACTTGGCCAATAACATATGTGAATTGTTTCTGAAATCACTGAAGTAATACTAACATTAGCACTAACTTGTCTTCATTTTTTTAAACTGGGCTGCCTCACTCTCCCCTCTCTCCTACCACGTTGCTTCCTTGTACTCTGAGTTCTTGTAGTACCTACATTTTTTTTGATAACTCCTAAAACGTTTCCTGTCTCTTGAAAACCTGCTGAACTTTCTGCCTGGTATTCTCTCTCTCTTTCTCTTTCTCTATTCGCACTTCTGCTGTGTGTTGCTTTTGTGATACCTCTCCCTTCCAAAGGTTGAATTAATAAGCATGTTCTCTGTGCTTGGATAAGACTGTCACATGGTATTGAGGTTTATATAGCTGGCTCCACTAGAGCGTGCTTTGTGACACAGAGTAGGAATTCAGCAGAGGTCAAAGGTAGCCAAATACAGCTTTTGCTGCCTGGTAGTTGCAAATGTCTACTTTGGTGGATTATTACATGTGTTTGATGTAGTTTTGTGTGTTTGCTTTATTTTGTCAAGTTGTAGTTTCATATACTATAGTATTTTTAAATTATAGTATTCACTATAGTGTACTATAATATATGGCATTTTTATATATACTTATTTATGTGTGTTATTATAGCATCTCCCACTCTAGACAGCTTAATGGTGCTACCTACTGTCAAGTTCTCGTTGCTGTTCTTTACTTACCTTACAGTTCCTAACTGGGCAAACCTCACTTTCCCACCATTTCTGCTGTATTGCTAAAGAAAGTCACATAATCCTGCTTTTTGGCTCCTTTCAGATTTTTAGCATCTAAACCACAGTTGGGCTATCAGGGGTGCCAGGGCAGCATTGTTATGTGGAATTCCAGAGATGTCCCTATAAAAGGGTTACCATGGCCAAATAAATTTGTGAAATTTGGCATGCTATATTACCTTGTGGGAGACCCTTGGGACAGTCTCCTGAATTGCGGTTGGGACCTGTTAATTGTTTTTCCCTTTTGAGGGGAATGAATATGATTATTAATTAGGTTGTGACCATTATTTTCTAGCAAACTGTACCAAGGCCTAAGTATCTTCAGTTTGGAAGACTATTTTTGAGAATGGTCTTTTGAGAATTCAAAGTCCTTTTTTGAGAATTACACGAACTTTTTTTTTTTTTTTACGTAAATGTATACCTCTATTGCAGCAACCTTGCCACGGTTGCCCCAGATAAGTTTGTGATTGGATGTCATTTGGGCTCTCACTGTTTGTTCTCAAATAATAAAAAAAATCCCTCCCACATCCCCAGCCCTGTTCTCCAACATATACCTAGATGTGCTTGCAGAGGCTCACCTCCAAGCTGTGGGCAGACACTTGTTGGCTTACTTAACATCTTTGGTCAATTGCCACCTCCTCCCTTCTGAAACTTACAGTATGCGTTGGCATATTGAAGGTCTGATAAGTTCTTAAATAAAGAAGTCCATTTAACTTTGCTTGTTTGAAACTTCTTAGTGTATTTGTTTAGATCCTTTTTAATTTTTTTGAATTGTAATTTACATTGGTAAATGCCCAAACTTTAAATTTTCAGTTCTGTGAGTTTTGATAATTGTGTACTCACATGTAATTACTTCTCAAAATAAGATAGAAAACAGTCGTATCACCCCAGAAAGGTATTTGTGCCTCGGACCAGGCATTTCTCTGTGTGTCCCTCCCCTTTCCTGAGACAGTCATTTGACTTCTGTCACTGTATTAGTTTCCCCAGTTGTTGCAAGTCATAAGTGGAATCAGTATATATTTTGAGTGTCTTTTTCCCAGCATGATTTTTTTTTTAACATCTTTATTGGAGTATAATTGCTTTACAATGGTGTGTTAGTTTCTGCTGTATAACAAAGTGAATCAGCCATACCTATACATATATCCCCATATCTCCTCCCTCTTGCGTCTCCCTCCCTCCCACTCTCCCTATCCCACCCCTCTAGGTGGTCACAAAGCACCGACCAGCATGATACTTTTGAGATTCGTCCATGTTGTGAAGTGTATAAGTAGCTCACTCATTTTTGTTCCTGAGCAGTATTCCATTGTATGAATATACCACAGTTGTTTGTTTTATTTTTTTCAGTTTTCCTGAGATTTGGGCTCTTTCCAGTTTGGGCCCATTATGAGTATGGCTACTATGAACATTCTTGTATAAGTCTTTTTGTGAACTTAAGTTTTCATTTTTCTTGAATATGTCTAGGAGTGGAATTGTGATATAGGGTAGATGTATGTTTAACTTTTTAGGAACTTGCCTATTTTCCAAAGGCACTGTACCATTCATTTTATGCTCACATCAACAGGGTATGAGCATTTCCAGTTGCTACATATGTCAGGCTGAATAATGGTCCCCAAAGACATCCAGGTCCTAGTCCCCAGAACCAGTGAATATTATTTATATGGCAAAAGGGACTTTCCAGATGTGGTTAAGGATCTTGAGATGGGGAGATTATTGTGTAATATCTGGGTGAGCCCAAAATGTAACCACAAGTGTCCTTATAAGAGGGCAGATAGAGGGAGGTTTGACCTGAGATGGAGAAGGCAGTATGACAGTGCAAGCAGAGATTGGAGTGATGTGCTTTGAAGATGGAGGAATGGGGCATAAGCCAAGGAATATGGGAGGCCACTAAAAGCTGAAAAAGGCAAGGAAGCAAATTCTCCTGTCAGACCCTCTGGAAGGAAACAGTCCTGAGTATACTTTGACTTTCTTTAATTCATTGAAACTCATTTTGGTAAATCTGTGGTGGTTTAAAGCACTGAGTTTGTGATAATTTGTTACAACAGCAATAGGAAACTAATATATTCTACATCTTCACCAACATTTGACAGTGTCAGAATATTTTTAAACCATTCTAGATGGTGTGAAATGCATTGTGGTTTTAATTTGCATTTTCCTGAAGATTGTTGATATTAAACACCTCCTAATGTGCTTATTGGCCATTCCTGTATCCTCTTTCATGCAATATCTGTAATTTGTCTTTTGCCTATTTTTTAAAAAATGGAGTTCACTTTTTTCTTTGACTTGCAGTTCTTTATGTATTCTGTATAGTAGCCCTTTATCTCAAATATTTATAGCAAATATTTTTTCTCTAGTCTGTGACTTACTCGTTCTTTAATGGTGTCTTTTGGTAAGCAGGCATTTAAGTTTTGATGAGGTTTGTGTTATTTATATTTCTTTTGTGGTTAGTGCTTTTTATGTCTTAAGGACATAAAAGTATTTTGAGTTTTCCTCTAAGAGTTAAGATTTTGCTTTCCTATTGAGGATGGTATAAGATAGTGCTTGAGGCTTACTATTTTCCATATTTTTGAAAAGCTGTCGAAAAAATGTTGAAAATAGATTGACTTGGCGCCTTGGTAGAAAATGAGTTGACTGTATATGTATGGGTCTATTTCTGGACACTCTTCTATTTCACTATCTTTTTCTCATGCCCACTCTATACTCTTGATTACTAAGGTTTTTTCAGTTGAGTCTTGAAATAAGGTGGTATAAGTCCTCAAAAATCCTTTTTCTTTTTTCAAGATTGGTTTTATTATTCTAGATCTCTTTTGTTTCCATAGGAATTTTAGCATCAGCATATCAGTTTCTTTTTTAAAAATCCTGCTGGAATTTCAACAGGGATTACATTTATATATCAAACTGGGAAGAATGGACATTTAAATAATATTGAGTCTTCTAGTCTATGAACATGGTCTCTCTTCATTTCAGTCTTCTTTCATTTACTTTAGCAATATTTTGCAGTTCTTAGTATAGAGGTCTTGAGTATCTTTCTTCAGATTGACCTATAGGTTTTTTTGTTGTTGTTGCAGTTTTAACTGGTATTTCTTTAAATTTCATTTTCCATTTGTTCTTTGCTTGTATGTAGAGATACGCTTAATTTTGTATGTTGACCTTCTATCATGAAACCTTGCGAAATTCACTTCCTAATCTTACTAGTGTTTTTGTAGGTTCTGTGCAGTTTCCAATGGAGACAGTCATATCACCAGAGAATATACTTCTTTCTTTCCAGTCTTTATGCCTTTTATTTCTTTCTTGCCTTATTGTGCTGGCTGGAACATTCAGTGTGTTATTGAATAGAAATGGTGACGGTGGACATCCTTGTCTTATTCTCACTTATAAGGGAAAGGGACTTAATGTTTCATCATTAGATATGTTGCTAGCTTTAGGTTTTTCATAGATGTCGTTTTCCAGAATGAAGAACTTCTTCCCCTTTTCTATTTCTAGTTCTCTGAGAGTTTTTAATCATGGATAGATACTAAATTAACATTGTCAAATGCTTTTTTTCCCCTTGCATCAGTTAAGAGAATCATAAGGATTTTCTCCTGTATACTGTAAATGAGGTGCTTGATTTTTTTTTTTTTTTTTTTTTTAACTGTTAAACCAGTTTTGCTCCTTGGGATAAACCCCACTTGGTGATGATGTATTATTTTTTCTACGTATGTTACTGGGTGTGATTTGCTAATATTTTGTTAAGGATTTTTCCTTCTAGTAGTAGCAGACCTTTGCTTTGTATTAGTGCAGGATCTTGGGCCAAAGACAGTTTCTTGCTCCTGGCCCGTTGTCATATCGATAGCTTTGCTTTCTATTCATTCCTTAGCATCAGGGTATGTTTGTCTGCCACTGGTGGTGGCAGTGTTTCCTGCCTTCCTCTAAGGGTAGACTGTGGTTATGTTACATGGTGAAAGGCTTGTTTGTATGTGGGAGTGGGGCAAATAGGTTCTGCTCCCCCCACCCTCCCAAGTAGTACACAGCTTTTGCTTTACTCTTCCCTTTCAGGCAGGGAAACTTTCCTTGGGCCCTGGGTGTGGGAGGCTTTCCTGCATCTCCTCTCCTGGTTGAAGGCTTTTGCTTCATGTTAGGTGCCACTTAAAGGGGAGGAGCTCTCTCCCTTCTCTTGCCCCATGCCATTCTTTTTCAAGAGAACTCATTTGCGAGCCTTTGAAAAGAGCTTGTGAAGGACTGCAGATTCCCCTTTTGTCTGGGTTTTCCAGGGATTCTTAACTGCCATCCTAGCTGACACTCAGCCATTATCTTTATTTTTATCTTTAATATTCAGCAGATTGACTACTGTATGTTTCCTTTCCATCTGTGGGTTGATATCTGCCATCATTTTTGAAATGTTTTTGGCCATTATCTCTTCTTAAGCTTTTTCTGCCCCATTCTCTCTTTCATCTCCTTCTGGGACCCCAATTACACTCCACTTAAACCCCAATTGACATTTGGTCTTGGATGTTCTGGGATTTTTTCCACACTTTTTTTTTCTCTTCATGTTTCAATCTGGGCATTTTAATTTGGCCTGTCTTCACATTCAGAGCTTATTTCTGTCTGTTTTTAAATCCATCTAAAGAAATCTTTAATTTCTGATATTGTATTTTTCATTTTTAATGTTTCCCTGTGATCTTTTTTTTATAGCTTCAATGTCTGTGATTAAATTCTCCATTTCATTATTCATGTCGTCTTTCTTTTCCATCAGTTTTCATCATAGTTATTTTAAAGTATGTCTGATAATCCCCAAATCTAGGCCCTCTCTGATCTGATTATATTAGTACTTTCATCTTTTGACTTTGGTTTGCTACTCTCTCTGTCTTGTAATTTTTGATTGAATGCTGATTGTTTGTGTAAAATCAGTACAGGTTGAAGTATATATTATCTACTTCCCCAAAATGGCCCATCATTTCTTGTGGGGCTAAGTCAACAAGATGTGTGCATAGTCAGCTAGTTCTGGGCTTATTTGCAACTTTATTTTGATTAATTCAAGTGTTTTGAGAGTAGGATTAAGACTTTACTTTCTGCAATATTTGTTGTCTTAGTGTAATTTCAGTTATCTCTTTATGCTTTGTATCTGAGCCATCAGCTTTCTGAACCGTGGGTGATTTCTCTGCTTTACAGCCTAGCTGCTGGTTTCCTGGTCATTCTGGAGTTCTTTTTGTTCTCTAGTCTTACCCCAGGTTTTTGTGCCTAGTGAGATCTCTCTGTATGAGTAATACCTTCCAGTGCTTTCTCTCAGCAATCCTTTCCTACCCCAGCCTTGGTAGTTCAATTTCCAGAGTATCTGCATGGAAGTTTCTGTCTCAGTTCTCTTGTCCCACCTCCGCCCTTGGCAGCTGAATGTCTGGAGTCTCTTGGATTGATTTCTCTCACATCTCACCACCACCCCCCACCGCGCCCCCAACCACCTCCTCAGGGCATTTGAGGAAGACCCTAAGCTTCTTAGGCTATCTCTTAGCTTTCCTGCCCTGTCTTCCAACCTTTGCCATATTTTGGCCAGCTTGGTGCAGATCTGTGGGATTGAGTGGTTGAGTGGTGCAGACTTGCTCTGTGGAATCCTTGGAATTCTAATATGTCTTGTCAGCCTACATGTTACTGTTAAAATGTACTAAAATTTAGGCTGATTTCTCCTTACCTTCACTGTGGTGGGATTATTCCTCCTTAGCCACTCCACCAGGAAAGAGACCATCTGTGGGCTCCTCTTCTATCAAGACTCAAAACTTTCTGGAATTTAGTTTCACTTAGGTTACTTTGCATCTTAAACTTTCTGATGGGTTCAGAAAAACCATGATTTTATAGCTTTTCTGTCTTGTTTTGATAGTTAGGGTGAAAGTGATGGTCTACTGTGACTCTATACCTCCTGATTAGAAGTGGAACTCCTTCATGGAATACTTCCTGATTTATAATCTGGCAAATACCTGATAAAGTTTGTTATTTCACTTCACCCTAGCTGATTTTCTACTGTATTTCTCAGAGCTGGTTTTCGAAATGTTTTCCATTCTTCTCAAATCTGAACTCTCCAGTTCTGTCCTCAAGGGTAAATTATCTTATCTCTTACTTTGAGATTAAAGCCATTGACATTAAATTTTAATTGGGCTGGTGGAGGGTGTGGGAAGAATTTGTAGTAGGTGCTTAGGAAACTAGGCAAATGAAAAACTAACATAATTAGCTCTGGGGAAAGGAAAGAGTTGTATAAAAAGGGAAACATGATTATACAGTAGTTAACTACTAATCTCATCAGGTACAAAACTACCTGGGAGATAATTATTTTTAAGGTTGGAGGAAAGCAAGTGGTTGTGGTATAAATCCTCATTTTCTGTAGAAAAATCGATAGGTATCTCTAAACTTGCTATTTCAAGGGATACCATTACTGAGGTATAAATAGCAAGAATAAAAGTTAAAAGATTCTCTTGGTGTGAGAAGAGGAGCTATACTTGACTTTACTCCCTATGCATGTTGTTACTTAGATATAAATGAAAATATTTTTTAAAAGAGGTTTAATTAAAAGTCTTCTCAAGGGGTGGTAAAAGTGAACCAAATCTTTTTTTCACAGACTCTCTTTACCTTTATTTCTTTATTTTTATATTTTTTAACTTTTTTTTTTCTTTGGCTGCGTTGGGTCTTTGTTGCTGTGCGTGGGCTTTCTCTAGTTGTGGCGAGTGGGGGCTACTCTTCGTTGCAGTGTGCGGGCTTCTCAGTACGGTGGCTTCTCGTGTTGCAGAGCATGGGCTCTAGGTGCACAAGCGTCAGTAGTTGTGGCGCACGGGTTTAGTTGCTCCGCGGCATGTGGGATCTTCCCGGACTCAGGGCTCGAACCCGTGTCCCCTGCATTTGCAGGCAGATTCTTAACCACTGCACCACCGGGGAAGTCCCTATGTCTTTATTCTTCTTGTTTACTTCACACTTCATGCCTTTTCCCTTGTTATAACTTTACATTTTACTTTATGATACTTGGTTATGAAACTTTAAAACTTTGGGGATATTGAGCTTGTAAATTTTTAAAAATATTTTTGTTACGTGTTTTGAGAATAGATTGAAATTCTAAAAAGTGAGGAAAACTTTCTTTTGGTGAAGATATTTTATTGATACTATTAAAAGTTAAAAATAAAGTAGTATGGGTAGTGATAAACTTGTCCAGTGTTGATAAAGATAAAAGATGTTACTTGCAAAATTATTATATTTGTCTACTTATAACACTGTCTTGTTTTTAGAAGGATTTGTTTCCACAGTTCATTTAAATTAGTAAAGTCATTTTCAGGGGTGAAAAAGATAACTTCTGAGTGTCTGTTGTGAAAGAAATAATTTGAATTTCTATTGCATTCTGTAATTTGCTTTTGATACTGTGTTGAAACAAGTAGTTGATTGTAAAGTTAGCCTCTAAATTATCCTTTCCATATCTTTTCTAGGTTAGATTAAGGAGGATATTTTCTTAGAGTGGATCGCTGCCTTTGGTAAGAACATGTCGTCCATCTTGCCATTCACTCCACCAGTTGTGAAGAGACTGCTGGGATGGAAAAAATCAGCTGGTGGATCTGGAGGAGCAGGTGGTGGAGAGCAGAATGGACAGGAAGAAAAGTGGTGTGAGAAAGCAGTTAAAAGTTTGGTGAAGAAGCTAAAGAAAACAGGACGATTAGATGAGCTTGAGAAAGCCATCACCACTCAAAATTGTAATACTAAATGTGTTACCATACCAAGGTAAGTGTTGTTAGATCAGGAATTTGATGGACAAACTGTTGAAAATTGCTTAAAGGAATCTGAAGGGAAGTTATTGAAATTTTGTTACTTTCAAGTGACCTGTCAATAGTGATTTTTAAAATATGACAGCTATTTTTAACCTGTCATATTAATTTTGTTTGACTCATTAAGACTTGTTTATTTTACAAAGCATTTTCTTGAACAGTGAGAAGGTTTAATCAACCAAAATAAAATACTTAGATTGTATTTTTATCTTCACTGTCTTTATTTACCTTCATTGCCTAAATACTTCATTGTATGTTATCCTAATTTCTGTGATTGAATGACATTTGAATAAAGATTCAAAGATTTTTCTATCATTAGTGCCGTAGTGACTGACAGTTTTCTTCTCCCTTGGTCAGAACTTCAGTAAGGAGTTAACAGAGGCTGCTAACATTGTGATGAATTTTATATAGTTTTTGCTTGAGTTGCAGCATTACTTCTAACAAAGAACGGTATGTGAGACAGCTTCCTAGGTGTCATAGGTGGTCAGAACCTGTCTTGAAGACCTACCTCTTGTATTAGAAGGACCTATTACTTAAGAGGTTGAAGTTTTATTAGTGTAAATTTAATCATTTACAGATCAGTACCACTGTCAGAAATACTGTTTTGTTTTTGTTTTTTTTTAAATTTATTTATTTATATATTTATGGCTGTGTTGGGTCTTTGTTTCTGTGCGTGGGCTTTCTCCAGTTGCGGCAAGCGGGGGCCACTCTTCATCGCGGTGCGCGGGCCTCTCACTATCGCAGCCTCTCTTGTTGCGGAGCACAGGCTCCAGACGCGCAGGCTCAGTAATTGTGGCTCACAGGCCCAGTTGCTCCGTGGCATGTGGGATCTTCCCAGACCAGGGCTCGAACCCGTGTCCCCTGCATTGGCAGGCAGATTCTCAACCACTGCGCCGCCACCAGGGAAGCCCAGAAATACTGTTTTTTAAAATAAAGTAGCAAGTGGTTTTTAAGTGTTGTAATGTGTACTACTATAGTTGTGCACATTACAGGGTTTGCGGGAGTGTCAGTTTATAGCATTTTCTAAAAATGATTGTTTTCGGTGTCATACACATAGGCTAGCATATGGCACGTAAAACCATTCTACTTGACACGTTTCTAATGAGTTTTGGGAAATACACTCTGGATGCTTGTTGATAATAGATCCTAATAACACCAGCGTGTCTGCTTGCAAATACTAACAGTAGAATGTTTCCTCCCTTGTTTGGTAGGTTAATTATCCATTTCTTTTACCTCACTTGTTTCATGTATTTCTTAAATAAGAGTCACTTTTCCTGGTTTATTCTTTCGTTTTAGAAGTGTTTATGAATGCCTGCTGTGTACAAGGCACTGGTTTTAAGCACATGGGATAGATACAGTATGAACAAAACTCAAAGTTCCTGCCCTCCTCAGGGATAGATGTACACAGTAAACAAGTGGACAATTAATCTAATTTGAGATGGTAATGAGTACAAAGAAAACGACGACTGAGGGGTAAAACTGCTTTGGATGGGATTGTGACACTTAAGCTGAGCTTTGAGAAGTAGCAGCTAGCTGAGGGAGGTCTTCTAGGCAGAGGAAGGAGTGAGTGTAAAGATGCCAAGTCAGGACATAGCTTATTGTATTGGAGGACTTAACTGTATCGCAGTAGAGATGGAGTGATACAAAATGAGTACAAAACTTGGAAAGGGTCAGATCATAGAGGGCATCGTAGGGCAGTTTGAATTTTAGTGTCAGTGTAATAGAAAGCAAATAAGATTTTTAAGTGGATTTTCAGATTTTAATCCATTTTTAAAGAATTTTTTACATTTATATTTTTACAAAGATCATTCTGGCTGCCGGACACACGTGGTTGGGGCTGGGGGTGGGTAGTGGTGTAGTGGTGTGTGTGTGCACATGTGTGTGTAGTAGACTGGTATGGTATAGTGGTCTGCAAGCGGGGAAATCAGGAGGCTATTGAAGCAGTCCAAAATAGAAATGCCAGAGGTTGGGCTGGCATGGAGGCTGTGCTGCCACCGGAAGTGGATGGATTTGGTTGGAAGTTGAACTGACAGGACTTGCTGATGAATTGGTTAAGAATAAGTCAAGTTTTTTGTGTTCATTTTTCATTGTATAGTGCCTGGTATTTCAGTTCAGTAAACATTTATAAACATACAGTCTTTGCTCTTGAGTTGCTTACTTCCTAGTAAGGGAGGTAAACTTTAAAAAATAAGAAAGATAATTTCATAATGTGCAGGAGGTGTTCTGAAAGCTGTATGCTTAGGGAGCTGTGTCCAAAGTGGGGACCCTTCCCTCCTCTGTGGCTTGTAGAAAATTTCCTCCTGGAGAAATATTGGTGCCTGAGTTGGGTGGAGGTAAAGGAGGAATTTAGTCAGGAGAAGCTCCGTTCATCCAGAGTGACCCTGGGGTGTTGAGAGGACTGGTGATGGGGGTCCTGGGAGTGTCAGGTGGGAGGTGGGATATGGCAGGACTCAGAGGCTGTGTAGTAGTGAGGAAGCACCACATCCTGCGCTGGGGGGTTCACACTGAACATGAGTGTGATTGGGTGATGGGGGAGTTGTCAAAGAGTCTTAGGTAAAGAAGTGAGGAAAATGGTTGTGAGACTGTCAAGAGTGGAGACAGGGAGACCAGTTAGTATGTTTTCTCCTCATCCAAGGGAGCTGTGTGATCCAGGAAGACAGGGGGCCATGCTTTTGCACAGCTTCATCTAGGGCTCCGGTGCCAGTGCAGTGAGGTTGTTGGCAGAACAGAACTGAGAGGAGAGTCATGCAGTCCTGTCTCTTAAGGAGATACAGTAGGAAGCAGCCTCATGATTGAAATGTATAGACCTTCTATTTAAACTGTGGAAGTCCCTTTAGTCGAATTTCTTTTCCTTATTTTCCAGTCTTCGTTTTACAGTCTAGTTTTTAGAGATTTTTTTTTTCATATTCTAGGGCTTTTTCATCATTTAAAGATTTTTTTCCCCGCACTTTTACCTGAGTAATGAAAGTGAAGTGGCGCTTGTCCAGTATCTTGTTTTTCACTCTTTAGAAGTTCCTTGAAGCTTAGGAACTTGCTTGTCTAATTTGGTGGTCTTTTTTTTCTAATATTTCAAGAAATGTAGATTTGTTAATATTGGCTGTTTATCAAAAAACTTAAGTTTCTTGCACTATATTTTGGAGCCATATATTTTATAAAGTTTGTTTTTAATAATAGAACAGTTATATTGTGTCAGATTATTAGTCATCTCTTAACTACTAAATGTATTTAAACATTCAGTCAATTCTTAATTATATAGACCTGTAAAAGGTGGGGAATGGGTGTGGAAAGGGTCCATTATGGAGGAATCCGAACCATAGCTTAAACAAAATTATTTAAAATGTAATACATGGTGGATTTACTGTAAGCTTATTAACTTAAAATTGCAAATAAGTTGTCAATAAAATACCTTAAGGTATTGATGTATTCATCATGTATTAATGAACATGAAACATAAATTACTTAATTTTTTAAAATGACAAATGTTTTCTGTTAAGAAAAACCTGTTTCATTGACTCTTCTTAACAGTTTCCTTTCCTCCAACCCCCATCTTCTAATGTTAGAGTGGGACTAAATTGCAGATAGAAACATAGTCCTGACTTTATGTCCCTCCCATCCCCCTCACATAATTAACTCTGCCTTCATCGCTTTGTCTCCGAAGGGATAGAAGCTACTACCCATATGTGTCACTGCTTCCTTCTTACTGTTTTATGTGGTGACACAAAGTGATTCATGGGTAGATCTTAACCTATTAAGCTACAATGAGCTGAATAGGATAAAGTTTCATGAAGCTTTTCCATCTCAATTTTTTGAGACTAACAAATGGAGGACAACTCAGTCATAAAATCAGAATGGCAATTGATATTTAGGTAATGAATCAGTCAGAAGAAGAAAAAATGACTTTCAGTGCATTTAATCTACAGTAAAGCAAAATCCAAACAGCAGTGGGGATGGAGAGCTTGTAAAGTTTAAAACAAGTGGCTGTGAGGTCTGAAATGCCAATTTGATAATATCCATTGTACATAAATGTGTAAGAATGAAGAATTTATTTTCATAAACATAAATTATAAGGGCTTTCCTAAGGTGGTACTTTGACCATATAATTACATTTTGATCTTTCATCTTAAGGAAATAATCAGGAATATGGTCCAAGATTTCTGGTGTTCATTTCAGCATTGTTTATAATAGCAAAGAATTAGAGAAACCCAATCCTAACCCACAGTTTCCTTAACTCTAATAATAAAGGAAACTTACCCAACTCATTTTATACCAGAATTGAAAATGAATAGTAAAAGTAAAGTTTATATCAATCTTACTCATAAAAACAAATGCAAAAATTATAAATGAAAAAGCTTGAATTATAAAAACAAAACCACAAAATCATGACTAGGTAAGGTTTATTGCAGGAATGCTAGTATGATTCACCTACAGGAAATCCATTAATATAAGATACTCTGTATTTATATTTATGAACACTCTGATCTTGGTGGATCTAGAAAGAGCTTTCTATAAAATTCAGTATTCATGTTAACAAATTAGAAATAGGAATTTTCTTAACTTGATAAAGCAGTACTTCCAAAAATGTTAATACTTAATCTTGAAACTTTAGAGAAATACATCAAATTGTTAATAGTGATTATTTATGGATTACCTAAAAAAAGAAATGTCCTGTAATTTTTCCCTAATATTTATCTATGAAAGTATGTTTTACTTTTGCAGTCAGCATAATTAAATGGTTTTTTTTATGGTTTGTTTTACTTTATTATTTTTTTAATAATTTTTAAAAATTTATTTTTATTTATTTTTTGACTGCGTTGGGTCTTTGTTGCTGCGCGCGGGCTTTCTCTAGTTGTGGTGAGCCAGGGCTACTCTTTGTCGCGGTGTGTGGGCTTCTCATTGCGGTGGCTTCTCTTGTTGCGGGGCACGGGCTCTAGGCGTGCGGGCTTCAGTAGTTGTGGTTCACGGGCTTAGTTGCTCCGCGGCATGTGGGATCTTCCCGGACCAGGGCTCGAACCTGTGTCCCTTGCATTGGCAGGCAGATTCTTAACCACTGCACCAGCAGGGAAGCCCAATGAAATGTTTAAAAATAACTTCTGGGCAATACTTAAGACTATTCTTGGCTTCGCTTTTTTTACCCTTTAAATTAAGTCAATTTTTCTGTTAAAGGGCAATTATATTTTCATTTTCTTAACATTCTAATAAATGTATTTATATTTTGTCCTTCGAAAAGTATGTTCCTTAAAACAAAGTAGTATATGTACATGATTCCAAATTCAAACACAGATTATACAGTGGAAAAATGTGTCCCTCCCCCTCTTGTTGTCACCCATCTCCTCACCTAGTTGTATTACTAGTGTCTTATATATCCTTACAGGATATGTTTCTTGTTAATGCTGTTACTAACATTTGGATTTTGTTTTTCATCTTCTAAATTTTTAAATATCAGAGTAATTGAAATAAACTTTATGCAGATTATCAACTTTTATTTTTGATTTTGTATTACTACCCTTTTACTTCTCTGGATAACCCAGGAAGAATTAAAGAGAAGTCTTTTAAAACCAAACTATAGTATCCTTCAGTTCTTCTTAAATTAGTGCTTTTTTGTTATTTCAGAAGGGAATAATTCTCTCTCCCTCGTTCACACATAGATATAGACTGTGTGTGTGAGGGTGTGTGTGTATGAGATAATATATATGGAATACTATGACAGAAAGAACTTTGAAGTTTGATGACTTGTTTTTGAGTCAGCTTCTTCAGTACTGATGAATGTGAATCCTGAGGCATGTGATTATACTTTTGACTGTTTCTTCATCTGTGAAACGGGTGGTACTATTTGAGTTCTTTCACTGTACTATTTTGGGGTCCTTTGAAATAATGTTAAGTTTAGTTTGTAAGCTATAAAGCACTACAGCCATGAGTATGATTTGTTTGAAATAGTCACAGATATTCCATGTCTTCATTTTCCTTCCAGGTTTTCTAAAAGAACTCACATTAAATTGTATTGTCTATCTTTGCTTAGTTAACATTTCTGCCAGACAACTATCATAATTTAGTATAACATTTATTTATAAAATCAATTCATCAAAACAATGAAACATTTTATAAATGCAAACTAGAACTTTGAGATTATCAGCCTTAGCATCCAACTTGTCATTTTCTTTCTATATGTTCTGTGTATAAGTTGTGAAGGCGCTTGTAATGAGCACTTCACTATGGTCCTGTGAAACACAATTTGAAAGACGCTTTGCTAAGACCCTTAACCTTTATCTGGTGCCTACATTTACAGTTCTTTTTTATTGAGGGAGCTCATGCTCTAGGACTCTGGTATTCAGAGCCCTTTTGTGTATATGATATATTCTTCTGTAGGGCATTTTTATCATTTACCTGATCAGGGAAAACATCCACCTGCCCTAGAACCTAGGTTCCTTTATAAAATTATAGGATTATTACCCAGATTAATTAATATCTATAATTTTAAATTTAACGCTCGATGCAACAAGCGTCATCCCCACTTTTCTTGTCCCATTCACGTAACGTATTGGCTTTAAAGAATTCATTTCTCAACTTAGAATCAACCTAGCTAAAATAATAAGCATTTAAAAAATTATAACCATCTTTTATTTTCTCAACATCTTTGGTCTCTTTCCAGTCTTATCTGGAACCATTCCAGCTTGCCCAGACTATGTGACTAACCACATTCTAGGAAGATCATTATTATTGGGGACAACATTGAACTATATTGTTTGCTCCTTCTCCTGCCTGTCTTGTAGTAGAGTGTTTCCAGGCCTATGTCGTCCCCGCTGGTGATACGAGTAAATGTACCACTACCATCTAAGGCAGGGGTCCCCAACCCCCGGGCCATGGACTGGTACCGGTCCATGGCCTGTTAGGAACCGGGCCGCACAGCAGGAGGTGAGTGGCGGGCGAGTGAGCTAAGCTTCATCTGTATTTACAGCTGCTCCCCGTCGCTCGTGTTACCGCCTGAGCTCCGCCTCCTGTCAGATCAGCGGGCGGCATTAGATTTTCATAGGAGCGGGAACCCTACTGTGAACTGCGCCTGTAAGGTATGTAGGTTGTGTGCTCCTTATGAGAATCTAATGCCTGATGATCTGAGGTGGGGCTGAGGCGGTGCTAGGGAGCGGCTGCAAATACAAATTATCATTAGCAGAGAGGTTTGACTGCACAGAGACCATAATAAATTGCTTGCAGACTCATATCAAAACCCTATCAGTGAGTGTCAAGTGAAAACAAGCTCAGGGCTCCCACTGATTCTGCATTATGGTGAGTTGTATAATTATTTCATTTTATATTACAGTGTAACAATAATAGAAATAAAGTGCCCAGTAAACGTAATGCGCTTGAATCATCCTGAAAACAGCTCCCCCACCCCCCCACCCCGGTCTGTGGGAAAATTGTCTTCCACACAGTGGTCCCTGGTGCCAAAAAGGTTGGGGACCACTGATCTAAGGGACCTGAAATTGACAGTACCACACATAGACTGTGAAGATGGAAACTAGTAGTAAAACACCAGTTTAGGATATTCTTCAATCTTGTGTTAAATCTTACCTGGTAATTGGACTGAAATGACTGGGTCCACATGTCTCTTATGCTCTGTTCTTTACATTCTTTTTGTTTTTCCTCTTTCAGTTCGGATATTTTCTATTGACCTAAGTTTGAGTTTACTGCTCCGATTTTCTGCTATGTTCAGTCTTCTGTTAAACATATTCAGTAAGTTCTTAATTTAAAATACTATATTTTTCATTTTTAGTATGTTCCTTTGATATTATAGATTCTGAATCTCTATTGAAATTCTTCACCTGTTTTTTCTATTTTCCTGAATTTTCTTTAATATATTTATAGTAGTTATTTTATAGTCCCTGTCATCTCTAATATCTGGATCATCTTTAGGTCTGCTTCTGTTATTGTCTGTTCATTCTTTTGATTATCATCACATTTTCCTGCCTCTTCATGTGCTGTGTAATTTTGATTGTACGCCATATATTGCATACAAGAGAATTATAGATGCTGCAAATGATGCTTTCCCCTGTCAGGTAGATAGGCTGGATCACCTTAATCTTCTCAGGGATTGAGCTGGGTTGAGGCTTGGTTGCCATTTTAATTTGATTTAGTCTACACTGGCACGTACCTTTTCTGCAAATAAGATTCTCCTGGGATTTTGCTTAAAAGCCTGGCAGGTCTCTGTCATCCACTCCCTCAAACGCTGTGGGAGATTCACTTCTACTCTTCTTCCATAGTTTGAGTTTGGCTCTTGAGCCTCCTGATGCTTGCATTTTTAAAATCAGGCAGATGTCTTTGAGGAAGGAGAATCTTGTGATTGTCAAAAGTTTGACTGTGTTATTTTCTTCGTAGAGTTTTTCTTCCCAGACCGAGCCTGATGCTCAGCCTGTACCTAGAATCTGCAGGTGACCCGACCCCAGGGAAGGAAATGACAGACAATTGTCAGTTCACCAGAAAGTGTTCTCTCTTCTCGCAGTCTTTGTTCATTTGGATCTCATTACTTTAATAGCTCTCCATTGTCTTTGAATAAGTATTTTTTGTTATTTTTTTTCCCCTAGTTGTTGCAGTAGGGAACATTAGCCTGTTATGACCTGCTTATGTCTTACCTGGAAGCAAAATTGTAACAGCTTTTGAAAGTGGGACTCTTCTGATATTTATTCAGAGACCCGAAATCTGAGAACAACTGATTGCAAGTAACCTACACTGAGAATTGAGGTGCTATACCATTCATGCAGGACTTGCAGAAAGGATTAGCTGAGACAAGTATTGCTACAGTTAACCCATCACTGACCTCTGAGCCATGTAAATAAAATACAAGAGTTTGTGGAAGGGATCCCATGTGAAAACTTGGGAGAGAGGAGGGTATTCTGTGGCATTTCCCCTTTCTTCATCCAAATTGAGCGGCTTCAGGGAACTTCTCAGTTTGACATGAGGTTTGGGAGATAAATAGACTGGTACCTGACTGTCACCTGAAAAAGGCTAAAAAGTGAGAGAGCAGCTGGAGCTGCTCCTGCATCAGTAGAATGAAGGAAGGGCACTGTTGGAATGGTCTGCACGTTCACAGTGCAGTGCATCAAAGGTGCAAGAATTTTCCCATGGGCCAGGTGGAGTTTACTAAGGTAGTTGAAGTTGACTTGTCTTGAAAAGATCAAGAGGCTCAACTTGGAAAGTCAGAGTGACCCAAGCCAAACAGCCAGAGAAATTCCTGCAACAGGAACTAACTACAGGGAAGAGGCTGCATGTGGGCTTCTGACCTTATAAGGCTGTTCCCTCTTCCCCTAAAACCCCCTCTTTTTGATGTTCCAGAACCTACAGGGCCTTTAAAAGTAACAGAGAGCCCCGGAAGAGGTGAAGTTAGCAAAATTGAATGAGAGAATAAAGTTTTGATTTAGATCAGGGTAGTAAAATTTTAATTTCTGCCAAGAGGTTTATTGTGTTATATATATATATATATATATATATATATATATACACACATATACATATACATATATATATATATATAATCTATTTGGGTGTGACTAGAACAGCCATAGGGTCTTTTTGAAATTTAACGCAGAAAGGAGGAAAACAGTTTGACGGAAGCTTGCTTGAGGGTAATGATATGGAAAGACTCAACAAATCCAGCTTTTTAAATAAGCTGTCTATATTCTCCTTTTGAAAACTTGGGGATCCAAATTTAGTGGTGCTGGGGACAGGTAGACTATATGGGGAGAATGGAGGAATGTTACATCTGCATGAAGTATGTAGCATTTTAACAGAACTTTTTTTCTAAACAGAAACCATCTGACCATATACCTGTTAAATTATCCAATGATGCTTTATTTCCAAAGAGACAATTTTATTACAACTAGAGTCTTCTTCTATTACCATCACATTTTTTTCCCTTGAACTGTTAGTTTAATCTCTGTTCTCAAAATCCAACATTACTTTAGCTTTGCTTTTGGGTTATTATGGGAAGCACTGTGAAATGGTTGTCTTGAGACTCTTACGAAACTATGATCATGAATAGTGCTTAAATTAGAACTAAAGTATATAAGTTTTGATTAACTCCTGCATCTCAGACTTTTTTCTTTTATGAACTTAGCTTATCTTTACCGCTTTTTAACTTACGTAAGAAGAGGATATAGCTTTTCGCTAACTTAGTTTACTCCCTGTTTGCTAGGCCAGTGGGGGAGAGGAGGTTCAAGGGAGGCTATATTTGTGTTAAGGATGCTGTAAAAGTTCAGAGTCACATACTGAACAAAAATTTATAATGAAAAGTAATTTAAGTAACTTAAAATAATTTTTCCCCATAGTTATTATGTGATGGCTTATATAATTTGCATTAACTTTATGAAACATTTTAACTTCTTCATGTAAAAGCACATTGTCAACTTCAAAGTGCTATACAAATGTGAGTTAATTTTTATTTTGTAGGATGCTAATATTAAAATTGTCAGATTAAAAAACCTTTCCTTTATAAAGCAGAAACTAACACACCATTGTAACGCAATTAGATGCTTTACATCCAATAAAGCAATTTAACATCCGATAAAGATGTTTAAAAAAAAAAACACCTTATTTTACAACCAACTACAACATTATAAAAATGTGTGATTAATAAGTTGAGTTTTTACAGAACTCTATTCTGTAGTGCGATCCTTGTTTTATGTTTTATGCATTTAATTTAAGAGATTGGAATGACCATGTACTTATATTTTCTCTTAGGATTTCTTTTGTCTTTTAGGATACTATTTAATTGTTAAAAACAGAGAATATGCATTAAAATAAATTTAGAAAATCCATCAGCTATATTATTAAAATAAATGTTCCTGAGCCTATTTTGGTGTTAGCTTTTTTTTTTTTTTTCTTCTTAAGTAAAAGTTTCTGTTTTTTGGGAAGGACTTGAAATATTTTGAGCAACTATTTTTAGAACTGATATTTAAATCTTTTCAATGATAGGGACTATTTTATTTGTGTGGGAGATATTTTGTTATTTTTCAAAGGCAGTAGAAACATCTAGCAAGATCTTAAAGTAGTGTTTTCAACATAACTTTAAAGGGAAAGGTAAAAATTTTTTCCAATCATTACTTGGTCCTTTCTTCTGCTTCTAAAAAGAGCTGTTCCAAACCGAAGAAGAAGAGTATCAGTTTTTTCTTATTGGACTCTATGGAAATTTTATTGTCTCCCCCTATTTTAATTTGGGAGTGGCTCTACTAATTTCCTTGTCCAAAGAGGTTTTTTTCCTGAGAAATTATAACTCTTACAGTGAAATCTCTAGTTTTTATAATTAAGCACATTCTATAATGCTTTACTTATCAGAGATTCTATACCAAAATTATTGTTTTAATTTTGTCTTGCTATGTTTTTATTTTTAGTAAACTATATGAGACAGAATAGTGCTGGTAATTAAGAATGCAGTCTCTCTCCCCGCCACTTGCTAGCTGTATGACCTTAGACATGTCACTTGATCTCTGTGCTTCCATTATCTCATTTGTCAAATGCGGTAACTGCCTAAATTGTGGGTTGTTGGAAGATTAAGTAATTCAATATGTGTACGGACTTAGTGCTATACTTGATATATAGTATGTGCTTAATCAGTGTGAACTATATGTGGGGTGGATCGCTCCCCAAGTTTGATTTTGATGTGAGACTGATGAAGCCAAACATATACTGAAAGGGCATGAAAAAGATTATTGCTCATATGATGAGGCTTTCTGGGGAAAGCAGAGCAGGCTCCCAAAGTGGTCCAAAAATTACTTGAGAAAGGAGTGACAGGAGACGTGGGGCTGGGGTGATAATTCCTGCACTCCTGTGTGTGCCCAAACTTGCCTGGTTTAAAATTCTCACCAGCCCCAAGGGCTTCCTTATCAGCTTGCTCAGATTTGAGGCAGAGGGGATGAGGACATGATGGGACTTGAAACTCTTAACAGTCATATATCAAGAATGGAGTCAGATTCCTCATTAAACTCAATAAGGATAAATGAAAAGTAAACCACACCTAGGTGCATCATAGTCAAACTCATGAAAGAGAAAGTCTTGAAAGCAGCCAGTGAGCAATGACATGTTACATACCGGGGAATGATGATGTGAAGGACAGGTGACCTTTTGCAGAAGCGAGAGTGTCAGAAGATTATAAAATGATATCTCTGAGGAGCCATAACCATAAATGTGTATCTACTTAATAAAAAAAGCTTCAGAATACATGAGTAAAACTGGGTAGAATTAATGGGTCAAAATGACAAATTTGTGGTAATAGTTGGAGAGTTCAATTAGACCAAAAAAGTAAGTAAAGGCATAGAAGATCTAAATCTAAAATCAGTATAATAACAGTCTTTTCCAGTGCTCTTGGTAACATCACCAGGAAAGACTATTTGCAGGGCACAAGTCTCAATACATTTTAAAGGATTGAAATCAACAGAGTATGTTCTCTGCCAACAGTAGAACAAAATTAGAAATTAATACCAGCAAGACATATTAAAAATGGAAATTATTATAATTCTTTGACCCGTGGGTCATTTAGAAGAGAACCATGAGCAAAATTAGAATACATATCCAACTGAATGATAATCAAGTTATACCATATCAAATAAGTGGGATGCAGCTAAAACAGTGCTTAAAGGGAAATTTATAGCTTTAAATAATTATACTAGAAAAGAAAAGTTATCTAAGACGTCACCTAGGGAACTAGGAAAAAAGGTCAAAGAAAATGGAAAGTAAGTAGAAGGAAGAAATAATAAAAATAAGAGCAGAAAATCAATGATTAGAAAAGAGACAACAGAGATGATAAATCCAAAAGCTGATTATTTAGAAAGATCAATAAAATTGAATAAACTCCTATAATGCTGATGGAGAAAAAAAAGAGAGTGCCCATAACCATAAATTAGCTATGTATGAAATGAAAGAGATATTATCATGCTAGATCCTACAGGCATTAGAAGCATACTATGGATATATTTTAAACAACTTTATGTCAATAATTTGTAATAGTCAAATTTCTTTAAAAACATGCTACCCTGGCTGGTGCAAGAGGATGTGGAAGATTTGGATAGCCCTATAATCAATTAAAAAACTTGAATTCATAATCAAAATCCTTCCCACAAAAAAAAACTCCAGGTCCAGTTGGTTTTACTGGTAAATTCAAGCATTTGAGCAAGGAGTGACATCATTCTCATAGAAACTCAGAAAAAGAGTTATTTTATGAGGTCAGTATAACCCTGATAGCAAAACCTGACAAAGATGGCACCAAAAGGAGAATATTTAGAGACTAATACTTGTCATGAACATAGGTTTAAAAAATTGTTAACAAAACATATACTCCAGCAATATACAAAGAGCACATCATGATTGAGTGAGATTTAGCTCAACAATGCAAGGTTAGTTTATAATATTCAAAAATTAATCAGTGTAATGCACAGCACTAACAAAGGAGAGAAACAATCTTGATCACTTTACTTGGTCAGAAGCATTTAACAAAAATTCATCCATTCATGACAAACACTCCCAGCTAATGAGAAATACAAAGACGTTTCCTCAGTCTGATAAAGGACATTTAAGAAAAACTGACGGCTTAAGAATATACTTACTCGGACTTCCCTGGTGGTGCAGTGGTTAAGAATCTGCCTGCCAATGCAGGGAACGCGGGTTCGAGCCCTGGTCCGGGAAGATCCCACATGCCGCGGAGCAACTAAGCCTGTGAGCCACAGCTACTGAGCCTGCGCGTCTGGAGCCTGTGCTCCGGAACAGGAGAGGCCGCGATGGTAAGAGGCCCGCGCACCGCGATGAAGAGTGGCCCCTGCTTGCCGCAACTGGAGAAAGCCCTTGCACAGAAACGAAGACCCAACATAGCCAAAAATAAATAAATAAATAAAGTTAAAAGAGACTGTCAAGCTGTTTCACAGAGTGGCTAAACAATTAAAAAAAAAAAAAAAACAGAATATACTTACTCACAATATGTTTTCCCTAAGATCAGAAGTAGGACAAGCAAGGATGTTCATTCTTGTGTCTTCTTCAATTCATTATTTTAGTAGAGGACCTAGCCAGTGCAGTGAGGCAGGAAAATGAAATATAAGAGGCATAAATATCTGAAAGAATGGGTCAAAACTCTTGCTTTTTGTAGATGATATGATTATGTAAGAAACCTTAAGGAATCTACAAAAACAGTCACTAAAGCAAACAAGTAAATTTAGCAAGGCTTCATTTTACAAGATCAGTTGTATTTTCATAAATATTCATAAATATTAACAGCAGACAAATGGAAGTAATATTAAGAATTCTATGAATAGTAACACCAATAAAATTAAAATACCTAGGAATACATTTTTTTAAAGACATAAGATCTGTACACTGAAATTTCAAAACCTTAATGAGAAAAATTAAAGAAGACTAAACAAATGGGGAGAGAATTCTTCTCATATAGCCAGATATGCTTTTATCAGACTTAGACTCCCTCAGATAACAATTATAAACTCTGCACAAAATAAAAAGAAAAAAAAATAAGGCACTAGAGAATGAACAAACAAAATAGACATTTTGAAGGAGATTTGACCCTTGGAAGAAACAAGTGACATGAGGTGAATTTTCTGTTCTTATAGCTTTTATCCATGCAGAATGTGCAGGGTAGCTACAATTTCAATATGAAACCCGCCTTTTCTGTCCTGAAGAAGCAGAGATCAGAGTTTAGGACAACCACAGTTGCTGAAGAGTGAGAGGAGAATTCTGGCATGGAGAGAGCCACAGAAGGGGAGCCCCAGATTTTCCTTAAAAACTTTGCTGAAATCACTAGGCTGGTGAAAAACTAATTGGAATTGTTCAAAGACAGAGTTTGAGTGTGAACAAGTTAATTGCCTGCCAAAACAAGAACAGTTAACACTTAGAGGAATATAACAGAATCTAGCATCTCCATCATGTAATGTTCACAGTGTCCAGCATACAGACTTTAAGTTACTCAACGCATGAAGAGCAAAGAAAATGTGACCCTTTCTCAGGAGGAGACCAGTGGAGACCAACCCTGAGACAACCTTCATGTTGGAACTACCATACAATAAATTGACAGACATACCATGTTTGTGAATTGGAGCACTCAGTAGTAGTAAGTTAGTTCTCTCCCAGTTTAATCTGAATCAAATCAATCTCCATCAAACCCTAAAAATATATTTGTTTTTCATAGAATATACAAACTTATCCTAAAATTTAGGACCTAGAATGTCCAAAGCAATCTTGAAAAAGATCAACAAAGTTAGAAGACTTAAATTATCTGACTTCAAGACTTTCTGTGAAGCCACAGTAATCATACATTGTGTTTCTGGCATAAAAACAAACAGATAAATGGGATAAAATAGAGTACCTTAAAATAGATACTTATATGGTTGTTTGATTTTTGACAGATTTGCCAAAGCAATCCAGTAGGGACAGGGAAGTCTTCAATAACTAATACTGGGAGAACTGGATTCTCCATCTGGAAGAATGAACCTTGGCCCCACCTTAAACCATTCAAAAAAATTAATTCCAAATGGATCATAGTTCTCATCTAAAAGTTAAAACTATCAAGCTTGTATAGGAGAAGACGTTTGTGACTTGGAAGTAGGCAAAGGGTTTTTAAAGGATATGGAAAGCAATAAGAGGAAGTTGTTAAGTTAGACTTCATCAATATTAAAAAGTATTTCATCAAAAACCATTAAGAAATGAATAAACAAGTCATGGAGTGGAAGAAAATATTTGCAAAATATATTTCTGACAAGAGGATTGTATCCACACTTTATAAAGAATTTCTGTAACTCAGTAATGAGAAGAGGAATAGCCTGATTTTAAAAATGGGCAAAAGATTGCCCATTTCCATCACAATAGAAAGGGCCACTGAGCAAATGGAAAGTGTGCAGTATTGTTAGTCATCAGGAAAATGCAAATTGTGAAGCAGTGAAATACCACTGCACAGCCACCAGAATGGCCTATCATGGGAAAAAAAACCACATCAGTGATTACCTTTGGGGGTGGGGGAGGGGATTACAGGGATTAACTGAGAAAGGGGTAGGAGGGAATTCTTGGCAGGACGGAGGGTTACCCGATTTATGTATTTGATAAAACTAACAAAATGGTACCATTAAGATTTGTTTGACACTATGTAAATGTTACCTCAAAAGAAGAGTGAGCAGTGAGCTCTAGTTAACAATATACGCATTCTTTAAGGTCTAGATTGGAAGTATTTACGACTTAATTTTGAATGCATCAAAAAATAAGATGGATTGATAAATAGATATTGGGGCAAGGACAGCATGGCTCAGAGCCTTTATTGGAGTTTTCCAGAGAAGGAATGACAGTGCTGGGTAGATATGCTGAGTTAAGTTTAGGATTAGATAGTTTTAGTAATTTTGGCCAGTCTCTGGACTGTAGGGGTGGTTCCTAGTTGTCCAGTACCTAGCCCTAGGGTGATTTAGGGCAGGAAGAATATTGGCTTGGTGTGTGTCAGAGTTTGATTAAATAGCTAGGGGTGTGAGCTCTGGATCGGTTGGTTTGTATTCAAAGGTGAGTTCTCAAGGAAGTCCCTTGGCCATCTCTAGACCTGGGAGGGGTAGTCTCTCCAGGATCAAGGCTCCAAATGCCAGAGTATCAAGGATACAGAAAATAAGAAAACATAGTTAATACATGTTCCTATAAAATTTTGAAACTACAGATTTTAAACCACCATTTTGCAGAAGTATACCTTGAAAAATTTAGGCTTTTAAGCCAGCCAGAAGTGGATGTAAATCCTGGCTGTTACCTCAATAGCTTTGTGACCTTTTGAGTTATTTAGCTGCTCATATTTATTTCTTTATATGAAAATAATGGTCATGTTAATTCACTTTATAGGGTTGATATGAGTGTAAATTAGATAATACATATGAAGCACTTTGAATAGTGCCAGGTACATAGCAGATGCTTAAAATAAATGTTGGCAATTTGCTTAAGTTTTCTGTAGCCAATGAAAATTTCTTAATTGTTCACTTGTATCCTTTGCTAATTCGTTAAGAACAAGGTTGTACCTAAAGCTCCTTTCTTGGTGATGGAGTGAAGGTTAAAAACTATCTGGAGGTAGGCATTTTCTTTTTTTCCATTGCCCATCCCTCAGCTGTATAATGGTGATGAAGTGAAGTATACAGACACACGTAGTACGTATACTTACAGAGACTTTATTTTTTTATTACAGCTATCAGCTCTTGATTCCTGAGGTGATATAAACTTTTAGTCTTGCTAGTCATATACAAAATGGAAGGACTGATCTGTTATAAGTAGAAATAATTTTGAATGGGTAGGGCTTTCCTGGTGGCGCAGTGGTTAAGAATCCGCCTGCCGATGCAGGGGATACGGGTTCGATCCCTGGCCCGAGAGGATCCCACATGCCGCGGAGCAGCTGGGCCCGTGGGCCACAACTACTGAGCCCGTGTGCCACAACTGCTGAGGCCCACGTGCCTGGAGGCCGTGCTCGGCAACATGAGAAGCCACCGCAGTGAGGAGCCCGCGCACCGCAACGAAGAGTAGTCGCCGCTCGCCGCAACTAGAGGAAGCCCACGTGCAGCAACGAGGACCCAAAGCAGCCAAAAATAAATAAATAAATCCATTTTAAAAAAATAAATAAAAACAGGAATGCTTTAAAAAAATTTTTTTTTTCGAATGGGTGGTTACAGATTATTCCGTAGAAGTCCGTATTTCATGAGTACATCAGTAATCGAGCTGGAGCCTCAAGTGAAGTTTCTTTTGTTGAACCCTTTCATTTTACTCAGTGTTCAGCATTGCTTATATGGGTTTCCCCAGTGACAGTCTAGATCCTACTCCTTTTGATTTGTAGAAGAAATATACTCTTTAGACAAGAAGTTCGTGAAAAATAATGAATTAGTAAAACATAGTGAGGCTTATTACTTTTGACACTGGTGGTTTAACTGCTGCAGTAAATTGTGCAAATACTGTAGGGACAGTACAACTTGTTTAATGGTTTATATGCTTCTGTGGTATGAGCCTTCAAAGTCAGTGTTATTTTCTTGAGCTTAGTTCACATTACTTTTCTTCTATCTCCTGATAACAAGTATACAAATAAATATACGTCCTTAATTCAAAAAGTATATTAATTAACAAACAACGTCTGTTTGAACCAAAGTTCAAAATGTTAATGTAGATGTGTGTATAAAATACCTACACATATATATGGTTGGTAAATTGTACACTAGATTTTAAATTTTAACTTTTTTCAAAGGTTTATTCTTAGATGAAAAAAAGCTTTAATGTTTTGGTTTTGCTGATAATTATTGTAAAAGTGATTATTAGGGCAATTCTATAAGGATTTCTTCCAGGTTTACTACAAAGTCATCTGGTTAGTCCAGTGGTCAATTAATATACTATATGCCATAGAGTTTTTTTTTTTTTTTTTTGGCAGTTTAGTGTCCTGATGATTTTAATAGCTGTTCCAGCCTCTTTTTCCCAGATTTTTAAAATTCAGTCTATGTAAGCAAGAAAGTTTCACAGTTGATAATCTGCCTTTAAGAAATTGTGTTCCATACAAAGGATTGCAGGACTTTGCATGATATTCTAACATGGACGTGCTTGCTCATCTGTCTGTGAATTGATGCAGGGACAGCATCGTAGATGACTTATGGTCTATTACGTCTTATTTCAACATAAATTTATAATATTCTATGTTAATTGCATTGGTGAACAATATCAAATTTTGATCAGGCAGGTAGAATTTATCTGAGACCAATTTTTGTTTTTAACCAATTAGCATGGTATTTTTTTAAAACTAAAGAGTTTTTAGACTGTCCTGAAGTCAGATAGTCAAATTTAGGAGATGTTGAGCTAATGTGTACGGGATAGTGCTATCACTGTAGTTAATTTTGTAATTAATAAAGTGTAATACTTTCTTTAGGATATGTGGATTTCACCTAGCAGGTATTTTTATGAGTTTAATGTTTTCAGACCCATCCTTCTCTTCCTTACTACTTGTCAACAGCTTGGTGTTGTGCAGGTTGATACGTTTCACGTTCAAGTAATGTACAGACATTTCTTGTGGACTTCTCAATGTTGTTTAAATGCTTATAAATTTATTTATTTATTTATTTATTTTTGGTTGCATTGGGTCTTCGTTGCTGCGCACGGGCTTTCTCTAGTTGCGGCGAGCGGGGGCTACTCTTAGTTGCGTTGCGTGGGCTTCTCACTGTGGTAGGCACACAGGCTTCAGTAGTTGTGGCACGCAGGCTCAGTAGTTGTGGCTCACGGGCTCTAAAGCGCAGGCTCATTAGTTGTGGCTCACGGACTTAGTTGCTCCACGGCATGTGGGATCTTCCCGGACCAGGGCTTGAACCCGTGTCCCCTGCATTGGCAGGCGGATTCTTAACCACTGCGCCACCAGGGAAGCCCTGTTTAAATGTTTAGAAACATAATTTAGTGTAAACTTATGCTTATCAAAAGGTTGATTTATACTGAGTTCTATAACCAAGAAAATTCTAACATCAAGTTAATGATTTTGTTAATATTGATCTTCTGTTTCCATTGTGATTGTGCTGCTGAATGACTAAGGTTCTTTTGAGGCCAGCATACTACCATGTGCCCTGTGTTGCTACCCTACCTCTTTTCTCTAAGACTATTATGAAACATAATTTATTTAGCACATCCTGATATCATTTGGCCTTTTTGGAGTGATCTCATCATTTACATGTTAAGTCAATCTCTCTGCTTACCTTTGGTGCTGAGGTGATTGTCAAACCCAGATCCAAACCCAGACACCAAGATGATGCAGCAGAACAAGACTAGTGCTTACCAGGTTATCCAGAATATGTGTTTAGAAGATTTATGTAAAGTTACTATTTACTCAGAATAAAAATGTAACTTAAAAAGTTATTGTAGGAACCAAACAGACCCTTGACACAAGTACTATATTTGAGGTGCCCAGGGATCCCCAGGTTTTAGTCACAGAAATGCTGATGTAGGTGGTGAGAAAGTAAAAGCTCAGAAAGCTCTTGGTGGAGTGGACAGCATTGTTGCACAAGAGTGGGCTGGAATCCTGGCCCTGCCACTTGTTAGGAATCTGACCTTGGTGAGATTGTTTTACTATCCCGCTGAGGCTCGGTTTCCTCAAATTTAAAGTGAGATAATAATGCACAGCTTACAGGTGATTATAAGGTCCATAATATATTTAAAGTCTTACATAGTACCTGACATGTAGTGGCTAACTTATGAAGGTAATTGCTATTACATTTTTCATTGGTTTTAAGATGCACATTTTTTCACTTTGAGATGCATCATATAAATAAATTTGGAAGTTTTTCCTTTTAAGTTTAACACAAGATAATGTTGCATTTTAGATTTATTGAAATAAGGAATGTGCAAAAGACTTTTATAAAATAGTTGTTAAAATCAGTGCTATTTCTCTAACATTTTTCCTGTGTTCGTTTCTTTTAATATCTTTTAGGAACTGTACATACTTGCAGTTGTAACTTGCCACTCCTTGTGAACAAACTGAAAACCTGAGAGGTCATTTTCCCCACTGTTAATTTAAAGTATTATGATTTAGTGTGCCTAGGAATGTTGTGGTCCAGTTTTTATGCTATAAAAATATTAATTTAGTCACCAGATACCTTGCTTGCTAGGTAGTAGGTATACAAAGACCTTTGGCAGCTCAGGGTCTTATGGGGATTATTTTCCCCATAAATAAAAACTTTGGTTAGTAAGAATCTTTAAGGAAGAGGGAGTGATTAAAACCACCTGATTTAAATCCCCTAGACTACTAGGTCTTAAAAATTGACCTGGTTTGCTAGGCATACCTAAAAAAGAATTAGTAGTTAAGTCAAAAGGTGGCTAGGAAGGGGCCGTTGACATAAATGCATGTGGAAGAAAATGGGTACCAAAGGCCGATGTTATATAGAGAGGACATTTTGCTAGAAGAGAATAAACAGGGCTCAGGCTGGCATTTTATTATCTCCTTTAGTAATGCCCAAAGTGAGCTGAAATGACGCAGAATAGGAAATAACAATCTGTACTTCTTAGTTATCTAAGGTTAGAAGCATATCTTTTAATAGAAATGTCAAGACGACTTGACTTACATTTTATTCTGTGGCAGTATTCTTTTTTTTTAAATTTTTATTTATTATGTTTATTTTTGGCTGTGTTGGGTCTTCGTTTCTGTGTGAGGGCTTTCTCCAGTTGCGGCGAGTGGGGGCCACTCTTCATCGCGGTGCGCGGGCCTGTCACTATCGCGGCCTCTCTTGTTGCGGAGCAGAGGCTCCAGACGCTCAGGCTCAGTAGTTGTGGCTCACGGGCCCAGTTGCTCCGCGGCATGTGGGATCTTCCCAGACCAGGGCTCAAACCCGTGTCCCCTGCATTGGCAGGCAGATTCTCAACCACTGCGCCACCAGGGAAGCCCGGCAGTATTCTTTTGTTTGATTTGTTTAATTTGGTAAAAAGCAGTACATTCACGTGGTTTAAAAATCTGTGTATATTTTATGTGTACATGCATACATAAAAAAACAGAACAAACAGACATCGAAAAATTTACCCTTCCCTCCCTCTCCCCACCTCAAGTAACTCCTGTTCATGGTGTGTGTGTGTATCTTTCCCATATGCATGTGCAAATACTTAGATAGTTTTTTTTGTTTTTTTTTTTTAATTTATTTTTTTATTATTATTTATTAAGTAGGCTCTTATTTATTTTTTTTGGCTATGTTGGGTCTTCGTTTCTGTGCGAGGGCTTTCTCTAGTTGTGGCGAGCGGGGGCCACTCTTCATCGCGGTGCGCGGGCCTGTCGCTATCGTGGCCTCTCTTGTTGGAGAGCACAGGCTCCAGACGCGCAGGCTCAGTAGTTGTGGCTCACGGGCCTAGTTGCTCCACGGCATGTGGGATCTTCCCAGACCAGGGCTCGAACCCGTGTCCCCTGCATTAGCAGGCAGATTCTCAACCACTGCGCCACCAGGGAAGCCCCTTAAAGATAGTTTTAATTGTCCTTTTTTACACGGAGTAGCTTACTAAAATATTGTACACTTTTTTTCACTTAATTTATATTTTAGAGATCTTTCCTTATCAATTCTTAGGGAACTTTATTGTATACTAAATAAACATGAATTTTTTTTTTGTTGCTACTTTCCATTTTGATTATTATTTCGTTGTCTGAAGTTCTTCTTTTTCCTTGTTTGTATTTTTAGGTAAAATTTTCAAATGGTAAAGTACACAAATCATAATGCTTATTAGTAGGATTAGATCTGAAAAATGCATATACAGTGTATCAAGATACAGAACATTTCAATCACCCAGAAAGTTCTTTCATCTTCTTTCCCCCTAGAGGCAACCACTGTTGCAATTTTTTTCACTTCCAATTTGTTTTGCCCCTTCTAGAACTTTATGTAAATGGAATCATTCAGTATCTAGTCTTCCATGTTCAGCTTCTCTTCATCAACTAAATATTTCTGAGATTCATCCATGTTGTGTTCTTTTTCCAGATGTTTTGCTTTTCAAGATCTTTTGCATTTCCATATACGTATTAGATCAGCTTGTCAGTTGCTATAAAAATATCTTGCTGAAATCATGATTGCAATGGATTTGAAAAAATAGAGCAAATATTATTGGGGAATTAGGGAAAATGGATATCTTAAGTCATTTAATCTAATATATTGTATTCCTTTATATATTTAGGTTTATTTAATATCTTTCAGCAAGAATTTTAGTTGTTAGTAAACAGGTCTTACACATCTTGCATTAAACCTTTTGTCTAAGCATTTTATGTTTTTGACACCATTGTAAATGGAATTTAAACTTTTAATTTTCAAATAGTTTATTGCTGTAATAGAATATAATGGATTTTTATAAGTTGCCATTAAATCCTACAACATTGCTAAATTCACTAATGAGTTCTAGAAGTTGCTTCAGAGACTTTCTATGTAAACAATTATGTCATTGTTCAGAAAAAGGGTTTTTATTCCTGCTTTATTGAGATTATTGACATATGAAAAATATAAGTTTAAGGTATACAATATGATGATTTGATACACATATATATTGCAGAATGATTACCACAATTAAGTTAGTTAACACGTCCATCCCCTCACATAATTACCTTTTTGTGTGTGTGTGGTGGTAACTTTAAAGATCTACTTAACTTTCATATATATGTTACAGTACAGCCATACCTTGGAGATACTGTGGGCTTGTTCCAGACCTCACAATAGGACAAATATCTCAATAAAGTGAATCACTAGAATTTTTTAGCTTTCCAGTCTATACAAAAAATTACGTTTATGCTATGCTGTAGTCTGTTAAGTGTGCAATAGCATTATATCTTAAAAAATAAAAACAATGTACGTACCTTAATTTAAAAATACTTTATTGCTAAAAAAAAATGCTAGCCATCATCTGAGCCTTTAGTGAATGGTAGTCTTTTTGCTGATGGAGAGTCTTGCCTCGATGTTCATGGCTTCTGACTGATCAGAGTGGTGGTCCCGAAGCTTGGAGCAGCTGTGGCAATTTCTTAAAATAGGACAACGTTGCAGTTTGCCACTTCGATTGACTCTTCTTTTCACGAACAATTTCTCTGTAGCATGCAATGCTATTTAATAGCATTTTACACACAGTAGAACTTCTTTCAAAATTGGAGTCAGTCCTCTCAAACCCTGCTGCTGCTTTATCAACTAAGTTTATGTCATATTCTAAGTCCTTTGTTGTCATTTCAACAACCTTCAATGTATCTTCACCAGGAGTAGATTCCATCTCAGGAAACCACTTTTTTGCTCATCCGTCAGAAGCAAATCCTTATCCGTGAAAGTCTCGTGAGATGGCAACAATTCAGTCACGTCTTCAGGCTTCACTTCTGGCTGTTTCCACGACATCTGCAGTTACTTCCTCCACTGGAGTCTTGAACCCCTCAAAGTCATCCACGAGGGTTGGAATCAAATTCTTCCAAACTCCTGTGAATGTTCTTAATGGCAGCTAGAATGGTGAATTCTTTCCAGAAGGTTTTCAGTGGACTTTGCCTAGATCATCAGAGGAATCACTGTCTATGGCAGCTACAGCCTTACGAAATGTATTTTGCAAATGATGAGACTTGAAAGTCAAAATTACCCTTTGATCCATGGGCTGCAGAATGGATGTTGTGTTAGCAGGCATGAAAACAACATTAATATCGTTGTACCTCTCCATCATTGCTCTTGGGTGACCAGGTGCATTGTCAGTGAGCAGTAAAAATTTGAAAGGAATCTTTTTTCTGAACAGTAGGTCTCAACAGTGGGCTTAAGTTATTCAGTAAACTATGTTGTAATCCAGGCTTTGTCATCCAGGCTTTGTTGTTCCATTTATAGAGCACCGGCAGAGTTGATTTAGCATAATTCTTAAGGACCCTAGGACCCTAGAATGGTAAATGAGCATTGGCTTTAACTTAAAGTCACCAACTGCATTAGTCCCTAATGAGAGAGTCATTAGGAGAGTCAGCCTATCCTTTAAAGCTTTGAAGCCAGGCATTGACTTCTCTCTAGCTATGAAGTCCTAGATGGCATCTTTTTCCCATATAAGGCTGTTTTGTCTACTTTGAAAGTCTGTTGTTTAGTGTAGCCACATTCATTAGTTACCTTAGCTAGATCTTCTAGATACCTTGGTGTCCCTTTTACAGCAGCACCTTCACCTTGCACTTTGATGTTACAGAGATGACTCATCTCTTAAACCTCATGAACGAACGAACCTCTGCTAGCTTCAAACTTTTCTTCTGCTATTTTCTCACCTCCTTTGGCCTTCACAGAGTTGAAGAAAGGGCCTTGTTTTGGATTAGGCTTTGGCTTAAGGGAGTGTTGTGGCTGGTGATTCGTATCAGCAGTAAGGCTGTTTTTGCTTTTTTTTTTTTTTTTTTTTAATCATTTTTGTGTTCACAGGAGTAGCACTTTTAGTTTCCTTCAAGAACTTTTCTTTTGCATCCACCATTTGGCTTACTATTTGGTGCAAGTAGCCTAGCTTTCGGCCTATCTGGGATTTCAACATAACATTCTTCATTAAGCTTAATCATTTCTAACTTTTGATTTAAAGTGAGAAATGTACGAATCTTCCTTTCACTAGAACACTTAGAGGCCATTATAGGGTTATTAATTAGCCTAATTTCAATATTGTTTTGTCTCGGGATAGGGAGGTGGTGGGGGCAGAGATGGCTGGTAAGTGGAGCAGTCAGGACACATACAGCATCTTAGATGGGTGTGATTCATGGTTCCCCCAAACAATTGCAATAGTAACATCAAAGATCACAGATCACCATAAAAAATATAATAATAATGAAAAAGTTTGAAATATTGTAAGAATTACCAAAATGTGACATAGAGGCATGAAGTGATCAAATTCTGTTGGAAAAATGGCACCACTAGATTTTGCTCGACTCAGGGCAAATCTTCAATTTGTAAAAAAAAAAAAATAACCAAATACACAGTATCTGTGAAGCACAATAAAATGAGGTATGCCTGTATTGTTAATTATAGTCACCATGTTGTACGTTAGATCCCCAGAACTTTTAGTTCATCTTTTGACCTACATCTCCCCATTTCCCCCATACCCCTGGCAACCACCATTCTACTCTGTATTTCTTTGAGTTTGGCTGTAAAAAAGCAGTTTTATTTCTTCCCTTTCTAATATTCTTTCTTTTTCTCGCCACTGGCTACGACCTCCAGTACAGTGTTAATTAGAACTATATCATTGTTGACTAAAATTAAGTCATTAATTTAAAATATTTCTTCTTTCTAATATAAACATTTAAGCAATAAATTCTCCTTTAGCCCCCTTTCCCCAATTTTTTATATTGTGGAGTCCTTATCATATAAAGTATTTTCTACTTTATTTTGTCATTTCTTCTTTAACCCATGGGTTACTTAGATGTATGTTGTTAATTTCCAGGTATTTGGGACTTTTCTAAGTATCTTTCAATCATTGATTTTTAATTTAATTCACTTATGGCCAAAGAACATAATCTATAGGATTTCAAAGTTTTATTAACTGGCCTCAGCATGTGGTCTCTCTCGTATTTTTTTTTAACCAAGGACGTCACAATATGTAACTCAGAAGTAAACTCAGTTTAGATCTCTGTAGATTATTCATTCATTTAACGTTCAGTTGATACCTAATAATGCAAACCATTTCTCTGAAATAGTTCATTGATCTTAGATCATTGGCTGTTGACTCCAGATAATTATTGATCAGTTTCTCTTGGATCCCAGTGTTAAATAGAGGTGCCTCAGGCCTAAAGGGAAGGCAAAGGAAGTAGTACTCTTGTCTCACTCTTATTCTGTGCTTCTGTTTAATGCCTACAGTAAGCATAGAACCTTTCTACTTTTATCTGTTTTATATAAAGGAATTTCCCATAAAGTTCACTCATTTATCAAGTATTTTTTGAGACATTGTTATTGTGCTAGATCCTATCTTGTCCTTTGACTTTGTTCAAAAAACACTGACTGTACCATAGGATCCATGGATGACTTCTCATTACATGCCATTCTTTTTTAAATACATAATGATGAAAACTGATAGAGTTCCCTTGGGAGGTCTTGAACTACATGTCCCCATACACAAAGACTTAGAAGGGAAGAGAAAATTGTCCTAAGTTTGGTCTGGTTTTTTGAGTGATGTAATTTGAAAGCCATTTCTGGGAAGAAATTAGCATTTCTAGAAAAATTTAGGCAGTTTTCTAGCCTCTTCTAAAGAACCAGGCACCCACCCACCAGCTGATTGTCAGGCACTGTTTTGCTCTCTTTTTTAAATACTCCATGTGCACTTGAAGAGGATTCTATAAATGTCAGTTAGAAGGTGGTTGATAGTATTGTGCAGCTCTTCTATGATACATAGATTTTTTTTTTTGGGTAGTGTGACTGTCCAAAGAGTTACTGAGATTACTCTGATGGCTGATTTGTTCATTTCTTCCTTTAGATCTGTCAATTTTTGCTTCATGTATTTTGAAACTGTATTTTTAAATGCTTACAGGATTGTTAATGTCTTCTGATGAATTGTCCCTCTTAATGTCTCTTTTTACTTTGGTAATACTCTTAGACTTGAAGTCTTATTATTTCTGGTACTGTGCTTTATTAAACTTATTGCTTGTATGAACTATGTATTTCCGCTCTTGTATTTTCAGCCCATCCATATATTATATTTAAAGTACATCTTTTTTTGCTGAACATTTTGCATCCTGTATTCATTCTGACAAGTCTCCGGCTTATTGGAGTATGTGGTGTATTTATGTATAACGTTATCATTGATGGGTTGGACTTACTCTTTGTTTTACTCTTTACTCTGTTTTTGGTTATCTGTTTTTTGTTCTTTTCTCCTTTCTTTCCTTTGGGCTTATTTTTTAGTATTTCATTTTAGTTTTCTATATGCTCTTTAGTTACATCTCTTTTGCCCTTTGTGTGTGTGTGGGGGAGTTGCTTTCACAGCGACAATATGCATCTTTAGCTTTGCAATAATGTAGTGGTTTTTAAACACCTCTTGTTGCTTCTGCTGCCATTGTCATAAATTACACTACATGCTTTTAGAGTTACAGTTTTTTTCTGTAGTTGGTCATCTCCTTTTTGTAGAAATTAAGAGACGAACAGAATATTATCTTTTATATTTACTTACGTACCTAGACTTTCTAGTTTTTTAAAAAAATTTCCCCCTGACTTAGAGTTTTCATCTGTTGTCATTTCTCTTTATCCTGAAGAATTTTCCTTTAGGCATTTCTTTGTGCAAAGTCCGCTAGAAGTCTCTCAGTTTTTGTTTATCTGAACACATTTTTGTTTTGACTTCTTTTATGAAGGATATTTTTGTTGATTATAGATTTTAGGTTGAGGGTTTTTTTGTTTTTTCCTTGCAGCTCTTTAAAGCTGCTGTTCCATTATCTTCTGGCTTCCATTGTTTCTGATGAGAAATTGTTATTCACGTCTTTATGCCTTTACATGTATAAATTGCTCTGGTTTGGCTGCTGTCAAAGTTAAACAAAACTGCACATTGTTGGTTAAAAGTGGTAAAAACAGATTTTATTCAGTAACCATTCCAGTAGGGGTAAGATCTGAGCCCAATTCCAGTTTGCACAGAGGTGACTGGGAGAATGAGGGAGTAGCAAGGGGGTGATGAGTGGGGTCTGGAACAGAGTCAGGGAAGTGAAAAATTACCCAAAAAGTGGGTACGAGGTTTGGTCAGTGTCCGTGTGATTTAGGCCATCTGTGTCTGCTAAATGGCATTTATCGGAAGTTAAACTTCTGCCTTCTCTCAGAGGGCAGACTGGAAGATGGAGACCCCATTTTTTCCTGGTGATTGGTTACATTTCAAAGGAATGGTTTTCAGGTCCTCCACTCCTGAGTTGTAGGAGTCATGTATACATTTCAAAGAGACAGGAAGGATTTACAATTGTAAGCTTTTTAAATAGATGCGCTAGGAAAAGGAGGTCAGGGGCCTATGGACCAGTATTGGCTGGAGCAAATGGTAAATTCTTTTGGCAGCCTTGAGCTTTTCCAGGCAGGAACTCAGAAGGGTCTGGGTCACACCAGGGACGAGGCTTTAGGTTGCTAGAAACCATGTTAGAGTTTGGTCACGTCTCTTAACTGCAGGGGTTTGGATGGAGTCCTTTGTGCCGAGAGTTTTTATGCTTCTCACCAGCTTAAAGATTTTCTTTTCATCTTTTGTTTTTAAGAGTTTGACAGTGATATGCCCAATATGTTTTTGGTTGTTTGTTTTGTATTTAAACTGCTTGGTATTCACTGAGTTTCTTGGAAGTTTAAGTTTAGTTTTTCACTGAAGTTGAAGATTTTTCAGCCATTGTTATTTCAAAATGTTTTTCTTGTTTGTTCTTGCTTCCCCTCTTTCTGGGACTGCACATGTTACCGAGACTGTATATTTTGTTATTCAGTCTTTTATTTCAGTTCTGATAAGATAATTTCTATTGATCCATCTTCAAATTCACCAACTCTTCTGTCTTCTCCAACCATCAGGTTAATTTTTAATTTCTGATTTTGTAATTTTCAGTTCTAGAGTTTTCATTTAATTTGTTTTTATAGTTTCCATTACTCAGCTGAGATTCCCATCTGTTCATTAAGTCCACGAACATATTCATAATAGTTACTTTAAAATTCTTGTCTGTTAATTCATCTTGGGGGTCTGTTTTTACTGGGGGTAACATTTTCTTATTTCTTCACATGTTTAGTATTTTGTGATTTTTATACTGGATATTTGGGACAAAATATTTTAGAGGCTAAATTCTCTTATCTTTCTCTGAAGGATGTTGATTTTTGTTCTAACAGATAGTTTTGGGTGACCTCAGAGTCCAAACTGCCTCTTAGAAAAGGAACAGCTGAAATCTCAGCTTAGTTCTTTCAGACTTTCAAGCACTGGTTTTCAGCAGGCCTCCACAGTCTCTCCCACATGCATAGTTTAAGGGTCTGGGCAGAGTTCATACTCCTATTCAGATTTTTTTTTCCCTTCGTGGCTTCCTTCATTATGGGATTTCCCTCTTCTCTTTCCAGCCTTTCCGGCAGCCCCAAATCCACCCTCTGATTCTGCAGGTCCTTAAAACTGCTGTTTTCTGCTTAAGGTCTAGTTGCCCTGGGTAGCTTACACTGTGGGGTGCCTTTGGATATAGAGCCACACAAATGCAGCTCTCATCCAGTGCAGTTCCCCCCTTACAAAGGCTGACTTCCCTTCAATTTGTGTCTGTTTTTGGTCTCTCTCCACTGTTATCAAATAGTTGATTTTATTATATTTTCAAATAGTTAATTTTATTATATTTTGTTCAGAGGTTCTCATTTTTATCCAAAGGAAGATTTGCCTAATTGAGGCTACTCTACTGGCAGAACCTCTATTCTGTTTTGTTTGTGTATTCTTTTGTTAATTGCATACTATTTCTATTACTGAGGATTTATAATGTGTTTCAGGATCTGGTACGGCCAGTTTCTTCTTTGTCAGAGTTTTCCTGGTCATTCTTGTTTATTTTGATACATTGTATTTCAGGTAGTTTTATCAGGGTCTTAAACAATTTTTTTTTAAATTTATTTTTATTTATTTATTTTTGGCTGTGTTGGGTCTTCGTTTCTGTGCGAGGGCTTTCTCTAGTTGCGGCAAGCGGGGGCCACTCTTCATCGCGGTACGCGGGCCTCTCGCTATCGTGGCCTCCCTTGTTGGAGAGCACAGGCTCCAGACGCGCAGGCTCAGTAGTCGTGGCTCACGGGCCTAGTTGCTCCGCGGCATGTGGGATCTTCCCAGACCAGGGCTCGAACCCATGTCCCCTGCATTAGCAGGCAGATTCTCAACCACTGCGCCACCAGGGAAGCCCCTTAAACAATTTTTTAAAATTTTTATTGAGTGCATCAAATATATAAATTTGTCAGAACTGATATCGCTATGATGTTATCTTCCTGTCTAGGAAGATGTATGTTTTTCTCTTTGCTCAGTTGATTTTTCTGTTCTTTAGTAATAATTAAAATGTTTCTTGGTGTAGTTTTGACACATTTCTAATTACATTTATTCTAGGTGCTTTGTATATTTTGTTATAAATTGATTCTTTAAAAAAATTTTTTTATATAAACAAGGAAAAATTTTACTTGATAGAAGCAAATTTATTATTTTTAAATAAGCCTTCTAATTTGTGAGAGAGAGATTATAATGATCAATAGAACTGGGGCTTAAATATACCCTGTGATGGCAATGGGAAAGTGGCCGAGTTAGAGTTGGGATTTAGGTCTTCTGCCTCTAAATTGATTGCATGTTTTTAACAACTACTGCGTATTGTTCTCTGATATATTTCAAGGCTTGAATAAAGCACAACTTAAGCTCTTCATGCCCTATTACATTCTGGTTCTCATGTCAGTTCCAGAGTTACTTGAGTGAAATGTTCATTTTAGTCTCATAAGAGCAGAATAGCCTCATTATCTTCTCTTTTATCAATCTTTTTCCTCAAATTATTTTCAAAGAGAGAAGAGTAAGATGCATACTGTTCCTTCTGAGGTTTAAATACAGATTCATGAGACTCTAGAATTTAGTTGATTTTATTGTGTTTTAAACTACATGGTGCTGTATGTTTCCAGTAGATATTTGATAAATATCCGAATTAAAGAACCATTTATGTCATGGTTGTTTAGTCAGTACACCTTTGGGAAAAAAGGAAAGGTCTGAATTATCCTCCAGTTTGTTTTTTTCTGACTTTTGTAGTCTGAGAAGTGGAAGTTAGAAGCCTAAAAACCAAGAGAATCTGTAAAATGTCTCAGAAAGCTGCTGGAAAGTGTCTGAAAATGTATTTTTAAAAACCATCCAGTATTATACTTACTGTAGCCTCCAAAGTATGGTGTGAAATGTTTCTGCAGCCCAGTGACTGTGCAAAAGGCCCTGTAGCACTGAAGCCCTGAAGCCCTGAAGCCCTGAAGCCCTGAAGCCCGGCAGCCCACTTGATGTGTTGTCCAGCCACAGGAAGACAGCAGTTTTCACCAGTGCCCTTTGAAATGCTGATTGAGTTAGCTCATTAGCAAAGTATACATCTGGAATTTAACCAGTTGTTTAATTTGATTTTCAGAAGTTGTTTTGAAGTATTTCTTTCTCTTCCTTTAAATTTTGATGATTTTGTAATATGTAAGAAATGGAATAGAGTTTCAGAAATTATCTTTTGACTCTAATTTTAAAAGTATGACTTATAACTGAGACCCCTTTGGCTGTCATTAGTTCCATTCCAGACTGTTTTTAAGCTCCTGTTCTTTTCTCGTTTTCTTCTCTTCTCCCACAGATGAAGTGGTGGCAGGGAAAATAGGCAGACTTATCTCTGGGCTGCCTTTGTTCTGGAAAGAAATGTGGAAGAAAAATTTTGAGGTCTTTCTGGTGTATGCCTTTCAGGTGTATTAATGAGAAAAACTAGATATAGCAACTTTGTCATATTCATACTATCTTTTATGAATTTTGTCCTTTCATGTATCTTTAGTCCTCATAGCAATTTCTTAAAACTTTTAAGGTAGTATGCTGTGCTAGAATGACTTCAAAATCCATTTCCTTGTCCTTTACAGTAATAAGAGAGCAATAATAATTTTCAGTAAAACTGAATATATATGTATCTCAAACAAATAACCTGGAAATCTTAACTGTGGGTATATGTCTATTTCAATTGGAATTTTACCTATATTAAAAATACTAGTTGACATCCATTTTTAGATAAGTTTTTTTTAAAAACTGGGTTATAAAATGAAGCACTGTTAGTAAGGCTAATGGCATAGGATCCTTTGTTGTGAGTAGAAGAAATTGGAAAAGGCATAGGTATGATTTCATTAAGCCAGAGAGCATTGGTGTTCACATTTTAAAAACATAATCATAACTTATCTGGAGTCACATGTTCCATTTTATTGGCTTCCTTCATATAGAAAATATAGAAACCAGCACTAAATGCCTGTGAAAAAGTGAAGCAATGTATATTTTCTGGGTGAAGGAAGTATTCTGTACATTTTCCATGTTTTACATCATGGTAATTTGAATAACCATGCTTCCATGTTCACATCAATTTTTTGTTTTTCAATTTATGCACAGCACTTGCTCTGAAATTTGGGGACTGAGTACACCAAATACGATAGATCAGTGGGATACAACAGGCCTTTACAGCTTCTCTGAACAAACCAGGTGAATATTCTGCCCTCTATCGAATCCTAGAGATCTTGTGGGAGGGAGGGTGTTTTGGAAGACCTATAGTGGGTTGCTTAGTATAATTTTGCCTTGGATGTTTCCTTAATGTAAAATAAGGCATGGCATTTAAAATAACTGCTTGCCAGTATTAAAAATATATTAAATGTTTCAGCTGATGTTTTATCAATGAAATTCTAGTTTTGAATCTTTTTTAAATTATTGCATCCCCTAAAGAATAGAAACTTTGATAACTATATTCTCATTTTAGTGTGAGGTTAGATTATAATCTGTTGTTGGCCTAATTTTTAAGTAGATACATAACCAGTTTTTGCTAAATTTCTTGCTATCATCTAAATCTCATCTGTATACTAATAAGTACATACTTATTTACTGAACCCCTTATATCACAATTAATGCCAGGCGAACTCGTTTTTATGTTTTCTTTTTTTTTTTATCACCTTATTCTCTTTTTTGAGCATATTGGTATTGGTCCATTTCATCTCATCATATTCATCACCATCTGCATTTATGTGTGAGCTGTATAGAAATATACCTCAGTACTCAAAACAGTCACAACTGGGTAATGAGTTACATTAGTTTTAGTAAGTTACTTTTACATCATTGTTGGTATTTATCATTCTTCACACTAGTTCTTTTTTTTGATAATTCTGTCACCTACAGAAATAATGCCCTTAAAAGCCTCCCTAAATAAGAGTTTGATTCACTAAACATGGAAGTTGTTGACAGAAGTTTTTCAAGTATAGCTATATGATACTTTTTTTAAAAAAATCACTTTTTCCCTAAGCGGTTACCTGTTCATTGACATTTGAGTCATTTATGTAGCATATTTATAAGAAACATACCCTAGTGTTGCTGCTTACTTTTATATGAGATCCATTAGATAACACATTTTTCTTCCTTGTGCTCACTAAAACTAACTAAACGTCTGTCATTCCTTTCTTTATGCTCTTACTGTACTAATTTATCCCAATTGAGTACATTTATTTTTTTTAAAGTTCCCACCTTTCTTTTCCCTTGCTTCCCAATAGGTCTCTTGATGGTCGTCTTCAGGTATCTCATCGGAAAGGACTGCCGCATGTAATATATTGCCGATTATGGCGCTGGCCTGATCTTCACAGTCATCATGAACTCAAGGCAATTGAAAACTGCGAATATGCTTTTAATCTTAAAAAGGATGAAGTCTGTGTAAACCCTTACCACTACCAGAGAGTTGAGACACCAGGTAGGAAAAGTAGATTTTTTTCCCCTTGTTTTAATTAAATGCTTGAACTTAAGTTCAACTTAAGTGTATTAGGTACTCTTATACCTAATTGACCCAGGGAAATTTTGGTATAAAACTCTAATAAGTTACCTTAAATTCAGTATGTTTTTTGGCAGTAGTTAAAAATACTTTAAAGTTTTTTAACACATGTTATGGGAAAATATATCTTAGAGGGAGAGATATCTTAGTTTCTTGGAATAGCAAGCATTTCACATCAAAGTACGTATCTAGGAAATTCTAATCCCACAGATACACAGTCTGCTTAGAACTGAGTGATATGTCTTATTACTTGTCTGCTGCACTACCTGTTTTCAGTAATTTTGCTCTTTGTTTTTTTGATGTACTTTAATGACATCATTTGCATCTAAGCAGTTCGGTAAAAGTCATAGCAGGACTTTCAATTTACTTAGCTGTATACTTGAAACTTTCTAAAAGAATACAGCTATATTTTCAAAAAATACCCCAAATCTGATTTTACAAATCTTTCTGCAACCTTCCCAATGAGGATTTATGAACTTCTATAGTTCTATAGTAATATAATATTACCAGGATCACTTTGTCCCCAAAAGTACAAGATAAATTGGGACTTGGAGATTTAGATTGTGGACTACATGACAAGTTAAAATCATAATCAGGTTTGTCAATTTCTCAATAGCCAAATAATACCAAGTAGGTGGATCCTAAACTTCAAAAATTAATGAAAACTTTTAATACAGGTGTCATCCTCCCCTTTGCTCTGCCATTGACTTGGATTTCTTTTACTCTTTTAGTTTTGCCTCCGGTGTTAGTGCCACGGCATACTGAGATCTTAACAGAACTACCACCTCTGGATGATTATACCCACTCCATTCCAGAAAACACTAATTTCCCAGCAGGAATTGAGCCACAGAGTAATTATATCCCAGGTATTTTTGCCTCAGAATCTCCTAAAATTTGGGATAGATACAAATTTTGTTCATAAACGTTCAAGTATTAATAAATTATGGTTTGGCTTTTTTGAATTTTTAGTTCTACAGACATAGCAACACGTATGTTGTGCTGAAAATCAGAAGACCTCTATTTTAGTTCCTTTTTTCATCTGGGACTCAGTAATGCTGATAAATAAATGAACTGCATGGTTCTCACATTCTGCTCTATTATATTATATGTCCAGTAATATTCCATGATATGGAAACTACTCTTTTAGTTTTCACTGTTTGTTAGGAGAACAGCTAATAATTTCTTCCTTTTTTGTCTGTTTCCTTTTTTTTTTTGGTTTTTTTTTTCCTAGCACAAACTAAAGATATAAGACGGAGCATTTAGTTATACATTGGATTTTTTTAGTGTCGTTTTTCTCCTTGTGTAATATTTATCTATTCCACTCTTATGTTTATTTTATACAACTGAAAATATGTAAGGAACTTGGAGTTTCAACTGTATTTAAAAAATTGCTTTGTCTCATCATGGAAATAATGCTTGTTCATTGGAGATAATTTTGAAAACATAAGGAAAAGGAAGGATTTTTAAAAATAGCTTATTTTAAGGTTAGAAAGTGTTTTCTGATTATTTTAATGCCTTTTTCTTTTATTACTGTTTTATTCCAAAAGAAGATTTAAAGCTGTTTTTCGGGTAGCTGGGAAACAAACATTTTGAGAAGTTAGGAGGACAGGGCAAAGACGTTGTTGTGGAGAATGGGGGCCAGGGTGAGGGGAAGGAGGATGAACAAAGGGCATTTTGTAGGGAGAAGAATTTGACTGGAAGTGGTTACGTGTGGGTAGTGTTTTGAGTGAGGGGGTACTTAAGTCTCTGATGTGGGAATTAGTATAATTCAACAATACTTAGGAAACTGAGGTATAAGCATACACTCTTGTAAGACACCTACCCAATAATTATATGGAGGATGTTAGAATGTTTAGTGGCTTTCACTTGTGGAGATGTTTGGGCTTATTTTCCCTGTTATCTTTACTTGTTTAGATTTGGGCATTTTACAGAGTAGAAAACCACAAGTGGATTACACCTATCTGCTTTTCTGGACAGTGGGGCTTTACCCGCTCCAACTGACAGCAAAACCTTGGGATTCACTTTTTATTCCATTCCGAAAGAAATTTTAACATTTCCTCCAAAACACTAGTACCTTTGTTGTCTATTATTTTATAGATAACTAATAATGGAGAAAAATGAAAAAGGATAACATATTTATCACTTCAGTATTTCTTCCTCTTTAGACCTTTGAGAGATGAGTGGTTAAACGGGCAAAGTTTAGCTCTTTTTTTTTATTTGCTTTAACTTTTGCAATAGCACGTAATGGTATGTATTATTCTTATTTTTGTATTCTTTGTTGTTTGAGTGTATGAAGGAATTTATTTTATTCTTATATTAAAAATTTGGGGGCACTGACACTTAAAATGAAAAGTTTGATACTTAAGTTAAAATTTATAGTTAGCTTATTGAAGAGAGATTGTAAAAAGTTTATGAAGGAAGCCTTTATTTAACCCACATCATTTAAACTTATTTTTTCCTCCTTGAAATTATAATTGGTAATATTGTATAAATGTTTTTATTTTACATGAAGCTTATTCAGATATTCAGATGCTTCCTGAATATAAACATTTTGTTCATAAACCATATTGGAAATGACACATTAGAATCTTAAGTATTTTCAGGAAGTAGTTTGCCTCAGTTTTGTGTAGTAGTCTGTATTTGAATTTAATTTTCTGCCTCAAGCATTCAGGATTTACTGGTTAGCAATCATGGAGCAATACACTTTTTAGGTAGAATTCAAGCTAGACCATTCCTGAACTATATTACCATATTTTGCCCTATAGAACCTAATGTAAGATGTAAGCCTGTATTATTTTGTAATCCAAAATCTTGTGTGCCTGTGTTGTGTGTCCTTTAATCATCTCTAAGTACCCATCCACGATGGCCATTAGGTTAAAAAATAATAATAATTATGGGTACTACTTTCTTTGAAACATACCGATCGGACCTGAGGCATCTTTGAAGTTATATTTTTGGCTCTTGCCCCAGAAAATACACATATGACAATGAGCCAAATATGTAAATAATAGCTAAGAAAATATGCACAGAGAGCTCAATTATATTACAAGTAAGTTTTAAGGTTTCACCTATAAGGTTTGGATCAGAACCTGAATCATAAGCCCTCAGTATCCAATATTGCTTTTTATAGAGATGTTATATAACATTGATATGTTATTTGGAGTGACTTGTTGGTTGTCTTTGGTAGCTGGGAGAAAAGGCGATGAGATTAAATTGAACCTGTACGTGATTTGTTCTAAACTTTTTTAGAAACGCCACCTCCTGGATATATCAGTGAAGATGGAGAAACAAGTGATCAACAGTTGAACCAAAGTATGGATACAGGTAAAAATATTTTTCAAAATTCCTCAGTAATTAGATACACATTTTTGCCTTGTTGGAAACTCACTAGAGTTATTCATAACCCTTACATTTAGAGAAGTTGGGACATATCAAAGAAAAGAATCATCGTGATTTAATCATATTTGAATCTTCAGAGAGAGGAGTCAGTGAAAGATTAACATATGCTACTCTGCAGAATAATTGTTAGAATTTTCTCTTATTAGAGTAAACAAATAAAAATTGGAGAACACTCACTTTTCTTTTTAAAATATTGATATTCTGTGCTTCTGTTTAAAGTTTTAGGTACTCTATGAATAAATGTCTTTGTGATGAAAGATTCTAATTAATTAGCCCAATAACAGGCTTTCAGAGGAACTTGGAAGTAAGAGATGGGGATCAGCTTTTCAGTGCTCTTTTAACTTACTAGTGAGTTCTGAATTATAGTAGATTGTTTATACAAAATACCTTGTATATTGTACCTGACCTAATGCAATTAATTTCTAATATTTAGCTACCAACTTCAAACACAATGAAGAAAAAATTGACGTGTAATAGATATTACACACATCAAAGCTTTAAAACAGTTGTTATGTAATAAAATGTATATAACCCATCAGAACTAATAGGTTACCAGTGAAATAGCTGTGATGTCATTGTAATTATATGTTTTGATCTATTCCACCCTGGTTATATCTTAAGGATTGGACACCTTAATATCACAACCTCCCAAATTATAGCATCCGCTTTTCTACACAGTTTATACTAAAGCATTCTGCAGTTATGATAATTTAAGTTATTTTTTGCATGGCGGGGGGCTGGGGTGGTTGGCTTTTACAATAATTCTGTTGTTTAAATTCTTCCATTATTTAGACTCCCAAGTGAAGAAGTTTCTGCTATAGCTAATCATACTTATAGCTTTTCAAAATAGTAGATAACCAAGAAAAGTAGATGATGATCATTAGAAATAACATATCGTATGTTTTTAAAAAACATTTTTTTTTTGGCCGTGCAGCTTGTGGGATCTTAGTTCCCTGCCCTCACAGTGAAAGCGCAGAGTCCTAACCACTGGACCTCCAGGGAATTCCCCATATTATACATCTTAATGCAAATATCTTACTGCAAATGACGTTTGGATTTCCGAATATATCTTCCTAAGACATGCATGTGTGTCAAAGAACTGTATTCCTAAATCAGTCATGTTCCTTTTTGCCCCATGATGGACAGTTGCTACTGTGACACTTAGAAATGAATGCCAATAAAAATACGCCCTAATGACATCGTTAATCATCAGGGAAATGCAAATCAAAACCATAATGACATATCACTTCACACCCTCTAGAACGGCTATAATCAAAAAAGGAGGAAGTCTCCATGAAGATCGGAGAAGTTGGAGTCTTCATATGTTGCTAATGGGAATGTAAAATGGTTCAGTTACCTTGGAAAGATTTGCTATTCCTCAAAGTTAAATATAGTATAACAATATGACCCAGCAATTTCACCCAAGAAAATTGAACCCATGTCCACATTAAACTTGTAAACAAATGTTCATGTAAGCATTATTCATAGTAGCCCAAAATTGGAAACAGCCCAAACTATCTATCAAATGATTAATGGATAAATTAAATGAGTTATATCCATACGTTGGAATGTTATTCAACCATATAAAGGAATGAAGTACTGATGCATGCTACAACATTGATGAACCTTGAAAGCATTATATTAGGTGAAAGAAGCCAGGCGCAAAAGGCCATAAGGATTCCAATTAGTGCACAAATGCCTATTCTATAATAGAGCTGAAACATGGGAAGAACAATAAGATGAATATAATCATTGGTTATGATAATGGTCAAAATCTAAAAGTGGATAATAAGCTGAATCAACTAAAATGAATTCAATGTTTTGGGGCTAGCTTTGAACGTAACCTAATATTTCTAATTCTGTTTCAGTGGGGGAAATGTTACTGTCTTTTTCAAAATGACACATTTAAAATTATTTACTATAATGACAGTGACAGTGTGAATATTTGATTCATGAGATGCTAAAAGTTGGTTTAAATACCAGTCTTCTACCTGCTATCTATTGTTCTCTCAGTGCCATGGGAAGAATTTTCTGACTGATGCAGGGTCCCAATTTAGAACAAAATTAACCTGTTTTTAAACTCTGGTCCATACCTTCCCTGAGGGAAGGACATAATTAAATTGATCTTTCAAGCTCTGCTTGAAATAGAAGGAGTTAATATTTTTTAAAAGGGTAACCAGAGGGGCTTCCCTGGTGGTGCAGTGGTTGAGAATCCACCTGCCAATGCAGGGCACACGGGTTCGAGCCCTGGTCTGGGAGGATCCCACATGCCGCGGAGCAACTAGGCCCGTGAGCCACAACTACTGAGCCTGCGCGTCTGGAGCTTGTGCTCTGCAACAAGAGAGGCCGCAACAGTGAGAGGCCCGCGCACCGCGATGAAGAGTGGCCCCCGCTCGCTGCAACTAGAGAAAGCCCTCGCACAGAAACGAAGACCCAACACAGCCAAAAAAATAAATAAATTTAAAAAAAAAATAAAAAGGGTAACCAGAGGAGAATTCTCTGGCGGTCCAGTAATTAGGACTCCGCTTCTACTGCAGGAGGCACGGGTTCAATCCCTGGTCGGGGAACTAAGATCCAGCTGCGTGACCCTCCCCCCCCCAATAAATAAATAAGAATAAATATAAACAAACAAACAAACAAATAACCATAGGACAAATAATGCAGAATACAAAACTGTATGAACAAGTACCTGTTATTTTTTGCTTTGCTTTTTCTTTTTTTTAAAATTTCTCTGGCCAAGCCTTCATTCTTTAAAGTTTGTGGACATTAAGGAGTAGGCTGACCATCACAGGAAATATAAGTTTGATTTAGTTGTAATTTTTTTTTCTTGCAAGCCAGTCATTTTGTATACCCGTAGACAAGGTTCACATACCCCACTTAGGAGACAGCTTCTCTAACCAAATGCATGGCGGCAGGATAGTATGGTTGGACTGTGAACTAGACTACCTGAGTTTGAATTGTCCCTCTACTATATACTAGCTAGATGACCTAGGCACACAGTTTCCTTATCTGTAAATTAGGAATAATTATAGTACCAAACCCATAGGGTTGTTAATAGTTAATTTTTGTAAAGAAGTTAAATGTTCCTAACTTACAGTAAATACTATGTGAGTATATTTAAAGAAAATATAAAAGGATGAATTAACCATTAAGAAAAAGGAAGAAAGTTGATTGCATGAAAATTAGAAGTAAATTGAGGGACTGAGATCCAGAAGCAGAAGCAGTTTCATCTTCATGATTAGGATCTTCTAAATAAAATAGGAAAATAAGGTTATTTGTCAAGAATGGAGGGTCAGGTTTGAGAACTTTAAGGTAGTGGTCTTATTGGCTATGCCATCTGTGCCATGTTTTACAGTTTTTAGCATAGATATATAGCATTTCTGTCATTAGATGCATTCTTCACTGTTTTAACCTTTTCGTGCTATTGTAAATGTTTCTTTTTCAATTTTATTTTTAATTGTTTTTTCCTAGGATATAGAATAAAATTTGATTTTTGTATGTTGGTCTTTTTTCCTGAACTTTGCTAAAATCACTTTTTGTATCTAGTATTCTGTAGATTCCTAAGATTTTCTATATATGATACCTTGTCATCTCTTAAATAAAGACAGTTTTACTTCTTGCTTTCTAATCTTTAAGCTTTCTTCTTTTTCTGTTCTGGGTAAGACCTACAGTAAACTGTTGAATAGAAATACTAAGAATGGATATTTTTGCATTGTTCTTGATCATTGGGGGAGTACATTTAATAATTCCCCCAATAAGTAAAATGTTAATTATAGATTTTTAATAGATTATCTTTATCAGATTGAGGATTTTCCATTCTGTTCCTAGTGTTCTGAGTGTTTGTAATGAGTGGCTGTGGAATTTTGCCCATAATTTTTCTGCATCTATTGAGAGGATAATACAGTTTTACTCTTTTTGAGTGAATTCCACTAAATGATTTTTCTAATAACCAATTTTGACCTTATTTGGTTGTGATAAATTATACTTTTAAAATATTTACAAATTTAATTTGTTAATGTTCTTAAAAGGATTTTCACATCTATGTTTATGAGAGATTTTGGTCTTTAGTTTTCTTGTAATGTTTTTCTGTAGTTTCAATATCATAATTATGCTGGAATCAAAATATATTGGATGAGGTTTTCTAATATTTTCTGAAAGACTTTGCATAGGATTGGAATTAATTCTTCCTTAAACACTTGATAGCTTCTACCAGAGAAGCCATCTTTTATAGTGAAGGGTTTTTTAAATTGAGAGTTATTTAGATTTTCAATTTTTTGTGTTGGTGTGCTAACTCGTGTCTTACAAGATATTTTGTTCATTTCATGTGAATGGTAGATTTTATTGCTATAAAGTTATTTCTAATATTCTGTTATCCTCTTGTCTGCAAGATCAAGTAAATCTTGATGACCCAGTTTTTACTTAAAATGTTGATAGTTTGACTTTTCTCTTTTATTCTTGATAAGTCTTGCAGGGGCTTTATCAGTTAATATTTTTAAAGAACCAGTTTTTGGCTTCTTAAACTTTTCTCTTGTGTTTGCCTTTTTACTGCTTGATTTATTTCTATTCTGCATTGTTTTCTTCTACTTACGTCCCATTTAATGTGGTCGTTTTAGACCCTTGTAGTTTAAATTTAGGTCATTGATTCTTTTGTATTTTTTTCCATTGATTCTTTTTTTTTTTTGTCTGAGCGTCTATACATTATTTATCTATTTTATTTTATTTATTTTTTTACACAGCAGTGTCTTATGAGTTATCCATTTTATACATATTAGTGTATATATGTCAATCCCAATCTCCCAATTCATCACCCCCTCCCGCCCCCCCCCCCCCCACTTTCACCCCTTGGTGTCCATACGTTCTCTACATCTGTGTATCAGTTTCTGCCCTGCAAACCGGTTCATCTGTACCATTTTTCTAGGTTCCACATATATACATTAATATACGATATTTGTTTTTCTCTTCCTGACTGACTTCACTGTATATGACAGTCTCTAGATCCATCCACGTCTCTACAAATGACTCAATTTCGTTCCTTTTTATGGCTGAGTAATATTCCGTTGTATATATGTATCACATCTTCTTTATCCATTCGTCTGTCGATGGGCATTTAGGTTGTTTCCATGTCCTGGCTATTGTAAGTAATGCAATGAACATTGGGGTGCACGTGTCTTTTTGAATTATGGTTTTCTCTGGGTATATGCCCAGTAGTGGGATTGCTGGGTCATATGGTAAATCTATTTTTAGTTTTTTAAGGAACCTCCATACTGTTCTCCATAGTGGCTGTATCAATTACATTCCTACCAACAGTGCAAGAGGGTTTCCTTTTCTCCACACCCTCGCCAGCATTTCTTGTTTGGAGATTTTCTGGTGATGCCCATTCTAACTGGTGTGAGGTGAAACTTCATTGTAGTTTTGATTTGCATTTCTCTAATAATTAGTGATGTTGAGCAGCTTTTCATGTGCTTCTTGGCCATCTGTATGTCTTCTTCAGAGAATTGTCTATTTAGGTCTTCTGCCCATTTTTGGATGGGTTGTTTGTTTCTTTAATATTGAGCTGCATGAGCTGTTTACATATTTTGGAGATTAATCTTTGTTGATTCGTTTGCAAATATTTTCTCCCATTCTGAGGGTTTTCTTTTCAACTTGTTTGTAGTTTCCTTTGCTGTGCAAAAGCTTTTAAGTTTTGTTAGGTCCCATTTGTTTATTTTTGTTTTTATTTCCATTACTCTAGGAGATGGATCAAAAAATATCTTGCTGTGATTTATGTCAAAGAGTGTTCTTCCTATGTTTTCCTCTAAGAGTTTTATAGTGTCCGGTCTTACATTTAGGTCTCTAATCCATTTTGAGTTTATTTTTGTGTATGTTGTTAGGGAGTGTTCGAATTTCATTCTTTTACATGTAGCTGTCCAGTTTTCCCAGGACCACTTATTGAAGACACTGTCTTTTCTCCGTTGTGTGTCCTTGCCTCCTTTGTCATAAATTAGTTGACCATAGGTGCGTGGGTTTATCTCTGGGCTTTCTATCCTGTTCCATTGATCTATATTTCTGTTTTTGTGCCAGTACCATATTGTCTTGATTACTGTAATTTTGTAGTATAGTCTGAAGTCAGGGAGTCTGATTCCTCCAGCTCCGTTTTTTTCCCTTAAGACTGCTTTGGCTATTCAGGGTTCTTTGTGTCTCCATACAAATTTTAAGATTTTTTGTTCTAGTTCTGGAAAAATTCCATTGGTAATTTGATAGGGATTGCATTGAATCTGCAGATTACTTTGGGTAGTATAGTCATTTTCACAATATTGATTCTTCCAGTCCAAGAACATGGCATATCTCTCCATCTGTTTGTATCATCTTTCATTTCTTTAATCAGTGTCTTACAGTTTTCTGCATACAGGTCTTTTGTCTCCCTAGGTAGGTTTATTCCTAGGTATTTTATTCTTTTTGTTGCAGTGATAAATGGGAGTCTTTCCTTAATTTCTCTTTCAGATTTTTCATCAATAGTATATAGGAGTGCAAGAGGTTTCTGTGCATTAATTCTGTATCCTGCAACTTTACCAAATTCATTGATTAGCTCTAGTAGTTTTCTGGTGGCATCTTTAGGATTCTCTATGTGTAGTATCATGTCATCTGCAAACAGTGTCAGTATTACTTATTTTCCAATTTGTATTCCTTTTATTTCTTTTTCTTCTCTGATTGCCGTGGCTAGGACTTCCAAAACTATGTTGAATAGTAGTGGTGAGAGTGGACATCCTTGTCTCGTTCCTGATCTTAGAGGAAATGCTTCCAGTTTTTCACCATTGAGAATAATGTTTGCTGAGGGTTTGTCGTATATGGCCTTTATTATGTTGAGGAAAGTTCCCTCTGTGCCCACTTCTTGGAGAGTTTTTATGATAAATGGGTGTTGAATTTTGTCAAAAGCTTTTTCTGCATCTATTGAGATGATCATATGGTTTTTCTTCTTCAGTTTGTTAATATGGTGTATCACATTGATTGATTTGCGTATATTGAAGAATCCTTGCATCCCTGGGATAAATCCCACTTGATCATGGTGTATGATCCTTTTAATGTGTTGTTGGATTCTGTTTGCCAGTATTTTGTTGAGGATTTTTGCATCTGTATTCATCAGTGATATTGGTGTGTAATTTTCTTTTTTTGTAGTATCTTTGTCTGGTTTTGGTATCAGGGTGCTGGTGGCCTCATAGAATGAGTTTGTGAGTGTTCCTTCCTCTGCAATTTTTTGGAAGAGTTTGAGAAGGATGGGTGTTAGCTCTTCTCTAAATGTTTGATAGAATTCACCTGTGAAGCCATCTGGTCCTGGACTTTTGTTTGCTGAAAGATTTTAAATCACAGTTTCAATTTCATTACTTGTGATTGGTCTGTTCATATTTTCTGTTTCTTCCTGGTTCAGTCTTGGAAGGTTATACCTTTCTAAGAATTTGTCCATTCCTTCCAGGTTGTCCATTTTATTGGCATAGAGTTGCTTGTAGTAGTCTCTTAGGATGCTTTGTATTTCTGCGGTGTCTGTTGTAACTTCTCCTTTTTCATTTCTGATTTTTATTGATTTGAGTCCTCTCCCTCTTTTTCTTGATGAGTCTGGCTAATGGCTTATCAATTTTGTTTATCTTTTCAAAGACCCAGCTTTTAGTTTTATTGATCTTTGCTATTGTTTTCTTTGTTTCTATTTCATTTATTTCTGCTCTGATCTTTATGATTTCTTTCCTTCTGCTAACTTTGGGTTTTGTTTGTTCTTCCTCCTCTAGTTCCTTTAGGTGTAAGGTTAGATTGTTTACTTGAGATTTTTCTTGTTTCTTTAGGTAGGCTTGTATAGCTATAAACTTCCCTCTTAGAACTGCTTTTGCTGCATCCCATAGGTTTTGGATCGTTGTGTTCATTGTCATTTGTCTCTAGGTATTTTGTGATTTCCTCTTTGATGTCTTCAGTGATCTCTTGGTTATTTAGTAACGTATTGTTTAGCCTCCATGTGTTTGTGTTTTTTACGTTTTTTTCCCTGTAATTGATTTCTAATCTCATAGCGTTGTGGTCAGAAAAGATGCTTGATATGATTTCAATTTTCTTAAATTTACTGAGGCTTGATTTGTGACCCAAGATGTGATCTATCCTGGAGAATGTTCTGTGCACACTTGAGAAGAACGTGTAATCTGCTGTTTTTGGATGGAATGTCCTATAAATATCAATGAAATCTATCTGGTCTATTGTATCATTTAAAGCTTCTGTTTCCTTATTTATTTTCATTTTGGATGATCTGTCCATTGGTGTAAGTGAGGTGTTAAAGTCCCCCACTATTATTGTGTTACTGTCGATTTCCTCTTTTATAGCTGTTAGCAGTTGCCTTATGTATTGAGGTGCTCCTATGTTGGGTGCATATATATTTATGATTGTTATTATATCTTCTTCTTGGATTGATCCCTTGATCATTATGTCGTGTCTGTTTTTGTCTCTTGTAACATTCTTTATTTTGAAGTCTGTTTTATCTGTTATGAGTATAGCTACTCCAGCTTTCTTTTGATTTCCATTTTCATGGAATATCTTTTTCCATCCCCTCACTTTCAGTCTGTATGTGTCCATAGGTCTGAAGTGAGTCTTTTGTAGACAGCATATATATGGGTCTTGTCTTTGTATTCATTCAGCAAGCCTGTATCTTTTCGTTAGAGCATTTAATCCATTCACGTTTAAGGTAATTATTGATATGTATGTTCCTATGACCATTTTCTTAATTGTTTTGGGTTTGTTTTTGTAGGTTCTTTTCTTCTCTTGTGTTTCCCACTTAGAGAAGTTTCTTTAGCATTTGTTGTAGAGCTGGTTTGGTGGTGCTGAATTCTCTTAGCTTTTGCTTATCTGTAAAGCTTTTGATTTCTCCATCAAATCTGAATGAGATCCTTGCCGGGTAGAGTAATCTTGGTTGTAGATTCTTCCCTTTCATCACTTTAAATATGTTATGCCACTCCCTTCTGGCTTGTAGAGTTTCTGCTGAGAAATCAGCTGTTAACTTTATGGGAGCTCCCTTGTATGTTATTTGTTGTTTTTCCCTTGCTGCTTTCAATAATTTTTCTTTGTTTTTAATTTTTGCCACTTTGATTACTATGTGTCTCAGCGTGTTTCTCCTTGGGTTTATCCTGTATGGGACTCGCTGCGCTTCCTGGACTTGGGTGGCTATTTCCTTTCGCATGTTAGGGAAGTTTTCGATTATAATCTCTCCAAATACTTTCTCTGGTCCTTTCTCTCTCTCTTCTCCTTCTGGAACCCCTGTAATGCGTATGTTGTTGTGTTTAATGTTGTCCCAGAGATCTCTTAGGCTGTCTTCATTTCTTTTCATTCTTTTTTCTTTATTCTGTTCTGCAGCAGTGCATTCCACCTTTCTGTCTTCCTGGTCACTTATCCGTTCTTCTGCCTCAGTTATTCTGCTGTTGATTTCTTGTAGTGTGTTTGTCATTTCAGTTATTGTATTGTTCACCTCTGTTTGTTTGTTCTTTAATTCTAGGTCTTTATTAAACATTTCTTGCATCTTCTCGATCTTTGCCTCCTTTCTTTTTCCGAGGTCCTGGATCATCTTCACTATCATTATTCTGAATTCTTTTTCTTGAAGCTGGCCTATCTCCACTTCATTTAGTTGTTTTTCTGGGGTATTATCTTGTTCCTTCATCTGGTATATAGCCCTCTGCCTTTTCATCTTGTCTACCTTTCTGTGAACGTGGTTTTTGTTCCACAGGCTGCAGGATTGTAGTTTTTCTTGCTTCTGCTGTCTGCCCTCTGGTGGATGAGGCTATCTAAGAGGCTTGTGCAAGTTTCCTGATGGGAGTGACTGGTCATTAATTCTTTTCTAATGTAAGCATTTAAAACTAAATTTCCCTCTAAGCCTTACTTTAGCTTCATACCAAAAGTTTTAATAAGTTATTTTTCATTATTATTATTATTATTCAACATCTTTATTGGAGTATAATTGCTTCATAATGGTGTGTTAGTTTCTGCTGTATAACAAAGTGAATCAGCTATACATATACATATATCTGCATATGTCCTCTCTCTTGCGTCTCCCTCTCACCCTCCCTATCCCACCCCTCTAGGTGGGCAAAGAGCAACGAGCTGATCTCCCTGTGCTATGTGGCTGCTTCCCAATAGCTATCTGTTTTACATTTGGTAGGGTATATATGTCCATGCCACTCTCTCACTTCCTCCCACCCTACCCTTCCCATGTCCTCAAGTCCATTCTCTATGTCTGCGTCTTTATTCCTGTCTACGTTCTTCCCTACGTTCTTCAGAACCTTTTTTTTTTTTTTAAGATTCAATATGTATGTGTTAGCATACGGTATTTGTTTTTCTCTTTCTGACTTACTACACTTTGTATGAGTCCATCCACCGTGGTACAAATAACTCAATTTTGTTTCTTCTTATGGCTGAGTAATATTCCATTGTATATGTGCACCACATCTTCTTAGTCCATTCATCTTAGGTTGACACTAAGATGGACGCTTAGGTTGCTTCCATGTCTTGCCTATTGTAAATAAAGCTGCAGTGAACATTGTGGTACATTACTCTTTTTGAGTTATGGTTTTCTCAGGGTATATGCCCAGTAGGGGGATTGCTCTGTCGTATGGTAGTCCTATTTTTAGTTTTTTGAGGAACCTCCGTACTGTTCTCCGTAGTTGCTGTATCAGTTTACATTCCCACCAACAGTGCAAGAGGGTTCCCTTTTCTCCACACCCTCTCCAGCATTTATTGTTTGTAGATTTTTTTGATGATGGCCATTCTGACCAGTGTGAGGTGATAACTCATTGTAGTTTTGATTTGCATTTCTCTAATAATTCGTGATGTTGAGAATCCTTTCATGTGTTTGTTGGCAATCTGTATATCTTCTTTGGAGAAATTTCTATTTAGGTCTTCTGCCCATTTTTGGATTGGGTTGTTTGTGTTTTTGATATTGAGCAGCATGTGCTACCTATATATTTTGGAGATTAATCCTTTGTCAGTTGCTTTGTTTGCAAATATTTTCTCCCAGTCTGAGTGTTGTCTTTTCATCTTGTTTATGGTTTCCTTTGCTGTGCAAAAGCTTTTGAATTTCATTAGGTCCCATTTGTTTATTTTTGTTTTTATTTCCATTTCTCTAGGAGGTGGGTCAAAAAGGACCTTGCTTTGATTTATGTCATAGAGTGTCCTGCCTATGTTTTCCTCTAAGAGTTTTATAGTGTCTGGCCTAACATCTAGGTCTTTAATCCATTTTGAGTTTATTTTTGTGTATGGTGTTAGGGAACGTTCTAATTTCATTCTTTTCCATGGAGCTGTCCAGTTTTCTCAGCACCGCTTATTGAAGAGGATGTCTTTTCTCCATTGTATATTCTTAACCTCCTTTATCAAAGATAAGGTGACCATATGTGCATGGGTTTATCGTACATTCTTACCTCCTTTATCAACGATAAGGTGACCATATGTGCATGGGTTTATCTCTGGGCTTTCTATCCTGTTCCATTGATCTATATTTCTGTTTTTGTGCCAGTACCATACTGTCTTGATTATTGTACCTTTTTAGTATAGTCTGAAGTTAGGGATCCTGATTCCTCCAGCTCCATTTTTCTTTCTCAAGATTGCTTTGGCTAATCTGGGTCTTTGGTGTTTCCATACAAATTGTGAAATTTTTTTATTGTATTTCTGTGAAAAATGCTATTGGTAGTTTGATAGGGATTGCATTGAATCTCTAGATTGCTTTGGGTAGTATAGTCATTTTCACAATGTTGATTCTTCCAATCCAAGAACATGGTATATCTCTCCATCTGTTTGTATCATCTTTCATTTCCTTCATCAGCGTCTTATAGTTTTCTGCATACAGGTCTTCTGTCTCCTTAGGTAGGTTTATTCCTAGGTATTTTATTCTTTTTGTTGCAATGATAAATGAGAGTGTTTCCTTAATTTCTCTTTCAGGTTTCTCATCATTAGTGTATAGGAATGCAAGAGACTTCTGTGCATTAATTATGTATCCTGCTACTTTACCAAATTGATTGATTAGCCTAGTAGTTTTCTAGTGGCATCTTTAGGATTCTCTATGTATAGTATCATGTCATCTGCAAACAGTGACAGCTTTACTTCTTCTTTTCCGATTTGGATTCCTTTTATTTCTCTTTCTTCTTTGGTTGCTGTGGCTAAAAATTCCAAAACTATGTTGAATAATAGTGGCCAGAGTGGACATCCTTGTCTTGTTCCCGATCTTAGAGGAAATGGTTTCAGTTTTTCACCGTTCAGAACAATGTTGGCTGTGGGTTTGTCATATATGCCCTTTATTATGTTGAGGTAAGTTCCCTCTGTGCCTACTTTCTGGAGGGTTTTTATGATAAATGGGTGTTGAATTTTGTCGAAAGCTTTTTCTGCATCTATTGAGATGATCATATTGTTTTTCTCCTTCAATTTGTTACTGTGGTTTATCACACTGATTGATTTGCGTATATTGAAGAATGCTTGCACTCCTGGGATAAACCCCACTTGATCATGGTGTATGATCCTCTTAATGTGCTGTTGGATTCTGTTTGCTAGTATTTTGTTGAGGACTTTTGCATCTATGTTCATCAGTGATGTTGGCCTGTAGTTTTCTTTTTTTGTGGCATGTTTGTCTGGTTTTGATATCAGGGTGATGATGGCCTCGTAGAATGAATTTGGGAGTGTTCCTTCCTCTGCTGTGTTTTTGAGGAGTTTGAGAAGGATGGGTGTTAGCTCTTCTCTAAATGTTTGATAGAATTTGCCTGTGAAGCTGTCTGGTCCTGGGGTTTTGTTCATTTGAAAATTTTTAATCACAGTCTCAGTTTCAGTGCTTATGATTAGTCTATTGATATTTTCTATTTCTTCCTGGTTCAGTCTTGGAAGTTTGTGCTTTTCTAAGAGTTTGTCCAGTTCTTCCAGGTTCTCCATTTTATTGGCATAGAGTTGCTTGTAGTAATCTCTCATGATCCTTTGTATTTCTGCAGTGTCAGTTGTTACTTCTCCTTTTTCGTTTCTAATTGTATTGATTTGAGTCTTCTCCCTTTTTTTCTTGATGAGTCTGGCTAATGGTTTATCAATTTTGTTTATCTTCTCAAAGAACCAGCTTTTAGTTTTATTGATCTTTGCTATCATTTCCTTCATTTCTTTTTCATTTATTTCTGATCTGATCTGTATGATTTCTTTCCTTCTGCTAACTTTGGGGTTTTTTTGTTCTTTTTTCTCTGCTTTAGGTGTAAGGATAGGTTGTTTATTTGAGATTTTTCTTGTTTCTTGAGGTAGGATTGTATTACTATAAACTTCCCTCTTAGAACTGCTTTTGCTGCATCCCATAGGTTTTGGGTCATTGTGTTTTCATTGTCATTTGTTTCTCGGTATTTTTTGATTTCCTCTTTGATTTCTTCAGTGATCTCTTGGTTATTTAGTAGTGTATTGTTTAGCCTCCATGTGTTTGTATTTATTACACATTTTTTTCCTGTAATTGATATCTAGTCTCATAGCTGAATTCATTTAGCTTTTGCTTATCTGTAAGGCTTTTAATTTCTCCATCGAATCTGCGTGAGATCCTTGCTGGGTAGAGTAATCTTGGTTGTAGGTTTTTCTTTCATCACTTTAAATATGTCCTGCCACTCCCTTCTGGCTTGCAGAGTTTCTGCTGAAAGATCAACTGGCAACCTTATGGGGATTCCTTTGTATGTTAATTGTTTCTTTTCCCTTGCTGCTTTTAATATTTTTTCTTTGTATTTAATTTTTGATAGTTTGATTAATATGTGTCTTGGCGTGTTTCTCCTTGGATTTATCCTGTATGGGACTCTCTGTGCTTCCTGAACTTGATTGACTATTTTCTTTCCCATATTAGGGAAGTTTTCAACTATAATGTCTTCAAATATTTTCTCAGTCCCTTTTTTTAATCTCTTCTTCTGGGACCTCTATAATTCGAATGTTGGTGTGTTTAATGTTGTCCCAGAGGTCTCTGAGATTGTCCTCAATTCTTTTCATTCTTTTTCCTTTATTCTGCTCTGCGGTAGTTATTTCCACTATTTTATCTTCCAGGTCACTTACCCGTTCTTCTGCCTCAGTTATTCTGCTACTGATTCCTTCTAGAGAATTTTTAATTTCATTTTTTGTGTTGTTCATCACTGTTTGTGTGTCCTTTAGTTCTTCTAGGTCCTTTTTAAATATTTCTTGTATTTTCTCCATTCTGTTTCCAAGATTTTGGATTATCTTTACTGTCATTTCTTTGAATTCTTTTTCGGGTAGACTGCCTGTTTCCGCTTCATTTGTTTGGTCTGGTGGGTTTTTCTCTTGCTCCTTCATCTGCTGTGTATTTCTCTGTCTTCTCATTTTGCTTAACTTACTGTGTTTGGGGTCTCCGTTTTGCAGGCTGCAGGTTCGTAGTTCCCGTTGTTTTTGGTGTCTGCTCCCAGTGAGTAAGGTTGGTTCAGTGGGTTGTGTAGGCTTCCTGATAGAGGGGACTGGTGCCCATGTTCTGGTGGATGAGGCTGGATCTTGTCTTTCTGGTGGGCAGGACCACATCCAGTGGTGTGTTTTGGGGTGTTTGTGAACTTATGATTTTAGGCAGCCTCTCTGCTAATTGTTGGGTTTGTGTTCCTGTCTTGCTGGTTGTTTGGCATAGGGTGTTCAACACTGTAGCTTGCTCGTTGTTGAGTGCAGCTGGGTCTTAGCATTGAGGTGGAGATCTCTGGGAAAGCTTTCCCTGTTTGATATTGCATGGGGCCGGGAGGTCTCTGGTGGACCAATGTCCTGAACTTGGCTCTCCCAGCTCACAGGCTCAGGCCTGACACCCGGCCAGCGCACTAAGACCCTGTCAGCCACACGGCTCAGAAGAAAAGGGAGAGAAGAAAAAATAAGAAAGAAAGAAAATAAATAAATAAATAAAATAAAGTTATCAAAATAGAAAAAAATTATTAAAAATAAAAAAATTAGGAAGTAAAAAGAAAAAGAGAGAAAAAGAAACCCGAGAGCAACCAAACCAAAAAACAAATCCTCCAATGATAAAAAGCGCTAAAAAGTATATTAAAAAAAAAAGAAAAGGACAGTCAGAACCCTAGGACAAATGGCAAAAGCAAAGCTATACAGACAAAACCACACAAAGAAGCTTACACATACTCACAAAATGAGAAAAAGGAAAATACATATATATTAAAAAAAATTTTTAAAGGAAGAGAGCAGCCAAATCAGTGAACAAATCTACCAATGATAATAAGCTGTAAATACTAAACTAAGAATAACGTAAAACCAGAGACAAATTAGATGCAGAAAGCAAACCCCAAGTCTGTAGTTGCTTCCAAAGTCCATCGCCTCAATTTTGGGATTATTTGTTGTCTATTCAGGTAATCCAGAGATGAAGGATACATCAAGTTGATTGTGGAGATTTAATCCGCTGCTCCCGAGGCTGCTGGGAGAGATTCCCCTTTCTCTTCTATGTTCGCACAGCTCCTGGGGTTCAGCTTTGGATTTGGCCCCGCCTCTGCGTGTAGGTTGCCTGAGGGCGTCTGTTCCCCGCCCAGACAGGACAGGGTTAAAGGAGCGGCTGATTAGGGGGCTCTTTCTCACTCAGGCTGGGGGGAGGGAGGGGTACAGAATGAGGGGCGAGCCTGTGGTGGCAGAGGCCAGCGTGACATTGCACCAGCCTGAGGCACACCATGTGTTCTCCTGGGGAAGTTGTTCCTGGATCATGGGACCCTGGGCATGGTGGGCTGCACAGGCTTCTGGTGGGGAGGTGTGGATAGTGACCTGTGCTTGCACACAGGCTTCTTGGTGGCTGCAGTAGCAGCCTTAGTGTTTCATGCCCGTCTCTGGTGTCCGCACTGATAGCTGCGGCTCGGGCCTGTCTCTGGAGCTCGTTTAGGCGTTTCTCTGAATCCCCTGTCCTCATGCACCCTGAAACAGTGGTCTCTTGCCTCTTAGGCAGTTCCACACTTATTCCCGGACTCCCTCCCGGCTAGCTGTGGTGCACTAGCCCCCTTCAGGCTGTATTCACGCAGCCAACCCCAGTCCTCTCCCTGGGATCTGACCTCCAAAGCCCGAGCCTCAGCTCCCAGCCCTCACCCGCCCCGGCAGCTGAACAGAGAAGCCTGTCAGGCTGGTGAGTGCTGGTCGGCACCCATCCTCTGTGCGGGAATCTCTCCGCTTTGCCCTCCGCACCCCTGTTGCTGTGCTCTCCTCCGTGGCTCTGAAGCTTCCCCCCCGCCACCCGCAGTGTCCACCAGTGAAGGGGCTTCCTAGTGTGTGGAAACTTTTCCTCCTCCACAGCTCCCTCCCAGAGGTGCAGGTCCCATCCCTATTCTTTTGTTTCTGTTTTTTCTTTTTTCTTTTGCCCTACCCAGGTATGTGGGGAGTTTCTTGCTTTTTGGGAAGTCTGAGGTCTTCTGCCAGCGTTCAGTAGGTGTTCTGTAGGAGCTGTTCCACATGTAGATGTAGTTTTGATGTATTTGTGGGGAGGAAGGTGATCTCCATGTTTTACTCCTCCCCCATCTTGAAGACGCCCCCCTTTCATTGTTATTTAATTATTATTATCATTTAAGTATTTTTGAATTCCTCTTGCGATTTCTTCTTTGATCCATGATTATTGAGAAGTTTGGTCTTTTAGAAGTATGGGGGTTTTCTAGATAGTTCATTGATTTCTCACTTAATTCCATTATGATTCAAATACACTATGTATGATTTCAGTCCTTCGAAATTTACTAAAAATTATTTTATGCCACAACATGGCTTATTTATCTTGATGAGAGTTCCATTTATAGTTTAAAAAATGTTGTTCAATTGTAGTGTTACTCTGTCACTTAGGATCATTGATGGTATTGTTTAAATCTTGACTCTGTCTGATTTGTTTCTACTTGTTATACCACTCACAGAGAGGAGTGTTAAAGTCTCTTAACTGTGGCTTTGGATTTGTCTGTTTTTCCTTTTAGTCCTGTCAGTTTTTGCTTCATGTATTTTGAATCTCTGTTATTGAGTGGTGCACATTTAAATTGTCCTTCTGATGAAGTGACCCTTGTTATAAAATGTGTCTCATATAAACATCACCATATATTCTTATTTCACAGGTGGCATGGTATATTTACTTTTACCATCCTTTTACTTTTGGTCTACCTGCATCTTTATATTTAAAATGTGTCTGTTGTGGATACCTTTTTATGTCTTACTTAATCTAACAATCATTGTCTTTTAATTGGAGTATTTAGTTCCTTTATAATTAATGTAGTTCTTGATAATCATTGGGTTTGGGTTACCATTTTGCTATTTCTTTTTTGTCTGTGCCATCTCGTTTTTGTTCCTCTGTTCCTGATTTCCTGACTTCTTTAGATTAATCAAATATATTTATATTTGAATCCACTCTGTTTACTCTCTTGAATTTGTAGCAGTATCACTTAGTATTATTTTCTCAGTGAGTGTTCTCGTGATTACAGTGTATATCCCCTATCATCACCTTCTACTTAGAATGTTACTTAAATTGTAATATTTTACAACTTCATATGAAATATAGGAACTTTACAACACTATAATTCCATTCACCTACCTCTGTCGTTTGTGCTACTGTTTTCATATATTTTATTTATAAATATGTATAAACCCCCAAATGTTATTTTTTGCTTTAGACTTTGAGGTTTTTAAAAAAATTATTTTAAAGAATTGAAAAGTAATGTTTTTTATTTACCTACCTTTTTTTTTCCATTTCTGCTCTTCTTTTCCTGTAGAAATTTGTCCAGTTGTTTTAGCACCATTAGTTGAAGATACTTTTCTTTCTTCATTGATTTACCTTGGTTTCTTTGTTGAAAATCAAGTGATAAGGTATATGTGTGTCTAACTTTTGGTCTTCTCTATGCCAGTTCAGTGACTTCATTTCAGATAATCTGTTTTTCAGTTTCATAACTTCCATTTTAAACTCTTTATCTGATAAGTCCAGTATCTGGTTCATATGTAGCTTTGCTTGTGTTAACTTTAAAGTCTTGATTATGGGTCAGTTTTTCCTACTTCTTTGCATGTCTCATGTTTTTTTAGTTGGATGCTGGATATTGTATATAAAATAATACTAGAGTGTAATATAGATAATATTTTCCTTATGAAAGACTCACCCTTTTCTTTCTCTGGTTGCTAAGTTGGGGATCTAATCTCTTCCATATATTAGGAGTTGAGTTGAATAGGTGATGATTTAATCCTTGACATCAAATCACCTCAGGTCTGAAGGAGGGGCAGTCCCCTACCTCAGCAGGTCTTTCAGATATGAGTATGGTGAGACTGTAGGATCTCTCACTGCTTTGCAGCCTTTGCCTGAAACTTCCTGTGCTACCATGTACTACTCAGCTAAAGACATGAGGGTTAGAATTGTCTAATGAAGAAGACTGTGTCTGTGGTTGGGCTTCTCAGATTCCAGTTGCCAGTGTGTGGCCATTAAAATTTCAGCCAGTTTCTCCTTTGGCAAGTACAATCCTACATGTGTCTATGTCCTAACTTGGCAGATACTCCCAGCAATGAAAATGGTTACCACTCTCTACTTAAATAGGAAGAGCTCATCCTTCTCTAAACTACTTCACTTAGACTTAAATGGATCTACAGTTTTTGGGTCACTTTTTGGTAAAAAATATAATTTTTTTTAGTGTTTCTGATATTTTCTTATTGTAGGAGCAAGGTTTTTTCCAACAGTCTTCTACATTCTAACCATAAGGGGAACCCTATAGAAGGTACTAATAAAAACAGAAGAGCAACTGTATTCTCATTATGAACATAATTCATGCTTGTAGAAAATTTGGAAATACATAGAACATAATAAAGAAACATGAAGGAAGTATGTATTTTTAAACTGGAATTGACATAGTACCTATTTCTTTTATTTTTGCTTAATCTCATATTTTTACCATTCTATGTCAAATAAAAGTTAAACAGTATTTTACAGGTTAAAATTATGTTGCAACATTTTGAATTATGCAACAAGTGGATGTTCATTATAAAAAATTAAACAGGTAAAACAAGAAACTTTAAACATTATATATAATTCATAAAAAACAGTACTGCAATGAACATCATAGAAAGATAGGTAGAAAGTGACAGAGGAATTTGCACCTAGGATCTCAGATTCTAGAAATTCTGTTCTTAACTACTGCACTAGACTTCCTCTGGCTCGTTTCAGATGACATGGGGAGAAATGCCTGCTTTTGCAATATATTGCTGAGGTAAGACTTGTTTGGTGATTAAGTAGGGATATGGTTGAAGGAATAATCCATCATGATTCTCAGTTTTTTGAAGGGTTTGTGAATGTGATTCGTCTGTGTATTCAGTAAATGAGATTTTTTTAAAGCATATGTTTAAGCCTGTTTTTGGTATAAAAACAAAATCGTAGATAATTTTAGTTCTTCGGGATTATCTCTGTAATATGAATGCAAAGATAAAACTAAATGATTTTAAGGCCTTTAACTTTCCTGTCCTTCCATATATGCCTTTTGAAAGAATAAGTCTATTTTTATTTTCTTATTTGAATGATAATAACTTATGGTTAGTTAACACACTGAAACTTATAAAAGTAAAATATACATTTCTTTGCCATTAATTTTGCTCAAGAAATTCAAAGTAATTTTAATATTTCTCAAAAAGTTATAAAATAGATACTAAACATGTAACATCTCATACCAAAATGAATTCCATTTGGAGAAAATGCTTAAATTAAAAAATGAGACTCTAATTTCTAGGACATGTGTTGAAGAATTTTTTAAATAATCTGAGCAAGAACTATGCAACATATAAAACCATAGAAGAAAAGGTTGATAAATTTGAATATATAAAATTGAAAATGTTACCACTGCACACCTGTTAGAATGTTCAAAATATGAATTCTGGCAAGGATGTGGAGCAGCAAGATCATTGCTGATGGGAATGCAAAATGAATGGTACAGCCACTTTGGAAGACAGATTGGCAGACTCTTACAAAGCTAAACATACTCTTGACCATGCGATCAGCAGTCATGCTCCTTAGTATTCACCTAAAATAGTTGAAAATTTATGTACACACAGAAACTTGCACATGGATGTTTATAGTGGCTTTATTCATAATTGCCAAAACTTGGAAGCAACCAAGATGTCCTTCAGTAAGTGAATGAATAAATAAACTGTGGCATATCCAGACAATGGAATGTTATTCAGTGCTAAAATGAAAACTGCTAAATAAAGGCATGAAAATACATGGAACCTTAAATGCATATTACAAGTCAAAGAAGCCAGTCTGAGAAGACTATATACTTTATGATTTCAGCTATGTGATGTTCCAGAAAAGGCACAAACAACTATAGAGACAGTAAAAAGATCAGTGATTGCTAGGGGCTAGAGGGCAGGGAAGGATGAACAGGTAAGCACGGAAGATTTTTAGGGAAGTGTAACTATTTGGTATGATACTACAATGGTGAATACATGTCATTATACATTTGTCAAAATTTGTAGAATGTACAGCACCAAGGATGAACCCTAATGTAAATTATGGGCTTTGAGTGATAATGATGTCTATGTAGGTTCCTCAGTTACAATAAATGTACGTTGTGGCACGCGACACTGATGGCAGGCGAGGTTATACATGTATGTGTACATGGGTATATGGGAACTCTTGTACATTATGCTTAATTTTGCTGTGAACCTAAAACTCTAAAAAATAATGTTATACAAAATTTTTTTTTACTTTGAAAGACCTACCAAAACAAACCAAAAAAACTTGGGGAAGTATTTGTAAATGTATGACAAGCCTAATAACTGATTTCTAAATTTAAAACCTACAAATAAAGAGGAAAAAAACAGTAGTTAATAGAAAAGGGACATGAAGAACATGAGTGCACTATTTATAACAAAATAAAAATAAGTAAAATTTTAAAAAATCAGAGTTGCCCCATTTAAACCTTTCAAATTGTTACATGTCAGAAGGTAGTGACATGGCATGAAGAAACACTAGCTCATAAATTGTTGGTGGGTCTAAACATTTTGGGAAGGTACTTTGGTACTTATAAAAGTTTAACCTCACGTTCCTTTTGATCTAATATTTCCTTGTTGAAAAAATGTATCCTACAAATATCTGCGAACTTGTATGCAAGGTTACGTGCACAAGGGTTTCTCTAGATGTTTTAACTGCAAGTAATATAAACTAGCTTTAAATAGTGAGATTATTACTTCTCATAACTGGAAGTTCCAGACTTCAGTAGAAGCATGTATATACGAATAACTAATAGGTTAATCCTCATTTTACCTGGCTCTGTTCAAGAAAAAAGTTTCTAGAAAGTTCTGTTAGCTAATAAATGTTTAGCTTAATTTAAGTTCTAAAAATTTTATATATGATGATAATCAACTTTTCTTTTCATAATATATAGTTGTAACTTTTATCACATCTGACTGGACTCCTTTTAGTCTAAACTAATGAACTGTGACTCTACTGGTCACGTCTTATAAGTATTTAATAGAGGGAGTAAACAGTTAAAAGATATGAAAAATTGGGCAGTTTCCTCCATTTCTAATAGTGGCTTTGTTTATTTTATCTCAGCTTCAGGAAACAGCAGTGAGTTTTAGTTCATTGTTCTAAATATATTTTGACCTTTCATAGCTGTACCTGTTGTGACTTGCCAACAGATTTTTCAAACTGAGGAATAAAAAAAGAACATAAGAACTTTGTTATGGAAGGCTGTTCTGTCTTCTCAAAAATCATTATCACCTGTTCTTTATTTTTGATTCATTAGTTTATGTGGGAATTGCTGTTTCACCTGTGTTGCCTGGTATTTTAGGTCATGGTTATAGTGTGGAGAGGGGAGAGGTCTACAGGGGGCATCTGACCTTATTCTACATCTATGCCATTGCTGTATTTTTAAAGCTTGGGAGCTGTAAGTCATGCTTTTTTGGGTAACATTCTCAAAATATGTAGAGAATAATGATAAGAAAACAAAATTTATCCTACAATTATAATATTATTTAACAACAGTTTACAACAAATATGTTTTAAAATTTAGTTGCATGAAATTGAGTGAAGTAATCTCTCAGTCACTGTTTTTCTTGTGTCTGTGGTTCTTCCTTCTTTTTCTTATTTTATGTGTTTGTGCCCCCTCCTCCCTTATTTTCTTGATTAGATTTAGCCAGTTTACCTAAAACTGGAAGAAATGAATACTTTTCTAAGAAAATATAATTTACTGAAACTGACTCCAGGAAATAGAGCTGTCTGAACAGTCAACCTTCATAGAAGAAATAGAGAAGTGTCTTAGAATAAACCCTAGAAAATTTTTAACTGCAAAGAATTTCACACGGGAATTCTACTGAAATATTAAAGAATATGTTATTCCAATGCTAAGTAGTTTAAATAAACTGTTACAGAGCATAGAAAAGACTTAAACCTTTTAGCTTGTCTTTATGAGACAGCGTAATATTTGTGCTTGCAACATAGATCTACAGACCAGTATTGCTTACGATTATTGATGCACAATTCCTAAATAAAGAATTTTCTCTCTCTCATCCTCACAGCCAGCGTCATACTTAATGGGCAAATACTAGAAGTAGTTCCTTAAAGTTAAGAGTAAGCCAAGAATTTCTGCTATCACCACTGTTTTATCAAAATGTGACATACCCCAAAATGATTGATAAATTATATCACATAAAAGTTTTTTTGACACTGCTTAATCAAAATTGGGATGAAGAATCATAAGCCAGGTGACCAAATATTTGCATCCCATACCATGAAAAGACTAATATCACTAAAACATAAAGAGCCTTCTGTAAATCAGTGAGAAAAGTGATCAACACCACAATAGAAAATTGAGCAAAAGAAAAAAACAGACTATTCACAGGAAGGAAATAACATATAAACAAGTATACAACTGCTCAATGTCATTTATAAGAGAAATACAAATTAAAACTATACTTGTTAAGACCTTGTTCTTACTTATCAACAATAGCACATGAGCCTCCCCTATTTATGTTGTTACTGGGAATGTAAACCGGTACAACCTCTATAGATGCCAATTTTGGCAAAATTTATCAAATTACAGATGGACAACCCTTTGATTTGGCAGTTTCTCTTTTAGAGCCTACCCTTCAGATACAATTGAGAATATGCATACTTGTGAGATTAGTTATTAGAATCTTGGTTCTTAAAGCAAAAGATTGAAGATAACCTGAATATCCATCAATATGGGATCATAATATTCCATAATGTAATGTTATGCAGCCAATAGATGGATAGATGGATGGATAAATAGATACGTAAGTAAAAGGGAAAGATGTCAACATCTCTGATAGAATAAGTAATAATAAAAGCAAAGTTCAGAACTGTGCTACCATTTGTACATAAAAAGCAGGAGGCACAGAACACAATATATTTGCTTATATGGTTTGAAGAATATTTCTGGAAAGGTACACAAAGAACTGGCAACATGGGATGCCTTTGGAAGAGGGTAGCTTGAAGCCAGGACTTTTTTGTATCTTTTATGTATTGAAGCTTCCAAAATTAAACTTCCATTAAGCAGCTGTATATTTTGAATTCTTGGTATGTAAATTATCTGTATTATCTGTGACCATTACAACCAGATACAATCAATTTTATTATTATTTGGTCAGAACTTATGGAAGTACTTTTACAGCTGTTTTAAAATTGAATCTTTTGTTTCAGGATCTCCAGCAGAACTGTCTCCTACTACTCTTTCCCCTGTTAATCATAGTTTGGGTAAGTTGCAGATACTTTTCCCCTACTGTTTTTATACCTTTTTAATTAAATGTCCTTTCTGGTAATTATTTTCCATATATATGAGAAAGAGATCCCAGTGAATAATCAAATGATTGTTCAAATTAGTGCTTTCTAAAAATGATACTGATAATGTGCCTCAATATTACTAAAACTCTTTTCTCCCGGCACATATAAGAAGTTAATAATCTTTTTATTCATGGAAATCATATTCATTATTCATGAAAAATTTTCTTATATGGCTAGATTTTTATGTATATATTTAGTTTCTGATATATTTTATAATAGCAATTATTCATATGAGATGTGTGTATAAATATATATAGACATATATCACTCACATATGTACATGTAGTATGGGAGATTATATATATGTGATAGCTAATACATACGTATATACATGTATATACGGTCTGTAGTTTATTCTTGGTCTTCATTTTACCTATTTCACGATTTCTTTTCAGTTTCTACACATTGGAATTTATTCTACAAAATTGTCATTTTTTCCCCATGATATTGCTTATGATGCATTTTAGTCAAAATTACAACACTTTAATACATGTGATCCTCGTTTTCTCATGAAATATGTAGATTCTTTTGATTTATATTCTGTTTCCACTTGCATGCTGTATGTTTTCTTTTTTTTTTGTATGTTTTATTACTTTCTGTTTCTTGTGTATATTTGGGTTTTCTATTTTTGTAACTAGGGTAACTCAGTGAGAATCTCATGTTAAAATAGACAAATGTCAAATATATGTCATATTTTGTATCCTATCATGACATTTTTTTTTCCCCTGTGGCTTTTGACTCATTAATCCTTGCTTCAGCTTTGTTCTACTCTGTCCTAGCCAAAATTAACTTTATAATGCAAATTGACTGTGGCACAAGCAGGGTAAAACTACTGTTAGAATAAATGATTCACCATAAAGTCTAAGAAAGCTGTTTGAAGATTAGAATAACTTAATGAGATAGGGGAAATTTGAGAAATTGAAAATCCGGAGTGATCTTTGGAATCTGGAGTTCGTGATGTAGATGTTAAGTCTGTTTCCTGGGCTGTTGCCGGTGTAGGCTGGCATAGAACATGTAAAAGTGATGATATTCAGTCTATTCTTGGCTTGAGGTGGCTTGAATTATTCACACACATTTCTTTTATGTGTTTGTTTTTTCTGCCCCAGATTTGCAGCCTGTTACTTACTCAGAACCTGCATTTTGGTGTTCAATAGCGTATTATGAATTAAACCAGAGGGTTGGAGAGACCTTCCATGCATCACAGCCCTCACTCACCGTAGACGGCTTCACAGATCCATCAAATTCAGAGAGGTTCTGCCTAGGTTTACTCTCTAACGTCAACAGAAATGCTACAGTAGAAATGACAAGAAGACATATAGGTATGTTTTTTTTCCTTATGTGAAAAACCAATGCCATATACTCGTAATGTGAGCATTATGTGGTTTACCACATCAAGAGATTGTGTGCAAAAAAGCCTGCCTTCTCTCTCTCACCTTAAGGGCAGTCATGTTTAAGTGCACAGCTTCACAGCTTTTAGTAGATCCTGGTGATCATTCCATCTGCGAACTTTTATCTTGAGCTTCTGTTAATTTGGCACCCTCAATACTGGGAAGTCCTTCAATAAATACGTGTTAAAATAACTTTACTTTGCTGAGCCTCTACCAGTCATAAAATTGTCATGTTCAGATTTTAGGGATGTAATTTTAACAAATCATGAATTTTTTTTTTTTCAGTTTGTTTACGTCTCCTAGTTTTTTCCCCCTTTCAGTGAATTCATATATCAGATCTGCACACTATTAATCTGAAGCAGGATATCTAAAACAAGGACTACCATTTAATTTGTTCAAAAATAATTCATAGAATCTGAAAATGTGGTAATCCCAGGCACCCTTTCAGCAAGTTGGTGAGGTGAAAACAATTTTCACAGTGGTACTAAGATGCTGTTTGCCATTTTCACTCTCGTTCTCTCTTGACTGTACAGTGAAGTATTCCAGAGGCTTACAAGGCTTATGATTTTGCAAGGAATTAAACGTAGACTCTGATGAGAATTCTACTGTCTTCTAGAACTTAAGCCAGACATTAAGGATATTTGCAAAAATATAGAACATTGCTACTCTTCTCACTGATTTTTTTCTTTGGTTTGCAAAATGGTTATTTTTCATAAACTTGTTTATGTTAATATGTAGTGGGTTTATTATTTTGATTTTCAAATGAATTAATAAATTTTTTTGAATCTCAGTTTTCACACATAATATGGTAAGTTTGCATAGATGTAATCCACATAAACAGCAACTCTTTGGGTCATCAGTATTTTTTTGACAATGACGTAAAAAATAGTTTGAGCACCACAAAAATAACTGAACATAGTTCTCATCACCTTAAAGTAACTTCTTTTAATAATAATTAGCTTCTGTTCATTTAATTAACCGTCACTCGTATGAGAAATAATGCTGATCACTAAAGAGTCAGTGTGATATTGCAAGTACTAGTGACTTCAGAGGTCTGTTAGTTGGCTCCATGTGGAATTTCTCAAATCTTGCTTGATGTATAAATTTTATATAATCTTCCTAAGGTACTCAGGTATCTTATAGGTGAGGAAGGCCTCTGAATATCTGCCCTCTTTTAACTAAAACAGTTCTGAATTTTCCATGTTCTAATTAGGACTCTGCATAAAAATTTAACAAAACGTTTACCCTACCTTATTTACTTCTGTACAAAATTTTAGATTGCTGTAATTATTGGATCATCTCTTTTTACTTTTGATTTCTAGTTTATTGGGTGCTTTTGATCAGAAACTATAGCCTGAAAAATCTCTACTTTTTGGACTTAATGTTTTCCTAATGGTCAAGTGAACAACTTTATTTTTTATATAAGTATTCTGTAGTCATTAAGAGAACAGGGCACCAGGTTCCATATTTATGTAGTAAATCTGGCTTGTTGGTTTATATTAATTTTCTTTTGCTGCATAACATATTACCACACATTTACCAGCCTAAAACCACACAAATTTACTGTGTCACAGTTTTTGTGGGTTAGGAGTCTCCTCAGGGTCTCACAAAGGGAAATCAAAGGGTCAGCTGGGCTGTGTTCTCATCTGAAGCTTGAGGTCCTTTTCCAAGCTCACAGGTGATTATTGCAGAGTTCACTTCCTTGAAGTTGTGGCACTGAGATCCTCATTTCCTGCAGATTGTAAGCTAGAGGCTGCTATCAGCAACTAGAGGCCACCTGCGTGGCCCCCTCCATCTTCACAGTTAGCAGTGAAGACTCTGTTGTGTTGAATTCCTGTTGCTCACACTTTGAATCACTTTCACCAGGGCCAGCCCAGTCCCTTTTAAGGGCTGTCACCTGATTAAGTCAGGCCCACCAAAGGTAGTCTTAGTTTCTTATGGTCAGTTGATTTGAGAACTTAATTACATCCGAAAAATCCCTTTAAGCAGTATGTAGATTAGTGTTTGATTGAATAATTGAGAAGATAAATACATCAGGGTGAGAATCTTAAGTGCTATCTTAGAATTCTGCTTTTCACAATTTTTTCTTTAATCTTTGTATTGCTAATATTTTATGTATATTTGATCTGCTAATATTTTGTGTATATTTGATCTGTCAAATTCTGAAAGAGGTATATTAAAATCTCCCAATATAATTTTTTCTTATCTAATTCTGCTTATATAAATAGGGAGCTGGTTGCCCCCATAATATATATAGTTTTAAAAGGGGCAGATGACTCTAACCTCTTGATAATTTTTATTACCTTTTTTCTTTTTTTTTTTTTTTAATTTTTTTTTTTTTTAAATTTTTGGCTGTGTTGGGTCTTCGTTTCTGTGTGAGGGCTTTCTCCAGTTGTGGCAAGCGGGGGCCACTCTTCATCGCGGTGCACGGGCCTCTCACTGTCGCGGCCTCTCTTGTTGCGGAGCACAGGCTCCAGACGCGCAGGCTCAGTAGTTGTGGCTCACGGGCCTAGTTGCTCCGTGGCATGTGGGATCTTCCCAGACCAGGGCTCAAACCCGTGTCCCCTGCATTAGCAGCAGATTCTCAACCACTGCGCCACCAGGGAAGCCCTATTACCTTTTTTCTTAACCATAGTGGGCTCTTTAAAGAAATACTGTTTATTATAATAAAGGCATATTAATCCAGACATTAGTTAATTCCTTCAAATGAATTCTTTTATTTATTTAGAAATAACTGTAATTTGTATGAAATTCTTTATTTTGCTATCCATTCACTTTTCTGCATTGCTTAAGTATTTTTGATAAGCACGTACTATCTTTACAAATCAATAAAATCATTTTTAAAAAATACTTGGAAAAGTGTACAGTGGTATGTTTCAAAGTTAGATTTCAGAAAAGCATAGCTATGGAAAAAGTCATCAAAATACTTTATGTCATTTTACTATCCTCTGAGAAGACTCTTTGAAAGTCATGCTGAAATAGTAAATGTTGTAAAACTAATTCCATATATATTTTGTTTTAGGAAGAGGAGTGCGCTTATATTACATAGGCGGGGAAGTTTTTGCTGAGTGCCTAAGTGATAGTGCAATCTTTGTGCAGAGCCCCAATTGTAATCAGAGATACGGCTGGCACCCTGCAACAGTGTGTAAAATTCCACCAGGTATGGATACAACAATGTAAATAAACCTATCGTATCAACTTGCTGAGTTTTTCTTTGCTATTACTTTTAGGAATCAGGAGATGATTTGCATGCTCATATTCTAATATCTGTAGCCCTTTTAAAATGATTTTCTAATAGTAATATTCTTTTTACATAATTTTTAAATCTTTTTCTCCATCGTAGGCTGTAACCTGAAGATCTTCAACAACCAGGAATTTGCTGCTCTTCTGGCTCAGTCCGTTAATCAGGGTTTTGAAGCCGTGTATCAGCTAACTAGAATGTGCACCATAAGAATGAGTTTTGTGAAAGGGTGGGGAGCAGAATACCGGTATGAAATACATATTCGATTCTTAAATTTCCACAACGTAATTCTTTTTTCTTTCATTCTTTGTATCTTCTGAAGTTCATGTGTATTTATTTTCCTTGAGGTTTATAGAGTTAGCAGATCTTTATGTAAAATAACAAAAGAAAGTTGGGGGCCTCTGGATTCAAAACTATTGCAAATTCCTGTGCTGGCATTATGGAACAAAGAATTAAAACATGTATGGATGGGTACTGTAACAGAATGCAGAGTGTTAAGTACCATAAATGGCATATTGGAAGGCTTATGTCAGTTCATGGAAAGAGATGTTTCGCTGGGGCTGGGGGAGGTAGTGATGACACAGGGTCTGGGTTCCGAAAGATGCCTAGGATTTCAGTAGTCACAGGTTTGTGGGGTGGAAAGTGATGATCCTGGCAGTAGAGTACAGTTCAGTTTGACTGGAGTATAGAAAGTAAAGAAGAATAAGGCTGGACAAATAAGTTGAGACAACTTCAGTATAAGGTTAAAAGGTGGAACTTCATTCAGTAATAGAAGGGAGTACTTGTTAGGTGCCAGGCACTGTGCTGTGTTTTAGGTGCAGTATCTCACGCCTTTCAACATGGCTAAGAATTACTGTTGCTGTTTTTATCCTTTCTTTATAAGGTTGCAATCTTTCTAAGGTAAAAAATGGTCCAAACTAATGTTTATTTGGAAATAGGCTTAGAAAAGATTTGATAGTTTGCCCAAGGACACATTCTAAGTGGTAGAGAGGGGACTTGAGGAAAGCTCTCCTTGACTCTTCACCTCTTCTCTAAGGATAGTAAGTAGCAGTTACGTAATTGAGTTTTACCAAAGCTAATCTGTCATCAAGGGATAAGATAGATTACGCCATTGATAAATTAAACAATTGATTGGATTCCACAGCAAAGATAGGGAATACTTCATCAGCATATTAAAGAATGAAAGTATAAGTAAAATACTTAGTCTTTCTTCAGTTCACATTACTTACTGTCTGAATGTCTGCTTAAGAAGATATTCATATAGAATAGTAATAGTACTCCTGTTTCATTCAGCAGTTTGGGCCCTTCTTCAGAATTTATTTCATTGCATTTGAGCTTGATTCCCTGTCTTAAAGTTTTGTGAGGTGTATGACTTTTGTGATGGTGAGATTTGAGATCTACTGGTTTGAGTACTTTTGTAAAAATATATTATGTGTTATATATGTATATCCTAGAATGAAGACTTGTCACTATTTTGTCCAAGTTATGTTAGTAGAAGAATTCACTTTTTGACTTTGCTGTAGCTCTCTTTTGTTTTAATCATTTCCCCTTTGAGATGTGATAACTTTAAAGAATGCTGAGCTTCATTTTCCCTTTGGACTTGGATTGAGTTGATATTAAAATTAGATTCAGATAGTACCATCTGATACCAATTTATTAGGTCAGACATTTTTTTTTCTCTTCAAAAGATCATAATGTTGAAGAACATGGTAGAAATTCAGTGGAATTAAATATGAATTGCATAGGTCAGGGAGAATTCCATGTGTATCTGTGGGTCTCCTGTTAAGACCAGTTTTGATTGGTAGAGAGAGATACTGCCCTTCATTCACTGTGGACTGTGCTGTTCTTTAACCCAGAGCTAATTTAAAATCTGTATGAGAAGCAGTAATATACAGTATGTTTTCATGGATAATGGAGTCAGGTACATCTACTTTGGATAATAAAGTAGTTTCCTTTAACATTTACAGATCAAAATAAATCAAATACCCATATATCTGTGAACTGTGGAACCTTTTATCCTTAATGACACTGGTGCTAAGGAGATAGATCTAATGGTTGGATTTCTAGAACTTATTTTTTAGTTTCTTTAGTGCCAGCTTGATTGCTTAGCATAAAAATCAGGACATGTAGTAAGCAGAAAATATAGATGTGTAAAGAATTCATAGTTAATTGAGAAATATGTCTCAGTTAAGTGAATTAGTACTGAAGTGAATTAACAGGTGGGGGACACATAATGTGTGTCTCAGACCCTGAGACAAGGGTTTGCATGCAAAAGGTTTATTCAGGAAATGGAGGGAACACTGGTCAGGAAGGAGGAAGTAGGGAAAAGAGGGAGGGAGGAAAGGCAGCCAGTACCATTCTTAACCCATCTACTCTAGTGGGTGGGTCACTAGAGCTATTCCCTTAGGAAAACCTTGGAAAACAGTAAAGAACACACAGAATTATCCCACCTAGAGAGAAGGGAAACTGGACGCTTAAATGCCAATTCCTGTGTCATTGAGGTCTGTTCCTGGGGATGTTAATTTCCTGGCACTTCTGATCTGCTATATATGTGGACAGAGCAGAGAAGTTCTCAGGCACAGAAATGCAGATGCCTACAATTGGAAATTGGCTAGAGAACACTGAAAATCTGAAGGGTATAGTGGGGCACTGACACCATCTGCTACAGAAAACCACATCCTTTGAAATACAGTTTTAAATTATATTGAGCATGTGTCACATGGAGGTGAAGAGTTGATAATGGCCTTTTCTCATGTTTGAAGGGCTGTCATGTTGAAGAAGCAAGCAGACTTACTGACTTATTGTATATAATAAATAAGAACTAAAATCAGTATGTGGAAGTGACAGGATGTCATTGAACAATTGTGATTCCCAGAGGGTAGCTCATTTTGTTTGAAGTACTAAAGGTGTTTCTTATTAAAAAGCCTGCATGATTTTGCTAAAAGGGACGTTGGTTGTTGGCTTTGTCAGGGAAAGTTGAACCCCAACTCTTAACATTCTGTGATAAGCTTGGGTCAGAATTCTCTTTTGTTTTGATATACTTTAAATTTGAATCCTGTTCCATTTGGACTTCATTTGCTATTTGAGTATCTTCTATTCTGTGGATGATTAATAAGTAGGGTGACTTTATATATTCTGGTTTGCTTGGGACAGTGCTCGTTTATGTCTCTTGCCCTGGCAGTGATTATTTATAGTGACTACATTCTCTCTTAAAGGTGTCCCATTTTGGACGGTAAATATAAGGTTACTCTACTAATTTTAATTTGAGGGGAAAACAGTGTTTTTTCTCTCTTTAAAAGAAAAAAAGTCACATAAGTACTTTGAGGATTAAACAGTTTTCAAAATAGTAGATATGCAAACTTGATACTCGTTCAGAAAAGAATCTAGGTTTTAGTATATATTGATACAACCTTTTGATTTATCTAAATTCTTCCATAGCCATGTTATTCTTTTAATTTCATAATTATTTTTCTTGCATTCTTTTAACAGAAGGCAGACGGTAACAAGCACTCCTTGCTGGATTGAACTTCATCTGAATGGACCTCTACAGTGGTTGGACAAAGTATTAACTCAGATGGGATCCCCTTCAGTGCGTTGCTCAAGCATGTCATAAAGCTTTGTCACCAGTCAAGTCCCATCAAAAGACTTAATGTACCAACTCTTCTGTCATAGTATTTGTGTGTGGTCCCCGTGGACTGTTTACTATCCAAAAATTCAAGAGAAAACAGCACTTGAGGTCTCATCAATTAAAGCACCTTGTGGAATCGGTTTCCTATGTTTGAATATTAGATGGGAAAATTAGTGTCTAGAAATACCCTCCCATAAAGGAGGAGAGAAGATTTTAAAGACTTACTGATGTCTTGTTGGGCATAAAACTGAGTGTCCCAAAGGTTTATTAATAACAGTAGTAGTTATGTGTACAGGTAATGTATCATGATCCAGTATCACAGTATTGTGCTGTTTATATACATTTTTAGTTTGCATAAATTAGGTGTGTGTGTGCTGCTTCTTGATTTAGGCAATCCTTTATAAAGTTACAGTACCTAATCTGTTATTCCCACTTCTTTGTTATTTTTGTGTGTCTTTTTTAATATATAATATATATCAAGATTTTCAAATTATCATTTAGAAGCAGATTTCCCTTGTAGAAAAACTAATTTTTCTGCCTTTTACCAAAAATAAACTCTTGGGGGAAGAAAAGTGGATTAACTTTTGAAATCCTTGACCTTAATGTGTTCAGTGGGTCTTAAATATTCATTCTTTTTGTGTTTGTTTACTTACTGCTAAAACCTTATGGAAATCTTTCCAAACCTCTCCTCCATTTATTTCCACTTTTGTCCTGATACCAAAACAGTGTAGCGTGACATCCATCACCAATAATGGTTGCACTGATACCGCCAGCACCAGTTAATTCTGGGGTGCGGTAACAAATCATATGGAGTAAGTCCCTTTGTCTTATACCAAATTTCAGTTTCAGCAGATGATAATAGACTTGTGTAACCTAGCAGTCTTTTGATTTATCTTTACACCTCATAAAAAATGCACAGGTGGCAGTATAATTATTTTCAGGGATATGCTACAATTATTTCAATATATTTATCCTTTTTAAAAATTCAGTCTATAGATATAAACACTCTTTAAAAAGGTATTTTAAAATATTTCAATAGCAAACCTAGTGCTCTTTGAGTTGAGTTTCATTTGATTTAGTTACCAGATTGTATTATGAAATGGACCTTTTGTAAATGTAATTGCTTCAGCAAAATACCTAGAAAAGTAATGCTGAGGTATGATCAGCAGGTAAAGGCCATCTGTTTTTAAGGTATGTTGTATTAAATTTATACAATCTATGTTATTTTACATAATTATGAATTCTGAATTTTAAAATTTGGGGGAGAAGCAGTTTAGCAAGTTTTTTAGCTTATAATTACCTACAGTCTGAGCTGTTCTTAACTAATCCTGAATATGTGGTGACTATTAGAACCAACCATGCTTTATGCTCTACAGTGACAGGAGATGTCAGAAACTCTGTTGGAAGTCCACCCTGCAGCAGATAATCCTTATGTTTATTGTTAACTCATTGCAGTTTAAACATTTCTTGTTTGCATCTCAGTAGAAATGGAAAGTAACCACTCCTGGTCCCCTTCTAGTAAGTTTTCATATTTTTAAAGACAGATTATCTTTGGTACTTGTTTTTTGAAACCATATTCACCTTTATCTACAGGTGTTATTTTCAATACTTTCAGCATTGCTTGTTTTCTATTAGATATTCCCCATTTTTCTATATTTGTGTATGCATGTATGTGTTCATGTAAACTTGGTATAGTAATTTTTTATTCATTCAACAAATATTTATTGTTCACCTGTTACGTGTGCCAGGAACTTTCTTAGCCTTTGGGTAAAGGTGAACAAGACAGATAAGGCCCTTGCCTTTGCTGAGATAGCAGTTTCTATAATGCTTAATTAGCTTATTTGTCTATGAAGGAGATAAAACAGGGTACTGTGATAAAGCATAGCAGGGGGAATGCTTCTGTAAGGTAGTGATGCTTGAGCTAACACTTCGGTGAGAAAGGAGCAAGCCATGTGGAGAGAAAAATAGGCATTCTTGGCAAAGAAAATGGCATCAAATGCAAAGGCTTATTTTAAAGGAAACTCATAATTTACTAGGTGTTTATGCTTTATACAAAAACCTCTACACAGGTCCAAACTTGAGGATCAGATTAGTTCTACAGTTTATAATAGTTGAAGGTGGCCTTACTTTGTGATAGATTGCTTCATGTGTCATTCTCACTAATATTTCCTCTTCCTCACGTCCTTACTGTAAAAAGTTTACACCAGGTCAGTACCATTTAATTGAACAACCCTTTCTTTAGTTCTGCCTTGGGCAAATTTTCACCATTGTAGTGACTGGCTGCTTGCTTCCAGATGTCCTGCTGCCCGATAATTATTACTTCTACAGCCCATCCTGTGGATAGAGTAAATGTCCCAGGTATTACCGCCGTCAGACCTGTTGGAAATGTGGAGGCTCTGCCCTTTGGAAGTGTTTACTTACTAGAGGACTTGTAGTGATGTTAGGGAACACTGTTCTTTGTCTGGGGGTAAAGAACAACTTTGAAAGTGGTAGAACATCCTGGCAGTTGCCCTTGCATTGATATGTTAAGCAAAGCAGTACCATCTGTAACATTTCAGTAGTGGATCGCATCTCTACAGTTATGGTGGGATTCTTCTGTACAGTATGAAACTGGGACTCACCTCTTTGGAAGCACCCATGTATTCAGTGGTTAGACCTGTCAAGCAGTTGACTTTGTGGTTGCAGTGGTTCATTTGTATGAGTGTGTTCAATGGTCTTCCTTGCTTTTTAATGTGATGCTGGTTTTGCATTCTATTTTGGCCACTGTGGCCTAATTTTTGCTGATTGTTTTTTCCCTTTATAGGGTTTGTTTTCATTCTTCTAAGTGATAAGATCTCCTCTCTGTAGAATTTTGTCTTTATTTAGATTAGCAACATCATTTAGAATTTCTTCTACACAGTGCTGGTAATTTCCTCAGTTTAACAACATGAGAACTGAATGATCATGCTTTCTATCACATTTCTAAGATAAATGGTGATTTTCACAGTGGATTACATACACCTTAGGGCTGGTTTAGGGAATTGGAGGCTGGTGACATTCCCACTGACTTTGGCCTGGCCAGTGGCAGCTTCATTTTTATTCTGTGTTGGAGTTCCACATAGGAACTCCAATAGAATGATTTCTTTCTTAAAAAATTTGTACTGCTTAAAAAAAAAGTTTGACTTTCCTGACTAGATTTGAACTATACCAGTTAGTGTGCTAATTGTACATTATGATATACATTCATTCAATAAACATTTATTGATGCCTGTTCTTTACCTACCCAGTGTGATAGATGTTGAGTAATAAAAAGATAACTGGGATTTGGTACTGACTCTCAAGCCATCTTAGTCGTGTGGGGTTACTTTCTCTCTCAGGACTTGTCACTTTGCCAGAAGAAAATCTGCCTAATTTTTCTTGAAAGCTATATATTCTTACTCTGTACTCTTATTCTGTATTCTAAGTATATATTTGCAAATTGTTAATATCGGGGGTTTTTTTAAACCTCATATCATATCTAGTTTTGCTTGGTTCATCTGTCCTTTAAACATTGCCAGATATTCTCCTTTGTTGAAATTATTTTATTGATAATTTCACTTTATTTGTGCCTTTATTGTCAGTTTCATCAAGACTAAGATTTTGAACTTGAAAAACAATCCGTCTAGTCTCTTGCTAGTTGAAATCAAATAAAAGAGTATATATACCCAGTTGGTTTCTCTACCTCTTCCAAAAATTGTCCAAATATACCTTTAACATCTTTCTTTTTTTAAAATAACTAAACACTTTGAGCATTTACTCAATAATCAGTGCCCTCCTGGTCTGGTTGATGGTGGGATGTAACGTAATGCAAGACAATCCTCACTGTACTTAACATCTGTCTTTATGTACAGCCTTTACTTTCATAGCTAAACATTCCAGCTTCACAGTTTGCCACCCCTCCACCATTCCCCAGTATCTCTTTAGATAACTAAGTAGACTGTGGACATAAGCAACCCGTGATCTTGTCTCTTACTCTGGTGCAACACGTTGAGGTTTAGACATAACACATTATTGCCCATTTTCTTTCCTTCGTGAACTTTATTTTGCTAAGTCCTTTATATTCATCAACTGAATTTTATTCTTCTTTCCCTTCTCTTGACAACATGTATCCCTAGTGGTTTTGCTAGTTGCCCTCTTCCTTGCCAACCATGTTGTTTCTGCATACATCAGAATGTTTCTCCTTTGAACTTTACTAAAGACCAAAAAGGGCGGTGCTGTTCAATCCCAGGGTCCTAATTTCTTCACCACAAAGGTTGACGTTGTTCAGATTGGTCAGTCACTTAAATCTTACAAATGGCTCAGAAATTCTATCCAGTTAAATGTTTTTGTGACGATAGCATACATTGTCAGATTCTGTTGTAAATTATGTTCAGGATTATGAACTTTTCCGGTAGTTAGTTGCAGCCAGTGATTTCCTCATAATACTAGCCCTGTTTCCACCTTGGGGCATATTGGGTGGTTGTATTTAGTACAATCAAGAGTAATAATGATAGTGTGTGGTGTCTAGAGGTTGTCAGAGTCCTATTGAATTCCTTTTATATCTTCCTTTTCAAGTTTTCATAAATATTTTGTCTGTTCAGACTACCTTTTGTGTGTGGGGATTGAGGGACAAATTATCTCTTGTAGTGGAATTCCTATGTTTGAAGCCTCAACCAGGAAATGTGAGCTATACTAGATATAGATAGCCTCATGATAGCTTTTATGATGAGAACTTGTCTAATGTGTTCACATAACTTCTTGAGTAGAAACTGTTTTAGCTTGGATATTATAGCTAACTTTATATATAGCATAACTGCCTTAAATCTTTTTAGTAGGAAATAAATTATAGAATGTGTATGTATGGATTTATATATACATATACACTTCCAGAAAAATCTTAACAGTAGGGGTCATTTGCATACATTTTAACAGTGTTCAATGATTCTATTGTTTAAATCTCATATCAGTAAAAAATATTTAAGTTTCTTGCAGACATTTTCCTTTCACGGACAGACCATCAGGGTAAATTTTTTATTCTGCCAGGGTCCTAATTTGGCGGTTCAGTTAGTATGCCATTTTTAGGCAGCTTGACAATTAAGAATCATAACTGGAACATCAAAAAAAAAAGCTCTGAGTGGTCTCTGGAAGGTACTTGCTTAAGGTTACCTTTTTTTTTTTTTTTTAAATAATGTTAGATTGTGTGTCCGCCACACCTGCTCTTTCCCCCCCGCCCCCCGGCATAAGACTGCTGCTTAAGATACCCTGGGAAGCACCACTACCAAGTCAAGTTTTCCTGTATTGAAGGGTAGCCTCAGGATGACTTTCTTAGCTGTGCTCAACAGAAATGGATTTTCCAAAGTTCTTTGGGCCATTTCTGAGTCACAGAGTATCTGACCAGAGTATATATTAGCCTCAAGATGACTTTCTTAGCTGTGCTCAACAGAAATGGATTTTCCAAAGTTCTTTGGGCCATTTCTGAGTCACAGAGTATCTGACCAGAGTATATATTAGCCTGAGTTAACTTCAGTGTTAATTGGTTTGCTGCCATGAGATCCATAATAGACCCAAAATTTCACCATTGATTGAGATGTAAGGGCCCTTTGAAAGAATAGTACCACTGATGTTAGGAGTGAGGATTCATTAACTCCACACAAAGGACTTTTAGATTTTTCTCCAACCAAATTTCCCCCCAAATTATATTCTTCTATCCTCTTTAAAAACAAAACAAAACAAAACAAAACAAAAAAAAAGCTCATACTTTCTATAGAATTTCCAGTTTGCTCTTTTGGGTGGGGAGTAGGGATTTACTTTCTCTTTCTAATTAAATATGCTAATTTATTGAACCATGAAATCCATAATATATTGATTTAAGGACAAAAGTGAAGTTTTAGAATTGTAAAAGTACTTAACTATTACATATTTTTCATTTCACACTTGACTGTTCTTTCTCCCTATGGCTTTAAAGCTTTTGGCTGTTTTACAGCGTTAGTCACTAGGTAACTTGTCATATTTCTGGTTCTGTTAGTCCTACCGATTACAATGCTGCGGCATAAAGTTAGTTCTCAGCATTTGTCTGTAGGAATAGAAGTCTTACTAAAGTCTTTTTCTTCCAAAGAGATTTTCCTTTCTCAGTAAGTTCCTAAGAAAATAATTGTTTGTCACTCTCTTTATTCACGTTCTTTGATTGTTCAAACAGCAAAAAAAAATGTTGGTGAAAACGATTAGGGTCCTTTTCTGATGAATGTATGTACCTGCATTAAGAATGTAGTCATTTATTGGTTTTATGTAACTAATATACACACAGATTAATTTTAATCAGGAGAAAGAATTATCACATACATAGCAAGTAGGTAACATGCATGGCTTTTACATTTTTTAAAAATACCCTATTTTTTGGCAAAATGTAGAACCCAAAATGGTCATTTCTTAGACCAACTTTACCTCAGGCTTCATTTTTGCTGTTTTGACCCTGGCCTTTAAGGCATTAATATTTATATCTTTTTATTAGTGATGGTGAAACTGTGACACTAACCATTTCTATACAAGACAGCAAAACAAGAAAAACTATAACGATTAAGATGAAAGCAGTTGTGTGGTTGTTGAGCTAGATCACAGCATTTGTAGGCAAAATAAAAACGTTCATATCTGAGAATTTTTTTTTTTTTGCCATTTTTTCCCAAGGCCAGACCTTCTGGTAGGGCACAGTTAAAAGTAACATAATTCTGGGCCTTTGTAATCTGAGGGAAATAGCCCCAGTTGGCAGTCTTCATGTTAATATATGAAACAAGAATGTAGGAAATAGTTGGCGTGTTTTCACCTAAAAAGAAAAGAATATGAAAAGATATAAAACTATTATTTAGCTCACAAAATCTCAAAAAGAGACAGTAAAATGCTACACAACTGGACAAAACCAGAAGAACCTATAGAGGATTTGTGGGAAAACAGGTTTCAAGGATGAACTTTTATACACTGCTCACCAATTTGCTTACGTTCTACCAACTATTCTTAAAATTGACACTGTTAAATAAGATACGGACTTCTAGGAACTAACGATTAGCAAATGTCCTAAAAATATTTTTGAGCCAATTCCCTCATAAGTAGCCCTATATACTCTTGAAAATTCCTACCTTTTCTCTAGCAATACTAGGGGAGGAGTGAGTAAGTAGTGTTCTTAGGGTGACCAACTGCCCTGGTGTGCCTGGGACTGAGGCAGTCCCCTGGATGCAGGACTTTGAGTGCTAAACCCAGGAAAGCCCCAGGCACACCAAGGAGGAGCTGATAGCCTTAAGTGTTCTTGTGACTTACCCTCAGCTTCAACACTGTAATAGTTGCAATTAAATTCAGCTGCCCTATAGCATATGTGTCCTCCAATCCCTTACTATTGTGCATGGAATGTGAGATGTATACCAGTAATAGCTAATGGCACCAACGTGGTAGTGAGACTAACACAGTCATCCAGGGAAGATAACTGGTGGTTTAATGAAACAGAAGAGGCAACTAGCTAGCAAAGTTCTTCAGAACCTGTGTGTATATGTAAGTACAGATCATGTCTTTATGGGGTTAAATTTAATCTGAAATTTAAATTTTCACAGTAAAAGAAAACTGAGTAATGCTGTGGATTTCTTCTCTCTTGAGGGAAAATATGGCCTTTGATGCTCTATCCTCTACTACATTCCCCAGACTATCCTGCTCAAGAAGCCAGAATGTGGCATTATTATGTTTATTCTCAGTGAATGTTGTATTGAGATTACTAAATGCATCAGCCAGTGGCAGGTGAAGGAGTCGGGTGTCCTGATCCAGACTGAGCAGCACCCTCATTTCTGATGGCCTCCTTACCCCTCAGGTGCTTACCAGCTGCAACACCGACCGCGGGAGGTGAGATTTTTCTAAGACGGCATTAATTTTGTAATGCAATATGCTGGATGCAGAGTCTGTTATTGTTTCCCTGTGGTAGTCCTCAGGCTGCATCCTCTGTGCACTGTGATGTAGATGGTAGATGTGTTCTTTGTAAGCTTTAATCCTATGATTGTCAAAATACGATGTGTTTCCTTTTTTTTTTTAAATTAAACAATGAGCTGAGGCTTTATTTCAGCTGGTTTTCAAGTTAAAATTGTGAAATACTGATTTCCTTCCCACCACCCACACCAAATATTTTAGTCTATTTAAAGTACAAAAAAAAAGTTAAGAAAACGTTGCTTAAATGTCCTGTGATTTCTGGTCAAATTTTATATATATTTGTGTGTGTCTGTGTATGTGCTTTCACTTTTTACCTTGTTGGCTCTCTACCTGTGTTAATAGTACTGTCACCATTGAAAGGTGAACATTTTTCCTAGCATTAAAAAAAAAGCGATTTGAGTTGTTTACCATGTTATTACGGGACTAATTTTTAATCGTTTTCATTGATTTTGATTTAGACTGATCTATTTTTAGAGGGGATTATATTTTGCTGACCACACTCTAAATTGTACAGAAACAAAAAAAATTTGTTGTGTGTATTTTCACATAATGGAATTATGCTACTGAGTGCATCTTTTTATTTTTTAAGTTTGGTGTTACATAAAAAGATTATCCCACTCCCCTGGCAGACAGATACGCACTGCTTAGTATACATACACAAAACACACCTCATAGTGCTAGTAGGTTAGGCATTTTAGTTTACTTCAGAGCTTGCCTGTACCAAATAATGATCTAATACACATGATCTGTGCTGTAAACGGACTAGAAAGTGTGAAATTCACATTTACCCTCAAAATGTACTCTTAGCAAAAACAGCAAATGGTATTTTAAAGATTTCATTGAAAAATAATACATAAGACGTACTCATAATTAATATCATCATGAAATAATTGAAAAACAAACTTTTTAGATCAACCAGACTTTCTTCGTGCCTTGCAGGAACTCAGTTCCTAGGATGAATCCGTACTTCTCTCGTTAGCAGACTGCTTTCATTAGACCATTTAAGACACCTACTTTAGGATGCAACAAAAGGGACCTCAAAATCTAAAATACACTCTGCTACTTGGCATTGAACAGCCCAGTGACTAGCTTGATTTCGTTTTGTGTTGGTAGGAAACCTACTTAAACAAATCCTACTTAAATTGCTACACCATACAACTCTGTAAACAATCTGAAAGGAGCCTTCCAGCATTGAACTGCAACATCACTTCAGTTGACAGATGACTAGAAGAGATCCTTTTCCATCGTCACTTCACCCTGGGAACTTTCCTGCTTGTTACCCTGCTGTTAGTGACACTGGTTATCTGCGCCGGAAGATTTTTATAGCAACCCCAGTGTCCATAATTGTGCATATTCAAGGGGCTGAAGGGTAGGAGAGAAGTATTATTTGTATGTTTGGGCTTTCTCACCAGTTGGCAAATCCTTTTTTCCCACTTGCTTCAAAATAAATTGAAAGCCCTAGTGTGGGAACCATGCCTATTAATATCAAACAGATGTACTCCAGTGCCTTCATTCTCAGCATGAGGTGTGCCCAAGAACTAGGGTGAAGATCAGATGTTCATCCGCTGCTCAAGAATATATTTGCACCATGCAGTTATCCAGCTTCTTTTTAACAGACTCTCATCCTTTTCATCAAAATAATACAAGATGAGCCCAACCTAAAAATTAAAAGTTTGCAGATGTAGGAATCCAAAAGAAAAAGTCAAAGGCATACATAAAAGCTGTTTTCTGCTGCAATGAATATGAAAATACTTGTAGAATTGATCTGATGTTAGTTTGCACGTAGACTTAATTACGTTCTTAAAGCGGACCACATTAACTGAGGGCAAGAACATTGAATCAGACTTACGGGTAGCAAGTTCTGGGATAAGCCAACACGATCTTTAGGAAGCTATGAGAGAATAGAGTGTGTTACTGTGCTCCAGTCCAAGCTACATGACCTTATTTGAGATAGGGATTTGCCATAGTTTTTATAATCTTTGATTTTTTTGTACCTACTTTAATGCTGTGCAGCAATAAGTTTGTTTAAAAAGTTTAGAAAGTAGTTCAGGAAAGAGATAAGATCACAGAGGAAGGAGAAGTTGCTTCTGAACAGTGTGGTGCAGGACGAGGAAGGACAAGATAACGATTTAAGCACAGTGTTCAAGGAGGCATTGAATTTGGATAGATGGAGAGGACTTTTGGGGCCAAAATGAGGTCTTGGAACAGAACTTGTGGATCTGAATGTGCATGAAAGCTGGACAACTTTACTGAGCTGCTATGTATGGTGAGCAGAAAACTGACAACCACAAGCTAGGTAGGTGCTACTGTGAAGCCCACATCTAATAATGGAACCTAGATAGCCAGGAGATAAAAGCCATACATAACTCTACACTTTGGATCTTGTAATCTACACAGAGATTGTGCTACTGAGCTGGCTGGCTGGGGCAGAGGACGTGAGAACACCAGCCATAACCCCAGCCGAGGATGGACTGCTTGTTTGGGGCGGGGGGAGTTTAAACATGTACATATACGTGTGTGTGTATTAAGTGAAATTTAACTTTCTGCTCACAGCTGGAGATGATTAATCTAGAGAACCCTCTGAAATTTTATGCAGAATTTTGTGTACTTGTAGACTTTTATGGTGAGAAGTAGCAATCATCAGAGAGGCCTTAACCACTGCCCAACAGTGATTCCATTGAGACCACCCATCTTGAACTTAAGCTAGAATTAACTCTGATTTTCGATCTTGTTAAGGTTTTTTCCATGAGAGATCTTATCTCTAAGCTATTTTAACTTGTTATTGGCAGTATTTGATCACACTATTTTAAATATAAATGCCATGTAAATAAGATTTTAATATAACTGATGACCCACTTTTAAATGGTTGCAGTTTTTAAGTATGTTTGGGCTGTAGTGGGAAAAAATGAAGATTTACACAAGCCTAGCCTAACATCTGGAATAAAAGTATTCTAGGTTGCCTTTTTATATTGAAAATATTTTTATATTGAAAAAACAGATTAATGTCTTTGTTTTACCCAAGAACCACAAGTTACTTCGTTCCAACTTTTAAATCAAAATCTTGAATAATAGCATGTGGTGTCACCACATTTTAAAAACGTACTTAGTCAATCATAAACACATTTTCTAAGGAATTGAATTTTATAGAGATAATTGAATGCTTTCATCTGTAACAGAATTAGTGGCCTGCAAACCACTGTGGTTTCTTGCTTTGCTCTGAAGTTGTTAAAGGGGGAATTTTCTTCTCCAAGTTACATGCATAAAGGAAGTAAGATGCAAAGTAAAATTCAGTTTTTGAATTCTAAAGCAACAGCCACTGACAAAATGTTATCCTCTAAAAGTTTAACTAGTTTTTAACTAAACAGTTGTATTCCTCTCTTTTATCATTCCAGTATCTAGGTGCTTAAATTAACATAAGTATAAAATCAAATATGTTAATAAAATCAAGCTAGACTTGGTAAACTAAATTTGGAGTAAAGTTTCTAGCAGTGTCTATATAACATCTCATATGGTGTGATTTTCATTCACCAAAATGTTACTTAATTCTCTATGTTCTGCTTCCCCCTATTTCCATCCTACCCCTATAACCTCCTGCAATTAACCCTTAGAAAACTGCCTTATCTTAGAATATTTAATTGATTTGTTTCTATGTTTTTTAAGAGCCAAAATCACAAAAGGGAGAGATGGCTAAGAATCTGGCTTGTTATTACATCCTCCAGAAAATCACCTTTTAAATGGGTGCATATTTTGTGTATCCTCTCTTAATTTCTATTTTTGTGGGTGTACTTTTATTCTATTGAGTATTGCCATCAGGGAACAACTAATCTTCAGATTTACAATTTACATAATTAGTGATTGGCTGAAAAGGGGTATTGAACATAAAATCTAAGATAAAACTGAGAAATGGGGGAAGATTTATATAATTTAGCCTCTTGGTTGTTTGGCTGTTTCTCAACTGGGAATAGCAATGTCTTAAAGGACATTTAAGCAACAAAAAATGCTAAGGGTGGAATGCTTGAAGAAAAGAGCCCTGTAACGGTCAACTACTTCAGTTATCTTGGATAATGGAATAAAACTCAGTTGCCTTTTTAAAACAAACTTTTTCTGTCTTTAATGACTTTGGACAGAATCACATTCTGCTAGTTTTAAGCCTTGGTTATCATTTCTGATGTAATGGAAAATACAGCTGAACTCAGAATCAGAGGTCTTCCGTTTGGACCCTGATTCTGCCAATTTATGGTGACTTTAGATAGATAATTTCAACAGTCTGCTTCAAGTTCCTCATTTCCTCCAATTCCCCAAAATGACGAAGTTGCTTTTCAGGGTGGTTATGAGGATTAAATGAGAACACTTTACACAGAGTAGAAGCGTAGCGCTGGAGGACTGAATCCACAGTCGAGGGAGTGTCAGGAGGTGGTGGCAGCAAAGAAGGTCTTTGCTACCAAACCTGCCTCAGAAAAGCGGCAAGAGATACCACACTGAGAGATGTCAAGTAAATGAAAACCTATGGGAGCAGCTATCCGTTGCCACAGAAGTAATGCATAACAACCATAAAAGCCCAGTGGCGTGCAATTGTAAACATTCATTTAGTTTACGAGTTAGGTCAGTGATTTAGATGGGGTGTCTCTGGGTAGTTCTAGTTTTGCCTGGCTCGCTGGGGAGGTGGCCTTGACTCAGCCCTTTTCTGTGTCTCATCCTCCTGCAGCTACCCCAGGCATGTTTCCATGAGGTGGCAGGAGGGAACAGCAACCGAACCCAGTCCCACAAGCCCCTTTCAAGTCTGCACCCTCCCTGCCGACCGATCGGCATTCCCCAGAAGCAAGCCCCAAGCAAAGCGCAGAGTGGAAAGGCACCACACAGTGAAATGGCAAAGGAGGAGGGTACCAGGAGGGTGAAGAATTGGGGCCCTAACAGCAATCAATCCACCATGCCCATGCTTTGTTCTGTCTTACTGTTGTACTTGTTTGCCAGTGAAGAGTGGAAAATGTGGGGAAGCTGAGGAGATCCCAAGCTGGGATCTATTTGGTTCAAGTGTTTTCAATCCATGGAGCATTAAGTAGAAGCCTCTTCTAACACACGCCATGAAGGTGAGTTAAAACCAAAGCAATGTATTTTCTGTCTACTCTAGGTTCTTCCTTGTGGTTGCCCCTGGCCATTATCATATGACCGGAATTAGCACCCTCTAAACTTTGAGCCTGGCTTGTACAGAACTAGGAGAGTCCACCTCACAAATGAGGTAAAAAGAAGCCTTTGATTCAGAGAAACCTTTTCTCTTAATGATGAACTTTACATTCATTAATGCCACTTCCAAAACCTTTCTGGGACTTCTTACGTGCAAAGAAGCTGTATGCCTGCTGGACCTTTCTGGAGGCCTGAAGTGCTTTAGGAAAGATTCACCAATAATAATGATGGATCACGGTATGTTGTAACTCTGACACATTTTAAAAAAGGAAACACCACAATTATCTGTGTCCTGTTTATTACAAGTATCAAAATTGTCTGGAGGGGCTTCCCTGGTGGTGCAGTGGTTGAGAATCTGCCTGCCAATGCAGGGGGACACGGGTTCGAGCCCTGGTCTGGGAAGATCCCACATGCCGCGGAGCAACTAGGCCCGTGAGCCACAACTACTGAGCCTGCGTGTCTGGAGCCTGTGCTCCGCAGCAAGAGAGGCCGCGATAGTGAGAGGCCAGCGCACCGCGATGAAGAGTAGACCCTGCTTGCCGCAACTAGAGAAAGCCCTCACACAGAAACGAAGACCCAACACAGCCAAAAATAAATAAATAAATTAATTAATTAAAAAAAAAAAGTTAAGCTCCAAGTCCCCCTTTGATGATATTTAAAAAAAATTGTCTGGAGGGTCTGAGTCTCTGCTGTCGAAGTTGGGAAGCAAGCGTTTTTTTTTTTTTTTTTTTTAAATCATTTATTTATTTATTTATTTATTTATTTTTGGCTGTGTTGGGTCTTGTTTCTGTGCGAGGGCTTTCTCTAGTTGCAGAGAGTGGGGGCCACTCTTCATCGCGGTGCGCGGGCCTCTTACTGTCGCGGCCTCTCTTATTGCGGAGCACAGGCTCCAGATGCGCAGGCTCAGTAGTTGTGGCTCACGGATCTAATTGCTCTGCGGCATGTGGGATCTTCCCAGACCAGGGCTCGAACCCGTGTGCCCTGCATTGGCAGGCAGATTCTCAACCACTGCGCCACCAGGGAAGCCCAGCGAGCATTTCTTTGGTGACATGGCTAGGCTTGGTAGCCCTGGAAAGTGGAATTGACTTCAGCCTTCAACTCTTAGGTGCCCAATGTTTCCTTACCACATTTTTCAGAGAACTGAGTATATTTCTCCTCGAATATATGTTTAAATGAGCTCCCCTTCCCCATATTCCTCTTTAATGGTCACACAACTCCTTTTGTTTATCACATTCATGGAAATACACAAAAATACTCTGTGGTCTTTTACGTGCGGCACAGTGGATGAAACTCTTTATATTTAACTTCATAATATACCCATTATTTTTGTAAAATACAAAAGCACCAGCAAAAAAATCATCCAGATTACAACAACCAGAGAAAACCACTGTTTGGTGGTGTAATTTTTTCCTCTCCTTGCTTTGGATGTATATGTATTTTTAACGGGAAATGTTTGAAGCATCTCCAGCAGCACATTGAGTTAGAGAAAGCTATTGCAAATCATAAGAAAAATCTCTAAAATGCATTAAGCCATTCAGCAAGCCATAATGGACAATTTTTTTTTAACTTGCTTTGAGCAACACACAAATTTGGTGTTTGAAATTAAATATAAACATTTTAGACATTCTTTTCATGCATGATTTTTTTATGTGCCTTAAATTGACTATATACTTTCATTAGTGTATTTGAAACTAAACGTTTCTTTGTCATGTCTGTTGCAAGTGTCCTAAAATAAAAGTGTGCAGGGGAACCAAAGAATTTTATTGATCAGCTAGCATTGTGTTCAGATATAATGAGCATAGAAAATGTATTGGACATACATAGTATTAAACATGCCAAGCTAATCAATTAGTAATATTAAACCATCCGTGATTACTTCCTTGTTCATGTTTTGGTAAACTGTTTAGGCAGTTATTAGATGAAGTTCTATCTTTTCTTATTTTCCAACTTATAAATGTATTATCCAGAAGTATTATGCATTTTACATACAATCCAAAAATGTCATAGTGTGCTTTGGTATTTTTTTAAAAAGCTACATGGTTATATAAGAACATTTTTTCATGAAAACCAAAACTTCTGAACAATACATAGATATAGTTAAAAAAAAAAAAAAAAGAATTTCCTTCCATTCCAATCCACTTCCACAGCCCTCCCTGAAGAAAGCCTTTGGGTATTTTTGTCTTTGCTAAATGTGGTCTGGGAGCTAAAATTTGCAAGGAAAGTTGATCTTATCTCCAGGTTCTAAGAGGCCCCGCGGTGAGATGTATCTTTATCGTCCCTTAGGTGACCCCCCTTGCTAGTCCCACGGTGACTCTCCAGAACTTTCATTCTGCTCACCACCGGTGCCTCTTTCTCCCCTCCTCAGCCCAGTGGCAGAGAAAAAGTTGTCTTGTGTCAGGACTAAGCCATGGTCTCTGAGCCCAGCTGGTTCTGCGTGGCTTCTCTAGAAGGTTTCCAATCAGTTATTCCTTCTCAGATTTTCAGTTCTCAGTGGCCACTTGCCCTTTCCTACACTCCCACTTTAAAAGACAACAGGAAAATGAAGACAAACTTCCTTGCAACCCCATAACGACTTTCTGTCCTGCTGTTCACAGCCAAGCATGTTGAGACCAGTTTGTACCAGCCATGTCGATTTTCTGTCCTACCACCTTACTGGCTGAAGTCACTTCTCCAATTACTGCACTTGCCGTTGGGTGCCGCACTTGTCTTTTCCCTCAGACTGGGAGGAAGTGACGTCCCGTCCAAGGCTAATTCTTGTACCAGTGCTTAGATAACTGGTTTCCAAAATGGAGTCACAGGGAGAGCTTTTAAAATGCAGTGTCCCTGGCCTCCCCTGAGGGATTCTGATTTAGCAGGTCTGGAAAGGAGCAGTGGGAGCTGCATTTTCAGAAAGCCCGAAGTGACTGTCAGCCAGCAAACCCCTGCTTTAGACCGCATTTGCCTGTGAGCTTTCAGACCTTGCCCCGTCAATGCTATTCCATTTTCCCACCTCCCACACGTTGCAACTTAGACCATGCAAAAGAAAGTTGCACTTTCTTTATTTCATATCATTAATTTAAAATTCCTCGTCAGCCCCATCTGGCTTTATTTAGGAGGGTGTGGGAAGAGGTAGATGACCTTAAACTTGCCAGTCAAAGATAACTCATTCTCTTATTCCAACAGTTTATCTTGGGCTTCAAATTGCCTCTTTGGAGTAAATGCTCAGCTTTTCAAAGTGTCTTCCAATCTTCCTCCCCGAGATGGCTCTAGTGGATGGGGGAGTAGAAGTCACCTCTGGGTGACAGGGGAAGCGGTTCTCCAGTGAGTGTGCTCAGGTCCTTGGGCAGTCTGGCTCCTGCTGTTCCATCCTGCTGTCTCTGTTCAGTGGCTGCTGTCCTTACTGAATCTGCTGGTGCACGTGAGTGACTCCTTGGCTTTTGTTCACATGTTGGCATGTCCCGCTGCTGACCACAACTCTGCCATTGCCCGTGGTTTCAAGGTCTCCCCTTTCAACAGCCTTCATTTTCCAACTTTAGGGCTCTTTATCTGCTGACTCTTGGAAAAGGAGGAGGTTGGAACGTTGGGATGTCCTGAGCATCTTGCTCAAGGTTTGGGAAGCCAACAGAGTCTTCTCAGACTAGCTGGTCAGCTCCCTCTACCAATCATGAGCTAGTGCCCCTAAGCCATATTGCATATGCCTCTGAGTCGCAAGAAGGACTTCTCTGAGTGTCTCGCAATCTTCCCCAGGCTATGCCTAGGAAAGTGGTCCATTTACCCATCATGCAATTTCTGTCTCACCCTCCATCCCCATCATGCCCCCTACACACACACACACACACACACACACACACACACACACGAGTATTGACCCTGAGAGGAAGGAAAGTGAAGTCATGGGTGTTCTTACTTCTTTACAACCTACTCTTCCTTTCTCAATCCTTCTCTCTCCCTACCCTAGGAGTCTTTCTACTTTCTCCCTAATGAAACGACTCTCCTTACCTCATATCCCAAGTTCCCTGTATCTATGGCTAAGAGTAAATCTCCACGTTCAGTTGTCCAAGTTTGCTTTTGGTATGTGAATGGAGTTCTTAGAATTTAGAACTCCCTTTTCATTCTCAATAAAACCCGACTTGACTTTCAAGACTCCTTACTTCATCCTAGAGATGTCAAAGGATAATAAAATAATAAAATAAAGACTCTAAACGTCACAGCTGAGTAGTTACGATGCTATTACTCTAGTACATAGCCTATTCTGTCCTGCCATTATTAAGCATCATGGCCTTGCTTTACTGGAAAGACTGCAGGAGGAAAACTGATGAGGAAGATGGAATCTTTAATATTATCAAAGTATTGGCTCTACATGGACATTCTTACCCCAGACTTGCTCTCTCTGGCTTCAGTGTTTGCCTGTTCTGGTCCTAGTACCTTGAATGTCCTCTCTTCAGCCTGATATAACGTTAGTCATCCCTCAAAGCCCAGTTCAGATATCACCCCCACCAAGGACCTCTCTTTATTCTCTCCAAACTTCTTGGTCCCTTCTGAGCATTTCCTTTGTCATTTGTTTATACTGGTGGGAGGGCATTTATCATGTTATAATTAGACCTATGCACACTTAACTTCCTTGCTAAATCATGAGCTCCTTTCTGCCTTGGAAAGCTCTCCAGCTTTCACTCTGCACTTCCAAATTTATCCATTCTTCTTGACCCAGTTTAAATTTGATCTCCTCTGCAAAGTCTTCCCTAACCACCGCTATTGAAAATTCCCTCCCCCCATAGCAATAGCTGGCAGCAGCACTTGGAAGCTCGTGAGAGGTATATACGCAAAATCTCATATGGAAGCCCTGGGAGAGTGACACGGGCACTCCTGAAAGAAACCTCGACAGCCAGTTTGTAAGTATCGGGGCCTTCAGGAAGAGTGGTTTAGATTTAATGAACGCCACTTCGATTATAAGCTCCTTGACGTCAGAGGCTAAAATCAGTTTTTCCCAAACATTTCTTTTTTATATACGCTACATCTTTGTGTCCACTTCAACATTTCCAGCAGTGCCTTATGCATAGCGGGCATGCAGTAAATGTTTCTTGATCAACTGACAGGTGCTCAGAAAAACTTCCCTGATTGATCCTCTTGTGATGTCTTCCTTTTCTGACAGCTCATTAATGTTTAAGTTGTTTTCCTTGAAATGCTTGGTATGCTTCTTTCCTCCCTCCACCTTTTTTTTTTTTTTTTTTTGCCTTCCACGGGGTCCCATCTTGATCAGCTGCTCTCATTTTCTCTTTTGTGATCACAGGTTTTGGCAAGCCCTGAAATGAGTGTGAGCTTGGGGTGGGAGCAGGGGGAGAGTTGGGATTGGGGACCAACCCAATCCAGCTCATAGAAGTAAATGGTACCTGGAGGTGCTAAAGCACTTCTCTGAGTTTCAGGGGTAGCTTTTTTCAAAACACTGGAGGCCATGAGGCTTGTGGTTCTCATCCTGTCCCTGGAAGCCAAGTGGACTTGGCTTAGTCCTTACCTTCCATGCGGGCCTGGGGGCTATGAGTTAGACTGGTCTCAGTTGAAGCTGTAGATACTGCAGCGTGGTCCTAATGAACACCCCATGGCACTCCAATCCTTGGGGGACGGTGGTGCTCATTCCAGCAGAAAAACCTCTAAGTCAATAACTATGTCTTTAGAGAACTAGACAGGCACAGAAGTTGTTTTGACATGAGCACACCAGGATTGGCGCCCCCCAAATCAAGGGAATGAGGAAGATGCTGAATCTGGAAGACGGTGCAAGAGCGTGAGGGTTCAACCATGGCTGCGCCTGAGGATGCATGGGGCTATTTTATTTACATTTCTAAATCAAATATGCTGGTTGATCAACCAGTCTTTTTTTGTGCCTCGCACTGTGGGTGCTGTAGGAGAAACACCACCTATCTGGGAGAACCTTGATGTGCTGTCATGGATGTAACCAATTCTGATTATAAAGCAGAATGGAATCAGATCCAAAGCACAGTCTGTGGCATAAAGTGCTGCAGGGTCCCAGAGGGAGCAATGCGGGTGGGCCAAGATGGCGAGGCGAGGGTGGGTAGCATTTGACTTTGAGAACATAACCTGAGCAGAGGCACAGTGGGGACGGTGAGTGTGGAGGAAGGGAGGTGCAGGGGACAAGCGGTAGAGGAGTGGGCAAAGGGAAAGTTCAGGAGGGTCTAGAACAGGGAAATGACTTGATTGGCGGCCATTTAGTTTATTTTCATATGTGTACAATTTGGAATTTGCTTGGTTCCTAGAATTCCTGGGTCAGGTTACTCCTTCCTAGGATGAGAAGCCATTCCACGGGCCCCGCGTACCTGGCTGTGGCTCCTCAGTGACCGCACTCAGATGAGCTGTCTAGGCAGCCAGGATGGTAGAAGCCCACTGACTTCATGTCTGCAAGGGTACGTGTTTCCACCGTATAATTACCAGCATGTAACAGACTTTTATCAGCCCTCTTTAGGATGGCTTTTGGCAAATGGGGTAGAAATCTATCATGCATTTAAATTATCAGACTCACAGACATAGAGAACAGACTTGTGGTTATCAAGGGGGAGGTGCGGTGGGGGAGGGATGGACTGGGAGTTTGGGGTTAGTAGATGCAAACTATTACATATAGGATGGATACACAACAAGATCCTACTGTATAGCACAGGGAACAATATTCAGTATCCTGGGATAAACCATAATGGAAAAGAATATAAAAGAGAATGTGTATATGTGTATAACTGAGTCACTTGGCTGTACAGCAGAAATTAACACCACATTATAAATCAACTATACTTCAGTAAAAAAAATTATACCCTGTCTCCTCTTTAAAAGGTTTTCTGTATCAACTCCACTCCACTCCATATCCAAGTACATCTCAGACCAGGAAGCAAAAGGAAGTAGGGAGTTTGTTCTTTTGGGTTGAGAATTAAGAAGAAATCTCCACCCAAATAACAGGTATGTGGTGGGAAAAAAATGACATATCCCTCACTACTTAATCATCAGGTAAGGAGAGGGGCAGAGGAGTGCTTGGTATGGGGAAACCTCAGAAGATTTAAAGAGAGTTACAGACAGACAAGGCTGAACGTTGGATGTCATCCAACAAAGCTCTTAAAAGATTGGAGTAACTGCCCCATTTTTGAGCTCTGACCTAGACCTGGAGGTCTGGGAGACCTGGCACAGACTCAAGAGTGCTTAATTATCTTTCTGGTTCTGGGTCCTATTTAGCCCCCTGGGAAGGGGGGCCAGGTGTGGGCCATTCTTCATAAGAGCATATCTAGACTGGCTAGTCTACTTTAAAATCCCCTGTGGGTTTCTTAACCTCTTCCTGGTTCAGTTTCCAGATTGAAGTGTGTCCTTCCCATCCCCCACCCCCCAACACTGCCTGCTTCTGGCCTGGAAAACTGACATCCCTTTACACCAACTGACATCTGCCATATGCTTTAGGGAACTGAATAAAAGGCAGGGGCGGGTGGAGGCGGGGTGACTAGAGAAGCTTCAGGCCTGACCTGCAGTGTAGAGACTGCCTGTTTCCATGACAGCACAGAGCTTCTCCCTCCCACTGACCACCAACTCCCACAAAGATGCCAGAGGACAGACTTGTTCCTGTGATGCTATTGTTGAGAACTTTACTGAGAATTCTTCCTTGAGCTCTGCCTGCGACACCTTTAGTAGTTCTTTACTATGGTGAGGTCAGTGGGCAAATTGTTGGAAGCAACCCAAATTATTCAGTTGATTACCAGGTAAGGGGCTGTTGAGCAATAAAGGCGGAACAGAAGCAATGGGAGTGCTTTTCTCTGCTGTTTGTAAATTAACTCTGATATCAATTCTTAAAGCCCAGAAATATTTCCAGCAAAGCAAGGCTCACGGAAATCCTTACAACCCTCCTAGTAACATCCCCATTTCACAGATGGCAAAACTGAAGCACACACAGGTCAGTGTCTTGCCCAGGCCACTCAGCCGGTGAGTGGTTGGGTGGGATTTGAGTCCAGGCCTCTGGGGGCAGAGCCTGAGCTCTTAACTGTGATGCCGAGTTGCCTCTCTCTACTTTAAAGGGCATCTCTCATCGGAACGTAACAGATCCACTGATTTAAGAATATTTACGTTACAGTGGTCCTCCCTTTTCTGCAGTTTTGCTTACTATGGTTTCAATTAACCGTGTCAACCGTGGTCCGAAAATATTAAATGGAAAATTCCGGGAATAAGCAATTCATAAATTTTAAATTGCGCCTGTTCTGAGTAGCTTGATGAAATCTCTCACTGTCCAGTTCCATCCTACCGGGCATATTCAGTGTATCGCATTGTTTAGTCACTTAGTAGCGGGTTAGATTATCAGATCAACTGTTGAAGTATGGCAGGGCTTGTGTTTAAGTAACACTTATTTTACTTAATGGCCCCAAAGCACAAGAGTAGTGATGCTAGCAATTCTCTTACTGTACCTAATTCATAAATTAAACTTTATCATGGGTATGTTTGTATAGGAAAAAATTTAGTGTATATGGGGTTCGGTACTATATGCTGTTCCAAGCATCCACTGGGGTTCTTGGAATGTATCCCCTGCAAATAAGGGGGGACTACTGTATTTTATAGTCACATTTCCAGCGCTCCATGAGGGCAGGGGCTCTGTCTTCTAATTTGCATCTCTACAGAGCTGTGCACTCAAATGTAAAGGATGATTGTAGCACACAAGGTTGTCCTTGTTTTCCCAGTGAGGAAATAGAAGCTCAGCCCGGCTAACTCACCCGAGGTCACTTACTTTTAGACCTGGGATTTGAACCAGAAGCTGCCTGGCTCTGCTTACCCTCTTCAACACCATCTGTGCTGGTTTGATTCCTGTTTGCCATGGGAAAGAAGGAGGGTCAGAATCTGAGTTTTCCGAGCCATCCTCCTGTAGCAGCCCCTTCCCCCGTCTCCTTAGTTATGTCCACTGCTCCGCTGAGCCTTCCCTGCTCTGTGGTTCCGTCTCCCTTGAGGAGGTGGGGTAGGTGGTGATCAGAGCAGCCTCCAGGTTCGGAGTGGAGGGCACATGATTTTGTACAGAGGAAGAAGAAGCAATGGTTTCTAGTCTTTTTGGACACAAGGGCCCTTTGGGGTCTTTGATGCTCTTTGATGTCTTCAGGGCACTGTCTCTGTGACTCTTAGGTTCTCTTCCGGGGCTGTAACTGACAGGAGAGGAATGCTGTGGGTAACAAACAATGATTGCAAAAGCGCTTCACAAACTAGAGAGGGGCCATAAAGTTTTAAAATGTAGATAATGTTATTCATTCATTCATTTGTTCATTCATTCATTTATTTTTCCCGATTGAGCCCTCTTGAGATTACCTCTTCTGAGTGTGCTATAGGCACAGATTTATTCAGTGAAAGCCAGAGAAAGGTGTGTGAGACGATGTATCCCAGACTCATCCTGAGGGCTGGATGGAAATGTCGCATTAGTGCACTGGGTTGGTTGTGATTTTGCACAGCACATTGAACCATGCATTGATAACGATAGGCACATTAAACATATCAGGGAATGGCACTGAGCACAGTGTGTGTTGAATTATCAGTAAAGCATTTATGATGTACAGTTGCCTGTGTCACTTTGTGGGCACACTGTGTAAAGCTCTGAACGGGGGAAGCTGGCATTAGCACCCAGAGCCAGGTCCCTGGGAGCACACGGGTTATTTCCACTTTGAGGTCTGTGGCTTCCTACTTGCCTACACTGAAGCCTGTGCACTCTATTTTCTTTGTAGTTGATGTGTGGTGTCATGGAGCCAAAGTGTTGACCGTACATGAACAACACGGGGTCTGTACAGGAAGGCTTCCAGAGGACAAAGCCAGAGACCCCCTAAAGCCCAGCAGCGTTCCAGGAAAAGAATGGAAAGATGTTGTGTACGGTCTCTTTGGAATTAGGTGAAGGCGTATCCCAGAAAAATACCCCAGTCTGCCTGCCAAGTGGCTGTCATTCCAATGTTTAGTTGTTCTCGTTAGTGGCTCCCAGAGTCCCTGGCTCACATGCAGATGTTTATGAACCAGTGCAGGATTCATCCATTGACTTCTCAGTTTGAATGTTAGCATAAGAAGGAGTAGAATGGGGAGCATAAAGCCAGCACAGGATTTAGGGGCCTGGGTCCCTTCCTGGGCACATGGAGGGGTCGTGGTGGTGTGGTAGGGAACACCCTAGCCCTGTGCTCAGTGGATCTGAACGGAAGCAGCCTGAAATGCCTGCCCCTTAGGCCTCTCACCCAGGGCAGTGATGAAAGAAACACACTGTTACCAATGGCAGGTAGAATTGTTATTAATTAGATCAGTTAGAAAAAGGATTCAAAGGGGCGGGAACATAGGACCGGCAAGTTTTGAGCCTGATGGGTGGGAGAGGATGCCCGTGGGTGTATGCGAGAGAAGCCAGAGGTCTGAAGGGTCGTCCTGGGGTGGGAACTGCAGTGGTGGTCCTTGAAACAGCTTAGCCCCACGAGTGTGCACCTGTGTGTGTGTAGTGGGGGTCTCAGGGAGAGTAGGAGGGTGAGGATAACTGAGTTCCAAGGCAGAGGTGGCATCAGGCAAGAAGGAAGGCTAAAGAGAGGAAAGACCCCAGAAGCCACAGAACCTGTGCTGCTGCCACCTGTGGGTTCACAGGTGGGGAACGGAAAAGGTGGTGGCTTGAGAGCGGGGCAGGAGGCAGGTGGGGTTTGGGTTCAAGACTCTAGTAATTAGAACTGAGTCAGCACTGGGTTGGGACTCAAAAGACCTAAGATCTCATATCTACTCACCACCACCTAGTTATGTGGTCTGGGCAAGGCCCTTCTCTTCTCTGGGCCTGACCAGGGGTTTTTACTGGGAAGATTTCTTCTTCAGAAAAATCCTCTGAGAGAAAATAACACACAGAGGTTCTGGAAAAGAAGGGGCTTCAATGGTCTGGAAGATGTGCTAGCTCCCCCACTGCCACCTGAGCTCAGGGACCACCAGTTCTCTGTGAAGGACCACACAGCCCCCCACCCCCCAACTGGTCTCTCATTTCTGCTCTTTTCCAGTAGAAGCCAGAATGGTCTTCTTATTTTCATTTTCTTTTTGAATAGGAAATAGATTGATATAGTATAAAACTGAAAAAGTCTAACAGGTGGACATTGAAGTTTCTCTCTTCTTCCTAAGAGGTAGTCAATATTACCAGCTTCTTTTATATCCTCCTAAGGTATAGTTCATGATCACCTATAGTTCCCATTTTAAATGTAAATATACTAGATCCACTGCTCTGTAAATTAGTCTTGTCACTTATTATTCCTTGGAAATTATTCCATATTAACAAAGAACAGTCTCATTTCTTTTTTAACAACTGCATAATATTCCACTGTATGGATACATTGTAATATATTTAATGCCCGCTGGTAGGCATTTAGATTGTTGCCAGTGTTTTACACTATGTTGCAATGAGTAACATTGTACTATGTCATTTTACACAAATACAATATATCTGTAGGATAAATTGTCAGTGGTAGACTTGATGAATCTAATTCCATTTGCAATTTTGATTTATTGCAGTTACCTTCTATAAAATTTTTATCAGTGTACACTACCACTAGGTATGAATGAGAACGTGCCTTTTGCCACATACCCTCATCAACCCAATGTATTAATCAAACTTGTTCAACCTTTTCCATCTGGAAGGTGAAAAATAGTAAGAGGATTTGATCTTTTAAAAAGGTAAATCAGATTATGTCACTCCTGTGCTCAAGACCATCACTGTATTCTCATCATTCTTTGAATCCCAACTCTTGGAGCATGGCCCAGTAGGTACTCCAGATCTGGCCCTGCTACCTCTTTGACTTTATCTCCCACTTCTCTCCTCCGATTCACTCTGCTCTAGTCTTCCAGGCCCTCTGGTTCTTTCTCAAATGCACCAGGCTTGGCCCATCCCCATAATCTGTGTATAAACTCTCCTTGAATCCTTGCTTAACTCCTTAACTAGGCATGTGGGGGTCAAAACTCCAAGGTGCCCAGAGGAAAAAAGCAACTGGAAGGCTGATAGAACTGAGCAGAGGTTGCAGCTTCCCACTGCATCTCCAGTGCTTCCAACATACAGGGGCTTGGTGTCAGGCTTCCCACTGAAACTCCAGAAAACCCATACTCCAGAAGTAAAGACACATCCCAGGACTCAGGGACTCACCCTACAACTAAGGACAAAACTGAAAGAGACTCACCATAACAGAACCTAAAATTAAGCCATCTGAGGATTAAAATGATCTGTCAGTTATTTAACAGTTTGTCAGAGCAACACACAATACCCTTCAGAGGAAGATAACAGAATCTAGAGTCTCTATAAGAAATCATCTATAATATCCTATATACAGTCCAAACTTACAAAAAAAATTCAAAGAAACAGGAAGATGCAGACCATAGTCAAAGAAAAATCAGTCAACAGAAGCTAACACAGATGTTGCAATCAGCAGAAAAGAACTCTAAAGTAAATTTGATAAGGTCTTTTAAAGAATCAATAGGAATGATGGCTTAATTGGTAAAAAGATAGGACAATTCAGGAGAAATATGGAAACTCTAAAAAAGAACTAAATGGGAACTCTAGAACTGGAGGATACAGCATATAAAAAAATTCAGAGGATTGGTTACAACCAAAGACTGCATCAGTGAGCCTGAAGACAAGTCATCATCCAAATGAAGCACCCAGAGGAAAAGATATTGGAAAAAAATAGATAGAGCCTCAATGACTTGTATCAGAAAGTGTGGCCTGCATGTAACTGGAATTCCAGAAGGAAAAGAGAGAGAATGGGAGAGAAAAATATCTGAAGAAATATTAGCCAAAAATTTCCAAGTTTCCTCAAAAACAGCAACCCACAGGTCCAGGGATATCAGTGAATCCTAAGCAGGAAAAATACAAAGAAATCCAGTACTAATTACACATACTTGAACTGCTAAACCAGCATACCAAAGATAAAGAAAAAATATTTTAGAATATTAAAAACAGCAAGAGGAGAAAGACATACATATAGGAGCAAAACAGTGAGAATGATAGCCAACTCCTCAGAAAAATAAAAGTTAATAGAAAATAAGTAAATCTTTGAAGTGCTGAAAGAAAAAAGATGTCAACATAGAATTCTATATCCTGCAAAAATATATATCAAAACCAACTGTGAAATAAAGACATTTTCAGATAAACAAAAGCCTAGTGAATTTGTTTCCAGCAGACTCACACAAGAAAAGATGCTCAAGGAAGTTCTTCAGGCTGAAAGGAAATGATACCAGGTAGAAAGGGATGAAGAACATTGGAACTGCTAAGTGTGAGAGTGTCTTAGTCAGCTTGGGCTGCTGTAACAAAATGCCATAATCTTGGTGGCTTAAACAAAAGAAATTTATTTTGCACAGATCTGGAGGCTGGAAAGTCCAAGACCAAGATGCCAGAAGGATTAGGTTCTAGTGAGAGCTCTCTCCCTGGCTTGCAGATGGCCACCTTCTTGTTCTATCCTCAAAAGGTAGAGTGAGAGAGGGCTCTGGTCTCTTCCTCTTCTTATAAGGGCACTAATCCCATCTTGAGGGCTCCACCCTCATGACCTAATCACCTCCCAAAGGTCCCACCTCCAGATACCATCACATTGGGAATTAGGGCTTCAAACTGTGGATTTGGGGGGAACATCAATTCATAGCAGTCAGTAAATATAAAGTCATGGGATGAGATCTCCAAGGAAGTGGTTATGGACAGAGACAGAATTGCTTCTGGGTACTCCTATATCAAGAGGTTAGGAAAGTGAGGAGAAGCCAACAAAGGAGACTGAGGGGGAACAGCCAGAGAGGAAGAAGGAAAACCAGGTGAGTGTGGTGTTTTGGGGGAGAGCCAGACTGTCACATACTGCTGATGCTGATAGGCCAAGTTGGAGGAGGACTGAGAAGTCATTGCTGGGTGTGGCATCCTGGAGGTCATTGATAATGGCGACAGGAGCTGATTTAGTGAAGCAATGGGGGTGAAAGGCTAATCAGAGTGAGTTTAAGGGAAGCTTAACAATGGAAAAAAAAGAAGGATAGATGTTAGAAGATAACCAGCACTCTATGGCAGCCCCCCTTCTAGGTAAAATGCACGTAGCATGCTTGACTCATAACAATGGCACGTTACTACCGGGTTCTTCCTCCATCTCTCTCCAGGGGAGGCTGGCACTGACCTGGTCCCTACAATAGAATAGGCAGGGCTGAGGGGCCTGCTCTTAGATGTTCAGGGGAAAGTACCAGAGTTCTCTTGTGACCTTTTCCCTCTCTCTGAGCTCCTTACCCAGGGACCCAGAGGCGTGGGTGACCATACGTTTTGTGGTGCACTGCCAGCTTGGTGGTATATTCTGAGGCACTGTCCCACCACATTAGATGTAAACCTGGGGGAGAGGCCCAGGAAGCTGGATCAAAAGGGGCAGCTCCCTGACCCCATGCTGCTGTGGAAGGACGGCTGGCAGGAGTCTCCTACTGGGGCCTGTGCACTCTTGCTCCCAGCCAATTAGCCTGAATGGCAATGATTCATTTAGGATACTCTTGGCTGAAAAGAACAGAAACTCAATTGAAAATAGCCTAAATAGTGAAGAAGCTTAATGTCTCACAAAATACATATCTAAAATAGTGTTTTCCCTGTGTTGCAAGGGAGTGAGTTACTTCCTGCCTCTGTGCTCTGCTATCTCCCCCTTTAGTTCAGTCACACATTCATTCATTCAGCAAATATTTATTGGGTGCCAGGCACTGCTCTAGGGGCTGGAGCTACATCAATGAACAAAACAAATAAAATCGCTTCTCTTGGTATTTACATTCTATTTTGGAGAGAGAGACAAAAAAGGGCACATGATGATAAATAATACGAAAATAAATCAAGCTGGACAAGGGAATGTAAAGTGTCAGAAATTGGATCCTATTTTATATAGAAGGTCAGGGAAGACCTCTCTGATAAATGACATTTGAGCAGAGACCCGTGGAAGCAAACCATGTGGGTCTCTGGGAGAAGAACATTCCAGATGGAGGGAAGAGCGAGTACAAAGGCCTGATGTGAAAGTTGCCTGTTGAGTTTGGGGACACAGGCATGGAGGGAGATGAGGACATAGAGGTAGCAGCAGTGGGCTGGGTCACATAGGCCTTCGTAGGCCATGGTGAGCACACTGGATTTTACTCTGCAATGGAAGCTTTTGGAGGATTTTGAGAAGAGGAGTGCCTTGATTTAACTTAGTCTTAAAGAATCACTCCATCCTGGAAGAGGGTAGGGGCAGAAGCAGAGAGCCCAGTTAGAAGGCTCTGGCAATAATCGTCCAGGTGAGAGAGGATGGTTGTCTTGGATCAGGGTGGTAGCAGGAATGATGAGAGATTTTCAGATTCTGTGTGTATGTTGAAGGTGGGGGGAACAGGGTTTGCTGATGAATTGGGTGTGGAGTCAAGGCATATTCAAGGTTTTTGACTTGAATGACTCGAAGAATGCAGTTGCCAATAACTGGGATGGGAGACTGGGGGTCAGGGGTAGTAGGTTTGGGGGTTAAAATCAAGAGTTTAGTTTTGGACACCTTTTACTTGTGCAAGTGGAGCTGTTGATTTGGCAGCTGAATGTACAAATCTGAAATTTAGGGGCAATGATTGGGCAAAGATGTAAGTGGAGACATTGGGACACAGGTGGTGCTCAATGCTGTGTGCCTGATGAGCCCACTGAGGAAGTGGGTGTGGGCAGGAAGGAGGTATCAGGATTAATCCCCAGATCCTCCAAAGTTTAAGGGTTGGAAAGATGAGTTGAAAGTAGTATGGAGATTGACAGGAAATGACCAGTGAAGTAGGAGGAGAACAAAGGAAAAGCGTTGTCCCTGAGAGCAAATTTCAGGGAGGACAGAATGATTGTCTGTGTCACATGCTGCTGGTGATCAGAGCCACACCGACTTGCAGTGAACCTCCTCTCTGTTGGCCTTGGAGTGGTGCCCCTGAGACCTGGGGTTGTTTGTTACTGCAGCATAACCTATGCTGACTGATACAGCATGCTTTTCTCCAACTATATTCCCTTTCCTGAGTTCAGGTCCAGAGAGGATGGACTCTTGGTTTAACAAGCATTGGGGGTTTGCTAGAGAGGCATGACAGAGGGAGCAAGGGACAGGACATTGAGGGTGTGTTTAATGAAGCCTGAGCTGGACAAGGAGGGAGGTAAGGGAGATGCTACATTCATCCTGAGGGTCCTCCCCTGATAGTTACGAGAGGGTGGCCAGAGGCAGTCAGGACAAAATGCGTCCTCTCAGATCCCTGGGGATAACGTGCCACTGTGTCCAGGTGGAGCTTCTGACAACAATGAGAGCCACTGAGTTTTCTTTCTACAAGGGCTCATTTTAATTTTTCTTTCCAGCAGAGCCTCTGCCACAGCTATTCTAGGTACCTGCTTTTGTTTTGTCCTTTTCAGATTGAAGCTGACTGGAGGGAGAAAGAGAGAGAATAAGAACACAAGTCCCCTCCCCATTTTGCCCTTTGGGAGGGTAGGCTTTCTGCTTCTTACAGATTCTCCATGTGCTTGGGTGAGGACGGTCCTATGTGGTCTGCCCACACCCTCCAGGTCCTGATCACTGGCTGTCTATTCCAGACAGGGACAGGGTTCCAATCACACATTTTGGAAGCTGGGCAGGCTGGAACCTGGTCCTTCGACTCTAAGCCCACCTCTCCCTGTACCTTACTGCAAGGGGCTAGAAGGCTCCCCATTCCCACAACCTCCTTTTCCTTATTAGAGAAGCCAAGTGGGGCTGCACAGCCATGGGCTCTGCCCCCAGAGACGATCTGCAAGTTCTGGCCCCAGCCTGCGGGCCCCCTGCCTGGCCGAGCTCAGGAAGGAAGCAGCAGTTACGACTGGATGCCTCTCCCAGCTGCCCCCCTCCAGCCCAAGACGCTGGCCAAGAGCCCACACGCTCTTTGCTCCTCAGCCCCCGCTCAGGCACTGGCACTTAAGAGAGGCTACATGACGAAGGGCAGGAGTGTCCAGACAGGCCCTGTTTCCCAAGCTCGCAGGGTGCACAGCTTGGCTGGGCCGAGCCACGCCCCTCGCCGGGCACTTCTTCCACAGGACTCTGGCCTCCCTCCAGGTGGGCTCTGTGGGCCTTCCTGGCACCCCCATCCGCCCTCAGCAAAGCGCCCCCTGAAGGAAGGGGCATGGAGATGCCCCGACAGCCGGGGGTGGTGGGGGGCGCGGCAGGCGTGACAAGTGAGGATGTGTTTCACAGAGGGAGCCCGCTCTCAGGGTCACATGGCCCATGACACCACGGCCATGGTTCTGTTTTAGATCTCCCTCCCTCCCAGGGGGAGGACTACGAGGCCTTCAGTCTGGTGTTAGCTAGGCCACCTGAGCCTCCCCTGTGACACCTACTAGGCCAACTGGTAAACCTTGCTGAAGGCTCCGGGGTGGGCTCGCTCAAGGAGCGCGGGGGCAGGGGTAGGCGGTGCCCTGGACGGAGGCTGGGGAGGAGAGGAGAGCAGGAGAGTCAGGGCACGGGGGAGGGCCGGCCCCGGCCAGGCTTCCGTAGGCTTTCCCAGGCTCTCCTAAAGGAAGGGCTCGGGCTTCCCTGGTGGCGCAGTGGCTGAGAATCTGCCTGCCAATGCAGGGGACACGGGTTCGAGTCCTGGTCTGGGAGGATCCCACATGCCGCGGAGCAACTAGGCCGGTGAGCCACGATTACTGAGCCTGCGCGTCTGGAGCCTGTGCTCCGCAACAAGAGAGGCCGCGATAGTGAGAGGCCCACGCACCGCGATGAAGAGTGGCCCCCGCCTGCCACAACTAGAGAAAGCCCTTGCACAGAAACGAAGACCCAACACAGCCATAAATAAATAAATTAATTAATTAAAAAAAAAAAAAAAAAAAAAAAAAGGAAGGGCTCGACTTTCGTATTTTATAGGAGGCAAGTGTGTTATTTGCTCAACGACCAAAATTTAACCTCAGGTCCCTTTGAACAAGCTCTGGGCTCTTGGGTGAATCACGGGCCCTTGCCTCGGTTTCCCCCTGGGTTTTGGATTCAGTGCTCAAGCACAGTGACTCTGAGAGGCCAGGACACAGGCCTGTTAACAGGGGCCCTATCCTGCCATAGGGGTGGAGCACATTGTGGGCTGTCTGGCTGGGTGGGGAGGGTCAGTGGTGGCCAGTGTCGACAGTGCCTACCAGAGAGGCACTGACTCACCGCCCTGGGGCTCTGGGCAAGTAGGACAAGCCAGACTCAGTTTTCCCAGGTATAAAATGGGTGTCGGGCAATTTGCTTCCATGGAAGGGCCTGGAGGGCTGTAACCACGCAGGGGTGTGTAAAACCCTGGGAGCCTGAGGATGGGGTGGCCTGAGGATGCTGGCAGGACAGCCAAGGGTTTTAACTGGCTGAGGAATTAGGAAATTCCTTTAGAAGAAAGAACAGCGGGGGAGAGTGAAATGGCGACCCTGGGAGAAATTGGTGCCCTTGGGAAGCCATCTTAGCGCCCAGCAAAGCCCTCTCTCACAAGGCAATCAAGTTGTTGCTTCTGTTCATACCAAAAGGGCCTTTTTAAAATACAATTAGGCTCTGTTTTATTATGTGTGACAGACGAGGCCATTAACCATTCCGACTATTAAATCAGACTTCATTAAAAAAAAATGGAAGTAACTGTAAATTGCCTTGGGTCACGATCGTTTAGAGCTGAGACACTGCAAAGGAAAACATTAGGGAGCTCACTACCATGAGGAAGTTAATCAATTTGACACCCCTGGTGGGCTGCGCCCCCGGGGAAGAGCTAGCTGCACGCTTGCCTCTCCCAGTGGTGGGCTCCCGGTGGGTGTGGGGTCGCCACCTCTCCCTCCCCAGAGCAGAGCCAGGAAGGCACGAAAATAACTTGAAAGTTTGGGGGAAATGGGGATTTCTTTTCCCAGAGAGGTTTTGCTAGTTTTCTTTTCTGAAAAATTACCTAAATATATCAAACGTGATACCAAGTCATACATAATACATGTTTTATGTTTTTGCACCAAAAAGTGACTTGAGAGCTATAAGGAGCAGTGCTGTGTCCGTATGATGTGTCTCTCCTACCTCCAGGCAGGGTGGGTGGCATCTCTGGACGTGCTGATTTTCAGAGTTTGTCTCCCTCCTCAAGGCCTGGCGTGGGCTTGCTGGTGGGTCCTGAGGGGTCCCCTATGTGGGGTGCATCTTGCCCTCCTCCCCTGTGTGTGGGTGGGAAGGAGGGGTGGAGAGGACAGTGGAGCCCAGGGGCCCACGAAAGACAGAAGCCGGGAGGAGACCCAGCCCCGGCACCGCTTACCCCCAGGCCCCCTTATCCCAGAGAGACCCAAAGCCCAAGCCTCCTCCAAGGGTAGGGCGGGGATACAGGGGAGAGGGGGAGGGGTTTGCAGGGGTGCAAGGTGGAGCCAAGGAGGTCCAGAGCAGGGTGAGGGGCTGAGAGGTGTCTGGGGCGGGTCCCCGGCCTCGGGCTGGCACCAGGCGATGAGGGTGGGCAGAGGACACTCAAGGCCGCCCCAGGCGGGGGATGGGGGCTGTTGGGAGACTTGACCTTGTCCACGTAAGCGTTTCCTGGCTGGATAATTAGCCTAAGTCCACCCAGACTGTTTGGATGAACATGTTGGTATTCACGGGGGGAGGCAGAGGTGGGAGGAGTGGGTGCTGTCAGCCGCTGAGAGCTGGCCCTGGCACCCTGCCCTCTCTTCCCCCTTCCTGCCACCCTGGTGTGGCCTCCAGAGCCCGGCGCAGGGCTCACCTCCTCCATGAAGCCTCCCAGGCCCCACCCAGGCTGCACTTGGGGACCCTCTGGCCCCCCGGAACTTGCTTCCCTGCTCTGCTGGCACAGTCTGAAAGCTGCTAAGTCAAGTAGTCTGTGGCCGTCAAGCCGTCCTCCATTTCTCCCAGCTCCAGCACACCCTGCCCTTCCTTGTCCTCTGTTTAACTACTCTGGACCATTCCCTACAGCCCAAGGTCAAGGCCCTGACCACTTTGCGGCCTCAAAGCCCTTCAGGAGTTGTCCCCAACTACCTCTCTGGCCTCCCCTCCTTCCAGCCTCCTTAACTCTGTAGGTGCCACTCCCTTTGCCTGGTTGCCTGGGCCTCTCTCTTCAACCTGGGGAAAATCCTACTGTAAGTCCTGGCCACCTCCACCTGGAAGCCCTCTCAGATCTGTCACGTTTGGTGAGTCACAGCAGTTTCCCTCCCTCCTTCCTTTCCTTCTCTCGGCAAATATTTACTTCGCAGCGTCTGTGCCAAGCCCTGTATAGGACCTGAGAAATCCAAAGAGAGCAGGACAAGGTCTCTGCCTCCATGAAATTGACCTTCTGGGCAAGACAATCGATACATGTGAGATCAGGAGGAGGTAAGCGCCTTGAAGAAACATAAGGCTGGGTCAGGGGACAGGGAGGGATTGGAGTGTGGCCAGGGAAGGCCTCCAGGACAGAGGAATTTGATCAGAGGCCTGAATGAAGTGAGGGAGCAGATATTCTGGCAGAGTGGCCTGGAGGCCAGCGGGGGGAGATGCTCCATGTGTTCCCACAGCACAGCTCTGTGGCCTGTTTTGCATTGTGTTGCCACAAGTGTAGTTACTCAAAGCAAGGACTGTCTCATTACTCTCTGAATCTACCCAGGAGCCCGGCTCTGTATTGGGCACAAGAGGGCCATTGGCACATGCCTGCAGGACGGCAGATGAACGAATGCGTGAACCAAGGGAGAAATGAGTGAATTCCTGGACCTGTGCTGGGCACTGTAGAGAGTCTGTCCCCAGCTGCCCCAGTAAATGTGGACAGAGCCTTAAGTTCCAGCCACAGTGCTCTGCGGCCCAAGAGCTCCATCCCTGGACTCCCATCCCTCAAGCCGGAAACTGACCACCTGGAAGCCTCTAGGCTGGAACCCGCCCTGCTGGCACCGTTGTTCTTCTTTCCTGGCTGTGCCAACAGCGAGAGGCAAAACGTGCGTTCAGGTAACATTTTGAGGGTCTGGGACAGGTCTGGTGGGCTCTGGCAATAAGAGTTGGGTTTGCATGTCCTCGTTGTTTCCTTGTTTGCATCATTACGTTGTGTGTTAGTTGCAGCAAAGATGGAGTTTCATACAGAGGAGAATCAGGCCTCAGACTTTTCTCTTGGTAAGAAGTCCAAAATGACAGTCCTTAAAAATGTTAGCCTGGGGCAGGCAAAATCTAACGATTCTCTCCACAGTACCACACCTGTGGATGTGATAGGTTAAATACTCCTGGCCTGTGGTGGTCGATGGTCCACGAGCTTGTGCTTGTAGCAGCAGACAGGGCCCTTTGGGTCCAGCTCTGTCCTTGTCCAGCCATGGCTGGGAAGCTGGCTCCCAACTGCAGCCGAGCCTGCGCCCCTTCCCTCACTGTCCTTCCTGCACACCACTCACCAGATGCCCCCGGACCCTGGGGCGCAGCACCGTTGCCAACCGTGATGATTTCAGTGGTGTTTTTCCTTCCTGGAGACCAGGACCTGCCTGAAGTCCGTCGATACAGAGCTCCTCCCGTGCGCTCCTGGGCCGTTTCCTCCAAGGCCGCACCCTGGGGAGGAGGGAGTCACTAGAGCCATCTGCAGAGGGGCTGGGGGCAGGGGGCTGGCTTCTAGGGGTGGGGGTTCCCTAATTGTTTTCTTTGGCCCTTTGCTCATGGCTCAGTAAAAGCCAAGTTCTGTTCTGGCCTGGAGCCGTCTAAGCAGAGGCCCGAGCTTGGCAGGCCTCTAGTTTTCTCTGGCATCAGAGGTGCTTTCCACAGTTTTCTGCCCTGAGAGGGCGGCTGTCTTTGGAGAAGACATCCTGTTCATACACCGGACACCAGGAGAGGGCGCCCAAGGAGTCGCCTGTGTGCCCTGGAGACAGCTCTCGTCCTGGTGTCCTATCCGTCACCGCCAGAGTCCCCAACCTCTCATCCCTCGGACCCCAACACTGGGAGCCAGAGATGATGGGCTCTAGTTGAAACTCTGCCTTTAACAAGCTGGGTAGTCTTTGCAAATCACATCTCCTCCAGGACCCCCAGCTTCTTTGTCTGTTAAATGGGAATTAAAAGGAAAAAAAAATTGAAAACCACCACTGTCTTGCCAACCTCACGGAGCAGGAGCCTGTATGAAGCTCCAGTTAGGCAGACTGAAGACACGGCTTAGAAAGGGCAGGGCAGATACACGGCAGATACTCTGCAGAGCAAGCTGGTGGCTATTTTTATTGTTAACATTGTAGCCCTGTGCTTCTCTGGGCAATGCTAGCCTGGGGACAGACAGCCGGTGAGGGGTTGAGAAACCTTTAAAAGGAGAGGTAATGAAAAATATTTACGTTAAGGTTAATTTTCTTAAGCAATAAAGAAAAATCGGGAGATAAGTACTAGTAGTAGTAGTTAACCAAAAAATATCAGCCATCTTTTTTTCTTCTGCCAATATTATATAAATACTCACTTGACGGAAAAAGAGAATATAGTAAAAATGTTTATTTGTGAAATTAACAGAAAGCAAATCATTGAACTGTTGAATCAAGCCTATCATCATTGGTACTTTACCGTTCAATGTCTTCTCTGCAGAATGAAGGCATTTTCACACAGGAACATTAGTCACTCCTGGGTCCTTGTCTCGGGTCCTTCTGACCCTGACTCTTATTCAGAGATGGCCTCCAGCTCTGAGGGAGATGGGTCCCCTCTCTTCAGTGTCTCAGGGACTTCCAACTTGAGTGCAGGGATGCCTTACTTCATGGCTTCCTCATCTGGAGCTCTCCTGCAACATCAAAGAACAGTCAGGACTGCAGAGTTGAAAATAGTATTAGAACATGTGTTCACGAAGTGGTGACGGGGAGGTGACAGTCTTTAACAAGCTCACCCTCCCATTCCCCACGACTCTTTCAAGCCAGCTTCAGTCTCCTCAACTTTCCTACATGACCTCCCCCCCTGGGCATCTGATGACCAAGTGTCCTGCCCCAAGAAGAGGGAGGAACAGCCATCAGATGGGCACTGGCCTCCAAGCCTTCCAGCTTCATCTGCACCAGCTTCCCCCCTCCCTCCTGTGACAGTGGATGGTGGGTTGCTCGGAGCCTCATTCCAGGGGTTCACGGCCCTGCCCTTGCGCTTCTCTCTCTCTCTCTCTGTCTCTCTGTCTCTCTGTCTCTCTCTCTCTCGGATCTAAATGCGCTGTCTCTCCCTTTGTGGAAGAAAACCCTCCCTCAGCTCTTTGCCCTCTGCTCTCATTCACAGTCAAGCTTGTCAAAAGAGGAGTCCACACACCCTTCCGCGCTCCCTCAGTTCACTCTGGGCAGATTTCTTTTTTTTTTTTTTTATAAATTTATTTATTTATTTATTTATTTATTTATTTATTTATTTATGGCTGTGTTGGGTCTTCGTTTCTGTGCGAGGGCTTTCTCTAGTTGCGGCAAGCGGGGGCCACTCTTCATCGCGGTGCGCGGGCCTCTCACTATCGCGGCCTCTCTTGTTGCGGAGCACAGGCTCCAGACGCGCAGGCTCAGTAGTTGTGGCTCACGGGCCCAGTTGCTCCGCGGCATGTGGGATCTTCCCGGACCAGGGCTTGAACCCGTGTCCCCTGCATTGGCAGGCGGATTCTCAACCACTGCGCCACCAGGGAAGCCCCGGGCAGATTTCTGACACCGAACCTGCTCCCTCAGCACTGCCTTGTGGAGATCTCCAAGGACCTCCACGTTGCCAGATCCATTGGGTGCAATTAAACAGTCATCGGCCTTGCCCTCCGAGTCCCTAACAGGCCAGTTACCGTCTCACTCCTCCGTCAGCCTCTCTCTCTTGTTCGGAGACCCTGATCCGCTGGTCATGCTCCTTCGCTAACCCTCTGGCCACTTCTGTTTCCCTTGCAGGTTTTCCTACCTCCTCCATCTGACCACTAAAGGCTAGAGGTCTTCTGGGCTCTGTGATAACGTCCTTGTTTTCCTTTAAATCCTTTTAGTATAGAACATTTCAAACATACGTTAAAAATAGAAAGAATAGTCTAATGAACCCCTATGTTCTCACCCATTTTCAACACTTACCAAATTATGGCCTAAATATTCATAACATTCGTAAATATTCACTCCTCTCCCCTGGTTTATTTTTAGGCAAATTCCACACTTCACATTATTTTATATGTAAACGTTTCAGTATATTTAAAAGACAAGGACCCCTTTAAAAACATAGCCTTGATGGCATTAACACACTTAAAGGCTGTGTAACTATAACTGGTTAGTCCTTTTTGGTTCTGTCTCTTTAGAAATCTCATTGACACCATGGGCTTAAATAGCCTCCATAGGCCAAAGACTCCCAGGCTTAAATCTTCAATCTAGACCTCTCTTTCAGCTCTAAAATCCCATTTCTAATTCTCTGCTTGACATTTCCACACGCTGGGCTCAGAAGCATCTCAGATTTAACGTGTCCAAAACAGAACTCATGATTTCTACCCTAACCCAGCTCCTGCTCTGGGAGACCCTATCTTGGTAAATGGCATCGGTGTCTGCCCAGATGCCCTCAGTGTTCTTCATACCTCCTTCACCCTCACGCCCTCTTCCAATCCAACACCAGGTCCTGTGACTTCTTCCACCCAAATATACTTAAAATATGCTGACAATCCACTTCTTTCCATCTCCACAGCCAAACCAAGCCACCACCTGCTCTTGCCTGCGCTGCAAGAGCCTCGTAACAGGTTTGTGTCTCTCACTTGCACCTCTGCTGACACTCAGCTGCACAAGAGCAAGTCTGCGCTGGACAGTAAAATATCAGAATACTTTCCTGCCAGTTAGTAAATAATCACTCTTCTTGGCCACTCCCCACACCAGGGCTCCCCCCCACCCCCACCCTACGCCCTCCCTCTGTCCATCCAGTAAACCAAGCCTGGCCAAGCAAGGGGCCTCAGAGACCTTGCTATAATTTGGGTCTATGTGCTCAAATACTTAAAAATTCACATGGTATTGTGATGACCTAAGACTTCAGGTAACTTCCCTCATGAGAGTCAAGGGAAAAATCCAGAGAACTTCTGCTCTCATACTCTTCAACAGCCAAGATAATATATTAAAAAAAAAAATATGTGAACTTGCCTTTGAGGTGGGGGAGTAGTGACTGGGAGGGGAGATGAGAGGAACTTTTGGGGTGTTGGTAATATTCTGCTCTAGATCTGGGTGGTGGTTACATAAATATGTTCACTTTGTGAAAATTCAGCTGGGCTGGGTTCTTACAATTTGTGTACTTTTCTATCTATCTGTTATATTTCGATAGAGTTTACTTAAAATATGTCAGACAGAATTTTCCTGTGGTTTTGGCCCAAGAGGGCAGTTGTCTCTTGGTCTTACCTTTTCTCTTGCTCACATCCTCTCCAGAGGCTTCTGCAGGGAAGAGGGCTCCTGCCATCCGGGACCAGCTTTGCAGCAGTCATGCCACAGGTCACCACCAAGGGCGCTGTGCCGGCCTCCAGTTGTTTGGTGGATGGATAGGGTAGAACAGGCCTCTTCCCCCCTGTTACTCTCTCCCTTCAGCCTCCACGAGATCAACCCCTCCAGTCTATTCAGGCAACAGTGAATTTCTTACCCAGGAGTTAGGAGAGCTTCTGGAATTAATGAGCTCCAGGACTAAGATCTGAGTTCTGGCTATTCTGCACTTCCCCTTGAGTCTCACTGCGGGAGACACCTAAAGACTCAGGCCCATAAAATAAAGCCATGAAAAGATGCTCAGTCTCACTGCTAATAAAGGAAAATGCAAATTAAAATCTCAGAGAGACACCATTTCGTTTTGCTTGGCAAAAACTTAAAGGCTGATAATACCAAGTGTAGGCAACTATGTGGAGAGTTCAAAGTTCTACAGGTGGGAGTATAAATCGGTAGAACCAGTTTGGAAAGAAGTTTGGCAACAGTCTGAAGAATTGAAGATTCTCCTGCCCCATGACTCAGGCATCCCACTTCCAAGTCTAGTACTGCAGAGGAGTGTGGGAGCCTCGCTGGTACAAAAATCTTCTTACAAGGTCATTTCTAACGTTTAAAAAATACAAAACAACCAGAAAATAAAATTTTTAAATTGTGGCCTATTTATATAGAAGTTAAAACAAATGAACTGCAGTTCACATGTATCAACATAGATACAAACAAAGGCAAAATGTTGAGTGGAAAAAACAAGTGCACGAGGAATGTCCAGTGTGATTCCACTGGGACAAAGTTTTAGGACATGCAAATCAGTACTGTAAGATGTGTATGGATGCAGACATGTGTATTAAAAGTATCAAAATGCTCATGGGAATGATAACACCAGTTTCATGAGAGTGGTTTCTTCTGGGGAAAGGGGAATGGTACGCAGGAAACTTCAGCTCATCTGTCGTTCCATTTCTTAAAAGTGAAAATCTGGAGGAAAGATGGCTCAGCATTAAATTTGATAAAGCCAGGTAGTAGGTACATTTTTCTTTTCTATCCTTGTCTGTACGTTTGGTATGTTTTCCAATAGAATCAATCAATTAATGAAAAAAGCTACTTAGGCCTCCCGGGGGGAAGAGGGCATGAAGACTCCCTCCCACTCCAAATGGTTCACCTGTCCCACGGTTGAGCCTTTGCTCCCAGCACTGTCCTCCCTTCTTCAAGGCACTTAGGTGGAAAACTCCAAAGCACAACGTGGAAAATTCTACCCTTCCCCCAGGCCAAGCTTCTCTCCCAGAGTCCTGTCCTCAACACCGCATCATACATCCGAGCCTTTGGTCTGGGTAGTGGCCCAACTTCAGCCTGACGTAAGGAAACACGGTGTTTAGGAGCCAGACTACCTGGGTCTGAGGGCTGCCTCTGCCACTTGACTGAGGGGCCTTGGATGAGTTACTCCGATTCTTTGTGCTGTAGGATGGAGGGAGCACGGGTGGAGGAGAGGGTGACCAGGCGGCTGGCCAGGTGAGCAGGGGCAGCTCAGGGGGCTGGCGACCCTCATCCTATGTGGAAATAGGCTACTTCCCACAGGGTGACCAGATCTTATTTATATGTGGCAACAGGAAATGGCAACCCTCTGTCCACCCACCCCTAACCACGGGGGAGATTGAATTATTTTAGCATCAGTTCTTTCTATTTCAAGACTAATATGCAAGTAATGGAGTGGGGGTGAGGCACCGAAAGAGTGCCACTTAAGGCAAATTTGCTGTAGATGGCAGCAGACCCTTGGATGGAGCAGGAAAGAACCCACCGTTTCCTCAGCCAGTCACAGACCAACCAAGAGGCCTTGCCTCTGTGAAAACCCTTTCCTGGGCTTGCCTTTTTATACCAAGCATTTTATGGAAACATGGGTAACTGGCCACCCAGGCTGTCTGCCAGACTCTCCGGAACAGCCATGAACCCCTTGCACCTCCAGGTTCCTGCTTCTTGTGTTATAGCCACATCTCAGAGGCCCCATGTCCTGAAGAAACCACACAGCCTCAGTTGATTACCAGTACCTCAGAAGGTGACCTTCTTTAAAAATGGGGTCACTGCTGATGTAATGAGTTAAGTTGAGGTCATTAGGGGGGGCCCTCATCCGATATGACGGATGGCCTTATAAAAAAAGGAAATTGGAGACAGATTCACACATGCACGCGCGCGCACACACACACACACACACACACACACACGCGCGCGCACACACACACACACACACACACACACACACACACAGAATGTCACGTGAAGAGGAAGGCAGAGATCAGGGGGATGCATTTACAAGGCAAGAAACATCAAAAATTGCCAGCAAACCACCAGAAGCTAGGACAGAGGCAGGGAACAGAAATTGTCTCACAGCCCTTAAAATGAACCAACTCTGTCGATACCTTGATCTTGGACTTCCAGCCTCCAGAACTGAGAATACATTTCTGTTGTTTAAGTCCCCCGTCTGTGGTACTTTGTCTCGGCAGTCCTAGCAAACCAACACAGGGACTAATCTTACCACTTTATGACACTGAGGACCCCTAAGAAACAGCTCAAGGTCACACAGCTACTAAGAAAATTGGGCTGACATTTAGCTTCTCTGACGGTGTCACAGGCTGGTTTGACGCTTTATCTGAGAGTGTCAGTGATTTCATCAGGGGCTGGGAATAAAAACATATTGCAGTTTATTCTTCTATTAAGCGTGACAGGTTACATCTACTTTCTGGGTGGTCTGTTCCTGAGTTAGATCTAGATGGTGTTTGGGGAAAACAATACTTTCACTTATCACCCTTACGAGATCATCTAAAAGCCAGCTGAATGTCCTGGGACCCGTCATAAAGACTGCAGGCTTCAGACACATCGTCAGCTTGCTGGGTAATTATAACGAGTCTGGCGTGTTTGGCTGCTTTGTTTATGGCACCCATGGCATTTTGGCATAGGCTTGGCTTTCTGATCCAGGCGTCTTTGCTACTTTATATACTTGGGTGTGGATGATTCTCCCTTCTTTGGGAGCAACCCCGCTCTTCCCTGTGACTCTGCTAAGCGGGTTCCCACACTGTGCTGTCAGGCTGTTGGTTGGAGTTTGGGGGTTGAGCAATTGGGCGGGTGTAGAAGTGGGAAGCACGGTGGCCACCAATCAGGAGGTCTGTGGCTCGTCTCTGCATCCGTAGCTGTGCGACCTTGGCTGAGCCATTTCCCCTCCTGGGCTTTAGTTTTCCCACCAGTAAATTGAGGAGATCGGATGGGAAGTTTAGCTCTTTCCACCTTGGGAGGAGCCCGGAGACCAGCAAAGTTGCCAAAAGATGCCAAGAGTGGGGCTGGCTTACCAGGTTTTTCGGGTGTTTTTCAACCTCCCGTCCAAAGTGATGGGTTTTTCTCCAGGCTGAGCCTGAGTGGGAGGCAAATGTCCGGCATCTGGCAGCTCAGCTTGGTCCTGTTGTTTTGCTCATGTTCATCAGGCCCTCTGACCAGCAGATATGTGTCTTACGTAAAAAACACAGGAAACATGAATTAATTCTTTATTTGTACAATTTAATTGTCAAGAACTCTTAAAACAGAAGCCTATTGGGCTGATACTTTTTAAAAGGTGTCTTTGATTTTGAAAATGTGGAGACCTACTGGGCCAGGGGGTCTCCAGATTGCCTCTTGCTCTAAATGCCAATGATCCCAGCCCTACCCTGAAGTGGTGCCCCCAGTCTCAGTGGTCCAAGTGGGTGGTAATCCCAGCATCTGTAACCCATCTCTGAGGTTGTCAGTGGCAGTGCCCCATAACTTCCCTCCCTCCCCTGGTCATGTCACATCTTCCCTCTTCAGAATATAACTCAAGGTCATTTGATGTAAGATGGTTTCCACTTCCAACTTGCTGGTAGCTGCCAAGACCATCCTTGGCAATTTTTGTGTACGTCTTCATGTTGTGAATGACTTTTGTGTGTGTCTTTGTGTTGGATGTGGTGTACCTTTCCTATAAGATGTGAAACTCCTCAAACTTCAAGACAGAGTTATCAGAGCCCATAACTCAATCTGGGGCCATGGATTCTTCCATCCCATGGCCGGGACCTCTGCCTTTGGCACGGTGGTGTCAGGTTCAATGAGGAAGGGTCTCTGAAAGTGAACCAGTGATGGCCAGCACAGCTGAAGAGGGGCAGAGTTGGAAAGCCCACCCAGGTCTGATGCCTCCCCAAGCAATGCTCTCTCCTCTATAGCAGTGCTTTGCCACTCCACAGTCCACTTAGCACGGGGGGCCCTGTAAGAGATGGACTCAGGGGGCAGGGCAGGTTTAAGGGGCCTAATAACAAGATGTAACCTTAGTAGGGAGAGAGAAGTGCTTTCCTAAGCTCAGAAGGTGTGCAGAGGAGCTGCAAGGTCAAGGCCAACTTCAGAGGCAGGTGGAAAGGTCAGCTCAAGGCCTGGGTTTGGAATGACTTAGGTGGTTCACCTAAGGTGAATCTTGGAAGAAGATGGGTGGGGCATGGAGAATTGTAAAATCACAGAGATTGCTATTGTCTATCCATTTTCCTCTAATAACAGAATTCCCCCTTCCTTTTTTTAAGCTAGGCACTTGGCTGCCCAACATAAAAACTACATTTCCCTGTCTCCCTGGCTATGTGAATAAGTTCCAGCCAATGAGATGCAAGCCAAAGTGGAGAAGTGTTCTCAAAGAGAAGAGGTATTCCTTTTTCTTCTTTTTTTCTTCTTTTTGTTCCCTGGAGAGCAGAAGTGATGGCTGGTGTTGGAGCAGCAATCTTGGGCTTTGAAGTGACCATGTAAGCTGTATTAATGGGACCACAAGATAGGTGCCTCTTCACAGCACTGTGGGGTGTCATACCAGCCAGTCCTCCTACCTGTGGACTTTTGTGTGAGATAGAAATAGTTTCTACTTTGTTTAAGCCACGGTTCCTGTGGGGTTTCTGTCACCGAATCCCAAAATTACAAAGAAGACTACTTTTTTCGGTTTTTTGGTAATTCTTCTGCTTGCCTTTTGGTGCTGGTCTGTCTTGGAGAGCTTTCCAACCTTTGCTAAATTTTCCCTGTTTTAGCAAAGAGAGAACAGAACTCACTCAGGCTCAGGCCCTCGGCAGGCACCAGCATCTAAATGTAATCTATTGACATTGTTTTGTTTCTATGGTATTTATTTTTAGGTTACCATTTAATTAAGGTAAAGGACACTGCTTTTCCATTTACAATAGTGACATGAGGTCACTTTCCTTTTTAAATAATTTACTTAAGCAAAAACAATTGAGTCGATTTAAAAGGTATTAAGTGACTGAGAGCACAGGTTATATCAGCCATGGCAGAAATCAAGGAGGTAGCTGGAGGATGACTAAATCTTGGAAGACAAGGGTATAGATTTTGCTGCTTCAGAAAGAATTATATAAACATTTCCTCCTCCAGTATTTTTTGGTTCTCAGTTTGGATGATTCAAAGTATTCTTGTAATGGGGTTTCCTAATTCCTCAAGACAATAATTTAGTAAACACTCCCACAGACCATGCATAGTAGTTAAAGAGTCTGAGTGCTGAAGTCACACTCCCTGGGTTCAGTTCTTGGCTCCTGCAATTACCAGCTGTGTGACCTTGGGCAAATTACTGTAATTCTCTGTGTTCAACATCTCACCTGTAAAATGGAGTTGATGATGTTATTGGGAGGATTAAATGACACATTGTATGTAAAATACTGAGCTGAGTATCTGGCCTACATTAAGATGCAATAAATGGCTGCTGTTATTATTACTGTTATGTCTGACTTGAACACATCAAGAAATCAGTGTTGAAAGCTTTATATTAAGCCCTTGGGAGTTGAATAACTGTCCCGATGCTCAAGAAGATTTACATTTTAAAGGGAAGGTTTATCTCAGTTTTTCTATTAATGTCCTTTTTCTGTTCTAGGATCCAATTCAAGACACCACGTTGCCTTAATCTTCACATTTACTTTAGTTACCTCCAATCTGTGATAGCTCCCTACTCTTTCCTTGCCTTTCATATCCTTGACACTTTTTAGGGGTACTGGTCTGATATTTTGCAGAATATCCTGCAATTTGGACTAGTCTAATGCTTTCTCACAATTAAAGTGATCATCTTGGGGAGGAATACTACCGAGGTGACTTGTCCTCATTGCATCATATCAGAGGGTACATGGTGTCAATGTGTCTCACTACTGGTGATGTTAACCTTGAGCAATTGGTTCGTGGGTGCCTGCCAGGTGTCTCCACTATACAGTTAGTATTTTTCTCTTTTTATACTCTATTTGTTAGATGAAGGTCTACATCCAGCCCACACTCACAGAAAGAAAGATTAAAGTCTCCTTCCTGGAGGGAGAATTGTCTGAGAATTTGTGAATATATTCCACCACAGGAATTAATAAATATTTGAGGAAGATATTTTGAAACTACTCTGTTTTGTCTTAGACCTTCACCCACAACTTTTAGCATTCATTGGTGAATCTTGCCTGCAACCATTGTTACTGTGATGTTCTCATGGTGGTTTTCTATTTCCTTCTTTTGTTCTACATTGATTAGTTGGAATTCTTATGAAGGAGGAGTTGTCTCATCCCCCATCCCATTTACTTATTTAGTCAACAATTAATTTATATCAGTATGGAACAATCAATATTTATTATATTATTTGGGATATAATTCAACACTAATGTATTAGGAGCCCTTTCACAGTGGCTTGTGTCCTTTGGTAAGCCCCCATAATTTTTTTTGAGCACTTCCTTACTTTTGGATACCACAAGATGCTCAATATTCATCTTTTATTTCCTCTGCCCTAGTCCCCTTGGGATCAACCATTTCTCCAAGGACCCCTGTTCCTTTCATTAGAGAATGGTATTTAGAAACCAAGATCTGGGCACTAGGTGCACCCATTGCTATGGGAGTGTCATTGTTTCTAAATCCTCTCAGTGAATAGAGTTAGGAATATATGTATGTACACTAACTCATGTGAACCCATCTATTTCTATCTCTCTCTCTCTCTCTCTTTCTCATCATCACAATAAATGAGTTTCTACTGATCTCCAACACTAATCCAATGCAATGGGGGTTCATTCTAGCCTTCCTCTCTTGCTTATTTGTAACTTCTTTCTCCAATAGTGAAAAGCCTGACCCTCAGGATTAATATCAAAAGGGGATGACAAGAAAAAAAATCAGTGAATGTGAAGGTACATCAATAGAAATTATCCAATCTGAAGAAAAAGAGAAAAAAAGATTAAAAAAAAATGAACAAAGCCTCTAGCACCTGTAGGACAATATCAAAAGTTCTCATATAAATATAATAGAAGTCTCAGAGGAAGAGGAAAGAAAGAATGGATCAGAAAAAATATTCGAAGAAATAATGACTGATATTTTTCTAAATTTAGTGAAAGACATAAATATGTATAGATTCAAGAAACCTAGAGTATATAAAGTAAGATAAAGGCAAAGAAAATCACATCTAGGTTCATTATAGTCAAAACACTGTAAACTAGACATAAAGAGAATATTTGAAAGCAGCCAGAGAAAAACAGCACGTGACATACTGGACAACAATAATTTTAACATTCACCAAGTTCTTAACAGAAAACATAGAGGCTAGAAAATAGTGGAACAACATCTTTAAAGGGTCAAGAGAAAGAGTTATCAGTTTAGAATTCTATATCCAGTAAATATATTCTTCGAAAAAGAAGGCAAAGTAAATATTCTTTTACATTGCCTGCAGAACTTCACTGGAAGAAAGGCAAAGCAATTTCTTCAGGCTGAAAGGAAGTTATACCAGAGGGAAATTTGAACCGCCTGGAAGGAATAAAGAACATTAGCAATGGTAAATATCTGGGTAATATATAAAACTATTTTTTTCCTCTCAATTTCTTTAAAATACATATGACTATTTAAAAAAGAAATTATAATATTTCTTATGGATATAGATATAATACACATGGCAATTACAGCATAAAGAATACTGTGAGTAGAGTAGTATTAGGGATAAATGGGACAATACAACTGTAAATTTTCTACATTTTATATGAAATGGTACAATATTAACTTCGTGAAAAATCAAGGGTGTGTAGTATAATCCCTAGTGTAACCTTTAAAAAATGATGCAAATAGTGCTAGTTAAAAAGCCAATATGTACATTAAAGAATTCTAAAATATATTTAAATAGTCTAAATTAGGAAGGAGAGGGGAACAGAGGAACAAAAAAACAAGAAACAGATAACAAATAATAAAATGGTAGACTTAATTCCAATCGTATCATTAATTTAAATGTTAACGAACTAAGCACTCATAATAGTAATTCTCATTAACATCATTATGACTTAGACTGCAGAAAAGTGGCGTCATTCTTTGATTTGACTCATCTTTCAGATTATCATTCAACCCTTGAGCATCCAGGGTTTGGCTTTGAATTATCTGCTGCTTTTGGAAAAACCTTCCTTGTCTCCCCAGCATGCAGGATGCCCTAAGGAGAGAATCTCTATGCTCTTTCTGTCTCCCCTGAGTTCCCAGGCCTGAGCTCACCTTGGATGCTTAGAGCACGGTCCTAACCACATGTGGGACAGTGCAGAATCAGCCCCTGGGAGGGTATAGTGATTACTGAATCCATCCTGACAAATGCCTCAGTTTTCCTTAATAGAAATCTCTTATCTGAGATTAGTTTTTAAACAGATTTTAAATATATATATATTTAAATACTGTGCAGAAAGATTTACAGTGCAAAGTCAGCCTCCCTCCTATCCTGGATCCTTGAATCCATCAGCATGAAGTTTTTATGTGTTCAGCCTGAACCGCCTCTTGAGGGACTGTTGGAGGTTGTGGGTACCGACAGAGACACCAGCAGTAGGAGCAGTTGGATTTTACATTCTTCTCTGTTCAAGCAGATGTCTGCCTCATGTTCTTTTTTTAGCATTTGAAACCAACTTCCTGGAATCTATGTCCTCACCATGGGCAAGGAACAGTGTTCCAGAAAGCTTGTTTTTATGGAGGAAAATCCAGCTAAGCATGGTGTTCTGGTCCTGCCAGCTTTATAAAATACAGAATTTGAGGAAAATACAGATTAAGAGGAAAGTCCTTCATAACTGAGAGTTGAAGGGGTGGGGGAGGGGAAGTATACCTAGAAATAATCTCTGCTGGTTAAATTTAGGAATTTGGAAAACATAAAAGCCATCAGTAAAACCCTATTTGATATTCAAATGGCTTGGGATTGTTTCTCTTCATAGGACAGGAAGTAGAGTGGAAAAGTGAAAAGGTTGTGGGCTGTGGAATCTGATAGAATTTGTTTCATCCCCATTCTGCCACTAATAGCTTTGGCAAGTCCCTAAACCGCTCTAGGTTTCAGTTTTGCCAAATGATCCTGGTACATGGTAAATGTTCAATAAATACAGTTTTCCTACCCAGCCCTCCCCTCTCCCTGTGTTTTGGTGTTTTCTAGTTATCTAACACTGCATAACAAACCATCCCAAAGCTTAGTGGATTAAAATAACAAGACATTAATTTTGCTCAGTGTGAAAGCCTTTTCTGATATGGCTCCTGGTATTCTCTCCCCTGTGTAATCCTCTCCCCTTATGTGGCTGGTCCTAGTGACTTGCTTCTAATAAACAGAATATGGCAAGAGTGATGGGCGGTCGCTTGTGTGATTAGGTGGTAAGACGGTGATTTCCATCTTGCTCTATTTTCACTCGGTTGCCTTCTTGGCCTGAGTGAAGTAAGCCACCATGTGACGTGAGGCCCACATGACAAGGAACTGAATGCGATAATTCAACGGGCTTTAAGGAACCGAGTCTTGCCAGCAACCCTGTGAATGAGGTTGGATGTAGAGACTCCCAACTGGCACCTTGAGATGATTAAAGTCTCAGCCGACACCTTGATTACAGCTCCTGAAAGACTGACACAGAGAACCCAGCCAAGCCGTGCCCAAATTCCCGATCTACAGACGGTGTGGGAAAATAAATGTTTCAAGCCACAAAGTTGCGGGGTAATTTGTTACGCAGTAATAGATCACTAATACATCAGGAATCTGCAATTTGAGGAGGACTTCGTGGGGATAGCTCGTCCCTCTTCCACTTGTCAGCTGGTTGGGTGTGGAAGCTGGGAACTGAAATCAGGTGAAGGCTCCCTCCTCCCGCCCTCCCCCCTTCACTTGTGTAGCAATCCATGCTGGCTGTGGGCTGAGACCTCAGTTCGCTGTTGGCTGAAACATGCGTGTGGCCTCTCCCTGGGGCCTGGGCTTCCTCATAACAGGAGGCTGGGTTCCAAGGGAGAGAGAGAGAGAGAGAGAGATGGAAGCCTCCTCACCTCTTCTAACCCTAGCATCAGGAATCAAACAGCATTACTTCCTCTGGATTCAGTTCATTAGAAGAAAGATTCTGAAGCTAAGCAATATTCAAAGGGAGGGGAATCAGACTCTATCTTTTGTCAGAGGATTGTCCAAGAATTTGGACGAGCATGTGGGATCAGAACTATTTCTGTATCCATTTTTGGAAAATGCAAACTTCCACCCTTGGGGAACTCATTCTTCCTGTTTTTGTCAGGTCTCCCCTCTGTCGTTATTTGCCTTACTCTAGTTGGTCCCCTTTAGAGGATAGTGTAGCTGGGTAAGAGATTTCAGAAAAGTCTGTTTCCTAAACTGTTCCACTTCCCAGGGAATCAACTTGGCCAGAGGCTCTATCTGCCTTAGGGAGCTCCCCCCGACTCCACTCCCTGCTTTTTTTTTTTTCCTTTGAAGACACAGTCTATGTGATGTGCAAAAATATACTTAGGTAACTCATAACTGTGACAAGGGGAAAACTGTGAAGTTCACTGGCTCAGTGGAAAGCCACTAGCTCGGTGACTTACAGGATCTCTGCATGAGCAAATCTGCAGAGGCAGCACTTCTGAGAATTTTCTGGATTCTTGAGGAGAGAGAAATGAAGTGGGGGGGAGCTAAGAGAGGGAGGAGAGAGAGAAAAAGAGAGGGAGAATATCAGAGATAAGAGACATAAATCCAGAAAGATGAGTGGGATAAAAATACGGAAAGAGGAAAAGAATGGAAAGCATGAAATGTAAGAAAGCAATGACCCAATCCTACCCAGGATAAGCAAGTGAGGATTAATGCTGTTTTTAAAAAACAGATTTAGTGAGATATAATTTACATACCACACTATTCACTTGTTTTAGTTCAATGTTTTTTAGTATGTTCACAGTTGTGCAACTATCACCACAGTCAATTTGAGAATATTTTCATCATCCCCAAAAGAAATCTTGTACCCTTTAGCTGTCACCCTCCATCCTTCTCCACCCTCTCAGCAGTTGGCTGCCACTAATCTACTTTCTATTTCTATAGATTTGCCTGTTCTAGATACTTCATATAAATGAAATCATACAATATGTGGTCTTTTGTGACTGGCTTCTTTCACTTAGCATAATGATTTCATGATTCGTTCTCATTGCAGCATGTATCAATCCTTCATTCCTTTTTATGGCTGAATAATGTTTCATTGTATTGATACACCACATTTTACTTAGCCATTCATCAGTTGATGGGCATTTGGGTTGTTTCTGTTTTTTGGCTATTATGAATATGCCGATATAAACCTTCATATACATTTTCTTATGCTTTCATTTCTCTTGGACCTATAACTAAGAGTAGAGTGGCTGGGTCATATGGTAACTCTGTATTTAACATTTTGAGAAGCTGATAAATTGTTTTCCAGAGCGACTGCACCATTTTACATCCCAAACAGCAATGTATGAATGTTCCAGCTTGTTCACATCTTTGACACACCCTCTGTCTTTTTGATTCTAGCCATCCTTGAGGGTGTGAAGTGATACTTCATTTTGGTTTGTATTTGCATTTCCCTGATGGCTGATGATGTTGAGCATCTTTTCATGTGCTTATTCGCTGTTTATAAATCTTCTTTGAAGAAATGTCTATTCAGATCTTTGCTCACTTTTTTTTTTTTTCATGAGTGTTGACACCACATTTAGGAGAACACTTGGTTTTTTGACCTTTTTTTAAAATTTTTATTTATTTATTTATTTATTTTTGGCTGTGTTGGGTCTTCATTTCATGCGAGGGCTTTCTCTAGTTACGGCAAGTGGGGACCACTCTTCACTGCGGTGCGGGGGCCGCTCTTCATCGCGGTGCGCGGGCCTCTCACTATCACGGCCTCTCTTGTTGCAAGGCACAGCCTCCAGACGCGCAGACTCAGTAGTTGTGGCTCACGGGCCTAGTTGCTCCGCGGCATGTGGGATATTCCCAGACCAGGGCTCGAACCCATGTCCCCTTCATTGGCAGGCAGATTCTCAACCACTGCGCCACCAAGGAAGCCCCTTTGCTCACTTTTTATTTGGGTTATTTGTCTTGTCAAGTTGTAAGTGTTCTCTATATATTCGGGACACAAGTTTCTTATCAGATATACAACTTGCAGATATCTTCTCCTATCCTGTGAGTTGTTTTTTCCATTTTCTCAGTGGTCTTGTTTGCATCACAAAGTTAGTAATTTTCATGAAGTCAATTTAATTGGTTTTTTCTTTTGTCACTTGTGCTTTAGGTGTCATATCTAAGAAGGTTTTGTTCAGCCCAAGGCCTCAAGGCCATGAAGATTTATTCCTATTTTTTTTTTAAGAGTTTTATTGTTTTGCTCTTACATTGAAGTGTTTGATCCATTTTGAGTGAATTTTTGTGTATGTGTAAGGAAGGGATTTAACTTCATTCTTTTGCATAACATAATACATAACACTATTTTTTTTTAAATGATAAAACTTATAAATCCACTTTTTATATACTGCTTTCCTGGACCAAGCAAGAGAAAGTGGTATTTGCTTGCCCCTAAGTTCAACCTTATTTTAAACATGAGATTTCTATGACCACTGCTACGTCTTTACTCTCTACTTGTGTGTAATGTGAATATGGGTACATTTCTAAGATAAATAATTGTGGAGAAGGGTCTTAGTTGTTCCATTTGTTTTTTAAAAAGGATTGCACTAGGATAGTGATTCTCAGCCCCGGCTGCTCATCAGAAATTAGAATCATCTAGGAGCTTTTGAAAGTCCCCATGACAGAGTCCTGTGCTCAGATACCCTGATTTACCACCGGTCTGGGATAGGGTTTGAGCACAGGTGTTTTTCCGAGTGTCTCAGGTGATTCAGTTGTGCAGCTGGGATCATAAACCCTGCCCTAGATGAACTCTTTGGGGTTCTTCAGGACTATTACTCTGTGGGTCTCTGGTGGTTCTGAATAGCAGAAACCTGACAGAATATGGTTCTCTTAACCCAGGTGAGTCCTGTTGCCAGCTACCCACATTGGGGAGCACTCCATGAGTAGTTGGTGTCTCTCTGGGGTTTGACAGGGCAGATATCTGTCCATCTCTTCCAAGAGCAGGTGGTAGTGTTTCTACCTGGTCCCTAATGCCTATAATACCTTGAGGGTACCTCTGAAACAGTGCAGACTGATGACCACTGTTTATGGGACTGCTGCTTCAGCCAGCGTCACATTTGCTGTTCCTTCTGCCTGAAAGCTCTGTCCTTCCCCTTTTCTCCACCTGCTTCCTCCTACTCTCCCCCTCTGATCTCAGCTTAAACATCACTTCCTCAAAGATGCCTTTTTTCCTCCCCTTTCCTTTGGATCACCTTTATATATTCCCAGAATACCATATTCCTTGGCCTCTGTGTCCCAACTGTGATTAATTATGGATATAAGTATTTTCTGGAATGTCTTTCTCACTATGTTGTAAGACAGGGTCCATGTCTGTGGACAGTGGACTTTGGTACACCCAGAGCCCAGAACAGTGTCTGCCACATAGCTCTCACCCAGTAAACAGCTGCAGAATAAACAAATGATCCTGGGATGTCAAGAAAAATCTTAACTCTGTTCAGCTTCCTCTTTATAAGAAGACAGAGCTGTGTACAATTCATTTGGAAAGGGTTTCTGTCAAGAAGACTTAACATGGCCACCATTCAGATGTTTCGTGAGAATCTTTGCTTATCTTGGGAATGGATTCATCAAGAACTCCTCATTCCCTGGCTGTGCAAGGACGAGGCAGCATCATGCTGTGACTTTGGGAAAATGACAGTCGCTCCCATGTAAGTTTATTATATGAATTGCCGTTTATGAGTTTGACATGCATCCTCTCAATCCACTGGATAGTCTGATTGATGAATGCCCTTGCCAAGTGCTCTATGATTCCTTGAATTTAATCATGAATTCAGTAGGCAGGGCACCATCCGACTTGTACCTTCATTGCCTCTGAAAAATGAGAGGTTGGACTAGGTCTCCAAGGGCCCACACTGGACACCAGTCACTTTGCTGTCTGCTCCAAATTACTTCTCAACGCCATCCACGAAGTTGTGTTAGGACTTATTGTCTCATCCCAATCTCAGCTACTGATAGGCCCGGTGGTGAGCACTTTGACTCAGGTTGGACCCAACGGTTCCTCCCCTCAGCTGATAAACTGAGGAGTGTGGGAACCTGAGAGGGAGTTGGGAACAAAGATCTAACCCTAAGAAGCTCTTTGCCAGAACAGATGAGGCATGACGTTTCCCTTTGCCCTGCTGTGTGTCTTGTGCTGCAAACGGTGCCTCGAGTGGTGTCTGGCACGTGGTGGATGCACATGAGAAACTTACAGCGTGAATGCGAGATGGGTTTGCTCCCGTCTCCTCCAGTGTAGTGGTGCCAAACACATGCGTTTGTGAGGGGTATTGGTGGCTGGGGGAGGGGGTAGAATGGAAGATGTGGACAGAAATAAAGTCAAGGTTCTATGGTGGGAAGATGCCCATGGGTGGCTGGTGACGTGGAAAATGTTCTATGTCCTGTCCTGTTGCTTCCAGGCGCCCTCAGCCCCTCACTCGTGGACCTCGTGTATTCTGGCCTCTGTGCCATCATTCTGTAGTCTCACTCACCATCCTCTAAGGATCTTATTTCCTCAAGTCCTGCTCCCACTGGGATGGCTCACTGACACCCCAACTGGAAGGGATCCTTCCCTCAGCACGGCTCACACTGCATTTCTTTACTAACATCTGTCTTCCCTGCTCGGCTGAGAGCTCTTGAAGGACAGGACAGGGTCCCTGACACACGGCAGCACTGAGGGCCTGCTTGCTCATGAGCTGACTCCTGGACCAGGTTACCTGCCATAGAAGGTGCCGAGGAGAAGGAGGGGAGGTGACTGGGGCCTCTGTTTCTACTGGTCTTCCTTCACTTGTGTCATCTACCACCCTCCCAGGGTTTAATTTTTGTTTTGCTTTTTCCCTTCTCCTAGACTCTTAGTCAGTTTACAGTTTCTTTAGGGATAAACCAGCCAACCTGGGGTGGTGGTGTGTCTCCGAGGACTTGATGCATTTAGGGGCTGTTCTCTTAGTGCGTCACCTCCCTGCGACCTCAGGATACCAGAAAGGGGGAGTCTCTCCCATGTCCTAAACTCTGCCTCGTCTCCTCCCTCCCTCTCCAATCACCACCCCCCCTGCCCCGCATCTCTGTGCCCTAATATGCAGGTGATAATGAGGCCATGATTTCTCTTGGGAAAAGGAGCGTCAGTTATTGATTAAAAAAAAAAAAATTCATGCCTGGGGCTCATGGACAACCAATTAATCCATAATTCCTCAAACCACAAAGTCCCTCCTCATTTTTATAAGCCCCTCCTTTCAAATAGGCTAAGCTTTGGTGACTTTCTTTTCAGGCTCCATTAGTGGAGCAGTTTACCCAGGTCTCACCAGGATAAACATGGGCATGGGTCTGATCACAGGGAGAGGGGGCAGTGGGACACATTTATCACCTAGATCATGAGGGAGGTGGCCGAGATTGGGGCAGGAATCCTAGGCTGAGTTACAAGAAGTTCTACTAGATCCATGGATGTGTTCAGGGTGGGGTGTGGTCCAAGGGTGTTCTGAAGCTGTATGACAATACTGAGTATATGTGCTGGGGCATTTTCCTGGGGATTGGTCAGTGGTTTTCATCAGTTTCTTTAAGAGGTCTGTGGCCCCTAAGAAGTTAAGAAGCCTGGCCTGGATACTCTCTCTTGAGATCCCTTCTGCTTTAGGCTTCTGCACTTTTGAAATAAGAAGCTGTCTCAGGAGCCCCAGGAGGGGAGATAAAGGCGGCGGCTGATTTCCTGGGGCCACCTGGTGGTGCTGGGGTGCATAGCATCCTTTGGGCAATAGGAAAAAGCCTGGGCGGGCTTCCTGCTGGACAAGTCCTAGGAAAGGGTCCAGAAGGAGGTTTTGGAATCTGGGTGCAGCTGCCTTCTCCCTCAAAGGAGTGAGAACAGTGCTGGCCCAAAGCTGGAAGGGCAGGGCTGGGTGGCCAGATCACCTCCTCTCCACCCACTCTGCACTCAGCTTCCTCTGAGCCCTCTTGGGAGACATCTTGGGAGTCCAGAGTCGGGAACCAAGTGAGCCTGGGACTGGTCTGGGTGGAGGGTATGCCAAGAGTGGCCCTGGGTGGGAAGGGAGGAGCTTCCGGCTTAAGTGGGGATAGAAGGGCTGAGGAACCCTGGCCAGGCTTGAGAATAAAGGCTGAGCTTTGCGTCTTTCAGAGGACTTCACTTGAACCAACTCTTTCACTCTACTCTATCCTGAGAGGCAGGCTCTGTTTATATCCACTCCACAGGCGAGGAAACTGAGGCCCAGAGGGTGACATGATTTGCCACAGACCACACAGACAGCTGTGGAGCTAGTCTCCCCACTGGAGACGAGCGCCTCTGCTTTCCCAGCCTCGCTGTGGCCCAGCTCAGCAGCCCAGCCGTCCTTCCTCAGCCTGGAAGCCGGCTGCTTTAGGACAATCCGAAGCAGGGTATAATCCTCTGTGTGGTAGGACAACCCTACAACACGGTATAAAACAACAGGGTTTATCACCCCAGGTTGAATATACAGCAGGAGCCAGGAAAGGCTTCATCTTTCTGTGGCAGATCCATGAAATGTCACTGAAGCTAAGTCAGGTTAAAGCTGGGAGGAAGGCATCACAGAACCCTCTGCCTCCTCAACTTAGAGATCACTTCCTTTGGCCGGGGTCCCTGATCTCCACTGAGTCCAGAAACCGTCTTCCATCTTCTCTTCTCATGCACAGAGCGCACATCTTCATTGCATTGGACATTCTCTATTGCACTTGCCCATTTGCTTGTCTGCAGCCCTTTCAGGCTCTCAGCATCTGAGGGTGGGACCGTGTTGGTCCTGTGATACTGTGATACCATGTTGGTATCCCTAGCCATTAGTCCATGGTCTGGCACACGGGAGGTGTTACCAAAAAAATGTATTAAATGAGGAAGTGACTCAGTCATATAGTATCACATAGGATTGTGGGGAAGTTTCTTACCTGGACAGAAATTCTGAGATGACCACAGTGGAGATGACATCTGTCAGGGTCACTGAAATGGCAAAAAGGAGCAAGGTCTTGGTCTTGCCTTAAGTCCCTGGCATGAGTAGGTCTCCTGGCTGCAATGGTCATTAGCAGTTCTGTGCCTTTGTCAGGCTGTGTCAGTGGAGACTTGACCTTGTAGGATGCTACAAGTTGGTGTTAGTGAAGTTCATGGCAATCCCAGGGGAAGGCCTCTCTTCTCTTGGTGCCATTGCTGTACCTTTTCTTTGGGTCAAGAAAACAGTAAGCTATCAGGTTTTCAGTACATTTTATTTTATTATTATTCTTTTTAATATGGAACGCTTCACGAATTTGTGTGTCATCCTTGCCCAGGGGCCATGCTAATCTTCTCTGTATCGTTCCAATTTTAGTATATGTGCTGCTGAAGCGAGCACAGTAAATTTTAAATAGTTATTGGATTTTAAATTCATTTGAAAGAATACACATATGAACATATAAAAGATATAAAAAAATAAAATGAATATATATCTACTGTGCATTAAGGTTAAGAAATTGTTTTTACATATTGCACTTATTATTTTATTCAAAATATTATCAAATTTCCATTGTAATAACTTTGAAACTTCCTGTGCATTCCTTCCAAATTCCTTTCCCATCTCCAGGGAAAATTTTAGGTTTATAGTTTCCTTTTTTCCTTTATAATTTATCACATATGTATGTATCAGAAATAATATATTATTTAGTTTTGAATGTTTTTGAAATTTATTTAAGTGGAATCATATTGCACACATTCTTTTATGACTTGATTTTTTTTTTTTTTTTTACTCAACATTTTTGTAGCTTTTGTCCGTGTTGGTAAATGCAGCTGTGGTATACTCATGTGCACTGTTGGACGATATTCCATTTTACGACCAAATCACAATATATTCATCCATTCTCCTTTCTTCTGAATAATAGTTTGATGGTATATATATTTATATATTTTTCATCCTTTTACTTTCAGCCTTTGTCTTTATGTTTTAGGAATGTCTCTTGTAGATAGCTTATAGCTAGATTATTTAAAAATTCAGTTATATGAACATTTTTAACTGGTAAGTTAATTAATTAATCCAGTTATGTTTGTTCTGATTACTGATAAATGTAGATTTATTTATATTATCTTATTTTGCATTTTCAATTCCCCAATTTTCTTCATTTCTTTTTTCGTCTTTCTTGTTTTCTTGTGTACTGAGGACTCCCCTGCCCCCCACCAATATTTTGGAGTTACAAATCTTAGTTCTAGCATTCTAGTGGTTGCCCTAGAAACCTTGATAAGTGTACTTAATCTAATAAAATTAAAAGCTAATCGGTATCTTTACTCTCCTGTTCAAGGCCCATAGATTTAACCCCAATCACTTCCTGTCTGACTTACTGTGGCAGACACATCCCAATGATCCGTATTCTTGTATAATCCTCTCTTCTAGAGTATGAGTGGGACCTGTGACTTGCTTCTAATCCAAAGAATATGGCAAAGATGATGGCATGTCACTTCCATGAGTATGTTTCTTTATATAGGACTCTGTCTTAGCAGACTGAAGAGAAAGAACTTCCTGCCAGTCTTGAAGAAGCAAAAAATCATGTGTGTTCACATCTACAGATAGGGCCATGTGGCAGGGAATGGTGGGAAACCTCTAAATACTGAGAGACAGCAGGAAAATGGGGACCTCAGTTCTACAGCTTTGAGGAGGTGAATTCTGTTGACAACCCGAAGGAGCCCAGAGGCCCATTTTTTCCCTGTCGAGCATATGATGAGGCTGCCTTCTCTGACACCTGGACTGCAGTCTCGTGAGACCCTGATCGTAGGACCCAGTTACGTGCCTGGACTCCTGACCCCTGGAAATTGTGAAATAATGAATGGGTGCTAAGTTGCTATGTTTGTGGTAATTTGTTATACTATACAGCAATGGAAAACAAATACATATGTATAATAATTTTTCCAATGTTTTACTTAAATTTGCTGGTAAAGCCTCTTGAACCTGTTATTTCCTTTGTGTAAAAATTCTAAATTGTAGATTGAGTTATTACAATAGTCATAGGACTACTCAGATTTCTTATTTCTTCCTGAGTCAATTTTAGTAGTTGTATGCTGCTAGGAATTTATTTCCTGTAAACTTTAAAATATATTGGCACAAAGTTTTTCAGTACATTCTTTTGACCTTTTTCATATGGGTAAGATCTGTAGTGATGTATTCATTCCTTATATTGGTTATTTGTTCCTTCTCTCTTTTTTCTTAATTAGTCTCACCCAAGGGTTATCAGTTTAATTTTTCTTTCTAAAGAACCAATTTTTAGCTGTATCATCTATACTGTATATGATTTTTATTAAATTAATTTCTGCTCTTTTATTATTAAACTCTAATTCTTGTTTTTGGATTTTCTTTGTTATTTCTTTTCTAAATTTTTAAGATGGGTTTTTCTTTAGCTTTTCTTTTTTTGGTGATAATATATGCATTTAAGCCTATTAAATTTCCCTCTGGTGTTTTAGCAGCATCCACCAAGTTCTGGTGTTAAGCATTTTATTATTACTCAGTTAAAAATATTACCAAGTTTCCACTGTAATTATTTTCTTTGACTCATGGGTGTTTTAGAAATGTATTTCTTTAATTTCCATGCACATGGGGACTTTTCAGTTATATTTTTATTATTAATTCCTAGCTAAAGTTAATTGTGGTTAGAAACATACTCAGCATAATTTGGTTTTCTTTTTAAAATTGAGTTGTAATTTACATACAATAGATTGATGAGTTTGGGCAAAAGTACACTCCCATATGACTGGTAATGCAATTAAGATATAGAGCATTTCCATCACCTCAATGAAATCTTCATGCTCCTTTCCAATCAATCCACCTCCATCCCACTCCCCCTCTGCTCAAGGCCACTACTGTTTCAATATCTATCACCAGCATCTAATTTTGTCTGTTCTATAATTTTATATGAATGATGTCACATAGTACACATTCTTCTGCATCTGGCTTTTTTCACACAACCTAACAGTTCTGAGATTCATCCATGCTATTATGTGTTTCTTCCGTTTGTATTGCTGAGTAATATGTCACCGTATACCACAGTTTTTCTATCCCTTTTCCTTTGATGGACATTTAGATTATTTCCAGTTTTTGGCTATTATGAATAGCAAAATGAAAATTCTTGTACAGGTCTTTTTGTAGATACATGTTTCTATTTCTCTTGGATATATAACCATGAATGGAGTCCCTTGTTCATAGTATAGGTGTATACTTAGCTTTATAAGAAACTGCTAAACTGTTTTCCAAAGTAGTTGCATCACTTTACAGGCTCACTAGATAGGTTAAAGAATTCCAGTGGCTACATGTTTTGTCCCATGTCAGTCTATTTAATTTTAGTTGTTCTGGAGTGGCTGTACCATTTTACATCTCCACCAGCAAGGTATGAGGGATCCAGTATCTCTGCTGTCACTGTTACGTTAGCCATCCTGTTAGGCATGTGATGATAACTTATTGAGGTTTTAATTTTCATTTCCCTAACAGTTAATGATGTTGAACATCCTTTCATGTGCTTATTTGCCACCCATATGACCTCTTCAGTGAAATTTCATTTTTTTGCCAATTTCTAACTGGATTTTAAAAAAAATGTTGAGGTGTAATTGACATACATTATATTAGTTTCAGGTTTACCATATAATGATTTGATATTTGTATATATTATGAAATGATCACCCAGATAAATCTAGTTAACGTCCATCACCATACATGGTTACATAATTTTTTTCCCCTTGTGATGAGGAAGTTTAAGATCTACTCTCTTAGTGACTTTCAAATACGCAATACAATATTATTAACTATGGTTGCCATGCTGTACATTACATCCCCATGGCTTACTTATTTTATAACTGGAAGTTTGTATCTTTTGACTCCCTTCACCCATTTTTCCCACCCTAATGTTGAGTTTTGAGAGTTTTTGTACACCTTTTGTTAGATATGTGGTTTGCACATATTTTCTCCCAGACTGACACATGTCTTTTCAGCCTCTTAACTGAGTCTTTCACATAGGACAGGTTTTAATTTTGATGAAGTCCAATTTATCAACTTTTTTCTTTTACGAAACATGCTTTGATGTCATGTCTAAGAACTCTTCTCCTAGTCCTAGGTCCTGAAGATCTTCTCCTATGTTTTCCTATAAGAGTTTTATATTTTACATCTAAGTCCACAATGTATTTTTTTAAATTAATTAATTAATTAATTTATGGCTGCGTTGGGTATTTGTTGCTGCGCGCGGACTTTCTCTAGTTGCGGTGTGCGGAGGCTACTCTTCGCTGCGGTGCGCAGGCTTCTCATTGCGGTGGCTTCTCTTGTTGCGGAGCACGGGCTCCAGGTGTGCAGGCTTCAGTAGTTGTGGTGTGTGGGCTCAGCAGTTGTGGCTTGTGGGCTCTAGAGAGCAGGCTCAGCAGTTGTGGTGCACAGGCTTAGTTGCTTTGTGGCCACAATCCATTTAAAATTAATTTTTATATGAAGTATGAGGTTTAGTTTGAGGCTCTTTTTTGTTTGTTTGTGTGTGGCCTGTGGCTGTCCAATTGCTCAAGCGCCATTTGTTAAAAAGACCATCCTTCCTCCATTTGATTTGCCACATTTGTTAAAAATCAGTTGGGCATATTTGCGTGGGTCAATTTCTGGGTTCTCTATTGTGTTCCATTGATCTGTGTGTCTATCCCTCCACAAATAGCACACTTTCTTGATTACTGTAGAAATACAGTAAACCTTATTTTGGCTAGAGTAATTACTCCCATTTTATTCTTCTTTTTAAAAATTGATTTAGCAATTCTAGGTCCTTTGCCTTTCCATTTAAATTTTAGAATGTATGAAATAAAAACATAATATTTCACTTTAATTCTTGAAGGATACCTTCTGCTGGGTATAGAATTCTAGGCTGGCAGCTGTTTCTTTCAACACTTAGAAGATATCTTCCCATAGTTTTCTGGCTGCCATCTTTCTATCAAGAGGTCCTTCAAAGATAATCTTCCTCTTCTTTCTGGCTCCTTTTAAAGATTTTATCCTCGTTTTTGTTTTTCACCAGTTTTACTACATGGCTTTAATCTTTCATTGGCTTTTGAAAAATCTCAATCATTTGAGATTTCAAATATTGCTTCTGCTTCATCCTCTTTTTTCTGGGATTCCACTTGCATGTGTGATTGACATTCTCATTGTATCTCTTATTTCTCTTACACTCTTATGTGTATTCCATCCTTTTTGTCTCTCCATGAGTCATTCTGATTAATTTTTCTGATGTTTGTTTCTTTTTACTAATTTTTTCACCTTTATCTTTATCAGCTGTTAAAGCCATCCATTGAATTCTTTTTTTTTTTTTTTTTTTATTTACTTACTTATGGCTGTGTTGGGTCTTCGTTTCTGTGTGAGGGCTTTCTCTAGTTGCGGCAAGCGGGGGCCACTCTTCATCGCGGTGTGCGTGCCTCTCACTATCACGGCCTCTCTCGTTGCAGAGCATAGGCTCCAGACGCGCAGGCTCAGTAATTGTGGCTCACGGGCCCAGCTGCTCCGCGGCATGTGGGATCTTCCCAGACCAGGGCTCGAACCCGTGTCCCCTGCATTGGCAGGCAGATTCCCAACCACTGCGCCACCAGAGAAGCCCCCCCATCCATTGAATTCTTAATTTGGGTTATTTTACTTTTCATTTCTAGAATTTTTATTTTAAAAATTTAAAATATTTTTCAGTTTTTTTCTCCTGATGTCCTAAATCTTGTCTTTACCTTATTGTACAATAAAAGCATTCTTGTCTTTCCCACGATTTACTGGCAACTGTGTTCTCTATCACATTGCACTTACACTGTTAATGTTCTGAATATAAAGCATATTAAACATATATTTAGTATTTTATATTTCTGTTATTAGTTTTTGCTCATCATTCTAAAATTTTCAGGTATTTTGCAATCTTTATTTGACCCATTATTGTATAAGTAGGTCAGGAAGTCTGGAGAAAGGACACTGACTCAAAGAACCATCACCTTTATTCTCTTCTGACACAAGCTCTGAAAAATAAGTTTAGCATGGCATCCAGGGATGGTGCAGTCTTGGTGGGAAATCCATGAACTGTAAATTCAGCATATAAGAGAAAGTTCCTGCCCATCAAGGAACTTATCATCTAACTTGGGGGACAAAAGGACACAGATTAAATGATTAGTGGGGCATATTAAAAGTATGCAGCTGGAGGCTAATAATGAAACACAGGTTCTGATGTACTTTGCTTTCTAGATGAAGACTCTAAGGGCTGCAATTGTTGTGAAAGGCCTTGTGTGCTCTTGCCAGGCCTAAGAAAACGGGTCCTACAATGAGTTATTTTCTTAAAGCTTTAATTAATTCAGTCATCCACTTGACAAATATCTTTGAACACAATATATACCAGGCGCTGAATTCTGTGCCTGCCCCATTGGTGAACAAGTTGGAACTTTACATTCCAGGCATAGTTTCTGGACCAGAGCAGGGAGTGGAGGGTGCCAGTCCGGGGAGGACCTGCAGGCGAGCGGCCTGAGAGGAAAGAGCTGGGCCTGTGACCTGATGATGAGGTGCCATCTGATTTCCCAAAACACCTGGACCTTTTTGGGGGGTGAGACCCTGGAAGTTCTGCCTGCTGAGGACATAGTACTAACAAAGGCCCTCACCCTGGCCTTCCGAATTTGGTGTGGGTCTTGGGGTGGGATTAGAGGATGGTGTGAGGAAGCCCACCACCTCTTCTCTCTGTGACGTGAACCAGATTGCGATTTTGAAGTGAGTGACTATCTTTTCATCTCTGAACCCCCAAAGCCTGGCACATAGTAGCTGTGCCATCTATGTTAATCGCTGAAAGATGTTACCCCAAGAATTGTCTGCTTGAGTTCTCTGCCTCCAGGTACTTGTCTTATCCCCACTTGAAGATGAGGTTGAAAGAAGTTTACTGACTTGCTCATGGCCGCAGATCCTGCATTTCCTGAAGGCTGATTCAATGCTCTATCTCGTCCATTAAGTTCTCTGTCATAATTCCAGTTCATAATTGGGTTGACCTTTCCCTGAATTCTTACAACACTTAGCCTGAATTAATCATTTTATCATCTCAATAATAATAGCAACCACTTAAAAAGTCATTTACTGTCTGCCAAGCACTGTGCTAAGTGCTTTCATCCTTCAGCCTCTGTTCTTTACAACATCCCTTTGAGAGAGAGACTTTTATTATTACCGTTACAGAAGAGGAAGTTGGGGCTTACAGGAGTTAAACAACGTGCCCAGGGTAGCACAGCTAGTAAGTGATGGAGCCAGGCTTTGAACCCCTGATGTCTTACTCAGAAGCTTGCACATAGAACCATCACACTGTACTGCTTTTACTGCACTGTGTGTTAGGCTCAGTTCCCCACTGCGAGGCAGGCACCTTCAGGTGCAGGGAGCATGGTTTAGCTGTTTGTTTATTTGTATGTCTTTGCTTTTCTTTTTGATCTTCTGCCCACCCCCGATGGCCTGGCATAATGCCTTTATATGGTTGACTTTCCATGAAGACTAGTTGACTCCGAATTTTCGCTGTGGCACTGTCAGACAGCAGGCTGCCGCTAGGTGGTGCTACATTCCAGAGAGTGGACGGAGGCTGTGTCCAGTTCAGCTTGCAAGAGGCAAGCTTCCTGCAGCTCCTGGCAGTGGGAAAGTTCAGAAGTGGGGAGGCTGGGGCAGGTGAGAAGGGGGGACTCCACACCTGCTGAGGAGAGAGAATCCATCACCTTAGCTGGTGCCTGATGCTGCCTGCCAGGAAGCAGGCAGTCAGAAGAAGGGGTTCACCAGCGAGTGGGGTGGAAACGAGTCAGGGCCACAGGCTATCAGAAGAGCAGCGTATAGAGCTCTTGGTAGAGAGGGCCTGCCCAGTCATATTTTGGTGGAGAAACACGGTCAGTGCCCAGGACTGGGACGGCAGAGCTCAGATGTGGGCTGTCCGGGTCAGGGAGGGCTTCCTGGAGGAGGAAGGTCCCAGTGGGCAGATGAGGTCTGATTCTGTGGAGCTGAGTGCCAGGCCTTGGTGCTTGGATGGTTCAGTTTAGCAGGAAGAACCTAGGACATCAGGAGACCCGAGCATGACCACAGATGACACTGTGGGCGGTGACTGCCTCTCTCCTGTCTCCTCTTCTGCAGGCGACCATAGAGTGCACTGTCCACATCAGGACAAGTAAAAGGGAGTATTATTAACAATTACCCTGGGACAACAGGGGGAAACTGGGACAGCTAGCAGGGCAAAGCAGGACCTGTGATCACCTATCATATCTGAAAATGAATTTCCTTCTAAGGACCATCTTACTCTGAGTCATCTGATGTTTGGCTATAACGGAAGCACGAGGCTGGGACACAGAAATAAGGCCAGGTGTCCTGGTTCTGTCACATTGTGAGATGCATAGAAGCTTTGGGTGGAGCTCACTCATTGATCCCTGGTTCCAATCCATCCATCCATCCATGCATCCATTGATCCCTGGACTATACAGATCCAATATATCCATATGAAGCACCCCAGGTCCTGGTCCTTGGAGAGTTACACAGACACACCCCTGTCCTCAGAGGAGAGGTACGTCTCCCTCTGCCTGGCCGGGGCTCTCTCGTGCACTGGTTGGGCCCTGTCCCCCTCCCTGATCCTTTCCAGCTCTGCCCCTGAGGAGCCCTGCCCTGTCCACACTCTCTCCCTTGGGCTCCTGGTACATGGAGTGGGCCTTCCCTAGGAGGATTTCTAGGGGGGACTTGGGAAAGCCCCCTATTCTGTCTGGCCCTGCCTTGCCCCCTCCCCTCCTCATCCCACCCCAGCTTCTCCATCCTAACAACCTCATGACAAATTATCCCACAGCTAAGTTAAATTGGCTGCTTCATCAAATGCCGTGATTGTAGGGTAAGGAAAGTACATAGCTCATTAATTCAAATCCAGCCCCTCCCCCAGGCCTCATCCTTCCTCCCTTCACTTATTTCTGGAGAAGGGACTTGGACAGAGAACAGCTGCCTCTTTCCTTCAAGGACTTCTTGGGTGAGGGAGAAACTTGAGGGCAGAAGACAGTGTGGTTTGGACAGTCAGTCAGGACAGGGCATGAAACCTGCAGTCCTCACACCTCCTGGGATCCACCAGCAGAGGGCGCCACGGGGGAGAGCCGCCCCTTTCAGCTCAGGCCCAGTCCTGCAGGACTCCTGGGGGATGAAGAGGAAGCTTGGGGGAGGGCGCTTCCTCCCCAGGCTTTTCCTTGTGGAAGGAGGGGCAGATCTCTTCTGGAGACCCTTTCTGGAGCAGGGGAGGGAACAGCCCTGCCAAGAACCAGGGTCCCCCCCCTGCGAACCCCAGAAGCCTTGCTCAGCATCAAGTGTTGTGTGTGGAAGGAAGGCGAGTTCCTCTGGATGCTGGGGTGACCTTGCCTTGACCTGATGGTGGGGATTCTGGTTTCAGCCAAACTGCAGGGTTGGCATCTCTAAGGGGAGGAGATTCAGGGAGACCTGTTCAAGATTCAAGAAAGGAAACTGGTTGGTTGGAAGATAATGTCGTTCTCCATTCAAGGGCCCACCTGTGGCCAGTGATAGGCGGGGCCTGGAGGAACCGCCCTTTCAGAGGGTCATGAAGAATTCATCAGGCTTTTGTGTCTGCCTGCCTGTGTGCTCGGAGCAGAGACAATAGTGGGGCTGGGGGGGCCTTTGTCTCCATCCCTACAGAAGCAGTGTCAAATGTTGGCCACTTGTGGGTGGGGAGCCCGCCTCTCTTGGGAGTGGGGCAATCCTGTAACTTGATGAGGGGCACCAAATTCAGGGCTAATTAGTTGGGAATTAAATTTTCCGTTTGACTTGTCCAGGCACCTAAATTCAGGAGAGTCCGTTGGGAGGAGAGATGGTGTCAACTGTGTGTGCTTCCTTGAACCTCACATGGGGAAGAGAACGGGAGTGCCCCACAGGTACTCATGGTCAGAAAATCAACCAACCAAACAACCAAACAAACCAGCCAACAACAAAAAAAATGGTAATTATATATTGAATGCTTTCCTAATGAGGGGGTAAGCCAACCACTTGCCTTAAGATGGAGAGAAAGGGTGCTTACAGAGACATCAAGAAGGCACATTATTCTACAGGTTGTTTCAAGCACCTACTATGTGCCCCGTACTACGTTGTGTCCAATAGCTATTCATGTACTGTCTGAAATTACACCATTAGAAATTCATTTCTTTGTGATTTTATGACTGTTTAATTAATTTAGCATTTACCAAGCATTAACTGAACTCACCCTTTATAGCAGGCACTACTTCAGATGTGAGGCTACATCTTGGTCCTCAGGTTTCCTTCAAGACTGAAGTACTGCAGGTGCCAAGCTTGAGGGAAGGAAGCCGGAGGGGAAGATCCTCGGGGACTAGCGGTTTGTGCCGGGACAGGTGGGAGGGGGCAGCGTGCAGAGCGTCTGTGGCATCAGCCAAGGTGGCAGGGTTGGCTCCCCTTCACGCCGCCTCCCCCTCGGCCTGCTTTAAAAACAGAAGACGTTGGGATGGTTCTGGTGATAAGTGAGGGCTGGGGACAGGGGAGCGGTGTCCTGGGTTTCTTTGGCGCACACCCCTCCCGTTCCCCGTGTTGAGGGGGAAGCCGGTACCAGAACCTGGCGGAACCCCTGGGGCCTCACTATCCACCTCTAGCATCAGCTGCCCGCTCCTCCCGAGGTCTTCCTGACCCCCAGCTGTCGGGGTCCTCTGTCCCATGAGCTTCGGAGACCCCTCCCCTGCTTCTGGCCGGAAACCTTGGTTACAGGTTTACAGCGGAAGGCCCCCTCTTCCCCTCCACGCTGGCGTCCAGCCTGTTCACAGAGCGTCACTGAGAGCGTACCGCAGGCTCTGCGCACACAGCGGGGATCCGGCCCTCCAGCAGCCCCAGTGTGTGTGGGGCGACGAGGGGACCGAGCAGAGAGCCTGACCGCACAACAGGGCCTGTGGTTTGGTCTGAGGAGGGCTGGGAGACACACACAGGCTGAGGTCCCACCTCACTTTGAAAACTATATTGACCCCAGGAGCGCTTTAGGCAGGGAAGGGCATGATCTCTGAGGGAGCCCGTCAGGGCTCCATAAACCCACGGGAATGACGCTGCACCCTTGTTAATTTCAGGCCAGATCAAAAGCAGTCCGGCCCATCCAAGGTTCTCCAAACGCTCACGTGGGGCTGGGCTCTCAGAAGCTGTCCTGGCCCTCTCCCCTAAGCAGTCCATCTTCCCTGTAATCCTGAACTCCCACCTTGAGGAAGGCCCCCCCCTTCCTTGGACTTGTCTGTTCCAATCCCATTCCCAAAGCAATCCCCCAAATCTGCACTATCCTGAGAACTCTTTAGAGGTCCCTTCATTCCATTATTATTTTGCCCTCGTTTTCTCTTCCTTGAGTGCAGCCAAGGTGATGTTGGTTCCTTGTCAGCCATCCAACGGGAGAGAGGAGGGCGGGCGGAGGAGAAAGCCGAGGAGCCGTCTTCGGGTTCTCGAGCCTCCGGCCCGTCCGCAGGTCACCGCAGCAACTCGGACACCAGGGGGCGCCCGAGCGCCGGGGTTCGCACGGCCGCTCCTCCCGGCCAGGCTGGTGCGGCGCGCGGTGGCCACCAGGGGGCAGCAGAGCGCGGAGTCGCGGGCGCGGGGCGCGGGGCGCTAGCTGGGCGGTGGCAGCTGCGTTCCCGGCTCCGAGCGCAGTTCTCTGTTAGGAGGGTAATTTAGAGCAATTACACCGATTATTATTGCTTTTCTAATTAGCGCTTTTCCTACAGAATTAGCCGAGTGTTTATTAGGAGCTGCTTGTTGCCAGCAGCTTAACTGCTTCGCTGCCGGCGCCGGGCGCCGAGAGCGGGGAGGGGCAGCACCGCCCTCGCCGCCGCGTGAGGCCGGTTGGTTATTTGGTTTCGCATAAAAGCACGGATTAAATATTCATTCTACTTTGTTACATATAGCATTAAATTTTTATCAGCTGTATGTTTTCCTTGAAGTTTCCCCTGCGTGTTAACATTCAGGCGGGCAGCAGAAAAACTCCTGGGCTTTGGCGGGTGGGGAGGACAGACGGGGACCCCGGGGGCGTTGGGGCCGGAGGGACTGGGCGAGGGAAGGATGGTCACCTCTCTGACATCTGTGACACCTCTAGTCTTTTCCCAAGCCTTGTGTTCCCGGATCCTCAGAACCCGCCTAGGAGGTAGGCGGGGAAGGAATGATTCACCCCTTCTGATGGGTGAGAAAACTGAGACCCCCGCAGTGAGGCGTCTTGAGTGACATCCCCAGGGTGACACGAGGCCAGATTGTGGAGTCAGGCTTGTCTTCTCCAGTCCACTGTAATCTTTGGGAGCTTCCAAAACCAGGCCCCTCTGGCCCCCGGGACACCGCCGAGGTGCCCCACCCAGACCTCCCCTCCCACCGGGGAAGGGCAGGTTGGAACTTTCCTAGGCTCAGTTCCAGCTAAAGCCGGACGCCAGGAGGCAAACATGCCTACATTGTGCTCCTGGATTCGGCCACCTCCTGTACAGTTGCTCCTCTGGAGCCCTTAACCAGGAGAAGCAGCTATGGGGTGGTGAGAGGCAGAGGAGAGAGATGTCGGGCTTATTGGGTGCACTGCCTTCAAGTTGGGTAGCTGCTACTTACCTCCCCTCGGCAAGGGGAGGGGCTGCCCTCACGTCATGAGCCTTGCGGACCCCAAGTGAGAAACACTAAACACACACATGCACCTATAGCAGAACCAGAGGCTGCTGCTTGTGTGTCTGTGTGTTTGATCCACTATTCAAAAGGCTTCTTGGAAAAACACCCCCCTCCCGCATCCAAGTGTTTGTTTACAGCTCATTAACCACTTGATGGAAAGGCTGGGGTGGGGCGAGGCAGGGAAATATTGACAGAAAACCAATCAGAAATGAAGATGAACGATCTCCAAGGTGTTCCTGTGGGTCAATAGGGAAATGGGATTTGAGTTTGAAAAAAAGGGTCTGATAAGCTGAGACTTCATTCCCCCGTTTGTCTCTGCACAGAGCGAGGCCCACCAGAGTTAAGGCACCCTCCTGCGGATTCGATTCGGGGGACGGGGCTCCGAATGGGAACCGGTTAGCCTCCTGGCCTTGGTTCCTCATCAGCCCGGGGAGAATGGAGGAGAAATTCAGGCTGATTCACCTCCCCACCACTGTCTGACTGGTCAAACTGGGTCCAGGACATGCTCCAAAGGGCCTTCCCTACGTCCCACTCTCTGCCTGTGTTTTCATTTGAACAAGATCAAGTTTCTCTGGTGGGAGTGACAGGGGAGGCAGGCGGGTAGTTTTAAAGAAGTCCCCAGGTGCCAGAGGGTGAAGAACGCACCTGCCCCCGGGGGCCCCGGAGGCCGGGCAGCTCTGGAGTTGCTCTGGCCACAGGGGCTCCAACCACAGGGCGGAGAGGGTCTGGCTCAGACCCCCTCCCCATTCTGCTTGCAGCCTTCCTGCTTTGCCTTCACGCTCTCCCAAGTGCCTGCCTGGCAAGTGGGTCAGACAGGGTAGAAAGGTGCTTTAGCTACTACCTCTTACCCTGAGCACAGCTGGGTGCCCCCCACCCTGGCCAGCGTCCCAGGGACCCAGTACAATGCCTCCAGTGTGTCCTGCTCCAGGCTGCTGTGGCCACCTGGGTGGGTTCCCTGGTCCCCCTGCCCTGGAGACCTGTTTGGGGCCTGGGCACGTTGGGCAAGGCTGGACCGCCAGGCCTAGGGGCTGGCCTCCGCAGGTGCACCACACAGCCGGGTGCCCCCCTGCTCTGCCCCCCTCCCTTAGGTACTGCCGCTTCCAGCCACCTCCTCCTGGGTCTTTTTCTACTTTCCACCCTGCAAGAATCCTTGGGGCCAAGAAGCAGACCAGGGCATGGCTGCCTGTTTGAAATGGAGAGAAAGAAGAAACAAAGGAAGAAACCCCAACGTGTAGTCAGGGTCTGTGTTATGTCTGACAGGGCTTTACGCAGGGAGTGTCAACTTGGTGCTAGGGGGCTTGTGTGGAGGCTAGGGACCTCTGGGGACAGAATCTTGGGCCACCGCAGCTCTCTGGCACGGGAGGGACATGTCTGTCACATGTCTGTCTATCCTCTCATGACAGTGGTGAGCCTGGGCCCACTCAGCTCTTCACTTACCAGTGACATTTTGAACTAGTCACCCACGGGCTCACAGGGCTCTATGCCAGGGTGCCTCCACCTTGGCGGTACTGACACCCGGGCCCGGATCATTCTTTGGTGTGGGGCTGTGCTGAACATTGTAGGACGTTTAGCAGCACTCCTGCCCTCTACACACAAGATGCCAGAAGCACCTCCCTCTCGTCCCCCGTTGTGAAAATCAGTAATGTCTCCAGACATTGTCAAGTATCCCCTGGGGACCAAAGTCATTCCCGGTTGAGAACTACTGCTGTATACTAACCTTCTTTAACAAACGCCAAACTGATATCTAGAGATGGGATGTGACATATGAAACATAATTTAAGGCAAAATAATAGAGTGGCCAAGTGCTTGGATTCCGGAGTCAGCCATACCTAGATTCAAATTCCATCTGACTACTGACTAGGTCGACTGAGATCAGAGGCAAGTAACCCCTACCTGCCTTAGTTTGCACATCTATTAAATGGGGATATTAATATTTCCATCCTTATGGGTTGCTGTGAATATTAAATAAGATGATTATATGCTCAGCAAATTCCCTGGTTCCTTGCAAGGGTGCAATTAACGGCAGCAAATATCAGAATCAGAAGATAAGTTCTGGACTCTTCTCCTGACTAGAAATACGAAGGCCTAAAGAAGGTACCAGATGATGGCATTCTGAGGACACACTATAACTTTCTTCCAACCAAAAAATATTATCTAAAAGATGTAGAGGCTTTTGGATTTATATAATCAGAAAACTAGAGATCACAGAAATTAAAATTTTGTTAGTTGAAATTTTAAAAATCTCAAAATTGTTGGACTGAATTTCAAAATGAGCACAGATGAAGGAAGAATAATTGCTGAAACATCAAGGCAAGGATTTTTCCAGGGATGCAGTGCAAAAGGTAAGGAGATAGAAAGTATGAAAGAAAAGCTCATCAACACAGAGGACACATAAGTGAGGAAGGAGTACCAAGAGGAAAAAAAATAGACATAATGGAGGAGAGGCAATTCTCAAAGAAAAGAAGAAAAATTTTCCGGAACCAAAGAAAGACACAAGTCCTAAGATTTAAAGGGCTGGTGCATGACCAGCAAAATTTTAAACCCACAAACATAGCCATGTTATAGTGAGATTTTAGAACACAGAAGATGCAGGGGAAATCCGAAAAACCTTCAGAGAGAAAAAGAGTGACATACATGTGTATTAATTTCCTACGGCTGCTATAACAAAGTCTCACATCCTGGGTGGCTTAAGACAACAGAAGTGTAATTATCACAGTTCTGGAGGCCAGAAGGTGGAAAGCAAGGTGTTGGCAGGGTTCGTTCCTTTTGGAGGCTCTGTGGGAGAATCCCTTCCATGCCTGTCTCCTGGCTCCTGGAGATCCTTGGCGTTCTCGGCTTGCAGCTGCCTCAGTCCAGCCTCTGCCTCCATCTTCACGTGGCTTTCTTCTCTGTGTTCTCTCTTCTTCTTATAAGGATGCTAGACTATGGGTAGGTCCACCCTGAAGGATCTCATCTCAAGATCCTTAATTATATCTGCATACACTCTCTTTCCAAATAAGGTCACATTCACAGGTGCTGGGGGTTACGACACCCATAGTGTTGGCGGGGGGACACTATTCAACCCACTACGCATAGGAACAAGAATTGAATTGATATCATACTCCTTATCAGCAAAATTGGATACAAGAAAATAATGAAGCAATATTTTCCAAGCTCTGAGGGGAAATGGCTTTGAACATAAATTATCATTCAAGTGTGAGGTAAAATGAAGCCATATCAGACAAGTACGGACTCAGAACATTTACCAGCCTTCCAATTCTTCTTTGGAAGAATTACTGTATTTGGCTAGCATGTAAGATGCCTTCTTTTCCCCATCACCTCCCCTGCCAACAAAGAAAAAGTAACCCCAAAGTGCCTGGCATTAATATATTTATCTAAATAGATTTGATTTATATTGTCTAGCAAACTGTCACATTCATATAGACAAAAAGTATTGCTAGGGGTAAAAGAGCAGTTTGCTACCCTGTCTCTCTCCATTCTAAATTTTTACTCCCCAAAGCAATAAAACTCTCAATGGTTCTGGCTATGTCTTCGCTATTTACTTCTATATTTCTCAGTTTCTTGTGTATGTGGCTATTTCTTGATTTCTCAGTTTTAAGAATTACCTATTGACTTTCAATATGGAAAATTAGATTTTAGCTCTCTCTGCCCATTTTCTCCCTCACCAAACACATGTACTTGTTCTTCCCCCATCCTCCAATATAGCTCTATCACAAGTTTTGGTTAAAATCACTACTGGGTGCTTATGTTAGCGTGATTATTATAATATTATTCACAGCTAAATCATGTAGGGTGTTATGATTATAATTCTTTTGTCTTCCCTCTGGATTAGTACTGGTTTTCATTTCTATTTGCTTAGTTTATATACCTGTCGGCACAGAAGAGCTAACCCATACTCAAATTCTGCTACAGACAAGAAAATCTCTCTCTTCTCAGTATGTTCAAATGTGGTAACTATTGTATCAGCGAATACCCTGGAATTTTTCTTCACCTCTTTGCTAGGTTGGGTTCCTGTTTCTTGGATCCCATGTCTTTCTTTTTCTTGGTTTACTTCTTCATTTTGGTGAACTGCATCATTCAGTAGTCTCCTGTGAATGACGAAAAAAAAAAAAACCCTCTCATTGGAGGGTATGATTGGATAAAGAATTCTCAGTTGGAGAACATTTTCCCACAGACTTGTTTTTTCAAATTGAAAAATAGTTGATTTACAATGTTCTGTTAGTTTCAGGTGTACAGCAGAGTGACTCAGGTATATATATATATATATATATATATACATTCTTTTCAGATTCTTTTCCATCATAGGTTATTATAAGATACTGAATATAATTCCCTGTGCTGTACAGTAGGTCCTTGTCCCCACACTTTTAACAGTATTGCTCTGTTGTCTTTTAACTTCCAGTATTGCTGTACATATTTTTTAAATTAATTAATTAATTTTATTTATTTATTTTTGGCTGCGTTGGGTCTTTGTTGCTGTCTGCGGGTTTTCTCTAGTTGTGGTAAGCGGGGGCTACTCTTTGTTGCGGTGCGCGGGCTTCTCATTGCGGTGGCTTCTCTTGTTGCAGAGCATGGGCTCTAGGCGCCTGGGCTTCAGGAGTTGTGGCTCACGGGCTCTGGAGTGCAGGCTCAGTAGTTGTGGCGCATGGGCTTAGTTGTTCTGCGGCATGTGGGATCTTCCCAGACCAGGACTTGACCCCGTGTCCCCTGCATTGGCAGGCAGATTCTTAACCACTGTGCCACCAGGGAAGCCCCTATTACTGTACATTTTTAATTCCAAGTCATTTGAATGTGACCCTTTATTTTTTTTTATTTTTATTTTTTTATAAATTTATTTATTTATTTATTTTTGGCTGTGTTGGGTCTTCGTTTCTGTGTGAGGGCTTTCTCCAGTTGCGGCGAGCGGGGGCCACTCTTCATCGTGGTGCGCGGGCCTATCACTGTCGCGGCCTCTCCCGTTGAGGAGCACAGGCTCCAGACGCACAGGCTCAGTAGTTGTGGCTCACGGGCTTAAGTTGTTCCGCGGCATGTGGGATCTTCCCAGACCAGGGCTAGAACCCGTGTCCCCTGCATTGTCAGGCGGATTCTTAACCACTGCGCCACCAGGGAAGCCCACCCTTTATTTTTAATGTGATCTTTTTCTACTCTCTGCAACCTTTTAGGATTTTCAATTGATTCCTGCTATTCTTAAATTTCACTATAATGTGCCCTAATGTAGGCACATAGTCATCCAGTTAAAAAAATAAAACAACACCTCATTTCTTAACCTCCTTGGCAGCTAGGCATAACTTATAAACATAAATAGAGTTATTGTGTTCCAGAACATCTCCTTGAAAGGATGGGGTGCCCTACATTTTCTGCCTTCTTCTTTCCTGCTGCCTTGATGGAGATGTAATGGCTGGAGTCCTAGCAACCATACTGAACCATGAGGTAGCTTTGGGGACAGAAACCATGTTCTGTGAAGCAACAAGATAGAAAAAGGCTAAGTTCCTGACACCATGCAGTGACCACACTAGACCTGGACTGATTCCCTCTGGGCTTTCTTTTACATGAGAGAAAAACACATTTCAATGTTTTTGTGGATTTTTGGTTGAAGAAAGCCAAACTTATCCCTAAATGATAAAATGGACAAAATAATATATTTTCCTTCATGAAATCATTTATTTAAACACTTTCAAATAACTCTCAATATGTGTAGGATAAAAGCATGTAATTATTTTCCCTCAAAATATATCTGAATGAAATTGAGATGGGCCTCATACAACTGAATATCTCACATGCAACCAAATACCAAATAACAAATCTATAGGGAAGACACAAAAAAGTGAAAAGAAAGTAGTAAAACTTGTGGCTTATTCTAAAAAATGCTTAAAAAGTAAAAACCGGAACAAAAATTTCAGATACTATCAAACATGGGAGATACCAGGGTGAAGGTGATGAGGGAAGGAGGGAGTGGCAGGCAGTCTGTTCTTAGTTTGAGTTACGGGATGAATATAGATACTGAACATTTGTAGGTATTATAGAAATGCAAGGGATTGCTGACAAAATTTTAAGGGTAGGCACTAGAAAATTAGAAATAGAGGGTATAACTTTTAAAATATTAGAAAAAATGGAATTAAATGAAGACAACTCAAACAAATTACCAAAAGGCAGAAAAATAGGTAAAAACCAAATCAGAAAGCATGATAAATAGAATATACCCAGAGACATGCACACACAGCATTGTTAGAATAACTCTAAATGTATCAGCAGTCACAATACTTGTGAATGAGTTATATTCTTAAATTGAGTGTTTAAAAACCCAGTGTCATGAAGTTTTCCAGCAAGATACACATATAAAGCTAATGGAAAAATTAAAAACAAAAGGAAAGGTGTAAAGATGTGTATCAGGGAAGACTCATAAAATGGAAACAGAAAAAGCAATATTAACAGCAAACAAGGGTTTCCCTGGTGGTGCAGTGTTTAAGAATTCACCTGCCAATGCAGGGGACATGGGTTCGAGCCCTGGTCCGGGAAGATCCCACATGCCACGGAGCAACTAAGTCCATGCACCACAACTACTGAGCCTGTGCTCTAGAGCCCACGAGCCACAACTACTGAGCCCGTGTGCCACAACTACTGAAGCCCGCGCACCTAGAGCCCATGCTCCGCAACAAGAGAAGCCCATGCACTGCAGCAAAGAGTAGCCCCCACTCTCTGCAACTAGAGAAAGCCAGCACACAGCAACGAAGACCCAATGCAGCCAAAAATAAATAAATAAAATAAATGAATTTATTAAAACTAAAACAGCAAACAAAATAAAGAGAAATATTTTATGTTGTTGTAAGGAACTCCTTGTTAAGATGATATATAACAATGATGAACCATTATGCACATAACAAAAAAACTTGAAAATATATAAAGCAAAAACTGATAGTACTGCTAGAAGAAATAAATACAATATCATAGAGACTAACTTCTCAACAGATCAACAAGACAGACCAAGAAGACAATCAAGTAAAGATATAGAGGATACAAATAATATGATTAACAAGGTGGATGAAATATAAAATGTATGATGTATACTGAACAAATAGAGAATACAAATCCCTTTCAAACATATATGAAACATTCACATAATTGTCCATGTGTTAGGTCACAAATAAAATATCAATACATTGTATAATATGACTATGATACCTAAAGGTCACATTCACTAATTCTAATGCAATAAAATGAGAAATCATCAACAAAATGATAGCAAAAATAAAATCTGTGCATCTGTCATTTAAATAACATAGTCCTCTAAATAATTATCATGTTAAAAGGTTGATCACAATGGGAATTACAATTGTTAGAATAAATACAAGAACACAATATATGAAAATACATATGGTGTGGGTATTCAGAAGATAATTTAAAGCCTTAGATCCATTAATTAGAAAACACCAAGTCTGAAAGTAAATAATCTGAGATTTCAACTCAAGAAATTCAATAAAGAGCAACAACAGAAAACCAAAGACAATAAATGAAGGAATTAATAAACATGAAATCTCAAGTGAATTGAATAGAAAACAAAGAGCAGAGTTAATTCATAAAATCAAAAGCTTATTTTCTCTTTTAAAGACCATTATAATAGACAATCCTTTTCCAAGATTGACGAAAAACAAGAATTGATAAAAATAAGCAACAGTAGGAACTAAAAATGTGTCTAATTACAACAAAAGGAAGATAGAAAAATAAATTATGATTTGCAAAAAAATGTTCACATTAATATTTCCACTCCAACCCTCAGCTTTTTCATGTCTACAAATATACTATAAATACATTAATAAAGTGGTTACTTTATTAGTAAAATTTCATGGTCCACATTAATGTTCCTTACTTATGTATCTCTAGATTGATAAAGGGTGTTGTTGTATTTTGTATGTATGTCAGAGTTTTCATTCTTCTTCTTTTAAAGGTCCCCTCTCCCCCCATAGTTTCATCCATTGTGGAAAAGTCACATGTCAACTGGCACCTCTTATGATGCTCTGTCTCACTCCCAATTGACTCGCACCATGGATGTTTGTTTGGTGGGTGTATCCACGCTAGACTCTTTTGGTTGTGAGAGACAGAGCCTGACTCAGGAACAAAAGGTCTTTGTCAGGTCACGGTTGAACTGGATTGGGAACAGGAAGCTGTCAGGACCCAGGCAGGAACGGTCTCCCATCTTTCTCTGTCTGCATCTCTAAGCCCTCTCCCGTCTTCTCCCTCTGCCAACAGCCTTCCACATCATGCATGTTCCCTCATCCTGCCAGCTGAACATGGTTCTGACTCACTCCACCTCCCTCACGGGCTGCCTCTCACTAGTCTCTGGTTTAAAACCTTAAGAGAGGGCTCCTCTCATCTCCTCACACCAGGCCTTCACAGGTCACTGTCCCCCCCAGGGCAGGTCTGCCCTCGAGCTGGGTGCCCACCACTGGTTCAGTCAGGCAGGACCAGGGGTCCCACAGCACAGAGCAGGCAGTGTGGGCAGCAGGGGCTCTGCTGGTCAGTTCTCCTCGGAAGGGAGCATGGAGGTGTCCAGCGTGACTGACGTGTCTGGTATAGGCTGATGTGCTAGCCTGGGAGCATGGCCACAGTCTCCCCTGCAGGTCATTCAGAGGGTCTGGGTCTCTGCCTCCCTGTTTGATTCCAGCCTTGGCTGTCCCCTCCCAACCCCTGGGAGAGGGGCGTGAGCTCTGAACCTCTCAGAATGTGAGTACTGTGTGACAAAGCCCTGCCTCATCCTCTGAGACTAGGCATCCTTGGGCTGGGATGGAGCTAGTGACTCCCTACCGTCTGACTGGGTACAACTGTTGCTTCTTCCCTCCTTGGACATGTGGAAAATGCATAGCCCTCTACAAGGTCTCTGGGGACACCTCCCCGTGGTCAGGACCCAGCACAGGCAGCCGTCACCTAAAGGCACACTTTTGGGCTCTGAAGTAAGTCACCCCTCATATTCCACTTAGCTGAAGTGCTGTGCCCCTGACGGATCACCAGGGCCCACGGTGTTCTGCTATCACAGCGTCTGGGGTCGTTCGTTCTGTGGTTCGATGTTTGCTCCCTCCCTCCCAGGCCATCCTGGGACCTTTGGGAGGTGATAAGGTCATGAAGATGGAGCCCTTGTGAGTGGGATTAATGCCCTCATAAGGAGAGACACGGGAGCTTGCTCTCCATCTCTCTGCTCTTGCCCTGTGAAGATGTAATGAGAAGACAGCCATGAACCAGGAATGAGAGGAGGACATTTCTGGCTGCCTGATAATAGGTTGGGCCAGACCATATGCCTGGGACAATGAAATGAAGGTAGAAGTGGCATGTGTCACTTCAGAGCAGAGGCTTCCAAAACCCTCTTGTTGCTCTGTTATTTCTCTTTTCTCCCTGCCATGGGCCTTTCATGTCTAGAATGGTGGCTGCTCCTTCCGCCTTGGTGATGAAGTGAAGAAGGTCACATCCAGCCTGTGATGCTCATGAATGTGGGTGAGAGGTAAAGCTTTGCTGCTGGAAGCACCTGAGGTTTGGGGTCACTTATCACAGCAGCCTCCTTAGCCTGAGCTGACTGATAGAGCGCACGCCCTCCTGCTCTGTGATCTCCCATTTGTTTCTGCCTCCTGCATTAGACTTGAGAGCAGGGGCTGGGCCTTTTGTTTACTCAACAACTAGTTGACAAGCATTGTGCTAGACCTTGGGGATGCAGAGACAAAAAGAAAAGTCCTTGACCTTGAATTGTCCAGTCTGTTATGGCTGAATGCCTGGGTCCCCAAAATTCATATGCTGAAATCCTACTCTCCACTCTGATGGTATTGAGAAGTGGACTTTTGGGAGGTGATAAGGTCATGAGGATGGAGCCCTTGTGAATGGGATTAGTGCCCTCATAAGGAGAGACATGGGAGCCTGCTCTTCATCTCTCTGCTCTTGCCCTGTGAGGATGTAATGAGAAAGCCATGAACCAGGAAGCAGGCTCTCACCAGACACTGGATCTGCCAGCACCTTGATCTTGGACTTCCCAGTCTCTGGAACTGTGTTTGTTGTCTAAGTCAGCCAGGCCATGGTAGTTTGTTATAGCCACCAAAACCAAGACACCCACTAAAGGAAATGTGCCCAAGGAGCAAAGGAAACCAGGGGAAAGGGATCCATGGGGATGGGGAGGGCCAGGACAAGTGACACATAAACCATGTTTACAAAGTTAAATAGGTCTGTCTACACTTCTCAATTAATTTATTGATTTGTGCCCCATTTCATTCCAGAAAGGTCTTGAAGGTGAAGCAGTCATTGGGTTTTTGCCTGTGGCTCCACTGCTAAGCAGAGAGCCTGGCACATGATATCCGCCAATAAACACTGCTGAGTGTCGAGTGTCCCTTTCCTGCCCTTCCTTCTGCTGTTGCAGACCAGGCCTCCTACTGCTCTCTCCCTTCCTAGGTCCCAAGGATTTAGGCCTCCTCCCACCAAGCGAGAAGCTTTTCTGACCCACATTAACATCTGCAAGCAGAGCCACTGGCCTCGCATAGCAAGAAGGTGGGCGTTTGGGGTGATTGTTATTCCAGAACACATATTCGGGATCTTTGGAAATCCTCGTACACCTTCCAGGTTTGATGACTCAGACTGAAGGTAAGAGAGAGACAATGTATAAATGGCATTTAAAGTAAATTATTAACGTTAAGAACCTCTTTATTAGACAGTCGTACACAAAGGAATTTTATTTCAGATCCTCTGACACATGACAAATGGCTGCTTCAGATGGGAAGTAAACTGCGTCCTCTGGCAAGCAGAACAGAGGGCTGTATCAGCTGGGGGAAGAAAATCCAATTTGCTTTTAAATGCCATTTACAGACTGTTTCTTTCATACTAACAACCCAAGTTGAGAACATAAAGTTTAGACGTTAAGAAACTTTACACAGACTCTGCCTAGTCAAGGAGCCTTCCTCAGCGGAGGCTGGGACGGTGTGGGCATAGAGCAGCCCTGTTTTTCATGCATCTTCTTTATCTCTGATATGCCAGGGGTTTGTGGAATAAACTATTTTGCCAGACAGTGAGCAGAACATAAAATCCTCTGAATTATATCCTACTTAGGAGTTTCCAAAAGGCAGCTTTGAAACAAATTCCCTAGGATAAGTAGGCTAGGAAATAGTGTAGCTAATATGTGTACACACACATAGTCAACAAAGCTTGTCTTCTAACTGTTTAAATAGCCAGAGCTGGGAGGAGAAATGGAAATCGTAGTCAACAGCCCATTCTGCTGGCTCTTTTTCTCCCTACCCCCCACCCCTGCCGGAGCAAGTGGAAGATGGCAGGCTAGTTTCCGGTTCCCAGGCTGGGTGAGCAGAGGGGTGGCAGAGGGGTGTCATATTGGATGGAGGGCTATGTGGGCAACTGGCTGGGGAGTCAGAGCTGGCGGAGTTGAGGCAAGGCTGGGAGCAAGGCCAGAGGGACAAGGGCCTGGAGGCAAAGAGCCAAGATATGGGCAGGTGCTCTGAAGCCCAGGAGGACTGATGGGGTCAGTGGACACACAGCACTGAGAGATCACAGGGTTTCTTGGGAGTGATGTGATGGTGGTGGGCATTCAGTGGTTTGATGGTGGTGGGTGCTGGTGCAGGTGGACATAAGGGAGAGATGAATGGGACAGAGACTTAGGGACAATGTGAGGCAAGGCACGTGAAGAGTAGGGAGCGCACAGACTCCTGAAGTCAGGGCAGGCAGTCCTCACAACTGCCTACGAGAGAAGACAATGAGCTCATGTCTATCTCAGCCTCAAAGGCTCTGCCTGAATTCTGTCACTGGCAAGAGTCATTTAGAGGTCATGCTTAGCCTGGGCTCTGCAAGTGGAAGCAGGTTCAAGACAATAAAGCCTTAACGGCTTGTGAATGGTGACTGTGGGATTTGAGTCAGGGCAGATCATGACGGGGGCGGGAGTGGAAGTGGTCAGAGATGCAGCCCCCCAGTGTCGGGGAGAATACAGTGGTCCAGCATGTGAGTGCTGTGAAGATGTGTCTTGCTACCAGCGCAGGGGAGTCCAAGGGCTTGTTACTATGGTGTTGCTGTGAATGTCCCCACTCTTCACTTGAGCTACTTGCAAACCCAAGGAACCAGTTTCCTCCAGCCTGTCTTGTAGATAGTGTGGGACTGGTGGATTGGAAGAGAGGTTAGTGAACAGGAGAGATAGCACTCAAATCTGCCCAGGATCTTCGCAGGTCTCTGCGTCTACAGCACAACTGGGAACCCATGACAGTCTTTGTGTCATGGTCTCAGGGAATGGCCCTCAGCTCTGTTTCCTGAGCCTTCTTTCTGCTCTCTTGGCTGCTCTGGCTAAAGAGTCAGCTTGGATCATGGTCTGTCTCTCCACCTGTGGTTAACCAACTGCCCCTTACATCCCAAAGCCGCTCTCGTAAAGGATGTGGACTTCAGTTCTCTGTCCTCCAGCCCGAAGGTAAGGGACTGGCTCCTTCTTCCCTGCACCCCAACCTGTGCCAGAGATGCTGCCCTTACTTGCTTGGGGTAGAGACTGGTTGGCTGGAGACAGAGGTGGTGCATTCCTCAGGTGGGAGGATGGGAGAGGGAGTTTGGGGTTCTTTATTGCCTGTATTATGTGGGAGTTAAGGCCCCAGTATCCTAATTCCAGCTTTGCTAACTCTATTCCATTCCATTCCCTCCAATCCATCCATTTCACCCATTCTTTTCCATTCCATTCCACCCATTGGATTCCCTTCCGCTGGAGGAGCACCAGCTGGAGGGGCATGGGTAGACACTGTCTGGGGATTCACAGACCTTGGCTTGAATCCTGGATCCATTATGAAGCTTGGGAAATCCTGCAGCTTCCTGGGGCTTGAAATCCTTGTCTGTTGACTTGAAGCCTTAACCGGAATAATCTAATATTCCTTCCCAGCTCTGACATTTCTGTTTTTAAAATTTACTTTATATTTTGCCTCTTTATTTACTTATTTCTGCTTATCCTAGTTCCCAGAACAATTTGAGGTGGTTGCCCAACTCCAACACTCTTTCCTCCACGGCACACAGTGTCTCCCAGTATTACAGTGGAACTGGCACTGGGGGGAAGTGGCAATGACAGCCATGGGCCTCAACTGTCCCCTCATCCAGGCCTGCTCGTGTCCCTGCAATGCGTTCCTGCCCAGAGCCTCTGTACTTATCAAGCCCCATTGCTGATTCCTGCCCGCGGCTCACAGCTGCCCAGTCCTCACTCAACCTTGACCTTCCCTGACCTTTACCCGTCCATCCAAATGTACTTGTCCCCTCAAGCATGGACTTGTTCTTGGTTGACCTTTGTGGCCTATGTACACCCAGAAATCTACTTTTATAATGGCAACTACCCCACTCATTGTAGGTAATAATAATAATATTGGAGATAATTATGATATTGAAAATGATAATAATATTGCAGATAGTAAAAATAATGTTGGAGAGAGTCGTAATATTGGAGGAGATAATAATAATAGAAATAATAACAGTATTAGAGACAATAATGCTAATGGAGATAATATTGGTGATAATAATAATATTGGAGAATCTGATATTGGAGAATATAACATAACATAACATAACATAGCATAGCATAGCATAACATAACATAACATAACATTCCATTAGCATAAAATACCCCACCCAGATGCAACGTGGAGTGGCTACTCCTGGGAAGCCCTAATGTGTGCTGATACCTAATAATCCCAAGGCAGGAAGTGGTGGGCCTTAGGGAAGGGGGCTGGGCAGGGAAGTAGTGTTGAGTCGTGTCACGGAAGCTGGGTGGGAGGCTTATGAGAAGCTGGATAGGACCTCAGGGATTAGAGCTGTGGGACCAGCACAGCCTGTCCTTGCATCTGTGCTAAGTTGCTGAGCCACAAAACACTCCAGACCCCAGTGCCACGCCCTCCCAGTTCTGGTCAGTAAACATTGATCGATCTCTCTGGGGCATCACCTGAGGCATGAGAACAGGGATGGAGACAACACTGGAGCTTCCTGCAGCTACCACTTCTCCCACATCCTGGGTTCTCTGGAAACCTTGCTGTGCGGTGACAAGGTGTGAGTGTGTTTTGGAGAAATGTGCTGAGGGAGCCAAGCTCAGCAGAGAGCACTTTGAGCCTCGTTTCTATCCCTCAGCGTTCCCAGAGCCACTTGGGAGGCCCTTGGTTGCAGCTGGTTGGTCCTCCTCACCTTCACGTGTCCTCCTGTGGGGTCCTGCCTGTGGGATACTTTGGACCCGGTGATGCAGGTTCTGGTTCTTCAGTGATGGGGATGGGTGGTCTTCCACTAAGGAAGAAAAGACACTGGGGACAAGCCCATCATCTCCGGAGACTTGACCTGGTTAGCAGGTGAGTTGGAGGATGATCTGTGTGTCCGTGTCTATTTCCAGCACTTCTTCTGTCCGGCAGCCGCCCCAGCTTCCAGGCCAATCCTGAATTTCAAGCCTACCCAGCATTGCCTTCATCTTCTTTCAATCAAGAGATATTTGTGGGATGGCTTCACGTCGTGTCTTAACTGGATCGTTAGTTCTCAGAGGGTGATACCACATCATTTTATCTTTCCCGATTCTTAGCAGTTACCCCAAAACTATTTATAGTTACACCAAAATATTACAATTATCCAAACACTATTATTATAATTTATTTACTTTCAAAAGGAAAAAAATCAAACAGTCCCACCCACAATACAGTTATTACTAACTGCTTTCATTTTTCTAGGTTGTCATTTAATTTTTGCCCTTATTCATGCTCACCCTTTGTAGTTATAATTGTAAAACAAGTTTTATGTTCTCTCTGAAATACCCTTTAAATGTTGTGTCAAGAACATTTTTCGGCACCCTTTCCTCCCGCTTCAACGTCCGGCGTCCCCGCGAAGGTGCGGAAATTGGATGGAGATGTGTGGGTAGAGATTATTCAGCAAACTCTTGGAGGAAGCGGGTATGGGGGCTGCCCTGGGTCTCCCCTCTCTGCATCTCCCTTTGTCCCTCCCCTTCTCCCCATCTCTCCCCCCACAGGCTGCTGTTTGGTTAAACGTATTTCTGCTTTGGCTGTTTCTTCCCACTTGCTAAGGCTTGGGGAATAACTACATCGCAAACTATCTAGCAGAGGCTGAAATCCACGCATTACATCCTACTTAGGAGTTTCCAAAGGCGGCTTTGAGATAGATTCCCAGGGATAAGTAAGATAAAAGAATACAGCAGGTAATATTTGTACACACACAGAGCGAACAAAGCCTTACAAACTTGTTAATGGGAAAGATGGGGGAGTGCATTTTATCGGCTGGGGCTGGATCAACCAGCCCTCATCCCAGCCGGGAGTGGGGCGAGCTGCTCTGGGAGGGAGCTGCTGGCCTTGGGCCTCCTTCAGGACACGTCCCTTCCTGACCTGGTTTTTGTTGTCGGCTGGTATTGTTTCTTAGAAGCCCGTGGCCATGTTACTGAAAATGGACTCTCTGGAGCTGTGGGAAGCTGGGCCTCACCAGCAAGGGGACCTCTGTCGTGTAAGGTCTGATATTAGGGTCTGACACCATGTGCTGCCTTGACAGCTGTGAACTTGGGAGGCCCCCAAATGCCCTGATGAGTGTTCCCTTCCCCCACTGTGCTCACACAGATAGGGCTTCCCACCCAAACAACCCTCATCGAGGGGGGGGTCCTGCAGTTTCTGCTTATTCCTGTGAGTCGGTTTCAGTCCCCCATCAACCTCAGAATTATTCAACCAAGCCAATCACATCTTCCTGTGGGAACCAGAGGCCATCTCACCCTCTTGCTACTACAGCCTGCCACCCACCAGCCCTGCTCGTTCACTCTGTTCCTGAGTGCATCCCCCAAGTGGCTCTGTGGGGTGTGCCCTGTCTTCCTCCCCTGGGCTTTGAACATCCAGGACTAAGAAACTGCTGCCTATCTCACCTGTCCAGGGTTGGGTGTTGTGTACCTGGTCATCCCCATAACCCTAGGGCAGGAATTCCTCCCTCATCACCAGGGGGGCAGGAGGGCATTAAAACAGTCACAGAGACATCAAAGGCAGGGAGAGGTTCAGAGTTATGCACAAGCAGGGTGACCTCGGACAGGCACTGGGACCTTCTGGGTCTCATTTTCCTCACCTGCCCATCGGGGATGACACTTTCTGCCCTTCCTTATGGGGTTGCCCATGTGTAAGATGACGGCATCTTGGCTGTCCTGACAAGGGGCTGGGGCGGGGGTGGGAGGGGTGGAGAGCACAGGGAGATGGCAGGTGCTTGTGTGTGTAAAGTATGATCGTCCTCATTATCCTTGCACAATTGGATTCCCTGCTCTCCGAGCACATTCCCTTTATTTTCATTGTTTATCTTTTTCCACTGGAAGCAGCTAGAGACATTTTGTAAGTTTCTCTGTCAAGCCTCCCAGCTTCTCCATCGAGGAGTCGATGATCTGTAAACAAACGCTTCCACGCACAGGGGAGCACCCGCATTTAAAGGCACCTTAGGGGGAACCCTTTTTACAATGAGAATTATTGCCCTGTAATGTCTCTATTCAGGAATTTGGAATTTTGCTTAGCAAGTTATTTTAAAATGGCGGCAATTGGTCCTGGGCAAAGCCAACCAGTAGCACGGTGGATGAGACTTTTCCAAATGTAGTAAGATTGTCCCGGCCACGGGTGCAGCCAGGGAGGCTTGCTTCTGTTAGGAAGCTTGCTTTCAAGGACTCAGAGGCTAATGAAAAGTGATGCTGGGGAGATAGTGAGATGTGGTGGAAAGAGCTCAGCCTCTGTCTCTTTCTATGTGACCTTGGACTGGTTTCCTCAGTCCTCCCACCTGTAAAATGGGTATAGTAATTCCTACCTTAATTGTTACTATAAAGATGAAATGCAATGTTGTATGTGCCAGGCATGAGATCTGCAAACACAAGATACTGTTTGGGCTCTGAGGTCACTGTCTTTTCATTTCTTCCCTCCCCTGATAGAGAGTGCCGAGGGAAAGATTGGTTGGTTTTGTCAATGTCTTGCTTCTCCAGACTCATCTGGGGACTCCTATGTGAGCCTGTTAGCATCCTTGAAGCTGGGACTGCTGTGGGAGTGCTGTGTTCTCGTAAAAATTCTTTCTGGGCTGAGTGCAAAGCAGTCACGAAGGACCCCACTTCCAGGAAGTCCTCTCTGATTGATCTCTCCTTTGCCTTGATGGTACCATGGCCTTTTCTTTTTAGTCCTCACCCTCTTCCCCCTGATTTCCTCCTTCTGTCTTCTGGTTCATTTCCTCCTCTCCGTACTCTATTTGCTTCTTCTCTCTATGCCACTACCTTCTCTTGGGTTTTCCCTCCTTTCTCCCCTTCCCTCCCCGCTTCTTTCCTGCTTCTCCCCCACCCCTGCTTTTTCATTCCCCTAACTCCACCCTGAACCCCTTAATCTGTGTCACAGAGTTGGGAAGGCAGCTCAGTGTCCTCTCCCGCCGCAGCCTCCCCCGAGTGCCACCACGTGGAATTGCCTACGGTCCTGTCCCATTTTGCCCTTCTGGGGTCAGGATTTGCACAAATGAACCCCTGGCCCCAGCTTGGGGGCCCGGGGCACTGAGATCTGGAGTGTCATCTTCCAGCCCAGCCTGCAGCCCCCTGGAAATAAGCTGCTGTCTTGCCCAAATGACAAAAATAAAAGACATCACGGGGAAAGGGGCTGTACTGACAGGCCCAGCAGTACTGAGTGAGACTTTGCACCCGCCCGCTCACCAGCTACTGCGAGCTGGGCTAATTAGAGGGGCCTGCAGTCCCCGTGGTAATTTGCTTAAATGAAAGAAGTTGATTTTCTCTCCTTTTTCTGTTCTTAGGAATTCCAGTTTTAGGCTCTGGCAGTCTCTAACCACCACTCCCTTCCGCTCTCTGGGGAGGTGTTTGCTATGGAAATATGCAATTAATATTGCAGCGATCATAATTGCTAATTATTAAAACAATGCTACCCCCTTTTCCTGGCCTAGTTTCATGTTTAAAACCATTTAAATAACAGGGAGGAAGAAAAAAAGGAAAAAAGTTAAACACCAGTGCTGAACTTGTGCAAAAGCCAAGTGAGAGGGTCCCTGGGCTGCTCGGGGTTTGTCCTCATGCCTGGAAGGACAGTGTTCTTTGAAGTCCATCAGTTCAGCTCCCCTGGAGCCATGTGCTAGATAAAAGTGAGGTACAAATTGCATTTTGGTCACTGGAATCCCATTTTCACAGTGACACAGAGCTCTTTTCTCCTTGTTTTGATTGATCTCCAATAGGGTCCCAGATCGCAGGGATTCACAATGTCCAGGCTCAGTCCATGTGTTCAACCTTCTCTGACACTACTCACCACCCCAGCCAGTCTGGCCATTCCCCAAATATTCCCAAAATGTGATGCTTCTGCAGCTATGTAGAATGTCCTTTTCAGCTTTACTCAGCAAGATCAAGTCCATCCTTAAAGATCCCCCTTCAATCTCCCTCCATCCCAGGACATGACCCTCTTCTTAGAAGGACTCCCTTGTCCTCTGAACTCTCCTAGCAAATATTTTGTCTCTTATTACACACTGCTTTGTACTTAGGCCATTTTCATATGTACTAGTTAGACTAAATCCTAAACTTCTTGGGGATGTAGATTTGTACTTACTGACCTTGGTCATCTTTGCTTCTCCAGGGTCTGGCCCCATGTTTTGCATATAGTAGGAACTCACTAATGATTAAGAAAAAAAAAATGGATAAAACCCAAGAAACATTTCAAAGAAAAAAAATGCACATGGTCACTGTATTAATTTCCTAGGGTTGCGGTAAAAAAGTACCACTAAGTGCCTTAAAACAATGGGAATTTATCCTTTCACAGTTCTGAAAGCAGGAAGTCCAAAATCAAGGTGTTGGTAGGGCCATGCCCCCTCTGAAGGCTCTAGAGCAGGATCCTTCCTTGCTTCTTCCAGTTTCTGGTGGTTCCTGGCAATTCTTGGCAGTCCTCCAATCTCTGTCTCCATCATCACATGGCCTTCTCTCTGTGTCCAAATTCTCCCTCTTCTTGTAAGGACACAAGTCACTGATTAGGGCTTGTCCCTGTTCAACCCAATATGATCACTAACAGGACAATGGAGATGGATAAAAGGGCTTCACATCTTTTAAGGTGGAGAATCTTGGAAAACGGTGGAGCTGTAGACCAAGAACAGAAAGATTACAGGACCCTCTGCTTTTTGTCATGTGTCAGGTGGAAGTATTCATCCAGAAGCTGGAGTTATAATAGGATAGAACTGATGGTGATAATAACTTGACAGTTACCAACTAGTTATCAATTAGAGTGGAAGATCTTAGCAGAATCCAAGTTTTGGGCTTTATTCAATAAAATATTTTTTTAAATAAAACACACTTATCTCCTCTACCTTAAAATATTCACTACGATGTTAGTAGAGAAATATAGAAGGTTGTTAAGTCACAAGTACACATGAAACAAGAGAGGAGACAGCAGTGCACAGAGGGTTTTAATGATATTTGCGGGGATGCGGGGTGGAAAGCAGACTAAGGCAGGTGCTTCAGATACTGCAGTGGAGGGTGTTATAACCTAGGAGTCTGCAGAGGAGAAGGTCTGGAAGAAGTGAGCCTGTCCTGAAGGACCTCGGAGGGGCCCGTGCAGAGATCCAGGTTACCCCAAAAAGTGAGAATGAGGAATGAGGCTGCAAACAGGCGATTGGTGGAAAGTCTGTTTAAAAATAGTTGGAGGGCTTCCCTGGTGGCGCAGTGGTTGGGAGTCTGCCTGCTAATGCGGGGGACACGGGTTCGAGCCCTGGTCCGGGAGGATCCCACATGCCGTGGAGCAACTGGGCCCGTGAGCCACAACTACTGAGCCTGCGCGTCTGGAGCCTGTGCTCCGCAACGAGAGAGACCGCGATAGTGAGAGGCCCGCGCACCGCGATGAAGAGTGGCCCCCACTTGCCACAACTGGAGAAAGCCCTGGCACAGAAACGAAGACCCAACACAGCCAAAAATAAATAAATAAATTAATAAATAAATTAATCTTCTAAAAAATAGTTGGAATCTCTAGGATGCCTCCCCTCCCTGTGCAACCAGACATCCCTGTCTGTCCTCTTCACCCGTGGAAACAGCCCAGATGGGTGGGGAGAAGCCCTCGGCTTATATCTGACTTTGCCGCTTAGCACCGTGTTCACTATGTTTGTCAGTTGTCCTCCCCAAGCCTGCATCTTCTAGTCTGAAAAATGATACTATTTGATAAGGTCTGCCTCCGTGGGACTGAGGCGTTGTACATGAGGGTGCTTTGTCAGATATGAGGGCTGTAAACTACAGAAATGTGCAGAGTTAGGGCAGGGCTGGAATAGGTCAGAGATTTTGAGTGTGGGAGCCACGTTTCCAAAGCCACGACTACTCCACCCCTCCAGTTTGCCAGGCAGTGTCTATCTCACCCCATCATTTCATCAGTTCCTGAACCTTTCTTTTTAATGAAGCTTCTCAGATTCATTCACTCATACAACAGAGTTTGAGCATCTGTCATGTGTCAGGCACTGTGCTAGATGCTGAGGGTAACATGAGGAGGGAAACACACAGCACTTGTCCTCATGGGGTTTACAGTCCATAGGAGGGCAGACTGAACCAAATAACCAAAAAACCAGTCAGATTACAGTGGTTGTGATGGTTACAAGGGAGAAGCAGGAGGTCCTATGAGAGCGTGCAGGAGGGGCCCGATCTATGCAGGGGCTGAGAGAAGGCTTCCCCCAGGGACACAGACCAGAGCTGTGATGTGCAGGGTGAAAGTTAAGGGGCGGCTCAAGATCAGAGTGTGGGGGGAACTGGGGGCCCGGACAGAGCTGGTGTGGGAGGAGCTAGAGGATGCTGGGTGGGGCTGGAATGCACTGAGCTAGGGTCCGTGGTGCATGAGGAGGCTGGAGGGGGCAGGACAAGGCCAACCAGGGTTTTGGTCTTTATCCTAAGAGCCCTGGGATCCCTTGAATGGTTTTGAGCAGGCAGACGATGGGGCCCACTTTGCGTCCCGCAAGCTCGCTCTGCCTGAAGCGAGGGGTGAGAGCTCACCACCCTCTCTGGCTTCTCCCTAGAACCAGGGGCGCTGCCCTTGATCTGGGTCCAGTCCTACACTTACCCTTGTCCCCTGTCTCTAAAACGCTTTAGCTGCAGTTGTTATTTTTGGAGGTTCTCTCAGACAAGTCCAGTTCTTCATTTACCCTTTATGGGAACACAACCCTGTTGGTCGGGGAAGGTCATTGCTTTGTCCACTCTCTTAGCTTCCAGAGGCACCGACGTGGAGCAGTGAGGCGTCGGGGACACTGGGGAGGTCACTGGGGCTGATAACACAGTCCTGTGAGGTCCCACTCCTCGCATTCGAGGCAACCTGGAAAGAGTCCAGGCTTTAGACACCGGGGTTCAAATCTCTCCTTGGCCACGTGGTGACCATGTGATTGGGACAGAAGATGTACTGTGCAGGAGAGCATGTGATTGGGACAGAAGATGTACTGTGCAGGAGAGTCAAGGGTGAGCTCCAGAGGCTCTTGAAACTGATCAGAGGTGATACGAACAAAAGCAGAACCTGGCAATCACGCGTGGTTTCATAAACGTTAAATGGCTTCATCACTGCCAACACATGGAGATTTGACCAAGGGCTTTGCCATCGCTGGCCCCAGTACAGGGGGTGGGAGGCCGAGGGCCCAAGCCTGGCTACGCGGAGCCACCTGCTGGTGTCCCAGCGTCCTGGCGGTTCTCCTCTGAGGAGCCCCCGCTTGCAGAGGGGGAGAAGGTTCATGTCAGAGACGATTCTCAAGCCAAGTTTTGAGGAGTGAGCTATCTGTGGCAGGAAGCTGGATGGTGGTTGTGACTAGGAGTATGGTTTTGGGAGGCAGGACAGAAGCTGGGTCTGGGCTACCACGCACCATGCCAGGCTCTGGTCCAACAAAGACGGGAGACGTGGCAAGGAGCAGGGGACACAAGCCCCTCTTGCTGCTCTGCATGGAGGAGGACAGGTACAGGCTGGGGATCCTGCCACCCTTGGGCCCCTCGGGGGCTGAGGCCCCTTCACAGCAAATGCCCTGGCGTCAGCAGGACGATGGGTTCCAGGCCTCTGCTGGCTGCTGGGGTCACGGTGGCTGGGATTTTGCCAGCGCAGCTGTGAGTGGGCTCAATGTCCAGGCTGGGAGGGTTGGGGTAGGTGGGGGCCCCAGGAGCGCTGGTGTGTGGCTGCATTTGCTGATTTCCCCATCGTGCTGAGATATTGGGTTGTGTTGGTGATGCTGCTTTGCTCTTGTATGTGAGCCTGGGGGGCAGGGTGCACTGCTCTGTCCCACAGGGTCTGACCCTGGGCTGCGGGTGATTGGGTTCTTCCTGCTTCCGGGTGACACTGGGGAATGGAGAGTGACCCCTGTCTTCGCTACTTGAGCTGAACCTGAATTCACAAACCTGAGGCCCAGGGTTTGTTTTCTACAAAGCTGCCCTTCGACAAGTAAAAGATGCCTGTGAACGTCCCCTCCTAGAACCAAGGGTCCATTTTCTTCCCCACATAAAAGGAAATGAAATGTGCAGAGCTCTAATAAAACATGAAAGGCTTAGGTGTAAGCCGGGAAGCAGGGCTTTGAATGGGATTCGGTGGTCTCAGCTGGTTGGAGGTGTATCTATTATATGGCAGCAATTAGAAATAGGTTTCTATTAACTGGCCGACTTTGTTTGCAGCTACCAGTGAAATGGACCACTTTCTCAGGGACATCCGCCAATCCCTGCACGCCCTGGAGTCAGTGCCAGGTGTTAAGGGGTTGTAGGTCTTACATCTGTATGTTGAACCTGCACACAGTTTTTGCAAGGGTACTGGGGCCTTAGTTATAATGCTGAGAGCAGATGGTTTCATTTATTCATTCATTCATTCATTCATCCAACCATGTGTGCTTACAAATACTGCATGAGCGTGAGTGCGTATAGATGAAAACAGGTAAGTAATTCTTTTTCTTTTTTCTTTTAACATCTTTATTGGAGTATAATTGCTTTATGACGTGTTAGTTTCTGCTGTATAACAAAGAGAATCAGCTATATGTATACATATATCCCCATATCCCCTCCCCCTTGCGTCTCCCTCCCACCCTCCCTATCCCACCCCTCTAGGTGGTCACAAAGCACCAAGCTGATCTCCCTGTGCTATGCAGCTGCTTCCCACTAGCTATCTATTTTACATTTGGTAGTGTACATATGTCAATGCTACTCTCTCACTTCGTCCCAGCTTCCCCTTCACCCTCCCCGTGCCCTCAAGTCCATTCTCTACCTCTGCATCTTTATTCCTGTCCTGCCCCTAAGTTCATCAGAACCTTTTTTTTTTTTTAGATTCCATGTATACATGTTAGCATACAGTATTTGTTTTTCTCTTTATGACTTACTTCACTCTGTATGACAGACTCTAGGTCCATCCACCTCACTACAAGTAACTCAATTTCATTTCTTTCTATGGCTGAGTAATATTCCATTGTATATATGTGCCACATCTTCTTTATCCATTCATCTGTCGATGGACACTTAGGTTGCTTCCATGTCCTGGCTATTGTAAATAGTGCTGCAATGAACATTGTGGTACATGACTCTTTTTGAATTATGGTTTTCTCAGGGTATATGCCCAGTAGTGGGATTGCTGGGTCATATGGTAGTTCTATTTTTAGTTGTTTAAGGAACCTCCATACTCTTCTCCATAGTGCCTGTATCACTTTACATTCCTACAACAGTGCAAGAGGGTTCCCTTTTTCCACACCTTCTCCAGCATTTATTGTTTGTAGATTTTTTGATGATGGCTATTCTGACCAGTGTGAGGTGATACCTCATTGTAGTTTTGATTTGCATTTCTCTAATGATTAGTGATATTGAGCATCCTTTCACGTGTTTGTTGGCAATCTGTATATCTTCTTTAGAGAAATGTCTATTTAGGTCTTCTGCCCATTTTTGGATTGGGTTGTTTGTTTTTTTGATATTGAGCTGCATGAGCTGCTTGTATATTTTGGAGACTAATCCTTTGTCAGTTGCTTCTTTTGCAAATATTTTCTACCATTCTGAGGGCTGTCTTTTTGATTTGTTTATGGTTTCTTTTGCTGTGCAAAAGTTTTTAAGTTTCATTCGGTCCCATTTAAAAAATTTTTGTTTTTATTTCTCTTTCTCTAGGAGGTGGGTCAAAAAGGATCTTGCTGTGATTTATGTCTTAAAGTGTTCTGCCTTTGTTTTCCTCTAAGAGTTTGATAGTGTCTGGCCTTACATTTAGGTCTTTAATACACTTTGAGTTTATTTTTGTGTATGGTGTTAGGGAGTGTTCTAATTTCATTCTTTTCCATGTAGCTGTCCAGTTTTCCCAGCACCACTTATTGGAGAGGCTGTCTTTTCTCCATTGTATATTCTTGCCTCCTTTATCAAAGATAAGGTGACCATGTGTGCGTGGGTTTATCTCTGGGCTTTCTATCCTATTCCATTGATCTATATTTCTGTTTTTGTGCCAGTACCATACTGTCTTGATTACTGTAGCTTTGTAGTATAGTCTGAAGTCAGGGTGCCTGATTGCTCCACCTCCATATTTCTTTCTCAAGATTGCTTTGGCTATTCGGGGTCTTTTGTGTTTCCATACAAATTGTGAAATTTTTCATTCTAGTTCTGTGAAAAATGCCATTGGTAGTTTGATAGGGATTGCATTGAATCTGTAGATTGCTTTGGGTAGTATAGTCATTTTCACAATGTTGCAAAACAGGTAAGTAATTAATATAAGGAAGTAGATAACATTGTCACTCATGTGGCACTGAAAAATGTCATGGGAGTTTGAAACAGGAGGATTGTTTCCGGGGGCCTCCATGGAGGAGGAGGCACCTGAGCTGCACATTGGAAGATGGGCATAGATGGAGTGAGGCATGCGGGGTCGGAAAATGATCAGCCACAAGGTGGACCCAGCCTAGGTGACAGTGAGGGGACAGGGAGCTAGGTGAAGGGATATATGGGGGGAAGAGAGGAAGACAGATTTGATAGGGAAGCTGTAGAGGCAGAGTGAGACCAGAGCTCCCAATACCTGCTCTCTTCTGCTTATTCTGCTGTCTTACCCTACTTGGGCATGGCCAAGCAATGGATTCTGTGGGGTCACACTCAGGAACACATGAGTCCCCAAGCTAAGCCTCTGAAGCAGAACCCAGGGCTCTCCACACTGGTGCCTTTGGAATCCTGTTTCGAAAGCAGCCCTGTCTGCTGGTGGCTGGGAGCTCTGGCATCCTGGGCTGTGTCCCCTGTGGAATCAGAGCAGGTCTTGGGAGCTGCAGGAGCTGATGGCAGCTCAGCACGGTAAAACATTTCCAGGGCAGGGTGGGTGTATCTGGGCAGGAGCTGGGAGAGCATCTCTTGGGTGGAGGCACTTGTCATGTTGGCTTGACCGGAGGAAAAAAATCCCAGTTTTCCTTGACTCACCCACCTTTGTCCTATAGAAGAGTGAGCAGCAAAGGCAGGGAAGGTCCTGCAGGGACTGAGAGCAGGGTTGCCTCATACAGCTGCACAGGTATCTACTGCCCAACGGCAGAGACCTTTCACGTAGAACAGCACCCCTGGAGCAGTGTTGGGGCAATCCCGGTAACCTTGCACAGCCTGGGGGAGACCTTCACGGCCCGGGAGAGGAGGGCTCCTGTAGTCCCAGAGGAAAGGCCTCTTTTAGGGCATACAGCTCCCAGGGTAACCCCACCAGCTGCCCAGACACATATTCTCTCCTCATTCAGGCTCCTCTTGTTGGCATTTGGAATCCGGTGGGGCGTGGCCAGCCTGTTTCCAGGTTTTTCTGGGAGAAGACCTGTGGCTTTGACCTGGGATAACCTCCGGGGCCCCTTCTTCCACCAGGTGAGTTGCCGGCCCAGGCAGGGAAGAGGTGGTGAAGGGGTTTGGGGAGAACAACAGATGGCCCAGCAAACTAGACAGTTAATCCAACCAAATTACGGCAACAGATGTTTGAAGATGTTTGCATTCAGATTCAAACTGTTAGGTCTCTTGGAAGAGCCAACCAGAATGGGGAGGTTCAGTCTCCCTCTTAATTAAAGCAAAACAAGACTAAACAATCATTTTAAAAAATCAAGCCCTGGTACCAAGATGTCAGGGATCATCCACCGGCAATGGTAGAGACTGTGACCGCCTGTCGGGGCGTCGGGGCCCAGCCCTCTGAAGAGGGGCCCCCCTGTGGGAGTGGGGCATTGGGGGAGGTGGTCAGCTGCCCCGCAGGTGGGGGAAGAATGGGAGGGCGGTAATGATGTGCGGCCCGGGAATGCCCACCAGCGATGGCCGGGCCTGTGTGCGGTGTGGGGGAGGAGCGGCATCTCGAAGAGGGAGCATTATTGATGCTCTCGCCTCGGGGAGGGAGAGCCGATAATGGATGGTGGATGGGGGATGAGCTTTGTCATCAAACAAGGGGGCTGAAGGATGGTCCACTGGAATGTTATCAGTCATGCCTTGATCAAGATGTAAGACTCTCAAGGTCTTCCGTCTTCTCGCTCCTTCTCTTCCTCCTGCTGTCCTTCACCCCTCCTAGGCTCACCTTCCTCCCTCTACCTTGATTCCACGCTCTCCTCCTCCTCCTCCCCCTTTGCGCCCCTTCTCCTGCCTCTTTTCTTCCCTTTGCTCTCGTTTAGTCGATTGCTTCCTTTGTCTTTCTCTATTTTCCTCCATTCCCACTCCTTCCTTCCTCTCCCTCTCCCTCCCTCTTTCTGCCTGTCCAGTATTTTCTCTAACTCAGGGCCCTTCTCCTTGTCACACCTTGGCCCCGCCTGGCCCATGTGTTATGTGGGTAAGATTTTTATTTCAAACCAAACTACTTCAGTGATGCTTTTATTCTCAGTTGTCACTTCCCCCTCTCCTCTCCCAGGCCCCACAGATGTCACTGAAAGGATCTTGGAAGTGATGGGGTGGGTTTAAGAAATTCAAACTAAACTTTTGTATTTTTAGCAAATTCTCAGCCAAGCTGGGTCGCCGCACAGCCCATACTGGCCTCGAGCTGGTTCCCAGCTGCGTGGGTCTCTGTCTTCAGATCCCCCGCCCTCTACCGCCCCGGACTGAGTACTCCCCAGAATAACAGAGGTGCCGGGAGTTGCCGCTATCCCTCCGGACTGGGCTTTTCTGAGCAAAACTGGGACACTGTTCTAGAGGCCCCCTCCTCCCTGGCCTCACTTTTCTCGGCACACTATCCCCTACACCTGGTGCCCTCCTCTGGCCAGCACACCTCAGGAGACCCCAGGATCATTGATCTAATGCTTTCATCTCGATGCTCACCCACCCCAGAGAATCAGTGCAAGAGAACAGCTCAGTTTTACGATGAAGCTGCAATGGCAGAATTTTAGGTGTCATTGGGCAGGTGTGAAAGGAATTATTTGGGACAAGAGATATTCTTGGTGCCCTTGAAACCACAAGGTGTAGGAGACACAGTCTTTATTTGAGAGTGATCTTTGTTTACAGATTAGACACCTAGACATCTAGCAGTAACATCTTTCTGATCGTAAGACAAAGGGCCAGCCTCAGTCTAATTCTCAAGAGGTATGTATGGGGACAATATGCCAGGGTCTGTGGCAGGTGCTGGGTCTCCTTCGGTGCTTGCTTGTAGAATCCTCAAACAGCAGCCTGCTATTGGTCTCACTGTCCAATACTGGCTATGTTTGTTGAGTGCTTATTATGCAGGCACTGTGTTAAGTGACTTACACACAGAATCTCATGTAATCCCTACATGTCTCTGATATGAGTGATATTAACCTTATTTTACTGATAAGGAAACTGAGGCCCAACAAGGTTAAGCAACTTGCCCAAATCCATCCACCTTATTAAACAGCTGAGCTGGGGGATACTCCGAGATCAGATTGACTCAAAGGCCATAACCTTAACAGCCCACCTGGGCTTCAGAGAGGGGCCCGCCTTCATGGACAGGAGACTCTGATGGAGAGAACAGCGCCAGGCTGAGGGGGCAGCTGGTCGCCGCAACGCTCTGTGGTCAGGGCTGCTCTGGAGCTGGCTCCTATGACATCTCCTCCCAACTCTGCATTTAGTCAACTGGTAACTTGCAATCAACCATGGGGAAAGGGGTATTTACACCATGGAAACTGGCAAACTCCATAAACCAGAGCTTTTCCTCCCAGAGAGCCAGTTGTTAAATGTTTACCACCACCACTGATTCTGACCCACCCATGGGAAAGGTTAGGGCAGCTGCATGGACATGTGTCCTAGCCTTTGCAAAGTGGGGAGCAGGAGAGATGGAATGGTCCATCATTTCAGGTATTCACTGAGCAACAGGGGCCTGGTGCGGTGGTAGCGTCAGGGAGGTGGTACAGGAGGGCCAGGCGAGCTGGCTTCAGAGAGAACAGGTGCATTAGCATTCCCCGCGGAGCCATCAGGCAGCTGATGCCCATACCTAATGCCTGATTGAGCTTAGCCCCGGCTTACATAGGTGGGATGAGAAGGAGCCAGGGGCATTGGTGATTAGAAAACCAATGAGGACCGGAGGGGGCGAGGGGTCAAATTTAGCCAAGGGAGTAGACCGACTGGCTCCTTGCCCGCCCCTCTCTGCCTCTCTACATCTGTCTTTCCAGACCTTTCTTGCTCTGAACAGGCAGGTAATGAAGTTGGGCAGGCACCTGTTCTGCACCATGCTGTGTGGTAGAAGTGATGCCCAGGACTCCTCCTTCAAAGTTCCCGCCTGTGTGGACTGTTGACAGGGGACAGGATGATTTCACCAGGTGTAGCCCGTGTGGTCAGGAGGGAGGGTCACTGGGGGCTAGATTCATCCTCACCCCAGCTGCCCCCTTCCCCCAAAATGCTTCCCAGTCCCTGGTCCAGCTGTGTGAACCTCCTGTGAACTACCACAGCCCCTCCATATCCTTCCCTGAAAAACTGCCCGATACCCACCTGCCCCTCCCGCCTGGGATGGGAGGTCCTCAGCTCTGAGCCCCGGGTCCCTGCGTTCTGCCACTGCACATCCTTACGGATTAAATATGCAAACGGTGAGGAAGGGCGCCCGGAGGAGGCGAGGCATGGGTGAGGAGTGGAGGGTGAGGCGGCTAAGTGAGGCCCTGAGGAGAGCTGTGCCTGGTGGGGGACCGTGAGAGGGCTGCCCCCGAGCCGGGGCCAGACGTGCTCCCTGGGGAGTTGGGGCATCTCCTACAGGCCCGAGTCAGGCAACAATGGGGTCAGACGGCCTGAGGGAGGCTCCCTCTGTCGTGAGTTAGGGGCGGGGGCCTTGAGGGGGAAACAGCTGGGGTTGTGATGGTGGAGGGCGTCGGGGGTGGGAGAGTGGCAGGTCCAGGCAGGAGAATTCTTTGCTCCACAGCTGAGCAGGGGACTTCAGTCAAGGTGGGAACAACACCCCTGGTAAAAGAGGTAGCTCTGGCTTGGGGTATGAAGCTATAATTTTACCTCAGAGGGCCCTGGAATCTGCAAGCCTTTCTCAGCCCCTGCCAGCCCCATGTGGGCCACAGACACCATCATGATAGAAAGAATAATGGCCTCCAAAGACATCCATGTCTTCATCTCCAGAACCTGTGGATATGTTACCTTACACGGCAAGAGGGACTTAGTGACAAGATTCAGTTAAGGCTCTTTACATGGAATATTAGTCTGGATTATCTGGGTGGGCCCAATGTCATCACAAGGGCCCTTATCAGAGGAAGGCAGAAGGGTCAGAATCAGAGCACACAATGTCATGAAGGAAGCACAGATAGGAGGGATGGGACCAGGAGCCAAGTAATGCTGGCAGCCTCTAGAAGCTGGAAGAAGTTCTCTCCTGGCATTTCCAGAAGGAACCAGCCATGCCAATACTTTGATTTTAGCCCCTTATGACTCATTTTGGACTTCTGACCTCCAGAACTATAAGAGAATAAATTTGTGTTGTTTTAAACCACGAAGTTCCTGGTATTTGTTACCACAGCAACAGGAAACTGACAGAACCACAAACGTCAGGTGGGAGCAGAGTGCTGTTTGGGCACAGCCATCCTGGCTCCCTCCCACCTCTGCACTACCATCTCAGGCCATTCCTCATCCTCTCCAGACACCCGGGACCCTCCTCAGTGCCTCTGATCTTCGGAACTCTCCCCGCTGCAAGGGTTTGCCGTTGCCTGAGACATCTCTCCCTTGACTGTTTGTACATCTGGCTCCTTCTTAATCTTTAGTCCTTGGCCTACATGTCACTGCCGTCTAAGTGACGTTCCCATTCTATTCTCTGTCAAGGCACCCTATTTATACCCCTCACACATATTTGATCTGGTTGTCATTTATTGTCTATTTCTTGTCATTAGCAGGCAAGTCCCTTGAAAGCAGGATGTCCTCATCATGCTATTCTGACTCTGCTATATCTTCCTTCACAGCACTTATTCCCACCTTACACATGATATACCTTTTTCAGCTCCATCAGGCAGGGGCTCAGCATTGTGCTCCTGCACAGTGCCTGGCACAGAGGGGGCCCCAATGTATATTGGTGAATGAGTGGATGGACGGGTGGATGGATGGGTAGTGATGGGTGGGTGGGTGGATGGATGTGTGGATGGATGGGTGGATGGATGAATAGATGAATAGGTGGATGGATGGGTGGTTGGATGAATAGATGAATAGTTGGATGGATGAGTGGATGGATGGGTAGATGGATGAGTAGTGATGGGTGGGTGGGTGGATGGATGTGTGGATGGATGGGTGAGTGGGTGGATGGATGAATAGATGAATAGGTGGATGGATGGGTGGATGGGTGGGTGGGTGGATGGATGAATAGATGAATAGGTGGATGGATGAGTGGATGGATGGGTAGATGGATGGGTAGTGATGGGTGGGTGGGTGGATGGATGAATGGATGGATGGGTGGTCTCAGAAAATGTCCTGAGGGTTGTTGGCACCATGGGTATGGATATGAGGGCTTGAGTTCTCTCTCTCAGGAGAAGTTGTGCCTCTCTCCTAACAGATTTTCAGTCTTGAGCATTTTCTCAGTGCCAGCCCTTCTAAACAAGCCAGCCATGTAGCCATCATTATCCCTGCTTGTAAATGGAGAAATCTGAGCTGTGACAAGATGAGTGATTTGCTAAAGGTCACAGAGTCAGTGGGTGGTAGGAGTGTTTTAGACCAAAAAACAGCTACTGCCCTAGGCCACAGGCCTCAGTGTGGTTGGAAAGCTGGACCCATGGGAAAGGGATTTTAAACATCCCCAGGGTAGGATGAGGAGTGCTTTGGGGCAAGGGTATGTGGGGAGAGGTTTCCAGGGGCTCTTATAATCATACCTGGAGGGTTCTATCTGTTGGGGCACCACTCAAAGCTTGGGCCCAGGGGCCAGCATGTTCAGGAGGGCTCCTTCACAGAGCTCCCCGCAAGTTGCAATTGATCAATCGCTGTCTTAGCTTGGAAGCCCTCCTGCACTTCCAAGGAGGGCTGATGAATCCACTCCATGGCCCCTTTCTGGCACCGTAGTCACATGGCCATGGGGTTTTATGGTTTGATGAGCCATAAAACACCCTTGTGCAGCACACCTTTTATTGACTTCAAATTGCCTCTTGTCATCGGAGGTCGGGGATCATAAAATGCTGGCCTTATTAGTTTTCCTGCGGTGGGAGCTGCTCAGAGAGAGGTGTGGTGTCAGCTGGAAAAAAGAAGGTAGCAGTCCTTTCCCCCTCCCCTAAAAGCAAGGAGCACCTTCTGAACTCGGGGTTGGAGATGGCTGGCTCTGTCCTCATCTTACCAGCTCAGTGAGGACAGCAGGCCGAACCCTAGAGTAATCTACTGAAAATGCTCATCTAGAAGACTCCTGCACTGACAGCTCTAAATGTGCTGCCCCCTGACATATTGTGTATTTATTTGTGTGTGTGTTTTAATGAACTTCTTCTATCCACTAGAATGAAGTTTCTAGGAGGGCAGGCACTATCTGTCTTGGGCACTGCTGCATCCTTGGTACCTAGAATGAGGCCTGGCTCAGTATATATTTGTAGAATAATTGACAAATTGAGGGCAGAAAGGACCTGACCCTGCTTTCTACCTCAGTCTCAGCTCTCATCATTCTCTGCCTAGAAGGCCAAGCCCCAGCCAGTGGACCCCCAATAGCCCATGGTGTTTCCGGTCATCCTGCCTTTGCTCTTGTACTGCTTCCTCTGCCTGGAAATCCTTCTGCCACTCTCTCTATGCCCAGCCCTTATGCCCGGGGAATTGCAGTCCATCCTTGAAGACTCGGCTCAGCTGTCGCCTCCTCCAGAAAGCCTCCCTGAGACCCCCCTGTCTTGGTGGATACCCCCCTCCCCAAACTTCCCCAGGAGGAAGTTTGGTCAGGTTTTAAGGGAGGAATGGGGCAAGGCTTACAAGAGGGGAAATCAGGCAATCCAGCTAATGCACCATTTCCCTCAGAGCCATAATGGGGTTGCAGGTTGGCTTCTTGACTGCTTTCTGTCCTCGGCCAGTGCCTCGGTTTCCTGACCCGCAGAGCGCGAGCTCTCAGACCTGCAAGCCCAGCAGTGTTGCCGTGGCACTGAATTAGGGAGCACGACCGGCAGTTGGAAGGGGTGATGAGATGCAGGGATGGGAGGCTGGAAGGTTGTCCGTCTGGCGCAGTGATGACCCAGCGGGCAGTGCGGTGGGGGCCAAGCGGACAAGGCTGACTAGTGCTCGGACGCTTCTGCAATCCTCTCCCCAGCAAAGCTGCTGGGCCGGGGAATCTGTCCAGAGCACCTCCCTGCTCCCTCCTGGGCCTTCCTCTCTCCGCCATGGCCCACCCAGGTCCTCTGAGAGCCTCGACCCCAGATAGGCTGCCACCCTGGGTGGCAATGAGCAGGGTGCAGAGGGGAAGAAACAGTTCCCTTCTGGCCACAGCCTAGACCCTGCTGGTTGCTACCCCTCAGCGCTCCACGGAGAGAGGGCTTTGCTCCAAAAGGAATTTGAGAGCATCTTTGACCATTGAGCATTCCATCTGCAAGGACGTTCAAAGCTCCTTCCTTCCTAAGGCTGTTCCGTGGGTCGCTATGGTGTAAAATCAGAAACTGACCACATGCACTGTTCTCGGGGGCGGGGCTTATTAGCTCCAGCAACTTGCCGTCTCCCGTTCAAACGGCAGAGCTTTACGACTAACCACCCAGGCTGCAAAGGCTTCCGCCACCTTCCAAAACTCGATCCCGGGGGCTCTGGGAAGGGACCACGGATGGGTACACCCTCTCACCCTGTGCGCAGCATTGTCTGTCGGTGGGCTTCTGTGTGCATGTGCAATGGTCCAGAGTTTCGCCCAACACTCAAAGGGTTTTAGCGGCCAAAGCAACAACAGAGATGGGGAACCGTCATGTCAAGCCTAACGGAGTATCTAGCTTGCGGCAGGCACCGCTCCTCTCTAGGGGCTCACAGTTCAGTGGGGGTGATGCCTCTGAGACGAGACGTGGCCTGGGCAGCAGGGGAAGCCTTCGGCAGAGGTGGGGACTTGAAGAATGGATCGGAAGTCAGCTACTCGGAGGCCATTACTCCACCAGGCAAGGTCATGAGGCAAGGCGAGGAGGAGAGAATGTATAAGCCGCAAGGCTGTGGACAGTGGGTTGGCTGGAGCAAGGTTTAGGCAGAATCTGTTTCTACTGTGGTCTGTCAGGGGCTTCAGGAGACTTTGTTTAAGCTTTTCCAGAAACCTCCCTTCCCCCATCAGTTACAATGAGGCCCCATTGGACACACTGTTTAAACCAGGCTGCGGGGGGGAGGGGGGAGGGGGGTTGGTGGCTGAGAACATACCCGGGTCATTCACCGTCTTTACTTGTTTAACTGGCCCCCAAGTTCCCCCATGGCCTTCTTCCCCTCCCTTAGCCCTGCTCCTTGCTGCCCCAGAGCATTAAAAGGATTTTAGAATGCCGAATGATTATTGATATACTAATGAGTCTGTCCAGTGGCCATTAGCCTGCAGACTACTTGGATATTTTTAAACTACTAAAATCAGATCTTGCAACATCCATTATGCCCTGGATGGTACATTGCTGCTGAGGCCCCAACATGCATAAACGCAGCTGAGCCTACATTATCAAACATTTAAGCCCTTAAAAATTGCCCAACCTCTAAAATCTCCTCTTAGGACCCCACTCTGGTATTGCCCAGCAGACACTAATCTCCCCATTAAGACCTCTCCACCTATTCCCCGCTCGGGGCCTGGGGTCTGCTTTAGACCAGAGCAGCAGCTTTCAAGCGCATTAAAGGATCAGGCTGAAGCAAAGATGATTTTCTTCTCTCTTTGCCCGGAGGTGGGCTGAGCAGGCAAACTGACCAGTCACTTTCTAGGACAGAGCACTGTTGAACATAACTCTGAGTGTGTCTGTGTGTCTGGGGCGGGCTGGGCTGGGGAGTGGTACAGAGCTAGCGTGCTGACGCCCAGGTGGCTTCTCTGTGACCTCCGGAGAGCCTGGGGCTCTTCATGGACAGCGGACAGGGTTAGGTCCCGGCAGGAGGCAAGGTCTGACCTCAGTGTCACCAATGCCCTCTTCCCTTTTGTCAACGTGCTGTCCACCTTGTAGGGGGAGCCATTCCAGAGATCCCACTTGGGCCCAGAGAATAGGGGCCCCCAGCATCCAGAATATTGCGGAGGGCGGCCTCCACGGGGGGAGGGCTGGCTCAGTTCTCTTTCCAGCTCTGCCACGTCCTGGTGGTTTAGGGTTAGGGACCCTCTCCTCCCTGTGGTCGGTTTATAGAGGCAGGTCCAGCCTGGGCGGGGGAGAGGCCCATTGCTATCCTGGGACGAGAGGACACTGCCTAATTCAGGAGTCAAGTATCAGGGAGCTAGTGGTTCAGGTCATATTTCCAAACCCGCTTACAAAGGACGCCGTGATTTTGGATTCCCTCTGCCTGACCCCCGGGTCTTATTTCTCAGTTGATGTAGAAATTGAGTGGAAGAGGAGGGGGTTTCTTTTTAACCCCTTGATCTCGTTATACCTACCTAGGGTCTAATACTTCAGCTCCCACTGAATGGCCTCTTGCATCTTCCCTCCTAGGGCCTCGAGTTTTCTTACACACTCAAAACACCCAACACTTTCTTGCCCCTTCCCCTGGACCCTAAACTCAGGGATAAGCTGATGAAATGACTCCACGTTCAGCCCTGTGCCGGGCAGTGGGTGGGGAGAAGAGAGATGCAGAAGATGCAGTCCCTGCCCTCAGGCTGCTCACGGCCCAGCAGCACAGACTGCTGCAACCCCAAAGGTCCCTTCCATTGCCCCACACTTACAAAGCCTCCCCAGCGTACTGACTGCCTTCATAACTCTTAGCTCATGAAGCTGGGTGCTGGGGAGGCGGGTGCTGGGACTGGAACCGGCACCCATTCTTGCGGGGGTAGGGGCACCCACTGCTCTACCTCCAACCAGCTGTGTGGCCGTGAGCAAAAGATTTCATATGTAACTTATCTGAGCCTCATTTTTTGGTCCCTTCCTGATTCACTAGGATTCTAGTGAGGATAATCCACAAAGAGCACCTGGTACGTCATAGCCTTTGGATAAATGTTAATTTCCTTCCCTGCCCTTTTCTTTGCTGAGTGACCTTGAAAACCCATTGGGCCGTTCTGAGCCTCGGTTTCCACCTCCTTTTCCTTCCTTCTCCCCACCCAGTCTTGATACTTTTAAAGCCCTGACATAAAACTCTTTGCGCATCTTTCTTCATCCATAGACTTTCCTGTTCACTCGAGTCACTGTCTGGAAAGGGTTGCAACTCTTTGGTTGCTGATTTGCAATTCTCTCAGGACCTGAAATGTGGCCTTTGCTGTCCTTTCTTTTCTGCTACTATTTCCCGCTGTGACATTGGGCCATTTACAGAGGGAGGATAGCAGCAGAGGAGGAAAGAAAGTGTGCGGGAGTTGAAAGTCCAGCCAGCACACCGGCCTCTTCTGCAGGCAAACCTGCCTTCGGATAATCTGAAATGTGGACAATTTGCAAGGGCACTAATCTGCCCGGTGGATGTGGGAAGTCGGCAGGCTGAGTCCCCTCTTCCTGTGGCTCTGTCCTCCCATGGTTATTATGCTTATTGCTCCTCTGGGCAGAAGGAGGCCTGGGTGCTGTGGTGTAGCTTCACCCAGTGTGGTTATCTCAGTAGGGCCTGTCTGTTTGGTGCATGCCAAGCCCCTCGGTCTGCTCCAGCCTAGTCTCAGGGTTTCTGGGGCAGAGAAGGAATGGGGGCCGGAGAAGGAAATATCTGTGCTTGGTGGTCAATACCCCGCCTTGTGACCTTGGGTGCGGAGCTCCCAGGGGCGCGGGCATGCTCCCTCTCTCAGCTTCCTGCCAAGTTCTCCACCATTTTTCGTGGCTCAGGCCTCACGCTGGAGTTAAGCCGGGGCTTAAACTACCCACCTCCTAGCAGTGTGACATCTGTGAATGGATTTCTAATTACTCATATAAATCAGCATGATTGGAAGTTCTTGAAATTTTATTGGGAAGGAAATTTATAGTGATTAAAACCAATTAATTTGGGCCTCCTGTTAATCCAGGCAGCAGGGTTGGGTCTGCCGTGCTCCTCTGCCACCTGAAAGCCACTGGGTGGGGATGGGCTCGATCTGGGGGCCACTGGGGGCGCGTGCTCATTTTCCAGGTTACAAATGCTCATCCCATGTTTTAAATTACACCCCTGCCCCTGGCCACGTAGCTTGTTTTGTGTCTAAAAATAGAGTTCTGGGCTTTCACTAAAGATTCAGAAACACTAAAAGGAATCTTTTTAATCAAAATAAAGAACCCTTTTTAATTACTCAGCCTCCCTCACAGTTGGAGGTAATAACTGTCGTGTGCTCTTAAGTAGGGCTGTTATTAGATTTCCCTGGGGCTCCTCTATTTTCTAGAAGTCAGCAATGCTGGCTGTTGAATGCCAGGGAAGAAAGAATCTACTCTTGTCTCTTTAAGTCTTTAATGTCAAGACCCCCTTTAAAGTCAAGATCAGGTTGGGGAGCTCCCCAGGTTACATGGAAACAGGCGGGAGAGGCATGGGCTGTGGTAGATACTCTGTCTGTCTTGGGAAGAGCCTTCTGGTGGTCCCACACTGAGGACGAGATCAAGTTCAAATCTCTCCTTGGCCAGCTCCCAATTCCCCATTTAATATCTTTTTCCAAAGACCCCAACCAATACCCCATCCTGCTTCGCCCAGTCCAGGAGCTTTCCTGGTCTCCATTCCTACCAACTCACCCCAACTCTGGGCAGGTGAGAATGGGCCTGGATTAGTGTCCTGAGGCTGCCATGAGAAAGTTGTACAAACTGGGTAGCTTAACACAACAGAAATGTATTGTCTCCCAGTTCTGGAGGCCAGCAGTCTGAAATCAAGGTGTCAGCAAGGCCACACTCCCTCTGAAATCTGTAGGGAGGATCCCTTCTTTGGTGTGGACTGAAAGTCTCAGGCATTCTCTGGATTGTTGATGTAGCGCTCCAATCTCTGCCTCCATTGTCACATACCATCATTTTCCTGTGCGTCTCTGTCTTCTTCTCTTCTTATAAGCACCCACCAGTCATGTTGGAATGGGGCCCACCCTAATATCTCATCTTAACTTGATTACATCTACAAAAACCCTACTTCCAAATAAGGTCACATTCACAGATACCATATCTTTCTGGAGTGCACAATGCAACCCATAACAAGGGCCTTTGTTGACAGATCTCTGAAGTTACAGGGCTACTTCTGGTTCTAGAGTTAGCAGTCCTTAGAACTTTAAATAGTACAGTTAAACGCCTGTTTCTTGTTCCTCTGGTGTTCATCAGAGTCTTTTGACTCTGCACTTTGGATGATCTGGAATTAGGCCTCTACTCTTTCCTCCAATTCTCTCTCTCTGGCACTTGTTCTTTGGCATCATGTGGCAATGTGAGATGAAACTCCCATTTCCTTTTCCTCCTGGGTACACAATAAACTGCATTTTCCACCCTCCCTGTAGTCTGTTGAAACCAAGTGGTTGAGCCTGGTCAAAGGAAGGTAGGGAGAAGTGTGTGTGTCGTGTGTGTGTGTGTCACTTCCGGGCCTGGCCTCTAAAACTTCCTGTGTGGTCCTCTGCACATTCTCTTTTCTAGTCTGCAGGATGGTGTGGACAATTTGGTGGAGGACTTGGAGACCTTAAAATGAAAATATCATTATTAGAGGGAAGGACCCTGGGTCCTTGGGTCACGTCATAGAACAGAAACTCCATCTTCACTTCCTTATTACCACTTGCCTCATTCACTGTGACGTGAGCAAGACATCAACCATTATGGTGATAAGACACCAAGATTTGAGGATTGTTTAATAAAATGATAAGGCTATCTGACTAATACACAAAATCAAGGGTGTTTACATTTCTACCCTGCCCTGTAGACCCAACTGAGCCTTTCATGTAGCTGAAACCTGGCACTAACATGGAAAACCGCATTTACATAATTATGATCATGCACTCTGCTGGGCCAAAGAAGGGCCAGGATTACATCTCTCCTGGCTGGCGTTGAACTCACATGGATTCTCCATCAATGCATTAAAATTGTGCTACAGGTTAGATTACATCTCATTTGGAGCATTACTCTCTTGTACAGCTTCCCTCCGACCCCCTGAAGTTTCTAATTGCTACCTTTAATTTTTCTTGTAAAATATAGCTTTACTATAGCCTCAACTTTTCAAAAATATTCTTAATTACATAATCTATTGCAATCTATTTCTCCACCTCCACGTCCCAGGTTTCCCTCCCAGGACCATCCCCTGCTCTGAGACGTCCTGTCAGCTGCTATTTAGCCATCATCTAAAGAGTTCCAGTCACTTTTTCCTGGACCCCATGTTTTTCTCTTTTTATTTCAACTTCAAGCTATAGCTTTTCCTTTTTCGAGTGACCTCTTTAGGAAGAATATTTGGGAGGCAGGTTTTCTGAGTCCTTACTTGGCTGAAAATGTCTTTATTCTACCCTAACTATGGAATGATAGATGTTTGCATACAGAACTTTAGGTTCTGACTAATTTTCCTTCAGAGCTTTGCTGTATTGCTCTACTGTCCCTCAGTGTACAGTGGTGCCTGAGCTTTTTACCTTCATTTGTTCTTTTTTGTAAGCTTTCAGTATCTTTTCTTGTCCTTGGTGTTCTGGAATTCCAAGAGAGTGTATCTAGGTGGGAGTTTTTTCATTCATTATGTGGAACCTGTGGTCTGAACACCAGTGTCCTGCTTCAGCTCTGAAAGTTGTCTTGTATTATGTCTCTGATATTTCCTCTCCTCCATATTCTCTGTTCTGTCTTTCTGGGAACCTACTAGTCAAATGTTGTACCACCTGGCTCAGTCCTCTAAGTCTGCTATCATTTCACTCATAATTCCTCTCTCTCTAGTTTGTTTGGGGGTGGTCTATATTCTGAGAAATTTCCTTAACTTTATTTTTTGTGTGTCTTTCTGTTGAAAAAAAAAAGAAATGATACAATTTACATTTCTAAGAGCTCCTTCCTTTATGATTAAAATAAATATCCTTCCTTTTTCATAGCACTCTGTTCTTTGCAAGTTGATAAAATGTGCTCTGAAACCTGTGATGATTTTTTAATTTGAGAAAGTTAAGGGTTTTCTGAATCATTGTGATTTTCCCAGGGAGTCAGTGTTTCTGCTTGCTCTCCTCCTCCACACTGCTCATCGTCCCCATGTGCCGGTTGCCCCTGGGCAGTCCGTTCATAAGGAAGGAAGGCTGGTTAGAGTTTCCCCTGCTGGGAGTAGGTCTTTTCTCCTCCCCCTCCAAGAGTCTCCCTTGAGAGGGGAGTATGACTTGGAGCTCCTCAGTATGTCTGCTTGGCTGGCACATTTTAATTTAAAATGCATGAGCTAAAACACATCAGTCAGGCCACCTCATCCTCAGTACCCACACAGATGCACACATAGTGGCAGAATGATCTTACTCTATGGTCCCCATAGGCCTTCCTGAAACCTTGGTAGTCTCTGGTCAGTTCATTCAATTCCCATAGAAAAGAGTTGCTACATTGTTTTTTTTTGGAAGTATAGTTGATTTACAGTATTGAGTTATTTTCAGGTGTACAGCAAAGTGATTCAGTTATATATATATATTTTTTTTCAGATTATTTTTTATTATAGGTTATTAAAGATATTGAATACCTTTCCCTGTGCTATACAGTAAATCCTTGTTGCTTATCTATTTTATGTATAGTAGTTTGTATCTGCTAATCCCAAATGTCTAATTTTACCCTCCCCCTCCCTTCCCCTTTGGTAACTATAAGTTTGTTTTCTATACCTGTGAGTCTGTTTCTGTTTTGTATATAGATTCATTTGTATTATTTTTTAGATTCCACATACAAGTGATATCATATAATATTTGTCTTACGTCTCTTACATCTCTTAATATGATAATCTCTAGGTCCATCCATGTTGCTACAAATGGCAAAATTTCACTCTGTGTTATATATGTACCACATCTTCTTAAACCAATCGTCTGTTGATGGGCATTTGAGTTGTTTCCATGTCTTTGCTATTGTAAATAGTGCTACTATTAACATTGGGGTGCATGTATCTTTTCGAATTAGAGTTTTCATCTTTTCTGGATATATGCCCGGGAATGAGATTACTGGATCATATGGTAGCTCTATTTTTAGTGTTTTAAGGAAACTCCATACTGTTGTCCACAGTGGCTGCACCAGTTTACACTCCCACCAACAGTGTAGGAGGGTTCCCTTTTCTCCCCATCCTCTCCAGCATTTATTATTTGTAGGCTTTGTGATGAAGGCCATTCTGACCGTTGTGGTTTTGATTTGCATTTCTTTGGTAACTGAGCCCTGACATCTTTTAGCATAGAGGTACTTGCTGGGCACCCACACTCAGGAGGTAAATGGAGGTGGGTGGGGAATATGCAGAGATGGGGTATCAAATGGTACATTGCTCAAGATGGAGACCTTCAGCTAATCTCCTTGTTTTCAGTCCCATTTCTTGCTCCTGCCATCACCATCATCAGAGGGACATGGAGAGGCCTGGAAGATGTTTCCCCAGGCCGACTGGAATCTACTCCTGCAACGTCTTTGTAGCTTTCTCGGCCTCTTTCCTCCAGCAACAAGCTTCCATCTAGTTTCTGTCTTCTAGAAATCTATTGAACTTTCTCATTAATTTGTCACCCCACCCTACCCCACTACCAGTTTCTTCAATATTATAGGTTTGTTTCTTTTTATTTTTCTACACTTTAATTTCAGTGAGATTCCAGGAGGGCAAGAAAATGAATATATGTGCTCAGGCTGCCATCTGAATCAGAAGCAAAATATATTCTTGTGTGAGGTAACTGAGGGGGTCTGTTTCTTGTAACCAAAAGAGCCTGAGTAATGCACCAAACCTTTTGCTTTACAGATGAGAAGAAGACGGACGCCCAAGAGGTTGAATGGTTGGGGTCATATCTCTGCTTTCTATCTGGAATCCTGATCTCTTGGGGCTAGAGTTCATGGCAAGTGGAGAAAATGGTCTGGATAAGGGAAAATTTTAACTAGAATATAAGTTGGAAGAAAATACAGTAGGACTATTTTCAAGTACACATCAGGTCAAATAACTAATAAAGTGTTCAGATTCTTTGGGGATTTGCCATAATGCAAATTTCTAGAAACCAGAATAATTTGGAATGACCATCAATGCATTTTTTTGCAGGTAAATGAAGGCTTTTAATGTGCTTCAAAGTACTTCATTTTCTTGGGTCAGGTAAGCCTACCCCATGCAATCTTACTTGTACCATTTCCTGAGCATGGCTGAGCATAGGCTATCTTATCACTGTCTGTTGGTCACAGACTTCCAAGGGATGGGTGTGGACATGTGTTGTTTTAGCCTGTTTGTTAACCCACAGGGTTAGCAAGGCAGGAAGAGGCCTTGGGTTTGCTGTGGTCTGTAGGACACAGAGTTCCCCTTCCAGTCCAGGAAGATAGGGAAAGGAAAAGTGGGGAAGGTCAAGATAAAAAGATGGTCTTTCTTCCCCTCACCTTCCTTTTTAATGCCTTTTAACCCCCCTTTCATGAATCCCAGCCCTCTTTATCTTTTGCCCTATAACTGGGAGGCATTTATTCACCCTGAAGTAGTAGGGCCTTACTGTCTCACTACCCTGGGGGGTATGCAAGGAAAGTGTAATATTTCACAGAAGTGAGTGGATAAAGATGAAATTTTCAGGCGCCAGTGAGGAAGATAATTTGGATGTAGATGCCTCCCCAAATCACATCACTTCCTCTGTAGGTGGGCAAGGCCAGGTCCCCAGGTAGACTTGAACCCATCCTTGATTTTCCCCTAAGTAATGATATATCCTACCAATCAGTGGAACAGCTTTCATCAAGCTCTCTTTGGATTCAGTCCTATGGGCATTTGACTTGGAAGCATCCAGGAGGGTGGGAGCTGTGTGTTTGTTATCCTCGTGTCCCCCATGGTGTGTGTATGAGAAGAGAGGAAGATCTAACATTTGCTGAAGACCTAACGTGTGTCAGGCTTTGTGTTAGATGTTTTATGTATGTTATTTAATCCTTCCTAACAACCTTAGGAGGTGAATATTATCCCATTTTCTAGGTGAGCAAACTGAGGTACAGAGAAGTTAAATAACTTACCCAAAGTCACAAAGTGCTAGGACTTAAACTCATTCTATCTAGCTTCAAAGTTGGTGCTCTTTCTAAAATACCTTACACATAATAGGTTCTCAGAATATTTTTATTAAACTAAATCTAACCAAACACTTCACAAATCCTCATGAATGAGGTTTTGAAGCTGGATAAGGCTCCAGATAACTGGCAGAGAACCATCCCTCAATCCTGGTTCCCTGGCCTCCAAGTCCCTTTAAATCGGGCTGGTAATTGCTCTGGGCTTGCTGCAAGGCAGTGCATTTAACAAAACAAACACAGGTTCTGTTTCACATGCAAGTGAATATTTTCCCCAAGTGATTAGCACCCAGATAGCTAATAATTACCCCATGTGACACTTTTAAAAGCTGACTATGCATGTTTATGGAAAATGATTATTCACAATATTAGGAGCTCATCAATCTACAAGAGCACATGTGACAACATTCCAAAGTCAATGTAACATTTGTGCGCCATAAATACCCATCTGCTTTGAAAGCTGGTGTGGCGAGTGCTAGAGCATTCCACAGGTAGGGAACCCCTCTGAATGATGAAATATACACTCTTGTTTGAGGTATGGCTTTGAACACCCTTGTTCTTACCAAACACAGCACCTAACATGTATACACACACACAGACAGACACGCCCCTCCCAGCAGGATTAAGAAGGACTAAAGTGCCTTGCTTTCCCCCAGATGTCTGTTTCACCCAGAGCTGAAGCTCCTGCCCTTAGAAAACATCCTCAGGTTAATGGTCAAATCACTGAAGGTGTGGTTACAGAGCAGTAGGCCCTGGGATACACTGGCACAAAATTCATTAATTTTGTAGTGAACAGGGCCTTAAGGGGTCAAGATGCAGAATGAGTGTCTGGAGGAATCCAGCTAGAACAGGCTCGTCCAAGCCAAAGGCCAAGCTGGACAGGTGGGGTCCTGTGTCAGGCGGTCTTGGGCACACAGGGAGAATGAGAGACAATGGACAAGCTCTGACCCAGAAGTCAGAAGTCCCAGGTTCTACAACTAATTTGCAATGAGACCTTGAACAAGTTGTTTAATCACTTCGGACCCAGTTTTCTCATCTGTAGAAACAAAGCATTGGATTAGAATGACCTCTAAACATTATTTTTCCTGTTTTGATCTTTTTTTTTTTCCCATAAGAGTAAAGGGAGAAGAAGGAGATGCTGCTGAAGATAATTTAGAGGCAGGGCATCCAAGCCTCCCGCACTTCTCAGCTCTACAAAGGAGAACACGCATCCTCAGACGTGCCCAGCCTCCTGTCTTGAACACAATACCCTCGACTTCCCTCACCAGTCTCTGCCATGTTTCTCTTCTCTTCAGAACTCAGCTTCTGAGAAAAGTAACCCCATTTCCCACTCATTCTTCAGTTCACCCTTCACCTCATTGGAACTGCTTTTCCCAAGGATAAGGTGACCTCCTCGTGAATACATCCAATGGGCCCGTTTTCAATACATCATTCTTGACCTCTTGGCAACATCTGGTCCTGCTGACCTTGACCCCTTCCTGTAGCCCTCTCTTCCCTGGGCTTCCATGACTTCATTTCTCTTGGTTTCCTACCACTCAGGCCTCTCTTCCACTTTGGCTCCTTTCCTTTGCTCACTCCTTAGGCTGGTCCTCAACACAATGGTTTTGAATCAGCCCTTTTTCCTGTCCTCCACACTGTCTGCCTGGGAGAGCCTATGTACATCTTTAGCTTTACATCCTCATGACCCCCAAATCTGTATCTTCAGCTCATGTCACTCTCCTGAGCTCCAGACCGAATTTATACAACCAATTTCTGGATCTTTCCACAGGCAGGTTCCTTGAGCCTCTCAAACTCCACATTACCTGGACAGTATTCATCTCTCCTCCTCTTGACTGACACTACTCTTGTAAGCCTCCACGTGTAGGTCTCTGTGTTCTATTGGTTTCTGCTTCTAAGTATCATTTCTCTTCAGTCCACTGCACCTAGCTTCTCATTTTGTCACTTCAGTAGCCTCTTACTGTTCTTCCTGTTTGCAGTACATCCCCACCCACTCTCCCCATTGCCACAATGGTGTGGGGTTGTTTGATGGTTTGTCTTAATTACAAAGCAAATAACAAAGTCACTCCTTGCCAAAAATCTTTCTGTAATACATTTTGTTTTTGTTACCTGGTATCTATCCATCTATCATTCTACTGGTAACCAACCTCTGGATGCTGGAATGATTGCTCTATTGGCAGAGCGGGTGGTTAATTAAAGAGATATAAATGAACAGTAATCCAGTGAGCGGTGATTAGTGTGTGAAGCTGGGCAGTGGAGTGGAGATGGGAAAGGGGGGCAGACTGAGAGGCGCTGAGGAAGTAGGATGGATTAAGAGTTGGGGATTGACCGAGTGTAGGGGCTGAGCGAGGAGAAATTGAGAAAAATTCCCAGGTGGTTGTCCTGGGTGACAAGTAAGTAATGGTACATTATGAGGAAAGATTCCAGAAAAAGAGCAGGTTTTGTGGGAAGGTAGGTTGATAGCTTCAGCCTTGGATATTGTAAACTTAGGTGCCTGTGGGGGAACTGGGTGACGCTGTCCAGTGAATTGTAGGATGTGCACATCTGGGGATTAAGAGAGGAGTTTGGGCTGGCACATGTATAGACCAGATGTTCTTGGTTCCCCTAAAGGTCAAAGGATGAACCTGAGGGGGCTGATGAATCCCTCAAAATTTATAGAAACATATGTTTGAATGTGTTTAGTATATTTTTCTGGGGAAAGGGTTCTCAGCTCTCCTCAGATTTTCCAAATGGTCTATGGGCATTTGAGAGGCAAGAGGGCCAAAGAAAGAGTCCTGGGAACAGTGACATTTCTGAGGAAGAGGAGACAGAGGTGGAGGCCCTGCAGGTGGCTAGGGGGAGTGAGGAAGTAGGAACAGGGAGAGAGCAGCAATGGAAGGGGGATGGAGGAAATTGAGACCATGCAGCAGCGTGGTCCAGCAAATGGACACTGGCCCACAGGGTTTAGTCATGAAGGATTTGTGACTCTTGCCAGATTTGTTCTAGTTGGGTGGAGATTGGAAGGGCTGGGTGACTGAATGGAGAGAGAAAGGAGGAGGACACACACAGACCTGTAAGAAACTTGATTGGAAAGCATGGGAGGAGAGAGGAGTTTTCACCTCCTAAATGTCCAAGAGCAACTTGAGCATGTTTGCACCCTGAGGGGAAAGAACCAGTGGAAGGAGAGTGGAGGGTACACACTGAGAGAAGATACTTCATGGATGAAGGTGTCTGGTAGATGAGGAGGGATGGTATTGTTTTAAAATATTCATGTAGTACATTAATAGAAGATTTGAGGTATCGTAAGGCCAACAGATCAGGAGACAATTGTCATTGAAAATATAATTTTTTATATTCAAGAGTTTAGCTAAACTATTCCATGGTACTGCTGCCTCGACATGCATTTTGTTTGGGTAAGTTGCTTGCAAGAACCTTAAACTGACACTAGCCCCCTCATGCAAGCACAACCCTAGGTGGCAACCACAGAGTCACAGGCACATGTGAGTTCCTGGTATGACTTTCCCAACAATCTCCCCTGCCTCCAGTGCCTGTAGGCCTTATGCACCCCTTAACTAAGACCCTGTGGGGCTCACCAAGCCCCACTCTTTTGGTCTGAAATGACCAATCCAGCCCTAGCCCAGGAACCCCAAAGCACTCCACCCACAGACCCTAATAAAGATATGTACTCCAGTTCTGCCTTTCTCTCTGTCTGCACCTTGCCTTGGTCTCCCCATATGGCCCCTTGAAGTATGCCATGTACTTCCTCCAGGACCTATGAATAATAAACTTACTTTGATTCATCTGTGGTCTGTTGCCGAACTGGGGGACTCATCATCCTGCAACCTGTGCTCCACTTAAGAAATGTTAATGTAACAGAGTTATATGGTTTCTCACAGTTCCCAAGAGGAGGGTCACACTGGGCCATGGGGGGGCCACACAGGGAAGCACCAGGGTCAGTCAGGAGGCAGAAGGAGTGAGGGGAAGACATAGTCAAGAGCCTTTATTGTAGTTTTCATGGGAAGGAACAAGTGAGGCCAGGTAGCAGACTTAGGATTGACTAGTTTGAATGTTTTCTGCTGGTCCTGGGCAGAGGGTTGTCCTTATTTATCTGCAACATGGCCCTGGAGTGATTAGGGCAGGGGACTGGTGGCCTGGATTGGCTGGTTTGTATTTGAAAAGGTGCTCATGGGTGAGTTGTTTATTATCTCTAGGGATTGGTTAACCCTTGTGGGAAGAGTAGTCAGCAAAGCCCCAGGTGTCAAGGCATCAGAATACAGAAAATAAAAGACCTGGTTCCTATAGGTGTCCAGAACACAAATGGATGGATGGGTCTTAGAAGAGAAAAGAGTTCCTCTTTCTTAGAGGTGAGTCTTAGGTAAGACTGAGTGTGGATGCAGGGGTGCATGTGTGTGTTCGAGCTCTCAGGGGTCAGGGATGCTGGTGAATTTGAGAATTTCACACTTTCTTTGCCCAGAACCATGTGACTATGAATTCCAAGTAAAAAACTGAGCCATGAGGCCTGATGGTACAAGCAAACTAACAAGGTTTCCTGGAGAACATAGGATTTCCTGGAAGGCTAGATATGGGTGACTAAGGGGACCGAGCCCCAGAAATGCCTGGACTTCTATTCATGTTCTGACTTTGAAATTCCTCAGGTGACCGTCGCCAAGTAATGTCCTTTCTCTGGGTCACTGTGTGAGGGGTCTCATGATCCAAGAGGGAGGTGGTCCTGAGCGAAGTGGGGCTGGACCTGAACGAGGACTTGAATGTGGCTGAAGGTCTCATTTCAGATCCTTGTCATCAAGGGCCATTGCCTTAAGTAGTTCGTGCTTTCAGGGACCCCCATGTAGAAAAAGCCCTCTTTAATTCAAGTGACAGATTGGAAGGGAACTGTTCATTGTACAGAAGAGCCTTTCAAGTGAGTGTTTTTATAGATAATCAGCAATTGACTAAAGTCTCGGAGACAGAAAACATAAAACTGAAGAGTTAGGAGCCACTGACCATGGGAAATCAATGAAAACAAAAACATAGCATCTCTGATACAATAATATAAGTCAAGGGGGCAAAGTGGGCTCCATTTACCAGCTCTGGCTTGCACACATACTGCAAGAGCACATGTTCAGTAAAAGCTTTTTCAAAATTTAACAAGCAGATGTCTCTTGAACACTTACTGGGTGTCAGACATCGTGTACGAGGATTTATATTTGAATGATATAACCTCAGAACTCAAGAACAGAGATTCTCCAACTTAAATGGATTTAAGATCCACCCGGTGAGTATTATCACTGTTTTCATTTTAACAGAGTTTCCCGAGCCCCATTTTAGGGGGTTAGATTCTGAAAGTCTGGGACGGGACTGGGAATCTGCGTGTATAACAAGCATCCCAGGTGATTCTGATGGAGGAAGTTCAAGACGGCACACTGAGAAAGTCAGCTAAGATGTCACAGTCGGTCAGTCCTATAAGTCTAACTTGAGATCAGCTATCTATACAAGAAACAGGGGAGGATGGTGGAGGAACAGATCAAACTGTCCTTGTCATTGGTACACCACATCTTTACTCAGAAGGTAAGTAGCCGTTCTCAGCAACCACTTCTACGCCAGAAGATGTAGGAAGGGACCTTCCACAAGGAGCGTGATGCTATGGCTCTGAAGGTGGGTCTAGAGCTGGGGTTGACAAACATTTTCCGTAAAGTGCCAGATAGTAAATATTTTAGGCTTTGCAGGTCATATAGTCTCTGAAGCAACTATTCAGTTCTGCCCTCGTAGCATGAAAGCAGCCATTGACAACTGGATGTAAATGTTCCAATGAAACTTTATTTACAGAAATGAGTGGCCAAGGGATTTGGCCCCTGGGCCATAATTCGCCACCTGTTCTAGAATCTGAAACCCCAGTTTCTAGCTCTGGGTTCTTTGAAGGTGTCACAATTCCCCAGTCTCTGGAGGAAGGACCTGCTCTTCTCTCTGAGCAGGAAGTCAGGGGGGTGGGTAGGGATGCCAGGAATTTAAGAGGGTACAGGTGAGGACTGTAAATGTACAGACATCATTCAATATTTCCTGGCCAACAGTTTGTACATATAAGACATGAAGGAAACATCATGGATTAAAAAGATTGCTATGACTGGGTCAGACACCTCTAGTAACAATAATGGCATCTGTTTATTGAATACTTTCTGTGCCCCAGACACTGTGCTAATAACTTCCTGCTCTCAGTTCATCCTCTTTGCAACCTTATCAGGTAGGTAGCATTATTATTACCCTTTTACAAATGAGAAAACTGAGGCTCAGAGAGAATAAATAACTTGCCCAAGATGACTCAGCTAGTAAGTAGAGGAGCAAGGACTCAAATCCAGGAAGATTGACAGCAGAATCCCACTCCTAACATAGCATAACTCATGGAGGTTGGTAGTCGATGTTATGAGAAACTATGCATAGAATGTGGACTATAAGAGGGCTAAGTGTGCTCACCTTCCAGTTGCTTTGGAAACTCATGATGATGGAGGTGACAGAGGAATGGTGTCTGAAGGTTTAATAAGTTATGCTTATCCTTGGAAAGCCTTGGCAGGCTGGAGTTACCAAGGCATGATCAGAAAGTGCTTGTTAAAGTCATCAGAGTTAGAGAGGTAGAGATAGAAATGGGAATCTGAAGTTGCCTCTGGATTATTTAGCAAGGGATTGACTTGTCATTTTCTAAAAATTTCTGGAAACTTTGACTTTATTCCTCTGCCTTCAACCTAGAAAAGCTGTAGTTTTAATCTGAGGGAACAAATTGATTCAGCCTCTAAGTTTTATTCTGCTGGCCAAGCTATCCAGGGGCAACCTCAGATTAGCATTTCTATCACTGCTTTGCTAAGCCTGATTAAGACCACCTGCACTGGTTTTCAAAACTACCTTTAGCTTCTTAAAGTTTCTAATTGAACTTTGTTTTGAAAATAGCCATTTTTTCTCTGGGAACCTCTGAAAGGCTTTCTATTTTCTTCCTGTATGAAGTTTTAGGGTAATATTCTGCTTTTCTTTCCAGATTTATTCTGCTCAGCTGAAGACATCAGAGACCTGGCAAAAGTCTCTGTGCTTATCAGCCCCTTTCCAAAGTGCACTGACCGTCTGGTTAAATGTTTGTACTGCCCATCTTTTTTAAAGGGAGGCTGATGGGAGCAGATATCAGAAACAAGCTTCTGGAAAGTGGAACTTGAGCTCTATGGAAGTCAAGGTTGTGAGTCTCATGGGTGTTCCCTCTCTTCCGCTTTCCAGTTGTCTGTGGCTGGTACTCCTGAGACTTACCCTTTGGATGGAGAGGCAGGACAAAGCTGCCCACTTCTAGTTTGAGGTCTCCTTGAAGTCTCATTTTCAACTTATAAAAAGATGTATCTTGTTGGCTCCTCATGATGTATCCATCTTGTTTTTTTAGGAAAATGATTTCACCTACCCCTCTTGCTCCCCACCATTCTGTATCAATCTTTGAGCAGATTTCAGGCTCCAGGAAGACACACCAGGTTTCCACAGTGGCTCCAGGCTTCCTCTGGCACATCTGTCCTGTTTGAAATCATGTAGTTAGACTTAGGGGAGGTGGACCACCAGAGTGAGAAATGATGGAATAATTATGTCCTAGGTAAATCTTGGAATGAAGGAAATCTTCACTGGAAATCTTTGGAATGAAGATGCTCTTCCCTTAGAGGGTTTAGAGCCATCTGCTTGGATTCTGGTCCAGGAGTGGTTAAGAATGCAGGCGCTGAGATCAAACCTACCCAAGTTCACGTCCTGCCTCCCCCATTTACTGGCTGTGTGACCTGGGGCAAGTCCCTTAGGCCTGTAATATATCCACGTGCGGAGGTCAGTCAGGCAGCTGGAAGCATGAGACTGGACAGAGCTCAGGGCGGAAGTTAGGATGGGAGAAATAAATGAGGGCATCTGTAAATGGACAGTGTGGAAACCATGGGACTGTACAGTTTCACCTTACGAGAATCTATAGACAGAGAAAAGAATGAAACCCAGGTCTGAGCCCTGAGTTATGCCAACACTTAGCAGTGGGATTGAGGGGAAACGGGGTGGGTGAGCTTGTGAGTAAGAGCGGACAGCAAGGAGGAGGAGATCCTGGACAGGGGTTACCATGGAAGCCAGAGGCTGCAGTGCTTCTAGGAGGGAGGTTAAGCACAAGAGATAGAAAAATGACACTTGTATATTGCAACATTGAAGGTTTCGGTGACACTGACAAGTTTTGGTTTTGGTGATGTGCAGCTGGTACCCTAGCAAAGTGGATTGTGGACATAGTGTGAGGTGAGGGGGTGGTGATAGTGATGACAAGTCAGCTTGCCCACAAGTTTGCTGGGAAAGGGAACTGGCAACCTGGGGTTATAGCTGGAGGGGCTGAATGACAGGAGAGAGCATTTAGCAGTTGGCCCGCTGAGTGCTAAAATATGGTCGCTAATATGACCATCTGGCTTTCAGGCTGTCTGCTCATCTTCAGAAATACACCCACATGGGGGTTTGCCTTTCACCTAGCTCTGAAGGACCCAAAGGCCCCAGACACAATTGAATGAAACTTCATTTGGGGTGAAACTTTAGGAGAACTGGAAGGTTTTTCTTTGGAGAGATAGACCTGTTTGACTTCCTGTGAGCAGGGCTGCCCCTGAGAGGTCCGGAAGACCCCTGGAAGCTTCTTCTCTGACCATCCAGTTCATCTGCCTAGGTGTGGAGATCTACCAGCACTCCTGCTCACAATTCACACTTGAAAGTAGAATTTGCTAATGTAATCTGTGTGTTGTGGTTGTAGAGAACCAGTGTATGTGTGTGTATGTGTAATCTTTTTTAAAGAGCAGAGTAAATCTTATACAAATCTGATAATCATCTCAAAAAACTCTGGACCTTGCCATTTACATTCCCCAACTTAGTCTCCCTTCTATATCAAGGACAAAAATAATGGCTTGTGAAGACTTAATGGCTTAGGAATAGAAAACTTAAAACTCGTCAGATTCTGCCCAAATCCTATCAGATTTCCTTGCTTCTCATAAACCTTTAATCAGCATCAACTCTGTACACACACATGCACACATGCACACTCTCTGCTCCTGTCCTCTCAACTTTGACAATGTACCAATGGTATAAAAGACACACACACACTGTCGACTGGAATTGTGTCAGAAATGGGCTCCAATATTGGCCACCACTGATGTATCTGAAGGTAAACTTACTCCCTGGCTCTGGGCTGGGGATAGAATAGAGGGTTGCCAGGCTCCACTGCTCTCACGAGCTGAAGCCCCAAGCTCTCTGCTCACTGCCATTCAAGGCTGCACAAGGCCATGGACAAGTGGAAGTCTGTTTGGACCAAAATATCCATAACTAACAATCTTCCTCCTTCTCCCAGCCCCACTCTACATCTCAGGTAAGGAAGTTCTGAGTACTTTCAGTAGAGGAACTCTTCAATTATCTTAGACTGGGCAAAAATCTCTTTATTCCATGAAATACCTATAACCAATCAACCAAAGTACCTAGCAGGTGTCTGCAATATTGAATATTATTTTACCAAGAAAACTTCACTGAACAGAACCTTCAAGTAACCAGATTGTAGTTAGCTCTTATCTCTAATGATATCCCTAATGATATCCCCCATATCATTTGGGGGAGGAATAGACAAATCAAACCACAAACTGGAAAATAATTAGGTGTTTATCACAAATACAACTAAAAATAACCTGATAATTTTCCAGGCACATCAGGAATGAATACCTGTTCAAACTAATCTCCACCTCCAGCCTGGACACTGAGAACTGACCTGGGGTTCTGGGCTCTGTATTAGTCAGGGTTCTCCAGAGAATTTCTTCCTTCTCAGGGAACTTAGTCTTTTATCTTAAGTTCTTCAACTGATAGGATGAGATCCACCCATATTATGAAGGGTAATATGCTTGAAGTAAACTGATTTAAATGTTAATCAGATTTTAAAAACACTTTCACAGTAACATCTGGGCTGGTGATTGACCAAACAACTGGGCACCATAGCCTAGCCAAGCTGACACATAAAATTAGCCACCACAGGCTCCATACTTCTCAGACAGGAGAGATGTCTTTAGAGTCTATTTTATTCTTCTGTCATTATCAAAGCCAAGAAGTGGATACAAACACTTAAAAAAATTTCAACACCAAAGGTTAAAATTAAAAGAAATTTTAGTTTAGTAATATGAACAAGCTACAATTAGCAACCCTTTCTCACCTTCTCCTTTCCCCATCTTAGTCCTCCATCCTTCTATAAACAGCCCAGCCATTTCAGTACACAGACCTGATAAAGTTTGCCATTGTAAATATCAAGTACAAATCAATGACCTCACCTAGACACTTGTTTTCTGAGAGGGAGACTCAGAAAGCAGAGGTAGACAATCAGCCAGAATGAGAATTGTGCCCAAGCACTTGGACAAGACATCACTGTGTGAAGCTGGCTCTGTTGTTGGCTGATCCAACTTCAACTTCCCTCTCTCTAGCCTCCTGCCAGCCAAGGGTGGCCAGGGGCATGGGACATAATCATGCTAAAGAGATTTTGCTTGTTCTCTTGAGCTTCTAGAAAAGCCTTTGCTTCTCCTTCCAAAGAAACAGATTGGGCACCTCTGGATCCAACTAAGATGAAGTAAGCACACTCCACCCTACATCTCCCACAAAATATCATGAAAAACTCTGGACAGAATACATAAAACTATCAGAGGACTTTGAAAAGTAAATAATAGTAGGTGAGCTGAAGAGCGAAATAAAAACCCAAAGAATGATCCATACTACGGTAATTTCTCCCCCTTTTATTCTCTCATAGGATCTTGGCACATATTCTGGTGGAGCCCTAGTCCCAAAATGGCACAGACAGAAAAAGCTCCAAGAAAAACTCTTTCTTTCTGGCTAATGGACTAGGAAGGAGGATCCTGCAGGATAGAAAATGGGGTGGTAGTGGTGGTTTCCATTTGTTTTTCTTTCTCTTATTAATCTTCTGGTCCTCCCCCAAGGCAAACCTAAGTCACAAAATGCACTCCTGTCATAGTAGCATCAGAAAAGATGACAGGGCTGACCCCACAAGCACCTAAAACTCTTGAGAGAAAATCTCTCTTTCTGAGCAGAGAAACTGGAAAAAAGAACTCCCGAAGTCTGAAGAATGTACATGAGAAGCAATGCCCATTTTTTCCCTCTATTTTCTCTTGCCACTTCATTCCAAGACGGACCTAGTCATGGTAAGTATGTGATAGCTAAGACTCTGGCTTCCTAGACAAAGTGCCTGGGAAAAGGGACCTTTAGAGCCCAAAAGTAAAGGGAAATCACAAAGAGGAGAAACTTAAGAAAGGGATCTTTTAAATCTGTGTGTGAAGCCTTGGGATCGTCCTTGAGTTGCTCATGTATGAAACTGACCCAAAGCAACAAAACAAAGGCTTTGAGAAGTGCATATGGTAGGTGGACCAGTTAAACACTACAAAGACTTAGAAAAGAAGACTAACATTGGAACCACAGCCCAAAGAAGGCAGGTCAGGACTTTCATTCTGAACCTAGGTGGGTTAATTTTCTGTTAAAACAAATTACCACCACCAACATTCTCCAAAGCATATTAACAGGACCAAAAGTCTCATAATATTCAAGACATCTAGGACACAATTACTTGATATACAAAGAACAAGGAAAATCTGAACAGTTCTCAAGTGAAAACATAACAGACACCAATCTTGAGATGATGCAGATGTAGAATTATCAAAGACTTAAAACAACTATTATAACCATGCTCCATGAAGTTAGATCAAACCCTATTGAAAAGAATGGAAAGAGGAAAAGTTGTCAGCAAAGAAATAGAGCCTGTAAAAAAGAAACAAATGGAAATTTTAGAACTGACAATTATAATTGAAAATTCATTGGAGAGGCTTAATAGGAGAATGGATATGACAGAGGAAAGACTAGTATAAGAAAACTAGAAACCAATGTCCCTATGAACAAAAACATAAAAATCAAAATATCAGCTAACAGAACCCAGTAATATAGTAAAAGGATGTTACATCATAAACAGGTGGGGTTTATTCAGGGAATGCAAGGCTGGTTTAACATTAGAAAATCAAAGTAATGCATAATACAAACAGACTAAATAGGAAAAACTGCATGATCATATCAACAGATGCAGAAAAAGCATTTGACAAACTTCAACATTCCTTCATGATAAAAACTTTCAGCAAACTGGTGATAGAAGGGAACATCTTTCACCCAAAAAGGAGTATTTACAAAAAAACAAAAACAAAAACCTCCAAAAAACTAGAGCTAACATCATAATTAATGATGGAAGACTGAAGGGTTTCCCACTAAGATCAAGAACAAGGCAGTGATATTCACTCTCACCAGTCATCCTTCTGCAATATAGTACTGGAATTTTTAGCTAGTGCAACAAGGCAAGAAAAAGAAATAAAATGCATATAGACTGGAAAAGAAGAAAGAGGATTGGTACTATTTTCAGATGACGATTGTCTATACAGAAAAATCTCAAGGAATGTATAAAAATTTTCTAGAACTAATTAGTTACTTTAGCATGGTCACAGAATACAAAGTCAATATGCAAAAAATCCCAAGCATATTTTTATATAATAGCAATGAACACTTGGAACCCCCCTCCCAATTTTAAAGCACAATTTACAATAGATTTAAAAAATACATGCAAAATATGTGCAAGATATTCTAAAAATATGCTCCAAAAGACAAAACTCTGATAAAAGAAATTAAAGATCCAAATAATTGGAGAGCTATCCAAGTTCATGGGTTAGAAAACTCAGTATTGTTTATAATGTCATTTTGCCACAAATTCATAAGTAAATATAACACAATTTCAATAAAAATACTAGCAGGACTTTTTTATGGATATTCCCCAGAAGATTATAAAATTTATGTGGAAAGTCAAAAGAACTACAGTAGCCAAAATAATTTTAGAAAAGAAGAAAGTTGGAGGACTCACAATATCTGAGTATGAGATACACCATGCAGTTACAGTAGACACAACAGTGTGGTGTTGGTGTCAAGGAGACACATAGACAAATGGAAGAGAGTAGAAAGTATAGAAATAAATCCACACAAATAATGCCAATTGATTTTTGACACAGGTGTACAAGTAATTCAATTGAAAATAGTCTTTTCAACAAATGATGGTGGAATATTGGACATCCATATGCAAAAAACTGAACCTTGACCAATCCCTCACATCTTATACAAAAATTAACTCAAAATAGATTACAGATCTAAAGGTAAAATATAAAACTTTTAGAAGAAAACATAGGAGAAAATCTTTGTGAATTTGGGTTAGACAGCTAAACACCAAAAACATGATCCATAAAAGAATAAGTTGGTAAATTGGATTACAGCAATGAAGTTTTGCTCTGACCGGTGTGAGGAGATACCTCATTGTAGTTTTGATTTTCATTTCTCTAATGATTAGTGATGTTGAGCATCCTTTCATGTGTTTGTGGGCAATCTGTATATCTTCTTTGGAGAAATGTCTATGTAGGTCTTCTGCCCAGTTTTGGATTGGATTGTTTGTTTTTTTGATATTGAGCTGCATGAGCGGCTTGTATATTTTGAAGATCAACCCTTTGTCAGTTGCTTCATTTGCAAATATTTTCTCCCATTCTGAGGGTTGACAGATGAATGGATAAAGAGGATGTGGCACATATATACAATGGAATATTACTCAGCCATAAAAAAAACCAAAATTGAGTTATTTGTAGTGAGGTGGATGGACCTAGAGTCTGTCATACAGAGTGAAAAAAGTCAGAAAGAGAAAAACAAATACCATATGCTAACACATATACATGGAATCTAAAAATAAAAAAAAGAAAATTGTTCTGATGAACTTAGGGGCAGGACAGGAATAAAGATGCAGACGTAGAGAATGGACTTGAGGGCACAGGGTGGGGGAAGGGGAAGATGGGACGAAGTGAGAGAGTAGCATGGACATATATACACTACCAAATGTAAAATAGATAGCTAGTGGGAAGCAGCCTCATAGCACAGGGAGACCAGCTCGGTGCTTTGTGACCACCTAGAGGGGTGGGATAGGGAGGGTGGGAGGGAGATGCAAGAGGGAGGGGCTATGGGGATATATGTATACATATAGCTGATTCACTTTGTTATACAGCAGAAACTAACACAACACTGTAAAGCAACTATATTGCAATAAAGATGTTAAAAAAAAAAGTTTTTCTCTGTAAAAGAGAATGAAAATTTAAGTTCCAGGCTAAGAGAAAATATTTGCAAATCACTTATCTGATAGAATATATGAAGTACCCTCAAAATTCAACAATTAAAAGACACACAACCCAATTAAAAATAAGAAAAGTTTTGAAGAGACCCTTCACCAAAGAAGATATACAGATGGCAATAAGCACATGAAAATATGCTAAATATCATTTGTCATCAAGAAAATACAAATTAAAGCCACAATGAGATAACAATACAAATCTGTTAGAATGACTAAAGTATAAAAAAAAAAAAACCAAAAAACTGACAACATACCAAATGCTGGTGAGGATACAGAGCATTTGGGATTCTCACACATTGCTGGTAGGAATACAAAATGGCACAGTCCCTCTGGAAAGCAGTTTGGCAGTTTCTTATTAAGTTAAACATACTCTAATCATATGACTCAGCAATCCCACTCCAAGGTATTTATCCTAGAGAAATGAAAACTTTTGTTCACACAGAAGTCTGCATGTGAATGTTTACAGCAGACTTACTCATGATTGCCAAAAACTGGAAATGACCCAAATGTCCTTCAGCCGGTGCTTGAATAAAAAAACTATGGCACGTCCATACAATGGAATAATATTTGAATGAACTGTTACGTGCAGCAACTTGAATGCATTCTACTGAGTGAAAGGAGTCAGACTCAAAATGTTTCACACTATTTGATTGCATTCATATGACACTCAAGAAACGGCAAAATTATAGTGAAGGAGAACAAATCTGTATTTGCCAGGGCTTAGGGCTGTGGTGGAGTTGTGACCATGAAGGGGCAGCAAAAGGGAATTTCGGGGGAATGAGTGAACTGTATCTTGATTGTGGTGGTGGTTGCACAATTCAGTGCATTTGTCAAAATTCACAAAACCGTACCACAACTATCAAGTGTATTTACTCTTCATAATTAAAAATAAATTATGAAAATGGACCAGTTTGGCTGGTACTGTCCTTTGCCTTAGCTCCCTTGCCTGCCCACTTTGTCCTGGCTGGACTGTGGAGGTGATGGTTAGAGGTGCAGCTACCATTTGGTGACTGAGGGGAGAAGCTTGAGGATAAATGCCAAAAGACCAAGGCTGATGGAGGGATGTGGACAGAATCTCGGTCTTTTAATGCGTTGCTGAACCCTAGACCATATTCCTCTCGAGTAGTGGCTCACCAAGGGTGGAAGGCAATCCACATGGCATGCAGGCAATAAGGGGCTGCATTGTCTGTAGAAAATTTAAAACAATAATAAAACTGACTGGAAGTCAGTCTGCTTTTCCTGCCAGTAGTTCTAAACAATGCCAGGGACAAAATATTCCTCCTCCCCCAAATAAATCTTTTGTTAATCCAACTTGTGGACAATTGTTCCAGTTACTGAGTTTTAATAACATATATGTAACTTACAGTCAGTCAGCTACAGGATGCATATGGACTGAAATACATGTGTTTGTTTAGAGAGTAAACCAGAGAGGTTTCCCCTAGATTCAGATTCATTTGGGTTTTTCAGTGATCACTCCAGCGAGTCTGTTTCATTCTTTTAAATTCTAAACACACAATTAGAAATTCTGGGTGGCAATGGAGAATGACTGAATTGAAGTAACTCAAGTTCGGATTCTCTATTTTAACAATCATTGTGCTACCATTGTTTATTTCAAATCTGCTGTTTAAACAAGACTTGGAGACACAGAGTGCACTCAAAGCAAAACAAGATGATTCTGTTACCAACTTATTGGGGGTTCTCTGAATTAACTTCTATGCCGAGTATGATGTTCATTAAAAAATATGTAATAAAATATGCTAATTTGTTGAAAATAATTTTGTTGTAAAGAGGAGATTTAAAAAATGATTCATTGCAGTTGTTGCATATGCTGGGTAGGCAATTGCTCTTGACTTCTTGTGAGATAAACACACAGATATGTAAGCCACATTAAACAGGTTTTCTGCTACTTGCAGGTGAACTCAAGCCCATGTTTCTTGTTTTCATATGTGGTGTTAGAGGTCTTGGGGAAAAACAGCACAAAAATAAAACCCATTGAAAGACTCCACACCGTCAAATCTTTGATTTCATCTGGACTCATCCCACAGCAGTTCAGGGCACATGGGCTCTCTCTGGTTGTGGGATGGCTGTATGCACTTATCCTCTGTTCAGTTTGCCTTTGCAAATGGCAAACGTTAATCAGAGGAAGAGTTTTCTTGTGGGGAAATTGATCTCTATGATGATTAAAGTTGAGAACAATTCTAATAGAAGAATTCAGTTTGCTTTTTAAGTATGTTGCTTTTTATTTCACAATGCTGGAAATGGAGTTATCCTTTGGCGCTGCTTCTAGGGAATGCGCCAGGTGGCCACACTGGGCTGCATGGCCCTATGTCATGTTAACTGTGTGTATCCTGGCAGGAGATGGTTGATCCTGGCCACATCCTGTTCTTCCTCCATCTGCTATTGCCTCTGTGAAGGCTGGGCCCACCCCTTGTTCATTCATTCCTTCTTTCTGCATCATCCGTTGGGCTTCTTCTTTGCTAATTTCAGGGATGCATCGATGAGTCAAAGCACATGTAGCTCCTGACCTTTGGGAGCCCACATTCTCATGGGAAGAGAGAAAAGAAGCAAATATTCCCAAGAGTTCGTTTATAATTATTAGCTGTGCTAAGGTAAGTGAAGGGAAGTTAAATAGAGCTGGGAAAGAATAAAGGAGGCACCGGTTAATCTAGGGGTTTGGCAAAGCTTACAGAGGAAGTGATGGTCTTTATGGGGCCAGGCAGCTCTTGGTGTCTGTCTGCCCCAGAAGTTACTGCTGCACCCCCATCTTGCTTAGGGGAGTTTGAGGGGATTCTGTCCCTTGCAACCAACGCTAGAAAGGCGATTAAAAAACAAAACCTCGGGGCTTCCCTGGTGGCGCAGTGGTTGAGAATCTGCCTGCCAGTGCAGGGGACATGGGTTCGAGCCCTGGTCCGGGAAGATCCCACATGCCGCGGAGCAAATGGGCCCGTGAGCCACAATTACTGAGCCTGCGCGTCTGGAGCCCGTGCTCCGCAACAGGAGAGGCTGCGATAGTGAGAGGCCCGCGCACCGCGATGAAGAGTAGCCCCCGCTTGCCGCAAACGGAGAAAGCCCTTGCACAGAAACGAAGATCCAACACAGCCATAAATAAATAAATAAATAAATAAATAAATAAAATTAAAACAAAAAACAAAAAACAAAACCTCTTCTGAGTTCAGAGAAATCCACATGAAATGAAGGAATCCCAGGCACCAGGAAAGAGGGTGGTGGGAGATATTTTTGAGGTGAGGGGCCTTCTCATTGCTTTTCAAATAATCTTGCCAACTCTAAGGCTGTCCTGAGTAAGAAGGTGCTTGTGAAATTTGAGCAGGGGAGCAGTGGTCCTGTGGTTGGTGGGAGGGCTGCCCATCGTGGTGGAGAGGTTCCTGAAGTCTCCTGGCCCAGGAGGGAACCATGGCATTAATTCCAGGCCTGCAGAAGTACGGAAAGCTGTGCTCTCAGGAGCCCAGGCACAGCCCTCTGGCTTTCCTGGGAGTTTCGCTGTGTTAAAATGCATTGGCTGTGAGTCAACATTTCCCTCGCAGTGGGGGGCTCTGCGCCTGAGTTCCTTGGCCTCATTTCCTTCCCAGGACCTGGATGACTGGCAGGCAGCTGTGAATGACAAGCCCTGAAAATAAGAGAAGGGGGTTGGCAGGGGGCAAACAGCCCTGAGTTGGCAACAAAGCTCTTAGCTCTGGGGCCATGTGAATAGCATCTAGCCACATCCAGAAAGTGCATCTCTGGGTAGGTGCGGGGGGAGCCAGTTGCAGGTCCCAGGGAAAGGGGAGCCAGTGGAAGAGGCTGTCAATGCAGACAGAGGCTCACACGGGGCATGAGGAAGAACGAGACTGGCAAGAGTGTCCTGGATGGCTTCTTAGCTGGGCTGCTGGTACCTTGTCTCTCAGGAGACTGATGGATGGCCAGGACACCACCTCACAGTCCCTGCTGGACATGAGCTTTTATTCTGACCCCTGGGCTGGGAATTTGAAAATCTGTGTCCTGGTCCCAACTCTGTGTTGACATGCTGTGGGACACCTGGCGATGCCTGAGCTCTCTAAGCCTCAGTCTCCTTAACCAAAAATGGAGATTCAGCTCCATGAGCTCCAAAGTGACTTCCTGCTCTATTATGATATCTTGTTAAAGGCTCTTTCTTCTTACGCATTTTACCCGCTATTGACTCATCTTTATCTTGTCTTTATGACATCACAGAAGAGGTGGGAAACAAGATCCTTTGCTATTTGGTTGACAGGCTTCCATGGAATGAGAAACCTCCACATTTTGGGGTGATTTATGATCACAGATTCAGATTCTTTCTTACAGTCTCATATGCAACCCCAAATGTACTTAGAGTTGGTATTGCAACCATCTTTTCAGCCCAGGGGGCAGAATTTGCCAAACCATGGGCAACTGAGGTTGAGAAGAAAGATGGGATTCTGTGACTGTTTGCTAAAAGCTTGTGAGATTCTGCTGTTTCAGAATTTTTTGTGAAATTTTGCAAATGTATTTTAAAAGCTTCTTATTTTTATAATGTCTAAATAATCTAAAATGCTGTAAAGAGAGTACAGAGGGAGCTCCCTTATACTGCTCATCCAATTCTGCTGACATCTTATGTAACTGTGGTACATTTATCAAAACTGAGAAATTAACATTTGTACACTACTATTAACTAAACTATAGGCTTCATCTGAATTTCCCTAGTTTTTCCAGTCTTTCTTGGTTCTAGGACTCAACCAGGATACTATGGGACATGTAGTCATCCTGTCCCCTTAGTGTCTTCTGATCTATGACAATTCCTGTCTTTTTTTCCTCCATGACCTTGATACTTTTGAATAGTTCTGATCATATATTTTGAGGAATGCCCCTCAATTTGGATTTTTCCGATATTATCTCATAATCAGACTGGGGTTTTGGATTTGGGAAAAAATACCACAGAGGTGAAACACCCTTTTCATCATATGATATCAGGGGTATGTGATATCAACGTGAGTTATCATTGTTGATGATAACCTTGATTGTTCCGTTGGGGTGATATTTGCCAGGTTTCTCCATTGGAAAGTTACTATTTTCCTCTTTTACATTTGTTAGAGGTGAGTGTGCATTTTTTTTTTATGCTTTTAAATTTATTGGGGGTTATGATTTCCAAGTCCAGGTCCTAGTCAAAAAAATTTCTTCCTGTCCTAAGGAATGTAAGTCTCTGAGATTAAAATGTAATCATTGTTCAAAGTGCTTTGGGAGGTTAAAGATAGCAGGTTTAACTGGGACCTGTGCAAATTAGGGGAAAAGAGGACACCATGTGACTGAATGTCTCCCCACACTCTCTCCTGCCAATTGGCTCCATGAGGCACTCACCCAAGTTATGGATGTAGACTGTGGCCGTAAAAGGGAGGTTGGTTGGTTGGCCTACGTGGCTCTTAGGCCCATGACTTTGACCTCATGGTCAGCATCATGGCCCTAGATGGCCAGGCACCCCATTTAAGCAACTGTCAACCTGCAAACGGTCTGCTTTGGGTGATTGGCACATCTGGCCCCATTTGCCTGGGGTCTAAGAATGTCAGTACTTGCCACTGATCAGAAGGTAATCTCACAGCCACTGCAAGTAAGGGGCCTGGGGAGAGCAGGCTGTCCAAATGTCTGCTGGGCGTAGGTTCATAGGAGACTTTGCTGGGGGCTCATCCCTTGTATTGCCCCACTCTGTTCATCAGGGGCCAGCCATTGAGCTATTGTTCCAGGAGGAAGCCTCTGGGTCACTTTTGCTGCCTTCCTCAAGTCACAATGACTTTAAACAGGCAACATCTGACAGTGCAGGAGCCCCTTGCAGCCCTGGGTGAAATTATGATAACAAGAGAAAAAAGCTATTACTGCCACCATGCTTTCATTATGCAAATGATATTAAGATAGGCTGTGTGGATCGCCCCTGGCTATGCTATAATCTCCATGCAGTGATTATAATGTGTCAAACTTAGTCATTTTGATTATGACATGTTAATTACATGCCATCCTCATGTAGACATGAATATTACTTCCCGTCAGAAAAAACACAAATTGGGCCATTGTTAGTTAGTTAGTTGTGTGTATGTGTTTTAACTTCTTTTTTTATTAAATGGATTAAAATATTTAAAAGATATGTAATATTGCAACCTAATTAAATACTGACCTACTCCTCCATGCTCTGCTGGGTGGAGAGGGGGGATGTGGCTCACTTGGATTGCTTGGGTTGCATTTTTGAGCTCTGGGCACCGTTGGCAAAATGGGGTTTCCTGGGAAACAAGAAGGCTGGATTATTGGGGAGGGGGGTGGGAGGGAGCGGGTAAAGGGTGGCTGGGTGGGATGTCAGGAAGCATTTAAAAACTCCAGGCCCAGTGTGGATTGGGAGAAAGAGCAGAGCATCACGATCACATGGCTGATAGGGATGCCTGAGAAGGATGCCTGATAGGTTGGCTGATGGGCAACCAGAAGGGTCCCTGCAGACCCTCAAGTCCACTTCTCCTTTCACAGAGAGGATATTCAGGATCCAGAGAGGTGAAGAAACTTGTCCAGGGTCACCCAGTCAGGCTGAGAAAGAACTAGGACACAGCATCGCGCCACTGTGACTTGAGACTGCCGTTTCCTTGTGGCAACAGAAGGGTTGGTCTGGCCTTCACGGGAACCACCATGTTTCCTCCAAGTGACCACTTAGAAGGGGCTCTTTGATGCGTACATTCATGGGTTGGAATCAAGTCCAAGCCTCCCAGCTTGGCATCCATGGTCCTCCACAATCCGGCTCCATCAGGCTCAACTGCTAGTCTCATCTACCATAACTCCTTTACATCTGTAAAAATATTTTCTACTGCATTGTTCTCCAATCTTGAATCTTCATTCCTTTGGGCTAACACAAAATCTGAAATAATAATAAGAACAGTTATTTATTTAGTATACTTTTACTGGTATTTATTTACTATGGCCTAGCTGCCCGCCCCCACCCCCACCCCAGTTTATTTGTTTGAATTCATTTAGCTTCACAGCAACCCTATCAAGTCTGTTTTAATAGTATTACCATATAACTGATGAATAAACTGAGGCACAGGGGGCTTAATCCAGGGCAGTCTGCCTCCTGAGCCCATTCTTCTAACTTTTAGAATACGTTGCCTCTCTGAATTAATGTTTTCTTTCCTTTCTTCTTTAAATTGTATTTGTCTTTCAAGACCCACATCCATTGCTTCTTTGCTAGGAAGCTTTCCCTGCTGTAGGAGATTATATTATTATTCACAAATACTTTCTATCTTCCCTGGGGAAGGTAATATCTCCTTGTTCCATTTGATGGTGCCGTGGCCATGTGGCTTGCTTTGGTCATAATGTGTAAGCAGGATGACACTCAGTGTGGAACTTCATGACATGTGAATGGGGATGACAAGTATCACATCCAAGCGGAAGCTTTACCAGCCAATTCTCTCCTTTCTGGTTGTCATCACAAACAAATGTCCTTGACAGAGACCGCTGTCCTGCCTGGGTTCCAGAATGCAAATGACATGGAGCAGTGCAGCTGGCCCACATGCAGAGAGTTAGAGACAAATCAGATAGGATCTGTTGCTGTTGTGAGACACAAATAGTTCAGGGTCCTTTGTTACTCCAGTAGAACTTAGTCTATCCTGACTGATACACCTGCTTCCCCAAGGAATCTCAATCCGCCCAGGCCCCTTGGCCCAGCACTTACTCTCTGTACCTCTTGGCATGTCCGGAGCCACTTGGTTAGCTAAATTGTCACACTTCTCTCTTCTCCCTAACAGGACTGTCATATTTTAAGGGCAAGCCATGTGCCTTACACTTGTCTGCTTCTTCCTTCTCCCATCTAGAATAGTCTAGATACATAGTAGTTTCTCAGTACATGCATACCTATTGTTTTTGATCATTGGGGGTTTTTTTTTTTGTTTTTTTTTGATCAATGAGGACATTTTACTGAGATCCCATGCAGCCAGTCCAGGGGCTCTAGTGACCCTGTTTCCATCCTTCCTCACCCCTCTTAACATCCAGTCTCCTCTCAAAGCCACCATTTGTACCCTCTCCTTATATCCATGTGCTGGGGACCTAGGAGAACAGTAGGCAATCTTGCCTCAGGGTGGGTCTTCTCAGGGCTTGGAGAGGGGTTTTGAAAGTCAAAGAGCTCTATCACCAAGCCCAGCCTGAATTCCCTCCATGTTCCTCATGACACCCCTCCAGACTCAACATCTTAGGCCCTGGCTGATGGGCTGGACCAGGTGATCACCCCAGGTTCCTCCCAGCTTGAATAGCCGTGAGTTCAGGCTCGGTGTTTAGAGTAGCGGGATAACTAGTTGGAGGAGAGGGCAGTGGGATTAATATCTCTGCCCTCTCCCTTGGTGCCACTGGGCAGAAGAGGAGGGATCTCTTGAGGATTGAATGAGAAAGAGTAGCAGTCAGAAGAAGGTAGGCTGGCATCAAGGTCAATAGCCGGGACAAGAGGCTCTTCTGAGACTAAAATGTCCAGCATCAGAGGAGGTCATGTCAGGTGTCCATGCTGGGTCCATCCATTGGACCTTTCTCCTCCCTTTCTTACCCATTCCTGTTCTTTTATGGGAACGGCCCATCTAAACCTACCAGCCATCAGCATCAGAATCTGAAGCGGGGGCTTTTACCAGTGGGCATTGGAGGTGAGCTCATCTCCATAAGAGCCCCTTGGAAGTCAGCTGGGGTTATACAAATGGAAGGGATTATCACTGAACTATAATTTCAACAAAGGTGGCACAATGCTCTGTTCTGCTATGATGAAATGTGTCATTAAATATAGAAATAGATCAAACACCTTCCCACTGAGATCCTCTGGTACCAAGTATCTAGGTGAAAAGCTGAATATCTGTGAGAGCTCACAAAATGTGAAGGAGGTGGAAGAAAAAAAAAAGCCCTCACCAGGGAGATATACTTAACTAGACTTATAAATAGCCTGATCACAGCTCATTTGATTAATTTGGGGAAAAAGAGTAGAAGTGTTTTGCCGATTCATCAGATTTCATGCTTTCAAAGCAGTTGCTAATGTAAATATTAGCATCCAAAAATGAACAAATTGTCTTTGGTAATTAAATGCCCTAATTTACAGGTTCCATTAATAGAGAAGAGAAATAATTTTCCCCTTAAATTAACTTTTCTCCCCTTCTCCCTTCCCCTATTTAAACTTGATGTTATACATCAGTGGATATCTTTGCGGAGAGGATGGGAAGGAGTCTGGGGTTTTCTCTTTCATGCTCTGAGTGTGGAGGACTGACTTTTCCCTGGAGATAGAGCTCAAAATGAGCAGAGTGAGGGCCTGCCCCCAGAGAGCTTAACCTCCACTGGGTGTGGCAGGGTGAACTCAACCCTGAAAAATGGCTGTTCCGGGACCACTGACCTTGGCCTGCAGCGTGGGGTCAGGAGTTGTCCCAGTGAATGTGTGAGATATACCTTCTTCTGCTGTCTCTTCCTAGATTGGGATGCACTCCTTGGGAAACTCACACTGAGGGGAGGTGACCATTGACCTGGCCCCAGTTGTGAAGTCATCACGTTTGGTCTTTGTAGTATCTCTCTCTTTTGCAATCTCTCTTATCCCACAGGGCTCCTCTAAGGAGCCCAAGACTGACCTACTACTCAAACCCCTCAGATGATTACCTCCACCAGGTACAGTCTGGTAGCTGCTGAGTGTTCCCATTTTTATAGGCAGCTGAAGATTCAAGAGCTGGCATTAGCCAAACAAATCAAGCTTAAGTGGGTAGCCAGCTCCTCTGCCATAGTGTGGCAGCTGGGGGGTGGGTATGTTTGGACAGGAGGGCCTTCACCCTTCAATTCACACCCCGTTTTCTATGATCCTATTTTATTTATTCAATGGCAGCCCTATGTCTCCTATTATCCCTTCATAGGTTGGGTCTAGGGTGAGGTGAGTGAGGCACCAGGGGTGCCAAATTGAAGAGAGTTCTGGGTCGGCCTTCGCAGGACCCTGAGAGTGAGTTCCTCCTTCAACTTGTGCCCTAAGCTCCTCACTCACTTACCCTAGTCCTGGCCCTGGCCCTTCAACACCCCCAAAGGAGGTGGCAGAGGAATCAGTGCCTGCCAGCCCTCACTGGTTATTCCACTAATATAAGCACAGAGACTGGACTCATGGGTCACAGAGGTGGGAGGAACTGGAGAGCAACTCTGGTCTTGTCCAGGACCTTTGGGGATGAGGCAGCTGGGGCTCAGCGATGTTAAGAGACTCACTTAGTTTCCTACATCTGAGTGGGGGTGAGGAGCAGAGTCCCAGCTGTGGTGTCATGTTGTCAGGAGCCCCACCAGCATAGAGGAAGGGTTTCTACATGATGGATGCGGCTGACCCTTGTTTAGCAAGGCTCACTTCCCTTTGAGAAGCTGTCACTATAGTCATGGTTGCCACCATCCTGTTTCCCTGTTTTATACTTTGCTCCTAGTTCAGTCACACAAATCTTCTCTAATTTCCAGGTGAGTCCAGCTGGAATATTTAGATGAGACTTTATTAAAGGCACATGGATAACAAAAAGGAAAGGAAAAACCAGAAATAAGATCATGTAGATACTAAAGCTCGGCTCATTCATCTTCACTTGGGATCCTCTTTGTAATGTGCCTATCTAAATTTCAGAGTCTTGGAAAGCTAAGTCCTACACTTTTAAGACTCCCTTGCAGCTAGGGTTCTGGCAGAGAATTAAATTATTTCCACTAGATATACTAGATACATTGTGTGAGATTTGGATGGGAGAAGTGAGGTCAGGGCAATTTTCCTGAGAGTTTGTCTATTGCTGTGGAGAAGCATGGTGTGAACACCTTGGGTTTCTGCAGCAGAGTTTTGGGTACAAACACTAGCTCTGAGTGTGTTGAGGGGCAGCTGTAGTGAGAGCAGCGAAGGCCTCCTTATTTCTGGATTTCACTGCGGGGGGTGGGGGGTGAGGGAGGATGCTCTTCAGTTAAATACGTCTCCTGGGGGCTCCCAATCCCCACCTTCTGTGGGCTGGTTGTACATGCTTTGGTGTCGCTCTTGGAGGGCCAGGCTGCAGCACACTCCTTCAGCCCTTCCATTAATTTTGTAAGGACCAGTTTCTCGTGTTAAATCATTTTCTGCTTAATATAAATGGAATGATTTTTGTTTCCTACATGAATTTTGGCTGATGCTCCCATGTCCTTGGCTAAAGCCTGCTTGTCTGTCTCAGGTCCCTTGTCTCCCGTATCCAGTCCAGGAAATGTGTATCATCTTCAGAGGACTGCCTCCCCCATCTATGGGGTATTGCTTCCCTCTTTGACTGTAACAGATCACACATGTCAGAACCGACATACTTATCCCGAAATAGCAGCAGGAGAGGGCAGTGGGTGGGATTGGGATCTTGGTTACAGTTTCTCCTTTAGTAAACCTTTAGTAAACGGTTTCTGTCCCATGTTGCCCCAACCAATTATAATTCCTCATACACGTGCGCACAAAGTCCAAGGCCCAGCAGCCACCATGTGCTAGGAATTGAGACATCCTTTAAACCCCAGGGTCTCTCCTGTCGGGAGAGCTGATGTCCTAAAGCACCAGGCCCAAAGCTGCCAAACACCCCGGGCCCCATAAGTAAAGCCACTGAAAAGCTTTGTGGAAGGCCGAGCCCTGAGCAGAATTTTCAGGGAGGGGAAGGAAGTAGAGGCTTAAGGGTATTATCACTCCAAGGCATAAGAGGGCAGAAATGACCCATGGTGACCATTCCATTACACCTAATACCCTGTCTACACGATTGTGTTCTAATTCAGAATTTGACATATTTTCATATTTTGAATTACCTACATATTGCTATGTAAGACAATACCCCCAAACGTACCGTCTTAGCATAACAATCATTTATGATAGCACACAGTTTCTGAGGGTCAGGAATCTAGAAGCAGCTCACCTAGGTGGTTCTGGCTTGGGGGTTGCAGTCAGGATGATGGCAGAGGTGTTGTCATCCGAAGGCTTGGCAAGGATGGAATATCCATGTCTAAGTTCACTCACATGGCTGTTGGCAGGAGGCTTCAGTTACCCACCATGTGGGTCTCTCATGCCAGCTGGCTTCCCTCAGAGCAAACGATGAAAGAGAGAGAGAGAGAGAGGGAGGGCACAAGACAGAAGCTGTAGTTTTTTTGTAAACTAATCTGGTGGAGCTCCATATCATCACTTCTGCCATATGCTATTGGTAACAAGGACCAACCCCTGGTATAATATACGAGGGGACTGACTCTCCAAGGGTGTGAATGTAGGAAGCAGGATCATTGGGGACCATCTTGGATACTGGCTACCACACAGTGCTTTCTATTTTTTACCAGAGTGCTGATTTTACACACATTTCTTTCTTTTTTTAAAAATTTATTTAATTAATTTATTTATTTTTGGCTGCGTTGGGTCTTCGCTGCTGCGTACAGGTTTTCTCTAGTGGCTGTGAGCAGGGGCTACTCTTTGTTGCGGTACGCGAGCTTCTCGTTATGGTGGCTTCTCTTGTTGCAGAGCACGGGCTCTAGGCGCGCAGACTTCACTAGTTGCGGCTCACAGGCTCAGTAGTTGTGGCGCACGGGCTCTAGAGCTCGGGGTCAGTAGTTGTGGTGCACGGGTTTAGTTGCTCCACGGCATGTGAGATCTTCCCGGACCAGAGTTCGAACCCGTGTCCCCTGCATTGGCAGGCGGATTCTTAACCACTGCGCCACCAGGGAAGCCCCTGTGCACATTTCTATACATAGCAAATGTTGGTGGACAGCACACCTTAGCCACAACTCCAATTTTGACCCTAAAACAGACCAAGAGATCCAAATGTAGAATTTGGAGCTTGGGGGTCTAACCAGATTAGAGATACTCCCATTCTTTAAATATTGCAGTGGGTATTTTAAATGCTTTGGTGATAGGAAGAAAACATTTTCTCAATCTGCAAGTATATTTTACATACCTTTTTGATCCCAGGAAGTGAATTGCTTACTTTTAGCTTGACCATGGTGATGTTGACTGCAACACCCCCCGACCCCCATCCCCAGTGCACTTGGATCTGTCTCCACCTGCTCCTCACATCAGCTCTGCTCTCTCCTTTAGCTTCTCCAGGAGACAAAGCACAAGCTACCAGCCCATTAAGATAACTTTGAAACCACTTAAGATGGGCTATTTCAAAAGGTACCAAATTCCCTGATCTTATAACTGCACCATTTAACTAGATCACCCCGTAAAGAGAAAATGCGTTAAAAATACCAGTTAATTACTTTTTTTTTAATTCCCAAGGCACAAATAAGTCCTAGTTAACTGTCTTTGCACATTTATATATTTAGACATCAGGGTGTCACAGAGAGCCAGCAGGCCCTGAAGTGGAGGACAGCTGACTCTAAGTAACGAGACTGTCTTCCTTAGTAACTTAGGGACACATGCCATCAGGAGGTCAGGCTGAAAGACCCCGGGAAGAAAATCCTCCAACCAAGGCCTTGTTAGCCATTCGTTTATGGGGAACACACACTGTTGGCCTGAGTCATATGGTGTGCCTTGATTAGAAGTGTCGATACTAAGAAATGTTAATTAAGCCTAGTCCTTGCTTGATGTGCCAGATGAGTAAAATCCAAAAGCAGATTCAATTTACTCCTCAGAGGCAATTAGCATTAAAGAAATTCCAAGGACTAAAAACTTTAATAAAATACAATTTTGGAGCTGAAAAATGATAATCTTTTTCCCTCTCTCCATTTGGACTTTAGAAATGACAATTGACAAAGGCCTGTATTAGGAGGCCCTCTTAAAATCCAGTCATATCACATCAAGGATGTCAGATAGAAATGGTTTTTATGGACTAGTACAGCACTTACTTCACTTTTAGAGTGACTTTTTAAAAAGAAACTTGGCTATCCAGTGGTCCCAAATGTTTGGAACCAAATATGTATTGAATTAATGAATGAGTAAACAGTAAGTCCCAGCCAAAGTAGGTTTTGCCTATTGATACACAGAAACTCAAGCCCTTTATCAATGGGAGAGCTTCTTAGGCTCCATCTCAGAGCCCAGGCACCTTTACTTTACCCAGGCACTGCTGAAGGGAGATCAATTATCTGGTTTTTGGATAACCAATAGATCAGAATTGGTGAAGTTAAAAGAGAAGTTGCTGCCAGAGGTTGGCACTGACTGTAGTAAAACACTACAGGTGAAGCCCCCAAAGGATGAAGGGACCGGAGGCTTACAGAAAGCAGACACGAACTCAAAGATGAATGGTACTCGGGGTTATGAAGAGAGGGGCAAACAGGCCTAACTACTTTCTTAGCTTTTGAGGGAATTAATGCATTACAACTCAGTACAAATTCATCTATTCATTCTTTCATTCGAAGAACATTTAAGTGCCAAACAGATGCCAACAGAGAAAATGAGGCACTAAGCTGGGTTAAATCTACAGTGCTCTGGCTTTACTGTTGTGCAAATATTGATTGAGCATTCACATGGAAGGTCCACGCTGGGCATTCTACATTCTCTAGTCTATTTCCAGGTGCCACAAAATTAAAAGCCCAACTCATATTCAGTTTACTCTCTAAAGAAGGCAGGGAGGCCTAAACTGCTTTAGGAAGATTTCATCTTGATGGATATAACCAAGCAGATGTTGGTGTTCATCTGGGATCAGCACCTTCTGGAGAGGCAGGGAATGAAATACGACTGTATATGTCTGTGGGCACATGAAGGAGTAAAGGCTGAGTAATCTAGTTTCTCTCTTGGGATTGGAGCACAGGTACATAGTAGGAGAGTCAGAGCCTCCTGGAAAGACAAGCAAGAACTTCCCAGAATGATGTGGTCACAAAGCAAGCCCTTGTGCAGTTTGGTGGAATCAAGAAAGTGGCAGTCGTGAGTATGGAAACACCAATAGGGGAGCCCTCTTCAGTGTCAGGGAGAACACAGGATCACCTTCCATCTGCTACTATTCCAGGCAACACAATTTCATCTGCAGAACTTTGAATGATTAGAAACAATGTGGTGACGGTATGCTCATGAAGGGTCTAGATTATTGAATGCACTTTGGGTTTCCTAAAAGGTTTATGCCCTCCTGGGTCCTCAACAAATGCCAGGCTTCTCCTAGAGCTATAAGCTCTTTAAATTAGAAGAGACTTCAATGAACCATTTTATTTGGGGCTCCTTCGTGTGCAACTTGTTCACAGTGCCTCCACGGGCATACGTGGGTGCAGTGCCATGGCGCTCTGCCTGGTAGAAGGAGACTTCAAGCTGCACCGAGTGATGGGCCCAGGGTGGAGAGGGTCTAGGATGTGAAGGCCTTTGGCAATGTTAACATACAACATAAAGGAACAGCACCCCAACAATGTGAACCATTTCACAGACAATGGAGCATGTTTGTATGGGAGGACTTTTAGATTATTAGATTATTATTATGGACTATATAGTCCATATAGGGTATAGAGGATTATATCCTCTTTCTGCAGCTGAGGGTAGGAGGGTCAGTGAGGTTCAAGAATGTTTCCTGGCCATATGGGAAGTTAGAGGCAGAGCTAGACCTGGGCCTTGGGTCTCTTCTCTCCTAGACCGAGCTCTTTCCCACTGTCCCTCAGTCCAAAACTGACCACACAGGGCAGGTAAGATGATCCTTATTTCCTGGATGGGGGACCTGAGGCTCAGAACAAGTTAATGACTCGTCTAAGGATACACATGTGATGGTTATTTAATCTTCTAAAGAACAGTTCTTTAGTTTCAAAGGTGGAACCAAGAACTGGTTCTTTCCATCCAACCGAATGGGTCCTTACATAGAGAACACCAACACATCAAATGGGAGTAAAATCAAGTTTTGTTGCCTTTTCTAAAATCCTGAGACCCTTTTAGAGGAGGAGGAAGCAGTGTCAGGATGGGGTTCACAGCATAGATTCTGGGGCCGCATGGCCCCTCATACACTACATAGCCTTACCAATTAACCTAAGTTCTAAGTCCTTTAATTTTCTCATCTAGAAAATGGGGTCAGCAACAGAGTATATTTCATAAAGGTGTTGAGAGGGTTAAATGAGTTAATACATGTCAAAGGCTTTAAGACAGCACATGGCACAGAGTTAATTGTTAGCTGCCGAGCTGTCACTTAGCTGAGAGGAAGGTAAGAGTTAAAGCTTTGGGTTTTCTATGCAGGATATGGTACCCTTTTCTCTCCTCATGACAAGGGAAAAGGAAGTGCAATTGATCTTCTTAATTCAAATGTCCACGGCCTAAAAAGTTCCATACAAGTGACAGAAAGTCCAAGAAATAAGCAGAACCAGTAACCCTCTGTTAGCTACTTGCATTCAAATTCAAGACAACTTGAGTTTGGCAAACAAATTGAGCCAATAGATGACATCAGGCATTAACGCCAGAGCTGTGTCCTATTAACACATGATGCATTCCTGCTAGTGGCACTGGCTTTACAGGCTACACTGGTCTACACTTGACCATGGCAGAGATGAGTTTTCGATGAAGAAAGGAAGTGAGAATTATACCTTGTTTATTACAAGCAGAAAGTCTCCCCTCCAAGATCTAAAGCAGGTCCCAGAGTTCAAGGCTTAATGTGGATTCCATTCAGACAAGTTGCTATATATTCCTTTCTTTTCCCCACCAAATTTTACCCCTCTGTAAATCAATCTGACTATGCTCAAGTCTGTACTTCAATTTAGCAAATATTTGCTATAGTTATCGTGTATTAGACACATTGATAGAACTCAGGGACTCAGAGATGAATGAGATACACTTCCTGCCCTCAAGGAGCTCACAGCCTGTTTGGGGAGGTAGGGATATGAACTCAGGGGAGGGGCACTGAACCAGCCAGAAGGAACGAACCCCCTCCACTTCCCCCTCCATCTACTGCCCCATCTCTCTGTCCCTCTTTTTAGCAAAACTCTTCAAAAGTCTTCTACTTGCTCTCTCCAATTCCTCTTCCTCCATTCTCACTTGAACCTGCGCCTTTTAGGCTTTTACCCCTTCCTCTCCAATGAAACTGTTCTTGTCAAGTCATAATATTTCTAGATCTAATAGCCAGTTCTCAGTCGTCATTTATTCTAATTCTCAGCAGTATTGAACAGAGTTGATGACTCTCCTAAAAACACTTTCTTCACTTGGCTGCCAGGGGACCCCATACTCCTGTTCTTCTCCCTTCTGTACTGGCTGCTGCTTCTCAGCCTCCTCATCTCATTGACCGCTTGACCTTGGGTCCTCTGGGGCTCAGTTCTTGGAGCTCTCCTTCTCTAGCTACACTGCCTCCTTTGGTGGACTCGTCCAGTCTCAACTACATGCTGAGGACTCTAAAAATTTTAACTCTAGCCTGAACTTCTCTCCCAATTTAAGATTTATATATTCAACTACCTTCTAGATATCTCTACTTGGATGTTTAATATGCATTTCAAACTTTCCATGTCCCATACAAGGTACTGAGGTATTGATTTCCTAATCCCCAAACCCACCATCTTCCTGTTTATTCAGTTAATGGTAACTAACAGCATCCTTCCAGTTGCTCAGGTCAAAAAACTTCTAGATTATCCTTTACCCTTCTCTTTCTCTCATGCCTAACATTCATCAGCAACCACATTTGTCTTTGCCTGAAAATTACATGTAGAACCTGATCTCTTCCTATCACCTCCATTGCCACCACCAAGCCATTGTCATCTCTTGTTCAGAATATCGCAATGGTCTCCTCTTCATTTGTCTCTGTTTCCATCCTTGTCCCTCTTTTATTGACTCTTAACACAGAAGCCTGTTAAAATGGTCAAATCATGTTACTCCCCAATTCCACTCCCTTCCCCCACATGACTCCCATCCCAGAGTCCAAGCCAAGGTCCTTATGGTGGTCTGTTGAGAATATTCCATTGTATGGATAGACCACATTTTGTCTGTACATTCATTCATTGATGGGCATTTGGATTGTTTCCACATTATGGCTATTGTGAATAGTGCTGTAATAAACATTGGCATACAGGTATCTGTTCAAGTCACTGCTTTCAATTCCTTTGGGTATGTTCTTAGGAGTGGAATTGATGGTTCATATGGTAATTTTATATCTAACTTTTGAGGAACTGCCAAAAAGTTTTCCAGAGCAACTGTACCATTTTACATTCCCACTGACTATGAAGAAGGGTTTCAATGTCTCCATATCCTTGACGACACTGGTTATTTATTTATTTATTTTTGACAGTCACTCTGTTTCTTGTTTTTCCTTGAAGGGGTCAATCAACCTCTGGTCTTGGTGCCTTGCACTTCCTGTACCTGGAAATACATCTACACAATTGCCACCTTGATATTATTTGTTGTTACTGTTATCGTCAGTACTGAATAAAGGAACTTTTAGCTCAAGGCCCTTACACAATGCTGCTGCCTCCTGTTGCCCCCTAGTCAAGGTGGAGTGGACTGGAAATACCCCACCCTCACCCCATTTTTATCAGCACTTGAATTTTTTTAATATATATATATATTTTTTAACATCTTTATTGGAGTATAATTGCTTTACAATGGTGTGTTAGTTTCTGCTGTATAACAAAGTGAATCAGCTATACATATACATATATCCCCATGTCTCTTCTCTCTTGCGTCTCCCTCCCACCTTCCCTATCCCACCCCTCTAGGTGGACACAAAGCACCGAGCTGATCTCCCTGTGCTATGTAGCTGCTTCCCACTAGCTATCTATTTTACATTTGGTAGTGTGTATATGTCCATGCCACTCTCTCACTTCATCCCAGCTTACCCTTCCCCCTCCCCGTATCCTCAAGTCCATTCTCTATGTCTGCATCTTTATTCCTGTCCTGCCCCTAGGTTCTTCAGAACCACTTTTTTTTAGATTCCATATATATGTGTTAGCATATGGTATTGGTTTTTTTCTTTCTGACTTACTTCACTCTGTATGACAGTCTCTAGGTCCATCTCTATCCACCTCACTACAAATAACTCAGTTTCATTTCTTTTTATGGCTGAGTAATATTTCATTGTATATATGTGCCATATCTTCTTTATCCATTCATCTGTTGATGGACACTTAGGTTGCTTCCATGTCCTGGTATTGTAAATACAGCTGTAATGAACATTGTGGTACATGACTATTTTTGAATTATGGTTTTCTCAGGGTATATGCCCAGTAGTGGGATTGCTAGGTCATATGGTAGTTCTATTTTTAGCTTTTTGAGGAACCTCCATACTGTTCTCCATAGTGGCTGTATCACTCTACATTCCCACCAATAGCAGTACTTGAATTTTCCTCAGACCACTGTGGTGTCTGCTCTGTGCTCATCCCCACGCTCTGCTGTTCCCAAGGAACTTGGATCCTCAGAGGGAGACATGTGAAATCATGACAATGTGAGCCAGGGTCAGAGTAAATTGAGTACTGCTGATGCCTGGTGCTGAGGAAGTTTTCCTCCTCTCTACTTACACCCGTTGCTTGCAGCTCCACAAAGTGGCAGCTGGTTCAGGAAAGGGCAGGTGGAAAAAAGGGGAAGAGGGGGAGGGAAAACGAATATTTCTGGTCTGCTTTCTAAGGCCAAGCCCAACTGGAGGAGCTCTCTGGGCTCCAAAGGTACTGTCTGAATATAGCTTCTGTAGATAGAGAAGGAACACTTCCTACCACACCCAAAAGCAGCTGTCCCCCAACCCCATACCTCCATCGACAGGGGGGAACATGGATAGCGTATAAGCAAATCTGAGGGAGTTATTTTGCAGCAACCGGCAGCCACCCCTACTTCTGGCCTGACCCATTTTCTTCAACTACAGTGTGGCTCTAATAATCCCTGCTCTGCTCTCCATTTTGCCTAGAGGCTGCTAGAGTTCATTAGATTAAAAAAATCTATAAACTGCTTTGAGCACCTTGGAGGTAAGTGCTCTATAAGTACAATGTAATAATAATAATGCTACAATAATTACCTTGATTAATTTATGCATACGACAAAAAAAGATTCTTAATTAAGAGACATTCCAACAGCATGAACACAGGCCCCATATATTGGAAAGTAATATCACCAGCAGGGATTCTAACTCTGGGCCAGATCAACAAGGATAATGAACCACTCACCCTCGTTTTGAGGGCCCTCTGAGTGTTCAGTGTTACAGGCGATGACCAGGCTCTGGCCAACAGGCTGGAAAGGCAAAAGATGAAAGAGAGGAGTTTGGTGTTGTAATTACATAAAGCACAACCGAATTAACCTGAAGGTACTCTTATTGAACTGCAAGTAATTAAGAACCAATGGTGGACTTCCCTGGTGGCGCAGTGGTTAAGAATCTGCCTGCCAATGCAGGGGACATGGGTTTGATTCCCTGGTCCGGGAAGATCCCACATGCTGCGGAGCAACTAAGCCCGTGCGCCACAACTACTGAGCCTGCGCTCTAGAGCCCGTGAGCCACAACTACTGAGCCCATGCACCGCGACTACTGAAGCCCGCGCGCCTAGAGCCCGTGCTCCGCAACAAGAGAAGCCACCGCAATGAGAAGCCCACACACCGCAATGAAGAGTGGCCCCTGCTTGCCGCAACTAGAGAGAGCCCATGCACAGCAACGAAGACCCAACACAGCCAAAAATAAATAAGTAAATAAATAAATTTATATATATATATAAAAGAACCAATGGTAAGCTAATCAGTGACATCAATAAAATGAATTAGCTGTTTTTTAAAATATAGTCCATACAAGATTTTTGAAATTACCTGCGGGTGGAAATAGATCTAGGGTAGAAACAACATTTTGTGACCCTTCCCTTTCTCTACCATCAGGTTCCTAAATGCTACTAGGGAAGAGATGTGTGTTTTGGTGCTGTAGGTGCGTTGAAGGATACCCTGGAATGTGGAATTGCTCCAGATATGTCCTCAGTAGCCATAAAGTTCTCCCAAGACTCAACAGCTGTTCTAAGACTAAGATGTGCATCATACTTTACAGAGAAATGAAAAAGGAGTTTAGTATCACTCAGGAAGGCAATCACACATTCTGTGATCTGCCTTCTCTTTGTTCAGTCAATATTCACTCTTCTCAAAAAGACTATTTAAGTGGGCCAATTTGCAGCATTCCATGTGGCAGAATATAAGCCAGGCTACCCTAGGGTTACTGGATGCCTGGTCATATGTGGTTGCTCCAGGTTGTGCACTGGACCTGGATCAGCTTTGCTATGGCTAGAGTAGCAAGGGTGGTTTACCCAACGGTGTGCTGCAGGAGTTCTCCTAATGCCTTATTTTGTGAGAAAGAGGCTGGAAAGCCACCTTCCTTGAAGGTAACCGTGTATGTATGGGCTAAAGCCCCTCCTTTAGCCTGTCCGTGATAACTTCCAGCCCCATCTCCTGAGGGAAGCTATAGGATCATTGAGAGGTATATATATTGAATATATACCGCATCTTCCTTATCCATTCATCAGTCGATGGACATTTAGGTTGCTTCCATGTCTTGGCTATTGTGAATAAGGTTGCTATGAACATTGGGGTGCATGAATCTTTTTGAATTAGAGTTTTCTCTGGATATAAGCCCAGAAGTGGGATTGCTGGATCATATGGTAACTCTATTTTTAGTTTTTTAAAGAAATCTCCAAACTTGCGGTTACCAAAGGGGGAAAGGCAGGGAGGGATAAATTAGAAGTTTGGGATTAGCAGATACAAACTACTATACATAACATAGATAAACAACAAGGTCCTACTGTATAGCATAGGGAATTATATTCAATATCTTATAATAAACTATAATGGAAAAGAATATATATTATATATATGACTGAATCACTTTGCTATACACTAGAAACTAGCACAGTTATAGTTAATTGTAAATTAACTATACTTCAATTAAAAAAAAAGTAACATTGCTCTTTTAAGAGCTAAGTAGAAATAGGAAAGTCTACCTCAGGCAGTCAGAAATGGCTGGAGCAGGGTTACAGAATCAGGGAAGCATGTGTATGGATGTGGGCATAGCCTGGTAGGTGGAGTGAGATGAGGGTAAACACAAAGCTGCCAAGATAAGAAATAATGTTCAGATATGTAAATGCTGTTTAATTTGATTGCTTTCCTAACATTTCACACTGAGAGAACTGGCAGTTCTGTAGTAAGGAGACTGGTCGTTTTGGAGCCGAGAGAACTAGCTGGGAACGGGCTAGAGCAGAATATGGCAGTGGGGGAACTTTCACAGATAGGGAAGAGCAGGAACACCCTGTATGAGGGGATCAAGGGACACCATCAGAGGCTAGAGGAACACTGAATGCAAATGTGCCATAGAAAAACTTAGCGTCTTGAAATTTAGTTAAGTCAATTCTCGCCCCCCTTGATTACTCATTACCCATAGTAAGTTGGCTCCATGGAAAGGCTGAAGCACAGAGGAACTCAGTCTGGCTCTGCCTGCCGTTCACTGGGATTGGGTGTTTATACTGAGCACACACATCCGCCAGTCCAGCCGTCAACACACTTCTTCCATGCCAGGCACTGTGCTAATGATTAGGTTACAGAGATGAACGGGACACAGCACTGGGCAACACATATTTGAGGGACATAAGCCGTGAGTGGTAGAGTGCAATGATGTTCCCATTTCTTTTCCCCTTTCCTGCAGCCACCCCCTTTCCCGTATAACTTGTAGTGCTCTCTCATCATGGACAAGTGAATCTTGCCCCACCACTTGGCACTAGACTCAGTCATGGGCCCTGTGGGCTAGGATAGGCAGGAAGGCTTCCCATCTCCTGGCCTATGGTTTGGACTCCCCCTGAGGAGGGAGTCTGAGTCTTGGCCTATGACGCACACAACACTTTAGTGCAAAACGAGGCCCTGTGACTGGTGTGACATTCTGGAGCTATGCTCATGAGCTCTGCATCTTCTCCATTGTTCCCCTGGTTTCTTCTTTTGCCCATGTCTGTCTGACCAGGCCTTGATGGCCTTTTTCCAGGCATCCTCTTCTCTCTAAAGCCTTTCCCACCTGCCCAACCAGCCCAGTCTCTCCTGTACTTCCCCACACTGCTGTGAGTCTCCACGCACTTCTAGTTGAGTCCTGGATTCTATAATGTTTTGTCTCCCCAGCTGGACTAGAAGCTCTTGAGAGCAGGAGCTATTTCTTCTGTTTCTCAGACACCAGCACAGCAGCTGGACATAGTTCCCAGGCAGTGGTGGTACCAGTGCCTGCCCTCAGAACACTCTGACATGAGCAGCTTGCTTTCAGGCTCCCCTCCCACCCGCTCGAACAGCCTCCCCACTGCCCAGTCTTCCACTGACCCCAGCTGTCATCCAGCCCAGACTTTCCTTTCCTGGATGGTAGCTGAGTTCTGTCCTATTCCTTCCCCTCTTCTGGTGTAAATTTCTGCAATCTTCAAAGCCCTGTGTTAGGTGACACAAGAATTGATTTCTAGCTAACATGTTAATGACTAATAACAGTGATGTCTCCCCCTGATTTTTTTTTTCAACATCTTTATTGGAGTATAGTTGCTTTACAATGGTGTGTTACTTTCCGCTTTATAACAAAGTGAATTATTTATATATATACATATGTCCCCATATCTCTTCCCTCTTGCGCCTCCCTCCCACCCACCCGCCCTATCCCACCCCTCTAGGTGGTCACAAAGCACCGAGCTGATCTCCCTGTGCTACGTGGTTGCTTCCCACTAGCTATCTATTTTACGTTTGGTAGTGCATATAAGTCCATGCCACTCTCTCACTGTGTCACAGCTTACCCTTTCCCCTCCCCATATCCTCAAGTCCATTCTCTAGTAGGTCTGTGTCTTTATTCCCATCTTGCCCCTAGGTTCTTCAAGACCATTTTTTTTTTTTAGATTCCATATACATGTGTTAGCATATGGTATTTGTTTTTCTCTTTCTGACTTAACTTCACTCTGTATGACAGACTCTAGTTCCATCCACCTCACTACAAATAACTTAATTTCGTTTCTTTTTATGGCTGAGTGATATTCCATTGTATATATGTGCTAAATCTTCTTTATCCATTCATCTGTTGATGAACACTTAGGTTGCTTCCATGTCCTGGCTATTGTAAATAGAGCTGCAATGAACATTGTGGTACATGACTCTTTTTGAATTACGGTTTTCTTGGGGTATATGCCCAGTAGTGGGATTGCTGGGTAGTATGGTAGTTCTATTTTTAGTTTTTTAAGGAACCTCCATACTCTTCTCCATAGTGCCTGTATCAATTTACATTCCCACCAACAGTGCAAGAGGGTTCCCTTTTCTCCACACCCTCTCCAGCATTTATTGTTTGTAGATGTTTTGATGATGGCCATTCTGACCAGTGTGAGATGATATCTAATTGTAGTTTTGATTTGCATTTCTTTAATGATTAATGATGTTGAGCATTCTTTCATGTGTTTGTTGGCAATCTGTATATCTTCTTTAGAGAAATGTCTATTTAGGTCTTCTGCCCACTTTTGTTTTGGGTTGTTTGTTTCTTTGATATTGAGCTGCATGAGCTGCTTTTAAATTTTGGAGATTAATCCTTTGTCAGTTGCTTCATTTGCAAATATTTTCTCCTATTCTGAGGGTTGTCTTTTCATCTTGTTTATGGTTTCCCTTGCTGTGCAAAAGCTTTTAAGTTTCATTAGGTCCCATTTGTTTATTTTTGTTTTTATTTCCATTTCTCTAGGAGGTGGGTCAAAAAGAATCTTGCTGTGATTTATGTCATAGAGTGTTCTGCCTATGTTTTCCTCTAAGAGTTTGATAGTGTCTGGCCTTACATTTAGTTCTTTAATCCATTTTGAGTTTATTTTTGTGTATGGTGTAGGGAGTGTTCTAATTTCATTCTTTTCCATGTAGCTGTCCAGTTTTCCCAACACCAGTTATTGAAGAGGCTGTCTTTTCTCCATTGTATATCCTTGCCTCCTTTATCAAAGATAAGGTGACCATATGTGCGTGGGTTTATCTCTGGGCTTTCTATCCTGTTCCATTGATCTATATTTCTGTTTTTGTGCCAGTACCATACTGTCTTGATTACTGTAGATTTGTAGTATCATCTGATGTCCGGGAGCCTGATTCCTCCAGCTCCGTTTTTCTTTTTTAAGATTGCTTTGGCTATTCGGGGTCATTTGTGTTTCCATACAGATTGTGAAATTTTTTGTTCTAGTTCTGTGAAAAATGCCATTGGTAGTTTGATAGGGATTGCATTGAATCTGTAGATTGCTTTGGGTAGTATAGTCATTTTCACAATGTTGATTCTTCCAATCCAAGAACATGGTATATCTCTCCATCTATTTGTATCATCTTTAATTTCTTTCATCAGTGTCTTATAATTTTCTGCATAAAGGTCTTTTGTCTCCTTAGGTGGTTTATTCCTAGATATTTTATTCTTTTTGTTTCAATGGTAAATGGGAGTGTTTTCTTAATTTCACTTTCAGATTTTTCATCATTAGTGTATAGGAATGCAAGAGATTTCTGTGCATTAATTTTGTATCCTGCTACTTTACCAAATTCATTGATTAGCTCTAGTAGTTTTCTGGTAGCATCTTTAGGATACTCTATGTATAGTATCATGTCATCTGCAAACAGTGACAGCTTTACTTCTTCTTTTCTGATTTGGATTCCTTTTATTTCCTTTTCTTCTCTGATTGCTGTGGCTAAAACTTCCAAAACTAGGTTGAATAATAGTGGTGAGAGTGGGCAACCTTGTCTTGTTCCTGATCTTAGTGGAAATGGTTTCAGTTTTTCACCATTGAGGATGATGTTGGCTGTGGGTTTGTCAAATATGACCTTTATTATGTTGAGGAAAGTTCCCTCTATGCTTACTTTCTGGAGGGTTTTTATCATAAATGGGTGTTGAATTTTGTCGAAAGATTTCTCTGCATCTATTGAGATGATCATATGGTTTTTCTCCTTCAATTCGTTAATATGGTTTATCACATTGATTGATTTGCGTAGATTGAAGAATCCTTGCATTCCTGGGATAAACCTCACTTGATCATGGTGTATGATCCTTTTAATGTGCTATTGGATTCTGTTTGCTAGTATTTTGTTGAGGATTTTTGCATCTATGTTCATCAGTGATATTGGCCTGTAGTTTTCTTTCTTTGTGGCATCTTTGTGTGGTTTTGGTATCAGGGTGATGGTGGCCTCATAGAATGAAGTGTTCCTCATTGGACACGAGTGTTCCTCCCTCTGATATATTGGGAGTGTTCCTCCCAATACAGAGGAGTTCCTCCCTCTGCTATATTTTGGAAGAGTTTGAGAAGGATAGGTGTTAGCTCTTCTCTAAATGTTTGATAGAATTCATCTGTGAAGCCATCTGGTCCTGGGCTTTTGTTTGTTGGAAGATTTTTAATCACAGTTTCAATTTCAGTGCTTGTGATTGGTCTGTTCATATTTTCTATATCTTCCTGGTTCAGTCTCGGAAGGTTGTGCATTTCTAAGAATTTGTCCATTTCTTCCAGGTTGTCCATTTTATTGACATAGAGTTGCTTGTAGTATTCTCTCATGATCATTTGTATTTCTGCAGTGTCAGTTGTTACTTCTCCTTTTTCATTTCTGATTCTATTGATTTGAGTCTTCTCCCTTTTTTTCTTGATGAGTCTGGCTAATGGTTTATCAATTTTGTTTATCTTCTCAAAGAACCAGCTTTTAGTTTTATTGATCTTTGCTATCATTTCCTTCATTTCTTTTTCATTTATTTCTAATCTGCTCTTTATGATTTCTTTCCTTCTGCTAACTTTGGGGGTTTTTTTGTTCTTCTTTCTCTAATTGCTTTAGGTGTAAGGTTAGGTTTTTTATTTGAGATGTTTCTTGTTTCTTAAGGTAGTATTGTATTGCTATAAACTTCCCTCTTAAAACTGCTTTTGCTGCATCCCATAGGTTTTGGGTCATCGTGTTTTCATTGTCATTTGTTTCTAGGCATTTTTAAATTTCCTCTTTAATTTCTTCAGTGATCTCTTGGTTATTAAGTAGTGTATTGTTTATCCTTCATGTGTTTGTATATTTTACAGATTTTTTCCTGTAATTGATATCTAGTCTCATAGCATTTTGGTCAGAAAAGATACTTGATATGATTTCAATTTTCTTAAATTTACCAAGGCTTGATTTGTGACCCAAGATATGATCTATCCTGGAGAATGTTCCATGAGCACTTGAGAAGAATGTGTATTCTGTTGTTTTTGAATGGAATGACCTATAAATATCAATTAAGTCCATCTTGTTTAATGTATCATTTAAGGCTTGTGTTTCCTTATTTATTTTCATTTTGGATGATCTGTCCATTGGTGAAAGTGGGGTGTTAAAGTCCCCTACTATGATTGTGTTACTGTCAATTTCCCCTTTTATGGCTGTTAGTATTTGTCCTCCTGCCTTTGAACTGAAGTTTTTGATGTTCTCATCCATAGGAATGACTAGACACGGTGATCCCTGAGACAGGCTGCTGGGATAACATTTTTAGAGCATGGACTTCATGGTATCCCTCAGATCACACTGCCAAGCCATTTGACATCCTAGGATGTTCTACAAGTGGTCTTGGAGAGGCTGAGAGACAGGACAGGCACACAGCTTTATAGCAGCATAACCACTTTAGGCTGTGGTTCATGTTTGAACTTCATGTTTTCTAAGTCACATATAATAGCAAATCTGTGAAATGGATTTTGATTTCAGAGCTGGTGTGCAAGCGTGTGTGTGTGTGTGTGTGTTTGTACCTCAAACATTCTTTGTCTTATGCTTGCTGTCAATGTTATAATGCAGTATAATCAAATCCTATAGCCTGAAGAATCCCCCTAAATCATGTGGTTCAGGATCCTGCCTGTGGTCTGCTAAGTTATTATTATCAGCATCTCCGTTTTAAAGATGGGGCAAGTGATGCTCAGAGGGGATGCAGGACTGCCGAGCTGTTATAGCTGTTAAGAGAAAAAATTGGGACCAGAACCTAGGACCACTTCCTCTGTTGCAGGACTCTTCTCAGTCACAGAGATATTGTATTAAAAACCTTCATATCACTCTCGATCTCAGATTTAAAACATTAGTACCTGCCATTGCCCGTGAATTGTCCTGGCCCGTGTAGAATCTGATCATTAGGCAGGCACATTCAGGTGCAGCTGGTTTTATGCAGTAGGTGTCATGAAAAGAGTTACATATAAGTTGCACCTTTATAATCTGGCTTTTGTCTACACAACTGAGAGAAGACAGCTAAACGAATCTTTTGGTGACAACCTTAATATTCTCATGCCCATACAGTTTGGAGTGGTTATAAGAAACACACTGTTCTTAAACCCATATGCTCAGTTTTAGGCATATTCACACATGCTGTTTAAAGTCTCGGTTACGTGGCAAGGATGAAAAATCACGTGAATTAACACCTGGATGTACAAGACTTGGGAGCCAAGAGTCTGTCGGTGTAGAACGTACCCCTGCAAAGGATGCCTGGTGGCCTAGAAATCAGGACACCTGTGCTCTCTTTCCACCTCTGACACTGAACAGTGACTTAGCTCCCTTTGGGCCTCAGTTTCATTACCTGTCAAATAAAAGGGCAGCATTGATCAATTTCTAGGTCCTGGTTTGCATTCTGACATCATAGGACGCTATGCATATTCATGCACACAAAATGGCCCTCAGCCACACGGGAAGTGTGACCCTGGATGAGGCGATTTGCATGGAACAGAAATCAAAGCCATAAGCCACAGAGATGAAGCTCCAGCAGTGGAATTTCTGGTGTTATCATTATAGGAAGGATGGGGACAGTGTTGGCACTGAGAGCGAGGTCTGCCAGGTACCCCTGAAAGCGTATGCCACAGGTGGTGCTTGGTCAGTGCAAGGCGAAGGTGTTCCACTGCTCACATGGATATCTGTGCCTTGGGCCCCGGCAGGCCTCCAGCAACCACCTCCTTAGGCTCCAGGTATAAACTTAGGCAGTCTGTGGGCTCACTGTTGGCTGGATATTTAGTTTTAATGCCCCAAACCAATTTTAAATAAAATAAAGGAATCCCCCTAAATATTCTATATGGGGCTTTGTCTTTTTTTAGAGGGACATTTCTAGACTAGTTTCACACACGTTTAGCCGAAAGGGAAATTAAACTCTACATTTAAATGGAGATTACGCACAAAGGAATCCATTAGTTTCAATATTTCTCAGCAGGAGGGCTCAGAGTTATTTAAATAAGTTTAGATATTAAACCTAAAGTAGCCATTAAAGCAGTGTGGATTTGTTTGTCTGTTTTTTTTTTCCCAGAAAATCTTTTTTTTCCAGCTGACTGAAAAAATCCATTGCTTAACCAAAGGAGGATATTTTAATGCATTAAAAAAAATCCAGGGACTTTTTAATATAACCCTTCCTTTGAATTTTTAAGTACCATATTACGGTGTATTTATTAAAGCCAAGTGTCATATTTTGGACAGATTAAACTTCAAGCGTTTTCCCTCCCCCACCCCCACCCTGGGCAGAGCAGCGCTAATATAAACACCGACATTAAACCATATTGGCTATGGAAGAGTCTTTGATTGTCATTGAGATTATTTTAAAAGTTATTTAGGTCCCCCTGTTACATCTCTGCAAACCACTGAGAAAATGTTGCGCTGGGTTTCTCTTTGAGACATTTCTTTGGGGATTCATAAATATTGATTGTACCGTAAAAAATTGATGGAATCTTGAAACAGACTGCAGTTGAGGCAGCTGGGGAATTTACTCAATTTTTCTCAATCGCTGCAGTCTATAAAAAGAGGAGATTTTGCAAATTGTTTCTCACCTTGTCTTTTTAGTATTTAATAGCTCTCAATTCTATAGCCCTCTGAACCATGCGCTGGGTGTGTTTTCTATCAAAACGGAATCAGGCCTATTCAATGGGAATTAAAAGGTGGGGGCAGGTTATGAATGGGTTAAACTCTGCCCTGTTCTCCACCCTTTCTCTTCCCACCTTCTCTCCGTTTTTGGTGTCCTGCTGTTTCGGTCATATTAATCCTACATCTATTCCACAGATGCCCATGTTATGCCTAGGATCACCCCTTCTCCTCACTTCTCAGGGCCACGATGGAAATAATGTCAAAGAAATGAATGCCAAAGGCTCTCTGGGGTCTTGTCTTTTACCACAACCTGGTAACTATTAAACCACACTCCCATCAAGGCACCGCCTGCTCCCTCTTGTTTATATAGCAAAGCTCTTCACCATCCTGGCATTCAAAGCCTTTCACCCACCATCTGCCTCCAAACAACCACTTTAGTCTTATTCTCACAAGTCTCCTTCTGGAACCATAGTTTCTTTGCCTATGAGTCCCCTCACTGTCCCTCAAACATACATCATACATTTCTTCTTCCAGACATTGGCTTATACTTCTCCATCATACCTGGAATATTCTCCTTACCATCTCCTTCTGTTGTAGGCAGAATAATCGCCCTCCTCCCCGCCCCAGGATGTCTGTGTTCTAATTCCCAGAACTTGTGAAAGTTAGGTTACAAAGTAAAGGGGAATTAAGGTTGTTAAAGCTGACCTTAAGATAGGGAGATTATCCTGCATTATCCCTTTGGACCCAGTGAAATCACAAGGATACTTAAAAGTGGAAGAGGGAATCAGAAGGGGGCATGAGAAGAATTCAGCCCAACATTGCTGGCTGAATGTTGGGGCCACGAGTCAAGGAAAGCTGGAAAGGAAGCTAGAAAAGGCAAGGAAACAGATTCTCCCATAGAACCTCCAGAAGGAACTTAGCCCTGCAAACACCTGGATCTTATTCAGGGAGACCCATGTTGACCTTCTGACCTACAAAACTGCAAGGGAATATATTTGTCTGGTTTGAAGCCCCTAAATTTGTGATAATCACATCTTAATCATCTTTAAGGTAATCACCCTTAATCGCACCTACAAAGTGCATTTTGTCATATAGGGTAACATTAGCAGGTTCTAGGAATTAGGACCTGGATATCTTTGGGGGCTATTATTCAGCCTAGACACTTGGTAACAAGAGTGAGGAGGCTCTGCCAGTTCCTGGGCAACAAAGAACCTAAGGCTAGAGAGTAGTTGGGAGCTGTCCATGGAGGGTTTGAGTAGCCACCCTAGGAGGGAGATTGTGACCAATGTTAAGGGGTGTGAGGGTGTTGAGGAGGGAGGGCTCTGGGTGGGATACAGATGGCCTCATGGTGGCAGTAGGGGCCATGGGAGAAATGATGGGTAGCTAGAAAAGGGTAGAGTCATTTGGAAGGATAGCCCAGGCAGGAAGAGCAGAATAATAAACAAAGAAACAGAATGGAAACCCTCATGCCTATGAGGGAAGCCAAGAGGAGTGCAGTGTGGGGATAAGAGGTAGGGTTTCAGGTCTCTGGATTTCCCTTAATCATGGCCTCCAACACCTGGCCTAGGTGTGGCCCATTTCTGCACTCAACTCTCCTCTTGGGCTCCCAGTCATGACCCTGATCCTCACTCTCTCATTCAACCAGAACAGCTCTGCTACCTATAAGGCTTTCCAGGACTAATGCTACCCACCTGAGCTCCAGAGAAAGCCAGTCAGGACAGAGGACAGAATTCAGCCCCACCTTTACCTGGGCCATGGCATCTGGCATCATGATAAGGATGAGGAAGCCAAGGCACTACTTGGTAAGAGAGATTTACTTGAAAGAAAAACAGGCCATGAGATCAAGAGCCCTCATATTTCCACCAAAATCTCTGCTGGTTTCTCTAGTCCCCACCAGCAGCTGTTCGCTGGTGAGAAGCCCCATCCTCAGACTCCAACTGGCTGCAGAAGTCGGCTCACCTCTCTCAATTTCCTTCCTTGCCAGAATCTCAGCCCCTCCAGTTCTCATTTCTTCAGCAGATCTCCAATGCCCTCAAATGAATGATTTCTCTATTTATCTGGCCCTTTTACTTGTTCTTGGCAGGAATACTAGTCTGCCTTAAGCTACTGTATCCCATCAGGAAGCAGAAAACCTTTCCATCTTTGCTTTTGAAGGATATATTCATTGTAGGAATTTTATGTTGGCAGTTGTTTTCTTTAGGACTTTGGATATATTATTCCCTGTCTTCTGGCTTCTGTGATTTCTGTTGAGAAATTAGCTCTAAGTCGGCTATAAGTCTTACTCTTGCACTTTGAAGGCAATATATCTTTTTTTCTCCTGCTACTTTAAAGATTTTCTCTGCTCTGGTACTCCAGTTCCAGTGAATTTAATTTTGTCACCATGTCCCAAATGGCTCCTGTGCTCTTCTCTGTATTTCCCATCATTTTGCTTTCCCATGTTATTGTCTGACCTATAACCAGGCCCTCAGGCCCTTGCGACCCTTCATTTGGATCCCTGCTAACTAAGCCCTTGCACTAGTCTTCCTGCTTCAAGGCTTGCTCTTCTCTAATCCATTCCTCCATCCTCTAGCTTCATGAGCCTTCTAACACCAAATCTGACCATCCCACTCCTCTGCTTAAAATATTGAGTGATTTCCCGTTTCCTGCAGGTAGATAAACTCCAGCTTCTTAACATGGGATTTAGGCCTCTACAGATCTGCCTTTAACTTTGTACTCTAAGAACCCTGATCAGTTTCTAGTTTTCCCATGTCCCTGAACACACACACACACACACACACACACACACACACACGTGTGCACATACCCATGCACACACACACACACGCTTCCCAAATTGATCCTCTACCACATGCCTTTGTTCACCTTCTGTCTGGAAAGCTCTTCTATCCCCTTTTGTCTGACGAAGTCACACTTATTTTTGTAACTCATCATCATCACCTCTAGGAAGCCCTCCTGTCTCAGCTCTGGTCCCCACTCTCCCACTCCCCAACTACTGTTGCTCCCATAGAACACTTGGCATATCTCTAACACACCACTGAATACAAATGACTCTGTGCTTAAACATCTATCTTCCCCTCTAGATGGCGAGTTTTTGAGTAACTGTGTCTCATTCATCTTTATATTCCCAGTGCCCAATACTTTGCTTGAGACATAGAAGGCACTCAATAAATGTTTAAATGATTGATGAATTGATAAGTAAATAAACTTGTATGAAAATTCCCTTAGTTTCACATCCTTGTATGAGTCAATATTGTTAGTCCTATTTTAGGTGTGAAAAAATACAGACCAAGTCCCCTGTCTCTAATTGCACAGCAAGTGAAAGCCCCAAAGATCTCTAAAATGGCATCTGTCTGATCCAGCCCACACTGACGTCTTCCTTCCTTCTCTTAACTCTTTTGCAATCAGAGTCCTTAACATGTGATCTAGCCTTTGATAATATGTGGGTTTCTATTGCTTTCTGTAACACAGATTAAAAAATCAATTGACCAAGTGTTTGCGATGACATTTTCCATCAGTTTAGTTCAACACTAGGACCTTATTAGTTGATTAGAAATTAGTTGTTAGAAAAGACTGACTAAATATTACTGCCAAGTTGGTGGTCTAGACTGAATCAAACTTGGGGACATTGAGGCGTACACCACCCTGGGGAGGGACTCGGGGTCAGGGAATAACAGCAATTGCAGCCAATGGGAAGAAGGCAGTGTCAGAAGCACATATGGAAGAGCCATAGGCCAGTCTGTGTCTGGGAGGCCCAGGAGGGGATGGGATGTTGGAGAGGGCTTACCTGGTTGATGAGCAACAGGAGATATAGCAACAGCATTGATAGGAAGCCCTGTTGGCAAATGGCAGGGCCCTGAATGCTTAGCTGGATCCAGGCCCCAGAGTGGGGCTTATAGGGCCACGGCGGGACCCACGGACCAGAAAAGCTAAGGTTCTAGTCAGTTATTAGGACTGAAAGTAAGGAGAATAAAAAAGGGCCCAGTTATCCAAACTGGAGCACAAAGTGGGACTCAGCATTAGGAAGAAAGAGTGACTCATCACCCCAAGGTCTTCCAGACACCAGCAGCCAGGCTAACCTGGGCCAGGGGCATTGGTGACTCCTCAGTTAATACATTTCTGACTGAAGACAGCCTGGCTCGATGTTGAATGTGGCAAGAAGGGGAGACGTGTTGTCAAATGACCCAGTTAGAGAATCGAGGAAGATGTGACCGCTCTGGGCAGATGCTGACCACGGCAGGTCTAAGGGGCCGCAGGTTGTGAAAGCAGATGAGGAGCCAGGAGAGAAGAGATGGGGGAAGGCAAAAGGCCAGAATACGAGCTCAAGATGGGGTAAAGTGGGGCTGGGAGAGGCTGGAGGCCTGGGGCAGAGGTGGGGCTCAGGGCGTGGAACTGGGTGAGCGGGCAGTGAGTCAGATTCCGTGCAGCCAAGCCAGGTGCTGATGCCCATGGCAGGCCGAGAAGGTAGAGCGGGCAGCAAGGGTCACGGAGCCATAGATGGTAATTGGACATCAGAAAAAGACTGGGTAGGATGGAGATAAGACCTGGGTTTGTGGTCAGGCTCCCAGAAGTCCTAGAGGCAAGGGAGAGGTAGGCAAAGGCTGCATTTAGGGTTCAGGTGAGAGGGTGGTCAGTAAGCTCAGAGGATGGTCAAATCCAGGGAAGCCACAAAAAGCAAGTAGGCAGGAGCGCAATAGATAATGGGCCAGGTACAGGTGCCAAGGTACAGGCACCAAGCCCTTGCTAACGGAGGTGGCTCTGCCTCACACCCAGAGCTCTCAATTTACCCAATTTCCCTTTGGAGCCAGGGCAGAGACCAGGCCCAGAGGGGTTTTTTAAGGTCCTTCTTCCAGATAGTAGTAAGCAATCTGCGGCAAATGGCACCTGCATGGGGCTGTATTGGTCAGGGTTCTCAAGAGAAACATAACCAATAGAAAGAGATTTATTATAGGAAATTGGCTCATGTGATTCTGGAGTCTGAGAAGTCCCACGATTCACCTTCTGCAGACTGGAGGCCCAGGAAAGCCAGGGGGATAGTTTGAAGGCCTGAGAGTTGAAGAGCCAATGGTATAGATTCCACTTCAAGTCCGAAGTTCTGAGAACCAGGAGGGCCAAAAGCAGAAAACTGTTGTCCTAGCTCAGTCAGACAGAGCCCGAGTGAATCCTTCCTTTGGCCACTCTTTGTTCCATTTAGGCCCTCAGTGGATTGGATGAGGACCACCCACATTAGGGAGGGCAATCCACTTTACTGAATCTACGGATTCAAATGCTAATCTCTTCTGGAAACACCCTCACAGACACATCCAGAATCATGTTTAACCAGATACCTGGGCACCCCTGGTCCACTCAAGTTGACACTTAAAATGAACTCTCTCACGGGGGAGTAGCACAGATCCTGCCCCTGCCTGTGGTTCAGGGACGCACAGCACAGTCTCCTTGGAGACCTATAGCTGATATTGACTCCACTCTGGCTGGTTAGGTGGCCCCAGGACATTCTACAGCTGGGAGATCAGGAAGTTGAATGCTTTTGGATAGTATCGCTTGCCAAGGAGACATCAGAAGTGTGGCTTCTTGATTACATCTTATATGCAGCCATCCTGCACGTCTGACCAATTTGCTAATTCCTGGCCTCCACTTGGGAAGCTTCCAGATTGTTTTCATGCTACACTGTGCAGTTCTGCCTTCTTAATGTAGTTTTAAAGTTGTATTAAATAAACAATAGGTATAAAATAAAATTAATTATTGGACACTCCATGCTATTTAATTTTAAGGCTCCCATTTTGCCAGTATTTCTTCTGAGGACAACAAGGTGTGGAGTGCCAGGCATCTGGGCTGGTCCTCCTTTAGCATCCCTGAGGAGGAGAAAGAGAATGGAAAGGAGGAGAATTAAAAACTCAAGGACGAATATAGGTAGAGAGAACTGTGCTCTTTACTATGGGGAAAAGATTTTGATCCAATTTCTTGGGTTCCCCCAATTATCTGGGTAGCCAAGTGGGAACAGGTCAAATTGATGAGGAAAAAGTCAGATGGGGTATTCTGTCTCAAGAGTCCTCAGGTTGTGCCTGCTAAAATTCTTTTCCTGAACAGGCAAGACCTGGCCTCTTACCATCTTGTACTTTCTCCCAACTCCTCCCCAGGCCTCAGATTCATTCTTTAATTTTTCTCATTGGATGAGCTCCTCTTCTGTGCCATACTGGGGAGTTGGGTGAATGGACCGACCCAGCCCCTACTGCCTGGCTTTCCAGATCAAGTCTCAGCCCTGTCACTATACTCACAGGACCCTCGGCTCTCGTCTTCACTGCACTGATCCTAGTTGCGATTTCATGTCTATTTAATTAATGTCTGTCTCCTCCCTCTGAACTAAATTTCCATGAGTGTAGAGGCCATTTCTCTTTTCACCCACTGTTGTGCACCTGGCCTCCAGTACATGGCCTGGAATGGAATGGGCACTTAGTAATTGTTGGATGGATGGGAGGAAGGATGAATGAAGTCAAAAGGGAAGAAGGGAAGAAAAAGGCCTTCCTCAGTTGCTGAGGCATTCTCAGTCCTTGAGACCCCACCCTCATCAGAACCCTGGAACTGGAATTCTACAGGAGCAGAGCAGAGTTTTCTCCAGGAGGAGTCTGGGAGAGTTTAGACCGGCCATTTCCAGCATTTCCCTGCGGTTGCCTGGCTTCCTTGGGATCCCTGCTGGCTGGCCTGGCTTGACCATGGGCCTTTCTAACAGCACCTCTGCACATGGGCATGATTCTGTCTTCCTCCCACAAGGTTCTAAGCTTTAGGGGCAGGAATTGTACCTCCTCTTTCATCTGAAGTTTCTAAAGGTGCAACTCTCTCCTATGTACATTGCTCCTCTGCTTCTTCCACTTGGAGAGGCTCTACCCCCCTTATCCAATCCTCCCATCCTCAAAGGCCCAGCTTAAGCTCCACCTCCCCTTCAAAGTCTTCCCAAGACACTCCAGCCAACAGTGCACAGAGAGTCTTTGCACAAGCTTTACTGCATCTCACCTTCGATTGCACTCTGTCTGATCGACTGTCTTTGCTTGTGGAGTCAGGTGTCTCCCCTTTCTAGGGTGACCAACTCTTCCTGGTTTGCCTAGGATGCTCCTGATTTTGGCACTGAAAGTCCCAAATCCCAGGAACTCCCTTGGTCCTGGGAAAACCAGGACAGCTGGTCACCCTAACCCTTCCCCCAGCCTGGCCTACCCACCCCAAGTCTGTTAAGCTACTGTCAACTTGAAATTCAAGACTCAACTCAAGAGTCACTTCCTCTAGAGAGATGTCCCCTCCTGGGTGCAGGAGAGGTCTGCTCTGCCAGTGTAGGCACTACTCTCCTGTGATCCCCACAACCGTGGGTCTCTCCAGGTCATGCATTTAACATCCCCCGTGTTCCCCATGACAAACACAGGCACTCAGGAAAGATTCGTCACACAAGCAGGAATACTAGGTGTTATGAGTCAGGTTGAGTCCCCTAAAAAGATGTTGAAGTCCTAACTTGTGAATGTGACCTTATTAGGAAATAAGGTCTCTGCCAATGATCAAGTTAAAATGAGGTCATTAGGGTGGACCCTAATTCAAAACAACTGGTATCCTTATAAAAAAGGGAAAATTTGTATACAGAGACAGACACACATAGTGAAGATGATGTGAAGAGACATAGGGAGAAATGGCCATCTAAAAGCCAAGGAACACCTGAGGTTACCAGAAACCAGGAGAGAGGCCTAGAACAGATCTTTCCCTAACAACTTCTCAGAGAACACTGCCCTGCCAACACCTTGATTTTGGACTTCCAGCCTCCAGAACTGTGAGAGAATAAATTTCTCTTGTTTGACACCCAGTCTGTGGTACTTTTTACAGCAGCCCCAGGAAACTAATTCACTAGGGTTCAATTAGGAAATAATTATATTCTCCATTCCACCTTCACCCCATTACAGGCACAAACCTGCTCCTTGGGGCTCGACCCTCAGCTGCCCCTGGATGAAACCTTGGAGGCCCCATAGACTATCTGCTGGCTCCCAGATAATAAACAGTCTTCAGGTCCAATTCAGCCAGAAGAATAATCTCATATTAGTAACTAAATGGTAAAATAATGTTTAAATACTCCAAATCTTTGCCCCTCCCATAGCCCAGGCTTCTCTGGCAGCCTGGATTGGCAGGGCTGGTGGTGTGAGTGGGTTGTAATCAGCTTTTTCTCCATTTTTCCTCCCTGCCCCTGCCCCTGGTGCCAGAGGCATGGACTGATCCCTAAAAGCATGGAGAGGGAAGGGGAGGTCTTATATAACCTGACTTTGATTTTTCTCATCTGGAAACTGATGTTTCATACTGACCTTCCCTGAGTTGGCTGAAGTTCTGAACTGATTATTCTTCTCAGGGACACTTTTGTGAAGGTTCCTACAGGGAACACTTGACGGCACTTCCAGCGAGGGGTGATGCATTTGCTTAGGTGGTGAGGTGGGCTGGGGGCACCTTCCCCATGGCACTAGGTCTCCAGAGTCCAGCTCTCCTGGGCTTGTCTTGCCTCAGGAGGTTCCAGTGCAGCCAGGTGGCCTTCTCACCTCTGTTACCCCAGGCCAGGAGCCAGAGCCTCTGGCTTTGAGATCCCTTGGGCCTGTGTCCCACACTAGCCGAGAGTGCCCCCAACTTCAGGGCACCCAGCATGCTCTCCAGGCATCCTCCCTAAATCCCTTCTCACTAGACTAGAGGTGAAGGGGAGGCCACCTCCTGCCTTTCCCATGAGATGTAGGACTCATGACACACGCACAGCCCTCTCTGCAAAAAATCTTTCATGACGTTGCCTTCAGCCCTCTAATACCCTTAAAGTGTGTTAGGCTAAGTACTACGTAGGTGGTCTGCACCTCATTTTTTGATGTGGAGGAATAGCTCCTATTCAATTTGTTTTGCTTTGTTTTTTTTTTTTTTTGTTCCACTAAAAGGAACTTGGGCTGGGGTATGGAAAGGAGAAGATGTATAAGATGAGCCTGGAGCATCGGGCTGTGCCAGAAGGTAAGGAAGTTCTCTAAGAATGAAGGCGACAGGTGAGAAGACAGAGGAGACAGCGTGAAGGGTCCCAGGGGTCAAATCTGGGACGACGTGAACATCACAATAAATAGTGAAAGGGACAAATTTTAATCCATGGAAGGAAAAAAGAATTCTTGAGTCCATACAGAAATCAGAGGTGTGTCTGTAGTATTTTCAATTTTTTCCCTCAACTGCTTTCACAGACAGGAACTCTCACTTGATCCCATCCTGCCCATTATTCAGATGGAGACACTGAAACTGGAAAGATGCAGTAATTTTCCAAGATGCTGAGTGGTCTATTCAGTGACAAACCCAGGACCAGACCCAGGGCCAGTGCTCATGACTCCCCCAGCTGGATGGAAGACCATGAGGGGCCACTGCTCCAGGTGTGCCTCTGCCCTGGGCGGGGCAGCTCCATCTCCTCCCCTGAGTCTGGCCACCTCTTTACTCTCCTGGGTGTAATGCCCTTGGAGCAACCCTCAGAGGATCCCACCACTCTCCCATCTCCCAACCCCCAAGCCAAAAACTTATTAAGCAGCTGCCTGTCACCTCTACCTTAATAAATAAGAATCTCTTTTCAGCTTCTTTGTCTTCCTCACCTCGGGGCCCACCTCTGGTAACCACACTGTCAATTACACCTCATGTCTAGCAAGGCCAGAGCTAATGAAAAGCAATAGAGAATTCACTGCCTTTTAATGAGGGAAACATGGCTTTTTACAGGGAACAATTTATTGGGCCAAATCCCCCCGTCCATCACCCAGGGGAGTTGCTGCCTTTTAGTACCCTGCGTTTGTTACCGTGTCAAGCACTGTGTAAAATTGCCAGCCAAGCACCGAGGTGAAGGCTCTGACTCAATTTACAGGGTGACATCTCTAATTTCCCTCCTCAGATCAGTAAGTGATCCTGGCAATGATATGCATAGAAATTAATTACTCCATCCCTCCTGCTCCTTGGCAGCCAGGAGTGGGGCATGGTCCCCAGCCAGAGCAGCTGGGCCGACAGGCCACTGACCTTCAGCATTTCTAGCTGTTTGTCCTGGCAGGGGTTTAGAGGGGAGACAGGACCACACTGCCAGAAAAGGAAAAAAATACATGAGAGGAGAGCATTTTGTGTGCTCAGCCTTGTTGAAGGTCAAGAGCAAATACTAGGTCTATCACTATTTCCAGGGGAGAGAGGGAAGCAGGGGATGCAGGAAGAGCATCCCAGGCTGAGATTCAGGGAATGTCTAATCTGCCACTAATTTTCTTTATGACCTTGGGCATGCCACTTTATCTCTAAAGTAAAGTGTTTTAAACAGAGTGATTCCTCGATGTTCTGCAAAAATAGACCTCCCCTCCCCATCCTCCTCCCTGCCCTTCTCTGGATGATATATTCGGCTAATCTCAGTCATTGGGTTTTAGGCTTGGTTGAGCTGTGCGACCTTGGGCAAGTCCCTTCACTCCTCTGCACTCTAAAGAGTCTTATGGTTCATTATCTACTTCCAAAGATGATTTTGGGAGTCAAATGAAATCAAGTTGCTTTAAAATATAAGGTCACATAATTTAAATTCTGATCTAAGGTTAGCTTGGAGGAATTAGGAAAAATGGCTATTGTGAGGAGCACTGACCAAGTGTTCCTGTCTTAAAGTATCTTCCACACTTGTTGTCATATCTGAAATTCCATCATTAGAGATTCATTTCTTTGAGTCTTCAGATATCACTTAATAATAAGTTAGTTTTTATCAAGGATTCGCTCACTCTGTCTCAAATAGCATACTTAGATCGACCACCATCACACATACATAGATAATCACAGCAAACCTGTAAAGAAAATATTATTGCCATTTTATTACATTGGGGCTCTGAAGGATAGATTAGCTGGCCTAGGTCACTATGTAAATAAAGAGGACAGAATTAAAAAAAAATCAACTTACTGAGATATAATTTGCAAACAATGAAATGCATACACTTTAAGTGTATGAGTGATGAGTTTTGATACAGGTATACACCCAGGTAACTGTTACCACAATCAAGGTGTGAAACATTTCTGTGACTCCAAAAGGTTTCCTACTCCAGTCCCAGGCAAACACTGACCTGCTTTCTTCACCATTCATTAGATTTGTCTTTCTTTTCATTTTGCAAAAACAAAATCATATAATATACACAATTTTGTACCTGGCTTTTTTCAATCAGCATAATATTTTTAAAAATTTATGCATATTTTTGTATGCATGAGTTGTTACTTTTTATTGTTGAGTATTTGTTATCCATTCACATATTAATGGACATTTACATTTTCCCCAGTTTTAGGCAACTATGAAAATAATTATTATGAACATTTGTGTACAAGATTTTGTGTGGATGTATATAGCTTTTTCATAGATTTCTTAGGATTTTCTAAGTTCCTGACCATGTTCTCTGCAAATAAAGACACTCTTACTTATTGCTTTCTAATCTGTAAGCCTTTTATTTCTTTTTTAAATTGAAATGCATAGTTGATGTACAATATTATGTTAGTTTCAGGGGTACAACATAGTGATTCAACATTTAAATACATTACAAAATGATCACCGTGATAAATCTATTAACCATCTGACCCATACAAAGTTAGAGTATTATCAATGTGTATTACATTCTTGTGACTTATTTATTTTATAACTGGAAGCTTGTAGATCTTAATTCCATTCACTTATTTTACGCATTGCCCCACCCCCTTCCACTCTGGCAACCATCCATTTGTTCTCTGTATCCATGAGTCTATTTTCATATTGCTTTGTTTGTTTGTTTTGTTTTTTAATTCCACATGCAAGTGAAATCATATGGTATTTGTTTTTCCTGGTCTAACTTATTTCACTTAACATAATACCCTCTAGCTCCATCTATGTTGTCACAAATGGAAAGATTTCATTCTTTTTTATGTCTGGGTAATATTCCATCTTCTTTATCCATTCATGTGTCCATGGAATGGGCACTTGGGTTGCTTCAATATCTTGGCTGTTGTAAATAATTCTGCAATAAACATAAGGGTGCATATATCTTTTTGAATTAGTGTTTTTGTTTACTTTGGGTAAATACTCCGAAGAGAAATTGCTGGATTATATGGTGGTTCTATTTTTAATTTTTTTTAGGAACCTTCATATTGTTTTCCATAGCAGTTGCACCAATTTACAACCCCACCAAACAGTGCACGAGGGTTCCCTTTTTCTTCACATCCTTGCCAACACTTGTTACTTGTCTTTTTGATGATACCCATTCTGACAGGTGCAAGGTGATATTTCATTGTGGTTTTGATTTGCATTTCCCTTATGATTAGTGATGCTGAGCACCTTTTCATGTACCTGTTAGCCATCTGTATATCTTCTTTGGAAAATGTCTATTTATGTCCTCTGCCCATTAAAATGTTTTTTTTTGTATTGAGTCATATATTTTGTTCTATTTTTTGGATATCAACCCCTTTTTGGGTATGTCATTTGCAAATATCTTTTCCCATTCATTAGGCTGCCTTTTGTTTTGTTGATGGTTTCCTTCACTGTGAAAAAGCTTTTTGGTTTGATTTAGTCCCATTTGTTTATTTTTTATTTTGTTTCCCTTTCCTGAGAGACAGATCCAAAAAATATTGCTAAGCCTGATGTGAAAAAGCATACTGCCTGTGTTTTCTTCTAGAATTTTAATAGTTTCAGGTCTTATGTTTAAGTGTTGAATCCATATTGAGTTTATTTTTGTATGTGATGTGAGAAAATGGTGCAGTTTCAATCCTTTGCACATAACTTTCCAATTTTCCCAACACCATGTATTAAAGAAAGTCTTTTTCCTATTGTATATTCTTGCTTCCTATGTTGTAGACTGGTCATTTAAGCACAGGTTTATTTCTGGGCTTTCATTTTGTTCCATTGATCTATGTGTCTGTTGTTGTGCCAGTACCATACTGTTTTGATTACTGTGGCTTTGTAGTATAGTCTGAAGTCAGGGACCATGATACCTCCAGCTTCGTTCTCTTTTTCTCAAGATTGCTTTGGCTGTAGGGGTCTTTTGTGGTTTCGTACAAACTTTGGGGTTATTTGTTCTAGTTCTGTGAAAAATGCCATTGGTATTTCAATAGAGATCTCATTGAATATGTATATTGCCTTGGGTAATATGGTCATTTTAACAATATTAATTCTTCCAATCCATGAGTATGGTGTATCTTTCCATTTGCTTGTGCCATCTTCAGTTTCTTTCATCAATGTCTTATAAGTTTTCAGAGTAGAGATCTTTCACCTCCTAGGTTAGATTTATTTCTCAGTACTTTATTATTTTTGATGCAATTGTAAAGGAGTTTGTTTTCTTAATGTCTTTTTCTGATAGTTTGTTATCAGTGTATAGAAATGCAACAGATTTTGACATATAAATTTTATATCCTGCAACTTTACTGAATTCATTTATTCGTTCTAATAGGGTTTTTTTTTGGTGGAGTCTGCAGAATTTACTATATATAATATCATGTCATCTGCAAACAGTGAGAGTTTTACTTTTTCCTTTCCAGTTTGGATGCCTTTTATTTCTTTTTCTTGTCTGATTGCTGTGGCTAGGACTTCCAGTACTATGTTGAATGAAAGTGGTGAGAGTGACTATTCTTGTCTTGTTCCTAATCTTAGAGGAAATGCTTTCAGCTTTTCACCCTTGATATAAAGTTGGCTATGGGCTTGTCGTATATGGTCTTTATTATGTATTGCCCCTCTATACCCACTTTGTTGAGAGTTTTTATCATAAATTAATGTTGAATTTTGTCAAAAGTTTTTTTCTGCATTGATTGAGATGATTGTATGATTTTAATCCTTAATTTTATTAATGTGGTGTATCACATTGATTGATTTGCAGATATTGAACTATCCCTACATCCCTGGGATAAATACCACTGGTCATGGTGTATGATCCTTTTAATGTATTGTTGAATTCAGTTTGCTAAAATTTTGTGGAAGATTTTTGCATCTATGTTCATCAATGATATTGGCCTATAATTTGTGTGTGTGTGTGTGTGTGTGTGGTGTCTTTGTCTGGTTTTGGAATCAGGGTGATGCTGGCCTCATAGAATGAGTTTGGAAGCATTCCTTCCTCCAATTTTTTGGAATAGTTTGAGAAGTATAGGCATTAACTCTTCTTTAAATGTTTGGTAGAATTCACTTATGAAGCCATCTGGTCCTGGACTATTGTTTGTTAGGAGTTTTAAAAATTACTGATTCAATTGTACAACTAATCAGTCTGTTCAGATTTTCTATTTCTTCCTGATTCAGTCTTGGAAGATTTTATGTTTCTAGGAGTTTATCCATTTCTTCTAGGTTGTCCAATGTGTTGGGATATAGTTGTTCATGGTAATCTCTTATGATTCTTTGTATTTGTGTGGTGTTAGCTGTAACTTCTCTTTTATCTCTGATTTTATTTATTTGGACCCTCTCTTTTTCTTTATGAGTCTGACTAAAGGTTTGTCAATTTTGTTTATCTTTTCAATGAACAAGTTCTTAGTTTCATTGATCCTCTCTATTGTTTTTTAGGTCGCTATTTCATTTATTTCTGCTCTGATCTTTATTATTTCCTTCTTTCTACTAATTTTAGGTTTTGCTTGTTCTTCTTTTTTTAGTTTATTTAGGTGTAAGTTTAGATTGTTTATTTGAGATTTTTGTTTGTTTGTTTGTTTGTTCATTTCCTGAGGTAGGCCTGTATCATTACAAACTTTCCTCGTAGAACTGTTCTTGTTGGAGCCCATAGATTTCAAATGTGCTTTCATTTTCATTTGTCTCCAGGTATTTTTAAAATTTCCTCTTTGATTTCTTCAATGACCCATTGGTTATTTAGTAGCATATTTTTTATACTCCATGTGTTTGGGTCTTTTTCTGTTTTTTCTTGTAGTTACTTTCTAGTCTCGTACCATTGTGGTTGGAAAAGATGCTTGATATGATTTCAATTTTCTTAAATTCCTTAAATTTGTTTTGTGGCCTAGCATATAGTCTACCTTATAGAATGTTCCATGTGCACTTGAAAATAATTTGTATTCTGCTGTTTTTGGATAGAATGTTCTGTATATAGATATATATTAAGTCTATTCAAGGACAATGTTCCCTACTGATTTTCTGTTGGGATGATCTGTCCATCTGTATAAGTGGAGTGTTAAAGTCCCCTACTATTATTGTGTTACTGTCAATTTATCCCTTTATGTGTGTTAATATTTGCTTTATGTATTTAGGTGCTCCTATGTTGGGTGAATATATATATTTACAAGTGTTATATATTGTTGTTGGATTGATCCTTTATCATTATGTAATGCCCTTCTTTATCTCTTGTTACTGTCTTTGTTTTAAAGTCCATTTTGTCTGACATAGTATCATTATCCCAGCTACCTTTATGTTTTTATCTGCATGGAATACATTTTCCATCCCCTCACTTCCAGTCTCTGTGTGTCTTTAGATTTGAAGTGAATCTCTTGTAGGCTGTATATAGATGGGTCTTTTTTTGGTTAAATCCACTCAGCCACTCTATGTCTTTTGATTGGAGCATTTATTCTATTTACATTTAAAGTAATTGTTGATAGGTATGTACTTATTGCCATTTGTGGTTTTCTGGTTGTTTTTGTAGTTCTTCTCTGTTCCATTATTCTTCTCTTGCTCTCTTCCCTTATGATTTGGTGACTATCTTTAGTGTTATGCTTGGATTCTTTTCTCTCTTTTTTTGGTATATCTATTATAGGTTTTTTGTTACCATGAGGTTCATAGATAACAACACACATGTGTATACATATATATATATATTTTTTTTTTTAAGTTGATGATCTCTTAAGTGTGAACACGTTCTAATATCCCTATAATTTTACTCCCTCCCCCAACAGTTTTTATGTTTTTTCATTATATTTTACATCTCTTTGAGTATCCCATAACTATTTATTGTAGATATAGATGGTTTTACTGCTTTTGTCTTTTAACCTTCCTACTAGCTTTATAAGTGGTTGATTTACTATCTTTACTATATATTTGCCTTCATCAGTGAAATTTTTCCTTTCATAACTTTCATATTTCTAGTTGTGGTCTTTTCTTTTCCACTTAGAGAAGTCTCTTTAACATTTCTTGTAAGGCTTGTTTAGAGGTGATGAACTCTTTTAGCTTTTGCTTGTCTGTAAAACTTTTTCTCTTTCCTTCAATTCTAATTGATAAACTTGCCAGGTAGAGTATTCTTGGTTGCAGGTTTTTCCCTTTCACTCTTTGAATATATTGTGCCACTCCCTTCTGGCTTGCAGAGTTTCTGCTGAAAAGCCAGCTGATAGCCTTATGGGCATTCTCTTGTATGTAACTAGCTTTTCTCTTGCTGCTTTTAAGATTCTCTCTTTATCTCTAATTTTTGACATTTTATAATGTGTTTTGGTGTGGACCTCTTTGAGTTCATGTTGTTTGGGACTCTCTGTGTTTCTTGGACTTTTTTTTTTTTTTATTTTTTTTCTTTTAATTAATTAATTATTTTATTTTTGGCTGCATTGGGTCTTCGTCTCTGTGCGAGGGCCTTTTCGACTTGCGGAGTGCGGGGGCCACTCTTCATCACGGTGCGCAGGCCCCTCAGTGCCGCGGCCTCTCTTGTTGTGGAGCACAAGCTCCAGACGCGCAGGCCCAGCAGCTGTGGCCCACAGGCCCAGCCGCTCCGCGGCATGTGGGATCCTCCCAGACCAGGGCTCGAACCCGTGTCCCCCACACCGGCAGGCAGACTCTCAACCACTGCGCCACCAGGGAAGCCCGCTTCTTGGACTTTTAATGTCTGTTTCTTTCTCCAGGTTGTAGAAGTTTTCAGCTATTATTTCTTCAAATAAGTTTTCTGCCCCTTTCTCTCTCCCTTATCTTTCTATTACTCCTATAATGTGAATGTTAACATGCTTGATATTGCCCCAGAGGTCTCTTAAACTATTCTCATCTTTAAAATTTTGTTTTCTTTTTTTCCATTCACCTTGGGTGGTTTCCACTACTCTGTCTTCCAGATTGCTGATCTGTTCTTCTGTAACATCTCATCTACTGTTGATTCCCTCTAGTGTATTTTTCATTTCAGTTATTGTGTGCTTCAGCTCTGATTGGTTCTTTTTTTTTTTTTTTTTTTTTGTATTTTCTAACTCTTTGCTGAAGTTCTTACTGTTCATCCATTCTTCTCCCAAGATTGATGAGTATCTTTAAGATCATCACTTTGAACTTTTTTTTGGGTAGATTGCTCTACACCTTGTTTCATTTAGTTCTTTTTTCTGAGGTTTTTTTTGTTCCTTTGTTTGGAACATATTCTCTGTCTTCTCATTTTGCCTAATTCTTTGTGTCTATTTCTATGTATTAGATATGTCCATTATATCTCTTGATCTTGGAGAAATGTCCTCATGTAGGAGATGTCCTATGGTGCTCAGCAGCATGCTCCCTTCTGGCCACCAGAGCCCCAGGCTCCAGGCACGTCCCCTGTCTGGGCTATGTGAAACCTTCTGTTGTGGCAAAGTGAATTACTGTTGGTGCACTGGTGAAAGGGTTGGCTCCAAATAAGATAGAGGGAGGATTTCAAAATCAAGCTTGCCAGCACCAGTGTCCCCAGATGAGATCTCCAAAATGGCTGCCACCACTGTCTCAGTCTCCAGGGGAGTCACAACTGCCTCTTGGTTCTCTGGGAGGCTCTCCAAGATCAGCAAGTGGGTCTGACCCAGGTGTCTTTTAAACTCCTGCCTCTGAACTGGGATCAGAGCATTTGAGATTTTGCTTGCACACTTTAAGAATGAAGTCTCTGTTTCCTATAGCCCTCTTGAATGTGAGCACCACTGATTTTCAAATTCCAACTTTCTGGGGATTTGTATTCCTGGTACAGGACCCCCAGGATGGGAGCTCAATGTGGGGCTTGGACACCTCACTCCTCAGTAAGGACTTCTGAAGTTATGGTATCACTCCTGTTTGTGGGTCTCCCCTGGGGATGTGGGTCCTGACTTGATTACATCTCCTCTCCTCCTACCTGTGGCTCCGTCTTTATATCTTTAGTTGTGAAAATCTTTTCTACTCGCCTTCAGGTCATTTTCATAGATAGTTGCTCTGTAAGTACTTGTAATTTTGGTGTGCCTGTGGGAGGAGGTGAGTTCAGGGTCTTCCTACTCTGCTATCTTGATCTCTCTCCTTTTATTTCTTTTTCTTGCTTTATTGCACTAGCTAAGACCTCCAATACAATGTTGAATAGGAGTGATGGGATGGGAATGGATGTACTTGCAATATTTACAATATTAGGAGAAAAGCATCCAATATTTTATTATTAAGTATGATGTTAACTAAATTTTTCACAGATACCGTTTATCAGATTAAGGATTTCCCTTGCATTTCTAGTTTGCTAAGAGCCTTTTTTAAAGTCATGAATAAGTGTTGAATTTTGTCATATGCATTTTCTACATCTGCTTAGATAAGCGTATGGTATTCTTTCTTTATTCTGTTAATATGATGAATTACATTGATTTTTGAATGTTAAACTAGCCTTACATTTCTGGTACATTTTTGGTACAAATCCCCCTTGGCCTTTGTGTATTGCCCTTTAAGAAAAAAATTTTTTAGTATGCTATTGTATGCAATTTATTAATAATTTGTTAAGGATTTTTATGACTATATTCATGAGGGATAGACTGTAGTATTCTTTTTTTGTAGTGTCTTTGGTTTTGGTGTCAGGATAATTTTGTCTTCATATTTTGATTTGAAAAGTATTCTTTCCTCCTTATTTTCTGAAAGAGTTTATGGAGGATTGGTGTTATTTCTTCCTGATATTTTCTTTGTGAGAAAGTTATTGTTATTATTATCATTATATTAGTAATTAAATCTCTTTAAGAGATATAGGAATTTTTAGATTTTCTATTTCTTCAGTAAGTTTTTAAAATTTTTAATTTAATTTAATTTTTATTTTTATTATTTTTTTATTGACATATAGTTGATTTACAATGTCATGTTAATTTCAGGTGTACAGCAAAGTGATTCAGCTATATATACATACATACATACATACATATCTATTTTTTCAGATTCTTTTCCCTTATAGGTTATTACAAGCTATACAGTAGGTTCTTGTTGGTTATCTATTTTATATATAGGAGTGTGTGTATGTTAATCCCAAACTCCAAATTTATCCCTCCCCCACCTTTCCCCTTCACTAAGTTTGTTTTTCTATGTGTGTGGGTCTATTTGTTTTGTACATAAGTTCATTTTTATCATTTTTTCAGTAAGTTTTTATCATCTGTGTCTTTCAAATAATTTGTCTACTTTATCTAAGTTGTTGAATTTATTAGCATCAAGTTACTCTTAATATCTCCTTATTAGTCTATTGATGTCTGTAATATTCGAGCCAGAATTTTAACACAATTCTGTCTGACTCCAAAGTTTATGTTCTTTCTCCTATGCAATCCTATTCCTGTAGTGAAATGCAGTCTTCCTGGGACTTCCATTTATGACATCCTCAGGAAGAAATACCTTAAGAGCAATTGAAAGCCAGGTGAGAGCCAGGTTTGCTGGAAGAAAGTTCATGTGTGTGTTTAATAATGAATTAGGGTCAAAGAGTCCAGGGAATTAAGCTGAGGAGCCTCAGGAAAGATAGGACTCTGTGCTTCTAATGCAGGGGGCGTGGGTTTGATCCCTAATTGGGGAACTAAGATCCCACATGCCACATGGCACAACCAAAGAAAGAAAAAAAGAGGTAATCAAGGCACAAACTTGGATTGCATAAGCATAGCAGGTTTTATATGCTACAAAGGGTGGATGTGTGGGTGGGTGGGGGAAGCAGGGAAAGAAGAGAAAATGCTGCTTAACTGAACGTATGCACAGTATTTTGAGTTGGGCTTGTCTATGGCAACATTTCCTGGATGATGATTGAATTTCTTTCACAGTTTTCACTACTTATTCCACTGCAAAACTGTTGCTTTCATAGTATGTGTTGACAGCATGTAGCTTTAACTTGGCATAAATTTACTTACTGAGAAGCCACCCTCCTCTCTTTCTATCAAGCTGGTGGAATTTGCCTTTTACCACAGAGACTAGGATGCTAGATATTTGCTTTCCCAGCTTCCCTTGCATCAAGGAGTGGTCTTGCAACCAGTTAGAACATAAAGAAAAGACTGTTGGAGGACTTTGAGAGGAACACTTTTCTCTTTTCCTCCTGATGAACACTCTTACAGTCCCACCCTGGCTTCTTGCCCTTTAACTTGGTTATATGAAGATGGGATGCCTGGGGCTTGGAGCAGTTGTCTTGAGACTATGAGGCAACAGAACTGGGTTTGGAAAGCCAACATGCACCAGACAGCAGAGCAGAAAGAGAGAAAGAACCTGGATCATTGAGAATATCCTTGAATCTCTAACCATCCCTGAAACCACCTATTTCCTGGCTTGACACAAGATAGTAAATGTCTTTTTTAAAAAGCCACTGTTATGTGAGTATCTGTTATTAGAGCCTTATTATCTTAACTGATGAACCTATTAGGTCTATGTCCATTCTGTGGTCTCACTTGGCACCAAGACATCTGTAAAATCAGAAAGGTAGGCACTCTAATCACATAGCTGTACTAAAAAAACCAAAATGGCCCAGAAAATGCTTATATTAATATAATTTTAAGATTTTGAACAAAACGAAGACATGAATTTACATTTTTCTCCTAGAGAACTTCAGGACCTTATAAGTATATACCCATGGTACTGGTCTAAAGACCCCAGGATGGGAAATCTTTTCTAGAGATGTAGATTTTGAAAGTAAGAATTTTGTGAGATTGTTGGAAATTCATAACTTCCTTCTTTTATTCATATCATCTCTTGCCACTTTCTCCAGAGCAGTGGCATAGAACCTGCAAGCCACAAGGGGACATAGCACTTACAGCAGGGTGGGGAGAAAGAATAATGGCTTTCTCTTGCAAAGGCAGCCTTCTTAAAAGAAGACCAGCTCAGGGGGATAGAGGACCAGTGAGATGAAAAGGGAGAGTTGCTACTACATAGAGGAGGAAACCCAAACAGCCATAAGTCTATGAAAAGAAAGTTAATCTCTCTAGTAATCAGATTAATCAGAGAAATGCTGGGAATGAAAATTAAAACCACATTTTGATAGTATTTCAAAATATTATCCAATATATTATTACAGAAAGAAAGAAGTCTTATCACACCAATGTTTGGTGAGGATATGAAACAATTCTAACTCACAGTACATGGCCAGTGAGAGGGTAAAGTGTCAACACCACTCTGGAGAACAATCTGGCAATATCTAGTAAAGCTGAAGATATGTAAACACTTATACCCAGTAACCCACTCCTAGGTCTATGCTCTACAGAACCTATTTCAGATTGTACATGAGGGCAAATGTACGAGAAGCTTCCTAGGAACACTGTTTGTAATAATGAACAATCAGAACTACTCTAATTATTCATCAAGAAGGAAATGAATTAATAAACTGTTGTGTATTCACTTAGTGAAATCCTACATGGCACTAAACACAGATGAACCAGTGCTTCACCACTGTTGAGTGAGGGAAAAGAGCTGCAGGAGACTGGTACAGCATATCACTGTTTATATGAGTTTAAAACCTGCAAAACTAAACTGTATGACCATGTGGGCACATGCATTAATAGTATAAAGATTTACATGGGAATTATAAAGCCAAGTGTAGGATAGTTCCTGCTTCTCTGGTGGAGAGAGGCAAATGAGATTTAAAAGCAATACACAGGGGACTGCAAATGGTTTTGTCATGTTTTATTTCCAAATCGGGTGGTGGTGTATGAGCCTTCATGACCTCTATAACTTTTTCAGGGCTGAAAAATTATACTAATACTTTTTTTAAAAAGAAAGAGAAGCAAAGAAGCAAAGAATATTTGCATGGGGAGAAGTCCTGAGGGCTTGATAGCAGAAAGGTCAGTGGTGAGGGCTGGTGCCTCACTATCAGAAACCTGTGTCTGAATCTCAGCTCTCCTGCTTACCAACTGCGGTGTGATTTGAGGGGCAAATTAATTAATCTCTCATGAACCTAATTTTCCCAGATGCAAAATAAGAATAATGACATTTACTTTTACATGAATATGGTCAGTTCATTAATTAAATAAAATATTTCAGAACCAGTACAGTGCCTGGCACATTTTTAGGGAGATTACACATTCTGGTTTATCTGGGACAATTGGATTACACCTGCTGTCTTAACTGAAAGGTCCCTTTTCAACCTCAAAACTGTTCTGATTTGGAGGATAAATGATGCTGTCACCTTACACATTGTAAATACTCAATGTACTAAATTCGTGGTAGTCTCCTTTCTGGTTTCCAAGTCCTTAGAACCAGCAAGCACTCACCCTTCCTCTCTTTTCAAATGTCTTTTTTACCCCAGCTGTGTGGTGGAAGCTTTAGACATCCCTCCATTAGGTTCAGGGTACCTAATCTACTGGATTGAATTGCTGTAGGATTCCTGTTCAAATTCCATTAAGCACTAGGATTGGAATAAGCTGTAAAGTTCAGAATTGTTAAGAGCAAAATGTGAGGAAACATATTAATGGCAAAGAGCAAACAAATTGCTGAAGAAAGACAATGAAAACTTTTATTGAACACTTAATGTGTGCCAGGCATTTTCTAAGTTTTTTACATGTATTGATTCTTTAATTCTTACAGATGAAGAAACTGAGGTCATAGCATGACATGAACTCAGGCTATCTGACCCTAGAATTTGCTATTAGTCAACATGCCCTACTGCCAGAGATTCTGCTATGAAGCAACAGAATCAAGTTTTTTTTAAAACAATTAATCCAAAACACGACAGTTCAAATGGATATTGTCCTTCAAAGTGGCCTGTTGGAAGGCTCTATGAATGTTCCCTCTGTGTGGACTCTGCTCAGCATGACTGGAACCTCCTTTGGGAATTCCTATCAGAATTTGGGCACAAGTCATCAAATATCTTCAGTTTTCTCGTCTTTTAAGGTGGCTGTGATTTTTCCAAAATAGTCAAAAGTCACTTAGAAATGCAAATTAAAATCATAATAAAATACCACTGCAAACCCACTAGATGGCTAAATTAAAAAGACTGATAATACCAAGTGCTGATGAGGATGTGGAGCAACTAGAACTCCATATCCACTGGAAGGGGAAGTGACCAAAACTGGTGTGGACATGCCTGTGTCCCAGGTGCTTTAGGTGGGACATGGAAGTAATTTAGGGAGTGGCTTTGCCATTTCTGTGGCTGGAAGGAGAAATCATCTCCAACTAGAGAAAGGGAAGCTTGCGAGTATCCGCAGTTTCACTGAGCTTTCACAATAGTGGAAATAGCAGGTTCAGGACCTTGGTCAGGCTATATGGGAAGTTTTGCATCTTTGTCCAGGAAGATTTACAAATGAGCACAAGTTCAAAGGAGAATGACCATGTATGGCCCAGGGTAGGCCTGGCTGGGCAGCAGTCTGCCTTTCTGGCCCATGAATTATCCTTGGACATTCCTCTTCCCACACATAAGCACCACCTCCTCCTGGTGAGACAACCCAAAGTCCCATCCAATTACTGAATCTAGACTCAAGACCAGCACCTTTGGGTGATGGACCATCCTTGCCACATGTCTGAATGTGATTGTACTGAGCTGATGGCAAATCATCTCCTCCCCACTTCCACATACTCACAGTATATAATAAAGAGCAGAGTACAATAGAAACTTCCATTCGAGGAGGGAAGAGTGGGCAACATTCTGCTGCCCAGGCAGTCCCTGGTCTGTAGCAGTGGTGGAGTCCTGCTGGGTGGGCCTGGAGAAGGGCTTTTGTCCTGGAGGAAGTTCCCTGAGTAGATCTTGGTTTGTCTTCTTTGTCCAGTGTTCTTCATGGTCCCTGACCGCACGTTCTAAGATGTTCCTTCTTGTTCATTATCCCCCATGACCACATCTGAAGTGGGCGTGGGTGTGAATGCATCCCTTGGGTGCTGTCCAACTTTCATAGCCCTCATTCTGATCATGCAAGTTTAGAGATCCTATTATAGTATTCATGCAGTCAGTGGCCTTTTTAACAGTTCAGTTTCCTTAAAAACTTCTGGTCTATTTGCTTCCACTCAAATTTGAATGCTAAGAATCACAGCCAAACTTCTACACTGGACAGAGTTCTTAGACCTCTTTACATGCCTCTCTTTCCCAAATTAAAGGGGGCCATATCATGAACCTCTCAAAAATAGGTTTCAGTGGAAGGCAAAAGCCTATCTCTTGCTATTTTTGATCAAAGAGAAGTTGACTTTTCCAAATATGTGAACTCTCAAATTTCTGAGTTTTTGGTTTTTTTTAACATCTTTTTTGGAGTATAATTGCTTTACAATGGTGTGTTAGTTTCTGCTGTATAACAAAGTGAATCAGCTATACATATACATATATCCCCATGTCTCCCCCCTCTTGGATCTCCCTCCCACTCTCACTATCCCACCCCTCTAAGTGGACACAGAGCACGGAACTGATCTCCCTGTGCTATGTGGCTGCTTCCCACTAACTCTCTATTTTATATTTGGTAGTGTATATATGTCCATGCCACTCCCTCACTTCGTCCCAGCTTACACTTCCCCCTCCCCATGCCCTCAAGTCCATTCTCTATGTCTGCGTCTTTATTCCTGTCCTGCCCCTAGGTTCCTCAGAACTTTTTTTTTTTTAGATTCTATATATATGTGTTAGCATATGGTATTTGTTTTTCTCTTTCTGACTTCACTCTGTATGACAGTCTCTAAGTCCATCCACCCCACTACAAATAACTCAATTTCGTTTATTTTTATGGCTGAGTAATATTCCATTGTATATATGTGCCACATCTTCTTTATCCATTCATCTGTCAACAGACACTTAGGTTGCTTCTGTGTCCTGGCTATTGTAAATAGTGCTGCAATGAACATTGTGGTACATGACTTTTTCAGTCATTGTTTTCTCAGGGTATATACCCAGTAGTGGGATTGCTGGGTCGTATGGTAATTCTATTTTTAGTTTTTTAAGGAACCTCCATACTGTTCTCCATAGTGGTTGTATCAATTTACATTCCCACCAACAGGGCCAGAGGGTTCTCTTTTCTCCACACCCTCTCCAGCATATACTGTTTGTAGATTTTTTGATGATGGCCATTCAGACCAGTGTGAGGTGATACCTCACTGTAGTTTTGATTTGCATTTCTCTAATGATTAGTGATGTTGAGCATCCTTTCATGTGTTTGTGGGCAATCTGTATATCTTCTTTGGAGAAATGTCTATTTAGGTCTTTTGCCCATTTTTGGATTGGGTTGTTTGTTTTTTTGATATTGAGCTGCATGAGCTGCGTGTATATTTTGGAGATTAATCCTTTGTCAGTCGCTTCATTTGCAAATATTTTCTCCCATTCTGAGGGTTGTCTTTTCATTTTGTTTATGGTTTCCTTTGCTGTGCAAAAGCTTTTAAGTTTCATTCGGTCCCATTTGTTTATTTTTGGTTTTATTACCATTTCTCTAGGTGGTGGGTCAAAAAAGATCTTGCTGTGATTTATGTCATAGAGTGTTCTGCCTATGTTTTCCTCTAAGAGTTTTATAGTGTCTGACCTTACATTTAGGTCTTTAATCCATTTTGAGTTTATTTTTTTGTATGGTGTTAGGGAGTATTCTAATTTCACTCTTTTCCATGTAGCTGTGCAGTTTTCCCAGCACCACTTATTGGAGAGGCTGTCTTTTCTCCACTGTATATTCTTGCCTCCTTTATCAAAGATAAGGTGACCATATGTGCGTGGGTTTATCTCTGGGCTTTCTATCCTGTTCCATTGATCTATATTTCTGTTTTTGTGCTAGTACCATACTGTCTTGATTACTGTAGCTTTGTAGTATAGTTTGAAATCAGGGAGCCTGATTCCTCCAGCTCCGCTTTTGTTTCTCAACGTTGCTTTGGCTATTCGGGATCTATTTTGTTTCCATACAAATTGTGAAATTTTTGTTCTAGTTTTGTGAAAAATACCATTGGTAGTTTGATTGGGATTGCCTTGAATCTGTAGATTGCTTTGTGTAGTATAGTCATTTTCACAATGTTGATTCATCCAATCCAAGAACATGGTATACCTCTCCATCTGTTTGTAACATCTTTAATTTCTTTCATCAGTGTCTTATAGTTTTCTGCATACAGGTCTTTTGTCTCCTTAGGTAGGTTTATTCCTAGGTATTTTATTCTTTTTGTTGCAGTGATAAATGGGAGTGTTTTCTTAATTTCTCTTTCAGGTTTCTCATCATTAGTGTAGAGGAATGAAAGAGATTTCTGTGCATTAATTTTGTATCCTGATACATTACCAAATTCATGGATTAGCTCTAGTAGTTTTCTGGTAGCTTCTTTAGGATTCTCTATGTATAGTATCATGTCATCTGCAAACAGTGACAGTTTTATTTCTTGCTTTCTGATTTGGATTCCTTTTATTTCTTTTTCTTCTCTGACTGCTGTGGCTAAAACTTCCAAAACTAGGTTGAATAATAGTGGTGAGAGTGGGCAACCTTGTCTTGTTCCTGTTCTTAGTGGAAATGGTTTCAGTTTTTCACCATTGAGAATGATGTTGGCCGTGGGTTTGTCAAATATGGCCTTTATTATGTTGAGGAAAGTTCCCTCTATGCCTACTTTCTGGAGGGTTTTTATCATAAATGGGTGTTGAATTTTGTCGAAAGCTTTTTCTGCATCTATTGAGATGATCATATGGTTTTTCTCCTTCAATTTGTTAATATGATGTATCACATTGACTGATTTGCATATATTGAAGAATGCTTGCATTCCTGGGATAAATCCCACTTGATCATGGTGTATGATCCTTTATTTATTTATTTATTTATTTATTTATTTATTTATGGCTGTGTTGGGTCTTCGTTTCTGTGCGAGGGCTTTCTCTAGTTGTGGCAAGCGGGGGCCACTCTTCATCGCGGTGCGCGGGTCTCTCACTGTCGCGGCCTCTTTTGTTGCGGAGCACAGGCTCCAGACGTGCAGGCTCAGTAGTTGTGGCTCACGGGCCTAGTTGCTCCGCGGCATGTGGGATCCCCCCAGACCAGGGCTCGAACCCGTGTCCTCTGCACTGGCAGGCAGACTCCCAACCACTGCGCCACCAGGGAAGCCCTGTGATCCTTTTAATGTGCTGTTGGATTCTGTTTGCTAGTACTTTGTTGAGGAGTTTTGCATCTATGTTCAACAATGATATTGGCCTGTAGTTTTCTTTTTTTGTGACATCTTTGTCTGGTTTGGTATCAGGGTTATGGTGGCCTCGTAGAATGAGTTTCAGTGTATTCCTCCCTCTGCTGTATACTGGAAGAGCTTGAGAGGGATAGGTGTTAGCTCTTCTCTAAATGTTTGATAGAATTCGCCTGTGAAGCCTTCTGGCCCTGGGCTTTTGTTTGCTGGAAGATTTTTAATCACAGTTTCAATTTCAGTGCTTATGATTCGTCTGTTTATATTTTCTATTTCTTCCTCGTTCAATCTCGGAAGGTTGTGCTTTTCTAAGAATTTGTCCATTTCTTCCAGGTTGTCCATTTTATTGGCATATAGTTGCTTGTAGTAATCTCTCAAGATCCTTTGTATTTCTGCAGTGTCAATTACTTCTTTTTCATTTCTAATTCTGTTGATATGAGTCTTCTACCTTTTTTTTGATGAGTCTGGCTAACGGTTTATCAATTTTGTTTATCTTCTCAAAGAACCGGCTTTTAGTTTTATTGATCTTTGTTATCGATTACTTCATTTCTTTTTCATTTATTTCTGATCTGATCTTTATGATTTCATTCCTTCTGCTAACTTTGGGGATTTTTTTGTTCTTCATTCTCTAATTGTTTTAGGTATAAGGTTAGGTTGTTTATCTGAGTTGTTTCTTGTTTCTTGAGATAGTATTGTATTGCTCTAAACTTCCCTCTTAGAACTGCTTTTGCTGCATCCTATAGGTTTTAGGTTGTTGTGTTTTCATTGTCATTTGTTTCTGGGTATTTTTTTGATTTCTTCTTTGATTTCTTCAGTGATCTCTTGGTTATGTAGTAATGTATTTTTTAGCCACCATGTGTTTGTATTTTTTACAGATTTTTTCCTGTAATTGATATCTAGTCTCATAGCGTTGTGGTCAGAAAGGATCCTTGATACAATTTCAATTTTCTTAATTTACCAAGGCTTGATTTGTGACCCAATATATGATCTATCCTGGAGAATGTTCCATGAGCACTTAATAGGAAGTATATTCTGTTGTTTTTGAATGGAATGTTCTATAAATATCAATTAAGTCCATCTTGCTTGATGTATCATTTAAAGCTTGTGTTTCCTTATTTATTTTCATTTTGGGTGATCTGTCCATTGGTGAAAGTGGGGTGTTAAAGTCCCCTACTATTATTGTGTTACTGCCGATTTCCCCTTTTATGGCTGTTAGCATTTGCTTTATGTATTGAGGTGCTCCTATGTTGGGTGCATAAATATTTACAATTGTTATATCTTCATCTTGGATTGATCCCTTGATCATTATGCAGTGCCCTTCTTTGTCTCTTCTAGTAATCTTTATTTCAAAGTCTATTTTGTCTGATATGAGAATTGCTACTCCAGCTTTCTTTTGATTTTCATTTGCACGGAATATCTTTTTCCATCCCCTCACTTTCAGTCTGTATGTGTCCCTAGGTCTGAAGTGGGTCTCTTGTAGACAGCATATATACGGGTCTTGTTTTTGCATCCATTCAGCCATTCTATGCCTTTTGGTTGGAGCATTTAATCCATTTACATTTAAGGTAGTTATTGATATGTATATTCCTATTATCATTTTCTTAATTGTTTGGAGCTTGTTATTGTAGGTCTTTTCCTTCTCTTGTGTTTCCTGCCTGGAGAAGTTTCTTTAGCATTTGTTGTAAAGCTGGTTTGGTGGTGCTGTATTCTCTTAGCTTTTGCTTGTCTCTAAAGGTTTTAATTACTCCATCGAATCTGAATGAGATCTTTTCTGGGTAGAGTAATCTTTGTTGTAGGTTTTTCCCTTTCATCACTTTAAATATGTCCTGCCACTCCCTACTGGCTTGCAGAGTTTCTGCTGAAAGATCAGCTGTTAACCTTATGGGGATTCCCTTGTATGTTATGTGTTGCTTTTCCCTTGGTGGTTTTAATATTTTTTCTTTGTGTTTAATTTTTGATAGTTTGATTAATATGTGTCTTGGCATGTTTCTCCTTGGATTTATCTTGTATGTGACTCTCTGAGCTTCATGGACCTTATTGACTATTATTTCCTTTCCCATATTAGGGAAATTTTCAAGTATAATCTCTTCAAATATTTTCTCAGTCCCTTTTTTTTCTCTTCTTCTTCTGGGACCCTTATAATTTGAATGTTGGTACGTTTAATGTTGTCCCAGAGGTCTCTGAGACTGTCCTCAATTCTTTTCATTCTTTTTTCTTTATTCTGCTCTGTGGTAGTTATTTCCACTATTTTATCTTCCAGGTCACTTATCCTTTTTTCTGCCTCAGTTATTCTGCTATTGATTCCTTCTAGAGAATTTTAAGTTTCATTTATTGTGGTGTTCATCATTGTTTGTTTGCTCTTTAGTTCTTCTAGGTCCTTGTTAAACGTTTCTTGTATTTTCTCCATTCTATTTCCAAGATTTTGGATCATCTTTACTATCATTATTCTGAATTATTTTTCAGGTAAACTGCCTATTTCCTCTTCATTTGTTTGGTCTGGTAGGTTTTTACCTTGCTTCTTCATCTGCTGTGTATTTTTCTGTCTTCTTCTTTTGCTTCACTTACTGTGTTTGGGGTCTCCTTTTCTCAGGCTGCAGGTTTGTAGTTCCTGTTGCTTTTGGTGTCTTTTCCCAGTGGGTAAGTTTTGTTCAGTGGGTTGTGTAGGTTTCCTTGGAGAGGGGACTGGTGCCCGTGTTCTGGTGGATGAGGCTGGATCTTGTCTTTCTGGTTGGCAGAACCACATCCAGTGGTATATTTTGGGGTGTCTGTGACCTTATTATGATTTTTGGCAACCTCTCTCCTAATGGGTGGGGTTGTGTTCCTGTGTTGCTAGTTGTTTGGCATAAGGTGGCCAGTACTGTAGCTTGCTGGTCATTGAATGGAGCTGGGTCTTAGCGTTGAGATGGAGATCTCTGGGAGACCTTTCACCATTTGATATTATGTGGGGCCAGGAGGGCTCTGGTGGGCCAATGTCCTGAAGTCAGCTCTGCCACCTCAGAGGCTCAAGCCTGACACCCCGCTGGAGCACCAAGATGCTGTCAGCCACACAGCTCAGAAGAAAAGGGAGAAAAAAAAGGAAGAAAGAAAGAAGAATAAAATAAAAAATAAAATTATTAAAAATAAAAAAATTTAAAAGTAATTAAAAAGGAAAGAAAGAAGGAGAGAGCAACCAAACCAAAATCAAATTCACTAATGATAACAAGCACTAAAAACTACACAAAATTACAAACAAACAAACAAACAAACAAATGGACAGAAAGAACCCTAGGAAAAATGGTAAAAGCAAAGCTATACAGGCAAAATCACACAAAGAAGCATACAGATACACACAAAAAGAGAAAAAGGAAAAAATATATATATATAAAAGGAGAGCAACCAAATCACTAAATAAATCTACCAATAATAATCAGCTCTAAATACTAAACTAAGGTAAACGTAAAACCAGAAACAAATTAGATGCAGAAAGCAAACCGCAAGTCTACAGTTGCTCCGAAAGTCCACCGCCTCAATTTTGGGATGATTCATTGTCTATTCTGCTATTCCAGAGATGCAGAGTACGTCAAGTTGATTGTGGAGATTTAATCTGATGGTCCTGAGGGTGCTGGGAGAAATTTCCCTTTCTCTTCGTTTTTCGTACAGCTCCTGGGGTTCAGCTTTGGATTTGGACCCGCCTCTGCATGTAGGTAACCTGAGGGCGTCTGTTCTTGGCTCAGACAGGACAGGGTTAAAGGAGCAGCTGATTAGGGGGCTCTGGCTCACTCAGGCCAGGGGGAGGGAGGGGTACAGAATGAGGGGCGAGCCTGCGGTGGCAGAGGCCAGCGTGACATTGCAACAGCCTGAGGCATGCCGTGTGTTCTCCTGGGGAAGTTGTCCCTGGATCACGGAGCCCTGGCAGTGGCGGGCTGCACAGTGTCCCGGGTGGGGATGTGTGGATAGTGACCTGTGCTTGCACACAGGCTTCTTGGTGGCTGCAGCAGCAGCCTTAGTGTTTCATGCTCATCTCTTGTGTCTGCGCTGATAGCCTTGGCTTGTGCCCATCTCTGAAGCTCATTTAGGTGGTGCTCTGAATCCCCTCTCCTTGTGCACCCTGAAACAATGGTCTCTTGCCTCTTAGGCAGTTCCAGACATTTTCCCAGACTCCCTCCCGGCTAGCTGTGGTGCACCAGGCCCTTCAGGCTGTGTTCATGCAGCCAACCCAAGCCCTCTCCCTGGGATCTGAACTCCAAAGCCTGAGTCTCAGCTCTCAACCCCCACCCAGCCTGGCAAGTGAGCAGACAAGCCTCTCAGGCTGGTGAGTGCTGGTTGGCACTGATTCTCTGTGCAGGAATCTCTCTGCATTGCCCTCTGCACCCCTGCTCCTCCTCCATGGCTCCCAAGCTTCCCCCCTGCCCATTGCCCCATCTCCACCAGTGAAGGGGCTTCCTAGTGTGTGGAAACTTTTCCTCCTTCACAGCTCCCTCCCTGAGGTATAGTCCTATCCCTTTTCTGTTTTTCCTTTTTTCTTTTGCCCTACCCAGGTATGTGGGGAGTTTCTTGCCTTTTGGGAAGTCTGAGGTCTTCTTCCAGCATTCAGTAGGTGTTCCTTAGCATTTGTTCCACTTGTAGATGTATTTTTGATGTATTTGTGGAGAGGAAGGTGATCTCCATGTCTTACTCCTCTGCCATCTTGAAGTTTCCCCCTCTGAGGTCTTTATACTCTCTTCCATCCCTGCTTTTAAATGCCAGAACTCACACCTTTATTGTATTACTTAGATATATGAAGCCCATCCTTCTGGCTCTTTTACGAATTTTTCCTTTAGAACTGCAGGTTCTATGAGTACTTAGTTTGGCTTCCAAGTTACTGAATGTGACAGTTCTATCATATATTTTGCAACTGCTTAATATGGATCTCCTTCTTTCCTGCCTCCAGTGTTTTTTTCTCTACTGTTCATCCCCTGACCCCTAAGCCAATGCCATATTTTTAGGTTTTTGAGATGGCAGCACCTACTTCAAGGCATTAATCACAATAGAAGTTTATTCTTGCTTAAGTAACAGTGCAAGTTTGATGTCACTGGCCACTGGGCAGCTCTACTCCACATGGTGACTCAGGGATTTAGGCTCCTTACCTCTTGAGATTCTGTCAAATCCTATGACCTTGGGTCATCATCTATACCAGCTGATAGCAGAGGACAGAAGGCATGGAGAAGAGGAATGATATCTTCTCTCTTAAAAACTTAGAAGTGGAATACATCAACATCCTCTCATAATTCACTGGATAAAACTTCCACATGGCCGTACTTAACAGCAAAAAAAGGCTGGGAAATGGAGTCAGCCATGAACCTTAATAGAAAATAGGGAGACTGGATGCTGGTGAACAGCTAGGGATTTCTGCCAAGGGACCAGGTTGGGCCACATAGGAAGTTTTGCATCTTGGTCCGGTCCTTTTGAAAGGAAGAATGACAAACGAGCACATGCAGAGAAGACTGACTATTCTGGGACTAGGACACTGTCAAAGTCATTGTGGCTGAGCTTCCCATTTAGAAGGGATTTGCTAAGAGACTCCAAAGTTTGCTAACCAACCTTATTGAAACTTGCTGCTCAAAGCTATGCCTCATCCAAGACAGAGTATCAGAATGTTGATTTCATGGGTTCCTGTCCCTCCTCCCTGTGAGTAATCCTGTCCTGATCCAAGTGGTAGAGCTCCTGGCCCTTGACACAATGCTTCTTGTATCTATTGATTGTCTTTATGCTCCATATCAGCTCAGGTTGGCTTATTTAGCAACTAAACCTGATGCAGAATGTCTGTGGGGGGCTGAGCTTAGTTTATAATACTGGGGCAGTTTGGGATCAGAGGCCTTATAACAATGATAATAATATCTATTTTTTTTTTACTGAGCACTTACTATATGCCCAGCACTTGGTAGACATCTAATTTAATACTTAAGATAATCTCCTGAGGAAGGTATGTCCTTAGATGAATGGTTGAAGGAATTAGACCATTTAACTTAGAGAAGAGAAAATTTGGGTTTATCTGCCAACTGTTTTTAAATAACCGAAGGACTGTTGTAAGGAAGAGAGATATATTCACTCTTTGTTGTCCTTCAGAACAGAAATGGTACCTCAGACCTTGTAAGCCATTGACGGAGTTGGGATTCATGTAGGGATGAAGTTTCTAGCAGTAAGAGCTGACTGAAGTTGTCCAGGCCAGCTCACCAGGCGGTAATCTCACACCACTCTGAAGAGTAAAGAATCACATTTTGGTCCTTGGAGGGCTGGGGTTGGGAAACTCAACCATCCATCCATCCATCCGTTCATCTATCTATCCATACATTTTTGTTTGCATGCCTTCACTAGTTATCCATTGAGGTCCAAGAACTCTGCTGGGTATTAGTTGGGTATGGTGGCCTTTAAGGACCCTCATCACTGAGATCTCTGACTCTGAACCTATAATGTAGCCTTCACACAGGGTCTCCCTATCTCAAGCTTCTCGGCACACCCTCCAGAAAAAATCTACTGTAAGCTGTCTTCTTGAAAGCAGCCATAATTTAAGGCTCATCTAAATTAAAAGAAGTCAGTTCTGTTAACTACTGGATGTTATTCACTTGGATGAATTGTGGGAAACAGCAATCTGAACAAAATCCAAAAAAGCAAAAAGTTTTATTATACAAGACATTACTGGGGACTAAGGATGCCATTGAGTGGAGGCCTTTAGGGATCTGGTTTAATGAATTCATAAAGTTCTCAGTAGCACATCCAGTGCTTGTGTATAGATAGATGTCTCTGAGGTAGCTGAGCATAAAACATTTTCACAAGCAGGCTTAGATAACTCCAGTCCTGTCCATAGGATTTCCCTCATTTGGGAGACCAGGATTCTACAACAGTTTCTTCTACTTCATGTCCCTAGGCACTTGGGAAAGCCATGCTTCCTCTCTGACCTCAGGGTCCTCATCTGTAGTCTAAGAGGACCGATTAAAAGGATCTCTAGGAACCTTCCCAGCTCCAAGAGTCCATGATTCTATCATTTATATACTCATCCAGCAAATACTGAAAACTACAGTTTATTCTGTGTCTGGGTTATAATTTCTAGCCTAAAGGAGGTCCACCATCACATAAATATATTTTCTTAGAGACGATCCTCTAAGCGATATGATGTTCATTTTAAGGAAGTGCATTGGAAGTGGCAGGTCTTTGGTGGAAGGCTCGCTTTGGGAGCCAGGCTACAGCTAGCCATCTGGGTCAGACTCAGTCCTCAGGATGAACTTGCCTCAGACAATGTCTGTATTTCTCAGCAAATGACATTACATAGAGAGGAGCAGAAATGGAGGAGGCTCCCAAGAACTTGGAAGAGGTGGCAGGAAAAAACTGAACATAACGCATAAGGGCTGAGGCAGGAAGACAGACTCTGGTCACTTCTGCTCTTCCAGGAGCCTCCACTTTGGCTGCACAACAATCACACTATTTTTTCATTTGTTCTCCCAACCAATCCAGTATCTGAAAGGAATTCTAAAGCCTCCTGTCCACCAGAGCGTTGCCCTACATGATTCAATTAACCTTTATGGTGGCTTGGGAAGTTTGTGCGATAGGAGAGCCTTGGCTTAATTGGCAGCCTGACACAGACAATAAAGTTTGATCAGCTGAAGAGGGCATCGGGGACATCATTAGCTTCCTCTCCCGAAGACTACGTGGTGTGTAAAAGTTGTTTAATTTATGCCGGAGAAGGTGGGAAGGGGAAACCTGGTTTACATTTCTTGAATTTTTTGCTTATTAAATATTTCATTTCCTCACTGTAAGAGTCAAATGGGCCCAGTATTTTGGTGTCTGTGCAGTTCCCCACATAGATTTTAATGCTCTGTAATCCACCAAATGATCATTTTCCTGTTATTAAAACTTTGCATTTCACAAGAGGTATTTTGGAAAAACAAACATAAATAGAGACAGATGGGAGGGTTTTTCCCCAAGAGTTTCAAATGGGACAAATGGGGTGAGGCAGAGGGGGAATAAGCCTGTGTGCAGGAGAAAGATGGCAGGAAGGTGGCCTTGGTGTTGTTTAACTTTCCCAAGAGTAGGGAGTAGGGGAGAGGTGCTCTAGAAGCCAGGGGATGAGCACTAGGCCAATGTCTGGATCCGGTCTCATCATTCAGAAGAATTTTAAATCTTGGCTCTTCCAGGAAGCCTTCCTCGGCCAAGAAGAGAACTGACATTTACTGAATGGCTTCTGTGTGCTAGGCCAGTCCAGGTTGTCTCCCTGATTCTCACAACCAGCTATAGGAAAGAGGTATTATTGTGCTGCTTTTATGGGTAAGGAATCTGAGATAGAGAAAATTTATAAAATTTCTTCAGGGAGCCAGTCAGTAGGTGATAGTGCTTAAATTCCATCTCAACTCTGTCTTTCTCTTGTACCCCATTAGAAGGAGGAGTGACGGACTTCTTCAAATTGAACCTGACAAAAAGCTCCTCTCTACTAAGTGCATTGCCTTCCCATTTTCCTAGAAGAGACAAAAATGCCTACCAACTTAATTTATGTACTAACTAATGTGCATTTAAGAGAGCTTTGAAATGTGTAATGTGTTAAAAATGAACAATTAATTTTCGCTCATGCAAAGGCATTTAAAATTAAGTAAAGCTAGACCAATGTAGGTATGATTATCACTGCTTTGTTGTAAATTCTTTTGGAATCAACAAATTGTCATCACGTGTAGAGCAAATGCTCACTCTGAACAAAATGCTCTGCTGAGGACAGTGTGGGGAGAGGGGGAAAGGGTTCTGTGTTTTCCAAGAGAGAAGAAAAGGCATGAAAACATGAAAGTTGAGGGTACATGCACCACATTGGCATCCATTCAGAGACACACAAAACACCCACACATACACACAGATTCACTCCCTACTTCAAGCACTAGGGATATATGCTAAACCAATAGACACCATGCTTGCCCTTTTGGAGCTTACCAACTTGAGGGGAAGATAGTCCCTGAGTAAGTAATTCCAGGTGTGAAGAAGAGGGAGAAAGAAGGTCAGGAGGGGCTTCCTGGAAGAGAAGGGGCTTGGGAACACCTTCAGTGTCTTAGCCTCTGTGTCCTTGGGCAATCACTCAGACTCTTCACTTAACCCTCTAATACCAGGATTGGACTCTGTGCTCTCTAAGGTCTTCTCTTAAAACATTGTGACTATGAATGTTATGGGATGTCACTGTCCCAGAGCAAAAGGGCAATGAAGCAATGAGGTCCTCCCTCCTGAGGGCCACCATCCTACAGCCTTCTTCCCAGGCTTCATCACCCAGAACACTTTCCCAGCTGAGCCACTGTCCTGGTACCTTGGACAGCTCCCTCAGCTCTCATTCAACCCCACTGCCATCACTACACTCTGGGTACCCCTCTCCCTCAGCATCTTCCTGGGCCAGGCCTTTGGTGCCCTCTGACATTTGTGCCAACAGGACCGAGGGCATAAGTACTCTCACCTAATCCTTGACCATTTCAGCTGCAGCCTCTGGAGATGGTGCTTTGGTGGAAAATTCCATGAATGACTGGAATGGTGAGAATCTAAAGACATAGAAGGAGAAAAGACAGCATCAGTGTAGGTGCTTGGGTATTTGGGGGTGGATTATAAGAAAGGGATAGATTACAAGAATTTATCTCAAATTTCACTTTCATGTTAGGCCTCTCTCATGGTCAAATAACCTCAGTGACAGAAATGTAAAGTTTTAAGGATGATTTGATGGTTAACCAAGAAACTCTCCCCACACTTAGATGAGTCTCTCTCCTAATTCCTTAATTTTCAGACTCCATTCAGGCTTATTCTCCCCTGATTGGAAATGTAGGAATAGTTTTATGAAGCAGTAACTCAACAGAAATGATGATGATGATGATGACGTTGATGATGATGATAGCATTGATAATAACCGAGGAGAGGCTCATTTATAGAGCTTCTCATTTTCCAGTTTTGTCTTTGTTCAGTCTCAGATGAACATCAGCTAATTGATCCTCCTGGAATCTCTGTGAGGTATGTAAGAATTAGAATTTCTTTTCAAGAAATACCCAGTTCATTAATAACCAAGGAGGTAGGTGATAAGCTGTTGTCACTGGCTTATCCCGCCCAAAGTAACTGTTAGTGGATCCCCTCCAATATTAATAGTGGAGCCTGGTTTCTGTAGTCCTTTGGGCTAAGACTGGCACATAGTGGGCACTTAATAAACTTGCTGGTGGATCAGGTAAAACACTGACTGCCTAAATCAATGAGTGAGTGAGTGAGGGGCCTGAGAGGTTTGTCGGATGCAGCCCACTTGGGGCCTTTGAATACCTGTGTTCTGGATATTTCTAATTGGTATGGTTTATTTTAGAGATGCCATACAACATCTCTGCTAGTCAATCACAGAGTCTTAAATTCTTCCATTTGCATTAATCCTCACCTTCGCTTGAGTAGGCAGGTCTCTGGGAAGTGGGCAATAGAAACAATATAATGATGAGTGAGCTGTACCCTGAGTTCTGTCTAATCCTACATTTCTCACCTCTGTCTGCCCAAGGCTGAATGATTCTCTACAACAACTCTAAGAAAGCCGAAATGGTCTCTGTGTCTCCAGTTTCTTCTCTTACAGTCTATACCCACCTCCTTGCTGAATCCAGTTCAGTTCTGTTCATACAGCTGTCCTGATCAACAGGCAAGCTGGAAAACAAAAGGGCTCTTCCAGCTTGGAGCTGCTCCTGACTGTTCCAGCTGCATAGACTTTGGCATTAGCAGACTAGGCTCTTATCAAAGGTTAGCCCTTATTAGCTTTGAGGCCTTGAATATGTCACTCAGTCTTGCTGGTGTCAGTTTTCCTATCCATGAAGTGGGAATAATACCTACATTGTGATGTTGTTTGAATCAACAACAGATGTGTAGTTGGGGTCCCTTTGTTTCTGACAAACCCTTAAGAAGAAAAAAAAAATAGGAACACGGGGTCTGGAAGGGAATAACAGATGAAATACTAGATCTTCAGGAGCATTGAAAATGTCCAAGGTCTTTCCTAACCAGAAGTGCACTTTGTTCTGGACTGCCTCACCTTTACTCTGCTCCACTGAACCTCATCTGTACATTGTCCCCTTCCCTTAAGGACCTGCTCATCTTTCTAGTAAATTAACTAGTCCTGAACTAAGGAATTAATGGCTATATAGAAGGTAAAATATAGCTCTTGCAAGTAACCATTAACATTAAACACTGATTTTCCATATGGTCAATTTTGGTGGGTTTTTCTTTTTTTTTAGGTTATTTTTGTTTTATATTTTTTATTATTTATTTATTTATTTATTTTTGACTGCATTGGGTCTATTTTTTTTTTTTTTAATACCTAGTAGGTACCTTAGCAGGTTTTTTTTTTTTTAACATCTTTATTGGAGTATAATTGCTTTACAATGGTGTGTTAGTTTCTGCTTTATAACAAAGTGAATCAGTTATACATATACATATGTCCCCATATCTCTTCCCTCTTGCATCTCCCTCCTTCCCAGCCTCCCTATCCCACCCCTCTAGGTGGTCACAAAGCACCGAGCTGATTTCCCTGTGCTATGCGGCTGCTTCCCACTAGCTATCTATTTTACGTTGCGTGGGGGCTTTCTCTAGTTGTGGCGAGCAGGGGCTGCTCTTCATTTTGGTGCGTGGGCTTCTCATTGCATTGGCTTCTCTTGTTGTGGGAGCACGGGCTCTAGGTGCACAGGCTGCAGTAGTTGTGGCACGCGGGCTCAGTAGTTGTGGCTCGTGGGTTTGAGAGCGCAGGCCCAGTAATTGTGGTGCACAGGCTTACTTGTTCTGCGGCATGTGGGATCTTCCCGGACCAGGGCTCGAACCCGTGTCCCCTGCATTGGCAGGCGGATTCTTAACCACTGCACCACTGGGGAAGTCCCTCTTTAGGTTATTTTTGTTTTTGCTTTTTCATTTGGTACATTTCCATAATGTTAGATGTTAGTCTTTTCCCACGTGTTATTTAAAATTTTATTTAGTTTTACTTTGCATAAAGTAAAATTTATTCTTTTTGATATACAGTTTTATGAGTTTTTACAAATGCCATGGTTAGGTGACTGTAAACAAGATACAGAACAGGTCTATCACACCTCCAAAAATTCCCTTTGGAGTCAACCCCTCCCCACCTGGCAGCCACTGATCTTCTCTGTTTCTACATTTGCTTTCTCCAGCTTTCCAGGTCTCCCATAAGGTTCAGATTGGAAGTGGGTTCAAAGATTTTTTTAAGAATTGGTCAACAGTTGCAAAGTTGATGACTGCTATTTTTGCTATTAATATTGCAAGAAATTGGATATTGTCTCCTAATAGTTTTGGCCATGTTAACCATTATATGGCAGGGAGAAAGCATTTAGCTGGCAGGTCATGTGATCTGTTATTACTGGTGACAATAATCAATTAAACACATGGTGTACCTGAGGTGGGATTTTATTGTGATGGAATTTAAGGGTGTTATCGGGCATTGAATAAGCCCTTCCTGTAGAACCAGTTGGAGGAACAAAAGTGCCGCAGAAACATCAGAGACTAAGTAATACCTCTCAGTCGGTGATGGGGTTTTCAATAACTGACATAATGTTTCTGATTGTTGTTTTATAATACCTTGCACGCTCCCCCCATTACCATTCCATTTTATGACAATGTTAATATACAGATGTTCCGTTAATCTGTTTTTCAATTTATCTCAGCTATCCCACATGTACATTTTCAAGCGATTCGTTTATTTAGTAGCACCTCATTTATTTTAAAAGTTTTTTTTTTTTCTTAATTTTATCACTGTGGAAGCACTAATGACATTTACACAGGGCTTCACTTTCATTTCTTGCTTCAACCAGAGTTGAGGAATATTCGCTGCTCTTCTCAGGGCCAAGATCACATCCCCTCTGTCGGTGAGCCGCTGTCCTGCAGTAACCACGTTCTGGGATGGGTCTCTCCTCCAGCCTTTCCTTCCTGTGGGAAATGTGAACGAGTCCAGGTCTGGCTCAATGTCGGAGAGCCACCTCCTCAGTCCCCATCAAACATCTTCCTGGTAACACTGACTCTGTCTTTTAGCCCATTTCTACCTCTGAGAATGTTGAACAATGAAGTTGGATTTACACTGGAGTCCAGGCCAGGGTCTGGGATCAGAGTATTTGGGGCGTGTCTCCTCCCAAGGAGTCTTAGAGATGCCTCCGTTTCAGACAGTGTCACTTCTGACTCTGACCCTGTCCTCAGCTCCACGGTGACATTCTCCATAGGAGCTGGACATCTCCTCCCATAGCGCTGGCCAGCTCAAGCCCATTTGTTCAAACATGAAGTCATCCTCTTTCTCCCAAGCTGGCTTCTCCTGAGATGCTCAGTCCTCCTCAAGGCCCTGCACGTTCCCCCTGATGCTACATGCCGTCAGACCCCACGTCCCGCGTATCCTTCCTGCTCAACCTCTTGGCTCTCTCGCTTCCAAGCCCATTTCTCCTGCCTGAGCCTCAGGGCTCACCCTCCCCTGCGGGACTGCACCGGCACCTCTTGCCTCCAGCCTTGCTCCTTCTCATCCCCCTCCAGGCCAGGGTGGGGTTTTGATGGGACATAGGTCTCTCTCTCTTGCTTGAAAGCTTTCAAGACCCATTCTTCTCATAGGAAAATATAAAATTCCTTAATCACATATTTCAGCCCGCTAAGCACACTGGCGGCACCCTCTTACCGCTCTAGCTTCATCTCTTGTCGGGATTGGCTCACGGGTCTCACAAGCACAAAAGTTGGTGACTTAAGACAGTACGTTTATTTGTTGTTCAGGTCACAGGGGTCAGCAGGTGGTGGTGTTGGGAGGGGACATTTCTTTGCTTGGCACAACAGTCCCTCTGGGACTCTGCTCCCTCCACCTTGTGGATTCTTACCCCTCTAGGTCATCTGTCACCTCTCTTCGGCCTCCTGAAGAGGAAAGAGAGTGTGAATCATAGGGCAGGGACAGGGGAGGGGTGGAGGGGGTGCTCTAATGGGTCAATCCTAGAAGTGGCACCTTACGCTTTCTGCCACATTCCACTGGTCGGGACGAGTCACCTGGCCACCACTCCTAAGTGCACTGGAGACGAGAACATGTGGCCCAGGCTCGGGTGACCGGGAGAAGATGGATGTTGATGAACAGCAGGCTTCGCCTCCTGCTGCTTCCTCACGCAGGCTGCTCAGCTGCTGTCTGCCAATTGCATCTGGAGCTTTTCTGCTGCTAAGAAATGTACGTGGTGGACTGACAGAGATGGAACAGACCCCCTGGAGGCAGCAGAGTGAAATGTGATGTGGAGAGCAGGCCTGGGGCAGACCCCCGCCCTGGCAAGACCAGGCAGGCTGCAGGTGTGGGATGCTTGGGCCTATTTCCTCCTGTCTCATTTCTAGTTTGCCCTGACCAATTCCCCCCCCGAATGTGGAAGGAATGTCCCGGAGGAGGGATGGCCTCCTGTGTGAAGCAAAGAAGAGCCCTTGGGAAAGGCAGGGACATCTATAAGGACAACAAAGTGCTTAGTGCGTTGAGCCCAGGGCTTGATAAATACCGATAGACTGATTGGCATTAGGAATCCTGAGCTTATAATAACTAAATGGTGAGGCCCCAAACCAGAAACTGCTCTATAAGCCTGGACCGTGTTGTAACAATTCCGAGTGAAAAATACCACTTTGGTGTGCTTGCCTCACTCCCATTTTGGCTTCAAAAGCCTCTATAACGCTGTGCTTTCTCTAATTACCTGAGCACTGACCTTACTTTGTCTCCACTTGTTAATTCAGCTGCTCGAAGACAAACATCTTCATGGCGTGCAGTGCTTTCTTCCCAGGTGGCTTGTCTGCCCCAGCCCTTCTGGCCTTCGTTTCCCTGTTGGCCTAACAAAAGAGGAAAGAAAGGTCATGAAAACACACATGCAGCAGCATTTCCTCTACTCAGAAAAAGGTTATTTTGTCAACTAGGGGTCCAAGTAACTCCATCCAACTTCTTCCTCTAAACCTTTCTTCCTTGTGATAAAATAAAGTTCATATTTTATGGCAAGATGAGAAAAAATTGAAACATAAAGGTTTTCTTTGCCCCTTTGGGCCTCCTTCCTCCTCTTCCATGTGTGTTGTGCACCTGCTTTAACCAGACCTCTTTAGGAGATAACCTTCCTTTTTAATCTCATCAAGGGTCAAACTCCTTAGCAGATAACCTTCCTTCTTAATGTTGTAAGGGGCCTCGATGACCCATGACCCACTACTTGCTTTGTTCGTGTAGACCCGGATTGTGTAAACTGTCAATAAAGCATCATTTAATGTACAGCCCTCTGTCTCAAAATCTTATATAGCTGTTCTTTGACCTCTAACGGGCGGAACGGTCCTCAGAACTTTCTGAAAGACTGCTTCCTGGGTTATAATCCTCAGTTTGGTTTGAATAAAATTCTCCATTTCTTTCTTAGACCGACTGATTAATTTTTTCATCGACACTTGTTTAGCAATGTCTAAGCCACATGGCTTGCCCTGACTCATATACATACGTAGTCTAAAGAAGCCCAGGGTCCTTCCCCTTGTAACATTGGAGGTATGGGGCAGTAGACACATATGGGGCATGTGATGTCACTGATAAACCTGGTATGTCTCCCTGGAGTTTGTCGGTATTAGCGTTTTCCTTTTGCAGCCTTCCCTCAAAGCCCCCATCCATTTCCCACTCCTGCGTGTCCTGGTGGGCTGTGCTTTGCAAAGAGCATTGCCAAGTTTCCAGTTGGGTTCGGACAATGGGAAGCGTCAGCAGGAGATCGGGAGTGGGAGGAGAGAGAGGCTAGGGTATTTCCTCTCCTGCTCCCTATGCGCTCAGGGTGATATTCTGGCAGGGGCTTCAGGCCTCTATAATTACAGCCATATGGGAAGTGCCCCCTCTCACAGCAGTCCCTGCCTCACTAGGCTCCAGTTAAACTATTTCTGCCACTTGCCCCTGAAGACCTAAGGCAGATAATGGTTTCTTGATATTGCTAGTCTTTTGTTGCCTTGACATTCCTTGGTGATTGCTTTAACCCTGGTCATATGTAAATAGTCTCTTCATTAAATTATCTTCAAAATCCCAGCTGAACGGCTCCTCTGTTTATTGCCAGGAGCCTGACGGAGACAGTGGGAAGATATATGGTGGTGGAAGTGGGGCGTAAAGTAATTTAAGTCAGTGTTTCAAACGCTGTCTCAGATTGGTTCCCTGAGAACAGACTCTGTAAAAGAAGAGTTTGGGGGAAGTACCCCTGTAAGGAGGTAAGGAAGGCAGAACTGGGGAGAGGGAACAGTTGACCTGCCATGTGATCGCAACTGAGCTCTCAGCTGATTCCGAGGCAGAGCTATAGTGTTGGGGTGGTCCTTGAAAGTGGTTTCAAGTTAAGGCAAAGGGGGCTGGGCCCTGTAGCACAGGCTGAGCCCTGGGAAGGGATACAAGCTTGGGCAGTGCAGCTTCCTGCAGCTAGGCAAGGGCAATGCCCAGCGGGGAGCACAGCTGTGAGCCCTCAGCACTGATGGACCCAGCAGCTAGGCGATGGGTATGAAGGTCCTGAAAAAGAGTTCTGGGTGGAGTACCCAATATCCATTAGAGTCCACACCTTGTGTCTCTCAGATGCACTTGTTTCTTATAGTAAGTTTATCCTATCTGGTCTTGTTTCCAGGGGAAACGTAGAAGATTATGGGACAAAGTGGGACAAACTGAAGCTGGTCTCAAGATTACAGCTATGTCCATCATCTCTCACGTGCACTAGTTTCACCTCGTTTCTCCTTACCCTCATCTAGCACCTCTGCTGATCTAGGAGGCTTACCTGGTGGGTCACCCAGATCCTCATCCCTGAGAGATTTGAGTCCTTGGTCATCAGCCCTTCTCACGCCATGGAGTGATGCACTTGCCCATTTCCCATCAAAGTTGAGTAGAGGGGTGTTAAGAGATGCCCCCGTTGATCATCTGGTTGCCATATGTATTCTTCCCCGTCTCTAATGTGCAACAGCAACGCTACCTCCTCTGGATGGTTAGAATCACTCATTCCAGGATCATGGATCCTTTTCTTCTTTTTTGGTCCCTTGGCATGTGGAAGCCAAAGGGCCCATGTGGCAGCCTCAGCTTAAAATTCAATGGAACACTTATTGCGTCCTCTGGTGGAAATATTCTTCTCGAGGAACCAGCACCTCTAGGCTCACAGAGCTTGAAGTTGGGGGGACAGGAAGCATGAACTCCCCAGATGAGTCTCTGGAAGTGATGGTAAGCAGAGCAACTCCTGCTTCCACCTCTTAATTCTTAGATTCATGTATTCCATCTAGGGGAGACACAGAGTCATGTAATACTTTTTGATTTAGGATATAGTTTTGGCTATAGTTTTTGATTTAGGATATATACCTCCTGGGGATGGCACCTCATTCTTGCAGGATATCATCCCCGTGCTGGTATAGAGCTTCATCTCCAAGAGGCCATTCCGTCAGTCTCTCAGACCAAAGGCCTTGGGTGATGCAGTATCTGACAGTATCAGTGGATCCCATGGGCAAGTGCTTATGGATGTACTTCCATTGCTGTAAAATGGGTCTTTTGGTCAGAGGCAGACTAATATGGGGTCTTGGATTTGTGGATCAAGCCTTTGAATAGTGGTACCGGCCAAGGTCTTGTGGGCAGGAAATGTGTCAAGCCCAGTCGAGATTAATCTCTGTCCCTTCCAGGGTGAAAGAGGCCTAAGGTGGTAACTCCCCACTAAGTGGCCGGTTGGTGTCCTCAGTAGATGACACATATCAGGAACATGGCTTTGCCCACTGTTGCCAGCCTGTAGGACAGTCAACAGAGACAGTGGTTAGATCAGCCTTGTTGAGAGGGAGCCCTGCTGTTCAGGCCGTACCTAGCCTTCACCCCTGCCACCATAGTTTCTCCATTCATGAGCCCATCATGCACGGGGGTGAGCACAGGGTAGTGATGACAGAGACTGGCTGTTGTCAACTGGCAGAATAACTCTGCGCTTGGCTGTGTGAGATTTGATTCTCCTTCTGATAGGGATGGAAAGAAGACAGCTGCCAGATCAGTGGCTGCACGTCACCTGCCAGAGGCCAAGTTAAACAGTCAATAACTATAACTGGAGTTCTTACCTGGTAAAGTTTGCGACAGTTTACTGTCATGGCCAGGACCCATGGGCTTTTGTAGGGCAGACTGGGAGATTAAATGGATGTGAGACAGGGATCTACAGCCCCTACCTTTTTTGTCTTTGAGGGTGGCACTAATCTCTGCCATATTCATGAGCATACTGTTATGAGCTGAGCTATATGCCCCTCCTCCCTGAAAAAAAAAACATGTTGAAGCCCCGAGCCCCAAGCAGTTGTGAATGTGACCTTATTTGGAAACAGGGTCTTTGAAGATGATTAGATTAAGATGAGGACATTAAGATGGACCCTAATGCTGTATAACTGTTGTCCTTATGTAGACAAGAAATTTGGACCTAGAGGAAGACAGAGATAGAGAGAAGATGATGTGAAGACCCAGGGAGAAAGTGTGAAGTGACTCATGAAGGTTGGAGTTATGCTGCCACAAGTCAGGGACCTAGGAAGCTTGGAGAGAGGCCCGGGACAGATCCTCCCTAGAGGCTTCAGAGGGAGCATGGCCCTGTCAATATGCTGATTTCAGAGTTCTGGCCTCCTGAACTGTGAGACAATAAATTTTGTTGTTGTAAACCACTTAGTTTCTGGTACTTTTTTATGGCAGCCTTAGCAAATGAATATACACGCTCACTTATTTGAGTTTTTTGACACCTTCCTCTACCATCTGACATGGAAATTCTAGCATTACTAGCTTACTGGGGGCCATCACTTTTTCTAAGCTTCAAGAATCATCCTGGCAGCATGTAAGTGCTGTCTTCTGGGTTTTTGCTCAGATGTTAACTCCTGGATAACAAATGGGAGATTATTCCCCTATAGGTAAACTCTCCCTTATCCAACTCTGTGCTCCACTGCCCACTCCCATCCCTGCCATCACTCCAGGGCCCAGTACTTTCCCTGCTCCTGATGGTATTTATTAGCTAAATCATCTATCTCCTGCCTTCGATGGTCCAGTATATCCTCAGTCTGGTTGCGTTAGGATGTGGCCCTTGTGATTGGTCTGGTTGCAGGAGGGGAGGAGAGGGGCGGGGGTAGATCTAATGAGGACAAACATTGTCTTGCGGGGCACCTGCCTCATTTGAAACTTCAGCCTGAGCGTGTGTGGGAAACCACTATCTCTTAGATCTTCTAAAACGGGGGAGTAAGACACAGCTGCAGTCCCTGCAGGTTCAGCGGAATCTAAGAGTTCAAGGTCTTAGTGGCATCTACCCAGATGACCCTGTTCCAAGTCTCAGGGTCACTCCTTACAGTTTGGGGCCCTGACCAGATAGTAGACCTGCTGGGCTGAGCGTTCAACCTTCTCTGAAGCTCTCCTACTCTTACAATTCAGTGCTATGCCTGCGCCTCTGCTCTGGCTGCAGCAGCTCATAGACTCCTTAATGCTGCCAAGGCCCTGTGGTCTTCACACTTGGCTTAGGACTGGTCATCAGTCACCCTGACCCTGCCTCTATGTCTCTTCAACAGACCAATTGTGCTCAGCGACAGCCACCCTATTCTGTAGTCCTTGTAGCTACTTTTACTCATCCCTCTCCAGCATCACATATTACATTGGCCTGTCTATCCTCTTCCACTGGGATCCTGTACCAGTTCACCACTGATACACGTCTCAGCAATTGCACTGCTGCAGCGTGCCTGGAGCTATCTGTACTCCACCGACCAGCAGTGGTGGGGTCCTCACTGACAGCTAGCCAGCAATGCATCCAGCTCCAGATCCTCATCTTGGAGTCTGATTTTGAGGATTACAGCTGTTGCACCTGTCTTGGGATGGGTTCCCTGGAACCAGACTGAGATGGGGGGTGGCATGCAGATGTCTGATTGGGAGACGCTCTTGGGAGAAGTGAGGAGGGCAGGACCAACCAGAGGGAGAGGCTGGCCCTCAATGTGGTGGCAAACAAGGAAGATGTCAGCTGATCCTATGGAAATGGCCTTTCAGAGTTGTCCCAAGTTGAGGCAAAGGCGCTGGGCTTTTTATTTCCTATCAGCCAGTCAGTAGCGATGGGTCATTCCTTGAGAGCGGGTATAACCTTGGGCATGGCAGGTCCCTGCAGCCTAGGTCAATGCCCAGTGGGCCACACAGCTGTGAGCTGTCAGTAGCTGATACTGCTGACAGCTGGACAGTGCATAAGTCAGTCTTGTAAAGAGGATCTAGGGGCAGCATCAATGTGTCCACTGCAAACACTATTTCTTATTAAAACACACATGGATTTATGATGAAGTAGAGTCCAACATTTGCAGGAAATTTTAAGATAAAACATGAGACTTCACAGACATTTCCCACCTATTGTGTCCTCCCTACGGAAGCCTGCAGACAGGCTCAGCCTTCCCCACCACTGACGCGAGGGGCACTTTGGTGAAATGTGTGAGGAGGGCTGCCCTAAGGAAACCTGCTTCCTAGAAGGGCTCGGAGACACCACTGACACCTCCAAGTAAACGTGGGGCCTTGGGGCTCCTCTCCCTGGAGAGTTGTAACTTAAGGCTCATTTCCTAGATTGGAAAGAGAGACAGTGCTCCCTGACAAAGGGATTCCAAGCATCATTAAGCAGGTGTGTGAGGGTCGTAGGGGGATGGAGGGGGTCAAGTGCCCTCCCAGTGCTTCTGAGATCATGCCATCTGCACCACCCGAGCAGAAAGCTGCTCTAGCAGACAGAGGAGGGTTAAAAGAGTTCCAGGCTATGTTCAGGGTTTGAAGCTCTGGGTGTATTAAAAAATGAAGGCAGGCTAAAACAAGGTTACAAAACTGTTTACATGTAACAAATTATTCCCTTTAATACACACACTTACATACACGTTACTGTGACTTTGTATACATACAACCATGTTTGGAATATCATGAAAAGCCTACATTTGGTTTGTATGAGAATACAAGGTCTGGATCAGGCCAAGTCCTATCCGTATACAAGGAAGGCAAAGTCCAAGTCAGTGGCTTCTAACTCCAAATGGGACCCCTGAAAGTCCCATTTAAACACCCCCAGTTCTAGAGTTGCTGTCTTCTTCCTGTACATCTGTCCAACTCTTCCTGTTTCATCACCTCCACCATGCACCCGCCCACCCAGAAAAAAGCTTTGCCCTGTATATTTATATTAGGGCATGCTGCACACAGGCCCCATCCCCTCAGAGAAACAAAAGCCAGAGGGCCATTTGGTACTGCCTTGATCTCACTCGCGCTGATATCTTCCAAATGTATTTGCTATTTGCTCCCGTGTCCCTGCACCCCCCTGCTGTTCCCAATTGTCCATTGCCTATTAGGAACGGTTCTAGCCAAGGTATTTTTTTCCCCTATTTATTTGCTCCTTTTTCCCTGGGAACTTCACTATGCATGAGTAACTGGCCTCTGCTGCTGCTTTTGTTTGACATTTTGCATTCGTTAAAAACCAGTCATCTGCATGTTTTATAAACCCGTAGGAGTCTCTCTCCCCTTGATCAATGCTGGAAGTACTCATTAACATCTGGGGAAGTTATGGCCCCAGATAGGGGGGATATGCGACCTACCGAGTATGGTTTTAGGGAATTTGTCTAAAAAAAAAAAACCATACCAAAGCACTTTATATTCATCGCCAGGGTTGCTCACTAATAGAAATGAGCCTGCGTGCCCTTGGTGCCTCTGTGTATTCCCTTTCCCCAGCGTGGAATGCATTTTCCCTTCCACTCTGTTTGTCTAAGGCGACTTCTCTGGGAAGCCCTTTCTGGGCACCTCAGCGGAACCTGATTCCTCCTTTCTTTGAAAACCATGTAACCAACACGCACTGGGCACCTCCTACGTGCCAAATACAATGCTGGGCATTTCTAGGATTTAATACAAATAAGAAAAGTCCTCTGCCCTTGGGTGCTAATGAGGAAAGCAGACACACAAACCCATTATTAGAACTCAATGCAGTGAGAATTTGGATGACATTGTGCAGAAGATGGGAGGCAGGAGAGGAGAGACGGCCGACCTCTGCACTCGATGACAGGGAAAGGTTCAAAGAGGAAGTGGTCATGCATGTCGTGAAGGACTTGTGGTCATTCATGTCGTGAAGGACTTGTGGTCATTCTGAAGGAGCTCAAAATCTGCTCTGCTGGCCACGGTTTCTCATTTCTCTGATGTGGATCAACCACATCAGAATCACATCACATGAGATGGTTGCTAAAATGCAGTTTCCTGAGAGACACCCCAGACCCACTGGTTCACAGGGTCTGCATTCTCTCCAGGATAATGGGTTATCTGAATACCCGCCACCCCCCCGAAGTTTGAAACATGCAGCTGTGGCAGATGGGGGCCACTGAAGGGTTTGATTTGACTTTTCATTGTTATGTGTTAACCTTTAATATGTAATACATGCACGTGGTAAGTCTCTCTCAACCCCGTTTCCCCTGCCCACCAATCCTCCATCCTCCTCCCACCCCAGAAGTAACCACTGTTATTAGTTTCTTAGGAGTCTTTCCAGGTGGTCATGGTGGCCAGTCATTTGCCTGCGTGGTCTCGGATTCACCCCCTGCCTTCCTCTGCTTTTCCCAGGCTGCTTTGGCCACTGCCTTTTGTGAAGTTCGGTCAATAGGAGGCACTGGAAAATGACTGAAAGGCAGGAGGAGGAGATACTCAGGGAATCTGGTACCCCCTGTAGCTCCTCCACCTCTGAGCAGGGTTCCTGGCACTCTGTGCCTCTGTGGTACCAGCTTCCATTGGGCAAGCCATTGTCCCAGCCCTGGCTTCTTAAGAATCTCATGTCCTTCTTTTCCTCCAGCTCCAATGTCCTTGATCTCCAGATCACCTGTTTGTTCTTACAGCTCATTCAACTCATTTGAAATGACTTCCCTCTATTATATCTCCTCTATTGAACTGTCTGGCCTGGGAAGTTTTCCTGAATGACTTCTACCTTTGGTTTTGGTTTTTTTTCCACTTAAAAAATATATCTAGTGGATGGGTGCTAAGTTGCGTTCAACCAACTCTTTCTCTGAGCACAACCAGAAAAGTCAAAGAAAATAACTTTTTTTAAATAACAAAAAACAAAGATAAAATAAGAAAAAGCAAAAAGCTTCTTTGAAGGTATTAAAGTGTTTTTAAGGTCCAGAGCCAAGATTTAGGGGAGAAGGGAAGATCAGGGAGATAAGACCATAAGGCCAGGAGATGAAACCAGTTTCTCCCTCAAGGCTAATGAATCTGTCTAAGATAGCAACTCAGAGTCCAAGAAGCTGAGCAGAGGTTTCAATAGACTCATAGGGCTATGAAATAAAAATGAAAGTTCAGAGCCCATCAAGAAAGAGGGGCCTAACTAACTCAAAGCCAAGCCTAACTAGGCTTTGAGTTAGGACTCCAAAGGGCTAAACCTTAGGAGTAAGGGTGAATCACCAATAGACCAGTTCTTACAGGGACAACTTTGAGTTATCTCACTTCCTAATTAGAATAAGGTTTATTTGGGATTGCTATGCTTCTTGCCTAGCAGCTCTGCAAAAGTAAGTCCTCTCTGGAAGAAGACAACATCATCTAGAGGATCCATGTATCTCCATAATTTTCCTATACAAGTCTCACACTCATCAAACATAACCACGTGTATAAGACGACAAGACATGATTGAGAAACCAAGGTGAACCACAGACACTAGAAATAGACCCAGGAAGTACAATGATCAGACTTGGACTTTAAAATCACTATGAGTAATGGGTTCAAAGAATTAAAAGATCAATGATTTTAATAGAGAACTAAAGGACTAAATGGAAATTCTAAAACTGGAAAAAAACTCGTGTTAGTGAAAATTAAGAATTCAATAAATTATACATACTGACTGAAGAGAAATTTCAGTAACCTGGAAAATACAGTAAATGTAAATATCTTATTAAAGCACAAAGAGAAAAATAAATCACAGAAATATATATATATATATATATATATATATATATATATATATATATATATATATCTCCTCATAATGGACAAATTATTTAACCCTAATTTGCCCCAGTTTCCTCACCTGTAAAGTGATAATAATAATGATAGTAACAACTATATTATATAGTTGTTGTAAGGATTACATGAGTTAAACATATAAATATATTATAAATATAAAACTATATATAAATATATGAAGCTTCTAGAATAGTCCCTGACATATAGTAGATGCTATATATTTCTTTTGTTGGTATTATTATATCTTAAAGATATAATAATACTGCATACTAAGTATGCAGCATTGCTTCATTATTTTTTCGTGCTTCATTCTTTTAGTAGCTGTGTAGCATTCTATATCATGTGCATACCATGATTTATTTAAGCAATTCCCTGTTGGAGACATTCAGGATATTCTTATGCACAGTTTTGTGTTTATGTACATATGTAACTTTATTGGAGCTTATAGAATAATTTTATAGATGTATAATTTCAAAGAATACATGCATTTTAAAAATTGATAGATATTTACAGTTTTCAGAATGATAGTACTCTCCCACCAATAGAGTTTGAGAGTGGCTGTTTCCTCACACTTATCAATGCAGTATATTATCGAAATTTTTGATGTGACCAAACTGATGGTGTCTAGTTTTAGGCATACTGACATTTCTTAAATTGTGAATTTGAGCTTCTTTTCATATGTTTAAAAGCCATCTATATTTTATTTTCTGTTCATGTTCTCTTGCTAAGTTTTGTATTGGAGAGTTAGGTTTTTCTCTTAGTGATTTGTAGACATCATTTACATAGTTAGGCTATCAGCACCTTGTCATTTTTATTGCAAATATTTTTTCCTTAATTTGTTGTTTGTCTTTTGCCTTTGTTTATGGCTTTTTTTTCCAAGCAGAAAATTTTAATTTTAAGTATTCAAATTTATCATTCTTTACTTTTATGGATTGCCTGTTTTATGTCCTATTTAGAAAGACCTTCCTCACTTGTATATTTTAATTTTTCTCCCTGTGTTCTATTGAGTGATTTCAAGTTGAGTCACGTTAAGATTGGATTAAAGTTAGAAAAATCATTCTCTGTTATTTAAAGAACATATGGGAGGGGAACAAGGCTAGAGGCAAGGGGCTCAGTTCAAAGGCTTTTTTACTAATTCAAATGAGGAATGAAAAAGGCTTGAGCTTAAAGCAGAAGCGGGGGGGACTTCCTTGGTGGTCCAGTGGCTAAGAATCCACCTGCTAATGCAGGGGATGTGGGTTTGAGCCCTGGTCTGGGAAGATCCCACATGCCGCGGAGCAACTAAGCCTGCGTGCCACAACTTCTGAGCCTGTGCTCTAGACCCCGTGAGCCACAACTACTGAAGCCCACGCACCTAGAGCCCGTGCTCTGCAACAAGAGAAGCCACCGCAATGAGAAGCCCACGCACAGCAATGAAGAGTAACCCCCGCTCACTGCAACTAGGAAAAGCCCACACACAGCAACGAACCCCAATGCAGCCAAAAATAAGTAAATAAATAATTTTAAAAGTAAATAAATTTTAAAAAAAGCAGAAGGGGGAGCAGACTCAAGACATGTTTAAAAGATAAAATTAAAAGGACTTGATGATCCTTGGATGTGAAGGGTAAGAGGTAAGGAGACATCTACATCATAGCTAGGCTTCTGGCTTGGGCCAGACTGACCACTCCTTGGGGGCTTATGTTACGACATTTCTCCTGACGTATTGACTTATGTGTCCTGTCTTCCCAGTGATACCCAGCACCTCTCAAGGGCAGGAACACCTTTGGTTCCCTGTAGAATCTAGGCTGGTGCACACACAGAAGTGGGACCCGTAAAACGTTAGTGGATTAGCTTCACAATGGTATCTTCAGAGGAGGAGACCATATGTGCCCTTGCTTATGATGAACTGGTGAGTGATGATAGGTTTACCCGTGTTCTTGCATTGGTGGGAATGCTTTCTTAGTCAGTCTTTACAGTGCCCTTGTGAAGTGGGCAGGAGGGTCCCTGTCCCCTAAAGTCATGACCTGCCTATGGGATCTCTTCATCTGAATGCCCCATGACACCTAAAACTCTACATTATCACCCATACCCAGTGTGTACTTTTTATAGTTCCCATTTCAGTTAACTGAACCACCATCCACCCAGGGCCCTCAGCTAGAAACCCCAGACAACACAACCCTGGCACCCCCCTCTCCCGTATAGTCTCTATCTAGCATTCTTCAAATCCTGGCATTTATTCCTCCAAACTAGCTTCAAACCCATCCCCTTCTATTCATCCTCCTGCCATTGCCTTAGTTCAGACTTTATCTCCTATGTGTACTGCTCCATAGGAGCCTACTTCTAGTGTTTTGCCATCTTGTTGCTGGAGTGATTATTCAGAAAACAAGGAGAGAGACAAGGTCACTCCCTGCTTCAAAACCACTGTGGATAAAAGAATAAATAAATGCTGTGCTCAGTATATAAGGACCTTTAAAATCTGGTTCCTTCCCAGTCAACAACTCCAAACTGACCTCTGAACCCTTCTCTGTCCCCAGAGAGAACAGGTCCTCACACATCTCTGTACCTTTGCTCCTGCAGTGACAGGCAGAATAATAATCCCCTAATGATGTTCATGTACTAATTCCTGGAATCTGTGAATGTGTTACTCCACCTGGAAAAGTGGAATTAAGGTTGCTAATCGGTTGACCATGAAATAGGGAAATCAATTGGATTATCTGGGTAGGCCCAATGTAATCACAAGTGTCCTTGAATTCTGAAGAGGGAGGCAGAATAGGAGGTCAGAGTGTGCAATTTGTGAAGTACTCAACCCACTGTTGCTGGCTTTGAGGATGGAGGTAGGGGCCATGAGTCAAGGATATCCTCCTCCCTAGAGCCTCCAGAAAGAAATGCCACTCTGAAGACACATTGACTTCAGCCCAGTGAGACCCATGTCAGACTTCTGACATACAGAACTATAAAATAATAAATTTGCTATTGTTTTAAACCACTGAATGTATAGCTATTTATTACAGCAGCAATAGAAAACTAATACAGGCATACCTTGTTCTATTGCACTTTGCAGATATTGTGTTTTTTACAAATTGAAGGTTTGTGGCAATCTGGCATCAAGGCAGTCTAATGACACCATTTTTCCAACAACATTTGCTCACTTCATGTCCCTGTGTCACATTTTGTTTATTCCCACAGTATTTCAAACTTTTCCTTTATTATTGTATTTGTTCTGGTGATCTATGATCAGTGATCTTTGACGTTACTACCAGGACTTGCTGAAGGTTCAGATGATGGTTGGTATTTTTAGCAATAAAGCATTTTTAATTTAAGGTATGTACATTTCTTCAGACATAATGCTATTGCACACTTAACAGACTACAGTATAGTGTAAACATTGCTTTTATATGCATTGAGAAACCAAAAAACTCATGTGACTCTCTTTATTGCAATATTTGCTTTCTTGTGATGGTTTGGAGTTAAACCCACAGTATCTCCCAGTGCCTGTGTACTTGTCATACCCTCTGCTCTTGGAAGGTCCTTTCCTCAATTGCCTCAAGTTCAGTGCCACCAATTCTGGAACACTTCTTAAATTCCCACCACAGGTAGAGGGAGTGAATGTAGAAGAGTTCCCATATCATATCATTTTTTGCAGCACCAGACTGCACTGTAATTTATCTGATTCCATATCTATCTCTGCCACTAACTAGAAACTAGTTTATTATGATTGGGATTGTCTCTGATTTACTTTTGCTTCCCCAGGAACTAAGACAGAACCTGGTATTTAATGTGAAAAGAAAGAATGACATATGAGAAAATAGGCCAAGTGAGGTTATGACTTGCCCAAGGAGCCACAGCTGGTTAGAGGTTGCTGGGATCAGAGCCATGGTCAGGTCTTGCCACTATAGATTGGCCCAGGGGAAATGGGATCCTCTGTAAACAGTTTTGTGGCCAGTGCTTCCTGATTTTCTCCCGATGCTTTCTTGGTCCCACATCCTTTTTCTTTGGGCAACTGGAGAAATGTTTCAGCTCTAAAATGTTAGTCTCTGCCCACCTGTTGTTTAGACCAAATCGTGAGCTGGGGTGGTCAATTTATTGGCAAAAGTGTGTTAAGCACCCATCTGTACTCAGTGCAATTCTAGCCTCTAAAAGGATGTTGACTGAAAAAAAATGCACAACCTAAAATTTTAGAATTATGTTTTATTCAGTGGACATACTAAGGACTTAAGCCTGGGAGACAGCCTCTCAAACAGATCTGAGGGACTGTTCCAAAGAGATAAGAGAGGAGCCAGGATATGTAGGAGTGTCTACAACAAAAACCAGGTAGTTGGAACATCAAAATGTTACTTAAATTAAAGAAAAACCAGACATCTCAAGTTAATGAATTTAGCACCTTTCTGTGTATGGGAAGATGCAAGGGTCTGGGCTCATTGAAATCATTCCTTTGATAGGCACCTTAACTGTCTAGGGTCAGTGTCCTGTTTTATTTCCATCCTGTATCCCCTCAGTGGCTGACGGCCTGATGGCTGCAACATTCTTTGTTTACTAATATGGCAGGCGACATTCTTTGTCCACAGGGGACAGTGAAATAAAATCTCTTAGTGACTTTATTCTCCAGCTAGAGAGACAGATGATAACCGGATGACAAGTATGTGGCAGAGGGGGTAAAGGACCTTGGAGCTCAATAAGATAGAGGTAGGGGTCAAATGGGAGTCCTAGCCACATGTGATCAGAGTGCAGGGAGGGGCTTCTGAGGGCTGGGCTCCTCGAGGAGTAGGGCAGACTGGAGCTGGGCCAGCCAAGTTTTCCTGGGGGCTCAATGGAGGTTGCCATTGTAGAGATAATGAGTGCCGTGGATTTCAGTTAGGGCAGGACCGGATAAAAAGGTGTCTGATTCTGCAGACAAAGAAATTCATTTATTCATTCAGTGAACATTTAGGGAGCCCCTACCATGTCTAGGAATTGGGCAGGGTGATATAAAATGAGAACGCAAAGCTGAAGGCCACGGAAAGCAATTCTTGTGTAGCTCATATTGCCATCCAATCTGGTTAAGAGCCAAATCAAATTCTATATAGGTGTTTGATAAATAAATGTCTATGGCTGGTTGAGAGATTGTTCCCAGCTGGGAGGAATCAGGGGAGGCTTCTTGGAATAAGAGGTCTTCTAACTTGGCTTTGAAGGGTAGTCAGGCTAGTGACAGGCAAGAGATGGAGAGGGCAGGTTGGGTTGAGAACTTGGCTCCTTTAAGGTGCATATATTTTAATGGGGATTTATGTTATGCATTATTAAAGCTTAATGGTTCTCTCAAATCATACTGACACAAAGTAAGGCAGAGCAGTTCACCAAATAACAGATTTTGCCTTGAGCAAATGCACTTCTCCATGCATGGAGTAGTCCCCCACTGTTTCTGATAAGAGCCTGTGCTGGCTTTGGAAATCAAACAGGAGCCCTTAAACAAAATACTCCCTCACCAGCAAAGGAATAGCTATGGTCTGGGTTACCCCAGGACAACATCTGCAAGAAAGTTATGCTAATGGCAGCCATAGGAAACCTCATTGGCTCCACTCAAGGTGAGCACTCAGGAGAGGTGGGTCTTAATTACACTTGTATTTGTAGCTCCTCAGCCAGCATCTCCTTACCCAGTAAGTACCCAATAAGTCAAGTGTGTGCTCACTGACTTTCTTACTCAAGGGATGGAATTACTGAGTGGATAGATGGATGAGAAGATGGATTAATGCCTTCCTGTGTGTTGCCACCAGACGATTGGAGTATTACAGCTTCTTGGAACATCCAGCTCATCTTCTGCTGGTGAAGGTGTGACTGAGATGGTCTACATCACGTAACATACAGGCATACAGGTGTTTGTGCAAGTCATCTGTTTGTGAGTTCCATGGGGAATACTCAGGAAGTGTTAGGAATACTCAGGAAGAGTAGAATGCTAGAGCAGGGATCATTATGTTCAACTCTCTCAGTGTGTGAATGAGAACATCAAGGTGAAGGGACTCGTCCAGGGTGGCTCAAGGTTCCTCTTCCAGAGATATATTTCACTGGTGGTTCCTGCCCACCTTCCAGGTCTGGGGTTTGTTGACTCTCTCTTTTGGTCAAAGGTCAGTTGTTTTGAAGCTCTTCGCAGTGAAGCCCGAATACAGTCCTCAGTGTAATGACAACTTATAAAGCAAAACAAAACAAATGTGTTGCGAGCTCAAATACTGTCACTGTCAAATAACAGAGGCAAGAGTGTGGGGACAGAGAAATCCAGGCTCCCCTCTCTCTACAGAGTGACTTCAGGGCTCCTGCCTTTCCAACCCTCAGGCTATAGACAAGGGGAGGCCAGGACCAGTCCACGGGAGTCTCACTCAGAATATTCTCACTTCCGAGGGTGCTGTGACCTGGCCTGGGGAGGGTTGGGGGCTGGGGGAGAAGAAGGAAGCAGCTTTTATATTCTGAAGAATCCTCCAGCACTTCCCCATTCCGGGCCTTGAGGTCCTGGCTCTGTTCCATTTCGGTTAATTACATTTTCCCTATGCAAATTGTTCCCCTGAATTTGCATAGATAAGCTGGTGGAGGTCCAGCAGGCTTGGCAGCCTCTACAGGCTCACTTCAAGTCCAGGTCCATTGGCCTTCCTCTTGGCTCCTCTGGGGGAGGCCTGGTTTCCAAGTAGCAGCACCAGCTGCCCTGCGCATTGTGGCCCTAACATCTGTGGTCGATCTGTACACTTAGGGAGATTTTTTTATCTGCCTAAGGGCACTTGAAGCCATCGAGGTGGAGATGGCCCAGAGGAAAGGCCAGAGGTGACTGCATGATCATGGTCATGCACCAAGTCTGCCACCTGGAGTGGATCACTTCCCATCACTCAACCTCCATTCATCCCTGAAACTTGAGCTAGACTGAGATCAGTGGTTTCCAAATCTTTTTTAGCATAACTTTTTTTTTTTCTTTGGATGTGGACCATATTTTTTTAAGTCTTTATTGAATTTGTTCCAATATTGCTTCTGTTTTATGTTTTGGTTTTTTGGCTGTGAGACATGTGGGATCTTAGCTCCCCAACCAGGGATTGAACCCTCACCCCCTGCATTGGAAGGTGAGGTGTTAACCACTGGACTGCCAGGGAAGTCCCAGCACCACTTTCATAATTATTTCAATAAATGCTTTTTTTAAAAAAAGGAAGTCAATATATGACTAAGAGTAAATCAGAGCTTTTCTTAGACAGTGGTGCCCATGTCCAGAGCCTTTGGTACCTCTATGGATGTCCCCTGCCTACATGAGAACTTAGTAGTGACCTTTGAAGGCAAACTGCCTGAGTTCAAATTGTAGTTCCTTCATTTATCAGCTGTGTGAGCTTGGAAAGGCTATTTAAGCTCTCTATCCCTTAGTTTCCCCACCTGTGAAATGGGCATATATCTACCTCAAAATGTTATTGTGAAGATTAAATGAATTCAGACATCAAAAGCACTTAGAACACTAGCAATAGTTCTGTGCCAGGCACTGTTCTGTGCACTTTACTTACAATAACTCACGAGAACCTCACAATAGCCCTAAGAGTTAGGTGCAGCTACCATCACCACTTAACAGAAAGGGAATGGGAGGACAGATGTTAAGTCACTTTCCAACAGTCACATAGCCAACAAAGGACAGAATGGGACTTGAATCCAGGCAATCTGGTGCCAGAGCTCAAGATCTTAATTATGATGCTGCCCTGTTCAGTCATAAACACTCAGTATTATTCAAAATCCTTTCAACACTGACTTGCTGGGATTCAGTACCTTTGAAATGAATTTATAAATGTAAAGTTCTCAGTGTGGTGTCTGTCACAAGGCAGGTGAGTCAAAGGAATTTAAATCTCTGTCTCCCTTTTCTTCTCATCTGTGCTCACTTTAGTCTCAATGTATATTCAGCCTGTCAGAAAATCATACCATGCCTTTTTCAAAAAAGTATGTTAATAACTTAAAAGACATTATCCTCAAGATGTATGTACCTGGGAGCCATTTCTTCCCTCCTCCTACCTCTTTTTCTCTCTCATCTCTCCCCTCACCATCTTAAGGATTTAAAGGCTCACATTATCTCATAATAGTTGATTTCCCAGTCTGTGCTCCTGTGAGGACAGATTGTGCTTCCTTTATCTATGAATCTCTTCAGTAAGTGCAGAGCTTGGCACGTAGTAGGTGCCCAATACATGTTTACTGAGTGATTGAAGAGAGGAATTTAATTTATTAAGTAGGGGGTTGGTTTGGGGTCTGGTCTATGTGGGTTGTGAGAGGGGATTATGAAGACCTTCAAGAAGCAGGCAGAGGCTCTGGCTGGACGTGATAAGCCCAGGGATGCAGGTGGGCTCTGGGAGGGGGACTGGTGGACAGAGCAGGGCCTCAGTGAGGGAGCTCTGCTGGGGGCAGGCTGCAGGGGGCGCCAGAGCCCGGCTGCGTGCAGACGGGTGGGTGATGAGGGGCTGGCAGGGGCAGTGGAAGTGAGCACAGAGACCCTTTGGGAAAAGCATTGGTAAGTTTGGCAACTGCTTAGACAGGGGTCGGGGGATATGTGGGAGCAGGAGAAACTGGAAATTGGAGATGTAGTTCCTGGCTTTCTGATCTTGGAGTCTGGAAGTGTCCTTGCTTCTCTGACCCCAAGGAAGAGAGAATGGCAACCGTTTGGGGATGAGGGTGAGGGTGGAAATGGGGGAGGAGCAAGGGGAGCTCAGCCCAGCTACACACAATGCTCTTTCAAGAGGAGAAGATGCCCACCCAGGCTATAAACAGATAGAAGAGGCACCGAGGAAGAACAGAACTATCCTGAAAGTCACGTGCTCCCAGGAGATGTGAGGAGCGCCGCCCAGGGTGAGGTCCCAGGGTACCTGGAGACCCATTTTAGTTTGCATTGTCTGTTTTTAGAGCTGTCTGTCTTGAGCTCTTGTGATGCCAGGCCATCAGACTGTTTCAAACCCAGCTTCCTTGGTTGGCTTGACCGGCTGGAGAGCCTGGGGCTACCTGATGTTGGCTCAGTCGACAAACATCCATCGCACACCTATCGGTACCCAGTTCCGGTGCTCAGGGCAGGGGGTCTGCTGCCGGGCCATCTAGACCCAGAGGCCACAGGACTGACTCTGGGCAAGCGCAGCACAGGCCGCTGTCTTTCCCGGCTCAGGAGCTGGCAGTGGGGTGAGCTCTCGTACTCACAGGTGCCTGAAAGTGGGTCCTGGACTGAGCAGGGACGGCTCCCGTTAGAACAGGGAGTGGCGGTGTCTTCCCCTGCAGTCTCAGTTTTCTTCATTTTCATCATTTTTCAGGGTTCTGCCCTCCTTCCGAGAGCCCCACAGTGTCCGTGGACTTGGCCCTCCACTTTTTTGGACCAGGGCTGTCCCGGCCTGACTTCAGTTACCCGTGGCTCCCCAGGTCCAGGCTCACAGCCCCAACTCACTGACACCCTGCTACCCTGCTCCCCTTCAGCCAAGAAGCTTCCCCTGAGCCCACAGGCCATTGCAGGGGCTGGCACGGCGCTGGGACAGAGCCCGGCTCACAGAGCCCACGCGTCACAAGGACCTCACCCTGTGGAAGCCGCTCACCGTCCTGCCCACTTCTTCACTCAGACTCACAAATGGCCCCTTCTCCCCCAGCCTCAGAAGAAAATAACTGGGGAGGTGACGTCCACGCTCCACGCAGAGGCCTTGCTCATATCAGCAGCGGGGTTTGAATGTGGTCCATGTGTAGCTCATGTGTGTGTCATGTTATTGTGTGTGTGCGCGTGTGCTCGCCTGTGTTTCTGCCTGAGCCAACCACTCAGAATCTGTTTATTTCCCTTTTATGATCACTTTCTCTCCCTCTGTAAAGCACTAGGATGGGCCTGGCGTTCCAGGAATTGGTTGCAAGTGGTCCTCCAAGCCTGGAGCCGGCCTCCGCTGTCCCCATGCAGTGAGCGTAATGGGTCCTCCCAGGGACAATTTGCATAAAGGATAAATAAGAGAAACACAATGTGAAGTTTATTCATTTTTAAATCCTGCAGCGTTTGTGATTGAAGGCCCAAGCTCAGATGTTTGCCGGATGCGTCCCATTAAGACTCAGGGCTTTGTCTAATGTCTGCTCTGTTCCTGCAGGGGGGTGTAATGTGTGCTCCTTCCCACACTGGAGTGCCGTTTCCAGAGCCTCCCGCTCAACCAGGGACGGAGGAACAGCGGGCTGTGTTCCCTTCTTCCAGGCCCCCTCGCTTTAATTTGCTGTAACAGAGCCAGCACATTAAATACAAAACATATTGATGTTCTTGAGAACCCTGGAGGGTCTTTACTCTTCCTTGTCAGAAGAGCCTGGCCTGCCGGGAGGGGGAGGAGACGGTGTTTGGCACGCACGCGGAGTGGCGCCTCCAGCAGGTCACAACTGATCATCTGCCAAGAGCTGTGCCCTCCCAGAGGGCAGGGGTGGGTAGAGGGGCAGAGGGGCCATCGTTCATGCCTCAGAGCGAGAGGGAGCATGTGGACAGGCCCTTGTGGACACAGCAGTGGTTTGTGGACTAATGACAAGGAAGGAAGAGAGGGAGGGAGAGAGAGGGATGGAAGGAGGGGGGAAGGCAGGCAGAATGCCACCCAGCAATAGTGCTTGCCTGGGCCTCATCACTCCCGGTCAGTGTCATCTAGCAAGTTCCCAAGGTGGTACAAGAGTTAGAGGAAGCTGGACGGAACTCTAACTTGTGGCATCTGTCTATTCAAAATGCCCTGGAGCTTCTGGAATTTGGCAGGGGGGATCTGGCTGTCACCTTGTACGTATTTGTTACAACAAGTGATGCAAGAAGAATAGAGGCATCTCCTCCAGCAAATTCACTATTTCCCTAACAGTGTGTCCCCCAGGGCTGGAGGAACGGAACCCAGCAGGAGAAACAACACAGTCGGCACTCTGGCAGGACAGGGCAGGGCCAAGAGCCAGACCCCACTGGACATACATTCTTTGCTCAGGCTGGCCGAGAGCCTCCAAGCTCTGGGGTGAGAACTTGCCTTTTTTCTTTGACACGATTAACTATTAAACAATTAATTTAGTCTTCTCTTGACATATGCACCCTACTGATAGTAGCTGCCATATATGTGGTAGCTGCCTGTGCTTCTGGACTTGTTTTGCTTCTAATCCTCATGACGCCAGAAGTTATTGTTATCGGGACTCTGAGACTCAGTTTAAATAAATTTCAGAAGGTCACAGACCTAGGAACTGCCTGGATTCTGATTCAAACCCAGTCCTGGGGCTGGTAGTGATTGCGGTGTTATAGTGGTGACGACTGTGTTGGTATCAATGGTGACAGTTATTTTGGTGGGGATGGGTGTGGTGATGATTGTGTTGTGAGTGTTGGTGGTGCTTGTGATTATGTTGATGGCGGTGTTAGTGGTGATGATTGTGTTGGTGACTGTGTGATTGTGGTGTTGGTGTTGGTGCTGATGATGGTGTTGGCAGTGTTGGTGATGGTTGTGCTGGTGGTGACAATTGTGGTGCTGGTGGTGGTGATGAGTAATGACGGTAGTCGTGGTTTTGGTGGCGATGTTCGTGCTGATAGTGGTTGTAGCTGATATCTGAATCTTCCTTACAAGAAGACCCCTGGAAGACAACATTAATAAGAACTTTGAAGTAGTTAGTTGTAAGATGCCCGGACTATTAGCATTAGCCTCTTGCACTGGCTTCTTGGGGTGAGCAGGGAACTTACCACGGACTGAAGGAATCAGGGTATATGAGCCTGTCCTGATATCCAGGCGAGCTGGAGAGGCCGGGCATTTTGTATGTGATTCTGTGAGGAACTCAGGGTTCCTAGACTTTTGTAAGCAAGGTCTGGCCAGATAAGTGTCCCCTTTCACTGAGGGATTTGTGAAGTGACAGGCAAGACCCCTGTCCCCTGAGTCTGGCCCCACCCACTGGCCCAAATATTCTCTATCTGCTGATGCTTCCTGGAAATTCCACCATTACCTACTCATTTTAGGTGGTTAAGCATTTCATTTTCCTGCTTTAAAATGCACATTTCCTACTCTTAAATTCTTTAGGGGAATTGATGGTACTGAGAATCTTGTAGCAAATGCTCTGTCCCTGATCAAAATCCATGTCAATTCTGATTAGGAAGAAGGCCTAAAGACCTCTAGTTTTAGCAATCCTAATCCAGATCTCCAGGGACTGTAGATTAAGTCCCACCCACCTGGACATGGATAGGTTCTTTGCATCCAGTGAAATTGAAAGGATGGGACACGTGGGGGACCTGGGAATAAGGAGGAGTGATGAGGTGAGAACGAAACTCAGGGAAGGGGGAGGGGGTCTTGGGGACACATGTCACCAGCCAAGGAGGGCTGACTGGGAGACAGCTGGACCACACAACACCACTGCATCCACAATGAAGCTGCCTGGCCCATTACCCCGGCCTGGATGGACCAAGGCGGATACCAGACCAGCCTCCAGAGGAGCAGATCATTCCCCAGGAACCTGTGCTATATAATGCTAATCACAGTCTTGTTACAAGCACGAAACAGGCGCTCTGTTTAGCACTTTACAGTCCACAAACACATTCATATCAATGCTTTTATTTAATTAATTTGATCTTTGTAAGAGTCCTGAAAAATAAGGTATAAATATTATTCCCATTTTGCAGATTTGGAGACTGAGGCTCAGGGCTTGCCCAAGGTGATGCAGCTAGGAAGCAGTAAAGCCAATATTAGAAACTAAGTCACTTATTCATTTATTCATCGGCTAATTATTGATCACCTACTGTGTCCCAAGCACTGAAGTAGGCACAAGGTAAACCCTAAAGATAGGAATTCCTTCTTTACCCTTCTTTCTGTTTCACTGTATCTCTTCGTAACAGTAAAAAGTAACAGGTGAAAGTCTGACAGCAAGTAAAGAAATAGAATTATTAAGCTCAGATACCAAAACACCAAAATGTTAACCATCCAGGGCCATTCAGTGCAGTGATAAACAACCTCAAATACCTCAATATCATTTTTTCTCACCCAGCACCTCAATGCACGATCATAATGGTCATAATTGCACTACGAAAAGGTTAAATTATACTTGACAAATGGTATTTGTAGGACAAGAAAATGTGTTATACATTTTGAAAAGATATTTAGCCATGATTATTTTAAAATATATCAGAGTTGAAATATCAGTCTTGTAGCGAACTCATTTGTGGGGCTGCTCCATCTTTGGAAAGACTGAATAAGGCAGGCATTGTTGCATGGGTAGGACCTGGTCCTTGTGTACAGTCCAGGCACCCTCACCCTGGAAAATGATGCTGGCTGGTGAATACAGTCGTCCCGGTATGTCCTTCTGCGACACAGCCCTGCATGAGGGGCTCAGGTCATGCGGGGTCGTAGGGCTCAGATGCTCCCTTCCTCCTGTCTCCTGGCCTCTGCAGACTAGTTCAACCTACAATGGGAAATGGAAGAAGTGAGGGAAGCCCACTGATGAGGGGTTGGAGTGAGACCAGTAATCTTCCCTCGATAAAAAGAAGTATCTTTAGCTCCCTGTCAAGGGTAACTCATAAATCCTTGCGTGGGATGAGAGCTTCATTAAAAATGCAATCCAGTTAATTCTGTGTGTGATCTTTGAGTCAGAACTGGGCTGATTTGGGCTTTTCATGGGCAACACAATCCTAGGAATGGTCACTCACTGGCAATTTCACTGATTGCTGCCCCCTTGCCCAGGACGAGTTGTTTGTTATAGAGAGTCTGCCTGTGTCCCATTGTTAGGGCTGGCAGGTAGAAGTTATAAAGTTGATTGAAAGTTTAAGCACTCCTTTAGGATGGGCACCCGTGTCTTCCGAAGTAGATTTCAAGTGATTCCTTTGCATCTTGTCACTGACTCCCTAAGGTTCCTGAAACAGTTTTCCCCATTGAGAGCTTTAGGGATGGGGAGCGGGCGTTCCTGCGAGGTGTGCAGAGAGCTGCCAGCTTGGGATTCGTGAGTGGAGAGTCCACTGACCCTGACCACAAGGAGTCTTCTTTCCACACAAGCTCTTGCTACCCATTTCCTAATTCCAGACATGGAATAACTTGGGTTCCCTCATGAAGTGTGGGCAGGTATTCAGCTAATGATGGCTTAAGCCTATATTTCCTGAGGACTCCACAACCCCCAAAGAGCTTCTGGAAGAAGGAAACACGTTAGAGCAGAGGTGAAGGAGTAACTGGCAGAGCAGCCCCCAAAGCTTCCTCCGAGAGACACCTGATGACTTGGTGCAGCACCTCCCAAACGCCTTGTATTTCAGTGAGTCCCTAACGCAGCAGCTAGTCAAGAAGAGGTGGCACGACCCACCAGGAAGGTACGGGAAGAGTTTCTAAGTCAGATTGCCCACTGGCTACATGATCTCTAAGACTCGATGACTCTTGTATTGATAGTGTATCACAAGCGGGCATGTGGACGTTTATCTGGGAGATAGAAGAATAGATAGAGATTGAGTCAATACCAAAAGCCCTCTAGATACGTGCTGGCTATATTTAACAATCAACATTTGAAGGTAGCAATTTCCAGCCTGCTTTCTACCTCCCCATAGGTATTTTCATCCAAGAGTGAGGATTCCTGGCTCTGGTCTCAGCTCTATCTCTAAGCAGCCATGCAACCTTAAACACATTTCTTCAGCACCTGATTCTTGGCTTGCTCATCTCTAACCTGGAGACAACATGGTACCTTTAGTAATACCCAGCTAGATTTCTGGGTCCATGGTCTTCTTGAGGTCAAGGACAAAGTCCACTTGCTTTCCCTAGCTCTCTGGAATTCCACATGGGTCAAGGAATCACATAGATAGATACTAGTGAGCTGAAATATGGTCATAAATGGGAGTGTACTTAAGAAAGGGAGAAACTGAGAAAATTTTCTACATGAAGGTGAATCAATTGTAAGGTTCCTTCTAGATTTAAAGATCTATGATGATCTATTTTAATAGAGATGAACATGTATGTTATATATATTAAAAAAGGATCTATGAGGGCTGTGATGAAAAGGCAGTGTGGGGTACTGCAAAGTCCTGAATTTATTTGCCACATCATTGCCACACCTGCAACTGGTACTGATTAACCTTTGTGGAATCATTGTGCTTCTTGGGACAACATGATGTGCCCTGCCTACCCCAGAGAATGAATTAAAGAATCAGATGAAATTGGGTATTTGAAAAGTGCACAACACTATTCAAATGCAAACGTTAATATTTGATTAATAGTGTGAATGATAATCTCTGGAGTAGTTTTTTGATCGACTACAAAGACTTACCAGTCCCCCAAATCATTTTTCTTAGCTGTCCTTTGTCCTCTCATCAAATTATACAGTCTGTATTCTCTAGGTCAGTGGTTCTAAAACTTGAAAATGCAAAAGAATCTGGAGAGCTCGTTAAAGCAGATTGCTAGTGTCCGGCTCAGAGCTTCCAACTGAGTAGGTCTGCGGTGGGTCCTGAGAATTTGCATTTCTAAATTCCCAGGTGACGCTGCTATTGCTACTGGCCCCAGATTACACTTCGAGAACTACTGGTCCAGGACTCCTGGTCTAATTCTTTGATGCACTTCATATTTATGTAGACTTTTCATAGCTTGATTACTTCCCAGATATTTCACAGTATCCCTGTGAAATGGACATAAGGTCAGGCAGTCTTAGGGATATTTTATAAATGCACAGAAGAGGGCCCAGAGACTGGAAGTGATGATGAACTGAGGGCCTCACGGTGAATCAGTGGTCAAATGGAAATAAAATCAAGATTTTTGAGGGTGTCCATTTCAGTGTTGTTCCCATTGGGCTGGACTGACCCCTACTGGCTGGTCAGTCATGGCCACTAGAGCTCCCCACACCACCCCCACCCCAGCTTGGGCCGGTAACAAGTTGCAAGGCTATCTACATAGTTCAGTGTCACAAGCATCCTTTGGCAGCTGGTGCTGTGAGGCATCTGCTTGTTTTGATGGAAGGTATGCAGTCAAGGAATAAGTTGCCACTTTGGCTGCTGCAGTGTTTATCAGATTCTGTAGGTGGGAGCTGTCCCATCTGTCCCTCCTCTCTCGTTAAGCACCGCACTAGGTGCTTTATCTCATTAAGCACCACACTAGGTGCTTTATCTCATTAAGCACTCTACAGGAAGACAGAGTCCTCAGTCTGTGGCTAACTTCTCACCCGCATGGCTTCCCTAGACCAGTGACAAGCACTCCTTGGCCAAACTTCAGGCTCCTTTGAGCCCTCTTCTCCCCTAGCCTTTGTTTTTGGTGTGCAGAGCCCAGTTTTAGCAAAGAATCCTGCTAAGCCAGTCTGTGTGGAACGCCCCACCCTTGAGATCCAATCAAGCTCCTCAACCTTCACCCTTGATACTTCACCAAGTTCCTCTTCAGTAATGTTCCCTCTCCTTCCTCACTCCATCCCCAGCTGGAAATCTCCACTGGCCCCTGTTGTATTCGGAGTTGAGTTCAGTCTCTCTCGCCTATTGCAATAGTCTTGAATAAAATTTATCTTCCTATTTTTGACAAGTGTCTGCTGAATGATTTTTCTTTAACACCAGAAATGAATTTGATGTTCTTCCTTCTGTCCCCAACTTGGGCACCAAGGGACAGTTATGTCCTCAAAACTGGATGACTTGCTGACCCAACATGTGAATCTCATCTCTTGGAGTGTTGGATCATTTATTCACATCCTTCTAATCTGTCCTTTGCCAGCACTACATCCAGAGGCCCCGGTAGCCCCAGGAAGAGGCCAGCAGTGCTTCAGCCTGCAACCTATTTTTCCCCTCCCCACACTCTCCATGGGGACCCCACTCTTTTCCACCTACTGAGGTCCAGGGTCTTGTGGGTCCCGAGTGAGGCCAGATTTTGTCCCCGCAAAGACTGGCCGTGCCCGAGACCCTGAAAGAGCTGAGTTGGAACAGCGCTGAGTCTTTCCAAGCTGCTCAGCCAAAAAGAGTGGGGGGTATCAAGCGTGAAAACCAACGCATGAGCTATAAACACCAACTACAAGCACCTAGTCCTGCGAAGCCAGAGAGTAATGCTAGATCTTTTGGATTTATTGTTTTCTTCCCTTCTCCCTTTCCAGATTCACGGCACTCTCCTCTGGGCTGAGCAGGTTTGTCTGCTGCTATTATGGCTGCCTCTGCTCTTGGATGCCTGTGTGTGTGCATGTGTGTGTGGGCGTGTGTGTGCACATGTGTACGAGAGCGTGTGCGTGTTTCCTCCAGAGTGACTGGTTTGTGCTGTCATCAGCCGTTGTTTTGGTAAATGGCGAGTTAAACAGATATATCCAAGCGTAAAATCTAAAAAATGTTCCCTCTGGGCGCCCGGGGGGTGTTGCTTGAAATCAACTACATATCAATTGAGCAGCGGCGAGCGGATCCGATGATAAATTCCAGTCCACAGACGCCTTATAAATTACATTTTTTTGTTCGCTATCTTGCCTCATCTCAGCTCCCCAGAGGCCCTTAGACTGAGAACTATGATTGTGTTGGAGAAACGTTTGCTCAGCTTGAGCGAGGCCATTAGCATTGCATGTGCCAGTCCGTCCCTGCGCTCCCCCCGCCCCCCCCCTCCCCCGGCCCCCCTCCCGCTCCTTTAACAAAATACAATATGTGCCTGGTAATTTTTCTGTTCATTATCTCATTGTTTTCTGTAAGTACAAGGTTAGATTGAATTACTGCGGGCTCTGCCGTCTATTTGTAATTCTCCTTCCATGCCGAGCCGCTAATGAATGGGCAATTTAGTCAATTCTTTGTAACGGCTTCTTCTGTGAGTCAGCCACTTAATTACTCTGAGCCTTTCTCACTGCTGCTTTATTGCACGGAAAGTCAGGGCTGCTTGGAGGGCTTGGCACGGGGATCTCCAACTTCCAAAAAAGAAAAAAAAAAAAAAAAAAAATGTCAGAGGCAACCAGGATTCTGAATCCTTGATGCCTTCTGCAGTGGCTGGAGTAACGTTCAGTGGCCTCTGCCCGCACAGCCCCCTCTCCTTCGGCACACAGGGGTTTCCCTTCCTTCTTCTTTGCTGACACTTCGGCTTAATCCTGGCTGTGGTGGTCATCAGGGGGGCAGGAGGGTGCAGGCTCCTGCTCAGAAAACAGCCTCCGAGAAGGCAGTCCCGGTATTTTAAAACATTAGTATTATTAGCCTGATTAGTATTCTACTTATCCCAAACCCTAGCCAAGGCTTCCACTCTGGGACAAGCATTTCGTCCTTGCCTCTGTATGCAGCAACTCACCCTCATAACACAGGGGAACAGGGCAGGGTGTTTACTATCCCCATTCAACAAAGGGAAGCCCCGAGTCTGGACACAGTCATATGCCTAAGGCCAGTGAACCAGGTATTGCAGAACCACGGCTAAAGGTTTCTCAGGTCACCATGGCACCCTCTGTCCTCTTCCTGCTGTCCAAGGGGTTGCTGGAGAAGAGTGTCCTGTAGCTAGGCTGATGTGTCTCAAGGTGGAAATAAGTGTGAGTTGCCCTTAAAAAGACTGGAATAACCCTGGAAAGGGAGGGACTTTATGGCAGTGACTGAGAGGCTGAAAAGCCCAAGGAACTGAGAACTCTTTAAATAGAATATCAGATTACAAAGTGGCATCTTCAGATACATCTGTCATGCTACCAGGATATTTCTGTGTGCCCCAGAGTTGACACGCATATACTGTATCATCCAAACTGGGACACTTTTAGAAGAGAAAGGAGTCACGCTGAATAATCATGCTGGGGCCATAGGAGTAAACCAGGACTGTCCAGAGCAAACGAGGTGGCATGCTTCCCCTACCCAGGTAAACGAGAAGGGTGAACGCTTTGCTGATGGCATGCCTTCAGACCCAGCTATCCTGATGACAATACTTAGAGAGGCATCTCGCCAGCTGGATCCACCCCTGTGTTTACAAACATTCCCTGTTGCTGGGCGTCCCACTGATGTATATGAGCTACAGGGAATCTCTACCCGTGTCCTGAAAGTGATGGATTCAACAAACACTGCGTGAGCACCGTCTAGGTAATAGAGACATAGGATGAGAAGATGAGATTTTCTGGCATTTTGATTTGACTGTTCTAGCAGAGGGGAGGTAAACTGTCCTCTGAATGCTGCTAATCTCCTGAAATGGGCTCCTGAATAGGCTGGTCCCTCTGCCCAGAAACCTCGTGCTCTCGTTTTGGGTCTGGCTCACTCCTGCTCATCCGTAGGATGGGCAGCTTAAATGTTGCTTCCTCTGGGAAGCCTTCTCTGATCTCTGAGGTTACATTAAGCCCCCTTGTTAGTCTATTTCACCACATCCTGTACTTTTCCTCTTCGTTATTTACCACAATTATAATTATTTGTGTAATTCTGCGTTCAATATCCCTCCTTTCCCACCCCCATGCCTGACCTGCCCTTAATAAATACTTGTTCAGTAACAGTAGCTCACATTTACATAGCACTATCCAGGGGCCAGGCACTATTCTAAGTGGTTTACGAATTTTACTCACGAAATCTCCCAAGGACTTTATGTGGCTGGTACTATTATAATTCCTACTTCACAGACAAGGAAATGGAGGCCCACAGAGTGAAATAGTTTGCCACGGGGGAGGCAGGATTCAAATCCAGGCAGTCTGGATCTCAAGTCTACAAAGAGTTTAGAACTTGGAGCCAGAAGTTGTAACCTCCGGGCCTGCCTCTGCCGCATATCAGTGATGTTTTGGCCAAGTCACCAGGTCCCTAGGTCACACTGAGTTACCTGTGCAGTAGAGGTAACAACTTCGCCTCACAGTTTTGCTGGGAGTGGCAAAGAAATGGTGCTATTATGTGCCTGTGTCGAAAATGCCCTGGGTCTGTGCAAATGACATTTGTGATTGTTAGTTGAAAGCAGCCTTACTGCCTGCCTTCCACACAATGGGTATCACCACCGGCCCCCAGACACCAGAGCATTCCCACCCCGACACCTTTACTCATCCGCCCCAGGCTTGGATGTCCAATTCACCACCCCCTCCCCGTTGGTATCCCGGGGCCCAGTACAGAGCCTGGCATGTAGCAGATTTATAAAAATTTGTTAAACTGAACAAAACCACCACCTCTAGGTGCTTCCTCAGCAGGAAGCCTTCCTGGGTTGCTCCAGCCTCTCTAATCTCGGTCTTCTCCGTGTAGCTCACACAGTCTGCAACGCATCACAGAGCACTCAAGTCTCTCCTGGCTGCACCTGTTTTCTCCATCAACCTGCAGGTTGTGAAAACAATTTAGTGGACTTCGACCAGGAGGAGGAGGAGAGGAATAGAAGCACACAGAGTAGAAAATGCCAAGACGCATCCTGCATAGTAAAGTGAAGTTTGCTTTTAGGAAACATGTGTGTGTTGGATCACAATGTGAAACGTGTATCTTAATCCAAGGCTCAGTCCGAAATGTCTGTACAGCCCTGCTTGGGTGTTGCATTTGTGTAAACTTGTCTAGAGCAGGAGACGCAGCCTCTCCTTACCCGGTGGTTGCTCACCCCGCTGATGGGTTCCTTGCAGGAAGGTCTGGGCTGGTCGAGGCATTGTCTCTGCAGCCCCCGCCCCTCCCCACACCCACATCCCCAGGGGATCCAGGGCTTTCAGCACCAAGCTTCCCCAAGGGCAGCCTCTTGCCCTAGAGCTTGCCCAAGCCTGGGGTGTCCAGGGGGGTTGGAGCGGCCACATCCTCTCTTGGGGGCTTAAGGGCCCCAGGTTTCCGCACCTCCTCTGTGTGGGTTCTCCTCCAGCAGTTTCCCCGCATCTCCCTTGGGTTTCTGAGTGTCCTGCTGTGGCATAGCTTCCTGCAGGGCAGGGCAAGCTGCTTTCTTTTTCCTCTTCTCTCCTGTCTGCATAGGGGAGCACTTCCTGATCATCCTAAGGCTTGCTATTACGTTGCCATCCGAAGCTTCATTTTCCTCATCTGTTATTAGCATCCTCAGGATCTTGGAGAGAATTCAATAACAGAAAACATATGTGAAAGGGCCTGGCATGAAGGAAACATTCAGTAAACCCTCCCTCCCTCCCTTCCCCCTCCTTCTTTCCTCCAATTCCAGCCATAGCTGGGATCAGGGCAGGGCTGGGGGTAGAGGATTAATGTGAGCGTGGGGCTCGGGTTGCTGCGATGCCGGCTTTGGTGATCACGATCCAGTTGCATGTGTGTCCCGTGTCCTCCTAGAGACGGCTCTGCACATGGCTGGGGGAAGCAACTTCACTTTCAATAAACAAGAGTTCCATTTCTGTTTCACAGGAAGCAGCTCGCCCAGGTCAGAGAGGCAGGTGGGTCCTGTCCTTGAGGTGATTGTCATCTAAGCAAGCTCCGTGGCCATGGAAGAGGAATTGATGAACACAAAGGTCTGTCCTCAATGGAGCATTCATTCTACTGGGCAAAAATGGTCAGCCCTGAGAGTGTGCCTTTGTCCTGAGCTCTGCCCTAAGCTCTTCTTGTAATTCAACTCATCTCATCCTCACCAGAACTCTGATAAGGTAGGTGCTATTTAACTCCATTTTACAGATGAGGAAACTGAAGCTCAGAGCTTCTGTCACTTCCCCAAGTTCACCCCGGTAATAAGCAGGAGAACTCGGATTCTAGCCCTGGCAGTCTGGCTCCAGCACAGAGCCCTGGTTGTGGGAAGCCTAAAGGGGAGGCTGGGGCCTCCTACAGTCATCTTTCAGGTAGAACACAATGCTTTGGCCCAATCATTTTTGGAAAATACCCTGGCAAAAAGTATGAATCATGAGTTCATTGCCTTTGACACAACTGTGGGACTCCAACTTAAAGAAGCAGTGCAAAATCAAGACCACATGGTATGAAGATGCTTTTTACAGTATCCTTTTAATAGGGGGAGAGAGAAAACTTACCTGTAGCAAAAAGGTGTCCAAGCCTCACCCCTGTCAGCCTGAGACGGCCCTTCTCCCAGGCCTTACCCACCCTGTGTATTGTTCCATTTTAAAAAAGACTGTCTGTCAGTCGGCCTCCCCACTAGATACTCTGATTACTGAGGGTAGGGACTCCTGTTTTATCTGCCCCTGAAATCCCTACACTTAACAAGGGACTCTCATATCCTGGGCCTTTGGTAAATATCCACAGAGAGAAGAGATGATAATGGTCGAGTCTAGATGATGACATACAGTGTTACTTGTAAAAGTTTTTCATCTTTGCTGCATGTTTGAAATTTTTCATAGTAAAATGTTGGGGCAAAAAAGAATAGATGAGGGAAATGTATAAACAGATTATAATAACATGGAAAATGTTAATGCGTGTGGGCAGAAAAACTACGATTACATCTGCAAAAATGGGTATGGAAACAATGGTAGTAGAAGGTAACATAAAATGCTGGCAGAGTTTGGAGACAGTGACACTATGCATGATTTTAACATTTCTTCTTTCCCATATTTTCTATATCCTTTGCAATGGATGCATTTTATTTTTATAATAAAGAAAATTTCTTTTTCTGCTGTGAGTCCTCAGCCCAGATTTCCATTAAAAACAAACAAACAAACAAAAAAAAACAACGGGTCCTATTTTCAGCAAACCTAGTACATAAAGGCAAAGATAAACTTTGAAAGAAGTTTATGAAAGAAGCCTTTGCTTTATGGCCGGATTCCCAGCAGTACTGCTTTCAAAGGCCAGCCCTCTTAAGACATGACAGAGAAAAGAGATCCTCGTGGCTGGTGCAAGGTGGTGTCAGGACTCCCCTCGTGGCTTAGAAGGAGATGGTTCCTCCCCAAGAATGAGTCAGCCTTCTCCTCCAGCCTCCCCAGGTTTGGAGCCTGGCAGAAGGTACTGGGGCCCTCGGCTGCCTCTCACCGCCTGTGGGAACAGGTGATGGATGGTCCAGCTCATTCCATAAAGCCCAGCCCTCAGAACCCCCAGAGGAGGTGAATGCCAAGAGACGCTGCCAAGCTGACCTGACATATCAACAATGCCACACCTCTTCCCCCCTCCATAGCACTGACCAAATGTTCCTTTGGGCCACTCTGATCTTCCCAATCTGTCCACAGTGACGGAGGCTGCTACTTCCTGAAGACCCCCAGAACAATGATTTTCTGTGACCAGGCCCATGTGACCACTCCCAGTCTCTTCCTCCTGCCTGAATTCCCAGTACCTGACCCCCTGCCTCAAGCATACGTCATTGGATGAGGTCAACGCCGCTGTCCTGCAAGGAGGGGCTTTTCAACTGCACCAGGAGGGGCTGAGCTCCTGGTTCCCACCTGCCCCGCACTGACAGTGCTCTTGAGCGACTTCTGCAGTCTCCATGGGTGGCAACTTTCATCTTTCCAAAGGAACTAACATTTATTTTTAAGCACCTCTAATCAGTTGGAGACAATGCTGTGAGCCCAGTTAATTCTCCCCTGGTATTTTGGGGTCTAATTATGATCCTTATTTTCCCAATGAGGTAAGTGAGGCTCAGAGAGGTTAAACAACTTTAATAAGGTCAAAGCTCCTAAGTGACTAAACCCAGATTTGAGTAAAACTTTTAAAACTAGAATTATCAAAGAAATGTAAGGAATTATGTGTGTTTTGTACCTCCAGGCACACTCTTTGACAATATAAGTATAATTGGAGAGCTGGTTGTCACTCATTTACATCTTACAGTGAATTAATAAGAAGGATTTCCCCCCTGACAGCTGCCCAGAACCCAGGCACTTAGAGAATGGGATTTCAGTTAATGAGGGTGAGTGATAGGAGGCCTAAGTTTGGACTAGGGGACAATCCTGGGAAGAGGGCAGGCCACGCTGGGTCCTGAGGGCACGCAGAGGCTTGAACCCAGGGGATGGAGAGGATTATGACTGGGAACAAAGCACACTAACACTAACCTCTCTTTATGATTATGTGGGGACTTCTGCCCATGATTTCAGCTCATAGAGAGAGTCAGGAGCATTGGTTCCCCCACCCAGTGGAACTGGGAATGGGGAATTTGTTTGCAATCCAGCCTCAAAATCCAATGTGGACCAGAGGGAACAGCCATGGCTCATTGGCCAGGAGCTCTGGGCAGTGACGCTGGGTGGATCTTTCCCCCACTCTGGACCCCAGTGTCCTCTCAAATGAGATTTATGGGTTCCTCCAGCATTAACCCTGTGATTCCATGTATTAGCACTAGTACTGGGCTCATTTCAAAGGTAAGGGTATTCATAGGGCCTTAAGAAGAATTTCAGACACAGTTAGGATGGCACTGGGGGGTGGGTGGGCAGGTCATTTTTTCATCCTACACCTAGGGATGACACTGAAGGAGAGACTCAAAGATACTGTCACTCACTCAGTACTGACCTCAGGTAGAGCCACTCCCTCCCTGCTCTGAAATCAGCTCCCTCCCTGTCTGTCTCTTGCAGGAGACGAAAGGTTTTGGAGAGCAGAGACCTCCACTCAGCTCCTTCCATCATGCTTGGAACTGCGATGCTGTAGTTGCTAATTGCATGTTCGCTGCATGAAGGAACAAAAAATCCCTGAAATTTGCACCTATTAGAATTAATGCCTTAAGGTTCTGTCTTAAGAACAAGGTGATACCATTCTGAGATCTGGAATACATGGAGCTGAAATCTAATCTGGCTCTCATTTCCTACTCCTTTCCTTCAACCATTTACAGGAAGCAACTTCCACTTAACAGATTGAAAAACTGAGGCCCAGAGAAGAGATGTGACTTAGAATTTTCCATATGTAAAGCAGGAGGGAACCAGCAGTCCCCTAACATGTTTTAGATTTCTTAATGTTCCAAATGAAGAAATTGAGCCCCAAGGAGTGATGAAGATGGCCTAAGGTCCCACAGCTCAACAATGGTGGGGTAGAGACAAGAATCCAGTTCCCAAATCACATTCCAGAGCTGCATAACAATCCTGGAGCTCAAGCAGCCCTGAAACCCTGCTCCGGGTTCCCATGGCAACCATGTGGAACAAACCATCCTCTTTGGGTAGCATTGACTCATTCTTTATAAGGCTTTTTTTTTTCTTTAAGGGAAAATACATTTGCATACACTTTCACCCTCCCCAAATGGACCCATTCATGAAAGGAAGAGACTAGGATACTTTCGAGAAAACAGGTATCCAGGCAGGAAATGGAGATCCTGACTGATGAAGACCTGGGGAGACCTCTGGATTTGGGAGTGTATCTAAAATGGATTAATGACTTGGAGAAAACCATTCTGGAATCTTGGTTTGGAATTCCTTGACTTATCTTTGCTACCCCTCTCTGTAGATCTCTTTCTGAGTAATAAAAGCCCTTAATCAAACAAAAATATATTACATATTCCTGGCAGCTTGTGCTTTCCAAGAGGTTTTTACCATATTTATTTCATCTGATCCTGCTGAGTAGGTAGGGTGGGTATTGCCGTTTTACAACTGGGGAAACTGAGGCCCAGGAGGTGAAGGTCACAGGGCTAGTGTGGAATTCCTCAGCAAATAGAATTCTTCTTCTCTGAAGAGAGACCAAGGAATGAGCCCCTGGTACATGTCAGACGTTTGCTGGACGCCCTAGCGACACTGGGGGCTCAGCCACACGACGCTGGAGACAGGGCCTGGGAGGAGGCGAACGGCAAACACTTAACTAAACAAGGAACTGAAACTCTCACACGTTGTTATAGCTGTCACGGAGGGAACACCTGTAGGCACACCTATAGGGGGCCAGGGGTGTATCTCTAAGGATCTGGTGTTTAAATTGAGAACCAAAGTGTGGGAAAGAGTCAGATGTGGGAAGAGGGAGAGGAGAAAGCTCCTGAGGGCACAACTAGTGCCCTCAGGAGGAAAGTGGTTGGCATCCTCAAGGAAGTGAACTGTGAACGGAGGCCAATGAGAGTCCAGTGTGGAGCAGGGAGGGGAGGAGGGACTAAAGGTGAGATGGGAGGGGTGGACGGAGCCCAGATTATTCCAGACATTACAGGCCAGGGTAAGATGCATGCACGCAATCAAATGCACCTTTGCTCACATATACCCAAACGTGGGTGTTCACACACACAACCGTGCATTATTCTTGCACATACGTGGACACACGTGCTTAACATGTCCACACACCACTTATACACATACATAAACATATATGATCATGCATATATACCCAAAGCACATCTGCACAACCCCTGATGACATACTGTTACAGGTACTAAAACATACCCGTGCCCACCTACACACACACAAATGCACACTCCTATGCCCATTCATACAGACACACAAAAGCATGTATATGCACACTCTCTCGTGCACACACAGGCTTTGTTTCATAAATGCACATATTTAAGCAAGCATGCCCACTCACACATAGACCCTCACACGTGCCCACGTACAGCTCACAACAAGCCCAGCTCAGATGAGCTCTCAGCTACAGATAAACTTCTCTGCTGGTTGGTTATAATCTTTCATTGGAACTGACACATTGATAGCCCCAGTTTTTCTAGGAAGTGACCTTCATGCCGACTATTGATTTCCAGTGGCTATCAGGCTCCCGCCACTGGAGTGACAGGCCCGGTCGGAGGTCAGCCTTTAAATAAAGCTTCTGGATTACTAAGTACCAGGCACTCCAGTGAAAATGGAAATTGGCAGCCCTGGCTCTTCTTATGTGGCCTGCTCCTGTGGATGGGGTTTCAGCCCTGGTGAACTAGTGAATACCTCCTGTTCCTGCACCCTGCCCCACTGCACCCCCAGGGTACTGGGGGTGCCCACAGGTTTCTGTCCTGCAGTGGAGCTGGGCTGAAGGTTGTGGGTGGCAGCAGTTGCCAGGGCCTGACACTTCCCGGATTCTGTTTTCCAGGAAAGCCCGGGCTGTCTTCCTAAGCCCAGCATTCTGGTAACAGACAGCTACTACAGATCCCAGAGACCCACCGGTGACTCTCCTTGTGGTCTTGGGCAGGTGGTGTCACCTCTCTGGACCTCAGTTACCTGCCACCCCCACTTCCTGCCTCATCCACACACGCTCATACATCCCTTTCTATTTCACAATGCTGTGGTCCAGATAAATGAGTCGGTAGAGGTGTGTTGAGTTGTGTATAACTCAATGTTTTAAAAGTATTACAACTTGCTAATCACAAAATTCTACTGAATTACATTGTGTGCTTACTTGATGACCCAGAAGCCCCTTAGATTGTTGCAGCATCATAAACGGCTGCAAAGGCTGCCAGTTTCCTGCATTTCTTTGCATCCTTCCAGTGCAAAAGTCTGTCCCTTTCTGGCTCTACCTGCCCATTTTATGACCATCACAGCCTGCGTGGTTCTGCAGTAGACAAGGTCATTAAATGAAGTTTGCATGTCCTGAAGGGAGGATAAACAGGAATTGGTTATTTGGCAAAGGAGGTGATCTCTTCAACAAAAATCAGAGAAGCAAGAGTTGCTGGCCCAGATTAGCCACTGGTGTTAAAGGGAAGAAGGCCAAAGATCTGGGTGAGTCCACGAACCGGGCTCTTAGCCACAGCTTGCACCCCCAGCCTGAGAGGCAGCGAGCAGGACACTCAATTCAGGGAAGGCAGCGAGGAGTTCAGGGTCGGTGGTGCAATTTATATGCGAGGTGGCACTGTTTCGCGGGCTTGTGCATAACCTAACGCTTACTCCAGAATCCATGACACACTTCTGGGGATGGAAACAGGTTATTTTACATGACAAATACAAAAGGTGTTCAGAAGGTTGCCACTTACTTAGAGAGTTTGAGGTAATTTATAATTAAAGACTTAATATATAACTGTTAAAATAGCATTGGCAACCGCTTGACCAAGTTCCTATTATTTAATATAAATATTTTACTTTTTACTGTGACTGAATCCACAAGCATGTTCACTGTGGTTTAAGAGGCTGGCTCTAAAATACCCTGTCTGATGGGAATCTCCTGGCGGTCCAGTGGTTAGGACTCGGTGCTTTCACTGCCAGGGCCCTGGGTTCAATCCCCTGGTAGGGGAACTAAGATCCCGCAAGCTGTGTGGCATGGCCAATCAATCAATCAATCAATGCAATGCAATGCAATGCAATACAATACAATACCCTGAGAGTTCTACACCAACGTGGTAAAGTGACTGAGATGGGTCTCTCTCCTTAGGGGTCTTTGTACAATGTCAGCATCCCTGGGAGGGGTCCTAAGTCCCTCCACACCCTGGGTCTTGTGTGTCAGTACCACTGTGGGGCTCCAGGACACAGAATGGGGAGCCCTGGGGAAGGTGGGCTACGGGGATAAGGCAGCCTGCATGGGGCAGTGGAAACAGTGGGAGGGGATGCTATAAACCTCCTTTGCCCCAGGCCAAGGGTGTGCAATACTAAAACATTCAGGGGCCAGCATGCTGGGTTTGCCAAGCCCTTCCACAGGAAACAGAAAGAAATGGGGGACTTCCCTGGTGGCACAGTGGTTAAGAATCCGCCTGCCAATGCAGGGGACACGGGTTTGATCCCTGGTCTGGGAAGATCCCACGTGCCGTGGCGCAGCTAAGCCCGTGCGCCACAACTACTGAGCCTGCCCTCTAGAGCCCGTGAGCCACAACTACCGAGCCCACGTGCCACAACTACTGAGCCTGCGTGCCACAACTACTGAAGCCCGCGTGCCTAGAGCCCGTGCTCCACAACAAAAGAAGCCACCACAATGAGGAGCCCACACACCGCAATGAAGAGTAGCCCCCACTCGCTGAAACTAGAGAAAGCCCGCACACAGCAACAAAGACCCAATGCAGCCAAAAATAAATAAATAAATTTATTTATTTATTTTAAAAAAAAAAGAAAGAAATGGGGGTAAAACCCCAGACCAGACATCAGACACACTGATCTCAAACCCAGCTCTGCCACTTGCCAGGTGAGTGACCTCGAGCAAATCACTTCCGCTCTCTGAACTGCAGTTTCCTTATCTGCAAAGTGGGGTCAGGAATTCCAACCACACAATGGATGGTCTTGAGGATTAAGCAAAGTGTTGTTCATAAAACGCCTGCCATCTATCTATGCTGTTCAATAAGTGGTTATCATTTGGGGGACTGGCATATCTGCCATAGTCAGAGCTTAAGTCACCCACTGCCCAATTTATCTCATAGTTACAGCAACTTTCAGCGGGGGTGATTTTGCTTCTCCTCCAGGCGACAATTCAGTAATGCCTGGAGTCATTTTTGGTTGTCACAATGGCGGGACAGGTGTCACTGGAATCGAGAGGGTGGAGGTCAGGGATGCTGCTGAATGTCCTACGACACCCAGGACAGTCCCCACAACAAAGAATTGTCTGGCTCCAAATGGCAATAGTACCAAGTTGGGAAAGCCTAAGCCAGACCCCCTTTCTCTAAGCAATGGTTTTTGAGGGCCCTCTCTTCCCCTCAGCGGCTTTAGCACTGCAGCTCTGAAACCCTCCAGTTCCTGAGCACGACAGAGATGCAGGGACTGCATAGGGAGCTGCTGCCTGCCTCTCTCACCCCGAGGCCACTCAGCCAGATGGCAAAGGGTCAGCAGCAACCAAACATCTAATGACGTGTGACAAGTATGGCCAGACAGCAGGCCCAGGCTGGGCCCCTTCGAGGCCACTCATTGGGCAAGGGGGACTCATAAATAACAGCACAGTGACAGCCCGAGTCTTGCTCAGTGGGAGGTATGGAGCTCCGCCCACCTCCCAGCCCCTGGGGCAAGCCCTTTATGGGACAAGGCTCTAGCAGGAGGGCCTCGGACCCCATGCACAGTGAATGTGCTGGTGAGACACAGAGGGACCTGCCAGTAACACGTCTGTCCAGACCGTTTTACAGCATTCACTCTATCCCTGGTGGTGAACTATTTCCTCATCTCTGATCTGGTGCAATCTGGGGCTTCAAAGCATTCACCCAGCAAAGCATCTGCAGTGGAAGGCAGAGCGGCATAGCAGTGAGGGTGCTGAATCTGAGTCTGAGCCTCCATTTCTTCATCCGTTGAATGGGGGCATCGAGCAGCAAATGCGCTAATTCATGGGAAATTATGTTCACAGCAATAAACGAATGAAGGAATGATGATGATGGTAACGATGATGATTATTCAGCCATTTGGGAGAGGGGAATTTATATTTGAAAAAAACATACCTTCTGATGCTCTAAAATATTAATCAGTTTTTAGGGTTTTAGGCAGTTCCAAGTAGGCTCTTTGCAGTAATAATAGGAATAATGATGATTGTATTAAACAGCACTTTTATTTTCACATTTATTTTTCTCGAGCCTCATGTGTCTTAAAATGGGACCTGTTTCCAATGATGTGTATTCTTCTAAAACAAAAGTGAAAAAAACACAATAAACAGTTGACACACAGACCGACTTTGCTCTTTTGTTCATTGAGGTCTTGGTGCAGATGGCTTGCTGGCATCGGGTTGAGGGCAGGCGGGGGAGGCACGGAACTGCTCTTGGTGCCGCTAAGCATAGCACTCAGCCTTTGGGATATTTGGGGTCTCAGTTTTGTCATTTACAAAATGGGGGTAATTATGTCTTCCTGACTCTCTCTCAGAGCTGCCAGCTCAGTGAGACCACGTATGCACAAGGGAATATTAGCATCACAATAATTATCTTCTTCTTTATTATTAATTATTATTCATAATGATGTTTGCAAGTTGGAGCTCCTCCAAAGCTCCGTGTCTGTGAACAGTTTTTACATACTTTCACAAAAATCTACGTGTGCCTGTGATGATGAAGAAACTGACACTTGGAGGACTCGTTCTGAAATCTAAGCTGATTCTTTAAAATTCTAAACAAATCCCCAAACCCCTTCTCTTTTTCTCAGGCTGGAAAAAAGGGCTCTGGAGAGGGCGCTCCCTCCGGGACCCTGCCTTGTAAGTCTTCTATAGAGATGGCTCTGTTGGCCCAAGACCTTGATGCCAGCTTTCAGCCAGGAGCACGTTTTGCAGGGAGGGTTATAAATCAAAGCCTGGGTTCTAATGAAACTGCTGACACCCTTTGTCTGTAACGGTGTGCACCCAGGCACCGCTTGTGAGAAATTAGAGGCACAGAGAGAGCATTCAAGGGAGCGGGCACCTGGAAGTTGCCTCTCCTGCCTGGTCTAACCCCTCCCCTTCCTCTCTCCACCTCCTTCTTTCTCTCCTCCTCCCTCCCACCCTTGCTCCCTTTTCTTTTTATAATTCCTCCAGAAATCTCTCACTACCGCCCCATTCTGCAGCTTCTTTAGGAGTCAGCCTCATGGCCAAGCTGCAGACCCTGCCGCCCGTCTCCCTAGGCAGACCCCTCTCCCTGGCTCTCTGCAGGCCACCTCTCAGGCGCAGAGCTGCACTGTTCTAGGCAGCAGAGGTTGGTGAAGGTAAGGCCATGGCTTCTCCCAGGACACTGTTCCAGTCTTGGGTTGGCCGCTTCCTGACTGCATGACCTTGGGTGAGGTATTTAACCTCTCTGAGACTCAGTGCCTGTATCTGTAAAATGGGGATAACCGCACCTCTCTTGGGAGGCTGTTAAGAGGACTGAATGAGATGGGTGCCAGGTGAACAGTGCTGGTCCGGGAGGTGAAGGGAGCAAAGGGGCAGCAGAAGCTCAAGTTGTTGAGGACCTTTCTGGCTACCTTTAGGAGCCAGCCCTCCATCAGCTCTGGTTCTATACTGAATCATAGACAGTTACTCCCACAGTTTGATTTAAGAGATACTAAAAAGGGCATATCTATCCCCAAATATCTTTACAATTGAGACCATTGATAACCAAAATTTTAGAAATAGAGGCCTGATTGAAATAAAGAACCATTTATTTGGGGGTTATTAGGTCTGCAACTCTGGAGACACAGATTTAAGAAACACTGGAATTGTGTTCTGCTGGACCTCAAAATGGGGAGAGAGGCCTATAAGGCCCCAAACCACAAGGTTACACAAGTTGTTTGTCAAGAATTAGCACTGGAGCTGGCAAGAAGTGAGGGTGCTTATTAAGCAAGGATTGGTTGGGGTTTGAAATGATTACATTGTTGCAAAGGGGGGAACTTTGAAACTACAAGGTTGCAGCCAGCAGCTGGTAGCAGATATTGTTTAGAAAATGGCAGGGAGTGTCCTTGTGTTTGATACAGTTCGGAAAATTCAAGTTCTCAGTGATGCAGGAGAGTGTCTGAAACCACACCCACAATGGCCACCTGGCTCCATTTTGGATGCCTGGACCACAGTTACACCAATTTGATTTTTTTTTTAATTAATTAATTAATTTATTTATTTTTGGCTGTGTTGGGTCTTCGTTCCTGTGCGAGGGCTTTCTCTAGCTGCGGTGAGCGGGGGCCACTCTTCATTGCGGTGCGCGGGCCTCTCACTATCGCGGCCTCTCCCGTTGTGGAGCACAGGCTCCAGACGCGCAGGCTCAGTAGTTGTGGCTCACGGGCCCAGTTGCTCTGCGGCATGTGGGATCTTCCCAGACCAGGGCTCGAACCCGTGTCCCCTGCATTGGCAGGCAGACTCCCAACCACTGCGCCACCAGGGAAGCCCCACCAATTTGATTTTTAAATGGCTTTGAATATGTCATCACCATTCATTTCACCATTAGCAAGTCATCTGATTAGAAGTCATCCAGGGCCTGGCGTGATGCTAGGTGGCTGGAACGCGCGCTCACTTGATCACCCCGAGGAGAGGAATGCCCCGTGTTTCTAATTCCTCCACGTGAGTTGACAGCAGGCTTGTCCTTCAACAGGCAGATGAAGTTTCTAAGCCTTGTCCAGCGTGAGTCAATCCCCAAACCACTGACCCGATGGAAATAAAACCCCATTCTTCCCTAAATCCCCCAGCTGGTACTCCTCTCTCCCTCCTTAGAGCTCCTGTAGCTTTTGCTAATTTGACTGCTTATTTAGCATCGGACAGAGACAATAATCTCCTCAACTAGACTGTATGCCTCCTGTGGGCACAGAGCATGCCCACAATTTCTTGAAATTACCTAGAGGACCTTGCTTCAGCAGTTTAGTCTAATTATCATGACCTGGTGACTTTCTAGTAAAACATTTAATCCCTGGATGGTCAGCTGCCCATCTGCTCCATGCTGCTTTTGCGCATATTTCACAGAGCAGAGCAGGTCACGTGGTCCTCAGGGCAGGATATAGATTCCTTCCAAGTAAGTCAGGGTTCACAGGGAGGGACACCAAATATGTTGAACAACAATACAATCTATCACAGACCTAGGATAGTATTTTCTACAAAGTTGTTTGTTGCTCAGTAAATATTTAATGGGGATGATGAGCCAACTATCTTAAGACAAATTTTTTTTTTAACATCTTTATTGGAGTATAATTGCTTTACAATGGTGTGTTAGTTTCTGCTGTATAACAAAGTGAATCAGCTATACATATACATATATCCCCGTATCTCTTCCCTCTTGTGTCTCCCTCCCACCCTCCCTATCCCACCCCTCTAGGTGGTCACAAAGCGTGGACCTGATCTCCCTGTGCTATGTGGCTGCTTCCCACTAGCTGTCTATTTTACGTTTGGTAGTGTATATATGTCCATGCCACTCTCTCACTTTGTCCCAGCTTACCCTTCCCCTTCCCCGTGTCCTCAAGTCCATTAAGACAAATATTTGAACACATCATTTTAGCATGGTTGTTAAATCTAAACCAGCCAACTAAATGTGGGGTAATAAGTCTTATGGTCAGCAAGAAACTTAAACCAACTAAAGTCTCTAGCTAGAATGTGGTAGAACCAGACTAGACATAGCCCTGTAGTTCACTTGTGGAAACGCTGCTGTGGGGCAAATTAGACCTGTTCACTATCGCTCTGGAAGGCAGGGCTAGGATCCAAAGAAGGGGTGGGAGTTATAGGATGTAGATTTGGCTTCATAGAAGAAAATGTCCCCAGACCTAGAGTCTCCGTCACAAGGATGAGGCTGTGAAGTCCCTGCCCTAGTGGTGTGAAGCCAGGGGTGGACTGTCTTTGGGGAGGCTGGCGAGGGGGGTCTCTGCAGTGGATAGAAAGTTGAACTAGAGGCCCAGGACTGATTCTTACAGCTTTAAACATCTGTCACAAACCTCAAAGGAATATGCATGTCAGTTATGGACCCAACACTCACATTCCAAAACAAGCAGGAGTAAAGTAAGACAAAATTTTTTAAAGATTCTAAAACATGTGTTGTGAGATTTCAGAAGGAGGAGACAGGACGGAGGCCTTCCTGGAGGTGTTGGGACCGTAGCTGGATCTCAAAGGATGCAAAAGACCAGGATGACACATAGGGGTTGGGGGTTAGAGAGGGTAGGTTGCAGAGCAAAGGGCTGGTTAGAGCAGGGGTGTTGGAGGTGATGCGTCCCCTTCCTTGTCTCCCCTCTTCCTCCAGGACACAGGGTCCCTGGGTGGTGAAAGAAACACAGTGTGCCACTGCCGCCTTTCATATCCTTTCCTCATTTCAGGTTTGCATTTTATTTTCCTGCAAACTTTTTTTCCCTTCCCTTTGCCACTCAGGCTTTTGTTGGTGTAACCTCAATTTCTCGCTGCCTTTCAAAGCTTTTATTTCCCAAGTGGAAGGAAGGAACTTTTAATGTCACGCTAGGTCCTTAGCCAGACCAGTTGTCTTTCCAAATCAGTCAGGGGCTCGGGGCGTCTGGGGAGAGTGCGAGGCTTGGCCGAGAGAGGGAGAGAGTCGATAGAAGGAAAACAGCAAGTGCAACGGATGAAGGTCCCCGAGGTGATTTGCAAATCTGCTGAAATCCTGAACAAGCTTTGATTTAACCCAAGCTTGAAATGGCTTTTATTTACTGTCTATTGTGGAATAAATGACATCTCATAAACAGGCTTTATCCATTACCCCAGAATGGAGAGCACAGTGTTAGGGACATTTTATCCTCTTGATATCAAAGGAGATATGCCGGGGTGTGTTATTACAAATAGAAAAATCAATGCGGAGACACACACATCTGAAATTTCATTTTCGTCGAACCACATTTTCAAAGGGAAAAAAAAAAAGGCAATTGCTAGTAAAAATGACTACAGAACTGGAGGATTTACCAAGCTTGAGCGAAGGACCGGCTGGGACCAAGCCCAGACAGTGAGTAAATCGGGCTCTGTCCTGGGGCTGTTTCCCACTCACCCTCTGGGCAACCCGGCCCCACCCAGGGATGACCCAGAGCAGAGTCACCGTGGATTCGTCCCCAAGCAGTCATGCCGGTGTCTGAACACTGCGTGTGCCCCCAGGGCTGCTCTCTCTCACTGTCTCCAGTCCTTCCACCCAACCGCACACCACATTTGGCCTCAGACCACGTGGAAAACCCCAGAAGTATCGAGCACTGCTGTTTCCTCCAAGCCTTTACCTCCTTCATGGCGGGGTCTTGGACACTTCCAGATCTTGTGGGAAAGCAGAAAGGCTCCCAGGGAGTGAGGAAGGAAAGTCAGCCAGACTCTGGGAAAGGCTCCCATTGAGGTCCCAGCCATTTTCACCAACCCCTCCTTCAGAGAAAGTTGGTGAGAGGTAAATACTTCCATCTTTTCATAAGATTTTCTTAAAGTCGCATCCCTGGGCTCCCATCTTTGTATCACATTGTGTAACCCTGTATCAGGGTGACTCTGGTTTAGAGTCTTGTTTCCCCACGAGGTTGTACACTCAGAGAAGCCCGGGACCAGGCCTGATGCTACATTCCCCTTGCCAAGCACTGCGCTGACACGTAATAGCTGCTCAATTGTATGCAGGATGAGAATGTGCATGCCTGGAGAGGGGTTGAGTACAGCGGCCCGGACACCGCACCTGGGCTAGACAGACCTCAGCCTTCCAAGGAGAAGTGCTCTGGTTCTGGTTGGCAGCTCCTGCCTTGAGGCAAAAACCAGATGGAGTTTGCCGGTTCCATACAGTCGTCCTGGGCTCAGGAATGCCTAACTCCATTGGTGGAGGAAAATGGGCCAGTAGATTGGATTTAAGGCCTCACAGTAAATCCTTACCTGCCTTCTGAAGAAACAGTGCTGTTGGTCAGAGAGTGACCAAGAATGAAAAGCCAGACATAAGCCCAGGCTCCCTCCTGGACCAGCGCAAACACTCAGCATTTGAGGGCTGCCTGGGGTCAGGGATCACTTCCCCTAACTCTACCTCCTGAGAGATGACGACACCAAGGCCCAGAAAGGGGAGTTAATTTTTTCCTAGTCACACAGGAGATTGTGGCCGGGTGGGGGGGGTCAACATTTTTAAGCTTCGACTCCCAGTCCTGGGCCCTTTGCTCTGCCTGATAAGAATCCAGGGAGAGAAAATAATGAGGAAGGAACACGCATAACAACTTCATTACAGAGACCATCGTGATGTCGAGATGATTGTTTTTTAAATAATTCAATGATAAATGATTGAGAAAGTATCCACACTGTACAAATGTTGCTGTTTTTAAGCAGGCATGGCTCTTGTTTTCTCTACAGCTTTATTTGGGTGAAGGCCACCAATCAGATCGGGAAAGGCTGACTCCTGAAGAATATCGGGAAGACAATTCCCTATGAGACGTGTCTCCGCTCCCTCAGAGACACGGGCTGCCTGCTTCTTCCCTGCGTCTCATAAAGGTTTAAGAGAATAGCCTCCACCAGCCAATACAGCAGCGATTCTGCCTGAAATAGGCGGCAGTATTTAAATAAGGTTTCAATAGGAAGAAAAAGTCTCCTTGGACGTGGTCTGTGATGTAGTTATCAGGAGGAGAAATCTGCAGAACCCATTAGCTGCCACTCCTTCCCCCAGGAAATCCCTTGTTTGTGGAGCGTGAATCTCTCTGGCTTTTGCTGGCTTTTTCTCTCCGGATTGTCCGGGTAAACATCTGCCTCACACCGTGTGTTTATAAGAAGAGGCATTTGTGGCTTTGATTGTTTAGAGGTTTCTGCAGAACACGCGTGCTCTTTCTCCCTCCCCCACCCCTTCCCTCTCCACACTGCCCGTTCTCCTGGGCAAACAACCACTGACGTCTATTTTGGTTTTCTTTGGCATTACAGTGCATCCTTCTGTCCAGAGCAGGGAAGAGATCCACCACCACCCAGTTGCTCCACCTTGCGATAAAGAGTTTTCCATAGCAAGGGCAGTATATCTTAATTGTATTGTTATTATTATTTATTCCACAAAAATTTTTCAAGCATCTTCTGTGTATAGTATTGAGATGGATATGGCGAACTGTATCAAGAGTCCCAATCCCTGTCTCAAGGAGCTTATGATCTTGTTGAAGGGACAGAGCTTGTACACATTAAGAATAAGGTCTTTACTTACAAAAGGACTGCAGAGCTTTGCGGGGGCAGGGAATCCGTCACTGGCCTTCTTACTGTCAGCCAAGTTGAGCCTCTCATCTTGAGTCCTCAGGTAATTCAAACCCACCCCTGGACCACGTCCTTCAATTGTCTACTTCTGGGAAAGAATGTGGTGCACACTTTCTTTTTATTCTCACAAGCCTTCTTGCATGGCTGACTCAGGCCACTGGTAAGTATCATCATAGTAAAAACTCTGTCAACTGGAACACAACAAAATTCCTGGTAGATGAGTTTTTTTTTTTTCTTTTCATCACTCAAATTTAGGTCAGACACCAATCACGAGAAAATAATGTTATCAAACACCTAGTAAAAAGACAAGAAAGACAAAAACAAAGCTTGCTCAGATGTAACCTGGGTTCCCCTCCTGCTTCACCTCCAGTGACAGCTTGAGCAGTGAGCACTTCTGCCTTCAGAGAAATGACCACAAGGACCCATTGTCAGTCAAGAAAAATGTGTGATGCCAAGTGGTGGAGGTTTCCTGCCAGGGGAAGTAGACCCAGATATTTAAGAAATGTTTCTCACATCTGAAATGGTTTCCTCCCTTATCTTCAGCTTCTAAAAGAACCCAATCCCCAATTCCATTTGCCCATCCTGAATATTCTAGTGTAAAGAGGGTTATGGTTTAGATGATCTGCACAGGTGATAGCTGAGACTGTCTTGAAGTCACTGCTTGATGGGAGACCCAAGTGCCTGTCCAGTGTCTGACATCACCTAGCTGGTGACCTTGGATCAGCCACTCAGCCCCTCTGGCCCCCACTGTAGCTGATTTCTAATGACCTGTCCATGACTAAGGGTCAAAGGCTCCATGAAGTCATTAGGTCATGATAGATCCCAGCAACTTTTTTTTTTTTTTTTTTAATGGCAAACTTCCAAGGTGTTTTTTTTTCTTTAATTTTATTTATTTTATTTATTTATGGCTGTGTTGGGTCTTCGTTTCTGTGAGAGGGCTTTCTCTAGTTGTGGCAAGTGGGGGCCACTCTTCATCGCGGTGCACGGGCCTCTCACTATCACGGCCTCTCTTGTTGCGGAGCACAGGCTCCAGATGCGCAGGCTCAGTAATTGTGGCTCACGGGCCCAGCTGCTCCGCGGCATGTGGGATCTTCCCAGACCAGGGCTCGAACCCATGTCCCCTGCATTGGCAGGCAGATTCTTAACCACTGCACCACCAGGGAAGCCCCCCCCCACCCCAGCAACTTTTAAAATCTGGTGGTTTCTTCAGTACCACAAAGAAATATCTACACTCCCATGTTCATTGCAGCATTATTCACAATAACCAAGATATGGAAAGAACCCAAGGGTCTGTCAATAGATGAATGGGTAAGGAAATAGTACACACACACACACACACACACACACACACACACATAAATACACATTGGATTATTATTCAGCCTTTTAAAAAGGAGATCCTGCCATTTGTGACAACATGAATGTCATAAAAGACATTATACTAAGTGAAATAAGCCACAAGCAGAAAGAAGAATACTGCACGATCTCACTTATATGCAGAAGCTTAGAAAGTTGAATAAAAGAAGAGAGTAGAAGGGTCGTTACCAGGGGCAGAGAGATGGGGGAAATGGGAGATGTTGGTCAAAGGGTACAAAGTTGCAGTTGTATAGGATGAATAAGTCTAGAGAGCTAATGTACAGCAAGGTGACTGTCATTAATAATACTGTATTTTATACGGAGAATTTGCTAAGAGAGTAGACATCAGGTGCTCTCACTCCAAAAAATTAACATAAAAATGGTAACTCTGTGAGGAGGTGGATATGTTAATTAGCTTGAGGGTGTTATATATAAATATCAAAACATCATGTTGTACTCCTTAAATATATACAATTGTTAAATAAATAAAATGTAAAAATCTGCTGATTTCTGCCCTGGATGTACATGCCCTTTGAGAATCTCCTTTGTACTCACAGGGGCCAGGTGCCAGCTCAATGGCTGACCTTGCTGTTGTCGTTTGATGATACACTAATACCTTGTTGCAGTAATATAACCAGGGGTCCTGGGAGTAGAGAGAGTTGGCCAGCAATGAAAAGACAGCTCTGGCTTGACCTGTAATGCCTTCTTCATTTTATTTAGTGGGAAATGTTTAGGACAATATATTAACAGTAATCAATTCAGGGTGATTGTGCCCAGGTGTTTGTTTGTTTGTTAGATCTTTATTGGCACTTTTTGAATTTGTAATAATTTCTCAAAATAAAAATTATAATTTAATTAAAGGGCAGTGTGAATTTAATAAGAGCCATTGCCTGATCAGTCTACTGGCTCTGATCAGGGACAGAGAGAGATGTGGTCAGACAGGGCACTTGGGGCACGGGTGTTCATTTCCTGTTCTCGAAATTGCACTGTACATTACATATGCTTTGTGTGTATATGGAATATTTCATTATAAAAATTATTTTGGAATGACCCCGTATAGAAACATTGATATTTAGCTTTGAAGTTTGAAGTTATCTCTCCGTGAATAATAAAGGGCCTATATGATACTGTGTTGTCCAGTAGAAATAAAGGGCAAGCCACATGTGTGATTTTAAATTTTCTAGTAGTCACATTTTAAAAAGTAAAACAGGTGAAATTTATTTTAATACTATATTTTATTTAACTCAATATATCCAACTTATTGTTATTTCAACATGTAATCAACATTAAAAATCTTAATATTTTATATTCTTTTTTGTTGAAGGGGCCCACTAAATTTTGGAAATCAGTGTGTATTTTACACTTACTTCTCAGTTGCCACCAGCCAGGAAATCAGGCAGTCAAACCCCTGGAGTCTGGGGCCCCCTGGGCTCTCTCTGTGTACCAGGCATGCAAGATGGCCCCAGAAAAACCTCGCATACCCCCATCTGGCCTCTCCTTTCTGTTCTGGGATGGGAACCCTCCCTCACAGGAAGCAGCCACCCACCCCACCACCAGAGGGCCAAGGCAAGAGGACGAGGGGCTGCCAGTTTCCCCCAGGCAGCGGGTGATTCCGCAGGCAGAGAAGCAGCCCTTGCGGCTTCTCTGGCCTGTACACTGAGGAAGATTCACAGGTCAGCTTGCTTTCAAAGGGGTGAGGGTGTAGACGGTCTGGGAGAAAATTACAAGCAATAAGAAGCAGTGTTTGCAGCGCGTGCTGGCTCTTGGTCCCCAGCCAAACGCTGCGGGCAGGTAATGGATGCCCTAGGGCGGCCCCAGACCACAACACCCATGACCGCCCGGCCGCATGGGACTCAAACCTGCATGGGAAGGGGCCTGCTCCCTTGTCACGTGGAGGAATCCACATCGCTGGTTGCGACATCAAGTTTGCACGAGGCTGGGGTATTCTGGGCACGGGCACAAAAATATCCCCAATCGGATTTGAAATATGGCATCATTCTGGGGGAGGTTTGGGACTCCCGAGAGGTCAGTTCTCTGGGCTCAGGGAACAGGACCTGAGCACCGCTCCTCCCTGATCCAGAGCCCTGCCGCCAACCCAGCTGTTCACGAGGGGTGTTGCTTAAGGGGACTTGTGGCTTAAACCAAAAAAATGGTGAAATCGAGTAACAAAGATGCTTCCTGGAGTTTCTGAGGACAGACATCTTTATATATATATATATATATATATATATATATATATGAAATAGGGCACGTGGGGGAGATATAGATAGATAGATAATAGGACACGTTGGAGATCTATAGCTATAGATCTCCAACGTGTCCTATTATCTATGAAATATATATGAAATATACAAGAATAGGAGATGTACATTTTATCAGAAAGAAGGGTCAGGTTGCAGTTTCAACAAGCAAAGTCCGGCAGTCCACACAACCATGAAGCTCTGCTCTGAGGCTGATGGAAAAAATGCAATTTACCTTTGGGTGGTGGTGCTGGGATTCCCATTTAAAAGTCTAAGCTGGCTGATTATTTATTGATGTCTCTGTCTCCATAGCTGTCTGACTCTTACTGGTTGGAAGAAGCTCCTGTGTGCCTAGAGGATTTTTTGAATTAAGTTCTTTTCAGTCATCTTCCCCTCAGGTGTTAACCAATGAGACTAGACTTTGACACAAGTCGGCTTCTCCCCCCACCCTTCCACCCCCACTCAGCTACCCTTACTTTACGTTGTGAAATAAAATTAAGTACCAAGAGAGGCTATCAAACAACGGGGACTGACATGGTTTTGGGCTTTATTTTTTTATTTACAGAAAGAGTGAGAATAATGCATTGGAATCACTTATATTTTACGGTGAATATGCCTCCAAGTCCTATCAGGACACAAATACAGGCAATTTAATGAATAAACAGGGCTCATTCTGGGTGGCTCTGTCCAGTGCTCTTGCTGCTAGCCCAGAAGTGGTCCTTGAAGCTGCACATTTTCCTCAGTTCTTTGAAGTCAGAATGGTTTGGCCTCTCTACCTCAGTTGGCTCATCTGTAAAATGGAATGATGGTCCCTTACTCATGCCAGGACAGGGGACTGAGGTCCCAGCCAGTTGTAATACTCATGATTCCATGAGCTGGAAGCTTCTTTTCAAAGATTATCCCACAAGTGCCATCAGCCTAAGCAGCCCTTATTTTGGCAAGAACCTTGCCTCCCCCACCCCCAGCCTTCACCCTTGCCTTCATTGCGGGCCACCCTCTTCCACCCCAGCCCCCCCAGGGGGAAAGAGCAACCACTTCATTCTGGAAGTGACAGATGGAGAAATAGATAGCACCTAGTGAGCCTAGTCGAGCAGAACAGGCAGCCTGCCAGGAGCTTCTGACCATTCAGGTGGGTCGTTCTGGACCAGCAGGGCACATGCTAGGGCCAACCTCTCCTGCAGTGAGGAAGACTGACCCTAAATCACCCCCTTCTTAGGCAGGCAAAGACTTGACCCTAAATTCCTCCGACACGAGCAAAGACCTGTCCTCTGGGGCAGGATTTCTGTGTGGAAATGTCCCTCATCTTCCTGGCCCCCTGGGAGATGCCTACAAGTCATTGACCAGGAGATACACTTTTTCATTCATTTGTGCTGGGGCAACTCAGGAGACTTCCCGTCTAGTGGGGGAGGTGGATGTCAACAGTCATGCATGTGCATCACTTGGGCACAAGCCATGACAAGAGCCGCGAGGGGTGAGCACATTGTGGGATGGGCTTAACGGCCACCTGGAATGGGAGGAGGAAACATGCGACTTCCCTCCTGTTCCCTTCCCTCCCGTGCTGCCAGCCAGTGGCCCTGGGTGGAGCTTTTCCTGAGGGCAGGTGTTGGTGAGGCTGGGACAGATATGGTGAAGGAGGAGGAGGACCAGCCCCCTCAGGAGAGGCATTTTGAAATCCAATGTCTGGCCCAGACAATCTTTCGGTGGACTTTGCTGTCGAAAAACAAAACAAAGCTGGTCAAATCTCAGCATCTCAGGAAAACTTCTTAACCTCTTTGTGCTTAGGTTTTCTCATCTGAAAAAGGGAGACACACAACTGGTCACCTGCTGTCCCACTCTCTCTGGTGGCCAAAGCAGGGCTCTGGGACCCAGCTGGCTACTACTGGGGCCTGAGCATGCCTGGGAAACAGAGGTGCCATGGCTTCAGAGCCCTTGGACTATAAGCTGCCAGGCCTGAGCCCAGAGGTCACACGTTCTCAGGGTCCATCCTCACATGCAGAGCCCTTGCCCCACCCAGAGGGGCTTCCCTGCCAGTGTGTGTGTGTGTGTGTGTGTGTGTGTGTGTGTGTGTGTGTGTAGGAGATTTTCCAAGGGAACCAAGGCCAGAGCTTCTGACAAAAGGGCCAGGATCAATTCCAATCTCCAACCAGGGAAGGTGGTATGGGCATTTTTGTAGGCAGGGAAGGTAAAATATAATACTTTCTATTTGTAGAGCACTTTTTTATTTAACATCTTTATTGAAGTATAATTGCTTTACATTGTTGTGTTAGTTTCTGCTGTGTAACAAAGTGAATCAGCTATAAGTATACTTATATCCCCATACCCTCCCTCTTGCATCTCCCTCCTACCCTCCCTATCCCACCCCTCTAGGTGGTCACAGAGCACCAAGCTGATCTCCCTGTGCTATGCGGCTGCTTCCCGCTAGCTATCTGTTTTACATTTGGTAGTGTATATATGTCAATGCTACTCTCTCACTTCGTCACAGCTAACCCTCCCCCTCCCCATGTTGAGCACTTTTATTTACTCTTTCATGCACACATCTTTTCACAAGATTCTTACTCCAGAAAGTCCTCCATGATTTTCTTTTGCTGAAGCAATTTTCCTCTTCTCTGGATACTCCCTGCCTGCTGTGGATCCTGCTTTTATGACACTTAACATGATACGTCTGGTGTTACGGCAATTTTGTGCTCTGGTTCATCTAGACTTGCAGATGGAGTTAGAATATTTATTTTCTATTCCCACACAATCCCTAGAATTGGAGTAGAACATCCTAAGAGAGCCAAACAGATGCTTACTGAATGAATGAATGACGTGTGTCTGAGTGAATGCGTGATACAAATGCAGGAATCTTTTCCCAGGGTCCCTTACCTCATTCTACTACTTAGTCCAGAACTCTTTCTCCTGCACATATTTTTCACTCCAACCTCTCTCCCATCCCCTCTCCACTTCCCAATTTTAACAGGTCCCCACTCTCCACATCTTACTAGGCTGCTTCTGTGATGTGAGCAATCGTGATATTGCCCTCGGAATAGCTTAGACAAACCCCAGCCACCTTGCCTCAGTGACGATATTAATAGTGACAAGTTCCAGGGTCCACCTTGTGTGCTGGGTATGGCAGTTTGGTTACCAAAATGGAAGGTTAATAGGTAGACAGCTCCCCAGTCTGACCTTATTACTGACCCCACCCCACCTCTGAATCTCTTTAAGCCCCATGAGATGAACACTTCTGCTGAATTGCTGAGAGATAAGTGACTACACTTAGAAAAATACAACCAATAATTGAACTGGTGGCTCCATCAGAATATTAAACAATGATTGTAACAATATGTATCAGCAAAGGCAGCCATCTGGATCCTTCGTCGAACTAGGAAACATATTTGGTGTTCTCCCAAGGCTGAGGAAGTCTCCTGTCCACCAGTGAGGTTGTGAGACACAGGGGTCCACTGTGTCCCAGGGTTCCGGCAAGGGAGAAGATGTACCAGGAAAATGCAGAAACTGCTCTGAGCTGACATTCTTTGTGTTCCTGGCCGCAGGTGACATCTGTGGACCATTAGGACCACCAAGTGAAGCCAGCGGTTCATTCCCCAGGAACTCACAAGTTCTGCTTTGTCCATGGTCTAGGATTCGTCACTGCTCCACAACCCATGCTAATAAATCACATAAACAGAAGTCATTGATCACAGTGGAGACGGGTTGAGAGTGAGGACGGTTTCATGAAATGACATTTTGAGAATATCCCCCTGCCAGCAAATTCCCACTGATTGTGTATGAGGGGGGTGGGTTCGTGGAGGTACAGAACGAGGCATTTGTCTCTGGGAGGGTCACATTCATGGGAAATGCAACCAAATGTGAGACATTTTCTTCTGAAGATGGGTCAGAAACATCAGAACTATATAGGAAAGACAGGACCTAAATCCTCTACTCACTATCTTAAGAATGAAAGTGTCTGTGTGTGCATGAACTTAGCACCATGGGGCTCATGGCACCACAGTGTTCACAGGAAAGAGCCTGGACTAGGCAACCAGACACACTTGGTTTCAAATACCAGTCTTACCACTTATTACTAGTATTCAGATTGCTTACTCTCTTGAAGTTTCTGTTCTCTCCTCCATTAAATGAGGCTAATGATGCCTTCTTCACAGATTCAATATGGAAGCTGAATATCAGACCTCTAGTAAAGTAACTGACTTCTAGGTGGTACTCAATCAATCTGTGTACCTCCTTTTCCTTCATTTGCTGGACCAGAATTAGTTACTGAATACAAACTGTACAGCTAATCAGCTCAACTATAAACAGATAATAAGAGGTCAAGGCTGCTCTACCCACACATGGGGTCTATAACAGCACAGAAGCAAAGAGGAGAGCTGAAGAATACTCTTGCACCAAAATATCCTCCCTCAGCCCCCAGTAGATTGTGGAGACGACTACTGGGTGGCTGAGGCAATATTATTCATCTTTGTATTCCTACCATCTAGAGCTGGTCTTGGCACGGTTTGTTGGGTAGATGGATGGATGTATGGATGGATGGATGGATGGATGGATGGATGGATGGATGGATGGATGGGTAGAGGGATGGATGAATGAATGGATGGATGAGAAGATAGGTAAAAGGTTGGGTGGATGGACAGATGAACAAATAGGTAGATTTCCACTATCAGGACATTCTTTTGCATTCCTATTTTACAATTAGAGAAACTAAAAGAGGGTAAACACGCTTGCAAAGGGCTGATGTATTTATTCTCCCAGAACTCTCTGTCTTCTTGCAAATCCATCTATGTTGCCCAGAATTCCCATCTCCTTCCCTCCAATCTATCCTAAATCCTTCCAGATCCAACTCAAGTTTCATTTCCTCTGCAGTCTTCTCTGACCAGATGGGTTCACACTTCTCTCTCCCTTTCCTGAACTTGTCAATACTGAGTGTTTCCCACTTCCTTGAACTTTTGGTTGCTACACATCTGCATCTTATCTCCTCAACCTGATAGCAGAGAATGGGTTCTGTGCTTCCCTCACAGGACCCAGCATGAGGTTGGGCACACGTGCCTATAGTGCAAAGACTGTCAAAAAATGCTTGGTGGTTGCTCAGTCAGCTAATGTTATAACAATAATAAAAGTTGACACTTACTGAGGGTGTCAGGCACTTCACTGTACATAATCTAATTTAAGCCTCACAATAGTCTTACGAGATAGGCATTATTATCTCCATTTTACAGATAGGGAAACTGAGTTTGAGAGAAGTTGTGGTGCTTTCAAAATATGGACCCGAAATTCCTTGATGCTCCTCTTATTGGCAGATTGGACTCTATGTCCCCCTCCTCTTGAATCTAGGAGGGCATCTGACTGCATCCACCAATAGAATGTGGCAGAAGTGATGCTTGTGACTTCTGAGTCTGGGTCATAAAAGGGCAGGCAGCTTCTACTTTTTTTTGCTGGAATCAGTGCAGTTGGAGAACTGAGCCTCTGTGTAAGAAGTTCCACTCTTCTGAGGCTGCCATGCTATGAGGAAGCCCAAGCCATATGGAGAGGCCACAGGCAAGTGCTCTAGTCACCAGTCCTAGTCTTTGAATCATCCCAGCCCAGGTGCCACACATGTGAGTGAAAGAGACTTTAGGATGATTCCAGCCTCGGCCTTGGAGATATCCTCAGCTTTCAAGTTTTCCCAGGGAGGCCCCAGACATTGTGAAGTAGAGACAAGTCATCCCTACTAACCCTGTCTAAATTCTTCACCCACAGAATTCATGTGAATAATACAGTAGTTGTTTTAAGCTGCTCAGTTTGGGGATAATTTGTTGTGCATCAATAATAACTAGGATAGAAGTTAATTTCACTTGCCCAAGGTCACCTAGCTAGTAAATGGCAAAAGTGGAATTCAAACCCAGGTGATCTGACTGCAGAGCTCATGTTCTGGAACTATATGACATGCCTCCCAATACATGGTTGGGATAAGCTGGCACACAGCACCCTGGCATGGCTGAACTCAGGTTCCAGAAAACAGAAACTGGGCCCTGAAGAAACAAGGCAAGCTGAATCTTTGGAGATAAAGAAGGTGGCATGTACACTGTAAGGCAGGAGAATCTGCCTCAAGTACTGGATTTTATAAGATCCCAGGCAGCAAAAAGGACAACAGGAGGGCTCTTGATGGGAAAAGAAGAGAAGAGCACTGACGTGGTGTGTACATGAGGTGGGAACATGGTGAGGAGGGTGAGGTTGTGGGCTGGATGTGATGGATTTGATGCGGGAGAGAAACCTGGGCCAGATATCCTTATGCCCAAGAGCTGAGGGCAAAGGACATCTATGTGGGGGGACGAGGGACAACACCCTGTGTCATCTGGACCACAGACTCTGCTCCTTTGGGCTGTGGGCTCAGGTGGTAGGTGAAGGGTCCAGGCAGAGCCCCTACTGCATCACTGCAGTGATAACTCCTTTTCTCCGCCAGGCTCCCTCCACCTCAGGAATGCCTTCACCCATGTATTCTTTCATTCATTCAACAAGTGGTTAGGAAGTGCTTCCTACAGGGTAGGCCCTATTTTGGATGCTGGGGACAGATACCAAAATGAAATTTTCCTTCAGTTACCAGACAATAAGGTACAGGCTATGATAGAGGTGTTTGGGGGACAGAGAGACAGGGGTTCCCACCCCTGTGAAGCTGACAACTTGACACCTTAGCTACAGGCATTTCCATTTTCCAAGTACTTTCAATTTGATGATGCATGTAGCCCCTTCTCTGGGCTCTTGGAAGGATACCTCAGTAAGCACCAGCTCCCAAAGCCTCTGTTTTACACATAAGGAAACCGAGGCTAGAGAAAAGGAAGTCATGAGCCTGGATCACACAGCTCATGACAGACTACTTGGTCTGTCCATGCAGTTGGACAGACCTTCCAGAGTAATCTTGCTGGAGATTCATGGCAAGAGTGAGAGTTAATATGAATGCTCAATGGCGTCCAGATTAAAATCCAAAATGGGAATGGAGTCACTGTTACCTAATTGTAGGCAACCTAGGGAAGGTCCACAAAAGGATCCCTCAGCCATGTCATAATGCTTATTTATACTATATCCACCCACATAATCGCTAGCTCACTCCTTATTTATTGGACCAATCAGATGAAGTGATTCCTCATAATTTGTGAATTACCATTCAAGATTTCTGCAAAGTTGTCTATAGTCAAAAACTCTGGGACTTCCCTGGTGGTGCAGTGGTTAAGAATCCACCTGCCAGTGCAGGGGACACGGGTTTGATCCCTGGTCCGGGAAGATCCCACATGCTGCAGAGCAACTAAGCCCGTGCACCACAACTACTGAGCCTGTGCTCTAGAGCCTGCGAGCCACAACTACTGAAGCCCGTGTACTCTAGAGCCTGCGCGTCGCAACTACTGAGCTCACACACTGCAATTACTGCAGCCCACGTGCCTAGAGGCCGTGCTCCACAACAAGAGAAGCCACCGCGATGAGCAGCCCATGCACTGCAATGAAGAGTAACCCTCGCTCGCCGCAACTAGAGAAAGCCTGAGCACAGCAACGAAGACCCAACGCAGCCAAAAGAAAAAAAAAAAAAGCTTTAAAGACAGAAGTTCCACTCCCTTGGGTAGGGGTGGAGGATAAGAGAGGGTTATTTGCACAGGCGTGAATACCATGACCTGGAGATAATAATGTACAGCCCTTGTTTTTTACCATCAACAATGGTACAAATACTTTAATATTTAATACAAATAATAGTACAGTGACTTCACATTTGCATATCACTTTATAATTTTTAAAACTCTTCCACAGACATTACATCATTACATCATACATTCAGAACCCTGAATGCCCCAAATGGAACAGATGCTATTTCCTGGGTTTACAGCTGGTGACCATACATGGACAGGTTAAGTGACTGACACAAGGTCAAAATGTCGGACGTGGCAGAGACACGATTGGCATCTGAGTTAAGATAGGAGAACAAAACATCTGCAGGTAATCCCTTCCTCGGGCCACCCAGCTTCATGCCTCTGTATCAGCTATCCAGGCAGCGGGTCAGCTGACTGTTCATTCTGTAGGGCTGATCTGATCGGGAATGTACCTGCTGAAATGCCAAAGGCTGGGAACCAACGTGGGGATCAGAGGGGAACTTTAGGGAACTCTGCTGGGGTTGCTCCGAAAAGGCGATCCTGTGCCTTCATGTATCCTGTATGTTCAAGAACATTAACAAGAGGCAGTGTGGAGTGGTGATAAGAAGATGGGCTCTGAGCCAGACTGCTGCATTTGAGTGAGTCCTGCTCTGCCACCTGCTAGCTCTGAGACCTTGGACAGGTCACCTCATCTGCTGGGAAGGTCATAACAGCATCCACCGTGGATGGTATTATGAGGATTAAATGAGTTAATATTTGCCAAATTCTTAGGGCGGTGCCTGGTTATAAATGTTTGTTAAGTAATGACAGAGCTTCTAAGGGCCAGACACTGTGCTGGCACCACTGTTAAACGGAGGAGTAGGACACACCACGTCCTCAGGGAGCCCACTGCTTCACCTATCTGGCAGCATGGCCATGCCCTGCATTGCAATTACTTTATCAACGGGGTGTTTAACAACTGGTGGTGTGAATGGCAACCACATAACTTTAGTCAAGGGTTAGATGTGGTGGAGGATGGGAACGAGGAAGGGCAGGAGGGGGGTTCCTGCTTGTGGGCATTCAGAAAGGAACCCCAGACCCACGGTGGCCATCTCTGCCTTCTCCACTGCGGCCGCCACCAGGCACTGTGGCTACTGAGCGCCGGAACGGTGACCCGTCCCAACGTCCACATTGAGATATGCTGGAAGACTTGGAACCAGAACAAAAGCATGTAAAATTGCACATGGATGCTTTTTTATATTCATTCCATGTTAAAATGATAGTATTTTAAACATACTGGATTAAATACGCTATTAAAATTAAGTTTACTTGTTTCTGTTTCCCTTTTTTGAATGTGGCTATTAGAAAATTTTAAATCGCATGCGTAGCTGTATTTGCGGCTCACGTTACATTTCTCTGGGATGTCGCTGCTCTGTAGAGCCAAGAGCTAAAGGGATGGCTCCCAGCAGATGAGTGAGCTGGAAAAGGAAGGTGAGACTTCTTCTAGGACAACCTTCACGAGGCGAGGGTTGATCTGAGCCTCAGGGAGACGCTCTTTCCTGTGTATCCAGTGCCTGACACAAGTGCCATCCTTAGTGGGTGCTCATTTTAGATTTGTTGAATTACTGGCGAAATGTGAGTTGGCCACGCTGTGAAAGAGAGGGCAGAAAGGCAACAAGGTTTAGGAACAGAACTGCCAAGTTTCAGAGGATGCTCTGAATTTAAAGTGCATTTCTTACACACCTCAAGACGATCAAATCAAATCAAAAGTGGTAAAGCCCATCTCCCTCCAAGTGCAGGCAATGACCGTCCACCTGGGCTCTCCATTTCTGAGTCAGTCCCCTTGAATCAAGCCCTTTGGAGGTCCCCGTTGACATTAGCTTCAAGGCCTCTATTTGAGAGTCTCAAGAAAGGTTTGACCTTAATTGCCTCCTTGTCGCAGTGGCTGAAATCAAGCCGGACCCCAGCTTCCCGGGGACCACATCCCCACGCCATCCGTGGAAGGAAGTTTAGTAAAAGTTGGGTCTCTGCAAATGGTTCTCGGGAAGGGAAGGGAGGATTCAGGAAGGCCGGGCTGGGGGCTGCCCTCGGAAAGCCAAGACTAATTCCGCAGTCTAGTCACTCTGTCAAACATTTAGTGTATCCGGGTGATTGTTCCCCGGTAGGCCGCAACGGTCTATCTGCTGGGCCTTTTGTCATGTTAACTGCAGCCGATCAATGGATTGAGGTCAGGACTTCTGATGTAGGTGCAAGCTTAGAGAGAAAAAAGTCTCAAAGATTCATTTTTTCTCGTCTGGTAACACTCCGGTCACTTATTTTTTCTCGGTTAGCCTCTGCCGCTCTAAAGTGGATATTGATCAGTGCTTTAATGCAAACCTGTCAAATTAATTTTGCAGACCTGGGATATGACTGGCCTAAAATTGCTTCTGCATCTGTTCTCTGCAGCAAGCCTATGAATTTTAATCACGACCAGAATGGGTTGGTGGCTTTTTTTGTTAGAAACTTGAATAGGAAAGGTTTAAACTGTAAATGCCAGGGAATGATGCTGTTTTGTTCTTTTCAGAAACTCATGTGGTGGAGGTCAAAGAAATTATTATGTCGGGTGTATTCTTGGCAGCTGCTGTGGGAAGCTTTGCGGGCCGGCTTTCTGCAGAGCTATGCCCAGGGAGCGCTGGGACCTCCGTGAACACCCCAGTCCTGGAATCCCAGCTCCAGCAAGAGGTGGGCGTTGGAATGCCTGCAGGACACGTCACCAAGGCCGGCCTGAGCCACCTCTGGCTTCTGTTCTATCGTCATCCGAGACAACTTTACCTCCTGCAGTTGGGGGGGGGGGGGCGGGAGGGGAAGGGGAGGGGCATGGGTGCTGGAGGGGGAGGGGCAGGGCTCAGATTTCACTTTGCTTTGAAGATTTAGTTTCCAGGCCTGGCTTGCCTCACCCTCCCCATGCAATCTCAGGCAAGGCAAGGTGTCTCTTCCTAGACTCAGGTGATGATCTAAAAAGCTTGTCTAATGTAGGAGACAATCCTGTGGAACTCCTCCCCCGAGACAGGTTCCTCCGGTTGGGACCACACCTCCAGCAGCCTTGGCCCAGGGTCCTGCCCAGAGCTCTGCCACCGCCCTGTCATCCTGCCCCACCAGCCACCACCCTGAGCCCTGGTGGAGGCCCCTCCACACCTGCAAATCTGGAAGTGGAGCCAGGCCTGTGACACCCCAGCTGCCGCATCCTTTCGCTGCCATACTGCCACTGTCCTCGCACCGCTCTGCTGCACGCAGCCCCCTTGGCACTTTTCCCAACTGGACCACTGAGGCAGGCGGGCCCTTTTGCAGGGAAAGGTGCTCAGGGCACTTTTACTTCCCCGGGAGGGGGTGGCACAGCTGCCACAAGCACCCAGGGGCTGTGTCTCCTCCCCTCTGGGGGCAGCGCCCCTCCCCACAGACAGTCTTGCTGAGTTCCCGCTGCAGAGAATCAGCTGCTTACAGACCTAACCATTCTGGCCTTCACTGCACAGCACCGTCATCTTTTTATTGAGTACTTACTACATGCCAGGCTCCATTCTAAGTGTTTCATATAGTACCTGATTTAATCCTCATGAAAACTACACGGGAGTGATACTGTCACCCTCCCCGCGTTATTGGGGAGGAGGCTGAGACCCAGAGAGGTGAAGTAAGCTTGCCCAAGTTGCACAGCTCACAAGTGGCAAGCCTAGATTTGAACCCCGGCTGTCTGGTTCCAGAGCCCATCTTTCAATCTGCTTTGAACACGGCGTGTGTGTCTGTATCTGTCCACGTGCAACGAAGCACTTGATGTGGAGCCCTCTGTTGGGTCCCTGATTGTTGCATCTGTGTTATTCTTACCTTCCCAGTAAAACTCCAAGCCCCTCAAGGGTAGAACCCCCTTTGCTTCTTGAGTATTTGAATAGAAAAATGAAGGTGAAGGACCACATGGTTATAGAGAACAGACCAGGAAAGTGTTTGGGAACCGCTTTGGTGGCAACTCTTGACCAATTCAGCTTCATAGAGGAAAGGTGGGGAGGGGGCAGAGGATGAGAATCATTTCATTTCACATGAGCATATCCTGACTCTCCATCTGTGAGGGGCCCCAGCAGTGGGAGGGTGTGAGCTGGACCCCCCCTCCCCCTCCCAGAGTAAAGAGCTGGAGGGGCTAGAAGATGTGAAGCCCAGATCTGGACCCAAACTCCCAAGTCAGAGAATTGTGTGTTGATAGACCCCTTGGGAGCCCCCAGAGAGCTTACAAGAGGGGCCAGGAGACAGCACCGTCCGGATGCCTGCTACCTAGACATTGCTGGCCTGTCAGGGGTAAACAGAGAACAGGCACCCAGCACCTGTTGGGTGAAGGGTTTCTCGTTCCTCCCCCTGTGACCCCTCCCAGTCCCCCCTCCTGGAGAAGCTGGTGCCTGAAGAATCCCTGAGGACAGAAGGGGCCTGGTTGTCTCACAGCCCCTCCTCACCATCCCCACATACCCGTTATCACTCAGGGAGTTGGGGGTCCCTCTCAGGCTGCCCCAGGGAGAGGCAAAGACATTCGATCCTATCTGAGCTTGAAGTTACATTTTAAACTAGACAGAGTTTCAATAATTGAAAATGATCAGAAGGTTATAGAATCTAAGTTGCTGTTGAGGAATGGAGGTGGGAGATTAAGCATAGGAGGTTGTAAGCAATCGTTAGAAAATTAAACCATTACATATTGATGTCTGAGTTGAAATTCCCGCATAATCTGGCTGGTATAATACAATGAACAGATACATTACAGGTACAACCCTACCACCCTGCTGAGAACCTTGCTTTGGGTGAAGCAGAACTGGGAAGACAACTTCTTGCAAAATGGCCCCTAATTTTAGGCTAGTGGGCTCCACCCCTTCCTCCTGCCCTCCGGCAGAAGGAGAAGCCTTCCCTACTTGGTGACCTACAAGAAGGCCAAGAGGACAAAGCGAGCCATTGCTCATCACTGACCAATCGATGGAGTTCCACAGAGCATGACTTAAGGACGTTGTGTTGATGATGACAGAAACCCTCAGGGATACCTGATCTGGGGACCTGGTCACCATTGTGATTGTCCCTCCATTTCTTGGCTCTGCCTGTTGATTTCATTCCCTCGGCTGTACACAGTGGCGGGGGCTCAGCCTCCCCACACACAGCAGAGAGCTTCTCTGTCTCACATATAGATTTAAATCCCGAGAAAGTGCCCTGACTGTCCAGGTTTGGGTCACCAGCCCTCCCCTGGACTGGTCACTGTTGGGGGAAGGAGGTGCTGTGATTAGCTCAGCCTGGACCATAGGCCCATCCCGGAAGGCAGAGGACTCCCTTACCAGAGAAGCCAGGAACAGATCACACTGATGTAATTGTTTTACGGAGGGAGTCAATCCGAATTTGAGTGTTCTGCGAGGATTGGTTGATCATTTGTGGCTGTGCACAAGTCGGTGCTGAGTTACATCGAGGGAATCGATCCCTTCCCTGCCGGGATGCTGTCTCCAATCCAACCTCACTGCCCCACAGACGGATGGACGGATGGATGGACGGTAGTTGAGTGTCCTGCCTGTGAGAACCGCTCTGGTGAGCAGGCCCCTCCCCGCCCAGTGCCCTCCTCTGTGCCCAGCAGGAGGCCAGGATCCTCAATAGCTGTGTCTGAATGAAGGTGCCTGAGTGAATGAACGACTATATGAATGGAAGGAAAGGAAATGAAAAGCTGTTAGACCCACACATACCCAGAGCTCACCTAACCATACCGCTTCCTGCCCTCCCCTCCTCTGCTGAAGGCTTTGTGCCCAGAATATCAGGTTTGGGCTCCTCAGTCCCTACGGGATGGGAGAGGGCCAGCTGCTCTGTGGTCTGCAGAAAAGGCACGGGGCTCAGGATCTGTCCTGCCATGAATTACCTGTGTGCCCTTGGCCAAGCCACTTAACCTGCCTCTGCTTCAATTTCATCATCCATCAAAAGGGACTGATGCTCTCTGCCCTGTTTATCATCCCACAGGAGGGGCACAGGGGATAGACAATATTAGAAAGTTCACAGCACTTAGAGAAACTTAAAAGAAAAGCACATTGTGGAGGAAGAGGCTGTGGTGACGGTGGGCCTCCATCAGGGGCACCAATTTGACTGCGGAGCTCAGTGCCAGCTGTCGGGGTGGTGTGGGGCAAAGGCACGCAGGCCCGCCACATGGAGGCGCTCACACCTGCCAAGAAAATTCCCCACAAACCCGAGGTCCTGCCATGTGCCCAGGCTTGAGAGGCAAAGATTTAAAAGGGAAAGGAACGATACTCTTGCCCTTGAGTAAAGACACACACCTCTAGAGCAGTGAGCTACTTAGAAAGGGCTCAGTGGTATGTCACAGAAATCAGTCAGCTTATACCTGTTGAGCACCTACTGTGTGCCAAGCACTGTTCTAGAATTTGAGAATAAGAGGTAGACAGAGTCTTGCCTAAAGAGCTACACGCAAGTGAAGAAATGAATAAACAGCAGTGAATGAAGACATAGGATGGTTTCAGACCCCAATAAATGCTATAAAGAAAACAGAATAGGGTAAAGTGATGGAGAGTAGCTATCTGGGGGTTACCTTAGTAGAACGATGGTGTAAAGAGTCTGGAAGGTGATGATGCTGGAGCCGAGGCCTGAGTGATGAGGAGGAGGAAGAGAGTACCACACAGGGGAAATAGCCAGCGGAGAGCCTGGGAGGACCGGGAAGGGGAAAGTACCGTGAGCGTCGTGAAAGGAATGAGCAGAAGCAAAGGACGCTGGAGAGGCGGCTGGGGCCCGACGAGGGCTGGACTTGAGGAGGAGAGTGTGGACTTCACCCCAGCTGCACTGGGAATCCACCGGAGATTAGGAGCGGGGCCACAACACGACGTGAGAGAGAGGGAACGGCCAAGCAAATAAGGCAAATCGTTAACCACTGGTGAATATGAGTGATGAGGGCATAAGAGACCTTTGTATTCTTCCTGCAACTTTTCTAGATGTTTGAAATTATTTCAGAATAAAAAGTGAAGAAATGAAAAGACAGCTCTGGCTCCTGGTGGACGGCTGACTGCAGGAGGAAGGCTGGTGCCTCAAGTGCAGGGGGGGCCGGTGAGGAGGCCCCCGCAGGAGGCTGGGTGACCTGGACCAGGGCAGGAGGGGAAGAGAGGCCGTTTTCAGGATGGCTTCATGGAGGCCTGTATCCGTTTTGTGTCCCTGGCGTTACAAATCACCACAAACTTAGTAGTTATAAACAACGTAAATTCATCAACTTACAGTTCTATAGGTTAAAAATTCAACACAGGTCTCACAAGGCTAAAATCAAGGTGCTGGCAGGGCTGCGTTCCCTTCCAGAGGCTCTAGGAGAGAATCCATTTCCTTGCCTTCTCCAACTTCCAGAGGCTGCTCTCCAAGACTTGCAAGTAGCCCCCTACATTACGGAGCCAGCCACGGGGTGTGGAATCCGTCTCTCACCGTCCTCTCTCATTCTGACCACAGCCGGAAATGTCTTTCCTTTTAAGGACTCACGTGGTGACACTGGACCCATCAGGATAATCCAGGATAATCTCTCCATCTCGAGATCCTTAACCTTAATCACACCTGCAAAGAACCTTGTGCCATGCAAGGTAACATATTCCCAGGTTCCTGGGGATTAGAGCTTGGGCATCTCTGGGTGCCATTATTCTGTCTGCCATGAGGTAGAACCACTAGAATTTACTGGTGGACCAGATGCAGGTATGAGGAAAAGAAATGAACCAGGGATGGCTACTGGATTTCTCACAGGAGCTGCCGAGTGCCTGCTGGGGCCGTCTGTCAAGACCGCAAGGACTGGGCCAGGTGGGGAGAATCAACGGTTCTATCTGAGACGTGCCTAGTTTGGAGTCCAGCAGGTGTGGGGTTGGCGCAGGCCAGAGTGATTGGGAGAACCCAGGGGAAGAAGACAACATAAGCAAAGACAGAGCTGAGGGTGGCCCTGGTGTGTCACAGCCCTCGCCTCCTCGTGCAGTACACAGGTCCTGAGCCCCTAATAGTCACTAGGCACTGGAGATACAAAAACCTCCATAAATGAAAGATGCTCCAGAAGGGAATGGAAGGCCAGTTAGAGAAATGGCTGGACAGGCTGGGCTCTGAGGCACAAGGCCTTGTGTGCTAGGCCAGGGATGGTGGGCGTGTGGCGGGAAAACAGGCAGCCGCTGCAGTGCCTCGAGTAGGTGAAGGACGCAATACAGAAAAAGGACATGAGAAAACTTGACATGTAACAGTCTATAAACAGGCACCAAACTGGCTGGGTGTGGGCGCCAGCAGAGAAGCTATGGGCAAGGGGTGAGCGAGGGCACGTGTGCTGGCTCCAGCCCAGCTAGGGAAACCCTGGCCGGGGCCTGCCCCCGTCCCGGCTGCCCCAGCTGCTCGGGGCAGGGCTGGCCTCCGCAGCTGAAGGGAAGCAGGCCGGGCATAGCGGGGTGGGGGAGGTGTTGAATGGAGGGGAGAGGTGTTTCTTCCTCTTGCTGAACTGCCACTCTTAAATCAAACAATTCAATCCAGGTGGAAGAGGCTTGGCAGCTGGGAGGGGAGAAGAAGGAAAAGCAGACGATAAAAAAAAAAAAATCAATAACTCTTCCCCATAAAATAAATTGAGATTTGTGGAATTCACTTCCACTTGACATCAAAGATGCCGATTTGGTGAATTCGTTTAAGGCCGAATTGAAAACGTATCGTTTTAATCCAGGTCCCCAAGCTGCCCCAGGCTCCATGGCCAGGGCCCTGGGGACCAGGTTTATGGCAGCTCTGGATGCTTATTTGGGGCCGATTGATCTCTGTTGCTCTAGAGAAGCTGTGTTCAGGGCAGCCAGCAAGGCCTTATGATGCCCTCTGCCACCCCCGTCTCGGGGCCAAGGCCCCTCTGGCTAGGACACCCCTGGGGCACTGACCTGGTCCTGTTTGGCTGCCTGAGAAGTGACTCTAAGAGTCAGAGATGAGGTGGGCGGGAACCTCATGCAGCTCTTTGGACCTCACTGGGCCTTAGTATTTTTTCCTCCTATAGATGTATGTGGGATAAAATAGAGGACAGAGTCCACAGCCTCGGCTCTGGGTCCCCCAACCTTTCCTCAGTGCTTGAGGAGGGTGTGAGAGTCGGTGTGGACGTGGGGGCACAGAGCAGCTAAATGCTGAGAACCAAAGCACGCACAGGACAGTCAATGCCATATAAACTTCCTTGGCCTCGCCTCAAAGAGACCAGGTCAAAAACATGTCCAGTCAGGGGCCAGAACACACCTCAACCACGGCTAAGATTCAGCGTTCCCCCTACTAGGGTGTTGTTCTGGGGGCTTCCCTCTGCCCAGGGCGTGGATGCAAGGTCAGGAGAATCTGCAGGCTGGCAGGTTAGGGTGAAGCTGTCTATGACAGGAGAAGAAAGACAAGGTTTGGTAGGTGTGGCGAGGACCACTCAGAGCGGGACACTGGGAAGGGTAAGCAGCGCTGCTGTTTCCAATGAAGAGTTTTGAATAGCAGGTCCAGGTGCAAATCCCAGCTGCATGACCTTAGGCAACTTAACCTCTCTGGGCTTCAGTTTCCTTATTTAGAAAACTGAGGAATTGGTTAAAAAATAAAAAATAGTTTAATCAGAGAGGATGGCTAGCAGCCTTACATGAGAAACGTAAACCACTCGGCATGATGCTTGGCAGACTATTGACAATCAATTTAACTGTTTGGATGATGACAGGGACCAGCTGGGGGACCTTGGACAGCCACTGAACCCTCCTGCTGGTCTCAGCGTCCTGCTCTGTAAAGTGAAGGGGTAGAAGCAAGTGCTTTCTGCGGTCTGGTCCACACCAGCCTGGACTTGCCTAGACTTTGCTTCTGTGGGTCCTTCTCAACCAACTGACCGCAGAGCTGAGCAAGGGCTGTTCATCAGAGGGCCTTCAGTCTCAGCAGCTCCCGGGCCCTAAACCTCCCGAACCTTGGGCAGAGACACGTGGGCATCTGGAAAAGCCCCGAGGGACTCAGACAGACAGAGGCCAGGACGGGTAGCACCGGCTAAAGCAAGATCAAAACCATGGCCACATCTACCCAGAGCTAACTCGGGCTGCTGGGCCCAGGCTTGGGCTCCGGCACCCAAACTTGATTTGACCTCCTCAAATTGAATGTTCACTTTAGCCTAGATTTGCAAAGCAATTTGTTAATGCTTCTGTGCGGGGGTTGTTTTCTCTAGGGCTTTAAAGAAAAAACTCATTTCAATGTAAAATTCACAGCACCAGATTGAAATGTATTCTGAGCAGAGTGAGCAGTTCAGAATTTCCAGGCCCTTGCGATCAGCGCACGTCACATTGTAATTACACCTTTCTTTGTGCGTCAGCTGCAGGCCTGGCGAGGAAAATAGAAGCTAATGCTAACCCTTTTGAGGAGAGAAAGGACTTTTGTGCCTGTTCCTTTTCAGAGAGAGCTCTTCCAAGATGACAGGAGAGAGGGACACCTGAATTAATCTATCAAGGGGAACAAAACCATTAGTATCTTCAGCCTCCTTAGCCAAGATCGGTTCCACTAAACAGTGTCTGGAGCTTAACTCTTATTTCTTCAAATGCACTGGAGGAAAAAAATGAAGCATATTCTTTCTAGCACATCTTGGTTGATTTTGTTCAAAGATGATCCCCAGTATCCCTTCCTTAACACGTGTGCGTGCGCGCGCACACACACACACACAACTACAAACATGAATATACAACATGCATACTCATACATGCACACACACATATATGCTCATCCATTCATGTTCCCATATGCCACACACACACACACACACACTTCATAAGCTTAGTCACACATAAACACACTTCCATGTGTTTAAAAAACAATACTAGCAGACCTTGAATGGGATTATAGTTCCCCAAATACAGACATTTGGGTAAGGCCTGGTTTAGATGCTCTAGGGAATTTTTGTTAATTTTCTTAGGCATGATGATGGTATCATGTTTAAATAGAAAAATGTCCTCATTCTTAGGAGATACAGCTTGAAGTATATTCAGAGATAAAGTGTCAACATGTCTGGGACTTGTTTTCCAATGATTCTGAGAGAGAGAGAGAGAGAGTGACAGAGACAGAGTCGGAGAGAGAGAGAGAAAGGAAAGATAGCAACTTGTTAACAATCATTCAATCTGGGTGTATTGCAGAGAGGTATTCATTGTACTATTCTTTTAATATTCTGTATAGTTGAAATTTTTGCCAATTAAAAATTAAGGAAATAAAGATTAGTGAGAAGTTTTCCACATTGCATCCAGTTGTCAGTTTCTTTAAAATCTGCTCTTAATATCCCATCCTGTTATCTGCATATGCTGGTTGCATAAGGACTTCAAATTTTGATAATCCTCACACAAATCCAACTTTGCAAGCAAGCATTAGGGGTTCTCATGGTGACTGGAAAAGGGAGAGGATCTAAAAGGGTGGGAGAGAAGGAGAGTGGAAGACTTTCTTGGGTGGGGTGAAAATTTGCAACACTCTTACCTTAATCTTGGTTAACATGTCTTTATTCTCTCACAGTAAGTATTTAATGTAGGTGTCATAGCTTCAATCACTCAAGCTTAATGAGCATCGCCGATTAATATTAATAGATTAGGTCTGTAGAGTGTGAACTCAACTCTATAGGTAAAAAGAAGGTATGTGAACTTCACTTGGCAATCAAACCAAAGACGACATGCAGGCTAATTTTCAGATCGTTGGAGGCTGTGGACACCTTGCCCCAACTCCCTGCCTTCTCTTTAGAGGCAATTGTCAGCTACCGTTTGTGGGGGAAAAACACACACAGTGAAACCTGCCACTTGCTCCCCCATTAGAATTGTCATGATAACGCAGCCCTACTCCCTTCTCAGCCCTTAAAAATGATAACAGCTAACAACTATGGAAGGCTCACCACGTGCCAGGCTAACTGCTTTACATAAATAACTTACTTAACTCTATGGAATATGCAATATGGAATATTATTGTCCCCATTTCACAGACGAGGCGGCTGAGGCAAGGTTGCTCACAGCTGGTGCGTGGCAGAAGGCAAAGATAGTCCTGTGTGTCCAAGACAGTCTGTGCTCTTAATTATTTTGATAAACCATCAGATTCACTATCCCTGCCAAAGACATGATGGCCTCTGAGGCTGGCTGCCTCCCTCCAGCAGGCCCCCCGAGGATGGATTCTTGGCCCCAGCATTCTGAAACATTTTCTGTATCTGATCTTTGTACAGTGAGGCCTCCATTAACAGTGAGAAGCCATTCCAATAACACCTTGCTTTGTCAGAACCTCTGGGTTAGAATAGAGGCTGCTCATTGCCTGGTGTCCAGCCCGTTCACCAGTGCCCTGATCCATTATTTTGCTTTCTCACACCACCCCACCAGTCACACACCGGTGCTCCCAGCCACAGTATCTGTGTAGAGCAGCCCCGAACGGGCTAATTTGTGTGATTTTCTCCACTTTAAAGGTCCTTACTGTCCTCTATTTTAAAAAAGAAGTCAGAACAGGCCATCATGGACAAAGTCAAGTCAGGTAACCTCCCTCCATTGTGCCTGCCAGGAAGAACTCCATGCTCCTGCTCTGTGGGTTCATGGGGAAGCTGATGCTGGTTACCTTCTAGCACTTCTTCCACCCTGTGCCTTTTCTGGGCAGGTGGCCACTCCTCCCCCATGTAACTAGGGGCAAACCTTGATTGGTTTAAGCTAGTTCTATTACATCACCCTTGGTTAGAAGTTGGTTTAGGGATGAATGTAGGACCCTACATCCTCCCATTGGGCCATGACCTCTACTTAGGGACTTTGAGGAAGTTTTCCTCACTGATGAATAGCTGACAGAGATGTCCTTGTGTCTTCCCAGGACATTGTCACAAAGTGATGCCCTGAACTGCTATAGCCAGGCTGCTGTCAGCCTGAGGATAAAGCCCCTGCAGATGGGAGCGGGGAGAGGAGAGCACAGAAGCAGGTCCTCACTCTGTCAGGACTTCCTGTGTTGGGAGATATGAATCTCCGTTTTGAGCTGAATTTTCTGTTATTTGCCACCAAAAGTATCCTGACTGATAAGATCCACATCACTTAGCACACACTATGTTATAGTCAGTTGCATGGAACCTCTCTTCCTGTTTCTGTCCTGTCTGGGCTAATTTTCTTCCCTTTCGTCCTATTCATCCTATACTTTTAAAAGCCAGTTCACTGACTGGCACATAATAAAAGGGAATTTGTTAATTGGGTGTCAGTGTATCCTAGAGCCTCTTAGACATTATCCAAAGGGATATATTCATCTCACATCTTTTTTGGAATGAAGAGGGTGTATAAATGTGTAAGTGAGAAGGGAGGAAGGAAGGAAGGAAGGAAGGCCATATAAAATACATCTGTTAAAATATTTTCTTCTATAAAGGGTTTCCATGGCAACCTCCATGGGTGAGGCCCCATCTCCAAGGGCAGTGTGAGATTAAGATATGGGTATAGCAATGGTTTTCAACTTTTTCTTAATCCATGCCCTCCTTTGATAGTTTAACGTTCTCTCATTTCGTCCAGAGATTATTTTAAGGTCCCTTTTAAGGACCTTCTCTGTCTTGAGAATCTTTATCTTCAACAATTTTCCACCCACCAGAAAGATTTTTCTCAAGCTTTAATTTCTGTAGTCTACATTTTTAAAAATTAGGTTTTAAAAATATCCTCCAAATAAAATTGTAACATCAAGTCTTCACTTGCAAACCGCACACCCCCTAGATGTTCTAAGGCAGCCCTCCTGCTGGAAAACCTCTGGTCTGAAGCCCTGTGTGGTCACATGCAGAGACCAGACAAGGGCAGTAAACCCCAGAGCTGGGGTTGGTTGCTGCTTCAGTGTTCGCCTTAATTGCCTACTTTGTTAACTGATGATTATAAGCAATGAAATAGCATATTGTGCCTGCTTTCTTTTTATCTTTGGGACTAAGTTTAATTGTGTTTGTGAGTTGTTTCAAATGTCCTTTGATAGTTGAGAGGTGTTCCTAATGTCTGTAGCCCTTAATTTTTTTTTTCTTAACATCTTTATTGGAGTATAATTGCTTTACAACGGTGTGTTAGTTTCTGCTTTATAACAAAGTGAATCAGTTATACATATACATATGTCTCCATATCTCTTCCCTCTTGCATCTCCCTCCCTCCCACCCTCCCTATCCCACACCTCTAGGTGGTCACAAAGCACCGAGCTGATCTCCTGTGCTATGCGGCTGCTTCCCACTAGCTACCTATTTTACATTTCGTAGTGTATATATGTCCATGCCACTCTCTCACTTCGTCCCAGCTTACCCCTCCCCCTCCCTGAATCCTCAAGTCCATTCTCTAGTAGGTCTGCATCTTTATTCCCGTCTTGCCCCTAGGTTCTTCTGACCATTTTTTTTTCTTTTTTTTTTTAGATTCCATATATATGTGTTAGCATACAGTATTTGTTTTTCTCCTTCTGACTTACTTCACTCTGTATGACAGTCTCTAGGTCCATGCACCTCACTACAAATAACTCCGTTTCGTTCCTTTTTATTGCAGCCCTTAATTAAATGAACCAAATGTTAGGATTGAGGATAAGATGTTCCCAGCAACCTCACAGTCTACAGAGAGCAGAGTGTCTCTGGCCACTTCATGAATTCCCCGGAAGGCCTCTTTCAGGCAGGAAACATGGTTATGCAAAGCTGGGAAACAGGAGAAGACAGGAAAACTTGGGACCAAGAGCTCAAAGAGAGGTACAGCCAGAAGGCAGAGGTGAGCCCACATAGCCCTGGGTCTCTGAGCAGGTCCCTGGCCTGGCCACGGGGCACAGTTCAAAACCACGTGGGATCCCAATTCCAACCTCTCCTCCTTCAGTCCATCCTGCTAGTGGGCAGACCCTCCGAAATACTGTTCTCCATATCAGTCCCTGCTTAGAAACCTTTAGTTCATCCATTCTACAAAAAGTGACTGGACACTTATTATACACACCAAGCACTGTGCAAGGTGCTTTGGGGATGCAAAGATGAAAAGGCAGTGTTTTCCCTTCCGGAACTCTAGTTGAAGAGGGGAGATGAGGCATGAACAGAAATAGCATGTTTGTATACTGTACTGTTATCATCCGAGCATATAGTCTAATGCACCATAGTGCCTGTACACATAAAAAAGTAGCAAAGTACTGTAACAGAGGTTACACACTTGCCAGGGAAGATCAGAATGCTAAGCCTCACTGTGCCTCAGTTTCTATATCTGCAAAATGGAGATAATAATAGAACTTTCCTCAAAGGGTGATAGTGAAGAATAAATGAATTAATGCATGTAAAGTGCTCAGAATAGTGTCTGGCACATAGAAAGTGCTGTAGAAATATTTGCTGCCATTACTATTACTTCCAGCTAAGTCAAGGGGTCCTGTGGGTTTGGGGTTAAGTAGAAATATTTGCTTCCATTGCTATTACTTCCAGCTAAGTCAAGGGGTCCTGTGGGTTTGTGGTTAAGTGGGGAATAAGAAGCAGGTGGCCTCAAAGAGTATTTAGACTCCCCAGCCCAGCCTTCGGCATCCCAATCTCACATTCGCTATTTTCTGTCACCACTTCCAGGCACGGGACCTGGTTACAGCCAGGGGGGTCCGCCCACGCACTGCCCCCCCCCATACACAGGTGCACCCCCTCCCCTGCTCACGCTCTCTTCCCTCTCTAGCTTACATATCTATAAGCAGGCAGCAGCGGGTGTCTCCCAGGGCTGGAAATCCTGGAGCAGCCGAGCCCCAGCCATGTCCTGTGGAAGTGCTGACACCACCGGGGTGGTCTGGGGCCGCACCCTTGAATTGGTCCAGTGCCTAGATGATCTCGCCTTCCCTGGATGCATCCACATGACACTGTGCACGTAACCAGATGGAAGGTGCAGCTCTGCTCTCAGCTGCAGGTGCCTACACACAAGACACACCTTGAATCATAGCCCACCTGATGAGGCACCTGTGTGTGGCAGCCATGCTGGAGGTATTCTTTGGGAGGCAGAGACGAGCTGTGCAAGGCAATCAATCTCCCATCTGACTTCCGATCGCAGGCAGATCTCCATCTTCACCAGCCACTGGAGGGGCTCATGGCCACTTCAAGTCTCACCTCTGGTTCCTCCCACCCCTCCTGTTCCCACAGGTCCTCCTCACTCCTCCCCGCTAATTGCCCTTAAATTCTTCTCCTTTGGGCATTTGTTTTTCTCTAGGCCCTAGTCCCAAACTTAGTTTTCACACACAAATGCACTAATATGCTTAGCAAAACAAAAGTCTCTACCATTAAGCAGGATCCACTCCTTAGGTGACAATAGGTGACCGTGAGTAGCAATATTGTCCTGCTTTATTCAACCCAATCTTTTCATCCTTTAAGCTGAATCCTCAGGCTGCTTGAGGTGGCTTTCTTCCTTGGCCTCCCCAGCAGTCCCTTTCTCAAGAAAGACCCCTTTCATGAGTAACTGTCGATTTCTCCTGACTCAGCGGGAAGGTCCCTCTCCACCTCCGCCCCCTTTGACGCCCAGCCTCACCTCGGGTTGGCAGAAGCTCTATCCCCCTGCTGACCCCTTTCTGCCCTTCCTGCTTCCATCACTCATGCGCCCACCTGGACGTTCATCCTGGCCCTCAACGCGGGCTCACCTGTGCTGCTAGCTGACTCCTCTGACCGTGTGCTCCTCTGGCGAGGATGGGTGTCCCAGGCCTGGTCCATCCAATGCCTCCACCAGCCAGGACTTGGGATCTTGAGGGAGTGACCCAAAGGTGCCAGGACAGTCACAGGTTGTTCTCAGCGGTTGTGGCACAGCTACGGGGACAGCAGCGGGCAGTGATGGCAATACTGGCCCCGGGGTCCTGACAAAGACTCTCCTTTAACTCAGCTTGAGTCAGGCTCCTCACAGTTCTCTTTCTGATTAGGCCCTGACCTTGACCTCTGTCCTTGGCCTGCTTAGTAAAAAGAAAAATCCCCCACCCTTGGTGGTTGATCACCCACAATATTTGATCAAAATCCTCAGCCCCACGCCCAATACCTTACACCTTGGCCTGCCTTCAGCAAGAATCCTGCTGAGTTGATCTACAAGAATCCTCCCAGCTTGGAGGTTTCCTCTTAGTCACTTTATATCTGCTGACTCTGTTCCTTGGCTGTAAATCTTTGTTCGTTTTGTTGTTTTTGGAATTGGGCTCAATTTCTCCACCCTACTGCAAAGCCCATCTCCGTGGTCTTTACACCTATCATCACGATGGTCCTAAATAAAGGTTGTGTCGTGAATAATTCTTTCTCTGACAGTCCTAAAGCAGACTTTTCTGCTGGCTTGATCTCGGCTGTGTTGTGCTTCTTGTTCCATACCTGATTCTCTGTGCTTGAGCCTTGCGAGCTACCGATTATATTCCCAGAAAATTCCCTCTCTCCTTCCGTCAGAGTTGTGGCAGGTAAGAACCAGGACCTTTGCATGGCCACACGACAGATGTCAAACAGCTGGCAACTGGCTGTGTGGCTGTGTGACCCAACGCAAGGAGACCTGCCTAGCACAGGCTCTCACACTCACCCCTGTGTGCAAGCCTGGCACAGAGGAGGGCCCTGGGGTTCACACTGCATGAATATTGAGGAGGACCAGGCAGGCCCATTGCTAAGGAAATCTCTTTGGGCTTAAACAGCCTTCAGCTGACTCTAAAGCTGAGGTACTGGTGCCTGTTTAAGGGTGAAAGGCTGCACCTGCTGCAGTTCCCCAGGCCTAATAACTAGAAGTCAATGTTAAGGACAGAGGAGGGGGTTTATTTCCTCACCAAGAGGATGAAACTGAGCTGTCACAATGCTCCTCTCTTTGCCATCCCACGTGATCTGCTGTTCTCCTTGCCCTTCTCATACGTGCCCCTGCTTCACCTTGCTCCCTCCCCCCATAATACCAACTTCTCACTTCCAACTTGCAATTTGCCATCAAGTCCAGTGCAAATACTACCTCTTCCAGGAAGCCACCCCAGATTAGCTCCACTCCCTCTGAACATTTCTCCCTAGTCCTTTACACAAATCACTTGGGAGGGTGAACAAGATACATATAGATAGAAAGATATAGATATATATTCAATAGATATAGATAGATGATAGATAGATAGATAGACAGATAGATAGATAGACAGATAGATAGACAGATAGATAGGTATGGCTTCTCTCTTGGGCTGTTTGTTCAGTGAGGGTGGAATGTGTGGTTGGATTCCTCTGTGTATCACCAGTTCTCAGTTCAGGGAAGACGTGCTCAAAGGGAATGAATGCATGAAATCTTTTCATCCAAATGAATGTCCACAAATGCAGTGCCGGCCTCAGAGCCCGCCCAGATTCTTAGACAGGGCCTTAGGCCCAGTGGAAATACATTTTTTTCTGTTGAGACACATTGCTGAGTAGTCATTTGAAGAGTTAGATGATCGAGTTATTAAATATACATACTCCTTCTGATCGGGTGGATAAGAGCTAAACTTTGGGTAGAATTGATGCAGAATTAGATAATAGTCAAATATAAAGAATTTCTTGGGCTTCCCTGGTGGCGCAGTGGTTGAGAATCTGCCTGCCAATGCAGGGGACACGGGTTCGAGCCCTGGTCTGGGAAGATCCCACATGCCGTGGAGCAACTAGGCCCGTGAGCCACAACTACTGAGCTTGCGCGTCTGGAGCCTGTGCTCCGCAACAAGAGAGGCCGCGAAAGTGAGAGGCCCGCGCACCGTAATGAAGAGTGGCCCCCACTTGCCACAACTAGAGAAAGTCCTCACACAGAAGTGAAGACCCAACACAGTCAAAAATAAATATAAATTAATTAATTAATTTAAAAAAAATGTACTTAAAAAAAATGGCTAATTGAGGCTCTTCCTTTAAAAAAAAAAAAATTAAGATCTTAAAAAAAAAAAAAAAAAAAAAGAATTTCTTGTCAATTAAACATAACTTACAATAGAACATGCTGCTTTGTAAGGCATGAGCTCCCTGTTTTGAGAATTCTTCCTGCAAAGACAATCAGGAATCCAGTGTTTCCCATATACAGGTCTCGTCTTTGGAGCAGCTGTACCAGAAATCTTCAGAAAACTTGTTAAAATTACAGATCTCTGGACTCCACCCCTAGAAATTCTGACTTAACAGGCAAGGCATGGAGCCTGGAAATTGCCATATTTTGTACAAAACTCTCCAGGAAATTTCCCAGCATGGCCGGGTCTGGGAAGCCATGTCTCATTGGGGTCTCCACCCAGAGTGGGATGCTGGATCAAGCAACATCTGAGAACCCCCTCGGCTCAAAAAGGTGTGTGTCTTCTTCCAGGTTGGATTAGGACACCAGGCTGGTGTCTGACCTTCTCTCCAGCTTTTTTATCCCCCAATATGGTTATTGGTGGTCCCACTTGTTTCTTTCTTTGGAGAAATTCAAGAAGCCTACTCAGCACAAAGGAACCCTCTCTAAGATGTCTTTGAGAGCAAGAGGCCCAATTCTGATGGACTGACTCTGTGTTCACTAGGCTTCATGATGTCATGGGCCTGGACCATACATGGTCCTCCCTCCCTCCCTCTTTAACCTGGTACTACAGCTCCTGAGCACGTTAGAAACCTTGAGTGATAGACAGGGAGCCCTCGGGCAGCAGCACAGTCATTTTGAGGTTCTTGGCCCATGAGAATGATCATGTCCTCTTTCAAAGTAACCTCGTGATTGAATCTAGAGGGTGAGGTGCTGCATTTTATGTAGAAATGTCCCCAACTGCAGGATGTTAGATGTGAGCCAGCCTTGGGAGGGGTTAACAGTAGTCAAATATATTTCCTTGTATCCATCACTGCATCAGACCAGTTGACGTATGTCTGTCACCTGCACAGGACTGGGCACTGATTTTGGTCATCTTAATCTAGATTGTGCCCAGAGCCAGGCTCAGTAGAGGTTGTGATGCAGCCCGGCAGGAAGGCTTGCTTAGGTCCCAGGCAGCCCAACCCTCCTCCCACCACTTCTTCCTTAAATTTGGGACTTCGAGAGACCTGAAATCCTGGAGAACAGGAGAATATGCTTCTTTCTCTTTCTTCACATCTGGAAAGTTGAAGAGAAAATAACAAACTTTCAGTGCCTTGAATCAGGGTCAGCAAAACAACAAATCCATGAAACTTGTCTTTACTTCTGTCCCACTTCCCTTCTCAGGGTCACCCTTCTCCCCACCCTCATGCTGTGTCCCAGCGCAACCCCCCGAGACCTTGTCAGCTGGCTGGTAAGATGTGTGGTGATTAGCTCCCCACATGCTGAAAGAGCCATGAAAGAGCCCTCCATGAAGAGCAGGCTCACGACTCTGGGGGTTTGGGCTCTCCTGACACCCCTCAAGTCACCCCGGCTAGGTGGCCACACATACTCCCATAAGATCCCCAGCATGAGCTCTGCTTGATACTGAGTTGTTTTTTTCTTTTTCTGACAGTGCAGTATTGCATATAATAACAATTACCAATGACCTCCACTGGGTTGTCCAATCTCATTATTGCCGATGCATTTGGTACCTGCCACTGCCAATTTGCCTCAGCTGAGGTTTTATTCAGTGGGATATGATAGAGCTGTACAGCAATCTTTTTCCATTTAAATAGTTTAATTGAGGAAAGCTATCAGATGTTTCTAAATTTAATGTATACAACAATTTGCTTTTTCCTATCTCTTTTCAGAGTTGGGTTGGGAGAAAATGACATCTGATTCTTATAGAAGGAAAGCAATTACATTTTGGCGTCTGCCTTCCCCGGCTTGCATATGTTTTTAAACATAAAAAGAAATTCTTAATATGTAATTGTCAGGTAATAAAAAGGGAAAAATATTTTACTTTCGTTTATGAAGTAATTTTTCAAAAGCATAAGGGAATTACATGTTAATGTTTTATGTTTATGACTGCACTCTAATACTGCACTATTTCTTCAAGTTTGGGGTCTTTTTTTCCCCTCTCCGAAGATGAGAGCTGAGATGATCAGGCCTAGCTCCAACTCTGTCTCCCTGCCAGAGCTGTCCTTGTGTACTCAGAGTTGCCTTCTCTGAGCTCCCTCCTCAGACCGCCCACCTCTGCACCACGATTTGACGCTTGTTTTCTACATTGAATTCTTAGTGTGGGAGACTGAATGGTCTCCCTATCTAGATCATAAACTGCGTGAGAGTGGAGAGAATTGTTTTTTCACTCCCGTGTTCTCCGCAATGCTCAGCAAAGGGCTCAGATCAAAATAGTTGGTGCTCAGTAAACACTTGAACAAATTTACTCACAGAATTGCCAAATAACTAATCACCAAATAATGAGAATGATTTTATTCTAGCATCCAATGAATGATACAGAGAAGAGGCCCATTGAATGGAATGGGATGGATGTATGGATGGGTGGGTGGATGGTTGGGTGGATGGTTGGGTGGATGGATTGACAGGTAGATGGATGGATCACAGACTCCACACAACTCATCTGAAGTTTCTCTGGCATTTCGTCCAATTGGATTAGACCTGATCATCTCCCAAGCTTTTTCTTAGCAACAAGGCCTATTTGCACCAGACAGACTAAGATCATGGGTCTCAAAGCATTTTCCAGAAAGGACCCTGGGGCTACTCACAGAGTCATAGGGTACTGGAAGGGCCTGGGTGTTACTATCTCCATTTCTCAGAGGAGAAATAGGTGGCTTCCAAGTTTATTATAGCGTTTCCTGAGATTTTATGATTATAAGCTTCAGCCCAACACTCTCTAGGAATTCTGTCAATATTTCTCTTTAAATATCCTGACACTCTTCTGGATGACTCTCCTCTCTCCTCAAATATCCTATGTCACTTCTCAGTAGATGAACTCGCCTCAAACTTCAATGAGAAAAGAGAAGTAGTTGATGGGACCTCCATCTTCCCTCCACGAAATCCTCAGTCTGATCTGTACTTGTACCATCTCTCTCTTCCATCCTGTCTTCATGAAGAGCTGTCCTTCCCCATTAAAGATGACCTTCCACTTGCATGCTGGATCCAATGCCCTATCTTTTGCTGAGGACATTGCCCTTGTAAAGACATCATCCGTATCTCCTCTCTCTTACATCATTCCTATAAACACATCAACACACCAATGTGCTTTATTTTGTCCCTAAAAAAGATCTACTCTCTTAATCTTGCTTCCCTCTTCAGCTGCCACCTGATCTCTCTGCCTCCCTTTCCAGCAAAACTTCTGACTTGTCTGTGGGGACCATCTCCACTTCCTCACCTCCCATTCTTTCTAAGAGGCACTCACTTGGCTTTTGTCTGCACACCCCCCTGCAACTGCTCTTGTCTAGGTCCGCAGATTTACCTCCCTGCTGCCAAATCCAATGGGCAATTTTTGGTTATAATCTTGTCCTCTCAGCAATCATTTAGCACAGAAGGAGGTTCTCAACTTGTTATTTATTCATTCATTTATCTGTTGCCTGTCTCTTACTCTAAAATGCAACTTTCTGCAGATGGAGACCTTGTGTATCTAATTTCAGGGTGTAACCCTGGTGCCTACTCTGGCACCTGTCATATGGCAGACGTTGAATAGATGTTGGTGTCACCCAATGCATTTGACTCTAACATTCTCCAATCTACTCCATATCACTGAGACGTAGAGACAGAGAATTTCAGACTTGGAAGGGCCCTTAGAAATAATGAGTCTAGTTGCCCCAAAGATGAAGTAATTAGCCTGAGGTCACACTGCTGGAAATTTCTGGAAGAGCTGGCCCTTGGTTCTCTGTCCAGGCTCTTTCCATAACACCTGGCCCTGTACTTGTGTGGCAGAGCCCGAGTGCTGTGGAATCCACCCAAGGCAGGGACAGGAATTGTGATTTCTCAGGACCACAGTGGATTCAATAAAAAAGCAGGGAAGAAAAGTGTGCACATGGCAATTCAAGATATTTCTTAAGATCAACTTTGTGGGAAAGTGCCTAGCTAGTTCAGCTAGTTAAATGAACATATTTGCATTTCGGAAACTTGTTAGACTACCTGTTTTCACAATTAAAATAACTTTATGGTTTTCTAGATCATATAAGCAGTACACTGTATTGCAAATAATTCAGAGAATAGAGAAAATTCTAAGAAAGTAAAATTATCTGAAATTCCATCACCTTGAGGTAATTGCCATTACAATTATTTTGATCATTGATTGAAGTATAATACAAATACAGAAAAGTATACAAAGCATAAATGTGCAGCTCAATGAATTTTTAAAAAATGAAAATTCATGAATCCACTACTGAAAACATGAGAGTGTGACCAGCTCCCCAGAAGTCACAATTCCACCTCACGGTCACTCTCCCTACCCCACTCCTCAATAATCATTACTGTCCTGACTTCTTACACCATAAATTAGTGCTTGCTGACCTTTGTATAAATGAAAATATCAATGTATTTCTTTGTGTTTTTAGCTTTCTTTGGTTCAATGTTATAGTTGGAGACTCACCCATGTGGTGGTGTATGGATGTGATTTGTTGGTTTGCACCCCTATAAATATTCCATTGTAAGAATATTCTATAATTTATTTATCCATCTACTGTTGATGGGCATTTTGTGTTTTTGGTTTTAGACTCTTACAAGTTGCTGCCACAAACATTCTTGTACATGACTTTTATTGCACTTGAGCCCACATCTCTGTTCAGTGAACATCAGAGAATAGAATTACTCCATCGTCATGTACATGTACATTCAACTTTATCAGATAGTTTTCCAAAGTTGTTGTATCAATTTATACATTCACCAACAGTGTGTGAGCACTCCCATTGCTCTACATCCTTACCAACTCTTATTCTAGGCATTCAAAGGGTATATATATCTCATTATAACTTTTTTTGACTACTGATAAGATTGAACACCTTTTCATATGTTATTGGCCATTTCTATATTCTCTTTTGTAAAATGTCCACTCAAGTCTCTTGCCATTTTTCTATTGGATTGTTGGCCTTTGCTTACTGATTTGTAGGAGTTCTTTGTTAATTTTTACATGTTGCAAATCTCTTCTCCCACTTTGTGACTTGTTTTTACTCAATGGTTTCTTTGATGTTCTTAATTTTAATGTAGTCCAATGTAGAAATCTTTTCCTTTATGGTTAGTGGGATTTCCCTCAGATTTAAGAAGTCTTTCTCTACCCCAAGGTTGAGAAAAATATTCTCTTATATTATCTCTAGAAACTTTATTGATTTACCCTTTACATTGACGGCTGTGATACACTTGGAATTCACCCTTGTGTATGGTGGGAAGTAGAAGTCAAGTTTTTTGTTGTTGTTCGGTTAGATATCCAGTATATTTAATATGATTTATTGAAAAGACTTCCTCTTCCCACTTCTCTGCAGTTCACCTTTGCCAGAAAGTTTCCACATGTATGTGGGCTTGTTTTTGGACATAGTTCAACTCCACTGAGTTGAACAGGTACCGTATTTCTTAGTTTCTGTAGCTTCATAAGTCCTAAGTCTTGATGTTTGATAGGGCAAGATACCTTCACTTCCCCTCTCCCCTACATTTTTTTTTTTTTTTTGGTCAAGAATATCTTGGCTGTTCTTTGTGCCTTGCATTTTTATATAAATTTTAGAATTAGCTTGTCAATTTACACACAACACGTATACGCATACGAGCACATGGACACACACACACACAAACCTGCTGAGATTTTTACTGGAATTGGATTGAATCTACATATTAATTTGGGGATACTTGGCATCTCTATAATATCCAATCCTTGAATACATCATTAATATTTAGTGAATATTCTTTCCTACTTCTCTCTCCATGTATAGTTTTATATGCACACACATATACACACACAATTTTACATAAATTGGGTCATACCATTCATGTTAATTTTATTAAGGTCAACATTATTTTATATTTTGTATCTTTTGCTAAACCTCTCTGATTCCCTGCACACACAGATCACATTCTCCCTATCCTATACCTCTACTATGTTTGCCATATCAAACTGTTTTGAATAGTCCCATAATATTCTTTATGCTCATATGGTCACTTACATACATAAATATATGTGTGTCCTTTATGGGGGGTCATAATTACAAAATGGGTCATATTATACATTTGCTTTCCTCACTGAAATCATATCCTGATAATCCCTCCAGTCAACAAGAAATGGTATCCAAGATAATCTTTTTTAAGAGCTGCACAATATACTATGGAATAAATGCCGGACACTTTAGTCAAGTATTCCTCTATTGATGGACATTAATCTTGTCTCTGAATCTGTGTAATTGTAAAGAATGATGTGATGTGAACATCTTTGACCTTGAACAAGTATCTTTTCTTACCGTAATTTTGTTTTTAAAGGACTGATTCGCAGGAGTGGGTTACTAGGCTGAAGGGTATGTTTATCTTACATTAAGAAAAATCATTGCTCAGTTTCTTTCTAAAAACATATTTCACATTTCCTCTAATTATACATACATAATGAGGATCTTTTCCCCTAACATTTCTATCAGTGGTGGGAGTTATCACTCTTTTAAATTTTTACTAGTTTTATAATAGAAATGATATCTCATTGTTGCTTTCATTTGTATTTATCTGACTACTAGAGAAGTTAAATATCTTCTCACATTTATTGATATTTGAATTTGATCTTCTCTGAAATGTCTCTTCATACCCTTTACCCATTTTCCTGTTTATTGGATGTCTTATTCATTTGTTAGAAACTTTTGGTACAGTTTAGACAGTAACTTTTTTTTTTTAATACGCACTTGTGGATTTTATTTTATTTTATTTTATTTATTTTTTTGGCCATGCCATGGGGCTTGCAGGATCCCAGTTCCCCAGCCAGGGATTGAACCCTGGCCCTTGGCAGTGAAAGCGCTACGTCCTAACCACTGGACCACCAGGGAAGTCCCTAGACAGTAACATTTTATCAATCATCTTCATTGAAATCTTTTTCCTATTCCATACTATCCTCTCCCTCAACCATAATCCTTGGGAGAGATATATCTATATATCTATATCTATAGCCCTTGAATTTTCTTGTAAAAAGTTTATGGTTTTATTATTATTTGTAAGCCCTTTGTCTAGGCAGAATTTTTAAAATATGATGTGAGGCAGGGGATCTAATTCTATTTTTCTCCTAAGCAGATTATCTGCACCATTGAATAAACAGACTGCCCTTTTTCTTTCTTTAAATTTTTTAAATTTTATTGAAGTATAGTTGATTCATAATGTGTTAATTTCTGCTGTACAGCAAAGTGATTCAGTCATATATATATACATTCATTTTCATATTCTTTTCCATTATGGTTTATCACAGGATATTGAATATAATTCCCTGTGCTATATAGTAGGACCTTGTTGTTTATCCATACCCCTTTTCACTGGGATCTATTTCTGGGTTTTCCACTCTATATCTATGTCAATCCCATTCTTTACATGTTGTCATATCTGATAAGAAATCAAGTTATCCTTCCCCAACTATTCTTAAAAGTTCTTCTTGGCCTTTTTCAGACATTTACTTTTTGTATGCATTTTTAGACAATTTAATACAGTAAAAAATAATCCATCTGAAATCCAATTGGAATTTCATTACATTTATACAGTAATTTGGGGGAGAACTGAAATTTTTAATTCTCAAATATAATATCTCAAAGATATTAAGTCTTCCCGTTCCAGAAGGTGGCATGTTTTCCATTTGTATAAATATCATTTTATTTCTTTCAAAAGTATATAAACATTTTCATATCAGTTCTATCCTATGCTTGAATTTTACGTTTGTGATGTCTTTAATATCGAGGAGTTAGGCTCAGCCAAGTATCATAGACTGAACTTGCGGACTAAGACAGAAGACCTTAATTAAACCACCGATCTGTAAAAATAAAAGCAAGCCCACTGGCAGTTTATAGGGACAGTATGTCATACTGACTCTGAAGTCAAGTAGATTTGGTTCAAATGTTGCTTACTAAGTGAGCCCCAGTTTCTTCACCTGTGAAGTCGGTGTAATAACACCTACCTCACTGGGTTGAGGTAAGAATTAAAGAAGATCCTATGACAGAGAGTTGGCATAGAGTAGGTGGTTAGTAAGTGCTTAGGGAAGGTTTTTTTTCTTTCTTTTTCTTAACTGTTCGATAATTTGGAAGAGAAAAAATATTATCCACACATTGCATATAACTCACTTGGAAAACTACAGGGGTCTTTGGTCTTCTGACCACCCCAACAGCTGTGCTCCCCACCACCACCACCGCCCCCCCACCCCGGGTCTCCTCCCTCCCAGGCTCTCTCCCTCCGCATTTGGAATCTGGGCCTCTCAGGGATCTTAATCAACAACATTTCTCTCAACAGCAGTATCCTGGGCTCAGAGTTCTATGCATATTACTTTGTGTGACATGTTTGCTGTTTTTGACATCTCATTTTGGTCTCCATTGTTTTTCTTTTGTGGAGGAAACTAAGACCCTAGTAACTACAGTGGTTCTCAACTTTAAAAGACCCTCAACCCCTCTCAAAAAGTCAAGACAATTTTTAAATATAATTATAAAAACATAAAATGAAAGTAGTTTATAATCAAATAATATGTATGTCTGTATGTAAACTCAGGCATATCTACACTAGAAGACAGTGAGTCTTGCATCTACTCATAGTAAATAAGTTTGTATTTAAGACTAGATGATATTTGACTGAAGGCTACTGGAACTTCTTTCTATTTGACATTTTGAGAAAAATGGCTAAAAAGTATGTTTGGGGTGTGTGTGTGTGAGTGTGTGCGTGCGTGCGTGTGCATATGTGTGTATATATCCATATATGTCTCTATGTCTATACACATACATATATACACACACAGATAGATAATTTTGTTACAGATATGTTATACTGCCATAGTTCAAATATTGTCATGTGTCTAAATGGTAAACAACTCTTAAGATGAACTGGAAAAAACACTCCCGTTTCCTTTGATTTACGTGGTAGCTGCTTTCTTGGGAACACCAGAGTATATTTTAATCAAAAATACTTTGATTTATGCGTGGAACAGAGTTTAGGCTCCAGTCATAGCAGGCTGTTCATCTGTACAGACTGGCAGGTTTCTCTAGGCAAATGTGGGCTTGCCTCGCACATGGCCGGATTTCCAACATCCCAGGCTTATCTCCCCACGCAGAGGCATCCCCAACTGTGGCACCAATCAACAGACCCGCACAAAATACCCAAATGCCCTCTAGGGGGCAGTCCCAGCCCCACTGCCAGCTTCCCCACCATCTCGGAACCCAGCGGGGGCCTTCCGGGGAGCAGGGCCTCGACGCCAGCTCCGACCCGGGCGTCCCAGCCGGCGAGGACCCAGTGGCCGGGAAGATGGATGGGGTGGCGCGCGTCCGGCTGCCCAGCCAGGATTTCTTCCGACCTCCGCGGCTCCTCTGTTGGCGGAGAGAGCAACAAGCTCCCGGCTTATGGAGGAGGTCAGGGGAAAGTGATTTCAATTAGAGGGGGATCACTGAGGTCTCAAGCCAACACAGACAAGTTGTGTAACACCGGCGGCGGGGTGACCGGAGTCATTTATCCTTCTCGGAGCCAGTCAGCCTGGGCTTTGCAGGAAGCCCCTCTGCTGTCCCCGCCCGCCTTCCCACCCGCATCTCCCTTCTCTTTCTGTCAGGGAAGCAGCAAGAGTGGCCTGCTGCAGAATATCTCATCTGCAGCGTGAGGGAGGAGGCAACCCATCTAAAAGATCCCAGGACCGAAGCCTGCAGAGGATGCTAGAGGTCTGCCTCTTGCCCCCAGGCAAAGATGCGACCGATGGTTTTGAGAGTTTCAGGGTTGGCAGCAACGAGAGGAAAAACCGGGAGAGGCCGGTGTCGTGTCTGGTGGCCTCCCCACCTCCCGCTTCCTTCCATTAGAATCCTCCCATCCTCAGGCCTCCTCCCGCTTGAAGTCGCCCTGACCTTGCCTCTGGTCATTCAGAGCCCGTACTGTTCAAACAGGACATTGTGCACTGTTTCCAATGGTTCTTGAGGTTAGTGTGTTTCTCCAGCGGCTTGTTTTAGCCCCTGATTCACTTTAGCCGACTGTATTCTATCTTACTGCTTTCTGAGTTCATGTTCATTTCCAGGGACCAGAAATAGACACTGGCAAACCAGATATGTGCAGCAGAAGTGAAGACGGCATGAGGGCTAAGGAAGCAGGATGGCATGAGCACCTGATGCTGAAGAAAGGAAGAGGGAGGCCAGCAGAGCTGTCAGCAAATTCTTGAAGACTGTCCGTGGTGCTGGGATAGCAACGCTTCCATGAGGGACTGTTGTGCAGGTTAATGACCTTCGAGGGCAGCTCACCCAGCAGAATGTCTGGCACATGATAGGTGTCTGAAGAATGGCAGCTGTAGCATCCATACTGTATGGGCACACAGCGTTCAGGCCAATTTCAGAGGTTTGAAGTGGGCCGATGGGTGGCAATTAGGAGGTTTTGCATCTAAAATTCTTTGACTCTAAAATGTCCTTCACCCCGAACAGAAGAGGTTTGGAACTCTGGCCACCTGGAAGGGAAGAAAAGGGCTCAGCTTGGAAACTAAAATTTATTTTTTTCAAGGAGGATTCTCAGAGGTATAAAACACAGTGTTTGCCCTCTTGTGAAAAAAATGCTACAAACTCCAAATTGTGTGTGTATCCACAACGTGTACGTGTGTGTGTATGTGGGTGGTGGTGATGTCCCAGATGTCCTAGTGCAGAGGCCCAGGCTCTAGGCCGGCCCTGCTGCTAAAATACATGACCTCAGCAGAGGCACTTAACCTCTGTCAAATGAGGCCTCAATATCTTTCCAACTCACCTCACCCGGGTATTGTGAGGATCAACCGAGATAATGGAGGTGGAAATACTTTGAAAGCAAGGAATGTGCTACAGATGTCAGGAAGTATGAGTTCGGGCAGAACTTCCCTCTGACAGGATGGATGGCTCACAAACTTAAATAACAGTCTCAACGCTTAAATGGCTATTTAAGTTTCCACCCACCTGTTTTAATTATTTTAAAATTATACATGCATCACAACCTAAATGGGAAGGAAATCCAAAAATGAGGGGGTATATGTATATGTACGCTGATTCATTTTGCTGTACATTAGAAATGACCACAACATTGTAAAGCAACTATACTCCAATAAAAATTAATTTAAAAAAATAATTAAAAAATAAAATTATACATGCACCACAGAGAACTGTGGGTAGTAGTGATCTAGACTATGCCTGGATGTTGCTTTCTTTTACTTGAGATAAACAGTCGACCATGGAGCAGTGGTCTACACTTGACCCTTTAGGGAAATGCCCTTTAGGTTTGGACTCGTGTGTATGTGTGTGTGTGTGTGTGTTCAGCATCTCTCTTGCCTCTGAGTACTGACACACCCGTATGTGCCACTCCTCTACATGCCCTTCTGCTCCAAGCCACCAAGCGTCACCTCATCCTCAGGCTGGGCTTTCCCACCTCTGCATCTCCTGAAATATCCATGCCTGTCCTACTCCTGGCCTCCCAGCTCTGGAACTACCTCTTGCCTTCCCTCTTCTGCCCACTGTCACTGCTCAAAAATTACCCATGTCCAGTTTAATGGAAACTGTTTTCTTTATAGGGAAATGGCAAAAATTTATACTTGGACAGAAAGGAGGTAACAGTTTAATATCTTACCCCTTCTGTGGTTATGAAAGTTCTAACACAGAAAGAAGGGATTTCAATAATGGAATTCTGATATGATGAGAGGTAAATGAGAGACTAGTACCCACAAATCACCAAACTCAGGAAAGCCTAAAGCTGGCCCCGTAACTATCTGCATGTACTGTGCCCATAAGGACTGAGCTTTGGCTTGTTCTACTGAGGTACTCCAGCCACACCCCTAAATTCACATTTATATATCATGTGTGTGTGTGTGTGTGCATGCGTGCATGTGTTTCTGTGTTGGATACTGGATACACAGGTATACAATAAAGAAGGCACTGACAATCCCTTGTGTGTGTGTGTGTATATATATATACATACATGTATATAATCCATATGTATAATATCTATATCTACATATGCCAAGGCTCAGAGTCACAGAGTAAGTTAGTCTGCAGTATGCATATGTTTATAATAACCAGAGTCCAATTGGCAATTTCTATCCATAGCTCAGAAGGACAAGTTTCCTATTCAAGAATCATCTTTTCATTTATCCTCCTTCTCCAAAGCCAATAATTAAAAATTCTTCTTATAAACATTAGTAAATTAAAATGTGTTTGTATTTCTGATACTAGTGCCAGCTCAGCAAAACCACAATGTGTTTGCACCTCTGATGTTTTACGTCACATGCTTTGAAAACAGAGGTATATATAGAAGCACAAATATAATCCATTTCATATTCATCAGATTTAAAAAAAAAATTAACTCTGATTAAAAACAACTCTGATGAGTAGTATAAACTAGCATCACCATGAGTCTAAAACTATGCGTTCCCTAGAGCCCAGTAATTCTTATACTCTCATACACAAGGAGTCATATAAGAGTGTTCACTGTGACACTATCATTGCAGGAAAAAACTGTGCCATTGCAGGTAAAAATAATACTGTTCCACCAACACATAACTCAGTAAACAAATGGACAAACAAAAACAAACTTGCAGAACAATTTGTTCAATGTACCATTTATATTCATTTAAAAATCTACACAAACACTACAGTACTATCATTTGTTCACAGATACATTGATATTTGTAAAGGTGTATAAAATAGACTGGAAAGACACACACAAAATTCATGATGGCTTGGTTGTGGGGTGCAGAAAGGGGAATGGCAGGAGAAGAACTGGGGAGAAACAAAAGACACTGTCCATTCTACTCCAACTATTGTATTTCTTTTTCTTAAAAAAAATGAAACAAATCTGACACAATATTAATAACCATCAATTCTGATGGTGGGTACGCCAGTCTCTGTTATATTGTTCTCTGTACTTTCCTGTAATTTTTAAAAATTTTCTGAAAATAAAAAATAAATAAGCAGATGAACACAGATAAATAATTAACTAGAAGCACATATGCTGTTCACTCATCTACCTATCCAATTACCACACATCCTTTAAGGATTAATCAAATCCTGTATTGCCCATAAACCCCATCCTGCTAACCGACCCACAGAGATTTCTCCTCTGAATTTCCCTAGCACTGTATGTGGCATGCATGTGGTCCCCAGATTATATTGGGTTTTGGCACCTGGTCGTATCTGTCTCATGACATTTTCTGTCATTAGAATCTGTGAGTCTTATCTCCTGGAGGTATAAACATCTGAAAGGCAGGACCCACAAGGGCCCCTTTTCCTGCCTTCTCTGAGCACAGGCAGGGCTCAGAGGCCCCTCTCAGGACCTTCTCAAGTAGAAGGCCACCTTTCAATGTAAGGACTTTCAATTTCAAAGACTCCACTTGAGAATAGTATCCATCAGCTGAGAAAATTCAGAATGATCAAATCACCTAAGAATGTGATAATGTATTTAAATGCACTGGTTTGTTTATCAATCACAAAAATCCATCAGCTTGTGAAAAATGCTGTTTTCATGTACAAACAGTTTTCCTTTCAGACTCCTGATAATGCTGGGTAACCCAGTGGATCCCCACCTCTCTTACAGCCAATCCTCATATCCCTTTGTTGGGTGTTCCATGGCCCCCTGTTGAGCACCACAGCTCCAGTTGGTGCTCCATCCTGCCCCGGGCCATCCTGCCCCATCCCCTTGGTACCTGCTGTGGTTCAGTGTCACAGACTTTCCCAATGACACAGTGCAAACTTGATTTAGCCCCACTTTCTGCTCTGACTTGCTTCTCTGCAAATGTGCATCACCACTCTCCCTTCCCCAAGGCCACATCTCCACCCTCTAAACCCAGCTCAGAGGCCGCCTTCTCCCCCAAACCGCTCAGAGGCCGCCTTCTCCCCCAAACCTTCCCTGTTGCCATCAGCTGGAAGTAATCTCTCCCCCTTCCATGGCTTGCTACCTACACTGCTGTTATGGCCCCTAATACCATCTACTTCACCCTACAGTTATTCTTTGAGGAGTGAACTCTGTGAAGACAAAGTTGCTGGGAGGGAGTTGCTGCATAAGCAGACAGCCTCAGGCTTTTGGCTATAGCCTGTGCCAACTGTGGCCCATGTAAATCTGCACACCGGGGAAGAGGCAGAGCCACATTCTCGCGACCGCTGCAGGACAGAAATGCCAGGCTGTCCAGCCCTTTACCACACGGAGAGAATCTTAATCTGGGCCTTCCCACCTCTAAGTGGCCTGACCCACAGCAAAGGGCTTTGGACTAAATTTCACTGCTGTATCTGATTATACACCCCAGCCCTACACCCACACCCTCCTCCGAGGAGGCTGGGAGCTATTTCTTTTCTGCTGACCTCATACCTGTTCCTCCAAACTTTCACAGATGACTAGGGTCCTTAGACAGTGGTTGGCTGACCCTCTCCTTCTCCCGTAAACTTGACCTCAGCTGCAGTGGCCAGCAGTGAGCCAGAAGTCCAGAGGCCTGGGCTCTTTCCTCTTTGGTCATGCCATCAGCAAAATGGGCTGGTGGCACTTCCTCAAGCCCCTTCATCTCTGAAGTTCCAGAGGTCCCTTTTCACTCTGGAGGACAATTTACAAAACAAACAAATAACAACCTGGTCACTGATGGTGAACTTTTGGTCTACAAATTCCAAAATGGTTTTAGCGCTACCGCCGTAGGACCATTGGCAAATTTTTTAATTGGGGTACTATATTATCTCCTCTATGTAAAAGGGGATGAAGTGGCCTGCGGTGGTGCCACCTCCAGATTTGTTGTTCTCACCCACTCTGAAGCCCCTGGGGACCCCATGTTACCTCCAGGGCCTCATCCCCGCCCCCCTTTCCTGCTCTGCGCCGCTCCCTCCCCATTAGAGAGGCACCTGATCCTGGAAGGTGAATTTTAATCCGACCTGGGAGATCCCAGGCCTATGACATCGCAAACAGCCCCTTCCCACCCGGCTCTCCACCCGACAGGACAGGCTAGACGGGGCTCTGCGCTGCGGGGAGCCGGCCGCGCCGAGGACGCTCACCTCCAGGATTTCTGGGCCGGGGCTGTGGCGGGGGTGGGCGCCCTGGAGGCGTCGCAGCTCCGCGAAGCCGTCGAGAACATTAAGCCTTTGCACTCCCATCCCTCCCTCCGCACCCCACCCCCCACGAGATTGCTGATCAAAAAAGGGAGGCAAACAAAGGCGGGTGAATGGGAATCAAATTGAGTTGGGGCAGCGGACAGATGGGGCCTGCCAGGCTCCCACAACCCGCCCTATTCATTAAAAAAGAAATAAAATAAAATAATCCGCCTCCTCCCCGCGGCTTTGCCAGAGGTGGGAGGGATGGGATGGGGGTGGGGCGCGGGGCCAGATGTTTTCCAAACCACAGGATCCCAGCCGGCCAGCTTGCTAACCCTCGTCCCCCAGGTTAATTGTCTCGCTCATGCTTGGGACTTACGTTCTGTATATCAGGCTTTCCTAGAGCGGGGCGTTTCTGTACAGAAAGACTGAGGCACCGGAAAGGGAGGAGTGGGGTTGCAACGCAGGAAGGCTGCCCAGCTGCTAGGATGTCTGCCCCGGGTTTGCCGGGAGCTGAGGGGAAGGCATGGGGAGTCGAGTCTGTCCCCTGCATGCCTGAAATTATTTCCTGCCAAAGCCTCCTTCCTGGGGAAGTGCATGGTCAGTATTAAATCAAAACAGGAGGATGCCTGATAGGAATTCCTCCATATTCTCCTCCCTGCCCGTGCCCACGTGCAAGGTAAGTTAGATGTCCAGAGCTTTCCAGTTACAGAGAACGTTCCCGTTCCCTCCATGTCCTCATTTAATCCCAGCAGCAAACATGTAAGTTGCATAAGGCTTGGCTAGCAGTCCCAGTTTACAGACGAAATTTGACTTCTTAGAGTTGTATGTTACTAGATTACAGACTCCTGGTAAAGCACTGTCTAGAACACGTGAAAATGCACTCAGGTGTGTATCACACACACAAACACACGTGCCAACATTTGCTCATGCCTCTGCATGCGTACTGCTAGGCACTGGGCTATATATACAGCCATGTGTGAGCAGGCCGAGAGCACCCTTCCCATTTGTGAGCATCTTACTGCTTCTCACATACCTCTACCTACATCCCTCTTCTTGTACCCATGCCTACATGTGCACACACAGATGCCCGTCCCAGGCAGGCATTGACCTTTGCATTGGACCTAAGTTCCATCCTTCAAAGGGCCAAACCAAACAAACCCATAGATACCATCTTAATCCCCATAATATTTCTCAGAATCGGATTACAAATTTGTTCTTTGAACGTTGTCCGCCAGGTGGGAGAAGGCTACCCCATTAATGGGGAGGAGGGATCAAGAGAGCAGCCTGAGAAATCAGGTGTCAAGCTGACCTTTCGGAGAGAGCCAAGTACTCATTCTTACTATTGATCCCTTTCAAGGAAGACAGAAGGCACTTTATTTCCCAGCTGTTGAGCTAAGGGCCAGGCCAGCAACATGGAGAAACAAAGACAACAGTCTTCTACGCCATTGGAATACAAGCACAGAGAGCCCTACTGATCTCTGTCTTTCAAATATTTGTCACAGGCCTTGCAATTCCACCACTAGAGATTTATTAGAGGGTAAGCATTGCCCTTCACAATCTTTAGAAATCAAAATTCTTGCTTCAATCTACCCAGGAAATACATTAGGTCACTTGTAGAGTAGTTCTCAACCCGAGTTACTAAATGTTTTTTAAGTAGAGATTTCCAAACTATACTCCCAGACATCATCATCATCATTCATGCATTCATTCATTCAATAAGCACCCACTTTCCATTTATATTCTAGTAATGAAGATACAGACAATAAGTGAACAGATAAATGAGCACAAAAATGTCAAAGAGTGATAGGTAATATGCAGAGACTTAGGATGATGCAAAAGATAATTTCACTTTGATGGCCAGGAAGGCATCTCAGAATGTGACACTAAAGCAAAAGCCCCCTATGTGAAGGTCTAGGAGAAGAATGTCACAAGCAGGGGAATGGCCAGTACAAAGGCTCAAAAGTCAGAAATGGCTCAGCCCAAGGTAAAGACAAGGTCAAAGATGGAGACAGGGGCCAGATCAGGTGGCCCATTGAAACCCAGGCTAAGGAGTATGGATTTTATCCTAAGAGCTAAGGAATACCATGTTGGGGTGTTGTTTAGCAGAGAAGTGACTTGATCTGATTTGTAGTTGTGGGGAGAGTGGATTGGAGGGGCCACAAGAGGAAGCAGGAAGCCTAGTAGGGAGAGTATCACAAGAGCCCACGGGAGAAGTGATAGTGAAGCAGACTTGGGGGCCAGAGGCAGAGGTGGAACGAAGCAGACTGATACCAGATGAGCTCTGAGTCATCTCAAAGCTGAGACACCTTGCTGATTGTTTGGATATGGAGTGAGGGAGAGAGGGGCATCAAGGGCGACTTCTAGGTCTTTGGCATGAACCATGGAGTGGCCAGTAATGTTGTTTATTGAAATAAGGAGAACTGGTGGAGGAGGTCAAGGGCTCTCCTTAGGCCGTGTGGTGTTCATGATGACTATCAGGTATTCATCTGGAGGGAAGGAGTGAACACCCAGATGCAAGAGTCCGGAGTGATTTCTCTAGCTGGAGATACAGCTTCAGCAGCCATTGACATGAAGTAGACTTGGAAAGCTATGGGACTGGGTGAGACTCTGAGAAAGTGTATATGAAGAAGAAAGCCAAGGACTGGGTCCTGAGGCACCTCCACCTTTGGAGTCAGTGCAAAGAGGAGGAGGAATCAGCATAAATAGACTGTCCAGTGAGACAGCAGGAAAACCTGGGGAGTGTGATATTTGAGAAGCCAAGGGGTAGATGTGTTTCAAGAAGGAAGAAGTGATCAACTATATCACATGCCACTGAGAAGTCAGAGACTGTGAGAACAGAGGCATGGCTTTGGGGTTTGGCAACAGGAAAGTATCAATAATTGGTGACTCTGGCAAGATTAGTCTTAGTGGTGTGGTGGGGATGGGAGCCCAGCTGAGACTGAGGAGGAAATCTGAAGTTCTCCAATGAAGAAGCAGAAGGCAGAGTAGCAGCTATAGCGAAATGGGGTCAAGAGAGAGTTTGGGGTCCCTCACTTCAAGATAAGAAGCAAAGACAAGCCCTCAAGTTGGAAACAGCTGTAACCGTAGAGCTGTGAGATATTGTCTGTTTGACCCACTCATTTCAAGAGTGGGAAATTGAGGTCCAGAGATGCACAGTCACTACTCAAGGGCACAGACTGGTCTGCAGCCAGGACAAGACCTGAAATAGACCTTGTAGGGGGTAGGACAGGCTCATGAGAATCTCAGATGAGCCACCAGGGCAGCCTGCTCCCTATTCTGAATTGGTGCCCCGGTCCCGCCTGCCTGCTCTTGGTACCCCTGCCCCTTTCTCAAGGGCCTTTGGTGGGTTCCCGAAAGGGCCTGAGAGGGTAGGCTCCTGGTGTTAACACTTTGGTGTTCTAGTTCACATGCTTGCGCCTCCCTTCCTGGGGGCCCTCCAGGGGGCTACAATCAATGACTGACAATCTAGGACCAGATAGACTGACTCCAGGTGAGAAGAGACGGGTGGCTCACACTCCCCTCCATCTTACCTGGGCTGTATGTGCTGACATGGCATGTGGAGTCCACTGGCCCTGAACCGTGAATGACCACATGGCCAGAGCCCTGGACGGTGCTGAGGAGATCTGCATTCTAGTTCTGGCTTTGTTGGTACTTCACCGCGTGGCCTAAGGTCAGTCACTACCCCCCTCACCCCAGCCTCAGTTTCCCTTTTGTGTAAATAGTGGAGACCAGACCGGTTGTTTCCCCAGGTCCCTTCTGGAGAGGTGGTTTTAGAATGGATGGGCATCCTCCTGCAAGTTCCTAAGGAAGGAATGCCCCCAGCACAGCCCTCAAACCCAGCTGACATGAGCCTGTGTCTCCAAATGGACCAGCTCCTCCATGTGGATCTGACTGCCCACAGGAAATCCTCCCATTGCACTCCTGGTTGGTTCTCCCAGGATATTTAGGTTCTCATCTTATCCCCTGGGAGCCTGTTTATCTTCTTCCAGGCTTCCCTATCTTTCTAATCGAAGTTACTACCTTGCCCAGGGGTTTGCTTTCTACTACTTATGTTCCCTGGTTACCAACAAGACCCTTGCCTTCTCTCCAGGCCTCTTGACATCGTGGGCCAATGGTTTGGAGACTGAGACTCAGGTTGATACCATCATTTAATTTCTCAAACATACTCTATAAACCCAGTAGGCAGGCTCTTCTACTCTGTCAGAACTGGCAGTGGTTGTTCTTTTACTTGTTTTTGTTTCAACTTTCTTTAGAGGGGAGGGCAAAGATCTTTTCCATTTCTCCTCCTAAAGCAAACTAAATAATATAATGAGTTTGGCTGGTGCTGGGCTGATCCAGAGTGTTAAAGCAGGTATTTGTGGCTGATATGACGGGGGAACAAAGTGCTTGTGAAAGCCAACTGATTAGTCCAGTGGTAGAGAATGAATCCACGTCCATGTTCATCAATCTCTCCTAATCTTTGTAAATGCCTGTGTGCCTCACTCCTATGCCCCTGCTGGACAGCATGGAGCCCTGGGAATGGCAGCAAGTGGGCATTGGGGATGTCTGAGGTGTCTGGCCAGGGGGCTGTTTCCCATTTAAAGAGAGAGGCCCAGTCAAACCACAGGTACAGTAAGCAAACCACCTTAGAGGAGAGATTTTAGGGGTTAAGAGGGGACTCCCTGCTCCCCCAAATGCCTCCCGATCTGTTCCCTGATAAATTCTACAAAGCAGGGCCTCTCATTCAATGTGCTACCTTGGGTGACAATGCTTTGGACCTGAGTGCTTTGCAAGAGTCTGTAAAATTATTTTTGCACCTGGAAAAAAACTTGGCTCTAAAATTAAAAAAAACAAAAACAAAAACTGGAAAATCAAAATTAATTAAATTTTAATCAAATATTTTCAAAGTGTACAATTTTATCAACCATGCAACCACAACTCAACTCAGATAGTTAAAAATAAATGAGATTTCTTGTATTCATGTATAAATGTGTACATTTGTGATGTTAGCTATGATGTGAGATAAAGTCATCTCAAGTAAGAAAGCACTAAGAATGGCCCTGTGCCATAGAGGGGAGCACAGTGGCCTCAGCTGAGTCCCCCAACAGTGTCAGCTCACATCCAGGACCTCCGATCACTGGAGACTTTCCCAAAAGGCAGATCAAGGAACATCATGCAGCCCCTTAGGATTGGTTAGGGGAGAAGGATGCATCAGAGATAAATTGACCTACTTTATGATTTTCATCATTTAACAGACATATCCGCCAAGTCTATGTCACTGTATTGACCCTTTGGGGAATAGTCTTTTCACTTAAAAACTTTATAATCAAGGAAAGAAAATGTATATCCAAATATTTGTAATAGAGGCACAATTAGTGAAGTGTGTCTGTGAAGGGCACAAATACAAGGGGAAGTTTGCTTTAGGCTGGAGATTAGGGGGTAAGCCAAAGCTAGTCTAAACCCCCAAATCCAGGATAGGTGACTAGTGGCAGCTTGGATGACACCCACCCCACTACCCCCCTGCTCTTCCCAGGACGTCTCATGGCTGGAAAACTCTGGAACTGATGCTGGCTCTTCTTCGGTCCTACGGGCTGTCTGGTATTTACATACACTTTGCCCCCTGATCTCCTTTAGTTTCTTTCCCAAGTCTTTTATTTTTTTTATTTTTTTGGTTTTAATTGAGATAATAATTCACATATCACAAAATTCACCGTTTTAAAGTGTAGAATTCATTGGTTTTTAGCATATTCACAAAGTTGTGCAACTATCACCACTGTCTTACACCAGAACGTTTTCATCACTTATTTGTGTTTCTCATAATTTTTTTTGTAGATTCTTTAGCATAGTCTATATACAAGATTATGTCATCTACAAATGACATAGTTTTCATTCTTCCTTTCCAATCTGATGACTTGAATTTGTTTTTCTTGCCTAATTGAGCTAGCTAGAATCTCCAGTACAGTGTCAAATAGAAATGGTAAGAACGGACATTTTCATCTTCTTCCTTATCTTGGAGGGAAAGCTTTCAGTCTCTCACCATTAAGTGTGATCTTAGCTGTGGGCTTTTTGTAGATGCCCTTTATCAGGTTGAGGAAGTTCCCTTCTACCCTTCTAGTCCTAGTTTGTTGAGGTCTTTTTATTTTTTGGTTTTTTATCATGAAAAGTGTTACATTTTGTCAAATGTATCTTCTGAATATCTCTATTGAGAAAATCATGTGTTTTGCTCCTTTATTCCATCAAAATGGTATATTACACTGATTGATTTCCATATGTCATACCGACCTTGAATTCCTGGGATAAATTCCACTTCTAAGTCTTTTATTTTCGAAGTTAAGCACATATGGCTACTTTACCATTTGTCACCTTATGTGGTTGCTGGAATCAGGCCAGGTGAAAAGCAGAGATCCATTAAAAATCCAAAGACAGGTAAAGCCAGTGGGAGAGCAGCCTCCTGGGTTGCGGAATTTCAGAATTTGCAAAGAATTTTCATATTGTTTGTTTCTTGTCAATGGCTATTTGGCATAGATGTATTATATTTATTTAGACAAAGGCACCCTTGCTCATGGATTATTCTCTCCCTAGTGACACCAATAATGAATATAGGTATATATTTTCTTTTTTTTTGAGTTATGTCAGAAATTTTGAGAAATGAAGAAAAGAGAAGAATCACCCATAATCTTATTATTTTATCAGAACTATGGATAGTTTTTTGGAAGTAGAGGCCAGGCTAGTTGAAGTATCATATACATACAGAAAAAAAATCACCTTTGGGGAATTAGTTCCATGAATTTGGACAAATGCATACAGTCATGTAACTAACACTGTAATCAGTCCCCTCATTCTACATGAAGCCTCTGGCAACCACTGAACTGTTTTCTGTCCCTATAATTCTGCATTTTCCAGAATATCATAGAAATAGACTCATATGATATGTAGCCTTTTATGGATTTTTTTTCATTTAGCATAATGCTTTTGTGATTCATCTATATTGAGTCTATCAGTAGTTTGCTCCTTTTTATTGCTGAGTAGTAGTCCACTGTATGGATGTACCACTCTTTGTTTATCCATGTACCAGTTTATTAACATTTGAGTTAACTTTTTAGCAATCATGAATAAAGCTGCTATTTGCATTCAGATACAGGCTTTTGGTAGGTGTATGTTTTCATTTGTCTTGGGTAAATAATAAGGAGTGAGATTCCTAGGTCATATGGTAAGTACATGTTTAACTTGATAAGAAACTGCCCAACTGTTTTCCAAAGAGGCTGTACCATTTTATAGTCCCACCCACCTACCAGCAACATATGAGTTCTAGTTGCTTCACAGACTTGCTATTACTTGGTATAGTCAGTTCGTTTTGTTTGCTTGTTTGTTTTGTTTTGTTTAATCTTATCCATTCTAGTAGGTATAGAGTGAGTTTTTTTAACGTACTTCTGTCCTTTTTTATATGTGCATGTTTTCCACATATGGGAAATCATAGTTTACATTCAATTTTGTATACTACTTTTTCATCTAATAGTAAAGAGAGTGGCCTTGTCCACATGGCCATCATTTTAAGACTGACTAATATTCCATTGAACGCACCTCTTGTTGGTGTTGGGTTGTTTTGAATCTTTGTTGTTATAAGCCACGCTCTGATGAAGACTTTTACACATTAGCTTTTTCATGTTTGGATTAACCCTTCAGGTTAGAGTCTCAGTAGACGAGAAACACTGCTGTCAATATTACATATTTTCATTTTTTTAAAAATTCATTTATTGTAATACACAAAATGATTCTTTTAAAAATTTACATGTGGCTGCTAGTGAAGCTGAACATTTTTCTCTGTTTTTGTTTACTAGTTGTATTTTCTGTTCTATGAATTATGCTTATATTCTTAGCTTATTACTGGGACTTGCTTTCTTATCAATTATTATGATTATTTTAACTAATAAAGATATTAACCCTTTGTCACGGTAGCTATAAATATTTCCAATCTCTTGTTTGCCTCTTTTTTTCAACATACAGAAATGTTTTGTTCCTCTATGTAGTCAAATCTGTCGCTCTTTTCCTCTGAGGGTTTTTATATTGCTTCTAAGCTTAGAAAAATCATTTTCATCCTTCTCTCCTGAGGCTTGATAAATGGTCAATTTAATTTTCTTCTAGATTTTCTCCAGGTTTTAAAAATAATTATCTCTGTAGCATATAGAATTTTTATTGACATATAATAGGATATAAAACCCTAAAAAAGATGTTTTTCAACATGATGTCTTAATTTAAGTAAAATAGTCTATGAAGTCACTAAAGGATTGAACCTAAATTCATCTTAATGTGATGACATGTTACTTTTGTGCTCTGTTTTCCCCATCCTAGTTATCAAGTGTATATAATAACAGGGCTCATCAGCAAACAATGGCTAAACCCCAAATGTTGACACAATGGAGGGCTGTGCAGGCCCCATGGCAGGCTGATGGGGTGGTTATACACCAGGTTATACACACTCATTCAGAATCAGAGGTGGGTCTCATGCTGCTTCCCCCGTCCCTGGGCCTCTGCTCCATTTGCCCACATTCCCACAACCCCCATCCTACCCACCTCCTAATTTGGACAATTGCAGGCCTGCATCAACTTCTTCTCAGGGAGCAGGGAGTTGCCCCCTCTGCACCCAGCTGGAACTCACTTTTGGAACCCTGGTGTCCAGGATTCCCCATCTGTTAGAGCAACTCACAGAGCCGGCAGGGGCAGCTTGCCTGGCTTGTATGACTCCACGGTGCCCCTTTTCCCAATCCATTTTTCTGAAGATGTCAGAAGAAGATCATAACACTCCTCCCTCATTCATCCAGCAGAGGTAACCCTCTCCTAATACCATAAAATTTCATAATGGACTGTGTCCTTCCTCTACTCTTTGTCAAGATATTGATAAATGGAACAAATTCTCTAAAATGGGAAAAGCCCATTCCTCAGACAGAGGTCGCCTGAATGAGGAGGGGCCTGGCTGTCGCCTCATTTTGAACAAATAGAAGAAATCGTGTCATTTTTCACCATTGTGCTGGGGCTGAGACATTCAGCAGGAAATCCACTCCGAAGCCCCGGAGAGCGTGGGAGCTGGGAGAAAGCAGCTCACTGAGCTGAAGCCCCTCTCACTGAGACCCCAGTCGTGATCACCAGGCGCAGGGCCTCTGATCCACGGCTGATGTCCACACTCCCCCGGGAAGGGGACGGGGAGTGGGCCACAGTGGCAAGGGGTGGGACGGGGCCAGGTCCCTCCCTCTAAATGAGGCAGGTTCTCCTCAGGGTCTGTCAGAACACGGGGCGTTTAGTTAAAAACTCTCTCCAAAAGAAAGAGCATTAAGGCGGAGAGCTTGAAGTGGATCCCGAGTAATTAAGTGTATAAATTAATTCTTCCCCTAAGAAATGTTCCTCTCCTATTATTAGATTTGGCTCTCAGAGGAGCTACATCCAAGTAGTGGGTTTCCAGTTGTATGTGTGCGTGTGTGTGTGTCCTTATGCGAACGCACATTCTGAGCTTTGCTGCCTGAAGCCTACAATTAAAATAAGTGACACGAATGTGTCTTTAAACGAGAGATCTGTGGAAAACTAACGGATTTTCTGTCAGGGGAAGAAAAAACATGAAATATGGCTGCTTCAGTCCACTGAATGGATGAATAGGAAAGTACTTGTCCATCCAAGTACCCAAAGGGATAAAACCCAATGATAGCCTTCTCAACTGCTTAGCACATAATGCATGGGCTGTTTTGATGCTAGTAATGTGTTTTTTAGTTCTTCCTATCTAGAAGGAATGAATCAAATATGAGGAGAGCTGGAACATGATTTTCAACCCATTGCTTTTGATTAAGTGCCCGAACAGACAGGTCCTGGGACTTGCAGTAATACTAATGGGGCATAAAGTGCTATAAAAAAGGATGGGGCCCTACTTTTGTCCAAATGCCATTATCCTGGAATCAGAGACCCTGATGTAATATGTCCACGGTTAACCTTTTTTTCTGACAGGAAATTTTCTCCATCCACTCACACCATCAATTATGCTGCATTTGGCCAGAGTGATGAGTGATTACTTGATTTCAAATGAAAGAGATACACGTGCCAGGCTCCCAAATACCAAACACTGCAGAGGGGGCAGGCTGGGAGGAAGATGGCCATTAGGGTTTGGACAAAATGGTTCTTTTGTTTTAGCCAGGTTTTCCCATTTGCTTACTCATTTGCTTGTTTTGGAAAAAGGAGAGATCAAGTGACTGAAAACAGGATTATTATTATATTGATCCAAAAAAATAGTTAACCGATTGAGACTTGGGATACCCACGAGGAGCTGACAGCTAACAATTAGCTGGTGAATGTGACTGGAAGACAGAACCACGATTGTTGGGACCTGGTATAGCAGGAGAAGAGCAAAGAGATTCCCTTTCAGCTGACCTTCCCAGCAGAAGGCGAGTTTGGTCACCGTCCCCAGGGAATCAGGCTCCTGGCTCTTTTGCCTCAGCTGTGGCCCAAGTGCACTTCTCCCACAGAGCCCCCCTAGCTGCCTCTGTGCCACTCCAAACTTTGCGATACAATTTTTTCTTGCAATCAGCAAGTTGCAGATTGTCCAACTGTTCTGTCAATTATTTTCAACGGCTGCAAAGAGAAGAAAAAAAAAATGAAAAAGGGAAGGAAAAGAAAAAATTCCACAACGCTATAACCTAGTCCTGAGTGTAAATCAAACATTCCCTGTCATGTTGATAGCTTGTGTTAGTCTAATGTATTTTATATTACTCAAAAGCTATGAAACCCTGCAGCTTTCTTCATACAGGCCATTATGCGGTTATCATTAAATTGTCTTGCAAAGAACATTATCGGTAATTATAGCAGACACTAAAATCAAATGATCAGAGTGGGACCTTTAACACCAAGAGGAACCATTAGAAGTTAATCAAATAAAAGGATGAGAATAATTATGTTAGGATTAAGCAGTAATACGCCAGAAGTTATATACTTTCCTGACTATATATCTTTACTCCCAGCTTCCTGAATTTCCTTTTCGTTGATGTGTTTTTATATAATACTTTGACACAGAATGTAAACGACAATATTTTTGTCGTGGCACAATCAGGCTCGAAGCTTCATGGGCAGTTCATATCTAAATGCCATCTGAGGCACGGAGGTAATGATGATGATAAAAATAATAATAATAAAAAAATGTGCAAAGCTGGGGAAAAAAAAATCCATCGGTCAATGAAGCGTGGCAAAATGATAAAAATGGTTGCAACAGGCACAGGTGCAAGGAAAGTCGTTATTGGCTGGTTGCTCTTTCTTGGAGCTGAGGATTTCTCCTGCAGGCCTCGCTGGAACCAGCATACTCGGAAGGCTCAGCCGGCTCGTTTGTGCCTGAGAGAAGAAAAAGCCAGCATCTTGTAGGCTATCCAGTTGCCCTGCTGGAGCCGATACATAGGGCTCATGGTGGGGCAGAGACGATCATGGTGCAGGCAGGAAGGGGGGCCCAGTTCCCTGAGGCAGAGTGCTGCCAGTGGAGGTACCAGGCTCACAGGGTCACTCCTGGCCCCCACCTCTTCCACACGCACACCCCTCTGGCACCTCACAGATGCCCGTCTCTACAATGTGATGGCAGGCAGTAACACATGGCCTAGAGGGCTGAGGGCTGTGGCTCCAGCTGGGAAGAGGGTGAATTCCCCAAGGCATGGCCCATCATAGCATCCAGATTAAACCTGAGCCATGGGACAAACAATGCCATTGTCAATAGCTAGGAGGACTGAGATATTCTCTATAGCATGACCTTTTAAAAAATTATAATCTCCCGTCCGCTTTCCTCCTCTTCCCTTACAAATAAAGATCAATTCATAATAACAGTTTTGCATTTGTGTCTGTCTTTGTGCTGGGCACCAGGATACAGTGATGAATAAGATCACATGATTTTCTGCTTAAAATGTTGCTATTATGACATGCAAATACAGACAGCAAAGTACAATTGACCCTTGAACAACACGGGTTTGAAATGTCCACGTCTGCTTATACGCAGATTTTTTTCAACAAGTACATGCAGTGAAACATGTTCCAGGGTTGGTTGAATCCGTGGATGCAGAACCGGAGATATGGAGGGACAACTTCAGGACTTGAACATCCTCAGATTTTGGTATCCACGGTGGGTCCTGGAACCAATCCCCTGTATCACTCTGCAGATACTGTAATTTAAATGGTAAAACCCAGTCTAACCTTTCCATATTTTTCACAGTTTTGCATTTTGGGAGGTTTTGTGATATCTTAAAATGAGGGCATCCCTCCATTTCACAGAGGTCAAAACTGAGGCACGTTGGAGATGATGATAGAGTTGGAGGTAGAGATCAGGGCAGGCGCTTCTGAGTATCCAGATGGGCTCGTCTGTGACTCTTATAGTCGTCTCACCGAGGGGCATCAGTTCCCACTGTCCTCTTTCCCTGGATTCACGTTGTGTAGCACACATACCTCATAGGGCCACTGTAAGGAGGGAATGAGGTCAAGGGTATGGAAGGGCTTCTAAACTTGAAAGTGAGATTAGAGAGCACAATTGGGGCTGCTTTTCCCCTGGCTGTGTTGTAAAGTTGTAAAGTCTTGTTTCCATTGGGGAAGGGGTTTGGGAAGAGAAGAAGGCAGGACACACTCTTAAGTGATAGAGCAAAGGGGTGAAACTTGGGAGTGGCCAGCATACCCTAAACAGAAAGCGTTTAGTCTCAAGTCTGTCAATTATCTGCTTGACCAATGAGCTGTAAACAAGAGGCCTCTCAGACCAGGAACAGAAACTTGGCAGAGATCTTGAAAGAGGAAGAGACAGCGATCAGTTAGAGCTGGTGAAGAGCCCCAGTCATATAGACAGACCTGGGGAAGATGGCACCTCCACATAGTCCTTAGTGAGACCAGGTCCATAAACCAACTTAGGATCACAAGTCCACGAAGCTAAGCCTCACCTATAGGTAGAACTAATTCTGACAACAAGCTTGTTAATATACTTTAAAAACAAATCAAATTAAACATACACACACACACACACACACACACACACACACACACACTACTAAATTGTCTAAGGTTGGGGGTGTTGTGTGTCTTTTTCAGGGCTCATATTTCTGAGTCCAGGGGAAGAGTCTTGGGGGACTGGATATCCTTCCTTATCAAGGGGCGGGCCTGGGAACTCATATCCAAATACTAAATTAGACAGCAGGGTCCAGAAGACACTGAGAATCTCCCAGCCCCAGCAGCTATTTCAGCCCAATTCACCACTAACCTTGGTCTGAGCATCCCATCCACTCAGAACTGGGAGGGCAGAACTACAAGGCAAAAACCAGAGACTTCACCGGCCGGGGAAAGAACAAAACAAGAGGCCAAGGGAAAGGCTGGCCCGGTCCCACTGAGCAGCTCAAGACAGATGAGGGACACCTTCGGCTAGGATATGTTCTCTGAATTGTGCTGCTTTCTGTTTATTTTGTTTTTATTTTAAATTTGTTTTTGTTGTTTAGTTTTCACAAGGCCTGGCAATTACAGTCCCGTTTCTGTACTTGTTAAGGAGGATACAAGTATGGTGACTGAGGAATTGCAACCAGTTCTGGAAAGAAAAGGAACCCCAGAGAGAAAGTTAGGTGAAGCCCACAGCGGAGTAGAGTTTGGGGACAAATAAGCCAGATTCCTGAAACCTACGAGACAAAAGAAATTCCTGCCTAAGGAATCGGTTTTGCATAGAGGTGCCTTGGAATTAGCTGGGAAAAACCAGTATTTTCCCTTTCCTTGTTGTTATTGAGTTCCTGTAACTGAGATCAGAGGAGGGGAGGTAAAGATCAACCATAGTATCTTACAAAGCTCAACAAATGTTTGCGGGTTTATTGACTGGGGCATGCCGGTGAGATGTTGGGGAGAAAATCTCAGCTTACATATAGCCATTTAGAACCTCCCCTTCTGCATGGGAGACCAGATGAACACAGTTGGTGCCTTTTCTGGAGACCCATTCAATACATTTACAGTATTTGACAAAAAATGTTTTTTTCCATTAGTTTATCTGAGAATCACAGCGGTGGGTAGGAGCAGTGGCATTTTTTTAAATCGCATTTTACAGATGAAGACACTACACTCAGTGAGGTGGGGGTCTAATTTGTGACAAAACATGGACTGAATTCAGCCCTCTGGCCTGCCTCTGACCACCGTATCCCTGTTTTAGTGTACCTACTCCTGTATGTGGCAGGGCCATGCCTTTGGGGACACTCCAAATGGGGACTAACTTTGGGCCACGTTATGGGTTTTTGGAGTCTCATCATATACAAAGCAGCCTCAAGCCACCACTTGGTCATGAATTCATAGGTTTAGATAATGTGTGTTGATAACTGAAGACAGAGGGAAAATAGTAGACATTCGACATTCCACATAGTCTCTCTGGCTGTTTCCCAGGGTTAACAGTGAGGTCCCTTGTAAGTCCGGTTACACAGTGAATGTCACCCCTCCTTGTGCTCTTTTCAAGGCCACAGTCCAGAATGAGGCTCAGAATAACTGCCTTCTCATTCAGCGGGCTTCGAGGCAGGCAAGTTCTCTGCAATGTGGTCACGCAGTGTCATCCATGATGATACGGAAGGAGCCAGAAGGCACCATTTTGCACACACCCCCCTCCTTCTATTGAGCTCTTAAATTAGCTCTGCAAACCCAGGTGTCAGCCATCCCGCTGGAACAACCCAGACAAGCCATTAAAAACGCCAAGAAGAAATGAATGCCTAAATCACCCTGTCTCTCCGAAGGTAGAGTCTTACCTAATCACACGTCAAATCATATTTTTTCTTCCCCAGATGGATGTCTTCTTTCAAAGTCTGATGGTCACAGAGACAAAGGTACCGCTTCAGCCTTAAGTAACTATTGAAGTTTTACCCCAATAGATTATTTGCTAGAAGTAACTAACATAAAAAATGCCCTGTCAGACTACAGCTTGACTTTCTTTCATTTTTTAAAGGGTAATATTTGGCTTCATCTTGCAACTCCTTGGGAAAATTTAGCACTGAGTCAGAAAGGTTGGCCAACAAGTAGCACTTCATAAATTGCTGGATCCCTAATCAATACATATTGTCATCCACTCCAGTCCTTTGGGCAGATTTCTCTCTGCCCTGAGTCGTTGGTGTATTTTATGAGGTTGTTACAGGCTGGGCTTGCATGGCCTGGGCCTAATGAACCTGTCACCGCTCTATTGATTGACATGGCAGTGTAAGTGAGACAGGCGATTCCGATTGACTTCCTAATTACTGCTGCTGGGCTGCCTCACCAACTGCTCGGGCCAGAGGTTAATAGTTTTGATGTTCAGCCGCTCTGAGCTGTGGAGGCCGGACTGAAACTGGCTCCTTAGAAGTCAATACCTGAATCAAGTTCTCAAGGCTATGGTCCTGCTGATCAGTTAAGCCTCATGTTCCTCCTGGTGGCAGCTGACAGGGGCTGAGGAGTGAGGGGTTCACAAGCAAGCGGTCTAAGGGAGTCTAGGAGGCTCTGAAAGCACCACCTGAGGCCCAGGATTGGCAATTAGGGGGGTCGGAGTGTTGGGGAATGGGTGTGGAGGTGGGAACAACTTAAGAACCCTGCAGCGAGTGTTGGCTGTTTTGGTTTGGTTTTTTTCCAGTTTTCCATCCCAAGGACTGAAAACTGTTTCTTTTGTTCCTTCAATGTCCAGAATTCTGCTGGGTGCCATGGACTCTTGGAGAGGAAAGAATGAGATAACTTGTATTGATTCATCTATTTAGCAGAAACTAATTGAATGTTTACCTTATCCAAGATATGGTGGGAGTGCATAGATTTATAATAATTTCTCATTGATATCATGTCTTAATGGTTGGGAATGTTCTCACACCCAGTGTTTTATTTGGACCTCATAACACACCATGAAGAAGGGAGATCACTGTCTCCTTTTCTGATGAGAAAACTGAGGGTCTGCAGAGGAAACTGACTCCCCCAAAGCCATACAGCTAGGAAGGAGAGAAGTGAAGCTTTACAAGCAGATGTTCTTGTTCTTAATCTGATAGTCTTGCCAGGATACTGAGATGACCAATGCCTGAATCCTAGGAGGTCACAAACCAATTGAGATAAGCAAGGCCAGTGTACCAATGTGTCAGGGGTCCCCAGGACCGCCATCAGTTTCAGTGATGAGCCTAGGAGAACTCACAGGGCTCAGGATATAGTCATGCTCATGGCTTGTTACAGCGAAAGTATCCAAAGCAAAATCACCAAAGGGAAAATGTGCAGGGTGAAGTGTGGGGGAAAGCAGGCACAAGCTTCCAAGATCGTCTCTCAGTAGAGTCACACAGGATGTGTGTGACTTGTGACAACAGGGGTGAAGTGTTGTCTATCAGGCAGGCAGGCACATGAGAGACTCAATGCCCTAGGTTTTTACTGCGGGCTGGTGACACAAACACCCTCCACCTGGCAGGTACCAAATTCCAGAGTCCCAGAAGGACCTCAGGGCTTAGGACAGACCATATGAAGCACAGTATCCCACGCTTATCAGTTTTGGAATCCAAGTTCCTCCCGAAATCCAAGTTCCCAGACACCAGCTGAGGGCCAACCTTGCAAGCAGGCCTTTCAAAAGGCAGCAGTCTCAGGCCCACTATGGTAGCTCTTTTCTGCACTACAAAGAACCTCAGCACAAAGCATGAGATGGAAAGAGCTTATGAGGAGTGCAGACCAGCATACATAGAGTTCAGCCATTCAGAAATGGACGATTATTCTTCAACGAGGGCTTCATAGAGGATCCCGCCATTAAATACATCCCGACTGTGTAAATCACACCTTTTTATTTTCTGTGCTTCTGGTGCGCTGACGTTTGGGGCCTTGCTGACTGGGGAGGGGGTGCCCTCCACCCCCCACCCCAGGGTTAGCTATTTCCTAGAGACAGTACCTGAGCATGCCTAGCGTTTGCAAACTATCCAACCCAGAACCCACACCCCCAACCACCTCCTTCATTGGCTCTTACACTGGGGGCCACTATCCCCCTGCCCCAGTCACCCCAGGGCCAGGTGTCAGACACCCAGGGACAGCCCCTCTACCCCAGAGCCCACTGAAATTTTTCAAACTAGCCAATCCTGAGCCTGTTTGCCTGGCCTTGCTTCTCGGCAGAAACCACAAGAAGGGCCCTTGCTCATGTTTCCTCTCTTGGCCTCCTGACTGACCCCAGGGCTTGAAGTGCCCCCTCCTTCTGGGACTGCAATGAACCATCTTTCCAATGCCAATCAGCTCCTGATCTGCTGGTCTCATAATACCTGAATGGTAATAAAACCTACATTTTAAAACCCCAACCCCCAACCCCGCCACCTTCCTGGTGATGGTGAAAGGGCTCAGTAGCAAAGAGGAGTTTCTAAGGAGAGGATCGATGAGCCTGGAGGAGAGAGGAGGAAAACCATGAGGCAACTGTGTGTAGAAGGCATTCAGCCGCTGCGGAATTATGGAGCATTCACAATGTGCCTCGTGTGGTGGGTGGGGCGTGTGCTCCTTGAGTAGGGACAACCAAGGGTTACAGGGGCGGATTTCTCCTCATTATTCCCAGTGCCCACCCCACTTGGTGCTATCTTTCTTCAAGAGGTCCCCCGACCCCTTCAGCCTGAAATATCCTCCATCCTCTTCTCCGTTTACCCAAGTCATCTTCCTTCCAGGGCATCACCTGAATGAAGAATTCCCAATCCATATTAACCTACATCTTCTCTGAACTTCTACCCAGCACCACACTGTTGCACATAAAATGACCCTCTGTTCTATTTATTTTTCTTTTTTCTCATGTGTTCAGTGTTCAGTGTGTCTTCTTAACCAGATCACAAACTCTTTAAGGGAGTGTCATGTCCCCCCGAGCATGGCATGGTGCCTTTCTCATTGTAGTTTTCCCTAATAACTACTAACTGATTCAGAAAAGAGAAATCACGGTCTGTTTTTCTATGCAGTCTCCTGAAATGTAAGCCAGAGTTTAATGTTATTGAAAAACAATCTAAAGAACTTGGACTATTAAAGTGTGAACCTGAAAAGAAACTTAGGTGTGTCAAAGCTTCAGTCTCCCTTAATCCTCTGGTTGGAGACACACTGTGTAGCCTCTAGGACTCTACCTATTTATTTCTCTCCACTTCCGTCTCTACCTGGAGGTCCTCACCCTTCATCAAGTGTCATTCTTTGCTTTGCAACTGAAAAAAAAAAAAAGAATTCAGAACTCAAGGAGGAAATTAGCCTTCATGTAGGTCATGTAGGCTTCTGAATGGAGACCCATGTGGTCTGGTTTACCCAGGATTGTCCCAGTTTTTAAACTGAAGTCCCACACTCTGGGAACTCCCTCCGTCCTGGGCATACCAGGACAGTTGGTCATCCTAGACAAGTCTGTGGCAAAACAAGCCTGGAAATTATTTGGCAGAAATTGTGAGGAAAGGAGAGGAATTTGTCTTTTGCTTCTAAGAAGGGAAAGACTGTAAAGCCAGAAGCACAGGGGAAGACGTGGAAGGGAATGGTGGGAGGGGCTCTGACAGCTGACTTGGTCAAGACCTCACAGGAGGAGGATGCCTTTTCTATTTCAAGTAGTTGGTCGTGTACTGCAGTGTCCATCCTTCCATCTCCCTTAACCGTCAGTCAAGTCGGCTACAAATATTCATAAAAATGCTTTGTGCAAGTTTCTTGTTTGTTCCCTGTTCTTTTAGACTTTCCACAATCCATGGAGTGACAGTTTGGGTTTTAAGAAGCTGCTGACATCTGGGTTCTGCAGTTTGCTTTTACTGAGGACCAGCCACTTTGGGGCCCGCTAGGTACTGGTGGTATGGTTGGAGGACCAAAGTGAATAAGGTCCCAACTGCCCTGAGTAGCAGTTGTTAGTTTTGACTGTGTGACCTGCACATAGTAGGTCTCAATAAGTACTTTTTGAGGAAATTGCTTGCAGGGCTCCCCACGCTCCTAACTTTTCTTCCTTATTCCCTTTACCTACACCTGCCTCAACCAGGGACTTTCTTGGTGGTCCACTGGTTAAGACTCCATGCTTCCAGTTCAGGGGACGCAGGTTCGATCCCTGGTTAGGGACGTTACATGGGATGTAACATGTTACATGTTACATGGCCAAAAAGAAAAAAAAAAGAAACAGATATTCAAGATAATTGTTTCTGAGTAAGGGATGATGAGACTCTTTCCTTTTTGATGGCTCTCAACTTTAGCCACACACTGGAAACATCTAGCTTTAAAAAGAATGCCCAGGTACCACCCCCAGAGATTCAGATTTAATTGGTCTGGGATGGAGCCTTGAGTGAAGGAAGGGTGCAAAATTCCCCAGCTAACCCTAATGTGCAGACCCACTTAGAGGATTTGCAGGCACTACCTCATCATGTCTTCCAGCCATTGTCAAGTTTCCCTACATCCCTGAAAGAGGAAAGCAGGCAACACAGTAGCAAAATTTCCTGTCAAAGGACACACAAGTCTAGGGGAAATCCCCCCTCACCACCGAAGGAGCTAAAGAACCTTCTCTCCATTAGGTTTCTCCCAAGAACCCTCTCCCATCACGTGTTAAGAACTCCACTGGGTCACCGCTTTAGTTCGCAGATGCCACCAACCAGCCATCAGCTGATAATGATTTCTGGTCAGATGCAAACAATTAAGTTAGGGAGAAAAGAATCCACATTCCATTATCAATCCCCTAAATGGCTCACTCCCTGGTCTAATTGCCTTCTGAGTTCCCCAGACAGCTGTGGCTAATAAGGCGAACACCCCAAAGAGCCAAAACTTGGACCCAGAAGGAAAAGAGCCCAGGATGCTCAGCTGCCTCAGGGTTGGCCTTGAGAATGGCTGACCCACCAGCGAGGAAGCCACTGATTCCATCACCACAGCACCTTCCCTCCCCGCCTCTCCTCCTCGCCCTTTTACAGTCTCTCTCCAAAAAACTCAAGGCAACTGCCGCCTGATTTTTGATGGATTGGCCACTGTGTTTTATTCGACAACGTATATCACTCTGCCAATATGAATTTGCAAGATGGTAAAAATACAACCCCCGGAAAAGATTACATGAAAGGGAAAAAAAAATCATTAGGCAATTAAGAATGGCAATAATTCACCCATATCTATGCTTTGGGAAGAAATATTGCCCCAGGGAATTAGCTCTGCTTATCACTTTGTCATCTGTCTGGGGTGTGAGTGAGAGGAGGTTTCGTGCGCATTGCTGATGATTTCCTGCAGTATTTCTAAGCATGATCAAAACGAATGCCAGGCTTTTAATAGAATCCTGTCTCTCTAGAGGTAGCTGTAATTTGTACACAGGAAGCTGAGCTACTAAATTAACTAAACATATGCATTCCTTAAGCACCTCCGCATAAATCCCTTTCAGAAGAACCATCTTCTGACAATCAAAGTGTTTTTGAGCTGGAAGAGATCTTAGGGGTCATTGGCCACTCTCATCATTGTATGGATGAGGACATTTAAGGCCCAGAGAGAGAAAGTAATTTTTCTAAGGTCACACAGCTAATAGAGACGAAAGTACAACTAAAGCCCTGGACCTCCCAATTCTTCATCTAGCAGGAGTCTTTCTGCTCTACCATCCTGCCTGCTCCTTGGCCAAATTATTATCCATGACTGGTCTAGTCCCTCAGGTACTAATTTCAAAACCCTCTTTTTGGGAACACCTTCCTTGGCTCTCCCGCTGCACCCCAGTCTGCAGTAAGTGTTTGTCTTATGTTCTCCCATCTCCACCTTGTACCTGCCTCACGACTACATTTCCACACTATTACATCATGGTAGGAGCCCATTTTCTGTTGTGTGCCCCCAGTAGACTGGGAGCAAATTGAGATCAGGGATGTTTTACATTCATTTTAATGTCCTAAGTACCTGAAACATATCAATAAGGCATGATGGTTGCTCTTGTCACGAGGAGGAAAGGAACTCTTTGTTCACTCCTTGTGTTTTGAGATAACAAGCCAACCTCCTTTATCCTGTTAGAGGGACCCAGAGAGAAGGTCTTTGGCCACCATGATGCCACAGAAATTCCTCATCTGTAACCTTGCTCTCCTTCTCACTCCACCTCCGGCCCCATCTCCTTACTCTCCTCTAAGATTCCATTGTCTAATTAGCCCAGTTGCCTCCATGTTTATGAACACACCAAGTTCATTCCCATTTCTATAATAGGTTCTCATTGAGCCTCTTACCGAAAAGCCTCCTACTCCTTTCCCCACCCCATACCCTCCATGGAGCTGTCCCTGTTTAGCCTCAGGCCAGAGTGATGGTCACATTGTTTCATCACCTATGGCACTTGGTCTGCATCTCCCCTTCTAGAACCATATTACTCACCCTTGCATATTGATTGCTCATTGGGTCATGTTTCTAAATATTGATACTCTAATAAGACTGCAAATACTTTTGAATCACACTTCTTTTATATCTGTCACAAAATATTTTCTATAGGTGATCAGGTGAAATGTTAAGATGCGCATCGGCTGAATGTGATTTGGGAAGCATCTTGCACCCCAAGATCAGTAATCCACTAGTGGTGGTCTGACAATCTCATAGCACTACAAGGCCTCATGAGACAGCCCAGAGGCAGGTACGGAAGGAGGGAATGGTCACGTGGAACACATGGCAGTGATCCTCCATCAGTTAGACTGGGAACCAGCTGCATGTAACAGAAACCTGAATGCTGCGACCGAGTATATTTTACAAAAATGGCCACAGCTACATTTCCAGTCCCATGTGTTTCTATCTCATAAAGGAGTGGAGCCTCTTTCCTCTCTCCTTGCGATTGAACTGGCCTCTGACTGACTCAGTGAATAGAATGCAGTGGAATCACACTGCATAATACTCTAAGCTAGGTGATTCAAGGTAACCTGGCCTCTGCCTGGATCTCCCTCTCTTGGGTTGCCTGACCTTAGAGCCCGGGTACCATGTTGTGAGGAAGCTCAAGCCAAATGCTGTTATTTCAGCTGAAGTCCCAGCTTAGGCCTCAGTCACTAGTCAGCATCAACCACCAGACCTGCGAGTAAGCAAAGCCTCAGATAACTCCAACCCTGTATCCTTCCAATTGCCTAAACTGACTCTAAGTAGAGCAGAGACAGGCTATCCTCACCTGCCACAGGTTCATGAGCAAAATGACGGCTGTTGTTGTTTTAAGCCACAAAGTTGTAGGGTGGTTTATTGCAGATTAGAAAACCTGAACAAGGGCTTAACCAAATAAGATGTTCTTTTTCTCATATGACAGAGTCCAAGAGTATGCAGCATAGGTGCAGTGTTCAAGGAAAAGGCTTCTTCTCCCTTCCTGGTTCACCATCCTTAGCATGTGACTTTGGTTCTTGAGATGGCAACTTGGCTGCCCCACCTATGGGCATCACATCCGAGTTCCAGGCCAGAAGAAAGGAAGAGGGAACAGGGCAAATGAAGTGAATGGGCCTATGCCCACAAAGTCTGCCCTCTTTTCCAAGCTCTCCTAAAAACCCCACCAGAAACTTCTTGTATCATCTCAGATCTCATCAGTTAGAACTTTATTGCATGGCTGCCCCTCTCTGCAAGAGAGCCTGGAAAGCTGAGTGTGTGGAGGAGTGTGTGCAAGGGTGTGTGTGTGTGTGTTTGTTTAGAAGGATAGCAGCTACCTTGCAGGATTCTATTAAAATTATATGAGATATGGGCACAGTGGTACAGCCCCCAGAGACCTGGCCCTCTCAGGGTCCATACGTGCTCCACACTGAAGTGGAAGAGCACTGGTTTCCCCACTTCTGTGACTCACTTTGTAACTTGGGACACAGAGGCACCGTGAGATCCCCAGGTCTCATCAAGAGCCTCGTGCCCATAGCTCTTCTGTTTTCTTCCCTTTACAAAGCTCAGATATGAATCCATGGGGAGAGGCAGCCCTTGCCTCCCCGTTCCAGTCTTTCCCACAGCTCTTCTCTGGCTAAAGGCCCTCACTCAATTCAAGTCCTGCTGGCCCTGTCACAGCTCATCCCATACACTCAGCCACCTATGACTCTTTGGAGGCTCAAGCTGGATCCCCTGCTGCAAACACATCCCCTATTAAAGGTGAGTGAGCCTCCCATATGCATCATGATAGTTAATCTTACGTGTCAATTTGGCCGGACCATGGTGGCCAAGTGTTTGGTCAAATATTATTCTGGATGTTTCTGTGAAACTGTTTCTTGGATGTGATTTAACACTTAAATTGGTGGACTCTGAGTAAAACAGATTATCCTCTATAATGTAGGTTGGACCTCCTCTAATCAGTTTAGGGCCTTAATAGAACAAAGACTGACCTCCCCCAAGCAGGAAGGAATTCTGCCAGCAGACTACCTTTGGACTTGGGCTGCAACTCTTCTCTGGATCTCCAGCCTCCTGGCCCGCCCTGTGGATTTTGAACTTACCAAGTCTCCACAATAGCATGAACCAACTCCTTAAAATAAATCAATATCTATCTATCTAAATATCTATCTATCTATCTATCTATCATCTATCTATCTATATCTCTAAGCATACACACACACACACACACACACACACACACACAGGCACACACATACCCTGTTGGTTCTGTTTCTCTGGAAACCCTGACTAACACATGTATCAAGACCCTATAAAATAACCTCTTACTTGAGATGCCCAAGGAAAATAAAGCAATTTTCTTCCTACTCTGATATTCAATCAGTATTTTATGGAGCCTAAGCTATTGCAGGGAATTGCATTTGGGGCCAAGGAGAAACAAATATGAACATGACACAGACCCTGCTCTTCGGGCACTCACACGCTGGTTGGGTCACATGTCACCAGCATTTCCCAAAGTGTGATCCACATAATAGTGACCCAGAGATTCCTAACCAAAGGATTCCTTGGTCTGAGAAGTTTTGGAAACACCACTTGGAGAGATTTTAATTATACGTCCTTGTTTGCTTGGGACAGTTCCAGTTTGCACCAATTGTCTTGGCATCCTTAATAATGGCACCCTTTTCACTCTCTGAGAGTTCTCAGTTGGATCATAAGTTGCATGGTCACCCCGGTTACAATTACATGAGCATTTTAAAGGCGCTGAGTCATCCTGCTTGAAAGAAGCCCATTTAACTATGTTAAGCCTGGTGTTTCCCAAATGCATCTGAGAATGGAATCATTTTTTTTACATTAACATCTATTAACATCTCCCAGGATCAATGTTCTGAAGAACATTGACATAGACAGAAGTAACAGTTGAGTAACCTACACACACAGCAAATAATAGGGGCCAGAGGGTCAGAGAAGACTTCCTGAGGGAGGGGGTGTGCATTAGGACTTGAGGAATGAGCACGATTTTGATAGGAAGAAAGGAGATAGGAAGACACTCCATGTGGTGAAGCAGCATCAGTCAAAGTTAGTTGTCCTAAACGTGAGTAAGAAAGTCTTGAAACAGCAGCTCTGCCTGAAGAGAAGGTTTCTCTCCTCTTCATTATTTCCATTCTAATGCCCTGTTTGACTCATGGCTGTTAACACAGTCTCACCTCCTCATCAGGGAGGACAACAGAGTGTCCTACCAATGGTGTAGGAACCCAACAAATAGTTGCTGATTGATAAGTTGACTAAACAAGGAAACTGCTGTTGAAATAGTTAACATATTTTCACAGCAGTCATCAGCATCCCAGAAGTCATTCCCCTACAGTCTCAACTTCTCAGATATCTTTATCTACGTCTAGACTGATGGATCATGTTAAGCTAACAATGGCCACATCAGCAAGTAGTTGAATCCAGTGCAGTGATTAAAAACCACTAGCTTCGCTCATGCAGTGTAGCAGAGGACCCCTCTCCCCTTGGGATTTGATGCCTGATTCTTGGAGAGTGCAAGGCTGTGAAGAGAAGAGCTCCCCAAATGACAGAGTCCGTCTTTGGCTTTGCCCTAGCTCATTAGAAATTCCTTGAGGGAAGGGATCAGGGCGTAAATGTTTCTAAAATATCACCCACCATTCTAGCCTCACATCCAACAGGCACTCAACAGAATATTCTTTAGCATGAAATGAGTAAGTTTTGAATTCATGCAACTGCACTGAGTCTCATTTCCCTCCATCAAAATTAATAATTAATGATTAATTAATTAATGGTTAATGATTTCTGTCCTCATGTGTTCAGTAACTGAGAAATCAGTTGGGGTCCCCATATAACTCTTAGCATTTAGGCAAGATTGACTGAAGTCCTCTTTCCATAGATTTGAGAAAGGCCAAAGTCTTCCCCAAGATTTCTGCAAACACTATCCCTGAGCCCCAAATCCCTGAATTAGTTGCATTTGGAGAATGTCTTACTTCCCTGAACTCAATCTCTGCATCGTACACAGCATTTATCTGGCTCAGGATTTGGACTAAAATTTCCATTAATTTCCAGACACACCATGTGCACAAGGCACTTGGGTGTGCAGTAGACTTTACTGAGTGTTTGAAGAGGTGGAGATATTTCTATCAGAACAAGATACTCAAGAATTAATATCATTAAGAAAATAATGAAAGTAAGAAAATATTCTTCATTAAGAAAATAATAATAAATATAAAAGAACCTAAGCCATTCTATGTCTTGGGCTCCATACTAACTTGTTATCTCCTTCCTCTCATCTTGTCAGAGGTATCTTGCCCTTTCCTCTATGGGAAAAAAAAAAATTAGTTTTTCCAGTTTTGTTATGCAGAGTAGTTCTGCTCTCTTTTGTTACCTAAACTCTGTCCCAGGTCTTCTTTGCTTCTTTGAAGCCCAGAAAGGATCACCCATAAGGGCCAAGACAGTTGAGTGCCTAGACTAAAGCTTTCCTCTTCCATAGTCTTCAGGGGATGAGAAAGGGTTGATTGATTCCCAGTTTTCCTTATAACATTGAAGTGAATCAGGAAGCTGGTTTCAGCATCCTCCCAAATTACTGCTTGTATATAATTGTGAACTTTCTTTGGCAAGCTTAATCTCAGTTAGACATTCCCGCTTCCCCTTTGTAATCTTTCCCTTGATCCCAGCATCAGAGAACACAAACTTATTTTAATACAGACCTAAGTTAATTCTGGTCTTTTTTCCATTTTCCTACAATGGTCCTTTATCCCCCCAAATTTTTGAGCAGATGTATATTATGCCCTCCTCTCTGAAGACTTGGTGTCCTAGCTGAGATTCTCTCAGCAGCAGATCCTGAGACAAGGACATTGTTGCAGGTCACTTATTTGGGAGGTAATCCCAGAAAGGTGTGAAGGATTAGGAATAATGGGACAGGGAAGGAGAAAAAGCCAATTTAAAGACACATTGTCAAGGTTGCAGTGATAGGCAGTGAGCACTCTGGTCCACAGGACTTCTGAGAATTAGAGAGAATGCCATGTGAAGTTGTCCATCTGAAGGATGGGAGGTTGGAATATTTGTCCACTGGTTCCCATCCCTCATTGGAAGAGGCTTACTCCCAGGGACAATAATGTTCCTGCATTTCTGGCATGCGTTTGCTCATTGCTTGAGCAAGTTCCTCCTGGAGAAGGTCATGGGGTGGAAATCAGTGTGCCCTTGGGATGGAACTAGGCCAGCATGTGTCTGAACTCATCTGGAACTACCCCTCATAGTTGCAGCCGATATTGGTGAGTGAACAGGACCTGACAGGTGCCACCAAATTCATATCCTGCACATGGTAAGAGCTCCGTTTGTTAAAAGTCAAAAGGAAGATGCTTAATCACAATTCACACTTCTTCAGAGGCTCCCGCCAAGACTTCAGAAACTCTACAAGGTTGAAATAAGCTGTCAAGTATAACCATTATATACCCTCGATTCCTGTTGTTGTCATTTGGTCTTTTATCAAATGTTTGTCCCTCCTGTCTTTGGTACACAGTAGGATAGCACTTCTTTGCCACCTGGACTTAAGCATGGTCATAGGACTTTGGCCAATGAAATGTAACAGCAAGTCTCATGTGTCACTTCTGGACAGTAGATTTAAAAGACAGTATGTGATTCACTAGCTCTCCTTTCCCTGCCTCTGCAATCACGCATATGTTGAAACAGAGACTTCATAAATCTGGGACCCTGCATAACTAGGAAGCACGGAACCCTCTTGTTGACCCCTGATGGACATATAGCCAAGCAGGAAATAAACTGTGTGTTTGATGGGCTGTAGTATCACCAAACCTATCCAAACTAATGTAGTCCCTGCCTGGAAACAGCATGGATGGAGTTTGCCTCTTGTATAATTTAGGGCTAAGATGCTTATAAATGAAGTGGGTATTATTCAGGAAAAAAGGTACATTTAGGGAGTTCTCTGGTGGTCCAGTGGTTAATACTGTACTTCCACTGCAGGGGGCGCGGGTTCGATCCCTAGTCTGGGAAATAAGATCCTGCATGCCGCAAGGCATGGCCAAAAAATAGGGGGAAAAAAGTACTTTTAGAAAAGTTAGCCAATTTCAATAAAACTAAAATCACATTATGCAGTTGAAAGTTAACTAAATTATATTATCTGCTGCTTTGAATCATTTGAGCTACTATTTTCTTCCATTACCATAAGTGCATCTACCTTTATCCTTATCCCTAGGGAAGCAATGCCCATGGGAAGGACATGGAACATGTAAAAAGTTATATGCCAATCCCCTGAGGAGGAGGGAAGAAAGGAAGAAAGCTTTGTTATCATTATATTGCATATTTTAATACATATCTCCTTTAGTCCACATAACCACCTCTGAAACCCCATCATACAGACAAGGAAATGGAGGCTTAGAGGTGACAGGCCTTGCCCGCAGTAACACAGCTAGTTGTCCACTATATCACAATGCCTTTCAACACCAGGCTCCAAACTTTTAATAGCTTAGTTGTTTTTGCTCCAGTTGTATTGATGTACAATTGACATATAACATTGTCTAAGGTGTACAACATAATGATTTGATACAGATATATATTGTGAAATTATTGCCACAATAAGTTTAGTTAGTATCCATCAGCTTACATAGTTATAAAAATTTTTTTATCCTTGTGATGAGAACTTTTAAGATCTACTCTCTTAGCAACTTTCAAATATCCAATACTATATTGTTAACTATAATCTGGCTTAGTTTTTCCTCTTTAAAACACGATGAATATGACCAGAGACTTCTGTAGCTCTGTCTCCTACCACATCAAGTCTAATCTCTTCTTATCACTTGCACAGCCCTCAATGCTTAGCTCCTCCAGCTCTAGACCACCAGGAAGAGCCCCTGACTTGTTTCCACCTCTGTAACTCTCTCACCGTGTACCCATCTCTCTCCATCACCTCTATCTATTCAGTACTACTCATCTATTAAAGCTGCCAGGAGCTGAGAGAGCAACAAACTGGAAATGAAAGAGTTAAGCCCTTAATCAGTTACTGGGATAATATAAGCAAGAAGCTAAAACTAGAAAAATGCCAACTCCCCTGTTCCATTTTCCCTTATGGAACAGTCGAGGATCAGGTGAGATGGGAGTCATCAGGATGACATGGGGGTCATCTCACTGATGAGGGAGACCCAGATAGAAGGCTCTGGCAGTTTTATGGACCCTGGGACTCAGGAAGAGGGAGAGAGGAGGGCCTATGGTCAGGCCTGAAAAAAATCACACATAGATTTTCAATAAGAGTCTGGACTCCTAAAAAAGCTTATTGAAATACTTTGCCTGAAGGACAAACTTCCAGCCTTAGCTAATGAGTCAAAGCTGGAAAACCATCTGAAACCAAGAACTTGGAGCAGAGGTCAAGAATCCTTTTTACCTAGAACCACAGGTAAGACGCAAGCTGGTCAATGTAAGGAACCAATGCCAGACAGAGATCCAAAGACCAGGGAGCCATGTGGGTGTGTCCCACACCCACCATAGGACACAGAACCAAGCCTGATCCTGAGGCTAATCCCAAGATGAAAATTGTCTGGATGAGGGACGTGTGATTGCATGAACCCAACGGGGGCTTTTGAGACTAGTGCTTAATGAGTAAGAAGAGGACTGTGGCCGCGGTGTGCTCTCACTGGGGCTTGGGAGCAGTAGCAGGGCAGAGGGTTGGCAGACGCTGGAAGGAGCTTCCCTAATAACAGTAAAGTCAAGGGAATCTGACCTCCATGGTGAACTTCCTTGTTCATCCATTAAAGACTAAGAGGCCAATGTGGAGCATGGACTGAACAAGACCAGCCAATCTATACCTCCCAATCTGCTTACCCCACTCAGTGCGCCTACCTTTCCAACAAACACAGCCCATTGGACACATCAACTTCATCGGGTCCTACCTGTGTGTTAGCTTCCAGTTTCTGCACACCAGAATCTTTCCTCCCAGGTGGCTCTCCCTCTACCAGCTCTGGATGATGGCTCTGCTGGAAGATGGATGCCCAGCCCTGGTCCCACTGAAGCTAGGGAACCCAACAGTCTGCTTTGTGGTAAACCCACAGGCTGCTGGCCCTGGGCAGAGTACCACAGTCAAAGGGATCCAAACCTCCCTCTTTTGCCGTCTCACCCTCCCACTTTCTCCCCATCCCCCCAAAAAGGGGAAAATCAATTTCAATCAACGTAGAATGTAATATTATCAAATGTCAGCTGCTGAGGTCATGCGCTTCGAAAATTATCTTTGACAGCTTCTGGTCAACTTAATTAAGTGCTCCCCAAAAAGGGGGGAGGGAGGCAAAAATACTCTGATTGCTAGCTGCTATGCCTTTGTGCTTTAGAGCCTCTATTGACAACTCTGAGCAAGATTGCCTTGGGGGTTTTATTGATAGATTCTCGCCTGATATTGGAATGATTCTTGCACAGATAAATCACATTTAGATTTGTTGGTAATTGAGGAGAATTGATTGGCGCAGGAGGGAAAACCCCAAGGGGTGGTCTCCTTGTCCTCACTGCAGGAAGCTCAGGGGAAAGTGGGGAGGGTGTCATCAAAGAGCCGAGAGTCTGCAGGGGACCCAGGCCTCATTGTTTACCTGTCACTTCTGCCTCCTTCGAACCTTGCTCCACTTTGCTCCCTCCCAAAAGGAGCACGAGATGCTGCCGGCCACGGCCGGGAAAATGTTTGTTCCAGTCACTTTTTGGAGATGTTGTTTCAGGGGTGTCCTGGGTCATGTGACCACTGCCTCAACCTAAATCTCTCTTCATTCCAAGTCTGACTCTGCCTCTTTGCTGAGAACACTTCAAAGATTTCTGGGCAGGGGCGGAGTTCAACGCCACAGCATGGCCTATGCGGGCTTGGCCCTGCCTGTGCTCAACCTTCTCCCCGCCCCTCCTCTAAACTCTAAGCTTCTTCTAGCAACCTTCTCACCTCCTGGGGCTCAGTTTCCTTGGGGGACAGATTGTGAGGGCTCCTCGGTTGGGACTTTCCCAAAATCCAGAGGGTGAAGCAGGTTGGAGCCAAGGGCATCAAAACCTGTCTGGACAGTAGAACCCTCCTGACAAATCATATCTCACGTGGCGCTCGGCACACAACAGGGAGACAAGGAGGGCTGTTCTGTGATCAGCACCCCATCAATGGGGCTATCTCTCTCCGTCACCCCCCCAAGATTTTCCCCTGGGGTTGTCAGTGAATGCAGTTTGAAAACCACTGACCCCATCCAACTCTAGGATTTACAGACAGCTAACGCCCAGAGTGGGAAAGTGATCTGTCCAAGGCCTCACAGCCAAGAATAAGATTAGAGTTAGGGCTAGAACCTCAGACTCCTGACTCCCAGACTGGCCCTCACTAACCATTTGCTTTTACCTATGCCCTGCTATCCCTCTCATTTTAAAATCCAGAAAACTGAGGTTCAAAGGCATGATGTGATGCGTCCAAGGTCAACAGAAAGGCCCTGTGTAAAACAAAAGTCAAACTCTGGTGCCCAAGTCCTTGTTAAAGATTCAAAAAACAGCTAACATTCCATTGAGCCCTGTTCCTATGGCCAAGGACACCCACCACCCTCTGGGTTGGTGCCTTCAAAGGCTGGCGCTTCCTTCTCTCCAGGACCCTGCACACTGGAGGCTTTGGCTCTTCAGGTGCCCAGGTCCTCATCTTCCCACTTCCCCCTGTGTTCTTAGATTCCTCCTTCTCACCAGTTCCTGCCCAGCTTGCGACAGGGAATGGTAGCAAACAATAAAGTGCTCAAGGAAACTGGGCACAGAAACACAAGCATTTGCCCCGGGAAAATCTCCTGACCCCCGAGGTCCCAGCAGAGGAAACGTGGGGAATGTGTGGGCCCAGGAAGAGGTCGGCACTGCCCCCAGCAATGGGCAGTGGCTGCTGCTTGTGACAACTGAAGGTGCAGAGAGGGGAGGTTCCAGGTTCACATGGCTCTTCAAACACTGAAGAGGGATTGCAGATTCTTTTTTTTTTTTTTTAATTAAAAATAGATAGAGCCAGGAGTGCCTGCCTAAGATGGGCCTCGAGGCTCTTAGTTGATTGGCCGCCCTCGCACCTCTGAGCGTGGAGAGAACTGCCCACTGTCAGTCCCAGACACCAGAATGGCTGGGCTGGGAGGGGATCTCAATTGTCCTTGTGAGTCCCTGCAGAAATAGTGACACAGGTGACCAGAGCTGTCTTCAGGACGACCCCAGAGCCACTTCAATGACCAGGCAGATGTCCAGTGACTTCATCTGCTCAGACTGTTATAACAAAATCCCATAGACTGGGTGGCTTAAACAATAGACATTTATTTCTCACAATTCCGGAGGCTGAAAAGTCCAAGATCAAGGTGCTGGCAGATTCGGTTCCTGGTGACACCCTCCTCCTGGCCCCCTTCTTGCTGTGTGCTCATCTGGCCTTCCCTCAGTGCATGCACATGGAGAGAGGAAGGGGGGGGGGATCTCCTTCTCTTCCTCTTCTTATAAGAGCACTAATCCCATCAAGGGGACCCCACCCTCATGACCTCATCTAAACCCAAAGGCCCCACCTCCAAATACCATCACATTGGAGGTTAGGTCTTCAACAGAGGAATCTGGGGAGGAGGACACAAACATTCATCCCATAGCAACCAGTGTTTCAGGGATGCAGCCAAAAGTGGAGGAGGTGACAGCTGGAGGCTGATACCAAAGGACAAAAAGCTCAGAAACACACACTCCACCCAGAGCCCTCGGGCCTTCCTCAGTCTCACCTCCTCCTCTACCCCACCCAGTAATCTCACCCCCCATTCAAGGTCCTTTGCTCTTTGCAAGGTTGGCTCTCAGAAGAGATAAAGTAGGAGGTGACTGAGTTCGCCCTGCAAGGAGCTGTGTGTTCAGTTTCCCTGCCCTGACTCCAAGCTCTTCCAGGGCAGCTGCCGAGGGCCATGTAGATGATGCCCGGCGCCAGGGTAGCCGGAGGAGGGAGCGCAAATGGGAGCTGATATCAGCACATGTTCTGCTGGCTTAGGCCTAACTGAGCACCCTGATGACTGGCTACACCAGTGCCAAGCAAGGGGTCCCTTTTCCAGTGGGTGGCCCCAGGGGGTACTTTTATCACAAAAACTCCCCACGATTTAGCTTTGGCCCCTGATTTGACACAGGTCTCCCTCACACACCCTGAAGAAGGCCCCTCCTCCAGGGGGCATCCCTTGGCTTCCTGGACCCCTCCTGTGCCCTCCCAGCTGGCCCTCCACCTGGAGCTGTTCCTTTCTCTTCGCCACTCTGCTTTTGCATGGCTCCCCGAGCTAGACAGTTGGTAAAAACGCACATGTGAAGATGTCTTAATATTAAATATAATTAGATATTATACCACATGCAGGGCTGTATGATTAGTGAAATATATGATCATTAGTTATTAGATTAATGTGTCTACTTGTGTAACTGAAAGCCATTTGCAAGCCGAAATGAAATAGCTCAATTTGCTGTAATTGACTGATCTCCCAGAGAGAGAGTCGTACATTCGCTTATGTACAAGGCGATTTCTTCAGATGTCGCCCCAGATGCAAGACAAAGAGTGAGCTCTCTCTGTGCCGCAAACTGCAGGGTTAGCTCTGCCACTAACTAGCTGGGCAGCAGTGACCAGGTCACCCACAGATGCATCAGAGGTTCCCACTGAATAGAAGTGCCAGGGTTGAGTTCCAGTTTCTTTCTGCTGAAGGTTTACCTTAGTCTAACTTCTCCAATTGCCCCCAAGGGAACATTGGCATCCTGCTGGTCAAAGACAAATTGAGCTGCCTGGTAGACATTTTACCCCTGCACCCGCCCCGTTTTTCTTCCTGTTTGTGTGTATATTGGTTTCCAGGACGACGGAGATGCAACTAACTAACGAAAATGATTGCAAAGCACTCTGCAAATAGAACATAGAATTGGAATACTTATTGTTGTGGTTATGGTCTCATAATAACCAGATGCTAACGAGGGCAGCAAAAGATTAAATTAAAAATAGGCAAGTTGTTAGGTACACAGAGCTGGTTCAAGGGCACACGCCTGCTGCCCCAGCTTCCCTTCCCCATCCTGACAGGCAGGAACTTCCTGGCTTTGTAGGTGAGGCAAGGCTTCTTCTTCCACCAGGAACATAGGCAGCTGAGCATTAGTAAATGGGCCATCAGTCGGGGAGTCCTCTGCCTTCGCTGGCAAGAAAGGGAGGAGTAATAAATGGGAAATGAATGATTATATGAGGCTGAACGTCTGTCTTTTTAAAATTCCTCCATAGCTCATTTGATCCTCACAACTTCTTTTTGAATAAGTGATTTAGGTGGTAATTCACCCCATTGTACAGATAAGAAAATTGAGTCAGAGAAAAGCACAGCTGTAGGATCTTGGGGAAATTGTTTTCCTCTCTGGATGACAGTTTTCTCAGGAGGAATACGCTATGTTCACACTTTTGATTTTTATCATCACAGCCAGAAGAGTTAGTATCCTAATTTCTCTTCTAAAGATGTTTTCCCTTTTGTAAAGTGTTTAGCAATCAGTGCCTTGAAAAACTCCTTAAGAGACTTTAACTGGAGGTTTCACTTGCAATTTTATTTATGAATCGTGCAATCAATCAAATTAACAAGTATTTATTGAATATCGAATAGAGCTGAGTATGATGCTACAGAAGATCAGGAAACGGAAGTTTAGGATGTGGCCCCTGCCTGCAGGGAGTTCTGCCTCTACAACACCCAAGAGGGGCTTCGTAAAGACTCAAAGGAGAATGTGCCAGATGCCCAGCAGAAGGTGAGGGCCTTCAGTGCCCTGCAGTCTCTTCAAATGAGAGGCCATCACTATAGGCAAAAGAAGTCAGAAAAGATTCTGAGAAAGCTGGGCAGGTGGGAGGCTTGCAAGGCTTAAAATGTCGTGAGCACTACACTTAAGACTTGTGCCATGTGCCGTCCCCCTTCCCTCTCCTTGCCTCGTTTTCTCCACGGCACTTCGCACCATCTGACATCCTATCCTTTTTATTTATCCATCTTGTTTTTCTCCCCAGCTAGAAATGTAAGCTCCACAGGGCTGAGATTTGGGGCTGTTTTGCTCACTGCTGACTCCTCAGAGCCTGGTACATGGTAGATGTTCAATAAAAGGTTGTCGAATGACTGAGTGAATGGAATCTCCCCAGTATCGTCCTTTGCATTCCCACTATCCAGCCCTTCATCATTTTTTTGCCCAGACAACTGCAGCAACCTCCAAACAAGTTCCTCTTTCCACAAGTCCTGGGCCATTCACTTGCCCTTGACTTGTATTCTTATTTGTTAATATTTTTTGACATTCTGTTCCTCAGGTTCATACCAACTTCCTTGAGAGCAAGGTATAGTCTCATTCAACTAACATTCCTTGTGCCCAAATGGTGATGCCATAGAGAAGAGAGGTGTACAAGGTGAGTGAGAGTTAGGGAAAGAAAGGGCAGGATAATCCAGGCTGAGAAACCATCATGGGCAGAGACCATCACAAGCTGAACCCTCAGGGGACTGCAGGGTGCCCTGAAGGGCTGAGAAGGTGGCACATAGAGGTGAGAGCTGAGCCCGGTCTGGTGGACAGGTGTGCCAGATTGTGAAGCACCACTGGGCGTAGCAAGCCCAATGCTAGCCTTTGGCTATTTTTTCATTTTTTAATTTTTTCATTGAGAGCAGGATGCAGTTTGATCAGTTTGACCCAGGCTTTGGGAGGTGAAGGGGAGGCATGAAGGTGACTTGAGAGTAAACGGGATGAGAGAACTCACTGAAGGTTGGAGGAGGGCCACAGGGCCAAGAAGGATTTTTATGGTTTCTTGTTTTGATGGGAAAGGATTGAACCCTTCATATTGCCAAAGGGGAGGAAATGATACTGACAACCGCTACTTACCCCACTACAAAACTTGCCCTTGACCCCTAAGGGAAATGAAATAAACACATTCCAGTCCCATATTCACTTCACATTGAAAGCCTGTGGCCTGTCTGCCTAGGTAAGGGGAGACCAAGCCCAAACCTTTCTTTTTCTGACTCGAATGTGCTTTCAGTCTCAAGAACTCGAGAATAAGCAGAGAAAAAAATCCAGACATTGCTCTTCTGCAGGTTTTATTTGAAGACTAACTCTATCAGTGAAGATGTTTGGGGTAACAGAGAACCAAATTACTTGTTTTTCAGAGAGGAAAACTTTTCCCAGAAGCACCCATCAGACCCTCACCTTGGCCAGACTGGAGGGCGCAGCCATCCTAGTCATATATATATATATATACATGTTTATTGATATATAAAGTATATTTCAGCTAATTAACAAGGTTGTAAGTGGCAACCATTTGAATCATCGTCTCGCATGGGAATTCAGCGCTGGAATACTGGTAGCGGTAGTGCAGTGCCTTAAGTAACCTCCCAGAGCTGAGCCGCCCAGTTTCCCTTCAAGCGGCCCACTGACATGGGGTGGGCCTTGGGCAAGTTAGTTAATTTCTCTGCACCTCAATTTCCCCATCTGAGAAAAGGGATAAAATTGTGTCTTTTCCAAAGGGTTGCTGTGAAAATCAAATGAGTTAAATTGTATAAAGCATTGAGAACAAAACATGGATAGATTTGCTAAATGTTAGCTATTATTACCATTTATTGAATCCCTATAATAAACTAGGAACTTTAAATGCATTGTCTATAATTCTTAAGATAACCCTGCAAAGTAGATATCCTTATGTCCATTTTAGAGATGAGAAAACGACGGATCAGAGAAATTATGTAACTTATCAAAGGCCATGAAAGCAGTGGAGCAGGGGTTTGAACCTGTCTGAGTCCAAAACCCACCTTTTTCTGAGAAGCTATATTCTCTCTTGTAGCCAAAAATGACAAAGTTCAGCCACAGGCTTTACCCCCAGAATTTCCCTCTGCCTTTTCTGCAGCCCACAGCCTCAGATGGAGAATGTCAGTAGCCTGAGAAGCCACATCTGCCTTTGATGGACCATGAAAGCCAGGCCTCTGCAGCCACGTGACTCATTACCAGCCTCCTAACAGGAGACCCAGACACAGTCTTCTTCCCAGTTCTTGCCCTGTTCCTCATGGGGTGTGGTTTCTGGCCCTTCGCCATCCTTGCCAATCTTCCTGCATGCCATAGACAACGTTGCTTCTTCTGCAGCATCCTCTTTTTTGAAAAGGTCTTTTGTGAACCATGGATTGTGAGTATCACATTGAGCTCTTAGATCTCAGAATCTGAAGTAGTCCCAGGCTATGTGTGTCTGGATCTATGTGTGTGCACAAGAGCCATGCCTACTTCCAAAAGGGATTTCCGGGGAGTGGTCAGATTCTTAGGTACTCCCAGCACACTCGCACATGCACGTGCACACACACACACACACACACACACACACACACACAGAGCCCACACCCCCATCATCTCCTCTCCTTCTGCCCAAATTCCAAACAATCATTAAAGCTCAGCTCAAACCCACCTCTTCCAGCAGATGGCCTAGTCCCACTCCAGCTCAGGGCCCTGCCTGTGTCACCCTGTCCCTCCACAAGGGCAGGGACCATGCCTGACTCCTTGGTCCAGACTGGCAACGTCTGTCCTCTCCCACGCCCCCTCTAGAAGTGAATGTTTGTAAAACACTACATTTTTCTCAGGCTTTCTCTATATGCAAGGTAAGTAGAAGGAGCTGAGATGTCAAAAACAAAACAAAACCTTTTACTAGAATCGATACCAATTAAAAAGCAAAATGAAAGCAAGTTATAATATACTTGAGCCCCAGGTCAGAACTTTTCACCAAGCAGGCCCAGCAAACACCTCCAAGCTAAGCCACGGGGCAGCACTTCCGGGGTGCAGGGAAGAGCTTTTCTCCGGGTGAAGCCCAACTACAGTTCCCCTGAGAGCCGAGCCCAGTGCCTGACTTCCCAGCATGGGGGGGGCGGGCTTCCAGTGTCAACCATTCCCACCGTGTGTTGACAGTTCATATTCTTCTGAAAACTCACACTCGACACCTTGAGCAATTAGTGCAACAGCCCTGGGAGGTGAACACAGCAAATGTATAATAATAAGTAGTATATATATATTTATTTATAAGAATAAGTTATACATATATATTTATAAGAATAAGTTATACATATATATTTATAAGAATAAGTTATACATATATATTTATAAGAATAAGTTATACATATATATTTATAAGAATAAGTTATACATATATATTTATAAGAATAAGTTATACATATATATTTATAAGAATAAGTTATACATATATATTTATAAGAATAAGTTATACATATATATTTATAAGAATAAGTTATACATATATATTTATAAGTTATACATATATATTTATAAGAATAAGTTATACATATATATTTATAAGAATAAGTTATACATATATATTTATAAGAATAAGATACATATATATTTATAAGAATAAGTTATACATATATATTTATAAGAATAAGTTATACATATATATTTATAAGAATAAGTTATACATATATATTTATAAGAATAAGTTATACATATATATTTACAAGAATAAGTTATACATACATGTATCAGGTACCCTCCATGTGCCGAGCATGGTGCCAGGCATTTCATTAATCCTCACGACTACAGGAATATTATCCCAACGTCACAGATGAGGAAAATAGGAAACTGCAGTATAGAATGCTTAAGTAACTAGCTCAAGGTCAAACAGCTAGAAGTGTGGAGTAGGGAATAAACCCAAGCAACCTGACCTAGGGCCCTACTAAGCGATCATGGTGGGAACGGGAGAATCACTCAGGATTCCCAGATCCCTGTGGAGTACAGTTTACATCATAGTCTTCTGCTACCAGACACATTTCAGTGTTCTTAAAAAGCTGGATGTCATTGTTCTGCAAAGATGGCCTTTGATACCTTCTTACCTCTCTCCATCCCTACACATCCAGTTGCCTGCCTTCGCGGCCAGTTGCCATTATGCATTCTATACTCATCCTGCCCACAAACTCCCCTTGACATTGACAGGAACGAATGCAGCATCCCCAATAAACACTGCAGTACAGCACCGTCTGCCAATGAAGGGAGGCCTGGGCCCACACAAGGGTGCCCAGGAAGCTAGAGCTGGGCCAGGAGTGTGCTGGCCATCCCCGCCTGCCGCTAAGTCTTTAAAATTTCACAAACAATGTAATTTCTGGTGGTTTTTCATTTTGAGAGAGATAAAGATATCTCCGTGAGTCCATGCATCCAACCGTTTATATACATGTTGGCCACGGCAACTAAGAAAGCCATTCAAATTGCATGGAAATGAACAGAGCTGAACAATAAGCTAAAACATGCCTAGAGCAAGTTTAGCAATAAACAGGTTTTTAACTTTTTCCCCTTCCGTCTCTTGAGTGTCTTTCTCTGATGGATGATGTGACAGAGGAAGGCGGCGCCATAAATTCCAAATTCTGAATACTAAATCAGTGACTGGCAGCCGGGTGCTGGGAGACAGTCCCCGCTCTTCCTGGGGCGGCCCTTTTATGAGGACTCTGTGACCCAGCTCTGCTCTTCCTGAGATCGGGCTGCTGATGGGACTCGTGAACCGGCAGTGGGACCACATGCCATCACACTGGCCCTCGAGGGCAGCATTTGAATCCATGGTTCTGGGAAAATGGGGTTCAGAAATCAAGGGATCCTGCTGAAGGTCACACAGGTGCAGAGATGAGTTTGAAGAACCAGTGAAATCCTTTGGGTCTCATCCACCCCAGAAGTAGCAGCTGTTTCCCCATTTTGCCTATGAGAAAACTGAGTTTCAGGACCATTAAGTAGTTTGGATAAAGTCACACCGCCAGCATGTGGCAGAGGTGGGATTGGAACTCTAGTTGGTTTGCAACCAGAATTCACATTTTTTTGCAGCAGAATGGAGCCTCCCAAACTTTTTTACACATACACAAAAATAGTAATATTTGTGCTGCATAACAGAATGAACTGGAGGGGATTTGGGAGTCTTTCTATGGAACTTGGTGGAAAATTTTTTATTACCTTTTGTTTATATTATATAATTACAGTAAGAAAAATAAGTATTGGGGAAGATATTAAAGATTGAATATGCATAAAAATTTCAAATACTATATTTTCATATTTGTAATGAGAAAGCTAGCTTCTGCGAACATAATGTTTTCATATCAAGTTTTATGTTTGAAATGGCTACACACAGTTCCTGATCAATACTTCTTAATGATGGTCTTTTTAAATTCTCAGTAACGGTAACTCACCAGAAACTTTGTTCACACAATTAGGTAATAAAAATTTTAAATCATTTTTTTACAGATAAGAAATTTACAACAGTTGAAATTATATTTTTAGAATGTAACAGCTTTTCCTTTTCTTTCATTGACAATTATATTGTCGGAATTTCTTGTGATAACTACGTTTGGATTTCTAAGTGAACTGAACTTTTGCATATCAAATGTTTCAATAGAATGGTAAAACCTGATTGGAGGGTTGCAGATGCAGTCATCCAGCAGTTGGCTTGGGCTTTCCTGAAAGGGCTCATCACCTGCAAATGGAAGAGAGAATCCCGTGAATGTAAAGTAGAGGTTCGGGACTCACTTGTCACTGTCCCCTCCAAGAACACCACCCAGCGTTCCCCGCACAACTTGCGCTATGCCCCATGCTACTTGGGTGCCTGGAACGCAAATCCTCCAGTAGTTTCCATGCCCCTGCACACAGTGAATAACTGTTTGCAGGAGACATGTAGGAAGCAGAGCAACTCTTGGCCGCACTCAGCAGCCCTGGAGGCCAGTGCATGTACGGCGCATGGGTGTTGTGCTTGCCACAGGTGAGGACCACAGGAGGACCCTCGGGAAACTGTTCCCTTTGGCTGTGCTCAGAGGAGTCTCCACCAGGCTGCTTGCAGCCAATGCTGATAGTTCCAGGGGCTCTGAGGATCCCAGTAGCCTCCAGGGCTGAAAGTATCGCTAACTCTCCACCTATGTATAAACCATTTGTGGCTGGCTACTTGGGAAGTTTTGCTCTAAATTACACTCCCTACCATAATTGTTGAATATGGTGAGTAATAATTTGAAGTAATAACTGACGTTTCTTCTCCCAGTGTTTTTTTCATCTCACCTTTCTTTGCCACTTGGGCAGCTTTCCAGATACTCTGCCTTCCAGGGAAGATGGGGACAGTCAGGAACATGGTGCCATTGCCCAGCTTAGAATTTCAGTGCATGCTTTTGAATGTCCTTAGCAGAAATGGAGGTGTGAAAGCAAAGGGTTTTGTGAGAGAGCATTTGTGGTAGTTAAAAAGGGACTTGGAAGTCTCAAACCATAGGTTTTAAAAACAAGATAGAGAAGAATACAAAGTGAGTACGGTATTCTCTTCCCCAACTGCCCCCCAGTCTAGGTTCAGAGGTGGGGAAGATCAGCCAGGGAGACAGAGAAGAATCAAAGGACATGGGACTGGGGTTTAAATGGGTCCCTGATGTGGAGCCCAGCAGCACTGACCCTTGGAGATGCAGGGTAAAAAGGGACTGCATCATGATCGAAACCCTGACTACACATCTCAGATGGACACAGGAAAATCTGAGAGCTAGAGAGAATGTTGTCTGCCTTCCAGAATGTAGCGCAGGAGACCAGGTGTCTTCATACAGCATGGTGCCTGAGCAGAAGACCAGCAATGGCTAAGAGTGAGTGCCTAGGTGATCGGATCAGTCTTAGGAGCCCGTTCATCCCAGTGTACTGTGGGGAAAGCCACCAGCATTCCCAAGCTTCCCCCAAAGAGATGTAGACGTGGCCAGAGAGCAGCTGGAAAAGAGGCAAAGAGGCTTCGCAGTTGAGACAAGGAGAAAACAACAGCGTTGACCTAGAAGCCACAGTGGGGACCAATGTCATGTGCTACAGGTGCATCGGGGCAGAGGCCAATACCCCAAAACCCACAACAGAGTCCACAAGGTATCCCTCCTCATGGCCCCCGGAAATGTAGATTACCACAGGAAGAAGAGAGCAAAACAGAGGTTAAATCCCAAACTGACCATGTTTAAATGAGAAGTGACTGATTGTCTTGAATTGGTAAGTTCGTTTTCCACCTTTGGAAGAAATGAGAGGTAGAGAACTAAGGTTGAGTTCAGTTATAAAGAAACATAGAGAGTTACACTTTCATACATCTAAGATTATGCCTGTATAAATAATTCATACCTATTGCAGAATTTATAAGTGAATTCATAACCATTCACTTTTGAGTATAACCAAGATGTATAACAGGCAAATCCTCCATTTATGAAACAAACCCTGATGGAATCTCAATGGGCAAAAGAGGTGGATATTCACTTTATAAAATGATTCTCCACTTTACAAGACCTGTTACCTCTAATGTCCTTTAATTGGCCAGGCATCTTAATGCAGTTAAAATAGAATCTGACTTTGTAAAACCCATTTTTCTGGGTGATCGTCAGCCTTGTGTTGAAGAAATCTGCATTGATTTGCTTTAATCCAAACCTCAGCCTGGCGCATTCACACTTGGACTCTGAAGAAGGAAGGAAGTGTTGGCCTCAGTGAGCAGATACAACTGAAGGCCATGTTCATGCTGGACTCAAGGTCAAATGACTTGAGCTCTAGTCTCTGCTGTGTCACCAACCAGCTGTGGAACCCTCCACAGGGCCTTCTCCTCTCTGGGCTTCTTTTAGAAGGCAAGAGGATCAGATTCCAATGGTCCTATGGTTTCTCCTAGCACTGACTGTGTGGCTTTGTATTTATGAATTCCTTGGGCTACAGACTGACCCATGGGTGCTCTTGTAGGTAAGAATACAGAGCTTAAAAGCACAATACGTATTATGACCATGTCTGAGACTACGTTTACATGCTAAGTAGTATCTAATCGGGTATGGATTGAGTGCCCACTGTATACCAGACCCAACTAAGAACTGTTACAGAAACAAAGGAATGCCCCCTTCCCAGCCCTGGGAAGAAGATACTCCTTAGAGGAAGAAAGAAGAACAAAAAGGCACAGCAAAATTGACTGCCCGTGGGTCCAGGGGAGGCAGGTCTCCCTGTGAGCCGCAGTGGTCAGGAGGAGAAAGATGAGCAGGGTTTTGCAGCATAGGCAGAATTGCTAGAGAGAAAAGAGGTCTTTCTAAGTGATGCAGAAGTGGGGACAGTGCTTCTCAATCTTTGATTCAGCCTAAGGAAGCCACAGCCGTGTGACAAGCACAGTGAGCAAAACTAGTGATGAATGATGGGCGGTGACAGACTGGGAAAAGGGAATGGAGTGGGTGGTGGAAATTTTTCAATTCTCAGACATATGTAAGGCTTTTGCTCTCTGTTCCTCTGTTTTCTCCTTTCTCATCCAGCCATGGTGTGGTGACTATCTCCACAGCCGCTGTGGGTGGTAAATTCCATGAATTCTCTTTTACAAAGGAAGAAACTCAAGCCTAGGTCTTACCATTAAGCAAAACTCTTCCACTCCCTTAGACAAGGCAGACTCCCCATGTTTTGATTTTATCTTTAATTTGTACCTTGTTGTTTCCAAAAAAAAGTATTTGAGGAGCTGAAAATAAAAGTCATAGTTAAAATAAGAACGTTAAAACAGAAAATATCAAATCAGGAACCATAGATATTAGGGGAAATAAGAAAAGCCAAACCAAAGTTAACTTTGGCCACTGAACTACATTTAGCTGTGAACTTCCTAGAAGCCAAAGAGAAGAGGGAAAATGATTCTATAGCATAGCTAATAAAAGTAAATATATTAACTATTTAGAATAGATGCACTCTTCCTGAACGCTCAGAAACCGTGACAGGATTTTGAGGGTATGATGGAGGAATTTCAAGAAACTCCCCTTGGTTGCCTCAGTAAGTGGAATATATAGTAAAGTAATTCGTATAATATTTATCAGGCACTCACTGCTATATGGATACTTCACTAAGCTCTGGATGGAATTAAGAGCTAAGACACAATCCTTGTCCGCCTCAAGCTTTTAACCTAATAAAGGAGATGCAACATGTAGTCAAATAAGTATTTATGCAACAACAAATATTTATTTAAGGTCTGTTGTGCTTTTTTCACATAGTAGACAGATAGTTTTCACAAAAGAGGCAGATTTTTAAAAATTTCTCCAGGGTCGAGAAAAGGGTTTTAATAGAGATATATCTGGATACATCTTTTTAAAAATATGTCCACACACAAGAAGATCAAGTTATATGAGATTATATATTAATTAGCTTGATTGCAGAAGTCATTTCACTCTAGATGTATATCGAATCATCATTTTGGTAAGAATTTTTTAATAAAAGGTCAACACTGACAAAAAGGAAAAATCTTTAAAAACAAGTGAAAAAATAAAAAATAAATCGATACTACACACACAACAAGAACTCAGCTTCTATCTCTTTCTCATGAAAATATAGAATACGGGTTTAGGTTAGAAATATGTTAGCTGTAAGCAACAGAAACCTTGACTAGAGAGTGCTTCTCAAACTGTAATGTGAGTGTAACTCACCTGGGGATTGCAGTTAAAATGCAGGTTCTTATCGGGTGAACCTGAAAGTCCTCATTTCTAACAAGCTCCCTGGTACACAAGCAGCATCTTGAGTGGTGAGGGACTAGGCAGATGGTGACTGAGGCTTTATTTGCCTAATCATCACACTCTTCTGAGACGAGCATTCCAGGCAAAGGCAGTCAGGGCTATGTGGAAGCCGAGTGATGCCACCATCGGGGAGCCATTCTTTTCCCTTCTCTCACTCTACCATCTTTTTTTTTTTTTTTTAATTTTCATCCTCATGCTTGTTGCCTCATGTTGCAATATGGCTGTTCTTCAGTGTATTGTGTCTCTGCTTCAGACCTGAAGAAAGACAGAGTCGCCTCTATAATCAGGAAGACATAAGATTCCCAGAACTTACCTCACCCCACCCCCACCAAAGCTTAAATCTAACTGGCCTGAAGATGTCCCATGGCCACCTCTAGCTGGAAGGGAGTATGGAAGGCAGTATGGTTTTAGCTGATCATCACCCTGAACAAAATTGGGCATTGTTAGTAAGGAAGAACAGGTGAATAGCTATCAGGTAGGCAATGATAGTGTCATAGCATTGTTCACCTAAAACAACAAAACAGCCAGTTATTTTACGAGCAAAACAGGTTTATTCAGGAGCAGCAAAGATTGCAATTCGGGACATGCAACTATGGTGAACCATGTGCAAGTCTGGTAAAGCAAAGGAGAGGAAGCTCTTTTACAGAGGAGAAGGGGAAGTTGGGAAGGGCTGTTATAAACAAAAAGTCCATTGAAGGAAACTGGGAGTTCAAAGTATAGTGGCTTTTCTTTGACTGAGTTGTGCCAGTCTCTCATTGGCCGATCTGTTGCTGGGGAGAAATCTTTCTTTCTCCTGTTGGGGATAGTGAAATAGTCACTTCCTACTGGAGATGCAAGGTAGTCTCTTCCTGTTGGGATCTGTATTGATGTCAAGTGGTATGTGCATAAGAACTCCCCCTTCTGGCCTCTTGACTCCATGTTAGTGAGGTTTCCCTTTATTAATTTTCACAGCATAGAGATACTTATTTTCCCCATAAGCATTCTTTGAGCACCTACTATGCACTGAGCTCTCCAGGAAGCCCCTTCACAGTGAGACATATTGACATGTCTTATTCTATCCATTTCACAGATAGGGAAATGAGGCTCCGAGGACTGAGATTTCCACCTTGGCATCACGTGTCTGGTCAATGGAAGAGTTAGGTCTGGGATTCCTGGATCCTGGCCATTTTATGAGTGTGTATGTGTATGTTGAATAAATTGAGGCTTACGCATCATCCTTTTGGGAAACTTAAAATGAAAGTCACCTCTGAAGTAAGCCAAGGTCGCAGCACTAAGAGGAACTCTTTGTAAGTGTTGGAGAAGGATAGATTCGCAAGCAGTAAATAGCAGGGGTTGATGTAGTACAAATCACGCCAGACAAATTTAACTGCTCTTTTTGTAATCTATAGAAATGCCAGATGAAGAGATAAAAGGAAAGCAGTGAATATAATAGCTCTCAATTTTAGGAAAGTGCTTAGGAATAGTGACTTGGGTGAGGTTCTGGGGAAAAAATTAATAATAACAATTCATGGCCCTGGCAGGGGGTCCTGGCCTGAGGCTGGGAAGCAAGGAATCTCACTGCCCTCAGAGGGGGTGGGAAAGGGAGCTGGGTGGGGACCAGGTGCTGGGAGGAGGCTGCAGGGCGGGGGCCCCCATGTGCTGCCCCAGAGCCTGCACGTCAACTGAGGCCTGAGTCAAAGTCTGACAAATCCTCACGACCCAGAGTGTGGCCCTGGGAGGAGCAGCTGGGGCAAGGCTGGAGCTGGCCAGAAATGCAGAATCTCAGGCCCCACCCCAGCCAGGCTGCTGGAGCATCTGCAGGCGACAAGCGCCCCAGGGAAGTCAGATACACACTGACATTCCAGAAACACTGCTCTAAACACTGCGAGGTTGGAGGGCACCACAACCCTCTAATCAGGTGCCGTCTCCCTCACCTTCACCCCGCTCCTCAGCAATGCCCCCCAAACATGCTGCTCCAGAATTCACCCTCCTGCTCCCCGACATCAGACTATTGCCTCACTCCCCTAGTGCCAGCTTGTTCCCCTGGAAAGTCTCAGCCAGACTAAGTTATAAACACCATGGGGATGTTTGTCTTTTTAAAATGAGTCAGTTAATGATACTCTACTGGTGGGATTTCAGGCCCCTTAATACTAGGTGGGGGGAGGGGGTGGACAGATGTATGGGCAGAGGATCCCTCCCTGAAATCAAGGCTAGAAACTTGAATTGAGTGCCCACCCCTCCCCACCCCAATACCAGGTACTAAGACATACTTTGTCTCATTTATTTCTCACAATCCTGGAGGTTTTGTTATCCTCCTTTTAGGGCGAGAATGACACTCAGAAAGGTTAACTTGTCTGAGGTTACACAACCAGGAGGGACAGAATCAAGCCTGCTTACCTGCTGTCTTCCAAAGTCAAGACCTTTCCCCAGCATCCTTCCACCTCACTCCCTCTGCCTACCTGTGTGGATCGCCTTGCCGAACCCTCATCAGGCCCACATCTGAATGACTGCAGTTGAGGGTGACTGTGAAGGTCTCTGTTCATTGAGCCTCCGAAACTCATCTACACCAACTTCTATGATGGCTCAGGAGTTTGAGGAATAAGAGCTAGGGATAGAAAGACAGAAAAGAAAAGAAAGTATATGAACCCACCAGGCACTAAACATGTTATTTAGATCCGACTTCTTTCCAAAAACAATTTAAGTAAACTTAGCAGAAAACTCATATATATTAGTTCCTTTATAATACTAATTAATAAGAGTGCCACATCATAAGGGGAAAAGATAATTTCACAGAGACCCAGGGAAAAGACAGCTGCTCCCACCAAACACAAACTTAGCTTTAGTTTCTCTGATAGTTGAAGCAAACAAGTAGGATGACATTTTCTAATAAAAGTGAGTGTGATCAGGAAAGGCCCACCTTTTTCTCAGCACTTATAGGAAGGTATCTTATGAAACTGACAGATGCCCCTAACTGGGAAGGAGTGGAAAAAAATTATCTGTGACCTGGAGAAGCAAAATGTTTGGGTAAGGTGCCCCTAAATGAGATTCAACTTCGAAAGGCTTAAGCATTAACACAGGAAGGAAAAAATAATCATAAAGACAGAGATGGATTCAATAAGTGGGGGGGACCTCAAAAGTGGGGATCTGCTGAGAGAGAAGCAGCCCCAGAGCAGAGCACAAATTAGATGAGCTTGCAATGGGAAGTGGCAGAGAAAAAAATAAAAAAGGCAAGATGATTTGGGCATGTGTGAATGTGCAGGGCCCACAACACAAAGCCAGGAGGAAATGGTCTCTGGTGGTGAGATGGAACCTGGGAGATTGCAGCCAGCTGTGGGCATCTCATTACCTGACAGAGGTAGGCAAAGTGGAGAGAGTTCAGGGAAGGGCACCAGGCGTGATTAGGTAGCAGGAGAGATTAATTTACGAGGAAAGATTAAAAACTAAAATAGGCTTGCTGGGCTCTGGGAAGGCTGGCTCCCAGCGTAGAGGGGTGAGGGAGGCACTAGGGAAGGTAGCAAAGGGGGAGGAGGAGGCCTCCTAGCCTAGCCTGGACCAGGCCCATGAAGGGACGAATGGGCCAGGGGTAAGGAGAGATGGTGGAAACACCCACCTAAGGAGACCTCAGTCAAAATTAAAAACTAAGATGAAGCTGCCATTTTTAGCTGCCATATACAGAAGGTGCAGAGCCACGAGTTCTGCACAAAGAGCCGTCAACACATCCTCTCCATCCCACTCTTACTGTGATCAATGGGGCTTATTTTTGAGATGGAGTGGACGGGGTGGGGGCTTAGTTCATTCATTCAACGTTGTTGGGCATCTACTATGTGCTAGGAATTGTGCTAAGCATTGAGGAGACACATATAAGACACAGTCCCTCGAAGTGAGAGAGTGGCATGGACATATATACACTACCAAATGTAAAATAGCTAGCTAGTGGGAAGCAGCCGCATAGCACAGGGAGATTAGCTGGGTACTTTGTGACCACCTAAAGGGGTGGGATAGGGAGGGGGGAAGGGAGACGCAAGAGGGAGGAGATATGGGGATATATGTATATGTATAGCTGATTCACTTTGTTATAAAGCAGAAACTAACACACCATTGTAAAGCAATTATACTCCAATAAAGATGTTAAAAAAAAAAAAAAAAAGACACAGTCCCTGATCTCAAGGCACTTGAGAGTGCAGCTCATTCAATTCTTACAAGTCAGTGTAATAAGTACTTCTATTTGAAAAAACATAAACAGAGAGCACTGGAAACCAGGCTGAGAAGCCAGAGGAATACTTCTCAGAAGAGGCTGTGCATGAACCAAGTTTGGAGGGATGATAGGCATTAGCTAGCTAAGGCAGTGGATGGATAGATGGATGGATGGATGAGTTATCAGGCAGAAGAGACAGTAAGTGCAAAGATTTGGTCTGAAATAGCATAACATGTTCAAGGAAATTTAAAAATTCAAATTTGCCTGGAGAAAGGGGGTAGGAAGGTAAAGAGAAGAAGGTTAATGTATTAGGCAAGGGCCGGATCATGAAAGAACTTGTATGCATGAAGCTCAGAAATTTGAACCTCAAACTGGAAGCTCTGTGGAGTCAGCAACCAGAGGCTTTTAAGAAGCGGCATGGCAAAATCAAGTGTAATTTTGTAATGATTACTCTGATGTCAGTGGAAACATGCACCCACAGGGAAGGGTAATCAGGGGACAAGGAAATCAATTTGAGGACTATTTCCGTGATCCAGGTAGGAATCTACAAGAGGCTGAACTAAGGCAGTGGTGGCAGAGACACAGAGGCTGCAGACCTTTCTAAACGCTTGGCAAGGGGAGCTGGGCAGGAAGATAGAGACTAGTAAATAAGGTCTTGGCATCGGTTCCTGGCTGGGTGGTGGTGTTCATCCCTGAGGTAGGCAATGGTCACACAGGTTTCAGGGAGAAGTAAGAGTTCTATTCAGACAAGCTGGGCTTGATAGGCTTGTTAGGAGTATATATATCCTGTAGGCAGGTGGGCAACATGTTGGTACTCAGTCCGGACTCAGAGATTCAGGGGTTGTCAACATATTTGTGATAACTGAGGTCACAGTGTGAAGGAGAAACCCCCCAAAAGGGTTACACAGAAACTGGAGAGCAGAGCACCAAGAACAAGTCTTGGGGAATACCAACCGCTAAGTGGTCCATGAAGGAAGGAAGGCTGCTGAGAAGGGTGAGAAGGAGCAGCCTGAGAGGTTGTTGGAAAACAGAGAGACCACGGAAACACAGAAATCAAGTGAGGAAGAGTTTCAGGAAGAAATGGTGAACAGTATGAGATGTCAACAAAATTCAAGCAAGTAAGGACCAAAGTATCCACCGAATTCAACACTATGGAAGTCAATGGAGAGCAGCAAAAAGAGTGATGGATGGATCAGATGAGGCATAAGCCAGATTGCAATAAGTTGAGAGGGACGCAGGAGGTGACGAAGGACAAGAAAGAGTGTAGCAAACACTTGGAAATGATTGGCTGTGAAGGGCAAGAGTAAGACAGGACAACTCCTAGACTGGGATGTGTGGTTGACAGGAGTATATGGTTGGTTTAATTTAATTGGTTCTTAAATGAGAATGACCTGAACATGTTTTCAGAGTATGGAGGCAAATAGGTGGAAGATTTCAAGGGAATAAGACAGAGGGCTGGACTGAGCTCTGAGAATGTGCTATTGGCACCTAAGATTTCAGCGTGGGATCAGTGCTGGGTCATTCCAAGTCCAGAGTAAGCAGTCCTTGCTATATTCACACTGGGCTCTGACCAACTGATTTGAAGTCAGAGGTGGAGCCAATGAAGCCATCAGCCATTTTGGCAAGTAACATGGGAGATAAGAGAAAATACAGCCTCATACACTCTTTCAAGAAATTATCCTCTAGTTAGGCATAAAGGTACATTCCCTGTAAAAGGTTACTAAGCATTATAATGTAAGGACCCTTGCTTTAGCCAGGGTAACCTCAAAAACAGAACTTGAGGCAAAAGCTTACTTTCTGTGGTTTTACTGGAGCGTGCAATCCCAGGGAAGCGAGAGGGAGGGTGTGGGATAAGAAATATATTTAGTCTCTGTCTATGGTTCCTGGGGCAGAGCTCCTAAGACCCTGGTAATTTCCTAAGTGAGAGGAATCTCTTTGTTTTTCGAAACAAGGGCTTTAAATCAGAATGGGACCCTTATATAGCATCAGGATGGGGCCAGTCACCAGAAAGCCCTAGGACTAGAGGGCTGGCATTTACAGCCCCACCACCAACCTCCAGGAACTGCGTGTGGTAGCGGGGAGGTGTGGGATGTTAGAGATGAAAGCTCTATGAAAACCCTTGAACAACAAGATTTGATGAGCTTCCAGGTCAGTGAACACATGCCAGGAGTGCGGTACATCTCAGTTCTATGGAGACAGACGTTCCTGTGCTGGGGACCCTTTCAGACCTCATCCTGTCTACCTCTTCATGTGGCCGTTGATCTGTATCCTTTCTAATACACTTTACAATACACTGGTAAATGTAAGTAAATGTTTCTCTGAGTTCTGTGAGTCACTCTAGCAAATTAATCAAACCCAAGAAGGGGGTCTTGGGAACCTCTGATTTATAGCCAGTGGTCAGAAGCACAGAAGACAATCTGGACTTGCGACTGGCGTCTAAAGAGAAGGGTGGTCTTGTGGGGATGAGCCCTCAGCCTGTGGGATCTGATGGTGTATCTTCAGGTAGATAGTGACAGAATTGAGTTAACTGCTTGGTGGTGTTGAAAAAACACACAGTGGAGCGGGGACAGGGAGTGAAACCGGGGCAGGGGGAGTGAAGATGACCGGGTGCCTCACGGAGCTGGCCACCATCTGGCAACAAACATGCCATTTGCTTGGTCTTACAAGATGTTTCCAGAGCTGTTTCCATGAAACAACTGCTTCTTAGGACGTCCCTGGAAAGTGAGGAGAAGGGCAAGCACTTGATCACTGACTCTTCTTGTTTCTCTTCTCTTGGGGACCAAGGTCCACCCAGGAGGCGTCATCTGGGTCGTGTTACCCAGCCAGAGCCACTGCAGTCCAGCTGGGCAGAGCACAGATGCCGAGGTCTCTCCTGGTCACTTGGCACCACATGTAGGGGCTCCGTGGGCTGTGGTGGAGGAAGCAGCTGGGCCTTTATACCCACAGGAATAGTGTGAAACTTCCCGAGGGCCACTGTGGCCAGGAAATGCACAGAGGGCCAAGGCCTGAGGTGTAGGCGAGCCAGGCAGATCCAGCCTGGTGCTGAGACCAGGTCGGGCACAGACTCGGTGTCTCCTCATGAGAACAGCATCAAGCAGTGCTCTGAGCACCTCAGGTAAATTAACTTTTCCAGTCTTCATTACAGCCTAATGAGGTACTAATACACACATTTAGACATGGGAAAACTGAAGCAAAGAGGGGTTAAGGAACTTCCCTAACACCACACAGCTAGGAAGTGGCTGAGGGAGGATTCAATCCCAGGTGCTCGGTTGTGCCATACTGCCAACCCCAAGAACCAGCGAGGGAGAGGCCCCCAAAGGAACCATCGTGTAGCAGAAAGCAGAACTGGGTTTCAGAAGCTGTGTAGGATCTAACGGGCAGAGAATAGGAGGTGGGTGGTCTCAGTGGGAAGAGCAGAGTGGACCAAGAAAGTATAAATGACCTGAGTGAAGCTTGGCCAAGTAAGGACTATGTGGCGATGCGCTCGGGCAGGACATTGGAATGTGCTCTGTAAGCAGATGGGGTGGGGAGTAGGTGTAAGGGAACATGGCCAGCTTCAAGCAGAGCTGCCGGCTGCACATGCGCACTTGTGAGCCCTGACTCACCTCCCACCTACTGGTGGGACTGAAGGGAGAAGACAGCCTCAGGCCCTGAGGGTGAGGGCGGCCTTGAACATATAGCAGCTTCCGGGTCTTTGTCCTCCAGAACCCCTTGTCTGACCCCTTGAGGCCTAGTAGACCCCTTTCTGACCCTTTCCCACTTTCTACTAACCCAGAATACTATCCAAATCCTTCCAGGGGAGAAGCATTGAATATTTGTCCAGTGCCTGCCGGGAGAGACACTCATTTTTCTTGCTGAATTCCAGAGGAACCTGGCAAAGTGGGCAGTGATAGCCTCCAGCTTACCAGTGAGGACTAGCCTTGCCTTGGATCGGGCCAGTGTCAGAGGTGGGCGCTGGGTGAAGCTCCAAAAACCGACTCAGCTCCCAGGCCCACTGCCTGGCTGTGTCCACAGGGCACCTCCAACCTCCGGATTCCCAAGTGAAAGATGCAGATTCCCCCATCCATCCTCCCATCCTGACGGTGCTCCTTTGATAACACAGACTGGAAAACGCCTTGAAAGTGAAAATGCCATAGAAACACAAAGCATCATTTCTCAGGCCCAAGAAGAACGTTGCAGCTGAGCTTGGATACCGGTCACCAAACCAGTACAGTGTGAGTCAGGGACAGTCAGGGTCAACAGGGGGCGGGGGCCGGGGGCCAAGGACTAGAGGGCTGGCATTTACAGCTCCACTACCAACCTCCAGGAACTGCGTGTGGTAGCGGGGAGGTGTGGGATGCTAGAGATTCCCACCAGAACTCCTTTGCCCAAGATGCATTCAATTAAACTCCTTTTAGGACATGCTTGAAATATTGAAACTGGCCCTTTCTTCATTATCATATATGCCCCACATGGTTGAGCACTGATAGTTGCTTTCTAATCATTTTTATTACTTACTTATGTGAAAGCCTCTGTGAGGAATAAGGGGATAGGTCATTCCATTCTTGGGAGGAGAAAACTATGGACTATCATCCACGGTCCAGGTGGCAGTCAGTGTGAGAGGTGGGACTGAAATCAGAACCGCAGGCCTGAACTCAATAACCCTCCCAGTTGCCCCACCCACACCTAGTCCCATTCCAGTCATCCCTTTCTCAGGCAGGATGCCACCATCAGCCTGATGGTTATGAGCCAGCTATTCAGAATCATTCATCCATTCGGAAAGTACTTTTTGAGAGGCTACTATGTGCCAGGCAATGTTCCAGGCATGAGAGACACAGATTCCCTGACCTCATGGAGCTGGCATTCTACTGGCAAAAACAACCAATAGATAAATATATAATACAATGTCTTCCAAATTATTATGAAAATAACTGAACAGTGTAAGGAGAGAGACAGGGTAGACATTTGAGCAGAGCCCAAATCAAGTGCAAAAACGGGGCCGCGGGATGATGGAGAAGGGCGGCCAGGCAAAAAATGAGTTTGGTAGGTGTGGACTTAGTACCTCTCTCATCACATCCTTCACATCCAAACCCTCATGCATTCCACTTCTTTCTGTTTATCTACCACCACCTTAGTTCAAACCACCATAATTTCCTGCTCCAATTCTACTTTCAGTCCATTCTTCAAACTTCAGCCCAAGTGATCTTTGCAAAATGTACATCTGGCCACATGGCTTTAAACGTTCAGTACCTTCCCACTGTTCTTAGGATAAAAAGCAGCATCCTTCCTGTGACCCCCAAGGTTCTGCACAGCCTAGCTGCCCCCAGCCTCCTCTTGTAACACGTCCTTCCTCCCTGTTCTCTCTAAACCCCATTCGCTCTGGTCTTCTTGCAAAAGCACTCCCCAGCTCATCATTCTTTTAGGAAACCTTCCCTGACATCCAACTTGGACAGTTCCCTTTGTTATTGCTGGCTTAGAACCACATTTCTCCTTCCCATAGCATGTATTTATGGATTCTTTATTACAATTATTCAATTCTATAAGAGTAGGGACTGAATCTGTCTTTAATCACCATGGTAACTCCAGCATCTAACACAGTGCTGGCATAGAGTAGGCCATCAATTCATACTTACTGAATGAATGAATGAATGAATGAACGGCAGTTTTTTATAAGGGAAGGAAAGCACACGGCCTCTCTCTATGACCAGACAGAAAACAAGCCTGGGGATCTGGAAATGGCAAATATTATGAGCAAATGAGCTCCAGGTTCCAGGCCAGAGCCGAGATGGCAGAGCTACCACAACCCCAGACTTCGCAGAGAGAAAGGGGGCACTCTTATGAGAGCAATTCAGGCTGGCACCAGCAGCCAAATTCATTTAAAGAGGCATAACACTTTAATTATCACGGCACTCCAAAGGACTAATACAGCTGAAAACTAAATGCTGGTAAAGGCTGCCTGGGTGAGGTCAGTGAGCTCAAGAAAGGTACCAGGACACAAAGAGACTTTGAATTAGTATGCCAGGAACATCCAAAACATATTCATTGTGTTAATAGAAATGCCTAAGTATATTAGACATTTGGGGACTTATTATTCATGTTAGTTATAATATGGAAATCAAATTTTATTTCTAAATTGCAATCAAATGATATTTTCTATTAAAACTGTAATAGCGAGACAAATTAAGCAATGCTACGGGTTACATATTACTAATCCAGTTTGGTTATAACTCACATTTTTAAAATTTTGTTATGAATCATCATGGGAATGAAATAAAACAGGATATTTTCTAAACTGAACTGAAAAGGCTTTTCTTTGGCAGAACAGAAACTGCTTAAGAGTTCAAATTAAGATAATAATACTGTCTTCGTGAAATAGACAAAGACAAGCACTGATGATGAAGCTTCATGCCCATGAAAATAGGTCACCTTCTTCTTCTATCCCATTGTCCTGCAGAACCAAGGGCCAGAGGGTCTTAAAAGGTCAGTTAATTAAATCTTCTGTGTTAAGACAAAGTCGCATAAAATCCTTCCTTAAAGGCTGACACCCCATTAAGAGCCAAATTTGACTTCTTTGTCCAAAGTGCAGTGGCCTTCCCTTAAATGTGTCTGTATCCCCCATTGCCTCTTGCACATAGTAGGTCTCAATGAAAGCTTGAGATGTTATTTTAGTAAGTAAATCAATCACAAGTTAACCACTTAGAAACATCTATTGATATTATACAAGCATATAAATCACCCAAAACAATGCTTGGTTCATAAAAGCTGTTTATAAATACGAGGTCTCTTTTTCCTAATAGGCAGTTCAAGATAGCATTCACCTTCCGTGGTCCATCTAAAAACCACTCTATTGATAACAGAGAACATTTATTGAGTGGTTACCATGAGCCAGGCACTGTGCCAAGCCCTTTACATATATTATCACACTGATTACTCACAACAGTCATAGAAGTGGGCGCTACTCTTAGCCCCATTCTGCCGATGAGGAAAATGAGGCACTGAAAGGGAAGTAACTTGTCCAAAGTTACAAAGTTTCTGATGGTAGAGGCAGACTTCAAGTTTGAGACCAGGGCTTGTGCTCTAACCACTTGGCTTCACTGCCTCTTACACACAAGAAAGTTCCATAAACCTTGTCTTTCCCTCAGAGCTCTGTCCAAGGCTCTCCCAGGCACTCAGGTGAGGAGAGTGGTTGGTTTTGCTTCAGACTCCACCAGCTCATGTCCTCTGCATCCTCAAAAGTTATGGAGAGAAAGCCCCAGATACCCTAGAAATCCCCTTCCTGCTCCTCTAAACAGCACTTTCTCAGGACACATGGCCCAGGAGTACAAATATGGTCACAATTAGACTAAGTATCTGGTATCACCCAGGACTTCCTTGACCAGGAATAATTGGCCCAAACGTTCCCAAGTCTGAAGTCCAAAGCTGGCCCCTAAGTTCTGCCATGTCCTCCAGGTCCCCTCTGCCCCCAACGTCTGAGTCCATCCATGCCAGCTGTGCTGGGTTGAATAGTGAACAGTGTCTCCGCCTCTCAAATTCATGTCCACCGGGACCTCAGAATGTACCCTTATTTGGAAATAGTATCTTTGCAGATGTAATCAATTTAAGATAAGGTCATACTGGATTAGGGTGGGCTCTAAACCCAGCGACTGGTGTCGTTACAGGAGAGAGAGATCTGGAGATACACAGGAAAGAAGGCCATGTGAAGACTGAGGCAGAGATTGGAGGGATGCAGCTACAAGCCAAGGAACACCAAGGATTGCTAGGAGCCTCCAGAAGCTGGAGCGGACGTGGAAGCATCCTTCCCTAGAGGCTTCAGAGGGAGCATTGTCCTATGGACACCTTGCCTTTGGACTTCTGGCCTCCAGAACTGTGAGAGAATAAACTTCTGTTGTTTCAAGCCACCTGTGGTGTGGTATTTTATTATGGCAGCCCTAGGAAGCTAATCCACAGTTTCCCCACTTGCTCAATCCAGAGGCAGACATCACTTCACCTGCCACCCCCAGCACCAAGCATCTCCATGAGGTCAGCGCACAGGTGAGGCTTAGTGTGGTCCCTGGACCCAAGCCAGGCCCCAAGATTTGATCCCAGTCGGCAAAGAGGTAAGTCCAGAACTTTGAGTAAACATTTAGAAGTGTACAGCAATTTGACAGAGTAATTTTATGTCTGTTGACTTTAGTAATAAAATAAAATTGGGACTTGCATGTTGTACATCTGGTTTTTATTTCATTTTACTAGTAATTCATTTTTACTGCATCTTACAAAATATCCTTCTAAGATATACTGAAAATTAAAGGGGAAAAAGCCTGATCATTCAGGACCAAGAGTCTGAGAAAACTTGTAGGGGACCAAAGGCCTTTCCGGAAACAGGGCCCACTCTCCTTGAAAGGCAGGCCCCATCAAAAAGAGCATTTTAAGTTTCTTCTTTTTATAATAACAAGCTCACCATTTTCCTGGTGTTGGTCCTGCCCCCTCTCTGGGAACTGCTGCCACCTCGAATTTTTGCCAAAGAGTCCCAGGGGCGTCTCCAGCTACCACTTAAGGTTTGTCTTCCATTTGTCCAGAACCCAGGCCTCAGTGCATTTCCTGAGCCGCTTCCCTGCCCTCTGGCCTCACACGCACTTTCTCCAGCCCCAAAGTTGCAGGTGATGCCTGGTGCTGTGTCTTACAGAAATGTTGGTTGCCGGCTCTTGGTTTTGCTCATTCTTTACTTCCCTGCAGGCCTTAGCCCCTCTAGGAATCAGGCTGGGGGCCTGGGGTCGTGGTGGGGCACAGCCTGGAAACTAGGCATTGAGCAGAATCACTTCTTCTGCAGGACCGGACCCACAGACACGCTGTCCCTCGGAAAGGCTTCATCCCCAGCAGGTTCCTTGGTGCCCCGTGCAGGTAACCTAGGGCAGGCCCCTCCCCTCACTGCAGGCACACACTGACACGCCTAAGCTCTCCTTGCACTCCCAGCTTAGGCCTGCCCGGGCCCCACTGCAGACATGAACACTAAGCTATGGTAACACCAAATCATAATGGCTGATGTACACCTAGCACATTCCATGTGCTAGGCAATGTTCAAGGGCTGTACCACTTCAACTCATTCAATCCTCACAACATCCCTGTGTGGTAGATGCTACTGTTACCCCATTTTACAGATGAGAAAACTGAGGCACGAAGTGCTTGAGTAACTTGCCTAAAGCTACCAGCAAGCAAGTGGCAAAATTGTGACTCAGAGGTGGGCCCTCTGCCTCCAAAGCCCACCCCATGGCCACGAGAGTGTCCTTCCTCTCAGCTCCCATCCTACAGTTGTAATCAGACACCAGTGCAGAGCAGCGTATGCTCACATCTAATAGAGCATACCCTCCATGGCTCTGCAGAGTTCACACCACACCAGAGTCACCAAAGGCCCCAGTCCCCTCTGTCTTGTAGGAAAGCTTTCTTTTTTTTTTTTTTAAAATCTATTGTCTTTTTTTAAAATTTATTTATTGGCCACACCATGCAGCACGCGGGATCTTAGTACCCCGACCAGGGATCGAACCTGCGCCCCCTGGAGTGGAAGCGTGGAGTCTTAACCACTGGACTGCCAGGGAAGTCCCGGAAAGCTTTCAATGTCTTGCAAAAATCCAGAATCTACAAGGGCTTCAGGAGGCATGAGTTTGCATCTGTGTTTCTAGACTCGCACCCATTCACCTTCCCCAGCTCACATCGCCTCTCTGGTCCCGTTGACCACCCCCCTCTCCCAACCCCCTCTCCTCGCAGGCCAGCCCAGGAGCACCTCCCACCGCAGGCAAGTGATGGCAGGAGCATCAGGACCGTCAGGGAGAAGAATGCCCAGCCTCCTTTGGCCAATGCCTTAAATGTCCTCTTTAGGCTGTTTGTTCATGTGCTTGAGATAGAAGATGGTGATAATAAAAATCATGCATCTTTACTGGGAAAAATGTCAAAGTATATAAAAGCATAGAAAGGAAGTAACTAAAGCCTCTTCCCATTCCTCCCTCCTTCATCTTCCCCAATTCCAGGCCCAGAAGTAACCAGGATTACATGCTTCAGCCTTAGACTTGTGTTTGGCTATTGAAGTTGCTTTCTATAGAGGTACAAATACCGCCAAGAAGAGAAACCCTTTACGTTGCCTTCCGTCATTTACCCCCATCCTCTTCCACTCCCCACACACACCCCCACCTGCACTTCCTGAGACAGGAATTGAAAAGAATGGGGAAGAGCCCCTGGGGGCCATGTGCCTGGTTGGGGACAAAGCAGACATAGATCAAGGGGGCGGGGGTGGTAGAACAGAGAGGCAAAGGGCCCACAGGTGAAATGTTCAAACTTCACACTTTTGCTAAGGTTCAGACATAGGAAAAAAAATCAGAGAGAGGGATGGCCTGCTGGAAGTCCAGATATGGTCAGTGCTGGGAGGAAGCAGATGGTGCAGAAGGGGCAGGAATCTGGCTGAGAAACAGACACGGAGCAGATTGCAGCCAACACACAGCCTTCTCCATGCGTCTCCTCTTTCCTTGAGGACCCACGACACGTATGGATACACTCAAAACCTCCCTCTCTCTCCTCTCTCTCCCTTTCCTCTTCTCTTCCCTTCCCCTCCCTTCCCTTCCCTTCCCTCCTCTCCTCTCCTCTCCCCTCCCCCTCTTCCCTTCCTCTCGCTCTTTTTCTCTCTAATAGTGGTGACTTCCCAGTCTTAAAATCAGATTGTGATTAGATCTATAAACCATTCTGTCTTTGGAGTCTGCCTTTGCACTTTCATGGGTTAACAGGCCTGGCTAAGGTAGCACAAGATCAGTGCAAAGAACGCTTGGCTAATTCTCTCCCTATGAGCCCACTGAGAGAATAACTACATATAATAACCGCCCTCCTCAGTGGTTAAGAATCTGCCTGCCAATGCAGGGGACACAGGTTTGAGCCCTGGTCCGGGAAGATCCCACGTGCCACGGAGCAGCTAAGCCTGTGCGCCACAACTACTGAGCCTGTGCTCTAGAGCCCACGAGTCACAACTACTGAGCCCGCGTGCCACAACTACTGAAGCCCGCGTGCCACAACTACTGAAGTCTGCGTGCCTAGAGCCTGTGTTCTGCAACAAGAGAAGCCACCGCAATGAGAAACCCGCGCACTGCAACGAAGAGTAGCCCCTGCTCGATGCAACTAGAGAAAAGCCTGCATGCAGCAACAAAGACCCAATGCAGCCAAAAATAAATTACAAAAAAATAAAAATAAAAAAATAACCGCCTTCCCCTTCTATTTCTCCCAAAACCAACAAAAAAAACCAACCTTGTCATTTTCTCTCCCCCCTGGGTTCCACTGCGCTTCCCTTCAGAATCAGGAATAAATTATCTCCAAAGGGTTCATTAAGAATAAATAATAATCTGCACTTCTAGCACACCTTTTGTCTAAGAAGTATTTCAAAGTGCTTTACTTAATTAATTAATTAAGAGAATTAATTAATTTGGAAAACACTCCTGGAGGGAGAGAAGGCATACTTAATGACACCTGTTTTCCAGATGAGTAAACTGAGGCCCAAAGCAGTGGATTCAAGGTCACAACAGGAAAAGTGACAAAGTGGGGTTGGCAGGGGGTGGGGACAAGACTTAGCTTTACTTCAACGTGTTAAGACTTAGGTAACAAAAGGGATGGGGCGGGGCAGGCCTGGAGGAAGAAAGCAGGAGGTTGGTGAGAGAAGCCGAAATGGCCGCTCTAGAAGTCAGGTGACACGAGGCTGAGATGAAGAACTCAACAGAGGCTGGAGGGACAAGTCAAGAGGACACTAGGTGCAGAGACTGAGGGCTCAGATGCCCTGGGTCAGAACCCAGGCTAGTGGGCTCTTGACAGAGGGTCTGAGGCCTTGGCAGGCCAGACACGCGCACCTGAGTCAGCCAGGTCTGAGTGATAGGCACAGGCTGCCCTGGTAGGTTGGCGGTTGGCATACGATTAAATGATCTGAGCCCCCAGCACCTCCCTAGATGCTCCTGATTGGGACTAACGTGAATCGGAGTGTGGGCTCTTTGTCTGCAGGAGGGGCAAGCAAGCTTCCCTGTGAGGCCAGGTGAGTGCGAGGTGTAAAGGCAGCCCTCTCTGAACACCCTCTCCCCCAGCCTAGCTCCTGGGGTGGCCCCTCAGCCCCTCATTAACATCCTGGTCACCCTAGACACTGCCCTGGGACTCAAGTCCCAACATCGCCTTGCTGCCTTTCGTCCGAAACAGGGGACAGGGCAGAAGAAACTTCCCAGAAGTCCCCAACACTCTCCATGTCCCCCTTGTGCCAGTCCAATCCGTCACCTCAGCCCATCTAGCCCTCGGTCCCCAGCAAAGCTAATTAGGCCACGTGTGCACGCATGCACACAGGCCCCCGTGAACACGCGCGGCGCTACAAATTAACAACCCAAGCTTGTCTTTTTCATTGTGTTTTTATTATGATGCTTCTAAATGATGTTTTTAAATGAATTTTGAATAGTCCCCGTAATTTGGTTTGTTCTACGTTGCATCGCAAGTGCGAGGGCCCTACAGGGATTGCTGCACGGAATACAATATAATGTGAGCCTGGCTTCTGCTTGCCTTTCTGCTTCCTCATAATTAAGCTTTATTGAGTTGTAAACTGAATAACAATTCAAAAAACCTGTTTATTGATCCAGGTGCGACCTGCAGCTATATGAGAAAAGTTTCTCCACTTCCTGACCTCACCAAGTGGCCCCGGACTGTGTCTGCTCTCTCGCCCTTCCATTCTGGTTATGAGCAATGACAGTCCGGGGCCACTTGGTGAGCAGCTGCAGATTTCTTTGACACCATGAAGCAAACTGCCAGTGTCTGCATTGGGAAGGGAACCCTAACTAAGTCTTGTCAAGGGTTGAAGTCAGTTGAGATTCTAGGGACTCCTGACTTCCCTCTCTTGATGCCTAAAATGCTGTTACTTGGGAAGTCCACCGGTTTGGTGAGGGCATTGTGTCCTATCGACATTCAATTAACCTCAGGAAGGGATCGCACATTAGAGCCTCATAAACCTTACAGCCTAACAGGACTTAGGTGATCAGATTCTCTCAGGGAGATGTCCAGCTGGGAGGTCTCTGCAGAAGTGAAACTTCGCTAATGTGCATCAGCAATGCTGAAGGGATGGCTTAGAGTACAGGGCAGCTTCTGGGGAAGATCCGTCTGGAGGCGGCCAGTTGGAGGCACTGACTCCAGGTGGTCTGGGCACCAGAGGGGCAGGAGAGGTACAGACATACTGAGAGGCTGCAAAGGCAGGGGGAAAGGCGCAAGATACACCTCACCCTCGTGCTCTATCTTTCTTGTCAGAGGTTCCGAGAAAGGTAACCCGCTTGAATTGTTGGGGAATTCAGATGGAGTTTTCAGTTACCCCAGGGCTAGAAACTAGTTAACGTAACTGTCAGATCGAAACTAGGTCTCCAGACTGGACCCAACTCAACAAACACCTTGTTTAACAAGCAATTGTAGACTTTAGGAGATTCCACAAGTGAAATGATGAGGAAGCAAGAGCTCTCCTTAATGGGGGTGGGAGGCATAGGACCACACAGACCCCTCACACATGTACCGTTAGAGCAGGATAGGATCTGCATAGAATCAAGGACTCAGCCTATTATACCATCATGTCACAGTGTATTCTGGACAAAAAGTCCTGGCTTGGAAGTGAATGCTTCTTCTATTCCATACAGCTGTGGGCGGGTTCCATCCCCTGGCCACCCTCCAAACGAAAGACTGCTGAGACCTGGCCTCTGTTTACATGTGCCCCGGGAGCTTTGGGAAGCTCTCTACAGATGACAGTGCTTTCAAGCGAATACTCTGGGGACCCCTAGTTTCTGAAAAGAAAAGGCTCCTGGCAGAGGAGCTGGAGGAGGAAGTTGCTGCTCGTGCTAAGCGCAATTCATATGTGTATACCCCTGTATCAGTTGAGGCTGCTGTAACAGAATATCATAGACTGGGGGGCTTAAACAACAGAAGTTATTTCTCGCAGTTCTGGAGGTTGAAAGTTCAAGATCAGGGTGCCAGCATGGTTAAGTCCCTTTGAAACCCCACTTCCTGATTTGCAGACTGCCGTCTTCTTGCTGTGTCCTTACCTGTTGGAGAGAAAAAGCTCTGGCTCCTTCATCTCCTTATAAGGGTACTAATCCCATCATGGGGCTCCACCCTCATGACCTAATCTAACCCTAATTACTGCCCAATGACCCCACCTCCAAATACCATCACACTGAGGATTAGGGTTTCAACATATGAATTTTGGGGGACACAAACGTTTAGTGCATAGCAACACCATTGTCAGCCCATGAGCACATGCCCCAATTCTCTGCCCTGTCATTTCTCATCACCAAGACAAGTCACAGGCAGGAGAGGGGGATTGCTCCTTTCCCTTCCCCTCCAATTCTGTCAGTGTGGCTCTTTGTGCCTTGTGTGCCCTCCAAGACTGCCACCAATGTTCATTTTGCTCTAAGGGGCAAGTCAGGGAGTGCAAAGAAGCTCACTTGATGTGATGGGCTTAGAGACCCAAACAGCCAGGACAGCCCTGGATCCTACCTTCTGTGACCCACCTAGAGTTTACCTTGTTATTTGTGTGGTCTGCCTGTGTCACTGTTTCCATTTTGTTCTTTGGTTGATTGGTTAGCTGGTCTGCCTGTTTCATAACAAGTATGGCTTTTCTCTAGTCATGGTCTTAGACATTTCCTCTGGACTTTACCAATGCCCTATTGCTCATCTAAAGCTAGTATTCTTGACAATTTATACCATAGTCTCACAGGGAGACAGAAACTGAGGCAAATTACAGCTCTCAAGACAGCAAATGCAGCCTTCACAAGACCAGCAACTCCACTGTTGATCTGTGTGGGGAAGACCTTTGGGGAAAGTTCTGGAAGTCAAAATGGTCTCTATCGATGACATCCTTCTCCACTGAGTCCTCGCAGCCCAAGGAAACACCCCTAGGACTTATGAGGCAATTTCACAGCAAGGACCTTGTAACTAAGCCAAAGGGATGGTCCCTTCAGAAACCAATGGCCCATGCACAGTACAGGCAAGGGAAGCAAACAGAGAGGGGCAGAGACTAAGTTTAAGCAACTCTAGAATCTGCTGACTCCTCCCAGCCCTGTAAGGAGTTAGCTTGCTCCCTTCCATCCAAATAAAAGCATATTTTTGTACATATATTCCATTTGGTAATAGTAGCTCCCAGTTATTGGGCACTTATCAATACTAATAGATGGGCCCTCTGCTAACACTTAATCTCTCCTCTTTCAGGCCTCACAACCACCCCACGAGGAAGGCCCATCTTTGGTGCTGTTTCACAGAGGAGGAACTGAGGCTTAGAAAGGTTGGTAAGAATCTGTCAAAGGTCACCCTGCTAATAATTGGGATTTGAGTCAGTCTGACTCCAGAGCAGACTACACACCATTCTGGTGCCATTCATGTGGATGTAGTTGTTTCTCCAGGGACAGAAACTGCTTATTCACGTACATCCTCCTCTGTGGGCCAAGCCCCGTGCTCAGCTAAGTAGTCACGCCAAGGATCAGGGCAATTACCATGAGCATACAGTCCTGCAATGCTGATGTCATTGACAGCAAGTCTCTGGACTCAGATTGCTATTTTATTTTGACACAAAAGCCCGTGTAGAATTCAAGGGGCCTCACCCCTGAATATATGGGACAAAACTAAAGTGCTAGTCTTCTAGTTTCTGGTTCCTCATATAAGGAGCTTGGAAGTTACCACTCTGCCCTAACAAGTAAAAAGCTAAACAGATTGGAAAATCGACAACTCTTCTTAGATTTATAAAAGAGGGGAGGACACAGACAAACTACTGCCCCCAAGATTGGAGATACAGACAGGCGAATGCAGAGAGTCTTTGCTTCTTGGAACAGAGACTGGAAACCACCATAGAAACCAGTGCCAGGGTAGGAAAACCTGAACCAGAACTGATGAATTGCTGGAGGTTCCGTGTGGACAAGTCTGAGAGTTAAAAACTTCAGATGGACCCACTCATAGTGGGGAGCTCCCCACAATTTTGGGAATTTTTCCTCCAGGAGCTTGACCAGATTCTCGAACTAAAGATCAGAGAAAAATCGCCTGGCTCTTCCAGCAGGTGGAGGGGAAAAGGAATCATTTTAAAATAAGTGAGAACAGTCTGTTCTTCTTATCAAGACTTGCCCTCAGGGGAAACTAGTTAACCAGAGCCTAACCTGCTGGGGTATGATCAAAGCTTAACTGATCTGGGGGAAGGGAAATACTTAAAGCCAGCTCTAGCCATCTTCTCCCCACAGGGTGGGGGGAATAGGTGGAGGGGAGCAGGATGGGTGGGGGGAGGTCAGAATCTGAGAAACAGTTGTGAAGTTCACAGTCAGGAGGCACAGGCTCACGAAAAAATTCAGACCTAATCATAGGGCTATAGAATGCTTCCCATCCCCACACACCTCACCACAATGCTACTAAAGGCTTATTTATAACAGTTCCTTTCACCTGGTACATTACATCTGGCTATCAAGAAAAAATTACAAGGCATATCAAAAGGCAAAAAACAAAATTTAAAGAGACAGAACAATCATCAGATCCAGACATGGCAAGGATATTGAAATTATCAGACCAAGAATGTAAAACAACTACCATGCATATGCTAAGGATGTAATGGATAAAGTAGACAGCATGCAAGAACAGATGGGCAATGTAAGCAGAGAGATGGAAATGCAAAGAAAGAACCAAAAAGAAATGCTAGAGAGAAAAAAAAATAAAACAGTATAAGAGAAATAAAGAATTCTTTTGATGGGCTTATTAGTAGACTGGGTGTGCCTAAGGAAAGAATCTCTGAGCTTAAGGATATAGCAATAGAAGCCTCCAAAACTGAAAAGCAAAGAGATCACAGGGTGAAAAAACAGAACAGAATATCCAAGAACTATGGGACATCTATAGAATAGAGAGCCCTGAAATAGACCCACGTAAATATAGTCAATACAATGGCACAAATACAAAATACAAAAGGCAAATACAAAGGCAATAAAATGGAGCAAAGATTGTCTTTTCAACAAATGGTTCTGGAACAACTGGACATCTACATGCAAAGAAAATGAATCTAGACACAGACCTTACACCTTTCACAAAAATTAACTCAAAATGGATCATAGACCTAAATGTAAAACACAAAACTATAAAACTCTTAGACGATAACATAGGAGAAAACCTAAATGACCTTAGATGTGGCAATGGCTTTTTAGATACAACATCAAAGGCATGATCCATGGAAAAAAAACAATTGATAAGCTGTACTTCATTAAAATTAAAAACTGCATTAAAATTGAAAAGACAATTTTAAGAGAATGAGAGCACCAACAACAGATAGGAAAAAAAAATATTTGCAAAAGGCACATCTATAAAGGACTATTATCCAAAATATACAAATAACTCTTAAAACTCAACAATAAGAAAACAAGAAACCTGAATAAAAAATGGGCCAAATACCTTAACAGACACCTCAACAAAGAAGATATACAGATGGCAAAAAAAAAAAAAAATATGAAAAGTTGCTCCATATCACATGTCATCAGGGAAATGCAAATTAAACCAACAATAAGATATTACTACACACCAATTAGAATGGCCAAAAATCTGGAACATTGACAACACCAAATGCTGACAAGGATGTGGAGTAACAGGAACTCTTATTCATTGCTGGTGGTAATGGAAAATGGTATATCCACTTTGGAAGACAATTTGGTGGTTACTTACAAAACTAAACATACTCTTACCATACGATCCAGCAATCATCCACAGAAAAACCTGCACACAGTTGTTTATTGCTTATTTATATAATTGCCAAAACTTGGAAGCAACCACGATGTCCTTCAACAGGTAAATGAATAAATAAACTGTGGTACATCCAGACAATGGAATATTATTCAACACTAAAAAGAAATGACCTATCAATCCATGAAAAGACATGGAAGAACCTTAAATGCATATTACTAAGTGAAAGAAGCCAATCTGAAAAGGTTATATACTGTATGATTCCAACTATATGACATTCTGGAAAAGGCAAAATTATGCCCACAGTCAACAGATCAGTGGTTGCCAGGGACTGGGGGCGGGGGGAATAAATAGATGGAGCACAGAGAATTTTTAGGGCAGTGAAAATACTCTGTATGACACCCTAATGATGGATACATGACATTATACATTAGTCCAAACCCTAGAACGTACAGCACCAAGAACAAACCTTAAGATAAACTATGGACTTTGGGTGATTAAGATATGTCGATGTAAGTTCATCAATTGTAACAAATATAACTCTCTGATGGGGGATACTGATATTGAGGTGGGCTATGCATGTGTAGAGACAGGGGGTATACGGGAAATCTCTGTACCTTTCACTAAGTTTTGCTGCAAACCTAAAACTACTTTTACAAATAGTCTTTAAAAAAACCACTAAACTAAATTACTGCAAGCAGCCACCTACAATGCCAGTAGTAACATGAGGGAAAAGATACTTAAGAGAGAGAGGAATGGTAGCGTGTATTCACAAGATCAGGGTGTGCATAGCTACACACAAGCTCACATTTTCACTCCTATTCCACGTGGCATGTAGCAAAGTCCTTCACACGTGGGAGTCCTACAGACGTTTGAAGACTGATGTCTAGTTCATATTTTCTATGATTTTAGGGTGTATGTGTTGTATATGTATGTGCATGTATGTGTGCAAGATGAAGTTTACAGGTGTGCAAACGTGTTGATTTTGTGAACTATTTTTGCAAGCTGTATGTATGTATTAGTACATGTATGTGTGTAGACATATACACATGCACGTTTTATATATATCTGTGTGTGTGTGCGTGTGTGTGAATAATAATGTTGCAACTAGCCGTGAAGAGAGGACCAGCTTACGGGTGAGCCTCTGAATGACTAGCTGGGCATGAAGACCTGCGCGTCTAGGCAGGTTCACTGCTGGGAAGTGGGGCCTGCAAGCATCGAGCACTGAAGCAAATGCCCCAAGGGCATGGCCACAGGGAGGGGGCTGATGTCAAGGCCATAGGGAGCCATGGCCCCAGAGGGCTGGGGCAGCTGAGCTCTGACCGAGGCAGCCCCAGAGGAGCAAAGCTGAGCAGCCTCAGGCACAGGCTGACCCCAGGGAAGTGGGGGAGGAGGGAAAGTCAATACATAAATAGGCTTGAGGGTGTGAAACCCCTGGAGGCCCCTTCCCTCCTCACTCTCCAGATTTGCCTTCTGGGAGCTAGGGGGAGGCAGACACATGGATTTATGTCAGATCTGTCTACAAGGAATGCCTGGGTAGTGTTTCTGAAACCAGCAATGCAACATTCAGCTAATTCTGGTCATGAGGAAACTGAGGGCTTGTCTGAAGTCCCGCCAGGAATCAATTGAGCCCAGTACATAGTATTCAGTAAATGACTATGGATGAATCAGTGAGTGAAGAAATGAACGAAAAGGCAAGAGGGAAGAGAAAGGGTTAATTGAGTGGGTAATAGGAACCATCCTGAACTTTTGACTGTCTACTGCTTATTCCAAAGACTCCTCTTTGGAACAAGAGAAGGTTAGTAGAGATGAATTCATTAAAAAGGGGGACCTTGATCTTTCTATTTTCTGAGGGGGAGAGGAGGTACTGAAAGAGAGTATGCATGACGTATTGTGTCTTCACTCATGATTATTTTGAACTGTGTGTTCATAAAGGGAAGTTTTATGTGGATGTGTATTTGGGTCCATGAATGATACCCTGGATAAAGAGGGATAAAAAAAAACATTTGCTGAAGTCAAAGACCTTGTGAGATAATAAGAGAGATTTAACATAATCACAAACAATCACAATTGATTCATTCATTCTACCAGTGTAGTCAACACTGAGCTGGGAGCAACGGTGGAAGCCCCGACACATGAGACCCACATGGTACCCTGAAGGAGCCCAGAGAGACAAGGCGTGTTTCCCAACATTAGCATCAAGAGAGAGATTGCAGCGAGCCGAGAGGGGTACACAGGTGCCGTGCAAGGGGAGTTAGGAGAAGCCAAGAGGCAATGTTCTTTGTGTGTGTGTGTGTGTGTGTGTGCATGCACGTGTGTGTCTGGGTGGAGGGCTTCTGTAGTTGAGTGTCGGGTTTTTGGCTCATTTTGATGGCTGTGTTTAGGGTACACCATGTGAGGGAGATTGCTGCTATGATTTCCCGCCTCCCTCCATCATTCTGAAGCATGTTATTAGAAGATCAGAGGTGGGGTGATCATATAACTTATTGTCCAAAGTGGGACTCTTGAAAGTGGAAAAGGGCACTGTTAATACCCATGCCAGACACCTAGCATAACCTGGGACTGTCCTGTGCAAACTGGGGCTGGTGGTTGCCCCAGTGATGGAGGTGGGCAGCGGGCTGTCCTAGAGTCCCCTGTAGCCACAGGGTGGACGTCCCAGGTCACCTCATGGGGGCGAGTTCATGCCATTCTCCTTCCAGAAGATGGGCCCCGCCCCATCCCACTCAGCATTGAGGCTGACCCGTGCGGGCAGAGGCAAAGGCTCAGCGGGGGCAAAGTGGGAGCAAAGGCTCCCAGGGCCTCCAATGTCTTGTCTCCCCATGGCCAGGCTCGGCATGCAGGACCCCCAGCGGTCAGCAAGCCTGCTGCCCAGCCTGGGATCTTAGCACTTATTCCATCCACTCGAGCCCCACCGGTTCCCCCGTGCCAGCCCAGGCGGCGGCTCTAATGGATTACTCGCATTATCTCCCTCAACACTGCTTAAATATTTATCAGACCATTATGTATTTAGTGGCCAGGAGCAGGGAGTGGAAGGGGCAGTAGGCAGAACTGCTTTGGCCAGATGCAAGGGTTAATTACAGATTGGATAAATCCCCCTCCGATTTAAAAATTAAATAAATAAACATGGTGGGGAGATTAAAAGGCAACTGTTACTTACATGTAAGGAAGTCCAGGACAGCCTAATCCAGGTTTTGGTGTCTTCCAGGGCCTCGTTTTATTATCTCACTGTTCCCTTCCCCTACCTGCAAGCCTGTGGGCTTCCTGAGCCTTAAACCAGCTTCTAATTAAAAACCGTACTTCCACTTTTGCTCCTCAAGCAACCAGTGTGTGGGAAAATTCAAGCTCTCCTAGAACCGGAGTCAACATCCGCCTCATAAAAGAAGTTCTGAAGGTAACTCCAGGGCTGGCACTGTGAAATATTGTTCATTATAAAGAAGCAGCTGAGATGATGTTGTTTTCTAATTTCCCTTTCTCAGTCAGAAATTAAATAAAAAGTCATGTCTAAATTACAATACTGGATTGAGATCAGACGAGGGCCCCATGCAGAGAGCTCATGATCTATCCTTCCCACATTTTACAGTCATTAAAAAAGATTATTGTCGTTTTTATCCCCTCCCTTTTCTTTGAGGCCATTTACATTTGTTCTGAACTCTCACTGTGTTTTATTCGAATCTCTTAAAAGTGCCAGTGCACATAATAAGTCAATCACAAACTTAAATTAAGAAAAAAGCAAAACAGGCAGCCAGGCAATCTAGGGCTCTGAACTCCAAGCTCAGCCACCTAGAGGGCCCCTAACTAGGCTGTTCACCAGCCCCTTCCTGGACCTGCAGCTTTGCCCACTACCCAGTTGGCAAAGTCTTCTCCAGGGAGAGTCAGGGTGGTGAGGGCTCAGCTCACTCCGTGCAAAAATAGCCTACATTTCCACAGCCCTCCCTAGAGCAGAAATGCCCTTGGTCAAAATGAAAACTCTGGACTGGCTGCTAAAGTGTATTTAGAAAACGCTAATGAGCCTGTCATATCACAGTGAATCGAGCATTTATCTGACTAGTCAACAAGGGGAGAAGGGGAACACTGGCACATTTTGGCAGTTATGATTTAAGCATTCTCTGTTCTGAGAAGTTGTTGGTATTCCCTGAATGTTGCACAAAAGTTGGTGCTGAAAATCATTAATTTTGATGGAATTTATTAAACAGCATCATTATGAATCGTTTTTACTGTGTGCAAGTTGCTTCCTATCAATCACTTTGATAATATGTCTTGACCCGTGCAAGGCACCGTGCAGGAATGAACAAGATATGGTCTCTTCCTTGAGTCCCTGGGATCGGGGCCCCTCTCCTGAGACACTAGTGCACTTGGGTGTTCACTTTCTAGTTGAGACAAGAGCACATTTAGATTTTAAAATGCCGTGTAAATTACTGTGAGTTCAGGGCTGCCTATGGACAGACTCCAGAAGTTCAAGGGAGGTGGGTCTCTGTGGGACACATTAGTCAGATAGGACTTGGCAGAGGAGAAAGGCTTGAGGGGGGCTTTGCAGAGCAGGTAGGACTTAACAGTGAAGATAGAAGACAAGAAAACACTCCGGGAAGGATCAAAGTACGAGCGAAGGCCTGGAGATGGGATGCACGGGGCATTTAAGGGCATGGGGCAGACAGAGTGCCTGGGGATGGTCCCCTGTGGCCACAAGCAACCTGTCTGTGGCTCCTCAGATGTGGGACATCTGACCCATGCTGTTCTTCAGAGCTGCAATGAAAATGACCAATGAGATACCCTACAACTGGATATTTACTCTAGCAACTGGCTGTACATCCCTGTCTGATACAAAGTCTAATGAGCTGCTGGAGCAGTTCCCATGCCAAGGGGCACCATGTGCAGCCCAAAAGGCAGTAATTAGAGAAAAGGGACAGAGAGCCTGGGTGGGGCTTAATGGTGGATGTAGTGGTAATGACCCTGGATTGAACTCACATGTGACCTATACTTTTGTCTGCTCGCAGTGGTTGTATCCTTCAAGTGTCAGCCAAGCCAGCTGCAGAGTGAAAGTTCCCACACCCCATCCACATTCTGCAAATGAGAATGCCATCATTCTTCTGAATCCTTGACATGAATAAGTTCAGTTGGACTTGAAACCCACCTGCATCATCACAAAAATTTTCAACACTACATTTGTCAATGAAATATAAGGAAGGCTGTTGAATCCTTTAAATATAATTTCAACTGTTATGAATCTTTAATGATTATAAAAATGGCTTTAAATTTTTTATCACCCACTTGTGTGAACAAAGTTTCTGATCAAGGTTGACCACCAAGAATCTGTAGAGATCATCATTAAAAGATCAGGCATGGTGTGTATCCATTTCAAACATAAACCCTGATATGAAACAGTTACATCCATGGAAGGAAGCAAGCTCAAGTTTCTCATTAAAATGAGGAAAATATTTTATTCTGATTCCATATATATTGTCTTTCCCAATATACTGTATATTCTCTTTCATTTTGTATAGTATAGAGAAAATGGAATGACTTTTTTCCCCAAGCCCCGTATAGAACCCCAAGTCCCCTTCAGTTCACTACAATGTACCATACAAAGATTCTCATTTTCATGTGTGTCATGACTTTCAAAGTTTGGAAAGCCCAACTCTAAAATATCTTGCTTGATCTTCATGGACCTTCATGGACATCTGGCAGTCAGTGGTCCGTTTGCAGATCAGTGTGGCCATAAGGCTTCCCCAGACCCAACAGAAAAGCCTACAAGGGCCAAAGATGGCACCTTATGACCCTGAGGAGGTTCTCCTTGGAGCTCTTCCACTGATACCTTCCTCTTATGGGTGCTGCCCAGGATTGAGTCCCCACCAGTAGAAAGACATGGTAGAGTGAAGGAGGGAGGAATGGGTGGGGGGACAGGGGGATGTAGCTCCCAAATAGCAAAGACACACTCACTGGCTTCCCAATCCAGTGCCTCCTCTTTAGTTCTTTCATGCTCTCTTCTCTACCTTTTGATTTTAAATAACTTCCTGAACTATAAATGCAAAGAGTTCCAAATGAAAACTGACTGATAGCCTCATATAATTATATAATAAAAATTCACCGATATACATGTACATTATGTGTGGGCTCGAATGTCTATATGCATCTGTATCTATTCCAGAGGGAGGAATATGCAATAATGTCTTCTGAAACAAATTGTCAAGGTGTCAATAAGGAATCTCATAATGAATGTGTGGGTGTGATCTGGGGTAATTTCATTGCAATTATGTTGCTCCGGCTGATTTCCCAAGACAGGTCTCAAAGGCACAAGTCCCATTCCCAAGCGGAAAACCAAGTGTTTTGCTTCCCATGGCGTCTTCAAAGCATCACATTTCCAGGCCAAATGGCTTCCCTCGAGCAGGCCAGACCAATCAGAGGAAATCAGGTTACCAGGCAGAGTGTTAAGAGCTTCAGTCCACAGCAACGAGCTTTAAAAACTTTTTGTGTTGACCCCCAACAATCTTAGCAACTGACTGTTCGTGGCTAAGAAATAAACAATTGCACTACCCCACCAAAGAAGTTAGAAGTCCCAGTGACAGGTACTAACTGTATCAAACACTGTTCAAAATGCTAGGGGATGATGAAGAGCAAAGATGGGGACTGGACGGGCATATGATGGAGGGGAAAGAGGAATATATGTGGTCCTTCACCCCAAGGAACTCCAGTCTATCCAAAGGGATAGCTGCTTGAACAAATACTGATAATTCAATACGAAATGGAATATAATAGAGGTCTACCCATGGGAACCCGGCGTGGGGGTGAGGACATAGGAAGGATTTTGTAGGACAACTGTCACTTAAACTGGGCCTTGAAAGTAGAATAAAAAGTGCAATCAATATCTAATGATTGTTTTGCGTACTGCCCTACTCTACGTTAAGTACAAAGGAGGCTCTTCCTCAACAAAATTTTGTGAAATGAAATACAGACTCCATTCAGGAACCTTCTTGGCAGGGACAAGTGTCCCCAGTTGCCCATCCCTGAGACCAGGCTATGGAACTTGATGTCAGGAAAGCCATATGTCGTCCAGGAAATTGTGTGAATGCTGGCCCCGGGCACAGGGCTATGTCTGGGCCATCCAGGGCAGCCACGTCCAAAGAGCTCCAGCAGACAGACTAGAAGGGGAAGAGAAAAAGGGGAGGGCTGGACGCTGAGTGGGCTTCCACAGGAAATGCAACAAGGGCAGAAGCATCTTCTCTGTCTCCCCAACAGCGTCTAAATCTAGACGAGCCACCTCACACCAGAAACCTGCGAGCTTTTGATGTGATGCCTCCTTGCCCCTCCTCCCTGCCACGCCCTTCACCTCACACACTCCTCTCCCTGAGTCCTGTCAACTTGGCCTTTGTAACATCTCTTGACTCTCTGGATACCTGCAACCATGTCCTGACTGGCCTCACGCCCCTCCAACCCATCCTTTCCCTGCTACCAGCCTGACTTCTCAAAAATATTTAAAACTCCTCTCCCATAAACTTTCCAATGCCCCACCCTTTGCCTCCCAGATAAAGCTTAAACTCCCAGGCATTTCCAAGGAGACATTGATGCCCTCGTGCCTCCTTGCCTTTCCAGCTCTATTCCTTCCTTTAACTGCCAAAGCCCACAGTCATGCTTCCTCTGAACTTCAGACCTTGAAACCTGCTATTGGGTCTCCCTGAAATGTCCCTATCTCCTCTTCCTATTACGAAGTTAACTCATAGACAACTTTGAAAGCCCTGTTCAGGCTCTCCCTCTGGGATTCACCATTGATTCACCACCTGAATTAGATCCCCCACCTCTGTGCTCCAGAGTGCTTTGTGTGTACTGATCTGTAGAAGAAACAATGAACTGTCTCTTTAAAATTCATCATGCTCCTGAACTGTGAGTAAGTTGGTGGTAGGGACCATGCCCATTACCTGTGTAAACCTAGCACCCAACACCCAGCACAGTTTCTGGCATATAGCATGTGCTCCATCAATGTTGGGGGGGATAGATAGATGGACAGGTGGATGGGCAGATAGATATTTGGATGGGTTGACAGTGCTTAAGTAACCTAAACAATAATAAAATGAGGTTCCTGCTTCCTGTCTGTACCCCACTAACTAGGTCAGCCTCTAACACAGTGTATCAGATCCCCTCAAAACCCCCAGGACCTGATAGGTGAGCAGGAAAATGATGGAAGTTGCAGTATTACATGGGAAACAGGGATGTTCACAGCAGTAGCTAGATTTTGGGTGTAGGTCCTCCAGGGAGAGTAGACTATCTCAAACCAGTGGAAAAACAGCTGGTCACCATATTCCAGCAGGCATCAGCCAGTTGTCAGGGATTTTGTTTTTAAGAGAAGTCAAGTCAGATTTTTTTCAGGAGTTTTTTGGGGATTGTCAAGTCAGGCAAATGGGAAAAAACTGTATAAATGCCACTTCTCTTTCTGAGGCTGACTTCCAGACACTGAATAAGAGAGAATCAGCCAGATCATTCACCAGCATACTAAGATATGCATCCTTATACCTAATCTAGGTATGCGGCTCTGGTTACATTCTTAGGCTAAAACTCTAGAAGTGGAATTACAGATTTTTAAAGTATGGACATTTTTAAGACTTTCAATAAAAATTGCCACCTTCATCTCCAGGAAGGCCGTACCCATACGCAGTCCCTGCTGTAGCAAATGACTAGCTATTTCACCGCACTCTTACTAACACTGAAGAATCCATTTTAAAATCTTCCTGGTTTGATAAGCAAAAATTAGAATCACATTGTCCTAATTTGTATCTCCTCCATAGCTAGTAAAATTGACCTTTTTCATAAGTATGGGCTGTTCTGTGAATTTCCTGTTAATTTTTTTTGCTGACTTCCCTATTGGGTCTCTTGCCCTGTGTTATTGATTTGTAAAGGCTGATTTTAATATATTAACATCATTAATCTTTTACTGTATGCTGCAGATGTTCTATCTCTTAAGAAATGTGATTCCCCCCACCCCAAGACTGGAAGCAAACTAATGATCCTTCATTAAAAATTTAGTTTGCAGTTCTGTGCTGGGTGCTCCTGGGTATGCAGGGATGTGAAAGGCAAGTCACCTGTCCTCAAGAAGCTTGCCATCTGGTTAATCTAGTGAAGATGACTAGTCGCAAACACATCCATGAAGCATTAACAACACAAGTCTTTAGGAGGAGAGAGGACTTGTGCTGGACCTTGAGGACTAGGTCAGTTCTTAAGGGACAGAAAGAGGGGAGGGAACAGGGTCTCCCAGGCAGAAGGAAGGGAGTGAGCAAAGGCACAGAAGTGGGAAAACCTAAGGCGGGTCTGAAGAAGTCTAGAGAGTCAGGTGTGTGTGGAGCAGAGATTTGTGTGGGTGACTGGTGGGAGGTAAGGTCAGCGGGGAGCATTTGAAATGCCCAGGCTTTCCCACGATACTGCCTCACAGAGGCTATTTCCCTGTCCTGGCCAGGCCAAGCAGGAGCCTTTGTCTCTGCACTGTTCAGAAGTGTGTGCATGCTGTGTACGTTCCCCTCTTTTATGATGGCTGTTGTTTGTCAAAATTGATTAGCCTTTCTGTGTGGGAGCCATCTGCTGTCTGTCAGGCTCCTTGTCTCACCAGCATGTTGATTTCAATAAATTATTATGGCACTTGGAATCGGCTGAGTGGTTTGATGCTGTGAATCCCACACATCTAAATCAGAACTGGCTTGAGAGCCATTTAATGCTGCTGCCCCACTGCCTTCTCTCTTGGTCAGCAGCATCTGAAGGGAACCAAGGTAACTGTTATCTTGGGCTGCTGGATACATTCTGCACCATCTCCTTTCTTCTGTCCGCAGAATTGAGCAGATGACCCTGGCCTGACTACCACAATAGCCTATTTCCCTGGACACAGGGACTGGTGAGCCCATGATTCAAGCAGCCCTGTGGGTGAGAGAAGTTGTCTCCACTGGGGTGGGCGAATGGGGGATGCATATTTGGAGCTCTTAGTGGTCATCTTTGCTGGCACGTGGAAAGAGCTGGACAGAGACAGGAAGAGATGAGACACAGACAATGGCGTAGAGGTATCGAGCCCTTGGTTCATTCCTACATCTCTTCCCTCAACTCTAGGAGCTATGTCATTTTTTCCCCAGCTATAGGTGTTTTACATTTCTTTTTGCTTAAGCTAATCTGAGTTGAGTTTCTGTCACCCACAATACAGGGATTCCTGAATATACAGCATTACTATCAGCCTAGTTGCCCAAATCAGGTATATGGGAGTCATCTTTAATCTTCTTTTCCTTTTACCCCCAAATCAATCAATCACCAAATCCTCTTGATTCTACCTCTAAAATATCTTTTCAGTTATTCCACTGTCCTCCCTTATTTTCTCTCATCATAGCAGAGTGGTTAAGAACATGGGCTCCGATTCAGCAGACCTCAGTTTGAGATCTGGCTCTCACCTTTACCAGAAGGAGGACTTGAACAAGGTACCCAATCCTAAGGCTCACTTTTCTCAAAGCCAAATGGGGAAAATAAATGAGGGTAGCTATAAAGATTAAATGAGAAAACTAGGTAAAGTTCTTAGGTAGAACATAGCAAATACTCAATAAATGACAGCTGTCATCATTGTATCTATAACCTCATACTATCAGTGTATGAATCTATCTACTCCCTTCACCTATCTCCTCACCCCAACCATCATCATGAACTCTTTGGGGACAGGACTGGGTGCTTCATTTACTCTGCTCTGTATCCATGACCCCTAGCACTGCGTCTGCACAGAGTGGGCATGCAATAAATATTTATTTAATGACTCTATTAATCTCTTTTCACCCACTGTTTTACTTGGGGGTGGGGAAGGTTCAGGGAAGGAGGACACTGCTATAACTGTCCCATTACCACTTGAACTCTACATGGCTCAAAACTGATTAAGGATAGAGTCTCCACAGGAAATAATTCAGAAGTGACAATCAGTGAATCAACCAGCCTTAAGGGGGAACCAATATGTTCCCTAATATGCAAATACAATTGGTTGTCTAGCCAAAACCCCTTTCCCCATTCTTCTTTGTTAAATAATCTCTGATTTTTATCAGTTCCAACTCTCAGGGAAGGTGATCCTATTCTTAATTCATAAGCAAGTCCTAAAAAATCTAAGTCCTTCAAGACTATGACCCTACCATTGCTCGAGTTTGGTTTGGGGATGGGCATAAGACCCAGTGTGTGCCAAGGAGGGGGAAGTCCTCTGTGGAGATTTTGGGCAAATTTTCCTTGTTTTTATAAAGAGACACAAGGAAGAGACAGTCCCTTTTCTTCTACCCCACATTGTTCTATCTGCAAAAGATGTTTGAATAGTGACACTGCCATCTGGTAACCATGAAGGAAGCCCACTAGGATGGCAAAGCAGAAAAATGGAAAGAACCTGAGTACTTAATGGCATTGTCCAGCCATAGAATTAGCCCGTTCTGGAGCAGTTCTACCTCAGAACTTCTTGCTTAATGAGATAACAGATTTGTCTCACTGTCTAAATCAGTTAAATCAGTTATCTATTATTTGGAGCCAAAAACATCCTATCAGAATTCATTCAACTTTTCAGCATTCTCCCAACATGTCCCTGTTGCTTCACTTCTTGGAGGTAACATAATACACTCACTTCTCTGTGCCTTTTTGTACATGTACTGCTCTCTCTTTTTGAAGTGCTCTCTCTTTCATTCCTTTTATACCTAACTTAGTTCCCTTCTAAAGCTTGGTTCACCCTCCTTGAGGGTTGGATATCTGAACATAAGCATGGTCCTTTTAAAAGTATTCCATGGTTCCCCTAAGGACAACTTAGGGAAACCCCTCTTGTGCTCCTCTTCTGAACCTCATCAACACTATGTGCACTTTTAATTCACATTGAATTATAACCACTGATCTTATTCTTCTCTCCAACAACAGAAGAGCCCCTTGAGGATAAACACTACATTTTATTCTCCATTATCCCTGGAACCTAGCACAGTGCCTAGACTGGAACATAATAAGCACTTAAGAAATGATGAACAGATGGATAAATATATGGATGATGCACAGCTTTCACCACTGATAGGCTTACAAACTTGCCAAGGAGACCAGAATAATATGAACAAATTACAGAATGACAAAGAATGATGTTGCATTGTGTGATGCACAGGCTTCCTAACAATTAAAGAAATGCATTTTAACATGATTTTAAGGTATTATTATATGATATTAAACTTAACTAAAATATATAAAACATATAATTAAGGAAATATCCCAAATATATATGTGTGTATATATATATATATACACACACACACACATACACACACACACACACATATGTATATATGAAGACATTTATATAAATAGTACTTAGCATCAAGAGAAATAAAATGTAACAACCTAAGCTCTAATGGGACAGTAAAGCTAAGCAGATTATGGCATTTTAAGTAGGAGTGAAAACTGGAAATGTTCACATGTATATAAATGCATACATAAAATTGTGATAAATGAAAAATATAAAACAGCAACAACATACTGATTTAAATTGTATAAAATTTTACTTAAAATATGTCTATATTGCAAAAAGATATTACAGAGAAATTCAAATTGTTTATTGATCATTAAGTGCCTATATTTGCATGGGATTCAACACCTATCCTCTGGCATTCATGTATCTTACCCAGGTATCTTATAGCACGTACATCTCCTGCTCTCAAAGTCATATCAGCATGATATTGTCAATATACTGAATCGACTTGATGACTTGGAGGATGAAGAGATTATTAAATATCTCTGTAGACTAAATTGTAACATAGAGATGGAGTGCTGGAGCAATAAAGTGTACTATAATCCTTGCCAAGTGAAAGCAAATTGTTTTCTTTTCTTTTTTTTTTTAAACTGTGTCTTCTTATTGGGACTGAATTTTTAAAAAGCACCAGCCTGTAAATAGCTGCAGAATAAGTGTCAGGGGCTGGGTTATTTTATCCAGTAAGGCATCCATATCTGGAAGAGCTGTAATTGAAGGCCACTTCATCACATTTATAATAATCTACTTCCATTCACCAAGCTATATCCACTTTCTGCATTGAACAAATAAGTGATTTAAATGAGGTTGTCATAGGAATCACCACATCTGCCCTTTTGAGTCTCTGAGAGACTTAATGATTTCCTGCAGGGTTAGAGCATTGCTTTTTGTTTACTACTTTAAGTCTTCTATTTGGAACTTTCTAACAAGGAAACCATTAAAGGAATCAATGTATTAATTCTGCCTGATACTAAATATATCTGTTCCAACTATACAGTCAGAAACTGAGAAAATAACATGAAATGGACTTGAGGGTCCACTTGATGCCAACTATGATGCCTAAAGTTCCATTAATCACCTAAGTCCTATAAGATCCCCCATTGACCATTGGATCACAGTGGTATACTGTATCCCCAGGAATTAGCTCAGAGCCAATGAAAGGTTTAAAAAGGTATAGATGCCTCCTTTACCACCAAGTCACCATTACCTGGGTAAAAGGCTCCGGATCTCTTTGAAAACAGCCAGGAGTAAGAATTGCAGTATATACTTGTGGTGTAATTGCCAGATCCTTCCTCAAAGGTATCTGGGCTCTGAGTCTCTGGCCCAAGTTTAGGAATTAGGTGAGGAACAATAGTCTCCATACTTGGTGACTCAAAAGAGAATTCTGTTCTCTGAATCTGGCGTTTGCTACTTGTTTGTTTGTTTTGATTATATGGATCAAGGAGATTTTAAAAAACTGTCCATGTATTTCAGTGCAAATGACTTTATAATCAGTTAGCCAAAGGTAGTTATGGGTCAAGGATATTCTTATTACCATACTAGCCTGCTGCCTGTATGAACTCATGCAGTATTAGACACTGTTAGCTGCTTACCCAGTGGCCACTCTCCACTTTTTCCTTGTTAGCAGAAACAAAATTTGTCGCAGTGCAGTAATGTGCCCAACTAAAAATTCTCATGCTCCCAAATTCTCTTGCAGTTAGGTTGCAGCTATGTGACTTAGATTCTGACAAATCAGACAGATCCGTGTGAAAACTGGATTCAGAAGTGAGCAAAATGAAGAGGAGGCTAAATGCAGTGGAACTGACATCTGGCAAACACATTGTGGAGAGAGCCAGCTCTGCAATGGTGAGAGTGCAGAGCATCTGGTGTCCAGTCCTGAGAATTCTCAGTGCCAAGGAGCAGTGGTGTCTCACTAAAGCCGCCCCACAGCCCCAGGCTCTCTATCCTGCGTGGTACATAATATCCTTTTATAAAATCCCTTTTCTGCTTAAGCCAGCCAGCATGGATTATGTCGCAATTAAGAACATTAAATAATACATGTACCACCTTGCCTCTGGAGGTTTGTAAAGTGTCACTCCTTGGTCTCTTCCCCTGGGAATACTAGAATCCCCAGTGAAATCAAGGATCCCATTTCAGCTAGAGCACTCTCGGCATAAAGATAAGAGCCACTGCAGCTCTCTTCAAGGGTATTGGCTCTTCCCATTGTGGTATTTCCCAGTGCCTTGGTAAAGGAAGCATCTTCTAATCCATGTTGGGCGATACAATTAATGGATGGGTGAGCAGGTTGCACATGATAAATCTATGTCAACCTTCTTGTCTACCTAATTTTTTGATTCTTTACATTGTATCAAATTTTTCTTGCATCTTATTTTCATTCCTTATAGTCTATTATTGAGTGTGGTTTCAGTAAGCCCTCTAAGAAAAAAATTAGAAATCCCAGATACTCGAGCTAGTGTGTTGAATCAAACATCTTTGATAAATGCACCCGTATCTGTATTATGTTCCCCCAGAATGGAAAGCCAGTTTAGATGCTGGGTCACCAAAATGAATGACGCTTATTCACTAAAGTCACCAATATTGATTCTCAAAGTGTTCATCCAAGAAGCTCTGGGGTTCTCCGAGCCCCTCTAGGAGTCAGGAACACAAGGCTCTGGGAACCGTGTTCCACTTCAATCAGAAAAACTAAAATTCAACTTACAGGCTTCCAGGTAAGCTTTCATTTGAGGAAGGGGTCAAAAGCTTTAAAAAATTGTAAAATCCCTGAAATAGATCATCTTTGAAGTCCACCTGGAAGACTTCATGTTTTTTCTAATTACCATGGGCTGGTTTGCTGTCCCTCATCGGAATCCTAAGGGGAACCTCCAGTAATGATTGGCTGTTTTAAGGTTCTTTTATCCCAAATCTACTGGGCCTATCAGGAAGCTACATCTTTGTCTTCCTAGAGTGCACCATGACATACACATCTCTTGACAAGAGGCACAAGCTAGCAAACCTCAGTGGCAGGTAAGCAGGGTGGGACAGTTCCTCCCAGGCCATGCAGCACACTCCATGGCCCCTGGATACTGGGCATGAGGTTGCCAAAAAAGAAGAAGAAGAAGAGGAAGGAGGAGGAGGAGGAGGAATTATTAATCTGTGGAGGGTAAGTTGTAGCAAAGAACATCCACCATGTGCTCCGTCCTGTGCTAGATTCAATGGGAAATTCGGGAGAGGAGAAGATAGCATCTCTCCATTCCTTCACTTCTTTAACTAGTCCATATTTCCTGAGTACCTCTTGTGCACAGGCACTATGCTCATGAAAACAAATCCGCCTCTCAAAGCACTTACCATCCCAGATACAAGAGCCTAGTAGAAACAAAACCCTTCCACATGAAACAACTAGAGAATACCAAAAGAATACAATAATGTGTTTACAGATTATAAATGGCCCTCACATTTGAAGGAAAAGGAGATGAGCAAGGGCTGAAACAGTCAAAAGTTTTATAAAAAAAGAATGGAGTTTAGATTGTAAAGGTAAAAGATGAGAGTTTTCCAGGCAAGAGTGATAGAAACCATACCCTGTCCATATATAGGGGTCCCTCCACTGCGTGTGTTTGTTTATCTTGTCTTCCTCAGCTTGGCCGGTGCAACCGTACTGGCTAAAGTGCTGATGAGATCAAGGACTCTTCCAGCCCCATGAGTCTGTGATCCAATAACCCTCAGGGAACTGCCATTGCAGCCTGGTAGCCAGTTAATTTCATATGAAGAGAGGAACCCTCTGATCCCTGGCTCCAGACTGTGTCTCCAAGACAGTGACTTTGAATGTGTGCAGCCCTCAGACCAGAGGAGTTGAGAGAGTACAGATGTCCTAACACAAACCCAACCTAACCCTTCGAGCCCTAGTAGTGGTGGGGCAGTAGCATCTTTTCCAACCACAGGCCACATTAGCACCCGGCACACAGTAGGCATTAAGTATTTCTGAATGATAAGTTTGTAGAGGACAGGAACCACTTGGATGCTGCAACTACAAAGTGAATTTGGGGCCAGGCTGAAAGCCTCACATTCTGTTAAACATACGTGAAGGAGGCAGTGGTGTTTGCAGAGCTCTAGATTCAGTCTGGGGTCAAACTCAACGTTACCAGTTACCTGTACGAACCTTAAGCTTGGTCTCACCAACTGTAAGATAAGGATGACGATAGTACCTGTGAATGAGAATTCAATGACAAATTATCTAGCACAGTGCCCAACAAATACTAATGACAATTAATATTGAGAGATTGATTGATGGTACTTGCAAATCACATGTTATTCAGGGGAAAAGTCAGCTTTGCTTAGTTTTGCCTCAAACAGCTAATGAAAATGATTCAAAGTGACCACCATGCAAAGAATCAGACTGGCCCAGAAACCTCAAGAAACACACTCCCCCTAAAGATCATCCTCTTTGCAACAGGCTTTCTTTCATCTCTTGACTTCTCCCTCTGTGTCTCTACGCACCTCTTCTGTGACCACCTCCTCTAAGGTTCCAATCAACCTAAAATATTCAATAGAAATTATCAAAGTTGAAAGACACTGTAGTGGTTGTCCAAGCCATACCTCATGATGTTAGTTATAACACTGTTGGCAGATAAACCCTTAACATGTGATATTTTTTCCTCCAGGTGTCTGAGTTTTAAACTTGCAGTGGAATGAATCTGTACTGGAGAAATCTCAGGTCCGTGATGGAGATGATGATCACCCCCACCCAGTGTGCGTGCAATCTGTGCCTCGTCCTGGGCACATCACAGGCATTATCTCATTCAATCCTCCCATTAACTCAAAGAAGCAGGTACTCTGATCATCCCCCTCCCCCATTTTCACAAGGAAACTGAGGCTCAGAGAGGATAAGTACATTGTGCAGGTCACACAGCTAGTAAGTAAAGAGATATGATCTGAACCCAGGTTGGCTGACTGTTGTTAGGGCTTGATGCGTTTAGATTTAATAAATCTCTAACTAATGGTTTATAGATTCTTGTGTGGTTTAGCCAGGCAGGAAGTGTCTCTGAGGGCTGTCAGTGGGTGTCAAAAAGTCTGGGCCAGGTAGAAAATCCTTTTTGAGAAAATGACACCTTTGTGTACATACCTGAATGAGAGAGAGAGAGAGAGAGAAAGAGAGACAGAGCAGGGTGGTAGGGAGAGAGTGGACCTCCCTGAGTTCTATATGTTAAGTGGAGAGAATAATATCTACCTCTTAAGTGGCTGTGTGGTTTCTCAATAGATAGTAGTTATCATGACCAAAATTCCAAAAAAATGAGATAAAGTAACTGTTCTGTTGTGAGCTTTTGAGAAAAGGAATACATTGCTAATTCACGGCCTCCCATGTGCTGTTGAGACCGTTTGGGTAAAAACCCCAAAACTTACCTGGACAAGTGCTGTTCTAAAAGTCCAGAACATTGTGTAGCCAGTCTTACCTTGACCTGCACTAGCACAGGCCATCTGTCCATCTGCCCCTCGTGCTGTGTTCTTGTCCCTCTGTCTGGGGCCTGAAGCTCCTTTCCCCTCCCTCCTCAATATCACTGTGTGACAAAGGTGTCCTCAGACCCCTCCACTCAGACAAGCACTTGCTCTGCTTTCTCACAGGCCACCCCAGCCAGTAATTGCAAAAGAGGTCACAGGTTTCTTAATCCTAAGAAGAGGCGGCCAGGGGTCTGGAGGGGGGTGGTAGGCAGTGGGCAGGGCTAGGATCATTTCCTTTTTTCCCTTTATCTTGAGACAGAATGAAGTGGGATAAAGCAGAACCGCTGTCAAATAAATACATGAAAAAATAGATGAAGTAAATACTGTTCCTATCTGCAGAATATGACCTATTCTATAGGACTCTTCTTCCTATGTATACCCACATCTATTATTCCATTGATGGACAGACTTGCCAAGAATATTATTCCCATTTGACAGGTGGGGAAAGCGGGACAGAAAGTAAGACCATGCACTGAGGTGAAGCCAGAGCCAAGACTTCAGTGTCCTTACCCAACACCTTCCCCTGAGTCCCACTGATTCTGTGTCTGCAACCACCTACAGGAGAGGAGCCCGCACCTCCATTCCCAACACAAGGGCACACCAGGTCTGATCCTGGGAAAGATGCCAGCCAACCTGGTTTTGGAAAACTGACACTTCTTCCAGCAGAGCAGCCCTTCACTTTTATCCAGGGAACTCCATCCATTCCTAAGAAGAACCTGGAGCCAATGGTCTCCCAAGAGGAATCAGCTTAAAAGGGACACAAATACAGCTCTGAGAAATCCCTGTCTGGAGAGCCAAGAGGTCCCAGGACTCCACTTCCAAGAAGGTTCTGTGCAACCTGGACTTGAATGGAATGCGTAAATGAAGACTTCATTGGTTCTGTGTTGAAACTCAATCAGGGATCATGTCAATTTTCTAAAATCATTGGGGAGTGGGAAATGGGTTAATAACCCCTAGGGAGTCCCACCCATAAAAGTTGTGAGTCTTTAACTAAATCCTCTTCTATGAGGGTATAATGCAGCATCATTAAACTGGCCTGTGCCAAGCGTTTCCCCTGCAAATGCACCAGCCCTGCTTCATCTGTCTTCAATCTGCCATGGACTCAGGCTCTGCCTTCTTAAGTGGGCTCAACTGTATTCCAGGCTTCTGTGGTGATGTGGGGCTGCAGCAAAGCTCCATTTTATGTCCTTAAATATTCATAAGGAGCTTTGCAACATTAATATCTTAGATGGCTTACAAGAACACTTAAATACTGGCTCTTCACTCCCCTCCCTTCTCCCCAAAAGTCCCAGCCTGTTCTAATTTGTGTAATGCATTGGGCCATTTTAATGATTGTCTAGGGATTTATTTGGTGGTTCTGCTGCCCTGTCGCATAGGGTGTAATTATGACCCCAGCTTCTCTTATGCACTAATCCTGCTTGTTTCACTAGCAAAGAAGCCAAGATTGGAAAGGGCAAATGCAGGACAGGCTAATGCACAGGAATTAAGTTATGGGCTGCAGCCATTTCCCTCAACCTTCCCACTTTTCGTCCTCCAGCATTGCTGCTGCTGAATGCAGAATGAGCAGCCGTGGTGGTGTCTGCAGGATGTTTTTAATTAAAGAATGTGTTTTATCAAAAGGAACAGATTCAAGAATGGGAGACCAAGGCCATCAACGAGTACCCAAATAAGAAACTTTTGTCACACACCACTCAGATACGAGAGGCTCAGAGACGTGTCCTGTCCTAAGGTGGCATGAAACTCACTTGTCATGGTTTTGCATAAAAGCTAAACCAAACAGAAGTTGCCAGTTTTAACTCAGGAAATGGGGGGACTCTGGGTATCTTAGAACTCACTGAAATTTTCTGATATGATTCAAACATCAGGGACTCAGGAGACAGTGAAATTAGAAGACAGTGCTATAAAGCTGAACATTTCTAAAGAGAAGTAGATACAGTGGGCTACAGGAGAGCCTGGCATGCTTTTGCATAGGGTCAGGTAATCGCACATCACTGATATTACCTAATCACCTCTTGCCTCCAGCCCTAAGCTCAGGGCAAGAAAGAAGAGAAGAGATGGGGTTGGAATAGCAAGACATGCAGAATTCAGAAAAACCTGAGCACCAGCATGCTGGCCAAACCCATGAAGCTTACAGAGCTCCAACTCTGAATAATTTCAACAGTGAGATAAGCCAAACACACCTAAAAGAGTATTAAACCCCTTGGAGGTGAACATATAAACACATGCAAATTAATACAAAGCTGATTAAGAATGTCTATGCTCTAGGAATAAGCCTGTTGTCACCAACTACCATCCTTTCTAGGCAACAATTCAAGTTCAAAAGTCTGAAGCTGGCAAAGTTGTGTGCTGGCCTGGAGCCATGGACCAAGCCTAAGCCTCATCTTCTCGTCCCTCTCTGCTCCTACCCCTTCCCTCCAACATGTTCCCCACGTGGTCTTTCCCTGGTAGGCAGTCCAGCCACAGAGGCTATCAGGTCAACCCCATTTGATGTCCTAGGAATGTGAAGGCCTCCAGGTTCCTGGAGTGCTTTCTGTGAAAGCACTAGTTAGAAAAGGTTTCCTGGCAGAGGTGAGATTTGAACTGTACCAGGCTGGGTTAGTGAGGAGCATCCAAAAACAAGAGTAGATCTGGACAATGGTAACCAAAAAAAAAAAAAAAAAAAACAATACAAGGCAGGCCATGCTCTAGGCAATTAATTGGTTTGCCTGTTGGGTAAGATATTTACCAGGAAGATGTAGGAGATGAGGCTGAAAAGAAAGACTGAGGCCAGAACCTCGTACTTAGATGATGGGGTAGCCAACTTTAGAAATCCAAACTCTGAAGACACCTGGTACCTTTTTTCCCAAAGAGATGAAATAGTCAAGAAAACTGATTAGTCTCTCTGCTTTTGTTTCCACCAGCTGTCCTATCTTCTTTCTAGGAGACATAATTGAAACAGCATGGAATAGTCACTCCACTCCATCTTAAGCTGTTCATCTCCCCACATCCATGAATAAGAAGCTCCCTCTACCTGAGAGATTATCATGCATTACTTTTACTCACTCACATTCTCCCCCTTAGGCTCCTAAGAGCACACAAGACGTCTCTATTTCGAGGAGAAAGCAGGTATCTCTTCTCCCACCACACCCCACCGCCAGAGGATGACCCCCCCCACAGGTGTATTAGCCCCTCACTGGGCTTGCTGATATAATGAAATCTCCCAGAACACTGACTTTTCACCACCAGAACTCAGAACAGGATGAGGTCAGATCCTACTCAAGGAGTCCAGCGAAAGCCATGCGGTGTTGAGAAGCCAGAAATCCTAACTCTACCATTACTTGGATGATTGTAGACAAATGGCTTCCCACCTAGGCCTCAGTTTCCCCATCTACAAAGTGAAGGGGTGGATCCTGACAATCTCCAAGGTACCTTTGTGATAAGACCTCATGTATCTCCTTCTGCAGCAAAAGCACTTTGCTGGAACATGGTGTCACCTGGTAGACAAATTCCCCACACAGATTACAAAGATGGTTTTATAACCAAGGCCCCATTAACATGTAATTAATAACCGCATTCATCTCCATCTATTTCACAGAAGATTCTAAAACAGAAGAGAAGACTAACTGCTCCCACAACTGGCCCCTGCAGGCTCCTTGCTATCCAAGCACCAGGATCATGGACTTTCCCTGTCAGAACATGATTTACAGCAGCTGGAACAGTTACGCAAATTTCCATAAATATCCACAAATGCCCCAAACATCGAATTCCACGAGCAGGAGAGAGGGGAAGGGAGGGAGGGGATGCCGAGGACTGTGGGCGATGAGGCAGCTCTGGACCTGGGCGGCACGGTGGCGCCCCCAACTTTGGGCATTAAAGCTAAATTTGACTAATCGTGAGTGGTTTGTCCTCTGTTGAGCACCTGAGCGCTAATTACATGCCTGGTTAATTCAGTAATGTACACACGCTGCTGTGCGCCTGGCTCTCTCCCTCCCTCCACTTCACGAGATTAATGAGGGGAAGAAGGAGTTTGTTACAAACCTGTTTGTGGGGCTCTTTACACCTCCTGTGACAACGACCAAGAATGATCCAAACCACTTGGCGTGTGCTGTTCCCACCACTGCATGGGGTGCACGATCGACAGTTAGCACACAGCCCCTCTCCCCCAGCAGCCAAGCCCGTGGGGCACAGTCAATGGAAGGGTGGTGAGTGTGGGAGGGGGATGGGGCAAAGGTGCCATCTCAGTGGAACTTTTACATAAATTCCTCCACAGTGTCCTGACGTCACATCTTCCTTAGCAACTGTTCCCAAATGGCCATCCCGGACCTTTGGTTACCCGCGTTTTCAGGCTCACTGAAAGCTCTCTTGTCTCCCCACACCTCCCTCCAGATGCTGTGTGGGTCTGTCTTGTAGGGATTGAACTAGGTGTGCATTCCAGGGTCACAGCTGCCCCTAAGGGCAGGAGCCTGAAATTCTAAGGCCTCCTGAGCCCAAAACAAGGCAGAGACTCAAGAAGACAGGGATGGAGGGTACAGAAAGGAGGTTTGCCACGTGGAACAAAGGGGAATCTGGGAGTCTCCTGGACATCCAGACAGCTTAACCCTGCCACCTTTGATCCCATCATTGATAGAACAGGAGAGATGGCCCTCCTGCTGCCTCATACACCATGGGCTGCCCCTCTGTGCTCTTTTCCCTGACAAAACTTGCCTTGGTGTTGGCTATACCTTGTGCCATCCTTTTGAAAACCTTGTAGAGGGGTTAGGATCCTATCATGTCATTTAGCCCAGCCTGGCCCTCTAGAAACTTCCCTGGCCCTTGCCCTCACTCCCCCTCAGGAACAACCCTCACTTCTGGCCTCCTTAGAGGTGACCTGCTCACCCCAGGCCTGGCTGGGCATCCACGGAATGGGATGAACCCCAGCAGCAGACTGTTTTGCCTGTGTTCAGTTCAACAAGCACTTACTGAGAGCCTACCATGTGCTTTCAAGAGGCTTCAGTCAAGCAAGGATGAAACAATCACAACATCCACTGATCATGTACATCCACATACGTGGCCCAGTGGTGGTGCAAAGAATCCAGCATTAACTGCAGAAGAGAGGGACGCTCAGGAACACTTCTCCAGCAGAGGAGAGATCTCAAGGAAGACCAGGAGTTTGCTGGACAGACAGGGCAGAAATGGGGCAGCAGGAAGAACAGGGAACAGAATGTTCAAATGCATGGAGATCTGAAAGTGTCCAAGACAACTTGAGGGTGACTCTCTTTTCCTACCCCTCCCTTCCTTCCCTCTCCTTCTTTCTGTCCCCTACCCTCCTTCTTCTCTCCCCCTACTTCCTTCACTAGCTCCCAGGGAGCACTGCCAGAGGCTCATGGCCAATGCAATCCCTCAGGGGACCCTCAAGGATGAACAACAGCCCCTGTTCACACCATGACATAGAAGACAGCCAGGCTGTGGCTCCTCCACATCTTCAACTGGTATTTCTCCCTCCGGGACCACTTATGACCAAATTAACCACTGGTAAACCAGTGACCTGCAGGGCAGATTTACATCTTAAAAGAAAGAGAATGTGATGATTTATAAAATGAATGTGTCTCTAATGGTGGAATTTCAGGCATCACAAACAGTCCCTTCTGAGAGCTGTTTTAGAGGATGGGAGCACCTCCTTGATTGCCCTTCAAACAATGACAGGGAGGCTGGACCAATTCAGATGTAGTGAATTGGGCAGACCTTTTTAGAGCATCTCATTACCTCAAAAGATCTGAAGGCCTTTGAAGAGCAAATTCCTCTCAAGATGAAAGATGGACGCTCTGGGATCTGATGTCTCTGGGCAATGATCGGAAGGCAGGTCTGGGTTTCCAATCTGGCTCAAAGCCAGGAGCCAGGTGGTCCTGCATTAACTCCCAGGTCAGAAGGGGATTGGAGTCTGTATTGGGCCCACCTTAGCCACTCACCTTGCCTTTGCTTCACATTGTCTCTGGGCCAGTTGTCCCATTCCACCGCCTCTCCCCTCCCTCTCCCCCAAATCTTGGTCCCTCTCAGTTTTATTAGGGACCTAGGCGTACCCCTGGGAAAAGTCCTCTACCTCCAGCTGTGGAACCACCCAATGATTTGGGGGATTCCCCTGTCGACATGCTGTGGCCTGAGCCCCTGAAGCAGACCAGCCTCTAGGTCACATCTCCTCAGTCTGCACCCTCGCCCAAGCTGCCCAGCCCCTGCCAGGCCAGGTGATGAACAGTGCTGGCCTGGCCTATCTCCATTTCCCAGAAAGGCAGAAGCTCTCCACCAAACCGCATGCACAGGGTTCCACCACAGTCACCCTCTGGCAACCGAGAACCTCGGCAACCCCGCAGTCTTTACAAAAAAAAAAAAAAGTCATCCCAGAGACCGCCTTGATTACATTACGGCTTGTTGCCCAGCCAAGCTTTTACACAGGCCCACGACAGAACTCTGCCTGCAGCCGTCCCTGCCTGCCGCTGGGCGGCCCCATGGCCACCTGGCCATAGATCACGTCTGCAAGCCCGTTGGAGTTCATTATCTCCCTAATGCTGCTTCTTTTGTAGATCATTAGAAAGAAACTTGACCTGACCTGTGAACTCTGGAATTGATTGTTGCCTCGAAACGGTCAACAGCCCATTTTCTAATCGATGCACAGAATAATTTTATACATATTTAAATTATATATTAACTTTAATGTTTGTTGAATTTATCTACCACTTTCCTCCTGTGCTTCTTTTACATGCGTTCGAACTCAAGAGGGTATATTTACTACTGGGTGGAAGGAAACGAGGGAGGTGGGGGGGATCTAAGCCAAGACCAAGTGAAGGAGGAAACAGAAGCCCCAGGGCTGAGCCAGAGGGCTTGGAGGACTAGTTCTAATGGAAAGTACGTGTGTATCTGGGAATATATGTGTGGGTGTGTGTATGTGAAAGTGTGTGTATATGTGTGTAGGTATGAGAGAGTGATGTGTATGTGTATGAAAGTACGTGTGTATCTGAGAATATACGTGTGTATGCATGTGCACGTAGGTGTGTCTGAGAATATGTGTGTATAGATATGAGAGAGTGATGTATGTGGCTGAGTGTGTGTACGTGTATATATATAAGAGTACGTGTGCACCTGGGAAAATATATGTGTGGATGTGTGTGTTTTCTCTCCCGTGCACTTTCCCCTAACTTGTCAAGTGGTCCAGACACCTTGCCTGACCCCCGTGCTGAGAGTTAGAAGGAATTTCTTCCACTGATACACATCAAGGAGCTATGAATGTGGGAGCTTTGTCTGAAAAGGGCGGACTCAGACCATTACGGTTATCCTGAACGTGACTTGAAATTTCTAGTACAGAAAGGGGTCCCCAAAGTGCTAAACTATCTGGAAAGAAAGCCAAAACTGCTAATGGTCTCCAAAGCAGAGGTTCTTAACCTGGTGTTCATCAACCTGAGACCTCTGTGGATCAATGAATCCCTTGAAATGGAAGAAAGTGTACATGTGCATTTGTGTGCCCATGGAGAGGCTTTGTCACATTCATTAGATTTCAAAAGGTTTATGACTGCAGATCAGATGATACTGATAACGTTTGCAGGGGCAAGGATTGCTTCTGGGTTCCCCCTGCATCTAGAACTTTCAGAAACAGCCCCAGCACCCCTGCCCTTGCTTCCATCTGGGGCAAGACTCACCATGGGTCTCTAACCTTGAGCCAAGAACACACGATGGACAGCCGCTCATACCCAGAGCAGGGCAACAAGCAAATAGCCTCTCAACTGACCCCCAGTTCTGAGTCCAGATCAGCATGCCTGCGCCGTCCTTCCCAACCAGACCTCCCAGAGTTTGGACACACCCAAGATTTACACTCTCTGCGTGCCCCTGTGGATAGGGTGTAAACAGATACAAGCAAACCTTCTAGAAACAATCCTTAAAATAGGTATGGCCATCATATCAGTTATTTTACTTCTAAGGGTCTGAATTGGGAGATTGGGATTGACATATATACACTATTATGTATAAAATAGATTGCTAATAAGAACCTTCTGTATAAAAAATAAATAAATAAAATTCAAACAAATAAAATAAAAACTTTAAAAAAAAAAGAAGAAATAGTCAAACTGCAAACAAAGGTTTGTGCATGGAGACGTTCTTCAGAGTATTCACACCCAAGCAAACAACTGGAAACAACCTGCTGTCCAACACGAGGGGAAGAGCTAAAAAAAAATACAGTGAATCCATGTGAAGGACTACTCTCCAGCCTTTAAAAAGCATGTTTACATTTTTGAGCCATGTAACAAAATTAACTACCAATAATTTTAATTGCCCACCCTCTATGTTCTTAAAAGTGTGTTTAATAGAAGTTTTAGTGACATGGAAAATACCTACAGTACAATTATACAGTAAAAGTATGATATGGTGAGATTTCAATTTTTTAATGCATAGAGAAAACAATAGAAGAAAAAATACAAAATAGTAATAATGATTTTCTGAGGTGGAGTGATTTTTTTGGCCTTTTCATACATTTCTGTACTAAGTTTCTGTTATAACATGCATTAATTTAGTTTTTTTAAAAAAGAAAAAAAGTTAAATTAAAAAAGAAATTCTGCTTTCCAATCCATCCACCACAAGAGTCATCCCTAACTCCAGACCCCAAACTCAAGGACTCCCCATTTCTGTTTCCTTCCTTCTTGGGAGCAGTACAACTAAACTGTAATGCCACCAAGATTTGTTTTCTCCCTTAGTGGTCTTTGAAATAAAATCAAAACAGTACTTACCTCCTCTATGCCTTCCTGTTTCCACACTCTTCCTTAACTCTCAGGATCCTTCCTCAGGCAATCTTTTATTTCCCCTTCGTCTGCTTATTAACAATAGCCTAATTCCTCATTTACACATAAATGTCCAACTTAGATGAGAAAACATAACCTGGGTTGCTTCTTCCATGTGGAAACAGAGGAGGGGGTTGGGCAGGGAAGGGAAAAAAAGGAAGTGGTGAGAAAGACCAGCTTTCCTCATGTCGGTTGCTGCCTACTTTCCCAGGAAGATCAAGGTCATCTAATATGTACTGTCTTGACTTTCTTTTCTCTGTCTCAGAGACTCTCTGCATCATTATCATCCATCCTTTCATCCTCCCTCCTGTCTCGAAGGAAGACGTATTCTTTTACTTTGCCAAGGTGCACTGCTCCACCTGGACTATTGATCCCATCCCTTCCAGACCATCGCTAGATCAATCATCGCCAAGCTCTCTAGGATCTGTGATCTCCCCTCCCTAGGGCCTCGTTCCCCTTCTGCAGAGTCAGACTGCATGGAATTTCTCAGCTTCTGTCAGATCTCAATACCCATCTTTTGGGTGCCACCTCCCTCACCCATAAAACCCCTCTTACCAGCATTGCCAGTGGCATCCCTGAACCCCGGGACTTCCCTCAGCCTTCACTCTCCTCCATCCCCATCACGACTCAAACCCCACCTCCCACCCCGACCCTTCTCCAGACTTTGGTCTCCTTGGCCTCCCTTGTACAACCTTTGGTTCTTCACCTACCTCTCAGGCCACCTATTTTCAGCTTCATCTACCAACTCCTTGTCTGTCTCCTCTCAATGGAAGTTCATCCCCAAGGTTCTGAAGCAGGTCCCTTCTCTTCTCCCTCAATCCACTTTCCCTGAGTGATCCTGTCCACCTCCACAGCTTCCGCTGTCATCTATATCGCTCCCATATAAGAAGTTTTTCAAGCAGAGAAGAGGGTGGAACTGAAGAGCTTCCACAAGGGTAACAGCCAGTATCTGCCAGAGGGAAAAAAGGAGATGGAAGAGGAAAGAGAGGAGAGGGCCCAAGGTCAGCATTACTTACAGATTGAGATGGTGGCCAAAATAGGATGACTTCCGGGGTTTAAAATAGTTCTCCAACCCTCAACTGCTCCTCTAGGTCAATCAGCGTTACCATCTGAGAGTCCTCTCTTTAGCTGAAGGCTCTGAGTCTTTTCTTTTTACCGTAGTGTACACATGTGGCTCCCATGGTGCAGTGAAAGAAAAGTGGACAAAGGAGTCAGGAGACCTGTCTGATCCCCAGCTCTGCCACCAACTGTGGTATGGTCTTCCTCTTCATTCGTGAAAACAGGTAATAATGTCAATCTGGGGGGGCTATTGGGGGTATTGTGACCAATTACTTGTTTACTCCTCTTTCCCCACCTTGGTCTCAGTTTCTTTATCTGTGAAATGGGGGTGACAGCACAGATCATTTATAAGCTCCTTTGAGCAACTCTCCTTTGACAGAATTTGGCCCCAGTCCTCTGCCTCACTTAGGAAGTGACTCCTGATGAGAGTTTACAGGTCAATAAATAATACTCTCCTTCCCAGACAGATGACTCAGAAGCAGCTGAGCCCACCAGAGGGAGAATCAGCTTCATTTGCCAGACTGGAAGCTGCAGCTTTAGATCTGTGACAATAGTGGCTTGTTACATTTCATTCCAGAAATCCAACCTCCTCTCCCATCTGGGAGACCACCACCCCAAGCCCAGCACGCAGCAGGCTCCTAACAAAAGTTTTATGGGTGTATGGGAGAGCCGTGAAGTTCTCCAGTTTCCAGGCAGGACAGGTAGCAGAGCTGGAATTTGCCCACTGAATCCCTTGCCGAAGTTTCTTGCCGCTGCACCATGAAAGCCACATGTGTGACAGTGAGTAATGCCTATTGTTCAAGCAACACCAAAAGGGTGGGGCAGCCCTGGACTGAAGGTGCCTCATCAGGTCAGCCAGATCCTCACAAGCCCTCAGTCCAGAAGCCTGGGATAATAGTAGTTCACATTTATTGGGCACTGTTCTAGATGCTTTATATGCCTGAGCCCTTTTAATATTTATAATAGTCTTAAAAGGTAATTACAATTATAAATCTTATTTTTGTGATGAGGATAATAAGACACAGAGAAGTTACTTGTCCCAGATCACATGTAAAACAAGTGGCAAAGACTGGGTACAAAGCCAGGCCGTCCCAACTCCAGAGCCCATGCCTAACCACTCTGCTCTCCTGCCTCCGCCACCTCCAGAGGGTCAGCCAGTCCACAGAAGGGGCATAGAGCCCTTGAAGGCTCCATCCAACCTACTGCTTCCCACACATCAGGCACCCCCTGTGATGGCTAATTTTGTGTCAACTTGCCTGGATGACCAGATGCTCAGACATTTGGTCAAACATTATTCTGGGTGCATCTGGGAAGGGGTCTCTGGATGAGATTAGCATTTGAATCTGTAGACTGAGGAAAGCAGATTGCCCTCCCCAGCATGAGTGGGCCTCATCTAATCAATAGAAGACCTGAATAGAAGAAAAATCCTGAGTAAGAGAGAATTCCTCTTGCCTGACTGCTTGGGCTAGAACATTGGTTTTTGTTGTTTTGGTTTGTTTTCTCTGACCTTTGTATTAAGATTGAAGCATCAGTTCAGAGTTCAAGCAACAACCTTGACCCGCCTGGTTCTCAGGCCTTCAGACTCGGACTGGAACTACACCATGAGCTCTCTCCTGGGTGTCCAGGTTGTCAACAGCAGATCTTGGGATCTGTCAGCCTCCCAAATCACATGAGCCAGTTCCTGCTAATAAATCTTCCTGTATATATGTGCATCCTATTGGTTCTGTTTTTCTGGAGAACCCTGACTAATACACCCACATCAGCTCGAATTTCCTGGTTCACAGTTTTACCCATGTGATGATGGTAAGAGGAGGTTCCAGCCAGAGCTGCCCTGGTCCTGAGCATTGGCGCATCAAGTCAGTATGGCAATGGCCACTGGCCACAGAAGGGTGAGGAGAAGTAGGTAAGGCCACCAAGAAGAGGTACGTGGTGGACAAGAGGGAAGAAGGTAGTGGGGTTGGCACTGGAGAACAAGAGAGGATGCACTTGGCCCTACAAGCTGGAGGATCCACAGGTGAGAAAACCTGGTGGTGAGAAGGGAAGAGGGTTGGAGGTGTCCCCTGTCCTGCACTGCCTTGCAAAGGATGTCACCCCCTGCCCGGGCCCAGTGTGCCCCCAGCACACTGGGCTGCAGCCTCTTTCCTCCCCGACTGGCATGTGAAATCCCCAGGGAAAAAGCCGGTCTTCATCTTGCATCCCTAGCACGTGGCACAGGAAGTTGCCCAACAATGGTGGAATGGGAAGTCTATTGGTCAGATGCCCAAGTGAGTAAGTCGTTCAGTTTGTTGTGTGATGCAATTCTGCTTGAAGAATGAAGGAAGAGCCACAGAGGGTGAATGAACACGCAAGGTGGAAAATGGTTCCCGACAGCAGCAGCCGGAGTCCTTGCCCGTCAGCGGAGCACCACGGGAGAACAGTGCTCTTGAGCCAGATTCAGATTCCAACTGCATCTCTGACTAGCGGTGTGGCCTCAGGCAAGTTTCTTAACCTCTCTGGTCCTCTGAAAAATAACAATGACAATAGCACTCACCTCATGGGTTGTGAGGAACATTAAATGCATTAATGCAAGTCAAGTGCTTAGGACCCTGCCTAGCACATAGTCAGTACTAAATGTGTTGAATCATCATTATCACCATCTTCAATCATCATTTTGCACAAGTGGTCCATCAAAGCGCCTCAAATTAGTTCTGTAATTACTAATCTGAGCTATGTGAGTTCTTTTTAAGGTTTGTCCTTGGGGGTTCAACCTCTTACAGAGGCCACAGATCTATCACCTGATTCTGACCCTGAAAGGAAAGACTAGACCCAAATGAGGGCTGTAACCACAGCATGTCTCTAGAAATCTCAGATGTTCCCAAATAAAGCTCCATGTATCAAGAACCTGAGAAGAAAGATACTAAGTCACCGAAAACATTCAGCTTCCTTCAAGGTGGGGGGAGGGGGAATTATTTGTTTGTTTTTGCAAATATTAAACTTTCCCATTTTCTTATAACAGTGGTGGCTTCATCAGAAAGCTGGAATTGGATGCCCAGATTGTTATGAGTCAGGCTGTGGCTTAATCTTCTCGATGTTTTTATATTTGAGAATAAAGAAGCATTGGCACTTATCTAAAATTACAACAGCCAACAGCAGAGAAGGAAAAAAGCCCTGGCAGGTACATGGCTGTGATCTGCATATGTACCTGCTTTTGAGTTCATTATGGAATCACAGAATCAAGTCATCTCAGAGCTAAAAGGAGATTCAGCATCCTTCTCTTTCAACCTCTTCCTCTTACAGATGGGAAAACTGAGGCCCAGTGAAGGGATGTTAATTACCCAGCTTCACTCAGCTAGTTAGGGACAGCTAACTATGCTTTCTCTGTAGAAAGCTGTGGAATAATACTGTTGAGCAGGGAGATGGTCCACTTGTTATTTGAACAGCAAGATGCCCTCCACCCTCCCTGTCGGCACAGGAATGTTCCCCCCAGCCTTCACTTTGAGCCCCTCTATAATCTGCCTCTGCCCAACCTCGCTCTCCCATCTTGGCTTCCAAGCAGCCAGGTTAATCTACCCCTGCTACCGGCACAGCTCCCACACTATCGAGAATGCCTTCTTCAGCCCACCGTGCTGATGCTAAGTCTTTCCTTCAAAGGCAAGTGGGAGGCAACTTCTTTGAAGTTTCTCCTGACACCACCACAGCCACGAGAGCGGCCCCTGACCTCACAGAGCAAGTTCAGCTGGCAGACCCCCGGCTGAGAGTCATGATGAGAAGTTGCTCAGGGAAGTCCGAGAGACCCAGCCTCCGCCCCAGCTCTGCTTCGTGACTGCAGGCAAATTATTTCCCTCTCCTAGCCTCAGGTTCGTCTGCTGGAAAAGTATTTTGCTTGTATAGTTGTTTTGAAGATTAAATAAAATTACACATCATAGCATATTAAGGAGGACTCAGATAAAGGAAACGTATACTTTAAGATACATTATTTAATTCACCAATATATAGTACAGGCTTTTGTCCTGGAGTTGGTTCCTATGCATGTTGGTTTTGTCATCACAACTAGTTTGTAAGGAAATACAATTAAACTCCACGAGAGCAGGAATTTTGTCCCTTTTATTCCCTAAATGACCCCCAGTGCCTCGCACAATACTTGGCACATAGCGGGCACTCAGTAAATATTTGTTGAGTAAATGAACAAACTTTTCTTTCATCATCTAAAGAGTGTAGATCCACAATAATAATAGGAAGACTTCTATTTGCATAGTGATTTATCAATACATTATTCAAAGCATTTTCGCATGTAAAAATGTGTTTGATACTCAGACAATGCTGTGAAGGAGGAAGATGAGGTATTGTTATCTGTCCCCAAGACCTAGGTGAGGAAACTGGAGTGCAGAAGACAGTTTTCAAGGTGACAGAACTAAGAAGTGGTGAAGCAGGGGTTAAAGCCGTCTCACAAATCCAGATTGAGTCCATTTCCCATCTGCCACATCCAGTAAGTGCTCCTGGAAGGACTGATTAATTTGGATTCTGATTTTGATCAACTTGGTGAAACATTTGATGACTGTGACGAGTTCCCTGGCTTCCTGAAGAAAGACATCTCTGACCGGGGTGGCCGGATAAAGGGGCACCGAGGCAGGGAAGCTGGGGCAGTGGGAGGGAAGAGAATTAGAGAAACTCTTCTTTCAGCAAGACAAATTTCTCCAGGGAAACCATGCTTGGCTGGGGAAGCCAATTGGAAAAGAATGATAGAGGGCCGGCTCCTGAGGTTCATCAAAGTCATTTGTTGCAGGTAAGCTCATTTTTCACAGGCCAAGGGGATATTTACCTGGAGTACACCTTTAAGGAATAGTCGACAGATTGAACGGTACGATGCTTTATTATATTTCACACCCTGGTGATTCAATATGATGGAGGCAGAAGGGGGCGGGGGGGGGGGGCGACTGTGCTCTGGAGGGAGAGTAAAGGAAAAAGGCAGAAGAAAGAGATATTAAAATGTCCAGCAAGGGGGTATCCTCCTTCTCGGGTGCCTGGGGCGGACCTCAACTGCAGTGGAAGGCACACAAACAGTCCGCCCTGTGGATGATGCTGACCAGGGAGTGGGTGTCCCATGTCAGTTGACCTCACCCCTTCCTCTTGACCACTCCCTTATGTCCCATGGCACCTGGTCAACCCTCCACCATTTTCCAAAATGTTTTCACACAATTCGTGGCCTGTGTTCCATCCTGGTTCTACCACTACTTTAGTCGGGTGAGCTGAGGCAACACATTTGACCTTGGCAACACAGTTTCCTCATCTGTTTAAGAAAGGATTCCCTAACGGTCTCTAGGCTATCTTCCAGCCCTTACATCTTATGATTCCAAGTCAGCCCTGGAGATCTACCTTTCTCTAGAAACAGCTGGCTTCCTCAGCAGCCCTCCCTCACATCTCTGTCCCACCAGTGGGCCATCTAGACGTCTGCCAAAACCACCATCAGAAAGAGCATCCTCAGCCTGAAGGCTGCCTCTGCCCAGAGGCAGAGGGCTCCAGAGGAAGGAATGGTTATCTCCTTGACAACCAGCATCCCTTAATAACTCTCAGTAGTTCTCTCATCCAGGAATTTGTCTCAACCTCTGGGAAACTCTATTTTTAGCCCTTTGCACCATCTACCAAGTGTCCTAACTTGAGTATATATATCGATCTTTGTGCAACAAAGGACTGGGTTTCTGCTGTCCCCACATCTTCAAGGTCTCTATGGAGTGCCTTCCACCAGTTTTCATCTTCTCACTCGAGATGTCACCCTTACCTGCATACTCCTATCTTTGCCCCTATCTCTTCAGAAACCCCTCTAAATGCCATGTCTCTTCACTCAAATCAACCTGACCCACTGTGTCCGCTAGAAGGTGAACTCTTGCACTTTTCCCTTCCTTGTCCTTCTGCCTAGAATGTACGGCTGTTGGGTAGAGCTCTGGTGGCCATTTGTGATGAGGCCACCTTGAGGATATGTCATGAACTGAAGACGGTGGGCCAGAAATCAGAAAGGTGTGGTGTCCCTGAAGACTGTGAGGAAGAGCCATCACAGCAGGCTGATACCACCACCTCTGGACGTCTTTCAAGTAAGAGAGAAAAAAACTCCCCCCTTGTTTATGCCACAGTCTCTTGGGTTTTCTGTTGTGTGCAGCTGAGCCCAGTGAAAACTGAAATGTAAACGATGCAATAGCCTCGTCTAAGGGTCTCCCCACTACATTCACCATTCGAAACCCATGGGGCTTAGCACATGACAGGGAGCACGTGAATATTTACAGAGGAAAGCAGGCAGGAGGGAGTGCAGGGTGGTTCATTTCCCTCCCCTGCTTCCTTCTCCCTCCTCCCCTGTTCCCTGGCCCTGGGTGGAGGGACCTGGGGAAGGCTGGATGCTGGGCTGGGCACCCACCACGGCATGTTCACAGTGTCCCCCCCCCCGCCTGGGAGGGATGTATTTCCAGAGCTCTGACTAGGGGCACCTGAGGCTCTTTTGGTACAGAGGATTTACTTTGTCTTTAAAAGGCCAAGGGGTTTGAAGTTGAGTTTGGGGTATGGCCAAAGCCCCTTTGTGATATCCCTCAACCGCTTCTCTTCACCCTGTTTCTCCTCTGTCAGTGTGATTTGGGACTGGAAACTTCTACCTTTGTGTTAGAGCACTGAGGAGATGTGCTAAGTACTTATTGTGAACCTGAAACTGTGTTACCAGCAGTCTGGCCATCATTTAGCAAGCAAGGCCCAGAGACAGACTCTGGATGAAAAAGAGAAGCTCAGAAGCAAAGGGCCAGATGGAGAAAAACCACCCCGGGCTGCCTGGGGCCACATGGGGCCAGGGGTGAGGGGACGGAGGCCTAGGTGCATTGGGATGAGGGGCCTGGAGAGTGAGGGATACAGCAATTCAAATCAGTCCCATGAGCAGTCCCTGAGAGCTTTCCATTTACCAGGAAACACAAAGGGACCTCCCAGACCCTGAAGGAGCTCACAGTCTAGAAGAGATCAAGGATATTTGTGCAAATATCTAGAATATGATGATTTCAAGTGTCCAAAAAGATGAATAAATCAAGGGCTATGGGAACACTGAGGAGCGAAAAATGGATTCTGCTTGAGGACAAGAAGAAAGCTTCCCAGAGGAAGTGGCCTTGGGACAGGGCTGGCAGGTGGAGGAGACCTCTGGCCTCGTGTGCTGGAGGGAGGGGGACAATCTAGGCAAAGGGAGCAGCGAGGCCATGGCAAGGACGTGCCAAAAGGGGAAGTTGTCTCTAACTTCACTGTTGTTTCGATGAAATGGTTGAGTATGTTTTGGACACCAGCCTCCTCAGAGGATGCCCACAGCTTTATCGACCAGGAAACAGCTGTTCTCCCTACACCCATAAAGATGGGCGTGGAGCCCAGTAACTCCAGGTACATGGCATTTCCTGGGAACAAGTCCAGTGGTGGAAATAGCTTTGCTGAAACTCAGGTGGTGGGTGAGGTCAGCAGGCCAAGTGCACAGGTGCACTCCTAACTGTCCCCTGGATGCCCCTGGGCAGACTGGAAACACAAACTATGACATTGGAGCCCAAGACAATCCCTGGTGAAGAAGTCAGGGATATCAGAGCTGCCATGCACTCTTCTTCAGGCATTGGGTGACACTGGGTGACTCCTAGGTACCTGGATCCTAAAGGTACACAGTGACAGGAAAGAGATACATTAGCCCCAGTTCAGCCTCTTCAAGCTCACAGCACAGTTACAAGACATGGAGACCACATGGGAGATGGCAAGAGAGTACCCTCAAAGAGTAACAAAAAGGCAGTCAGTGAGAGCTAGAGGAGCACAGAGTAGATGCACAGAGATGCAGGCATGGTCAATCCAGGAGTAATTCCTGAAGGAAGCAACTCTGAATCCTAAAGTGCCGGAAAAATAGGCAGTCCTGCATTGGTGGTTGTATCAGTCACCTATTACCACATTAATGCTACATAACAAACCATCCCAAACTCAGTGGCTTAAAACAGCAGTCATTCACTCACCCGTGTGACTGTAGGCCACTGACCCAGGCTGAGCCTGACTCTAAGCTGCAGGTCAGATCCAAGTGCACACATTCGTTTCTCACCCTCCTTGCACCACAGGTCAGTTGGGACATGTTTCTCATGACCATCAGAGAAGCACAAGAAGACGTGTTAACATCATACCTGCTGATATCCCATTGACCAAGGCAAGTCACACGGCCAAGCCCTTCATCAAGGAGGTGAGGTATACACTTGGTCTACCATAAAGTCAAAGCAAGTCACAGCCAAGCCCAGCTTCAATGGGGCAGGAAGTGTGTGTGTGTGGAGGGGGTGGGGGTGGGTGGGAAGGAAGTGATTTTTTTAAGTCTATTACAATGATGGAGAAAAAGGGAAAGCTATTGCACATAAAAGGACTATATAAGCAAAGGTTGAGAGGTGAGTATGAGTTTTCTCTGGGAGGACAGCCAGGAGGACACATGTGACCCAGAGAGAAGTGGTGGGCTGGGCGGGTAGAGGGTGGAGCCCCAGCTGTCTCTGGCAACAAGGTTGGGGGCATAAGTGGGTGGCAAGCCAGCTAACGAGCTCTTTGTTGGGCCCTTGCCTCTTCTCCTTGATGAATTAAGAAATTATCAACTGGAAACAAGAGATCTCACTCCTGTAGGAAAATATTACAACTCACCGAGTTCCTGCTTCTTCCGGAGGCTTTACAGGATTTGCCCAGCCCTGAGCTCTGGCCTGTGTCTGAGCAGAGGTAATGCACACCCCGGGGCAGTGCCACCCCAGGTGCTCAGGAGACCCTGCAGGACCCACTAGATCACTGTAGTGTGACTGCCTGTCTTGATGCCCCGTCTAGACTCTAAGCCGCCAGGGGCCTGGGACTGTATTTCACACTTTTATTTTTTTGCATTCTCTAAGCAGCAGGAGGTCCCTAACCACATGTGGAGTAAATGGCTGAATGGTAGACGGTGCTGAAAAAATCAGGCAGCACCATTTCTGGAATAAACAACTGAGGAAACTAGGTCAGCTGGACCAGCCACAATCAAGACAGTCCTATAAACAGAAAATGCAAACATTATTTAGGGACAGGAGCGTGAAATGGGAAAGGGGAAGGACACTTGAAGGTGGATGGAAACTCAGCCTTGTGTGAAAACACAAACTTGAGCAGAAATGAAATTGCTGGAAGGTTGTCTGTCTTAAAGGAATGTAGTTGTGGGTAATGGCCCCGGGGAAAGCTTCCATGGCAAATCAACCCGCCAGCCACCTCCTACAGAGCCCGGAAAGGTGCTGCTAGCAAGAGGGCATGCTGGGGAAAGTCTGGCCAGCCACACAAGGAGGGCTGTCCAGTAGCCACCCCTGCACTGTGACAGGATTTGCCCTTCCTTATAATAGGGTTCCTCAACTGTAATGAATACCTTGCCTCCTCCAGGAAGCCTTCCAGGATAGATAACATCATAACACTGACTTAATCCCAAATAAAGCACACAAATTCCCCTTCATTGATAATTGACTTCAATATATTTTATTTAACTCTTGATCACAGAGTCTTTAAATTGCCTCTTGTGTATCAGTCTTGTCCATTCGTTAAACTAGGAGCCACAGCTTTTCTTTCCTGTGAGTCCCTCCTCCAGGCTGGACATATTCCTTGTTATTATTAAATTCCCTTCAACAGAATGTGAGGTAAATATGTGATGACACTGATGAAGATCAAAGACACAAATCAGAAATCCAGGACCTCCTGGTTGAAGCAAGAGATTTCACATGAAAAGCACTATCTTAATAATGGGTTATGTTGGAAAAGGAAGAGAATGTCATCAGTGACAAAGCCCCAGCCTCTCCTCCCGCCATCCCTCCCCTCTACGCAGGGCTGGGGTTGGGGGTGGGGGTGGCTGTGAGGTGAGCCACTTCTCCAGAGTTCCTTCCATTCTTCATGAACTTGGCCTCAGCTCAGTCTTTTTCTGCCCCATCCCAAGCCCTTGAACTTGACCTGATGAAAACAGCTTGTGTCTCTGATGCTCGTTCCTTTCCTTAGATTTTCAGTAAACGTCCTTGAAATCCGCCAGCCTTTCTCACACCTCCATCAGGCTAGAGCAGGTAAGGTTGCCCAGAGGGCCCACAGGGAGGACCGTGGAGCTGGGTCAAGGTGGGGGCACTCAAAGGCTGGCATCTGGTCTATGTGCCATCATCACATGGTCTTCCAAACACCAAGTCCTCCAGGAAGCGGTCCCTGGCTACCAGGCCCCGGACCAGTGCCTGCAGAGTACCACTCAGGGATGGGCTCTGCCCCATGGAGGGTTTTGGGGTGGAGCTCAAGTTCTCCCCATCTCTGATGGTCAGTTCTTGGAAGGTCTCTTACTTGCCTCCTCCTGGGGGCTTAGCCTGGCCCTCGACACAGGTGCCAGTCTCCATTTGACCTGACATCCCTGCCCAGAGAGGCCACAGGGTGGCCCATCGCAGGGTCTGCATCTACATACAACCCTGGCGAGGGAGGCCCGGGACTGACCTGGCCCTGTCGTGTGAGCTGGAGAAAGGATGGGGATGTCAGCTATGTCTGCAGGCTTGGCCACATGTCCCTGTGGGAGGAGGGGACATAAACGCCCCTGGTTGAGAGCCTCGTTCTACCTTGTGCTCTACACCATAAGGCTCCTGTTGGTCAGCTGGCTGGTTGGTTGGTTTTCTTGACACGATGACCTCGGTTTGGGGTTGAGGACATCAGAGGCCAGTGGAGCAGATGTGCTGGGGGTCCTGGTGGAGGAGAAGCCGCCAGGTGGCTGACCTTTATTCCCAGCAGACTCGAGGCTCTGCCTCTTTGTGAAGATTGATTCTTAGGCCACAGATTGTCACACTGGGGATTAACTACAGGCAGCTGGAGCTGTCCCCACCCTCCCAGATGTCTGCCCCTACCTGGTGCACAGTGTTTCACTGGCTGTCAATTTGGCCAAAGGGTTTCTTATTCCTCTGGCGGAGGTGGTTATACACACACACTCAGATACACACTCTCTCACACAACTCTGACACACACACTCACACTCACTCTCACATACATTCCCAGCCGCTTTCTCAGACAGAAAGTGGAAACAAGAGTTGTCGTAAAACAATGCCTTACACTTCTATCATACTTTTGGCTTTGCAGATGACTCTCGTGGCTAGTATTCTTAAACCTTCTATTTGATTGTTTTGACCTCCTTCCCGAAGCAGGTTGGCAGCTCTTGTTACTGCCGGGTGAAGACACTGAAGCTGGAAAGATTTAGCAGCTCATTCCAGGCAGAAGACACACATTGCTGGTCAAAAGCAGTTTTGGACCAAACATCCTACAGTGTGCAGGACACCCCACAGCAAAGAACTACCCAGCCCCACAGGCAAGAGTGCCAAGGATGGGAAACATAGAGTCAAGAAGGAGGCAGGGGGCTTCCCTGGTAGTGCAGTGGCTAAGAATCTGCCTGCCAATGCAGGGGACACGGGTTCGAGCCCTGGTCTGGGAAGATCCCACATGCCGCGGAGCAACTGGGCCTGTGAGCCACAACTACTGAGCCTGCGCGTCTGGAGCCTGTGCCCCGCAACAAGAGAGGCCGCGATAGTGAGAGGCCCGCGCACCTTGATGAAGAGTGGCCCCCCGCTTGCCGCAACTAGAGAAAGGCCTCGCACAGAAACGAAGACCCAACACAGCCAAAAATAAATAAATAAATAAATAAATAATAAAAATAAAAGGAATTCCTTTAAAAAAAAAAAAGAAGAAGGAGGCAGGAAGTCACCCTTCAGCCCAGGTCTTCCACTGAGTTGCTGTGTGACGTAGGGCAAGTTACCTCACTTTCTGGAGTTTAGAGTCCGCACTCTCCGAGGTCCTTGTGTCCCTGATATAGGGACAACCTTTGCTCTCTCAGTTCACCCTCCTCCCCCTTCTCATGAGAGCTGCTCCCACACCCGCCTCTAACCTCACGCTCCGTCCACAGGCCCCCTGCCCCGGCCGAGGCTGAATGGGGCAGGGGGAGGCATGTAACCCCGGGGTGCCAGAGACCTTCAGTGTGGAACTGGGCGCAAAGTCTGCTCTCTGGAGGGCCTGTGAGGCGTGATTTCAGGAGCTGCAGGCAGCTGTGTTTTGGTTGACGGGAGAAGGAAAGCTGTCAGATAAACAAGCCAACCTGCACGGAAAGGCAAAGTGGAGCCCTGGAGCTTGGAGAAGCAGCCCTCGCAGTCCTTGAGGCCCAGCCGCACCCTTGCCTTCCTGCCTTTTGGTGACCGAAGCCAAATGATTTCCTTTTTGGCCTCTCCTCGAATGAACTGGTTTCTGTCACTTGCAACCAGCACATTCCTGACTAACTTCCGCCTGCATTTTCCTGCTCGCATTCCCTCCTCCAGCATTCAGGCCTCCTGCTCCTTCCTTGCAGTTAGTCACGAGGCACAGTCTGGACGATGAGATAGAGCAGATGCCTGCTGGTGGCATCCCTTTCTTCCCACCTCGGAGGGTGGATGCTCTGGCCAGAGCCACTAACTGATTCCAGCTGCCAAGATAGTTCAAATTTGGCGGGGTGGTGGGGGAGACTCTCTGTAAGACACTGTCATTGGTTTTCTGCTTCATGCAGCCAAAAGCACTCCTGTTACACCGGTAAGAGTCTCTCCCACAGGAATGAAGGGGCCGGGTGGTCATTCACGCAGGAGCCTCCAACCCCACACTGCCTGTCCTCTCAGTTAGCCTCATCCCTGCTTGTCAAGATCCTGAGGCACTGACATCAAAATCTGGGATGTCAGAACAGTGCAGCTTGTGGTGCGTTTGACTCAGGAGAAAGCCTGGCTGGTCCCAGTCCTCAGGCCCAGAGAAGCTGGTAAAGGAAAATGTCCCCACATAATACTGACGAGCAAAACAGCCCGCCTGGATAATCCTCTCAAGTCAGAGAAGAAAATAACTAGTGTGACAGATGATCCAGAACACCTGAGGCTTGGGGCCAGGCCTGAGCCAGGGTGCGCACAGAATACTGCTACCTGGCAAGCAGGTCCTTCGCAAGGGCAGGCGTGGCTCCGAGGGCTGAAGGTCAGGCCAGAGTTCACTGGCAGGGCCTGGTGCCTCTTCTGACAGCTTCCCCTCACCCACTCAGGGCCAGATGCGCTGATCGGGTCAGTCCCCTCAGGCCTCACGGGCAGCCTGAGGAAGAGGGAGGAGACCTCGACCGGGCATGCCCAGGCCTGAGATTTAGGCCCTGTCTCTCTGCAAAACTGGCACCTGTCGGAAAGCATTTTCACAACCCTTCATCAAATGTTAAAGCTGGAAGTCTCCTTAGAGATTGTCTAGTCCAACCCCTCATCCCAAAATGAAGAGACTGAGGTCCAGAGAGGGAAAGTCTTAAGCCAAGGCCCACAACGTAGGGGTGACAGGACCACACCAGGAACCTGTGTCTCCTGGCTTCTCCCTTCAGCTGTTTGTCACTGCAAACCCTCCCTCTCATCTGTTGAATTGTTTGTTGGGTCCAAAAAATTGTGATAGAATGGTAATGAGTATCCTAGTCAAGGGAGAATATGGAGATGTATCAGCTATCTACTGCTGTGTAACAAGATTAACCCACAAATCAGTGGTTTAAAACAACAAGCACTTATCCGCTCTTGGTTTCTGTGGATCTGGAATCTGGGACCTGCTTGGCCGGGTGGTTCTGGCTCAGGGTCCCTCATGAGGTTGCAGTCAAGATGGAAACTGAAGCCACGGGGAGGGAAGGAGGTAGGGGAGGGAGTATTCCTAGCATGCAAAAGGCAGGGAGCAGTAGGGATCCCCAGTGAATCTGGGGTTGCAGAGTTGAGCAAGGCTGAAGTAAAGAATGGGGGGTGGGCAGGAAGTGATAAGAGGTGAGGCCAGAGAAGCTTCGATTTCCATTTACATATTACTTCTTTCCAGGAGCCTTTTCCAACACTACCAAATTTTCTGCCAGCTCCCTGGCTCCCTGCACTTGCCCGGACTGCATGATTGTAATTGTCTCTTACCTTCTATTTTATTCTCATATACTATAAGTTCAACAACATATAATGATATAATAATAATAATAACTAAAAATTACTGAGCTCTTATCAAATATAAATGCCAGGAGCTGTGCTAAGCAATTTACTCAACAAAGGGATAATATTTTTAAATAATAACTGGCTTTTGCTTTTCCTTGTTTGTCTCTTTTGCTCTGAGTTTCTCCAGTCTTAGAAATCAGGGAAATAGGACCAGCTTAGAATAAAGAAGTCAGTGGGGTTGCTGAATGAATTTTTTTAGCTCACTGAAAGAATACTAGCCTTGAAAATATTTTATTTTAAGGAATTGGAAGATTGACCAAGACATGACGTTTTTTTAGGCCAGAAGCCTGACCTTGGCTCCTAACTCTCCAAGGGGCTGGAGGACCCAGTCCCCGAAGGTCACACAGGAAACCGCATGGAAGAAGCTGCTGAGGGCGGTTCTCACCACAGGTGAAAGGCTGAGCAGCACGCGCGGGGAGGAAAAAGAGAGCGTGACAGTGGCTTAGGGGTCACCGCTGAGGCCTCTGAGCGGGAGCCCAGCGCCCAAACGGGCACCAAATGTGGGGCAGTCTGGATGATAGAGGCCACAGAAGGCCAAGCTTCCTGGCCTCCGGAGGGTGGGGCAGGAGCCTTTAAGCCTGGTGTGAGCTTCACCTGGCACCTGTGTGTCCAAGTGGCCAAGGTTGGAGGGAGCACCCGGGCTGTGAGGGCCTGAGGGCACCGCACTGTGCTGGGGCGCCCACCAAACGGGTGGGGATGCTGGGGGAGGGCCAGGGGACCAGAGCGATGAGGGAGACACAGCGTGGCCTGCCTGGGCCTGCGACCACAGGACACGGGGGCCCATAGTCCTTGCAGCAGATGCTACGGGGGTAAAGACTGACATCCAAAGATGAGGTGAGACACACCACACTCCAGAAAAGGACAGGCCAGAGGACATGTCCAGACCGGAAGGCCCTTTCCCAGTGCCAGGACACACGACACAGGCACGCCCGCACACACTTACATACTGCCACCACTCCCCCCAGACTAAAATGACCCTCAGGGAAAGGGAAGGGAGAAAGAGAAAGGGGAAAATCGTGAATTTACTACTTTTTACCCCAAAGTGACAACACTCAGACCCAGGAGAGATTACCTTGAGTCAGCAGAATTAAATTGCCTGCCCCTTTAGGGATATATGTATGCTCGTGAGCTAGGTTCAAGTTGGAAAAGTGACGTTAGCTCTGCTTACCTTGCTATCCTCTCAACTCCACCTCCAACCTCCCCCCCCGCCCCGCCCCCCCGCAGGCTACGTCAGCCCATGAATTCTCCTGCAGCCCTCTCACTGCACCTCTGGTCTCAGGTCACCTCCTCTAGTCCCCCCTGCCCTCCTTCTCTGGGCAGGCCCGCATCCTCCGTTGCCACCACCTGGGCACCTGCAGATGAGCAGAATGGTGGAGAACATTCTGGACACAGAGGGGACAGCTGGGGTTCAGATGACTTTAGCAGTGATGGGCCATGAGACCACAGTCTAGTCATTAGACCTCTCAGCTTCAGTCTCCATATCATAAAAATGGAGATATTGATGAGAAAACCCATTCTTACCACAGCTGCTGTGAGTTTCAACATGAAATAATAGAAGTATCGAATGAAGTGCAAGAGCTAGCTGTCTCAGAAGCTCACCACATAAGAGCCAGATACTGTTGTGTGCACCTTCTGTTATTCGCTCATGCAGTCCTCAGTAACCTCATTTCACAGATGCGGCAACTGAGGCCCAGAGTGTCCAGTGCCTGGCCTCAGGCTACGTGGCTTCCCTGGGCAGCTAAGGCACTGGCTCACCTGCTCCTCTCCAGGCAGCTCAGGTTTCTTGTCTCCTCACACCCTGGAGACTCTGCTCACCTCAGCCAGCAGCCCACCCTCCCCCCAACAGTGGTTTGATGGTGATAATATGGCTCCTTGCACTTTCTACCCCCAGGGAGGGGCACCCGGTAGAGCTCAATGGGTAGATGACATCCCTTGACTCCTCGAATCCTCCTGCCCTATGCTGTACACAGGGCAGGGCACTGACCCATCAGGACCAAAGCTGACCTAACACAGGACAGGGTCCCTGAGGCCAGGGCTTAACCCCTTGTTTGTTGCGTTGTGAGGAGACGGGGGAATAAAGCGGTCTCAGGTGGGAGAGGGACCAGAGCTGTGGACACGGCACTCCAGGGATTTGGGCAGCTGCTATGGTCTGAAGGTTTGTGTCCCCTCACATTCACCTGTGGAAAGCCTAACGCCTAAGGTGATGGTATCAGGAAGTGAGGCCTTTGGGGTGATTATGTCATGAGAGTGGAGCCCTCATGAATGGGATTAGTGCCCTTATAAAAGAGGCTCCAGAGACATCCCTCACCTCCTGCACTGTGTAAGGACACAGCAAAAAGTTGCCAGCTATGAATCAGGAAGTGGCCTCTCATTTGACCATGCTGGCACCTTGATCTTGGACTTCCCAGTCTCCAGAACTGTGAGAAATAAATTTCTATTGTTTATAAGCTACCCAGTGTGTGGTGTTTTGTTATAGCAGCCCGAACAGACTAAGACAACAGCCAACACAGAAGTATTTTAATATATTAAAATCTACAGGACCCTATGGGACACACCAGCTGATTATCGGCTCTGAACTTGTCTTATTCTGGTTACTTAGTGAAGGACAAAGCTGGGTCTAGAAGGCTGGCCTGCTGATGCCCGTCCAGTGCCCCCTTTACTATCCCAATCCGTCCTCCCTAAATTGGGCCATGCAAAAAAGGTGATCAAAATGTGGTTGGTGGGACTTTCCTGGTGGCACAGTGGTTAAGAATCCGCCTGCCAATGCAGGAAACACGGGTTCAATCCCTGGTCCAGGAAGATCCCACATGCTGCGGAGCAGCTAAGCCCGTGCACCACAACTACTGAGCCTGCGCACAACAGCTACTGAAGCCCACGCGCCCTAGAGCCTGCGCTCCGCAACAAGAGAAGCCACCACAATGAGAAGCCCGCACAATGCAATGAAGACCCAATACAGCAAAAAAAGTAAAAAATAAAGTAAAATGTGGATGATATTTCGTCCTTAGCTATGAACTCTCCTCTGTTCTCCACTGCCTCTCTGTCTTGCCTAAGACCTCCCAGACCAAAGTGTAATTACCCAGCAATGAGTCCAACCTTGGACAGTGCAGCCAAGCCCTGGACTCACCCTTCTTTGGTTGGATCCCAGTCCTCCAGGACCTACCCTCTTCCCAGTGGTATGCTAGTATATGACTCTAGGCACCTGACATACAGCGCTTGCTGATGTCCGCCAACGTTAATGTTCCCACCCTGGTCGATTTCAAGCTACCAGTGTTTAAACAACCAGCTCACAAAATCCCTGGATATTTAACAGTCAGCTCTCATGAGCTGGTATGAGCCAGTTCCAAGGCGCTCTCACCCAATCTGCTCAGAGGTCTACATGCCTAAATGGTACAGCAGGAGGACCACCACTGGTTCAGGGCATGATGCGCCCTCCTACCACCTGCATCCTGGCCAGCACACCCTGAAGTTAATGCAACTGAGAATCTTTATTCCCCTTTCCCTACACCCAGAGATGGAGGGAACAAGCTAGCACCAAGAGTAGATAGAGATAGAGGTAGAGATACAGACGTAAACATATAGATAGGAAGATTTCCTCTGTGTCTCACATATTTTGCAATCTAATCAGAGTAAAAAATGGATACATAATAATAATTATAATTATTATCATATTAGAGTAGAGACTATATAATCCTGGTGGAAACTTCTGGGCTATACTCCCCACCTGTGAGTTGGCTCCTGCTGGCGTCAGCATCCTCATAGTGTGTGTGGTGTTCTCACCCTTTGGGGGCTCCCTGTCCCCGGGCCCATTAGCAGGCAGCGAACACCCTGAGCAGCCGCTGACACGTACAAACAGTCGCCAGCGGGTGGACCGTTTGTTTGCTTTTCGGCAGTGTGAAGGTTGAGTTGAGTCATTTTGCACCCAATTACTTTGCAGTAAATTTGCCGGATGGTTCTTGTCCTGCCGTATTGATCCAGCATCTCACCTTGAGCTTGTTTATTGACACATCAAATTCAGAAGTCGGGCCCGCTCGAATGACCACTTCCCAATTAGGGCATTTATATGATGTCACCGAGGCTCCTTGTCATGTTCCGATGAGACCCATTTGTCCCCCCCCCCAACCACTGCCGCCGCCCAATCGCCTGCAACCAAGTTGCCATTTTTCTCTGACCTTTCCGGAGACAGATGGCAGTCTATAAACTACATCATTAGCAACGTGTCATTTTATCTTGCTGCCGTTTCTCCACGTGAAAGGTGCCTCGTTCAATAAAAGATTCCACAGCCAAGTTCTCCCCAGAGAGAGGCTTACAACTACTTCTTTGCTGGAGTAACAGATGATGGAAACAAATGCTTCCTTTCTCATCAGGGGGATGTCCCTTGGCCCTATTTGGAAAGGAGGTATTTGGGCAGTGACACAGAGCAGACTACAGGGCTGGGGGGAGTTGAGATGACAGAAGAGGAGTCAAGAACACAACCAGATATCAAAAAGACAGCACCCACCCAGTGACGTGGTGATGCACTCACACCCAGTCTCCTCAGTAAAGTGTCTCGGCCCATTTCTTTTTTTGGGGGGGGGGGGGTTAAATTTAATTTTATTTATTTATTTTTCATACAGCAGTGCTTATTAGTTGTCTATCTTATACATATTAGTGTATAGATGTCAATCCCAATCTCCCAATCCATCCTGCCACTCTTAACCTGCCTGTGTATGGTGGGGGTGGGGATGACTATGAAAGTCAGAATGTCACGGAACGTGTGCTCTTAGCATTGAACTTGAGGTCAGGAGATTCCACCCCCTCACACAACAAGGTGGCACGATTACCCCACTTCAGGGACCAGCTCACAGTGGAGGAGCAGTAGGGGTGAATGCAGATCTTCTACTTGCTGACATAAGGCTAGAAAGAGCTAGAGTAGGGGCTCCATGAGGTCAAGCACCAAAGGCAGGAGGGCCAGAGAAATGCTTGCTGAATATTGACTGACAGAAGTTCAACTCGACGTAGAATGGTACATACTGAACAAATGCTAAATATATATTCTCGTCACCAGCATCGGTAATTTGCATGGAATTCTGGAGGCCATTTGCATAATATGGAGAAGAAATACGACGATGGGCTGAGACACTCTTCTTGCTCAGTGGGAGGCAGGGCTAGGACTGGAGCCCAGGTCTCTGGACACACTTTGCCACATTATGTTTGGGGTCACATGAGTGTAGTATAAGGCACAGCCTCCCCGCCTTTTCAAGTCAAGGCCCACAGAACATGAGACTGTACTTGAAGCACAGTAGGTAAAGGGGGGGTGGTTTCCTAGAGGCCAGAGGTACCCAATCTGGGGACCCTGGCCACCTAGAGGGCTGAGAGGATCAATAGCTTAGCATCCCGTAACCCGTTCAAGGCCCTCAGGTTGGGAAGTCTGGTGTGTGAATGGAACCGTGGAAACGGGAATCCATCCCAGTCATTCACTGTGGCCATGCCAGAGTGAGCAGGAGTCAGAGCTTTCCCCGGGGTGAGTTCCCCGCTCTTCCACTGGCCACTCCCACTTGCTCTCAGTGTCCTCTCAAAAAGCCACCAGGTCTCAGGGTAGGGCAGGATCTAAAGGGGCCACTCACATCATTCTATGTCTTGAAAATCAGAGCCCCTGTCTTATCTTAAAGACCTACAATGATGTCCTCCATAATTAAGTTCCTCAGATAAATCACTCAAGGAAAAGGCCCGTTCTTTGTTTCACTTTCATCTCTCTTAATGTAATCAGAGTCTGATCCAACTTGGAGCAATTCTTGTCCTCATGGGGATGGGGAATGGATGAGTAAGGCCTTTACTGACCAGAGGCAACCAGGAATAATGGGGGGATAAAACATTTTAACATACAAAGTTGTCAGTCCCTCACTAGAAAACCCGCTTTGGTGTGAGACACTTCTAAGCCACACGAGCCTTTTATTTTTCTTTACCTTTTAACATTTCTTTATCGTTAAAAGAGGAACATAAAAAACATACATAGGGTGTGGTACCTGCCCACAAGGGGCTTACAATCTACTTAGGAAAATGAGGACCATCTAGGAAGCAAAAGAGAACAATACATTGTAATAGACAACAAACAACGTGTTGTAAATGGTAATGATGCTGAGTGTCACGGGAGATGCTGCACCTGGTAATCACCCCGAGTTGTCAGCAGTGATGAGTGTTGACTGGATTATCAAGACTAGACGTGGCAGATGGTTAGAGCTTGATTAGTTCCACTTCATCTTATGCCTGGAAAAGACCTGAAATCTGAGGTCCAATGTCTGCTAAGAATGTGGACAAGTAGTTATACTCTGGGCAGTTTTTCAAACTACTGGGTGTGACCCACTAGCGATGATGATGAGATCAGTTTGAGAGGTTATTACGAGCGTGTTTTTAAATGAAACAGAATGGAACAGTGGGACAGGATAGGATAGGATAGGATAGGATAGGACAGGATAGGATTGGACAGGATAGCATAGGACAGGACAGGACAGGATAGGATAGGATAGGATAGGATAGACAGAATAGATCAGAGTGCATCTGCTGTGTAGTAAGAACCACAGTATAACGCTTCTGTTTCACATGTGTGTGGGAGGGAGGGAGGGTGGCGGGGATATAATAGGTCCAGATGTAAAATGCATTTTTCTCTGTGGGTCATAGTCAAAATAATCTGAAAGAGACTGTCATGGGAGATCATTACTTTCCTTCACCCTTTTCTTTTACCAGAAGAGATATCTGTCTATCCAAATCCTTGCCCCAGTTCAATGCAATTCAACAAACATCTTATTGGGCACCTACTATGTGCCAGGCCCATGAGGGATACAGAGCCAAGTTAGATGTTGTGCCTGCCCCATGTGTGACATTAAGGAATTAGTACATATTCAGCATTCAGCACTTACTGTGTGCTCTGTGCAGGACACAACCTTGAACAGGAGAGCCATGGGCCAGCACCCAGGGAGCCCAGGGTCTAGTGGGGAAATAGGCAAGCACAGGTAAACTAGCACAGGTGGGGAGTGCAGGGCTAAGGGGAACGCTGGTGCAGGCTTGGGGTGGGGGGAAGTCAGGATAGACCTGTCTAAGCTGTGACCTAAGGGAGAGAGGGCACTGACCCCGACAAGGAGGAGGAGTTCCAGGCAGAGAGAGTGGCCCAGATGTTAGTAGAGCGCACAATTTGTCCTGATTTGCCCAGAATTTTTCTGGTTTGGGCATTGAAAGTTCTGCATTCCAGGAAACCCCTTAGTTCCAGGCAATCCTGTATGGTTGGTCATCCTCGAGGTAAGAGAAAGTGTGATATATTCTGGAAATTGAAATTGGTTCAATTTATGACGTTTAATAGAAAAGGTCCCCTGGATTTTGTCTAAAATCTAAAAGTTGATCCTAAGGCATTGTATTTAAATATTGAGTTTGTTTATTGCCACCTAAATTCAGTTGTTTTAGTGTTTTTAATTAATGTTTAACTCTAGAGTAGGCCTAAAGCTGAAAACAGAGACTTTGGGAAGCAGATAGGTAATGGAAACCAGAGACTGCCAACCAGATGAGGACAGTGGTGACAAGAGGCTGCCAGCCCTGCCCAAAGAGGGCAACATTTACTCAGCCCCACCTGGCCGTAGGCCTGAGGGAACATTGCCAAATGTCCTGATATTTCAAAGGAAGCCCCAAATCAGAATTTTTATGTCTCCTAATGTTAAAGTGGTGCTGACAAATTCTAGATTTTTTTTAAAATATAGTGCCAAACAAAACATTCTGTGACTGTTAATTTCCACCCCTCACATCACCATTCATAACAACTGGTCAAAGGAACTACCGCCCCCTTTTAGCAGCACAACCAAATTGCAGGATGTTCTTTTTGAGAGGGAACAGATCTCTTTTGTTAGAATACCCAGGATAAAAGAGTCATAGGTGAACCCCTTAATATGGAAAAGGTTGTATGGGGATCAGGAGTGAGACCACAAAAGAGAAAGAAGGGCTGAGTGGAAAGCATCAAAAACCAAGCCTTGCCAGTGTCCCAGTTTGGGGCAGGACTGGCCCAGGCTCCGTGACAGGGAATCAAAGTCAGCCAGCAACTGATCTTGGGTCGGACCTTGAATATGACACCTCAGCATGAAAGTGGCTGTCTTGCTGGCTGATTTATAAAACCCCCAAGAAAATCCTCAGGGCAGAATCCTTGGTCTGCCCTTCACCAAGGCAACCTACATCCCATCAACAGCAAGGTCAGGTCCCTGGGAGAGCAGCCATGTTGGTCTCGGCATCTGCAGATCTGAGTTCATCCTGATCCACTGCAGCCAAGGCAAAGCCAAGTGGCCCTGGGCGCTTGTCCCTGCCTCCAGGACTTAATGATTACACAGGGGCAGGCAGCTCTGCACATGAATCTCCTGCACCTCCTGTCGACAGGTTCCCCCAGCAGGCTGCCCTGGCTTCACTTGCTCCAGATCTCTCCTTCCTCCTCTCTTGGGCTGTTGGTCTGCCTGTCTGCCTGTCTCCTTTTCCCTAATTTTCAAGAGACAAGTTCAGTCCGAATCTCTGATTAGGTAAAGGGGCATCTACCCATGGGCTAAGATTTCAGGACTATTTCTCTGCCACCAATTTTCCCCCAGGTACTACCCCAAATCTCTATACCTTAGCAGGAGAGATAGGTTTTAATTACACTGTGTGAAGTAAGACTTAAAGAGCAAACAGCAATACCCGTGCACACCCACATGCACACACACGCGTGTGCATGCACACGCAGTGTACATATATGCACACAAACATGTACACACACATTAGACCAGGAGTCAGCAGTCCTGGGCTCCCTTCCCAGTCTGCCACTGACCTCTGTGTAAAATCAGGGGATACACTTCTCCTCTCTGGCCTCAGTTTCCCTCTCTGTAAAATGAGGGGGTAGGAGTGAATTACACGGTCTCAGCCAGCCTCTCTGATTCTCTACAAAGTCAGGCTGAGATGCAAGCTCACTGGTAGAGGGTGTTTTCTTGAATAAGGAGACAACGCGCAGGGCAGTGGGCAGCTGAAAGGAGGGCGGGGCTCCACCAAGGGGGAAATGGACCCAGACAGGGCCAGAGGCTGCGGGAGCTGCAGACCAAAAGCGCTGACTTCCCTTCTGCTCAAGGCTGGTGCTGGCTGCCAGGTGCCTGTGACATGCATCTCTGAATGAAATTCCATATCTGATCCTGCCCTTACCTCCTCTCTGTGCAAACCACTGTGCTGGGGGCCAGAGAGGGCTGCCTTTGCCTCAGTTTTCCTTCCTGCTTTGGAATGTCTCCCACCCACCCCCTCATGGAGAGATTGTAGAAAGCTGTTGTCAGATCAGATCAGGAAAGATACCAGGGAGGTAAGGTAGGTAGCACAGTGGTTCAGAGCAAGGCCTTTGATGCCATACAGTCCTAGGTTTAAGCCCCAGCTCTGTTGCTTGGGCCCATTACTTAACCTGTAAGACTCAGTTTTCTCGTCTGTAAAATGTGAGTAAGAATAGTATCTATCCCATAGGGTTGTTGTGAGAAATAAGTAAAATAATTCAGGCATGGCAAAGACTGTCATTGCCAACCTAATATCTACTCTCTCCTTCCTTTCTAAGAGAATCCCCATTTTGTTGGGGGTTCATTAAGCCTAGCTAAATAAACTGCATCTCCCAGTTTCCCTGCAGCCAAGAATTGCTGGAGAATACACTTCTGCCCAATGACGTATAAGTGGAAGCTCCATGGGGAGTTCTAGGAGATGATTGCTTGCCTAATATAGGTCTTGCCCCCTTTCTTCTACCTTTGTCATTCCTCCTGCTGAGAACACAGGTGATGGCTGCAGCTGCAGCCATGTTGCGGTCATGAGGGAAAGGCCAAAGGAATAGTAGAGACCTTGGCTGTCACTCACACAACCAACCACCAGTGCCAGACTTCCCGTTTATAACCACTATTTCATTTTAGTCCCCCTTACTTGGCTTTTCTGTTTCATGAATCTGAGCCTAATCCCCAGTTGGCCCATTTTAACTCAGTGCCACACACACAATAAGCATTTAATCCCTCTTTTCCGGTATATGGGATGGATCCCCGTTGGCCCACTGCAGGGTACCTTGTGGAGGGAGACACCAGACAAGACTTCAGCGTGACATAGTAGGTCTGACTCCGCTACCCTTTAGCTGCGGGGCCTTCAGTTAGTCCTTTGGCCTCTCCAGCCTTCAGTTCCTCATCTGGGGGTTGGACCAGAATATGTATGAAGTTCCTTTGGACTCTGACCATCTCTAGATCCATACAGTTTCCCAAGGACATCCAGGCCCACCATCTGATCCCTCACGCTCTACACTTCAGTGCAGCCCCCGGGGCCTCCTCCAATCCCCCAACCCCTACCCCAGCCCCCTGCAAGTTTTCCTGAGATGCTGAGACTTTTCCAGAAAAGGCAACTGTTTAAATTGAAGGCCATGCTGGCTTAGTTAATTTTGCCACGTGGTTTAAATAAGAAAGAATACCAAGAGTAACATAGAGCCTTATGAATCAATGTCACTAAATAATTTTGGTAACATTTCACACTAAAGTAGTATGAACATTTTATTAAGAGCTAAGTAAATTTCCCTTTTTCTTAAATTATGCTAGGATGTATGAAAGCATAAATAATTGCTTGAGCTGCTTCTTTGAAGTGCTTCCTCGCAAGTTGCAATATCATCTATTAACTAGTTTACAATCATTCCAACGGGTCTCCGTGTATTTTGGAATAATTTACTTTGGCAAGCAACTTTGATGAATCATTTATTCATCATTATTAATGTATTTATAAATGCTGCTTTAATTTAGCCCTCCATTTCCTTTTGCTTCCTTGCAGCGTACTGACCAAAAATAAGAATGCTTAGGGCAGGATTTTTACTTTGCTCCTTACCTGTTTTTTAACCAAAAGAGCATCTCTCTACCTGCCTACCTGGCCAGGTGCTCTGTACGTGCTGGCTAAGTGAGAGGAGAGGGGCTCCCCATTCCATACAGCTAGGATGGGAAGAAAGAGAAGTAACATTTATTGAAGACCCACACTTTGGTCCAGGTACCTTAGCAAATAGTTATTGAATGTTTAGCATGTACCAGACACCATTCTAGCAACTTTTCATGTATCATCTCACTTAATTTTCTCAATGATAATTTCTAACGCTTACATAGCACTTTTAAGATGCCAGGCCAGGCTTTAAGTGCTTTGTGTATATTAATTCATTTAATCCTCACAGCAGCCCTACAGTTTGGTACTCTCATGATTCCCATTTTAAAGATGTTGGAATTAAGGCACAGAGAGGTTGAGTGAATTACCCGAGGTCACACAGGTAGGAAATGACAGAACTGAGATTCAGATCCAGGTAGTTTAGTTTCAGAGGCCACACCCTAAGCCACCATCCTACCTGTTGATAATCAGATGAGATAGGCTCTATTTTTAACCCATGTTTCAGAAGAGAAAACTAACATGCAGAGGGTAAGTGATTTTCCCAAATCCTCAAAGCTGGTGAGCAAAAAACAAGGATTCACCACCTCCCATAAGGCTTTATACATCATCTCATCACACTCTGTAAATCAGATGTTGTTATTCCCATTTCATAGATGAAGAAACCAAGCGTTAGAGGTTTTATAATCTACAAAAAAATCGCATGATTATTATGTCAGAGCTGGGATTCAAACCAAGGTCTACCTGGCTCTTTCAGTCACAGCATGATAGGAAGAGAAGAGTAATGCCTTTCATTTCAGAAAGCTTTGGTTTAGGCCCGCACTCCATTTTATTTCCTCCTTTCACTCAAGTCTTGAATGCCAGTCCAAGTGCTCAGAGCTCTGCCAGCTTTTGACATTTCTGCGCTGAGAGAGAGGAGCAAGGCAAAGGAGTCTTCTGGGATACTATGAGGAGGATGAAACAAGGCCTGGGACACTCAAATTCGGGCATCTCTCCATGTGGCCCCATTAAGATGCAGCTATATCTCCCATTTCCCCCATAACCAAGTCACTATCACAATCACTGTTTTCTCCAGCCCCTTTGTCAGACACACCATGGGAGGAAGGGAAACAAGCTATTTGAATGTACAGAGAAAGCCTTTGGGCTGAATTTTCAGCTGAAAATGTAGTTAGAAAATCAGATGAACACTCAGACCAACAGGGCTGTGAAGCCGAGGAAGACAGAACCCCAAAAGACTGAAGAATCTTCTCAGGGAATCTTGAGGCCCTCAGATGATTTAATAAAGTCCAACCCTGAAGCAGGAAAATGCACTGAGAATCTTTCCTGGGCCCTTCCTGTCTCTTTATCTTCTTGCTTTAAGGAGTGCTGGTTTTAATAAGCACTTGCTCTAAAAGTGTTGCAATGTAGTCCTGAAGAAAGCACGTTTTCAAGAGTGAGAGTATATAACTGACACTCTTGAGACCAGCAAAGTGGACTTTGGAATGAGGCACTTAACTGAGAAGTGACTTTTTGGTGCACCCTCTGATTGTACTGGAGAGGAGGGGAAAAGGAAAAAGAAAATTTAAGAACTTTTCTTCAGAGCTGGACTCTTCCTTAGAAGAATGCTGCTAATACTAAAAATAAAACCTTAGGCCTATTACAAAACCTAGAGCAGATTGACAGTCCTTAGATTCCAAAACAAGATGTTTCTGTGAATTGCTGTAAAAAAAAAGGGGGGGGGGGACCAATGAAATAGAGACTTTTGATATGCATGGGGTGTTGGACTAATGGTGGAGGTTCAAGAAATCAAGGAGGTCATGAATGAGACATGTGGGCACAGGAAAATCTTTTAGAGCTTTTCAAACAATCAAGTCATCACTGAACTTAAATGGCTGCTTGATCCAGTCCAGACCAAAGACATGTGCCCCATGGAATGTGCTGGTGCAGGCAAAGACCTACCTCCTCAGTCCATTTCATCCATTTAACAAACATGACCAAGATGAACACCAAGGTCTCATGCTGAGGATAAAAATATGAGCATGGTGCTGTTCTCAAGGAGCTCCAGCCTAGTAAGGGAGATGGTTGATTATACTAAATGTAAACTGGAAAGTTTTATTACAGCTCGGAAACACACACATGAATCCCCCAGAAGTAAGGGTTATTCTGGGAGCTCAGGAGATGCCCTGACCCTAAGCCCAAGTCATGCAGATGTCATCTGGACAGAGGAAACTGGATGCCCCTAATCACACAGTGGCCCCCAACCCTGTTTCTTAGGGTCCCCAGGCCCAACCCTCAAGTCCCTTAGTCCCTTAGACTGAGCAGTTTGCAGTGCCTGTCACTTTTACATGCCAGCATCATTTCCTGCATCCACACAAATAAAAGTGGACAGCAAGCCAGTGCCATCTTGTTTGCTGCTATTGGATTTATGACATGTCAAGTTTAAATAGCACTTGCAAGGCTTACGATGGAGGCGACACAGAAATTCATTTTTCAAGCCCATCAAGGCTCTGAGCCCTAACCTCCCTCCATCCTCACCCTCACCGCCTCATCTGCTGGGGCCAGGAGAACAATTTCATGAAATCCTGATGCTGAGAAAAGGCCTCCCTGGATGTCCACTTTCAATTCTGTTTCTGTCTCTATCTCTTCTCTTTTTCCCTCAAGTCCCCCAAAACACGAAAATTGCGAATGCCACTTAACCAGTACCCCATAGAAACCAATTAACCTTTATGCAAGTTTGCTTCTGCTGTGCAGAAACCCTAATCTTATGCCTGGGGCTGAATTATTAATCCCTTACAAATGCTGCCTTCTTGCTGCCCAGCTGACTTGGCTGGCTTTAATTTAGGCCTGCCCCACCCACATTTTGTGCTTTTCTTTTTCTGGATGTGAGAACATTTTTCCCTATCTTCCCTGCCACTCATCAGCAAATTACACTGCTCAGTTGCCCCCAGCTTCTTCCATAACAGAGGCAACTTGGACTTAACCCATTAGAGAGCCTAGAAAGCTTTGTTATAGTACCTAGTAAGTCTTGTGATAATTGATTGGTAAGACAAGCATTTGGGTTGCAAAGTAGTCTTGGTCAGGTTTTCATTTTGCAGCAAACCCCAAAATTAAAAATCACCTCTAGAGTATAATTCTTTTGCAAATAATATGAGCTGGGCTTTCTGCTTTTGTCAGGTGCACTGTCACTCCAGGCTGGTGTCATATGTTATTCCGGCTGCATGTAAAAGGCCCATAATAATAACATTGGCAACAGAAATGATGGCAAGAATGGGAACTTCAATTTACAGTCATGAAACAACGTGAAAACCACACTCCTTAACAAAAAATTGAAGCCAACTTTAGACAAGAGAAAATTACAAAGTAGGGTCCCTAAAGCCAGTTGGTTTAATCTGTGACAAGGCAGTCAGTATTTGGGGTGCTGTGTTAGGCTGTGGTCAAAACTGAGTTAGGCTAGAATCACCTAAGAAGCAGGGCCTTGAATTCTTGAAAATGAACAAATGTGATTCAGCCACCTAGTTATTTTATTCTCAAGCCACAGTGAATTGCAGCCAGATACTTTAAATCTCCGCCTTTGCCTGTGATGTCACTTTAGAATACCGCACCCTTCTCCACCCTTGCCAAATGGACCACTCCTCCCCATCCATAAAAACTCAGCACAAATGGCTCCTCTTCCAGGAAGCCTTCCTGATTTTACTCCTCTCCCATTTCCCATTGTAGAATGTTTAAATAGCACAGTCTTACAATTGTTGCTTAACTTTTCAGCCTCTCCCACCACACTTCCCTGAGAGTAGAGAACATATGTTACTCCTCTTTTAATCTCCAGCATCACAGTGCCTGGCACATAGTAAGTGCCCAGTAAATATTTATTGAATGAATGGATATGTCAAAATATAGAAACATATATGAGATGAAGCAAAGGGCTGAGTTTTAAAGAACTGATTATTCTAGAATCAATCTGTTGAATTCCATGATTTATTTATTCGGCATGGTCTTTCTAAATGCCTACCAGATACTCAACTTTGTGTTAAGTGCATAAAGATGATAGGAGGAAAGGAAAGAATTCCTGCTTTTGAGAAACTTATCATCAGATTTGTACATTTCTGTATGAGAACAGTAGGAAACAGCCCACGGCAGAATTAATACAGCACAGTAGGATGGTCATGCTGGCGTGCCAAGATAGGAGTTAAGAAAATATTCTCTGTCATTATCCCACCGCCACAAGTCATTATGTGACCTTGGACAAGTCACTCCACCTCTTTGGACTTCAGTTTTGTCATATGTAACATCAAAGAACTGAAACAATACTTGGATAATTGCTACTTATATGGAAGAAAATAAAATAAAATTTCAGTTTTATGTCACATAGAAAAATAATTTCCATGTGGATTAATGACCTAAATGTAAAACAGCAAAACACTAAAACATTTTTTTAAAAACTGTATAAATATATCTCAACGGCATCAGTTTAGGAAAGATTTCCTTAACAAAATGTGAAAAGCAAAAGCCATAAAGGAAATATCTGACAAATGAGACTAACTTAAAACAAACACATATACTAATCAAAGTGAAAAATGAAGCTACAACCTGGAGGAAGATATCTACAAGCGTCATGATGAAAGATATGAGTAGTCAGAATAATTAAAGAACATTTGCAGATCTGTTAGAAAAAGACAGACAACCCAGGAGAAAGATGACCAAAGTAATGACATGTAATTCACAAAAGAGGAGAACGACTGATAAATTTGTGAGATGTTTGATCTCACTAAAAATCAGAGAAATAAATAAAATGACAATGAGATAACAATTTTACACCCATCAGATTGAAAAATCTGATAATACCTAGTTTTGTCAAAGATATGTCATGATGGAGACTCTTACATGCTGCAGATAGGAATGTAAATTGGTACAGGTACTTTGGAGGACAATTTGGCAACAACCAGTAAAGTTGAAGCTGCCCATACCCTGTGACTCAGCAATTCCCTCTGCTATATACAAGGAGACATGTACAGGTATATTCCTTGCACTATTCCTTATTATAATCAAATGCTGGAAATAACTTAAATGACTGGGATTAGTAGATTCAAAAAATACAGTATAGTAACATAGTACTGTACCATAGGATACAGTATGGTAACATAGTATAATATACTATATAGTAGGGACTTCCCTGGTGGCACCGTGGTTAAGAGTCTGCCTGCCAGTGCAGGGGACATGGGTTCGATCCCTGGTTGGGGAAGATCCCACATGCCGCGGAGCAACTAAGCCCGTGTGCCACAACTACTGAGCCGGCGCTCTAGAGCCTGCGAGCCACAACTACTGAGCCCTCGTGCCACAACTACTGAAGCCCACACGCCCTAGAGCTGGTGCTCCGCAACAGGAGAAGCCACCAAAATGAGAAGCCCACGCACTGCAACAAAGAGTAGCCCCTGCTCGCTGCAACTAGAGAAAGCCTGCACGCAGCAACAAAGACCCAATGCAGCCAAACAACAACAACAAAATATATACTATATAGTACTATAGTATATTACTGCTATAGTAAAGCATAGTAGTATAATCATACAATGAACCCTATACAGCTCTTAAAACTAATTCACTAGGTCTACATGTAGCAACCTGGCTGAATCTCAAAAATGTAATGTTGAGGAAAAGCAGTAAGTTACAAGAGTTATACGTCCTGGATGATGGCATTGGTATGAAGTTTAGCACAAAGCAATACTACATTGCTATGGATGAAGAATGTAGTAAAGTATAAAAACTGGGCAGGAAAGATGCTCATCAAGTTCAGGATAGGAGTTACCTCCGGGAGGTAGAAAAAGGAATGGCAGTGGGGAGGGGGTTTGCAACAAAGGAGGCATCAGGGATAAGGTAACATTTAATTAATTTTTTAAAATAGTAAATAAAATATTTGGCACACCTCAGTAGTGGACAGATGAATGTCCACTATATTATTCCCTATCCTTTCATTATTTCACGTGAAATATTTCATTATTTTAAAAGGTGGAGAGAATACAGACCAAAATATTCACTATAATTATCTCTGAAGGAGGGGGGATAAGAGTTGTTTTGTTTTGGTTTTGCTTTTGCTTGCCTATGTTTTCTAAGGTGCCTCTAATGTGCATTAACACGTTTGAAGAAAAATATAGTGAAAGTTATTTATAAAAAGAAAAGATGGAGGTGTTTGGAGTAGATTGATTTAAAGGCCCCTTCTGATTCTTGAATTCCGTGATGAGGACCAGCTTACAACAAGGACAAATTGGGCTCTGTCCTTGGTCCGTGTAAGAAACTAGCAGGGCAACTAGAGTGTCTAATCAGATACAAGTGGATTTGGGCATCAATGCTCCAGGAGGTCACAAGAAGGGAGACCAGTGCTGTCAGAGGGTCCGCAAGCCTCAGGATAAGGTGGCTGCCAAGTGAGCTGTGGTGCTGTCATGGGCTGGGCTCCCAACCTCCCAACAAGAATCCTTCTTTTACTACCTAACACCCATTCACAGCATGATATTGGGCAGGTTACCTTAAACTCTTTATATCTTGATTTTTACAATTGCAAATTAAAAATAATAGTAGCAATTCCTTTTTAGGGTCATTGGAGAATTAAATAAAATAATCCACTATGAATGCATCCAGCCCACGACCTGTGGCCCATGAGCAGAGCCTGGCCCGGGTTGTAGCTGAGAAGTTGAGTCAGAGGCTGGAGGCTGGGTGTGCACTGTGGGCTGGGCAGGCTGGGGAAGCTGGGTGGGTTTCACCAGGGAAGAGGGCAAAGGGCCACAGCAAAGTCTGCCCTGGGGGACTCATGGGGCAAGCTGAGGGGCGCCAGAGGAAATAAATGAGCACAGCCGTCAGAGGCCGATGGAACACAGGGTCTGGTTCCCCAGCTAATGGGAAATTTTTACCCAGGATCCTTCACTGTCAATCAGTAGACAGTGTCACCCCTTAGGGAAAACTGGGATCTTCAGGGAATCATGGGCAGGGAAGGTGGATAATGTTCTGTCTGTGTGGCCTTAGATGAGTCACTGTACCTCTCTGGGCTGCTCTTTTCTCACTTATGAAATGAGGAACTTGGTACCCTAAAAAGAGTGTGAGACTCACAGGCATAAGTGGACCTGCCTTTAATTGGCTGTGTGGCTTCGGGGAAGTCTCTCACCTTGCCAGGCCTCAGTTTCCTTTTCTCTAAAATGACAGGCATGAACGGCTTATTCTCCAAAGGCCTCTCAAGCTCCGGGGTGGGTCACACGCATACACGTGCACACGCACAGGTAAGTGGGGCCAAGTTTAACACAGATGAGAGGCACTGAGCAGGTTCTTCCCTTGAAAATTACAGCTGCCCAGGCCTGCCTGCTGCAGTGCCTGAGATGCCGCCTTTCACAAGCATTGAAAACACCGTGTCCAAAGCAAGGCTAGCCCTGGGGGCATTACCTCTTCAGCTTGGTTCCCCATTTCCCAACCGGCTATAAGCAAAATCCTAGAGGACAGGTCTCAGATGGGGCTGAATTTGAATGACCATGAAAAAGGACGGGTGTTCCAAAGCAAACCCCCATCATGTGGGAGTTGGAAGGGCCTTTCCAGGTCATCAGTAACCAATGTCCCCTCATCTCCTACCTGCTCTTTAGGTAGGACCATCCCTGCTGCTGGACTAATGGGAAGGAATGACTGTCCCCTTACACAGTAATGTCCCAGTGGGGTTAGGTTGCTTATTCAGCCTGGTGATTAGGCTGAGACTTACAGAGGTGAGACCACCTTGCCCCAAGTCCCATGGCGGCTCAGAGTAGGACCTCAAGCAGATAAAGACGGTGACAGCAGCCACCTCTTACTGAATCCTTCCTAAGGCCAAGCCCTGTTCTGCCATTGGCCCTCACAACACCTGTCACAGACGAGGAAACCGAGGCAGAGAGAGGTGAAGTTTCCCAGTTACTGGGACACCCAGCGCTGGCTCCAGGCACCAGGTGCTACCTCTCTGGTAATTTGCTGATGACTGGCCCTGCTCCTTAGTCCCCAACCTGGGCCTCATCTCCATTTCACTGACCCCTCAGACCCAGAAGGTCCTGGAAGCTGCCCTTCTTCACCCCCCTCAGCTCCTCCTCCCGCTCCACTGAAAGAGAGAGGCTGCAGCAAAAAGGGTGTCAGAGAAAGTGACAAATGAAGACTGACCCCAGGTCAGGGCAAACGTGGTCTGACTCTTTACCCCTGTGGAATCGACCTACCTCCCTCATACTGACCTGACAGGCAGGACACAGAGCCCCAGGGCGGGAGTAGTGGCCAGGGCATGTCTCCTGGGGCCACCCCCGACATCACTGGAGCAACTGGGCAGAGACTGCCCTGCCCCACCTGCTCCTGCTCCAGGGCACAGTCCCCACCCCTGTCAGAGCCCCTGGGCTGGCCAAGCCATCCTTCAGGCCCGGCTGACACACGCTCCTGAGTGCTGGTGACAGGCACCCCGCTGGAAAAATGATGGACTGTGTGATGGGGGCAAAGTGCGGGTTTTTCTTCATCAGAAACGGCAGCTGCCTGGGATAGGGAGGGTGGGAGGGAGACGTAAGAGGGAGGAGATATGGGGATATATGTTTATGTATAGCTGATTCACTTCGTTATAAAGCAGAAACTAACACACCATTGTAAAGCAATTATACTCCAATAAAGATGTTAAAAATAAAAAATAAATTAAAAACAAGAAACGACAGCTGCAGCTAAGGCTGGAGATAGCAGTGGCCAGGCAGCCTCACACAGGCGTGCGTGCACACACGCTCATGTACACCTGCCCTCTCACACACACATACACACACACACACACGGGACCCAGGAAGACAACGTATCAGCTCACAGGGAGAGGGGCCGACTGCCACAGTCTCTCTCTGGGAGACGAGCAGTAACAGCAGCGGTGCCTTCTGCACCGATTATGTCCTACAGTTTGCAAAGCACTTCCACACCCACAGGATCAGCAGATAAATAAGAACTGGGGCTGGCTAGTCATTTTCAGTCAGGGGGACTAGGGGCAACCTACTTAACCTCTCTGTGCCTCTATTTTCCCATCTGTAAAACAGGACTAATAATAGTCCTGGATGAAAGCCATGGCCATTGAGGAGTTAGGGTAGCTCCACAGAAAGCCCAGAAGAGACCATTCAGTTCTGCCACCACCCACTTCAGCTGTTGATGGCTGCAGCTTCCCAGCTGCCTCGTACTCTACATTTATCACCTTCCACAGCACGCACTCTTCTGGGCTTCTTGGGTGAATTTCTGGGCAGAGAGAGGCCAGCCTGGGCAGGAGAGAGCATGATAAGCTGTGTGACGTGCACACATGCACCACACAAGCACGGCTACTGTAGGCTTGGGTGTCCAGTGGTCTCTGCAATGGGCTTGGTGCTGGGCAGAACCTCCAGCCCACCACAAGACTCGTGGGGTAAGGCCAGGAAGAAAAGAGGCCACACAACAAGGCTGCCAAGAAACAAACCCACAGCTCTTTCAAGATAACCAGTGAGAGAATTTAGTGTGCAAAACTCGGTGTGAGAAGGTCAGCGTGTGCTCATTCATTCCAGTGCTCATTCAGCAGATGCAGGTAGCATCGCCTCAGTGCCCTGCCCAGCTCTGGGATGGGTAGGACAGGGTGGCGGGAGCTGGTGAGGACACTGCCCAGGCAGTCCCCAGATGTAGACAAAGGAGACAGAGATCTTCCCAGCACCCACCACAGTGCCTGCATCCATCATCTGGAAAAGGCTATGGCCATTATGTCCATGTTTGTGTATGGATACATAATGGAGAAATCCTGCTCCTCTTCATGGAATTGTTCCCCTTTTTATGCAGTTTTCTATATGGAGAGAATCTTAGAATGTCAGAACTGGATGGGACTTTGAGAGCTTCTAGTTCTTCCATCCTCAAACAAATTCTAAGCCAACATGTTAAATGCACAAAAGTGGAACAGATGCCCTTGGGTCAGGACGGGAGGGAGTAAGGAGGGCTAAGCCCAGTATTCTTGGACCATTTTGTTCTTGGTGGCTCCTGAGTTCCCTTGAAGAGTTTGAAAGGCACTTTGCAAGATATATCTTTAGGATTGGGCTCAACTGCAGGTAACAAAGACTCCAAAAAACGGTGGCTTAAAGAGGATGAGGGTGTTCTTCTCTCTGACCAAAAGTCAGATGTAGGTGGCACAGTGCTGATGGGGGCGTCCATAGTCATCTGTTTGCAGACAGCTTCCAGGCCTCTGTTCACAGTCTAAGATGGTGGTGTTTGATTCCAGGCAGCTGGGTGGAGGAAGTGACAGAGAAGAAAGCTACTGAGGACTCTCCACTCACATCCCATTGGCCATGATTTAATCACATGGCCATGCCTAGCTGCACAGGCTGCTGGGAAATGTAGTTTTACTTCTAGGTGACCATGGGCTCAGCTAAAGGCTCTATGATGATGAAATAAGGGGAGAATGGCTATCAGGGTAAGCAATTAGTGGTCACTATCCTACTAGTCCAATCTCTCACTTTCTAAATGAATAAAATGAGGTGCTAAGATGATCGTAAGATTGGTTAAGGCCCTACTACCCAAGAAAACTTCCCCCAAAACCCACCATAGGGCCTGAGTTAGAAAAAATGAAAAGATAAGCTCCACTTCCCCAGTGAGGAGGAAGATATGCCAACCAGCATTTATGGCATGATAAATGATATCACAAAGCTAAGTACAAAACAGTGACACAAAAGCACCAAGTTTATCTTCTGTGAGGGTCAGGGAAGGGGTCAACAAAAGAGAGAGAGAGAGAGAGAGAGAGCTTCCCAGCTGAGCCTGGATTGGTGAGAAGGTTGTCTGCTGAGTGGACAAGAATGGGAGAGGCAGAGCCAGGCAGAGGGAAAAGCACATGCAAAGACCCAAAGGCAGGATAGAGTGCCATGTTTGGAAGCTAAAAAGAGGTGCAGTACTCCCAGAGCATAGAGGGCAAAGGGGGTATGATGGTTAATTTTATGTATCAACTGGAGGATGTTTTTTGACGTGATTGACATTTAAATTAGTAACCTTTGGGTAAAACAGAGTGTCCTCCCTATTGTGAGTGGACCTTATCCAATCAGTTGAAGGCCTGAAGAGAACAAAAAGACCAGCCTCCCCGAGCAAGAGGGAATTCTTCAGTGACTGCCTTTGGACTTCATATGTCTCATCAGGTCTCCTAGGCCTCCAGACTACCAGCCCACTCTGCAAATTTTGGACTCACTTGTTTCCATAATCAGATGAACCAAGTCTTTATAATCCCTCCTTCTCTCTCTCTCTCTCTCCTCTCTCTCTCTCTTTCTCTGTGTGTATACATATCCTATTGGTTCAGTTTCTCTGAAGAAAACTAACACCTAATGCAGGGGTAGATTGCAGAAGATGAGGTTGGACAGATTGACAGGGACCACATCATGAAGAGGGCTGTGTGCCACTCAAAGCCATTTTGATTTTATTCTCTAGAAAATGGGGAGTTGAAGACTTTGGAGCAAGAGAGGGATCATACCTACGTGTTAAATCACACTTAGGGGTACAGTGGGAAGGTTGTTGGACCAACATGTATTGTGGGCCTACTGTATATGATGAGCATTGTTCTAGGAGCTTTAGGCCAGAGGGTCAAGGCCAGCAGCAAGGAGACAGGATGACATAAATGGATGTGCTGGTGCTGGAAAGGAAGATGGGTGAGGGTGATTCCCAAGTCTTTGGCCTGGGCAGCTCCATTCAGAAAGGGACTGATTCTCTTTCCAGCCCCAGCACCTGGTCCCGGGTTTGCACTGTGCCTGCATATATTTATGGAATGAAAAATGAATGGAGAAAGAGATATAGACCCGGAGAAAGTAGAATCGCAGCATAACATTTTAAGCAAATTGGCCCTTAATTCCACTCAAATACTTGTTGACTGATTGACTGAATGAATGAATGGTCCTGGGGTGTTAGATGCAGCCATGCTACTTGCATTGGCCCAATATGCCCTCCAATCTGAAGGAAGCACTGCCAAGAAAAGCAGGCTCTTGGGAGAGGGTAACACCCAGATTTCAGGAATGCTGCCTTCCCAGCCTTCCTCTCTCAGCTGGATGGATGAAATTCCACATCCTCAAGCCTTCATTTAAGTTCCACTAAAGACAAAATCCCATGGGTGAGGATCCCCTCTAAGCTGTTCTAAGTCATTCACATCCAATGTTGATGGTGGCTCTGAGAGCAGGACACGGTGAGGAGAACGGAGGTGGGAATGCAACATGTTTGAGGGGAAAACAGAGTAAAGAAAGGAAGTGCCTGAGACCAGCTGTGCAGAAGACGGGCTCTTTGAAGAGGGAAAGAGCAGAGCCGAGAGACGGAGGCCAGGTCCATTCTAATCTTTTGATGCCCCTTTGAAGGAGACCCACGCGCTAAGGATGGAAAGATTAAATCCAGTGACTAAACTTGGTGACAGGCCTTTACTATTGACACGCGGGGACCTTTTCATACCACATTTTAAATATATTTCTGCCTAGAAGAGGCAGTTGACAGGCTCAGAAAGACCTAATGGAAAACAGCAGTGAATACTGCAAGTCAGCAAAGGTTGTCAGCCTGGACGCCATCATCCCTCACCTGTTCTTTCATTTTTATAGAAATGGCTCAGAAACAGAGAAGAGAAATCTCAAAACCAAACAAAAAAATCAATACAGTGGGAGATAACCCAGCATTAATACAAAAACCAGGGAGGACTTCTTTGTATCCTGCCTCAGCAGGGCTATCAATCACACCCCGTGGATGGATTTGAGAGGCCACCTTTGCTCGGAAGCCGTCAGGAACCACTGTAGTTAAAATGCTCATAGACAGCTGAGCTGGGTTTGGGTGGAGTAGAACCTGAGCCAGGGGCAGGAGGGAGAGTGCACTGTCCCCAGCCCCCAGGTTGCTCTCCTAGGACTCATGGGCCACAGTCTCCAAGCTGAGGTTTAAAAGAGGGACAATGAAGATAGAAACAGACAGCTTTGAGTGAAAAGCTAGATGGACAAGGAAAGGTAAAGGAGGAATGCATTTGGGACTTAGAGGAGGCTCGTGAATACATAGCGCCCCCTATGTGCTCAGGTTCCAATGCTGTGTCCTGAAGACCAAGGCTGCACGTCCACTGGACCATCTATTCCAAGACCAATGAGGACCAAACTCAGGCTGCCAGTTCTCAGCGATCATGGGGTCCTGGAGGTGGCCCATCCCTCAGAAGGGACACAGAGCAGGCCCAGGTGGCTACAAGCCCAGGACCTCTCTGAAGACCCTCACCCACCCCTCCCTCCCCAACCCTAGTCCTGTATTCTTCAGGACACAACTGAGCTGGGTCATGAGGATTCCATAGGCCTTGGACGTAAATCACCCAGGACAGAAAGAGGTGCCCTCTTCACTCCTCATTTTTCAAATGTGCTGCCTGTTCTCAAACCCTGCAGTGCAAATCAGGGCCTCTCTTACAATGCCCTTTGCTTTTCCTTCCAAGCCCTCCCCATTGTGCAAAATGATACATTCATGGACATGACTGGTTGGTTGGTAGGTAGTCTCTCCCGGTAGACAGTAGTTCTCAGGTCTATGCCCAGCACCAGCCCAGGTAGAAGTGTGTTCCATGAAGAGGGGCATCTGTGACTTGGTTTCCTCTCTGCACTTTGTTCACACGGCTCAACCTGGAATGGCTTCTCCCTCCTGACCTCTCCTTTTAAAGCTACTCGCTTCCTCCGGGAGTCGTCCCTGGGCTCCTCGTTCTGCACAAGCTTTCTCTTCTCTGGTCTTCTGGAGTTAACCCAGGGTTCTGTGAGTGCAGTCTGAAGTCACAGAAAGAATCACAGGACCTTGTGCTTGAAGGACGGTCTCATGATCTCCTGGAGAGCTTTACAGAACAATGTCAATGCCAGGCCACAGCCTGAGGCAATTATATCAGATCGCCGAGGTGGAGGACTCAGGTGTTGGTATTTTAAAAAACCCACCAGATGATTATAATGTGTCAGAGTTGGGGACCATTGTCTAAGCCAACCCACCCAGGAACTCTGCATACATTTGGGCAGGTTGAATGCTGCACAACTCCGAAGGGCACCATTCACCTGTAGTCCGTGTCCGTGGTGCCCTTGGAGGAGTTGTGCAGTGCAATTTTTAAAATAAGATTGAGGTTCAGGGCAAAGTGATTTGGCCAAGGTCACACAGCAGGTTAGTGACAGAGCCCCATTGAAACGCACACCTCCCAGCTCCTCATCCAGGCCAGTCTGCCATCTCCCACCCGGCTACCCAAAGTGTGGTCCTGGGTCCAGCTTGTTAGCAATGCAAAATCTCAGGCTCCGTCTCAGACCTCCTGAATGAGAATCTGCATTTTGCCAAGGCTTCCAGACAATCCAGGGCACGTTAAATGCAGGGAAGCACTGCCCACCACACTGAAAGCTTCACGGAGGCTGGGCTGTACTTGCCATCTGCTACTCCTCGTGAACCGTCCTTGCTCATAGTAGACAATCAATATCTGTTGATTGACTGATTGACAAATCTGTAGTTTCCATGAGATACAGGCCCCCTGAGTGTTTGCTGTATTGGAAATGACTGAATTTTCAAGTTCCTGTAATCGGCAATTACTGAAACAGGGAATCCCTGATCACCACACTGGAAACAGCCCTCTGCAACTATAACAACAGTGACACAGATAACAAAATAATGCCTTGCTAAGCACACCCAGGGTCCAGCGGGTGATTTCATCTGCCCCTTGCCCTTTCTGTAAATAACATCTAATCACCTTCCCCATCTTCATTTGGATAATGGCTCCTTTTTCATCTCCACTCAGAAAAAAAAAAAAATCCAAAAACAAGTAAATAAATAAAGAGAAAGAGCGTAAGAGTTCTTCAGGGCTTAGTGCATCCTTTGATTAGAGTTTATTTACTGACTCATTAATCAACCTGATGAAAGGCAACCTGGATGGAGAGGAGTTTCCCTTCTGTGCCTCCATCTCCCTCCCCTCCCCTGCTGGCTTCCGCTCCGTGTCAGGTGTTGACTGAGTCCACAACACCACATGGTCGATGGGCTGGACAGCTACTCGGTGGTTCTGGCGCTTGTCACCTTTAAGTGGGTGTTGCCCTTTTCATTTATTTGTTCCATGTGCCAGCACTGGTCTTCAGGTCAAGCGTGCATGCCCACTGGATGGCTCAACTCTCATTGGAAGACATAAACTCCAGCCCAGTTCAATTGACCACCTTAACTTGCAGCATCAAATCTCTGATTCCATGTACAGTATTCATCAAATAGTATAGCCCCAACTCCTGGCCAAATGATACAGATCCAAAGTTTGATGGGTAAGAAATAATCTGGAGATAGAGTGAGTCTAGCCATTTATCTAATTTAGTGGTTCTGAACCTGTGGCAGAAAAGTTGTGGGCATGTAAACACACACTCAAAATTGTCATGCTGTGTTAGGGGTTCATAGGCCACATAGAGGCCAATTTAAGGACGCTGTTCCAAATATTCCAAAATGTTGACCTGAGCAAAATCATCAGAGACCTGGGGGCATGGAGCACATGCTTGGGTGTTATTGTGGAAATACTCTTAATAGAATAAATTCAGGTATTGGCCATCAGCTACCATTCTGGGCCATTCCAAGACTCATTCCCATGATTTTGTTGAAACAATGTGGCTGAGGTGATTGTCCATCATGTCAAATGGCTTCTTCTTTAAGAGAATCCACAAGAAAAGTTTCTTTCTGGTCTCAGTGCCAGGAAATCTTATTCTTCTCTACTGTGACTGGTTTGTTTTCATTTGATGGACATGGCAAAACCTGTCACCTATCACATTTCCTTCTTTTCATGGCCTGCCAGGTATCTCAGAGCCTAACCATGCCCTGAGTGTACACACTTTTTTTTGGATAGTAACCTCATTTGGAGTATTAACCTCATCCAGAAACCAAATTTTATCATTTACTATTTTTATTTTTTTGGTACTGTATGTTTTTTTTGTGAGTCCTTTTTTGGAACATGGTGCAGTTGAAATAAAACAATTACATAATTATTTCCATTTTTGCTGTTCTTGCCCTCAAGGATTAAGGGAAAAGACAGATAAAGCACATCGCAAAGAGGTTAGACCTATATTTGCAATGTGAATAAGACAGGTTCAGAGAGGCTAATAATAACACTGAGGGGAGAAGTAGTCAAGGAAGGCTTCCTGGAGGAAAAGACACTTGAACTGAATCTTACATGCTGAGTGGAAGTGTTTCAATCAAGGACAATTTTGCTATTTCCCCACCACCTGGAGGACATATTCTTTGGGTTACTTTTCCAATAATTAGAGGTGTGTTGAGAGATGCGCTGGAGGGCCGGGATTCAGGAGAGCCTGTGTAGTCTTAGGCAAGTCACTTAACTGGCTTGGTCCTTAGTGACTTGAACTGTTATAAAAGAGACTAGCTGCCCTGCCTCAAAAATGGTAGTTGCAAGGATGAAACAAGATAGATGAGAGTCGTGAATTAAATTGACTTAATGACATAGTTACTCAGTTCTTTCCTGTGCACAGGAGAACACCTACCTGGGGGCAACCAGGTTTAGAACACAGCCCTGGGCTGCGAGACAGACATTTTCCTCCTTGCCAAGCCCCTGACCCTACATGTTACCGAATGAATCGGGTCCCGCTCCTCGCCACTTACAAAATCAATTACATACTCACAAATGGTAGAAGAGAAACGTGCCTTTAATCAGAATGCCGGAAATTTGGGGAGATGGTGGACTCAGCGTCCCCCAAAAACCACCTCTGAAGATTCTGCTCGGCCATGAAGGTTTTAAAGGAAAGGTGGGCAATAATCTCAGTTAATCATTGAGATAGGGGGTCAGAGTCATCACCGTCCCCCACTGTGTGCAGGCCTGTCGACTTCTCCTGATCTTCCTCTAGATGTTTTCTTATTCACACAGTTTAGTCGCCCAGTTTGTCTGGGAGATTACTGAAGGGGAAGCTAGGGAAGAGATCTGGTCATTGGTTAATTACTTATTTTTCATTTCTGCTTCTTTGATCTACAGAAAGAACAGACAATTTAGACAAGGTATGTGTAATTAAAAGATTTGAAAGGTGTGCTTGGGCCAGAGATGAATAGAGCACGGGGGTGCCGGGTTTAAAAGCTAGTTACAACATAGCTTTGCTAAAGTGATAAGAAAAGGGGCTTCATGCTGAGGGCAGATTCCTGCAAAGAGCTGCTTACATACAGTGGTCATGGTCACCCCTTCCCCATCTCTTTCCCCACCTCATGCTCAGAAGCACCTCCACCAGCTGTTCCACCACTTTGCAGGTTCAGACGGGGAGAGGGGGTTGACTACCGGGTATTCCCACCTAGGTCTTTATGAGAATGAACCACACCCACCAAGCTAAACACGGCTCCAGCTGCTGAGCCAAGAGATGGGATGGGATGGGGTGGCCGGAAGTGGGATGGTAGACACTGTTTGTTGCCCACCTCGCCATTCCCTTTTTCTTCTGACTAGTAGAGCACAGATTTTGTTCATGTAGCAACATGTCTGACCTCCGACGACAGACCAGGCCTCGGCCTGGTGAGGGCTGCGCAGACCCAAGTGTGCTCATTTGACAGCAGCCTCAGAGGGAAACTGGACTCACGTAAAACCTTTGCGGTAAGTTTCCATGGAAAAACTGCGACCTTGGCCTAAGAAGAGCCCGTGGCAAGGAGGCAACTGGCCCTGGACAATTCCCAGTGACTGGGGGCCATGAAGCAGGGGTCTGTGATGCTTCCTAATTCTCATGTGCCAGACACTGAAGAGAACGTAGAAGTCCCAACCTTCAAGGAGCTTCTAGGCCACTTCTGAGACAGAAGCCAGCCATGCGAAGTGACAGCAGTCGTGAAAGCCTGGAGTTGATGAGGGCCAAGAAAGCGGTGTGGACGGCAGCTGGTGGGGTAACTAGGGGTTGCTTGGTGTTGTGGGCTCAGACTGGGCGTGTCATTCCCTCTGAAACTGTAAGAACGAGAACATCTGCTCTCTACCCGAGTCTAACAAAACTCCCCCATGATCACATCACCCCTGCCCAAAAGCTTTCCCTGGCCACCCTTCAGCTAGGTTCAAGTCCAGCCGTCTTACCCCACAGATTTGTCTAGTTTCGTGCTTATTCTCTTCTCTGTGGACTTTAATTCCAGACAGACTAATCTTCTCGTCACCCTCACACAGGCCACATAACACTCTGCTTCATTTAATCCTCGCTACAACCCGATGAGGTGGATACTTTGTTATCTCTATTTTAAAAATAAGGAAATGGAGTCTCAGAGAGGTTGAATAATTTTCCCATGGTCACGCAGCCCCTCGGTAGAGCTGTGATTTAAAATAGGTGGTCTAGGTGTGGAACTCATAAAACACATGGGCTTCCTGGATTGTTTGCTTTCTGTTTATGTCATCACACTGGGTCAATTATGTCCATCTCACAGTTGTGTGAGGATAAACTAGCTCTCCAAAGGTTTAAATTTTTTAAAAGCCCTGATCTATAGCATTGGCTGATTTGGGTGGGGCAAATATGCAAATATTCCTGAATATTTAACAGCTGTCTCTCACTATCCAGCACATGCTGGCTCCGGCATACCGCTGTATCTGCCTTCTCTCACTTTTAAGGTCTTTTTTTTTTTTTTTTTAACATCTTTATTGGAGCATAATTGCTTTACAATGGTGTGTTTTAGTTTCTGCTGTATAACAAAGTGAATCAGCTATACCTATACATATATCCCCATATCCCCTCCCTCTTGCGTCTCCCTCCCACCCTCCCTATCCCACCCTCCCTATCCCACCCCTCTAGGTGGTCACAAAGCACCGAGCTGACCTATGTCTCCTTTCTCTTTGTATCCCTAGTACACAATATTGTGCTTGGTAAGTAGGAGGGCTTGGGAAGGGTTTGTGAATGAATGAATGAATGTAGAATGGGGGTTAGTCTTGTCCCTCTGATTAGCGTGAACTTCTGAGGGTTATCTCTTAACAACATCTAATTTCAGGGCTCAACTCCACCTACTTCCAGCTCTGCAGCTGTGACACATCCCCCTTCACATGTTCCCAGTGCCAAAGGTTTTCCAGGTGCTGTGTAGACACACATGCACTAAAGACATAAGCCAAATCACTCCTGAAATTGCCATTGACGAGAGCAGGATGTAGATCATTCAGGTGGTGCTATAAAGCAAGTGTTCCCATAGTTAAAGCTAGAGGCATCTGCAAGAGCTGTTACCTTATTGCAATGAGCCCCTTCAGGTGGAGGTGCGGAAGTCATTATGCGTGTTAGGGTGGTTTATAGCCTGTGGGGCATATGTAACGCTCACTACCAGGAAAACCTGAATTACCCTCAGGGCTGGCTGGGAGCTCCCTGCCTTGTTAATTTTCTCTTGTTATGGGGAGGCATTCCCCGAGGCCAGCTTGATGCAAAGGCTGATGGTGTGGCTGTTACCCAATGTCCCTTTGTCTAAAGCTGGTCCCACTTTGGGTCCCAGATATTTACCTAATGTGTAGATAGCACTACCCATTAGGTTTTACTCAAAGCCAACCAGAGAGTAATATGAAAGTCCTTCAAGGTCAAAGGGAGCTAGACAAAGGTCACGGACAAACCACCATATGTGCCACCAACTCTGAGATCTTTCTTGACTCCCAACCCCCCACAGACAGTTCAGCAGTCAGCCTTCCTCCCCACTTCCCTGGTACACACCAGTACACTGAACTCAGTGACTTTTTACACGGCTGCCCTACTAGGATTAGAGTTATGGCTTATCAATCCTTTTAGTCTCATCCAGAACCTAGAAGAGACCTTGGTCTCATTTGCTCCTATGACAGGGCATAGTGCCTGACAAGTCTCTAGTGAAATGCACTTGTAAACCTGGACAAGTGTGGCCTGAGTGGCCCTATGTTGGTTGAACCCTTGGCTCGGGGAACAAATGACCTGGGCAGGGTGTTTACCAGGTATGTATCAGGAAGTTTAGGTCACAGGATTCTTTCCTTGACCCTATCCTTTTAGACTCTGCTGTTGATCAGAGGAATGGGTACATTAAATGATATACTTGGGATACCAAAAGTACATGGAAAAATCGAAACTGGCAAAATGGAAATTAACGGATATAACAAAAATATTTGTTTACTCTGCAATTTAAGGGTAAGAGACCTGGTTAAATGACCATTTCATGGTAAGGGAAGAAAAGCTTTTGGATTTCATTGACATAAAGATAATAAGACCACTAATGTAATTAATTTTAAACTTGGGGTCCATTGAATACACACTCGACATTTCAAGAGAGATACTGATATGCTCCCCAGAGGAGAGTGACCAGAATGGTGACATTACTGAAAACCATAGTAGAATTGATGAAGAAATTAACCTGGAAATGACACCTGGGGAGAGGCAGCTGTGGGGTGGGATGACAGCCGCTTTCAAACACTTGAAAGGCTGCCAGGGAACTGGTCCTGCCTCCCCTGAACCCTCAGCTCCTGAACCACCCCTGGCCGAGACAGACCCAAGCCGGCTCATCTGTCCCAGCTGGGGGTGTCTGGAACTGGTCTCACTGACTAAACCCGTGGGATGGTCAGTTGTATGTGTCAACTTGACTGGGCTAAGGGATGTCCAGATAGTTGGTAAACATTACTTCTGGGTGTGTCTGTGGGGGTGTTTCTGGAAGAGATTAGCATTTAAATTGGTGGACTTAGTGAAGAAGATACACCCTCACCAATGTGGGTGGGTATCATCCAATCCGCTGAGGACTTGAGTAGAACAAAAAGACAGAGGAAGGGTGAATTGTTCTCTCTGCTTGAGCTGGAACCTCCCTGTTCTCTGGCCCTCAGACATCAGTGCTCCTAGGACTCAACATGGGACTAACACCGCTGGCTCCCCTGATTCTTGGGACTTCAGGTTTGGACTGGAGCCCCATCACCAGCTTCCCTGGGCTTCCAGCTTGCAGATGGCAGTTTACGTAACACTTTTCAGCCTCCGTTATCGCATGAACTAATCCCTTATAATAAATCCCTTTCTGTATATCTATATATCCTATTGGCTCCGTTTCTCAGGAGAACCCTGACTAATACAGCCTGAAGTCTTCTAGAACAGTTCTTCTCCAACTGTGATGTGCATCACTTGGGAGTCTTATTAAAAGGAAGATTCTGATACAGCAGATCTGGGCTGGAGCCTGAGATACTGCACTTCTAACAAGCCCCCCGGTGAAGTTGACGCTTCTCAAAGAGAAGCCAGCAGGGTAGGGTGCTCTGCGAGGTACTCGATAAATGTTAGATGTCATTATTATGATTACCACCATCACTGCTGGAGTCTGCTCCAACCTGGACAAAACCCCCTAAATTCTGATGCCACTTGCCTCTAAATGTTGTGATCACCTAGAGTTTCCTGCTGCTGTGCCACACCTTGAACCCAGATTGGAACCATTCTTTTCAAGACCAGCCTAATCATGGACAATCTTGATTTTCAGGCTGCTGAGAGTAGATTTCCAGTTTTCTGTCCAGGCTGTCCCTAGGACGGCATCAGTCTTACCTACCAAGGCCCATCCGGCCCTATAACTTCTTCCCTTCCCTACCAACCCATGCCTCACTGATGAGTTCAATAGATTGTACCAGGCTCCAAATGGCAGAACTAGGCCCAGTGGAAGCTGAAGGTAAAATATAACAACATTTCCACAAAAATCTTGGCGGCTCACCTGTAAAAAGGGGTGGACTTATCTATGAGGTCATGACATCCTGTCATGGCAGGCTTCCAGTGGAGGCTAAAAGATCACCTGTCACAGGTGTCCTATAGGTGTCTCCTCTCCAGCAGGAGAAGGGGAAGGTAAAAAGACTGACCAAGGTTTAAACAAATGACTTCTGTGAGGCCTGGGGCCACGTGACTTCCCAAAGCCTCAGAAGGCTTGTGAGTCACAAGCCGGTTCCTTCCCTCCCCCTATTCATCTCAATTCTTACTTCCCTTCATGGTCTAGGGATTGACTTCCCCTAACAAGACACTGATCAAACTGTGGGCCACACACTTGCATCAGAATCGCTTGGAGAACTTGTTAAAATGCAGATTCCTGATCCCCTAGACAGACCTGAAAAGCAGAATCCCAGAGGGTAGACCTCAGGCATCACATTTTCAAGCAAGAAGGTGACTCTCATGAGCGAGCTTTTCTGTCACTTAGGTTTGGAGCATAATCCTCTGGGCAGACATCTCCCCGGCTGGCAGGCCTACATGCGAGCACAGATGGGACACGTGGAACCAGAAGTCTCCTTGAGATACCGAGGTGTGATCTCGAGCAGACAGCTGCCTCAGTGGTTCTGGCTCAGAGGACAGGTCAGGACTGGAGAGACAAATCTGGTTGGCTTTGTAGGAGACAAAGGTAAAGAGGGAGAAGGAGGTCAAGTCTCTGAGGACTCCAGCCAGGTAGAGAAGGACGAGCCTGCAAAGGAGGCGGAGAAGGAACAGCCAAGGAGGCAGGAGAAAAACAAGACTGTTCTAGGAGAGGGTATTCTGTGATGCTGAAGGCCAATGAGCCACCAAGGAGTCAGAGGGCCCAGAAAAGTTTAGATGGGGGGTGACAGGGAAGAGGGTTATCTTGTGGAGCAGTATTACTACATGGTAAGGAATTTGTACTTTATCTTGAGGATTTTAAGCAAAAGAATAATAAGCCCAGATTCGGGAGATGAACAGAGAGAAACAAGACTGAAGAACTGGGGGCCTGAAGGAGGGTTTTGTGAGTGTCAGACAAGGGTAAAGAGGAGATGCAGGACTCAAGAAAAGTTCAGGAAGTAAAACATAGCAGAAGTGCATTATTCACGTTAGCCTCCAAAAGGAAACAAGCCAACGTTCATCATCTGATAAGTGGATAAATAAATGGAGTGTTATTTACATACAACGGAATGTTATTCTGCCAGGAAAAGGAACAATCATGCTACCCCATGGATGAACCCTGAAAACATTATGCGAAATGAAAAACCAGTCGCAAAAGACCACATAGTATACGATTCCAGTTACATGAAATGTCCAAACTAGGCAAATTTCTAGATACAGAGAGTATATTAGTGGTTGTCTAGGACTGAATGAGATGGAGGGATTTGGGGGGTGATGGCTGAAGGGTACTAGGTCTCTTTTTGGAGTGATGAAAATATTCTAAAATCGATCATATTGATGGTGTTCATATACCAGGAAACATGGAATTGTACACTTTGGATGGCTGGATTATATGATATGTGAATTATAGTTTCATAAGTTGCTTTTCAAAATAGCAGAAGAGGAAGAGGAGGGAGACAAGGATGGTTTCCAGGTTTGAGTGGTGTCTCAGGCCAGACTCCACAGCAAACAGACTCAGAGGTAGAGATTTGCGGGCCGGGCCAAGCCCTGTGGGAGAGTGAAGGGCAGGTCCTGAGTGAGCAGAGCTGGGAGCTGGGCCACACAGCACTCTTCACACAGGCCTCAGCCCATCGCACAGGGGACGCTGCAGCTGGGAGAGCCCTTCATATCCCCACGTGACCCATCAGTCATGGGCTGTCCCCGGGAGTGAACGTGACGTTGGCCAAGGTGGACAAGGTCCTCTTCAGCTGAGGGCAAATTCTGGAGTGGGACTCAGCTGAGAACCATCAGTGGGCAGCACTCCCAGCTGCTGGGGAGGAGGTGCTTCAGCCCTGAGGGGACATCTAGGGGCTCAGCACAGCCTCCATACAAATGCCACTCTGGGGGAGGGGGAGGGAGACAGCGGGTGGAAAAGAAGCTAAGTAAGCTGAAAGGAGACATCCAAAGGAAAACGAAGCACATCAGGTTGTGAGAAACTGAACGCCACGCCTTTATACTCTGCAACAACTTTTGCAAAATGTTTTGAATCTTCACATTCAAATCAATATGGTTTTGGCAGACCGATGCAGATCAGTAGTGTACTAAATAGGAACGTACACACAAATAGCTCTACAGGCCTACCTCGTCAATAACACGTGTTATTAAATCTCCCGAAATATGTATTTACAGAGCTGGACCAGTAATGCCCCCAATGCCTGTTGGACCTCAGGAGCCCATAGGCCACGCCACACAGCAGATCTAGGAGAAATGGGGCTTCACGTGGCTGTGGGACGGAGAGTCTTTCTCCCACGCAGCTGCGGAGGACGCCACCCTGCCCCCTCTGAGTGCTGGGAGAGATTACTCTAACCCCAGCTCTGCTCAGATGAGGAATCTGAGGTCTCGGGAGGTGAAGGGGGCTCCCAAATTCACAGAACAGGTGGAGCAGCCCAGACCAGACCCCACCTCTCTCTCCTGTTGAGTACAGTGCAGGGGAATCAGAGGAATAGAGTTGATACCGTCTCTCTAGCCTCTACTGGCTGTTGAACGAGGGCAAGTTATTTCACCTCTTCGCACCTTGTTTTTCTCTTCGTCAAAACAGAAGTACATAAGGCGTAGTGCTTACCTGGTGGAGTTACAAGGATTCACTAAGAGATTTCTCTGACAGTGTTCAGCCCCATGCCTGCCTAAAGCATTCAAGTAAATGTAAGAAACGTATTATCATCACACTGCCCCTTTAGCAGGGAGCTTGTTTACATTTTTCTCACAGACCGTCACTCAACTTATTATTATCCACTTATTATATCAATATCCTGTGACCTGCAAGGGCAGGAAATATCTCCCTGGCCCAACTCTGCAATAATAGGCTAAGACATCATTATTTCTCTGCTTTGGAAACAACCCTTCTTGAAGTTCCTGGTCTGAACCTTTCCTAGTGTCAGAACGTGGCTCAACTCCGGCCAGGGGAGGAGGGGCAGGAAGGAAGAGTGGAGCTTCTTGTCCTCTGTCCATAACCATGACGCAGCTGGAACCTCGAGGGAGGAATTCACATCCACGTTCATCCATATCACTCTGTCAGTACCATTTCAGGGGCTGCCAAAGACCCCACATCTCTCCTGCCATCCTGAATCCAAGTGTCCTAAATGTCTCCATTTGATGTTCATACCTTTGAGTAGTCTCTGTGTTTTTTTCCCCCATTAGAACAATTCTACTTTACATTAATAAAATTGTCAGCTCAAAAGCAAATGGCGTCCTGAAATTGTGAGGCCTTTCTTGGTGTTATGGAAGTCCCTCGCAGATTTGGAATTCATTCGTGTTAACCCTTTTAGATTTTCATCTAACAAAAAGCAGTAAGACTTAAAAATTTCCACATATGGTAGTTCTACTTTTAGTTTTAATAGAACTACCATATGACCCAGCAATTCCATTCCTGGGCATATATCCGGAAGAAACAGAAACACTAATTCAAAAACATACATGCACCCCAGTGTTCATAGCAGCATTATTTACAATCGCCAAAGTATGGAAGCAACCTAAGTGTCCATGAATGGATAAAGAAGATGTGTCATATATACAATGGAATACTACTCAACCATAAAAAAGAATGAAATTTTGCCATTTGCAACAACAAAGATGGACTTGGAGGGCATTATGCTAAGTGAAATAAGTCAAGCGGAGAAAGACAAATGCTGTATAATCTCACTTATATGTGGGATCTAAAAAATACAACAAACTAGTGAATAAAACAAAAAAGAAGCAGACTCACAGACATAGAGAACAAACTAGTGGTTACCAGTGGGGAGAGGGAAGGGGGCACAATATAGGAGTAGGGGATTTTTTTAAAAAGGATTATTATGGGATTATATGAAATCATGTGTGTCAAACCTCTGAAAATTGTAAAGTACTATAGAATTTAAAGACTCTTTCATTTGATTAAAAAAAAAAAATACCCAGAGTCTTATTTCTAAAAAAACAGTGTAGGTAGGACATGACTACCTCTTCAAAAGAGGCTAGTGGCTCTGAGAACATCACGCTGAGTGTCAGTGGCTGGGAAGGAAGAGTGGCAGACCTGAGGACAGGACTCCCTGCTGGGGAAGAGCGCAGGAAGGACTGTGCCCGCGTGGCACACAGCAGCAGACCCTGGAGACCAGCGGCCCCCCAGGAGCGAGGGAGCAGGAGGGGAATATTGGAGGATGACGGCCGGGGGAGGGGAGCCGGCTGGGGGCAGGAAGGGCCCCATCTCCCCCGAGGCTTCCACAGGCCAAACTCGCCAGGCCACGGGGTACGCCACCACATGGCCGCCCTGTGGAAATGACCTACTCGCAGTGTCCTTCTTGGTCCCAAGGTGGAACAGGGGAGGTGAACTCTAAAGAGAATCTGTCTTGATTAGGAACCACTCTCATCACAGCCCAGCCTCAGGAACTCAGCAACAACCAGGACACCCATTTCTCTCTCCAAAAGCTCAGTCGATAGGATGTGTGTTTGCACTGAGGTCATCACCGCCCACGGCTCCGTGCCGGGTCAGCTCTCTAACATTTCCTCCCCGCTCTGGGAGTGGCCTACAGTTGTGGGGTGGACGAGCATGGCCGGGTCATCACAAATGATAAAGAGTGTCAGAAGCAATTAGGATCCTGAAGCCCAGTAGCCTCTCCTTGTCTTCCTAGGGCTTGAGCCTCGGGTGAGAATGCCACACTGTCATATCATGGAGTGAAAGCCTTCCACTTGTCCTTGCCTACATGAGAAATGGCACAAGGCGGTGGTAATCAGGCCACATCTCACCTGATGGGGACAGCTTCCTTCCCCCAACTACACCATCCCTTAGAATGCTGACCTGCTCGACCCAAGAGAGGCGAGGGAAGGGGCAGATGGGGGCAGGGCCTGGGAATCAGGAGGCTGGCGCCCGGCTCTGGCCTTTCATTCTTCTCAGCCTCCCTCTCCCTGAGTAACTTTGGGGTAAATAATCCCACTGGGACCATGTCGTTGGACTGCTATCAGGACCGAATCAGACAATGGAAACTTAAGTGCATGTAAACATACAGTGTGCCTGAAGAGGAAAAGGCCAGAAGTCAGGAGACTGTAGGTTTGGCCCAAATGTTGGCATTAACTGGAAAATGGTCACAAACAGGTCATTTGGGTTCTCTGGGCTCTCTGGGCCTCAGTTTACTCATCTCTAAAATAAGACCTGTGGTGCAGATTTCACAGGTCCCTCTCAGCTCTAAATCGGCAGAGGAAATGCATTTCAGAACTGAGTGCCCAGCTGCATCACATTTAAGAGGTTGCATTTTAGGCAAGATTTAAATGTCCCACATTGGTGCAGATTGCCACTCTGGAGCCCCAAGCCCCACTGATGCCCTCAGGGTGAGCCCCAGGTCTGGTTTTGCCAACATAGATGTGTAGGTCCAGCTGCTCTCCTTCCCAGGCCGCGTTAAGCCCACTCCCCCTCGATTAGCCTGCTCCTGCTCTAAAGGTCTTCTTTTCCTTTCCTCACACTCTCTGCTTCCTCCGGGCTTTTGCACACACTGCTCTCACTGCCTACCTGGATCTGACTTCCCTCCCTGCCCAGGGAATCTTACTCTCCTGCATCCATGTGTTTGAGCCCCTTGAGGACAGATGTCGAGTCCGCTTTGTTCCCCTTTGCATCCCTAGCTCATAGCCAGCACCCACCACATAGTGGGCGTTCTGTGAATATTGGCAGGATAGATAAATACATGAATGCATGAGTGAACCCAGACTCTATACTCAGAGATTTCCAAATTAGAAGCTCTACTTGTTTATATCTAAGTCATCATTTTTCACTTTAATACAACTGAAGGAGACGATGCACAGTATCTACTAATATGCATCTGCCACTCTCTGACCAAGAGAACACAATTTGGTTCAGTGTTACACTTCAGACTCCCTTGCAGCTAAAGGTGACCATGTGACTCACTTCTGACCAATGACTTGTGAGCAGAAGTCTAGTGTGTAGGCATCTAGAAAACCTATTGTTTTCCTGATAAAAAGAGAAAGACTTTGCTAGCTCATAGTGACTTTCGCCATTTGCAAAAGTCCCAGCCTAGAACCCGGACCTGATCTTCTGAGGGGGAAGCAGCAAAGGTCAATGCTAAGGATGACAGAGTAGAAAGAGGGCATCTGGCCCCTGATGAATTGCTTGAATAGCTACATTAGCTCTGGACAGCCTATTCTTGTCTATTTTTCATGTGAGAAAACTAAAATCACTAATTGTTTAAGCCTCTGTGGTCAGACTCTGTTACAGACAGCCAAACGAAATGCTGAGGCAACAGCTAGCCAGAAATGAACAATATGACTATTTGTACATTGAAAAGACATTCACTGAGTACCTACTATGTATCAGACACCATGTGGTACTATGTATGATAAATACCCTTCATACTTTGGAGGGCAAATCTGAACATGACTCTGCTATTTCCCTTAAACTAAGCAATTTTTTAAAAATAATAAATGCCTTATGGCAGCTTTTCAATAAGCCTTTTGAATTGTTCTTTAAATGTTTTTGTTTCTTATCTTCTGGGAGGTCTCTTCACGTATGTCTTGCCTCCTCAAATAACAAGTTGAACTATATGAAATTGCTGTTTCTATAAGTCAAAAATATATGTTCATTTGCTGTGATTTAACTTAAATGTCACACCTGATTCCTTAATGTGAACCATAGATTTTTCTCTATGATCTTGAACTGCCCCCTGCAACGCATGCAATTCATAAGGGAATACCCTCCTTAGAAGATGGAAGGGAAGTCACTTCCTGTCCCAAGCCTCAGTTTCCTCATCTGTACAATGGGAAGGTCTCTCTAGGTTCCTGCTGACACCAACAATCTGGAAAGTGAAAGCTATGGCCTGTCACCCCAACACACCCATGGGCCTCTTGCCCAGTGAAGATACCAACCAGGCTCTGAGCACTGCTGTCAGGATGGTCCCATGTACATCACAGAACCAGATATGGCAAGCAGTCTCCAAGAGGCCTTTCTGTCCATGCCTCTGTTCCTAACTCCCCAACACTGGCCTTGCCTTCAGGTGCCCCCAGTAAGAGCAGCCCGGGGCTGAGTTAGGACAGCAGCTTCACAGCCCTGCACTTGTTTCCCCTTCTTTAAAAAAATCATGACAAGAGAGTGCAAAATAAAGAGAGGACCTTAATGATCAACTACCAAAAAATTAATAATAAATATGCATATGAGCCAGAGCTCTATCGTAATATGCAAATCTGAGATTCTTGTGATGGTGCTATCAAAGGTCATTTGTAAAATTTTTCCTCATTGCATTCTCTTTTCAACAATAATTTTAAAAGCTGTTGTGAGGCAAAATGAGTTGAGGAGCATGGAAGAAAGAGTTCAAAGTTCCAAAGACACCCATTACTACTCAAATTCCAAGGATGCCCATTGAGAGTGAGGACATTGATACAGAGACGGAGGGAGTTCCCACCACCATAGGCTGCAGCCCAGCATCTCTCGCCCCCATCCTGGGGAACAGCTGCTCCCTCCCTACTTTGTCAGCTTCCCTCCTGATTTATCCTTCCTCCCTGTGAGGGCAGCCAGACCAACAGCCTTCCATTCCCACTGCCACATGGGCCATCTTGGAGCCCGGTTCCTCTGGGTGAACTCCAGGGGGAGATGCATCAAGGGGGTTAATTACACCAGCCACCATGTCACCCCAACCAAGACACTGACAGTTTGGCAACTCCACTCGTGGTGCAAGAACAATATGCCAAGCAGCTGGTGGCAGAGAACTCTGATTTATTAACAGGAGTCCCTGGGATGGCAGCCACAGTGCCCTTCTTTCCAGAGGAGCAGCAGGGTCCAGTAGTCAGCGGATGTGCACCCTGGGTCAGGCCCAGCTTCTGTGTAGGTGACTGAAATTCCACAGGGGTAACATGTTCAAACCTTGCTAGTCATTTCCACCTCTGGGTGAATGACTCTGTCGGCATCTTTCTTTGCTCCGCCAGCTGAGGCATGTATTGGAAGGGTACTCAACACAGTATGTTTTGGTGGGATTCCAAAGCCTGAGAAATATGTCCCAGGAAAGAACTTGGATCACCTGGGGCAATGGGCAAGTCCATTGGAATGAGGAGGGAGAGCCCCAAGAGGAGAGACAAACAGGCCCCAGTACAAACTCCATCATGCCCATTTTGTCTCAGGCATCACTAGAGCCCTCACTCTCCACCACCACGTCTTCTACGTATTCATCAGCATCTCCCTCATACCTGCCCTTGCTGACCTCTGGAGGCCACTGCGCTGCTGGGCAACCATGGGCAGGAATCCCAGTTGAGAGAACCTGCTTCTCATTCACTTATTTCTCCATCTATCCATCCTCCTGTCCACTCAGCTGTCCTTCCATTCATAGTTCATTCAATAAGTATTTCCTGAGCGCCCACTCTGTACCAGGCACTGTGCAGACCACTGGGGATGCAGCCATGACCCAGTGGCACAAAGTCCCTGCTCTCATGAAGCTCTCATCCTAGTGGGGGAAGCAGCCAAGTCAACGGGCAATTACAGTAGCATGTTGCTAAGCGCTACATAAGAGATGGGAAGGGGATGGTGGGAGCATGTAGGAGGGGCACCTAACTCAGATGTGGGACTGGGGAAGCTTTGGTTTCCTCACCTATAAAATGGTAGCATTGTGAATTGGCCAGCCAACCTACAGAGTTTCTGGGAGGACCAGCTGAGATCATGCATGTGAAAGAACTTTATAAGTACCATGCAGATATATGTAAGTGTCATTACTGTCATTTCCAACCCAGGCTTCTTCCAAAAGGACAGAAGACACTAGGCAGCATTTTGAGGGTTTCTGGCCATGACGGCTCTGCAGGCTGAAGCCACAGGCCAGTGCTCCCTCAAAATAAGACCATCTCCTGACAGGGAGGTGACTGAACACTGGACCCCTGCAAGCATTTTTACTGGTTTCTTCCACAGTGGAGAGTAGTTGCATGGAATCACCCATGCTCTAAGAACCCCCCAGTTCAGCCACCTTGCCAGCCTTCCAGAGATACGAGGGGTGGTGTGAGTGCAGAGGAGGAGCTGACAGGCATGGAAGACTGGGCTAAGTGTTCAGGCTGTGGCCACAGCGCATGGGGAAGTTTAAAGGTTGAAACTCTGACTGCTTGAACACGATGTGTTTGCAAGTACACCAACCAGAAACTCATATCCACTCAAAGGACAAGAAGCTTGGATCCTAAGACAGCATTCTTGGATGAATGTTGTTTTCAACACAGAGTAAGCTCCTTCACACGAGAGAATCAGTCTGCTCCACGGGACCTGCCGTGCAATGAGGCACCCCTGCTATCGTCGATGCAGAATCCAATAAAAAAACTGCTGCGTATTTGAAATAAATTGCAGCAGAAGGAGAGAAGAGCAGAAGATCCATCACCACCTCCCTGAGATGGGATTGAGATCCAAGGAAATGAAAAGTAGAGTGGATACAAGAGCCTGGCCTCCGGACTCAGTGTTTAGGGCTCTTCCCTCTCCCGGGAAGACTGCACCGTGTAGTGAGGCAGGGGGTGCATTTTCAGTCATTCACTGACCACTGGAAATTCACTTAACCCTCATGAGCTTCCCTAGCCCTTACCTGTAAAATGGACCATGGCACTAGCCCATCTCATAGAGTTGTTGTGAGAATTAAATAGGATGGTACATTTAGAGGCATCATGTAAACTTAGGTTCAGCACAAAAGGATGGGATCACTGTTATTACCATGAGTCCCAGGGATGGTGACCAGGGTGATGCAATCCTAGTGGTAGAAGAAACACCTTCAAAACTCCCCAGAATTGAGCTCCAAGCCCTGAAAACTGTAGGCAGTTGTTGTCGTCTGGAGCCAGAGCAGCCTGGCTCTGCGTGGACCCTGTGAGAGGGGTTAAGAGGGGCTGCTTTGGGCTCTAAGGTCACCATGAACATCTCAGTTAAAGAGTGTCCAGCGGGGTGTGCTCTGGGAGTGACAGCTACAACCCCCCAGAGGACCGTACTGCCCAGTTTTCATCCCAACAACAGGCACACCTGTGTTCCAGATCCATCTCTGCCACCCAAGGCAAGGTGACTTGGGGCTCATCGTTTCATCCCCCAGGACTCAGTGTCTTCATTTACAAAGTGGGCAGACACTTGCCCAACCCCCTCCCGAGGTGGTGGTGAGATGTTATTATCACCACCAAAAATCTGCATAATTCCCGAATCCACCTTGTGTGTATTCAGTGCCCATTGTCTGGTTTCTCATAGTTGACTAAATGCAGCAAGCTCTGTTCCAGGAAGAAGGCATCACACAGAAACAACCAGTGAGAAATAAAACACAAAACCGCCAAATTAAACTAGTAAATCAGGGCCAATGTTTAGCAGCCCTAAAGGTTGGTTTTGGTTTTGTTTTCCTTTCCTCTTCTTCATCAAGTTACTCAGATGGGCATTCCCATTTTGTTCTAGATCATGGTTTGGGCTCCACAAAGCAACCAATTTGGAGGTTCTCTCCGAGGCAAAGTACAGGGTATGTGACCTTTGAAAATTGAACATAGTGAGCTTTTAGGTCACAGAATTTGTTCATTTTTAATGTAAGTAATTAAACAAGTAATTTTTTTTTAAAGGAACTCCAGTGCCTTTAGTTAAACATATTAATATAAATGATTTTTAAAAAGCTAATCTCCTAATGAGCTGAGAATTTTATATCGATCCAGTAATTACAAAGCATATTGCAAAATCAGTGATAAATACTCCTGAAATGCATACTGATTGGCTAACTCCGATAAGATTATATTGAACAGAGACGGTATACTTAGGAGTGCCAATGTGCACGCACATGGACACATTCGGTGGCAAGAGCAGCACAGGGCAGACCTCAGGCTGGCGGGGAGGGAGCTCTGCTCAGTTTAGGTTGTTTGTGCTCTTTCCACACACTTGGTTCTGGTTTTCGAAGCTGCTGGTTAATGAAACATAAGATTATTACTCCCTTGTGCATTTAAGTTTTCAGGTCTTTATACAATAATTAATTAGGATTATGTGACAAGAAGAGAATTTCCACCAGGAAAAGAAAAACTAATAGTACTGTTTTAACAAATGATGCTTAAACTCCTATTGACTCAACTTAATTTATTTAATCTTTCTACCTAGTCCACCCTGAAGGTAATTACTCACTTTAAATACTTTTAAACTAGTATCTTTTAAGTCTGGGATTTCTCACGTAGCCACTTACTGTCTAATAAAGTAAGCTTCCTGGGAATGAAGTGTTTCAAATTATATAGAAACGGGTAAATTCATAAAACATCCACATCAGCAGTTCTCCAAGTGTGGTCTCTGAATCAGCAGCACAGCACCACTTGGGAACTTGTTAGAAATGGGAATTCTCAGAGCCTCACCCCAAACCTGCTGAACCGAAAACTGGGTGTGGGGCCCAGCAATCTGTGTTTTCCCAAGGTGATTCCGATGCCCGCTCAAGTTTGAGAATCACTACTATAGGTCATTAGGATTTTCCTGAGCACCTACTATATGCCTACAACTCTGCCACATGTTATGAGACACAGGAGAATATGTCATGCCTGCCTTTGTGGACCTTACAATCTGATTAGGGTGTTAGATTTACATACTTGGTTCTGTCACTAACAGCTGTAATATCTTGGCAAGACCGCCCCTCCACACCCCCCATGTGATTTGAAACATAAGGGCCGGCTTCCCTGCTGACTCCCCCCTGGAATGGCATGGTCTTTGATTTCCCCTATTAAAGTCACTCCTTTGGGTTTCACAGCATGAGCCAAGTCCTCTCTAGAAATAGGGAATGACATGGAAATGGGGAGGGAAATGCCTCCCCCTCCCATGGTATTCCGACGTGCCCCCAACCCCACTGCCGTCTAGTGGGAACCACTGTTTCAGTCTTCTACTCCATTGAAACCTCTAAGCCAGCATCTTCATCACAGGAGGTCTGGGGCTGAATGTTTTCTCTCCAACTGCATGACCAAACCTTGGGTGGTGAGGAGTATCATTCATTTAGCAATACCAAAACAATCCTGAACTAGGGAAGGCAAATTCCATGTGATGAAGGGCCCGGGTGAGAGAGAAGGCATTAAAATAAACACCTCTTACAACTCCACGACTGTGCCCAGGGCTGCACCTAGCTGGCCTTTCCTGATCCCCTGGCCCTCACATCGCCCACCCCTCCCAGCACACTGTGAGGCATGACTGTTTTTAATAAAGTGAATGTTTCTTTGTGGGTCACTAGCCCTAAAGGTAATCCCCGAAGAGAACTTCCTGACATGTTTTGCATGAAGACACCATCACTTCCAAGGACATAGTCATCCAGAAATATGGCACATACAAGAATAAGTCTTAACTCTAAGTCATATTAAATACAATGAATTATCTTAATAGTCATGGCATGTTAGAGCTAGAAGGATCCTCAGAGGTTAATGAACCCCCTTGTGTTACAGTCTATAGGGTAAAATTCAGCACTTAATTGTATACTCTTTAATAGGACAATGAGTGATTTGCCCATTATTGCTGTACCTCTATTAGTTAGGCTTGGAATCAAGACTTGAACCCAGAGCTTTTGTCCTGAGGCTGGTTCTCTCTCCACCACTGAAGGAAGTCTCACTTATAGCAGAAATGGAAGGAGGGACACAGCAAGAAGATATTTCTTTAGGCATGCCAACTCTTCATTCTCCTCCATGAAAATATATTTTAAAGAAAAAGATTTTTCATTAGCTCTTTAAAACTGACATTGCAAAATGTGCCATACCCTTCCTAAAGCTTTGCCTGCCCCCTGTAATACCAATTATCCCCCGAAAGTGTTTATACCTCTGCTTGAGATGCTGTCTTCTGGGTTCCCAACCACAGCCAACCCCAGGAAAACGCTCAGGATTCCCTTGACTCAATCCTCCCCTTCTCTCTCACGTCCTTTGGGAAATATCTACATAACTGTATTTTCCTAAGAGATTATATATTGACAATGGGTTCCTTATCCTATCTCAAAAGTACATGAATATTTACAAAAGGCATGACCCTTCCCCCAAAAGCAGTGATATTCCTGGCATCAGTGGTCAACAGATTGGAGAAATTTGTCAGCCACTGATGGAGGGGGCGGTGGCTAGGAGTCATTGGTGCCCCTCAGTCACTTGTATGACTGGTCTGACTGCTGGGTGGCTGTCCCCCTTTCGGCAAGGTTTCCCTTTTAAATGGCCCAAACGATATTCATTAGGCATTGCCAGCACCTTGTCTCTCCCTAACTGATTTATCTGCCATGCTATAAAACCCATTAAAAATTAATCCCCTAATAGACAAGGGCTCAAATTGGCTTATGTGTGTTGCCTCCAAGAGGGAGAGACCCAAAGGCAGGGGCTGTCCAGGAATAGAGGGTCCCCTCTCCAAATTCACGTGCCCAGGAGAATTCAGGGGCAGCCATAGTGACATTTGTCTTCCCCAAGAAAATCGTGTCCCAAAGAATTTCAAATGGGAAGGGGACAGTGATCTAGTCTTCCTCATAAGGACTGGAAAATAAGATACCCTGACAATCTCCTGACCCAAATCAGGCGCATCTGGGAGGGAAGAAGCTAGGTCATATTCTCTGTGCAAAAAGCCCATCCCTGGCCGGGTGACCCCGCCCTGACCTGCCCTCCCTGGGCATTAGTGATGTGGAACTTTGCTGGCTCTTGCCTCTCAGGGAGTGTTTTCTGTGATGCTTCTTTCTCTTTCCATCCCCTGCGTGCAACTATCCCTCAAGGTCCTCCTCCTCCTCCCTCCACTTCCTTTCTTAGCAGTCTCATAATTTCAGTTACCACCTTTTATCATTCATTCATTCAACAATAAAGTCCATGATGAACACACTATCTGTCAAATACTAGATAGAGTCTCTTGGAGCTAGAGACGCACGGCCACCCTTGTCCTCCTGCCATCTCCAGTTCTATGCAGGAAAAAAAGTCAATTACAACGAGTGACCCCAACCACTTGGGAGGACTTTCAGAATGCAGTGGATGCTTGGGGCGAGGGACACCAACCCAGGGGGCAGAGGAAGCTTCCTGGAGGCCATGAAGACCCACTGGAGGCCTGAATGGCACAGTGGGAAGAGCCAAGGACACAGCACTGGTGGAGCTAGACCCAGAGGGGAGCGAGAACCTAGGACCCTTCCAGGCCTGGGAGGAACACCAGGTGGATTGTGAGTCAGGGGCAGTGAGAGCTGGGGCTGGAGGGGTGAACAGAGGCTAGATTGCTGTGAGTTTGAAGGCAAAGCATTTCACCTAAAAGAGAAAAGTCTTCAAATTTATTTGAGAGCTCACTGGAGCTGCAGTGTGGAAAACAAGATGTGGTGGAAGATTGAATTTGAGGAACCCAGTAAGGCAATATTCCAGATTAGAGACAGGCCTGGCCCAGGGCAGTAACAGCAGCTCTGTCCAGAGTAGGACACAGCATAACTGACCAAACCAGGACGTTGTTCACTGTTAGACACCAGGGTTGACACATAAGCCCTGGGTCAACCTAAAGGTGTTAAATAACCACTGCTAGATTTAGTAATACAACTGACAGATTTGAGCCTAAGAATATGTGTATATTTTTGTAATGCTTCTTCATGTAGCTAACTTTAAAAAACTGTACATATTCATTCATTAATTCACTCCACAAATACTTACTAAGCACCTACTATGTGCCAGGCACTATGCAAGATGCTACGAATATGATAATAAAATAGATACAGTCCAGGCCCTCAAGGAATTTACATTCTTTACTATAATGTTGGCATAGCATTGTTTTCTAGGAAAAGGAAGTTGGGGGGGAGGCCTGTTGTCTTCCCACTTTTCTCAGTGATCCACCCGTGGGATTGTCCATCCAACACGTCGTCAGCAGGCCTTCCCTTTCCTCCTGGCCCTGTGTGCTGGGGGGAGTAACCAGGCCCCCAGCTCAGTGGCAGTGCCAAGTCTCCTTTGCCCTCTTCATAGTTCTGCTTGGGTTTGACCTGCCCAGCAGGGCATGGCTCTCCCTCTGAGCTTGAGTGAGGGGACTTCCACTCCCCAGAGCAGATTTCAGGGCTTTGCTACAACCTGCCTTGGTGAAACCCTGCATCCCCAGCCTCTGAAATATGCTGTATGCTGTTTGGCAGAACAGGGAGGCGAGTACCTGGCCTGGGGACTAGAAGGAAGATTGAGAACACTTCTCAAACCATGCGATCTGGAGACTTGAGGGCTGAGATCGTTGCTGAACATTATGAGAGGCATGAAAACAGATGTGGTGCTCCATCCCAGGTGGTAGAATTGGACCACCTCCTGGCTCCCAACTTTAAAAGAAGAGAGTTCCAGATTAATAAAACTATAATTATAAGATGAAGCAGCAGACCATAATTCAAGTGGATTCAAGAGGATTTGGATAAACTTATGAAAATTCCTCATGGCTAATTAAAAGGAGTTAATTGGAGTTGGGAGTGCTGGAGGCAAGTCCAAAGTTGTTGAACCTTTAGAGTGATGTCTGTTAAATTCTCTCTTTCAGGGACAGATGCCAAGACTGAATGAACCAATGCACAGCCCACAATGGCGTTTCTGATACACATAGGACAATGAAGCCCAGTGCACGTTTGAGGCGCACCCAAAGGTCTCCCCCAGCTGTTCTAACCCACAAGGACGTGGCTCGCTCTCCCCATCACTAACGTGATACTTGCAGTCGCCAGCCCTGTCGTGGGGTTTGTAAATTTCCAGATCTGTATGCACTGGTGCCCTTCCTCCAAGGAGTTTTGTGTGGCATCCGGTCCCAGCGTCGCTCAGGATCTGGGATGAGGCAGGTTTCCCCACCCACCCCAGAGCCAGGACCCTCAAGAGAGGATGTAGATTGCTACTTACTCTCTTACTGGGAGCCAGTGTGAGGAGCACCCTTTGGGAAACTGAAGGTGGCCCTTCCTTCCTCTTTCCTGGCTCAGAGGCCTCACACTTTTGCCAAGAGCAGGGTTCAGTTCATGGGCTCCCGGGAATGATGGTTCCCAGAAGACCCTGTCAGAGGGGCCGAGTTCCTGCACACCCTTCCTCCTCAGCCTTAGACTCCACTCATCAGCCCCCAGCACCCCCAGCACATTTCCTTGCCAAAGTCCCTGCCCATATAATGGTTGGCTGGTTGGTCAATTCTCTGAGTGCTTCACCCTGCACACTCTTTCAGTGAGGTGGGAAGGCACATCAGCCAAGGGCTTTGTTGGGACCAGTAGTATCCCTCCTTGCCACATTGGACAGCCGCTGTGCTGAGCCCATCAATGGGAGAGACCCAGAGCCTTAGTTCTGGATCTCTTTCCCAGAGAGGAGGAGGCCTGGCCCTCACCAGCTTATCGTCTTGCTGCTCTCTGCATTTGTTCCTGCAGAAGGAACCCATCCAGCATCCACTGTAACAACTGACTGCAAGATGAAGGCAGGCTGGCCCCAGAGACACAGGCTCTGACACCTTGCTGCCGTTCCAGACGGGGACTGATGCCCAGGGCTCTGCAGGCTCCAAGAAAAAAATGGGAAAATAGGTGATTTGAGCCTTCAGGTCTTTTCCCATTCCTTCCCAATATGCTCAAGCTGTCCTCAGTCTCACCTATCCATTCGTTTGTTCATTCAATAAATACTTATTAAGGGCCTACTATGTGCTGGGTCCAGGAACACGAGATGAATAGGAGACATGGCCCCTGCCCTTGTCTAGTTTACAGGAAGAAAAGGAATGACCTTATTCATATGTTGATACTCACTGTATTGGCAGAGAACCAGTGCTTATATTAAAAATGTGTGTCCCCCAGAATTCTTGGTCCCCTCTGCAGAGTAGATTTTGAGTAGACGAGTCTTTCCAAGACTCTCAAATCTCACTCCGTAAGTAACTGTAGTCTGGCTCCCACAGTGTTCAGTTCTGCCTACACCCCCGTTTTCCACACTCTGTCCCCCTTCCTTCCCTGACTACTTCAGCCCCTCCCTCCTCTTCCCATCCCAGTGCCTCCCCACTCTCTCCACCTCCTTCACACACTTCACCATCAGCCCACCCTTCGCTAGAAGCAAGAGTAGCAAGGCTAATTTCATTTATCTCCTTTTTCTTTGGTGAGTCGATTTGTGACAACCCTTTTTATGCATTTAATTCATTCTCAATTTCTCATAATCAGGGGGATGGTATCCCCTAAGGTTAGGTGAGAGCTTGTCAGAAAAAAAAAGAAAAGAAAAAGCAGTGTAAATTCACTGAGGTAATCATAGTCTATCTCCACTTCCCACTGCCCATGGAACTATTAACTAATATCACTCTCTAATCTTTTTTATACTTATTTATTTTGTGGCAAGAAACTAGTGTTATAAACACCACTACTGTCAAAACTTGTCATCCCCATTACCTCAAGGCGGGCTTCATCTCTGTTATTCTAATTTCAGAGTTCCTCAAATTCACAGCCGCTGGAAATTGAGTACAAAATCCATTATCATTTGTATATTTTAATTATGCAAATGAGGCAGCTCAGCTGCGATGTCCGGGACCTGCAGGGATGCCTGACTTGATTCTGGGTGATTACAATTTATCCAGTCGAGTCACTTTAATTGTAACAAGCTAATTACATTGTTGCGTTTGGCTTCAACAAAAGAAAAAGAGACAGGAAGCTGGATGCGGCTCAGGGCCCCGGGAACAGGCCACTGACTCTCCCCGCCGCGGGGCAGAGGAGGCCAAAGGACTGGGCAGGAGCACTCTGTGCCCCATGGAGGGGCTAGCGGGGGACCCCAGAGAAAGGGCAGCCAGTGGCCAGACAGTAGAGGCAGCTGCCCCCAACCCCAGCAGAGGCCTGCCCAGAGTGGTCTCTGCCTGGGTGATGGGAGGACTGTCATTCCCGCAGGAGTTTATCCACAGGCAAGCCTGACCTCGAAGAGGTCAGACCATCTTGCAGAAGGGTCATTTCCACTCAAGCTTTTCACGGCCCCAGGCAGATATCTTTGAGGACCCACTTAATTTCCACTGTTTGTGGATCTGTAGGTGTGTATAATGTTTCTGGCTAAATCTGCGCTTCGGCCAGAGAGGATCCAGCAGAAGTGATTCCCATGGTCAGACAGAGGAAGCTGCAGAAGTGGGCAAGGGAGTGGGGGGCAGAGAAGTGACAGAGAGCAGTTGCACAATTACTACCAGGTGGGGACGATGCTTTACAAATTCATTCACTAGGGTCATGTTTTAATTTCTTTGACCAACGTAAACATTTATTCATTTGACCTGAAAGTAGCTGTTTTCTCTCCCAGCCATTACTACCTGCCAGGGAGCAGAATGTGCTTCGGTTTACAAGTGTGTTCAATGTTTTAGCCGAATGAGAGTCCCCAGGAAGCATGAGGCTCATGTATATTAACACATGACCGTTCCCCTTAACAGAATTATAACAGGACCCGAAGAACTACACTGTTTGCTACAAAGGACGCACTGTTTATGGGCATTAACTTGAGGTGCTGCCACTTTTTTCTAATAATTCTTTTGGTTCACCTCCCCCCAGAACCAGAGTTCATGACCTTTCCACCCCTGAGTCTGGGCCAGGCAGAACCTGTGACCTCAGCTGCCTACCATAGGCAATAGACTCAACACCAAAGTCCAGAAATTAGATTAGTAGCCTAGTAACACCAGCAAATCATTAATTGACTAGTATTAATTGAGGTTTATTGGGATTCTATTCTAATTAACATCTCTACTTCCAAGGTATTATACTCTAAAAACAGAAATAAGGCTTCCATGTTTTAATAGGGACAAAGCTGGAATGCGGGAGGAGGTTTGAGGGGAGAGACATCTGCAGGGACTGAGACAGTCAGTATTTGTAATACCCAAGTTCACGGCTGAAGGGGCTGGGTTCCGGGTGAGGTGGACACAGAGCAGGACAGTGGTCCTGATGTTACAAAGGATGGCCATTTGCTTGCAGCTATGATGGAAATGACACAGCCAGAGGCTGGGGCTCCTGTGGGCGAAGAGATGGCTAGACAATTGGAAAGGTGGGAACAGACTCTGATGAGCCAGGAATACCAGGCAAAGGGGTTTGGTGCTGACCTCGCAGAGCTAACAAGTGAAGCAAGGTGCGTGGTCTTCCCCACCAAATCCACCATGTAACAACATGTCTGTCTGCCATGCAAGTCTGGACAGCAGTGACCCAAAAGAGCCTGAGAGATGCATAGAATGAACAGCTAAATGACACGGTCCACTGTCAGCAGGATTCAGGATGAAATGCTCCTTGGTGAGTGTGGGGTAAGGCAGAGACGTGCTTTCGGAAGGCTTTTGAAAGGAGAAGGTTGTGTCTCAGTGCATTAGCAAGAGGAAGAGATGTGTGGATGGAGCATGAGCAAAGATGTAGAAGAGGGATTCCCTGGTGGCACAGTGGTTGAGAATCTGCCTGCCAATGCAGGGGACACGGGTTCGGGCCCTGGTCTGGGAGGATCCCACATGCCGCGGAGCAACTAGGCAACTGAGCCACAGCTACTGAGCCTGCGCGTCTGGAGCTTGTGCTCTGCAACAAGAGAGGCCGCGATAGTGAGAGGCCCGCGCACCGCGATGAAGAGTGGCCCCCTCTTGCCGCAACTAGAGAAAAGCCCTCGCACAGAAACAAAGACCCAACACAGCCAAAAATAAAAAAATAAATAATAAAAATTAAAATTAAAAAAAGGAATTCCTTAAAAAAAAAAAAAACCAAATGCCTTAATTCCTAAGACCAATCCAGGGGAAACTGGGAATGCCAAGTTCCTAGACCATTCCTGGACACACACACACAAAAAAAAGATGTAGAAGAAAGAGCAGCACCGGGCAGGGGCAGACGCTGGGAGGCGATAGATGGAGACGCGGCTGGCGGATGCAAGGGAAGCAAGGGCTGCGTGACTCTGTTAAGGGAACTGGCTCTGTGCCGTTGAGTTCTAGGTTGGCAATTTCTTCTCCTTCCCATGCCGCCTGGGCACCCAAAAGAGGAAACCTGGTGTCATGTCCAGCATGGGGTTGCACCGTAGGAGGGACCCCAACCAATACATGTGGAAGGAAAGAGGAAGGAAAGGAGGGAGGGAGAGAGGAAGGAAAGAAGGAAGGAAGGAAAGGAAGGAGGAAGGATGGGGGGTAGAAAACGGCACATGGCTAGAATGAGTTGAAGTTTATTCAATTACCAATCAGCTGGGTGGTTGATAGTATGTCACTGAAGGACCCAGAACCTGTTTCTTAATCCATCAAAGGTGAGGGGCAGTGGGGGGCGGGTGTGGGCAAGGATATCTGTAATGAACAGGATATCTAGGTCTCCCAAATCAAGAATTCAGTATACTTATATTTCACTAGGCAATGTCAGCCTCTGTTTAGAAATACTGCTCTGCATTGGGTGAGTGGTTGGTACAAAAAGAAAAAAAAAAAAAAATTGAGGCTGCCGCTTCTGCTTGAATTCTCCAGCTCTAAGTAATTTAGAGCCAGATGCCCAGTTCCTCATCGCTCCATCAGATGACTCCATGGAGTAATTATAATACTTTATGGGCATTAACTCACTGATTCTCATCATGCCCTGGGAGGGGGGTGCTCAGATCATTATCCTCCCTGTATCCAGGGAGGGGGGAGCATCTCATTCTCTCCATGTGTGCATCCCAACAGCACCTGTCCCCCGAATGCCCTGGAAGGGGAACGCCAGGACCAGCCACGCTCTGCGAAGATGGATGAGCTGGAGTCAAGGTTCTGGGAAAGGGAAAGCAGTGATGGTGGGGGAGGAAGGTCCAAAAGCAGAGGGATAAAAGAGATGCATCAAGAGGGAGGGAATTGGCTGAGCTTGACTCAACGATGTCTGAGGGAAGCAGAGGACCAATTACAAACACTGGAAAAATCTAGGCTTGGAAGAGAGGAGGAGGGAGGGAGAAAGCACTGAGGCCAACCTGGGGAGGTAGCATTGAACCGAGAGGAGGGTGCAGTCATGATGAGGAGATGCGACCGAGGGGCAGCCCTGGGACTTGCTGAGTAGCGACTTCAAGTAAGTACCCACGGGCTCCTCTAGTCCCTCATTCAAAGCCTCCTCACGTGGGGGCAAATCTTAAGTCCTTCTTCATCCCAGAAGTCTCACAATTATTAAATCTTAGAGTTTAAGTTAACATAACCTATCTCCTTATTTTATTGATCAGGTAACTGAAGCCCAGAGAGGGGAAGGTCACACAGCAAGTGGGTGCCATCTCTGGGACTGGATCACACCTCTCCTAATTCCCACTGGCTTGATTTCATCTTCTTGTCTCTTCTCTGAATTACTTCCTACACTTAAGGGAACCCTATCATAATATCAAGAGCTCTCGATATTATGCTCTCATATGATTCACTCATTCTCTCTCCAAGTTAATCAGAAAATTTTTATGTGCCAAAACCATGCCTTGGGCATCCCCTGTGGCACCCTCAGAACCTAACCCAGGATTAGGCACGTAGAGTGGGGAAGGATGGTATCCAGTTTGACGACAGCATGTGTGGAGTCCCCACCAGAGGTGCCAAACCTCCAGTAAGGAAGATTGAAAATATTAGTGGGGGAGCGGGGAGGGGGGGACTCGGGATCAGCCAACAGATGAGCCAGGAGGAAGGAGATAGAACCATGAACATCTTCACTGCCATCACTGAAAGTACGAGCCAAACAGCCCCCAAATCATTAGAGCAAATGAGGAACCACGAAAAAACCGGGTCTCTGGGCACCAGAGAGCAAGTGACATCTCACAGAGCATGGGGGCACAGTGGGGATGAACGCACAGGGGCTGTGCAGGCGTTTGGAGTGGAAATACGGGCTGAAAGCATGACTACGCAAGATTACCCACACTGCACACAGGCAAGGGCACTTGCATCGGTGGGAGGGTGAACAAGGAAGGGGAGTCCTTCGTTCTCCTCACAGCAGTTTGTAAAGGATCCCGGAGGAGGTGCGATTTCAAGAGGAAGCAAACAAAACCACACGAGAACTGTAGACACACACACCTTCTCCTCACGACGTTTGCAGAGACTCGGCCACTGCCCGGATCTCAGGAGCCCCGTGGGGCTCTCGCTTGGGCTCTGTGCAGCTCCCTAAAGGTGGCCAGTTGTGCGAATGTTGAAAGTTGGGAAATGTTGACCTCTCTCGTTCTGAAGATGAAGAAATCAAGACTCTGGAAGGAAACACAGTGTGTCCAGGACCACACGGCCAACAGCTCCAGACCCAGGGCGACACGAGGGCCTCCGGATTCCCGGACAAGTGGGCTGCTTGCTCATGGGCTCTTGCGGGGCGGTCGCCTGTTTGTTTGCTTTTCCTGGTGTTCAGATTCCTTCCAAGCTCAAGAGGTAGGCCCCAGGTGAGACTGCAATTGGCATGGCCCAGGGGAAGAAGGCCCAGGCTCAGCCAGGTGCCCAGCAGCTGCCCCGGGGCTCACTTTCAGTGGAGCCGGGAAGGCTTCCTGCCCCATCACTTCTCCCACCAGCTCTTCGTCTAGATGAAAAGACTGAGACTGGATGAGATTAGTAAATTTGCCCAAGTGACCAGCTCTTCAATGGCAGGGCCAGGGTTCAACCCCAGTGCATTTGACACCAGTCCCACAAGGCTGACCGCCCAGATCTGCTGCCTCTGCTCCATGATTGTCTGGTTTGTTCTTTTTTTACTTAGATCTTTTCTGTTCTGCTTTCTCCTCAGTATCTCTCTGACAATAATCTCATTCAAGCCAATGGGGTAAGAATCGCTTCTTCAGCAACCGGCGTGCTTGGCTTCCTTGAACTGGGCAGCGGAGACAGACTCTCATGGTCAGGCGATGCTGTTCAGAACCCAGGGTCCAGCTGTGCAGGTCAGGCGTCCAGTGCTGGAAGTGGTGTCCAGGCATCAGGCAAGCAGGCCATGCTGGGGGAGGCCAGCCATCGCTGGGCAGACAATGAACAGTTAGACTTGGCTTGGGAGAGAGGGAGACATTTCAGCAAAGGGGAAAAGCTGGAGAGGGAGCAAAACTTATTCCTCTGGGAGCTAAGGGACTTTTTTTCCAGACACAGCCTCTCTCTTCCCCAGGTCTCACCACCCTTTGGCTTGTTCTGCCTAAGCAAATGGCTTTAGCCTGCCTGTACATTATCTTATTTGAGACTGTATTATCAGGGGTGATTTTTCTTTGTCTTCTACCTGTAGAGAGCCCTAGAGCCACTACCACTACGGCACTGAATGCCAGCAGTCTCAAAGATGGGGACTCCTGCTCAGCCTGGTGCCACTTCTTGCAGGGACCCCCATGATGGGGCCACCCCCAGATTCACCATCCAAAGACTGGCCCAAGGCTGCCCCATGCTTCCCTCTCTCGGTGGCTCAGAGAGAAAGGCAGACATCCCAACCTGGCTGTCCACACCTGCCATACGATAGATGGTGGGCTCTAAATAATTAACGAGAATCATTTTGTAATGCGTTGACCCCTGCACATTGCACATCGCTCATTCTGATACTCCGGCTCTCCCCAGCTCCCTCTCTCTCTCTCTCATTCCGACAGCTCAGCCTTCTCTCTTGGGTGTCCATCAAATACCACATCAAGGGAAAGGGGCCCCTTGCAGTTCTCACAAGATGTGTTTGGCCTCTGAGATTTCTTTGATAATATAAGCAGAGTGATGTAAGTGGCTGGATGCAGGATGTTGAGGCTGGGGCTGCCCTTGCTTGGGCCGGGGGATGCCTTGAACTCCTGGGACCCACCCAAAAGCTCTGGCCTGGGAGGAGGCAACCCAGAAGAGTCATGGGCCTGGAAGAAGAACCTGATGACAGTCTGGGTGGCCCTGCCCTCCAGGAGCTTATCCCCTAGGTGGGACAAAAAGCTACACACAGGAAATACTAAGATCTGTACAAGTTCCTCAAAGAATTTTCTCTGTCCCTGAATTTCATGCCAATCTATTTGTACAGGTCCTGTGTGCCCAGGTCTGTGAAGGGTGATGTGGAGGGACATGAGAGAAAACTAAGTCTCCTTGTCTGGATGTTTGTGACCCAACTGGGAAATGGGGACTCACACACAGAATTATTAGGAAAAAAATGCAAAAGTCTGGAATGTTTCTAGAAGAAACACAGTTACTTCTGGAGAGTAGAAATAGGAGAAAGAAGTGCTTTTTTTTTACAGCTTCATTGAGGTATAATTGACAGATAAAATTGTATATATTTAAAGTGTACAATGTGATGATTTAATATATTAATGCGTATTTTGTGACATGATTACCACTATCAGGTTAAATAACCCACCCATCACCTCCTCACCTAGTTTCTGGTGTGTGTGTGTGTGTGTGTGTGTGTGTGTGCATGTGCGCGTGTGTGTGTGTGTTGAGAATGACTAAGACCTATTCTTTTAGATTCATACTCATCAGGAATATTGGCCTGTAATGTTCTTTTCTCACAGTGTCCTTGTTTGACTTTGGGATCAGGATAGCGCCAGCTTCATAAAATGATTTTGGAAGTTTTCCCTTCTCTTCAATTTTTTGGAAGAGCTTGAGAAAGATTGGTATTAATTTTTCTTCAAATGTTTCATAGAATTCATCAGTAAAGCCATCAGGTCCTGGGCTTTTCTTTGTGGGGAAGTTTTTGATGAGTCATTATTGGTCTGTTCTGATTTTCTATTTCTTCATGATTTAGTCTTGGTAGGTTGTATGTTTCTAGAAATTTATCCATTTCTTTTGGTTATCCAATTTGTTGGTGCTTAACTGTTCATAGTATTCACTTATAATCCTTTGTATTTCTGTGGCATTAGTTGTAATGTCTCCTCTTTCATTTTCTAGTTTATTTGAGCCTTCTCTCTTTTTTTCTTAGTCTAGTTAAAGTTTTTTCAATTTTGTTTATCTTTTAAAAAAATCCACTCTTCTTTTTTTAATCTTTTCTATCGTTTTTCTAGTCTCTATTCCATTTATTTCTATTTTTATCTCTGTTGATTCCTTCTTTCTGCTACGTTTGAGTTTCATTTGTTCTTTTCTTAGTTCTCATAAGTTCCAGGAGATTTTTTGTAGATTCATTGGTATTTTCTACATATACAATCATGTCATTATACCAGTTTGGTATAAAAGGATATAATTCAGGAACAGCCAGATGGAAGAGATGCATAGGACAAGGAATGCAGGAAGGTGGGTAGAGATTCCCTGCCCTCTCCCAGCACCTCCACATGTTCACCAACCGAGAAGCTCAACAAAGTTGTGCTTTGGCTTGTCACTTTTTAGACTCTGTACTCTCTGAATGTTTTACATCAATGTACTATGTTTTATATTTCTTAAAAATACCCTTGTAAAAAGAGACCAAATCAAGACTGGGCTGTAAGCTGCTCTGAGGGTCTGTGCTGTGCATTGTCTGTTTCTATGTTATCATGTGGAACATTCCTTAGGCAGCAGAGACACTCAATCAAGAATTGCTGAGTGTGGAATAAAGACGGTGCTGTTTGAAGTTCGAGATAAAAGTGGAAAAGAACCTCAAAAGAAAGAGTGGTGGTGAGATAATTGACCATAAAAGCTTTAAGAAGGAACCAGAAGCAGGATCAAGATGGCAGAGTCAAAAATCCTGAGTTCACCTCTCCCCACAAACACATCAAAGCTACAACTACATATACAGCAACTCTCACTGAGAACAACATGAAGACTAGCAGAAAGGCTCTTCTACAACCAAGGCTATAAAGAAAGAACCACACAGAGTCTAGTAGGAGGGGAGGGAAAGCAATCTAGTCAGAACCCGTACCCCTCGTGGGTGATCCAGAAGATGAGGGGGATATCACAGGCTCAGGGAACTTCCCTAAGGAGCAAAAGGTTTGAGCCCCATATTAGGCATCCCAGTTCTGGGGTCCAACACAGGGAAGACAAGCTCCTTTAGCTGGTTTGAAAACCAGTGGGGTTTACCAGAAGGCTGTAAAGAAACCAAAAGTCCACTCTTGAAGAACATGCACACAGACTTGACTGCTTCCAGTCCCAGCACAGAGGCCCCAGATTGAAAACTGCCTAGTGCTCTGGCCAGCTTGCCAGGATGGCCTCAACACATACCCCAGCCTGCACTGGGCTCCTGCTTCATCCCTTCCTGCTCCAGCACTACTCCCCTCTAAGGTGGAGACCATCATTGCCTTTGCACATGTGAGTACCAAGGAGAAAGCAGAGCCAGATCAGAAGAGTGGCTCCAACACCTTGGACCCCAACCCTGCCTCTAGCTAAGGCAGAGATTGCAATCACATAAAGGAAAAGCCCAACTCCCTCAAGGTTCCTGCTCCAGCCCCTTGGGCCCTGGCCCTGCCCCCTCCCCCATAGAGTGGTGACCACCATTGAGCCTGGGAAAAGCTTTGACTCACACCTGGCTCTGGCTCTAGCACCTCTGACTCCAGCCCTACCTCCCACCAAGGTAGTGGCTGCCAGTGCAACCCAGGAGAGGATATGGCTGGCACTCACTTCAGATTCATTTCTCCCACCAAAGCCACTGGGCACATGCAGCCTGCATAGGGATGCTCCCACACAAGGACACACCTTCGAGACTGGTATAGGTAACTGTTTCACCTAATTTCATAGAGACAAACAGAGAGAGTCAAACAAAATGAAAAAACAAAGGAATATGTTTCAGATGAAAGAATAAGATGAAACCCCAGGAAAATATCTTAATGAAATGGAGATAAATAACTTACCTGGTAAAGAGTTCAAAGCAATAGTAATAAAATGCTCACTGAACTCAGGAGAATAATAGAAGAACACAGTAAGAACTTCAACAAAGAACTAGAAAATATAAAAAAGGATGAATCAGAGCTAAAGAACACAATAACTGAAATAAAAAACACACTAGAAGGAATTAACAGAAGATTGGGTGATACAGAAGAATCCATAAGTGACCTGGAGGATGGAAGAGTGGAAATCACCAAATCAGATGAGCAAAAGAAAAAAAATTTTTAATAAGGATAGTTTAAGGGCTCATTGGGAAAACATCAAGGGTACAAACATTTGTATTACAGGGGTCCCAGCAGGAGAAGAGAGGAAAAGAGGCAGAAAATGTATTTGATGAAATTATGGCTGAAAACTTCCTTAATCTGAAGAAAGAAACAGATATCCAGGTCTAGGAGAGATAAAGAGTCTCAAACAGTATATATCCAAAGAGACCCACACCAAGATATACCATAATTAAAAGTTAAAGATGAAGAGAACTTTAAAGACAGCAAGAGAGAAACAAAGAGTCACATACAAGGGAACCTTCATAAAGATAACAGCCACTTTTTCAGCAGAAACTTTGCAGGCTAGAAGGGAATGGCATGATATATTTAAAGTGCTGAAAGTAAAATCCTACAACCTAGGATACCCTACCCAGCAAAATTATCATTCAGAATTGAAGGAGAGATAAAGAGTTTCCCAGACAAGCAAAAGCTAAGAGTTCATCACCACTAAACCAACCTTACAAGGAATGTTAAAGGGTCTTCTGTGACCAAAAAAAAAGAAGATCCATAACAAGAAATAAGAAAATACATGAAAGGAAAAATCTCACTGGTAAAGGCAAATATATAGTAAAGGCAGTGAATCAACAACTTAAATAAGCTAATACAAAGGATTAAAGACAAATATTGTAAAATCAACTATAACTACAATAAACAATTAAGGAATAGACATGAAGATGTAAAATATGACATCAAAAACGTAAAATGTTGTAGGAGGAGAGATTCTAAAATGTAGATCTTTTAAAATGTGTTTGAATTTAGATGACTATCAATTTAAAACAAGTAGATATAGTTACAGGTCAACTTATATGAATTCCATGGTGACCACAAATTAAAAACTATAATAGATACACAAAAATTAAAGAGAAAGGAACCCAAACACAACACTAAAGAAAAGCATGAACCACAAGGGAATTGACTAAAATAATAAAGACAAAACAGAGAAGAACTACCAAAACAACCAGGAAACAAGTAACAAAATGGCAATAAGTTCATACCTACTAATAATTACTTTAAATTTAAGTGATCTGAATGTTCCAATCAAAAGACATAGGGTGGTTGATTCGATTTTTTAAAAGACCAATCATAGGCTGCCTAAAAGAGACTCACTTCAGAGATAAAGACACACAGACTGAAAGTGAAGGGCTGGGAAAAGATATTCCATGCAAATGGAAAAGAAAAGAAAGCTGGGGTAGCAATACTCATGTCAGACAAAGTACACTTTAAAACAAAGTCTATAATAAAAGACAAAGAAGGGCATTATATAATGTTAAAGAGGTCAATCTGAGAAGAGGATACAACATTTGTAAACATATATGAATCTAATATAGGAGCACCTAAATGTATAAATCAATATCAACAGACATAAAGGGAGAAATTGACAGTAATACAATAATAGTAGGGGACTTTAACACCACACTACATCAATGGAGAGCTCATCCAGACTGAAAATCAATAAGGAAACAGTGGCCACATTAGACCAGATGGACTTAATAGATATCTACAAGACATTCCATCTAAAAACAGCAGATACACATTCTTTTCAAGTGCACATGGAATTTTCTCCATGATATATCACATGCTAGGCCACAAAACAAGTCTCAATAAATTTAAGAATATTGCAACTATATCAAGCATGTTTTCTGGACACAATTAGAAATCAATTACAGGAAGAAAAATGAAAAAAACACAGACACATGGAGACTAAACTTGCTACTAAGTAAGCAATGGGTCAATGAAGAAATCAAAGAGGAAATCAGAAAATAACTTTAGAAAAAGTTGTAAAAATACAACTTTCCTAAATCTGAGATGTAGCAAAAGCACTTCTAAGAGGGAAGTTAGAGAGATAGAATCCTACCTAAATAAACAAGAATAATCTCAAATAAACAATCATCAGAAGAATTAGAAAAAGAACAAAGTCCAAAGTCAGCAGAAGAAAGGAAATAATAAAGATCAGAGCAGAAGTGAATAAAATAGAGAACAATAAAAAAGAAGATAAAAGAAAAAGAAAAGTTCAATGAATCCGAGAGATTTTTTTTTAAAGGTAAGCAAAATAGATAAACCTTTAGCCAGGTTCATTTTTTAAAAAAGAGACAGGGCCCCAATAAACAAAATTAGAAATAAAAGAGGAGAAATTACAATTAATATCACAGAAATACAAACAATCATAAGAGGATATTATGAACAGTTATACACCAACAAATTGGACAACCTGGAAAAAACATACGATCTTCCTAATTGAATCAGGAAGAAATAGAAAATATGAACAGGTGGTTAACCAGTACTGAAATTGAATCAGTAATCAAAAAATTACCAACAAACAAAAGTCCAGGACCAGATGGCTTCACAGGGAATTTCTACCAAACATATAAAGACGTGTTGATACCTATCCTTCTTAAACTATTTCAAAAGATTAAAGAGGTGAAAACACTTCCAAACTCATTCTACAAGGCCAGCATTACTCTGATACCAAAATCAGACAAAGACACTACAAAAAAAGAAAATTGCATAACAATATCCCTGATGAACATAGATGCAAAAATCCTCAACAAAATATTAGAAAACTGAATTCAACAGTACATAAAAAGGATCATACACCATGATCAAGTGGGATTTATCCCAGGAATGCAAGGATGGTTCAATACCACAAATCAACCAATTTGACACATCACATTAACAAAATGAAAAATTAAAATTGCATGATCATCTCAATAGATGCAGAAAAAGCATTTGACAAAATTTGACATCTATTCATGATTAAAACTCTCAACAACACAGTGAGTATAGAGGGAACATACCTCAACATAATAAAAGCCATTTATGACAAACCCACAGCTAACATCACACTCAATGATGAAAAGCTGAAAGCTTTTCCTCTAAGATCAAGAACAAGACAAGGATGTCCACTCTCACCATTTCTATTTAACATTGTATTGGAAGTCCTTGCCATAGCAATCAGAAAAGAAAATGAAATAAAAGGCATCCAAATTGAAAGGGGAAAAGACAGCCTGTCACTATTTGCAGATGATAAAACATTATAGATAGAAATCCTAAAGACTCTACCTAAAACTTATTAGAATAAGTGAATTCAGTAAAGTTGCAGGATACAAGATTAATATGCAGAAATCTGTTGCATTTCTATACACTAAAAATGAACTATCAGAAAGAGAAATCAAGAAAACAATTGCATCAGAAAGAATAAAACACCTAGGAATAAATTTAACCTAGGAGGTGAAAGACCTGTACTCTGAAAACTGTAAGACACTGATGAAGGAACTTGAGGACAATACAAATAAATTGAAAGATATCCAGTGTTCATGGACTGGGAAAATTAATATTGTCAAAATGCCCATACTACCCAAAGCAATCTATAGATTTAATGTAATCCCTCTCAAAATACCAAGGGCATTTTTCACTGAACGAGAACAAATAATCCTAAAATCCTAAACCACAAAAGACCTCAAATAGCCAAAGCAATCTTGAGAAAAAAAGAACAAAGCTGGAGCTCTCCCTGACTTCAGACTATACTAAAAAGCTACAGTAATCAAAACAGTGTGGTACTGGCAAAAAAAAAAGACACATAGACCAATGAAACAGAATATAGAGAGCCCAGAAATAAACCCACACACATATGGTTAATTAATCTATGAGAAAGGAGGCAAGAATATACAATGGGAAAAAGACAGTCTCTTCGGTAAGTGGTGCTGGAAAAACTGAACAGCTACATGTAAAAGAATGAAGTTAGAACATTTTCTCACACTATATGGATTAAAGAGCTAACTGTGAGAACTAAAACCATAAAACTCCTAGAAGAAAACATAGACAGTATGCTCTTTGACATACCTCTTAGCAATATATATATTTTTTTAATCTGTCTCCTTGGGCAGGGGAAACAAAAGCAAAAATAAACAAATGGGGCCTAATCAAACTTAAAAGCTTTTGCACAGCGAAGGAAACCTTCAACAAAACAAAAAGGCAACCTACTGAATGGGAGAAGATATTTGTAAATGACATGTCTAATAAAGGGTTATATCAAAAATATATAAAGAATTCATACAACTCAATATTTTTTTAAAAACCTGGATTTAAAAATAGGCAAAGGACCGAAATAGACATTTTTATAAGAAGACATACAGATGGCCAACAGGCTCATGAAAAGATGGTCAACATCACTAACCATCAGGGAAATGCAAATCAAAACCAGAATTAGGTATTGCTTGACACACGTCAGAATGACTATCATCAAAAAGACAAGTGTTGGCACTTCCCTGGTGGTCCAGTGGTTAAGCATCTGCCTTCCAATGCAGGGGATGTGGGTTCGATCCCTGGGCAAGGAACTAAGATCCCACATGCCATGGGGCAACTAAGCCCGCACACCACAGCTAGAGAGCCCATGCGCCATGACTAGAGAAGCCTGTACACTGCAACAAAGAGCCTACATGCCACAACGAAGACCCAGCGCAGCCAAAAAAGAAAAAAGACAAGTGTTGGTGAGGATGTGGAGAAAAGGGAACCCTCCTACACTGTTGATGGGAATGTAAATTGGTACAGCCACTATGGAAAACGGTATGGAGGTTCCATAAAAAAATTAAAAGTAGATCCCCAGCAATTTCACTCCTGGGTATATACCCAAAGAAAATGAAAACACTAATTTGAAAAGATATATGCACCCCAATATTCATAGCAACATTATTTGCAATAGCCAAGATATGGGAGCAACATAAGTGTGCATCAACAGATGAGATAAAGAAGATGTGACTAAGAGGTACAAGCTACTGGTATAAAATAAATAAGTTACAAGAATGCAATGTACAGCACAGGGAATATAGCCAATATTTTATAATAACTTTATATGGAGTATAATCTATAAAAATATTGAATCACTATGTTGTACACCTGAAACTAATATAATATTATAAATCACTTATACTTCAATTTAAAAAGGAGCCAAAAAATTGTAACTATATGTGGGGATAAATGTTAACTAAGCTTATTGTGGTGATCATTTCACAAAGTATATACAAATATCAAATCATTATGTTGCACACCTGAAAAAAATATAATGTTACGTGTCGATTATATCTCAATCTTTTTTAATTTGGTAGAGAGGCTGAAGGAGGATATTTTTTTGAATCTAAGTAACTTTTGAACTTTTGTAAACAGAATATTTAAGAATTTAACTAAATATTCTTAATCTAAAGAAAATAAAAATTGAAAAAAATATTGAAAAACAAAAGAAAGAACTGGAAGGATAAGGATTTAGACAAGGAGAGATGCAGGGAATGATGTCAAGGCCAGAGGAAAATGTCAGCATACAAATTTTTTGATGAAGGAAGGAAGAGTGGAAGGGAGGAATGAGTAAATGGAATACCATGAGCCAAGGCAGGAAAGTAGAGATCAGGGAAAGAGGCGGTGTCAGTGAATGAAGGAGCATGGAAATAAACCAGGGAGGCAGCATGGAGCCTGCTTAGGGAGGCCCTTGGCTCTGGCCTAAAGGTTGGAAGGACACGTACATGGTTGGCCTGCAGCCTGGATTACATGCAAGTGAAACCCTCCTGGATACCTGGAAATAAGTGAAAGGGAGGAGACAACCCAATAGGACAAGCGGCAGCACTGGAGACTGAAGACCAGCATGATTTGGTCAAAACTGGTTTGTTCTAGCTCAGTTTTGTGTGTGTACCCGGCACCCAATAAATCCCTGCTAGGGAGCTGATTAACCAAGTCAGGACCCGATTCAGCATAAGTTCCTGAGGAACAGGTTGTGTATCTTCTATCTCTTCGGTGTCACCTTCGGCCCTGACTCTGCCCACAAAAACCTCGTTTCTTGGTGCATCTATGATCTTCCTATCCTTCCTCATGCCCCTTTTATGAAACAGGAAGTCACTTCCCCAATCCTGCACCCACTCCCTCCTTCACAGGAAGTGGGACCTATAAAACACGAGGCTCCTTGGGGGGCAGCCCAAGTGTGATTATAAACCCCATTCAGTAGACTTTGAATAAAACAAACAGGAAGAACAAATTATGTTTTCTCTAGTTTGAGCCCAAATAATGCCAGCCATGGGACTCAAAAACTCCAGGTCCTGGTGAGAGGCTGGGATAATTACACTGATGGGTTTCCAAAGATTGCAGAGAAGTAATGAAACAGTAAACAACACAACCAACATTCTTTTCTCCCAGGCCCTGGTTGATTTTGGTGAGGCTCTTAGTTGCATTTTTGCAGATCCCACCTTTGGCGAGATTGTGGTGCCCCAAAGCTTGGGCTTTAACATTCATCTTGGCCTTTGTGAACCACTCCTTGTCCCCCAGCCCTGCCCCCTCCCCCAGGCACCCAGCACGTTTCTCCTGCTCCAGCCTCTCCTGTAATATGAAAATGATCATAAAGTGAAGAACACTTAGTTATGATTCAACTCAGCATTTATCCAGCATGGAAGGCTCTATGCTTATCATAATTACAAGGGCAATAAAGATGAGCGAGATGTAGCTCATGTTCTCAAGAAACTATGGACCTAGTGGTGCAGGACTACACTACCTAACATGGGAGAATAAAGCAACGGTCATTCAGGAAGCATAAGAGGGGCTCGGGGACAGAAATCGGAAGATGGCCCATTATTCGGGGTCAATCTGGAAAGATTTATAGAGGAGGACATGGGCCTTGAGGGCAGACTGGGTTTGACAAGCAGAGGCAGGGCAATGGGGAAGGGAGTACAAGAGAGAAGGGGCAGAGGGTCTTCCAGGAGGAAGACGCAGCAGGGGCAAAGGCAGAGAGATGCCAAAACTGAGGACTTGTTGAGAGATCAGTGGGTTGCCATCTCTGGAATGCTGGCAGGCGGTAAAGAGTAGTGTTCTGCTTAATCCCACAAGCAATGGGAGCCATTAAAGGCATTGGGGTCTCAAGCGTGGTCCTCTTTCCTGTTCTCCACAGGTGAATAGAGAGGTAAGGTTATTTAGTGGGGAGGGGAAAAAATGCTTAACCTATTCAAATGTATCACTGTTGAGGAAATTTCAATAGTGAAATTCTTGAGGCAGCTCCAGGGGAAAGTGGGGAAACATAACTATTTAAATCAGAGCATGTTTTGAAAATCCAGCTAACGTTTCTTTAGTGCCTTCAAGGAGCTGAGCACTGTGACCGGCGTTTTACATAGATGGTTTCATTGGATCCTAAAAGGTTGGATTCTTTTCCACCATTTTACAGAAGAAAAAACTGAGATTCAAAATGGTCCAAGGCCACAGAGCAGCAACTGGTGGAGATAGAATTTGCATCCACCTTACTCTAACACCTAAGATTTTCCCATCACCCCTTGCTGCTCTGGGGACCTCCTATATGTTGCATGCATACAGCCAGTCTGCCCTTCTGCATCAAGTGCCAGCCAGGAGCAAGGCACTAGCCAGAAGGGAGCTTTCATTTGGGGGCAAGAGAAAGGTCAATTGAAAGTTGCTGGCCTGGGAGAGAGCTGTGGCCTGCGATGGAGGTCTCCTTGAGAGTAATCTGCTGTGTGATCTTGGGTAAGTTGCTTTACCTCCCTGATCTTCCTCATCTGGAAAATTAGGACTAGAGTGATGATTGGGAAATTTTTTCAAGCAGCAGCATCTTTTTCTTCAAAATGAAATTATAAGTGAACTACAATAAAACCAATAAAAATGGGACTGCCCTGGTTGATGCTGGCAGGGAGGGTAGCGAGGAAAAGGGCCCGGATGCTGCAAAAAAGTTTTTTAATTTTTATTTTAAAATTGTGTATTACAGTTGATGAAACAAGAGTCCAGAGAGCTGAGTAAATTGAGCAGGACACATAGCTGTTTGGAGGCAGAACTGACATCCTAACCCAGGCAGTCCTCGCAAAGCCTGTGCTCCCACCGTCACACCCTTCTCTCCTCCTGGCAGGAGTCAGGCTAATGCTTCAGTTAATATGGCACATTTACAACAAGCCATCAGACACAAAAGTTAAGGTTCATAATGGCAATAATCCCCCACATTGGTCTGTGCTGAATGAGAGACTGCTAGGTAGGCAGACGTAAATATAGACTTTATTATACCACATCACAAAGCAGGGGAGTTAATGTTGTTGGGAGAACATTCATTTCCACTTTTCCTTACTTTTGCATGTCTTAATTTGCAACTTAATGTGGCATTATCATAATTTTTTGCGTTATGTAATGATTAAAATGAAGCGTATCATATTTATTGATTTATTTGATTTATTTAAAATGTAACCATTGCCCCAGGGCAGGTGCATGTACAAAATACAAATGCAACAGTTAAATTGAATCCAGCAGATAAATTTCCCATTAAGAAAAGACATTTCAGGACTGTCAAGACAATGAGAAATGTCTTCCCAGAATCACCAGAAGAAAGGAAATCTTGAGAGGTCATCTGGTCCAACCCTCTGCCTCAGGCAGAATTGCTCCTAATCCCCCAAGACTGAGCACCAATCAGTTCAACTTTCTGACAGTCTCTAGGGAGAGCCACATTCTACCATATTCTCCTACCTCTGGCTTCAACCCCAAGACCAATATCTCCTCCCTGAGTCAATCCAGCCTTTTTATCCCTCCCTGTGCCCCCTGATATCTCACTCCTTTAGTTTATAATCACCTCATCCTCAAAGTCTATTCCTCATTCCATTTCTTGCTGACCCATTTCTCATTCCACGCCTCCACCTCCTAAAAAGACCCACGTTAGGAGATCAGGTTCTTTATGTAGAATCTTAGAAACTTCCAGTGAGCAGGAGAACTGATCCAGCATCCCATGCACAGCAGGAATTCCTTAGACACATCCCCAACTGCTGGACATCCAGTCTCTGCTAGAGCCTTCTAAAGCTGAGGCACCCATCGTTGATGGGGAGACTCTAATTCTGAGTCTGACACTGTGGGGACACCCACTCCCTGTAACTTTCTCCCAGCCCAGCCTAGGATTCCATTCTTTTTTCCGTTGTTTTAGTAGAACTTAGAATCTTGGATTGAATTACACTGAGATTGTGTTTCAAAGCCCCCTCACTTCATTCAAGAGCCCAAACAGCCAAAACATTCTGGGTAACAAAGATCCCACTCACCTTACTCATCCCTTCCTATCAGTTCTCATTATTCCTTCTATGTTCTCTCCTGCTAGGCCACTGAGCATTGTCCTAAATATCTATGCTTCAGTTTCCACCCTACAAAGTCATCTTCCCCTTGTCTTAATAATAGTAAGATCTTTATCACTGATAACATTTTTTTATATATAAATTTATTTTTGGCTGCGTTGGGTCTTCGTTGCTGCATGCAGGCTTTCTCTAGTTGTGGCAAGCAGGGATACTCTTTGTTGCAGTGCATGGGCTTCTCATTGCAGTGGCTTCTCTTGTTGCAGAGCACAGGCTCTAGGCATGCGGGCTTCAGTAGTTGTGGCACACGGGCTCAGTACTCGTGGCTCGCGGGCTCTAGAGCGCAGGCTCAGTAGTTGTGGCACATGGGCTTACTTGCTCCATAGCATGTGGGATCTTCCCGGACCAGGGCTCAAACCCATGTCCCCTGCATTGGCAGGCAGATTCTTAACCACTGTGCCACCAGGGAAGCTCAATAACATTATTATTAAAGATGACATTTATAGAACGGTTACTATGCAAGGACCAGAATTAGTCCCAGTCTCATCAACTAACAACTTATCTTACCCTAATCAACATTTTCATTTACAAAATGGATGGGTTGGACTGGAGCAGGGGTTCTCAAGCTTTTACTTTTGGCCATAGACTCCTTTCTTTAAATGAAAGCTGTCTTAGTCTGCTTAGGCTGCCATAAAAAAACACCACAGATTGCATGACTTAAACAACAGCTGTGAATATTTTGCTAAGCCCTGGGGATGCAGCAGTGAATGAGACAGTCATGGTACAAGCCCTCATGGGGCTGACAGTCTACAGTGAGAATCAGAAACTAAACACATTGCTCAATGAATTACATAAACACAGTTGTGACAAGGAACAAAAGGAGATGTTCAGGGTGCAATAAAAACATAGAGCTGGGAGCCTTGACCTAACATGAAGGTACAAGGGAAATCTTCTGGAGGAAGGAACATCTGAGCTGGGTTCTAAACTATGAGCAGGAATTACCTAAGCTAAGGCTGGTAATGGGGGTGTGGAGAGAAAGAGGAGAGAGACTTCCAGGTGAGGAAACAGGCAAAGAAAGCATATACAAAAAGTGAAAGGATTTGAGAATTTAAGAGAGGAAATAAACAGAACTTCAGTTTACCTTGAAGGTCAGATTGAGGCTCTAGGCCAAAATCTTCAAGATGAAATTAAACAAAGATAAATGTAAGTGTTGCCATTAAGCTAAAAACAATGACAGTTGCAAAGGGGCCAACTGGGAAAGACAGCAGCTATTACAGACTAAATGTTCATGTCCCCCAAAATTCTTATGTTGAAGACATTCACAATGTGATGGTATTGGGAGGTGGGACTTTCAGGAGGTGCTTAGGTCATGAAGATGGACCCCTCGTGGATGGGATTAGTGCCCTTATGAAAGAGAGCCCAGAGAGCTCCCTTGCCGTCCTTCTACCATATAAGGACACAAAAAGCAGAGAGCTCTCTCTAAACCAAGAATAGGTTCTCACCAGACATTGAATCTGCTGGTCCCTTGATCTTGGACTTCCCAGACTCCAGAACTGTGAGAAGTAAATATCTGTGGTTAAAACCATCCAGTTGAGGGTAGTTTGTTAAAGCAGCCCAAACAGACCAAGATAGCAGCTTATACTGAGAAGATAAGGGGTGGATGAGTTTTTCAGTTCACCATAAACTCAGTGTGAATTAACAATGTAACAAAGTTGCCAAAAAAGAAAGCAAATTAAAATATTTAGGTGGATTTAATTTCCATATCAAGGAAGGTGAAGACACCACTGTGTTGTGTATTAAACAGACCACACCTGCACTTCCAGTGCCTTCTTCTGGCCTCTAGATTTTAGAAGGAGCATTAAAGCTGGTGTGTATCCAGAGGAGTGGGGATGAGAAGATGCTGGGAGTTTCCTTCTGTGTGGAACAGTGGAATTATAAATTCTCTGAGGTTCCTTGCAAGAACTTCAATATTCTAACTGAACTGATTACTTTTCACATAGTTAGCAGTTCCCACTAGCCTCGTCACTCCTCTTCTGAATTCTGGGGGCTTTGCTGAGGTGTAAATCGCTTTCATAGAGAATGCAAGTGGTCAGAGTTGCTTGAGGCAACGGGCCTTCCTCCCTCCTGCCATTTCTCTCCTCCTCCCCAGGTGGACCTGGAACAGAGTAGTCATGAACATGGCTTCCAAAGCTGCATGCATGATTGATTCTTCCTTGCCTCTAACTTCCTTCCAACTTTCTGGCTTACTGTGCAGAAATGCCTGATGTGAGGAAAGAGCTGAGGTGCCATGTCATTGCAGTGACAAATTCTTCTCCAAATGAATTTCCATTGCAGATGGTTAATAAGGTAATCAGGAAACCCAGGACTCAATGATGGGAGCACAGCCTCCGCAACCAGGACTCAAATAACAGAAAAGGAGCATTTTTTCTACAGCTAAGGAGGGTTCCTGAATGTTCTGACAGCAAGGAGGCTGAGGTCCCGATTAACCCCACCTACCTCATTCATACATGTACCCTTGGGTCCACTAATGCCTGAATCCCAAGAAAATCCTTCTCTCTCTACTCATCCAATGAGCATTTCTTTTCTTTCTTTTTAAAGTTTATTTGTTTGTTTGTTTGTTTGTTTGTTTTTGGCTGTGTTGGGTCTTTGTTGCTGCACGTGGGCTTTCTCTAGCTGTGGCGAGTGGGGGCTACTTTTCGTTGTGAGCAGGCTTCTCATTGCAGTGGCTTCTCTTGTTGCAGAGCACAGGCTCTAGGCGCGCAGGCTTCAGTAGTTGTGGCACGCGGGCTCTAGAGTGCAGGCTCAGTAGTTGTGGCACACGGGCTTAGTTGCTCCATGGCATGTGGGATCTTCCCAGACCAGGGCTTGAACCCATGTCCCCTGCATTGGCAGGCGGATTCTTAACCACTGCACCACCAGGAAATACCCTGTATCTACTTCTCCTTGTGCAAGTGGAATAAAGGAGAATAAAAAATAAACCTTCTCACACACACTGATGAGAGTGCAAAGAAGTTCGATCGCTTTGGAGTTTGCTCTGTAACTCTTTGTACATAAAGTACAAAACCAGGCAAAACTAATCTATGTTAGGAGTCAGACTGGTAGCTGCTCTGGGGCTGGCAAAGCCTGGAAGGTGCATAACGGGGGCTGCAGAGGTGCTAGTGATACACTGTTTCTTGACCCAATGCTGTCACATGGGTGTGCTCAGTTTGTAAACATTCAGCAAGCTACATACCTATGATATATGTATATTTCCATATGCATATTAAACTTCAATTTAAAAGTTTAAAAAAAAACAGTCCCAACCTAATATGGCAGTTTTTTGGGCATATAAGACATAGACATGCTAAACGGTATTGTCTTAGTCTGCTCTGGCTGCCATAACAAAATACCATAGACTGGGTGGCCTAAACAACAGAAATTTATTTTCTCACAGCTCTGAGGCTGGCAAGTCCAAGGTCAGAGTGCCAAGATGGTCAGGTTCTGGTGAGGACTCTCTTCCTGGCTTGTAGACGGCCACCTTCTCATGGCATGCTCACACAGAATTTCCTTGGTTCAGAGAGACAGAGACAGAGAGAGAGAGAGAGAGAGGGAGAGAGATCTCCTCCTCTTCTTATAAGGCGACCAATCCTATCAGATTAGGACCCTACCCTTATGACCTCATTTAACCTCAATTTTGTCCTAAAAGCCTTATCTCCAAATACAGTCACATTGGGCTTAGGACTTCAACATATAAATTTCAAAGTGACACAATTCCATCCATAGAATTGTCAAACAATAGGAGTGTTCAAAGAAATACAAAAGCTGTCAATAGACAGCATGGGATACAGGCCAAATGAAAGTTATAGAGAGTAAGTGGAGAGAAAGTCAAGCTTACCCAAGGCTGATGCAGTAGGGCCATCCTCTTGGAAAAGGAGCCCTTGAGAGACTTGTTGGAAGAGCAGAGAGAGGAGGGGTCCATGTGGGAGAAAAAGACACCATCTGGGGAAGCACAATAAGTACATGCCACAGGAAGATGGGCCAGACAATAGCAGTGTGTTTGCAAAATGTGCCATCTCATGACAGGCTAGGCATGGAAGGGTGAACGCAGCAGAGGTTGGAGAAGAGGCCAGGAACTGGAAACACAGGCTGTGGGGAGGCAGAGCAGATCCAGCTGCAAGCAAAGGAGAAAGTCCTCTTGGATGTGGAGGCAAGCGGTCACCAGGCACGCAGTCAAGGAGGTCCTGGATGACAGTGGGTGGAGAGCACGAGGGGAGAAGGAACAGTCAGAGTCTAGAGTGTCAGGTGGGGAGGATGAGGACAGGTGTGGGAAGAGGCAGCATCAATATCACTCAGCAAAGGGAAGTTGGGGTCACACTGAGGTGGGTCTTAAATGCCACACCAAAGGATTTGATCGTCATCTCACGGGTAGTTTTAAGGAAAGGATGCATAGATCGTCAGCTCACAAAAAGGAGACCTTGGCCTACAGCCATGCTAACATCACTTTGATGATGTAGCGATGACAGACTCTGCTGATTAAGAAATCCTGCGCCACAGCTGCACTTATGAATCCTTACCTGGTCATCATTCAATCATTTTAACCAGGTTTGTCATAGGATCACAGGCTCCCGAAGCTGAAAAAGCCTTAGAGTCATAATCCAGCGTCCCCCGACTCAGGCCTGCCAGTCACGCAGGGGTTAAATGGATCAAATCTGTATTTGAATTTCTGTAGAACTATTTATAACTGCATGTGACATAGTTTTCAAAAAGTCTTGTTGGTAGTGTTGGAGGGTTAGCTGGGGGAAGAAATGTCTGGATTGTTAGTTCCCAGCCTGATAGGTGTTTGAGACAATGGCAGGTGTCCAGGCAGAAGCAACATGGGTGCTACAGGATGATGGGAGGCAAACTTCCCAAAATACAAGGAGTAACTCTCTAAACACCCATGTCACAGGCTGAGTTTAATTTTTAAATGGTTATAAACATGGCATCCTGAGCTCCTCTCTGCCAATCTGATTCAGTCTCCTGACTCTATCTCCAAAAGGCTAGCCTCACAAAGATTAGAAATTGACATGACAAAGACCCAGAGACGTGGCAGGAAAACCCTCTCTGCAGTACAGCGTTCATACTGCAACCCTTACTCAAGGTTTTGATTCCTCCCCAAAACATTCACCCAGGAGAACACACAACCCAAAGGAATTCATTCATCAGCAACTCTCCTGACGGGGAGAGAGGGCAGGCGAATGCTGACAACTCACCACTCTTGAGATATGGTCTTCCCTCTTGGTTTTCCTCCTGCCTCACCGGGCTCTCCTTCTCTGTCCCTTCACTGAGACTTGCTTCTCTGCTTGATCTCTAAATATCGGCCACTCAGGGCTCAGTCAAGGAATCTCATCTCATCTCCGTCTCTACTCCTTGGATGAGCTTATTCAGGCCCAAGTTTTTAACTACTTCTAGTGTGTCTGTAACTGCCAGATGTATATCTTCAGGCCCCTGTATTAGTCAGGGTTCTCCAGAGAAACAGAACCAATGGGATAGAGAGAGAGAGATAAAAGGAGATTTATCATAGTCATGCAGTTATGGAGGCTGAGAAGTCCCAGAATCTGCCGTCTGCAAGCTGGAGACCCAGGGAAGCCAGTGGTGTAGGTCAGTCCAAGTCCAAAGGCCTGAGATCCAGGGGAGCTGATGATGTAAATCTCAGTCCAAAGGCCCCAGAATCAGGGGGATGGTGGTCTAAGTCCCAGTCTGAGTCCGAAGGCTAAGAACCAGGAACGCCAATGTCTGAGGGCAGAAGATGGATGTCTCGGCTCAAGCAGAGAGAGTGAATCCACGCTTCCTCCACCTTCTGTTCTAGTCAAGCCCTCAGTAGATTGGATGATGCCCACCTGCATTGGTGAAGGGAGGGGGATCTTCTTTACTCAGGCTACTGATTTAAATGCTAATCTCTTCCAGAAACATCCTCACAGACATACCCAGAAAGAATGTTTTACCAGCTATCTGGGCGTCCCTTAACCCAGTCAAGTTGACAAATAAAATTAACTGTCAGAGCCCCTGGGGGCCACACTCATGTACCCATTTGCCCTCTGATGCTGACATCTGCTGCCTCTACACCTGGGTGAGCCCCAGCTAATACAACTTCCCGGGTTCTTTAGAGTAAAAGCTGAAGTCCTGAAGCTGCTTTTCGATGCCCTGCATGAGCTGACCCTTTCCTGTGTCTCCAGTGTTATCCTCTCCCACTTCCTTCTCTCACATCTGTTCCGTTAACTCACCAGCTCTTCCCTCCACAGGGTCTCGGCTTGAGTGTTCAACCCCAGAATTACCCGCGCTGAGCGCCTTCTTGTCACCCTGACTCACTTCAGTGCCACCTGGCTGAGAGGTCTTCCGGGACCTCCTCACGTAAACTCACCCACTTCCTATCCCATCACCCTGTGCTGTTGTCTTTGTAGCACTCCTCACTGTCAGAAATTCTCTTGTTCAGTTATTTCTTTAATATTTTTTAATTGAAGTATAGTTGATTTACAATGTGGTGTTAATTTCTGCTGTACTGCAAAGTGATCTTGTTATTTGTTCACTAGTGTATCCTCTCCCTTTCCCCCCTAAAAGATAAGCTCCAGGAGGGCATGGACCTGCCTGTCTCATTCAACACTCTATCCCCAGTACCTGGAACAGGACCAACACGTAGTGGAGCTGAATAAATGTTTGTCAAGTAAAAGAGTGATGTTTCCTGAAGAGAGCAGAGACAAAGTACCACTGAAGGAGGAAGACACCAAAAAATAACATCTCTCACATGATTTTCCCAAGGGATCAGATTTGTCCCAAAATATGCTGGGAGGGTCTGGCATGAGCACACACTGTGAGGGGCCAGGGACAAGAGACCTCCAGTCCATCTGCGAAGTCCACACCCTGAGTGGGAACAGCCTCTTAAGAATCAGCAAAGACACTGAGGAGGTCCCGCCTAGGCAAATGAGATTTAGAAGGAACACATCTCTTTTCTTCACATCTGGAAGGCTGTCCCTTTGAAAGAGAGAGCTTGCAGGTTTCATGCTGCTTCCTCCACAGAAGGAGGAAGACGTTGCACGTGTTGATCCCTCCCCTGGAAGGCTGTAAATGTTGCTTTATAAGGAAAAAAGATCCTTGCAGATGTGATTAAGGATCTTGAGATGAGGCGATTACCCTGGATTGTCCATGTGGGTCCTAAATGCAACCACTTGTACCCTTATAAGAGAGAGGCAGAGGGAGATTTGACACAGACAGAAGAGGAAAAGGCAACGTGAAGACAGAGGGAGACACTGGAGTGAAGTGACCACAAGCCAAGGAACACCAGCAGCCACCAGAAGCTGGAAGAGGTAAGGAATGGATTCATCCCTAGACCCTCCAATGGGAACACCTCCTTACTGGCACCTTCATGTCAGCCCAGAGAAACTAATTTTGGACTTCTGGCCTCCAGAACTGTGAGAGAATAAATTTCTGTTGTTTAAGCCACAGGGTAGTGGTAATTTGTTACTGCAGCCTACAGAAACTAATACGGATTTTTTAACATGCCATGTCAGAGAGGATGGGGGAAGGGCTGCTTTATGAAAGCAGATTAGCCAGGACCAGGGATCGGCAGAGCCTGCGTGGAAGGAGCTGGGCCTGAAGGTGCCAGGAGGCATGAGCAGGACGGATGTGAGACGAGGCAGTCAGCCGAAATGCCCCCTGCCCACTCCTCTCCCGTTGCTGTCACTTGCCCCAGCACAGCTTCCCCCTCCCCCCATACCCATGGAGGCAAGAACACACTAGCACACACTCAGACTCACACACACACAGCCCCACACAAGCTCACACCCATAAGCTGAAAGACACATGAAGCACAAGGGGAAGCATGGTTCAGACACAGACATCAGTTGAAACTGGCTATTCTGGTCCTGGTCTGCCACTTAGCTGTACAACTTTAGGTAAATCACTCCTTTTCGGTCCAAATCACTCTCTGGACCAGTTTCCCCATCTGTCATGAACTCCTGACGTTACCTTCAAGATGCTTCCAGGGACTTCCCTGGCAGTCCTGTGGTTAAGACTCCCTCTGCTTCTACTGCAGGAGGCACAGCTTCCATCCCTGGTCGGGGAGCTAAGATCCTACAGGCCCCACGGCGTGGCCAAAAAATATACAAAAAAAAAAAACATGCTTCAGCACCCATCCACTTCTCACCACCTCACTGCTGCCAGCTGGTCCAAGCCACCCTCACCCCTTGCCTGGATGACTACATGGACCACTTACATCTCCCTGCCTCCACCTTTTGCCTCCTGGAGTCTATTCACTCACCAGCCAGAGGGATCCTTTTAAGCCCAAGTTAGGTCATGGCACTTCTCAGCTCAGAGCCCTGTGATGGCTCCCCGCCTCACTCAAAGCAAAGGTCAGAGTCCTTGTGAAGGGCCGAGAAGCTCTCTGTGGTGTGTGCCACTCCCACCCCCACCCCACTACCTCTCTGCTTACCTCCCACCTACCACTCCTGCCCCTGGTCTCCTTGCCACACCTCAAGCTTACGAGCAAGCACCCACCTCAGGGCCTTTGCACATGCTGTTCACATCCCCAGAGACAAATGCTCTTCTCATACCTCCACATGGTTGCTCCTTCACCTGTTTCAGAACTCTACTCAAATGTCACCTTCCCTGATCATCTTATTTAAAATATCACCCCCTGCCCCTTCTCCATCTCTGGTTCTCTCTCTTCCCCTTATCTGCTTGATTTTTCTTTGCACAGTTATCACCAGCTGACACAATATGTATTTTCTTGCCTTGTTTATTATGTGCCAACCAGCATAAAAATTCTACAATGCCAGGGATTTTGTTCAATGCTATACCTCCTGCCCCCAGAACAGGGCCTGGCATCTTTAAAGTACTCCAAAAATATTTGTTGAATACTTGATTGGTGGAAAAGGGGAGAGAAGTGGCAGGACATATGACAAATAATCACTAAAGTCTCTTCCAGTGCTGACAGACTATGAGTCTGTAAGTGCATGATCGGCCAGGCACATCTCTCAGCCCACTCTGGACACACACAGGCACTCACACTATGGGCTCCTCGTAACTGTGGGTTGTAATCAGAGAACAACTCAGCTACCCAAAGCCCTGTCTGTCCAACCCTGAGTTAGGCAGGTTCCAGACAAGAAAGAGAAGGAAGACAACGCGTGCCATCCAAGAGCTGACCAGCTTGCCAGGGTTACACACCAAACCCAGACTTCTGGAAGACCACCATGGCAAGTGTGAAAGGAGTAAACTCAAGGCAAGGCAAGTGGATCAGAGAAACAACCCATCACTGAGCAGCAGAGAGGTGAGATTTGAGCTGGACCTTCTAGGGAAGAAGGCATAGGGTTCTCCTTCAGGGGGAATCGGTGCCCAGGGAAAGTCATTTGCCCTGATTCAAATGCTTTGCATTTTGCATTTGTCTTTTCCAGAATGGGGCCATGGTACACGGGGTATGGCTTTTACACAGTCCATCAGCCACCTCTACTGATAACAAACATGTTAGTGACACTATCCCACAGTTATGCAGATCTTTTAAGTTTTGGTTTTTACATTGTTACTATGTTCCCCTTCGCAAAATCTCATACAAAAAGAAAAGGAGATGTTATCTGATTTCTACAGATGCGGAAAAACAGGCAAAGTCAGGCTTTGCAACCAATTCACATCACACTGGGGTCACGTTCCACTTTTGGTCTCAGTCAGCACTCATTCCAGCTATCCACACTTAAAGGCCAGAACTGCCTCCCCCCTTGATAAGTCCTCCTTCTGAAGCTGAGAGGTGGCCCCTAAGCCTTAAGGTTGGGCTGCCAGTTTCTGAGCATCACCACCACCACCTGGGCTCACAGCAGGCAGGAGCCATGGAACGAGATGCTGCAACAGAGTCTCTCTGTTTAGACACTCCTTCTCCTGTGATGCCCTCATGAATGGGAAAGAAAATGGAGTCATGACCCCCAGAGGAGAAGAATTCAAGGATGGGAGATTCTCACTAAGTGATGTTGGGGGCAGGTGTGATGGACACAGAGACACACCGCCCAGATCCTTTTTCAAGTGCTGGTGGCTCCAGCTGCCCAGAGTGTGGTCAGCGGTCAGCTCTCGGCTGTCAGCCCTTTAGGACTGCTTCAGCTGCAAAGAACTGCTTTGCTCAAGTCACATCCTTCCAGGGGCATCCAACATCCAGTGACTAATGAAGGCAAGTATATAAAGTCCAGGCTACCTCAGCACAATGTAGGACAACTCTGAGGAGCCATTTCAGCTACTGAGCTCCCTGTGGAATCACCCAGGCTGTGGTTGGGGAATGAAGTAGTGTAGCCCCAAAGGACAGGATCTGTCAGTGGTCTAGACGCTAGGTCTGCATGAGCCTGACCTTTCCCCTTGACCAACCTCAGAGGTACTGTTGCCATGGCTCTTGAGTCTATTCTCCTTCTCCATCCTATTCCCTCCCTCTTGGGAGGGCACCCTCATCCTTTGTTTTGCAAGTTTCCCCCAGGAAGCAGAAGATATTATTTACCAGCACAATTCATTGGAATCCATTGTTCTCACTACAGAGCCAGTTAAACAAAGACAGTGCAGGGTAATAATTATCTCATCCAGATGGCAGCCAGCAGCCAACCCAGGGGGAATTAGATTTCTCAGCCCCACCCTACTGGGACTCCTAGGAAACATTTCACCCTTCCCCCCAGCCTCCCCAGATCAACTCAAGATAACTGTGATCACTGAGAAGTAATCCCCATTATAGGAGGGAATTAGGTGGGGGAAAAAAGCCACCTTGGAGTCAAAGACTGGGCTTCTATTCTTCCTTCACTCTCTTGGCTGTAAGACCTGAGGCAGCTCACTTACTTTCTCTTGTTCAGTTGCTTCATTTGTAAAAGAAAACAATAATGGATGCCTGTTTTAGTAAGGGGATGCTTTCAGCTGCAAGTAACAAAAAGCCTCAATTCACATTGGCTTAAGTCATAAGGAAAGTTGTCAGCTTACTTAGCAAGGTCAGAGACTCCAGGTTTGGCTCAGTGATGCCACTGAGGCCCTACTTTCTTCCCCTCTCTCAGCTCTTATTCTATTCAATGCTTGTGCCCCTCATGTTCACAATATGGCTGCCAGTGGCAGTCAAGGCTATATACTTCCTTATTCCCAACCAGCGGGAGAGCAAGAAGAACTTCTTCCCCAGGCAAGACTCCAGTTTTTGCCTTCATAATGATTAAGCCAACTTGCCCATCCTTGAACCTGTAACTGCCACCAAGGGACTGTCAGCTCCCAATTGGCTCAGAGTCATGGAGGTCCTCCTCAGATGCTGGGATGGTGTCAACCAGGGTTCAACTTGAAAGAAAGAGCTGGGAGAATGAATGCTGGGTAGATTACTAACAGTGTCCTCCACATGTCCCACCTACATCACACACACTAGCATGGTTTCTTTAATAGATTAACCATCTGACACCTCAAAGTAATGTGCAGAATAAAATTGTGATAGCCGTCTATAACTGCAAGGTATTATTATGAAGAACAAAATGAGAAGAACTGAATAAAAGCCAAGTCATATTGGAGTATATGCCTTATTTATTGTGTTTTTCTTCCGAGGCACTTGAATCTTCATTCCTATGGATCTGATATGGGAAATTCGGGGTTCCTGCATTTCAGGGTCTTCATGTGATTTTCCCGGAACAGACAATTGCCCCTAATCCTACACACACACACAACACTCACACATACACTCCTTCTTGGTGGCTGACAGAGCCTCAGTTTAGTTCAAGCAACACCCTCTACCAGGCCATATATTCAGGAAAGGTGACGCTCCTCTCCAGACCACCAGAGAGTCAATCATGATTGGTCTGGACCAATCCAAATTGTCTTAGTCCCTTTGACAATGATTGATTTAGGGTGCACATACCAGCCAATCTTGGCCAGTGGGACCTGAGAAAAAGTCAGCTGGATAACTTCAGCCAATAAAGTAAATGGAAGGAGCTCCTATTGTAGCTTGTTTGTCAAGGGGATCCTCTTCTCCAGTAACAACCTCCTGGGATGCTGTGTCTTCAGAGCATAGGCTTTTCTGCCATTCTTCCTCTGCCCATCACTTCTCAGAAAGCAAGGATCCTGGGATAAAGTCACAAGCTCCTTCTCTAAAACCAGAGTCCACTCCTGGATTATCAGATTCTCCACCTTACCCCATGTTGCCTCGTCTCTACCTGTATCCTCAGGTATGAGGGAGAGGGGGAAGCAAGGATGATGGAAGTGGAGTACATTCTAAATAGGTTTTGTTCTCAAAAGCTGAGAACTAATAATTACACATCCAAGGCAAATCGCCATAAAGACATCCACAAAGGTCTGATGTTACTAGAGAAAAATTTCAAGGCATATTCTGGATCATTGGACATACTATCTTTCAAGGAAACAAAAAGGAAATCACCTAATAGGGAATGATTCCATAGGCACTGATAAAGTCCCCCCCACCCCACTGCCACAACTCTTCATTCTCTGGATTCCTTCTCTCCAGGCCAAATCCAACCTTGGGAACTTTCTGGGCCCAGCAGGCTGTAATGAGCTCAACTGAACTTAATGAGCTCGTCATTATTCATCTCTGCCAACAGCCAAAAAGAAAAGCACTGCATTGGCAAAAAAATTTACACATACACACACACACACACACACACACACACACACACACACACTAACTAAATAATAATAAATATTTCTTGACTCAGATGTTACCAAAATCAACCAATCAATACAATGCAAACCCTCCTGGAGGCATCTAATATGAATAAGACAGGGAAGGGGGAATGGCTTCCCCATCCCCAAAAAGTGGGATACAATTGGAAATTTTCCATGTTCCTGGGTTCAGCATCGCCAGCCCTAATTTATCATCATCTTCATATATTCTTATATAAGTAGTAATACAGATCACCTCAGTCAATTAATCAATGTGTAATTAAGAACTGACATGAACATTTACTACCATCAGGCATAATTTATATGATTACAGATGATTAAATAAAATGTAATTGAGTGAACAGGCAATTTGTTAAGCACATCTAGACGCAGCCATATCACCTAGGGCTGGAAGCACCCTGACTCCCCTCCTACAGAGGGTCAGGAAGCATGATCCTGGGATCTGGGCCCTTGGGGTGGCCAGAAGAGGGGTGGGGGGGGGGATGATTCAGACTCCCAAGAGGGCTCAGATGGGAGCCAGTGTAGGGAACCAAGCTGCATGGTTCTTGGGGTGCTTTAGTACCAAATTTTTTCTACAAGTGGTCACCCGGATTTTTAAAACTCTGCAGACTACAAAGAAGAAAGAGAAAGGAAGAATATTTAAATTACATTCCCTGGAGCAAAACTGTGCATAGCACCTCCTGTCTGGTCCACTAACACCAGAACTATGCCCACTGTTCATGTTGAAGGACCGCCATCATCCAGAAGCCCATCAGCATCATTCTGGGAACATTTCTAACCATGAAGGAGGACTTATTTAAACACAAATTTTGCACTTGGCAGGAAATGCCTTTACTCCTGAAAAGGAAACTTTCAATGATATCAAGGGCTAAATTCTCTGTTACATTTTATAACTCCTCCTACCTTTAGGTTTATTCCTCTTCCCCCACTATAGAGTTAAACAACTTAAAGTTAAATTTAACATATATTTATTGGGTGTCTACTGTATATACTGGGTGTCAGGTACTACTAAATATATTGGTGTCAGGTACTGGGGTAAGTGCCGTCACATTAAGACTGCCAGTTTTAAAACAACAAGGACCTACTATAGAGCACAGGGAACTATATTCAATATCTTGTAATAACGTATAATGGAAAAGAATATGAAAAAGATACATATATTTATTTATATATATATATAACTGAATCACTTTGCTGTACACTTAAAACACTGTAAATCAACTATATTTCCATTTAAAAATATAAATAAATAAATAAATAGACTGCCAGTTTTAGTAAATAAAAATACAGGATGTGGAGGGGCAGGGTCAAGATGGTAGTGTGGGAAGACATGGAGTTCACATTTCCCCACAACTAGGGCACCTGCCGGACACTGGTGGGGAACCTCAATGCCCAAGGAGACAGGAGGAACCCCCAAGTGAACCATTTCCCAGTCTAATTTTATTTTTTATTCTTTGTTATTGTTCTCCTATTTTTTTTATTTTTTGCCAACCCACGCAGCTTACAGGATCTTGGTTCAGAGTTTGGGGTTGGGCTGAAGTTCCTGCGGTGGGAGCTCCTAGTCTGAACCACTGGACTAACAGAGAACCTCAGACCCCAGGGAATATTCACCAGTGTGAAGTCTCCCAGAGGTGTTCATCTCGGCACAAAGACCCAGCTCTAGCCAACAGCTGACAAACTCCAGTGTTGAAAGCCTCGGGCCAATCAACCAGTAAGACAGGAACACAATCCCACCCATCAAAAAAAAAAAAAAAAAAAAAAATGAGAGGGCAAAAAAATATGTCACAGGTGAGGGAGCAAGGTAAAAACTTACAAGACCAAAAAAATGAAGAGGAAATAGACAATCTACCTGAAAAATAATTCAGAGTAATGATAGAAAAGATGATCCAAAATCTCAGAAATAGAATGGAGGAACAGAGTGAGAAAATACAAGAAATGTTTAACAAAGATCTAGAAGAGCTAAAGAACAAACAGAGATGAACAACACAATAACTGAAAAGAAAAATACACTAGAAGGAATAAATAACAGAATAAATGAGGCAGAAGAACGAATAAGTGAGCTGGAAGACAAAATGGTGGAAATAACTGCCGAGGAGCAGAATAAAGAAAAAAGAATGAAAAGAATTGAAGACAACCTCAGAGACCTATGGGACAACACTAAATGCACAAAATTTCGAATTATAGGGGTCCCAGAAGAAGGAAAGATAAAGAAAGGGTCTGAGGAAATATTTGAAGAGATTATAGTCAAAAACTTCCTTAACATGGGAAAGGAAGTAGTCACCCAAGTCCAGGAAGCACAAGTCCCATACAGGATAAACCCTAGGAAAAACACACTAAGACATATATTAATCAAGCTAACAAAAACTAAGTTCAAAGAAAAGATATTAAAAGCACGGATAAGTGACCTGGAAGACAGAATGGTGGAATTAACTGCCATAGAACAGAATAAAGGAAAAAGAATGAAAAAAAATGAAGACAGCCTAAGAGACTTCTGGGACAACACTAAGCACAAAAACATTCGGATTATAGGGGTCCCAGAAGGATAAGAGAGATAGAAAGGACCCGAGAAAATATTTGAAGAGATTATAGTCGAAAACTTCCCTAACATGGGAAAGGAAATAGCCACCAAAGTCCAGGAAGCAGAGAGAGTCCCAGGCAGGATAAACCCAAGGAGAAACACGTGGAGACACATAGTAGTCAAATTAACAAAAATTAAGGACAAACCAAAATTACTGAAAGCAACAAGGAAAAAAGACAAATAACATACAAGGGAACTCCCATAAGGTTAACAGCTGATTTCTCAGCAGAAACTCTACAAGCCAGAAGGGATTGGCACGATATATTTAAAGTGAGGAAAGGGAAGAACCTACAACCAAGATTACTCTAGCCGACAAGGATCTCATTCAGATTCGACGGAGAAATCAAAAGCTTTACAGACAAGCAAAAGCTAAGAGAATTCAGCACCACCAAACCAGCTCTACAACAAACGCTAAAGGAGCTTCTCTAACTGGGAAATATAAGAGAAGAAAAGGACCTACAAAAACAAACCCGTAACAACTAAGAAAATGGTAATAGGAACATACATATCGATAATTACCTTAAACGTGAATGGATTAAATGCTCCAACCAAAAGACACAGGCTCGCTGAATAGATACAAAAACAAGACCCATATATATGCTGTCTACAAGAGACCCACTTCAGACCTAGGGACACATACAGACTGAAAGTGAGGGGATGGAAAAAGATATTCCATGCAAATGGAAATCAAAAGAGAGCTGGATTAGCAATACTCATATCAGATATAACAGACTTTAAAATAAAGAATGTTACAAGAGACAATGAAGGACACTACATAATGATCAAGGGATCAATCCAAGAAGAAGATATAACAAGTATAAATATATACGCACCCAACATAGGGGCACCTCAATACATAAGGCAACTGCTAACAGCAATAAAAGAGGAAATCGACAGCAACACAATAATAGTGGGGGACATTAACACCTCACTTACACCAATGAACAGATCATCCAAACAGAAAATTAATAAGGAGACACAAGTTTAAATGACACAATAGACCAGATAGATTTAATTGATATTTATAGGACATTCCATCCAAAAACAGCACATTACACTTTCTTCTCAAGGGGCAAGGAACATTCTCCAGGATAGATCACATCTTGGGTCACAAATCAAGCCTCAGTAAATTTAAGAAAATTGAAATCATATCAAGCATCTTTTCTTACCACACGCTATGAGATTAGAAATGAATTACAGGGAAAAAAACGTAAAAAACACAAACACATGGAGGCTAAACAATACGTTACTAAATAACCAAGAGATCACTGAAGAAATCAAAGAGGAAATCAGCAAACGCCTAGAGACAAATGACAATGAAAACACGAAGACCCAAAACCTATGGGATGCAGCAAAAGCAGTTCTAAGAGGGAAGTTTATAGCTATACAAGCCTACCTAAGGAAACAAGAAAAAACTCAAGTAAACAATCTAACCTTACACCTAAAGAAACTAGAGAAAGAAGAACAAACAAAACCCAAAGTTAGCAGAAGGAAAGAAATCATAAAGATCAGAGCGGAAATAAATGAAGTAGAAACAAAGAAAACAATAGCAAAGATCAATAAAACTAAAAGCTGGTTCTTTGAGAAGATAAACAAAATTGATAAGCCATTAGCCAGACTCATCAAGAAAAAGAGGGAGAGGACTCAAATCAATAAAATCAGAAATGAAAAAGGAGAAGTTACAACAGACACTGCAGAAATACAAAGCATCCTAAGAGACTACTACAAGCAACTCTATGCCAATAAAATGGACAACTTGGAAGAAATGGACAAATTCTTAGAAAGGTATAACCTTCCAAGACTGAACCAGGAAGAAACAGAAAATATGAACAGACCAATCACAAGCAATGAAGTTGAAACTGTGATTAAAAATCTTCCAACAAACAAAAGTCCAGGACCACATGGCTTCACAGGTGAATTCTATCAAACATTTAGAGAAGAGCTAACACCTATCGTTCTCAAACTCTTCCAAAAATTTGAAGAGGAAGGAACACTCCCAAACTCATTCTATGAGGCCACCATCACCCTGATACCAAAACCAGACAAAGACACTACAAAAAAAGAAAATTACAGACCAATATCACTGATCAATATAGATGCAAAAATCCTCAACAAAATACTAGCAAACAGAATCCAACAACACATTAAAAGGATCATACACCACGATCAAGTGGGATTTATCCCAGGGATGCAAGGATTCTTCAATATATGTAAATCAATCAATGTGATACACCATATTAAAAAACTGAAGAATAAAAACCATATGATCATCTCAATAGATGCAGAAAAAGCTTCTGACAAAATTCAACACCCATTTATGATAAAAACTCTCCAGAAAGTGGGCATAGAGGGAACATACCTCAACATAATAAAGGCCATATATGACAAACCCACAGCAAACATCATTCTCAACGGTGAAAAACTGAAAGCATTTCCTCTAAGATCAGGAACGAGACAAGGATGTCCATTCTCACCACTATTATTCAACATAGTTCTGGAAGTCCTAGCCACGGCAATCACAGAAGAAAAAGAAATAAAAGGAATACAAATTGGAAAAGAAGAAGTAAAACTGCCACTGTTTGCAGATGACATGATACTATACATGGAGAATCCTAAAACTGCCACCAGAAAACTGCTAGAGCTAATTAGTGAATTTGGTAAAGTTGCAGGATACAAAATTAATGCACAGAAATCTCCTGCATTCCTATACACTAATGATGAAAAATCTGAAAGAGAAATTATGGAAACACTCCCATTTACCATTGCAACAAAAAGAATAAAATACCTAGGAATAAACCTACCTAGGGAGACAAAAGACCTATATGCAGAAAACTATAAGACACTGATGAAAGAAATTAAAGATGATACCAACAGATGGAGAGATATACCATGTTCTTGGATTGGGAGAATCAACATTGTGAAAATGACTATACTACCCAAAGCAATCTACAGATTCCATGCAATCCCTATCAAATTACCCATGGCATTTTTTATGGAACTAGGACAAATCATCTTAAAATTTGTATGGAGACACAAAAACCCCGAATAGCCAAAGCAGTCTTGAGGGAAAAAAATGGAGCTGGAGGCATCAGACTCCCTGACTTCAGACTATACTACAAAGCTACAGTAATCAAGACAATATGGTACTGGCACCAAAACAGAAACATAGATCAATGGAACAAGATAGAAAGCCCAGAGATAAACCCATGCACCTATGGTCAACTAATCTATGAGAAAGGAGGCAAAGATATACAATGGAGAAAAGACAGTCTCTTCAATAAGTGGTGCTGGGAAAACTGGACAGCTACATGTAAAAGAATGAAATTAGAATACTCCCTAACATCATACACAAAAATAAACTCAAAATGGATTAGAGACCTAAATGTAAGACTGGACACTATAAAACTCTTAGAGGAAAACATAGGAAGAACACTCTTTGACATAAATCACAGCAAGATCTTTTTTGATCCACCTCCTAGAGTAACGGAAATAAAAACAAAAATAAACAAATGGGACCTAATGAAACTTCAAAGTTTTTGCACAGCAAAGGAAACCATAAACAAGACGAAAAGACAACACTCAGACTGGGAGAAAATGTTTGCAAATGAATCAGCAGACAAAGGATTAATCTCCAAAATATATAAACAGCCCATTCAGCTCAATATTAAAGAAACAAACACCCCAATCCAAAAATGGGCAGAAGACCTAAATAGACATTTCTCCAAAGAAGACATGCAGATGGCCAAGAAGCACATGAAAAGATGCTCAACATCACTAATTATTAGAGAAATGCAAATCAAAACTACAATGAGGTATCACCTCACACCAGTTAGAATGGGCATCATCAGAAAATCTACAAACAACAAATGCTGGAGAGGGTGTGGAGAAAAGGGAACCCTCTTGCACTGTTGGTGGCAATGTAAATTGATACAGCCACTATGGAGAACAATATGGAGGTTCCTTAAAAAAATAAAAATAGAATTACCATATGACCCAGCAATCCCACTACTGGGCATAGACCCAGAGAAAACCGTAATTCAAAAAGACACATGCACCCGAATGTTCATTGCAGCACTATTTACAATAGCCAGGTCATGGAAGCAACCTAAATGCCCATCGACAGACGAATGGATAAAGAAGATGTGGTACATATATACAATGGAATATTACTCAGCCATAAAAAGGAACGAAATTGAGTCATTTGTTGAGAAGTGGATGGATCTAGAGACTGTCATACAGAGTGAAGTAAGTCAGAAAGAGAAAAACAAATATCGTATATTAACGCATGTATGTGGAACCTAGAAAAATGGTACAGATGAACCAGGTTGCAGGGCAGAAGTTAAGACACAGATGTAGAGAACAAACGTATGGACACCAAGGGGGGAAAACTGCGGTGGGGTGGGGATGGTGGTGTGCTGAATTGGGCGATTGGGATTGACATGTATAAAGTGATGTGTATAAAATTGATGACTGATTTTAAAAAAATGGAAATAAAATTGACATACATTAAAAAAAAAAAAAAGAAAAAGAATAGGCAAACCACACCCTGGAAGAAAATATTCACCAAACATGTCTGACAAAAAACTGGTATCTGGAATACATAAGAAAACCTACAACTCAGTAAGGAGACAAACAACAAAATTAAAATTGGGCAATAAAATCAGATGTCTATATACTACATGATTCTATATGTACGACATTCTGGAAAAGGTAAAACCTTAGGAACAGAACATAGATTAGTGGTTGCAGGAGCAGGGGGCGGGGAGAAGGTATAAATTACAAAGAGGCACAAGGAAAATTTTGCAGTGATGGTAACTATATTTTGATGATTGTGATAGTTATATGACTATGTTTTCAAAATTCATAAAAAATACACCTAAAAAAGGTGAATTTTACTGTATGTAAACTATACTGCATTAAACCTGACTTTTTTAAATGAGCAGAAGATTTCAACAGAGGGACTTCCCTGGCAGTCCAGTGGTTAGGACTCCTCATTCCCAATGCAGGGGGCATGGGTTCAATCCCTAGTCAGGAAGTTAAGATCCCACATGGCGCATGGCGTGGCCAAAAAAAAAAAAGATTTCAATAGATACTTCACACAAGAAGATATACAAATGGCTAGTAAACACTAATAATATTTTTCAACACTAGTCATTAGAGAAACATAAATTAAAGCCACAATGTCACCATAATGGTTAAAATTAAAAAGATTGACAACATCAAATCCTGACAATAATGTGGAGCAACTAAAACTCTCATACATCATTGATAGGAATGTAAGATGGTACAACAATTTTGGAAAATAGTTGAGCAGTTTCTTACAAAATATAGACCTACCATATGACCCAGAAATTTCAGGCCTAAATAGCTACCCAAGAGAAATGAAAAAACGTCCACAAAAAAGACTTGTACAGGAATATATATAGCAGCTTTACTCATAAAAGCACAAAACTAGAGATAGCCCAGATGTTCATCAAGAGGAGAGTGGATAATTAAACTATGTTATAGGCATACAGTAAAATACCACTTAGTAACAACCAAAAAAAGAAAAGAAAACCACCTACTGATAATGCAACAACTTGGATGAATCTCAGCATCATACTGAGGGAAAGAAAGAAGCCTTAACAAAAGAATGAAGTTATGGAAAAGGCAAAACTAACTTATGGAGACAAAAATCAGAACAATACTAGCCCCTGGTTGAGCTGAGTATTAGGAGTGTGTAGACAGGGGTTGTTCAGTTGGGGACTGACAAGATGGGGCATGAGGAAGATTTCTGGGATGGTAGTAGTGTTCTAGATCTTGACAGGGGGTTGGAATACACAGTTGCAGGCATTGGTTAAAGTCATCAAATAATGCACTTAAGATTTGTGCATTTTATTGTGTATAAATTTTACATAAAAATATAAATAAATGACATGCATGCTGAAATGGTTTAGTGTGAAGTATAGTGATGTCTGAACTGACTTTGAAATGTACCCCAGTGTATCCCTGGAGAGAGAGAGAGAGAGAGAGATGCTCTAGATTTTTAGGGGGAGAATAGCTGGAGGTATGAGTAGATAGGAGGCAAATTATGGAGGGTCTTAAAAGCCATGTAAAGGAGTTTAAAATTCATTACAAGGAATTAGAGACCAACTGAATGGTTTTGAGTAGGGCAGTGACATGATGAACTTGATATTCTGTTTGTGGTATGGAGAATGGATCCAGGCAGGGACAGAAAACAGGCAAAAGCAGTAAAGGAGGGGGGATTGTAGCCTGGATAACAGCAGCAGCAGTGAGGATACATTCAAGTGATAAGTGGGAGTGAGAACCAGTGGTTGACTGGATTTGGGGATGAAAAAGAAATAATCTGTAATAAAAGGACAAGAAATTATAAAACAAATGAAAAACAATTCCTCCTACAACTCATAAACAGAAAGATTAAAAAAAAATTTCAAAATGGGCAAAGGATTTGAACTAGCATTTCTCCCAAGAAGGTATATAAAGTACATGAAAAGAAGTCCCACTCCATTACTCACTGGGGAAAGGCAAATTGTATTAGTCTGCTCAGAGTACCATAATAATATCACAAACTGAGTGGCTTAAGCAATAGAAATTTATTTTCTCACAGTTCTGGAGGGTGACAGTCCAAGGTCAAGATGCCAGCATGGTGGGTTTCTGGTGAGGTCTCTCTTCCTGGCTTGTTGACGGCTGCCTTCTTGCTGTGTCTTCACATGGCCTTTCCTTTGTGCATGTGTGGACAGAGAGAAATCAAGCTTTCTGGTGTTTCTTCTTATAAAGGCACGAATCCTCTCAGATCCTTATGACCTCATTTAAACTTAATTACTTCCTTAGAGGCCCTCCGAGTTGTAAGATGTAGTCATATTTCCCACTCTGGAGACTAAAGTCAATAGTCAGGGCAAGCAGAAAGAGACAGAGAGAACTACGTGGATTCCTAGTCTTGGTTTGCAGCAGTTCTTGAAGCCTAGCTGTTTTGTTTTGTCTGTTCAACCATTCCTTTGATTCCATGGGCCAATAAATCTTCCTTTTTGCTAATGCTAATCAGAGCTGTGTTATTGTTACCAACAAAATAATCCTAATATCGATGAAACAACTGAGGCTCAGAGGGATCCAAGATTATACAGCTAGGATTTATACTCGACACTAATTCCAAAACTGGTATGTATATACATACCACCATAGATTTAATTGGCCTGGGGAAGACTTAGAGAGGATATGATACATTCATGGAGCTGACGTTACAAACTGTTAACCACCTGAGGATAGGAACAGACTGACATCTTTTTCTTTATGCCCTAACACAGCCTGACCCCCAGGAGGCACTTGACAAATGTTTGTTGGAAAGAAAAAAGGGAAACGATTGCCCAGCAAGCAGTGAGCTCCCCAACGTTGGACGTATTTGAACAAGGGCAGGATGTTGTGTGTCTGAGATGCTATAGAAGCAACTTCTATTCAAGGAAGTAAACAGAAGCTATCCAAATCTCTTTCCTTTTTAAGAATGCATGATTATAGGAAAACAGTCGTTTTACCTTTCTTTCCCCTTGCCTGGAGCATATTAGATAATATCCAAAGAGTTCATATGGGTGGTTTTGACTCTTAGAGGAAAGAAAGGAAGGAAAGAAAGAAACAGGAATCCCTGGGTCTTCCAATCCAAGCTTTCCCTCTCTTCCAGGTTCCCTCCCACCCCAAACCAACGGCAGACCCCTGGGGAGTGTCACCTGTGTCAGAAGGCTGACATCCACGAGCGCAGAAGTATTGTGTGGGTTCATTAGAGCATTGTTTCTCAAATTTTAAAAGTCACCTAGGGGTCTCATTAAAATGCAGCTTCTGACTCAGCACGTCTGGGGTGGAGGCTAAGATTCTGCCTAGTAATTTCCCAGGTGATGCTGACGCTGATGCTTCTAGTTGGTCTACTGACTGCACGTTTAGTAGCAAAGGCCTGAGAAGACCTCCAATGACAGAAACTGTTAAATCCTTGAAGTACACTAACTGACTTACTTCAAGAAAGAGGCAGAATAAAGGGGACTCTGGAGCATGCCATAAGTTCAATGATGTATCAGTAACTTCAGAGAACAGATTTAACACTGCTGTGGGGCATCAGATCAGGGAAACAGCAAGAAAGCCAGACTATCAGAAGCACACAGAGTTAGAGAGGAGGAGTAATGCATAACAGGGAACCTAACTGCTACTTTAATGTTTCACAGCAAAGATATTTCAAACGATCATGGCCAACAGAAGTAAGAAAATGGTATTGCTTTACTTCCCTCAGTTCCCTGGTTCTATGCAAGAATTCCAGGCCTTTCGGCACTAATGAAGTTTTATCTCCAACCCAACATTTAAAGCACTCTGCTAATGTGAATCTTCAAGCCTCAAGAGCTCCATCTGGGCTCCCTGAAGAACCAGGCCAAAGGGAGAGCTCTGCCCAAACAAACTTGATTGTAACAAGTCCCACCTCCCTTCTCTCCTGATTTGCAGGAAATGGGGCTAAAGACAGAAATCTTATTGCCATCAGCGTGAATTTTAAGTCATACACATGTAAATTAATCCTGCCTCTGCCCTTTACCAGCTGTGTGGCCTTTGCCAAGCAATTTCTCCCCTCTGAGTCTTAGATTCCTCCTCTATAACATGAGAAAATAATGACAATGACTACCTCTCTCCACAACGCTATTGACACCATCAGCATTTGTAGGGGAATTGGTTAATGCTGTTGTAGTTAAAATAACAGTTTACTTTATATACTTTATACATACTTTGTATTGTGGGGAATTTTTTATGAAAGATAAAACTATGAAGATATTTATAGGGACTCCTAAAAAAAACCATGAAGTCACTTTAAAAAAAATTCTTCCATGTCATGTATGGTTATAAGGTAAAGAGAACATTTCTTAGAACAAATACTCCTGCATATTAAATGAGTGCTCATCTTCCAGGACATCCCTTTGACAGTTTAGACCAGTGATTCACAACTGGATTTGGGGGAGAGGGGATGGTCAGAGCCTTTTCAATTTAAACATACTCCTCCCTCCACAAAATTCTGATTCCTTTTCTGCCCCATACTAATCTTTGTATCTATTGATGCAGCCATTATGCCAAGCATTTGGGGGCTTCCCTTCTTGGTAACCTCTGGCTCCTGCTGGCCACGCAACAAAACCAGTCACATTATTTTGTCTTTAGCCAAATATGCTCTTGTCCAGCTTGATCACTCATCTTATTCACCAGATTTGGCTCCAAATAAGTTTTGACTGTTTCCAACCAAGTTCTTCCACTTTGAGGATATACAAATGAATATCCTAATAGCCCTGAATACACTTGCCAAGGAAAACAGACAGTTCACTTTAAAGTAGAATTCATGTGTGACATCCTCTTCAACTTTATAACAGCCATAGAGTACTATGGACTGAATTGTGTCCCTCCTCCATCCCTGCAAATTCATCTGTTGAAGTCTTAACCCCCAATTGTGATGGTATTTAGAGGTGGGGTCTTTGGGAGGTGATTAGGATTAGATGAGGGTGGGGCCCTCATGATGGGATTAATACCTTATACAAAGAGGAAGGGACACAAGATCTCTCTCTCTCTCCCCTAATGTGCACTCACAAAGGAAAAGGCCATGTGAGGACACAACGAAAAGATGGCAGTCTGCAAACCAGGAAAGGATCCTCACTGACACAGAATCTGTCACTACCTTGATCTTGGACCTCGCAGCCTCCAGAACGATGTGAAATAAATGTTTGTTGCTTAAGTCACTGAATCTATGGTATTTTGTTATAGTAGCCTGAACTAAGACATAGAGTTTTCAATTACTAAATCTGTCAATGAATAAAAAGTAACTCTGACCTGAAAGGAAGGCTGGGTATGGTTCTTATGTTCTCTGGGTCACAGCTGTGGGCTCCTGTGGAGATATTTAAGTTTATTTATTAACAGCCGTCCTCTTTTTCCCTCCTACATACAGGGTGGTGGGTTTCTAAGAGCTTTGGAGAGGTTTATTTTTGTCTATTGAGTGGATAAAAGACATTAATGAAACCATTTGGGACTTCAGGGACTGGGCTTCACCCACAGAAGTCAAGGGGAGGCAAGCGTGAGTGACCATTGATTATTAAATGTCCTCTTAGCAAAGGAGCATCACCAGACAGGACTGATGGGCATTTAAGTGTGTGGAAAGTAGGGACAGTGCCATATATGCATTATGTATAAAGAGGCACCCCAGCTTTCTTACACAAAACAATTAATGAAATCACTTTGTAAAAATGTAGACCTTCCCCTCCCCCACTTGACTACCAGCTGGTCCAGGCTTTGAACATATAGCACCATGTTATGATGGCTCCAAAAATTTGGGTCAGCACAATGTTTAAACTCTTAAGTGGAACCACTAATCTCCATTAATCTGACTGTAAAGATGAGAAATAATGCTTAATACAAAAGCATAAGAGTTGGTAATGCATGTTCCTCTGACAGGCTGCCTTAATACACACCAACTCCTACCCAAAGAGCAGAGTCTTTGGAATTGCATCTGACCATTCAAAATCTATACCTGAACCTTCCTGGAATTCTCTTCATACAAGACAACAGGACCCTAGGGAGCATCCACCATGATGTCCACAATGACATTCATTCCATGAGACTTCTAGCACTCCACGCCCCCACCCACTACAATCCTCTCTTTCAGATGGGCAGCACAACAGTGAATAAGTTCTGAGTTTATGGCTTGAAGAGCTGTGACCCTGTCACTGGCCCAGATGGCCATAAGCCGAGTGGACCAGTAGGTACAGTAGATGCTTCACACCTATGTGATACTCATTCTGGCTGGCACATAAGGGAAACATGATGGAGTTCTTTTCCTGGTTGGGGACACTTTGGGACTTTGGGAAGTCCCAACTACAGAATAAGTGCTTCTCATTTTCCTCAACCCTCCTCAGCCTTACTGCTCCTTCCTCTGGGTCATTTTCTCAAACCATAGTCCATGAAACCACCTACTGGAGAATCACTAAAGCTGTGGTTAGAAATTGACATTCCTGGGCCTCTCCCCTAGAAATACTGAATCAGAATTTCTCAGGTGGGACTCAGGAAAACTACATTTTAAACAAGATGTACCAGTGAGACTTAAGCACAAAATGTTAGAAACGCTATCTAAACTTTGTAAAGTTCTTATAGGAGCCCAGCCAAAAAATGGCCATGCATGAGATAACCCAGCCCCAGCACAGTGATTTTGGACCAGAAATTTCCATAGTGTGGTTCCCAGGCAAACTCTTAAAGCAAAAGTTAACATGTATCAAGTGGAAAAACATATACAGACCCAGGACATAGAAAGGCTGTGACATCTGTTTTTAGTAGCCACTGTTACTACAGTCTTCCTTTCATCCTATCAAAGTAACAATTATTGAGTGCTCACAATGTGCCCAGTGCCATTCTAAGTGCTTCATATGTATTAACTCACTAAAATCTCATAACATTCTATGAATAGAACTTTAACTATTAGCCCTCATGAGGGGACAGTGAAAAGCTTCAGAGAGGAGGTGACATTTAATTGGACTATGAAGGATTGGTGGAAATATATCATCTTTCACACCTCACTTATTAATTCAGCTGCCACCAGGCAGGATCCTCACTGCCATTTTATGCCTCCATAAAGAGACTTTTTAAGTCTCCACCACTAACTCCCTAGAAATAAGGGATAACAATGTTTGGGTTGGCTATTGACACCACGAATTACAAGGCTGACGTCTTATATGGGTTCCTGAATTGTAATTAACCATTTGGACTCTTGTCCTAACCCAAAGAATGACTCCTTCTGTGGAAGTCATTCCACAGAGAGGCTGCCTGCCCACTCTGTGCACAGGTAAAGCCGTCTCTGTGTTGATCTTCTCATGAACCTCAGCTGCGGCAGGAGCCAGAGAAAACGAGGCTCAATTCATGAACATTAGAATCCAGATCAATGGTCTCCTTTCCAACAGAATTCACATGCATGGTGGCCATTGTCTTTAACTGTCAGGCCCAGACCTCTCCCCACCCTTCTGGTAACAGATCCTAAGCCCAGAAGTTCTACGGTAGACTAGTGATGGCTCCATCCTCTTGACTGGAGTGGGGACAGCAGCCACAGAGACCAAGGATGGGCTTGTGACCCAAGGAAGGATCAATCAGAATCCCTCCCTGGGGTCTCCTGGCAGGAAGCACTAAAAAATTGTGAATCTAGGGTTCCCCACGGCAGCATTCTCTATCCCATGGAGAAATCTGTCTGCATTAAAGAGTGAAGTCAAACAAGAATGAGAGAGACAAGGACTTCCCTGGTGGTCCAGTGGGTAAGACTCTGCACTCCCAATGCAGGGGGCCCAGGTTCAATCCCTGGTCGGGGAATTAGATCCCCCATGCATGCCACAATTAAGAGTTTGCATGCCGCAACTAAAGATCCCGTATGCCGCAAGTAAGACCCGGCTCAGCCTAAATAAATTAATTAATTAAATAAATATTTATTTAAAAAAAAAAAAAAGAATGAGAGAGACAGAGACAGAGGGAAAAAAGATAGACATTGATCACCATCTTTTGAGTACCTCAGGCCAACTCCAGTCTTACCCTTTGTATAGTTAGGTTACTGGGGTGAATAAACTTCACCTTTAGATTTAAATTAGTTCAAATGAGTCTCTATTAACTTACCAACAACAAATTTCTTACTCACGGAAACATCTCATCTTGCCACTCAATTCTGTGTCCCACAGACACAAGGATGAAAATAACGTGAATTTGTATTGATGCTTGGTGTTCAAGGCATTCATCCTGTTATCTTTCTGTATCTACCATGTCATGTGCACTCTGTCAAGGTACTGGAGGCACAGGAGAGAACAAAGTGGTGCTCTTGGAGCTTACAGTCCAAGTAATCACACAAATAAATGTTCATATTACGATTTTTTTTTTTTTGGCCACACCACACGGATTGTGGAATCCCAGTTCCCCGACCAGGGACCAAACCTGGGCCCCCGGCAGTGGAAGCGCAAAGTAATAACCACTGGACTGCCAGAGAATTCCCTACAATTTTTTTAAATGCTACAGAAGATAATGATAATAAGAATCAATCCTGGGCTTCCCTGGTGGCACAGTGGTTGAGAATCTGCCTGCCAATGCAGGGGACACGGATTCGAGCCCTGGTCTGGGAGGATCTTACACGCCGCGGAGCAACTAAGCCCGTGAGCCACAACTACTGAGCCTGCGCGTCTGGAGCCTGTGCTTCGCAACAAGAGAGGCTGCGATAGTGAGAGGCCCGCGCATCGCGATGAAGAGTGGCCCCCGCTTGCCGCAACTAGAGAAAGCCCTGGCACAGAAACGAAGACCCAACACAGCCAAAATTAAATAAATAAAAATAAATAAATTTTTTTAAAAATCAATCCTACTGGGGAATGGGAGTGGGAGCAGGGAGTCTCCTCTCCAAGAGTGGCTTTTGATATTTACACTGAAATCTCAAAGACAGTGGGAGCCATCCAGGCAAAGATGAGGTTATGTGCTTCCCCAAGAGAGAGCTGTACTGTGAAGGCTCTGGGTCTACAAAGAAGCACATAAGAAGCAGAAGAGAGCAGTGTGTTTGGAGTGGAATGAGATCGAAATGAGACTGAGGGGCAGGTAGGAATAAGACTGTCATGGCCTGTCAGGCCATGTTAATGGTCTTGGGCAGCCAATGGAGGGTTATAAGTAGGAGAGTGATGCAAGTGGGTTTACACTGTAGGATGACTCTGGCTTCTGTGTGGGGTCCAAAGTGGAGGAGGCAATACTAGGTGCAGCAGGAGAGTAAGGAGGTGACTGCAGTCAGACACCCAGGCAGGAGATGATAACGGCTTGGCCTAGACTGGTCAGTGGAGTGAATAGATCTGAGACTCACTTAAAAGACAGATGGAATGTGTTATTGATTAGCTACAATGCAGGGAGAGGATGACTCCAGTTTCTGGTATGAGCACTTGAGTAGTTTGTGATGCCACTGATTGATTTGGGAATGTCAGAGAAGAAATGGGTTTTGGGTGGAGATTTTAAGTTCAGTATGGGAAATTTTCCTTTTTAGATGCCTGTGAGACATCAAATGGAAACAGCAAGTAGGTAATGTATGCATTACTTCACTTAAAACAACAGATTGATATGACAGGTTTCACTGCACCCATTTTACAGGTAAGGAAAGTGAGGTTTGCCTAATATATATAATAATTTAGGGAAACTACTGGTAGTAGAACTTAAACTTCCTACATCCTAGTCCGAGTGTCTTCAGTGAACCATGCTGAATCCTACTACACTTGGTTGATTAAACAAACAGACCAAAAATAATGTTATAGAATAAGGCATAATGTCAATCCAAAGTTGTGTGCTGTGAAATCAATGTTGTGTTGTCCAATATTTGGTGTCAGTTTGATAATGTAACAAAACATGTGGAATCTGCCCTTGTACTTCATAGAGCTGACAATCAGCCTTTAATTGAGAAAACAGTGCCCAATCCCACTGGGGTTTAAAGCTTCATCTGTGCTTTGCATTTGTACCAAACATTGCCACCATTATTGGTAAAAACTGTCAGAATACATTCATTCTAATTACAAAAAGGAAACTATTTCTCAAAATGGTTGCTTTGCCAACAGCACCTACCAGCTATATATCCAGATGAAAGAGACAAGTGGAGTTTTGTTTTTTTAAAAAATCAATAGATTGGCTCTTATGGAAGTCATTAATGCAAACTGTTTAGCAAGAGAGGCTGATTTTTCATTCCTAGTTGGCACTCCATAAAAAAAAAAAATGTTGCACTGAGTCTCTAAACAAATCTATGATTAAGGATCATCATCCATAGTGCCTGTAGAATGTTCCCTGGTCCACTGACTAGAAAGAAAGGATATATTTGGCTCTAAGTGGAATCTCAGATTGGCTGTGCAGAGGCAAGCCAGTCTGGGCTGGACCCAGATGTAGTGGGAGCCACCTTAGATGCTTGAGCAGGGGTGATGAAAGCAATATTTGCAAAAAGTTCAGCCTGGTACTGTGATCAGTCTTATGACATGGCCCTAGAGTTAAATTGCTAACTAGAGGAAGTGTATCTTGGGAGTGGAGACACTTGTTATCCATCTTCATGACAACCTTCCCCACCCCAGCCCCTAATTTGGTAGCATGTGCACAAGAAGGGCTTGATAGGTATATGTGGAATGTGGGCAGCAAGGCCTGGGGACTGGGAAGAGTTTTATGAAAGACACTGATTTCCTTGCCCTTTTCTACCATTATAAAGCATAGTGGGGTTTTTTTTCTAGCTTGTAAAAACAGATTTTTATGGACTTCTGACTTTATGCCTTGGTTTCATTTCTAAATGGAACTTGTCAGCCAAAAAACCCAACTGGCACTTATAGGGAGGAAACAGTTTTGAATTTCTGAGTTGGTCTCAGATAATGAGGCTGGGATTTCCTACTACAAAGAAACTGTGGGATATTTTCCAGAGCTTTCCGTGCTTAAACTGGTTTGGATTCCAGTAGCACAGATCTTGCTATCAGATCTGGCATACTTGAAATTGCAGTACTTCTGAAGCAACTGGGTGTCTGTTCCTTCTGGCTTTCTCTGGAGAAGTCACATCATGCTGATGTGAGGGTCGACTAAGAGTCAGGTACCTGGGATCCAGTGCCCTATGTCACTACCTCACTACTATGTGTCCTTGAACAAGTTGTTTCACCTCTCTGTGCCTCAGTGTCTTTTTCTAGCGGGAGCAAGGATGGGCCCAGACAGTCTCCAAGGTCCATTCCAGAAGTGCAGACCATTTACTAGTTAAAAAGCACTCTTCCCATACATTTTCAGCAGGGGCTTTACATCAAATGTTACAGAGAAAAGTAAGAGATTGATGATGCTCCAGGAACTAAAATGCACACATAGAAAGGTAGGCTGGGTGGGGGCCAGCGTACAGGAGCCCCTCAGCCACAGCGGACCATCTTTGTCCACATTTAACTGCAATCTGAAAGCAAGTGAGCTCAGGTATTGAAGAGGCAGCTGATAATGGCCCTCCAGGGAGCTCCCATAATGAGGGCCCAGGCGCTTACCTCATGGCCCTGCCAAGGTTGAGTTAAGAATTCTCCAGGTAGGGAATTCTTTGGAGATTCTCTCCTTAAGTTTTTGGAATATTTCCCTTGAGGAAACCATTCCCTGGGAGATGGACAGTCAGATTGGATAGGTGGGGAGGTATCCAGTTAACTATTTCTGAAGGGAAAAAATATGTCTTGTCTGTGACACCCCTCCAGCCTCCATCTCCCCCTAAATCTCACTCCCATACCCACATGGACACTCCCTCCCCAAAAAAAAAGGAGTCCCCAAAGGAGAGGGGCTCCGTTTGTTTAAAACAAAATCCTGTTCTCTTGGCCATTAATCATGCCTGTAAGAGCGTTTATTAATGTCCTGTCAGTTGTTCAGAGTGAAGGCAGCCTGTCAGCTGTCCTCCCTCCCCGTTAGCTGTGTGCAAACACTGGTGATTAAGCACCAGATTTAACATCCTCATGAATATTTAAGAGGCTGTGTTTGAAAGTTTCCTGTCCTTTTACACTAATAGCCCCATTAAAACCTGTTTACAAGCCAGTCAAGAGAGTAACTGCCTGCACTTAAAACATGAGAGTGCTCCCCCAAGAGGGGCACATGACCACGTGAAGATCGATACGCTGCTTAAAGTAAGACTGTCTGCCCGCCCCCAGTGGAGCCCAGCCCCATGAGAGCCACGTAAAAGAGCTGGAAAGGACCCAACTTGTTAATTAGACCAGTGAGGCGGGGCGGGTGGGAGCAAGCCCTGGTTACTGGGCTCCCCGCTGCCCTATGTGGGGTGACCCCAGTTCCAGAGACTTCAAAAAAGTTGCCTGAATGATGTCAATGGCAACCAGCCCCAGGCCAGCCCAGGAAAGGAAATTTGTCTCTGGGCCTGCTCACCTGCTGGCTCTTGCCCTCCATACACCACGCCAACCACTGGGCTCTGCTTCTGTCCCAGGCTCATCAAATGCATCTTATCCAAGGAGTTAATAAGGGCTTGAGCAAAGGAAGTATGATGAGAGGGGTGCCCTTGAGGATTCCCAAAAGCTTTAAGGGTCCAAAGGGAAGCGAGGCAAATTCGTAAGGGAGGTATTGGGAATGGGGTGAGGTGTCTCTTTTCTGCATGGAAGAGCTGGTTTGCCATCAGCCCCTGAGGCTGCCTTTCCTGCAGTTGGGAAAGAACACAGAAGTGGGGAAAACCGCTTCCTCTTTGAAAGTAGGAAGACAATTACCTAGTGTTGTTATAGACAAAGGAATGGACAGACCAGTGGAACAAGGGTGGGGGGCTCTGCTGAAAGGCAGTGCCAGGTCGCCAGGTGCAGTCTACTTCCTCCCCAGCCCCAAGAATGGGCAGATGCGCAGAGGGACCGCCCTCACTCCAGGTGCGGGAACTCTCAAACACTAAATCTGCTTCCCCATCCATCACCTGGTCTGTGCTGAAAGAGTCCAAGAATCCCTTTTAGAGCAAGGAGACGTGCCCCGAACTTTACCAACTGAATTCTGACTGTTCAATACAAAGTTCACCATTTGGAACACTTCATGTTCCTACGGCATTGGGGGGTTCCTCAAAATGCAGGCCAGGACTGCTCTACTTTTTATCTGACATATTGCCTGGCCCAGAGATGACTTTCGCTTTCTTCTGTGTAATACATGCATGGTGATACAGTACATTCTGATTTATAATAAGAATGTGATTGTAGCAATACTCACTGATCTGGAGCATAGTAATCTAGGAATGCCTCCTCTCCAGAGATTCTACGGGAGCCAAAAGTTAAGCCAAAAGCCTTCTGAGCAGCCAAAAAAAAAAAAAAATATTGCAATATCCATGCACTAACATTTTAAGCATTTTACTCATCAGGCCCATATCCCAGCAGGTTAACAACATTTCTAACATGATTCCAATAGGTTTGGCTCCCTGTATCTCTAGTCAATTAAAAAGAGCAGAGGAGAAGCTAGAGACAGACACACTGACAGTAGGAAGAGGTCATAGCTCTGGACAGTGAGTGAGAATAAAATTTTCAAAACTCTAGAAAGTGAGTGCAGAGCCCCAACCACACAGCAGTCTGGGGTCATTTATTCCAGGGGCAAATATCTTTCCATACTTCTACCTGCCCCTACTGCCAATAAAAAAGGCAATAAGCTCTAATGCCTCATGCGTAATGAAATAGAAGAGGGTGAGACACAATTCTTTGAAAAGTCTATCTATAAGAGTTAAAGCTTTTATAGTTTGGGAGCATAGAGCTAAGCCTTCAGCTATCCAGAAAATGTATCTCCAGAATAACTCATTTATCCTTTTTTTTTCTTTCACTATATTCACATTTCGTGTTTCCCCCAAAGTGTTCAAAAGAATCCAGACAAATTTATAAACCAGGAGAACAGTTTGCCACACCGAGAAGCAGGTTTCATTACTTTCCAGGCAAAGGTGTCCTGGAGCTAGGTCACCCTGGCTCAGGAGAACTGAGTGTTAAATGTTCAGGAGTTTTATGGGCTAGCATTAAACACAGCCATTATTAGACATTAAATTATATAAACTTACACTCAAATAACATACTAAAGACAGAGGTAATAAAGAGTCAAAGCTCATCACTTCTTAATCATCTTACTGGATTTTACCCTTATCAAATCTGTGGTGAAAATGCCTCCTAATGGTGGCTACGGCCCATCACTCCCAAGGCCACATTCAGTGACATCCCTTCGGCAGCTTGAAATGGCCATGGTAGGAGAAATTGGCAAATGCCACACTTGGGGTTTTTTCGAGGTCTTTTTCCCCCCAGAAAGGTGGTTGTTAAACATGTACCAGTACAACACTGTTTGGGACACACACACCTCCAGCTGTTAAGGTTACACTGTGGATTCCTGAGCAGGGGAAAGTCTCTCTGTCTGGGGAAGTGGAAAGGGAGATGGGCTGGTTTTCAGGTGACCTCTGGCTATGTGACCTCAGGCAAGTGGCTTCCTCTCTTGGGGTCTCCCTTTCCCCAGCTGTAAAATGGGAGTATTGAACTTGACAGTCTCTAAGGTCCCTTCTGGTTGTAACACTATCTGACTCTAGGACTCCTCATTGACTCTCAAGTCAAACAGACATAAACGTATTACAGTCTGGCCCTTGGCAGGTGGGAGGGATAGAATTTAGCTATAGAGCACTTCCTCTTTCTCAAATACTGCCCAAAAGAATGTAATAACATGTGTAAAGCAGTCAAAAGGACCCAGACCAAGTTGAACAGGATCACAGAACATGAGGTTCCCATTTACTTTCATTCGTTCTTCAGCCTGCAACTTGCCATTAACACCAGCGAAGCTATTTCTGAAATTCAAGGTATTCGCTAAATAATAAAAGCCCCAAGAAATCTTGTAAGTGTTCAGTATTACGAACCAGAGACTTACAGATTGATGCCCTGGAAAACGAAAAGGCTTTGGAGTCAGAAGACCTGGATTTGGGTTCTCGACATCCCAATTCACTTTTTCTGCTTGTATAAGCTTGATCAACTGAAATATCCTCCAGACCCAGCTTCCAATAAAATGTGAACAATTTCTGGTAGTATAGACTGTGCAGCCTTTCTAGAGAGACTTTTTGGTGGTACTTATTCAATTTAAGTGTCTGTCTTATGACTCAGCAACCGTTCTCTTGAGTTTGCTTCCCACAGAAATTCCCATCCAGGCTCATCAGCAGTGCAGATGTTTGTGTGCCAGAGTTGGAGGCTACCAAGGTTTCCACTAGGGGGCATAGATGAGTAAACCATGACTGACTCACAAGGTGGAATATTATGCAACATTTAGAGGCAGGGAGTAGATACACACAGCAACACAGATCACTCTTGTAAGCACAATGTTGAATAAAAAAAATACAAACAAGAGTGAGAGCTAAAGAAAATTGCCACTTATGTAAACAAAAATTGCACACATGCTAAACAAAATATACGTTTTAGATATGCACATATAAATAACAAGATAAACATCGGACACATATAGAATGATTGTCTGTGTGGAGGCAGAGAAGTGGGAGTGGGAGAAGGAGAGAGATAAAAGATAGTGTATTGATTAATTAATTATGAAAACAAGAGAGGGGCAGCATACAAACTAGATACTTAATGTGCCGTGTAATAAGTATGATGAACTCAGCCCTCTAAACCTAAGCCCAATTAAAAAATAATGAAAATTATAATAATACTTTACCTACCCCCACACAGTTTTGGTGAGGGTCAAATGAATAATGTATGTGAAAATAATTTGTGAACCATGAAATGTTACTCAGGTATATTATTATAATCATCATTTTTGCAGTATATCTGAGAAACAGTGAATGAGGACTGAAAGAAATATTTAAGGAATGTAGCAAGGTATCTCATCTTTCTGTCCTGATAAGTTTAACTGATAAGGTTAAAAATCCCTTAATTAAACATGACTCTGTAAATCACAAGTTTTTAAATAAAATTGTGGTCACTCTCGATTCTTCTGAGGAACATATTTGTGGTCAACACTGCCAATCACCAGCCCATCGGCATTCTCCCTGCTTCCTTAGGGATCCAGTTGTTCACACAGCATGGTGTCTTTATTTCCAAAGGATCAGCTGTGATTTGTCCAAGACGAGCACAGCAACCCCATTTCTTGGAATGGAGTGAGTAATTGCTGTAGGTGGGACTCAGATCTGGGAAAAGATATATCAGGGGAAGTTTGTTTGGAGGAGCCTTGTGGAAGAAAAAATTTCCCTGTTTAAAAAGAGAGAGAGAGAAAGAGATAAGGTCGAAGGCTTTCATCTCCTCTTACCTTAAACATGAAGATGTGCTGTTTGCAGCTGAAGCAGCCACTGTGACCATCAGACAGGAAGCCTAAGAACAAGCAGACAAGATGGGGTTAATTGAGCAATATGGAGAAAGAACCAGTTTCTAGCTGACTCAGATGGCTGAGCCACCACACCAAATCTAAAACTGCCTAGACCTCTGGCTATTTGAGTTCATTAAACGTCTTTATTACTTTAGACACTGTGAGTCAGATGTTACTTTCAGTCAAACACTTCCCTGCTGATACAATATTTAACCAGGCCGGACTTGAAAGAAGATGTCCATTTCCTATGCACATTCTGAGGGAAACATCCTCATCTTCCCACCTTCCCAACATTTTCCCAAATGTTATATTTGGCAGACTTTACAGGAGCAGAGAGCTGTGGTTTAAAGCAAGTGGGGCCTGACTGTGCTTTGTGTCAACCAGGAGAGCCAGCATAGGTGAAGTAACCCAGGCCTCTGTTTGACACGTCAGGAGTTCTGAAAAGGTTACATACCTAATTTTACCTCTGAAGACAAAGATGATGAGAAGTGCCTCCTAAGGAAAGGTCAAGGACAAATGTGTGGGCTGAAGATGAGACAACTTATGGCCTTAAAATGCCATTGGGTCTGGGTGTGGAAGAGGACTTTGACTTGTTCTGTGTGGTCCCACTGGACCAATGGGGGGAAGTTTTAACTTGGGATCTCCAATTAGAGTTGCCCAACTCCAGGAGAGCTTATGCTATAAGACTATGAGTTCCTGGGACCTTAATGTGTCCAAAATAAAGCATTCTTCACTGAATAGCAAGTCTTTAGGGTTCCATTCAAGCCCAAGATTCTAAGATTATGTAATCCTCGTGAAAAAAATGCAAATTATCTTCAGGATCATAATTCAGTCAATACAGGTGATAGCAGGCCCTTGATGAAGATAACAATGCAGAGTGGAGAATCTGAGGTCATCAAAAATTCTTTTCCAACTCAACATTTTTGAGAACAAAAAAATATGGTCATTTCCTAAAGAGTTGAAAATAGAATTACCATATGATCCAGGAACTCCACTCAAAAGAACTGAAAGCAGGGTATCAAAGAGATATTTGTACACCCATATTCATAACAGCCTTACTCACAATAGCCAAAAGGAGGAAGCAACCCAAGTGTCATTGATAGATGAATTAAAAAATGTGGTTAAAAAAAATGTGGTATATGCATACAATGGAATATTATACAGCCTTAAAAAGGAAAGAAATTCTGACTCATGCTAAAACATGGGTGAACCTTGAGGATGTTATGCTAAGTGAAATAAGCCAGTCATAAAAAGACAAATACTGTAGGATTCCACTTGTGTGAGGTACCAAGAATAATCAAATCCACAGAGACAGAAAGTAAAATGGTGGTTGCCACAGTTGTTTAATGGGTACGGACTTCCAGTTTTACAAGATGAGAAGAGTTCTTGAGATTGGTTACACCACAATGTGAATGTACTTAATGCTATTGAATTATATACTTAAAAGGGTTTAGATGGTAAATTTCATGTTATGTGCTTTTACCACAATTTTTAAGGGATAGGGTTGTTAGGTATTTTTATAGAACCCAGATCCAGGAGATCTTTTCTCCACAGTCCTGGATGCAAGGACCCCCATCCCCTCCACAAGCAGAGGAAAAGCAAACCCCTTCTCAGTGGCACCAAGGAGGAGGAAGGAACAGGCGCAGCCACTGCTCAGAATCTCTACCCAATAGCTGGCCCTGTTTTGGAGAAGCTATCCTCCCCCTCCTACAAATGGCATTGCCCTGACTCCTGCTGTAGCCTTTTCTCCATCTAAACAAAGAACCGTAAAAGGAATCATTGAATTAAATAAGAGTTACCTTCAACCTCAGCCATTCTGACCCCCCTGTTCTTGAGACCCAGAGGGGGAAAATGATTTTGCCTACCATCATGCCTCAAATTAGTGACAACCAAAACTAGAACCATCAGAGTTCCAAAAACCAGCCCCTCCACTCACAGGTAGGTTGGTGCAAGTATTATTTAGCATTGCTAAAGAACTTCAGATTTGCAAAGTGCTTTATGCTCATCTATTATTCATGCACTAATGAGAATACTTAGATGGTGCCTTTTCTCCAAGGAACTCAAAGCACTTTGTAAATGTTAACTCATTCACCCTCTATGTCCCAATGGGACAGACAGAAATCCTCACCCCCTGGCTCTGCACTTGGTAAAGAGTAAGCCCAGCAGAGGCAGCAAGCGTGACGGAAGGCAGACTCAGAACCAGGGACTTCCAAGTTCCTGTGCCCTCACTGTCTTCTATCCCTCTAAATAGTGCTCCTGGTACTGAAATTAAAGCCCTAGAGTCCAATGAGATATTTCTCTGAGACTGAACGGCATGCATGATACCAGATAAACAGGGCTTAAGTTGTAGAGAGAGGGAGAAAAAAGGGAGTAAAGATAAAAGGAACATTTTCTAGCCATATTATAACTGCTCAATTATTTACTGAGCATTCAGACTTGCAACTCCTGAATCATCTTACTGAATCCTCATCTTACTCGTATGATTAGATAATGATTATCCTTTTTCAAATAAGGAAACTTGGGGACTGGAGACGTTAAGAAGCTTTCTCAAGGCCACCCCTAGACTGTGGCAGCACTGTGACTAGAATCCAGATCTCGCTCCAGGGTTTGTGCTCTAAAGCTACATGTGAAACTGCTTCTTCCCAACGTTAAGGGATAATCATGCCAGAAACCATTACTCAGTAATGTCACAAAATCCTATTCTTAGGAAAAGTTACCAACCAAAGTCAATAAGGAGGCAGATGGATGAAGGAAAAACCCCAAAAGGATTTTCTTTTTTTTTTTTTTTTTAATTAATTTATTTATTTATTTATTTTTGGCTGTGTTGGGTCCTCGTTTCCACGCAAGGGCTTTCTCCAGTTGCGGCGAGCGGGGGTCACTCTTCATCGCGGTGCGCGGGCCTCTCACTGTCGAGGCCTCTCCCGTTGCGGAGCACAGGTTCCAGACGCGCAGGCTCAGTAGTTGTGGCTCACGGGCCTAGCCGCTCTGCGGCATGTGTGATCTTCCCAGACCGGGGCACGAACCCGTGTCCCCTGCATTGGCAGGCGGATTCCCAACCACCGCGCCACCAGGGAAGCCCAAGAGGATTTTCTTACCCTTCCCTCTGGTATCCCATCACCTGTGACTTACATCCACCATGGTACTAGCCGTTCATAGTACAGCTACACACTTACAAGACTGCCTCTCTTCCACCGGACTATGAGCTCTATGCCTTTGTCTTCTTTGCAAAGAAGTGTCAACATAGTACCTGATTCCCAGGAGGTGCCCAATATGTATTTTTTGGAAAGGAGGGAATACAAGACTTTAGGATAGCCCTTAATGCATGTCTGAACCAATTGTCAGTGATCTTACGATTCTATATTTATAGCTATTGACATAGGTTGTAAGTTTCATTTTGAAATTTCTCTCTATACCGGTCATCTTCCACAAATAGGGAACAATCCATCAACAGATTATTGAAGATCTGCACCTTTACAGGGCTGTGGGTGTTCTGAAGACATCCATGAGGTAATCTTTACCCTCCCAGAGTTTACATTCCAGTTAGAGGCATGATAATGACACACAAGAGGCAACTGATGAATGACACGAGATAAATTCACATGCTAAACTGAGGTTAAAACTAAAGAGTTTGGGGGAGTTGGGACTGGGGAAGGCTTAATGAAGGGAGTGATATCTAACAAGACCTAAAAAGAAGGTTAAGTGTGGCTAGGAAACAAAGAGAATGGTCCCACTGAGAGAACACGTGGTGCCAAGACAGGGCAGTGAGTGTGGGCTGTGGACAGGTCAGGAGGAGAACCAGCCTGCCAGGAGCAGGTGGGGTGTATTACACAGGCATTTCTTTGCCAGGCACAGAAACTCACTCAACTCCTTGAAAACCAGCCACTGGCATGGGATGTGCAAGAAGCTATTCAACATTAACCTCAGTGGCAAAAAATCATTTCTCTACCCCTTTGTTCACTAACAAAGGAGAAGGGCTTTAAACTGGGGTGTCCTCTTTTAATGAATACTAACTCACTGAGATTCATAACTTGAGTTGAAAAACCAAGAAATCAATAAAGAAGCAACGCATTCTACATTCTACATGATATTAAAATTTTCTGGTACTGCAGTAATTAAAACTTCAAACACTAATAAAAGACTGTACAGTTAATTAGCAATAGTCATAAAAGTCTAAGAACAAATATCCTATGTATTAAATACAACAACTAATGTAACTGCACATACAGAAGGAAAAACTTAAGGGAGAGATGGTTACAATTTTGCCCAGTAATGTCAGCTCAGAAACTGAAACACTGTTTTCCTTGGTGTTTGTGGCTACAATTCCTTATTGTGTAATATTATTATTACACAATTCCTTACTATAGTAATATTATTTTCATATAATCTTTACTATTGATATCAGAATGTTTTATTTCTCATTAGTAGGTTCTGTTTCCTTGGGGAGCCAGAAAATTTAACACACCCTGATTAAGCTACCATCTAAATTCCACATTGTTTTCTCATCCTAGAGACCAAACTTATACGTAAAGACACATAGACACACACACACACACACACACACACACACACACATCCAACTGGTGACTGGTTTTACACATAAGTGAGGTCAATAGCCACCTCTCTAGCATAAGTTGAAGACCTAAGGAGCATCCCTCCCCAGATCAAAACTACCTCCCTCACTAGCCTTACAACATTCCATCTTCAAGACAGCTTGATGAAAGGCTCCTGGAGGAACACAACAACCCCCATGAAGTATCCCTACCAAAAAAATCAACTTTAAATCTGGTAACACCTCCAGATTTAATGACCAATTTATAGGAAATAAATGGGATAGAGGGACATATTAAACAACACCACTGGGATGCAGTCAGAAAAATCCAAACTGTGAAAAATTCTATAAGACAAAAACCCAGTTTCTTCAACAAATAAATTGCAAGGATAAAAAGAGATGGAAGGGAGGGAGATCAGCTCAGTGCTTTGTGACCACCTAGAGGAGTAGGATAGGGAGGGTGGGAGGGAGATGAAAGAGGGAGGGGATATGGGGACATATGTATATGTATAGTTGATTCACTTTTTTATAAAGCAGAAACTAACACACCATTGTAAAGCAATTGTACTCCAATAAAGATGTGGGGAAAAAAAGAGATGGAAGGGGAATCTATAGATTAAATATTCAAAGATACCCAGCAATCATGCTCTTTGGAATTTACCCAAAGGAGTTGAAAATTTATGTCCACGCAAACATGTACATAGTGTTTATAGCAACTCTATTTATAATTTCCAAAACTTGGAAGAAACCAAGATGTGCTTCACTAGGTGAATGGGTAAATAAAGTATGGTACATCCAGAGAATAGAATATTATTCTTCGCTAAAAAGAAATGAGCCACTGGGACTTCCCTGGTGGCACAGTGGTTAAGAATCCGCCTGCCAACACAGGGGACATGGGTTCGAGCCCTGGTCCAGGAAGATCCCACATGCCGTAGAGCAACTAAGCCCATGCACCACAAGTACTGAGCCTGTGCTCTACAGCCTGAGAGCCACAACTACTGAACCCTCGTGCCATAACTACTGAAGCCCACGCACCTAGAGCCTGTGCTCCACAACAAGAGAAGTCACCGCAAGGAGAAGCACGTGCACTGCAACCAAGAGCAGCCCCCACTCACCGCAACTAGAGAAAGCCTGCGTGCAGCAACGAAGACCCTACACAGCCAAAACTAATAAATTTTAAAAAAAAAGAAATGAGCTACCAATCCATGAAAAGACATGGAGGAAGTTTAAATGCTTATTACTAAGTGAAAGAAGCCTATCTGAAAAGATTACATAATGTATGATTCCAATTATGATGTTCTGGAAAAGGCAAAACTTTGGAGACAGTAAAAAGATTAGCAGTTGCTGTACACTCTGTGAGGGCAGGGACTGTGGTACTCTGTGATACATCCTATACCCAGCACAATGCCTGGACCCAACTAGGTATTCAATAAGTGTTTGTCTAAATTAATAAAAGAAAAATGGAATCACATGATGATCTGCCAGTCTAAGAAAATGTGACTCACAAGAATTTGAAAAACAAAAAAAAGATAGAGACTTTGATATAAAGTCCTGCTTGGTAGAGAGAGGTGAAAATCAATGATTTCTCAAGCTGCAACCCGGGTGAGGAATACTTTGTTAAATATGGAAGTTAAAGGATGCCCAGGACAGCTACCTGTGGGGAATGGGATAATGCCAACTTGGGGGTCAGGACCACTGGCTTCTTTTCTGGTCTCATTTCTGTAACCACTTGGCTGTGTGCCCTGAGCTTCCATTTCCTCTTCCATGAGATACACCATTGGAGCAGGGATTTCTGCACTCCCAGCTTGAATACACATTGAATCTACAGCCAAAGCAGTAGGACAAAGAATCGGATGTCACAAAAATGTTCAGTTAACAGAAAAATTTCCCCTGTGTCTTGGTTGGATTTCCCCAGAAATAGACTTTAAGACAAGGATTTGAGTGCAAATACTTTACTTGAGAGATGATCCCAGGAAGCAACAGAAGTGAAGTAGGAAAGTGAGACAAGGAAGAGAAGGAAAGCAACAATGGGTGAGCCGTCAACCAAGTGACCACCGCGGGCAAGCTCAGTCATGCTGGCAGACAGTGTAGAACATGCCACAGAGTTCTGCTACCTGAGGAGTACGTAAGCAGTAAACTTATACACCTACTTCCATCTGTCTTTGGCTGGGGGCTATGCCCAAGGGCAAGCTTCCAACAGGTTCAGCCTGCAAGGAAGTCACAGATGCTCAAACTTGGAAGCCATGGGCATGTGCTAGAACAGTTACTGCTAAATGGATATGGGCAGCGTGTTGACAGCATTAGTGACAACCTGGGGACTTAACTGGGTACATTCTTACCTTTTGCTTTTTCTCCTACTACTTCCCAGAGAGTCAAGTGCAAAGAAAATCAAGTCTTGAGATTTGTCAATGGCTGGAATTATTCACTGTGATTTTTACTGCTGTATCTATGTTCGTCTGTGCATTCCTTCTTTCTATAAGACAAAAAAAGTGCTGATTCAACACAGCCTCAGTAGTGTGAGCTTGAAGGCTGCTACAAGAATCTCCTGTTAGTGCTCAGAGCAGCAGTTTCATATCTTTGTCGGCTGAAGAACACTTCATCATGTTTCTGGACCCTGCTTTTTTTTTTTTTTTTTTTTTTTTAACAGCTTCAGGGAAGGACTCAAATTCCATCCAATTAGATGTGTACAACTTCAGCTGTTTTGAATCCACCTCCATGTGAATGAGACCCTATGGAACTGGTTCCTCAGGATGAAGAAAGGGGTTCGAATATTGCCCTGAATTTTTTTTAACCTATGCAGGCAGCCTTTTTACCAACAAAGAATATGACTTACCCAGAAAGTATTCCTTTAAAAAATCGAAATAGGAATTACAATCCTGCAGATTGTGTAACAAAAACCACATTCACAGAAAGATAGACAAGATGAAAAGTCAGAGGGCTATGTACCAGATGAAGGAATAAGATAAAACCCCAGAAAAACAACTAAATGAAGTGGACATAGGCAATCTTCCAGAAAAAAGAATTTAGAATAATGATAATGAAAATGATCCAAGAGCTCGGAAAAAGAATGGAGGCAAATATCGAGAAGATGCAAGAAATGTTTAACAAAGAACTAGAAGAATTAAAGAACAAACAAACAGAGATGAACAATACAATAACTGAAATGAAAAATACACCACAAGGAATCAATAGCAGAATAACTGAGGCAGAAGAACGGATAAGTGACCTGGAAGACAGAATTGTGGAATTCACTGCTGCGGAACAGAATAAATAACAAAGAATGAAAAGAAATGAAGAGAGCCTAAGAGACCTCTGGGAAAACATTAAACGCAACAACATTTTCATTATAGGGGTCCCAGAAGGAGAAGAGAGAGAGAAAGTTCCCAAGAAAATATTTGAAGAGATTATAGTCAAAAACTCCCCTAACATGGGAAAGGAAATAACCACCCAAGTCCAGGAAGTGCAGAGACTCCCATACAGGATAAACCCAAGGAGAGACATGCCAAGACACATAGTAATCAAATTGGCAAAAATTAAAGACAAAGAAAAATTATTGAAAGCAACAAGGGAAAAACGACAAATAACATACAAGAGAAATCCCATAAGGTTAACAGCTGATTTCTCAGCAGAAACTCTACAAGCCAGAAGGGAGTGGCATAATATACTTAAAGTGATGAAAAGGACGAACCTACAACAAAGATTACTCTACCCAGCAAGGATCTCATTCAGATTCGATGGAGAAATCAAAAGCTTTACAGACAAGCAAAAGCTAAGAGAATTCAGTACCTCCAAACCAGCTCTACAACAAATGCTAAAGGAACTTCTCTAAGTAGGAAACACAAGAGAAGAAAAGGACCTACAAAAACAAACCCAAAACAATTAAGAAAATGGTAATAGGAACATATGTATCGATAATTACCTTAAACGTGAATGGATTAAATGCTCCAACCAAAAGACACAGGCTCACTTATGTATTAAGGAGCACCTCAATATATAAGGCAACTGCTAACAGCTATAAAAGAGGAAATCGACAGTAACACAATAATAGTGGGGGACTTTAACACCTCACTTACACCAATGGACAGATCATCCAAACAGAAAATTAACAAGGAAACACAACATTTAAATGACACAATAGACCAGATAGATTTAATAGATATTTATAGGACATTCCATTCAAAAACAGCAGATTACACTTTCTTCTCAAGGGAGCAAGGAACATTCTCCAGGATAGATCACATCTTGGGTCACAATTCAAGCCTCAGTAAATTTAAGAAAATTGAAATCATATCAAGCATCTTTTCTGACCACAACACTATGAGATTAGAAATCAGTTACAGGGAAAAAAACATAAAAAACACAAACACATGGAGGCTAAACAATACACTACTAAATAACCAAGAGATCACTGAAGAAATCAAAGAGGAAATCAACAAATACCTAGAGACAAATCACAATGAAAACAGGATGATCCAAAAACTATGGGATGCAGCAAAAGCAGTTCTAAGAGGGAAGTTTATAGCAATACAATCCTACCTCAAGAAACAACAAACATCTCAAATAAACAATCTAACTTTACACCTAAAGGAACTAGAGAAAGAAGAACAAACAAAACCCAAAGTTAGTAGAAGGAAAGAAATCATAAAGATCAGAGCAGAAATAAGTGAAATAGAAACAAAGAAAACAATTGCAAAGATCAATAAAACTAAAAGCTGGTGCTTTGAGAAGATAAACAACATTGATAAACCATTAGTCAGACTCATCAAGAAAAGGAGGAAGAGGACTCAGATCAATAAAATTAGATATGAAAAAGGAGAAGTTACAACAGACACCACAGAAATACAAAGCATCCTAAGAGACTACTGCAAGCAACTCTATGCCAATAAAATGGACAACCTGGAAGAAATGGATAAATTTTTAGAAAGATATAACCTTCCAAGACTGAACCAGGAAGAAATAGAAAATATGAACAGACCAATCACAAGTAAGGAAATGGAAACTGTAATTGAAAATCTTCCAACAAACAAAAGTCCAGGACCAGATGGCTTCACAGGTGAATTCTATCAAACATTTAGAAAAGAGCTAACACCCATCCTCTCAACTCTTCCAAAAAATTGCAGAGGAAGGAAAACTCCCAAACTCATTCTATGAGGTCACCATCACCCTGATACCAAAACCAGACAAAGATACTACAAAAAAAGAAAATTACAGACCAATATCACTGATGAATAGAGATGTAAAAATCTTCAACAAAATACTAGCAAACAGAATGCAACAGCATATTAAAAGGATCAAACACCATGATCCAGTGGGATTTATCCCAGGGATGCAAGGATTCTTCAATATACACAAATCAATCAATGTGATACACCATATTAACAAATTGAAGAAGAAAAATCATATGATCATCTCAATAGATGCAGAAAAAGCTTTTGACAAAATTCAACAACAATTATGATAAAAACTCTCCAGAAAGTGGGCATAGAGGGAACCTACCTCATCATAATAAAGGCCATATACGACAAACCCATAGCAAACATCATTCTCATGGTGAAAAACTGAAAGCATTTCCTCTAAGATCAGGAAGAAGACAAGGTTGTCCTCTCTCACCACTATTATTCAACACAGTTTTGGAAGTCCTAGCCACAGCAATCAAAGAAGAAAAAGAAACAAAAGGATGCAAATTGGAAAAGAAGAAGTAAAACTGTCACTGTTTGCAGATGACATGATACTATACTTAGGGAATCCTAAAGATGCCACCAGAAAACTACTAGAGCTAATCAATGGATTTGGTAAAGTTGCAGGATACAAAACTAATGCACAGAAATCTCTTGCATTCCTATACACTAATGATGGAAAATCTGAAAGAGAAATTAAGGAAGCATTTACCATTGCAACAAAAAGAATAAGATAACTAGGAATAAACCTACCTAAGGAGAAAAAAGACCTGTATGCAGAAAACTATAAGACACTGATGAAAAAATTAAAGATGATACCAACAGATGGAGAGATATACCATGTTCTTGGATTGGAAGAATCAATATTGTGAAAATGACTATACTACCTAAAGCAATCTACAGATTCAATGCAATCCCTATCAAATTACCAATGGCATTTTTACAGAACTACAACAAAAAGTCTTAAAATTTGTATGGAGACACAAAGGACCCAGAAGAGCCAAAGTCGTCTTAAGGGAAAAAAATGGAGTTGGAGAAATCAGACTCCCTAGCTTCAGACTATACTACAAAGTTACAGTAATCAAGACCATATGGTACTGGCACAAAAACAGAAATATAGATCAATGGAACAGGATACAAAGCCCAGAGATAAACCCACACACCTATGGTCAACTAATCTATGACAAAGGAGGCAAAGATATACAATGGAGAAAAGACAGCCTCTTCAATAAGTGGTGCTGGGACAAATAGACAGCTACATCTAAAAGAATGAAATTAGAACACTCCCTGACACCATACACAAAAATAAACTCAAAATGTATTAGAGACCTAAATTTAAGACCGGACACTATAAAACACTTAGAGGAAAACAGAGGAAGAACACTCTTTGACATAAATTACAGCAACATCTTTTTTGATACACCTCCTAGAGTCATGGAAATAAAAACCAAAATAAACAAATGGGACCTAATGAAACTTAAAAGTTTTTGCACAGCAAAGGAATCTTCAAACAAGACGAAAAGACAGCCCTCAGAATGGGAGAAAATACTTGCAAATGAATCAACGGACAAAGGATTAATCTCCAAAATAAATAAACAGCTCATGCAGCTCAATGTTAAAAAAACAAACAACCTAATCCAAAAAATGGGCAGAAGACCTAAATAGACATTTCTCCAAAGAAGAGATACAGATGGGCAAGAAGCACATGAAAAGCTGCTCAACATCACTAATTATTAGAGAAATGCAAATCAAAACTACAATGAGGTATCACCTCACACCAGTTAGAATGGGCATCATCAGAAAATCTACAAACAACCAATGCTGGAGAGGGTGTGGAGAAAAGGGAACCCTCTTGCACTGTTGGTGGGAATGTAAATTGATACTGCCACTATGGAGAACAGTATGGAGGTTCCTTAAAAAACTAAAAATAGAACTACCATATGACCCAGCAATCCCACTACTGGGCATAAACCCAGAGAAAACCGTAATTCAAAAAGACACATGCACCCGAATGTTCATTGCAGCACTATTTACAATAGGCAGGTCATGGAAGCAACCTAAATGTCCATCGACAGATGAATGGATAAAGAAGATGTGGTATATATATACAATGGAATATTACTCAGCCATAAAAAGGAACAAAACTGGGTCATTTGTAGAGACGTGGATGGATCTAGAGACTGTCATACAGAGTGAAGTAAGTCAGAAAGAGAAAAACAAATATCATATATTAATGCACATATGTGGAACCTAGAAAATGGTACAGATGAACCAGTTTGCAGAGCAGAAATCGAGACACAGATGTAGAGAACAAACTTATGGACACCAAGGGGGGAAAGTGGTGGGGAGGTGGGGCGGGTGCTGTGATGAATTGGGAGATTGGGATTGACATGTATACACTAATATGTATAAAATGGATAACTAATAGGAACCTGCTGTATAAATAAATAAATAAAATTAAGTTTTAAAAAAAAAGAAATTGTAGTATATATCTTCAATAGAATACCACTCAGCAATGAAAAGAAATGAACTATTGACACACATAACATGGATGAACCTCAAAATCATTATTCTAGTAAAAGAAACCAGACACAAAACACTATTATATGAGTCAGCTCATATGAAGTTCTAGAACAGGAAAATCTAACCTAACTAACCTATACTTATTTAGGCATGAAGAAGTAGGCATAACTGTGTTTAATAAAGGAATGGGGATTATTTTTCTTAAAAATAAAAAATAGAAGTAAAAACAGTATTTTTACTGTATTTCTTTTTTTTCCCACAATTGAATTTGGTCCAGCCACTGTGTTTTTGGTTGGAATTTTTCCTGCTGTTGTGACTGTTTGTCTCTATGACTCAGATGACCGTCCTAGCTGATATTGTTTCCTCATCAGCACATCGTTCTCGCACTATGCAGACGCAGCCTGAGGTGATTTGGAGGCAGTCACTGGTAATGGCACCAGAAGCAAATCTGCCAGTCCTATCTGGGGCTTGTCTCAGCTTCAAATGCAGGTGACTAAATGACACCTGCCTGCCTCTGGCTCCTCCATCACCAACACACACACACACACACACACACACACACACACTGTTGTGGGCTTGAGCCAACTCTGTAAAGTGCAGTGCTCAACTGAAACTTATCAGAACACTTGGAAATGACACCGAGAGTCATTGAATGTGAACATCAGGAGCCTGTTTCTGATGACATTTTCAATCACCAAGGATTTCCCTGTAAGCCATGCTTGTCTGTTTTTTCAAATTGCAGGAAAGGACATTACTCACATTATCTTTCTCTCAAAATGGGGCAAGAATTTCAGCAAAAAGGGGTTGATGGACTGGGTTTGAAATTCGGGGCTCCCTCTCCCTCCTCCAGTTAAAGGGTAAAACCTGCTGGGCAGCTCTAACATGCTGAGAAGTCAGAAATTTCCTTGCAAAATGATTCATAATGTTTAAAAACAGAATCATTAAGCAGCAGGTTTTTTGTTTGTTGTGAACCACTACTCTCACATAACAAGGGGCAATGGAGACCAAGAAATCAAAGATAAAGAAAACCCACAGAGAGACCTTCAAGATGGCAGAGGAGTAAGATGTGGAGATCACTTTCCTCCCCACAAATACATCTAAATGTGGAACAACTCCTACAGAACACCTACTGAACGCTGGCAGAAGACCTCAGACTTCCCAAAAGGCAAGAAACTCCCCCATGTACATGGGTAGGGCAAAAGAAAAAAGGAAAAGCAGAAACAAAAGAATAGGGATGGGACCTGCACCTCAGGGAGGGAGCTGTGAAGGAGGAAAAGCTTCCACAGACTAGGAAGCCCCTTCACTGGCAGAGACGGGGGTGGCGGGGGGCAAGCTTCGGAGCCACGGAGGAGAGCACAGCAACAGGGGTGCAGAGGGCAAAGCGGAGAGAGTCCTGCACAGAGAATCGGTGCCGACCAGCACTCACCAGCGTAAGAGCCTTGTCTGCTCACCAGCCGGGATGGGTGGGCAATGGGAGCTGAGGCTCTGGCTTCGGAGGTCAGATCCCAGGGAGAGGACTGGGGTTGGCTGCATGAACACAGGCTGAAGGGGGCTAGTGTGCCACAGCTAGCCACGAGGGAGTCCGGGAAAAAGTCTGGAACTGCCTAAGAGACAAGAGACCATTGTTTCGGGGTGACTGAGGAGAAGGGATTCAGAGCACCGTCTAAATGAGTTCCAGAGATGGGCGCGAGCTGCAGCTATCAGCATGGACCACAGAGACGGGCATGAAACGCTAAGGCTGCTGCTGCAGCCACTAATAAGCCTGTGTGCAACCACAGGTCACTATCCACACCTGCCCTACCCCCCGGGGGCCCCTGCAGCCAGCCACTGCCAGGGTCCCATGATCCAGGGACAACTTCCCCGGGAGAACACACGGTGCACCTCAGGCTGTTGCAACGTCACGCCGGCCTCTGGAACCACAGGCTCGCCCCGCATTCTGTACCCCTCCCTTCCACTGACCTGAGTGAGCCAGAACCCCCGAATAAGCCACTCCTTTAACCCCATCCTGTCTGGGTGGGAACAGACACCCTCAAGCGACCTACATGCAGAGGCAGGGCCAAATCCAAAGCTGAACCACAGGAGCTCTGCAAACAAAGAAGAGAAAGGGAAATTTCTCCCAGCAGCCTCACAAGCAGCAGATTAAATCTCCACAATCAACTTCATGTACCCTGCATCTCTGGAATACCTGAATAGACAAAGGATCATCCCAAAATTGCGGCAGTGGACTTTGGGAGCAACTGTAGACTTAGGGTTTGCTTTCTGCATCTAATTTGTTTCTGGATTTATATTTACCTTAGTTTAGCATTTAGAGCTTATTATCATTGGTAGATTTGTTTATTGACTTGGTTGCTCTCTTCCTTTTTTTTAATATTTTTTTTTCCTTTTTCTCTTTTTGTGGTGTGTATGTGTATGCTTCTTTGTGTGACTTTGTCTGTATAGCTTTGCTTTTGCCATTTGTCCTACAGTTCTGACTGTGTTTTTTTGTTCTTTGTTTTTTAGTATAGTTTTTACTGCTTGTTAACTTTGGTAGATTTGTTTTTTGGTTTGGTTGCTATCTTATTTCTTTCTTTCTTTTTTTTATTACTTTATAATTTTATTATTTTTAATAATTTTTTTACTTTTTATTCTAATAACTTTATTTTATTTTATTTTTTTCATTCGTTCTTTCTTTTTTTCTCTATTTTCTTCTGAGCTGTGTGGCTGACAGGGTATGTTGCTCTGGCCGGGTGTCAGGCCTGTGCCTCTGAGGTGGGAGAGCGAAGTCCAAGACATTGGTCCACCAGAGACCTCCCAGCTCCATGCATTATCAAACAGCGAAAAACCTCCTAGAGATCTCCATCTCAACGCTAACACCCAGCTCCACTCAACGACCAGCAGGCTGCAGTGCTGGACACCCTATGCAAAAAAACTAGCAAGACAGGAACACAACACCACCAATTAGCAGAGAGGTTGCCTAAAATCATAATAGGGTCACAGACACTCCAAACACACCATCAGATGCGGTCCTGCCCACCAAAAAGACAAGATCCAGCCTCATCCACCAGAACACAGGTACCAGTCCCCTCCACCAGGAAGCCTACACAACCTACTGAACCAACCTTAGCCACTGAGGGCAGACACCAAAAATAATGGGAACTACGAATCTGCAGCCTGTGAAAAACAAACCCCAAACACAGTAGCTAAAGCAAAATGAGAAGACAGAGAAACACATAGCAGATGAATGAGCAAGGCAAAAACCAACCAGACCAAACAAATGGAGAGGAAATAGGCAGGCTACTTGAAAAAGAATTCAGAGTAATGATAGTAAAGATGATCCAAAATGTTGGAAATAGAATGGAGAAAATACAAGGAATGATTAACAAGGACATAGAAGAACTAAAGAGCAAACAAACAATGATGAACAACACAATAAATGAAATTTAAAATTCTCTAGAAGAAATCAATAGCAGAATAACTGAGGCAGAAGACGGATAAGTGAGCTGGAACATAAAATAGTGGAAATAATTATCACAGAGCAGAATAAAGAAAAAAGAATGAAAAGAATTGAGGACAATCTCAGAGACCTCTGGGACAACATTAAACACACAAACATTCGAATTATAGGGGTCCCAGAAGAAGAAGAGAAAAAGAAAGGGACTGAGAAAATATTTGAAGAGATTATAGTTGAAAACTTCCCTAATATGGTAAAGGAAATCATCAATCAAGTCCAGGAAGTGCACAGAGTCCCATACAGGATAAATCCAAGGAGAAACACGCCAAGACATATATTAATCAAACTATCAAAAATTAAATACAAAGAAAAAATATTAAAAGCAGCAAGGGAAAAGCAACAAATAACATACAAGGGAATCCCCATAAGGTTAAAGCTGATTTTTCAGCAGAAACTCTGCAAGCCAGAAGGGAGTGGCAAGACATATTTAACATGATGAAAGGGAAAAATGTATAACCAAGATTACTCTAAAGGATCTCATTCAGATTCAAGGGATAAATTAAAACCTTTATAGACAAGCAAAAGCTAAGAGAATTCAGCACCACCAAACCAGCTTTACAACAAATGCTAAAGGAACTTCTCTAGGCAGGAAACACAAGACAAGGAAAAGACTTACAAAAACAAACCCAAAACAATTAAGAAAATGGTAATAGGAACATACATATCAATAACTACCTTAAATGTAAATGGATTAAATGCTCCAACCAAAACACATAGACTGGCTGAATGGATACAAAAACAAGACCCATACATATGCTGTCTACAACAGACCCACTTCAGACCTAGGGACACATACAGTCTGAAAGTGAGGGGATGGAAAAAGATATTCAATGCAAATGGAAATCAAAAGAAAGCTGGGGTAGCAATTCTCACATCAGACAATATAGACTATAAAATAAAGACTATTACAAGAGACAAAGAAGGACACTACATAATGATCAAGGGATCAATACAAGAAGAAAATATAACAACTGTAAATATTTATGCACCCAACATAGGAGCACATCAATACATAAGGCCATTGCTAATGGCCATAAAAGGAGAAATCGACAGTAACACAATAATAGTAGGGGACTTTAACATCCAACTTTCACCAATGGAGAAACCATCCAAAGTGAAAATAAATAAGGAAACACAAGCTTTAAATGATGCATTAAACAAGATGGACTTAATTGATATTTAGAGGACATTCCATCCAAAAACAGCAGATTACACTTTCTTCTCAAGTGCTCATGGAACATTCTCCAGGATAGATCATATCTTGGGTCACAAATCAAGCCTTGGTAAATTTAACAACATTGAAATCGTATTAAGTATCTTTTCCTACCACAGCGCTTTGAGACTAGATATCAACTACAGGAAAAATCTGTAAAAAATACAAACACATGGAGGTTAAACAATACGTTACTAAATAACCAAGAGATCACTGAGGAAATCAAACCTAGAGACAAATGACAATGAAAACACGATGACCCAAAACCTATGGGATGCAGGAAAAGCAGTTCTAAGAGGAAATTTTATTGCAGTACAGTCCTACCTCAAGAAACAAGAAACATCTCAAATAAACAACCTAACCTTACACCTAAAGCAGTTAGAGAAAGAAGAACAAAGAACCCCAAAGTTAGCTGAAGGAAAGAAATCATAAAGATCAGATCAGAAATAAATGAAAAAGAAATGAATGAAATGATAGCAAAGATCAATAAAACTAAAAGCTGGTTCTTTGAGAAGATAAACAAAATTGATACACCATTAGCCAGACTCATCAAGAAAAAAGGGAGAAGACTCAAATCAATAGAATTAGAAATGAAAAAGGAGAAGTAACAACTGACACTGCAGAAATACAACAGATCATGATAAATTACTACAAGCAACTCTATGGCAATAAAATGGACAGCTTGGAAGAAATGGACAAATTCTTAGAAAAACACAACCTTCGGAGACAGAACCAAGAAGAAATAGAAAACATAAACAGACCAATCACAAACACTGAAATTGAGACTGTGATTAAAAATCTTCCACAAACAAAAGCCCAGGACCAGATGGCTTCACTGGCGATTTCTACCAAACATTTAGAGAAGAGCTAACACCTATCCTTCTCAAACTCTTCCAAAATATAGCAGAGGGAGGAACACTCCCAAACTCATTCTACGAGGCCACTGTCACCCTGATACCAAAACCAGACAAAGATGCCACAAAAAAAGAAAACTACAGGCCAATATCACTGATGAACATAGATGCAAAAATCCTCAACAAAATACTAGCAAACAGAATCCAACAGCACATTAAAAGGATCATGCACCATGATCAAGTGGAGTTTATCCCAGGGATGAAAGGATTCTTCAATATATGCAAATCAATCAATGTGATACACCATATTAACAAATTGAAGGAGAAAAACCATATGATCATCTCAATAGATGCAGAAAAAGCTTTCGACAAAATTCAACACTTATGTATGATAAAAAGCCTCCAGAATGTAGCATAGAGGGAACTTAACATAATAAAGGCCGTATATGACAAACCCACAGCCAACATCGCTCTCAATGGTGAAAAACTGAAATCATTTCCACTAAGATCAGGAACAAGACAAGGTTGCCCACTCTCACCACTATTATTCAACATAGTTTTGGAAGTTTTAACCACAGCAATCAGAGAGGAAAAAGAAATAAAAGGAATCCAAATTGGAAAAGAAGAAGTAAAACTGTCACTGTTTGCAGATGACATGATACTATACATAGAGAATCCTAAACATGCTACCAGAAAACTACTAGAGCTAATCAATGAATTTGATAAAGTAGCAGGATACAAAATTAATGCACAGAAATCTCTTGCATTCTTATACACTAATGATGAAAAATCTGAAAGAGAAATTAAGGAAACACTCCCATTTACCACTGCAACAAAAAGAATAAAATACCTAGGAATAAACCTACCTAAGGAGACAAAAGACCTGTATGCAGAAAACTATAATTCAGTGATGAAAGAAATTAAAGATGATACAAACAGATGGACAGATATACCATGTTCTTGGATTGGAAGAATCAACATTGTGAAAATGACTCTACTACCCAAAGCAATCTACAGATTCAATGCAATCCCTATCAAACTACCAATGGCATTTTTCACAGAACTAGAACAAAAACTTTCACAATTTGTATGGAAACACAAAAGACCCCGAATAGCCAAAGCAATCTTGAGAAAGGAAAACAGAGCTGGAGGAATCAGGCTCCCTGACTTCAGACAATACTACAGAGCTACAGTAATCAAGACAGTATGGTACTGGCACAAAAACAGAAACATAGATCAATGGAACAGGATAGAAAGCTCAGAGATAAACCCATGCACATATGGTCACCTTGTCTTTGATAAAGGAGGCAAGCATATACAGTGGAGAAAAGACAGCCTCTTCAATAAGTGGTGCTGGGAAAACTGGACAGGTACATGTAAAAGTATGAAATTAGAGCACTCCCTAACACCATACACAAAAATAAGCTCAAAATGGATTAAAGACCTAAATGTCAGGCCAGACACTATGAAACTCTTAGAGGAAAACATAGGCAGAGCACTCCATGACGTAAATCACAGCAAGATCCTTTTTGACCCACCTCCTAGAGAAATGGAAATAAAAACAAAAATAAACAAATGGGACCTAATGAAACTTAAAAGCTATTGCACAGCAAAGGAAACCATAAACAAGATGAAAAGACAACCCTCAGAATCGGAAAAAATATTTGCATACAAAGCAACTGACAAAGATTAATGTCCAAAATTTACAAGCAGCTCATACAGCTCAATATCAAAAAAACAAACAACCCAATCCAAAAATGGGCAGAAGACCTAAATAGACAGTTCTCCAAAGAAGATATACAGATTGCCAACAAACACATGAAAGGATGCTCAACATCACTAATCATTAGAGAAATGTAACTCAAAACTACAATGAGGTATCACCTCACACCGGTCAGAATGGCCATCATCAAAAAATCTACAAACAATAAATGCTGGAGAAGGTGTGGAGAAAAGGGAACACTCTTGCACTGGCAATGGTGGGAATGTAAATTGATACAGCCACTATGGAGAACAGTATGGAGGTTCCTCAAAAAACTAAAAATAGAACTACCATACAACCCAGCGATCCCACTACTAGGCATATACCCTGAGAAAACCATAATTCAAAAATAGTCATGTAGCACAATGTTCATTGCAGCTCTATCTACAATAGCCAGGATATAGAAGCAACCTAAGTGTCCATCAACAGATGAATGGACAAAGAAGATGTGGCACATATACACAATGGAATATTACTCAACGATAAAAAGAAACGAAATTGAGTTATTTGTAGTGAGGTACATGGATCTAGAGACTGTCATACAGAGTAAAGTAAGTCAGAAAGAGAGAAACAAATACCGTATTCTAACACATATATATGGAATCTAAAAAAAAAAAGAAAAGAAAAAAATGGTTCTGAAGAACCTAGGGGCAGGACAGGAATAAAGACGCAGACATAAAGAATGGACTTGAGGACACGGGGAGGGGGAGGGGTAAGCTGGGACAAAGTGAGAGAGTGGCATGGACATATATACACTACCAAATGTAAAATAGATAGCTAGTGGGAAGCAGCTACATAGCACAGGGAGATCAGGGTGCTTTGTGTCCACCTAGAGGGGTGGGATAGGGAAGGTGGGAGGGAGACGCAAGAGGGAGGAGATATGCGGATATATGTATATGTATAGCTGATTCATTTTGTTATGCAGCAGAAGCTAACACACCATTGTAAAGCAATTATACTCCAATAAAGATGTTAAAAAGAATACATTACAAAAAAGAAGAAAAGAAATAAAATAAAATATTTAAGGTGAAAAAATAAATAAATAAATAAATAAAATACATAAACAACAAGGTCCTACTGTATAGGATAGGGAAGTATATTCAAGCTGATTCGGATATATCTGAATCAGTTTGCTGTACACCAGAATCTAACACAACACTGTAAATCAACTATATTTCAATTTAAAATAATAATAATAATAAAGTAAATTAGGTATGAAATATCAAAAAACTAATTTAAAACATTTTAAACCACATTGTTAGCTTTATTAATCAATATAGGCCAAGTTATGCTGAGGTTAACAATAAGTGACCCCAAAATCTTAGCTGCTTACCACAACAAGGATCTCTGTTTTAGTTATTGCTTCATACAAGTCACTCCAAATCTTAATGGCTTAAAACCACAACAATCTCTTGTTTCTCATGATGCTGTGGTTTGGTTGGGCAGTTCTGTGCTCACTCATAGGCACCCATCTGCTGGGTCATTGGGAGCTGCAGGCTAACAAGGCCTCACCTTGGTAGAAACAGCTAGAAGGCAGAACTTCTCTGTAAGGTCTCTCATCTTCCAGTGGTCTAACCCACGGGTCCCCAACTCCTGGGCCAGCAGACCAGTACCGGGCCACACAGCAGGAGGTGAGTGGTGGGGGAATGAGTGACACTTCATCTGCCACTCCCTTTCGCTCCCCATCACTCACATTACCGCCTGAACCATCCCCGCCCCGTCGCGCCCCCCTATCCCCCTCCCCGGTCCATGGAAAAATTGTCTTCCACGAAACTGGTCCCTGGTGCCAAAAAGGTTGGGGACTGCTGGTCTAACCCAAGCTTCTTTACATTGCAGTTGGGTCCCAAGAGAGCGAAAGCATCTTGTGGCCTAGACTCTGGAGCTCGTACAATGTCACTTCCACCACAATCTAACAGTCAAAGTAAATCACAAGCCAGCCCAGATTCAAGGAAAGGGCAGCATAGACATGCAATCTACCCAGTTTATTTCTCAGTCATGCAACATGCCCACTGTAGGGCAACTCCATGTTGTTTTCAACCCGGACTGATGAAAGTCTCAAAATATTTCCAATGTCAGGTCAAGGGAGAAGAGATCATGGTAAAGCACATGAGGGCTCCTAAAGCTTCCAGACAAAGTGATCTTTGCTCATATTTCCAAATATGTAATTGGCCAAAGCAAATTACATGGTCAAGCCTGTTGGAGTGTGCTGGCATTATAAGGATACCTTAAAAGAGATCATTATTAGAAATGTTAGTGAAGTGTGAGCTAGTTAGGTGAGGAGAGAGAAGGAAGCCACAAAATACCTTGATAATATACAATGCTAAGAATCACCTTCCAAGAGAATATTTTATGTGATACTAACGGAATTAACTGACACTGACAGTTATGGGCTCTTATGGAGCCCACACCCAAGATGCCAAGCTATTAGAGTCTCAAAGGGCTTATGTCACTTCTGTGTTCAACACACACCAAGTGCCCCTCTGCCATGGAAAGATTTCTCTTCCGGTTATAAAACTGCAGTGCCGGAATCCCCAAAACTTTCCTCAAATCCAGCCTACTCCACTGACGGTCACAGGTACAGGAAAATGTTAGGATAAGTCAGTGTCAGTGACCATTTACTGACCATCTCCTCTGTACGTGCTGTAGTGAATGCCAAACTAGAAGATAACCTCAAAGGTCAGGAAGACAAGATCTAAGCATGTTAAATAATAAAAGATCAACATAAAAGCTTATATATAACAGATAGCTACTGTCTGCTTTCTGCTCCCCAGGCCACGTGCCACTGAGATATCTGTACTTCTGTTGGCAGTTTAAAATACACTTAAGGCACAGGAAAGTATAGCAAACGGCAAGGCAGCATGTGAATGATAACGTAGGCAGTAGAGAGTCCGGGTGCTAGAAAAGATCAGAGGAAGGAAAAATTGCCAAGGACTGAAATTGTCATATTATAGGAGGAGGAATCGGAGCTGAACCTTAGATGACAACACAAGATTATCCTTGGAGAGAGATGGAAAACCTTTTTAAAATGTGAGAACAACATGAACCAAGCCACTCTTCCTGGGAGGTTCTCAAGGAATAGGCTATAGGAAGGAACAGAAGGAAATGTCCTGCAAAGTAACAAGTTATCACTTCCTCAGTTTGGGCTCCAAATCACAATACAAAAAATCTCTAGTAAGAGGCTAGGCCAGGTGGCCCATTCTCTTCCCTAAATTGGTCAAGCCTCCAACTAAAATAGCCTCCCATTTAGTTCCACTTTCACCAGTGCCCATATGCAAATGCCAAATCTTACTAAAGTCCTAAAAGGCAGGGTGAGGCCCATCTACCTTGTACTGACCTTTTATGGCACAGCAAATGTGGCCTCTAGCAAATGTGGCCCTATCAGCTTCCTGAAATCTGACCAATTAGATTGGCAATCCTCTTCCTTAAGAAGCAGGAAGGAGTATAATGTTGAACTCCTGAGCACTAAGTACCAATTGGACCGTCCATCACGAAGTGTAACCAGAGTCCTAAGGGGTTTCCACTAAAAGATGAGGGTCAGGTTTGGCAGCAAGAAGGGACTGATGAATCTGTGCCTTCATTGGCTCTTGATGGTAGGTGCAAGGATTGCTAATGTCAACACTTTGCTTCCATATTAGTCTTCGGCGGATGTCTTTCTCATTTCTTTCTGTTCCACAGTGGGAAGACTCATTTCTTCAGAGATTTCTGTAACAAGAAATGTAGAATCTAGAAAATGTTGGTTTGGTTTTGGGTTTTGGTGTTTTCAGTATCACGTGTCCTGCTGGCAACACAAAAGTCCCCCAACTCTCTGCCCCAACCTTCAATACAAAGAAGAGGATTTGTCTTCTCTGTACCCCTATATTGTTTTTATTCTGAATCACACAAGTTACTCTTGGGCCCCTACGTATAATACAAAGAGTCTTGCTGACACTATGCTTGAACCCCCGTAGTACATCCCCCAATGCTGGGAAGGGCTAAACCTGGTGAAACTGGAAAGTAAGTGCTTCTTCTTTTAGGGCCCTTTCTTCCTGTTCTCTTTCCCTCTATGGATTGCACCATTTCCTCTCTAATCCCAGGTACCTGCCATTGTCACACTTTTTAACACCGTCAAGCTAATCAAAATATATAATCTTGGGAAAAATCTGATAAACTAATTTATCCTAATTTATAAATGGTTGCTTGAGTTTAAAGAAATGTCCAAAGAAACAAATCACCATTAGTAGAATATCAAGTATTAGCAGGGTAGCAAGGAAGTTATTTTGAGGGGTGGAAGGTTTTGCTGGCACCTCTGAAATTCCAGAATTTCCACTGGTTCCTGCGTCTAACACTTGGGGCCTATACAAAATCCTATCTATCAATGCTTACTACTTCCTACTTCCTGCCTATAGCCAGCTTTTTTACAAAAGAAATCTGTGGGATATTTATTGTATTCCTGGGCAAGAAAAAAGAGATGGAAAGTACATCAGCCCCTCCTTCAACTGCCCTGTTGCAGTAGAATAGCTTGACTATCAAGTAATTTCACACCATATGATATAATAATGGAAGAGCGAGGGACTTCCCTCGTGGTCCAGTGGTAAAGAATCTGCCTTCCAATGCAGGGGACGTAGGTTTGATCCCTGGTCAGGGAACTAAGACCCCACATGCCATGGGGCAACTAAGCCCAGGCGCCACAACTACTGAGCCCGCGCAAGCCACAAACTACAGAGCCCACGTGCTCTGGAGCCCATGCTTCGCAACTAGAGAGAAGTTCACGACCACAACAAAGAGCCTGCCCACTGCAACAAAAAAAAGATCCCACGTGCCACAATGAAGACCTGATGCAGCCAAAAATATAAATAAATAAATAAATAAAGTATTAAAAAAATAACGGAAGCACGAAATCTGGCATTTTTGTTATATTAAATACATTTCTGTTTCTACTTCTGGGTTGGCCAGATAAATACAGAATATGTGTCATCCAAAAGGCAGGGCAGATGAGTACTGCATTTAGAGTTAATAATGTGCTATTAAAACTACATGTGTCAGATTTCCCTCGTGGCACAGTGGTTAAGAATCCACCTGCCAGTGCAGGGTACACCGGTTAGAACCCTGGTCTGGGAGGATCCCACATGTGGAGCAACTAAGCCCGTGCGCCACAGCTACTGAAGCCCATGCACCTAGAGCCCGTGCTCCACAACAAGAGAAGCCACTGCAATGAGAATCCCATGAACCACAACGAAGAGTAGCCCCCACTCGCCACAATCTAGAGAAAGCCCACACGCAGCAACAAAAAGACCCAATGGAGCCAAAAGTAAATAAATAAATAAATTTATTTTTTTAAAAAACTACATGTGTCAAATTATTTCATGCATACTGCAAACATAAGGTGTATCACAGTTAGGACAGTGTTATGGTCTGAATGTTTGTGTCCCCCCAAAATTCATGTTGAAATCTTGACCCCTCCAAAAGTGATAATATCAGGAGGTGAGACCTTTGGAAGGTGCTTAAGTCATGAGGGTAGAACCCTTATGAATGGGATTAGTGTCTTATAAAAGAGGCTCCAGAGAGAGCCTTAGTCCTTTCCACCACTTGAGGACAGAACAAAAATGTGTCAACTGTGAACTAGGAAGAGGACCCTCATCTGGCCATGCTGGTGCCTTGAACTTGGACTTCCCAGCTTCCAGAACTATGAGACATAAATTTCTATTGTTTATAAGCTACCCAGTCTATGGTACTTGTTATAACAGCCTGAAAAGACTAAGACAGTGTTGACATGCCCAAGGGCCAAGCTAGATTATGGGCCTAAAATATTTTGGTTTCTCCCATAACCTTCCAGGAATGACTTGGCAGGTAAAAATCTCCTACTGTCTGCTTTCACAGATCCCATTTTTCAAGGGTTAAGAGAGTGATTTGGTTTAATCTTGGTGATAAACATTTGCCTGGGCCTAAAAACAGAGAGAAACAGGGGACTTGCTCGTGGAAGGTTTCTGTTAAAATGTTCACAGAGTTTAGTGTGACAGAAGAAAACAAGGGCCATCAGCCAACAGGTTTGTTGGTGCCCAGTGGAGCCAGAGTCCGTCTGCTTCCATGCATATAGCTCTGGGTACAGTTTAGGCCCTACGCACATCTAGAGGGCAAGTCCCAACCTTTCTGGATAAACCAGGTCAGATGCACATTCCTACGGCCCGTGATTTAGAGTTTCTCTTAAATTGTATATGTCGGCTGGGTCCAGATATTTGTCCTCCTTAACTGTGTTTCCCACCCCCTTCCAAGCCACACTCTGGTGGAGAAAGACAAGTCTGTGTCTGTGGTTCATTCCTCTCTATTCAGTATTTCCTGTGGAGTGTTGCCGAGTCCCAGAGGTAGGGCAGCCATGACTGCTTGGAGGGCCTGGGTCTGCCTCTCCAGGTGGGCTGAAGGTAACTTTCCAGGTGAGTGATCTTAAGGAACTTCAGGACAGTGACCTCCATGAAGGCTGATGGTTTCTGGGAGGTCATGGAGAAGGACAACCTGCTGCCATGCCACAGACTTCTTTCTCACCCTAGTCTCTGGGTTCTAACCATGAGGATTCCAATAAAGAAGTCATCCACCTTCCACTGAGACCCTGATGGAGAGGATAGGCAAACAGGGGTCTCGTACCTGTTTGGCCCAATCCTAATGACCTTGAGCAAGTTACCAACCTCTATGGCAGTGTTTCTCAAAATAGCACTCACCAAATGCCAGGTTCAGAATTACCTGCTGCAGATCTGGGCCCCATCCCAAGCTGGCTGGCAGAATCCGTCTCTAGGAGTGGGCCACACTCACATTTGAGAACCAGGGCCTAAGGGCTCTGACTTTATTACCTGTCAGATGGGACTAACACAGGCCATACATACTTAATGAGACTCTTAGAAGGATCAAAATGGTGTGGTGTATGTAAAATAGTACATGGTCTGGCTTACTGATTAGGAGCACATTTGGGATCCAAACAGATCTGTGCTTGAAGTCTGGCTTTGCCACTTACCTGCCGTGTGGCCTTGAGAAAAAGTATCCTCTCTGAGCCTCAGTTTTCATAATCTATAAATGTAGATAATAATGCCTAGCTCATGGGAATCACATAAGGATTAAATGAAAGCACATATGTAAAATGCTTCATATATGCCTAGCACATGGAAAGTATTTTAATCATGGACATATTTTTCCTTCTCCTCAAAAACTATCTCCAACATGAGTCAGAGTACACTTCCTGTTTTACTAGTACAGTGAGTCTCACGATGCTCTTCCTACAGAACTTCCCAGCTCTGTCTTAAGTCTTGCCTTTCATAAGCAAGTGCCCAGGCTCTCTCAGTCCTGTTAAGCCAGGCTTGTAAATAGTTACTAGCCTGTTTATTTAGGACTAATAAATATCTTTGCTTTCTATGCCATTCCAAAGAGTTGATTCTCTCCTATTTCTCCTCCCTCCCCTCAATTTACAGACCTAAACTATGGGGGAATAGTCCTGCCACTGAAGACACCCTTCAAGAAAGCTAAAAATATTTTTAGCATATTAACAGACAGTTGATATGTAAGGGTATATCTTCACAGTAGCTGGTACTATGGAGGGTTGCAAAAGAAATGAAAGGTAGGCAAATTGCATGAAGCGAGGTTAGCTTAAGTTGACCCAGGCAAATCCCTAGCAGCTATGCTCCTTAAACGGGGCTCCTTTACCTTTGTTCTCAATATCGCAGGTCAGAAAAGAAGAGGGTAGGGGCTATTTGGAGTGGAGCTTGGACAAAAGCACTTGATAAACAAGGCCACCTCCTTGTCCCAAAGCCAATTCTAAAGTCTCCATCTGATACTGTCAGGAAGCCATCCTCCCCCAGCAGTCAATTCCTGGTAATACAAAAACGTACTTATTTATCCCACTGTCAACAGAAATAAATTATATCCTACCTCCCTGTCCTTGCATTAGGGAAGGAAGAAATGAAGGAAGATAATCTGCTTCAGTTGTAATTAACACTGGGCACGAGGGACCTTTCCGAAATGTTTGGCCCAGCCACTCTCCCCCCACAGTGGATAAAAACGACCTCATCGGGTGAGAGCCTTGGAGGTCCCCCGTCAGACATCTAACTGGACTGCAAACCCGGAAATCCTAAGAAAGAGACCTGTTTCCTGCGAGGCTTTCAACTTACACGCATTTCTGATCCCATTGCTGCCCTCCTTCATTTTAGGCGCCTTGATCGCCTAGGTAGGGATCCAATTTTTATACTTTCAAAGCACTCAGGGCTGGAGAGAGGCCCTTCTCCAGGCAAATCCCGCACGGCCGATCCTCGGAGCGCGAGAAGGCGCCGTTGCCGCAGAGCCCAGGGCCAGGGCCGCGCGGTGCGGTGAAAAGTAGCAGCAAGCAACACACACGAAACCTTCTGCTGAGCCTTGGATCAGGGACCTAGGTCCTCGCCCCTGTGCGCCACACCCGCCAGGAAGCTCCCGCCCTGCCTCCGCCTTCCGGTGCCCCGTCCACCGCGAATCTCCAGAGCGGAGACCACCCTGGGCCACGGTTTCTCCCCAGACGACTCCCGGGAACCCAGGGAGAGCGAAGCTCGGCATGACCCCTGTTCTCAGAGTACCCAATCTGAGAACGCTGGGTCCCGCAGCATTTGCTGCCTCTAGGCTGAGAGAGGAAAGCGGTGGGGCGGACTGAAAGTTAAAGGCCTTATCCTCCGCCCCTCCTAAGCTTGCGAACCGCACAGAAACTAGTCAGAGAAGCCCGGACTCGCGCCCTGAGCTTCTTGGACGCGACCCGGCTGGACTGCGGGATGCAATGCGCTCCGCGAAGAAGAAATCCAATCCATCCACTGGCCTCCAAGAGGAGCTGCCGCTTACGACAGGGACGAGAACGGCCCGGTGCCTGCAGAGGCACTGGCAACCCTAAGAAGAAGCTTCAGGATGTGGAGGGCAAAAGGCCTCCGGCACTTCCTCGAGGCCCAGGGGGCAGGGGTAAGGGGTCCGCACAGACAGCCAGGGGAGTCCAGGTGCGCCTGCGGGAGGCGGAGCCAGGCCAGCCGCTGCCCCGGGGGAAAAGTTCCTACCTAGGGGGGCGCGGTAGGCCGCCGTGCGGTGCCAACTTCCCCCTCCCAGCGAAAGAACGCGCCCAGAGCAGGATTACAAAGAGGGCGGAAGACCCTTTTCTAAACCAAAGCCTCACCGCATAACACTGGCCCTTCCCTTCTCTTTGGAAACTCCACGCTGGAGCCTAGGGACCTACGAGTTCCTACCCGAACCGTGCGACGCTCAGAACACGCAGGCACTTTCTTCCAAGAACCCGCCGCGGAATGGAGACGGGAGGAGAGGGGAACGATTCGAGCTTGAACTGTTTGCACTCTGTCCCTCGATTATTAAGTGGAAAGACTAGGAGGGTTCTCTCGTTGCCTGTGCGTGACTCATTCTGCAACCCTCTGTCCCCATTTCTCTTCCATAAAGAGGGCCGGTCTCAACTGCCAAAGTTCCAAATGTGGCCATAAGCCCAGCCCTGCTCCCAGGCGTGGAGTAGAGATCGAAAGACGGAAAAGAAGAGGTCTGAGTTTCCCGTTCAGAAATCCACTTCTCTAGCCAGCAGTCTCCTCCCCCCACCTCCAATTCTCCAACCCCAACCCCCGAAAAAAATATCACCGTCTGATTTATATTGAAGCTTCTCCCGGTGAGAGGGTCCCGAAGCTTGCAACGGGTAGCCAGAGCTGGGCGCTAAGGCCAGACTTAGATTTTTCTCCAGAAGCTAGTACAAAGTGGAAGAAGCAAGGGGGGCACCACACCCGGAAACTAGATTTGACTTTGGGAGTGAAAAGCCCATGTAATCCGGAGACTTTCTCCCCCAGTGTGGTCCAGCCCCACACCACCACCAGCCACCCAACAGGTTTGCAAACCCTGTTTCAAGCCCAGGAAACTTGATCCCCGTGCATCTAGGAGAGGGGACTCTAGTGCGTGAGGTCACTGGGTCGCAAACCTGACTTGCTCAAACGCAGCCCTAGGGTCGGCTGCGGCTTGCGGGCGTGTCGACTCTGCCACGCACAGTCGGTCTGGGTGCCTCCCACCCGCCAGCGCCGGGCTGTTCTCGTAATGAATTACTAATGAGTTAAAATTGGGCAGCAGGCTTAATTAAAGCGTAGAGGCAATGTGTTTACCACATTGTAATTGAACTCATTAGGGCTATGGCTTTTTGTTTTTTAAGCAGCCGCCTTCCTTCTCTGCGTCGAATAATCTATGGGAAGCGTTTATTAGAGAAGGAGGGGGTAGCGGAGAAACAGTCCATCAATTCTTTCAATGTAAAAGACAGGATGAGAATGGGGGGAAGGGTAAAACCTCTGTTCCGTGGATGTCTCGGTGGAGTCAGGGCTAGACCGAGGCTTCCCAAAGTTCCAAGGGTAGAATGATCCGATGAGCGCCCCGGCATTTGGGAAGTTGCCAAGGGAGGGACCAGGCCTGAGCCAGAAAGGCTGCCTTTGTAACACCACAGTACTCCCAAACTCGGCCTATATCCCCACCATCCCCGGCCAAAGCGCTGGACTTCGACTGGACTCCCTGGCTGGTGCTCGCCCTTCCAAGCGTCTGACGCTCATAATGAGATGGATTCTGCTAACTTTTCTTTTAAAAGCGGCATATGAGTTTGTCCCTAAAGCTTTCCTCCCTGGTAGTGCTGGGAAGGACTAATTCTCCTTTCTCCAGTTTTCCCAGCACCCCTCCCCACCCGCTGTTCTGAAGATGCACATTGGGTGCCCAGGATCAGCGCCCCCTACGAAGCCGTCCCTCCCCCGCCCCGGGCCTGACCTCACCTCAGGTGGTCTTTCCCCAGAAGACTGGGAGAGAGTGCTGGCTTTTAGTGCACTGCCCTCGGGCAACACAAGTGAGGCGCACCTGCGCGCCCTGGGATAACACTTCTGGCAGGGAGCCCAAGCTGCCTGCCCGGCCTGCATGCCCCCAGAGCAAATTGTTCCCTCTTGCCCCTGGCCCCACTCCAATTATCAGGTCTCCGGCCCTCGCCTCCTTTCCCTTCTGTTTGTACCCCTGGGCGTGGAAGGGTGATGGGTGGGAGGCTGAGGTTGGCGCAGGGCTCCTCTCCTTGCCCTGCCCTGCCTGACCAACAGGCGGCGTCAGAGACCTACGTCTGGGCTGGGGAGTGGGGGGTGCGGATCTTAGCAAGCTAAGCCGAGAAGCTGGGCTCGAGGAGAGCGACCCTCACCCCAAACTTAACGAACTTGCCCAGGAAGCGAGTGGGAAGAGCTGGGTGTCTGCGGAAGACCACACAGAAGGGGAGAGTCAGGACGGGACAGAGTCGCAGTGGAAAACCCGACCGCGAGCGAGAGTGCAGAGGACCGCGGGCGACGGGCCGCGGCAGCGGATCTCGCGCGGGGGGAGGCGGCCGGCGCCGCGGGAGTCAGAGAGCGGCAGTGGAGCCGCGGAGCGCGAGGCAGGCGGGGTGGACTGAGCGCGGAGGGCTGAAGACCGCGAGGGCGGCGCAGACAGGTAAGTGGCCTCGTCCTCCGCGCTCGGCCTCCTCTCCTTTGGGGAAAAATGGGTTGAAAGGGACTCCAGGAACTTCTGACCGCCGTCACAACCCCACAGCTGACCCCTACCTCCTCCCCTCCCCTCCCGCTTTAAACGCGCACCCATTCCCAATCCCCACCCCTCACCGTTTGTGGATTTTGTCAAACTCTCCCACCCTGTCCATCCCTCCTCCTCTCTCCGCCTGACCCGGGAGGTTGAGGTAAACTGTCTCTAATTTGTTGCTAAAAGATTAACTGCAGAGGGCAGGTCGATTTGATTAAGGCAATTAATCTTTGGTTACAATGTTCTAGTGTCATTTGCGTGCGTGGGGGTGGGGGAGGGGGACCGTATAGAGAGAGAGGGAGAGAGAGAAAAGGCTAACGAGACTTCTTGGAGACGCTGTGGAAAGAGGCTACCCTGCCCGGGACTGCGGCCACGTCTTCGCTCCCACACCCCGCAGCCCCAGAGCCCACGCGCGGTTTCAGCACTTCCAAGCCGGACAGCGACTCCCGAGAGCGCGCCTAGTAACTTCCGGGTCCTGTCCCTGGAGTTCACACCTGGCAAGGAGAGGCAGGAGCTGACCGGGAGTTTACACTTCGCAGGAAGAGGCTGGAGCTGACCAGGAAGAAGGGTACACCCGCCCCCTTCCCCATTGCCCAACCACTGGGCTTCCCTTTCCCCACTTCAAAGCAGGATCCGGCCAAATACAGTCCCCCAAAATCCTCAAGACTCAAGCCCACCTGGAGGCGGGAAAGGGAGAAACCCCCAAACGCTCCTAGTAAAGTTCCCAAAGCTGGAGTTTTCTCTTTTCGTGAATAATTAACGCTGGTCATAAATAACTGATGGAGGCAGTGGAGAAAAGGAAGAAGGAGGAGGCAGGCGAGAGCCAGGGCGGCCAAAGAGATCGAAGGGTTTGTTAAAGGACCATTAAGTAAGCCTTGCTGGGAACGGTATTCCTCTGTAGATCGCAGAGAGGTTACACCCAGGCACCCCGGGGTGGGTAAAAGCAGGGAAGCAAAGCACCCAGGGGAGTGAGGTTGTGCTGACCAAGCCCGGAGCACCTACCCAAGACCCAGTCTCAGCACTTTACCCATTCCCTCTCCTCTATCCAGGACTCATCTTCCCAGAGCCCTTTGAACTCTAGTCATCCTCTAGCCATCTGTCATTCACATGCCCACACCCAAAGTGCAGAAGTTCTGGGCTAGATAGTAGAGGCCCAGGGGTGAACCTAGGCTTTGCACTCTGTCAGTTCTTCCCCAGCCTGTGGCAAGTCCTGCCCAGTCCCAGTTTGCAGGCACCTCCCCAAAGCCACCTCCTCACTCCATCCCAGACCATACCATTTCATTCTTTTCAAACTGGTCCAAAATTTTGGGACTTCAGCCTCTTGCTTGTTCATTCTCATCTTCCTACACCAAACCTTGAAGAACAGGGTAGTACACACACACACATACACACACACACACACACACACACACACACTGCTCCATGCTCTTCCCCTGCCCCTCCATCATCTCCAATTCCTGACTTCCTTTGAGGGCCTTAAGCATGCTGACCTCTGGCACCTTGTGTTTGCCCCAGCTCTGAACTGAGACTCTTAGGCAGGGGTCTCAGAATCTGGAAGAAAGCCTAAGAGGAAACCCTTGCTCCTAGGTTGGAGGCCCATTCCAGAGCCTTCTGGCCCCTTTAGGAGACACTGGCCTCTCACCAGGTGGCTAGCCTCAGATGGCCAGTGCATGCTTTCAGAGTGCAACTCCTGAGGGCCCTTAAGCCAAGCATCCAGCACAATCCTTCACAGGGCCTCACTGAGTCCATTCCACAAGCAAAGCCATGTCTTGTCTTTTCCTAGTGCAACTTGGGATAGGCCCTGGGAAGAAAATATTGTAGACTGTAGCAACTACCACTGGCTGTGAGGTTGGGTTCCCACCTTTTTGTAACCTTTCCATTGGTTAACAGCTTCCACCACCCCCACTTCCCTAAGGACCAGCTCTGAATATACCGAAGGCCAGCCTGGCTTTTCTGGGTGGGAGCAGAGAGTAGCTTCCAAAGAGGAAGGTTGGTGGCCAAGCCTCAAGGAGTCTAGATTTTTAATGAAAATTCTCTCATCTTTATGTGATATGAAAGAAAACACTAAAACCAGTTTTATTTTCTCACCCACTTCATCCCCATCCCAACACTCTCCACACCCTGAGCTCTTACCTTTTAAAGAACTGGGAAGTTCTGAATGGGGACGGGAAAAGGCAAGAGAATAGGGACAGTTTTAGGGAATTGTCTTTCTGCCTCAGTGGGGATACAACAACCCAGTAGGGTTGTGAAACTAGACAAAGTGGTGGGAGGAAATCAGATCTGGGGGAGAGGAGGCCAGCCCTGGAGCCATGGGTTGTTTACTTCTCATATAAAATATAACTCCCCCAAGCAGGAAGTTACTGCAAACATGTATCAATAATGAATGAATCTCCTGTAATAAAATACTTACATAATTAGCACAAGTCAAGTGGTTGCATTATGTTAACCTTTTGCAACTCTGAGCTGGAAAATCTTGCTCCAGAATTCCTCAGAATGCCGTTTTCATTCTCAGGAGAGGGTGAGAGCCAAGCGCTCACCCAGCTTTCCACTTTGTTACAATATGGTTTTCCATTTCTGAACCAGAATGTAAGTACTTCTGAAATATAACAGAAAACTCTCTTTGGTGAATTCAGAACAGTCATTAACATTCAGTTTTAAGTGAATGTTAACAGTAAATAAAGAAATCTCTTGATTGTAATCGTAGTAACAAAGCAATAATTACCCAGTAGGTGGTCATCAGTAATGATAAATGTATCATTATTACTGTGTGAGTCTGGGAACTCGGTTTTGGAAAGTACTTCAGACTTTTTAGTAGCATGGCTGGTTACAAAGCATTTCTTAGCCTGCAAAAGCCATATAATTTTATACACAATTTAGGTGAAAATAAATTTAAATCTGTATATTACATTTTTAATTTCAAGTTAGTAATTAAAGTTGGTTCATTATATCTCCTCTGAAACCCTCAGTGCTCATCTCCATGGTTTGTTTGTACAATTTGTTTCTAAGACACCCAAGGTTACACAGTTCTAAAAGATGGAAATTTTAATTATTTGCCAACATTAAGAGTTTGTCGATGATATCATAATGCATCTTGAAAAAGTTTGGGATTGGTTATTGTCTTTGATCTGGTTAGCTATGCTTTCACTTTGAACCTCATGAGGGAAAGCCTTTTTGCTTAAAAAGTACTTTTAGGGGCTTCCCTGGTGGCTCAGTGGTTGAGAATCTGCCTGCCAATGCAGGGGACATGGGTTCGAGCCCTGGTCTGGGAAGATCCCACATGCCGCGGAGCGAATGGGCCCGTGAGCCACAATTAACTGAGCCTGCACGTTTGGAGCCTGTGCTCCGCAACAAGAGAGGCCACGATAGAGGCCCGTGCACCGCGATGAGGAGTGGCCCCCGCTTGCCGCAACTGGAGAAAGCCCTCGCACAGAAACGAAGACCCAGCACAGCCATAAAATAAAAATAAATAAATAAATAAAAATTAAAAAAAAAAAAAAACAAAAGAAAAAGTACTTTTAAATACACAAAAATAGAAAATTCCTCTGAACATTCCCTCTGAATTTTCACTGGTTGCTATTTTTCAGGGGAAAAAAAATCAGTGACTCAGATTTCTACCCCCCTCTACCCTGGGATTTATTTTGCTATTATCTAATTTCACCTTTTGCTACCACTGAGCTAACAACTGCAGGCAGGAGGAAAGCTGAAGGCATGATGCTTATTGGGCAGCCTGAGAGCACATGATAGTTTAATAATGTATTAGCTAATGGGATCAAGCTTGATGGCAAAGTAGAAAATTTTCAAATGGGGAGGGGTGAGAAGGAAAAGAACAGGAAAGGGGGGAAAATGCCTTTATTTCCCCAGGAAATAAAATCCAGTGTTCCCTCCACCAGTGTCGCTGGGGAGATGTTAAATGTATATCTATGTCATTTTCTCTCTTGCGACATGTCAACAGACAATCTACAGCCCCTCCCCCTACTTCTACTCCTCTGCTTCCCCTCCCCAAGCTTTAAAAGATCCTGCTCCACACCCTTTCTGCATCCTCAGCCTCAGTTACACCTTAAATTGCTTCCCTGAAACAAAAGAGCCAGGTTTTGTTTTGTTTTGTTTTTAAGCCTCAAACCACATTTCTTGTTCTTGGTGGTAGTTGGAATCTTCATACAATTAAAGACTCTTTTGCATAAATCCACTGAAATACTTGCCTTAGTTTTCTCTCCCACAATCTCTATTTCTTGCTCCACTGTCTCCTTTTCCTTTTCTCCCTTTTCTCCTCTCCCTTCTTTAGGAGTGGCAATCAAAAAAGGCAAGCATCTTTCCTTCTTATTCATTATTACAGCAGCATCTTTGAGACGCATCTTTGCCAATGAAAACTCCATGTAGATGCCTATCCTTTTGTTGTGGCGGCCTAGGTTATTCAGGAGCAGAGACAAAAGCCTGAAGTGATGTGATCTAAATGAGCTCTGGGGTTTTCCAGCTGGGACCACCTCCATTTCAAAGGACCCCCTCCCTCCCAACATGGGGAGGAGGGAAGTGGCGGGGGCTGGTACATATGTGTATGCATGCACAGAAAGAGAGAAAGGAGAAGACAGGGAAGGGAGAGAGCCTAGTGGGCTATTCCTTATGCCAATGTCCCTCTTTGATGCACATTCGCAGGTGTGTTCAGGGAGCATGCATCCATAGCCTATGTGTGTCCTCAGGTATTTTGTGTTCCTTTGAATTTTATCTTGCTCAACTAATATTTGCTAAGTAACCATCAAGTATACCAAGTTCATGTTCCATTCTGGATTTTATTACTTCATGTAAACTATGTGCACATGTGAGTACTTTGCTGTGTTTACAAGTTTGTGAGGACTTGTGAAGAAATGTGAATTCTTTGTTATAAAAAAAGAAAGTCCAACAGCAAATGTTTCCATTAGTCCCTGGCCTCTGTGAACTGGTAGGGTAAGAGCTTTCTCTGCCACTGACCCAAGGGCAAGTTTTCTTGTGAGAATGGTTTCCTCTGATTAAGGGGAGTTAAGCCTTGGTTCCTTCTCCTACAGTCTTTATTTTCTTATAAAGGTGTTTGTTTGAAAGATAAGAAAGAAACTACTGATTCCCATAGTCATTGGTGCATGAGGAACTCAAGGGATCACTGGGGCAGGGATACAGTACAAAATGTGTTCATTTTCTCTTCCCTTCCTCAATTATGGTTTCGATTTTTTAGGTTTGTGCTCTCATTGTACTTCTCCAGGGATACTCTGGTCCCAGGAAAAGGGTTCCCGTTTATGGACAGTATTTATTTTAAAAAGGCTCAGAGGCCTTTCTCATTTCTTCTATGATTTCCATAATGGATGAGTTTTGGTTTGCTCCTGGTCCTTGGTTTCCTTCATATAACTCCAGCCAGAGCAATGGAGGAAAAACCGAGGAGTCTAAGCTGGGCTTGCCAGGCTGCAGAAAGCTCTTTTGGGTAGAAAGAGGGAACTGAGGGCTATCAGCAATTATTATCATTATGGCCATTACCATTGCTAATTTTTGTTATCAACTTATTTTAAATTGGTTAAGCAAATAGTAGCTAAGGTTCTGGCCACCTGTATACAAAATAAACACTAGACCAATTAGGGGACAGGATAAAATTTTAATGAAAAGGACTAAGATTCCTCCGGGGAATTTGGTTCCCTCTCTGCTCACCATGAAACTAAACTGCCTTTGAAATCTTTTACTCTGGAGTTATTAAAGACTTCAAACATATCTTGTAACAGTACAGGCCTAAGCTTGTCTGCATTCTCCGAGGAAGGTGCTTTTAAAGCTAGCATGTATTAAATGACTACTGTGTGCCAAGCATTTTACATATATTATCTTATTTAATTCTCATAATACCCCTGTGGGCTACATATCAACCTCCTCATTTTGCAGATGAAGAAACTAGGGCTTGGGGAGGTTAGGTATCAAAGTAAAATTCCACAACTAGTAAGTGACTGAGGAGGAATCTGTACCCAATTTCAGTCTAACTGAATCTCCTGTACTTTCTGATATATGAGAATTCTTCTGTCCCTGGTAGTTTTGCCAGCCTTCCAGTTTCTTTCCGGGCCATGCAGGTCTACTTTTGCAGACTTGGAACTAATAGGGAAACCATTTCTTGCCCTACCTGATGCAGAAATACCAATGCCAAGGACACCTATTTCAGGGACACAGAAGCAGTAATATTCTTGCCTAAGAGCTGAGAATGGGGTAAGAGGGAATGAGTGAGAGAGATAGAAGCTGTTTCTTTGATCTGTAACTGTCATGGGTTCTCCAATACCCAGGCTGGGAGTAGAATGAGAGGGAATATCTGGTGTCTCTAATTTTAATGAATTTATATTAAGGCCTTTATCTTCCTTTCGTGTCAATGCAAAACACAGGCGTGGGGGTGGGGAGTGGCTGGATTTCTCAGTCCTTGTAGATGGAGCAGGTGTGCCAGAAGTACGGGGGTGTGTTTCTGTGTCGCCCCTTGCCTCTTAAGTCTGCAAGGCCATGCTGGAGCCCAGAGCCGAATCTAGGGCTCCGATGATTGCAGACTGGGAGGCTTCTTCCGGGAGGGCCTTGAACGCAGTAGGATCTGCTGCGCCACGGAGCTCTGCATTCGCGTCAGCACCGCGGACAGCTCCTCGGCTTTGCCCTTCCACTCGAACCTGGCGGGATTCCCACGCTGCCTCTCGGAACAGTCTGCTTCCAAAGTGGAGGACATTCTGGCCAGGTTTGGGTTCGCTTCAACCAATTGTTAAAAAAAACTGCAGCTAGAAACCTCCATCCACGCTGCTGCACCCGCCGCGTGCGCCTGCATGGAGGCGGCACTTCTCCAGTTCCGAGGGAGCCAGCTCGGTTTGTGGTTTTCCTTTGGGTCCGGTGTCTGGCTCCTTTACCTGTCCCTGGCCTGGGTAAACCGCAGCCGCTCGGAACGGAGATGAGAGTGGAAATGCTCTCCTCCGTGCGGTGATAGATCATGCAAACGGGTGACACCAGTTTAACCAATAAAACAATTTGAATCAATTAGCCGGCTGAGGAGAGTCCCGAGGTGTAAAATGCATGTCTGCTCGAACAGGAAAGCATTGATTAACTCGGCCCCTACCCGCTGCCTCCCGCCACCGCCTGCTCCTCCCTGCTCCCCGCTTGCCAAGGTCTCGGGGGCCAGGACAGGGACTGACAAGGATCAGGCGCCCCTGGTCTGGAAAAGGAAAATTGAAGGGCAGTGGGGAACCATCAGGAGACCTGTTCAAACTTAGGGGACAGCAAAGAATCAGAGAGATAGTGAGTGACAGAAAGTTGCTCACACACTCAAAAACGTATAAAAAGACTGTAATTCCGAAGTCCAGCTCCAGACTCATGGTGAGGATTTGCTGGAGCACGGAGTCTGGCTCTGAACAATTGTTCTCCACCTTCACCTTCCAAAACTATACTTGGCCTGACAGCTCAAACAGGCACCCCAGACTCACTGGGGAAATAAAATAAAAATGCTATTTTTAGAATTATTTGTGCAAAAGTACTTAACCTAACATCACACGTTTCTCTTTCCAGTGAAACTTCTTTGCATTAAAATAAAGTCACAGGTTTGTATGGCAGTAAGCCACGAAGCTAATGTATAAATGTTTATGTTGAAAGATGAGGTAAGGGGGTGGCTACAGGTACCACTCAGGCATGGATTCAGTCCTCAGGGTAAACAAGGATGGGAGGGAAGGCAAAGATTCATCCAGTTTCTCTTTTCAAAAAAATATGTTTTTACAGACATTTTTTTTTTTTAAGTAGGGATCTGTAGGGGAAGAGGAGCCTTTTGGGGGCAAAGATGGAAAGAGCGAAATAAAAGGGAATAAAAGCACCACATGATCTTCCTTCTTGGCAGCGACCACGCATTTTCCTGTGGTACATTAATGAGGTGATAGGACTTTTCACTTCTCCCCATTTTCGGTCTTAAAATCTGCCCCATTTTCAGGCTTTCTTTCTAGCAGCCTGGGCTCTAGGAAGTGTAAGCAAGCCGAGACCTCCCTTAATGGGAGCTCCTGACCTCAGAGAGGAGGAATAACCAGTCGGGGCCCGGGAACCTTCAGAAGAGCAGGCTTGCAGGTGGCCTTCAGCCTTCCGCAGGAATGGATTCGTGAATGAAAATGACGCTCTTTTGGCAAATGAGCCAGGCAGGCATAGTGTGAGTTTCCCTTCTTCTAGGATGGGGGGCTTCCAGGGCACTAGGGAGGGAGCATTCAGTTGACTTCAGCCCCTTAGAACAGAGCCTAATTAGTGCCGATGGTGACTTCAGAAACTAGGAGTTGGGTGAAATATAATTTCACTGCCGTTTGAAACTTATGCCCACACAAATGTTACAATTTTCATGGCTCTGAAACTATGTTTTCTGCATATTAATTTAAAATAGCCACAATTCCTGTATCCCTCACTTTTTGTTCAATTGACTCCCTTTTGTTTTATTGACCTTTAATGAAGTGTTAAGATTTCACACTTTCACACTTGAATTTAGTGATGGTTTGTTGTTGATACTATGATGTAGTCCCCGTTGGGCTTCCGGGTTAGTGGAGGTTGTTCTTTCAACCATTTCTACAATACGACTGCCCAACTCTAAAGGCTGTGTGTTTCACCAGGCAGCAATTGAAAATTCAGCTCTGATAGTAAGGGAAAAACTTAAAAGATCTTCCAATCCCACCCCGTGTAGGTATTCTTCTTAGAACGTCCTCTAAATAAGCAGCTTCTTCCATTTCTGATAAACGAGAGGTGGTCATTTTGACTCCTAATAGCTGATCAATTAGGAAGTAATATACTGACACTTCCCTATATTGTATGTGTGCTTTACTTTGGGAAGCTATAGGAAATGGTCTTTTCCCATCCTACTTCTACTTCTTCTTCTCATTAGTATTATTATTATTTCCCTTTTTTTAAGGGCATGTTTCTACATAGTTCCCTGAGAAATTTACTTCTCTGGGAGCACTGGCAACTTGCTCAAGTGCGGGTCAAGGCTGGGGGCCTCCCTGCTTTCCTGTCTCACCTTTTCCTTGTGCTGAAGTGGCCTGCATGGGTTTTATAAAATGGGATGGAGAACTATTCTGAATGAAGTTGACTGACGAGTGCACACATGCACTCATTGGGGTCCTCACTTAATTGCACACTTTACAAAATAGAGAATGCCACTCTGTATCTTGTCCTAAAAAGGCAAATGTGTATCCAAAAATGAAGACATTCTCCACGCTTCCTTCCAAGTTCTTAGATTCAGCACGCTTTGCAGAACGCCACCCCCCCCCCGCCCCGCCCCGCTTTTCTCATTTCACAGTTTCAAAGGAGCACTGAAACTATTCTATTCTCCGGCTAACTGTGAACTGTGATTCCTATATCTTCGGAGACACAGTGAGGCTACTGATTTGCACCGCGTACCTGAGAGGTCATTCGCGAAGGAGGGTGGCTCAGAGAAATGAGGGGAGGAGACAATAACTGGCAGGGATACAGTCAATTTAGAGGCGTCCTTCTAGAATCCGGGGCCTCCAGGATCCAGGTCCCCGGGATCACGCAGACTATATAGCTTTCCACTCCTAAATCAGATCTACGGCTCCAGCACCATTGCTGCGTTTGCTCATTGGAGAGGTTGTTGGCAGTTGCGGGTTGGTTAGGTGTTAGCTTTCGTGCCTGCTGAGAAAGGATCTCGAAGCTGCTCGCTCTCCCTTTCGCTCTCCCCCCTCCCTCCCTGTAACATGCCAGCCCTTTAATGTGGAGTGTCAGGGAGACGGTGACGTCACCTTGCCCGCTGGGTGGCGTCCCCTCGGTCCGACACGAGTTCAGAGACAGAGAAAGGCGCTGTCAGACTGCACTCCACCTGGGGCTCGCCTGCCGCAGGTTTCCGCGCGCCCACACTTTCTGCGGTCGAGGGGACGCCCGCAGCAATTCAGGCGGTCATTCTCCGCGGGCCGGGGTACAAGCGCCATTAGAGCCGACGAGCGCCAGGATCTTCACGCGGAGCCCTCTGAAGTCCCGCCCGCTGGATTCCAGGACCCGCTTGGATGCTTCGCCTCCGAGCGACCTCGGAAGATGGGCCGGCAGCCACGCGCGTAAAGGCAGCTAGGGGTTACCAGGTACTGCCGGAACCAGCCGGCCCCCACTCGGCGCACAGCTCGCGGTTCATTATTTGGGATCCCGAGCGGTGGGATTTTCCGGTTAGGTTGAGGGGCAGCGGAGGGCTTCGGTAGTGATTGGTTTGGGAGCCTGGGGCGTTAAGTTGAGAGTCGTTGGCTCGTCAGTCAGATAGGGAAGTTCGCCAGCTTTCTTTCTCAGTTCAACTAACTTTTAATTGTCTCTTCTTCCCTCACTCCCTTTTAAAAATCCCCCAACCTAAACCCTTTTATTTGTGTCTCTGCTCTGACAGGAGTCTCTGGGAGAGCTTGGGGTGAAAGTGGAGCAACCCAGTAGGAGACACTTCTGCCCAGTCTACAGCTGCTCAGGCTGCGGGTCTCTAGCCAGCTCCCCGCTAGGCCAGGCCCGCTGCCCGCATTGCCGTTATCCCAGGGTCTTATGAAGATAATAAGAATCTTGTTTGGGAGGGGAATGAGGATTGAAGGACCATCTGGCAAAGTTAGGGCTGGTTATATCAGGCCCAGATATCACTGTGCCATTTAACACCCCGTCCCCTGGAAATATTGTCTTTGATCCATCCGAAGTGACAAGCCTGGCTTTCGTCTCGTTGATCGCATTGAGGTTTGTTCACCCTTCCTGGAGGCCACAGAACGTAATGAGAGCTGAGGATCCAGGGGTCAGAAGGGCAAAGGTTGTCGGGATAGAGGTCACAGGGGCCCAGAGAGGACCAGGATATGACAATTTGGGTAAAGGGGTACACTAGTGTATTCACTGAAATCTCTGTAATAACAAACTCCAGTGTCCTTGGCGGAAAGTGGTGATGCGACGGCCACCGGTGATTTTCCAGGGCAAACGATAGTCTTAGCAGCTGCCCTGGACAAGTAGCTGTGCAAAGGTCACTGTCAGTTTCACGGGGAATGAGCCACTTTGCTTGTTTTGACTTAGCAGTGTTGTCACAAAGGTTTCTTTCGCTTGCTTTTTCTGTATTTTCAATTTACTGGCTGTTTTCCCCCATTAAGTATCCCGTTGACCAGAGATGACAGGAATTTTACCGCAGGCCCAACCCTGGGCTTCTGCTTTCAGTGCTCCCGCAGATTACCTAGTCCAAGGATTATTCCTACCGTGGGGCACGTCCCCCCACCCCCAATAAGGTAAAGAGATGTCTACATAGATCAGAAAAAGAAATGTCACAGAAAGTGGTTCACCTTTCAACTAAATTTGCCTTTTAAAGCCCATCAATAATGACCCCCAAGAATTGTTCAGTTTCTTTGCACTGTTTCTGGGCTTAACACTCTTGCCTGTACTTATTTGCTCATTGTCATGGAAATGACAGGCAAACAGTTTTTGAATATCTTCAAGTGTACAACTTCATCTTTTAAAGCCACCTATTGGAACCGGAACCACTCAAGTTTAGCAAGCGGCTTTTTGAACCCTTGAAAGTGAAACGCCTGTTTTGGTGCAATCTTGCATATAGGTTTGTACATTTTCCCCCAAAATTTCTAATTAAAGTATCAAAATATCTAATGGCAAAGATAAGGGAGAAGGGATTTCGTTTTGCTTTAATGAGCTGTGTCTCAACGAGTAGTGAATTTCCCTCAAGGAAACCACAGATGCCACAAAAATTACTTTTTAAAAGGTTTGGGTTTTTTGTTTTTTTTTAACCAAAATCAATCTATTTTCAAGCAAATGCGACTGGTCTCTCTTTTAAAATTTGGGCTTCAATGGCTAAGCCTCAGTTTTCCATAACTTTTATAACCTGTACTAGTTACAACTGTCATCATTACTTCCTAATTTATAGCAGGAGTGCCATTTTATTCTAACAGCTTCTATAAATTGGGGATAAGGTCTTGAGTTTCTTAGGAACTGACTTTTTAAAAATTTACTTTGGATATTTAGAACCGAAGAAAAGCAATTGCAAATTCCTGCATTTCCAAAGGATGACCTTGAGGAAATTTAAGAGAGATGACTTCCTTGTGTCTGAAACTTGGTTCCTTTGCCCAGTGATAATTATATCTTAACCAAAGCAAGGAAGTGATTCTAATTCTTCAGTTAGCGACTCAACCCACCCCTCTCTTTGTAAACTGAAAAAGCTCTAGTCAACGCTTTCTCCTTTCCCTTCCAGTCTCCAAGGCCGACCCGGAGGGCTCGGCCCGGGTTTCCGCGGCGGAGGAGATGGCTTCCAGCCCGCTGCCGGGGCCCAACGACATCCTGCTGGCATCACCGTCGAGCGCCTTCCAGCCCGACGCGCTGAACCAGCCGCGGCCGGGCCACGCCAACCTGAAACCCAACCAGGTGGGCCAGGTGATCCTCTACGGCATTCCCATCGTGTCGTTGGTGATCGACGGGCAGGAGCGCCTATGCCTGGCGCAGATCTCCAACACCCTCCTCAAGAACTTCAGCTACAACGAGATTCACAACCGCCGCGTGGCGCTGGGCATCACGTGCGTGCAGTGCACGCCGGTGCAGCTGGAGATCCTGCGACGCGCCGGGGCCATGCCCATCTCATCGCGCCGCTGCGGCATGATCACTAAGCGTGAGGCTGAGCGTTTGTGCAAGTCGTTCCTAGGCGAAAACAGGCCCCCCAAGCTGCCTGACAACTTCGCCTTCGACGTTTCGCACGAATGCGCCTGGGGCTGCCGCGGCAGCTTCATCCCCGCGCGCTACAACAGCTCCCGCGCCAAGTGCATCAAATGCAGCTACTGCAACATGTACTTCTCGCCCAACAAGTTCATCTTCCACTCCCACCGTACGCCCGACGCCAAGTACACGCAGCCGGACGCAGCCAACTTCAATTCGTGGCGCCGTCATCTCAAACTCACAGACAAGAGCCCCCAGGACGAGCTAGTATTCGCCTGGGAGGACGTCAAGGCCATGTTCAACGGCGGGAGCCGAAAGCGCGCGCTGCCCCAGCCGGGCGCGCATCCCGCCTGCCACCCGCTCAGCTCGGTCAAGGCGGCCGCTGTGGCAGCGGCGGCGGCGGTGGCGGGAGGTGGGGGACTGCTGGGCCCGCACCTGCTGGGGGCGCCCCCGCCGCCGCCCCCGCCACCTCTGGCCGAGTTGGCGGGCGCGCCGCACGCGCATCACAAGAGGCCGCGCTTCGAAGACGACGACGACTCGCTGCAGGAGGCGGCTGTCGTGGCCGCCGCCAGTCTTTCGGCCGCTGCCGCCAGCCTCTCGGTGGCCGCGGCCTCCGGCGGCGCCGGAGCGGGCGGGGGTGGCGCGGGGGGCGGCTGCGTGACGGGAGTTGGCGCCGGCGCGGGCGCGGCGGCTGGCGCCAAAGGGCCACGCAGCTATCCGGTCATCCCGGTGCCCAGCAAGGGCTCGTTCGGGGGCGTGCTGCAGAAGTTCCCAGGCTGCGGGGGGCTCTTCCCGCATCCTTACACCTTCCCGGCTGCAGCCGCCGCCTTCGGCCTGTGCCACAAGAAGGAGGACGCGGGCGCCGCGGCCGAGGCCCTGGGGGGTGCGGGCGGCGCAGGCGCGGCGCCCAAGGCCGGCCTGTCGGGCCTCTTCTGGCCCGCGGGCCGCAAGGACGCCTTTTACCCTCCCTTCTGCATGTTCTGGCCTCCGCGGACCCCGGGCGGGCTTCCCGTGCCCACATACCTACAGCCCCCGCCGCAGCCGCCCTCGGCGCTCGGCTGCGCGCTGGGAGAAAGCCCGGCCCTGCTGCGTCAGGCCTTCCTGGACCTGGCCGAGCCCGGCGGCGCGGGCGGGAGCGCCGAAGCGGCCCCCCCGCCGGGTCAGCCCCCTCCGGTCGTCGCCAACGGCCCGGGCTCCGGCCCGCCGCCTCCTGCGGGCGGCGCGGGCGCTCGCGACGCGCTCTTCGAATCGCCCCCGGGCGGCAGCGGCGGGGACTGCAGTGCGGGCTCCACGCCTCCGGCCGACCCGAGCTCCGTGTCTGGGGCTGGGGCCGCGGCCGCCGGAGCGTGCCCCGTGGGTGCCCGAGTGCCCGCCCCCCACCACCCGCACCTCCTGGAGGGGCGCAAAGCCGGCGGAGGCAGCTATCACCATTCCAGCGCCTTCCGGCCGGTGGGCGGCAAGGACGACGCAGAGAGCCTGGCCAAACTGCACGGGGCGTCCGCGGGCGCGCCACACTCGGCCCAAGCGCATCACCACCACCACCACCACCACCCGCACCAACACCACCACCACCATCATCCCCCGCAGCCGCCGTCACCGCTGCTGCTGCTGCCCCCGCAGCCCGACGAGCAGGGTTCCGAGCGCCACCACCCAGCCCCGCCGCCGCCCCCGCCCCCGCCGCCTCCGCTGGCCCCGCAGCCGCACCACCGAGGCCTTCTGTCCCCCAGTGGCACCAGCTGCAGCTACCCCAGCGAGGACACCTCCGAGGACGAGGACGACGAGGAAGAAGAGCAGGAGGTGGACGTGGAGGGCCACAAGCCCCCCGAGGGCGAGGAAGAGGAGGAGGAAAGTCGAGACCCCGAGGACGACGAGGAGGAAGACGAGGAGACAGGGGTCCTGCTAGGGGACCCTTTAGTCGGGGGCGGCCGATTCCTCCAGGGCAGAGGGCTGTCGGAGAAGGGGAGCAGCCGGGACCGCCCGCCGGCTGCCGCGGGCGCTTTCCCACTGGCCCTGAACTCCTCCCGGCTGCTGCAGGAGGACAGGAAACTGGGTGACCCGGGCGGCTCGGACTTGCCCCCGCCCCCGCCCCCGCCCCCGCCGCTGGCCTCCCAGAAATCAAGCGGCGGCCTTAGCAGCAGCCCGGGCAGCCCGGTCCACCATCCATCACTGGAGGAGCAGCCCTCCTACAAAGATGTAAATATCCCCTTTAGGCTCCTTCAAGCTAATTATTATTATTTAAATGCACCTTTAGGCTGAATCGGTTACATATGCGCAGGAAAGATGAATCACCAGATTTCCCCACAGAAATGAAATATTCAGTGTGTTTGGGAGGGCTTCTTTCCTACCAACTGTCCTCCATAAAAATGTGGTTTCTGGTCTCTCTGTTACAAAGCCTCTCGAAGGCCTTGGGGCCTCTATTCCCTCCTATATTTAAGTTGGCTGCTTATAGAAGTTGGGAAAGACCCCTAAACTGACCAAGTCCTTCCTCTAATCTACCAATCTCCTTTGCCCAACTCCCTGCCCCCAGCTGAGCACAATTGTTCCCCCAGAAGCAGTGGGACCACAAAACTGGTGCAGTCTGAATGATCCTATCATATTTCTTCTCTGTAATTCAGTGCCTCCCCGAACCATGACCCAGAAAAGATCAAAAATACATTGACTTCAAAAGTTAGATTCAGTTTTATTTGAACTGCTTTAATCAAGACTTGAACCCCAGAGCTCTAGCCAGAATGGACACTTCTGTAAGATATTGTGTCCAGTAAAACAAAAGGCAGACTCTTTAGCAAGACTGGCTTCTCCCAAACCAATCTCCACCCACATGAAAGTGCTACCTGGGACCCCTAAAGACCAAAGTTAAATTTAAGTGGCTCAGTATTGTGTGCATAGTGTGCATAGGCTCAAGTGTGCATAGAAAACACTCTCAAGGACTTCAGAGTGTAGTGACTCTGTCCTAATGTAGTGTAGATGTGACAAATAATGTGGCATGTTGATTTACAGAGCGTATAATAGGTGCATATTTAACATACTATTTCGTAAAGGATAGTGCAGGTACGTGCAGTCGTACACTTGTATTTAAGCACAACAACTATTCAGAGAAGATAATCATCAAAAAATGAAGTCTCCTGAGGCTCCATGGAGTCACTTTTATTGATGCTTCTTCCTGCTGACTGTTGACATTAGCATATGGTTTCATCCAGGCATTGATTTGTGTCTCTAATTCTTCTCCATACAGAATC